>NC_134737.1:10000000-12408750 GCF_049634645.1 Pelodiscus sinensis | reverse complement strand
AAGTTCTTCAAGATGGGTGTCCCTGTGGGTGCTACATTTTAGGTGTTTGGGCGCCCCAGTGTGCCCTGCCGGAAGATTCATGTAGCAGTGCTTTAGATAGGCTGTTTGCGCATGCACAGCAATCCTGATGTGCCAGCAGCTAATACACATGCATGAACCCCAAACCCCTCAGTTCCTTCTCTGTCTTGGTAGGCACATGAGAGGATGCCCCAAAGCAGAGGGGAGGAAAGGCGGGTGGTGGAGCACCCACAGGGACACCCATCTCGAAGACCTTCAGTTACTACAGAGGGTGAGTAACCCTTTCTTCTTCAAGGCTGTCCCTGTGGGTACTCCTCTTTAGGTGACTCTGAAGCAGTGTGTCCACTGGAGGCGGGTGTTTCGGTCAGCATAGTGTCTCTATGGACAGCTGTCAGGATGGAGTGGCTGAAAAAGGTTCGCCTAGAAGGATGTGTGTCGAGCGCCTAGTGGTCAGATTGCTATTCAAGCAAAAATGCTGTCTTGCTGTTTTTGTTCCGGCAATCAGGGCTCTGTAAAGAACACCCCGAGGTACCAGTGGCGTCTGTGCACCGGCTGCTGTTGTATATGCCTGCAGGAGGAGGGAGAGGTCTGAGGAGGACTTGCTAATGATCTCCTCAGGCGGATATATAAAAGAATAAAATAGTAAAAACTAGTAAAAACATTAAAAGATTAAAAAGATGGAGGGGCGAGTCCGTGTGGGCGATTTCCGCAAGGGGAGAAAGCGGCAGGCAAGAAAAAGCTGTTTTTTTTTCTTTTGCAGGGTAAAAGAGAATGGTTTTAAAAGCTAAGTCTGACTAAAAGGCAAGACTCAACGGCTGTCTAGCTAATTGAAAATTGAAAGAGCCAGATGAATACCTAGAAACCATCTACTTCAAGACAGACCCAAGAAAACCAACAATAGAACACCACTTGTCATCACCTACAGCCCCCTGTCCAACACATTATCAATAAACTACAGCCTATACTAGAACAGGATACCATACTCCAAGAGGCTCTGGGAGACAGACCCATAGTCTCCTATAGACAATCACCTAACCTCAAGATGATTCTTACCAACAGCCACAGGACATACCACACTAATACCAACCCTGGTACCTTCCCTTGCAACAAACCCCGTTGCCAGCTTTGTCCACATATTCATTCTGCTGATACCATTATTGGACCTAACCAAGTGAGTTATAAGATTAAGAACACATATTCCTGCGCATCCAGAAATATAATTTATGGTATCATGTGCCAAAAGTGCCCGTCTGCGATGTACATTGGACAAACGTCTCAGACACTTTGCCAAAGGATTAATGCCCACAAAACAGATATCAGACAAGATCACAAAGAAAAAACTATTTCTTGCCATTTCAACCAGAAAGGACACTCTCTCAATGACTTAACCACCTGCATTCTGCTACAAAGACCTTTTACATCTGCACTTGAAAGGGAATCCTCTGAACTGTCATTCATGTTAAAATTCGACAGTCTCCGGGGGGGATTAAACAAAGACCCCAACTACCTTACCCATTACCAAGATAGCTTCCCCAATTATCACCTCTAATACCATTAGCTCACAGACATCTAACTTTCCCCACCTCTAATATCATTAACTCACAGACACTTACCTTCCTTCCTCCCCCCGCTCCTGCATCCCTGCATCCCTCTTCTGTTCTGAAATGTGATTTGTCCTTTTCATATGTGTTCACTTTTTTTAATTGTATCTTTTGGTATATATGGTTGTGACTATTTTCTTCCACTATTTGATCTGAGGAAGTGGGTCTGGCCCACGAAAGCTCATCATCTAATAAACCATCTTGTTAGTCTTTAAAGTGCTGCATAGTCCTGCATTTTGCTTTAGCTAATTGAGGAGCTCGATACACATGGCCTTGTCTATGTGGCTTTAATCAGTTGTGCATATTACTGTTTAGGGAAATCCACTGCTGGGAATTTCCTTTGAAATCCAGGAATGCCCCAAAACTGAGTTTATACTGAAAGTAGGATAGCTAACTGAGGAAATGCCTGCTCGGTCATAACTGTATAACCCGGCCTGAGCGACCAAAGCTGCTAATCTGTTCCCTGGGATGGGGGGCAGGGAGGGCTGAAGAAGGAACTGTCTGTATTGTTACATTTACTGCTCACATGTGTGCAGTGTCATGCGGGTGAACTTGATCCTTTTACTAAGGTTTTAGACATTCTTGTTATTCCTCTAACATGCTAGTTTTGCAGCTCAGTAACTCATCACATCTTACCTGTGGAAGGAAGTACTTTGCTTGTAACGCCCGAGCACATAAGATATCGTACTGAAGTGCTTCTAATTCTGTTTGAAATCCCAAGCAGGAAAAGAATGTGGCTATTGAAAAGCAAAAGACATCCCTAATTTAAACCAGTGGTCCCCACACTTTTCAGTCATGCCCCCCCTTATCCTGTCTGGGTATGGACAGGGGTAAGGGATAGGGTTGCCAAGTTTGGTTGGATGTATGCTTGGTGATATAATCACAACACAATCTTTAATTAAAAATGAAGCTTCAATTCCTGGAGACTCCAGGCCAGTGCCAGGGGATTGGCAACCCTAGTAAGAGGGCTGAAGCTGAGGGGCCCTATCTGGGGCTGGGAGCAGAGTTGCATCAACGGGTCAAGGCTGGGGGGTGGGACTAGGCCAGGAAGGCAGCTGCAGCTGGGTGCAGGGCCAGAAGCCGAAGCCATGGCCAGGGAGGCAGACGGGGCTGGCTGGCACTCCCTACCTGCCCTCCCCATGTGGGCTAGCTTGGGCCCTGTCACACCCCACAGTTTAAGGGCTTATGATTGAAACAGACTGTCACCGCCGCTGTTAAATGTGGCCTTAAAGGGACAGTATCAAGTCAAAATGGGACCCACAGGCTTACCAGTTAAACCTTTACATCTGTAGTTGGCATGGAAACAGATACAGGCTAGAGCAGGCTGACCCTGGGGGAACTGGTAATTGCCTCCGTGAGTGACCCATCCTACTTTAGCTGAGGGCTGACTCATCCGGCGGAAGCCCAGAGGGAAGAGGCTCAGGGCCACGGGTGGGTTATTAAACTATCTCTTTCATTGTACTGCACTGAGGAAGAAAAAGGGCAATGCACCCAAGAGGAAAGACCACTGAGGCATTTTCCTCCAGGTTTTAGCTGGACACTGCAAGTAAAAATGCTTTTGTGAGCAACCGGCAGCAATAGGGAAGTGCAATGAACTAGGGATGTGAAGGACCAGTCGACTAGTCAACTATCCAATAAGCAAATGCTTATCAGATAGTCAAGTCGACTAGACGCTTCCCCACCCCCTTGCTGCCTCTATCAGAAAGGGGCCTCAAGGAGCAGGGGAGGAGGAGGGGGTACATTTCAAAGCAGCAGTGCCACGTGGAGCCCAGTCTCAGCGGGGGAGTGATTCCAGGCTCCATGCTGCACAGCCACTTCGAAATGCAGTGAGGAGCCTGACACCGCAGCGTTTCAAAGTGGCAGCACCGCAGGGAGCCCAGGGCCAGTGGGGGAGTCCCCAGCTGACCCCGGGCTCCATGCGGCACTTTTGAAGTGTAACAACAGCCCTAGAGCTGTTGCTACATTTCAACGGCAGAAGCACCCTATCGACTAATCAAATAGATGATGCAAAAATGTATTGACTATTCGATTCGAAAATGACTTGCAATTTAACATCCCTCCAATGAACACAAAGTGAGTGAGCCCAAAGGACAAGACTGAGTGTTGAAGACACCCAGAGGCAAACTGTCTCCTTTCCTGAGATAACAGAGGCTGAAGCTCTCTTCTGCAGGGGTTGGGGGAATGCTTACTGCAGAAACCCATGGGCAGGTCTCCTGTAAACATTTCATTCCTTTGGAGCAAGGAGTTCACTTATAAAGGGCTCACTTTATAAACTGCTCTTACCCAATAACATCTCCAGTTCACTCAGTTTGGTTTTAATCAACACCTCAGCGATGCCATCTGCTTTCCCAGCTGGGCTGGAAGTTTCATGAGAAGAGGTTTTTAGTGCTGCCTGCTCATAGTCTAGCCTCATCAGCTATTTTGGCACTTGCACGAAGGGAAAGTAAAAAGGCGGAGGAGTCTGAACCTCCAGGAAGGTCAAGGTCTGGAGGGAGAGGAAGTTATTTCATCCAAACTAGTTTTTACAGAGAGCTGGTTTGCTCTAGCATCAGCTAGCTTAGCCAAGAAACCCTCTGCTTTAGGAGATCCAAATATACAGAGAGCGCCACCGTGCGTGAAGAGTTTTTATGCAAGAAAACAGCCCAAGTAGGAACACAGGTGCCTTGGACAGATGGGGTGTTAATAAGGGGAGTTACGCCGGGAGTTCCCCTAGAATTTTAGTTCTGCCTTAGTTATGGGATTTTCCATACACAGAATCTTTTAGATGAAGGGGGAGCCAGGTTGCCTCTTGAAGTCGCTCAACAAATGTTTTCGTTTCAGACGTATGCTGTGGGGCACCAGTCTGGCATTACTCTCACAGCTCCATTATGCTGCCTGTAACTACAGCTCTGAAAGCCGCCCTCTTCCTGTGTTAGAGAGCGCTCATCACAGTCACTAGTGGTAAAAGGGCCCTCTTCCACCCTGCCAGATCCTCGGTGGCTCCGGGTCATTTTACTGCTCTGTTCCATTAGGACGGCCGGCACGTGTGCGTGGGCAACTTCACCTGGGAGGAAGAAAGAGGAAGAAAGACTCAGAAAACACACAGGGCACATCTACACAAAAGGGCAAATGTCGAATTAAGCTACGCAACTGTTGAAATAGCTTAATTTGGCTTTTGGCACAGTCTACACACCAGGAAGTCAAAGGCGGAATACTCTCCCTTCAACTTCTCTTGCTCCTCGTGAAATGAGGGTTACAGGAGTCGGAGTAAGACATCCACCAGCTCGACATTATTTCGAAATAACAGCTTGCTGTGTAGACGCCCACTATGTTATTCCAAAATAACATCCGTTATTCCGAAATAATGCTGTGTAGACGTACCCTGAGGGACAGGGATCTTTACCCTGGGCTGTCTAGATGCATCCCTTTTCTGTAAAAGGGATGCAAATTAGACACATCCCAATTGCAAATGAAGTGGGGGAGATTTAAATCTGCCCCGCTTCATTTGCATAAACATGGCTGCCACTTTTTTCCAGCTCGGAGCTTGGCAAAGTGGAAAAAAGCAGCAGCCATGTTTATGCAAATGAAGTGGGGGGATTTAAATCCCCACTTCATTTGCAATTGCGACGTGTCTAATTTGCATCCCTTTTATGGAAAAGGGATGCATCTAGACACAGCCCTGGAGCAACAGCTAAAGCAAGTCTTCAGTGCAGTTTCCACACCTGCATGTGTCAAGGCAGCTTTGCCTGTGGCCAGCACACTGACACTAGGAACACAAGAGCACAGAACCGTCTTCTCACATGCCCTGGCTGGGGCAGACCACCTGGAGGCTTTCCCATCCCCTTGGAGCACAGGGGATAGACTTACTTTTTCACCTGGGAGCCACTTTCTCCAGGGCAGCCTGCAGAGATTTCCGGAGCGCAGTGTGGTTGAGATCCAGCGCGCCAGATATATGGCTCCGGTGGGCCGGCGTAATCTGGGGAGGAGGAGGAAACAGAAGCTGTTTAGGCTACACTGGTCTTCGGTTCAAAGGAACGGTGGCTGGGACGAATTGGTTCCCTTCTCATCCACAACCGAGGTGCACTGAGCTACCCGGCATGAATAGCCTGAATTTGGGAGCCTAACTAGAGCCGCTCGGGGCCTGATTTTCAGAGGCGATTTTGAAATCACTGGCAATGCTCACGAATTTCCATTGGAGCTGGGGGGGGTGGTGTTGTTCTGCCGCACCTTTTCTGCATGAAATGCTCAATGCCTCTGAAAAATCAGGCCCTACGTCTCTGGCAGAGCTCCCCAAAACAACACCACTCAAAAGCAGTGGCCATGTTTGAAAATGTCCTCGCCAGGCCCCTAAAGCAGAGAGGAGGGGTTTTAAAGGTCTTGGCCCACAGGAGATCTGTGGTCTCTAAGCCTTTTAACCACAAGATCACTTTCAATTTCAGTGCAATGTCAGATCTCCCTCAAACCCAAATCCCCTTGCCCGGCCTCCTTCCCCCCTTCTCTGAGACCCTGCCCCTCACCCCTTCTCCCAGGCCTCACCCTGTTCACTCCATCCCCCTTCCTCCCCAAATTTCATTTGCTTTCACCAGGCTGAGGCTGAGGCTTGGGGGCAGAGTGGGAGTGCAGGCTCTGGTCTTGAGGAGCCCAAGGTGGTGAGTTCAAGTCCCTCTACCCATCCTGGGAGCAGCTGGACAGCCAACACAGTCTGTCCCAGTGATGGAGCTGGCACCTACATCTGGAAAGCAGGATAAGGGATGCCCTGAAGGCAGGAAGGTGGGATGGATTCTAGAGTGGCTTAAGGAATAGGGCATTTGCCTGGGGAGCACAGGGTGGTGGGTTTGAGTCTCATCCCCCCTCAGCAGCCCAAGCCCCACCTCTGCCCACCCTGGAAGTGACCAGGCAGCCAACACAGGATAAGGGACCTGCTTGAAAGTAGGGAGGTGGGCTGGACTAGGGCATAGGGCAGCAGTGGTGACCTACCAGTAGCTCTTGGAACATCTAACAGGTATGGCTGGGAAGGTACCAAGTGCTGGCACTTCAGTTACCCCTTCACCCACTGTCATGCTGCTCCTGCTCTCTGGCTTGGAGCGCTGTGCAGGATGTGGGAGGGAGAAGAGCTGGTGTCAGGGTGTCCATCCTCCCCTCCCCCTACTCCTGCACCCTGTCTCCACTCCCCCTACTCCTGCACCCTGTCTCCACACAGAGAGAAGGGACACAGAGAGAAGGGGATGGAGGGACCTTGGACCTTGGCAATGCAAATCTGTCACTCTCACACACACACACACACACACTGTCCTTCCCTCTCAGCTCCTGACCATACACGTGGGGTTGTTGGTGCTGGGTTCTTCTTGGTCTTTGACGGGTCTGTGCATTTCATTACTTTCATTTCTCTCGTATGCTCACATTTAATTCTTTGAGCAGTGAGTTCTAAAATGCCTGACCTGTCATGTCTGCAGTAATTATTCCTGTGGTCATTGTGCTCCTGGAAGGACTGGCATGTCCCTGCAGCCCCTGAGAGAGGCAGAGCAGGGGGTCTCCACATGCTGTCCTTGCCTGAGGACCCCACTCCTACGGCTCCCATTGATCAGTAATGGGGAACTGTGGCCAGCAGAGGCTGTGAGGTTGGTGCCTGTAGATCAGGGGGCCACTGCTGTACATGCCAGCTGCTTTCAGGAGTGGTACAGGGCCAGGGCAGAAGCAAGCCTGCCTTAACCCCACTGCTCCCATTCCTGGGATGGCTGTCTGGCTGCTCCCAGGATGGCTGGTACTTGAACCTCCCATCCCACATCCTGCACAGCGAGCAGGCGGCTCCCCAGGGGCAGCTCCAAGCCAGAGGGCAGGAGCAGCAGGACAGTGGGTGGAGGGGCACCTGAAGTGCCGGCACTTGGTAGATTCCCGGCCAAACTAGTCAGTATCACCCGTGTGAGGTTCCAAGATCTACGGGTAGATCCTGATCTACTAGTTGGTGACCAGTGGCCTAGATTGAATACATAGTGCAGAACTCAAGGTATCTTGCTGGGGTGCCAGGCAGTCTTGAGGTTTTAAATCTGGCTTAAGACACCTTGTCTATTGTTCAGAAGGGGTAACTGATTTGGGGCCTTGGACATGATTTTCTAGGGGTGCTGAGTTGGGGGATCTAAGCAACTCGTCTAAGTCGCTGGACGTCAGGAATTCCAGATGTGTGGTGCACCGCTGTTTAAGACAGGAAGTGGAGAAGACAGTCCCATCCAACAGAAAGGGATTTAAACTGAGATCCCTGAGTTTCCTCTTGGCCCTGGCTACGTAACGGCAGGGCCTCCAGGGGGACACAGCTCTCAGGTTGACTCACATTGCCGCTGTAGATTGTCAGCACAGCCATCATCACCTTGGCGTAATTCATTGACTGCGCCAACTCCTGGGCCAGCCGGCACAGTTTCAGGACCAGGAGGTTAAAGAGCTCAGGGGGCAGCTCCACCTGAAAGAGAGACGTGGCCAGGGAACAAGGCGAAAAAGGAGAAGACAGGGAGCCTTTAATACTGAGGGGCCCAGACGAGCTCGGTTCGGAAAAACCGAACCAAGGAGCAGTCGGCACCACTAACACCGGGGCACCCGAACACCCAGGGAAATTGCCAGGTATCTGAAAGCAGCACGGGAGGGGGAGAGACGCCTGCTGCCCTCATCCATAATATGGAGGTGCTGCCCGCCCATGAAGACTGCTGGTCCCAGCATGCAATGCTCCATCTCTATCAGGGATGGTCTAGACAGTACTGGGTCCTGCCATGAGGGCAGGGGACTGGACTCCATGACCTCACAAGGTCCCTTCCAGTCCTAGTAGTCTATTACAGTATTCTCACTCAATCCGCACAGCCCAGAGACAGTAGTACGGGGAGTGGATAAAACGGGTGTGGATCAGAATGGAGGGGGGAAGAGGACTCCAAACCTCCAAGCTGTCAAGCCAGCACTTTTCACTGCTACTCATTTCACACCCAGCTAATTTCCAAAGGGGCCTTTCAATCCACCCCGAGAGAACGTGTCTGCTCACCTGCTTTCCCAGTAACGTCTGCACAACAGTGAGGAGCTCCCCTGACCAAGGCATCTCCAGGACCTGGCTGGAAAGGGGAATAAAGCTAGAAAAACTGGCCAGTGCCGTCACAGTGGCCAAGGGTGCGAACAGCTGGGATGCGGTTGTGCCGGCAAAAGGCGCCAGCACAGAGCGTTTCACCTCATTTTGTTAGAAGACCTGGGATAAGCGAGTCTGACAAGAGAATTCTTTAGCCAGGAGAAGCTGCGTCTGACTGGGTGTCTGTGTGTGGCTGGACTAGCTCTCCCAGCAAACCCTTTCTAGTGTTTTCTGCGCCTGAGAAAGACACAGATCGGGGCTAAATGCCCCCCTCTGCCCTCAAAGTTCTTCGGGGTATACAGCCCTCCTGCTGGCCCCCATCTCCAGCTGTGCAACAAGGGGGGTGGGCTGTGTGGATCCAGGACTGTGCCTGGCTCTCAGCCGGTCACGAGGGAGTGCCTGTATGCCCCAGCAGGTGGTATCAATCGCTAGCTATTCCCTGTGAGGGGACACAGTGGGTGGAAAGTCCTCCCCGTCTGTAAGCATTTACCTGAGTAGCAGCCTCACATACTCTGGCTCCAGGCAGTCCTCGATCAGCTCGCACACCAGCTGGGTCCGCGCGGGGCCTGCAGTGATGAGATGGCAGCGCTGGCCGTCCTAGCCAAACCTGGGAGAGGTGCCTGTGGCCCATCTCCGCAATCAGAGCGACAACATCACCGTGGCACACTGTGCGTGCCCTCACAGCCCTGGCTCCTTGGCCTGCCGCATCTGCCGTGCCGGAGAGTCCGGCTTCCACCACGCCTGTCACTGGGACTCACACCCAAAGAGTCCAGGCTGGAGTGGCCTGGTCTCACTCCAGACATGCCACTCGGGCCTGGCGTCCTGCTCCTCTTAAGCTGGAGCAGGGCCACTCTACACCAGGGCAGAGCGTGGCCCTTTAGAACGTGGCAGGGGAGCCCTCGCTACAATATCAATCTTAGGCATTTCCTAAGCTGCCAGGTTTCCCCATGATCGTCCCTAACGACCCAGGGCTCCTTCTCCCTCTCAGTCTGGCTCAGGAGTCCTCAGGCATTCGCACGCCCTCAGCCGCTCACAGCCGGGCGGCTTCGTTCACCCCGGAACACACGGTGCCGGTTGCCAGGGCGATTCACAGATCAGGTACCGCAGCGGCGTTGGCTGCAGCATGGACACCCGGCCTCCGAGAGGCCTTTCTCCCTGTAGGGCGGTAGGGCTCCGTGCTCACCTGCTCCCGGGGCCCGCAGGGCTGGCACGATCAAGGCAGAGCAGACTGGCCGAGCGTACTTGGAGCAGAATGAGGTCAGCGCAGCCACGAGATGGCGGGAGGCCGGCTGGGTCAGCGCGAGAACCTAGGGCACGGGAGAAGCACACTTAGCATGGAAACGCAAGCGCCTGCCCATCCAGCCCAGGGACTCAGAGCAGCCCGCGGGCTGGAGGGGGAATGTTCCTAAGTCTAGCACACACCAGTCAGAAATGGCAGCATCCCTGCTGATGTGGAAGAACCAGCACCTGTTTTGCTCTATTCTCTAAAGCCAGGGGACATCTGAGGTACGGGGGCAGAGACACAGCTAAAGCCAGGCCGAGGCCCCTCTCTGCAGCTTCCCCGCTTCCCTCCTCCAGTATCCTCACTTGCACTGGTGATAGGCAACCCCTAAGCTGAGTGCAAAGAGCTGCAGAGGGATCTCACGACACTGGGCAACTGACTGACAAAAGAAATTCAATGCTGATAAGTGCAAAGGAATGCACATTGGAAAACATAATCCCGACTCTGCAGACAAATGATGGGTCTAAATTAGCTGATCCCACTCAGGAAAGAGACCGTGGAGTCACTGTGGATCATCCACTCAATGTGCAGTGGCAGTCGAAAAAGCAAACAGAGTGCTGGGAATCGTTAGGAAAGGGATCGCTAATAAGACAGTAAATATCATAATGCCACCGAATTCCCGCATGCAGTGCTGGTCGCCACATGGATAGACCTGGAAAAAGTACAAAAGTGGGCAGCAAAGTGATCAGGGATACAGAACAGCTTCTGTCTGAAGAGAGATTAAAGAGACTAGAACTGTTCAGCTTAGAAAAGAGAAGACTAAAGGGGGATAGGTTAGAGGTCTCCAAAATCAGCAATGGCATGGAGGAAGTGTGGCAGTATTATTTATCCCTTCCCATAATATAAGAACCAGAGATTACTAAATGAAGTTAACAGGAAGCAAGTTTAAAATAAATACAATGAAGTGTTTGTTCACACAACACACAGCCAACCTGTGGAACTCCCTGCCAGGGGATGTTGTGACAGGCAAAACTATAACAGGGTTCAAAAGAGAGCTACATACATTTATGGATAAATCCTTGAATAGCTATTAGCAGGATAGGCAGCTATGCAGCCCCATGCTCTGGGTGTCCCTAAACCTCTTACTACCAGGAACTGGGACTGTTCTTTCCATTCACTCGGACGTATCTGGCACCAGTCACCGTGGGAAGACAGGACATTGGGCTAGATGGACAAGGGACTGGATCCAGGTGCAGAGTCTCAGGGGCCTTCTGCCAGCTCAGCACCCCCCGTGTGTACCTACCCGCTGGAGGAAGAGCTGCTCCGTCAGCACCGCTGCGTTGGAGTGGCTGAGCTCGGGCGTGAGAGCCAGCAGCCAGGTGCAGAAATGCACAAGGGCGCGTTCCGGGCTCTCCGAGAACTGGAGCAAGGAGCACAGTCCCTCCAGCTGGAAGAGGGGAGAGAGGCCGTGCAAAGCGTCACAGCAGCAGTGAGACATTTCCCAAGCACCGAGAGAAGGATCAGAGGCCGGTTCCCTCGGGATGGTTCGCATACCGGCTGCAAGGAGCGGCCCTCGTGGTGTTGTCACTGCTCACTCACCTGGCCAGGGGTGCATTCGTTCAGGACCTGCAGTTCGGGAGGGGCGGTGCCATCTGTTTGCTACAAAGAAACAGACAATCAAGCAGGCTAGACGAATAGCAGGTTCTATCCTTCTTCCCCTGGCAAATTTCAAAGGTCAGCAAGTCGTCCACTAGTCAGCTACTCAATAAGCATCAGCTTATTGCGCAGTCGTGGGTGGGGGGAGGAGGAAGGGGAGGCTGCTGCAAAGCAGCTCCTGTTCGCAGCAGCCTGAGCTGCCGCCACGATCCGTGGCTGGTGCCAGAGCAGCCCCTGCCTGCAGACAGCAGCAGTCCCTGTTCACGGCGGACAGAGGACTCAGCACAAGACAGGCTGACCAGTCCCTGCTTGCGCTGGTCGGGACACTGTGCCCAGCGGCTCTTGTTACATTTAAAATGCAGAGCCGCAGTGTGGGTGGCTCTTATTGACTAATTGTATAGCTGATACAAACTGTATCAACTACACAATTAGCCAGATAACCACAATTGAACATCCTTAAAGGAAACCACGCTCTGCTGCCACACACACGTTTGGACAGATCCAGATCTGAAAGGCAAGGCAGAGGATATTACTGAGAGGCAGTATTGCCTACTGGTTACAACGCAGGCTTGACTGCTTCCATTCACAGGTTCTGTTCCCACCTCTGCCCGGACTCACTACATAACCTGGCGCTAAGTGCTCAGTCTTTTTATGCCTCAGTTTCCCCAGCTGTATAGCGGGGATAACACCATGCATTACAGGGACTTAGCACCTTCCTCTGTGCAGCCAGCCCCAGCCACTTTCAGAGAGGGCATCTGCTCTGGTGTATCAGCTGCCTAGTGATATCGAATGGGTACGTCCATTTGGACACAGCTGTTCATGAGTGTGTGAACCTGGAGGCTGTAGCAGCAGGACTGTCCTTTGCTCTCTACAGGTCAACCCCTCCTGAGATCAAACATGGGCCCTTTCTGGGAGCCCTAGTGTAAGCTGGTTTAGACAAAGTGCTCCGAGTGGGCCAAATACTTACATCTGACTCCATCTCTAGTAGCATCTTAAGTCTAGGTATTTGCATCTGGGAAAAACATTTAAAAACAGTTAAAGCCTAGAAAGAACAAGGAGGCAGGAGGGAGGCAAAATTCCCAAAGCCACCCAGACAATCTCCCATCCCGTTTTACTTCCCCTTCAGTTTCTGGGATGCGACAGGGGACGGAAGAGAACCCAATCTCCTTCAGTCTCCTGTTCTGGACTGTTGTGGAACGTTGCTGTGGGCTGTTACAGAGCTGCTGCCCTTCACTCCAGAAGCAGCTGCATTTCAAGAGCGAGCAACAGGAGCCCTAAAAATGCCGCACCCGGTTTGCTATGAGTTAGAGCCCTTTGGGATCTGGGAGGAGGTTTACCAATGACAGTCGTTCTTCCTTGAACGACAGCCATTACTAGTGGCTACCTCTGCCAGCTGCTAAAAATGGCTCAGAAACTGGAGTGACAAGATAATCCCTGGCACATGTACAGCGTCTATTCCCTGGAAACAGGCCCTCAGCTCCAGCCCCACTCCTGCAGCTTCGCGCCATGACACCTGGCTTTGGTAGCCTTGACGGCACAGTACAGGCTCCAGCTACTGGGTGCGGCTGTTGGTTGGGGCAGGGGATAGAGCATCACCAGGCAGGCACAGGGAGAGGAAAAGGGGGAGATTGGCCATGCTACTTTGGAAAGGCTGGGCTCTGCATTCTCTGCTTGCACGGAGATACCTCCCCCCCGAAGGAACAGACTAAAGGAAGGAATTCTAACACTAGCTGGTACCTGCAGACAATCAGGGACTTTTGCTGAGGTGTCCTGCTGGGAACCCTGACTGGCCTCTCTCATCTCCACGACTGCGTCCCGTTGGGCGTTTTCATTCGCCCCCCGGACTGGGCTCTGAACGGACTCATGTCCAGACTCCTCCAGAGCAATTCCATCCTCCTTAGCACCAGCGCCTTTCCCAAAGACGCATCCTGCCAGAAGTTCCAGGTCCGACCCGTCCTCTTCCAGCCGGGACCTTTTCCTCTGCCTCTCCCCTCCGGGGTCCAGACTCTCCTCAGCAGCTTGCTTGCGTTTCCCAAGCTGAGCTGCAGAGCCGGCTGCATCCCCAGCAGGCCAGAGTTCGGGGTCTGGATGCTCCGGGGTGAACCAGCCCCATTTCCTTTCCAAGTCCAGTTTGCTCTGAGGGCCACTCATGATCTTCTGGCACAGACTTCTCAGCTGCTGCCGGCACGTATCTGTCAGTGGCACGGGGGTCAAATGGCTCCTCTCTTCGCTCAGTCCCCTCTGAAGCAGCTTCCCCAGTGCCTGTACCCACAGGTCTGGGTTGGGATCTTTCCCGGTGGCCTGCAGCAGCCGGCTGAGGCAGTCCTTCGGCACGCGGCCATGCTCCATCTGCAGCAGGGAGAAGAGGTTTCTCCGGCACAGCACAGGAAGCAGCAGCAGGATCGGCTTCCTGAGGAGGAATAAAAGAGAGTCAATCACAGATCTGCTCCAGGGGAAGGGTCAGGTGCGGGTGCTGCCTCCAAGAGTCCTAACTCGCCAAAGAGGAGCAGGGATGGACTGTCCTGAAGTCCGACGGGGTTTGCAGGAGAAGGCTACGGATCTCAACAACCCCAAACTGGGGGGCACTGGGGTCTGGGCCCACTCTCCACCCAGAAGACCACCAACAGGGACAGCTGCATGTATTTTAGCAGTCTGACTGCACGACAGCCTCACTCTGGAACAGGGCACTTTCTTGCTCACTTTTCTCTGGCTAACAGGGAACCCCCTGCCAGCACTGCAGTGGACATGCGTGTGCAAAGCATGATTAACATGTCGACAAGCACGCTGCTCTTTCTCTCCTTCACCCTGCTCTCTTTCCTCAGCCCACACTCCCAGTACAGGCCACTGCAAGCCGGATCTTGCACGATGCTGAGCTGCTTCATCTCCCACTGGCTTTAATGAGCATCCAGGGCAATCAGCATCGTGCAGGATCGAGCCGTTAAAGAGCCAGCACAACTGGGCTGTGTCTACACTGGCCACATAACCCGTAATAGCTATGGAAATGAGAGAAGTCAGAATAGGGAAATGCGCGGGGGATTTAAATATCCCCCGCGGGATTTAAATAAACATGGCCGCCGCTTTTTTCCGGCTTGGGGAAAAGCCGGAAAAGAGCGTCCAGACTGGCGCAATCCTCCGGAATAAAGCCCTATTCCGGAGGATCTCTTATTCCTACTAGGATCCTCCGGAATAGGGCTTTATTCCGGAGGATCGCGCCAGTCTGGACGCTCTTTTCCGGCTTTTCCCCAAGCCGGAAAAAAGCGGCGGCCATGTTTATTTAAATCCCGCGGGGGATATTTAAATCCCCCGCGCATTTCCCTATTCTGACTTCTCTCATTTCCATAGCTATTACGGGTTATGTGGCCAGTGCAGACACAGCCCTGGAGTTTAATGGAGGAGTTATTGCAAGACTTCTAATCGGATGCTGTAAGTGACTTACAAAGTGAGAGTCCTCTTGGGCCCCCGCAGCACGGGCTCCTCCGCACACAAGGTCTCTGTGAAGAGCTGCCAGTGGAACGCCCGGCCCGGCTCGTCGCAGGACCGGATGCGCTGGAGGGCTCGGAAGGCAGCCAGCGCCCCACACGGCCCGGACATCATCGCATGGAGGAGGAGACGGGACGGCTTGTCAAATCTCTTCAGCCAGCTTGCTGGGGGAACTTCCATCTCACCAGCCCTGCACGGGACACATCCAGAATGGGGGGGGGACACATTCCAAGGTCCCCCAGCCATGCAGTAAAACCCCAAGAGCAGCCAGGAGAGGTCATGAGAAAAAAGGATACATTGGCTCATAAAAGTGCTGCATAGGTAGACCCTTGGGGTACCCAGCATCCAGCTCAGACCACTGGGTTGTCCAACCCAGTACCCCATCTCCTGCCACTGTGGCTCCAAGCAACCCATCTCCCCCCATGTACCAGCTGAGACGCGAAGATATCCCAGGAGACAGATGAGGTCACTGGTCTGCCCAATGAGCTATCCCATCTCCGAGAAAAGCAGCAGAGGAGGATGAAAACAACACCTGAAGGACTTAGCCTGTTGCAGAACGCTGAATTGTGGGGAGTGAGGGGTGGGGGAGGGGGGGGCAGGAATTCCTTCCTGACCTGCTGCCCTTGGCTTCTGCCCTGAAACACTGATTGGATTAGCCTTCTCCTAAGTCAGAGTTTCTCAACCAGGGGTACTGGAGAGAAGTCTGGGGGTGCGTCAACACAACTGAAATATGGAGAAAAATGAAGTTTTGTTTTAAGTTTTACAGCGCTTTATTATTTTTGTACTTTTTACACCCAAAAATCTCATCGCTTACCCGGCCACGATTAAATTGTTTAAACAAATGTGTTGCAATGGTAGAAAAAAATTGTGTGTCTGAAAACTGTAGGTACTGGGGGTATTTATAATTTTTTTTTTAAAGGTATACTTTAAAAAAAAAAAAAAAAAAACGGTTGAGAGACACTGTTCTAGGTCCCCTGACTATTACTGGTCATAAAGTCATGTGGCTCCTTTTAAAATCCCGCCATGGCATATGCCTATCTCTTCCTGCAGCCATGGCACAAGGGAGAGGGCAGCAGCAGCTCAGGAGCGAACACAGAAGATGAAGGGCAAACACATCACACCTCCCTGCCCCTTAGTTACCCACAAGACAAGCTGAAGAGCTGTGCCCTAGTGAATGCCTGGACAGAGCCCTGGACAGCTGGTAGGAGTAGAGAGCTGCTGGGCATGGCACCCGGAGTTAAGGGAGGGAAGTTACTGGAGCCTAGAGGCAGCCTTCACAGTGCAAACATGGCACATCTCATGTAACACTGGTTAATGCAGCCTGAATACCACAAATATTCTTTCTTTTGGGCTACATGTGGGGCCAAGTGGTTTGTTCTCTTTCAAAACAAAAATTCAGAAATGCACCCACAAAATCGGCAGAGGCATTGTTTGCTCAGGCTCCCTGGAAATCTCTCAGAGAGCTTCACAAAGGTAGGCCATTAGTGTTAGCCCTCCCTTTTTCCAGAGGGAAACTGAGGCACTGAGCAGGGACATGACTCGCCCACAGTCATATGGAGAATCAGTAGCAAAGTCGAGCATTGAATGCAGGTCACCCAAATGCAAATCTGTCTTGCTCTTCCTACTAGACCCCACTGCTGCTGCACACACAGAGGACACGAGGGGGAAAGGTGGCTCTGAGGATGTTTCATGCTGGGAATGGTTTCTGGGGAAGCTCCCGGGGAACCCCTGAAATTCTCAGGACTCTTGGGCGATGCATGTGCAACAGCTGCTGACACCACCGGTCCCCCAGCCCCGGATACTAAACCCACAAATGGAAGAGAGAGATGGGTGCTGCCCTGACAGACCATGACCGGGTCATTGTCTGTCAGCTCTCCTGCCGCACTCCGCCAAGTTCCCCAGCACAACTCCAAAGAGATCAGCAGAGGTGGGGCGCCTGGGGGAGATTAAACCCCCCTAGTGCCTGTTTTTATCCCCACCCTGCAAGGCTGCAAAATGGAACCGGGGGAGCCAGAGGGAGGCCCCTGCCTAGACCACAATTTGAAAGGTGCTGGCTCATGCGTTAGCAGCCAAGCAGCATCCCTCGCCCTGCCTTGCACGCTACAGGCTTGCACGTTCCCTTGCACACTTGCACGTTCCCTTGCACACTTGCATGTTCCCTTGCACACGTATTTGCCACCAGCTCCTAGCCCGGACTATGCCACGAGGGAAACCTCAGGCAACATGTTCAATCCCTGGTTCCCAATCCACCCCAGGGAGGCCTGATTTCCATTCAGCGGCTCCCAACACGGGGTACACAGAGCTCTTGCAGGGGTACATCAGCTCGCGTACCTGTGGCTCCCCGTCGCCTCTGCCCTGGCGCTGAGCATCAGGCCACCCGTGCTGCAGGCTGCTCGCTCTGCTGCAGCATCAGCTCCACCTCTGTGTCAGGGCCCAGCCTGTTCCACTTCCTGGTTCAGGGGCCCTCTTTTTTTCCCTTCCACTCCTTAAAGGAGCAGCGTCCCTGTGGGGGGGGGGGTCCCTCCACACTCCCCCCCAAACAGCTCACCCATGGCCCCCACTCCCCGCCTGCCCGCTACCACTTCCCCACACCTGGCTGAGACACCAGGCAAGGCCCCGAAACCTCTCTGGGGGCAGGCCTTCCACTGCTTTCCCCGCCCCAAGGATTATAGGGCTGGGATTTTCTGTAGGGCCCCCCCTCCCTATAGGGCTGGGATTTTCTGTAGGGCCCCCCCTCCCTATAGGGCTGGGATTTTCTGTAGGGCCCCCCCTCCCTATAGGGCTGGGATTTTCTGTAGGGCCCCCTCTCCCTATAGGGCTGGGATTTTCTGTAGGGCCCCCCCTCTTCCCAGCCGCTCAGAATCGGGGCCCACAAGCAGTCTAATGATCCTTTAAAAAACAGCAGGATATATTTTTTTAAGCAAAGTGGGACAAGAAGGACAATTTTTTTCAAAGGAGGACATAATTATTGGGGAGGGCTATCAAAAGAAGGGCTGTGCTCCTCAAAGGAGGACATCTGGTCACCTTATTGAAGGCTGCTCTCAAATCCCCTCTCACGCTTCTCTTCTGTAGACTAAACAAACCCAAATCCCTCAGTCTCTCCTCGTGGGTCATGCGCTCCAGCCCCCTCATCATTTTGGTCGCCCTCCGCTGGATCCTCTCCAATGCGTCCACATCCTTTCTGTAGTGGGGGCCTCAGAACTAGACACAATATTCCAGATGTGGCCTCACCAGAGCTGAATAAAGGGGAATAATCACAACCACATTGTAACGTATTCAGTCCACATCACCCCAAACCCATCTGCTCCTCCCCGAGTGCAGCAATTATCTATGCCCCCCATTCCTGCTTGCCGTCTGTTCAGACTGCTCTGAACCATCCCCTTTTTGAAGCAGCTGTCCTGGGAAATCCAAAAGGGTGCTCAGTGCACAGCTGCCTAGTGTTATAGACCCAGTTTCTTCCTGACTCTCCCTTTTTTTTTTTTTTGCACTTCAGACATGGCAGCCCTAGCACCCCCAGTTCCTGCAGTGATACCTTCTGCTGCTCCACCCCTGCATCTTTCCCCACTCCAGAGGTTCTCACCTCCTCTCTCCCAGGGCTTTGTGGGGGAGAGGGGAGCCAGCTAGGTCATCTTCTCCCACTCCACAGGTGAGGTGTTGCAGGAAGAGGGGGTGTAAGAGAAAGCCAATTGACCCATAAGCTGTGAGACTTTTTGTAAGGCTAGTGCTGTGTTTTAATATGTGCCCACTGTCCAGCCCACTGGAGCATTGATCTCCACTGGAGACTCAGGGTATTGCTGCAACATGAGTTTTTTTTGCTAGCCAAAATCTCAAAAGGTAATAAAATGTTTTCAGAAGCAGGAAGCTGGCTAACAACCAGTGGGGGCCCTGGACGATCGAGATACAAAAAGAGCACTTAAAGACTATAAAGTCATTGCAGAGAAACTAAATGAATTCTTTGCTTCAGTCTTCACGGCTGAGGCCTTTAGGGAGATTCCCAAACCTGACCCATCCTTTGTAGGTGACAAATCTGAGGAATTGTGTAGAGCTGCGACTAGACTGGCATGATTTTGCGCAGCGCAAAATCTTGCTGCCTGTCTACACTGGCTGCGAGTATTTGCGCAAGAACACTGACTTTGTACTGTACAAAATCAGTGGTTCTTGCACAAATATTCCGACGCTCCCGCTCAGGGATAAGCCCTCTTGCGCAAGTATTCTTGCACAAGAGGGCCAGTGTAGACAGCCAAGTTAATTTCTTGTGCAAGAAAGCCCGATAGCTAAAATGGCCATTGGCGCTTTCTTGCGCAAGAGAGCATCTACACTGGCACGGATGCTTTTGTGCAAAAGATGTCTTTTGCGCAAAAGCATCCGTGCCAGTGTAGACGCTCTCTTGCGCAAATACTTTTCACGGAAAAACTTTTCCGTGAAAAGTATTTGCACAAAATCATGCCAGTCTAGACACAGTCTAGGGGTAAACTGAGGCAGTCCATGGTATTCTGCTAAGAACTCTCATCTAAATCCTAAATCATGAGACTAAGCCTGAGAACGAACAGAGCAAACATTTAACTTAACCCTGATCGCCCTGGCAACCACATTCCGAAACGGCCTCACTCCGATAAGGCCCTGGCTGGTACCATAACAATCTGCGCGGAAGTTCTTCTCACTGTCTCCTTGAATTCTAGATACTAAGCCTGGATCTCAAGGACCCCGCCAACGCGAGGAAGTAATTATCTTGCAGTAGACACACCATAATTTCAGCAAAGTTGTCATTAACATGTCTGTTGGCTTATTTAGCTTGTTAGGAATAACTACCTGTATTATTGATAAGATGTTTAATTGGCGGCGGGTGGAGATATTGTGTAACTTTTGTAGTTTAATTGACTTATGTGCTCATTACATCTTGCGGCTAGAACCTATGAAATTGCTTCCACTCCACTCACCTGCTGCCTATATAATTCAATGTCCTGTTTTGAATAACTAGTGCTCTCCAGGTTAACCCCTGGTGGGTACTCTACCAGCGCTGGTGTACAATAAATCCTCAGCTTGTTTTCGCTGCTGTCCAGAGTGTCCAAAATTGTCACAGATTGAAGTGTCATTAGAGGAAGTTTTGGAATTAATTGACAAACTTAACAGTAACAAGTCACCGGGACTAGATGGCATTCACCCAAGAGTTCTGAAAGAACTCAAATGGGAAATTGAGGAACTATTAACTATGGTTTGTAACCTATCCTTTAAATCAGCTTCTGAACCCAATGACTGGAAAATGCCTAATGTAATGCCAATCTTTAAAAAGAACACAGAAGAACATAATTTGTGGGGCAAAAGTCAACATGGTTTCTGTAAAGGGAAATCATGTCTTATTAATCTATTAGAATTCTTTGAAGGGGTCAACAAATATGTGAACAAGGGGGATCCAGTAGATACAGTATACTTAGATTTCCAGAAAGCCTTTGACAAGGTCCCTCACCAAAGGCTCTTAGGTAAATTAAGTTGTCATGGGATAAGATGGAAGATCCTTGCATGGATTCAGAACTGGTTAAAATAGAGGAAACAAAGGGCAGGAATAAATGGTAAATTTTCAGAATGGAGAGGGGTCAGTCCTAGGACCAATCCTATTCAACTTATTCATAAATGATCTGGAGAAAGGGGTAAACAGTTAGATGGCAAAGTTTGCAAATGATACTAAACTGCTCAAGATAGTTAAGAACAAAGCAGACTGTGAAGAGCTTCAAAAAGATCTCACCAAACTAAGTAATTGGGAAACAAAATGGCAAATGAAATTTAATGTGGATAAATGTAAAGTAACGCACATTGGGAAACATTGGGGGCTAACTTAGTTACAACTAATCAGAAAAGAGATCTTGGCATCATTGTGGATAGTTCTCTGAAGATGTCCACGCAGTGTGCAGTGGCAGTCAAAAAAGCAAACAGGATGTTAGGAATCATTAAAAAAGGGATAGAGCAGGGGTTCCCAAACTTTTTGACACTGGGGACCAGTAAACCCATTCACAAGCTTTTGGAGGACCAATAAAATTTATTTGCATATATAAGAAAATTATAATATGCAAATAAATTGTGTCACTGGTGCTACCTGTCTGGCGGGTTGTTCCGCCCCACTCCTGGCCCCAATCCCAGCCGCTTTATCAGCCGGCACCGGTTCTCCCAACTGCGTCCGGTGCTGAGCATTCTGTGTCGGTGCGCACGATGCCCAGCCTTCTTCCTGGGTCTTATCACCTGCTAGATCCAGCCCCGCTGCCCGGTACCGTGCCCAGCAGAGATGCCACAGTGGCGGGCTCTCTCCCAAGGGGTTCGCGCTGCCACGCTCAGCAGTATGGGGTGCTGCTACCCCATCACACAAATTAATAGGATCGTGTGTGATAATTTTTGTAAGGACCGGTATTTTTTTTCTAAGGACCGGTACTGGGCCGCGGACCACACTTTGGGAAATGCTGGGATAGAGAATAAAACGGAGAATATCTTACTACCATTACATAAATCCATGGTACGCCCACATCTTGAATACTGCATACAGATATGGTTTTCTCATCTCAAAAAAGATATGCCAGCATTAGAAAAGGTTAAGAAAAGGGCAACTAAAATGATTAGGGGTTTGAAACAGGTCCCATATGAGGACAGATTAAAGAGACTAGGACTTTTCAGCTTGGTACAGAGGAGACTAAGGGGGGATAGGACAGAGGTCTATAAAATCATGGGTGGTGTGGAGACAGTGAATAAGGAAAAATTATTTACTTGTTCACATAATATAAGAACTAGGAGCCACCAAATGAAATGAATGGGCAGCAGGTTTAAAACAAATAAAAGGAAGTTCTTCTTCACGCAGTGCACAATCAACTTGTGGAACTCCTTGCCTGAGGAGGTTGTGAAGGCTAAGACTATAACAGGGTTTAAAAGAGAACTAGATATATTCATGGAGGTTAAGTCCATTAATGGATATTAGCCAGGATGGGTAAGGAATGGTGTCCCTAGCCTCTGTTTGTCAGCAGGTGGAGATGGATGGCAGAAGAGATCGCTTGATCATTACCTGTTCTGTTCACTCCCTCTGGGGCACCTGGCATTGGCCACTGTCGGCAGACAGGATACTGGGCTGGATGGACCTTTGGTCAGACCCAGTGTGGCCGTTCTTATGTTCTTATGAATTGTCCACACTGATGGAGATGCAGCAAAAAGGAAATACGATGTTTAGAATTCTTTCCCTTCCAGAGGCATTGCTGGTAGCCGGCACTCGGCCCCCATGGGCGGAGGAGGATTTGGTCACCGGCACTTCACAAACATGGGCAATTGCCCTTATTCCACAAATTACAACTGCAGCGCTCCGGCGTTATTTGGATCACCACAGCACTTCCCAGCCCCAAGCACGGGCCAGGCCCTGTGGCATCAGGTGTTGTACAAATGGAACAAAAAGAAAACCCTTTGGCTACGTCTAGACTGGCATGATTTTGTGGAAATACTTTTCACGGAAACGTTTTTCCGTGAAAAGTATTTCTGCAAAAGAGTGTCTAGATTGGCAAGGATGCTTTTGCGCAAAAAGTGCTTTTGTGCAAAAGCATCCGTACCAAGCTAGATGCGCTTTTGCGCAAGAAAGCTCTGATGGCCATTTTAGCCATTGGGCTTTCTTGCGCCAAAAATTTACGTGCCTGTCTACACTGGCCCTCTTGCGCAAGTATTCTTGCGCAAGAGGGCTTATCCCTGAGCGGGAGCGTGAAAGTATTTGCGCAAGAAGCACTCATTTTGTACATTACAAAGTCAGTGCTCTTGTGCAAATTCAAGCGGCCAGTGTAGACAGCTGGCAAGTCTAGATGCACTCTTCCTGACAAAGAGCTTACCTCAGAAAGGGCTGGCTTGGTTTTATGCTGAGTTGCTAAATCTACCAGCTGAATACTTGCTAATATAACAGGAGTCACCAGGTGGCATTGTTAGGCTCTTTTGTGTTGCCGGAGGCGGATTTCAGTTGGGAAGAGGCTGGGGTTGTGTGGTTTGACTGGGGGTGTAGTTACTTTTTCAGGGGGCGCTGCGGAAAACAGCAAGAACATTTGCCTGCTGACTTTCTCTCTCAGTGCGGAATCGGTGCCTGCGAACGCCGGGGGAGGTTGGCTGAGAATACTGGCAGAGGGCTGCTGGGGTGCCATTTGGGTCCACCTCTGTTCTAAGGCTGGGCTATGGAGGGCAAATAAATCGCACTCCAAATATACCCAGGTTCTACCTCACCAATCTGCCCTCCAGGAGGAAGTTGACATGCTTGGCACAGGGGACACCTTGCTGGAAAGGATGTGTGTTTCATCCCAATTTTCATTACCAGGTCTCTTTCCTTCCTACCTACACTGACGTGGCACAAACGTGGCAGCCTCCCCAAAGCCCTCACATGAATCAGGGGGAATGCAGACCATCCCTGTAACCTCCAGATGTACCAAAGATTCTGATTTCCTTCAGGTGACCCCACAGCAGGTGGGAAAGAGTGATCCCCAGAGCCCCTCGACGTGAGCCTCCCCAGAGAAATCACAGGGGGCTGCAGTGACACAGCACAGAAAATACGTGGCTTGAGCAATCGATAGCATGTAAGCAAGGCCCAAAACACCAAACTGCGTGTAACAGCTTGTGCATTGCTTGCCAGCCTGCCGTCGCTTTTATACTGAGCGTGGGCTTGCTGGGGGCGATGGTTTTCACCCTGCTAACCCCCACCGGGTTGTGCGCTGCTGGGGCAGAGCCTGCTACCCCTTCTGACAGCAGCCGTGAGCTTGGCCCACTCCTCGCTGCAGGCCCCGCAGGGAGAGGCACGCTTGGGAGCATGTTTACAGCTCAAAAAAGAGAGTGGACCCCGGCCCACACCCTGGAGGAAGAATGGGGCCCCTGTGCATTGCTAAGCTGGCTGCAGTTGAAGTATGCACATTCCTTAGTCATGAGCTGCTCCCCCTGCAGTTAAAACAAAAAACAGGACCGTGGAGCACTTTAGTGACATGCCCTGTTTTCAGGGGATGGGAGCTACCTTACCACTGCTCCCCGCTTTGCCCCCTCCCACGCAAGAATCCAGCGCACTCAGTGCCGCGGACTCACAGGCTGTGCCCACAGTGGGCCTGTACAGTCCCTGGGGGAACGCCCTTCCGTGCAATAGTCGTGGCCCACACAGCCGCGTGAAAGGGACTGAGCAAAGGAGCAGGCTGCCAGAAAGGAGGCACCTCGGCCTGCCCCGGCAGCGTGTCCCCACCGTGCTGCCTAGGCTCCCCTCCCGGAAGGCTGGGAGCCGCTTGCTATTTGCCACCCCTATGCCTTCACAGAGGCTCTGCCCCTGGGACTCGGTGCCCCACAGCTACCAGCTTGTGGCTACGGGGAACGGCTCCAGCGAAGACCAGGGCAAATTGGACCACTTCTCACTTTCCTGAAGCCTGGGATGCAGCCCCCTCAGGCAGTGAATGGACTGCAGAGACAAGACTCAGTCATGCGCCTCCTGAATTGCCTGATGCACAGCGTTTTTATAACATTTTTCTCACAGCAGGAGACAGCCGGTCCTGGATGCTAGTAACTGTCCCCAGCAAGACACCAGCCTTCCACGTACCATCAGAAACGCAGGCCAGGCTGGGCTCTTTACATACATATGGGGAGTGGGGGGAGGGAGACATCTTGACCCACACTGGTCTCAGGGGAGAGGGTTTGCGGGCCTGCTCGGGAAGAACGGCGCTAGCTCTGCTCAAGGGAGCGTTTTAAAACTAGCAGCGTAACGAGGCGGGTAGCTTGGGTTAGCCACCTGACTATAGGCAGCTAGGGCAGCCTAGGGAGCTACCCCGACCCCCCTGTCCCTCCCCGTTTGGCCCATGAACTCAAGCAGAGCTAGCCCGTGTCTCCTCAGCCAGGGAAGCAGGCTTCTAAGCCCAGTGCTGGCCGACAGAAGAATGGCCATTCTGGATTGGATCGAAGGCCACCAAGGGGAGCGGGGGAGTCACGGGGTCCTGCATCCCCATCCAGCGTCAGTTTGATTGACTCTCAGTCAGCCGGTAGAGCAGGTTCAGTAGCTGACAGGGACACATCAAGTAAGCAGAAGCAGTTGTTAGCGATCTTAGCCCTCCCGCTCTGTCCCATTCCCAGCTCCCACAGCCAGGCCCCTCCTCCTGCCTTTGTCCTGCTTCAGGCTCCTCCAGAGCTCAGGTTACAGGCCCTTGTGTACGTGCAGGACGCTCACACCCAGCCTTCCCACCATTAGGTAGTGGTGCAGTGTCCCAAGGAAACTAAAGCACCCGGGGTTACTACAGCAGTAGAAATCACATGCAACACAAGGCGACTGCACTTCCCACTTCCTAGCCCAGTGTCCTGCCTTCCAACAGCAGCTGCCCCACAGGAAATGAATAGAACAGGCGATCCCCTCCCTGCTGCTGCAGAGGCTAGGGGCCACCATCCCTGCCCAATCTAATAGCCATCGATAGGTCTGTCCTCAGGGAATTCATCTAGTTTTTTTGAACTCTGGTGAGTCTTGGTCTTCACCACATCCTCTGGCCAAGAGTTCCACAGGTTAACTGTATATTGCGCCTTTGGTTTATTTTAACCCAGCTGCCAATTACGTGTAGGAAGCCCCTAGTTCTTTTTTATGAGTAAAAGCACCAATCATGATTTATAGATCTGTTATATCCTCTTTGGGCATCTCTTGTCAAAGCTGAAAAGCCCCCATCTTCTTAATCTCTCCTCCTACGGACACTAGTCCATACCCTAATCCTGTGCGTTTCCCTTTCCTGTCCCACCCCCCACCTCAATATATCCCTTCAGAGAGGAGGTGATCACATCTGCACACATTACTCAAGATATGGCCGTACCATAGATTTATGGAGACGCTATACACTATATAAGAAACTGTCCCTTTGGGAATTGACTCAATATTCTCTTCACATTTTTGACTGCTGCTGCACATTGAGGGGATGCTTCTGGAGTTGCTGTGGACAGTTCTCCATGATCATTCTTGAGCAGAAACAGCTAATTTAGACCACACCGTGGTTGAGGTAGAGTGAGGATTATGTTTTCCGATGCGTATTACTTTGGAAGGAGGGTAAAACAGAAGGAATAGATGATCTGCTGTGTGCCACCCCTTTTGACATCAACCCCAACACCGCCCACGTGCTAGGCTCTAGTGTAGACGGGGCTACTAACCCTAACCCACTACTTGCCACCGGTGCTAGCAACAGCCTGGTTTGATAGACAGAGGAGGAAACTAAGAGCCAGAATTGTCAATTTCTAAAACCCCAGGGGAAGAAGAGACTCTGCCTACTCGTTTTTAAAGCTGATTTTTATTTCATGGTCTCCAGCTCTCTTCTGACAATTAAAAAGTTTGCTAAGTGTGTGCACAGGCAGCTTCAGGACCAGTCAGGAAGCCTTCCAGCTCACCGAGCTGGGCTCCCTGCTCAGATTGCGAAGCCGCCAAGACAGACGCCTGTATCAATAAAAAAGCTGAAAATCCCCACCCATGGATCCCAGACTGCTCCCCGGCTGAGACTGCTATGGACAACTCGCTGCACTGCCATCAAGACGAGAGCAACCCGCCCCACTGCACGCACTGCCTGCTGCCGGGGCCAACAGCACTGCCCAACCCACTCCACCACCGAGCAGCAAGCCGCACGTGCAGTGGTGCGCTCTGCAGGACTGCCACGAAACCCGGCGCTCAGCCTGCTGGAAGGACTGAGGGTGCCAGTAGGCCCCAGGCTGGTGAGGAACCCGTGGAGGGGGGAGAGGTGCTGTTTCGGAAGGGAAGTGGAAAGGTGGTGTGCGAAGTGGCAGCTGTCAGTCCCATCAGCCCTAGGATGGACGAAGGAGCGGCTTGACGGCAGTAACAGCATCCCCCCTCCCGGGGGGGGGAGGGGAGCATTTCACCGCCGGCACCGCGCTCCCCCAGCCTGAGCAGAGCGGTTTCGGGTCACTAGGAGTCCTGCCAGGCACAACTAAACAGATTAAAAGAGTCACTTGTCTTTCCCCACCCCCACTCCCAGATATAGGGTCACAAGCCAGGGAGCCAGTCCGATGCCGCCGAGCCAGGCCCAAGCCAGCGAGCCCAGACCGGCCACATTTCTAGTCCGAGTCACTGGAATCCCACAGGAAGTAGTCATGGCAGTAGTCGGGATAGTCGACTTCCCCCCGCAGCAGAGCGAAGGTGAGAGCCCACTGGAACAAGCACGACTCATCGTCCTCCTCGGAGCTCTCGGAGGGAGAAGGGTTGAATGCCTGCCAGGGGACGACACATTCGAGGAGTCTGCCGGGGAAGATGAGAACCGACGCCCCCTGCACGGCGCAGCTGCAACGGTGGGAGGGCCTGTTCACCAGCCCGGACGGAGGGAGTCCCGAATGGCACTAACAGGGAGAACTACTCGTAAGGAGCAAGATCTGAGCACTCCTATCAACGCCCCCTCCCCTGGAAAGAGGCTGCAGATTCCTCAGGGACACGCAGCAAGTTGCTTAGAGCGGAGGACTGGCCTCCACTGAGTCACAGCAGGATCTGTGACATCATCCCTGATCTAGGGCCCGATCCAGCCGAGTACTGAGGCACATGCTTCAGTCTGAGAAGGTGGGAGTCCCACTGATGGAGGCGGAAGCAGTCAGGTGCTGGAAGATGGCTACGTGCCTCGGTATCTTGCTGAATCAGGGCCCCAGAACAGACCCTGGGGTTCTTGGTAGCGCTGATTGTTGGGTGTTTTTAAAAGCAAACTAGAATGCACGGCCAGGCCGGTGGGATTCTGTCCGTCTCCCGCATGCTGACTAGTGCCAAAGCTACTGATGGGGTATTCAACTGGAGAGAGATTCCAGCTGCTTTGCTTACCACCGGGCTTCTCCTGCGTGGAGCTCTCTGTCGAGGGGGCTGCCTGCCGGCTGGCCGCTCATGGAGATAAATGCACTCAGATTTAAAGGGACAGCGGCCACGGCCACTTGCAAAGAACTTGCATCTGATTTTCCTGAGAGGGCGAGAGGAACTGGACTCAACTCTGATGGAAATGCAGGGGGTTACTTCTTCCTGCAGTGACATGCCAGCAAGGCACCCCCTCACCCTTCTAGCAAAAGCCCTCTCAGTAGGGAAGTGCTTTGCAGAGTGCAGGGCAAGCTCCCACCCAGCAAGCAGAGGAGCCAGCCACCTACCCAGTCCGCGCCTTGAAGGTTTCGATCAGCTTCTCCTTTTCGTCCGCATCAGAGACCCAGAATTTGTGGGGGATGAAGTAGCTGGATGTGACCCGGCACTCAGGGCAGGCCCTGTGGGCAGACACACCATGCGTGGGGGTCACTTTCAGCCAACAGGCAGGAAGGAGAGGGTCAGGCCCCAGTAGATAACGCTGCCACTTCCTTCTACACCCCCGGCACTGGTCTGTGCATTGCCCTGCGTGCCTTCCGAACAGACACTGCAACGGGGAGGGGCCGAGATAAAGGGACTTCCACCAGCCGCAGCTCTAAAGAAGGGTCGTCACTAGGGTCTCCTGCCACATGACCTGCCCTGAAAGATCCTCTCCCCATCTGTGCAGCTGCCAAGCCCCACTTGCAAGGGAAACAGGTCACCTGGTGCTGCAGGCTTGGTCCTATCTGCCCACCTAGCATAGTCGGGGACAAGACTCCCCAACCCTACATCCTGGCAGGAGCCCAGGCTGCTCCCCTTGTGCTACCCTGGACCTGAATATTGGGGCGGGGCGGGGCTGCTGGAGCCTATTTAACACTGTCGAGGTGGCTCTGCAGTTCCTTCTCCCTGGCCGGGGGCTAGGCAGCGGGGCCCAAGCTACCAGCCCTGGCTCCTGACCGTACGCACTTGATCACCGTGTTCTGGAACTCCCGGGTCTTCCGCCACTTGCGGATGCAGCCAATGCAGTAGGCATGGCAGCAGTTGGGCAGGATGCCAAACATGCGCTCCTCGGGCAAGGACTTTTCATAGACCTTGTCCATGCAGATGCCGCACACCACGTCCTCGCTTCTCAGCTCCGCCCCCGAAGCAGCAGCTGCTCCCAGCCCGCCAGAAGCCTGCACAGAGCAATACAGCTGGCTAGCACTCAGACACGCCCCTGCCCCCGTTCCTTCCATAGAGCTCTGCTGCCTCATCTTCCCATGCCGGGCTCCTCAGTAAAAACCCTGTGCTCGACGCTGGCTGAGCATCCCCCTGCTTTGGAGGGGGCAACGGAAGAACCAGCCACCGGCAGCCCTTGGGGAAAGAGGACCCCTCCTGCCGGGCAGCAAAGAGGCCCATTGACAGGTGAGTGGGAAGATCACGCTGGCTTCCCCAGGAAGAATTGCTCTCAGCCTTAGAGGTGTCCAGGGGGAGGACTCAGCAGAAGGTGGTCCTAGGGCACTAGCCTATTAGATCTCTCTATTAGACCAATGCTCTGCCCCAGCCTAGGGATGTTAACTACTCGACTAGTAAATGAATCGTTAGTTGATAGGCCCTCTGAAATGGAGGGGCCTCTTGTACATGGCAAAGGAGGAATGCGGAACTCAGCGTGCAGCCCCAGGCCGCCAGGAAGTCCTGCTGACTCTGGGCTGCACGCTGGAGTGCCAGCTCTGAAAAGTGCAAGAGTCCCCAGGGGGTTCCTGTGCGTTTCAAAGCAAGCAGGGCCCGCATGGACTCCCCAGCTGATCCCGGGCTCTGTGCGGGATTTCCCACATGGCGGCGTTTCGAAGGGGCAGCGCCACACAGCTGAGCTTGGGATCAGATGTGGGGCACTGCCGCTTTGAAGTACTCCCTCCCCGCCCCCCTTTGCTGCCTCTGATACAGGCAGCGGGGGGGGGGGGGGGGGAAGAGGGGAGGAGGAGGAGGAGTGGGAATCAACTAGTGACTCAAGCATTTGCTTGTCAGATAGTTGACTAGTCCTTAACATCCTTACCCCAGATCCCTGGGAGACCTTGGGGCAAGGCACTTAGCCTCTGTCTCAGTTCTCTAGGCGCACAGTGGGAACACAGGGGCCCATAGGATAAATGCATTAAGGATGGAGGGGGCTCACCCAGCCCCCATGGCGCTGGGGGTCAGGTAAGCTCAGACACTGTAAAAACATCCCATTCAGGATACGGGCCCACCCACCTCCAGGGCTTGAGGTGCTGGGGCAATCGCCTTGTTAGATGCTTCCTTGGGTTCCAGGGACGTTCTTTGCAATCCCAGATCCTGTGGTCGGGAACCTGACCAGCAACACAACAGTTTGGGTGAGATGCATTCCCTGGGCACCCATGCGCCTCCTCCCCCCAAATATACAGGGCAGAGGACCTTCGAAAGCATCACAGCCGTGGGGCTGGGCCCTAATCTGTATATCACCTCTCCTGGGGGACCCACCAAGAGCTGCCTGAGCAAGTACGCAAGGGGCATTGACCAGAAACTCCCGCAGCCCATGCCAGGACCAGGTCTGTACATCATGCCCACCTGGCTAGTTCTACCCACACTCCTGTCAAAGGTAACATACCAGCAGCACTTACCCGATCCAGGCTGGGCCTGCCTGGGGACAAGCTCTCTGCTCAAAGCCCTGTTCGGGGGATTCGTGAGGACAGGAACAGTCCCTTTATCTTCCTCTTCCTCCTCGAACTCTGTGCTCAGCTGCCTGAAATTCAGTTGCAGCTGCCTCATGCTGGGGACAGAAGGCTCCGAGCCACGCCTGGCACCTCCCCGGCTCCCAGCTGCTGCTTCTGGCCGGACAGATGGCTCCGAACCCCGGCGGCTCAGGGACAAGGCTGGCTGTGAGCCGCACCTGCTCCAAGCAGGGGCCGGAGATTCTTGGATGTGCTGGTAGCTGGAAGAGTCAAAGGTTCCAGGCTGCATAGAAAGGCCCAGGGGTGAGCTCCATTCCTATTGGTTAGGTCGCTGGATTGCTCATCTTCTCAACTGTAGCCATTATAGGGAGATTCAGAGCAGCCTATAGAATTTACAAGCCTCTTCCATTCAAGTTTGTGGCAGTGAGGTCTCAAGGCCCTCCACTGCTTTGGAAGTTGCCAGCTGCCTCTCCTGCCACAGCCCTGGTGTAGACGCCGCACTTGCCAACAGAAGGAGTTTTGTCGTGGGTGTAGGCACATCACCTCCTTGAGCCACATTAGCTCTCATTTGGGGGGGTATTATCGGCATGACTCCTGCACCCCTGCCCATGCTGGGATAGCTCTGAAGTGACTCAACCTAGGATTTCCAGTGGTCAAACAAGCTAGTGTCTCCGGCTCACTACACCAGCATGCCGCTCTTGGCCACGACCATGACCATGTCTATGCCAACAGGTATGATCCCGTATTCCTCTGCCCATTCAGCTCCCTGGGGAAGCCTAAAGAGGTCTCAGGGGATTTCCCCCTCCACCTCCACCCTGCTGGGGAACTATGGTTTCCATTTTAGGCTAGGCTCTAGAGCAGTGGTCCCCAACGCGGTGCCCGCGGGCGTCATGGCGCCCACCAGGCATTTATGTGCCCCCCAAACGCCCAACGCCTGCGCGGCCCCGCCCCCGGACGCCCGGCAGCCCCTAAAGTTTGGGGACAACTGCTCTAGAGAGAGTCCTCCCCATTGCATTAAACATTGGTTCCCAAAGTGGGTCCCCGAGCATAGCAATCCACCATGGATTATGGGCAGGGCTGGAACCACAGAGGAGGCTATTTTGGCATCCTCACACAGCAGAAGAGGGGACACTGGCGGGGGCATTGACGTAGTCCCGGGGCATTTGGGAGCAAGCAGTGCAGGATACTTCAGGAGTCCTCTGGTGTCTTATTGAGAAAAAGAGAATTATGAACCACTGCCCTAGACCCTGAGTTAAAGGAGCAGGTTTCAGTCTAGGGGACTTTTAAGAGCCCATCAACTTGGTCTCTAACCTAGATCTGTGACATCACAGGCAATGGCCTTACCTGCAGCGGTCTCCGTAGCCACAGAACCCATTCTGGAAATACCTGCAGATCTGGGCGGACTTCCGGTCGTGGGCGAAACGGCAATTCTGACCCCATCTGCAGGCTCCACGGGCAAAGTTTCTACAAGGAGAACAGAAGCCAAATTGACCCGCTGGCCGCACCACCACACAAACATCTCACTGGACTCAGCTCCCACTAGCCCGCCCTGCTCCTCCTCACACGTCCTCACTTCCCAGAGGAGCTCAGCACCTTCCCCCGCAAGCCACAGCTTCCCTGCTCTCAAACCTGATGTGGGTGCCCAACCCCCATAGGCTTGAATGTGTCAGAGCCACCGGGCAGGGCAGAGCAGTCAGTCCAGAAAGTCACCGTCCATCCCACACCGACTAACCAGGGAGGCTGCAGAAACTAGAGTTTCCTACTTGGGTGTGTGTGTGAGAAACCGTGGCTCAGCAGGAACCATATTGTTCACAAGATTCACTCTGTAGCTAGCAAAACCTACCCCCACTACAAGGCCGGCCACGCCTCCTGCCTGCTGCTTCTGTCTGCCTAGACCTGAGGTGTTCCCTGCAGGAAGCAGTATGTTTGGGCCAGCTCTCGGAGAACGAGACGGCCTTTATTTCAGCCTTGTGAGACGCCCAGACACTCAAGTGATGGCATCAGACACCAGGTTTCTCCCGCCATGGGGGAGCTCCCCTGGGCTCCTGTGAACGCCCCAGCCTCAGGGCCTGCTGTGCAGTCCAGGGGCACCGAGGAGAAGCCCCCGGATCTGGGCCCGGCAGAGGTCAGGAAGCAGAAACCGCACCGCTGCCATGCAGAAGGCTGCGAGGTGAAGGCCAGCGGCTCAGCTCAGTGGTGCTGGAGACCCCGGGGTCGAACCCCTCGCACAGGCAGGGCACAAAGCCTGTCGCGTAACCGGGAAGGAGCAGGAATGAAGCACCCCGGCTGGGCTGTGCAGTTACAGGAAGGAGCAGCAGGCAGGGGCATTCCCCAGCCTGCAGCCCCTCCTGCAGCCCAGCAAGAGACTCCACCCCCACCCGCAGAGGAAGGGCAGAGAGCCCCAGAGGAAAAGCAGGGGACAGGTGTGGCAGAGGGGCCACTGCACAGGGCCTAGCTACTAGCAGGTCTGATGCAGGGAGCAGGAGCATGGCCCCGCTGGGGAAGGCAGGAGGGAAGACCCACAGGAGTATTATCCTGAGGCCCAGGCTTGCTCCAACTAGAGCGCTGAGCATCAGGAGAGCTGCGCTGGGAATTCCTGAGCCACCCCCCTCCCCCAAGGGCTCAGCATGGAGCCTTGGGGCCAGCTCCTTGAGCCACCCCCCTCCCCCAAGGGCTCAGCATAGAGCCTTGGGGCCAGCTCCTTGAGCCACCCCCCTCCCCCAAGGGCTCAGCATAGAGCCTTGGGGCCAGCTCCTTGAGCCACCCCCCTCCCTCAAGGGCTCAGCATAGAGCCTTGGGGCCAGCTCCTTGAGCCACCCCTCCCCCCCAGGGCTCAGCATGGAGCCTTGGGGCCAGCTCCTTGAGCCACCCCTCCCCCCCCCCCAGAGCTCAGCACGGAGCCCTGGGGCCAGCTCCTTGAGCCACCCCTCCCCCCCCCAAGGGCTCAGCATGGAGCCTTGGGGCCAGCTCCTTGAGCCACCCCCCTCCCCCCAGGGCTCAGCACGGAGCGCCCCCAGGTGCAGGGCCAGGCAAGCCGCCGGCTCCGGAGGAGAACGTGGGGCCAGCAGCGGGGCCCTGCAACAGGCTCAGGACACGAGCCGGGCCCCGGCCCGAGGAGTCGCCCTGCCCGGGGAAGTCCCCCGGGGCAGGAAAGGCGGCAGCAGCTTCCGCAGGGGCTGCTAGTTCTAGCCTCGGCCACTCCAGGCTGCAAAGCGCCCGCCCCAGCCAGACCACGGGGGAGGGGGGGGGGCTCTGCCACGGGCCCCTTCCACCCCCACGAGGGGTTGCCTGGGGGCACTGCCGGCCCCCCCCGGGAGCAGCCGCTGCAGCAGTGTGCAACCCTGGCTCTTGTCTGGGGCAGCGCCGGGCCCCCCCCACCCCGAGCCGGCGCAGGAAGACGCCCAGCCGAGCTGCAGCCGCCCCTACCTGCACAGGACCCGGGCGCAGGGCCCCCTGCCGGGCGCGCCCCCTCCGGCAGCGACCACCGAGCCAGGCTCCATGCTCCCCCGACACAGACTCCAGGGGCCTCCCCCCCACGCCCCCCTCCCGAACTATTTATGGGAGGGGAGGGGTTTAAACCGGCCTGCCCCACGCCCCAGCCCACTGGGGAGAGAGGGTTGGACACACCCAGCGGCCGCTCAGTTTGGCGTCTCCACCCACTGCTCAGCCACCTGCAGTAGGTGCACAGGGGCTGGGGACCAAAAGGCCGGCTGACCCCTAGTGGGTCTGGCCCACGAAAGCTCATCGCCTAATAAACCATCTTGTTAGTCTTTAAAGTGCTACTCCCTTGCTGTGCTGGGAGAGGCTGGTTTTATGTTCAGGCAGCCACACCAGCGGGGAAAACCTCCTCACCCCAAGCAGGGCAGCCCACTGACAGGGTCAGTGCGAAAGCAGGGGGGCCCTTCTTTCTTGCCCATCCCACCTCACTAATGCCCCTTTCCAAACAGAGGGTGGTCAAGCCAAAGGCTGCAGAGCGAATTGATACAGTATCTGAAACGGCGACAGAGACTAGGCGTCCAGGGAGGTTTGGCCCCTGTGGCATCAGCCTTACTGGGAAACAAAAGGACGGAAACAATAATTGATCTCCCAGGAGCGCGTGTGGGAAATAGACATAAATCCAGCCAGGGGGATAGGCAGGTCTCAGAACAGCAGCCACCCAAAACACTGGACAGAATGGACCAACGATAGAATCCTCTGGTGGGTGCCCATGTGTGTCCACATCCTGGGCTAGGAGTCAGGAGCTCTGCGTTCCATTTCTGCTCCATCACAGACACCTCACTGTGCCCAAGAGCAAATCAGCTCCTAACTTCCACGGAAATTCGTCCTGAATGCATTTGAAGAGCTGGGTCTTAATCTCTCAGTGCCCCCTTTCTTATCTATCAAGGGAGATGAGAACATTTCCTTTGTCTATTTCCACAGTAAGCTCTTTGGGGCAGGAACTCCTTGTATGTACAGCACCTAGCACCCTGAGGCCTCTCTACAATAATAAACCCCCGGGGCTTGGTGGAAGTGAAGTGTTACATGTTCTGAGTGTCTTGCAATGGTTTGTTGCAATTCTTTGCTGTCTAATATGGATAGGGCCTTGGTGTGGGCACCTGTTGGGTGTGGAGAGAGGCAGGCTGGATTTAAATAAAATGAGAGTTTCCCCAGTGAGGCTACGGCAGCATTAGAGAGTTTAGGCAGAGGCGCAGCAGGGGTGCAGCTGTAAGCTCTCTAAGGCTTTGGCTACACTTAGAAGTTGAAAGCGCACCTTTACACCACCTCCATGAGGAGTGTAGCTAAAAGTGCTGTGAGTCTGGCTCCCAGCGCTGTAGCCTAGTTCACACTGGTGCTTTACAGCGCTGCATCTTGCTGTGCTCAAGGGGGGTGGATTTCCACACCCCTGAGCTAAAAAGTTACAGCGCCGTGAAGTGTCAGTGCAGGCATAGCCTAAAGTAACCCCTCTAGACCAGGAAAGAGCTCTCCCATTGGCTTAACCACATCAGCCCCATGAGAGGGAGTAGCTAGGGTGACAGGAGAAATTCTCCTGCCCATGTAGCATTGTCCACACTGGCACTTTGGTTGGTGTCACTTGCATGGGGGAGGGAGTTCCAAATGTAGGCAGCCCTTGAGTTTCAGTTTCACTGAGGGGCCCTGGCAGACAACAGCACAAAGGGGCCGCATGGACCTGTCACTTCCTGCTTCACACCTGGCCTCCAACAAAGCAGAGGAAATGACAGAAAATGGGATAATGGCTTCAGGGAACAGAGAGTAAAGAATACACAGGTCTGTCCTTTACCCTGCTGTCTGTTAACAGCTGCCCTTGGGCCCCAGCTGCCCTCGCCATTGTTTAAGTCCCAATTTGACAAAGCCCTGGTCCTGCTTTTAGCAGGGGGCTGGACTCGATGACTCTGGTGGTCTCTTGCAGCCCTGGGATTCTAGGATTACAGCAAGGTGTTGCCTATCACTGTTTTACCTCCCTCAAACCTTTCAGATCAGAGTGGCTGTCTGGCCATGTGTATTTTCTAAGTGTAAAACCCTGCACCTTGAGGGGCAAGGGGGAGAGGGGGAGAGAGGCTACTGGCCTGTGAAGGTATGGCCCAGAGCAAAGCACTACACAACATCTTGCATCATCGTCAGTGCCCTTCGGTGCTTGCATCACATCGCATGCACTTCTGTGCGCATCATAACAAAGATGGGCACGTAGTATGTGCAACCCTGCAGCTGTGCCACTTTAATGCTGCCTGTTTGTCACTACTGATAATTAGTCAGGCCCCAGGCCTACTCACTCTGAGGCCCAGACCCCTAATGAAGTGTCAGGCCCTTAAATACCTTGTGGATTTGGGCCTTAGGTACTTGCTTCACCGCAGTACATAAGTAGTGCCAAAGGGCTTAAGGGATTTAGGTGTCTAAAATCCTCTGATTTGCTGGAACTAGTCCTGTGCTTACACAGAAGCATGCCCCTAAAAGTTTGCAAAATCAGGGCCTTACTGATCATGGGCTGTTTGAATTGTACTGTGCATGAGCGAAAAGCTGTGTTGGGTTTTGCCAAGGCACATTATTGCACAGCAGTCCAGAACAGAAAGCTGTGAAGAGCAGCTAGACTAGCACATACAAAGATGTTCGCTTTAATTCAGGTTTAATGGCCCCACGCTCAAACCACTCACAGAGCCCTAGATCCTGAAAAGTATTTAGGCCCCTAATGCCCACTAAACATCAATAGAAATACCTTTGAGGATCTGGACCCAAGTGCTAAAACGTTTGCAAGACAAGGCGGGTGAGGTCATGCCTTTTGTTGGCCCAACTTCTGCTAGGGAGCAAGACAAGTTTTGGCACTTACAGAGCTCTTCTTCAGGTCTGGCAAAGGTAGAAGGGGCCCGGCTAAGTACAAGGTGAAACAGACTTTAACAGGCACAGTTAACACCTTTCAGGGAGCTGTTCAGAGTAAAGTATCCTGTTAACACCTCTCCAGACATGGGGAAGAGAAAGAAAAAAGAGTCCAGAGGTGGGAAGGGGGGGGGGCAAGGCTAGTTGGGGGTTAATGGATTGTTACAATAGGCTAGCAAGTGGGCCTCGGGAGTGGCCCTCCATCTCAGGGACTTGCAAGACTGTCATAACCAAGATGGGGTCTCCTGGGACAGGGCAGTTCTGCTAACTGTACTGGCATACCTAGATTTGCAAGGGGTGCTGACTGAATGGTAGCAGCACTGTGATTGGCTGCAGAGGGAGCGCAGGGCTCTATAGCGAATGCTGTGTGCAATCAGCATGCCCTGGCTTTGCCAGCATGTTACTTTAGTAACACCGGTAGGAAGAAACTATGTGAATGGAAACCAGCAGAGTCTGGGCATCCGTAATTTCATCTATGCCATCAAATGCCAGCAGTGCCCCACTGCTATATATATTGGACAAACTGGACAGTCTCTGCAGGAAACAATCAATGGACACAAATTGGATATGCGTAAAGGGACTATATGGAAGCCTGTTGGTGAGCATTTCAGCTTGCCTAACCACAGACTGACAGCCCTGCAAGCAGCTGTCTTGTCACAAACCAGCTCTACAAGCCAAATACACAGAGAAGCCCTAGAATCCCAAAGGAAGTGGGTCTGGCCCACGAAAGCTCATCATCTAATAAACCATCTTGTTAGTCTTTAAAGTGCTACATTGTCCTGTTTTTTGTTTCAGCTACCCCAGACTAACACGGCTACATTTCTATCACTAGAATCCCAGGTCATCACAAATTCAATTCACATGCTAATGGACTCAATGGTGATAGGGGCTGCTGGGGACTCTACCTACTTAATAACCACTGAAGGTGCTAACAGCTCTCTCTGAGTAGTAGTATCCTTCCTGTTTTAGAAATCTATCTATTGACTTTGATTTTTATCTGCTTAGATTGTACCCATTCTCCAGATACTTAATGATGCTCTGTCTCCCACCCCCCTGCCTTTTTCTTTCTCTTCCCCCTCCCCTTCATTTCATGTGTTCATATCCCCAACTCATAAGTCCGGTCATCTGAAGAAATGGGCTGTGCCCATGAAAGCTCATGATCCCATCTACATGTTTCGTTAGTCTATAAAGTGCTACCGAACCATTTGTTGTTTTAAAAAGTCTAGGGAGCCTCACATAGAACCCTGCTGGGCTGCAGGATGCCCAGCGCTACCATAGGCCATGAATCCAGCGTCTCTATTCGGTACAGGATTTTTAGTGTCTAGCAAAGCTATAAATGTAACTCCCAGGCTCGTCTTTGGAGAGTGTTGTGCAGGTTTCTACAACTCAACGAGGCAGCATGAGTGAGCGAAATGAGCCTAGACGTGTGACACCCCTGCCACTGACTCTCCAGGAGCGACTTTGGACAAGTCACGTTGCCTTTTACCTCAGTTTCCCCACTTCCTACAATGGGGCTAAGAAGTTGCGCACTGCAGTCTTGCTGCGAGGCATTGCTAGCTGGCATTCATAGAGGGCTCTGCAAGTGCCACGTGCTACATGATGATTGTACCCTCCCAAAAATATAATGCAGCCTGGGGAGGGGTTGCAGATGGGTTGGGGCTGAAACAAGACTGTTGCTGTCAACTTATGGATCCCGCTACCAAGATGCATAGGTGACTCATGGTAGCACGTGGGAGGTGCACTGCTTCCTTGGTATATGGGTGAACCCCCTCCCCATCCTTCTGGGTGGCCCTCCCTGAACCGCCCCTCCCCGGCAGGTACCAGACGCCTATGCCCTCGGACTCTATGGGAAAGAGGCAGACCATTCTCTTCAGACAGCACTTGCCAAACACTTCCCCATGGCGTCACCGGGCAGCAAGCTTAGCAGTGACTCTACAGCCTTGCTGTCTGGATCTTCCTTTGCTGGCCTGGCACAGCAGTGAGCGCATGGGGACTGACGGCATGGCAAGCTGGAGCTTCACCCTTTGGCTTACCCAGCAATAACTCACAGCACAGACCAGCCCTGACCTTTTTACCCTCAGCAAACTGAAGCCATGTGTGGCCCCTTGTGCTCCCTAGAGGCTTACTTGTGTTTTCAGCTGGGCAAAACCCACTTCTTCAGATGACGGGAGTATTAGAACCCCAGATGCAAGAAACGGTCTTGGATCTGGACTTCCAATACTCCTGTCCCCTGAAGAAGTGGGCTGTGCCCATGAAAGCACATGATCCCATCTCCATGTTTTGTTAGTCTCTAAGGTGCTACCAGACTCTTGTTTTTTAAGTTTTTCCTGTGACCGACGAACTCGGCTCCCCCTCTGAAGCTGTATTTCCAGGTCATCGCAGTAGGACACGTCCCCCGCATCCCGCAGGCACTGATGACCAGTGAAACAATAAAAACGAGGAGTCCTGTGGCACCTTAAAGACGAGCCGATTTATTTGGGCCTGAGCTGTCGTGGGCAAAGCCCCACTAAGTCACCATTCAGACTCACGGACATTGGCACCCGCTGAAAGACGAAGCCATTCACATCCAGCTACCGGCTCAGGCAGGTATCTCCATTGCTCACGCTCAGGTCTGCGGCTCAACGGCCTCTCCCGGCCTAGTTTCAATGACAAAACTATGTGGTGACATCAGCTCTGCTCTGAGGCTTTGGAACCCAGGACCCTGCCCGTCTCAGCGAGCAGCAAAACGGCCGAAGGGCAGTGCTCCGCTCAGCTCAGGGGATGATTTCACAGGAGCGCTGCAGCAGGACGACTGGACCCTGGCTGAATAGTTATGAGGCTGCCTACACCCCATTCCCCACCTGTCACCAAAAGCCTTGTGCCATAGGCAGCATAAGGAGCAGGATACTGGCACACACAGAGCCATCCTTAGGGGAGTGGAGGGGGCACAGAACAGCCTCCCACTCTCATCCCTTCCCACTCCAATCCCTACCCCCTTCCTGCCCCGTTGCACTCCTTCCCCAAAGCCTCCTCCCCGGAGAGCTGTGACCTGGGTATTAGCTAGTACAGGGCAGCAGCAGGGCGTGGGGCCCCCTGCACTCACCCCAGGGGTGGAGCGAGCTAGCAGTCTGCTCCATGGCCCCGCTCACTCCCAGCTGGAGCTGCCTGGCTCTGGGCACAGCTCAGGCCTACATCGGGTCCAGCTGTGGAAGAGCCAGTGTGGGAAGTTGGAGGGCTTCGTCAGGCTTTTGCTCAGGGATTCGCAAACTTCATTGTGCTGCAGCCTCCTTCTGACACGGCAAATTACTGTGCAACCCTGGGACAGGGGCCCGATGCCTGAGCACCTCCAAGGCCCTGCATCCCCGGCAGGGGGCAAAGCCCAAGGACTCAGCCCCTGGCCAGGACCTTTAACCTAAGCTCCACTACGGAGCCCTATGGCTGCTGCTTTAGGTCTGGGTGGCAGGGCTTGGCCTTCAGAGCTGGGCTACAGAAAATCCAAGTAGGCCATAAAGACCCCTTTAAAATGAACTTCCATTTTTGAGAACGGCTGCTTGCTTTAATGAAAAACATTACACAGCACAACCACCCCTACCCCCACCCCCGGTGCCTTGGCCTGCCTAGCCCTCAACACGCACACACATCAGTGCCCAGGGCTGGCTGGCTTGTAGGAATGTTGATGGCACCCAGAACGCTGGGCCAGCCTTTGAGAGGAGAAAACTGGTCAAAAGGCCGGGGTGCCTCTAGAGCAGGGGTGCCCTGCCCCCTACTGGTAAGCTAGCACCTCTACAGCTCCTGCTTTGGAGCCATCTCCGGCCAGCTGCTCCCGGGAGCTTCCGGTTTGGTGTGAGGAGCAGGGGATGGAGGTAGTGAAGAAGTGCGCTGAGATAAAGATGTCCCCTGTCCCCATATGGACCCCAGGAGTTGGTGTGCACTGGGAGCTGGCTTAAAAACTGCCTCCTGGGATGCACTGGCTCCCACCCCGCTCCCAGGGAGCCAACTGCTGCCCCACAGTGTGAGTTTTGCATGGGGTAGCAGCCGGCTCCCTGGGAGCAGGTTGGGAACCTGCATGTAACTGTTCATGGTCACAGATAAGCCCAGGCTTATCAGTTAACTATGTAAACAGTTATCCTACTAAACCCCTAATACAAATTGCACTGTGCTTTCTTTACCTTTATTAGAAATATTTATCTTTTTACAGTGTAAAGAAAAGCAATAATATTTTTCAGTTCACCTCAAAAATACTGTCGTGCAGTCTCTTTATCGTGAAAGTGCAACTTATAATGTAGATTTTTGTTACATAACTGCACTCAAACAAAACAATGTAAACGTTTAGATCCTAGAAGTCCACTCAGTGCTACTTCTTGTTCAGCCAGTTGCTAAGAGAAACAAGTTTGTTTACGTTATGAGAGAGAACACACTACCTGCTTCCTGTTTACATTGTCACCTGAAAGTGAGCACAGGCCTTCGCATGGCACTTTTGTAGCCAGCATTGCAAGGTCTCTACGTGCTAATAATTCATTTGCCTCCAGGGGAGCTGACAGTCTCTTCAGGGCCAGGCCCAACTAAAGAGACACGTTGTGCCACTTGGCTGGGCAGCTCCCAGCCAGGGTATCGAGTGAGCAGCTAGGTGCCAGTCGGCATAGGGCCCAAGGCAACCACTTTGCCTGTGCAGGGCCCCCGGACAGGGTCTTGTAGGAGTGGGGGAGAGGGGGAGGCTCTATGCTCCCGGAAGGGGCGGGGCTCAGGTGAAAGGGGAAAGGCCGGGGCAGCCAGCCCTCAGCAGAACCCAGAGCACAGCACGTCCCAACCTTCAGCGCTGCCTGGTGCGTGCCGCATTGTGCTCCAGCGACTTCTTAAATGGCCCAGACCTCCATCTGTAATTGCTCCTTTTGTCCCACCTTAGCAGTATGCCCCTTCATGCTTCAGCCACCATTCCAGCGGCCATGTTTGCATGCTGAGGTCACACACTTTTTAAGAACGTGTTAATTAATGTTGTGACTGAACTCCTTGGAGGAGAATTGTGTCTCCTGCTTTGTTTTCTTACATTCTGCAATATATTTCACGTTATTGCAGTCTTAGATGGTGGCCAAGCATGTCTGTTTTCTGGACACAGGCACTGCAGATCTGACAAAATGCAAAGCAAGTACCAATGTGAGATTTCCGAAGATAGATACCGCATTTGACCCGAAGTTTAAGAGTCTGAAGCACCTTGCAAAATCTAAGGGGGAATAAGGTGTGGAGAATGCTTTCAGAAATGTTAAAAAGAGTGACACAGCCAGTGTGAAAACCACAGAAAATCAACCTTCTGCTAGTGGCACCTGACACTGATAATGAAAATACACATGCATCAGTCCGCAACACTATCAATTAATTGCAGTTAACTCAAGTGATTAACTCAAAATTAATCACACTTGGGGGCAAAAAAAAAAAAAAATCGTACTTGAAAAAATTGAGCAGAACCCATCACCAACCTGAATACATGTTGTTTGGAATGGTGGTTGACCATGAAGGGACATATGAATTTTCAGCACATTTGGCAGATAAATATGTTGCAACACCAGCTAAAACAGTGACATACAACTAGCTGTCCTGTTGGGTGACATTTTAAACAAGCAGCAGAAGCATTCTCTCCCACAAATGTTTATCTGACTAGCTGAACAATAATTAGGACTGAATGGACTTTGTAGACTCTAAACTCGTAGCCTGCGTCTAGACTGGCAAGTTTTTCTGCAAAAGCAGCTGCTTTTGTGGAAAAACTTGCCAGCTGTCTACACTGGCCGCTTGAATTTCCACAAGAACACTGACTTCCTACTGTCTGAAATCAGTGCTTCTTGCGGAAATACTATGCTGCTCCCGTTCGGGCAAAAGTCCCTTTTGCGCAAAAGGGCCAGTATAGACAGCTTAGATTTGTTTTGTGCAAAAAAGCCCCGATCGTGAAAATGGCACAAAAGTGCTGTTGCGGAAAAGCGTCCTGCCAATCTAGATGCTCTTTTCTGCAAATGCTTTTAACAGAAAACTTTTCCTTTAAAAGCATTTGCGGAAAATCATGCCCGTCTAGACGTAGCCTTACATTATTTTGTTTTTGAAGGCAGTGGTGTTTTAGGTTTTTTTTTTTTACATCTCCATTTGCAAGTTAAACTTTCATGATAAAGAGATGGCACTAAAGTACTTGTAATGGGGGAACTGAAAAATGCTGAATCTTGATTTTTACAAGGCAAACAGTTATAATACAAAAATAAAGTGAGCACTGTACACTGTGTGGTCGTGTTGTAATTGAAATCAGTATTTTAAAATGTAGAAAACCTCCTCAAATTAAATAAGTGGCATTCCATTGTTTGAGTGCAATTAATCACAAGATTAATCACAAATCATTTTAATCACTTACCAGCCCTAGTTTTTACTGAAAAACAATTGACTAAAATAGTAGATAATGCTACTAGCACAGTGTTAGAGAAAGTAAGCAGATTTTATTTATTTTGGGTTTCTACTAAAGGGAGTGTAGAAAGCATCAAACGTGTATTTCTGAGCTGATACGTCAAGGCTCTATTACCTCCTGGTTATTCTAAATGTACATATAAGCTTTAATTGGAGATTGTAGGTATTTTTTCTTTATATAATTGGATACAGTGCTCCTGTCAGGTAATTCTTATTATTTGAAAAGAAAAAACCCCTAGAACTTTAAGGTGCCTAGTCCCTGGAATCCTGGTTAAAGTTTCCACCTGCCCCACAAAATCTGAAATGGCATCCATGTGAGGCTGGAGTAGCCAAAGGGCTGCAGGAGGATCTGGTAAGATGCAGCCCCCTGTGACCGAATGAAGCCCCAGGCACTACAAGCCACAAGAGCAGTGCAGCGGTAAGGGTGGCAATACACCACAGGCCATGCTACCCTTGCTGCTGTGTGGCTGTGATGTTCCCTTTAGAGAGGGGCACCGGCCAGCACCCACCACTATCAGGCCACCCAGCCAATACTTCATTTGCACCAGGTCTGAGCTCTGACTTCTTTCAATACAAATTAAACATTGGGCGAGGCAGTGGGCCCCAGATGTGATAGGGGAGCCCTGGGTGTCCATGGAAGGTCAGGAGTATTGGGGGGAGTGTGTGTAATGAGGCAACTTGGCCTCCCTCTGACCTGGAAGGGAAAGGATTCCCTAAGACCCCTGGTGGGCAGGGCCAGAGCAACTCAGCCCCACCCCCAGGAAGTGGAAAGGCGGGGTCAGAAGTATAAAAGCAGGAGCTAAGAGCTCAGTTGGTGCCCAACCACGGCGTAAGCCAAACGCTCTGCCGCGTTGCTCATGCTAGGAGAACTGGCCTGGAATTATCAATGGGAGTAATTATGCAAGTAAGGCCACATCTACGCTCCAGAGCACATTGATACTACCTCAATCAATTTTCCGGAGTTTGATTTAGAGTGTCTAGTTAAGTCCTGCTGAATCAAATTTAGAAGGTGCCCGTTTGTGGCCAGTGCTCCTGCAAGGAGAAAAGGAAGCCAGCAGGAGAATTTGCTCCCATCAACCTTCCCTTGTGGGGATGGCGGGGAGACTCTAATGAAGGTACTTTGACTCCAGCTAGGTAATTAACATAGCTGGAACTGTGCACCTTGATTCGACTTTCCCCTTTGTGTAGACCTGGTCTCAGTTTTCACCTGATCAGCACCCAAGGCTGATCTTGTGACAAGCAGACTCCTGTCCCTGCACAGAGTCCCACTGATGTGGGAGCAGGGACCCCTTTGTGCACTGCAAATAGCACAAGCTGGCTCAGCGAGACCACCACAAACAGCAATGTAATGAAAGAGCCATTTAAACTTGGCCCAGAAGCAGTGCCGGAGGACACCGAAGAGTTTGAAAGAAAGCATGGCAATGCGTTCAAAGTCTCTTAAATATTTAAGTCAGATTTATTTCAAGGTAAGTCAGTCTGCGACGCCCATTTATATTATTAAAAACACTTGGAGGTTTGTACTTCTAGCAAAAATATACATTTCAGTTTGAGGCTTGTTACAACATTGACAGTGAGCAAAAAGTTCCTCAAGCGACGAAGAGAACGTGGGACCAGCTTCTCCTAAGGCCGGGGCAGCCGCGAGCCACCACAGCCTCTCCGTTCACAGCATGGGAGCACTCCAGAACAGGGGGCTGCCGGGTCGGTACAGACCCTTTGGAAAGGTGCCAATCAAACACCCGTCAGTCTGTCATTCACACTCGGGCTCCTTTCACAAGAGGACTTCAAAGTGCTTTACAAATGGGAATTCAGTTGGGTCTCATAACACCTCTGAAGTAGGGAAGGACTAGCCCAATGAAACAGATGGGGAAACTGAGGCAAATGGGGAGGCATGACTTGCCAAAGGAGCACAGCAAACTGGCAGAGAGCTGGGAACAGGCCGCTTTGGTCTCAATTTGTAGCCTCCCTCTGAGCCAGCCATTAGCTCAGGGGTTTCCAAACAGCAGATTATGAGCCTGATGGTCCATTTACTCACATCACAGCGATTTTTCCAGGTGGTGGGCAGGAAATGCTGCGATACACAACCCTCCTTCCATTAAACGTACATTGCTTCTTACTAGGACGCACAGCCCGGAACGACACCGAGGAGGAGTCCCGCCCCAGTGAGGAGAGTGCGTAGGGGAGACAAGGTCTGAAACCAGCCCCATCCTCGATACGGGTGCTCACGGGGGAGGACAGAAGCAGCGGACTGCCAAGCACAGCTATGGAAGGGAAGCAGGCTCTCTCTGCCTCAGATCATTTATTGCAGCATGGTAACCCGTCACCCTGGGGACGGGGAAGGCATGTAATCCAGCTCCTTTAACAAGCCTGCTCAGGACACCAGATGTGCCCTGCCCGTCCTTTCACAGCCGCTAGTTCTTCTCTGAAAAGTGACGGCAAATACAGCAGTGCCTTATTGCAGGGACCTGCTCCACGCACAGCTCTAGGGCCCTTGCTTACCTTGTGGACACAGGCCCATTAGCCGGGCAGGAGTCTGTTCCGCCTCGTGCAGCTGCACATCTGTCAATGAAACTGAAGTGGCAGAGCCTTAATACCAGGCAGGCTGCAGGAGCAGAAAAGAGTCCAAGAATCCAAGGGAAAGGTGCAGGGAAAACATTTTCCCCTTGTCAAGCTGAGCCCACTTGCTCTGGGATCCAGGCTGCCAGGGAGTTCTCAGACGAGAACGGTACTTCCAGGCCGCCCTCTGCCCCAGCACAGAGAAAGCCGGAGAAGGGCATGGAATGAAACTCCCAGCCCCAAATGCGTAAGACTCTGCCAGCCAGGGACTCTTACGTTGCTTACACCGCGACCGGACAGCCGCCTGCTCCTCACTGTGATCAAGGGATTGGTGCACGTGGAGTTTTGCACGTGACTAGCATCGGGACCTAGAGTCAAAGTGAATTTAGTGCGGGCTAGTGTCTAGCATGCACCAGAGACAGAAATTCTGTCCACAGTGCAGGGACAGCGCAGGAAGGGGTAGGGAAAGCTTCCCCATGACTCCTCCACTAACCTGTCCCAGCTCTGAGCGGGGAGCAGCCATGCCCTTCTGCCCACTAGGCGAGTTCTGTCTCCCCAGCCCACTGCTTGCTGAGACTGCCGACGAAAGTGCCAATTAGTGCTAAGGGTGGTGGTGGTGTGGACGCCTGTCCGCTAGGAACCGGACTGAGAACCACTAGGAACCGGACTGAGAACCGCCAACTCACTGCATGCAGGCCACTCAAGAGCCATCGGATTTCCCACTCACTACAGGCTGGAGGCCAGAGGCCACCTCCCCATTCTTCACCAGCTGCGCCGACCACGCTGGAGTGTTGCACACTGGCATCTGTGAGTCTCAGGTGCTGGGGAAGTGACCAAAGCAGTCCCTCAGCTGGGCCTGTGGATGGTGTCAGTCGGCTGAATTAAGCCCCCAGTCAGTCAGTCTGTCCTCAATCCCCTTGGGAGCTGGGGCAGCCTATCCCTGCTGGCACAGCTCTGTGGAGAGATGCTTAATGACGGCTCCAGCCATTGCTGACACCAACCGCACGGACGTGACCAGCCACGTCAGGAGAAGGGACCCCGTGACTGGAGGACACCGGCACGTTAGTGTCTGTGCTGACGGGGAAGGCGCCACTGTTGGCTTCGCATTGACAGGCCTCCTCTGTCTATGCCACAGGGTGCACTGGGAAGACGAATGGGACACGAGGGGGAAGGCAACCGCAGAGCAGCATTATCATGGCTTTCTAGGACACCCCGGCCATACCCTGCTGTCCCCTCCACAGCACAGCCGGCCCTTCATCCTCCTGCTTCAGCAGGACCTGGAGTCCCTCTGACCCCGCAAGTCTTGCCGGGCACCCTGCATCCAAGACTGGGAGCAACAGATGCCAAAACAACAGCTCTAAGAGCTACCTTTGTCTTCAATGAGCTGACCTCCACCGCCCAGCCCCCACTCCATTTTTAGGCTAATATAGGAGAGCCAGGAAAAGCAGCCCTCCCCTGTGAAGTCAAGGGGCCGAGAAGGACCAGCTCAGCCCCAGCAGGAGTCGGGCAGGATTCCATGGGAGTGATTTGCACGGCAGAGGAGAATGCACAGCCCCGGAGGGAGCCATGGCCCATCATGGGCATCCAGGGACTAGCCAACAGTCTCTCCCCCGAAGCAGCATCAGTATCCTTCATCACACAGTCTGGCTTTTCCTTGGGAGATCCATACAGACACACACTTCCTTTTGTTCCAATAGTCTAGCTTCGCAGCTCGGGCCTGGAGCCGTCCAAGTGCAACACCTAACAAATGCTCCACGGATACGCGGTCTAAGTGCAGTTGTTGGGCCTGCCAGATAAGCAAGGTACTGTCTGGCCTCAGTCCAGCAGACCAGACTCTTGTTACTCTGCTGGGCCCATTGTCCCACCTTCTCTGCAATGCATCTCACCACACGTCGCGTGAGAGACACGACAGCTGGGCTGCAGCAAGAGAAGCCTTGCTGCTGTTTTGCCTCTGAGGCGCCTAAGTGCGAGGTAACGGCAGCTCTGGCTTGGCAGGCAGTAGCCGCGAAGTCTTGGGGCGGGCAGGCCTATGTACCATATGCCCAGACTATACAGAAAACAGCTCCAAGCAGGAGAAAAGGAAGACGTGGCGGGGAGGGGCTTCTCGGTCGCCACACGAAGTGTTATGCTCAGGATCCATGGCTTTAACCCGCAGGAATGAAACGCTCCTCAGTACATGTCCTTGTAGATTTCCTGCAGGAGGGGGTGCAATGAGGTCTCTGTCTCGGTCTTTTTAATCTTCTGCACCAGCTGCGCGTGCTCGGTCACCAGCTGCCGCAGGTCAGCCATCTTCTGGAGCAGCTTGGGGAAGAGGTACTGAGCGTCCGGGTGGTTGGACTGCAGGTGGAAATCCAGGGCCTGGAGGACGTTGTCCTGTATCTCCTCCACCTGCTTCACGTCCATCAGGCCAGGGCGGTCTGCAGGGAGAGGAGGAACATGCCTTAGAACGCTCCAACCCTCCGTCCAGCCACACCACTCCCCAGCTGAGTGCTACCCTGAGGACAACACACAGGTGCTTTGAGCAACTTGCCCAGCTCTCACGCCTTTGGGCACCTCCCCCCATCCCTGCTTTCGGGGGGTGGAAGCTCCCCTCCCGCCCTCCCTGTCTGCGCTCGGCATGGCCCAACTGCACAACCAGGTCAGGGAACACAGATCTTCCCAAGCTTCACTTTCAGTGTAGTTATTCTTTCCCCTATTACGCCACCAATCACTGCCCCAAGCAGCCACGGCACCCCTCGGCACGGCACTGATCCTGTTCCCCAGCAGCTATGACCACTCCCCCCACAACCCATACAGCCTTGCCCCATCCCCAGCGCCTGGCTATGGGCCCCGCTCACCTCCGCACAGGATAATGGCAGCCACGAAGAGAGAGAGGTCGCTGTCGTCCAGCTCCAGGGCGTTGAACTTGACAGCGAACTCGAACTTGGGCTCCATGATCTCGTTGAAGGGCTTGCGCAAGCTGCGCAGGAACTCGCGCGTCACGAACCCGTTCCCGTTGGCCACCAGGAGGCCGTCCTTGTTCATGATGGAGGCCAGCATGGCGAAGATGGCTTCGTGGACGCCGTACTTCAGCAGGGTCACCTGGTCGTTCAGGTAGAGGCTGAGGAAGCTGGGAATGGTCTTGGCGAACTCGGTGAGCTCCCGCACCGTCTCCACCGTGGTGCACTGGCAGCGGTAGAAGACGTGGACCCCGATCTCCTTGTAGGGGGGGATCCCATTCACAAGCTGCTTCCACACCAGCCCCTTTTCCGCCTGCCACAGGGTGTCCATGTCGTGGATCACAAACGGCTGCATGGAAGAGAAGTGAACGTGAGGATCTCTGCCGGGGGGGCGGAGCGACTGAGCTGTGACCTGTCCCTGGTGCAGAAGAGCTGTCTAAACTCACCATTCATCCCCAACCCACCCTGGCATGTGGCAGTGGCTGCAGCTCCAGGCCTCCCTGCAGAGAGTCTGCAGTACGCCCTGGAAATCCAGCAGCAAGCACTACAGAGCGAGGCCCAAGACTATCCCAGGGTTCAAAAAAGAGCTAGATAGTTTCCCGGAGGTCAGGTCCATCATGGCTATTCGCTGGGATGGGCCTCGCTTTGTCGGAAGCTGGGAATGGGCGACGGGGGATAAGTCGGAGGATTCCCTGTTCTGATCGTTCCCTCTGGGGCACCTGGCACTGGCCACTGTGGGCAGACAGGATGCTGGGCTGGAGGGACCTTTGCTCTGACCCAGCCTGGCCGTTCTCATGTTCTTAGAGCAATGAAGATTCTGTGCTACTAGCAGGTGATGGGAAGCCTAGACGCGTCAAGGCCTCCATTTCTGATCCTGAAGCCGGCCTCTTCTGCTCCTCTTTCACCAGCAGGAAGGCTGAGCTCAGGTCTACACTAGAAGGGAACGTCAAATGAAGATACACGGCTCCAGCTGGAGTCGATGTACCTGGTTTCAAGTTTTCCCGCCGTCCCTACTGCGGGAGGCACTCCCATCTGTTTCCCTTACTCCTCGCATAAGCAGGAATATCAGCCACCGGTGGGAGCACCCTGAGTTCGATTTAGCAGGTCTTAACTAGACTTGCTAAATCAAATTCCAGAAGACTGATTGCAGCTGCGTGGATCTTCCGTTAGTGAAGATGTGGCCTGAAGGCAGTCCAGTTCAGCAGGATGTCACCTGATCATACTGACAGCACATCTGACTGCTGTGACCAGCTTCTACCTGCCACATGGGCATTCTATGCTTCACTGGACTGCCACAGCCAGAAGCCTGTTGACCCGCAGCAGTGACAGAAACACTGCAGAACTTGGTGCTAAGAGACAGGCCTGCGCCTAGAGTTAGCCCTGGCTGCTGGGAATGCGGATTGTCTCAGTGACTCCAAGCAAACCGTTGCAGCATATCAAGAACCTTGAATGGTGCGAGTAGTGTGCTGCGCATGAATCAAGTCAGCAGGGAAAGGAAGAGAGGATGAATTACCCAGCTGGTTTCAAATGGAACCGCTGTAGGCTGGTGCAGGGATGGAGCTATGTCTGTGAGTGGCAAAGCACTGCTAAATTGGGGGGCGCTACACAGTGAACCCCACTGCATCCGGATAAGCAAGAGAAACATTTCCCCAATACAGCCCCATACCTCCTCCCCCTACCCCCCAAGAGAAAATAATGAAGAAATCCATTAACCATGTCAAATACTTGATAGGATCATAGAGATGGGGGGCTGGGAGGGACCTTTAGAGGTCACCTAGTCCCCTGTGCTGAGGCACGACCACGTATGGCTAAAACCAGGGGTTCTCAAACAATAAAAAAATTACTGTGAGATCACAAGTGGGAGGGACCAAACCCGGAATCCCCCTGGTCTGGGTGGGATGGCCAGAGCCTGGTACGGGGCCTGTAATCTGAGCCCTGGTACCCAGGGCTGAAGTCCTCAGGCCCCATCCCCAGACCTCAACAAGTCTAACCCCAGCCTGGTGAGCCCATTAAAACGGGGTCGTGACCCACAGTTTGAGAATCCCTGAACTAGACCATTCCTGACAGCAAGTCTATTTCAGGAAGGCTTTCCTTGGGGGGCCCATGCAAATCATTAACTCCTGGGCACCAGGAGCAAGATTCTCCTGACCAAGTCAATTGCCAGCAACGGATGTGCTGGAAAGCACCAACGTGAAAGGATAAGTGGACCTGCCCGCGTCAGTGCCGATTATTAATTTACCATGGCTTAATTAAAACCTGTTCTTTAAAACCTCCAGGGCCAGCGATTCCACACCCTCCCTGGCAACCCTGTAACAGAGCTTAACTCCCCATAGGGTTAGTGTTTTTTTTTTTTTTCTTAATATCGAACCTCAGCTTCCAGTGCTGCAGGTTACTTGTCCTACCTTCGGTGGACGCAAAACAACTGATCTCTGTCCTCCTTACAAACACACCTTAACACAGTGAGGCACCACCCGCAGGCTGCTCATCAGGGTTCTGAGAGTGGCCTGTGACACATTTTGTTTACTGTTGCCCACACACAGGGCTGCCAGATTTCGCTGGTTTCCGTCTGCATAATTTTTTCCTACCGTATTACTAACGTGACACGCACATAAAGCCAGGGCACGGGAAGCGAGGTGGGGGCGGGCTGCACACAGCACTGACTGTCAGAGCCGTGCGCTCCCTCTGCAGCCAATCACAGCGCTGCTACGGTTCAGTCCGCACCCCCGCAAATTCTGGGTACACAAGCGCGGTGAGCAAAACTGCTGTCTCCCAGGAGACTGTCTCGCTTAGGACAGTCTTGAGGCCACTGAGATACGAGGGCCACTCATGCAGCCCACTTACTAGCCTCAGTTGCCAACTGCTGCCTTAACATTTTTGAAGACTAGAAACGTCACCCCACTTTGACAACAAACCATTGAGAACTACTCTGACTACAGTCTTTCAGCCAGATGTGCACCTTACAGTAATTTAACCTGTAATATACAGAACAATAGAAACAAGTCATTGTCTGCCTGAAATTTTAGTTCAGGGAGATCTCAGATGTGTGTGGTCATGCCTGAGCCGCAAAGACACACCGGGTGCGGGAGAAACAACCACTGCTAAGATACCAGCAATGCAGGTGGGTATCTTTGCTGGCAACACCCCCTGCTATGGAATGGAAATAAAGGCCAGTGCATGGTGCTGTTAGCCCTCCGGTTTGCCCACCAGGGAGGAGCACTCACCGGGGTGCTCCCCGTCTTCCCAGTGAGGATGCCTCTTGCCTTCTTTTTGGTCATGTTGAAGGTTTTCAGGTAGGCGTCGTGGATGTGCTTGGAGAAGGCTTTCAGGTCGGCCACTTGTGGGTTGTGACAGCTGTCCTCACTCGCTGTCAGGCCTGCCACAAGCTTCCTCTTCTCCGCTTCTGGCATGCGGCCAAAACGAATTGCTGTCACATAACAAAGCGGGCATGATCAAGGAGTCCTGGGAGAAACCTCAGGGGGCCTGCGATGCTCCTGAGAGGACACACATATCTGCCCTGCCATCAATGACACCTGCTTCTGACAGTGAGCACTTTGCATGTCTGGGACCCCAGCTCCCCTGGGAAGCCCGGGTTGAAAGCCTTCCATGTGACAGAATTAACAAGGCACCATGGCGTAGAGCTGGGGAACTTCAAGCTAAGCGCTGCCCTGGGGCATCGGTGTTAGCTCACTGTAACCTCCCGCTCCAATGACGACTCAGGTTCGATCTACAGCGCGGGCTCTGCACTGTCGTGCTTTGGGCTCTCTAGGGACCTGCTCCCTGGACAAGCCCGGCTCTTAATTCAGGACGAGGTTGTTCGGCTTGAAACTACTGTGTTTGGGATGAAAGCGCCAGAGTTGTCTGCGCTGCTGCTTCTTGCTGGGTCAGCTCTACGCACAGGCAGGAATGGAAACCATCTGTTCCTACGCACGCGACACGGTCCAGGAACAGACAGCACTAAGAGGCAGCTGCTTGACTCCGTGACCAATACTGCACGGGATCAGCACTCGAACCACGGTCCAGCCTCCTGGGAGACCAAGGGGCAGGTTGGGGGCCAGGCCCTGGGTTTGGAACAAACCAGACTCCCAGAGCTACTGGCCTGACTCTAGCCCTAGGACTAAACGAGTCGCATACCGTGTACGGTGTGGCTCCTCTCTGGCTCTGAGCCACACCCAGGCCTCCCTTTGGGCCTCTCCAGAGATGCAGAGAGAATGTTTACAGAACGTTCCTGCCTCCTCCGATATGGCGTGCATGCTTGGATGTGGCTGGGGCAACCTGGAGACTGCTCAGACTTGCCATGGGCCTGACCTGCTCTCCAGCCCCTCAGGAGCAGGACAGAAACATGGCAGAATACACCCTCCCTCCCTCCCACGCCCCATTTAGCACCTGCCACACCGCTGAGGAAAACAAGATACTAGGGGTTGTTCTGGTTCTGACCCAGGGAGCTTAGGAGACCAGAAGATTTGCTCTGGTGGGTTTTTTCAAGCCTCCCCACTCTTGTGCAGCATTCTGTGCACCCAGCTGCTGCTCCGCCCGATGGCTGCACTGCGCATGCACAGCTGGGAGGGGAAAGGTAAAATCTCCCCTGTTTGCTGTATTGCTCTGGCTGCCCGTGTACTGGGGTGTCACCTGAAGGCACCACGGCAGCTGCATGGCTTCCTTCAGGAATGAGACTCCCCTGCTTACTCCACACTGCAGAGCAGGGTTTCCTGGCTGAGGTCTGTCCAGGCAGGACAGCTTCCGAGAGCACAGGCCTCTGTTTGCACAAGGGAGGGGTGATTCTGAGAGCTCAGCTTGAGACATTTAAAAAGGCACCAACTCTCCTAAGTGCCAGGCAACTGGCCTCCTGACACCTGGCCCCTCTCATCCTTTCTGATAATGCTGGGAACTGTGTGCACAATTGCCAGGCCTTCCCTGTCCAGCTCCCCCAGGGGTCTTCCACGGCCTCACCATTGTGCGACATGCCAAGCGAGAGGCATTTCTGGAAGCGGCAGTACTGGCACTTGTTCCGGTTCTTCCTCTGGATTTTGCAGTTCCGGTCACACTTCTCGTACTCCAGCTTCATGCGGATCGTCCGTCGGAAGAAGCCCTGTGGGGAGGGGGACAGAGGGAGCGAGAACAGTATTACTAACAGCGCTTTGAACAGCATCAGCGGATGCCTGCGGGGCTCCGGGCTGCTCTGACCCTCGTAAGGTTCACTCCGGGTGGAGAGCGGGTACTGGCAGCACAGAGAGGCTGCCAAACAGAGACCACTTCCCACGCGGTCACCATGGAACAAACAGAACCCCCCTCGCAAGGGGACCGTGCAGAAGGGATTGCCAACGGCAGCCTTTTTGGTACACCAGTCAAAGCTCGGCTGTAACAACGCTGCCTGTGGCCAGCAAGGAGGGAGAACAAACTGGTTCCCCTCTCTCAACACCCTGTCCTCTCCAGCAGCTCCTAGCACTGAGGAACGTTTGGCTACAGCAGCACCTCCGCATCTGCTGTGGAGGAAGGCGTTCGACAGCCAGGGCCAGGCAAGGGGTGCATGCCCACGGGGGTAAGAGCACGTGCCCACTGCTGGCCGAGGGCTGGGATCTCACAAAGAGCCTCTTTAAAAGCAAGCCCAATAGTACTGGGGATTTGCTGCGTGAAGCACGAGGCTGTTGCGACGCTGGGGAAGGCACTTGCCTTGCAGAGCTCAACTCCTGCCCAGTATAGGACCACCAGGCAGCTGCTGCCTCCCCCAAGAGGAGCCTGTGTCCTATCTGCTACTGCCCGTCCTCCCTCTCCCTCAGTAGAGGTCACTGGATGAGTTTCACGATCCACTAACACCACAGCCCTAAGAGGCTGCAGAGCCAAGTGCAAGATCAGAAGTCCAGGTACTAAGACGTCATCCGCCTAGGTAACACAGAAGGGCCCAGAGCCTGCCCTGTTGCCTTTGCAGCGGGCAGCGTCTCTTGCCTGCGCTCCGTACCTTGCAGCCCTCACACGCGTGCACGCCGTAATGAAATCCCGATGCTATGTCCCCGCAGACCCTGCATTCCACATTCAGACTTGCCGAGGACGTCTCCTCGCCGCCCATCTGGAGCTGGTCCGACAGGGATGGAGAAGAGCTCTGGGAGAGGTCTGGAAGGGGGCAAAGAGAACAGAGGGAAGCATTTCTAGGCTGGGGAGCAGACACACGAGCACTGCACAGTCTGACAGACGAGCGAGCGAACAAAGACGCTCTCGCGCACAGGAGCCCAGGACAGTTCTCAGGTCCGGTTACCGGCTTCTGCACGCTGCGGGCGGGAAATGATGGTTTTCCTAGTGTAACAGCGTCAGTCATTTATGTTGTTTTCTTCCTTTTGGATTCAGGCTGGACAGTGAAACCGAACAGAAACTCCACAATCCAGTCCTCAGGCACTAGCCTCTTGTGCTTGGCTCCTCAGCAACAACAAAATGCTCGATTCACAGCTGGCTTTCCCTCCGCCCAGCCCAATCTAAGTTTTGGGCCTAGAATTACTTGGGTCCCTTTAATTTTCCTCCTCTGATTCTCAGCCAGTGGCTGGGCAGAGCTAGTCATCTTTTCAGGAAAATGATTAAGCCTTTCAGAAGCTTGGCTGCCAATGAATTGGTTTAGAAAAAAAAGATTAAAAGAAGCCACGCTCCATTCACACGCAAGCCCCTCTGCCGCTAGGCGCAGAGCAGTGCCTGGAACATCTGGCAGGAGCCAACAGCTAGAGGCTCAGAGAGGCAAGCTGTCTGCAGCACTTCACTCACACCACCGGCCACGAGGCACTGACTCGAGACCGGCTGGGGCACGGGGAGATTCCTTTCACATGAAGCTGCACATGCTAGTCCTGGGTATACAGACATCTGGTTGTTTTCTGCACTTTGCTCGCACACTCTCGGCTGAGAGCCTGGAGTTGCAGGGCGGCACCCCTGCCCACCTGCCTGCTGCAAGGTTTGTTTCTTTAGAAGGGCTTTTTCCATAGGAAAAATGGTTTCCTCCCGGTGAAGCCTGCACCCATGGTTCACCAGATACACCTGCTTGTTGCCCCGCTGCACCCCTCCCACTTACCTGTATAGCTGCCAGAAGGAGGCAAACTGTCTGGTCCTCCGCTTGGGTCTGAGGATTCACCTGCTTCTATCACTGCCTCTTCCTTTTCCTCCTCCTTGATGGCAGGTATTTCCTTCGGTGGCTGTTCCATAACTGATCACCCCTCAGTGCCGAGACTGCAGCCCCTGTCATAGCTCTGGCATCATCCGCGTCTGTCCGGAGATGGGCCCCTCCCAGGCTGTTCCTGCTAGCCTGTGGGACAGATGGGGAGACAGCAGAGGTCAGCAGCAGCAGAACAGCCTTTGTGTTGAGCTCCTATCACCCAGTTCTGCTAGTCCCACTCCGCTTCCCCGTCTGTGCAGAGAAAAGAAGCAGGCAGAGGCCGTTGGCAGATTATTAGTGTGAGCAAGACACCTACTTGCTCCTCAGAAAGATGCTTCTCTTGCCAGATCCTGACTTTTACCAGCTTCCCGTATAAACGGTCCATTTGCATGTCGTTCATTCAGAAACTGTGGTCAAATCCACAAAGACTGCTAGTTCAGTCCCCATCTGAAGCCCAGCAGACATCGGGCTGGCCTGCGGTCTGGACCCATGAGGTAACACACTGCACCGGAGCCCAAGATACTGGCCCCAGCCCTCCACACACAGGCCTGCAGGTACTAGGAATGCTATGGAGATGCCTAGTCCCACTGTAATTCGGGGTAGAGGGAGCTACCGCTATTAGCAGCTCAGGAGCGGTCATGGACCTTCATCAGCTGGAAAAAATGATTAACATGACGAGTGAATGAAGGGGAAGCACACCAGCACTCTTCTGCCTATCACCATCTTGGTCGGTCTGTACGTCTGCCCAAATCGGGCACCGGAGCAGGCCCCAGAAATCCCTGCTTCTGCAGAACCCTGTGCAAAGCTGCAGGGCAGAAGTTGGACACATCATGCCGATGGGTCCTTCCAGAACAGGGCTGCTGGAGCCAAGGCCTGAACCAGCAGCCAGGATGGAAGAATTCCACCAGAGCTACAGCTAGCTACTTTACATTGCCAGGCAGGCATAGCCGCAGCTGAGCCAGGGAGAACAGGAAGGCGTACAAGAGCCAGTCCTACTCTGGGTTGTAGAGCACATTTCTCCCAAGGCTCTCACAACACTTCACAAGGGAGTCCCCATTTAACAGAACGTGAAACTGAGGCACGGAGCAGCAGGGCTGGGAATCCAGTCCATTGACCCACAAGGTCTGTCTGAGCAAACTACCTTGTACTCATTAGGCCTGATCTCTCCCCACCCACCAGCTGGCAGCTGCAATGAGGTTATTAGGAGCGTGGCGCCATACGACAGGCGCTGCAAGACAGGTTGGATGCAATGGTACTGAACGCCACCGTCTCTGCTGGTAACTTACTGGGGCAGCAGCCTCCCATGTGCCTTTGGGATCATGCTGGTTCCAGTCTCCCTGCATGAAATTACAACGTTGCAATTGCTGCATGTTTCTTTTTACTCCTCTGTGTTGTAACTGGCCCCAGTGTGCTGCCAGAAATCAGGCATTTCAATATTGTTCTATTGCTCCACACAGGCACTGAGCCACACTCTACCACAAATTCCTCTGCACAGTCCAGCGAGTGCCTTTGGGAGGGTTAGCAAACTGCCTCCTTGCTTCCCCGTGCCCACCCTTCCCTCTGCTAGCCCCATCTCCACCCTCCCCCTCCCCAAAGACACCTTGGGGCAAGAGCGACGATCAAGTTAGCCACACTCAACAGCTGATGAAAAATCTCCCCACCAAATGTATACGAAGTGTAAGTCGCACATCATCTGCACAGGGACGCCTTGATGTCCAGGGTCCCTTCCCCCGCCAACCCAATCGCTCCGGTTTGGGCCCTTCGCCCTTGTGACTAGGCAGGTTCTCACTACGAGGCAAACAGCATTCCCCATCGCTCGTCAAGTTCTAGATCTCAGAATCAAAACACACTCGAGCCCCGACGGTTTGGACATAGGCGCCGTATCCCAAGCGCAGCCCCTCTCCGGCGAACTTCCGCATTAACAGGGGACATCTACACTGCCAGCCTGGATCAACTGACTTGGGCTGCAGGCTCCGAGACCCAGCGAGGGACAAGAGCGCAGGCTGTCGCCGTAACACCCACACTGCAGCATTCAGGCCTGCAAAGCCCCATGTCAGTGACAGGTTTCTTCTCGCAGTACAGGTGCGCCCGCACAGGCCTGGCCTACACCCCGCTTCAGCTAAGGGGCCATTTTCAAACAGACGTGTGACACCGGCGCAGACTCTCCCTAGCAAAATGGAAACCGTGTGTCAAGTTGGGTTGCATGGGTCACTTCGCCTGTATACGTCAAACCAACAGAACCATTTCTAGGGGGCTTGGCCTCATGTGAGTGACACTGGAATTAAACCAATGCCACTCCGGTGTGTGGACCAGCCGGCAGAGCAGGCTGCCATGCGCTGGCAGTGAGGGGCCTGCGGGAAGGGAGCTGGCGGATCTCAGCCCAGGTCGGAGGCGAGAGGTGGCCATGCCCAAGGGCACAGCACTCTGACTGCCGCTATTCGGCCACCCCTGCCAGGAGCCATGGCAGGGAAGCCTGACGCTGCTCAGACTATTGTTACCTTGGACGTGTTATTCATTTGGAGTGAGGAAACCAACCAGTCTCCCCCCACCCCGGTTAGCTCATTGCATCCCGTGCTCCTGGGAGAGGTGCATATGTGCCATGCACCCCGCTGAGGAATGCAGCACAGAGCAGAGAGAAGTCGGAGTTTCCTCCCCACTTTGGTCCTGCCGCTAGGGCAGGGGTGGGCAATAAGCTGGACGGGGCTTGCCGGCACTTTAGTTACCTGCACAGGCTCCCGCTGGCCGCAGATTGCCGTTCCCAGCCAACAGGCGCTGCGGGGAGTGGTGTGTTTGGGCTGCGCCGGTTCCCGTGGCTCCCATTGGCCAGGAACGGCGATCTACAGCCAATAGGAGCTTCAAGCGGCGCTCCTGGGGGCAGTGCAGATCGAGTGCCAGCAGCCTCCCAGGGGCTAATCCTGGGGAACTGCATGTGGCCCACGCTAGGGAATGAGAACGAGAATTGCAGACAGCAGCTGAGCAGGCTCAGGGCTCTGGCACCCAAATAAATCAGACACTTGACTTACGCCAAGGTCCCACTCATTAGTGGCTCTTTGTAGGAGCCCAGGAAAGTTTTCATTGGGGACCGTCCATGGAGGCTGCCATGAAAACTGGGCTTTCATCAACATGATTCCACAGCACGAGACGCATTTAGTTCTTATTCGCAGGGAGGTCGTAGCCGGGGCAGGTCACAGCTCACATGCAAGATCTGAGAAAGAGGAAGCTGGAGATGGTGTTGCGTGAAAGATCACAAGTCACGCAAGAGGATGAAGGCAAAGGCAGATCAAGCTCCGTGCCAGAATCACTTAGAATAGTGGTGCGCAACCCGTGGGTCGTGACCTCCAAGGGGGTTGCGGACGTCTTCCTGGGGGGTTGCCATAGTGGTGGGCATAAGCCCCGGCCTCCGCGATCTAAGTGCCATGCCGCACTGCTCAAATTACCTTGGGGGTCGTGACACGAGTACAATAAAATACGGTGGTCATGACTGAAAAAAGATTGCGTACCACCGACTTAGAAAGCCAGCACTCTGCCTACGAGTCCCAGGCAGGATTCCCTGACAGATCAGTCCCTGCTCAGTGAGGGACTAACTGAGAAATTCCTGAAGGCAAGAGAGCTTTCGCTGCAAAGCCTGAACTCGCCCTCTGCCCAGGGAGTTCGCGCTATGCATGGATACATGTCAAGCATCTGGAGAAGTTCCATTCCTGGCAAGCACAATATCCCGTTTTCATTTACAGTGGAGGCACGCAGAGAAACAGAACGGCGCAGAGTGCTCCCTTTCAGAGCCTCCTCCGACACTGAGGGACCATTCACATGCAGTGTTATTGTTGGCACCCTCTCTCGCACACACACCCCGCCTGGTAGGATGTGGCACATGTGGAGGAAAAACCATTCGTTGTAGTTTCTGTGTAAGGATCTGAATCTTTTATTAATCTCTGTCTCTATAGCTATGGATACCTACCCCACATCTACCTACAAGTGAACGCATAGCCTTCAGGAAAATCCCATTCGGCTGGTGGGGAGGGGCAGAACTGCAGGGAAGGTCTGGGTAGGAGTAGCAAACAGGCTGCAGTGGAACCCACACACAAACACGTGGCTACTCATAGGCTGAACAATCTTTTGTCCCTGGGATCTGTCTAGGAAGGCAAGTGTAGAGAACTCATTTTAAACAGAAGGTCCATTGACTTCACCATCCTCACAGTCCATTGCCATTGGAACAACACTGCCACACTCCTCCAGAAACCAAAGACAGGCCTATGCAGCACTTTAAAGACTAACAAGATGGTTTATTAGGTGATGAGCTTTCATGGGGCAGACCCACTTCCTCAGATCAAGTTGTGGAAGAAAATTGGTATGACCATATATACCAAAGGGATACAAACAAAAAAAAGTGAATACACATAAAATAGTTCACTTTTTTTTTTTAATTGTATCCCTTTGGTATATACGGTCATGCCAATTTTCTTCCACACTTTGATCTGAGGAAGTGGGTCTGGCCCACGAAAGCTCATCACCTAATAAACCATCCTGTTAGTCTTTAAAGTGCTGCATAGTCCTGTCTTTTGTTTCAGCAAGACCAGACTAACACGGCTACATCTCTATTACTACACTCCTCCATGTGCGTTTTAGGCATGCAGCAATTCACACCTTTTGGCAGTCTGTAAAACAACACTGCACATCACGAATGGCTGGCTAATCCAGGTAGGACTTGCCTGGACTGAGTCAGGGACAGCCTTGTCCTCAGCCGTTGCTTTAAGTGGAGATACAAGCAACACAGGCCAGAGCTAAAAGCCTGAAGGATTTTTTATTGTAATAGAAGGGGCTGGACTGACACCACCACCCTGGGAAACCTAGAGAGAAGGGCCTTACAAGCTTCAACCCACATTGCTCTCCTACAGGACTTCACGTGTGGGAGTGACAGTCTTTCGGCTTGAGATGGGTCAGTCTCTACAGCCCATTCCGATCTTGATTTCTCTGCTGCCAATTGCAGTGGCAGCTTTTGAATAGGGTCCCAGTTCCTGAGACCCATCGAATTGTTTTCATAAGGGCCGCTGATGAGCAGAGAACAATTTGTGGTCTTAATCAGCCTGAGCTGCATCTGTACAGCCAGCCTAGAGGTGACACAGATGGAGAAGTTGTAAGTTACTCCCAGAAATGTGCTCAGTGCTCTAAAACAATGGTGGGCAACCTGCAGCCCGTCAGACATTTTGTTTGCTGTTGCCAAATTCCGCTGGTTTCCAGCCACGTAGGTTCTCTCCTACTGGTGTTACTAAAGTGATGTGCACATAAAGCCAGGGCACATGAAGTGGGGGGTATGCTGGTTGCACACAGCACTGACTGAGAACTGTGTGGTCCCTCTGCATCCAATCACAGCGCTGCAACAGTTCAATCAGAACCCCCTGCAAATTGCTGCCTGCGCTTGTGTACCTAGAAAACTTGGTTATGACAATCTTGCAGCCCACTGAGATAAAGGAGGGTCACTCTAGCAGCCCACTCACTAGCCTAGCATGACCGGGTCCTTGGCAACTGGGAAGCCTAGTGGTTAGGTTTCTGAGTGAGCAGGTGAAGGGGGGAGGGGAGCGCTGCCTCCCTGTTCCCAGGGCTCCAAACCACTCCCTATTCAAGTCCTTCTGTTTGGGGTGTAGGCCCAAGAATCCAGATTCCACTTAGTTGGGGCTAATCAATAGGTTCCCTCTTGTCCCAGAGGGGCAGGATGGGGGCTTACTTGCTCCCCAGGCTGCTGAGCAGCCAGGCTCTGGCTCATGATGAACCAGGCTCCTGCCTCCCCCTAGTCAGCTCCATACTGAGCCAGGCACTGGCTGCAGGTAAAGCGGGGTGGAGCTAGCTGGGCCCAGAGGGTTTTAACCCTGGGACGCCACGCCCTCACACAGAGTGTGCCCACCGCTGCTCTAAGACAGTGTTTCTCAAAGCGGGCTGCGGGCCCACTCTGAGAAAGCTGCTAATGGGCTGCTCTGGTCCGTTTACTTACCCGCTCTTCAGCTACGGACCCTCGCAGCTCCCTTAGGTGGTTCGCCATTTGCAGCTAAGGGGAGGTGTGGGGAGCAGCGACCCAGGCCACACTGCTTCCCGCTGCGAACGGCGAACCACAGCTAAGGGCTGTAGCTGCACAAACTAGAGCAGCCAATTAGCAGCTCTCTCAGGCTACGTCTACACTGCAGGTTTTTTGCGGAAGAGGAAATGCAGCAAATGGAACACTCATTTGCATATCTTGCGCTCTCATTTGCATATCCTCTTCCAATCCTTTTTGCAGAAGAGGTTTTTGTGATAAAGAGCCGTGTAGACAGGGCCATTTGACGGAAAAAAAACCCTTTTGTGCAAGATCCCTTATTCCTCAAAAAATGAGGTTTACAGGCTCTTGCGCAAAAGGGTTCCCCCCCCCCCCGACAAATGGCCCCATCTATGCAGGGCTTTTTAAATCACAAAAACCTCTTCTGCAAAAAAGGATCGGAAGAAGAAATGCCAATGTGCGCTCCATTTGCATTTCCTCTTCTGCAAAAAACCCGCAGTGTAGACGTAGCCTCAGAGCGGGCCTGCAGCCCACTGTGAGAAACACCGCTCCAAGACAACCTGATTTCTAGGTTCCAATGACCTGCTGGGTGAGCCCGGGAGGTCACTGCCCTTCTCTTTGCCTCATGTTCCCAATCTGTAAAATGGGGACCACATTCCAGACTCTGCCCCCAAGGAGTGCAGTGATATCCACAGAGAAAAGAGAATGCCTACGAGTACCATGCAATAGCAGTATGGTATTATTACAGCCCATCAGCACAAGCCTGGAACAAACCTCCTCAGTGGAAATCCCACAGAATGATTAATACTCCTCATTTTCTTGTCATTTCCCTGCATTCCAAACAGTTCGCAAACAAGACAAAAATAGGGACTCACTTCTTACTGGAAAGAGTCGTCACTTAAGCATCTGAGCAGTTTCACGGGATGAAAGTAAAGCCCAAGACCCTCCAAAGGGCAGCTCATGTGGTAAGCTGGAAAGCAGCGGTCAGAGAACAATCAGTATAAAGCGAAGGAAGTGGATGGGAACAGGAACACAAGCTGTGAAATGTTTTGAATTAGCAGCGCGCTGAGCACAACATAGAAAACCAGTCTCCTCCGTGGCCGTGTGGTTAGTGGGGGGTTTGCCTCTCAAGGCTGCTAGCTGGGAGGGACAACACTATCTGCAGCCTGCTCCGTGGCCTCTTATGGAATGGGCTGGGGAGGCTCAGGCTAGTGAAAGCGAAGCTGGGAGGACTCCTGGGACCCAGGCTTAGTTCCTTGCTGACTCCAGCTGGAGCCTGACTTCCCTGTTGTGGGGTCCCAGGGCTCAGGGCTCCAACCCAAATGTTTACACTGCAATTTTATAGCCCTGCAACTAGGGAGGTAACATCCTGATGAGGCCCCATGGGGCTGAAGCAGCCCCCTTTGGTTAACCTTAACAGGTGAGGCTTACCCGTTAACCAGTTAACCATTAGGTTTAGCTGCAAGGTTTGAAGTGCCATGCCCCAAATGCCAAAGTCTTCTTTAGTTATCCACAAAAGTCGCGGGCTTCCTGAATTCGCTCAGCACTGGAATCTTCCACTGCACATCCCAAGTCAATCTGCAGCCTTAATACCCAGCAAGCTGATGACAACAATATTCTCCATTGCCAAAAATGCTGCATGGAGACGGTCCTAAGGCAGTAGGACTGTCCTAACACAGATCTCTTCAAAGCACAAAGGATGAAGTTTGCTGATACGACTGTTGGTTAGGATTACAAAGATTTTCGAGCAAATCCAAAATAACTCCCCCACATCTTCCAGTGGGAGTTACCTACAGATTTCTCTAAGATGACAATTGGGGTTCAGGCTTTGAGGAAGTTTTGCCTGGCTCAGCTCAACACAGACGCTGGTCCTTTCCCACTCCCTTGCATGCACAGGGGAGATACAGCCCATACCAATGGCTGCATTTCTGCACCACTTTTTATTGTGCTTCTCGTTAACTGGTGAAGCTGTAACAGCCCTGTCATCCCCTGACCAGATCCCTCGGGTTTGTCACATGGAAGGTGAAGAATAATTAAAGCCAGGTAGAAAGTTACATACGATGGACACCAGTCACTCTAGTGTCTGTCTAGCTTCTGAGCATGCAGAGCACCATCAGAAAGAACATGGGGTGGGAGTGATGAAAGGAGCCCTGACAGGCTCCCATTGCAGTGTTACAAATGACAGACGTGGGGGAAAAAATCTAGGCCTGAACGGTGGGTCTGGCATGGAGAGGGGGGAGGGGCACACATCCCCACTATCAGAACAAATCCATTTCACATTAACAGCCATGCCAGGACACCCAGTACTAAAACGGGGGGCAGCGTTAGAAGGCCACCCAGTAGTTTTGAACTCGACTCCTGATCTTCCCTAAGCCTCTCTGGTGAATCAGACACTCAAAGTTGTTTCTCAGTCTATGGGATGAGATGGGGTTGCAAAAGGAATTAAAAGGGAGTAAAATAGCAAGGGGCAGAAAGTCACATGATCCATGATTTGCCACACCTCCCTCCCATTCAAAGATGCTCCCGTCGCAGTAGTTAAAGCAGCAGGTGGATCATTGAAAACCACCTCCCCACGCCCACCCCTGCTTCTGCCGCAGCCTCTGAAGTAGCCGCTATAGACGCACCTTCTATTTGTACAAGGCTGCAGGCCCAAGCGTCTCTCCTCTGCTCCTGCAGCTCTCAACTTAGCTGCACCAGCATACGCAACCTAACTCAGCCTTGGACCTCCACGCTGCCCCAAAATGTACAGAGCAAGGAGAGGGAGGCACAAGATAAGGGGTAAATCAGAGGGGAAATTGAGGAAAGACACCAACATAGGAACAGCGAACAGAACCAGCTAGCAGAAGAGTAAATGTGCAGAAAGAAGCCTGAGCCAGCTGTGGCCAGGGCACGGAATAGGCACCTACTCACAGCCTTCCACCCCTCCAAGGGGACTCTCCCAGGGAGACACTTGGAAATGCCACCAAAGAGCAGTAAGCTGTTCAGAAAGGTTGGAGTGGCTCCAGCCGAGGAAACAATGCCCAGCACCTAGGATGAAATCCAGACCACGCTCAAGAGAATGGCAAGACTGCCACTGACGCCACACAGGACCAAGCTCTCACCCTGGCAATTAGTAACTGCAGCTCACAAACATGGTCTTAAGGCAGGTCCCAGTTCATTAGCATACACGTCTTGTGGCTAGGTTCGCAGTAGCTGGAAGTTCAATGAGGAAGTGCCCTTTTCACTGTGTCCTAGTGTGGGAGGAAGAATGGAGTGATGGCCCAGTTTCTCTCCAACATCAAACCAATGCATCAGCTGCAAGTCATCATGAGAAAGGTGCATGCGTCCAGGCACGTACACACAGTACTGGAAGCTGGAGAGCCAGCCACCATAGTGATGGGGGCAATGAAGGGCTAGTACGAGGGCATCCCCTGGAAATGTAAAAGACAATTAAGTGACAGATGTCCTCCCAATACAGTTTTGTTGCTGACGAACACAACCAAACAGGCAATTTCTCTGCACCCACTGAGGCAGATATCAGCACAAACACATTTCCAGCCAGGTGCGCAAGCCTGACGGTGCACTGAAGGTGTATGCATTTATTTTAAAATTAAAATATTCACTTAATGCATAGGTAAGTTAGGTGCAGTGCCTGGCAAGTCACTGCAAGTTCCCAAGTCAGTGTCCAGTTCCCTCCCTGCCCCTGTTCCCTACAGATGAGAAACTTCAGCCACGGCCTGGTGACAAAGTCAGACTGAAATCTCTTTCTACAGGGTAGCAAGCAGAGCTAGCAGTAAAGCAGAGATTTCTTTCCATGACACTAAGGAGGAACCCAGGAGTCATGAGATGAACCAGTGGTTAAAACGGAAGTCACCCAATGCTGGTACCAAGCCACCCACATAGGCTCATAAGGAGTTTGTGTGCTTACACTGTAAGCTCTTTGGGTGCAGAGGCCACCTCTGTTTGCACACTGGGGCCTAGGTCCCAGGACTAGGGCTCTGAGATACTACAACAAGTGTGGTGCGGGTCATAGTTGTTTCAGAAAGAAAAGAAAAAAACAATCATCTGTTTCTGTAACACATGGCGGGTACTGAGCCCCAACCATGTACAGTGGAATTGAAAGAGGTTGACAGGTGCTCATTGATGACTTGAACTCCCTTGATTAAGGTGCACAGCCCAGGCTAATAAAACCTTTATACCAACATATACTGCCTCGCTGCACAGCTGTAAAAGCGATATATACATCCTTAAACTTACAGGGTGACACAGGAAAAGGTCACTAAGGGTTAAAACAAAAAAGACACCAGCACAAACACAAAAATGCTGAACATTGGCTTTCAGTCCCGAAAGCCCAGAACACAGTCTTTGTTAGCACACGAACTCTCAGCAGAGTTAGCATGTGTCACCCCTCTCACCTATTGGGACGTCACTGGCATGCAGGTTACACACTGCAACAGAGGCAACAGAGTGGCAGCTACTAGAACTCTTAAAATTAGGAGCTCTTTCATCAGCCCCCTCTAGAGATTAAGCTTACTTGGCACATCAAGTTTCAGTCCTTAGATGACTGTTGGGACATTTTAAAGTTGTACGCACCATCCAATTATTCCAGATTTGGGCCCTTTGTCTTGCTCATAAAACTACAAATATTTAAAAAAAACAGATTGGACATTATAATTGTCTGAAAATCTACAAAGAACAAGTTGTACATCGAGCACAAACATTGTACATGGCTTATTGCTCCACGCTACAATGGCAGCATAACATACTGTGAGGTGGTATATTAAAACCCTACTTAAGAGCTAAGAAATCACTGCTGAGGTCCCTCCCGTGTGCAAATATAGCCAGTCAAGAAAAACAATTCATGACATCAATCCATGGAGGGTTTTTTCTGAGAAGCAGATCAGCATTATCTCCATTTTATAGAGGAGCAAAATAGTGCACCGAAAGGTTAACAGGCTGATGCCACAAGCATCAACAGTTCTCACAGATTGCACTGAACGCCAAGAGTGCACTCGAGTTCTTTGACTTTCTCCCCAGTACAGCTTTATGGTACGTTCATATCTAGTTGTGAAGCACCAGCCCAGGCAGGAAGAAGCAGGGAGCTGCCTACTCGGCAAGGATCAGGTTACTGCCAATTATTCAGACACATGTGATGATGGGGCACAAGCGTTTTACTTCCCAGAATAAGTCACAGGTCTGACGCTTGCTTTGCTTTATTTAACTTCACCCACTTCCTGAAAGTCTCCTTTGAAACCAAAAATCAAAGTTGTGAAACATGCTGGATCGTCTCCTCTTTCATAGTGGAACAGACATGGTCTGGCCACCGCATTTCCCCCCCAGGGGAGAGAAGTTCCTCAAAGGGCTCTCTTTGAATGAGTTCCTTTGGCTGGCAGGAGGCAACAGAAAAGAGCAAGACTCCTTGGACTCACGATCCCAGACGTGAGAAACGCATTACACTGCCCTGCTAGCCAAGAGTGCCTTGTGGTCAAAAGAGCGTTGGCAGTCTAAGCATTCCCTTGGTACAGCCAAGGCTAGATAGCCCCATTATGAAATCCTAATAAATTAACCTGAAGGAGGGGTAGCGTATGAGTGTAAAGTACTGCCAGATTGAGATGGCAGTTACTAGAAAAGCTTAAGTATCAGGGGGTAGCCGTGTTAGTCTGAATCTGCCTCTGAGAATTTCCACTACAAGCATCTGACGAAGTGGGTCTTTGTCCACGAAAGCTTATGCTCCAACACTTCGGTTAGTCTATAAGGTGCCACAGGACTCCTCGCCGCTTTTGTAGAAAAGCTTACTATTTCTATAGTATTGTTCTGTTTGGCTCTAAAAACTTTCCAGCCCGGGGACTCAGCACCGATAACGGACTGAGCGTCACAACACCCCTGTTCCAAAGTGCAGTATCAGAGGAGCACTGCGGGAGAATGGAGGGAGCAAAGAGCAAGAAAATCAGCACTTTTAAGTTCTTATCCAATCCTCAAAAGCAGTGACGTGTGCGAAAAGTGAAAACAATACTGCTCCACCAGAGGGGGGGCAGGGCTAGTTGACAGTGGCAGAGTTTAAATGTTATTGATTCCTGTTACACACAGCATAGCTAGGAGAATTGCCCAAGGGCAAGAAAAAAGCTAGTGCAGTCAAGGAGAGAAACCAGGAACCCTCGCTCCCTGTCCTAACCCACTAACCCACCATGCCAGCAACACAGTCTCCTCTCTATACCCACAGGATCCAGTGCATCTTGGGCCACTCTTAGTTGTACTGTTTCAATAGTAACCTCACCGCTGATTTTATCTGTGCCCGACAACACTGCTTAACTGTGATAATGGGACAGTCCCCTAGTAATTCCATGGTATGGTCAGGCAGCTCTGCCTAGACCAGGGTTTCCCAATCTATGGGTCAGAACCCAAATATGGGTCACCATTACATTTCAAAAGGGTCGCCAAGTGTCTCCCCAGGTGGCTCTTCCCCCCTTCCTCCCCCCCCCCCCCCCCGTTTTTGAATTGCCTTGGGTCATCACATCTTCCTGAATTGTCAAATTGGGTCCCCATCTGGAAAAGGCTGGGAACCGCTGGCCTAGACAGAGGTGCTGGAATGCACAGTGGAATGCATATTTCCCAGAGGCTCCTATTTGCTTGGCTCACTACAGAGCTAGCAGGCTCTGTAGCATTCGGCGAGACTGAGAACTTCTGTGCGACATCTGTTCCCAAACTGCGCATGGCCAACAGTTTCAGTCAGTGAGTCAAAAAAGCAACACGCCTTCCCTGCTGGACTTTGATGACTGAGGCAATACGGGCCTGAGCTCCCAGTCACAGGGCTAGCATCCCACAGAGCTCCGAGTGGCAGCAGGGTTCGAACGCCCACAAGGATAGCACAGTCACAGCTTTATACACGCACTTTGTAAACAGCGAGGAGCCTGGCGGGTGGATGATCATGACGCGGAAACCTCAGTGATTTGCCTGCAGAGGCCACAAAAGGTGTTAGTGTCAGCAACAGGATTAGAACTTGTGGGTACCTGGCTCCCAACCTTGTGCTTAAACCATTAGATCCCCCCACGCACCCACTTACCCACACATATAAATCTCCAGCCCCAGTTCTAATGATATTGATGGTACATTTCACATATTCGAAGTGCTTTACAAATGTTAATAACCATACTTTAAGTTGTAGTTTTAATCTTCTGTTTATCCTTTCTAAGGGTGTGTTTAGACTAGAGTTTTTTCCGAAAAAAATGGCCTTTTTTCGAAAAACAAACAAAAAAACCCAACACTTTCCCTGCATCTAGACTGCTGCCGCATTCTTTCGAAAGTAAATCGAAAGAACTCAGCAGTTTTTTTGACCATGGAAAACCTCGTTTTACGAGGAAGAACACCTTTTTTCGAAAGTGCTCTTTCGAAAAAAGGCGCTATGTAATGCAAACTGTGCTTTTTTCAGAGACAGCATCCAGGCTGCCTGGGTGCTCTCTTTCGAAAAAGCGGCTTGCTTTTTCAAAAGTACTGGTTGTAGTCTAGATGTTCTTTTTCAAAAGAGGCTTGTAGTATAGACATAGCCTGAGAGGGCAATAGTGAGCCTTTTTTTGGGGGGGAAAGGGGTGAGGAAGGCTGTACCTGCCTCTCCCTAAAATACTAGGGAAGAGAGCGTGCTAAGAGACTCCAGGAACAGAACAAAACTGTTGAACCAAACTTTGAACCAAACTTTTTGATGTTTCTACAGGCCGCTCATGTAGTACTCCAACTCCTCGTTTGCTTACAATCGTCTCATCACATATCCGAATGTAGCATGTGGAAGTATCTGATTTCGAGATCAGTAATTATAGAACAAGACAGAGGCGTTAGTAAGAGAAGCCACAACACTTCTTGAGACAAACTGGGGATTCAAAGAATAACAAGCTCAGCAAGGTGCCTGAATGGACACCTTCTTAAATAGAGGGGTGAGTGAAAAACAGCCATGCTTGGTACCACAATTTGAGGGCAACTATAATAATACTCTGCCTTTCATGGCCCTGTCGCTAAAAGCTGGGCAGCGTAAACACCAGTTGTTAGCACTTTTACCAACAAAAAATGTACCCTCCCTCCAGAGAGAGGCAATTGGTTTGTGGCCAGAAGGGCACTCCTGCCTACAAAGCACTGTTTAGACTAGCACTTGGGGGGAAGTAGCAGGGGGACTGTTGTGTGTGTGGGCTCTTTCGCATGTAAGCTGTGATTGCAATGGACAGAATGGCCACCAGGGCACCTATGCTTGTTCCTCTTTTCTCTTCTTCAGAAAGAACTCCCTCCTCCCCATCCACACACGCCTTTTGTGAAAGAAGTCTTTCGCAAAAAGGCTTCTTCCTTGTAGAGTGAGGATTACCATTGCCGGAAAAACCCCTCATTCCTCAAGTTTTATTGGAAAAACAGCTGTTTTTCCTACAAAACTCTGTAGTGTAGACATACCCTCAGTCAATCTCAGGAACAGGCGCCATAACAGCTGAACAAGAACTAGCTCACAAGCCCAAGATGATTACCATTTTAAGAGCTTTTAGACTGTGTATTGTTGCTCTTGATGAACTGGTTCCATCAGTTCCCTGAGCAAGCCAGGCAACTGTAGCTATTCGCCAGCAAGTCACAAGGACATTAGCCGTAGCACTCACCACTGCTGTGTGGCCTAACAAAACCTTGTAAGATAAGGCTACTCCTCATCCCTTCCTCCAGATACACCCCTTTCTCCTGGCTTCTGCTGCAGCAGCTAACCAAACAGTCCCAACATTAGATCCTAGGAACTAATTAGTAAAAGATTGTCTCATTTGCTATCATGGCAATTACAAGCATTTGACCAAAAAGAGACTGCTGATTTTGAGACTCTACCAAAATGGCGTGTGCTGCAGGAATTAAGTGCCAGTCTCAGGACACTGTTGACACGGATTGATTATGCTGTGCCCAAAGAAAGAGGATTTAGCAAGGCCAGGGAATATACAGCCTGACATTGTTAGGAAAAAAAACCAAGTGTTCACTGAGTTTAGAAAAAGCACATCAGTGTTTGACACAAGGCTATGGACATAGTCAATTACAAAACTTCCGGAGAGGGCTTTTGAACTACTGTGTGTGGTCGACCTCTGGCTTTGCTGCAGGGAGCCTGCACTTCTAGGCGATGAGGGTTTGCCTCCGAGGCTCTTTGTGACCCTCAGCGTAGCCTCTCCCCGTTACGGGAAGCAAGGGTGTCAGCCTACTAAGCCACCGACGGGTTTGGTGAGTCTCTGTAGTGGTGTGGGGGAGAGTTGGGGGAACCCAGGCCCACCCTCTACTACAGGTTCCAGCCCAGGAACCCAAATGACAGCAGCAATAGGTGGTTTTTCCTCAACTATCAAAGCTGTAGCCCTTCCCCAAATGGCCCCTCCCAGCACCTTCCTCCAGGCACCTGACCATACTCATCCTCTGCGCCCTTCCACAGTGCACCATGACGCCCAGCCCCTGGCACCTCGCCCTCCTGAAGGGGAGCCTTTTAAATCAGTCCCAGCAGGCTCCAATAGGCTGCAGGTGTACTGATTCGCCTGCCTCAATTGCTGCTAGCAAGTTCTTCATTGGCTCCAGGTGTCTTATGGTGTCCACCTGACTTAATGGGCTCCAGTACGTTGTTGATTGCTGTGGAGTAGCCCCTGCCCTGCACTCTCAGAGAACAGAAAACGATTCATCCAGCGGCCAGTATTTTTACCTTCTACCAGCTACTGCAGCCAAGAGGTCTGGGTCTATTACATTCGTAATATGCACTAGTAAAAACCCGCTCAGGGAGCTCGAAGATAAGGCAGTTTTCTTGCCCTCTCCAAACACTGCCTGGAGGAGTGGGATTTCCCCCTGCTTTTCAGAGGGATGGTGGTTTTATTTGACCCTCAGCTCTTCTGTTCCTGTAAAAGCAGTTCTGTTAAGCAGAAGTCACATAACACCACAGCTGTGTATATTCCTGATGGTTGCATGGTAAAACATGAATCCCTCACACAACATCCCTGTGATTTAGGTATTATCCCCATTCCAGAGATCAGGCCTTGTCCAAGGACACACTGGGAATCCATGGCAGGGCTAGAGTAGAAAGCACGGACCTTATATCCCAGTTCTTTGCCCAAACCATCAGGCAGTAAACCTCCCTCAAAGAGACACGTCAGCTAGAATTTCAATCAATGCAAGTTGTCCTGCGGGCAACACTCTCACTCATCTGACTTCGGTCACATGTCATTTACAGGTAACATCAGCTTTAATGCTCTCACAACTGGAGCCAAATGCACACAAGTGACAAGAGGCGAAAGATTCCATACAGCGTCTACCAACCCTGTCGCACCGTAAAAAGCTTTAGATAACATGGAGTTCAGGCTACGGGTGCAGTACTGCCCTGTCTCCTCAAGAATGCGAGAGCTGAATTCTCAACACACCAGAGCATGCGGAGTGAAGGCAATACTGTCCGCACAGCACAGCCATTGCACGCTCCCTAGTTGCTAGCCGGGGTACCAGGAAACATGACATTCGGGCATAACAGAGTCTCTAGACACAGGTTGTGATTCATGGCAGAGCTCTTGCCCCTTCACCAGACATTGGTTACTGGTACAACATGGAGTTCAGTATAGGGTTGAGGTTGGGCTCATCTGTTAACCTTCACGGTTACACCCAGCCCCGCTCAAAGACTGTACACCTGTATACTTTTCTAAACCTTTCACTGGCTTATACTATTCTAGCAGTAATGCACCGAGCTATAGGGCTATTACCCTGTAAGAAGCTGGCTTTAGTAGTAATACAGATTGGTTGTAAGTAAGCGGGGTTTTTTAAATATATGATTTTTTTTTAAAGGAAAAATAGTTAGATAATAGCGTGCGGGGATTTCCAGCTTGGTCAGAGGTCAAACAACAAAAGGCCAGTATGCTGACCCAGAATAAGTCATTATCTCATGTGGTATCTAAAAGTCCCAAAATACAATGACCTGCCAGACTGAACATCTTGCATTACCAAGAAAGCAGGGGCAGTGGGCAACTTGTGGTATTTCTTGGTAATTTAGCCACAAGTTCCCATTTTTCTGATTTTGTTTGTCCACGAGGGCACGAAGTGATATTTCATGCATATTCAAAAGGATGTTCTAGTTTAATTCTTCAGTCGAATGTGTACACCCTCAAAATCTTAGTGTGCGGAAATCTGTTTTTGGCCTTGAGGGGTTAGCTACAGATGACACAGGAAGGCCTATATCACCCCATGGCGCGAGTGTGGAGCAGGACTTTCTTCCTCAAACTCTCGCCTTTCATTTTCCTTTGCAGTGCTAGTACACGACAATACTCTCTTGGCTTTCACTGAGAACATTGTTCCACCAGGGTCTTCAGGAGGCTGTGTGAGTATGGTGTTATACGAAGTGATTGCAACTGCACACTCAGGCTGCATTTGCACTACCACCTGGGGCGATCAAATTAATTTATGCAGTCATCGCCTTATGCGTTTTATTTTGTGTAATCTTAATACTTATTGTAATAAAAATTGTTGTGATTTGGTACCACCCACAGTGTAAGTGTGACTGCTGCAGTTCTCGAGACCTGCCTCTAGACATAAGAGCTCTTAATTTCTGTGATCAGGGTGGAGGACAAACCTAGAAACTTTCTGGTTAGATAACTGGCGAGCCTGGAACCCACACTATATTCCTAACTCTGGTCTACACACCCCACACACTGCAGTCTTTCTGTAAGAGTCAGTAGTGTAGGCAGGGGGGCAGGCAGGAGCCAGTATACACGGTGGGTCATCTTCCGGTTCCCTGCACAAAATTCCTGCGAGCCAACTGCCCCAGGAGAGCGGCAGCTCCCCGCAAGTACCAGCTACCGTCTCTCCCCTCCCCCTTACTGCTGCCTCTGATACAGCAATTTCAGTGGTTACGCGTTTATTTAAATAAACGCGTATTTTAACATCCTGAGTTTGGTATCTCACTGACAAAAGGTTGCTTCTGACTCCAAATTCTGGAACTCTTTGAAAGTGGAAGAAGATTCAGAGGGGATTGGGAGATGACCAAGTGTGACCAAATGACCCCACATTCATCCCACTAACTGTACTCTAGGCCCTGAAGTGGCACACCAGCATTTCTGCGGGTATCTAAGGTTTACAGCACTTCAAAAAGTGGTCTTGAAATGAACATGTTCATCTAGCCTCTTGTCTCTGCTTTGTGATCTCATTACATGCTCAGCCCCACATTACAAATCAAGTCATTGAGGGAGGTGTACTTCATAGTCCTTTGACCAAAAGGGCCCATATTTGTAAAAGTACCTCTACTTGGAATTCTGATGTGGCACAGGAATTTTCAAAGTAACCTACCAGTGCATTCTAGAGCTCTTTGAAAAAAAAAAATCAGCTCTTCCACAGACATCTCTCCTAACCCTTAACTCTGGAAATCAATTCTGTTCTTCCATGACTTACAGGATTTTAAAGAGCTTATTGCAGGAAGGGCAAGTAATACATGTTTAAACATTTAATTTGTAGAAAAGCACGCTAAGTGCCTTATAACAAACTGGCTAAGTACCTAGCCAAGGATCTCTCGAACCTGCAAGCTTGTCTCTGCTGTAACCTAGGTTGATAAGTCAAATCACAAATCAAACCAAGCTCTGCATGAAGAGAAAGGTATTTTCATTGGCTGCCGATGGAACTTCCTCCTTCCCAATTTAAAGAATTTCATAAAGACATTAATTGCAATTGGATCTACTATCTCATTTATTGTTAGTCGCTTGGTCTCTAAGAATGTTCGCAGATTTTCTATCCATAATTCAAGAGCCACAGAAGGCACAATTCCCAGAGCATAAACAGATGTACTGTAATAATCTACAGTTTTGCCAATAAGGAAACTTAAGTAGCGTCCTAGGAAAAAGATACCAGTGAGCAACGTCAGCCATTGTTATACAAACTAGCTTATGTCCTGATCCTCAAAGGATCATTACAAAATCCTCTCCACACGCTGAAGCCATGAGGCTCATGTCTTGATGCTTAATAAAAAAGCAGAAAAGATGAAAACGCTTTAGGAAAACTCATGTTTTGTTTCAGACAAGCAAACTGCAGCCTGCTTGACTCGGTTACTATAATGGGTGTTGTGGCAGAAATCAAGACTACACACAATGTTTTGGTTGCCATGTGACTGAGCTACACTGTGCCAACTCAGAAACCGAGGGGGGGGGGGGAGAGAACAGTTCTCAGAGCACGTCTCATGACCTCCTAAAAAAAAATAAATCATTTCTGCAGTATCTCAGTTGTTTTTGTCCCATGTAAAGGAGACAGTTACATAACAATACAGTATACAATGGAATCTATACAATGTCAGAGCAGTGGAAAAAAGTGTCATAGTAGTTTACCTAAGTTCTTTCTATGTCTCAGAACAGCTAACATTTGTTCAAATGCAGTGAAATTCATAGATTCTAAGGACAGACAGGACCATTGTTATTAACTAGTGTACCTTTCTGTAAAGTACAGGTCAGAGACCTTCCGCTAAGTAATCACTATTTAATTAGAGCATGCCTTTTAGAAAAGCATCCAATCTTGACTTTAAAATGGCAAGTGATGGAGGACTTATCATAACCCGTTGGCAACTGTTCCAATGGTTAATTATCCATGTTGAAAATGTGCATCTTATTTCTAGTCTGAATTTGTCAAGTTTCGGCTTCCAGCCACTGGAAACAGCTAACAATAATGTTTAGCCTGTCTTTGTTACTCTTCAGAGATGACTGAGAACAGGCTGTCTCATTCACAGCACATCTACCCGCTTATGCAGTCTCATAAAATTCACAGTCAAAAAAATTACACGAACACAAGGGTAGAAACAGACTTTAAAGAATGAAGGAAAGTTTAAATACTGCAGATACTAATGAGATCTCCAGAAAACTGTTAACCATGCACATCATTTTTGCAACATCCTGAGTAGCAGGATGTACCCTAAATGAGGGTATTGGGCATTTTAGGTATCTCACACAACACTTAATCAATTGGGAAATATCATTAGAATGGCCAAGTCTTGCTTCGCTATAAAATGGGCTTAGTAAGAAGAACCGATGGGAGGGAGGGAGCGAGCAGGATGACTCATTGGTTGTGCTCGTTGTAAGTAGAAGTAACAGACCCTTCACACGGGCTGCAGCAGTGCATGGCACTCCAACGAGCGGGAATCAAAGGGACCACGATCTCCTGCCTGGTATTGTAGGTAGCATGCAGGTGAAGTGTAAGTGAACAGGCTTTATCACTGTATTATAGTAGAACTTTTGTTAATTGCTTTTGCATTGCTTTGCGCTTATTAATTGCTTTAGAATTTATCGGATTTATGGTTTAAATTGTACAGGCAGTCCCCGGGTTACGTACAAGACAGGGACCGTAGGTTTGTTCTTAAGTTGAATTTGTATGTAAGTCAGAACTGGTGTCCAGATTCAGCCAATGTTGAAACTGACCAGCAGCAGTTGAATCGGACACGCCTGGGGCAGAGCAGCTGGAGTGCTGCTGGGTTGGTCTGGTAGCGCCAACCCTTGGCGTGGCGGGACCAACCCGGCAGCACCCCAGCTGCTCTACCCCAGTTGTCCCCAAGTCAGCCGCTGCTGAAACTGATCAGCGGCTGATTCCAGGAAGCCTGGGGCAGAGCAGCTCTGCCTTGGGCTTCCTATAGTCAGCCACTGGTCAGTTTCAGCAACGGATGACTTGGGGATGCCTGGGGCAGAGCAGCTGGGGTGCTGCTGGGTTGGTCCAGTAGCGCCGCACCTCGGCGCTGTGGGACCAACCCAGCAGCCCCCCATCTGCTCTACCCCAGGCGTCAGCAAGAAAAACCTGGTCTGCTGGGGGCGGGGGGGCGCACTAGCTGCACCCCTCCCCAGCAGACCAGGGAGACACGGAGCAGCTTTTCTTGCCGCGGAGGATGCGGGCGGCGGGACCACCGAGATGCGCCGCGGTCCCGCCGCCCGCGTCCTCCGCGGCGAGAAAAGCCGCTCCGCGTCTCCCTGGCCTGCTGGGGGGGGCGCCCCCCGCGCCACCGGAGGCGGTGACAGTGGGGGAGGCACCCTGCACTAGCTGCGTCCCCCCCCCCCTCCAGTTTGTAACTAGGGGTCTGACTTAAGTTGGACTGACATAACCCGGGGACTACCTGTATAGTAATTGTTTTGAAGGCTTGTAAAATTTAAACAACTATATTAACTGCTTAAAGCTTGTAATAAATAAGAAAGTGGGTAAGTCTCCCTGGAGAGTCCTGGTTTCTCTTGGATCTAAAATAAATCGAACCACACGACACTTTCAGCCTTCATTGACTGGACCAGTATTTTATAGACTCATTGGGAACTTTTAAATCAAATCAATGAAGCAGAATTTCTCACCAACCAGATTTTCAGGTCCTTTCCACCTACCTTACCTGTCAGATCTCTCAAAGGCACTACTAAAATTAATCCTCCCATTAAGTCTCCAGTCATCTAACATGGATTGTGTTTACCACCTTTTGAAAGGGATTCATTTGTTAAGCAAGGACTTATTGGGGCATCCTCATTGCAGCCCTAGTTCCAGCTCTGGCAAAATGCTGGTGGCTTAAGACACAATTTTTTTTATAGACAAAAATAAGATAATCTCTACTGTTGTATCATTTTCTTTGAAGGCCTGTATAGAAAACAGTATGTCTCTTTTTATGGGTGGCTTCTTCTGATCAAGTTAGAAAGTACCCATTGTCTTACCTTTCTTGTGCTGTATGCTCACTAGAAGATTTACCAAGTGTTGCTTGGGTCCTTAGCTCAAAGTTTTGTTTTTCTTCATTTAAATCATTGCTCTGTAGTTTATGTGGCTGAAGTCTGCAAACATATTGTCTTGTAAACTATCTTGAAGAGACAGAATTTAAATGTGTATGTTAATGGAGGAAAGTTTATATACCCTGTATCTTTTAAATAACTTGTCATCTCAGCACAGGATCCAAGCAGGTTTAACCATAAGGGACCACGAGAGATCATCTAGTCCAGCTAGAGAAGGCTATACACAGAGGAAACTGGCTACTGAAAATTTTGTAATATTAATTTTCTTTTTATTTGACTTCATGTCAAAACCATTTGAAGTCACGTACCTTGCTAATTATCTAGTTTTAGTATTCTTTCTTCCATAACATTTAAAAAAATATATACAAGATATTTGTTAAGTTGGGTGCTATGGTGGCACACCTCCGAACAAGCACACGACCTCAATATTGGTGCACAAGACAAAACTCACTCTGCTCATGGATGGAAAATCTTAGAGAGAACACTGGTTGCCATCAACAGAAGTCACAAATCTCAAAGTTGAAATATCAATAGGTCACTGGTCCACAATCAAACATAATGATGGAAGACTCTCATTAGCAGGGCTTGACAAGCGGCAGCGAGCCCCGCTCACCAGCTGCATGGTTTGACGTGCTGCGCAGGTGCTGATCGTACTGCGGTGCCGTGCCGAGCTAAAGTCTACTCGCCACGGGAGAGTAGGTTGCCCTAATTGTCAAGTCCTGCTCATTAGACCTTTGCCACTGACTTACACCATAAGGAGCTATAGGCTGAATATAGGACCCTAACAGCAACAACCTACAGAGTTGGTATTAAAGACACTGGTGTTTTTAGAAATGTTAGGCATGGAAGAATGGATTTCCTTAGCCTAGGCGCTGAGGGAGTGTCCTGTCATTATGGATGTGAGAAGATGTATGGATTAGAGCTATACCTCATCTTACTTTTCAGGTGACAACACTGTTTACACTTGCCAGTGACTATTTGAAACAATCAAGATGCCAAAACTCAGACTCAGTAGAGAAATGGCTTCTATGGGCTTCTCTGATGATCATGAAAATAACATGATGATACTAGGAAACAGGTCCAAGCAGAGTGGAGCAATACGCTATCAGGTTCTGGAGAAAACCACTAACAATTCAGAACAAGGGGACTTAGAGAAGATAGTGTGTATTTTAAACATCATGCAGAATAACCTGGGTTGCATAATGAACCCTGAAGTTAAACAAAGGTGCTGAGAACATGGATGAGTCTTGAACCTTTGTTCCCTGGACAGTATTGTATGGGTCAGCTGCTTCTCCGTGATAACAAGAAAGCCCCTATTCCATAGTATTAACAAGAAAGCCCCTATTCCATAGTATTAATACATCTCTGAGTACTAGTAGAACCACAGACTAGCTGAGTGCCTGCAAACAAACCAATTCCGTTATCAAGAGGAAAAGTTGCCAGTTATAAAAGGAAAGCTAGCAATTGCTTAGTCCGGTCTGAAAGATTTTTGAATGCAACATAATAGTGTAACAAATGTGTAGCTACCTACAACGTCATGACTTTCACTGTGCTGCATACTATGACCACTTGGAAATGCATTACAACAGGGACAATCCTCAGGTCTCCCTAAAGCATAAGCCTCTAATGCTTGAGCTAAAGGATACTCAACATTAGCAGCACAGGGCACAAAATAGGCAGTTCAGTAGTTCTCACTCCATCCCATACAAAGCAGTGGTGCATTCACTAGTGAACTATTTAAAATATTTAACACTTATGTATTTTTATGCAAGGCTCTCGATGTATTTCACACAATAATTAAGGCTCAACATCTCCCTGTAAGTGTAAGTATTATCTCCATCTTCCAAGTGGGGAAACTGAGGCACAGAGAGGTGAAATGTACATCCTCTGTAAATCATTTCACTTTTCAAGATGACCTCAAGGTCCCTGCCAGAACTACATTTCTGTGGTCCTATAGTTCGCCCCTAAGTTTGTTCTGCCACTAACTCACTCAATGACAAGATTCCAGGATTACTGATTCCCAATCCTCTGCTCTAGCAACTATTCTAAGGTTAAGCAAAATAAAATGCCTTTTTTAAACAGGACATTGGAGTAGCAAAATTTCCCTCACTCCTTCCTAAAAGGAAAAACAATGATACTGTAAGTCCAAGCCCGTGAGTTTGTATTCTATCTGGATAGTAATAAATAAATAAATACACCTCCAAGTACCTTCACCCTGATCACACTTCCTACAACTCCACTATCAGTTAAACCTTTTCCAGACCCTGTAACACAATGCTCCACAGGAGACCCAGTGCTGACACTGCCAATCAGAATGCAAGTCACACCCTGACCGCACACACCTTATGACACCATCTGAGCACCAACTGCCAACAGAAACCGACAAAGGTTTGAAAGCCAATATTAAGTCACTAGTTCACCTTGCTCTGCTCTCAGCCAAATGCCAGGACATGTCCCCTAACCACCTGGCGCAAGGCTCAACAGAGCATGAACGGAAGCTCAAAGAACATCCCAGCTCCTCCCCAAAGCTTCCTCTAGTCTTCCAGGTTGACAGGCTGAAACTGTTGAAGAAGAAACTCACCTGCTTTTAGCACATTTGCATTTGGGGGATGGTGTGAGAAAGTGAAGGCATCGGTTTAAAAAAAAAAAAAACACACACAGGTCCCAAGAGAAGGATTAGATGGTTCCAGCAACCGGAAATAGGGTATGGAGCCTTTCACATCAGGCTCACCCATTCAAACTTCAGGTGGGGCATGACCAGAAATCATCACTATCTGACCACTGCCCGGGGAAAATAGGAGAAGCGAGTGGGTTTCAGACCAAACTTCACCACTGGCCTCCCTACCAACAAGGGACTAAGAGATGCCTGAGGATGGGGGAGAGTTGGCTGTGCCATTGCTCCTACTATACTTTCTCTGTGGCACAGAAGAGATCTTCAGCCTCCATGGCTCTGGCCAGTACCCTAATACTCCTCAATCTGAGGGGAAGAGATTTACACCTGTGCACATCTCGGATCAGACAAGACAGGCTGCTAAAGAGTCACTCTATGTTTTTTTAGTCAGCCATGGCAGACTCAGGCTAAGTCTACACTGGCATTTTACAAGGCTGTAACTTTCTAGCTCGGAGATGAACCCTCTGCTACCCCACAAATTACAGCATAGTGAAGTGCCCGTGTGAACCAGGCTACAGGGCTGGGCCCCACACTGCCAGATGGAGCTTCTCCTCTTGTGGAGGTGGTTTACAGAGTGGCCATGGCCACACTTTCAATTTAAAGCATCACCATGGCTGCATTTTAAACTTAAGTACAGACAAAACTTGAGACAATACAGGCAATTCAGCTACTAAGCTAGAGCCTTGCAAATGAATGATAACAGACAGGCTTTATTAAGAAGAAGAATCAGGACTGAATCAAGAGATGCATGTTTTAACCCTTGCTCTGCCACTAACAAAACCTGTTTCAATCTCTCTGTGCCTCAGTTTCCCCATCTGTAAAATGGGTTACAAGGCGTAATTCTCTACTGACTGAAGTGCTTGGAGATCCTCAGACTGAAACTGAGGAAAGCAGTTTTGTATGATAGGAGAGGGAGTCACACTGCACCAGCTCTGAAAAGAGCATCCAGGTCAGGAGGGCAGATGAAACATCCCTTTCAACTGCAGACAGGCAGAAGGAATTCTCAAGGGAAAGAGGCAATTACACTTGGATGGGGAGAGCACTCTGGTTCTGAGGCAGAGCCAATCACTGTAACACAAAGAAGTCAGCTGTTGCACAATGTGGTTGGGACCTGGTCAGTTTGGAATAAAAAGAGATGCAGTAAGATTAAGTCAATAAATGTGTATGGAGGTGAGGGATGAAAGGAACCAGTCTCTAATCTAGGGAGCCGGGTGACTGTCTTACTCCTTTACGTTCCTTTGACTTTCATCCAAGAATCTTCAAGCACTTAACACTAATCAGTTGAAACTTGCAGTCTACCTAGGCACTAAGAAAGGGCTGTTTTTCTGCCCTCACCTACCAGCAGTTTCATCTGGATGCTCGATTCTTTACTCATTGCCCTAAACATCTGTGTAGTCACGCTGTCCAATTGTTACTTTTCTGCATGATTCCACCCCAGATATGAATGCACATTCTAGGTGGGCGGTGTGGTGGCTGTACTAAGTTATAAAATGTCATGAGACTATAACTGAGAGATAAGGAAGCATCACCCCCATGTTGCAGACAGGAAACGGGAGATGCAGAGGAAATGATATTTATCCCAAGGTCTTGGAACCTATGAGCCCTATGTCCAGAGTCTCCTGCTTAAGCCACAAGATGACATACCTGACACAGAGCTGGGATAGAACCCAGACATCCTCTCTCCCGCTCTTCCACCCCATGCTCTGACCACTAATGCCTGCTCCCTTCTTCCCTCCATGCTTACACCTTTCCCTGAAGAGTCTGGTACCTGAGATGCCTCTTGCTTCAGACCCTCCACCTGTCTTTCAGTGCCCTAGCAGAGCCAGACCCAGTTCCTCAAATCCCTGCCTCAGAGACACCTGGGCTAGCGGTCCCCCATCCTCCCACGGGGGAGGTGTAGTGCTGCAGAAAGAAGGGTCCCCCATGCCTACTCCCAGAGGGGCTACAGAGGGATCCCTTCTCACCTCTATTGCCAGGGGGGCTGCAGGCAGAGGGGGTCCCCTTTTCCCCACTACTGGGAGGCACTGTTAGGCAGAGGGGGTCCCCTTTTCCCCACTACTGGGAGGCACTGTTAGGCAGAGGGGGTCCCCTCACCCCTCTACTCCCAGGGGCCACTGTAGGCAGAGGGATTCCCCCATCCCCCCACTCCTGGGGAAGGGCTGCAGGAAGAGGGCTCCCCTGGCCCCCTACTCCCAGGAGTGGAGGACTGCTGCAAGCAGAGGGATCCTCCGGCCCCCTACTCCCAGGAGTGGAGGACTGCTGCAAGCAGAGGGATCCTCCGGCCCCCTACTCCCGGGGGGGGGGGGGGCTGCTGCAGGCACAGGGGCCCCCGGCCCCTACTCCCGGGGGGGGGGCTGCAGGCACAGGGGCCCCCGGTCCCTACTCCCGGGGGGGGGCTGCAGGCACAGGGTCCCCCGGCCCCTACTCCCGGGGGGGGCTGCAGGCACAGGGGACCCCGGCCCCTACTCCGGGGGGGGCTGCAGGCACAGGGGACCCCGGCCCCTACTCCCGGGGGGGGCTGCAGGCACAGGGGCCCCCGGCCCCTACTCCCGGGGGGGGGCTGCAGGCACAGGGGGCGGCTGGCAGAGGGCCCCTCCCCCCAGCGGGGTCGCGGGGGCCCCTCCCCCCCTCACCTGCTGCCGGTCGCGGCGGCTCCGATCCCCCCTCAAGCTCCTGCTCAGCCCAGAACTTTTCCTCCTGACCCCACCCCCCGCCCGCACGTCACACGCACCCGCCCTGACGCCACCGCGTGCCCAGCCCCAACCCGCCAATCAGCAGCGCCCGGGCCGTATTAGCATATCGCCACAGCAACGGCCCAAGCCCGTCCCCGCCTGAGGAGGCACCGCCCTTAGCAGGGCCCGGCGCCCCCTGGCGGGCGAAGCGAAGCCGAACAAGTCCCCGGCGGGGGGGCGGGGGAACCTCGGCCAGCCAGGGGGTCACGGGACGTGCAGGCTGCTAGCAAAGCATGCTGGGTAGGGAAGGCCGCTGGGGGTGCGATGAGTTCGTCAGTGCTCTGGGTCTCAGGGCCCCGGGGGAGCTGGCATCGCGGCTCGGCTCGACACGTGCCCAGTGAGCCAGCAGGCCCCAGCGAAGCACCAGTGTAGTCAGGCAACAGCGTAGTCCCATTTCCCAGCTGGCCCGCGCTGGACGCTGCGCACTGACACGCCAGCGCCCTAGTGACACCCTAGTGACACGCCAGTGCCCTAGTGACACGCAGTGCCCTAGTGACACCCTAGTGACACGCCAGTGCCCTAGTGACACGCAGTGCCCTAGTGACACCCTAGTGACACGCCAGTGCCCTAGTGACACGCAGTGCCCTAGTGACACCCTAGTGACACGCCAGCGCCCTAGTGACACGCCAGCACCCTAGTGACACCCTAGTGACACCCTAGTGACACGCCAGCGCCCTAGTGCCACCCTAGTGACACGCCAGCGCCCTAGTGACACCCTAGTGACACGCCAGTGCCCTAGTGACACGCAGTGCCCTAGTGACACCCTAGTGACACGCCAGCGCCCTAGTGACACGCCAGCACCCTAGTGACACCCTAGTGACACCCTAGTGACACGCCAGCGCCCTAGTGACACCCTAGTGACACACAGTGCCCTAGTGACACCCTACTGACACACCAGCACCCTAGTGACACCCTAGTGACACACAGTGCCCTAGTGACACCCTAGTGACACCCTAGTGACACACCAGCACCCTAGTGACACCCTAGTGACACACCAGCACCCTAGTGACACCCTAGTGACACGCTAGTGACACACCAGCACCCTAGTGACACCCTAGTGACACGCCAGCACCCTAGTGACACGCCAGCGCCCTAGTGACACCCTAGTGACACGCAGTGCCCTAGTGACATGCCAGTACCCTAGTGACACCCTAGTGACACCCCTGCACACTGACACGCCAGCGCCCTAGTGACACCCTAGTGACATGCCAGCACCCTAGTGACACCCTAGTGACACGCCAGCGCCCTAGTGACACGCCAACACCCTAGTGACACCCTAGTGACACGCAGTGCCCTAGTGACATGCCAGTACCCTAGTGACACCCTAGTGACACCCCTGCACACTGACACGCCAGCGCCCTAGTGACACCCTAGTGACACCCCTGCACACTGACACGCCAGCACCCTAGTGACACCCTAGTGACATGCAGTGCCCTAGTGACATGCCAGTACCCTAGTGACACCCTAGTGACACCCCTGCACACTGACACACCAGCGCCCTAGTGACACCCTAGTGACACCCCTGCACACTGACATGCCAGCACCCTAGTGACACCCTAGTGACACGCCAGCACCCTACTGACACGCCAGCGCCCTAGTGACACCTAAGCACCGTAGTGACACACCAGCGACCTAATGACACGCCTGCACCCTAGTGACATGACAGCACCCTAGTAACACGCCAGCGCCCTAGTGACACACCAGCACCCTAGTGACATGCCTGCATCCTAATGACACGCTAGCACCCTAGTGACATGCCTGCGTTGTAGTGACACGTCAGCGCCATGGTGACATGCCAGCACCCTAGTGACACCTCAGCACCGTAGTGGCACACCAGCGACCTAATGACACGCCTGCGCCCTAGTGACATGCCAGCACCATAGTGACATGCCAGTGCCATAGTGGCACACCAATGCCATAGCCCTAGTGCCACACCAGAGCCCTAGTGATATGCCAGCACCGTAGTGACACACCAGAGCCCTAGTGATACACCAGCAGATTTTCTTTATGTGGTGGACATGAGCAAGACTGCTCCTTTTCAGTGCTAGCATGGCTGAGACATGTGTGCACGTTTATTTTGCACATCAGCCAGTCATTTTTAAGTGAGGCCAAACTTGTGGGGGGAGGCGCATGGCCAATCAGCCTTTTGAAAGGGGCACAGTGTCCCCATACCCCCCTCACCCACGATCCTGCTTCAACCAGTTTGGCTAGTTCCCGTTCAGCCCGAAGTCAAAGTCAAACCACCCACTCCAAAGGAAAACTGAGGCACTGGCCATAGCTGAGGACAGAGGATGTGCCTATAAGAGCTATACCCTATAGAAGATTATAGGGTGTTGTTACCCTGTAGGGATCCAGGAAGGGATACTGCACATGTGTGAATGACACATGGTGGAATGTGAAGCATCTGTGGTGGATGCTTCCAAGAGGGAAGCAAATTGCCTATAAGGGATGCTCATTAAGGGCATAGGAAGAACATCTACGGGGCATATGTTTGGGATGAGGCTGGCAAATGGGGAATGTCTTGAATAGGGGACTGACAGCAGGAAATTTATAGGAGTTTAAAATAACAGCCATATATACATCCTTTGGAAGGACTCCTCCTGGAGGGCCAAGAGCAGAGGGTAATTAGTATGAGGTGCTCATCAGAAAAATACAGGGAGATCAAAGGAGCAGGAACTAAGGATAGCACCTCTTATGCAATAGGATAAATATTCATGGTGCAATGTTTTCACTAGCCCAGCATGCCAGTGGAACATCAAAATGCCAGCACTAGGGCTAGTTGAATTATATACATATACATATATATATATATATAAAATTTATTTCCAGTAGCTCTCAAAATGGACTAAACTGCTCGGCTACGTCTACACTGGCATGATTTTCCGAAAATGCTTTTAACGGAAAAGTTTTCCGTTAAAAGTATTTTCGGAAAAGCACGTCTAGATTGGCAGGATGCTTTTCCGCAAAAGCACTTTTGCGGAAAAGCGTCCATGCCAATCTAGACGCGCTTTTCTGCAAAAAAGCCCCGATCGCCATTTTCGCAATCGGGGCTTTTTTGCGGAAAACAGTACTGTGCTGTCTACACGGCCCTTTTGCACAAAAGTCTTTCGGAAAAATACATTTGCCCGAACGGGAGCAGCATAGTATTTCCGGAAAAGCACTGACAATCTTACATGAGATCGTCAGTGCTTTTCCGGAAATTCAAGCAGCCAGTGTAGACAGCTGGCAAGTTTTTCCGGAAAAGCGGCTGATTTTCTGGAAAAACTTGCCAGTCTAGACACAGCCCTCATATTTCTACTTTTTCTGTGCATTTTTCTTGAAAATTTTGTTTTTAAAATTTAGAATTGTTCAAAATAACTTTTTCTGATTCTGGGGCTTTTTGAGGGGGAGGTAGGTTAAAGACGCACCATGGCCCCAATTCTTCAAGACGAACCAAGGTATGGAATGCTGTGTCCACTAGAAGCCCTAATGAAGTCCCACAGTGTTTTCAGGATTGGGACACAAATTATTTGTTGCTCCTGGAATAATGCATGGGGGAGGGCGGTCTCCATTATTCCAGGCACTATGCGTACATAAAGAAAGAGGTAAGCTAAGAGGCTGCAGTCTGAATAGCCAAGACACACAATGGAAAGAGGGAGAGGAAACAAAGCTATAGACAGGGGAAATGATTTGTCCAAGGCCACATAGTAGGTCAGTGGCAGAGGACTAAGCTACTGTCTTGTCTCTTGTCTGATCGTACAGCACCTAGCAGAGTGGGGTCCTGGTCCATGCAGAGGGCTCCTAGTCCACATGGTAACTGGCAGGGCTGACAGCCACCAAAGACTTCCGGGCAAGTGGGGGAGGCCAGCTCTGCACCCCCATAAGGGTAAGGGCCTCTGGCAGAAGGAGTGGGGCTGGAGGCAGCCAGCCCTCAGCACTGCCCAGCCCATAGCACTCCCCCACTCCTCAGCCAGGCATTTCATGTTATGCTGCACTCCAGCATCAATGTAAAGGGCCCGGGATTCCGGACATGGCCACAGCTACAATAGCAGAGGTGGTGGCCAGGAGCACTGGAGTCCGTTGACTTGCCAGGCCCTAGGGCAACTGCCTCCCTTGTTCCTCCCCCATCGGCAGATCTGATGATGGAAGTACAATTAATGGCTTATAATGCTAATTGATTGAGAACAGAGGGGGGATATCAACCCCCCAAAGGGGTGAGAAGGTAGAATTCAGAAACTAGAAACATTTGAGAACCACTGTGGTTTGCGTGAAATGTTCCATTCACTTGGGCAACAAGACCATTTTTTGGCAAAAATGGTTTTCACTGTAATAAAAATAGTGACCAGCCAAGTATCACCCCGCTCAGACCCCTGGAGCTCATGCCACATCAGACATCTTGGTATGCTGCAAGCAGATGGATGGGCTGGTGGCTAGGGCAGTAACCAAGGGTCTTTGTCACAAGTTCAAGTCCCAGCTCTGCTATAGACTTCATATGTGACCTTAGGTAAGTCACTTAGCCTCTCGATGCCCCAATTTCCCATCTGCAAAAATGGGATACTGTAATAGTCCAACCCTGTCTTACAGGAGTGCTATGAAGATCGGGAAAGAATTTTCCTCCAGGGTAGATTGGCAGAGGCCCTGGAGGTTTTTTGCCTTCCTCTGTAGCATGGGGCACAGATCACGGCTGGAGGATTCTCTGTATCTTGGGGTCTTTAAACTATTTGAAGGCTTCAATATCTGAGATATAGGTGAGAGGATTATTCCAGGAGTGGGTGGGTGAGATTCTGTGGCCTGCATTGTGCAAGGGGGTCAGACCAGATGATCATAATGGTCCCTTCTGACCTGAAAGTCTATGAGTCTATAAGATAAAAGCATATGCTTTCAGATCTTCCGATGAAAGGGCACTATGTATGAGCTATCTACTATATATCTGAGACTTTAACCATTGTGTGGGCATAGTTAAATGGTTGTAAAGGTGTGTAATTCCAGCATTCTCCATTCCCCTCCCAAACAGATGTCAGATATACATATTTCTCTACTGTGTATTTGAATGAGTCTGTCTGTGTGTCTATTCAAGAACTCCTAAGCGGTGAGAGCTAGGACCACCACATTCGGTACACAGCTTCCTCTTACTATAACTTAAAGCAACATAAGGATTTGGTTGTGCCAAGAAAATGGGATGTGCCTAGAATGGGGTTGCTTCTTAGAAAACAATACAGAAAAGAGACAGAATCACTAGGCAGGTGAAAAGGGCACGTGCACACACACACACACACACACACGCACGCACACACCTGCTCCGGCCTGTCCAGGAGTGCCCTAAGCTATCCCACCTTCCAGGTGCCCTTTGGAGTGGAGGTGGAGATGAAGCTCCCTCTCTGCCCCCCCCCCCTTCCCCAAAGATTCTTGTAGGGACATTGCTGGCTGTTCCCCTTCATCAGGGAGTGAGGGGAAAGTGCACAGTTCGCTGCATTCTCACTCTGCCTAGGGAGTGCAGGGGGTAGACTAGCTGTGCACTTTGCTCTTGCACCCTGACTGGGGCAGGTGTGGGAGTTGGACCCCCCCCACACACACACATACAGTCCCCTGCCCACAGCTCCTCCTCATCCCAAAACCCTGACTCCTACACACCCCACCTCGCACACACAGCTCCCTGCCCTGAGCAATGCCGGTAATGTACTAGTACATTATAACAACAGTCCATGCAAATGTCATGATGTGGCAACAAATTGTCATCTCCCCATGGGACATCTCACCCTAATTATTGTTTTGCACAGTGTAAAGGCTTGTCTGAAATGTGTTAAAACCCATGAGATTGACAGGTGTGAACTCACCCTTCAATTACAGTAACTAATCATAAGTCCCCATCTGAGAGACAAAGGGCGTGGGAGCCTGCCCGGGAGCTTTCTGCTGAGTATTGCTTTGAGCAGTCAGCCCTGAGTGGGAAGGAGATCAGGCAGAAACTGACAACAGAGAAAGAGGGCATGGCAAGGAAGCCAAGCAAAAAAGCCTGTGAGCAGCACATCATAGACTCATACAACTGGAAGAGACCTCAGGAGGTCATCACGTCCAGCTCTCATGTCCCAGAAGAAAGCTCGAGCGCGCTTTTGGGTCTGGTGTTGTTGGAGAAGGAGGCTTGACGACTGCAAATTAAGACACTGCTCTCATTGTCCGTAGGGCCTTCTGCAATCAGAGGTACAAGATTTGGAACATTCCTTGAAATAAACAAGATTGCCTCAAAGTAAATATCAGACTCCATGGCTGTGTCTAGACTGGCCAATTTTTCCAGAAAATCAGCCGCTTTTCTGGAAAAACTTGCCAGCTGTCTACACTGGCTGCTTGAATTTCCGCAAAAGCACTGACTTCCTACTGTAAGAAATCAGTGCTTCTTGTGGAAATACTATGCTGCTCCCGTTCGGGCAAAAGTCCCTTTTGCGCAAAACTTTTGCGCAAAAGGGCCAGTGTAGACAGCTCAGATTTGTTTTCCACAAAAAAGCCCCAATCGCGAAAATAGAATCAGCAAGGAGGGACCAAAGCAAACAGGCTGTTGTTGACCTTACGCCAGGATGAACTTATTAACGATGAATGATTATTTACTGAGAAGTGGCAGCATTCCCAGCCCTGGGAGGTTTAGTGCTCAAACTATGGCAGTAGGAGTCCTATCAAAATGCGGTAGCTTAGGCAGAACAAGGGGGATACAGGGAACCTGTGTCAAGAAGCTGACAGGCTGCACAATCTGAACAAAGACAGAGAAGTGTTACAAGTGCTGAGCTGGGCTGCTGAGTCCCTCCTGAACTGACCCTGCCGTGTACTCCTCCTTCTCCAGCTGTGTTGTACCCCCAGCAGGATGCCGCTTTGTGGATCAGCTTTGGGGCTGTGCTGACTATATTTGACTGCTTTGTGTCTGGCCAGCGGTATGCACCGGAGGGTCTCAAACCACTTTTCAACCAGTGTCTACATAAGCCCTGGGAGGTGCGTATTCCCCCTCTTTGACAGAAAAAGGAAAGTGACTTGCCAAAGGTTGTGCAGTGAATCGGTGGCAGAACCAGAAATTGCCACTCGTGTCCCTCACATCCCATCCCCTGGACCACATCTCTCCCAGAAGAAGAAATAGCACCTGGGAGTCCTGCGTACCAGCCCTTGCTCTGACTAGGTGGATACGTACTTCACACCCCTCTATACTGGCAGCTGGAAAACACGTAATAGCAGGGCTAAGACAATGAGAGCTGGAGCCCCAATGTGCAAGGCAGGTGCCTCTTCCATCTGCACCTTGGCTGTGTGCGCTCGGATCACTGCATCCATTTCCCATCTTCTGCAGCTCCAGTTCTCTGCCTTAGCTCCAGAGCTGCTGCCTACACCTCCCTCTCCCTCCTGACACTCCTCCCTTAAAGTTGTATGGAAGCAGCAGGGCAAGTTTAATGTGGGAGCCCCCTGGCGTTTTGCACTGTCTTGCTTGCTTACATGTGACCCTTGCATTCTAAGGCTTTGTCTACACATCACAGTTTAAAGCGCACTCTGTGTAAACCACGTCCAGTAGTAGCTAAAAGTGCTAAGAGCCCGGCTCCCACCACCGAAGCCTGGTTCACACTGGCACTTTACAGCAGTGCAACTGGGTAGGTGTGTTTTCACACCCCTGAGCCAGAAGTTCCAGTGCTGTGAAGTTCCAGTGTAGACTTGGCCTTAGTCTCTGCAGCAGCTGATCACGGCCCCAGTATTGCTGACTCGGCCTGCCGTCAAAGCTCTTTCCGCTCCGTGTCCGTCCCACCAAACCTGGGAGGCAGCACAACCCAGATGCCTCTGAAGTCAGCTGCTGATCAAAGGAAAGTGCTGATACAAGCGCTGCCTATTTAGTAAATGCCTGTTCTAAGGTGAAGCAATGAACTGCTAATCTCTTGTGTTGCCTGGGAGAAGGCTCCAGCTGCTGACAAAAAAAGTGATTCCCCTTTAAAAAAAGCAACAAAGGGGGAAATAAAAGGAGTTTGAGACAGATGTTCCACAGCAGGATGGTTTATACTTTTCAGGCTCAATTTTGGAGGGTGTAAATCACGTGCTAGTCACTCGGTCCAAGCCAGTGGGAAAGTGAATCTCTCCATGAGCAGTGACAGCTGCCTTTTCTTCCTGGGCTGCGACCGGCTCTCTGCAATTTAGAGCCCAGGTGTGGTAGGGTACAGCCCTTACTTACCCTGGATGATGGAGGCCTTGAGAAATGCAGATCAGCACAGAGATAGTGTGAAATGTGGCTGATGCTGTCTCTGAATTGCCGGTCGAGTTTAAGCCGACATCCTTCCCTGTTGTTTACAGGCAAAGTGAGACTCACCTGGGAAAGCCCCTTGGGTAAAGACAACGAGGAGTCCGATGGCACCTTAAAGACTAACCTGTATTTCCCACCAACGCCTACGCCCAAATACATTCGTTCGTCTTTAAGGTGCCACCAGACTCCTTGTTATTTTTGCTGAAACAGACTAACACAGGGACCCCTTTGAGCCTTGGGAAACGATTTCGAAGTCAACCGCCTGTCACTCTTCAGGCTTACGAAACCTGAGGAGCTCCCCCCGGTGGACTGATTAGTCCCTGCAGAAGAACCATTCACTCCCCACCCTGACACCTCTGCCAGGTCACTCTCCCCTTACGGCCCCCTGCAGCTTGTGGGCATTTTCCTTGGCAACAGACCAGCCACCCCAAACAGCAGCTGCTGCTTGTCTCTAGAAAGCATTCGAGAGCCCAAGGCAGTCTCCTGCCTGCCAATGAAATCCATTTGCCAGGTCCCGGTGACCCTCTGTGTTTCTCTACCCGCCAATCTGAGCATCTTTCTCTCCACCAACCAATGCCTTCTGTGTGAAAGACCCCAGGGCCTCAGCAGGATCTGCTCCTGCAGGCTCTGGTCGGTTTTAGTTCCCCCTGAGGTGCTCTAGCTGGGACTCATGATCCAGGCTGGGTGAGTCGGTGACAAGCACCCCGACCTTTCTGAACTGGAGTGGTGCGGGGGGGATGCTCTGGGCCCCTGGCTGCATGCAGAGGAGTCCCGGTTTGGAAAAGCTGCAAAGCCCCTTGGCATCAGACGAGCATGGTCATTTTGTGTGGCCAGGACAAAAACAGGGCAGACGATTCCTCTCCGGTGTTCCCTGTAAGCTGAGTGCCTGGACAGTCACCCAAGAGAGATTCAAATACCGCCCAGCTGATTGGCAGAGTACCCACAGATGGCAGCATATGTCTCTAATGGTGGTGCACATCCGCACATACCACAGTGCGCATCATAACATTGACTCTGTACACGGATGGAAAAAATTAAAGGGAACATTGAATCCTCCGCCCTCTCTGGTGCTTTCCTATTGAGCGTGTGTGGTGTTTTAACAGAGGGGCCACTCAGCAAAAATCAGCACGTCTGCTGACACACACATTCTCTTTTTCCAGAGACAGCTGTACAGCCCCACCCCAACGTAAACAAACCTGCCGCAGCCAATGGCGTTCCTTGCCCGGTGTTTAATGAAAGCACACTATTAAAGGAACAGCATTACCATGCATAGTTCTGTGGGAAACTGCCGAAAGCAGCTGGAGGTAGGAACCAGATTGCAATTTTACTACCCAACTGTGCAGCGTTCCAGAGCCCTCCCTGGACTGAGTCCGACCCAGCATTTTACAGCATGATCTTCTCTTTGTACCAGCTTCCCAAATGTTCTTTATCTGAGCCGAGGCCCTGTGCCCGGTGCAGTAACGCTCCCAAAGCCAAAGGCTGGTAGAGCTGTATTTCAGAGGTGCTTAGGTGCTGATGTCAGCACTTTCATAGCAAAAAGGCTTTCAGAAGACTTGGCTTTTGCTCCGATTCCCCCAGGGAGTCAATGAGTTCATGCAGACAACACAAGGGAAGCTTTTAGGAAGTCCCCTGAATGTGCGACAGACAAACGTGGCGTTTACGGATCCAAGTGGACACAGAAGTCAATGGGAAATGTTTCCGTGCCTTCAGTGAGCATTGGCTTGTGCCCTTAAGCAGGCAGAGCCCTGAAATACAGATGGCTGGACAATCCTGGAGACTGCGGGCCTACAAAGCTAGGTAGATGTCCAAGCCATTTAGAAGCCTCCACTACCATCATATCTGTGCACCTCAGTCATTCATCTGTTGAGCTGCCCAGCACCCCTGTGAGGCAGGGTAGGGCGGTTAGCCCCATGGCACAGGTGGGGCACTCAAGCCCAGAGGGAGGCTAAGGCCCAGACCCATAAAGGTATTTAGGCTCCTCATTTCCATTGTTTTTAGTTAGGAGCCTCATTGGATTTGGGCCCAAGAGACTCACCCACGGAGATCACAGCAAGGGCTTGAAGCGAGCTCTCTGCCCACTATCCTAACCACTGGGACATCCTGCCCGCCTCTGTCTCTAAATCAGGTGCAGCATGGGCAGTAGCAGCATTCCCTTAGCCTAGCTCACCAACATGCCCCCATGCAAACCCAGAGGGGAAGGCCCCACAGGGCAGAGAGGGGAAGTCAGCTGCGGCCCCCAATTCAGTACCTGTGGCCGCCCCCCTGGTCCGACGGGTCTCGCCCAACTCCTGGAACTCAAAAGGGAGGGGCACAGCGACCGTGGAATAATTACACCCAGCTCTCTCTTACAGAGCTTTAGCTCTCCAATGCTTTGCAAGAAGAGGTCAGTATCCTGAGCCATAGCACGCCGAGTAGCTGACGTCTGGGAATGCCTGCCGCGATGTGGCTGGTTATAGTTTCTTGACTCTTTTCCGAGTACAATTAAGGCCCTCATGGGAGGAAGACCCCCTGGAAAGGAACACACCAGGAGAAGCCAGGGCTGCATGCAGGAGGCAGGAGATGGAACAATACATGGCAGATGCCCAGGAATGACCTATAACAAGACTTGTTTCTTAAAGAGGAAGAAAGTTTCTGTTTAACTCTCCTTCGAAAGGGGTTTTCTTTCTAAAAGCTGCCCCCGAGCAGGTGCATTTCGGGAGCTCCAGCTTAGAACCAAATCTCAGAATGAAACCCAGGAGGGGCACGATGATTGGGTGCCAGATCTTCCCCGTGGCAGTCAGAGCATGAAAGCAGCCACTCTTTCCCCGCAGCCCCCAGCACGTCCAAGCAGGCATCGCTGGGCTGATGCACACCAGGGAATGGCAAGCCAGATTTATGGTGGCAGCTGCCAAACACTTAGCGCTTTGCTGCGGCTTGTTCATCTTATTCATGTGCCAGCCTACTCCAGACAATCTCTTATCAGATGCATTTATTCAGGCGGAGTCGTACGTAGGTGTCTCCAGAGCAGAGTGGAATATGGAATCCTGTTCAGGGCTAACGCTAATTAAATGTTCTCTCCAGGAAAATCATGTCCCAATATCTTCCTTTGATCATCTTTACATCCTTGCCAGCGTGTCCTAGCATTAGCTCCCTCTGCCCAGCTCCCGGATAAAACCAGACAACTAAAGGATGGATAGCAGCTTCTGAATTGCACAGTAGTGACCAGCACTATGACGGGCTTACATGTTCTTTCTAGCTTAAGCACCTGTTGTGGTGCCTGGCTGGAATTCTCATGCATCTGCATGGAAAGCCCCAGGACCATTCTCCTGGTGAAGCTATTCCAAGCAGCATCAGCAGAGATCCACACTAGGATGCATCTTTCACAAGCTGCCCCAGCCAGGAAAACATCCTGAAATGCATCTAACTCATCTCCCATCAGAACCAAGAGCAAAATTTCCACTGGCAACTTCACTGCCAAACCCTCCACAGCATCCCCACTCTACACTCACCCTCGGTACAGGGCCTGCGCAAAAGGAAACAATGATCAGCTTGTGCCGTTTTTCTAGGGTTGACAATGGATAAAGATGCCGGAGGAGGATTTAGTTTTAAGTTAACCGTTCCCTGCATTCGAAGTTCAGAGCTTATCTGCTCTGGAAGACCCTAGAGAAAGAATGAATGAAACTAGGATACCACATGAAACAGGAGGCGTGTGAAAGGGGAGATTTACAGTCACATTGTTTAGAAAAAAAAAAAAAAGCTTTATTCCCGGTTCCCCTTAGAGAAAGCACATCTTTGTTAAAGAGCCCCATCCTGCCCCTTCTCAAGTGAGTTCCACAGCTCTTCCTGGAAAAGGAGGGAAGATTTGACATTGCTGATAGTTAAGGTAAAAAAAAATAAAAAAAATCCCGAACTCCTTCTCAGCCGTCTTTACAAAATAAGCAAAACAGGGCACAGCTCAATTTTTCAAGTCTCTTGTGGACATCATCTTTACAGGAGCCATGCACTTGGCAGCTTGGTGTGCCAGACAGCAGTGGTTGTAACAGCAACAACTGGAAATCCTAACACCAGGGGTGGCCAGAGCAGGGTCTGTGGGTCAGCCAGTCTGTAGGATTCTACAAGGCAATTCACAGCCACCTTTGGCTTTACTATGAAAGGCAGCAGGCCGCTCACTTCAAAACATAGCACAGCATGCTGGGAGTTGTAGTCCCCCAGTCTTGCACTTACGCCACACAGATAGTAGAAGCTGCAATATCTCACCAAGTCAGGCGTGGCCCTGGGTCTCCTGGCAAGTTGCAAACTTTATTTGCACAGTGTCCTAGATGCTTTATAAACATCCCCTATAGAATCCTTACTTCTCTCTGGCATGTGTCTACAAACTGCCATGTCTCCATCAGAGATTACTGCATTGACTACTCGCGCTAGTCTGAACATCCCACGGTGCCTACAGTTCTGTTCTGGGCTCTGCCATGCTGCTGAGCTAGTTGGAGGGTTCTGCAGCTGTGGTGTCCATGTCAGAAGATAGCGACAGCCTCTTGGTCTCTCCATTGTCCATGTTCTTCTTGCTTTCTTGGCTCTCAGGATCACAGTGCTTCTCTTCTGATCTCTGCCTGAGCTTGAGGGACGATTCCCGCCTGGCGAGGAGAACGGGCGGGATGCTGGGGAATACTCCACTTGCTGTTGTGCGCTTCTCTGGGAACAGACGCAAATAGGTAATTATTTCCCACGGCACATCCATAAACCTCTCAATGTCCCCGTAGCAGCATAATGTAGCAGCCATTGCTCTCATAGCACTTCACAAACTACAGTGTATATTCTCACTTTACCTGCTCCTGAAATGCAGCCACTTCTGGGGTACAGCCTGGTAGCTGTTAAACAGCACCAAGCAACACTAGGAAGTGAAAGAAGGGGCAGAATGCAATTCCCTCCCTGTCCAGTGGCTAGGAGATTCAGTTTAACCCCCCACCCGTAAAAAGGGACACAAACTATCTTTAATAACCACGTGTTCTTAGGATTTTGCTTGTAAATTCCATGCAGAAGAGGGCATCTCCAACTCCCCAGTGCTCCCAAGCATGTTCCTGGGAAGTCTCCCATCCAAGTCATGACCAAGCTCTATTCTGCTTAACTTGTGAGAGGTGCGAATATTCCAAAGCAGCATGGCTGCAAAATAACAAGCTGTCACAGGAAGGTATATTTTTGCCCCAAATCCTAGCCCTGCCTCTCACCTCCTGGCGCAATGGGGTGCATCAGTCGATTCATCTGGACATTCCAGTGCTTGACATTGGTGCTGGCTTGTCGGAGCTTTCTTTGGGCCGCCTGAAATGAACATGGGCAGGTAAAGGGGAGGGCTAGGTTGGATATTAGGAAAAGCTATGTCCCTAGGAGAGTGGGGAAGCACTGGGATGGGTTCCCTAGGGAGGGGGTGGAATCTCCATCCCTAGAAGTTTTTAAGTCCCGGCTTGACAAAGCCCTGGCGGGGATGATTTCGTTAGGGTTGGTCCTGCCTTGGGCAGGGGGTTGGACTCGACGACTCCTGAGGTCTCTGCCAGCCCTGGGAATCTATGATTCTATGAATGTGCACGCAGCCAGCAAATCCACCTTGCCCTGGACCAGCTGTAGAAAGTTCCCATCCCCCTGCCCAGAAACTGGACTTTAAACTTATCCTGCCTTGGAGAACGGAGATTGGTCTGAACTAGGGGTGTTAATGGTTATCCAGTAAGCATCACCCGTTAACCAGTACTCCTGGGAGCAGCCCCCTCCATCTACGGGCCAGCCATGGGCAGAGGGGTGATCAAGCCCCGCCAGATCCCCTGCATTGGGCTGCCAGCTCCCAGTCTGTGTTGGCTAAGAGCCAGCAGCCCCCACGGTGGCCTGGGAGCAGCTAAGCGGGAGCAGCACCTGTATGTTGCTCTAGCCCAACCCCAGCGGGTAGGGGGCACTCCAGCCCAATTGGAGCAATCGTCCCCTCCCCCCCGCCCTGCTCACCTGCTCTTTAATTGGTGCCAACACTGCTTTTAACCAATTCAATGGGATTTTCCATCCCTAATTTGAACTATCCCAGTTTCTGTTCTGGCGGGGCTTGGAGCCATCACACGCCCGGCAACCACAGGCCAGAGGGTCTCTGATTTGTGAGATAGTCCTGAATAGTCCTGAATGGGGTCTGCAACTGCCAGAACACAGCTCTGCTACCTTCCCCTTCCTAGCCAGTCAGCTCTTTGCCACCCTGGCCCCGCTTTTTCACTGCACCCATCCCTATGCCGGGATGCCTTTGCGAGCCATAAACCTTCCACTGTTGCCCTCTGAGCAGCTCTGGCCTCGCTTTCCCACCACCACGTGCCACACATGCAGATCCTGCCAGACAGATAATCAGGGAATCATCATGCAACATGGGAGCAAAGGAATCCCGTCTCCGGGATTTGCTGTCCCACCCTTAGCCCTCCAGTCTCTGGCCGCTCCAGCAGATTTCCCACAGAAGAGTCTGCCAGCCAAGCTTGGTGGGCATGAAACTTACAACCCCCAATGTTGCTCAGGTCAGCCTGGGAAGTTTGTGTAGCTGAAACAACTCCTCTCAGATGAGAATGTATCGCCCCTGCAGAAATATCTGGAACGCTGCCCATCAGAGCTCAACCGTCAGCTCCTTTGACAGGGAACGGGAGCACTTAGCTGCTGCAGCAACGGGCATATTTACATCTGCTTAGACAGGAGAGATTTTTCCTGTTGAAAGCCATGGGCCCGATCTTTCTGGCTTTGCCAGTGTTTACATGGGTATAATGCCATCTATTTCAGTGAAGCCAGTTCACATTTACAGCAGGGCACACGAGAACAGGAACGGGTCCCATTTCTCTAGTATTATGAAGAATCACATGCTAAAAATCAACAACGTGCTCTCCTCCAAGAAGAAAGCTCTGATTTCCAGACTAGAAAAGCCGTCCTATTTCTTTGCAGCAGGGAGAGAACCCCAGAGTGAGTTTGGTGAATCTCTCTTGAGGGTATTAATGGCAGACAGGAAGGCCGGGCTGGTACCATGCTCACCATCACATCCTGGTCTACCCGCTGCCTGTTCTCTCTCACTTCTTCCAGCTGCTTTTGGGCCTCCTCCAAATATTTGCTCTTGTTTTCCATCTCCTGCTTAAGGACCTGCTTCTCTCGCTGGGTCCTGATGATGTATTCTTCCTGCTCCTCCTTCAGCTTCATCAGCTCCTTCAGTTTCTCCTCCTCCTCAGCCAGCAACCTTCCAGGAAAGAGCAAGAGGTAGTTACATCCCACTCTCCAAGCGTTCTGTAGGTACCAACACAGCCAACCTCTAGGGTTGCCAGATATTTTCACAAAAAATCCCGGACATGGCAGGGAAAAAAAATTGGTTGACCAAAAAGCAAACAAAAAAATCGGGAGATAAAACTTATTAAGCAAAAAAAAAAAAAAAAAAGGTCGCTGCATCTTTAAATTCCCGCCTTTAAATTTACATGTCCAGTTTTTTCTCTGGACAGAAGATGCAATTCCGGACTATCCGGGTGAAAATCAGACACCTGGCAACCCTATCAACCTCACTGTGCACGGCTCAAGGCTAGTCCAGGCCCAGCAAAGCCACTGGGGGACTGGCTCCACTCTTGAGCTCCTTCAGCGGGAACGGATGTAAGGAATGGTGTTGGGATGCTGGTGGGATGGGATACCTGCCGGGAAGGCTCTGAAAGAAGCTATTTCCCCAGTCTCCATCTCTTCCAGGGAAGGATGACGGGGAATAATACTGTGGGGTCGGCAGCAGTGGGAATCAAACCTGCCATCTCTGGATTTAAATGCAGGAACCTTGATTGGCTGCTCTCAAAGAATGAGCTCTGTTGAGCTGTAGCGTGCGCCGCAACCTCTCTCTGTGGCCCAACCACCACTTGGTGGGGGAAAACATCACAGTGTCTGGATGTGAGTTCAGCGCCAGCCTCTCCCAGCAGGGGGCACTAGCTGTGCGAGAGCACTAGCTGTCCTCCAAGCCCAGCTGATCTGTAGTGCTGCGTCTACACTGCAGGGTTATTTCAGAATAAGCTGTTCCGGAATTATTCCAAAATAGCTTCTTTTGAAATGCACATCTACGCTGCAGGGAAGCCTCAAAATGAGTCCGAGGCCGGCTTCCCTAATGGAGACGGGCTCTCTCGATTTAGACCCCCCGGGAGGAATAACTTAGAATGGCCCTGGCGAGGGGCTATTTCGAAACACGCTTACACACGCTATTTTGGAATGGGCGTTATTCTTCGTAGAATGAGGTTCACAGAAGCCGGAAGAAGCCGTCTTATTTCAAAATTATTTCAAATTATTTCAAAATAATGGAGTTGCTGTGGAGACGCTCGCATTGTTATTTCAGAATAACAGCCGTGGGGAACCTTTTCTGGGTCAGGAGCCGCTGACCCACAGAAAAAAAATGAGCTGGGGGGGGGGGGCGCACACAAGTGAGAAGCAAAAAAAAACAGCCCAAAAAAAATCCTCTCTCTGAGGTGGCCCCTGACTGAGGACTGAGAAAGAGAAAGACATTCCCCTCACACAACAGAGCCATGGGGGCCCAGGAGAGTAGATTTATTCCATCCCTGTGGGGCGATGGCAGGGGTGGTGGGGCTGGAGCATCAGTGTGTCAGAGTCTTGGAGCCGGATCCAGGCAAGCCAGCGGCCTCATGCGACTCCAGGGCCTTAGGTTCCCCACCCCAGCTTTTGAGCACTGCTGCTGAGGAGCAGGGGAGCCGACAGGATTGCTGGGCCCCGAGCAAGAGGGCTTGGAAGGGGCAGGGCCTCAGGCAGAAGGAGCCGCCGCCTGCAGTGCTTCCCTCTCCGCCTAGCCAGCCCTCAGAGCCGCCTGGACTGAACGCCCCCCTTTCCCCGCCAGCCCTCAGAGCCGCCTGCAGTGCGCTTCACCCTTGCCCCAGAGCGGCTCTCGGAGCTGCCCGCAACGCACTGCACGGTGCTCCATTGAAGGGCCCCGGCTGCTGCAGTAGCCAGGTTCCAAGGCAACTGCCCTGCTCCCTCTCCCCCATCGGCAGGCCTGCGAGGAGTCAGTAGGAAGGACGGTATATCCCAGGCATACCTGGCCTGTGCGTATCTCACTGACTCCTCGTCGTGCCGCGCCTTCACCTCCTGCTGCAGCGCCTCCTCGAGCCGCTCCTGCATCTCCTCCAGCTCCATGATCCGCTTGCGCTGCCGCTCGGCCTCCGCCTCCTTCAGAACCATCTCAGCCTGCATGGAGGCGCGAGCCTGGCGCGGCGGGGAGGAGACGGGGATCAGCATGGACCGCGCGCAGCCCGCACCCAAATCCAGCTCCCCAGGGGGAGACAGCTGCAGTCCCTAGCAGCTCGGTGGGGCGGGGTGGTGACAGACCTGAGCCCTCTAGAGAGAGGCAACAGGAAATTCATCCTGCTCCCCAAAGATGTGACATTGCTGCCCAGCAGATCTTCCTGCTGAACCGGGACTGGACTAGCCTGATGGAGACTGCCTCTGGTACCACCTGGATACACCAGCTGAACCACAACAGCGCCCCAGACTCCACGGGACGGTGAAGCCCTGCATGTCCCCCACCAGCTGGCCTTCCGGGCGCCTGAATTTCCATCTGCCCTCACGAAGACGCATGGCACAACTGCAAGCTGAGCCCCTTACAACGGGGAAAACGGAGGGGTGAGCTGCTCTGGATCCGAGCCCCGCTCAGCAGTCCGGGGCTGCGAAAGGAATAGCCAAGCTGCGGGGAAGTGCTCCCAAAAGAGGGATTTCCAAAAGCAGGGAGAGCCCCAATGCAGCCCTGATGAGACGCCGCGCTCAGAGGCCTTTGCCTGGGATGGTCTGTGCCCGGAGCCAGGGGCTGCTGCCCGAAGGGGTCTGGAGTTTGCCAGTTAAAGGACCCGTGAGGCTGTAACAGGGGCGACCCAGATTGCTACAAGCGTTGGGGGCTCTGGTGAGTGACAAGGGAGATCGGGAGAGAAACCGCAGACCTGCTCTAAAGGAACCCCCCAGCAGGGACCCACCCCCGCCCTCCCTGCCAACCTGCTCCGCCTCCTTCAGCTGGATCTCCAGGGTCCTCTGCATCTCCTCGTGCTGGAGCCGGCGCCGCTGCTCTTCCTCCTGTAGCAGCAGCTCTGCCTGCCGCTGGGCCTCCTTCAGCAGCTCCAGCTCTTGCAGTTTCCGCTCCTTCTCCTCCTGCAGCTGCTTGAGGCGCTGCATCTCCTCCTCCTTGGCCGCCTTCCGCCTATCCCGCTGCTCCCGCACCTCCCGGCGCTTCTGCTTCAGGTCCTTGTGCAGGGACTTCTTCCCCTCTGCTTGCAACCGGATAGCCGTCTGAATGGCTGGGAGAGAAGGAAGAAAACTCAGCAGGGCCACACCCTGCTGGGCCATAGATCCAGCAGCCATGTGGCCAGAGTACTATGAGGATGAGACACGGGGGGTCTGGCAGACAGAACCGGTTTTCCCTCTAATTTCTTCCATCTGTGTGGAATAAATTTTGTTCTGTGCACTTAGGCATGTGAGGATGTGCACCACCAATAGAAACACATGCTGCTGGCTCTGCTAATCATTTGGGAAGCCTTTGAATCTCTCTTGGGTGGCTGCCTAAGTGCACAATTTACAAGTTACACTGGAGAGGATTCCTGGGTTCCATCCTCATCTGCATTGCAAGAGTGCTAATTACTGAGCGACTGTGAAGCGCTAAGCATGGCAGCCCTCGTATGGCTCTATATGCCCACAGCCCCCTTCAAAGCATCAGCTATTTGCCATGGGGTGTGAGTCAGTCCGATTAAAGTTACCTGATTTGCAGCAACATGATGTGGGAAAGTCCAGCTGCCAACTTCAAATGACTGGAAACATTTTGGAAAAGGTGTGTGGGTCTGAACACAGGGAAATGGGCACCTGGACCAGCTGGCCAGGCACTAGCAGAATCTTGGGAGAAGTTTACAAGCAAAGCTGGTTAATAGTAAAACCCAGCTCTTTCCATCAATAGAGCGCCAAGCTCTTTACATTATTCCCATTTTACAGATGGGGAAACTGAGGCCTAGCAAGAGACAGCAACTTGCCCAGCAGCGGTCAAAAAAACAAAAAACAAAAAACCACCAGAATGTTGGGAATCATTAAGAAAGGGATAGAGAACAAGACAGAGAATATCTTATTGCCTCTAAAAATCCAAGGTATGCCCACATCTTGAATACTGCAGGCAGATGTGGTCACCTCATCTCAAAAAAGATATCTTGATACTGGAAAAAGTTCAGAAAAGGGCAACAAAAACAATTAGGGATGTGGAACAGCTGCCATAGGAGGAGAGATTAACAAGACTGTGCCTTTTCAACTTGGAAGAAAAAACATTTAAGGGGAGATATGACAGAGGTCTATAAAATCATAACTGGTGTGGAAAAAGTGAACAACACAAGAACAAGAGGTTACCAAATGAAATTAATAGGTAGCAGGTTCAAAACAAACAGAAGGAAGTATTCCTTCACATAACACACGGTCAACCTGTGGAACTCCTTGCCAGAGGATGTTGTGCAGGCCAAAACTATAACTAGTGAAGTGAAAGTGTAACTACGTACATGGTTAACCATCCAGGTTATATGCAGGCTCCTGGTATGCGCGGGGAGCTGGCTTAAAAGCCATCTCCCCACGTGCACTCGTCCTGGGAAGCTGCCTGTCCCCTCCCCCCCACACATGTAACTGCTGAAATTTAATTAAACAAACACATTTTAACATCCTTAACTATCACAGGGCTCAAAAAAGAGCTAGATAGATTGATGGAGGTTAGGTCTATCAGTGGCTATTAGCCAGGATGAGTAGGAATGGTATCCCTAGCCTTTGTTCATCAGAGGCTGGAAATGGATGACAGGGGAGGGATCACATGATGATTACCTGTTCTGTTCACTCCCTCTGGGGCATCTGGCATTGGCCACTGTGGGCAGACAGGACACTGGGCTAGATGGGCCTTTGGTCTGACCCAATAGGACCATCCTTATGTGCTTATGTCACCCTGGAGCCAGTGGCCAAGCCCAGGTCTCCTGAGTCCCCATCTAATGCTCTATCCGTTAGGCTGCACTGCCTCATTAGTTTGTTCTTAATGGTCAGTTAATAAGCATCTCTCAGTTTTGCACCAAAGTGCTTCACTAGTGAGACAGATCCGGCACCTGACACAAACTGTGGCTACCTCTGGGGTGGAGCGAGGGCGCTGACTGACACATAGCTCACCAACAAGGGAAAAGGGGAACTCCGAAGGACATGGAGAGAATGTCCTACCCACCCACTTGTAAGGGAGACAGAGAATGCCAAGAATCAGACTCCCCATTCCCCTCCTCCCAGACCACCGGAGAAGCAGCTGGCTCACTGAAGTTAGGGGACTTCAGAGAGGTAGCCAAGTTAGTCTGTAACAGGAAGAACTTCAAAAACAAGAAATAATTGAGCACCACCTTAGAGACTAACAAAACACGGAGATGGGATCATGAGCTTTCATGGGCACAGCCCACTTCTTCAGGTGACTGGAGTATTAAAAGTCCAGATCCAAGAATAAATAAGGGAGGGCGGGCGAGGGGTGGAAAGGGTGGGAGAAAAAAATAGTGAATTAGATTGTTCCAGTTACAAGGGCTGATAAGAACAATTCTATAATGAAGAAGTGGGCTGTGCCCTCGAAATCTCGTGATCCCATCTACATGTTTTGTTAGTCTCTAAAGTGCTGCTCAACTATTCCGTTGTTTTTGAAGTTAATGGGAGTTGCAACTAGTCTCTGCAAGGAACTGGGTCTTAGTTGTATAGGCCTGGTGCCCTGTGGTGGGGGCAGAGCATGCAGAGGCTCACAGAGAGCTCAAGGGCAGAAGCTGCCTTTGCCACGCATGGTTTCATCTCTTCCTTCCACGGAAGCATCCCAGGAGCCAGAGGAGAGCAGGATGGAGGGCGAGAGGAAGGGAGGGGCGCGGGTGCTGCGGCACAAACCTAGCGTCCACTCCTGCCGCTGCCTAGTGTCCGAGGCGCTCATCTCGTACGTGCGGGAAGAGGTTTTCACGCAGAACATACACCTTTTCCCGTCCCGGTCAGGCAGGACCTGCGGAGAGGGGAAGGAGTTACTGCTACTGTGTCCAGAATAGCGCAAATCCCCACTGTGCCCTCATACCCATTCCTGGAAGGGAGCACAGCCCCCTGCCACCTATCCCACAACCCCAAACTCCCGCCCAGGTAGCTCCCCACCCAACCCTTCCCTTAGGGCCCTTTCCTTCTGGATGGAAAGGGGCAGGAATTACAAGGGAGAGAAACATCTTTCCTCCCCCTTCTCAATCAGCCTCTCCCAGGCCTTGTATAAATCGGGGTCCTGGGTTCACCCCTCCTTTGCTGGATGGAAGCCGTTGGGGCAGCCCATGGCAGCGTGCCACCCAGCCGCTATTGCTAGGCAGGGTCCCAGTAATGGGCGGACGTCGCCACCCCTGAAGACACACAGCAGCTTAATTGCTGCCTTGCTGCTTCACAGGCTAAGTCTGTTTGATGAGCTGACCCTCGAGGAAAGCCCTGTATGACAACCATGTCCCTGACAATTTCTATCACTATCCTGACAATTAGTGCCAATTGTAGCCGTCGTTTTTCTGTTGGGGGGGGGGCTGGCTGGGAGCTGGGCTAAGAACGAGCAAACTCATGTCACACAGACTACGTCTACACTGCAATAAAAAAAAAGACGCGTTCTTAACCTGTGCTAGTCAACTTGGGTTCAAAGAGCTGCAGGAGTGACCCAATAGGGTTATACTCATGCTGCCAACCCGAGCTAAAACCCACAGTGCCGTCTCTGTGCTACAGTTTGAACCCGCCCCAAGAGCGCCGGTGTTCTGAGTGGCGCTGGACCCAGAGAAGAAATGCCAGCAGCCACCCTTGTGCCCTAGTTCTGAGGAAATCCTGCTCTTCTGGTTCTTGTGCACCATGGCAGCCGGGCAGCTTTTCTAGCCTGGAGCAGCCACGGGGCTGCTGGGTTAACCGAGGTGAATCAGACTGAACTTACGTCCCGTGCTCTCTTTCTACAGGTGCTGCTGGGGCGCTGTCGCCCGTAACAGCAGCACTTGGGGGGGCGCGCACACCGTGGAGACAGAGTGGAGCTGCTCTTGCCCCTCTCTGCCGGTGCCCAGCGAGTTACCTCCACACAACAGTGCTTGTCCAAGGCGATGCTGCCCTTCTTCTCCTTCCGCTCCTCGCTCATGTAGTAGGAGAGGGCGCTCGGCTTGAGCGCGAACCATCGCTCGGACCAGTTCCGCCGCAGCTGGCCCTTCTTCCAGAGATAGCCCTGTGCCCAGGCAGACAGAGGGGGTCTCAAACAAGGGGCCGCGCCAGAAAACCCCTCTGTGCTGAGTGCCATGGGGGGTTGGCACCTGGCTCCTGCCTCGATTGGCTCACTTTGTGCCCAGCCACCAGAATCTTCTCACTGCCTCTGCAACCCCTCTCCCCCATGCACATATTGGTGCATGCTGGGAAATCTGCTGGGCCCCCATCCCATAATGCCTCTGGGAAGACGGAATGCCTAGCAGACACGCATGGAGCACTGTGCTCCAGGGTGTCACACTGCACAGGTTTCTGGGAGCAAGAAGAATCAGCCAAACCAATTCAACATGCATAGGCCAGAGAGCCTGTCCACATAAGCAAAAAATCCCCAGGGGGCCGAAGCAATTATAGAAACACAGGGTTGGCCAATAGCACCACTGGGTTTACTGCTATGAGCCATGGTTAGAGCCACTAGGTGACTGGAGAATCTAAGCGCCGACCTGTGGAACTCCTTGCCAGAGGATGTGGTGAAGGCTAGAACTTTAACAGGGTTCAAAAAAGAGCTAGATAGAGTCCTGGAGGTTAGGTCCATCAATGGCTATTAGCCAGGATGGATAGGAATGGTGTCCCTAGCCTCTGTTTCCCTGGAGGCGTGAGACAGGGGAGGGATCATGTGAGGATTGCCTGTTGTGATCCCTCCCTCTGGGGCATCTGGTATTGGCCACTGTCGGCAGACAGGATACTGGGCTAGATGGGCCTTTGGTCTGACCCAGTGTGGCTGTTCTTATATGACCAGCTCTTTCCCAAAGGAAACCCCCCCAGCGCCTGTGCTCCTTGGCAGCCAGAGACACAAGTGCTTTATAGCTCAGAGAGGTTGGGGGCAGGACTGAGATACAGAGAACCCTTCCCCTTCTCCAGCATTTTCTATTCAAGGCTCTCTCTGTGCTTCACCAGCATGAATTCCACCAGCCTCCCACTCCCACGGGGCAGGCGAAAGCCATCTCTATCCGGCAGGTGAGTAAAACCGACGCAGCGTGACTTGCCAAGGACTACACTGGATGACGTAGAACCCTGCGCGGAGACAGAGTTTGTATCCACATGCACATCTGCACCCGCAAAAGCGATCTGTGGATATCCACATCCACGGACGCGGCTACCGGAGGATACAAATATCCACGGATCCACAAGGCTCTAGAGACTTAGCCAGGGTTATGCAATGAAGTCTACTGCCATTCCTTGCTATAAACAGTAGGTAACACCATCACTACAGACAAGCTGCCAAAGGCGCTGCCTGCCAGCAAGGGTCTGTATTCTCCTAAGCAAAGTATTAGAGGTTTGAAAACCAGCCTGGTTGCTAACCAGAAGGGCTGGGTAACTGCGCGGTGGCCGGACGGGCCTGGCGGACTCATCGCCTCAGGGCCGATTTATCCATTAGGCACAGTCGGCACAGTGCCTAGGGCCCACGATACTTTTAGGGGACCACACAAATGTTTTAATGTCTTTTAAAATCAGAAGAAAAAAAATGAACTTTTAGGGTCAAAGAAAATGTTTTAATTTTTTTCTCACATCAGAAAAAAACGAAACTTTTAGGGCCCAGGAAAAAATATTACATTTTGCCTCAAACAGAAAAAAATAAAATGTTGAAGTATTTAAAGTTATATCAAAAATAATTTTTCATATTTTTTTTTTATGGAGGGAGGGGCCTATGAAGGCAAAAGTGCCTAGGGCCCCCGGAAGTCAGAATGTGGCCCTGCATTGCCTGGCTGTCTTGGCGTCGCTGCAGAAGAGCCCCTTGCACGTACGGTTCCTACGCGCGCTCTCAGAAAGATTGGGGAAGGAGGGAGGCTCAGCGCTCCGTCCAGGACCCTAACTTCACCCCTCCCCATGGGCTTAGCAGGTTGGCCTGATGACCTTATCCATGTGGAACTGGGGTGGGGTGGAAGGTTGTTCCCAGAGGGTGGAGGAAGGGCCCGGCTTTGCCCCTAGCTGGCCAGACGCACCCCGCCCCTAGGCTCAGCCACAAGGTAACATGGGGCAGCCCACTTCTCCTGTGGCTCCAAGCCCAGCCAGAGCCGCTCTCCTGGCAGCTCAGCTCCGCAGACCCCAGCAAGCGCCTTGCCTGTTTGAGCACGTCCTCAATGACCTCCTGGTACACCTCCTCAATGGCCATGCTGACGGCCTCCCGCTCGATCCCCCGCAGCAGCTTCCCCGAGTTCACCAGCTCCAGGAACTGCCAGACCGTCATGCCACCCTGCTGTTGGGGGTCCTGCGAAAGGTGGTCTTCCAGCTCACAGCAGTTCAGCTCCACATTCATGGCCATGCAGACCTTCTTCAGCAGGTACTCCACCTACCAGTGGAGGGAAAGCCATTTCCACCTGGGCCCCCCGAGACCTGGGAGCACCCCGTTTCCAGTGCAGGGATCCCCAGAGACTTTGGCCCACCCAGTGGATCCATGGGAACCCTCTTTTCCTTCTCAGGACACCCAGAGATCTGGAGGCAATCCTACTGTACTCCACCGACACTACTGTCACCCCCAAAACTCCCAGGGAGCTGGGGGCACCCTCATTTCCAGCCCTGGGATGCAGGGGAACTACCATGCTCACTGAAAGGCAGTAGGAGAACCACCGTTTCCACCTGAGCCTAGCCTCCAGTAGCCCACCCCAAAATTGAAAGCAACCAAAAGTCAGTGAACAATTTTGAAAGTGTTGGCCTGTCATTTTACTAAGTACAGTTACCATTGCATTCAGTTTTATTCTGTGGGAAAGAATAAAGTTGGGACCATTGCTATTTCTGCCCCCTTTATCACCTGGCAATTACCTGATACGCACAAACAACTGCTGACAATTAAGGTGTGTCTAAACTGCATGGCTCCATCGATGGAGCCATGTAGATTAGGCTGATAGGCAAAGGGAAATGAAGCCGCGATTTAAATAATCGCGGCTTCATTTAAATTTACATGGCTGCCGCACTGAGCCAACAAACAGCTGATCAGCTGTTTGTCAGCTCAGCGCGCTAGTCTGGACGCTCCCGCGCCGACCTGAAAGCCCTTTATCGACTTCCCCGTTATGCCTTGTAGGATGAGGTTTACCGGGGAGGTCGATAAAGGGCTTTCATGTCGGCAGGGGAGCATCCAGACTAGCGAGCTGATCAGCTGTTTGTCAGCTCAGCGGGGCAGCCATTTAAATTTAAATGAAGCCACGATTATTTAAATCGCGGCTTCATTTCCCTTTGCCCAACAAACAAATCTACATGGCTCCGTCGACCGAGCCATGTAGTCTAGATGTGGTATGCTTAGCCATGCAGTGGTATGCTTAAAGCATTTTAAATTTGGTCTCAGCATGCCACCACTAGGTTTCAGAGTTAACACATAATTTCAGCTGACTGGGTGAAACTCACACTGCTCAGATCTGACTATTTCAGGATGAACTGTTTACAGTAGCTTGCATTTGGGAAATGTGTTTTGCAATCATAAAGACTAGAAACTTACTTTTTAAGAAAAGTTTAAATCCTGCAGAAATCTGTCACGGGGGCTGGATTACTACCTCAAATATGCTGCAGCTAGGGCATATGACAGGTGTCTCATACCAGTGTCATAATCTCAGCGTCAGCTGGGGATTTCTGGTCCCCCTTCTGGCTGTTACTAAGATCAGAGCAAGTTCCTATAAGATGGGGTGGGGGGGGGGAGAGAAAGTCTCCCAGAAACTGGATCAAAAGGTCAGGAAATCACCTTGAAAATTTTAAAAAAGTAAATCAGAAAATAAAATGAACCAAAAGCCCTATCAGGAAGTTTTGGTTTTTGTTTGGTTGTTTTAACTGAGGGTTTCAGCCACCTCTCATCTTCTGAGGGTGGAAATACCTGCAGCCTAGGCATGAAGAGCCGCGTCTGACATCCATGCAAACCTGCTGAAGTTATTGTGGTTTAGTTGGGGTGCAACCCAGGGCACGGGACAGCTGCAGCCCCAGGTTTGGAGGTACACCCCTGCTCCCAACTGGCTACTACAGAGGAGAAGGGGGAGGCCCCCTTACACTGCCCCCTTTCCAAAAAGCAGGCGAAAGCCCCTAGGCAGCACCACTCAAACAGAAAGATGATTCAGTTTGTTAAGGCCTGTGGAACAGGAAATACCTCTCTTGGGGAACAGGAAGTGCGGTTGCTGCGTATGCATGCGCACAGCTCGGGTTTTTGCTGATCTCAAGGGGAGATGGAGCAAGAGCAGCAGCAAGACAGCTGCCAGCCGTTTGAGGTCATCCCCCGCAGCCTATCAGTGCGCAAGCCAGGCCAGACAATCCCTTTCTTGCAGGCCAGGATGCTGTTAGCTTTGGAGCCAGCATCCACAGGTTTCTTTTCCCAGCTGGGGGCTGTGCGGATTTGCAAACCACCTGTCGGGGACTAGTTCTCCACTGGGAGACCATAGAAACCTCCCTCTCTTCCTGCGGGCCTCGCGGAATTTAGAGATTATGATTAGCCGCTTTGGCCGAGCGGTTGGGATTCTTCGCCTTTCGTTAACCCTGGGGAGGCTTTGGGCGTGTGCCAAACGCCCACCTCTCCCCAACGGGCAGACTCCATTGCTCCGTAGCTGCTCACAGGGACCACAGCGCGGCCCGCGGGAGTCCAGCTGCCTTAACCTAACGGGTGCAGATTTTACTCATCAGGGAAGCAAAATGATGAGAAACGTTCCCCCCACAGCACTCTGAGCTTAGGGGCGCCTGCGGCTTTCACTGTGCCGCGGGGGGCTTGTTGCTCCCTGTGTGTTTTGGACAGGGGGCAGTGCGAGGAAGGGCGGTTGACATGCCCGCAAAGGCCAGGCTGTAAGCCCCAGAGCGTGCGCAGCAGCAGTCCCAGGAGAGAAGCCGTAGCCCCATCCAGCCTCATTACAGACCTGGGGGCTTGAAGCCACCCACCTTGCAGCCTTCAGGCTCCCATACTTTGGGCTGAGAGTTTCTGCTGCTCACGTGGCCCCAGCGCATGGTACCAGCTGATCCTGGACACAGATCAGGCAGATGCAGCGTGAGCATGCCAGGCCTGAATCCCCACCCTCCCAGCATCTCCTGCACCACGGAAGCCAGCAGGAGCAGACAGCAAGCGTCAGACATGGTTCTCCCCAGGCCTTGCCCTGCAAAGAGGGGTTGAAAATGCCTGCCCCTAGGGGTGCCTGGTGCAGGGAGAGCCACCCAGAGGGGCTTGTGGGAGCACCCCATTTAGCAAGTAAAATTCTGGCAGGGCAAGGGGGGTGTTGCAGCTCCCTGGAGCTACCTCAAGTCGCCTAGGCCTGTCCCCACGATGGAGGCAGGGGCCAGCTGAGCTGAACAGCCAGGGTAGCACACCATACAAGACAGCGGAGAAAACACATCGTCTCCTCGTGAACTTGCTCACACCATGGGGCAAGCTGGTCCACGTGCTCGTGGGCAGAGGCCTGGGGAGGACGGTTGGCTTCCGCACGCTTGTTCCATGGCGAACATGCCGATCTAACCCACCTTTCTCCTGGCTCAGCAAGTGATTAGCGCAGGGGGCGCGGAACCTTTTCTGGATCAGGGGCCGCTGACCCACAGAAAAATCAGTCGGGGGCCGGGCACGAGTGAGAAGCCAAAAAACCCAGCCCCTCACTGAGGTGGCCCCGACTGAGAATCAGAAAGACGCTTCCCACATCCCCCTCGCACGTCAAAGCCTAGGGACACCCAGGCTAGTCGATTGTGTGCGCTCTGGAGGGGAGGGGCTGGAGTGCCAGCAGTGCCCTGAGCCTTGGGGGGCCCTATCCAAGCAAGCTGGGGGGCCCATTTGGCCCCCAGGCCTTAGGTTCCCCACTCCTGGCTTAGAGCCACTTCCCAGATCTGCGGGACAGCAGCCCGGTGAGGAACCAGCCCAGACGCTTATGCAGTATCACCCCTCTTCTCGTGAGCCATCGCTGCACCCCTTCCTAGGGCGGCTGCATGAGCTGCCCCCAAGGCCTCGGTTTATGCGTGGGACAGGCAGAGCACAGGCAGCGGTGGCAGGAGCATCCTTCACCCCAGCCTCTCAGCCCAAGCAGGGAATTCAGTCTCCTCCACCCATTCAGCCATTGGCCTCACTGTTGGGACTGCCAACAAACCCGGCACTACCTCACAGATGGAGGCTGCCGCAATCGATCTTCTGGCGTTTGATTTAGCGGGCCTAGTGAGGACCCGCTAAATCAAACGCTGAGGGCATCCCCATCTGCTCCTTGGGAGGAGTAAGGGAAGTCGACAGGAGTGTTTCCCCATCAACCTCCTGCTGTGGGGCTGGTGGGGAAACTCGAAACAAGGTACCGTTGACTCCAGCTGTGAAATTAACATAGCCGGAGTTGTGTCTCTTAATTCAAGCTCGTCCCTTAGTGTGGGTCTGACCTGGTGTCAATTATAATGGGGGGGGCAAGAGTTTGAGGGGTGATCTCCAGCCCCACTGAGACTGGTCTGAGGGGAAACAAACTAATTCCACCTGGCCAATGACACCTTTGCTCTGCACCAACCCAGGCTGGAATTGAACCGGCGCCATTGCGGGGGGAAAAGCTTGTGTTTTCCGGTACCAGCCTGTAGCACTATCCTTTGCTGTAACAATGCAAGGTAGTCATGAAAGAGGTGCCACTAGACCAGCTTGCATCAGTGTGTTATTTGTCAGTCCCGGGGGGAAGCTGGGGAACGGAGGGTATGTGAAACAGACAAGAAGAAGAATTCCTACCTCATCTGGGACCATGACAAGAGGGTATTTGTCTTCAGAGAGGAAGTTAAAGAGACACCAGAGCTTGAAGGCGTCCTTATGGGACACGACGCTGTTCCCATTCCGGTCGGGCTTGTAATTCTTCTTTGCCGTCAACGTCCAGCACAGCTCATCAAAATCCTCCTTGACGAAAGCCCCTTCCTCCACCTGCAGTCACAGGCCAGGAGCCAGGGAGGGCGTTATAAAGCACTGGGCATAACACACCAGCCTACTACAGCGCCTGTCATCTCAGGAGTGCCAAGCGCTCTGCAGACCTGAAACCCCTTATCGCCCCCGGGAGGTAACACCCATATCATAGCTAGGAAACTGAGGCACGGAGAGGGGTTGCAACATGCCTGACATCACCCAGCATGTCACGGGAAGAGCGGGGACCCGAGTCCCAACTCCCAGGTCCTTGTTCTCCAAACAAAGCACGCTACCGGGAACCCAGCGGTCAGAGCAGTAGGGGCTCTGCTACAGAATTGCTGCCTTTCGGCCTGTTACTGATGCACCCACCACTGGAGAACCTGGGGCATCATGTCATGACACCCACCTTGTAAGTCTGCCAGGCTGACCCTTCCCTTGTCAGACAGACCTGGCCATTCTGCCATTTATGCCCAGTAACCGAAGGCAGCAGAAGATACATAACAGCCAATACCTGGCATGCACAGGCATTTCCATCCCTGGATTGCAAAGCTCTTTATGCAGTAGGGTTGGTCTCAGCTATCAGCATCCCCCTTTCACAGGTGGGGAAACTGAGGCACAGAGCAGGGGAGTGACTCACTCTAGGTCACCCAGCTGTGCAGAAGCAGAGCCAGCACACTGAGGTCCCAGTCCCAAACCTGATCCATCTGTGTCATGTTTCAACAGTTTTCAGGCATGGGAACTAGCCCTTGAGCACATGGATCTGAACATGACAGTGTCATAGAATCATAGAATCTCAGGGCTTGCAGAGACCTCAGGAGTCATCGAGTCCAGCCCCCTGCCCAAAGCAGGACCAATCCCAGCTCAATCATCCCAGCCAGGGCTGTGTCCAGCCAGGACTTAAAAACCTCTAGGGATGGAGATTCCACCCCCTCCCTTGGGTACCCATCCCAGTGCTTCACCACGCTCCAAGTGAAATAGTTTTTCCTAATATCCAACCTAGATCTCCCCCACTGCAACTTGAGACCATTGCTCCTTGTTCTGTCATCCGTCACTACTGTGAACAGCCTCTCTCCATCCTCTTTGGAACCTCCCTTCAGGAAGTTGAAGGCTGCTACCAAATCCCCCCTCACTCTTCTCTTCTGCAGACTAAACAGACCCAAATCCCTCAGCCTCTCCTCATAAGTCATGTGCTCCAGCCCCCTCATCATTTTGGTAACCCTCTGCTAGACTCTTTCCAATATGTTCACATCCTTTCTGTAGCGAGGGGCCCAGAATTGGACGCGATACTCCAGACATGGCCTCACCAGTGACGAATAAAAGGGAATAATCACTTCTCTAAATCTGCTGGAAATGCTCCAACTAATCTGCCGTTAGTTTTCTTGGTTACGAGGGCACACTGTTGACTCATATCCAGCTTCTCGTCCACTGTAATCCCCAGGTCCTTTTCTGTACAACTGTTGCTTAGCCAGTTGGTCCCCAGCCTGTAACAATGCTTGGGATTCTTCCGTCCCAAGTGCAGGACTCTATACCTGTCCTTGTTGAACCTCATCAGATTTCTTTTGGCCCTACCCTCCAATTTGTCTAAGTCACTCTGGACCCGATCCCTACCCTCCAGGGTAATTACCTCTCCCCCTAGCTTAGTGTCATCTGCAAACTTGCTGAGGGTGCAATCCATCCCCTCATCCAGGTCATTAATAAAGATGTTGAACAAAACCAGTCCCAGAACTGATCCTTGGGGCACTCCTTTTGATACCGGCCGCCAACCTGACATCGAGCCATTGATCACTACCCATTGGGCCCGACAGTCTAGCCAGCTTTCTATCCATCTCACAGTGCATTTATCCAATCCGGACTCCCTTAACTTGCTGGCAAGAATACTCTGTCCAGGGGCTTTCACAGAGTTAATGAGCCAGTGATTACTTGAGAGCTCCCTGACACGCAGGGAATACCGTGACCGTGAGTACACAGGGCTCAATCAGATCTCAGCTCTGTAGCACTTTTTCTCCAGAAGGTACTTCACAAACTGTGTGTCCCCACCCCCAAGTCAACTGCATCAGGATGCCCCCCAATAGCACAGCGCCAGGGTAGGGTGGGAGGGAACGTTTGGGACTGTAAACACCAGTGTAATCCACTTACTCTTATCAACCGCCCCCTTCCAATCTTTCATGGCCTGGAAGACAGAGCTGGGTTTTGAAACGTCTTCTCTGAAAGGCCCACCCACAAGAAACTCGGTGTAGTTACTCCTGATGGGCTGAGCAGGGCTGACCTAGTTAGGGCTCAACCCTGTGATTCCAGAGAGTCTTAGCAGGGCAATGAACAGGGTGTAGCTGTAAAATACTCCTCCACTGGGACTCCTGGGCGGAGACAGAGCCTGCGACTCCCTCGGCTTCCCTGGTGCCGCTTCACTGCAGAGTAGGAGACCCCCAAGTCTTGGGCTAAATAGGTTTGTCAGCGAGTGGTCAGCGACCCGATCAGCATGAACTGGAGTATCGAGTACTCGCTTCCCCCCGCTTGCCACCGCTATGAGAGGCACCAAGGGGGGGCAGGAGACGGTGCCGGGGGGGAGCCGGCTTAAGAGCTGGTTCCCCCCAGCACCGGCTCCATGGTGCTGTCTGCCTCAGAGGCAACAACGGTGGGATAGGGGAAGCTGCTCCAGCGGTAGCCCCTGTCCGCATGAGTTCCCCCACCCTGTGGACAGGGACTGGTGCCACCAAGCAGCCCCAGTTGCCGGTGGCCTATGCTGGCCATGTGCAGGGGCTGCTGGACTCAGCGCGAGCTGGGACTGAGCAGTCCTGGCTCATGCCGCTCCGGGATGCTGCACCTCTGCATTTTAAATGTAGGAAGAGCCTGGTGGCTTTGGGAGCCAGCACAAGCTGGCACTGCTCAGCCCCGGCTCCAGCTGGCTCCTGGAGCTATCCCCATTGAGACTAGTCGATTAGTCGTGGAGTCGACACAAATTGTATTGACTACACTAAGGATGTTAAATATCGGTTCATTTACTAGTTGACAGGCACTTCCGCGTTCCTTCTTTGAAATGTACAGGAGCCCCAACGGGGGTTCTTGTGCATTTCAAAGTTGGAATTCCGCCTGCAGCCCGAGCCAGCCTGAGAACTCTTGTGCATTTCAAAGCGGAGGAGCCCGCATGGAGCCTAGAGTCAGCAGGACTTCCCACTGGCCCCGGACCGCATGTGGGTGCCAGCTGTGAAAGTCCTTTCACAACCCAGCTCTTGTCCTGAGTCCTGAGCTGACCCTGGCTCCATGTGGCATTTCAAAGCGGAAGCTCCCGCATGGAGCCTGGGGTCAGCGGAGGACTCAAAGTCCCCCACTGACCCCAGGCTCCATGCAGCAATACCGCTTTGAAATGCCACACAGAGCCGGAGTCAGCTCAGAACTCCACAGCTGATCCCAGGCGCCGCATGGCATTTCCACGGAACCTAGGATCAGCTGGGGACTGCCCAGCTGACTCCAGGTTCTGCGGAAATGCCACATGGAGCCCAAGGTTAGGTAGGAAGTGACCCCCAGCTCCACGCGGCACTACCTCTTTGAAACGCTGCAGTGGCGTTTCAAAGGGGCAGCACTGCACAGAGCCAAGGATCAGCTGTGTGGTGCTGCCCCCTTGAAATGCTGCCATGGGCTCCTTACCAGGCTCCGTGCGGCACTGCTGCTTTGAAGTACCCCATCCTCCCACCCTTCGCTGCCTCTATCTGATAGAGGCAGCAAAGGGGGGGGGGGCGACTATCCGATAAGCATTTGCTTATTGAACAGCCAACTAGTCCTTAACATCCTTAGACTACAGCATTAGCAAGATAACTGCAATTTAACATCCGTAGGGCTAAGAGCTCCATGAGTGGACAGCTGACAACATTGGAGACTAGGGGTGTTTCCCAGCAGAGGTTTCGACCACTATGGCCCCCGCTCCAAGCCCCAGCAACGTGCTTCGCTGTGCTGATTCCTTTTGGTGAGATGCTGACACATGGGGCTACGTGTGCACGGCTTGGCTTCTTTTCCTAGCTGCAGCTACGAATAGGCCAAGGCACATCCTAGGCGGGCAACCTCCCCTACTGAACAGCGGGCACACCCTGTCCTGCACAGGGTGACACACCCTGAGCTAAGGGGGAAGCACACAGGGACTGGCAAGCAACACTGAACCTCTGAGCCCCGGTTCGGTTCTGACTTGCCAAGCGCAGTCACCTACTCCTGGCTAGCGGAGTGTCCTGTTCCAGCACTAGACTAAAGAAGGGGGCCCCGCCGAGCACAGTGAAGAAAATTGCTCGTAACTTTTCCTCTCCCCGCATGCCCAGAGGAAGCAGCCCAGAGAGCAACAAGTCACAGCGACTCGGTTCAAGAAACAACTTTGCCTTTGAGCTACAAGGAAACCCCAAATACCTGTCGCTTGAGGTGTCAACTGCTATTTTTGTCCTCCCTGACAAACCACCAAATAGGGCAAAAAAAAAAAAAATCATCCCACTCAAGGAGAAAGGACTGAGCTTTCCTGCTGGGTTTTCCACCTCCGGGAGTCAGAGCTACGCTCCCCTTCCTGGAAACACTGACTCACCCTCGGCAGGAGGTGGCGGAGTGGAAGGGGTGACTGTTTGCAAAGAGCAGCCAGTACCATTCGGCGTTTGCCTGTCTTTTGAACTCCCCCTCCCCCGGCAATGGGGCGGAAAGGCCTGGAGCCGGGTGGACAAAGCGGCCACCGGCGGGGTGAGTGGGAGGGGACGGGGTGATGTTTTACCTGGATGGCAACATGCATCACGGGGGTAAATTAAGGCCTCAGGCTGTTCTCAGGGTAACCCCCCGCCCGGCCCCTAGCCAGGTCAGTTCCTCTGAGGCTGTGAATCCGTTACAGCCTTGTTTAGGAAGCTTCATTTCAAGCTGGAGCCATTGGTGCTTTTAGCTCTGGAGGTCTCCAGCCGGCCACGATGGCGGCCGTCAGACACCGACTCCTCAATCCCATCCCAATGGTGCTTCCCAAGGAGAAGACATCTAAGTCCACAAAGGGGGGTGCCCTAAAGGGAGAGGAGAGGAGTGAAATGCCACCAGCCCCCAAGCAGGGGGGGGCGAGGAGAAAGCAAAGGGGCTTACCTTGTCCAGGATGTATTTGTTCAGGTAAGGCATGTAGCCCTGGCTCGACACCGGCCCATCGTCATCGTCCCGGAAATGCTCCTCCAGCGCCACTGGGTCGTGGGGGATACGCAGCACCGTGTACAGGTTGTGAGAGAGCACCTGGTGGGGGAAATAAAAACAGATGCGCTCTGCAGCTTCCCCACATGGCAACGAGCCGACGGCTCCCACCAGGCGCACATGGACAACGGCCAGCCGGCGCTGACCAAGCTAACCAGCAGGGCCTGAGCCTGGCTTACTGGCTGGGCTAGTTACCGCTTTAAGAGCGGGGTGTTTGCTGGGCCTGCTTGCAGGCTGAGTGGCTGGAGGGAAGTGTCCGAGAACCAGCGCAGAACAAAGTGGAGTGAGTTGGACCCTTAGGGAGCAGCCTGCTTCTCCCACTGGCTTCTGTCCTTGTGTGTTTTGGTTCTGACCGGTCAGAGATGAAGACTCGTTATAGTGCAGCTTTCGCGCTAACGTCTCTGTTTATATGCTGTGAACGCAACACGCGTCTGCCTCATCTAGGCATCCTCATGCTCCCACAAGCCGTCAGTGATGTGCTAATTGTGTAACAACGGAGTCCCCCAAAGTACCCCAGTTTAGCCTGGGATAAACTCCCTGTTCCAAAGGTACGGCTGTGAGCGGCAGCGCGACGATAGGGGGCATCCCAGTGTTTATTTCTCCATTTAAAGCAAATTAATTTTTCATGGCTACAGTGAAAGGCGGGGACCCAGAACCACAGAGCGAACAAACAGTTATTAGGGTGCCCTTAGAACTTGTCCCTGAAAATCCTCTGAGCATATTGATAGCGATGTTCATTCGGTGCCATTTGAATCGGGGGCCGGAATTCCTCCCCCACAAGTTGTTACTTTGCAATTCAATTTTGGCTCTTTTGAAGAATGGCGGGGGGGGGGGGGCATTCTTTCGAGATACTTTGAGGAGATTCTGTACCTGTGCAGACCTACCCAGTGGACTATGACTAAGACCCTCTTGATGCTGCAACAATACAAACACCAGCAGGACAGGAAAAGCTGGGCCACAATGCCGTTCTTCTTAGTTTGGTATGTGCTGCCTAGATGCTATGGTGATGGGCATGTTAGTATAACCTACGTGGCTCCTGGGTGTGGTGTTCTCTCCTGTCTAGTGGCACCAAAACCACTGAGAGGGAGATTAATGAGTCTGCTGTGCAGCCTTAACTAAGAGGCATGTGGCTTTTTTAGCTCATGCAGCAGAGCAGGGGGGGGACAACAATTTCTGCAGGGGGGCCACCTCCAGAATTTTGATACATTAAGGGAGGGAGTTTGGGTGCAGGAGGGAGCTTTGGGCAGGGGATTGCAGCATAGGAGAGGGTGCAGGGTCTATGGGGAGTTGGGTGCAGGAGGGCATTTTGATATGGGGCAGGGAGTATGAGGTGCAGAGTCTGGGAAGTGCTTACTATAGGGGGCTCCCAACCAGCAGTGCAATGGGGCGCACAGGCAGATTGCCTGCATGCCACGGTGGCCCCACACTACTTAAAGCAACTGGCTTTCATAGAATCCCAGGGCTGACAGAGACCTCAGGAGTCATCAAGTCCAGCCCCCTGCCCAAAGCAGGACCAATCCCAATTAAATCAATCCGGCCAGGGCTTTGTCAGGCTGGGACTTAAAAACCTCTAGGGATGGAGATTCCACCCCCTCCGTAGGGAACCCATCCCAGTGCTTCCCCACCCTCCTAGGGAAATAGTTTTTCCTAATGTCCAGCCTAGACCTCCCCCACTGTAACTTGAGACCATTGCTCCTTGTTCTGCCATTTTTCACCACTGAAAACAGCCTCTCTCTATCTTTGGAACTTCCCTTCAGGAAGTTGAAGGCTGCTATCAAATCCCCCCTCACTCTTCTCTTCTGCAGACTAAATGAGCCCAACTCCCTCAGTCTCTCCTCATAAGTGATGTGCTCCAGCCCCCGAATCATTTTGGTCGCCCTCCGCTGGACCCTCTCCAATGCGTCCACATCCTTCCTGTAGTGGGTCTCCAGAACAGGACACAGTACTCCAGATGTGGCCTCCCCAAAGCTGAAAAAGGGTCATAATGGCTGATGCTGGCAAATGTGTCTCTGCATAGCTCTTGGTGGGGGGAGGAGGCAGTGGGTCTCCGTCTGCTGCCCACACCCGCAAGTATCCACATCTGCATCTCCTAATGGCTGGAAAGCAACCAATGGGGAGCTGTGAGGATGGTGCAGGGGGGTGAGGCCCCATAGCGCCCCCAGCTCTTAAAGGGCATAGAGACACGTTTGCTAGCAGCAGCTGGACGCTTCTAGGAGCAGCACAGCTGGGACCATAGCCGACGGCCTGCCTGGACCCCCTGCTGAGCCATGGGACCTTTAGAGGCCTCAGAGCCATGGCAGGCTAAAGGAAAATGTTTGGCCAGCCAGATCAGATGCATAGGCCGTATTTTGCCCGTCCCTGCAGCAGAGTCTCATGCATTTTGCTCCAGAGGACCCAGGTTCGACCACGCTCACCGCTGACCGGTGTCTGTTGGCGTTACATTTGCAACTCCTAGGCAAATGGACTTTGCAGCAAATATGGATAAATCCCTAAACATCCTGTGCGTGTTAACTCCAATGAAACACATCACTTGCTTTGCATGTTTGTTTTCTGGGAGGGTTCCAATTCACACCGGACACTATTTGCACCACAAACCATGCACTGATGCAAAAAAGAAAAGTACTCAACCAACCAGGGAAGAGAACCATACCATGTGACCTCAGCCACCAATGAAGGTTGCCAGGTGTCCGGTTTTCTACCGGACAGTCTGGTTTTTGGGCCCTCTGCCTGGTAAAAAAAAATCCAGAAAATACGGGACATGTGCAATGTCTGGTATTTCCTGGTTTTCTAGCTGGGCGTCAGGCGAGACCTGGCGGGGGCGGGGGGAGTGGCTGGGAGGCGGGGTGCGATCGGCACTGGGAGCCATGGTTGTGTGCCAGGAGGAGGGGCAGCGCGGTCCGTGCTCCTGCGCGCTGGTCAAGCGTGTGGTGGAGCTGCAGGCAGACTGACTCACGCAGGACGGGAGCACCCTGAGATCTGCACAGCCCGGGTCAATCTTGCTCCCTGCTGGCTGATTCGCTCCCCCGCCCCCTCCTAGCCAACTGGTTGGCTGATTCTCCCCGACTTCTGCTCCCGGTCTAATCAAGACTAATCAAAGCAGCTCGGATTCCAAATTTCAAACCTTCAAAAAGAAGGCGGGAGGAGAGTATCAGCCACAGCCTTTGTGGGGGGAATTGCAGACAATCTCATGCTGCCTGCAGACAACACACAGATCTCTTTGCAAGACAGACACACGCAGAGCGTCCGTAGGTGGCAGGCAGCACGGAAGAGCTTAGGGCAGCAACGGGCAACCTAGCCTAGTGGTCACACGAGGGGCCCTCCTTCATCTCAGCGTGAGATTGTCGTACCCAAGACGCTGTCCCAGGATAGGGCCTAGAATTTGTGGGATGCCGATTGAACCGGAGCAGCGCTGTGATTGGATGCAGAGGAAGCGCACGGCCCCCCTACAAAGAGATGGAGCAACACGCAGCCCCAACCTCCTCACCCCCAGCACCATGGGGAGGGCAGGGGGCCTGTTCCCAGTGTCTCCGGATCCAGAGCACAGGGATGGGCAGGTGTTTGGGGGCAGCAAGACTCCGCCTACAACAGGCATTCTGGGGGAGGGGTGCGGCTGGTGGTTTGGGAAGGCTACATCTCCCCGCACCTGGCATACCTGCTGCCCATAGTGGGAAGGGTATTTCCAGCCCTGGGGGTGGTGTCAGATGTCGACATGCTGGGAAAGGTCACTTCAGGCCAGACTTTTAAAGGTATTTAGATACCTCGGGGGGTTCCAAAGCACCCGGGTGCCCAACCCCCATTGATTTAAATGCATTTGGAAATCCCTAAATACCTTGTAGGCCCTCAGCTCCCGGAACAACTCCACCGCAGGAAGGAAACTGAAGACCATGGAGTGAGGAGAATTGGTCCCCAGGTCCACCAGTGACTCTCACTGTGGGATCTTGGGGGGAAAAAAATCCCTTCACTACCTTGCCTCAGTTTCCCCATCCATGCAATATATGTATTTGCCTTCCTCCTAGGATGCTCTTGAGATTAAATTATTTGCTGTGTGGGAGGCATTAAGGGAGGGGAATGTCGACAGACCCGGGCAGGGGTAGGACTGCACTCAACAATAATATTAATAAGCCATTACTAATAGTCAAACATGCCTCTAGAGGGGAAGCAGGCAGGGGAAAGTGAGAGAAAGCGGCCAGGAGAAAGCAAAGCACGTGCTTGATGCACGCTGGCCTGAGAGCGCTGGGGGAGAATGCTGTGGAAGGTGCCCAGACACACAGCGCTGGGCCCTTTTGGCAAGGCTGCGGCTGCGGCTTGTCTATCTGCACACGTGGCCTTCACACTGTGATCCAGAGCAACCTGCTGAGCCAGCCACCCAGGAGGTTAACAAGCACCAGTGCTGGTGGATACACCTGTGCACAGGCCACACGAGAGGAGCAGCAGTGAACTTGCTTCCCAGTACAGTCGCCCCCCAGAGACCCCGGCTGAGAGCAGGGTCCCCTCGTGCGAGGTTCACACCCGCAACAAAACCCATTTAAAGGGTTTACACTGAAAACAAAGACAAAGGGGGAAGGACACTGAGGCCCGGGGCAGGGTAGTGTCTTGCCCAAGGTCACTCAGAAGGTCAGTGGCTTCCCAGTCCCTTGAGCCATACTGCCCCCTCTCTGATCACAGGCTGTTGGGCTGAGGAGACCGCGCACGCTGAGAGTTCACAACTGGCTGGCCACAGTGGCTGGAGTTTCATTTTCAAATTGGCTTTTGTTTGATAAAGTACAAGCCTGAGGTTACACGAGAGGCTCGGCATTTGGAGCTCTTCTTGACCAAGTCAGTTCGCATTAACATATTGCCTCCTGCCCCCTTTTAAGTGCAGTGGGCGTCTGACCATACTGCTGCCTACGGCTGTATGATACAAGTACCAGGTACAACATTAGCTGAGATCAGGAGTGGAAGAGTCTGCTTTATCCCAGGGTCCTAACTCCCAGGATGGGTAATCAGACCCCCTCCCCTTCATCTGCTCCACACTGCCTGTTTGCGTTGCTGTGTGCTGTTAAACAGCAACCACACCCACCCCAGAATGAACTGCATTTTGCCAGTGGTGGTGGAAGCAAAACGTCTTACCTACACGCCGTGTATTAGGAGGCTCAATTCATGAATGCCTAGAAAGTGCTGTGTAGCCTGCAGATGAAAGGAACTAGTGAAGGGCAAGGAATCCTCACTGATCAACAGCATTAGGGGGTGGGAGATGGCCAGGATGCGTGCCAACCAATGTTCCCTCTATTTTTTTCCATCAGTGTGCAGAATAAATGTTGTTCTGTGCACCAAGGCATGTGTGAATATGCACCACCTAGAGAAACACACACTGCTGGTGGTCTGCTAATTAGCTGGTGGTATTTGACTCTCTCCTAGGTGGTCACCCGAGTGCTCAGCTTACAGGGAACACAGGTGCCAAGCCTAAGGTAAGAACTTGGAGAGACAAGATAAGGGTGCGGTAACTGTGCTCACGAACCCGAGTTGCTGTGCACGGATACCTCTGCTTGCACGCGCTCCTCTATGGTGTCTGTGCGCATGCGTGCAAGCACAGCCAGGCCTGTGCAGTGTTTGTTGGAAGGAAGGTGTGATAACCAACAAGGTGGAGGCTACAATGCAGTACAGGATCAAGCACCGAGTCTGGACTGACCCAGCTCCACAGACCCTGCTTTCCAGTGTCCTTCACTGGGATGCACAAGCTGCAGTATCCAAAGGTCCAGGCCAAGCCACACATGGCTGGGACAGCACCCACCCCCACGAGCAGCTCACTTGGTTCCGCATGTTTCTTTCCTCAGCTGCGCTGAAGCCGTTTATCAGAGCTCTCCATCAAACCGCAAGCAGCACAAGACGTGCTCTGGGAGCTCCCTCCCCCTCCCGGAGCCAGGCTCCTGCCTTTCTAACCAAGCCTCGTCCCCATCTCTATGGTGATGCAAAAAGTCGTGTCCCGCCCCAAGAGCCAAGGGCCTCTGCGCCAGTCACGGATGGTTGGAGCTGGACTCCTGCCCAGAGGCGGGTCTGAAGCCCAGCTGTGCAGCTGCCAGTTCCTCGCAGTTTTGCAAGAGCAGCATCAGCACCTCCAAGGAAGTGCTCCATGAACACCCCTCCCTGGGCAGGCATACACTAACAGGGGTAGGCAGCTGGGCTCGGGAGCTCAGGTGATTCCCTTCTCTGCTCACTTCGAACCTGGGGCTGGTTGATACGCAAAAGCCAATGTTTATAGAATCATCGTTATAGAATCCCAGGGCTGGCAGGGACCTCAGGAGGTCATCAAGTCCAGCCCCCTGCCCACGGCAGGACCAATCCCAACTAAATCAACCCGGCCAGGGCTTTGTCAAGCCGAGACTTAAACACCTCTAGGGATGGAGATTCCACTACCCCCCTAGGCAACCCATCCCAGTGCTTCCCCACCCGCCTAGGGAAATAGTTTTTCCTAATGTCCAACCTAGACCTCCCCCAGTGTAACTTGAGCCCATTGCTCCTTGTTCTGCCATCTGTCACGACTGAGAACAGCCTCTCTCCATCCTCTCTGGAACCTCCCTTCAGGTAGTTAAAGGCTGCTATCAAATCGCCCCTCACTAATCTCTTCTGCAGACTAAACCAACCCAAATCCCTCAGCCTCTCCTCATAGGTCATATGCTCCAGCCCCCTAATCATTTTGGTCACCCTCCACTGGACCCTCTCCAATGTGTCCTCATCCTTCCTGTAATTGGGGGCCCAGAACTGGACACAATACTCCAGATGTGGCCTCACCAGAGCTAAATAAAGAGGAATCATTACATCTCTGGATCTACTGGCAATGCTCCTCTTAATGCAACCTAATATGCCATTAGCCTTCTTGGCTACAAGGGCACATCCTTCCTGTAATTGGGGGCCCAGAACTGGACACAATGCTCCAGATGTGGCCTCACCAGAGCTGAATAAAGGGGAATAATCACATATCTCGATCTGCTGGCAATGCCCCTCCTAATGCACCCTAATATGCCATTAGCCTTCTTGGCTACAAGGGCACACTGCTGACTCATATCCAGCTTCTCATCCACTGTAATCCTCAAGTCCTTTTCTGCAGAACTGCTACTTAGCCATTCAGTCCCCAGCCTGTAACAATGCTTGGGATTTTTCCGTCCCAAGTGCAGGACTCTACAATTGTCCTTGTTGAACCTCATCAGATTTCTTTTGGCCCAATCCTCCAATTTGTCTAGGTCACTCTGGACCCTAACCCTACCCTCCAGTGTATTTACCTCTCCCCCTAGCTTAGTGTCATCTGTAAACTTGCTGAGGGTGCAATCCATCCCCTCATCTAGATCATTAATAAAGATGTTGAACAAAACCGGTCCTAGAACCGATCCTTGGGGCATTCCGCCAGAAATCAACCATCAACCTGACGTTGAACTGTTGATCACTATCTGCTGGGCCCATCCTTCCAACCAGCTTTCTAACCGTTTTACAGTCCATTTATCCAATACATATTCCCTTAACTTGCTGGCAAGAATATTGTGGGAGACCGTATCAAAAGCTTTGCTAAAGTCAAGGTATATCACATCCACTGACTTCCCCATGTCCCCAGAGCCAGTTACCTCATCATAGAAGCTAATAAGGTTGGTCAGGCACGACTTGCCCTTTGTGAATCCATGCTGACTATTCCTGATCACTTTCCCCTCTTCCAAGTGCCTCAAAATGGATTCCTTGAGGATCCCCTCCATGATTTTTCCAGGGACTGAGGTAAGACTGACTGGTCTATAGTTCCCTGGATCGCCCTTCATCCCTTTTTTAAAGATGAGCACCACATTTGCCTTTTTCCAATCTTCCGGGATCTCTCCTGATCTCCTTGACTTTTCAAAGATAATGGTCAAAGGCTCCTCAACGACATTTGCCAACTCCCTCCAGTACTCTCGGATGCACTGAATCCTGACCTATGGAGAAGGTCTATTGTTCCCTGAGTCTGCCTCCCTATAGACCCTCTGCTATAGTAGATGTCAAGGTTGAGAAGGTAAGTTTCCCCCAGAAAAGAAAATAACTCACGCTTAGACTGGGTATTTTCTTAGCCTAACTAGTTTTATGCCATACACCAGTCCTGGAACAGAAATGGTCACAAACAGCACCTGTGCAGTCCCCTCTGTCTGATACAGCAGCCCAAACACCAAAGACCAATTCCCACAAAGACCTGCCCAAGTATTTAGTAGATCAAGGCATCCAGCAAACTCTGCAGCTGTTTGCAAAGGCCTCTCCAATGAGCCTGCATCACAAACGGACAGCACTGCTCTTCTTCCAGGACTGAACACTGCTTGCACGCAAGGGAAAATGTGCAAGACTCCATGTAACAGGCCATCTGCTGATCCCTGACATAACAGTATTGTAGTTTCTGAAAATGAATCCTAGCAATTCCATCGGTGCCACACCAACCTGCACCTAAGGTGGGCCAAAGCTTTTCTGTATTTTCAAAGGGAAGTTGGGTTTTCAAGAAAAAAAGATTTTCTCGGCAAGTGCCTGCAACCCACAGAAAATATTCACACGGAGGTTTGTTTTTTCCATCTGCATCTAAATTTTCCATCAGAGAACAATTTTCCAACCAATTCTCTTTATACAACCTATCCCATAGACCTTCACATTCGCTCTCCCACACCTCCTCCACCTTCTCACCTTACTTTACAAAATCTCATTGACACGGTGACTTCCTGGTATGCTGGTACAACCCTAGCCACTCAGCTTCCCCCCAGCCCAGAAACACTGTCTCCTAGAGACGCTGCTTCCTGGAGCAGAGGGCAGAGACCTTGGTACACTGTGAGCAGGGAGGATTAGCTCCCCCCCTCGCCCCCAAGCCTGCTTGCTTCTCCAAAATCTTAGGACTTACCTACGTGCACAACACACCCCCTGGGTTTGCCATACTAGTGCCCCACTGGCTGGGACAGATGTCAGTCAGAAAGCGGAACAGTTCTAACTAGTCACAGTTCACTAGAAAGGCGGGACAAAGCAGCCTGGAGGGATAGTGGCCTGTGCTCCTAGTAGGGTCGCCAACCCTCAGGATCGTCCCCAGGAATCTTCAATGAAAGATTGGGTCACGAGATGAAACCTCCAGATCTACGTCCAGTCCAAACTGGCTGCCCTCACTCTGGAGGCTGGAGGGAACAAGGGGAATATTCATCCCGCTTTCACCTGCAGATCGCAGAGCACAGGCAAAGACATTCACGTCTCACCCACTGCGAGCTGCCATCAGCTCCCGGTTACAGCTGGCCAGACTCCCTCCCTGAAGGGGCAAGAGACTTGTCCCAGGTCATGTGCCGCGCCGCAGCCGAGCCAGCAAGAGAACCCGGGAGAGTTCACTCCCTGCTCCACGCATTACAGCCGTGTCCGCATTGCTGGAACAGCGGCCACAGCAAGAGACTCATCATAGAATCATAGAACCAGAGAGCTAGAAGAGACCTCAGAAGGTCATCAAGTCCAGCCCCTGCTCTAGGCAGGACCAGTCCCAATTAAATCACCTTGGCCAGGGCTTTGTCTAGCCGAGACTTAAACACCTCTAAGGATAGAAACTCAGGGATTTCCCTATACACCCCCCTATGGTGTATACCTCCCGAATTTCCCCCAAACCCCTCCAGTTTTGTGAACTATGGTGCCATACAGCCCACCTTCACCCTCACGCTCTCACCCCTCATCGGCCCAGCCCCCCCCCCATGTAAATTCAAGCATCATACCCCCTAATTTCATTTCCTGGGGAGGCTACACTACTTCCCTAGGGAACCCATTCCAGTGCTTCCCCACCCTCCTAGTGAAATAGTTTTTCCTAATATCCAACCTAGACCTCCCCCACTGTAACTTGAGACCATTGCTTCTTGTTCTGCCATCCGTCACTACTGAGAACAGCCTTTCTCCAGCCTGTTTGGAACCTCCCTTCAGGAAGTTGAAGGCTGCTATCAAATCCCACCTCACTCTTCTCTTCTGCAGACTAAATAGACCCAATTCCCTTACTCTCTCCTCATGGGTCATATGCTCCAGCCCCCTAACCATTTTGCTCGCCCTCCACTGTACCCTCTCTAATGCATCCACAATCTTCCAGTAATTGGGGCCCAGAACTGGACACAATACTCCACATGTGGCCTCACCAGAGCTAAATAAAGAGGAATCATTACATCTCTGGATCTACTGGCAATGCTCCTCTTAATGCAACCTAATATGCCATTAGCCTTCTTGGCTACAAGGGCACACTGCTGACTCATATCCAGCTTCTCGTAAATTGTAATCCCCAGGTCCTTTTCTGCAGAACTGCTACTTAGCCATTCAGTTCCCAGCCTGTAACAATGCTTGGGATTCTTCCGTCCCAAGTGCAGGACTCTACAATTGTCCTTCTTGAACCTCATCAGATTTCTCTTGGTCCAATCCTCCAATTTATCTAAGTCACTCTGGACTCTATCCCTGCCCTCCAGCGTATCTACCTCTCCCCCTAGCTTGGTGTCATCCGCAAACTTGCTGAGGGTGCAATCCATCCCCTCATCCAGGTCATTAATAAAGATGTTGAACAAAACTGGTCCCAGAACTGAACCTTGGGGCACTCCACTAGAAACCGACCGCCATCCTGACATCGAGCCATTGATCACTACCCGCTGGGCCCTACCTTCCAGCCAGCTTTCTATCCATCTTACCGTCCATTTATCCAATCCATATTCCCTTAACTTGCTGGCAAGAATATTGTGGGAGATTCTATCAAAAGCCTTGCTAAAGTCAAGCACTCATCCACTGACTTTCCCATGTCCACAGAGCCAGTTATCTCATCATTGATGCTAATCAGATTGGTCAGGTGTGACTTGCCCTTCATGAATCCATGCTGACTATTCCTGATCACCTTCCCCTCTTCCAAGTGCTTCAAAATGAACTCCTTGAGGATCCCCTCCATGATTTTTCCAGGGACTGAGGAAAGACTGACCAGCCGATAGTTCCCTGCATAATCCCACTTCCCTTTTTTAAAGAGAGGCACTACATTTGCCTTTTTCCAATCATCCAGGATCTCTGCCCATCTCCACGACTTTTCAAAGATAATGGCCAAAGGCTCCTCAATGACATTTGTCAACTCCCTCAGTTCCCTTCGGATGCATTAAGTCCGGACCCATGGATTTATGTATGTTTAGCTTTTCTAAATAGTTCCTAACCTGTTCTTTTCCCACCAAGGTCTGTCTACCTGTGTCCCATATTGCGTCACTTAGCGCATTAGTCTGGGAGTCGACCTTGTCCATGAAGACAGAGGCAAAGAAAGCATTGAGTACTTCAGCTTTCCCCACATCATCTGTCACTAGGTTACCTCCTTCATCCAGTAGGGGCCCCACACCCTCTCTGATCACCCTCTTATTGCTAACATGCTTGTAGAAACCTCTCGTTATCCTTCACATCCCTCGTGAGTAGCAATTCCAATTGCACTTTCGCCTTCCTGATAACCCCTGGCATTCTCGAGTTATACGTTTATACCTCTCCCTAGTCATCTGTCCAAGTTTCCACTTTTTGTAAGCTCCCTTTTTATGCTTAAGTTCACCAAGGTTTTCCCTGGTAAGCCAGTCCGGTCTCCTACCATGTTTGCTTCTCTTGCTACACATTGGGATCATTTGTTTCTGTGCCTTCAATAAGGCTTCTTTAAAATACTGCCAGCTCTCCTGGACTCCTTTCCCCTTCATGTTAGCATCCCAGGGGATTCTGCCCATCAGGTCTCTGAGGGAGTCAAAGTCTGTTTTTCTGCACTCCGAGGTGTGTATTTTACTACTCTCTTTTCTTCCTTTGGTTAGGATCCTGAAATCTACCATCACATGACCACTGCTTCCCAGGCTGTCACCCACCTCTACTTCCCCTATTAGTTCCTCCCTGTTTGTGAGCAGCAGGTCAAGCTGCGCACGGCCCTTGGTCGGATCCTTCAGCACTTGTTCCAAGAAGTTATCCCTAACATTCTCCAAAAACTTCCAGGATTGCCTGTGTACTGCCGTAATGGTCTCCCAACAGATGTCAGGGTGATTAAAGTCGCCCATGAGAATCAGGGCCTGCGATCTGGAAACTTCTCTCAGTTGTCCAAAGAGAGCCTCATCTACCTCATCCACCTGATTCGGTGGCCTCAGGGGCGGCCTGAGACGAGCTGCCGGCAACTGGTGCCCCAGGCGGAATGTGCGATCAGCACCCCCACCTCCGAGACGAGTTGCTGGCAACCGGAGCCCTAGGTGTAATGCACGATCGGCGCCCCTGCATCCAAAGCCCTCAACAGCAGTGCGTCATCATTGGGCACCCCGTTTAATGCAGCGCCCGAGGCGACTGCCGAGTCTGCCTGTATGTAAGAGCCGCTGTTCGGTGGCCTGTAGCAGACACCAGACACATCATCACTGCTGTTGCTTACACCTCTAAACTTCACCCATAGACTCTCAACAGGCTTTTCTCCCTCTATATACTGGAGCTCTGAGCAATCGTAGTGCTCTCTTTGTATAGTGCAACTCCTCCTCCTTTTCTCCCCTGCCTGTTCTTCCTGAACAGTCTATACCCTTCCATGACAGCGCTCCAGTCATGCGAGTCATCCCACCAAGTCTCTGTTATCTCTATCAAATCATAGTTCTTGGACTGGGCCAGGGCCTCCAGTTCTTCCTTTTTGTTACCCAGGCTTCTCGCATTGGTGTACAAACACCCTAGATAACCAGTTGATCGCCCTACCCTCTCCATTCGAATCAGGGGTCCTCCTTTGTTGCTCCTTCCTCTTGGTGTTTCTTCCTGGTATCCGACATCCCCACTCCCCTCAGGGTTTTGGTCATTGTCCCCCAACAAACCTAGTTTAAAGCCCTCCTCTCTAGGTTTGCAAGCCTGCCCGTGAAGATGCTCCTTCCTCTCTTGGTTAGGTGGATCCCATCTCTTCCTAACAACACTTGTGCCCGGAACAGAATCCCATCCCATAAAGATGACTTGCCTGTCAGAAGCAAGACCAGGACAGAGCTGGGAACAGAGTGCAGGCACCCTAGATCCCAGACCCTGGACTGTGATACCGTCTCAGCTTGCAACAGCAGCTACTGAACAGAGGAACCTCACAGCCTCCCGAATGGACACAAGGAAAGCCGCCCCTCTGGAAGCAGGTCAGAATAACACAGGACTAGTTTGGTACGCACCAGCCACCTGCCAACATCGCTAGCTTGTAATAGCCAGTAAAGGGCAACAGGCCTGTGTGGCAAAGGCGGTCCGGGCCGAGGAACAGCTGGCCTAAGGAGGGATGTTTGGGATCTGCAGGGGTTAGTGCCTATCTAGCCCATCCTCCAGGGGCCAGTACAGCATCCCACTAGGATACATTCTCCGCGCTTGGTCCAGTTCTCCTTGTACATGACTTGGCCTCCACCATAGCCCTGTCCCTCACACTCAAGTACCTCAGGGTTAGGGAGTCAAGCCCCCAATCTGTGTCCAACCAATCATCTTCCTTCACTCCATTTCATCCCCGTCAGTCCCCTCCCCTCCTCCGGCCAGGTGTTTCCATAGGTCAGCTGTTCAGCGTCTGATGCTTTCATCAGGCATCCGTGTCCCTGACCCCTCTCTTTGTGAATCGGCCCCCTCGGGCCCTGCATGATGGGCCGGGGTGAACAAAGTCAGTCAGTCCAGCCCCGGGCAGCAGCTGTGCTCGGACCGTCCTCCACACCGCGTACTGCACGAGCATAGCAACTGGAGACATCCCAGAGGGCGGTTCTGTATTGGGAGCAGCCATGCCACGTCCCTAGCCAGCCTGCCCTTCCCCACAATCCAGCCCAGGGCAGGTGTGTGCTGGAGGTGGGGAGTGATGTGTGGCTACTTCTGTAGCGGAGACAGAAGCAATGCGGATCGTAATTACAGCCCTTGCTACCAATCCGTGCCTGTGTTCACGCCACCTTGTAACACCTCCACCCTTCAGACACATGCTGATTCCCGAGTGGGTAAGACTGACTTCAATGCCCCTCTCTTTGTCCGCGTGGATGGCAAAAGCACTTCACAACCATTCATTCATGATGCTTCTGCATATCCCTGCCATGGAGGTCAGTATCGCTAACCCCGCTCAAAGGCAGGGCTAAGTCATGACAAAGAGGCAAAGGGACTTGCCCAAGGTCCCACTGAAAGTCAGTGGCAAAGCTGGGGATAAAATCCCTCCTGATTCCCAGCTCATTGCTCTAACTGCTGCTGCAGCCCCTTCCTCTGCATTGGCATGGGCACACTAATTTAGCATTGTGTTAATAATCAGCTCTATTTGGGTATGTAGATCTCAGGGCAGATGCTCATTCCCACCAAGACTGACAGACACCGCTCTAGTACAAATGACATTTGTGCTCATTTAAAAGCCACTTTACGCTGCCAGAGCCAAGCGGCCAGTGGAGGATCAGGCCCTAAACCCGTGAGTATTGCACACCGCTCTGCTTTGGGAAGAACCTTCCCTTCGGGGGACCTCTGGATGGCGACACAGACCAAGCCAGTCAACCAGTCACTAACTGCAGGGTCACCCCTTTGGCACCGGGGGCCTGGAGCTCGGCCAACACCTGCACCAAGGCTGCCAACGCAGGCTGGGATCGCGTGGCGCTGGGTGTTACGCAGACACAGTGAAACCGACCAAGACTCCTTAAACTCATTTGACCCTGGCCACCAAACAGCCATAGACCGGGCTCCTGCTCACACAAGCTGGATTCAGAGCAGCTGTGTCTGAGGTAGCACCCCCCTTTCTAGCCTGGCCATCACCCACTACCCTTTGGGTGCCCGGAGTAACGGGCACTGCCCTTTGACTCTCCCCCTACAGCCAGTCCTATCCAGCCTCCTACAGTCCCCATCCAGGATTCCCCGCATCCACTGCCCCTGCCTTCTCCCAACCCTGTATTCATGCCCCGCTTATGGAAAGAGGATCGTTTAATGCCGTAGCCACATGTGGCTATTTGGCTGGTTGAGTGTGTCTAGTTCACTATAGCAGTAGCCACCTGCTATAGAACTGGTTGGACCCCACAGCTCTAATGCCATTGCCCTGTTCACCCACCTCGGCACAATACTTTGTCAACCTGTGGAACTCCTTGCCAGGGGATGCTGTGAAGGCCAAAACTATAACAAGGTTCAAAAAAGAACTAGGTAAGTTCCTGGAGGATAGGCCCATCAGTGGCTAACAGCCCACATGAGCAGGGATGCTTAGACTGTGTGTCAGAGGCTGGGAATGGGTGATAGGGGAGGAATCACTTGCGTCCCGGCTCCGTTCACCTCCTCTGGGGCACCTGCCATTGGCCACTGTGGGAAGACAGGATACTGGGCTAGATGGTCGGACCCAGCCTGGATATTTGTATGCACAGGTGACAAATGCAGACTGCGTACCAGCGTAACCACATCCCCTCTGCAGCACGTTGGCCTCTCTTCGCCGAGCTGAACGTGGAAAGACAATCAGCTTCTGTAGGTGGCTCTAAACGCACAAGCTGCAGCAGGCACCAGTTTGAGCCGGGGGTGGAATAGTTAACACCAACAGAGAACGGCAGCTCCTTTTCGTCTCCCTTGCGGGCCATGCCGGGGGTGAATGCCTCTCCCAGCCAGGTCTTGCATGTTCAAAGGTGACCCGATGCTGCCACACTGGCAGGACCAGGGCGGGGAGATTCCAGTGGCGGAGCCCAGAGGAAGGGAATGTTGCCTAGTGGTTACAGCCAGAGCCAGGCATTCTAAATTTTGCCACAGACGTGGGGTGTGATGCTGGGGCAAATGCCTTAACTGCTCCATGCCTGGGTTTCCCACCAGCAAAAGGAGGTTAATCCGTGTGAGCTCTTGTTTGCAAAGTACCGTGAGACCATCAGCGGAAAGGAACCGTACTAGCATAAGGTCTCATAACACGGGTGGGGAGCCTCAGGCCCAGGCGTTGGATGTGGGCCCCAGCTTGCCTGGATCCAGCCTCCCGAGGGTCAGGGCCCCCCCCAGAGTTGGGGAACCCGCGCTGGCGCTCCAGCCCCTCCCTGCCTCCTCACTTGTGTGCAGCCCCCGTCTGATTTTCCTATGGGTGTCATAACAGTATCATCAACCTGCGTGTGACAGACCGTGGCCTGGGATGCCAACGTGCTGATTTCCTACCCGGGCAATGTGGAAAGCCAGAACTACCAGCTTGGTTTGAGAGGGGGAAGGTTTCCCCTGGGACTGTGTCCTAGCGAACGGAGGCTGCAGGGACAGCTCTCTGGGAAGCAGATGTGCCCTCGAGCTCCGTCCATCTTGCGTTCAACCCAGCCCTGGATGAGCCTGCTCCTTCCTAGTGCTAGGCCTTTCCGAGCACGGCAACATTTACTGACCCATTGCTGGCCTCTTGCAGGCCCCAAGCCCATGCTCTGCCCAACCAGCCCCCACATACTCAGCTTCCTCCTGCTGCTGCCCCGCCAGCTGCTCTCACTCTGCCCCTTCTGAGAGCAGCCAGCCAGACCCCGCATTGGCCCCGGAGAGCCCATCAGAAAAGCACGTGGAAAAGGAACTACATGCCAGATTGTTCCCTATAAAAGAAAACAATGCTAAGGCGGCAGGAAACACCGCCAGGTTCCCCTTTGAATTTCCTCTTGCTCATTCTGCTGTGGGCAGACTTAAGCCCCCGCCCCTGTGAAACTGACATAAGCTGGGTCCCATCAGACCCGTCCATCTCGCACCGGAAATGGCTGCCTTTGTGGTCTCTGTGCGTGCCCATTTGTGAAGTGCTTTGATCTTTCAGGATGAAGAGAAACAGAAAGGAGGTAACTGGTGGAGAGCTGCCTCGTGTCCACATCTGCAGAGACCCGCTACTCACTTTTGGAGCTATGGATTGGAAAGATATGAAATGTAGGATCCATGCAGGGCTCCAGTAATTCACTCCCACCGCCCCCTGGACCCTTCATTCTCATTCCTTCTTCCCACCACAGGTCACACCCTTGACATGTCACTCCACGCCTCTACTTTTCTGAGAGACGTGTTCGTTCCATTTCCTAGAATACTCGCAGCCCTTTCCTACTCTGTCCTGCCACCCACACCAACAGCAGCACTTCCCCTATCAGTGCTTTGTGGAACTCCACAGCTGCTAACCTTTCGCTACCTCGACCCCACATGATTAAACGGTGACACAGGGGCCTTCGGCAACATTTTTCCATCCTTCTTGTAGGAGTTGCAGTTCGACCACGACTTTCGGCCACGCCAGACTGTGGAGCTGCACTGAATGCCTTTGCTGACATCAAGAATCGTCTATTGTGCTCCCCCAAGCTCTCATTTTGACAAAGAGCAATATTAATGAGCCTCTTGAAAAACTCTGAAGAGCAGCTTGTTGAGAAACAAAGCCAGGGCTGTATCCTCTGTTCTTCACTTTCCCTCCTCCCTCGCCCTTGTTGATTGCTGGCCAAAGCTTAGAAAGTCAGGAAAAAGTATTTCTCTTCCTGATTCTGCCACTGATTCACTACATGACCTTGCTTTTAATTCTTGGCTACACACAAGTTGCACCAGAGAAGCTAAAATTATTTCTCATGTGTATTGCGGGAATGCCAGAGAACACCACTCACAGACCAGGTGCTGTACAAACACAGGACAAAAAATCTCTGCTCTGAAGCACGGACAGTGTGATCGAGGCCTAGTGAGGCGACTCTTAGGGCAGACGCGGTTGTATTGATACTAGATTTACCCAGCGTTGCTCGGGTCCTTACTGCAATTAATACTGTTTTTGGAAAATAAAATTAAAACGGCCACGCTTCAGTTAAATCATTGCTCTGGAGTGGAGATGAGAGGTTCAGTACACAGGCTGCCCCAGGGCAGTCCCCCACCGACCCCGAACTCCATGGCTTTGAAATGCACAAGAGCCCCCACCGGGGACACTTGTGCATTCCAAAGTTGGCACCCGCGTGCAGCCCGGAGGCAGGGGGACTTCCCGCTGGCCCTGGGCTGAACGCGGTGTTCTGCCATCCTTCTTCGAAATGTACAAGAGCCCCAGCGGTGGCTTTTGTACATTTCAAAGGAGGAATGCGGAAGGGCCTATCGACTAGTCGACTCGTCAATTAACCGCATTTTAACATCCTTAATACGAATGGAGGGAGAGCTTCAGCTCCCTTCCCCGCCCTTCCTAAAAGGCACTTGAGAGGTGGGAGGCTCAGGGCTGGGGCATTCCTGGAGGGGGGGGGGGCGCCCCCAGCCTGCCCCTTTCACATGCCTGGTGATTTGGTGTCTCTTTCGGTATGGTTTTCTGAGGAGCAGTCCCATTCCAGCCACATCCCATTGTCCTGGCACAACCAAATCCTGACCTTGCTTCAAGTTATGATCAGAGGAAGCTACCTACCAAATTTAGTAGCTTGAACGCTTACGGTTTAGGAGAAGCAAATTACAGGACTATGTAGCACTTTAAAGACTAACAAGATGGTTTATTAGATGATGAGCTTTCGTGGGCCAGACCCACTTCCTCATCATCTAATAAACCATCTTGTTAGTCTTTAAAGTGCTACATAGTCCTGTGTTTTGCTTCAGCTACCCCAGACTAACACGGCTACATTTCTATTACGGCTTAGGAGTCCTTGAGCAGACAGACTCACTCTCTCAAACACACAGTCGATAAATATGCATCGCTGATACCAGTCTGGGACGGGAATGGGATTACGCACCTTTACACCCGTATAACTACACCCACACAAAGTTATAGGAATCGAATCAGTAACGTTGCATCCCCCTGACTGCCACAGCTAGTATAAAAACCTAAGTTAAAAACCTAAGTTAAACTGGAACAACCACTTTCTGCTCCCCTCCTCCACATGGGCCCATACTGGGCTAAACCTCCCTCCACACCGATTTCTGAACTGATTTCACAAAATCCCTTTTAAAAAAATCAGCTCTTTAGCTAAGCCGGCACAGCTCCTGGGTCGGAGCCCCCGGGGGTGCACACCCACCTGCAAAGCCCCTCTGAGTTCCAGGGTCCGCAGGGGTGCTGCCCACCTCTCTGCGCCACGCCAGGCCACACACTGCAGTCAGCTGAGCCGCTGGGTGGGTCTTGTGCAGTGGATTGTGGGACAGCACTGTTGGCGTATCAGCAGGCTGGTGATTTCGCCTGTGTCCTCACTGCAAAGTGTGCAGGCCACTAGTGTGAGTGACCGCTGGGCTCTCACACCCATGCCCCGCCAGGCTCAGGTGGGAGAGTTTCGTGGTTACAAGCCAGGCTGATCCAAGGACCCTAGAGGAGTCATCACCCAAACCTCCTAATCCGACACTGAAAAGTCCAGTCCCGTGACTCAGTTTCCCCATCTGTACACTGTCAATTCGTGGCCCGGCTGCAGCTGACAAGGCCTGAAGGTGTCTCAGGAGCAGGCCAAAAAGGACAGAGCCCGAGTCCTGTGGGTGAACAAAGCAATCTGGCCACATGGACCAATCAAACCTGCGGCCAGGATGGTGCCGCTGCCCTGCCCCTGCGCTGGAGAGGAGGGAGACTGAATAGAAGCAGAATGGCCCGGCCTTCCTTTCTTTTCCCTTCCCAGGAGGCAGCAGCAGCAGGTCTTTCAATGCAAAAATCACATCAAGGCAGTGCACAGACTAGCCTGGCCTAGGGCACTATTCAGCATTTTTTGGGGGGACCACTGACTTGGGGGCTGGTTTTTGGAAGCACTGAGCACCCAGAACTCCAACCAAAGCTCACGGGACCTACGGGTGCTCAGTGCCTCGGACCATAAGGCCCTTTCTGTTCCACTGCAGCCGAGTGGCATGAGCACTCAGAGACCTGTGGTCTGCTGGAGGCCCCAGGCAAGGCACTTTCCTACTGTGCCTCAGTTTCCCCACATATAACATGGGCCTAGTGACACCAGCCATCTTTGTGAAGCACTTTGAGATCCACTGTTGTCAGAGTTAGGGATTTTTAACTAGCCTCTAATCCCTGTCGTCTCTCTGCCTCCAGCCTTCCCATCTTACAAACCCAGGCTCCCAATGCCCTCCCCTAGCCCCAGCCTGTAATTTACAAGAGTTTCAGAACAGGTGAGCAGTGTTCCCTGTAAGCTGGGCGCTTGTGCGGCCACCCAGCCGATTAGCAAGCAGAACACCCACAGCTAGATTTTAGTGGTGCACACTGGCACATGCCTCAGCGCATGTAAAACATTTATTCACACGTAGAGGGGAAAAATTAGAGGGAACATTGACGTGAAGCATTTAAATTCCGAGGCCACACGTTTCTTTTCGTCTCTCCCTGGCCCACGGGGTACAGAAGGCAAGAATCAGCAGAATCACACGAGGGCAAGTGCAATGCGACACGCCACCACGCTTTGCAGCTTCCGGGTGCCTTCTGTCTTGGGTAGGCTCATCCCTCCCAGCCATCTGGCTGGGGACCCCACAGCCACACCCATGCGTGCAGAGCTGGTCAGTGAGGCACAGAGAGGGTCGCTGCCTCGTCCAAGATCACACCTGCTCTACTGCAGCACAGGGAACAGAACCCAGAGCGCTTGACTCGGTTCCTAACCGCAAGACTACCCTTCCTTCCTGCACAAATACATGAAACATGCCCGGAGTCGAGAGAACGACGCTCAGCCCAAGAGCTTACCACATCCCCTGCTGCCAGGCCTGTGGGTGGCGGGAACAGAGCGAGAGACTGTTACATTTCACTGCCCAAAAGCGATGGCTGGGACTGGCAAGAGGGGCCTGGCTTTTGTATAATCCACCCCCAGGATGACAGGGACAGCTGTCGCTTTAAAGGCTATGGGGTGCTTTCTTCCCTTGATCGAAAGCCTCCTTGCAGCAGTACGCAAGGCTGCAGGAACGGCAGACCCCCCCATGGCACTTGACTGTCAGACTATGCCAGCGCAGCAGGGGACACTCAGGATAACGTGGGGTCTATGCCCCGAGGGCAGGGTTTTCTTCAACCTCTGCTCTGATGGCTTGGCATTTCTGGTGTCATTAGCAATAAGCAGCAGGCGTGGGTGGGACAGAAACAAATCTAGGCCAGAGGAACGGCCGGATACCTGGTACCAAGAGAGACTTGATCTCTCCGCCCTGCCCACAGCCAGGCTGAAACTCTCAAGCGTGGCGAGACCCAGCATGGGACAAAACAAAAGGCATCCCCACCCCCAGCACAGCACGTATGGGCAAGCGCCAGGAGGCTGCTGCTCTCACTGGCCGGTCGACGTTCTCACCCCGACACACGTGGGAATAAGGGCTTGAGAGGCAAATGGTGGGGGAGGGAAACCTGGATTCTGCTCTGAAGAGCAAATCTGGAAAAATGGCACCAGCTGTAAAAATCCCGGAAGCCAAACGCTGCACTTTGCAAGCCCAGAGCCGTGCAAGCGGGCCTGCAGAAGGGTGCCCACTAGGGCTTGCCAAAGTGCCAAGCGGGTGAGGTGCCCAGCTCCCAAGGAAAGTCAAAGGGAGTTAGGTGCCCAACTCAGGCGCCTTTGGGAGTCCCGGCAGACACCCAGCTGCCTCTTTAAGTGTGTAAATCTCTTTATAAATGTGGCCTCACTGATCAGCTGTTTGTCGGCTCAGCGCGGCAGCCATGTAAATTTAAATGAAGCCGCGATTATTTAAATCGCGGCTTCATTTCCCTTTGCCGATCTGTCTAATCTATATGCCTCCATCGACAGAGCCATGTAGTCTAGACACACCTCAAGTGTCAAGTAGGGTTCTTAGAAGCACGATTATTCTCCACAAAACAGAAAGCCAAAACTTTCATTAATTTCTCAGCCCTTACCCAGGCACAACTCCCATTGAGTTTAGCAGAATTTGACTCAGAGAACACAAGTCATTTCCCTGCTATTCGGTGGCGGGGTACTTGGCTACTTTCCATACATGAGGCTGTGGCACATCAAAACTCATCACACGTACATGCAGCAACTGCCAACTTCCTTCTGTTGCAATATTTCAGTCTTGTGTGTGTTTACCTCGCAGGTTGCGTTCCACATTACAAAAATGCTGACCAAATTCTTCAGACCCAGGGATCTACAGCTAAACCAGATATCCTGCAATTCTCATTGGCGTCTACTGAGCTGAATAACGTAGGTAGAAGAAACATTTTTAAAAACGAGGGAAAATGGGTTTGGGGCTCCATACAACTCAGGAGCCTTTTTGAAGCTTATGGGTGATCAGGGTAAAACCAAAAAAAAAGCTATTTTTGGTCAAACCATGAAGGACTGAAAAGTGTTTATTTTTAAAATGTTCTTCCTGCCAAGGGAGGGGGTGAAATGCAACAGGAAGGAGACAAATACATGACAGAGAAAGAAAAAAAAAAGTGGGTTCCTCACCTGGGATTAAGGTGGGTGAGAAACATTGTGAAAGTGGCCAAGATTGGAAGATTTCCACCCCAGAAAGGGGCTACTTCCTAACTCAGCTCTTTGGGAAGACCCCATCGCTTTGCCCCTCGTTTACACAAACGTCAATCAAAGACCGAGCCCGGGATAAGCCGTGGCACTGGCTATGCGCAATGTGAGTTTTGTATCCCCACTGCAGCCTACAGAGCTGCAAAGCAGCATCCAGCTCTGCCTCGTGCTCCCAACAGCGCTGTGACCCCCCCAAGGGCAAAGCAGAGAGCAGATCGGGACTCAGAAACCCCAGAGCCCCTCCCCGTCGCTTCCGCGTCTCTCTACTCACTTTCAGCTGGGATTTGGACACTTTGCCACTTTTCTCCACATCCAGGGCGGTGAAGGCGTACCAGATGGATTTTAAAAGCTCGGCTCGCAGGTCCATGGCTAGAGGCACAGATGACAGCGCCTGCTCCGTCAACGAGGATCCGGTTTCAGGAAGCTGACTCTTGTGCCAACAGGCCTCAGAATCCTGAATTGAGGGGCAGCAGCGCCATCTGATGACTGCCCCTCGGATAGGCCCGACAGCACTCCCATGCCTGGCCAGATGAAGATACTCCCCTTTCTGCCCTGCACCGGGGCATCAGTCCACCTCACTCGACTCTGCATTACCTTGCCTCTTCAACCGCCTACCCCCACATTTTAGGCACAATCTCAGCTCTGGACACAGGATTTGAGACTGGATATTACCAGCACTTGGCCATGCTCAAGCCACTGGCTGATCTGTTAGCTGGGTCTAAAGCCAGCCTGGTTGATCAGACAGCATCTTAATGATCTGGCAGCGGGACTTCCCAGTGCCCTGCAGCTGCTACATGTGTTCTGCCAATAGCCGCTGCTGGGCATGGCACCTCCCCGCACCCACAAAAGGGGAACAGATGCGAAATTTCTCAGCCCTTTGCCTGACAAATTTTGCTTTCGGCCCAAGTTTGAGACCAGACCGGAGAATCCCAGGGAGCGGGAACTGCTGAGGGCTGGGCAGGTGGCTGGCTGGGCAGTAACTCCGGATTTGTCTACACTTAAAAGTTTAAAGCACAGCCGCGGCAGCGCTTCAAAGCATGACCGCGGCACGAGCGCTGAGAATGCTCCCAGTGACCTATGTAAACCACCTCCACAAGGGGAGTAGGCTCCCAGTGCTGTAGCCTGGGTCACACTGGCGCTTTGCAGTGCTATAGCTTGCTGCACTCGAGGGGGAGGGGGAAGAGGTTCCCACACCCCTGTGCCCATGGGCGGCAGGTGATGTAGGCAAGGGAAAGCATTGCCTTCCCAAATTGTCTGCACTGCCCAGTTGCCTGGGAGGGGCTGGGGGACGCTTGGTAGCCTGGATCCCCGGCGGTCCAGAAAGATTGAGGCCATGCCACACGGCAGCCCTGGCCCTCAGCTGGGGTGGGCGTGGCTTGGCTGGAGAGTGGGGGAAAGGGTGTGAAGGAGCATGGTCTCAGGGAAGGGAAGGGGAGTCAGGTGTTGGGCCATCCTTTTACAGTCTTTGCAGAGCTGGAGACTCCCTGCTGAAAAACAGGACTGGCCAAGTCCTCAGGGAAGAGGAATGGCTTTGTGCTAAGATCATGGATGGAGATTTAGGAGATCTGGGTTCTATTCCTGGGACTACCCATGGTGAAGACTTAGAAGCCAGTGGCATGTCCTTTTGTCCACACCCTTACTGCTCCCTACTCCCGATGGTTTCTTGTGTGCTCTTGGGCCAGTCAATTAAACTTCAGCTGCTCCCGTCTGTAAAATAACCACCCAGACCCAACTCACAGGGCTGGGGGCAGAATAAACTGATCAATGAGGCGCTCAGATACTAACAAGGGCTGCGTATGTTTCTAGATAAAAAACGAAGGGGACTTGGGAGGTGCCTAGCAACTGCCCAATGAGCAGAGAGAGAAATTTTAACTCCCCCATGAGCCCAGTTGCAGGCTAAGCCCAGACTCAGTCACCTAGGGAGAGATTCGTTAGTGCCTACTAGAGGATCCAACAGGATCGAAATGTTAGCAGCTGCCTATAAGACAGTGGTGGGTGACCTCCGGCCCTCAGGTTGCATGCGGCCCATCGGAGTTCTGTGTGCGGCCCACCGGGCATTTTGTTTACCACTTCCCACAGGCAGGGGGGCCAGACTCTGCTGGTTTCCGTTCACGTCGGGTTTTTTCCTACCAGCGTTACTAAAGTGACATGCATGCAAAGCCAGGCTACGGGAAGTGAGGTGTGCGCTGGTTGCCCACAACACTGACCATGAGAGCCGTGCGCTCCCTCTGTGTCCGAACCACTGCCCCAGGTCAGTCAGCACAGCCTGCAAAATCTAGGTACGCAAGCGCCGTTCGCAAACCTGTTACCCTGGGAGCCTGTCTTGGCTATGACAACCTTGTGGCCCACGGAAGGAGGCCAACTCGCTAGCCTAGGTTGCCCATTGCTGCTGTAAGAGAAAGAAGCTCCTGGAAAGTCTGGGGGAGGTTTATTGCTAAGGCACACAGAGGACCAAGCCCCTAAGGCAATGCAGGGCAGAGCCAAAGTGTGTAAACTCAGCAGCTTTATTAAGTACATATCAAACCTTTCCCACTTTCTCCCTCTTCCCCCCATGGGCTGCAGGGATTGAATGAGAAAGAGAAAGGAAATTAAAAAAAACTTTAATTAGTTTTATTTAAACTCACTATTTACATCTAACTAGCTTGCGCCCCCGAGAAGTGCTGGCCTGCCCACGTGGAGTCCTACACCCGGCCCCACAGCAGCGGAATCTGGAAATGAGCTTGGCTGTTGCGTGGAAGGGGGATGGGGAGGGTGGAGGGAGAAGTGCCGTTGTGTCCAGGTTAAGGCAGATCCTGCCCGTGGCAGGCCCACAGCGTGGGCCGGAGATAAGCTCCGACTTCCAGCGTCAAGGAGTTATCGTCGTTGAGAACACCGAGACCAGGACTGCCTGAGGTTGCTGTGAGGGGGCTTTATTGCTTCTGTGCAGATGCTGCTTACACGACACTTGTGTTTGTCAGACCTTCTGGGTTCCTTCCTCGAGCACCTAGTGGGAGCGCGCAGACCCTGCCTCCCTGGAATGATTGCTGATGCCCCCGGGCGCCACGTAGGCTGTTGCAGCTCATCTTGCCTTGGAATTCCAACTCTTGGCCACAAAGGAGCACAAGAGCTTCTATGTCTTCTCCAGAGCCAGGGACATTAGCGTCCACGGAAAATGAGCAGGATAGTCCCAGATGGCAGCAGAGTGACTGCCCAGGATCCAGGAAAGCTCTGAAGCCTCCAGCCAAAAGCCAGCTGCCAGGTTTCTTAGAAAGATGTCACTTAAGCTATAGGAGACCTGTTCAAAGAGGGTCCCCTATCTGCTCTCACTGCCTGCCTGGTGCAAGACGGATGCACGTAAGTTATCACGGCCCCCCCCTTCTGCATTCGGTACCACGCATTCATTTGTCTTCCATGCAGCAGCTGGCACGGCTGTTTCAGATCCTGAAACCCCCAGCCGAACACAGGGGTCCATTGGTTTGCCATCCATGCCCCACTCAAGGCTCCCTGCCCATGGACTGTCCGATGCCTCAGCACCCGTTCTCAGACACAGCTGCACTGAGCGTTACAGACTCCTGTTGGATTGCTGCTGTCGCCATGCTGATGGCTTCTTCCAGGCTTTGCTGCTCTTCCAGCTATGAAAGGAGAAACACAAATGAATGGCATCGTTCTCCCATGCTCCAAGGCTGAGCCAGCCTGTATTTGACCTGGACAGCCTAGGGCAGAGTAAGATGCCAGGGGCTGGGGCGAGGTGGGAGGAGAGGAAGATGGGTGCAAAGGAGAGAGAAATACCAAGTGCTGAGGCCAAGCAGAGGGAAGGAAGATGGGTGCAGTCCGATGTAGGGGAGAAGAATGTGAGGCGTAGGCAACAGGTGCAGAGGAAGTGGAACACAGCAGAGAGAGGTGGGGTGGGGAGTAATGGAGTTCTGCGTGTTGAGGAGACGGCTGCACAGATGGTCTGGGGCAGCTGCCCCACTCCTCACGCTTTGGGAGGCCCTGCGGTGGCCACCTCCACTGCCCTAGAGACAGGCCTGGTGCAGCCTGATTCAGCCACCCAGCCCCTGGTAATCTCCCAGCTTGTGTGGCGCAGGGCAGGAGGAAAGGGGCAGATCAGGGCCTGCAGGGGGTTGCCCCAGGCCTCCATCCCCCTAGGGCCGGCCTGCTGCTGTAAGCGAGGCAGGCACTGTCAAATCCCTTGAAAGGGGGAAGAAGATGGGTGAGGGGGAAAGGCCACCAACAGAAACAACAGCAGACACGGCCAAGGCACACAGCTGGTGAGGAAAGTGAGGGGAGTCCAAAGGAAAGAACATAGAGGAAAGGGACACAGAGGCAGCCAGGAGACCTGGGTGCTGCAGCAGCCCCCTGGGGGCAGGTCCGAAGGAGATGCAAGTGGGAATCAGAGCAGGGTGACTGCACAGGAGTGAAGCTCAGCCCAGGCCAGGGTGTCCCCCTGTACCTGCACTGCAATGTGAGTGCCGCTGGCGGTGGCTAGCAATGCCACTTGCTGGTGATGGAGGGACGCGATGGCTGACCCTTCCGACATCACTGCCCCCGCAGTGACGATAGTAACCTGGAACACATACAGCCAAAGACATTACACGGCGCAAAGAGCCTCCTCGCACCCAGAACCGCCCCGAGTCGCAGAAAGAAACCCCTACCGGCTGCGTCTCAGTCCCGTCCGCACTGACCATCGTGACCGTGTGCGTGCCGGAAGCCGCAAGGTTCTCCTGTGGCATCGCGATGGTGCCACTCTGTGTCACCATGCTGATGGCACTGCCCAGGGCCTGTAAGTCCTCGTGGGACAGACTGACCTGTGACGAGAAAACAAATGGTTGGCCATCGAAGGGCAGACAGGACTCAGCTTGCACCAGCTGCCCTGCTGGGCAGAGGTGGTCACATGGGATATGAGCTGGCCCTTTGCCCATCCCTCTTCTGCAGCCCACTTGGCTTTCTCTAGTCCTGAGCTTGGCACCACGACTCCAGTGAGGAAGGGAGAGACCATGACTCCAGGCATGACCAAGGCACAGAGGCGAACTGACGTGCCCAAGATCACACGCAGTCAGTGACCGAATCGGGACTAGAACCCAGGAATCCTACTCCCCGTTCCCACCTCAAATCACTTAGCCTCATCTCACTCCCACTTGAAGCTCCTTCTCTCACGCTCTTGGGGGGCAGTTAGTTCATTTTCTGCGGCAACCTCAGAGGCCAATTGAGGAGCTATTCCCAGCAGCTACTTCCTGAGCCCTGGTCCGTAAGGGGGACAGGAACGGTGACTGTACGGACGTAATCTCAACACCAGGCAACATCGCAACCCAAATCCAGCCAACGCCACGAGAGAGAGAAAGCTGTTAGCGTCCGACGAGTGCCCAGAGGGCAATGACAAATGGGGTGAACCCTCCTTTGCCCGCCACGTCAAAACTGATGAATGAGGGCAGAGAAATGGAGAGGCAGCTTGGCCCGCATGACTCAGGCTGCTCCAGATTGATGGGTACAGCCCGCTGCTCTCCGGCAGCTTTCAGCAAATGAACCCTAAACTCAAAGCAACGAAGCAGCCTGACCTCCACCGCACAATGAGTGACTGGCCATCTCTATTTAGCCGAGAAGGAAAGGACCCACCAGCTGTCCAGGATGGAGAATGCGAGTGGTGGTTAGAGGCAGGGACCAGCTCTGTTAGCTGCACCCCAAACTCTAGAGGACCCCGTGGTTTCTGTACCTGCTGTGTTCCGTCCTGAGAGATAAGCGAAACCTGGGTCGGTATACCATCCTCCTCCTCTTCCTCCTCCTCTGAAAGGAAAGCAATCTGCTGGCGCTTCGGTGGGGGGCTCCTTTCGGCGGCGGCAGCAGCTGGGCAAACAGGAAAGGGAGCACCAGTGAGAAGGGCAGTGCCTGGCTGTGGCCCTGGATCTAGGACCCTGGGGTCTGCCTGCTCCCTGAAGGGATAGAGCATGGGATCCTAATGAGAACAGCTGGAAGACAGGCTTTGTCTGAGTGGCGGCAGGCTTAGAATGGGGGCACCTCCCCACAAAGCTGGCGGTGAGAGGGGGAGGGGCTGCAGGCCCAGGCTGGGGGGCTCATTCCCTCCTTTGGCTGCACTGTCTAATCCAAGTCAGCGTGGAGGACGTGTGCCACACCTTCTAGCTGCTGCTGTTCGTAGAGGGCCTGCTCGCTCTCCTCCGTGGCCTCCAGCTCTCCGTGGGCACTGCGCTTGTGCATGGCCAGCGTGGAGGTCTGGCGGTAGGTCTTCCCGCAGTTGTTGCACGTGTAGGGCTTGCAGTGTGTGTGAACCACATGGTGCTTGTACAGACTGGAGTACTCAGTGAAGCGCTTCCCGCAACCCGGCACAGTGCACATGTACGGCTTCTCGCCTAGGGTGGGGAGACACATGGTCACAACAACCTATCAATGTGGAAGCCTGCACAAACATTACCATGCGGAGGGGCGGGGGAGGGAATCTCCCCATTTCATATGGCACACCAAAGCATGAAGACAGTAGATTTGACCAAGGTCACCTAGTGAGTCAGTGGCAGAACCAAGAACAGAATCCATTATTTCTGCCTCCCAGCCCTGTGCTCAGACCAGGCCTCGGTGCAGCATTTTCCAGGCAGATCTCGTCCCACTCTGCACAGCTTTGTGTGTCCACAGAAAAATGGATCTGTCAAGCCTTTGAACCTTTATGGAGTGTTTTATGTGTCTATTTTATAGGGGAGAAATGGGTTACAGAACCCCAGCCCAGCCAGAGTTTGCTACAGGTTGAATCTCTCTAGTCCCGCACCCTTGGAACCTGACTGGTGCCAATCCAGAGAATTTGCTAAACCATGGGCAGTCAATATTGTCTAGCAGCATTAACAGCACTTCCACTGCTTGCTGGGCTCTTTGAAGATATTTAAGGGTAAATCAGAGCTAAGGAGCAGCACAGAACGCTGGCAGAAACCAATGGAACTGGACAACCAGCGTTGTCAGGTATAGACAATGTAGTCACTAGGCTATAGAATCCGTTATCTTTCCAATGGGGGAAACTATACCCTTGCCCGCAGCTCACCTGTGTGAATTCTCATGTGGTTCTTGTAGTTGGTGGCGCTCGTGAATCCTCTCCCACAGTTGGGCTCGGGGCACATGTACGGCCGCTCCCCCGTGTGTGTCCGGATGTGGACCTTACGGATGTTGGAGGTGGTAAAAGAGCGGCCACAGCCCTCAAAGGGGCATTTGAAGGGACGCTCACCTTCAGCAACAAACAGAAGAAAGGCACGATGTGGCTTCTGTCAGTCAGACCACCAGCTCCCCAAAGGTCTTGGAGTTTGAAACGGTGACCACATCCCCACCACTATGTCTGTTGCCCTGATGAGTTCCACAGGGCATCTGGATAATCCAGGCTGCCTCGTACACAGGACTAAGCAGGAAGGAAGGACTGCAAGGCACACACAATGGCTTCTTCCCATCCCCCTAACCTGATGCTCGACAGTGTCTCTCCCCAGAAAAACTCATTCTACTCGATGAATTTAGCACTAAGCCAACAGCACAGTCGGGGAAGAGCACAAATGTGTCTCAGCCCTGCCTCTTAACACAGGAGGGAAGCAAAGTCTCCGTGGCCAATTAAGTCCTCTCTGATGGGGCTGCCGTTTGCAGACAAGTTCTAAAGGAAACCAACTAACACCCCAAATGCCTTCCACTGTATTTTTTGTAAACACTCATCAGACTGAAAAGGTGAGGCTCTGGTGCCTTTCGCTATGTCAGTGTGACACCAATGCACTTCTGCTGGGAAGGATCTAAGGGCACAGAAGTTTCATCCACCATGTAGGCACAGAGCAACGCAAATCAAGAAAACAACAACAAAATGATTGAACTAGCTCAGTTTGTTAGTCATAATGCTCGCTCGGCTTGTGATCTACTCTTCCCCTGACCTGGATCTGTGGACCATTTACACGAGTGGTGAGACTTGGGGTCCACAGACCATGTCTAAGAGCTCCAAAGTGATCCACACCTCCATTTGACTTTTTTAGCAGTCTGCAACTGAAAAAAGGTTGAAAACCTGGTTTAGACAGTATCGTTGCACCGTGTTTGTACTCCTCTGTCTGTCTGTCTGCACCCACCTGCTAGCTCTCAGCTTGTGAGCTCTCTGGGATGGAGACCATCTTATGATGTTTGTACAGCACCTAACGCCACGGGGTCCTAGGCCTAATAAACTATCAAGATGGACACTCGCTTCCCTGCCATCGAGAACGTCAGACTGGGGAGGACTGTGCTCAGGCCTCTTGCCACGTGGCAATGCAGCCCACCTGTGTGTGTGCGGATGTGTTTCTGCAAGTCCCCAGAGGTTTTGAAGGCTTTGCTGCACATGTCCTCCGGGCACTTGTACGGCTTCTCACCGGTGTGCGTTCGCACATGGCTCTTCAGCCCGTATCCTGCAAGGGAAGAGGGGACAGGAAGTTTGTGCTGCAATCTGCCGCATGTAACATGACAACACATGGACAATCTCTTACTCCATGGAATTTCAGAGCTTTGTCCTGGAATCTCAAAGGAAGGAACCAAAGGTCCAATTAGTTCTTCACTTAGATCAGGGTTTCCCAACCTATGGGTCAGGACCCAAATATGGGTCGCCATTACATTTCAAAAGAGTCGCCAGGTGTCTCCCCAGGAGGCTCTTAAGGAGCCGTTCACACATTTTTTGAATTGCCCAAGTCTTCCTGAATTATCAAAATGGGTCCCCATCTGGAAAAGGTTGGGAACCGCTCACTTAGATAAACTAAACTCTAAGCAATTTACAACGAGGGGGAGGTTATAAGCAGTTGAGGAGGAAATGTGTTTTACTAAGGAGGCCTTAAAAACGGAGCTCCCACGTAATAACAGAACAGGCAGCCTCAGGAGTGATGTGCACGGGAGCTTTTCGGCAGGTGATCTGTAACCATTACCTGTAGCGAATGCTTTCCCACAGCTCGGGAAGTCACATCTGTACGGCCGGTCGCCTGTGTGAGCTCGCTCATGCACCTGGAGAGAAAGAGAAGGGACATAATGTGAAGCCAAAACTCAGGTGGAGCAGCATGTGGAGAGCTGGGGGAAGAAGCACTCTCAATTCCAGACCACCCACCCCAACTCAGGCAGACACCGGGCTCTTGATCGCTTCCTGCGCTGAGCTGACATGCAGCAGCAGTGTGCTCTCAGCCCTGGTCTAGACTAGGGTTAGCTACCACCTTTTAAACCCCTAGGTGACTGAGTAAATTGGTTTTTAACACATTTCCTGCTAAGGTTCACTGCAACCAACTAACGTGGTAAAACGACAACCTATGAGAGAACACATTTCCAAAACACACTTTCCCCCCTCTGTTCTGTGCAGTCTTGTAGCCGTGATGGTCCCAGGATCTGAGACTCACAAGGTCGATGAGGTAACTTCATTTCAAGTGACTGCCTCTAATATGAATTACCCCTTCTGCTTACCAATCTGTCCTACCTTGTATTTAGCTTGGCCACTCTGCTTCCTGACCCAGACCTGAAGAAGAGCAGCTCTGTGTGGCTTGAAAACTCAGACCTTCCACCAAGGGAAGGTCAATAAAAGATGTTATCCTAGCCCAGATAAGGCCTTACACAAGTATGAGCAATCTAGGTTAGAGTGTGAGCTGCAAGAGTGGCTCTCCTTCCTCTCAGCGGGCTGCAAGATTGTCATCCCCAAGATGGTCTCTTGGGACAGGGCAGTTTTGCAAACTGCAGTTGTGTATCTAGAATTCGTGGGCTGAGCCGACTGAATTGTAGCAGCACTTTGGATGCAGAGGGAGCGCGCAATCAGTGTTGTGTGCAACCAGCATGCTCCTCACTTCAAATGCCTTTGCTTTATGAGCAAATCACTCTAGTAATACCAGCAGGAAAAAACCTACCCGGACAGAAACCAGCAGAATCTGGCAACCCTGCATGTTGCAAAATGTCTCATGAGCCACACACACAACCTGATGGGCCAGATGTGGTCCACAGGCCAGAGGCTCCCCACAACTGCCTTACACAGTTGCTGTGTTCTGCTTCAAGCTACGTACTGGACAGCAGGAAAACAAGTGTCTCTAATGCTTAGGTAGGGTGCGGATCCCATTCATTGCTGCAGAGGACACATGGCCTGCCATCAGCTCTGCTCTGAAAGCAGCGCAGCTCAGCAGCCTCTAGTAGCTAGTGATACACAATTCCACTGTTAGGAAGAGATCCCTTTCCCCAACCCTCAAGGCTCCTCATCACTTCTCATGTGGATATTCCCAAGATGCCTCCTTCCTCCAGGTGACAAACTCCGTCTCTCTGGCTCTTAACTGTTAGATACACCCCCAAAATGGCCATTGAAAGTCACTGCAGAGTGCCACGTTCCTTTCACAGGCATCCTGGTCTTTTCCATCATGAGACCAGGTTTGCATCGGAGTCCTCTGGCTGAAGCTTTGGGTGCCAGTGCAGTAGCTGGCTTACCTTTAGATGGTGGGCTGTAGTGTAAAGGCGTCCACAACCTTTGTAACCACAGCGGAAGGCTCTGTCACCAACCTGCTGCCCCTTCCCGTTGCTGTGCATCTCTTCGTCCCGCAGAGCCTGCCGAGGAAAACAGCGAGGCTAACTAAAAAACCACCACAAGAACCACAAAAGACTCTGCAAGACCAGGATGAACGCACCCCTGCACTCTCATCTTGCACAGGGATCTCTCTGAAAATGAGTGTGATGTACATACAAAGTCACAGCTGCACACACAGAGGGCAGTCAAGGGGAGGGAAGCCATGATTTCTGGGCTCTGTTTCCCAGCTCACTTCACTGCTCTGTGCCTCCGTTTACTCATAAGTAAAATACGACTCTTAAGATCTACCTTACCCTGGAGTTGTGAGGCCTCTTTAATTAGGTTTGCAAGGTGTTTTGAAAATCTCTGATGAGAGGTGCTACGGGAGAGCTAAGCACACACAGATTATTATCGGCCATATCACAAACTGAACACAAATGTCACGTTTATGATCCTAATTTTCAGCCCTGAAAAATTCCACTGGCCTCCTTGCCCATCGTAAGTCATTCCCTTCACCGACGAGGGGATTAAGTACCTTTAACTTTCCCATCACCATCTCCCATCATACCCAGAGTAGGTAAGCAGATTGTGTGTCTGGGCTAGTACTTTTTTGGGACCAACTGCAAGTCTAGTTGTATGATCCACAACATTTATATGCTGACAAATTCTAGTAGGAAACAGCTCTATAAGTAGGTGATATCAACAGAAATAGCCAGACTAGAAAAAAAGATTAGCCATTTAACTGGTTGAGTCAAACAACCCACACCCACAGTGGTGGGCTGGTAAGTTAACGGGAGTGGAGTCAAAGAAAGATCTCACTGACTAGTACTAACCTGGGAGGGGGCATTGTTTGAAATCTCATTCTTCAAGTGGCAGCTGCTATTCACTCTCTCTTCCTCCTCAGAGACCTGCAAGCAGAGAGACCACAGCATCTGCTTATGCCCCTTTGCAGAGTATAGAAGAGATGAGCCATAACCAAGCAATGAGTCATTCACACCAGGAGATCACACACCTGGGCTGCTATTCTTCAGACCAAAGAGGGAAAATGGGAAAAGATTCAGGAAAGGGCAACAAAAATGATTAGGGGTTTGGAACTGGTCCCATATGAAGAGAGATTAAAAAGTCTTGGACTTTCCAGCTTAGAAAAGAGAAGACTAAGGAGGGATATAAAGAGGTCTATAAAAATCATGACCGGTGTGGAAAAAGTGAATAAGGAAAAGTTATTTACTTGTTCCCATAATATAAGAACTAGGTGTCACCAAATGAAATTAATAGGTAGCAGGTTTAAAACAAAAGGAAGTTTTTCTTCACGCAGCGCATAGTCAACCTGTGGAACTCCTTGCCAGAGGATGTTGTGAAGACTAGGACTTTAAACAGGGTTCAAAGAAGAGGTTAGGTCAATCAATGGCTATTTGTCAGGATGGGTAGGAATGGTGTCCCTAGCCTCTGTTTGTCTGGAAATGGATGACAGGAGAGGGATCACCTGATGATTACCTGTTGTGTTCACTCCCTCTGGGGAACCTGGCATTGGCCACTGTCGGCAGACAGAATACTGAGCTAGATGGACCTTTGATCTGACCCAGTATGGCCGGTCTTATGCATGAAGACTATAGGTCCCTGAACCCAGCGCTCCATATTAAAGTCACTCAAATTAAGATGGAGCACTGCATGCTGGGATAGGGAATCTCCACAACCACTTGGAGAAAGCAGACATCTGGACTGAGAAATGTTATGGGTCTCATGGTGTGCTACATTAGCCATCTCCACCAATAATCTCCTTATGAAGAAAAACATGCATCACTGATTACTTATACAGGAAAACATTAATTTGCCTTTTTATTTCTTCTCACACGCCTTTCTGTCTCTGTCTAATGCTCTGTAGCCGTGTCTATCACTATTCTAATGCTCTGTAGTCTTCTTGCCACTTGCTAGTCTATTCATGTTTCCTGTTTCAAATTCTGATTTGCACTTCTCTTTACCACTGCTGTCCAAGTAGCACTACTAATACCTTCTTCCCTTTCACATGTCATTGTGGAACTCTCTTTCTAGATAGCACACTGATGTTTCCCAAAGAATATGAGTCTGAGTTTTCTTCAGTTCATTTCATTAGAACACTGACTCTCCTCTTCAGTGCAAGCTATAAAGCATTTTTTGTGTTTGGGTCTTTCACTTGTACAGTCTTCTTTTAACTTTCACCATCCTCTTCGCCTTGACAGCAATACAAAGGTGACAATCGCTGCTCGCACATCCATCTGTCAACGATACACTAAACAATCTTGACATGTAGAGGCAAGCTGGTTCTTGTAGTACCGTCTGGAGTGTTTCAGGTCACGTTACTGAATTTCCTCATGAGGAAACATTGTTCCACCTACCACTAGGTAGTTCATGCTGCAAATTTCTACTGATCAGTCACCATTTTGTTCATGTTCAAATCCCTGCCATACTTGCCAATAACTTAGTCTGACACTTCATTACTACTTCCAAACTTTGCATTACAATCACCCACACTCGCTATGATTTCAAGCTTGGGGACCTTGGTGAACACATCCTGTAACAAATCATAAAAAGCATCTCTTTCCTGATCCAGCTTTTCATTGCTCAATGCTGCATTTGCAGCCAATGAAATGTAAATAGCCCAACACAAAGTGGAAATTCAGGAGCAGTTTCACATCTGCAACTCAGCACCACCCTGAATGCTTGAGCTGACAGAGGTGGGGAAAGGTATTCCCTAATAAGAATGGGGAGCCTTTAAATATTCATTAATGGAGTCTGAAAACACCCATGTTAACCTGATTCCCACAAGAACACTGTCCAATTTCTCTTCCAAAAGAAGCTTTAGTGCCAGGCAGTTGCGTATCCTTAACCCCTGTCCTGATCTGCTCTGGGAATCAGATTCTTCCCATGAGCCTGCCAGCCATGCTGCCGGACCATGAAAGGAGTGCTGCATCCTTACCTTGCTGGCATATTGCTTGAGAGCATTAATGGTATCAGCATCAAAGGTGTCATCTTCCTCCTCCCCAGCCAATTCCTCCAGCCCTGTTTCTGCCTGCACGGCCAGGATGGTGCTGCCAGCTGGCACGACAACAGGACGATGTATGTAGGCAGTGGAGCCGTCTTCCAGCTGGACCTCCTCCAGGGCATTGGCATCATAACCCTCTGGAGGGGGCCACAGAAATCAAACACTAGTTAATTGGAGGACTGCTTATGGGCAACTGCTTCCTATCTATTGGCACAGGAAGACCTAATCCTGGCATTTCCTCACCTCTGAGAGCTTGACTCTCCAGAATTAATGTTCTTTTCACTTTTTTGGGTGTAATTATTATGTACAGTAGCAGTAAGCACTCTTACAAAGGCACACATCAGTCTGTTGCTATTCAGATTTATTCATTCGCAAAAATAAGAATGACTATTTCATGTATCAACTATAATTCCCTGTGTCACAAGCTTTGCTATAAAGTAAGCATCTCCAGCCAGTTGTGCGCCCTCCTCTGTTACACCATACCTAGAAATGACCATAGAGCCAATAACCTCAATTCATAAAAAACATTCAGCATAAGCAGGGAATGTTTTAAGAATTCTTGGTTAAAGGTTAATCCAAGTGAACCTGGATATTAGCAACATCAGCCAGGATGTGGCTTTCACATTATGTTTCTGTTGATGGTACTTTCACATCTGGATTTCTTATACTTTACATCATTCGAGCTACATTCTTAGAAACCCGCAGGACTTTGTTAAATCCATTGGAGGCTTGACCCTGACAGAGGATGGAAGAATTAATAATTACCTTTAGGTGTGTTGTGTATAAAAGCCATGCTGCCATCTTCCAACACCACTTGCTGCCCATCTTCAAAAGCTACAGACTCTGTAAATCAGCATAAGCCGTAGACACTGGAGTAAGGAACGTCATGTCTGGGTCACAGAGTTAATTAGCTCACACAACAGAGCTCACTTCAAAAATGTCCTACTTGTTTTTAAAACCTGCCATGGTCTTGCCTGAGCTGCCCCCACTTCAGCAAATTTTCTCCAGCACTCACCACTACAGGAAACGAGCTCCTCAATCAGTAGTGAATTTATTCTCCCCAAGTCCCTGTGAAATGGGGAAATGAGACTCTCTCTATTTTACAGATGGAGAACAGAGGCACACGAGGATTCGTGGACTTGCCAAGGTCACAACAAGTCTTGGGGCAGATAAAAGAGCCTAAACATCCTAAGTCACACTCCATTCATCAGCCTATCCTTCTCCTCTTTTTCCATTTATTTTGCAGCCAACTTCTCTGTCCCTTTACAATTCCTTACCATGGTTGGTGCAAGTTCTATCCTCTGTGGTTCTTACCATGTGAAACAAATTCCCTTCCCCTCTCAGCTGTGTTAACGCCATCTCATTTCAAATCCGAGATGAAAACGTATCTATTGATGACCCAAGCTCTGGGGCTTCTATCACTTTCCTGGGGAGACTATTCCAGAGTCTAACATAGCTAATAGTTTAGAAAGAGCTCATGTCTCACTGTTCACATAAGCACAACATTAGGGTGCTATATGGTTAATGCACATGGGCACAGAGGCTATTTAAGGAAGACACACAGTTTACAGAACTTATCAGACTTCTGATCAGACAGATACACACTGTAGAACAGCGTTTCCCAAACTATGGGCCGCGGCCCGGGATAAAAATACCGGGCCTCAGTGTGGCTGCCAGGCTGTTCCGGGCTCCCAGACTGCCCATGCAGCGCCGGGTTCCCCAAGCCCTCAGCCGGGCTGGGCGGATGCAGCCGTATGTTTCAGGCTCCTGGCAGAGGCATAGTGAGGGTTACCAGGTGAGCTCTTATTATGGAGGGGGAGTTGGATTGGGCCACAGGGAAGCAGGGTCGGGGCAGTGAAGCTGCCCAGGGGAAATAGGGAGGGGAACCAGCCAGCAGAAGTAGGGCTGGCTGGGGAAAGGAGAACCAGCTGGTAGAAGTAGGGCTGGCCAGGGGAGATCGCCGGAGGGGGATGGGGGGGGGAACCAACCAGTGGGGACAGTGAGGCTGGCTGGGGGAGATCGCTTTGCTAAAGCTGGCCCTGGGGGCTCTGGGAGGACAAAAAACAACGTATTCGCATATTTGTCATTTGCTTAATGAATATGCAAATTAATGTTACCAGTCCTCCGAAAGCTCGTGAATGGATTTACCGGTCCCCATGTCAAAAAGTTTGGAAACTCCTGATGTAGAAGGAGGACCAAGACAATACTATTTTAACCTGCATCTGTTTTCATCAGCAACAAATTTGGCCATATATCAGTTTACTGCACATTTCACAGGAAGTCACATATGACAGAAAAAGCATCTACATTTTTATTCAGCACTTAAACAAAAGGTGGGGGAATGAAGCACACGCAGATGGACTCCTTGAGGATAGAATTTAGAGACAGGACTGTCAAGCAGATCAGCTATGAGTCATGCCCATAATGTCCCTCAAACACAGGGGTAGGGAACCTTTTTTGGATCAGGGGCCGCTGACCCACAGAAAAATCAGTCGGGGGCCATACACAAGAGAAACAAAAAAACCCACCCCAAACCCTGACAAGTCCCCTCACTGAGGAGAAAGGCTCTCCTCACATTCTCTGTGCACACTAGAGCCTAGTAGGCCCAGACCAGTAGATTTTGTGTGCTCCAGTCCATGCAGTGGGGAGGAGGTGGTGGTTGGGGGGGGGGGCTGCAGTGCCAGTTCAGGCTTCCCAATGCTGGGGGGGGGAGCCCTGAGCCTTTGGGGCTGCATCCAGGCAAGCTGGGGGCCACATCTGCCCTCCAAGCCTTAGATTTCCCATTCCCAGTCTAGCAAAATAGGGATACATAGAATCCTAGAACTGGAAGGGACCTCAAGAGGTCAAGTCCAGTCCCCTGCCCTCACGGCAGGACATTCCCAAGGCCACCTGTGTTCAACTCATTCTCACCTTTCTGGACTGTCACTTGATGGATGTAAGCAGTCGTCCCATCCTCAAGCTCAATCACTTGCCCTTCAAGCAGCTTCTCTCCTGCAACAGAAAACCATCATGGCTGCCCGCAGTGTTTCCAGTACACTGGGCGGTTCCCATTTCTTCACAACCCCTTTGCTATGTCGCCTGAAGAGAAATCTCACAGGATCACAATCTCCACAGGAGAGCGTTACTTTGTCAATCCCTATTTGGATTTAGAACCAGAGTAATGGGCACACTCATGAATACCATAGGGAAGATTAAACCTCCCTTTCCTACATTGTCTGTATGGAGGAAACGGGCCAAGGCGACCTCAACCCATCACTGACCGGATACAGGAGACTTTTGCCAGCTCTCTTTACCATGTAAACAAATGAAGTAAATGGAACAAAAGCAAATACGGCAGCCGACAGGGTCCCACAATGGCATAAATGAGGGACAAAGTGCCTTTGTGTCTTTACTTGGTCAAGGACCAATTCTTAGAAAAAAATGTGTCCAGATCCCGAAGCACCGACTGCCTCTACCCTTGGCAGGCAGTGAGAAATGGAACATTGCAATCACGTAATTAGGATTAACATCTTGCTTCTGAAATATATTTCTAGCTGTGATGTTTTAGTAACTTACAGAACCCCATTCTACTTTCAGACGGTGCAAAGCATTTGGGCTAGAGCCATAGAGCCGAGGGATGGGGAACTTACATCCCGGTCCCTGGCTTGCTCTGATCTGACTCATGAGGCTCGGGGCTCCTCCCCTAGCAGCCTGGCAGTCCAGTGCTGGTGCTTTAGCCATGAGGGAGGACACTGAGGCACAGTATCCCCCACGTGGCTGCACAGCACGTGCTCAGCCGAGGTAGGAGGAGCCCCAAGCCTCGCAGGCTGGATCAAGGCAAACTAAGGGCTGCATCCAGCCCAAAAGTTTGAAAAGAAAAAGAAAAAAGCTGCTTTGGGAACAGCAGTGCAGGAAAGCTCTGTCCCTGCATTGGCTTGCAGGCTCGAGCTCGATTGCTCCCACTGGCCAGGATTCAAGACCAATGGGCATGGTGGGGTGCAGTGCACCCCCTGGCAGCTGTGCCAGACAGGCACCCCAACCCTCCGCCCTCCATCCACACCCTGCACCCCCACCCTGCTTCTGCACCCCACTTCCTGCCCAGACCCCGACCCCCCCAGCCCGCTCCACAGCAGCCCTCTCCCAAACACTGAACCCCTCATTTCTGGCCCCATTCCAGAGTGTAGGAGGCCCCACAAACTCTACTAGCCCCAGGCCTCAGAAGAGTTAATCCAGCTCTGGGAGTAAGTCCTGAGCCTTGACCCGCCAGCAGTGGGTCTGAAGCATAGTTCCTGCTAAGGGCACGTCTGCGCAGCCATGTACAAAAAAATTCTTCCCCCGCCCACCTCCTCTGGTGGCAGGCGGACCTGCCTCATGGTATGGGGGAGGAGGGGAAGGGTCCTGCTCCGGTGGCTGGGAACAGGACATGCCACATGGCTGGGGAGGGCGGGAGTTTCTGTTCCTGCAGCCAGGAACATGTGTGCATTAATAAACTGGGCGCCACGGTGGCACACATCCAAACCTGTGCATGCAACCTCATTCTGCTCATGGTTGGAAAATCTTAGAGGGAACACTGGTCTGGAGCTCATGGGAAGTGAGGCGAGTCTCTTCTTTTCTGCTTCTCAGTTGGAAGCCAGATCTGTCAGGTTTATTTTTAATCCTTCTCACGTGGGAGCCAGATCAATGAGGTTTTTGTTGTTTTGTTTTTGCTTTGCTTCTCATTTGTGCATGCACCCTGACTGATTTTGCTGTGGGCTATGACCCCCAACTCTGTGCCATCACTGAGGGAGACCAGAGGATCTGGCTTCGCAGGACGAGGGAGTGGAGAACCCCAGAGGGCAAATGGAAGAGAGCCCTTCAGCTCATGCACACCTGGTATGTGATCTGTGCTGCCTTCTCTTGCCGACCAAAGGATCACTAACGGCATTTTTCTTGAAGGCAAGGTTATGCTCTGACAGAAGTCATTCCCCAGAAAGGTGGAAATGCTGTAGTGAAGTTATATAATCACAGAACAGGAGAGCTGGAAGTGACTTGAGAGGTTACCTAGCCCAGTGTTTCTCAACCAGTGATACCCTTCGGGGTACTCGAGAGAAGTCTGGGGGTGCATCAATTCAACTGAAATTTGGAGAAAACTGATTTTTTGTTTTAAGTTTTACAGCACTATTATTTTTGTAATTTTTACACCCAAAAATGTCATCGCCCACCTGACTACTATTAAGTTGTTTACTATTAAGGTGTTGCAATGGCAGAAAAAAAATTGTGTGGGTCTGAAAACTGTAGGTACTGGGCGTACTTATATTTTTGTTGTTGAAAAAAGGGGTACTTTATTTAAAAAAAAAGTTGAAAAACACTGACCTAGCCCAATGTCCAGTGCTGAAGCAGGACTAAGTAAACCTAGACCACCCCAGGCATAGTTTGTCAAATCTGCTCTTTAAAACTTATAGGGATAGAGGTTCCACAACCTGCTTTGGAAACTTAATGTCAAGTGTTTTACAATAACAAGTCCAAAGTATTTTCATTCAGCTCTTCTCATGGGAGGATTTCAATTAGTTAATTGAACATGCCTGTGATAAAGTATTACTATCCCCATTTTACAGCTGGGAGAACTGAGGGACATGAAGCTAAGAAACTTGCTTCAGGTTACACAGCATCTCAGTGGAAGAGCTGGAAAAAGAACCTAGGAGTCCTGGCTCAAAGTGCCTGCTTAAACTAAAAGACACGGTTATTCACAATATAGAGAACATAAGGTTTTCCGCAATCACCTTTGCTGTGACTGGGTGCAGACCTGGCCCAAAGGTTTAGATCAAACTCAATGCTAACGTTACAGAGCAGCAGTTATCATCTACACTATAGAAATGCCATGGTTCCTCAGAGAGAGAAGCCAAGGTCTCTTGTGTAAATACATCTCAATCTCTGTATTAATAATAAATCTCTGTATTAATAATTTTATCATTGACGTTTTTATTTTAACTTGTATCAAGTCCTTTTAGTTTTGTAGTATGTCTTTAGGTTTGCATTAAGTCTTTTTACATACAAATTTTGTATCTTGTAGACTCTGTACCCCCTTTTGCTTAATTGATTGCCCTGTTGAGTGAATGAGGTGTGAAAGGCAAGCACCTCCGGGCACTTGCAACTGTTGGAGAGAAGATGGAAGCCAGATCCAAGAGCAATGAGAAGAACGAGACCTATGAAGTAGGCTCCCTGAAAGAAAACTGGAGATATGGAGGCCTTGGGAGTCAGCAGCAAGTGCCTGCTTTTGGAAGCACCCTCTTTGAAGGTGAATGTGGCAGCATTGAGACACCACCAAGAAGGCGGCACCACAGATGTCTAACTGCATATGCATATGACGACTCTCACAGATTATGCATATGCATGTGATGACTAACTGGTGTAGATCTGCATGAGAGGGAAGATGCTATAAATCTAAGGCATCTTGCAGGGGAACACTGGGTCTCATCTTGTCAACGTCAGAGCATTGATCCGGATCGGCAGAAGCCAAGCTCCACTCCTCCCCCATGTAACTCACCTGGCCAGTGCAATTAGCGGGAGCTCTTGGTAACAACAAGACGGAGTGTGTGTGTGCGCGTGCGCATGAGTGTTACAGATCATATGCATATGATAAGTGTTGATTGATATACGTGCTACCGATAAATATGGCGTTTTGCCTTTTCCCATGCAGTACTTTTAAGTACAACACTTTGTAGTTCTCTGAGGACTTGTCTCCTCTATGCTGAGGATCAGTGTCATAGCAATCAATCCACCAGCCACTGATTTACTGTGTGTTGACAGCGAGGCTTAGTGTAGACTAGGCCTGACCAAAGACACATCCTCCCGCTATTGTTGAAACAAATGTATGGGATAACCTTAATGGGCTGTCTAACAAAGAAGAGTCAAAAAACAGGTTCTAGTGCTGCAAATCAAACTGAATGAACAAAACACCACTTTACCTCCTTGTACTGTGTGACGTAGTGGGGGTACTTGCTGGGCTGTGGTGACCTCTGCTGTCCGAAGCAAGACCCATCAGGGAAAACCTTATTATGCAAAGGTACCATACCGGTTGAACCAGCTACCCCCCATGGGGAGAAACAAAGGGAGGTGGAATGCTGCCCTGGCTGGGGGCAGGGCTGGGAGAGGTAGAGTTAGTTCCTGTCTGGAAAGCAGGGGAGAAGGAGCTGGGGAGGGGGGCTGGGACTCCCCTATCTCAAGGGGGGGCACTGAGGCCTCTTAGCCCCAGTTCCTATAACCAGATTACATCTGTGCTATGCTGTATCCTGGAGGAGCAATAAACCACCCTCAATTCCACTGGCTGGTGGAGTCTGTTTGTGCCATTTCGGGGTGCAGGAGACGGGGGACCCCCAATGCGCCGTCACATACTGTTACTACATTTGAGAGGACCCTGAATGCTCTTGCTAACAGTCTAGTGATGATGCCTGGGGAAAGGGTATCACAGGTGGAGAACACTATTCTCTGGATTCCCCTGTCAGGTATGATACAGCTCACACTTGCTGACCTTCAGGACCCCACACAAGACCTGTTCCTGCAGACTTGTGTCCCAGTTTGTGGGACACACAAAACATCTACTGGAGAGGCTTAAGTGTAATGAATTTGACATCAGATACTGCGTGGACTATGTATTTTGTTCAAGTTCCCAGAGACTGCATGAGGTGAACATTTTATAAATTCCCAAACTAAAATAACAGATATTGCATTCAGTGTCAGTTTACTTCACTAACACTGAACACACTATTCATTTGAGTGAGAAAGATGCTAGCGAAAACCAAATTCTATGTTCTTTAGTCAGATAAACACTTAGCTGCACTTCAGCAGGAGTTGCAGCCTATAATTAACCTGCAGAGAGAAAGCTAATCACTGTACTCTGAACCTATCATCCTCTGTTTGCATTACAGTAGCTGTCTTGGCTCTGGTATGTTAGTTTCAACATCAGTGGTATGTTTCCTCTTTATTAAGGAGTCACTCTTCAGTGAAATCTAACAAACGCTAGCTTCTTGCCCAGAGCAAGTCAACAAGGAGAACAGCAAGATATTATGTTCTCTGATTTTTCTGTGTCACAACATATCTAGGCTCAGTAGCCAAAAGGATCTCTTCTTACCTTTGATGGCCTGCTGAATGTAGGCTGTTGTCCCGTCAGTAAGGGTCACTGCCTGCAGGCCCAGGCTCTCCATAGTGCCCTGAAGACTGCTCCTCAGACATGAATTTCACTTTAATTGGCACACAAGGAGCTTTTTGGAACAGGCAAGGAGTTTTCTTCTTTGTTACAAATCTTAGATAAAAAGAACATTTCAAACTATATTTCCCCCCAAAACATACTCATACTTATACATAAAAATGGGTGAATGTCAAACTACAGTTTGGGGGACGTTATTGTAGGATAATGTGCATAATGGGTCAAAGTCCAATTCTGTGGACAAAAATGAGGAGAACAAAGTTTAATGGTCAAGTGAATTGGCAGATTATTCTCTCTCTATAGGTGCAAAGGAAAATGCAAAGCATTTTGAAATCCAGAACAGAGAGCCCACATGAACAACTACTGCAGAAAAGCTACAATGCTTTAAATTCACATCCTATCTTCTTTCAGAAGAACTTCCCTGCATAAAGAAGACCTTATAAAAGCAAAAGGAGCATTCAGTCTCCAATCTCTGTGCTGTTGGTGACTTCTCTGCTAAGATAATATTATTTGGCCCCTTTGGAAATTAAGTGATATAGTAGTTTTTGTGATATGGGCAAAATACCCAGTAGGAAATGGTATGAAACCTAAAACGACCACACCACCTTCAAATGCTAACAACCTTGGGCCACTAACAACTTGGACTGATTAAGAACCAGCAACCTAATGGAGAAAGTCTTCTGTATTCCATGACCAGTTCCCTGAGGTATCTAGTCCCTTGCAACAATAGTTTTTATGAGACATTCTACATTGTATCAATACATTATTTTAAATCTTAGATTTATTAGATTTTTTTATTGGATTTTTAAAAAGTTATATCCAGGGCAACCTGGTGTTTTATACAATTACCACAATAGGGGCTAATAACATCTTATGATTTTCTACAGCATCTCACTGTAGTATCTAAGCCCACGCTGTGTAACTCAAATCTTGAATCCAGATCAGCAACAATGGGAGGGCCAGCATGCTCAGTCCTGTCGCTGAGCATCATTGTGTTGCAATTTCCAAAGGTCAACAGTGTTGCATTAGCCAAGATAGCAGCTCTGATGATGGGCTCAGGAGGAAACTTGTGGGAAGTGCAACTGGAAACAACTTAGTACTTAGCATGTATGTTTAAAATTTTGGTATTTTACCTGTGAATTATCAGATATCTGGTAGCAATGAAAAAAAGAGACAGTTACTTTCCAAAACACTAACTGTTACGGAGAACGTAACTTTTATTCAACACCACCACCAAATTCTTATCGGTAACTTTCATAATTTACCATATAACAATACATGGATCTCAAAGGAGGTCAATTTCATTATCCCAATGGAAAGCTGCAGCAGAAAAAGAAGAAGTGACTTGCCTAAGCTCTCTCAGCAGCAAAGTTTGGAATAGAACCCAGGTCTCCTGAACCTGTCTAGTGCTGTATCCACAAGGTTACACGGCTTCTCTAATAATTCAATCTTATGTTTATACAGCATCCTTTCTATTGCTATAAAGCAGTCTTGTAAGCATTTTGGACCTGGGATCATGTCATCTTATGTTTGTACAGCATTGACTGCAGTGGAGCCCTGACTGCAGTGGAGCCCTGATCTAGACTGGAACCTGCGAGTGCTATTATCAAAGTAAATAAATCTTTCCTATCTCTATAAAACACATTTACAGTGTCCACTCCCCTCCTCAATATTTTTCACCCATCTCTTAAACATTTTGTGACTATTTAGAAAGACAGTGAAGAATAATGCACGCAGTTGATGAGGAAGCAGAATGTAGTTACCTAAATGGGAATATGACATAACCCAAATTAACATCTTCAACTCTGAATCAAATGCCATAAAACTTGTAATGTGTAGTCTGGATCTCAGTTTTGTGCCTAATCCAATAACCAGCCTCCATCGCCTACAACTATTCCGGGGACTTCATGTCCTGTCTCTCTCTGTCACGTCTGTGTGCACGAGAGGGCAAACAGCGGTAATACCGGGAGAGAGTCATTAACAGAGATGTCCAGCTCAATTTCAAAATCATCTTCTTTCATCATCTATTCTAGACAGACCTTTCAAGCACAGGAAGACCATGATGTGTTTTACATTGTCAATTGTATATAGGTAATCCTACAGTTGATTATTTTAGCAGCTGGCTGTGGTTAACATGACAGTGCTTGATAATGCATTTGTTCTAGTAAGAACAAGCCTTTGACGAACAAGGACAAAACTGCCAACATTGAAGGGGCATAAAATTTAGAAGTTTAATGCAACAATTGGGGAATTCAAACTGGAGATTAGGAACGGGCTATGAGATGGTGGAGTTTGGGAGTTAAGAGAATTAGCGTGCAGGTTATAGTGTGTTAAGAGGGGATAATAAAAGGGAAAGAAGTGCATAAATAAACTAGGAATTAGATTACGGTAGGAATAAAGTTTGGAGATGTTGAGCAGGTCTGGGAACATAAGAAAGAGGGGCTGGTGAGACCAGGAATGTGAATGTTATTAATGACAGGGATGGTGTTAAGGAGATTGTTGAGGATGTTATGAATGGGGCAACAGGATTCTGGGGCTCAGGGCTGTTGAGGCAATAGCCCTCATAGCACTCTTACCATTCCCCCAACCTTCATGGTCCATCAGCCACACATCCTGAGGCTATGTCACAGCAGCACGCCCAGTATCATCCCTGGGACCCAGCAGCACTTGCCAAAACTCTCCAAATCTTGTCACCGAGAGCTGCTGGTGATGTGTGGCTGATGGGCCATGAAGGCTGGGGGAATGGCGAGAGCGATGATGGTAGCTAAAAGCTTATGACAGGACATGCTGGATACTGGGGTAATAGGCCAGGGCGTGATAAGGGTGTTGGGGCAGCAGGGAGTGATGGGGTGGCAGGCAATAATGGGGCCACTAGGAGGGTTTTAGGTGGTGAGGGGGTTATAGCTGCACAGGGGGTGATGGAGGAAGGGGTACTGAGGATGGGGGAGCTGGGCAAAGGCACTGATGGGGGCAGGAGCGACTGGGCCTGGGGAGTGTATCAGATGAGATCATTGGGATGAGGGGCCCCGTGAGCGGTGTAGTGGGCGGAGGGGGGGGGGGGCATTGGGATGACATAGCTTGGGGGGACTGCAGGAGGGTGCCAGGAACTGAGGAGGTGCAACAGGGAATTACAGGCCCAATGGGGAAATGATCAGGGGCAGAGTCCAGGGGTGCAGCGGGGGGGGGGTGTGGCAGAGTGGGGGGGGGTTACAGTGGCAGGGCGACCGGGGGGGGACTAGCGAGGGGGATAGCGGGGGGGGGGTGGCAGAGCGGGGAGGGATGTTACAGTGGCAGGGCAGCAGGGGGGACTAGCGAGGGGGATAGCGGGGGGGGGGTTACAGTAGCAGGGTGGCCAGGGGGGACTAGCAAGGGGGGCAGCGGGGGGGGGTTACAGTGGCAGGGTGGCCGGGGGAGACTAGCGAGAGGGGCAGCGGGGGGGGGGTTAAGTGGCAGGGTGGCTGGGGGGGACTAGTGAGGGGGGCAGCGGGGGGGCAGAGTGTGGGGGGGTGTTACAGTGGCAGGGAGGCGGGGGGACAAGCGAGGGGGGTAGCGGGGGGGGTTACAGTGGCAGGGCGACGGGAGGGGACTAGCGGGGGGGTACAGAGGCAGGGCGGCCGGGGGGGGCTAGTGAGGGGGCAGCGGGGGGGGTGGCAGAGCGGGGGAGGTAACGGGGGGGTGGCGTAGCGGGGGGGTGGCAGAGTGGGGGTGGTGGGGGGTGGCGTAGCGGGGGGGTAACGGGGGGTGGCAGAGCGGGGGGGGGTAACGGGGGGTGGCAGAGCAGAGGGGGGGCTAGTGAGGGGGCAGCGGGGGGGTGGCAGAGCGGGGGGGTGGGGAGGTAGCGGGGGGGTGGCAGAGCGGGGGGGGTGGCAGAGCGGGGGTGGGTGGGGGGGTAGCGGGGGGGTGGCAGAGCGGGGGTGGGTGGGGGGGTAGCGGGGGGGTGGCAGAGCGGGGGGGGTGGCAGAGCGGGGGTGGGTGGGGGGGTAGCGGGGGGGTGGCAGAGCGGGGGGGGTGGCAGAGCGGGGGTGGGTGGGGGGGTAGCGGGGGGGTGGCAGAGCGGGGGTGGGTGGGGGGGTAGCGGGGGGGTGGCAGAGCGGGGGGGGTGGGGGGTAGCGGGGGGGGTGGCAGAGCGGGGGGGGCGCGGGGGGGCTAGTGAGGGGGCAGCGGGGGGGCCGTTGGGAGGCCGGGCCGGGGCTCGCGGGGCGCTGGCGAACGGGCTCTCCCCGGGGCCGCCTCCCCCCCCCGGGACCCACCTGAGGCCGCCCGAGCGGGCCGAGTCCGCCGCCTGACCGCCATGCACCGGGCCCCGCGCCTGGAGCCCCGCCCCGCAAGCTGCATGGCCCGGCCTGCGCCCTGGGGCTGCGAGCGCTCCGCACCGCCCATCCAGGCTCCGGGCCGCCGCGCGCCGCCCCCGGAAGAGAAGCGGCGCGAGCGTCGTCAGAGCCCGAGCCACTGTCCCGCCACGGCGCATGTGCGAAAAAATCAAGCGCATGCGCCCTACCAGCCGCGAGGCCTCTGCCCTCAGCCTTTGCCAGGGAAGCAGCTAACCGTGTCTTGGGGGGAGCCCAGGGACACTCCGCCTGAAGCGGGGTGGGGAGGGCTGCAGGCCTGACTCCATAGAGGGGACCCGAGCCTGCCTGTGACCCTCAGCTCCAGAAGGGAGGAAGCAAAATTGCATGTTTTAAACATAGCATCACATCAGGGGATATCACCCCTCCTGCCCCCCCCATTGATTACACATGGCAGTGTCAAGCTGCCACCCTGCTGTGCTTCAATGGGCCATCTTTGCTTTTGAACAGGCTCTCGTGGTGCATCATGCCCTAGCATTGCCTGCACCATCACAGTGTAATATGCCATTTGTACAGTGTCCCTCTGCAGCCTCCCTCTACACAAGGGTACTTTGCTCTCGCTGCAGGTCAGCACTTTTCACCAGTACGCTGTCGTGCACCATGAGAACAGGGCTGGAGATGCTGCTGCAGAAGGTTGTTGCAGTGTGATGTGCCATCTGATTAGAAAACACTGAATCCACTAGCTATATAAGGGGGGCTCAGAATGTAGGTAGGTTGGGGGGCTCCTCCAGTAGCCACCACTTTGGCAATGGAGGAACCTGGCACTTTTGGAACAAAGGAAGGATAAGGGGGGCCAGACTGTAGAGAGGTTGGGGGGCTCCTACAGTGGATAAGGTACCTGCCTGTGGAGCCAGAGGTGGAAGGCTCCAGCTCCACCCACATGGGAAAAGCCACCCCCAGGCTTCCAAGGGACAAAGCTCACACCTTGGGAACAAAGAAAGGATAGGGGGGGGGGGCGAGGGCAGAATGCAGGTAATGGGGATTAGGGTGGGAAGGTAACAGAGAGCATACATTTAATTGCTTCTTCCCTGGATTGACATGACAGAGAATCCATAAATGTGTACTTCTCACCACAAGATCTGATGCTACAATAGTCTAGGATATGTCATAGAACTAAAAGCCTGGCAGCAGGTTGAGCTGACAGGGGCTTGCAAGACTGGGGAGAAGGGAAAGCTTGTAGATGTTACAGCTTGAGCTGGAGCCCAGAATATAGGATCCTCCTGATGTCTCAGAGCCTATGTCCACAAGTCTGGGTCAGCTGACATGGCTAACTACACATCTTTTACTGCAGTGTAAACAGGCTCTACATTGAAACTTTGTATGTTAAATTGCTTTGATAATGTACAGTAAAGTTTCATGCTATTTACAAAGATACATATTATATATATTTGCCTTGGTCAGACTGGTAGGAATCTGTACTTGTGGGAGAAGTCACCACAGATGATAATTTTGGAAACAATTTTGTTAAATAGCAGCTGGCCCCCCCTCTGCCCACATCCTCCAGGGCAGAACATCTCTCCTGGATGGTTCAAACAGTCCTTCCAGTGTAATTCAGAACACTCCTGTACACGCTTCAGTGCAAGATTACTGCCTGCACATCTACTAAATTTCTCCGCTGGCTGCCTGCAGAGAGTAAGCAACCCAATATCTGCGAGGTCCCAGATAATCACTCTATACTACAGCAACTACCCCAGATCATCCTACTCCACAACAATGCCCCTTAAAAAAGGGGACACAAAGCAAACAACACCCAATCACACTTTTTTCCATTATCGTCTCATCTTTTTTATTTACAAAAAAATATAATTTATAAAAGAACCATGGGCACCATGTCCCACTCCTCACAAGCATCAAAGTATTTGTAGAAAAAGGCAACATTTTGTAATTACTGGAACGTGTATGCTCCCAACCCTTATATTAGCCATCAATATAGGTTTTTAAATATGAACAAATAAGGTATTGTAAAACTGCACTTTGGTTTCTTTCTTCTGCCCTGTTTAAAAGGGAGGGAGAGGGAATTAGTTATCTAAGCCTGCAGTGCTGCTGAAAGCCGATAAGCAAACTCTGCACCATAATATCAAGGAAGCCTCCTCCAGTCCTCTCAGAACCCATGGTCAATAGAATCAATCTAGCAAAGGTTCACCAGTCAGATGGAACAATCTGCCTTGAGAAATAATGTTCTCGTTGTATTGATGGAGAGTGAGAAACCAGAAATACATTCAGAAAGGAAGTACAGAACGCAGGGGTGAGACTGCAGGAGGATGTACATTTGGTGACTCTTCAGCACAGAAGCTATGGATGTAGACTGGGTCTCCCAAGGTGTACAGGGAAACAAGAGGAGGACCAGTAACACAGCCCTCAGAGAAGATGCTGAAGGAGAACCAGAGAATTAAAATCCAAAGGAGGAGGAGGAGAGAGACAAGGATAAAGAGCAATATGTATTAGGTATAACAATTCACATTTAATAGCCCACCACCCCAACTTACTTAGGAGACCCCCTTTTCTGCCTTTCTCAGGGGCTGCAGGGACATGCCAGCCACCTCCAGGAGCAGCAGTTACCATAAGGATAATGACTCCAGCCCTGACAGGTTAGGCATTTTAGAAATCACTACTCAAAGAATTACATTTAACCATAAGAGAGAAATGGAAATTATGAAACGCACAGACCAGTCAAAAACCAAAAATAACCCTCTGTGCACGCAGTAACAGAAGTAACAACCACCCACGTGTGTGTTGGGTCGGGAGCTGAGAGGGAAAGATGGGGTGTGTTTGTGAGAATGACAGAGACGCACACTGTGTGTGAGAGTGACAGATTTGCATTGCCAAGCTCCCTCCATCCCCCTCTCCCTGTGTGGAGATAGAATACATGTGTGTCTGGGGGGCGAGACACCCTGACATAAGTACCACCCCTTTTCTGTTTCCCACACCCTGCACAGCAAGCAGGAGGCTCCCAGGGGGCAGCTCCAAGGCAAAGGGTAGGAGCAGTATGACAGAGGGTGGAAGGGCAACTGAAGTGCCAACGCTTGAAAGCTTCCTGGTCAAACTAGTCAGGATCACCTGTCAGAGGCTCCAAGATCTACTGGTAGATCCCGATCTACTGCTTGGTGACCACTGATCTAGTTCAATAGCATCGTCACCCAGCCTTCCCTAAAGTTCAGTAGAGACTCTACAGCAGGGCTACTCAACTTTGGAGACCCCGGGGGCCACAGATACTCACAGCACAGGCTGAGGGCCACAGTTTAAGTGTGGGTGAATAAACATGCAAATATATATATACAAATAGCTTCTTTCCCACTGTCAGGCATAAATACAAAGATTAAGTCTTAAACTGTGGTGCTGAACCCAAACATAGCGGCTACGTCTACACTGGCAAGATTTTGCGCAAATACTTTTAACGCAAGAGTTTTTGCGTTAAAGTATTTGCGCAAGAGAGCGTCTATACTGGCATGTACTTTTGCGCAAGAGATGTGCTTTTGCGCAAAAGCATGCGTGCCAGTGTAGATGCTCTCTTGCGCAAGAAAGCCCCGATGGCCATTTTAGCCATCAGGCTTTCTTGCGCAAGAAATTCATGTTGCCTGTCTACACTGGCCTCTTGTGCAAGAACAGTTGCACAAGAGGGCTTATTCCTGAGTGGGAGCATTATAGTTCTTGAGCAAGATCTCCCCGCCAGTGTAGACAGACAGCATGTTTTTGCACCAAAGCAGTCGCTTTGGCGCAAAATCATGCCAATGTAGACACAGCCGGCCAGTCTAAGCCAGTCAACACTTCCACAATGCCCTGGCACTGCCGGCACCTCCTCCCTGGGGACTAGAAACACCGGCACCCTGTACCCATCTGTTCCAGCCAGCCTGTCCGCTTGCGTCTTTCAATGCTCACCCCGCCTGGGAGACGCCTCGCCACTGTGAAGCGTGTTCCCAGAGGAGGTCACGTTCCAAGGATCCCACCCGTGGGCTGCGCATTGAGTCCCACGTAAACCCAAACCGCACCATGGGCCACAAACAACTCAGCCATATGTCGAGCAGCCCTGCGCCACAGGCTCAACTCTGCAGCCTGATGGACTGCACCACCCCACTGAGCCAACGCTGCAGTGGAGAGTTCGCGCCTCGCCTCCCCCTGAATCCCAGAAGCAGACAAGCGTGCAGCGCGTAGCTTGCATTTCACGAGCCACGCTAGGGGGCCCTCCGACTGCGCACACGTGTATCGCCACCGCCCCCTAGCGCCTGACTCCTGGCGTTGAGTTGCTTCCACCCTGCCTCTCTCAAAATGGCGTGCCCCCAGCTCTCGCGAGACTTAGCCCTATTTATAGCGCCATCTGCGCGCGGCCGCCCCTTTTCAGGCCGGCGCCCGGTAGGCGAGGAGCGCTCTCAAGATGAGGTTCGTGTCGGGGGGGGCGCCCTCAATCCGGTGCCATCCGCCTCCTGGGAGGCTCCGGCGGCGGGTCCGGCTGCCGCCTGAGGAAGAGGGGGGCCCGTCTGGGGCTGGGCCGGGGCGGCAGGGCCCGGGGGGGGGCTCTGCGCTGGGGGCTGGGCAGCGCTGAGAGCCCGGGGCCGAGACACGCCGGGTCCCACCTGCGCCGGGCTGCGGCCTCCGCGCGGAGTCACCTGGGGCCGCGGGCTGGGCGGAGCCAGCTGCTGCCGGGCCAGGGTAGACCAGGCCGCCCCTGTTGTCCGGTCCCAGGGCCTGGCCGCCTCGGGGGCGCGTCCGTGGCCGGCCTGGCTAGTAGCCCCAGTGGGAGCCGCCTCCCCGAGCGGAGCTCGCTCCTCGTGAGCCTGCAGCGCCCCCTTGGGTGCCCCAGGGCCGGGTCTTTCGCGGGGGGGGGGGGTCGCACTGCTCTGTAAGGGAATAACCTGCCTGAGCTGCTTTGCTCCTGCTGGGGGGGGGGGGTCTAGCAGCTCTGGGGGGGGCTCTAGCAGCTCTGGGGCTGGGCAACGAAATGGGCCGAGAAGACCAATAATTGTTACTGTATTGAAATGCAGAAGGGTTAACGGGTCTCTGGTGGGTGGGGGGCACCTCCACTTGAATCAGTTCCCTGGTTACACGTCTTCAACTGGTCAACCAATTAAATGGGATTGTGCATCCCTAAAACCCTGAGACGAGTATGAAGTATGGCTCTAGTGTACACTTCGCCATGGTTGCTGTTTAGTTATTTGCACTTTTCTGGGCCTGCCTATTGAACCCGAATGTCTGTTTCATTTGTCTTTGCGGCACCAGCCCCAAGTTGGTGTAATTGAGTACTCATCACTTCAGGGAACTCTTTCATTGCCCCAGAATGCTGCACACTAACTGAAGAGAGGGCGATGTAGCACTTTAAAGACTAACAATAACAAGATGGTTTATTAGGTGATGAGCTTTCGTGGGCCAGACCCACTTCCTCAGATCAAATTGTGGAAGAAAATTGGCATGACCATATATGTCATAAATGACCATATATATACCCTTTGGTATATATGGTCGTGCCAATTTTCTTCCACAATTTGATCTGAGGAAGTGGGTCCGGCCCACGAAAGCTCATCATCTAATAAACCATCTTGTTAGTCTTTAAAGTGCTGCATAGTCCTGTCTCTTGTTTCAGCAAGACCAGACTAACACGGCTACATCTCTATTACTACTTAGCACACTAACCAGCTACCCTTGTAGGCAGAATTATAAAGGTAGTTTTAGGTGGGATGCTGCATCTGCATTCTGTCCAAAGTGGGGAATTCCTTTCAAGTGCCTGACCTGCTCTTTGTGTCTTTCAAATTCACAGCAGCAAAGTTTCCCGTGACACCCTGTATGAAGCAGTGAGGGAGGTATTGCAAGGGACTCAAGCGAAACCACGCAAGTAAGAGCTCTCCTTTTGTGCTGTGGCTAGGGTCTTTTCCCTGGTGAAAAAAAGGGGGGGTTGTGGCAGAGTATCCCTGCTCTATTAGATGTCATTACAGCTTTTCTTGTAATGATGTTCAGGGCTCAACAAATCCATTTATCTACTCGCCCGTGGTGAGTAGATTTCAGCCGGTCGCCCCGTTCACCGGCGGTCCGCGCATGCGCGATACGGGGCTGGCAAGTGGATTTTGCCGTGGTTTGTCAAGCCCTGCTGATGTTCATCTTGTTTTACTGGCTTCTTAAATTCTCACATGGCCTGTTTCTTTTTCCATTCTTCAGGTTTGTGGAAACTGTGGAGTTGCAGATTAGTCTGAAAAACTATGATCCGCAGAAGGACAAGCGTTTCTCTGGCACCGTCAGGTTCGGCAACTTTCTGATCCCACCCAGCCTTCAGCTTGCACCCCACTCCCTCTGGGTACTTGAATGCCCATGTGATGAGCAGCACATTGACTGCTTGATACAGTGGCAGGAGGGTGCAATGCTGAACTGCCCGGGTAGTTCAGACCCCCCAAATCACCGCATGGGTGTGGCTGGACGGACCCCTACCCTGGGTCTTAAAACATGAGGGGAGGTGTGGTGAGGCTCCTGTGCTGATCCCACCGACCAATAGGAGAAGCCAGATTAGAGGCTGGTGGATGAAGAATCGCTGGTGACTGTGGTAAGATCTCATGATCATGGCTGTGCATGCCCCCTCAAGGTGTGTGGTGCTGGCAGTGTGTAGTGACAGCATGCGGTGTCATCTTCCCTTCCTGACAGGCTCAAGTCCACCCCACGCCCTAAATTCTCAGTCTGTGTGCTGGGGGACCAGCAACACTGTGATGAGGCCAAAGCAGTTGACATCCCTCACATGGATATTGAAGCTCTGAAGAAACTCAACAAGAACAAGAAGCTAGTGAAAAAGCTGGGTGAGTGGCACTGTGAAGGACTAGAGCTGCCAGTATCCCTGTAACTAACATCTCTTGGGGGGGGGAGTTACTCCAAATGTGACCAGTGTGGAGTTCCCCCAGCAGCCAGGCTCCTGCTCACTGCCTAGTTTGGGAGAAGTTGGTTAAAAGTGACAGGGCAACCTAGTTCTGAAGTATGGTGGTTTGCCTGAGCATCTCTTCGTCTTGTTTGACCTTACCTATGTTGGGGATTTTAGTATCGGGTGCAGATTTTAGTCACTAGTCAGACTACACTTGGGTTTTGTGCTATTAGTCGAAATCAGTGCCCACAACAACTTGGTGTCTGCTCTGCTGTAACAGCATATTCCTTTCTGATTGATTCAGCCTCACTTTCTTTATCAGGGTCACACTTACGTAGTTACAGGGAAGGGTCTGATTTACTCCCAGGTGTTGCGGATCACATTCAGTCAGTCCTAACAGATTTATTTTGGCAAAAAGCTACTTGGTCAGATGTGCTAAAAAGCACATCTGGTAAAAAGCAGATGTGCTTTTGCATATAGGCTAAGACGCCTACCTCTCTGATATGCCAGATCAATAGTAAACTGTGATTGTACAGTTACTGGCTTATCCAGCTTCTGCTGGCAAAAAGGTGTTTCATGCCAGCTCCCTGAGCAAATGAAGCTGTTCTGGCAAAATCACTTTTTTCTAGTATAATTGCATTTATACTAGGTCATTTGGTATTAAATCATACATAACATCACATTCCAACATGCACACTGGCAAAAGCCCTAATATAGGCTAGGCTTACCTTGTGACCTTATTCTAGAGTCTGAAGATTCTGTAAATACAAAAAAGGGCCTTTGGTGTGATTGCTCTTAAAGAAACTGCTGCTAATTGGGGAGGGAATCAAGCCTTGAATCGAGAGGGGAAGAATTACAACCATGCATTAATCTTTTCCCATAGCTAAGAAGTATGACGCCTTCCTGGCTTCTGAGTCCCTGATCAAACAGATTCCTCGTATCCTGGGTCCAGGTCTGAACAAAGCTGGCAAGTTCCCCTCCCTTCTTACCCACAATGAGAACATGGTGGCCAAGATTGATGAGGTCAAGTCTACCATCAAATTTCAAATGAAGAAGGTAAACCTACCCCCCCCCCCAAACTCCAACCTGAGAAGCCAGTTATGTGGCTTGTGGGGGATGGGATTTAATGAAGTAACTGGCTGCCTCCCATGCCATGTGGATTTCTACTTTCCAGGGCTGAACTGCAGGTATCCATCAGCTTTTCTTAGGAATATTGATAAAGCTAATGATCTAGACCGGTGTTTCTCGACCTTTTTATGAAAAGTACCCCCTTTAAAAAAAAAAGTACCCCCAGTACCTACAGTTTTCAGACACAATTTTTTTTCTACCATTGCAACACATTTGTTTAAACAAGTTGATCATAGTCAGGTGGGAGATGAAATTTTTGAATGTAAAAAGTACAAAAATGATAAAGCGCTATTAAACTTAAAACAAAAATTCAGTTTTCTCCAAATTTCAGTTGTTGACGTCCCCCCCCCCAGACTTCTCTCAAGTACTCCCAAGGGTACTCGTACCACTGGTTGAGAAACACTGATCTAGATGGGCGCTTTGTCCTCCTGCCATAAGGGCAGGGGACTGGACTCAATGACCTCTCAAGGTCCCTTCCAGTTCTAGTGTTTTATGAATATCCAGTCAGTCAACTTCTGTGCATTCAGGGAATATAACTAGAGCATTCATCTTCTGATGTGAGGGGAGAATGTAACTTGTCAGTAATCGAAACTTTTTAAAAAGAGGAAAAACTGGATGAGAGCCTGATATTCCAGAATGCTGAATGCCCTCAGTGCTCACTGAAGTGTGGGAGTTAAGATCATTTGACATCTTGCAGGAGGAGATGTGCACCCAATATAAGCTCCTGGCATTGCAGGCATGTAGCCCAGTTCGTTAGCCAGGAATTAGAACAGGATTCTACCAATACAGGTCAATGCTTTGTAAGCTTGGGACATGAGGATGTGTAAGAAATTAATCTGCAGTCTTGTCCTGTCTCTGACTTTGAAGAAAGTTCACTATAGGGAGCAGAATCATGCTTTAGATCAAAATAGCCCTAAATTCAAATTTACATTAACCGTCTGTTGGGGACCATAATGGTTTAAATTTGATACATTAATCCAGTTAATGAGGCTGTTTCTAAGGCTTACACACACTTTAAAGTGCTCTGCTAAATGTGGTCCAGTAGGGATGAAAACAGTTAACCTGTTAAACCCTAGCTCATTTAACATGGGCCCACTGGGATCTTGGGGTCTTGCCACTGGCCCACTGGTCCCTCTGCAGCTGGGACTGCTTTGGCAAGGGTCAGTTAACTGGTAAGCATACCAGGTCATATTTTGAATGTGTCTTCCTCTTAGGTGACTGAGCTCATTCTTTAATGCTGTTCTGTCGCTGTTCTTTTACACAAGATGGAAAATTTAAGCAGGTGGTATGGGTAGATGAGCCAGTGGGAGTATGGGGCTAGTGCTCGGGGTAGGGGCAGTACACAAAGCCCTGTGCACTCTCCCTTCACCTGGGAGCTGTGCCTGCTGTCAGCAGCTTCTGTATACAGTGCAGTCTGCAATGCAGGACAGGCAGGTAGCCTGCCTTCGCATCCCCACTGGTCACCCTGCAGCAACAATCCAGTACTGGGTTGTGACCCATCGTTTGAAAAACACCGTGGAAACCAGTTGGCAAACTTAAACTGCACTCATAAGCTTTCTAGATACTGATATGTAAATTGGAAGAGTAGTTTTTTAGATGTTGAAACACCGTTATTAAACTGAAGTTTGAATTTACATATCTTATTTACTGGGTCCTTCAAATATGAAGCATTTACAAAAGTTATTTGGAATTTCTACAGTAGGATTTACAGGTCACTGAAGAACTGGGGAATTTTAAATCACATGGGATTGTGATTCATTTAAAAACAGTTTTAAACTCAGCCCCAGAGAGGCATTCCAAAGCAAAGTTAATGTTATGTTAATTGCCTGCAAAAAGTTTTTGATGGCTGTTTAAGCTAGTGAGGGTTGGTCTGTAAAATGGCCAAATAGACTTCAGGACTCTGCACTCTAAGTTATGACCTGATTTTTAAGACATGTCCCTTTCCAGTCAAGGCAGTTCCCTGCCACAGTTATGACACAGCTTTGTGTCCCCAGGTGCTCTGTCTGGCTGTGGCTGTTGGCCATGTGAAAATGACTGAGGATGAGCTAGTCTACAACATTCATCTGGCCATCAACTTCCTGGTGTCCTTGCTGAAGAAGAACTGGCAGAATGTGCGTGCGTTGTACATCAAGAGCACCATGGGCAAGCCACAGCGCCTCTACTAGATTGGCAGTAATAAATGGTTCCAGATCACCTTGCTGCTGTCTCTTGTTTGGTGGGATGTTAGATTTCAGCTTGTCTTTTACTTAGATGCTCACAAACAGAATTAGCTTATTTTCCCTTTCAACCCAATGGGGGGAAGTAAGGTTACATTCAGCTATTTAAATACCTGGTTTTTGTAAAACTAGTCACTAGATTTCAAATGGCTCTTTAATGGCTGTATTGATACAGCAAGTTAATAGTTCCTTTACAATGAAAAGAGGCCCAAAAGCAGCCAGTTTGCCAACACCTGTGACAATAAATGCAGAAAACATCAGTGCCTAATTAAGTGCCTTTCCCAGGGTCTGGCCTGTTTAGTAGTATTACTGCTGGGTTCTGCAGTTCCAGCTTTCTTTCCCTTCAGCAGCATAGCCTTCCTGAAATGAACTCCCTGCATCAAGCTACACCTCATTTTTATAGGCCCCACATGACTCCCAGAAGCCTCTGCAAACACTAATGGTTAACTAGAGCCAGCTGGATGGCCACCGTGTTCTAACTTTCTGGTGGTAGGCCCCTATGCACAGCTGCTGGTTATAGGACTTCTTTCCACCTTACGAAAGTTTAAGCTGGCTAAGACTAAGGCTTTGAGGACTTTTGGAGAGGGGGTTAAAAGTTGGGAAATGAGGTGATAGTGGGCTGAAGAATGTTATAGGAATTGTAGGATTGGAAAGAATCTCAAGGGGTCATCCAGTCCCCTGCACTTGTGGCAGGACCAAGAACCATGTAGTTGTAGAACATCCCTGACAGGTCTTACCTAATCTGCTCTTAAAATCTCCAATGATGAAGATTCCACAACCTCCTTAGCCAGTTTTTCAGTGGTTAACTGAACTAATGTCCAATCCAAGTATCCCTTCCTGCAATTCAAGTCCATTGTTTCTTGTTCTGGCCTGAGAGGTGTTAAGGAAGATATTTTTTTTCCTTTGTAACAGTCTTAGAAACTTGAAAGCTGTTGTTATAGCCCTTCTGTCTTGTCTTTTCTAGACTCAATAAACCCCATTCTTTGTCTTCCCCCATAAGTCAGGTTTTCTAGACCTTTAATCATTTTTGTCGTTCTTCTCTGGACTGCCAATTTCTTCACATCTTTCTTGAAATGAGGGGCCCAAAACTGGATGTGGTACTTCAGTTGAGGCTTGATCAGCACAGAAGAGTGGAAGAATTACTTCTGGTTTCAGTGCAGCTCCTCGTGGAGATAGTTACAGGCATGTTTGCTGTTATTGGTGCTTTGGTCTGACTGAAAGCCACTGGAATTTAGGTGTTAGAATTTCTGAAATAAAGCAATCTCAGTTTTCACTGATTAGAAATCTTAAATAAGTAGTAGAACCAATTTCTAAAAGATCAGCACAACACCAAGAAATTCAATTTAATAATTAAAAAGACAATACAAAATGCAAACATTTCTTTTTACAAAGTTCAGATACAAGTTTTTTAATCAAGTGCAAATAACTTTATGAACTACATCTTTTGTTCATCACTTAATCATTTTGTGGGAGATGCTAAATTGTGGCCCACTGCAAAAGGCAGATATAAATTTGCAATTTTTTTAAACCAACCCTTACATTCACTGCAATTGAAACATTCAGTTCCTCAAAGTGGGTGATTGAGTTTTCAGCCTTTCAAATCTTTTCTATTTGAAAAGATGGTGCAAGGCCAGGTGTAGCACAACAAACTGAAGCAGGGTTCAGTGGTGTACTGAGCATCTGGTAAGATCTTCATAATCCCCAGAAGGGTTCACTGAAGGGAACATGAGTCAGTGACATGCCATAAATCAGGCCTCCAAAATTATTTTTCTGCCCATTTTAACAGCTGGCTGCATAATGCAAATAAATACATTTATTGCCCATGGGAAATAAGTGACAGTAGTTAGCATAGAAGAATGGAAATTGAGGAAATAGCTATGTGTGATAGTAATCAACAGCTGTATGGGGCTGAACCTTCAACCAATCCATGCCTACAAATACTGCAAGTCTATAGCTTACCAGTAAACAGATCCATTGAAGGCTAGTCACCAAAGCATATATTATGATCGTCAGGGCTCGACAAACCGCTGTTTCTACTCACCCGTGATGAGTAGATCTCAGCCGGTTGCTCCGTGTGCCCCATTCATGCGTGCAGTGCCGGTCTGGCGCATGAGCGCTGCAAGGCTGGCGAGTAGCTCTCACTGCAGTTTGTTGAGCCCTGATGATCATTGCAGGAGCAAGGCTGTAGACTGCAATGAGACTGCTCTCAAAGGACTGGCACTATGGTTGCAGGATCAGGACCTTAAATTAAAAGGCCCAAGAATTTCAGAAGTGCCAGTGATTTATCAGGGCTCAACTTGTCACTTCGAAGCCTGGTTTTCAGAGGGAGGGTATTCTGCATGGAGAATCGGCACTTTTAATGCATCCCATAAGTCACCCAGGATCACAGGTCACTCTTATCAGTCTTGTCTAATGAGCCTAAACAATGTGTCACCTGAAACTGGTTTTCCCTTTATAGGGCTAGTGAAGCCAGACTGGGTGGTGTCACAGTGGGTACTGCCAGTACTGGTGTAGTGCTGCAGTCCTACTTTGAAATATAAGAGGCTCCCTGGTTTTAAAGAACACTATGTACATCATGTTTGGGGATTTAAATCATGCCTGAAATCTGGCCTTTAGGCTTGATTGGCTCCCTTTAATCAGCTGCATGTTATCATTGCTGCAAGCACGCTGAACCCCCAAAATAGATCTTGTGCCTGCAGCACACATCTGAAGGGGCAGGTCTCTCAGTCCACGTGTCCAGGACTCACCCTTGGAGGGCCCAATATGCAGATAGCATGAATAAGTGCAACCCCCTTATGAGACATGCAGTCAGACCAAAGGGGACAGAATTGAGCTAGTGCTAATCCCAGCAGTGGGGTAATACAATACAGAGACTGAGCGCCTGCAGGAAGCACTAGAATAAAGCCATATAGCCAGACAATATGGGCTGTAAGCGGCTATCTCCTTGAGATAACCCAGCTCCTTGCCCCTTCTAGCCACTAACTGTGTATTATATAATAAATAATTGTGGTGCTTCCAAAGGGCTATGCGTTTTCTGGGTATTTTAGAAGGGACTGTCCCTGCCCTGAGGGGAACAGATACTCTGCAAAGTGGTGCACCAAATAGGAAACCTGTACACAAGTCAACCAGATTTACCAAATGGCAAACGTGGGTCTCTAAAATAAATTTTGGTGTGGCCAGGATATAGTCACCAGGCAGAGAGGACTGCCCAGCAGAAGGCACAAAGGTGAGTGTGGTGGAGGCTGACAACATGGGCGGGAATGGTGGTGGAGTGAGAGGTTGGGAGAACATGAAGCCAGACATGGGAGGAGGAGATGGGAGAGGCAGAGCTAGGCAGCACCTTGGACACTGATGGTCTGATTATGAATGGAGATCCAGCCAGGTGTGTGATCCGTATGGAAGAGTTGTTGAGTGGCCGTATTTTGCATGGCGTGGCAAGCAGCCATGGAAGGCCAGAGGAGGGCTATAATGAAGCCCCTCCAGAGATCTGGTATAGCTCCTAGGCTGAAGAGGACAGAATGGCAAATGGGCTAGGTGCCAGGAGCAAGGGAGAGCACAGAGTCAGATATCGCCTCTAGGTTGCAATCCTGAGACCCGGGGAAAGGAGGAGAGCTGCCAATGGGGACTTGTTCATCTCCCCCAAATCTTCATACTGGTATGGTGGCTTTTCAAGGCTGAATTAACTAAGGGTCTGATGGAGCTTTGGCCATTTTGTTCTCCAAGCTGTTTAATAAAGCATTGCCCTAAGAAACGTTGGGCAGTCGTGGGAGCATGGCCAGGGTGGCCCTAAATTTCTCTGCACCTCATTCTGCAATTCCTAATTGACACAGAACTCCTGCAAAAGTCAACGGGAATCTTGCCTTTAGGTTCAGGCCCAATATTCAGCTCCGCTTTCTCCAACTCTTGGAGACACAAACCGATGAGCTGGTGTCTTTGTGAAAATCTAAACCAACACTTGTACAAAGGAGACAACATCTCAGTCTGCAGAGATCAGCACTTACAAACCAAACTGAAGTTAGTAATGAGCTGAGACACAAAAGCCAACGAGTGTGAAAGAAATCTCCATTGGAACAACTTAGCTTCCATGTCTTATCATCACGGTGCACTTGTCTAGTGGACAGAATCTGATCTATTCTGGGGTTGTGATCTGTGTTTGGAACCTCATTCCTCCCCTCCGGCTGTTTGTATGTTGACATAACTTCAATGGAGTTATTTCTGATTTACACGGGTGATCGAGAGGAGACTCAGGCTGTTTATGCCTGGAGACCTACCAACGACAAGATCAGCCACAGTGCTACAGAGGGTTATGGAGAGGATCTGAAGTTTGAGAGCCTTTCGAGTAGCATTTTGAGTCCTAGAATTCATGCTGCAGAGCGAAAGGGTGTGACTGGTAACTGCATGTGTGAGCCGAGACCTAGCACAAACTGACCACACGGGAGGTACTTGTAGATGGGAAAAGATGATGTGCTTTCCAGTCACCGAGCAAAGATTCAGCTGATGGGGGCAGGGAGGGAATAAAAGCTTCAGTGAAAGGAAATTTAAGTGGATTTGCCTTCTAAAGGACAAATACCAGAAGAAAAGCTTCCAAAGTCTGAAAACATCATCATGTCAGGTCACCAGGTCACTTGGTTTGCTTTTGCTTTTCTGTTACAAACACACATTCTCATTTCTCAGGAAGGTATAAATATTGTAGTTTCTAGTAGAAAAAACTTCCCTCTAAATAATATAAAGAAGACTCAAATGATTGCACTTAATACATATGAAAAAGGTAGAAAGGACGATATCCTAGTGCACAAACATTTACTCCTGCTCTTCACATCATTTGCTCTTCTGTTGACGAGTTACTCTTTGGCAGAGCTTGTAAGAGTCTGGTGTCTTGGCACGAGTGTCCATGGGGGGAAAATGAATCCATTTGAAAGGCTTCTCGTTAATTACCTTTTTCCTCCCATTCATCCAGACATTGTTCTACAAGAACGTGGCTTGGTCATGCTTTCTTCAAATGCAGCAAGACCAACCCAGCTCCCTGGAGTCATACAGATCTCCTGCCCACTGGAACCGCCGTTTGCTGTGACGCTTTTCAGCTCTGTCTTTTTTATTTTTAAATATATTTTTTTAAATGTATTTTTTTCCCAATCCCCCCTGCAAAGCTGCGTTGGTATTTTTTTTTTTTAAACCACAACCCTGCGATAAATAAGGCATTACCTTCCACATTCCGGCTTCCTCTGCTCTCCATTCTTGGAGATGCAGCCCGATCTGGCTGCAGCTACTTTCCTTTGCGTTGGAGAAAACCCCACTGTGGGACTAAAATTACCAACTCTATCCCAGGAGTGCAGATGACTGCAGGTGTGATTATGGCGCCTAGGAACGGAGACAGATTTGCACACAGAAGTGTAGAAATCAAGGGCCATCCAAAGGGCCACAGGGCAACCAGAGTGCCTGCCCTTAAGTTCTACAAAACAGAGCAGGTCAGTTACCTCTGCATGTAGAGGCCATTTGGGCTGAGAAGGAGCATCACTCTCTGGGACCGGTAATCTCTATGGGCTGCACCTCTGTAGCAAAACAACAGAGAATGGGATGCCTTGAGATTCTAGACCACCCCTGCTGGAGACAAAGTCAGCGCTGAGATGAGTTTGAAGAAAGCCAAGGAAAAATCGTTGAAAGTCGTCTGCATAGTGAGAGATGGGAATTCGGTTTGTTTAAAAAGCTGTTTAGGAAAAAAACCCCAAAACCATCAAATAAGAGCAAAAAAAAAAGTTTCCTTGGCTGGAGGGTGGCCCATGAGGCGGGTGGAAATGCCTGGGGGCTATTTGTAAGGCCTGAGAAAGCTGGAGACTTTGGAGCGGAGGAGTTTGATGAAAGAGCGTGGTAACATCTCCTTGTGTTTCTCCGTGTACTTGAAGTAGTTCTGTGGATGAGCCAGCACGTCGAAGAAAGCCTTCATCAACTTCTTGTCCTGCAAGGAAAGCAAGCCAGTCACATCACTTCCAGGTAAAAGATGGTACCCACAATTAAAGCACAATGGATGTGGATGGCTGGTTTAAAAAAGTGAGCTGCCTTTGTGTTTTTATTGCATGGATCCAACGAGCACAAGTGCTTGACTTTACAGATGAGGAAACTGAGGCCCAGAGTTGAAACAGGAACTCAGAGCCCCTTGCTCTAGCTACTAGACAAGGCTGCTTCAGTCAGTGCTAATAAGATATGCACAATGCAAGCAAGCAGCTCCATAGAAAAGCAACAAGCAAGAGGCTAAGGACTATATGCAGAACTAGGCAGGCTTCTGGGCATGCAGTGAATTACAGTCCCACTACGTAAGCCATTGTACTTCAGTAGATTAAATCTAATCCTGGGCTCCTTATTTTGGTTCCCAGGACACACCTGTGAATGTTGGGAGTGCGTTACACATGTCAGGACAGTGCCAGGAAGAGTACCCACTATATAGAGTGGTAGCACAGAAAGGAAGCAATTCATCTGGAAAGTTAGTGGTAGAGTTGGGAAAAGAACCCAAGAGTCTCAATTCTGAATTCCATTCTCTAACCCCTAGACGCCATTTCCTCCCTGGCTAGAATCATAGAATACTAGGACTGGAAGGGACCTCGAGAGGTCATCGAGTCCAGTCCCCTGCCCTCACGGCAGGACCAAATACTGTCTAGACCATCCCTGATAGACATTTATCTAACCTACTCTTAAATATCTCCAGAGATGGGGATTCCACAACCTCCCTGGGCAATTTATTCCCTTGTTTAACCACCCTGACAGTTAGGAACTTTTTCCTAATGTCCAACCTAAACCTCCCTTGCTGCAGTTTAAGCCCATTGCTTCTTGTTCTATCCCCAGAGGCCAAGATAAGGGGATAGGGGAACAGAGCTCTCTGATGTCATAGGGTTAAAGGAACACCCATGGAGGGTCTCACCTTTAATATTTCCTGATGGTTTTCCGAGGCGTACAGCCTGCCATCCCGGACGATATCCTCTACCAGCTGTTCATAATCCTCTGCAAGGCAAGCGAGAGAAGCAGTCATGGGAAAAGCAGGTGGCACGAACACTCAGCTAACTCGGCAACAGGATGTCATTGTATGCGTGAAATTCTGGGCTCCAGAAAGCAACTACACTGTACTGTGCCATAAGCTGGATTGCTTTGCTTTGCACATTACTTCTGTCTCCCACATGCCTGGAGCAGGAGCTGGGGAGGTTCCCCACAACACAGATGTTACCACTCACATCAATTCCAGTATTGCAAGCAACTAATAGATCAGGCAAGAGTTCAGAATGCCCCAGGTATGTGCATGGCAGGGTTGAGGCAACTCTGAGGCCAGGAAAGCCTTTGGAGGCAGGACATTAAGTCCTGGGGTCAGCTCTGGTGCCCTGAGTGCTGAGCATTCCCATGTGCCCCTGGCCTGTGCTCCTCCACTTACCGTCATAGGTGACGTAGGGGATCTGGAAGCCCCTGGCACTGTTGGCCTCACTGGTTTTGAAGTTGATCCACAGCTTGCGGGACCTGGCAGTGAAAGCTATGGGCCGCTCGTACGTCTGGCACGTCTCATAGGTGGTGATGGAGGAGGGAGAGGCTGCAGAGGGGAACAGCACAGGACCAGGTATTGCCTGGAATCATTCAGCCATATAAACACCCAGCACCAGACATCTTTTTAGTTCAATATTTCAAGCGGGGCTCTCCTAGCTGAAGGTGTGTGTAATGGCAACAGCAGACCCATGGACTGAGGCTGTCTGTAGGACTTTGGTTCTACTGCTTACTCCATGGGCCATCCAGTGGGGACACTGAGGCAGCAGAATGCAATATTTTCAGAGGGGGACCAGGCTGCGGGTGGCCAGAGTTGGTCACTCAGGGGCCCGAGGTTCAAGGTGTTGAGCACTACGGAGTTCAGTTTATTCCTTGGCCATCTTTGCAAACATAGAATCCTAGAACTGGAAGGGGGCTCGTGAGGTCATCGAGTCCAGTCCCCTGCCCTCACGGCAGGACCAAGCACCATCTAGATCAGGGCTACTCAACACACGGCCCGTTTGTTTGTGGCCCAGGGTGCGGTTTGGATTTACACAGGGCTCAACATGCAGCCCGCGGGTGAGCGCCAAAACAAAAAAGTAGTTAATAAATGGTGTTCTGTTGAGATGTGTTTTAGTAGTTAGATTCCTGGACTGGCATTGCTCATTAAAAGTGCTGCCATATGGGTGGAAATTGGGTCAATATCGCATTGTATTAATATCAGCAGAACTGACTTAAATGGGGCCTGCGTGTTGTGTACTCTTGCCTTAATCCTTGTATTCATGCCCGTCAGTGTGAAAGAAGCTATTTGCATGCATATGCAACCACACTTAAGTTGCAGCCCTTGGCATGTGCTGTGAGTATCATTGTGGCCCCCGGGGCTTGCAAAATTGAGTAGCCCTGACCTAGATCATCCCTGATAGATGTCGATCCACCCTGCTCTTAAATATCTCCAGTGATGGAGATTCCACAACTCCCCTCGGCAACTTATTCCAGTGTTTAACCAGCTTGACTGTTAGGAAGTTTTTCCTAATCTCCAACCTAAACCTCCCTGCTGCAATTTGAGCCAACACGGACCTGGGCCCCTTCATCCGGTGGAAGGAGAGTCTGTGGTGTCAGCATGAGCTGATATAACACAACAGTATCATAAGGCAGTGGTGTGCAACCAGTGGGTCACGACCTCCAAGGCTGTCTTCGGAGGGGGGGGGGAGGGAAGGAAGTGTTGCAGTGTCAACAGCCATTTTTCCCTGGCGAGTGGAGCAGCATTTAAAGGGGCTGCTTTTTTTTTTTTTTTTTCTTTTTGCTTAAGCAAAGTTTTCGTGGGGGTCGAGCCGGGAAAAAGGTTGCGCATCACTGTCATAAGGAAACACCATCTCTGGGGACTGGGCTGGCAAGGAGCTGCTTCCAGAGCTCCCAGCACCGCTGGGAGTGTTCCCGCAGGATACAGGATGGCTTCACCATACCCCGGGGCAACCTGGGAAGGCATCTGGATGGAGAGGCAGCCCCACTACCTCAGGAGCTACATAGCAGCACCAAACCTGCAGCTAAGCAGGCTGGTTTCATCGCCTCCTTGCCCAGGGCCAGGTGAGGTGGGTACCACACAGCCAGGGCCCTTTCTTGATAGGCATGCACCCAGCTCTGCAGTGGGGTTTAACAGGGAAGCCGGTACCAGGTAGTGAGCTGGGGGGGGGTAGAGCCATTCCCCTTGAGCCCCACTCCTGAGCGCACCAAACTCGTCCTACCTGCGACCACGCCAGAGACAAAGGCAGCTCTTTAGAGACACATCACGCTAACCCGCAGGGCTGTCTCCCTCTCCTCCACACACGCCTGCTTGATCCCTGACTGGGCTGTGTAGGGTAAACTGAGGCAGTCCATGGTAAATGGACTGCACATGGGCTCTGCTGCTCCCAGAGGTGCCCACAGACTGGACAGCCTGGGAGATGGAGAAGGGGGGGGGCCCCTCTCACAGTATCACCCCATTGCCCAGCAATCGGTTACCTACAGTTTTTCCGCATGACCAAGACGTCTCCACACTCGTCTTCGGACGGCAGGAAGATCTCGGGGACCACAATGAGGATCTTGCGCTTGGGGGGTGGGTTGATGTTCCAGGTGCACTCGATGTTGGCAGGGTAGTTCCCGGGGTAGTTGGGAGACTCGATGTAGCCCGTGTACTCTCCCAGCTCCCCTCCGCACTGGCGGTCTGCAAGGCAACGAGGAGGGGAGAAGAAGCGTCACAGACATGGGGGCGCTAGGCAATGATTTGTGGGCAGAGGGATCCTGGACATTCCACTTCTGTGTGCACCAGTCCCACTCTCGGGGTCCAAGGATGCACCTGCTGTCATGCATGCGTGCACGGGATTGCGCGCATGTGCATGCACAAGCACAGGGGCAGCGTGCAAAGCATGCATAGGCACTGACTAGTTGCCCAGGTGCAGGGGGCATACATAAGACTAGAAGTGGGGCGGGGGTAGAGGCCTGTGTATGCACAGTTGGATGCAGCAGTCTGTGCACGTGATTAGGGGTGCATAAGGGGAAACAGCAAGAGAAGGTGGCCTTCGGTCAGGGCCAGGACTCCCACAGGACCCTGTGGGTGGACGTCATCCAAGGCGCCAACAGGAAAACCCAGCGGCTGGCAGGGACTGTGAACACAGTGCCCGGGCTGCCCGAAGAGCGTACTTTTACACTGGGACACGGACGTGGAGCCGTCGAAGTCCGTGGTAGTGTTGCCAGGGCAAGTGATGCAGTAGTTCTGGCGGAAGTCGGGCTGGTAGGTGCCCACGGCACAGCGGATGCAGCGGTGGACGCTCGTGTTGTAGTAATGACCCGGGGAACACTGAACTGTGCCGAGGGGAGAGGGAAATGTCAGTGATCGGGCTAGGAGGTACAAGCCACTCCCAGCCACCCAACAGCCGCACTCTCATAGCTCAGCCAATCACGTTTTATGAAGCAAACAACAACCATCAGGTATCAGAGGGGTAGCCGTGTTAGTCTGAATCTGCTAAAGGAACAAGGAGTCCTGTGGCACCTTATAGACTAACAGATGTATTGGAGCAGAAGCTTTCATGGGCAAAGACCCACTTCGTCAGATACATGTGATGAAGTGGGTCTTTGAAAGCTTACGCTCCAATAAATCTGTTAGTCTATAAGGTGCCACAGGACTCCTCATCGCTTTTGCAGAATGATCAGGGCAGCCGCCTCCTGGTTCCCATTCCCAGCTCTGCTACTCCCTGACGGGAAGTGATATTTTCCCTGCTTTACAGCTGGGGAAACATGGCCACAGAACTTACATGGCCTGCCCAAGGTCACGCAGCAAGTGGGTAGCAGAGTTGGGAGTAGAAACCAGGAGTTGAGTCCCAACTCTGATCCATGCTCCATTTGAAGCTATGTGCGAGGAGACTTTTTTAAGTGACATCTGGGAGCTTTGGGAAAACACTTCCAATGCTCCCTGGAGCAGTTAATTTAGGCTGCTGCGAACGTTTTTATAGTGTTTATTCTCTCTCGCTGTCACTGACGTCACTAAATCCTGGATTCTGCATCAATTCCAAGGATCCCACAATGCACAGCCTTAAATAAGATGGGAAATGCGCTGCTAACGGCCAAACTCAGCAGACCAGATTTCCTTGTAATAAAGCTTAGCCTAAAATAATTACCCAAGTGTTACACTGTTGTTACTAGTATCAGAGGGGTAGCCGTGTTAGTCTGAATCTGCAATCTGTACATGCATCTGACGAAGTGGGTCTTTGCCCACGAAAGCTTATGTTCCAACACTTCAGTTAGTCTAGAAGGTGCCACAGGACTCCCCGCCGCTGTTGTTACTAACCCTAATAAATACAGCAACGGCCCAAGGCCTCACATAGCTTTGTAACAGTAACACGGCACTGTTGGGGTCCCTTACTAGAGAATGCTGGGGTGTTCCTTTGTAAGAGGACTTCTGGGGTACTAAATGCATCCATGCAGCGTCCGAGCAGCCCTGCAAACATTCAGCCAATTCTCACCGGCTTTGGCATCATGTTTTAAAGGGCAGGCAAGTGGATTTTGGGCCAAGGCTGGTGGATGTGTATGGCCACTGTGCAAGGTTGCTTGACAAGCCCCTCACTTCTCAAGGAGACAGCAGTGTAAGGGGAGCAGTTCCAAAGGGACAGGGCAGGTGAGTGGATACTGCTAGGAGGGTGGGGAGTATCGCGGTGAAGGATGGATGTGCAGGGCAGAGGGAGGCATGCAGAGGGAGGCTGGGGAAACCAAAAGGGAAGGGCAGCTCAGAGCTGAGGGGAGGAGGAGGGATGGGGAGACACACAAGAAATCAGAGTAGAGCTGGTGAAGGGATGAAACAAGGGTGGGATTTTCCCCCCACTCTATACTTTGCAAAAGGAAAACTTCCTGCCTCAGCACCCAAGTCTCTGTTGTGATGGGGCCGGGGGAGCCGAAGAGGCACTGGGTGGGCAATGGGGATATAGCGATAATAAAGCAGGCTGTTTTGGGAACTCAGCCCCCCAGCCTCCCCGGAGCTGCCCCACCACTGCTATCCCAAGGCTATTCCCCGGGTGCCTCCGTACCTTTGGTATCACAGTCCTGGAAGGAGAAGGCGCCCTCGTGCTTGGTGGTCAGGCCCCCGCCGCAAGGAAAGCACAGAGCTCGCCCGGCTTCGGGCTGGTAGGTGCCCCGGGGACACGGCTGGCAGGGTATGAAGCCGTCCACTGAGTACTGGCCAGGGGGACATTGACCTAAGGGCCATTCCACAATCAAAGACAGATGGGGGTCAGTCCTGCTGCAATGCAGCCTCCTCTCGCCCAGAGCGCAACTGCGTGTGACCTGTGCTGAACCCCAGAAAGGGGGCGCCCGAGGGAGCTCTGGCTCCAACGCAGATCACTGGCAGCCCCACTGAAGATGGGGGGAGCTCTACAGTGGTCTCTGCAGTGCAGAATGGAAGTGCAAGTCTCACGGTGCTGGTGCTCCGAGCCCATCCCACAACCCCGAGCCTGTCGGAAGGCCCTGGCCAGGCCCCGTGGGAGGTGATCAAGCGTCAGCCGAAAGCCAGGCTGTAAGGTGCCTCCTTGGCTAGCTGCCCCCGGAGGTCACTGACAGCCGCCGCCCCGCCCCACGCCGTACCTGCACAGGTGGTTATGTTCGTTGCTCCCGCCGGGCCGTATGCATCGCTTCCGGGGCATAGGTCACAAGAGAGCTGGCCCTCTTTCTCCTGGTAGGTCCCTGGGGGGCAAGGGACACACTGCTCCATCTGCCCATGGTAGTACGTTCCCTGCAGGCAGCTAACTAAGAAAGAGGGAGGCCCGTTAGGGACACGCGTAGCGAGAATTCCCACCAGGCTACCCCTTAACATGCCTTGTTTGGCTGCAGACGAGAGACCCTCAGGGCCCCCGCTCCTCGCACTGGCAAGTCAGCGCCTCCAAAGTGCGAGCCCACGGGAACCTCACCTGCCCACAGCACATGCTGCTGCCAGGAGCCCTCGTTACGGAAGCCATGGCGCGTGGGAGGCGCAGTTCGGCCCTAGGGGCCTACAGGTCAACGGGCCCGTGGCCCCAGGTCCCCGGCCGCGGTTGTTCCCTTACCACACTTGGATCCTAGCCTCTGCTGCCCTGGCCCGCAGCTCTCCTGCCTCTCCGGGGCCACGCTGAGCTTCCGCGCCACCTCGTACTCCAGGCCCGCGAAGCGGATCAGGAACCGCTCCTGGTTTATGGACTTCTTCAGGGCCTTGATCGCCGCCTTCAGCTTCTTCTCCACCCTCTGCCGCAGGCAATTGATATTGCAGCTGGCTGGAGGTCAGAGATGGGGGGAGGGGCAGGCCAGAGTGTCTTCCGTCAGGTGTCAGTGGGACGGACGGGGAGTGGGGGGTCACTCAAACAGCAAAGGGGTCTGAAGATCGGAGTTTCCTCCTGAACACTCCTCCCATCCCCCCATGCCCGAGCCCAGGCTGCTGCCCTCCTCTGCGTTTCTGCACGTGGGGGGTGACTATACATCCCTGCCCGTCTCCCTCCTCTTCTACTGCCCATCACTGCACCGGGGAGGGCTGTGGCTGTAACTGTTAAAGCAGCACTGTGGACAGCAGGGGGCGCTGCACCCCATACACCTGGCTAGAGAACTAGAGCTACGGGTTGGACCTCCCTGGGATGGCACCCTGGGGACCTGACCGGAAATTTGCTGGACCAAGGGAGGTCCCCTGGCACCAGCCCACCAACCCTCCCCATTGCCAGCTCCACTTCCAGCCCAGCCAGCTTCCCTGTCTCTGGCCCAGCTGGGCAGCCAGCCCTGGCCAGCCCAGAATCCCCTACCACCTGGCTAGGACTACTCCAGTCTCCCAGCACTCCTGCCACTGGCTGCCATCCCTGCCACCATGGGCTGCCACAGTCTCCCGCCCCGCTATGGCGAGCTGCTGGGCACCAGCCAGGGCTAACGCAGGCTCTAGCCCTGGCTGGGGCTGCCGGGTGCCTGCCCCACTGCTGCTGGCTTCCAGTCCTGCTGCCATGGGTTGAGGCTGCCACAGGCTACTGGTTCCCCCTGCTATGGATGGCCAGATGCTGGCCCAAGCTGCTGCAGGCTCCTGGCTCTGCTGCCACAGGCTGTCGGATGCCAGCCCCGTGGGCTCCCAGCTTCGGCCCGGGCTGCCTGATCTGGTCTGATCCCACTGGGCTCCCAGCCGCCCTGGTCCACACCACGGCTGTTTCCAGACCAAAGAGTTCCAGTTTAGAGAGCTACAACCCGGAACACCAGGAGCAGCAGGACAAATTCTCCCCTCCCCCCATCAGCATGCTTCATCCATGTCTTGGAGAAGCCCCTTCTAGAGATGCTGGTGGGGTTCAGTTTTCATGGTCTTATTCAATCCTTCACCAGTGGCCAGACTGCCAGCGAGGGGGCTGCCAGGCCATGCTGGGATGGTGGGTTTTGTGCCCAGGAGAATCTGGTCTGAGAACCACCAAGCTCTTCGCACAGGCCATGGACCATGCTGCCTGGAGAGCCGTGCGGGTAATTAACAGCACAAGGCAGATGTTAATGGAGAGCTGTCTGCTCCTTCCAAATTGCCAGGGGTGCACACTGGGACAGCCAGAGTTCCTTCTCAGTGCATTCTGGGACAGCCAGGCTTCTCACCCCATGGCACGTGCTTGGGCCTAACAGCCACCCCAGATCTACCCGTGGTCTCCTCAGGCCCAGTGCACTCTGGGAACACCAGTCCACCCAGGCCCATTCCCCCGACAAGGGCTCTCCTCAGGCCCAGTGCACAACAGGAAAACCCGTCCTCCTGGCCCTGGCCCTGGCCCCCACCTGTGACCTCTTCTGGCTTGATTTCTGCCTCAAACTCCAGGGTGATGCGCGTCACCTCCTTGTTGGGGGAGTTGCGGGCCCGGCGGCCTTTGCCCTTCTTTGAGGAGTCACACTTGAGGTTCACAAAGGTCACCTGACAATCCGAGCAGGGGGCTGCCCCACCTGGAAGAGGGGGACAGAGAGTCAGCATCCTGCCCACAGCTCCCCTGGAAATCCCAGCCCCGGGTGGTCAGTCACCCCCTTCCACACAGCCACAGAAGAGCTTACATGGCAGCTCGGGTGTGCGTGTGTGTGCTTCACCTGTGGCCCCGTGCTTCCCTGACTCGTCCGGTTTCCCTTTCACACGGGGGTGCAGGTGGCACTTGGCGTCCTTGAGCTTGAAGGAAGCCTTTTGTTTGATTGGCGCAGCGACAGTCTCTAAAAGAAAAGGCAGGTGCTAAACATCGAAGGCACCGGTTGAGCTTCCCACGATAGCAGCGGGGGAGGCTGGAGAGGTTCGGACCAGCCCAGGAGAGCGACCTTACCGACACAGTGATGACTGCTGTTGCCAGGCCTCTGGGGCCCCCCCTGGCGCAGGACGGGGGTCCCACAGCTTACTGTGTAGCTGCTGTCAGACTCTAGGAGGGGGAGAAAGGAGAGATTCAGACAGAGCCTGCGGCTCGCTCCCAACCTCGTTTTCAAACTGGCTGCATCGCCCAGGGAAGTCAGGCCCTCAGCAGTTCACATGCGCTTTGGATGATGATCTGACCCCAGCTTTTGAAGCTTTGGACTAGACTGGCTCGTCGCTAGCACAAGCTGAGGGTGGCTTCAGGAAAAACGAGGGCCCTGCTCAGCTGTTTGGTGGGGTCATCCAAGTGCAACACCTGAGATCCTGTGTAACCCCCCCTCCCTCGCCCCACCTAAGATATCCCTGCCAGGCCAGCTCCGGTGAAGGGAGTCCAGTCCTGCAAAGGGAGAGGGAGGCCCAGGCGACGGGGAGAGCTGGGAGTCCGAGAGGAAGCATGTATCATGCATGGGGGAGAACGGGGGCTGCGAAGTCTCCCAGCCATGGCACTGATGTATTGTGGGCACTGAACAGCAGCCACCATAGGAACGGGCAGGATAAACCCACATCTGTAAAGCCCTTTGGGACGGAAGGCGTTCAGAAGGCCAGAGCCCCCGGCAGGCTTCAGGGCGGAGGTGGTGAGCACAAGTTGGCACCTGGCAGGAAGCGGGCCTTGGAGGTGCAGGTGAGGGAGCAGCTGTCCTTCTTGCCGTTCCTGTTGCAGGTGAGCATGGCCCGGTGAGACATGGGGCCTGACAGGCATTTCACCAGCTCTGAAAGACAAGCGCCAGGCAGTGACAAGAGTGACTCAGGGATGACCAGCCGAGCAAGCGCTGCTCCAGGTACTGGGGGGGGTGGAGTTACAATAGGCCTGCTGACGAGGGGTGGGGGAGACAAAGGGGACAAGTGCCCTGGGGCCCAGCAATTCAATAGGGCCTGGAGGCTCCTGGCGGCAGACGGAAACCAGGGCCCTTTATATCATTGCTGGAGCCCTAGGTGGTGCGGTCCAGGCAGCTCTGGCTGGCAGGGGAGCGCAGTGGGGTCCAGGCAGCACAGAGGGCTCTCTCCCCCCCGCATCTTGCTCAGGGGCCCAGCAATTCTGTTGGCCCCCATGACTTCATGACAGTGGGCACAGCTGTATAAGGTAAGTGGAACTTCATTCACGATACCCTATTAATTATCATCAAAAAGCAACACATGGTCTGGAAGCACTTTACAGACTCACAAAACACGGAGATGGGATCCTGAGAGGAGTCATCTGAGGAAGTGGGCTGTGCCCACGAAAGCTCATGATCCCATCTCCATGTTTTGTGAGTCTGTAAAGTGCGACCAGACCATGTGTTGTTTTTTCTGTGACAGATGAACTCGGCTACCCCCTGAAGCTCCTATTATCAGTCATTGGTAGGAAAAGTGGCCCGAGGGAGGCAGACAAACAAAAAGGCTCCTTGCTCTTGCTCAAGGACCACGCCTGATAAACAGCACTGTGAGACCGAAAGGTCAATGAATCAAAACGAATGGGTCGGAAATTAGGCCTCATTGGTGGGCAAGACAGCGAGGGAATGGCCCATCGCTTCCTTTTGGGATCCTTACAGTCCTGGGCAGGTTAGGGTTTTGTTGGGCCCTGTGCAAGTGGGGGGCCTGCAGTCCCCCCCATCCTTGCTGGAGAAAGGGGAAGTGGGGGCTTGCCCTACCCTGCCTGCCCACCTGGCACTCAGCAGGAGTGCCAGGAGGGTGGGCAGAATGGGCTAAGTCCCCTCACCATGACCTCATTCCCCAGCAGGAGAACCAAGCAGGTGGAGCAGGTCGGGATGTGCCCATTTCTCTGGGGCTCCTCAGTTGGCCAGGGCTCGGGGTCATGGGCCCCATTGACTAATCTGCCGCTACTTACAGAGAGATGTGGGGAGACAAATGGCTCCTGGAGTGAGTTTCACCAGGAAGCCTGCCCCCTCCACCATCTCCTGACACCCTGGGCCTTGGTTACCCTGATCCCGAGATGCCCCGACAGGCAGCACCATCTGGCTTCCTGTGCTAGCAGCCTCAGGGTGTGGCCAAAGGCAGACAGGACCATGTTTCTGCTGAAAGGCCCGGCTCTTGGCCAAGACCAAGTGTCCAGCTGGCGTGGTGCTCAGACCAAGAGAGGGCGCTGTATGCCCAGGTGCACGGTCAAGGCACACCCCGTGGCCAGACGCAACCCATAAGCAGCGCTTTTTCTGCTGTACCGACTCCCACACACTCGCAGCAACACCCACCAGTACACCTATCCACCAAAGCGCCTGAACAGAAACTGCAGATCTGTCCACGTGCTGCTGGCTGACCTGTGTTCGCCTGCTAGATGGCAGCATGAGGCCTCTGGGTTCCTCTACCCACCTATGCAATCCTTTTTGTTCCAGTGCAGTTTGCAGCCGGCAGGACAGGTACACTCGTAGCTGCCAGCCGTGTTCGTACAGCCGAACTTGCAGCCTCCTCGGTTGATGCTGCATTCGTCGATGTCTGCAAGGGGCAAAGCAAGAGGGTGGGGGTGGACTGGGATTGCCATGCTGCACAAAGCAACGCAGAGGCGAGTTTGCCTGTTGGAGGTGACCGTAGGTGGGGGAGGGAAGGAGGCCGGACTCCTGGGTTCCAGCCCCACCTGTGGAGTGTCCCAGGAGAACGGGCAGGTGGGGGAGGTTGGCAGCCAAGCCTCGCGGGTTCTAATCCTGGCTCTGCCTCTGAGTCATGCCAGAGCAAATCACTAAAAGCCCCATTTTCAATGTGGCCTGTAATTGTGGGGGCAGGGCAGGCACATTGGCACAGTGCTGCTGGCTTTCCCCAGGCTCGTTGCAGGTGCTCAGGGAATGCATCACCCCCAGTCCCAGGCCATGGCATCAGCCACCCACCGGGCACAGGTGATGGGGGTGGGGAAGGATCAGCTGGGGGAATGAAGGTGCGGAGTGGTGCCACCCCCAGCCCTGTGGTGTGGATGGTCCACACAGGCTGGTGAAGGGTCCCACCTGCCTCCTCAGTCCAGTAAAGCCCCCCAATGTGGGGGGCAGAGCAATGGGGGGTGGCAGGCTGGGCACACATGGAAACCTTTAGCAGAGGAGTTCTATAGGTGGCTGCCAGCGAGGCCCCTCCACGGCACCCCCCCTGCCAGCATGTCCCTCCCCCAACAGGGCGCACAGACACATGGACCACCTGTGAGCAGTGCTGGGCTTGCAGAGCACCCCATGCAGGGATCACAAACCCCAGGCAGCTCCTTCCCAACAGGGGAAGAGCTCCAGGCCTGGTTTGTGGGGTCCTGCTCCCCTGAACCCGCCTCCCAGTATGACCCCACTCTCTAAGGACAGCACTCCCCAGTGCTGGGATTCCCTGGCAATGCTGCTGGGGAGCGAGTGAAGACTGAACAGCTAGATGGGAAAGGCAGACCAGAGATGGGGAGAAGGGACAATACATACAATGTGATGGGGACTAATTTGGCTACTACTACTCAAGAGAGAGATCTTGGAGTCACTGTGGATAGTTCTCTGAAAACACCCACTCAGTGAGCAGCGGCAGTCAAAAAAGCAAACAGACTGTTAGGAGTCATTAAAAAAGGGATAGAGAATAAGACAGAAAATATCTTATTGCCTCTATACAAATCCATGGTACGCCCACATCTTGAATACTGCGTACAGATGTGGTCACCTCATCTCAAAAAAGATATATTGGCATTGGAAAAGGTGCAGAAAAGGGCAACAAAATGATTAGGGGTTTGGAATGGGTCCCCTATGAGGAGAGATTAAAAAGATTAAAAAGACTGGGACTTTTCAGTTTAGAAAAGAGGAGACTAAAGGGGGATATGACAGAGGTCTATAAAATCATGACTGGTGTGGAAAAAGTGAATAAGGAAAAATTATTTACTTATTCCCACAATAAAAGAACTAGGGGTCACCAAATGAAATTAATAGGCAGCAGGTTTAAAACAAACAAAAGGAAGTTTTTCTTTACTCAGTGCACAACCTGTGGAACTCCTTGCCAGAGGATGCAGTGAAGACTAGAACTTTAACAAGGTTCAAAAAGAGCTAGATAGATTGATGGAGGTTAGGTCCATCACTGGCTAGTTGCCAGGATGGGTAGGAATGGTGTCCCTAGCCTCTGTTTGTCTGGAGGTGGTGACAAGGTAGGGCTCATGTGAAGGTTACATTATGATCCTTCCCTCTGGGGCATCTGAAATTGGCCACTGTCGGCAGACAGGATACTGGGCTGGATGGACCTTTGGTCTGACCCAGTCTGGCTGTTCTTATGCTCCCACCTCTAAGCTCCCATTTGGGGTCCAAGCCAGTAAGAGAGTTACAGTCCCGCCCACAGGCACTGCCAAGGTGCACCTGACTTTTCTCTCCCAATCCCACCTTGCCAATAGCTTGAGGAGCTGCGGAGTGGATGGCAGGGGGGCTGCTTTGCCTTTCCTTTCCGGGGGGCCAGGGAAGATCTTTTGATGGCCCAAACAGGCTGATCTCAGTAGGACTCATGCCACCCACTGCTGACAAGCAAGAGCTGTGTGACAATGCAGAAATTCCTTCCCACCGCCCTGTGGGTCAGTCAGCTACTGGATCTGTCTTCACGTTGTCTCTTGACATAAGTGGTAATGGTGGAGAGGTCTGTCATGGGCTGAAGGGCCTTGGTTTCATTTCTTATTCCAAACCACAGTAGCTCCTCCCTGACAGCAGCCTGTGCAGCTCCTTTGCGGGGACGGTGGGTTCGGGAGTGACTCAGAGTCACCACCCTGCTCGCAGGCTGTGTCCTTGGTGGTTTTCTCACTGAGCAGCCACAGTTCCCCATCAGCTGGAATTTCCACGTGGCTCCCCCTTCGCCCCCCGAGTATTCAAACAGGTGACACACGCTTGGCTCAGAGGGACCAGACCCTGCGTCCAGATTGCCCCCGAAATGCTGGAGAGGGTTTTCTTTTGGTTTTCAGTGTGACACCTCTCTGCCGGTGGGAACACCGGACACACTGCTGGGATGGGAGAGCAGCCAGACGTCGGAAGACAGACACTAGATTCCACTGAGCAGTTCTGCACTCAACACCCGCTTTGCAGCCTGGATGGAGTCCGTCTGCCAGTTTCTCGTCTGTTTCAGCCACCCCCACATTCATTGATTCATCAAACCTAAGGCCGGAAGGGACCATTTGCTCACCTAGTCTGACCTCCTGTATCAAAGAAATCCACCTCATTAGCCCTGTCCTGAGCCCAGTACCGTGTGTATTCCCGCATACTGTGACACAAACCAAGAGCTCTTCCCGGCCTCCTGCCCCTCTCGCTGCAAACCGCAGCCAAACAGGCGGTTTAAGACAGCCCAGGGCTTTATGAGATGCCTTATAAACCTCCTCCCTCAAGGAGCTCTTCGGGTCCCCCTGGGAGGGACGGCACTTCCAAACCACCCACCCCGTCCAGCGTGTTTAGCACATACTGTGATCCAGTGCTCGTGGCTGAGCGGGGCTGCCTGTCTGTGTTGACACACTTGAGTGTTTGTGTCTGCATGCAAGTGGGCATGAAATCAGTCTGACTCAACCACGGCAAGGGCTGACTGGCTGTATAAACATGATGGAGATGGAGCAGAGCTGAATTCAGTGGGTGAAAAGTGAAAAGCAACCCTCCTACAGACCTCCGTGGAGCCAGGACTCTGTGGGGCAGACAGGGACAAGGCATTTATCAGGAGGGCTCCTGGGCACAGGTTTCACTGCACATTCACATATGGGAGTGTGACACCACTAGTCCAGCCTGCTATGCCAACCAAGTCACATTGAACTGAACTGTGTGTGCACTGACTCCATGGAAGTCAATGGCGCTGCAGTAGTTTACACCGGCTGAGAATACGCCCCTGGGTGGGCGCTCGTCTCTGCCGGCTGTGGGAGGCGCAGTCTCCGTTTGGCCATTGGACTGCGGCTACACGTGTCGGAAAGGGACTTCCTACGTCATCGAGTGCTGTCCCCTGCCATCGCAGGCTGCCACGGAGTCCCATGGGTTTACAGAAGGGATGTTAAATTTAGTTTAATCAACTCATCGATGAAATTTCCCTCAACTAGTCCGTTAGTCGATAAGCGGGGGAGCCACAGCGGGGTTAGTTCCCGCCCCAGGAGCTAACCCCGCTGTGGCTCTGCCTTTTCAATGTATTAAGAGCTGGGACATTGGCTGATTCCTGGCTCACGCCTTCCCCCTCACTGTGCTTCTGCTTTTTCAATGTATTAAGAGCCGGTAGCCTTAAAAGGCTGGTGGGCAGCTCGCGCCAGGTCCCCACTACCCCTCTGCCTTCCCTGCCCCCCACAGAGATGGGGTTGGGGGGGGAACGGCTTTTAAGCCGGATCCCCCCAGCACCAGCTCCTGCTGCCCTCCCTTGCTGCCTCTGCAGCAAGGACGGGTGGGAGAAGCGGCTAGTTGAGGGACTAGTCGACTATCCAATAAGCTTACGCTTATCCGCTAGTCGACTAGTCACTTACATCCCTAGTTTATAGGCATATCTTTGCAGTGGTCCATGCAGGTACCTGTTGCATGTGCTTCTTTGTGCTTCTGCGTCTGTCTTAAGCCAAGTAATCTGCGGTACCTCGACACATGTAACTCCTCCTGAAAACTCCTGCTGCAAACCGCACTGTTGCTGTGACATGCCTGAACAAAGAGCTCTGCGCTTTTCATCTTTTCTGCCGTTCCTCCAGGCGCTCTTGTGCGCGGGAATTATCTGATTCGGGAAACTCAACTCAAAACCTTTTGAAGTAACCCCCCCTCTTCCTTAACGTTGTGCCAAGAACTCTGGGGAGTTTTCCCCTCTCTCCCTCCGCGGACAAGTCACAAATCGCTTTGTTTGAAGTTGCAGACACTACTGTCTGGCTCCTGCACCCACTCAGGGGGATGATCAGAATGAGAGAACCCCCTCTCCTCTTGCTGCATACAGAGGAACGCAAACGTGGCCACTGGCAGTACAGAGAGGCTACTGGGTATTAGCACCGGTAGTACCAGGCACTGGACCCATTTTTCAATCCGAAGGGGAGAAGCCCTTGGAATAGTCAGGAAAGATGCCACATTGGGACACTAGGCACTCTGCTATTCCAGAGAGGAGCACTGCAGAGGTCCCTCTGCCTCAAGTCCCTTTCATGGCTCACCCAACCCTTTCTGAACACCTGCATGCTAGCCTCCATTGCCAGAGCTGGCATAGCCCCCCTCCCTACACACATGGCTCCCGTCTCCTGCTGGGTAGCAGGAGATTTGCCCCATGTTAGGAGCACAGGAACGGTCAGGCCAGGTCGATTGATCTAGTCCTGGATGTCATCTCTGACAGCCCCACGTGAAGTGCAAGAAACACTCATGTGAGCAGTTCTGAGGGAAGTGTCTTCCTGTGTCTTGAGAGCTGGAGACTGGCTTCTCCCTGGCCCAGGGAGCTTTACATCCCTTGTTCTTTTTAACCTCTGTCCATTTCCTTCTCTGAATCCTCATCTCCTGGAACAGTGAGTTCCACAGGCCAACCATTCTAAATGGCGCGTCACAGCTGGGAAAACCCAACCGGGCTCCATCTAGCCCAGCCCCTCCCCTGACAGCCGGAAACAAAGCAAGAATGTTCCACACAATCTCTTCTCTGGCAACTGGTCCAGTCTAGCCTTAGGTAGTCCAAGTAATGGGACTCCCAGCCAGTGCTTCCTCTGATCTTTTCCATCCATGTGCAGAATAATGTTTATGTGCCCTGAGGCAGATGCCAATGTGCACCACACACAACCCCCAGCTTCAGTGACTTCCTTGATGTTTGACCAACTTGTGCCAGGTCAACAGATCTGGCTGATCCCTAAAGGAGAAACCTAGCACAGGGCAGCGGGAGGCAAAAAAAATAGCCCAGGGTGGGATTCAAGGAAGAGATGCAGGCCTGTACGCAAGGGGTGTGTGACGGGTGTGAATGCACCCCCCGCCATGGTCCTCCATGGGGCTGATTCCGACCAGCTGGGGAAAGCTTCCAGCCTCCCTCCCCCATGCTCCGGCCGGCCGGGGAAGGGTTAGGGTTAGTTCCTGGATTAGGGATGGCCCATGTGAAGGGCTGTTAAGGGGCTATGGTGCTGCTCCCCAATTTGACCACACTGCAGATCAGGGTGACTGCTGGGCATTATCCTCCGATGGAAACTCACGGACGGGAAGAAACATTCAAAAGTGAAAAATATCAGAAGTTATTTTTGTGGCCACTGTTTCGACTGGGTGGGAAGGGGGTGCCCCACTCTGAATGTTTGTGATGAGCTGGGGGGGCATAAGGCTGAAGGATTTAAAGAGGAAGCACAGAGTGGTGCCGTGGGAAAGCGTTAGCCTGCGCTATCAGTGAAGCATGGCACAGTGCAGATGAGCCAGGACTATGTTAAAAAGCAGTTTTCAGGCAAGTCGTATAGTCGATACAAATCGTATCGGCTATACAATTAGTGGATAAGGGTCGCTCTGCAGCCGTGGCAGGGGTAGCTCCAGGAGCCGGTTCTGAGCAGTCCTGATTCGTGCCGGCGCCAGACGACACCTGTGCTGCAGCTCTGCACTTCAAATGCAGTAAGAGCTGCCGGGCTTTTCCTACAGTTAAAATGCAGAGGCGCAGCGATCTGCGTTCCAGATTTACAAAAAAAGCAAACCCCTCCTCCCCCCACCAAAATTCCTGCGTACGGGCCTGGGATGGCTAGAGATTTCCCCTCCCCCAGTCAGTTCTGCCCTACCTCCACAGTGGGCGAGTCCATACAGCGTGTAGCCTTTGTGACACAGGCACTGGAAGCTCCCGGGGGTGTTGACGCAGATGTGGTCACAGGTCCTGTCGAAGGAGCACTCGTCAATATCTGGGAGGAAGAGGGAAAGGCAGAGAGTGTGATGACTGGCCCAAGCAGGGGGCTGGCTCCACGGGGTGGGGTCTCGAGTCCTGGGGCTTGGCTGGCTTCTCCCACCCATGTCCCGTGTCACCCAGAAAGAGTGAAACCAGCATCACCGCCATGTAGGCCCATGCACCACTCTCTCCGCTGCACCGGAGAGGTGTCCAAAGTCCAAAGCCCAGCAGGGAATGGGACCTATGCCAACATCTGCTCCTTTACCCTGCATAGTTTAGGAGCACCCAAGAGCACAGCCCGTTCCCAGCCCCACTACCATGCCGAGCCTCCCTAGGCCTTATGCAAAGCTGCACCCCTGGGTGGGCTGTCGGCAGCAAACCTGAGATCTCTCAGCAGGAGTCTCTACTGCAGCTGGAGCTAAAAGTCCCATCCCTGTCATCCACCTCAGCTTACAGCCCAGCCTCCACTAGAGGGCGACAGAGCACCACCGTGCATGGTCCCCCGTTCCCCCATCTCCCGCCCAGAGCCCAGCCTGTACCCTAGGGCAGAGATACTTTGCAAGACCAAGGGCTACATCCCAGGGCGCTGGGCTGGAAAAGAAAGGGTGGGATGGAGGGGGTGAAAGCAGCTGCAAGCTTCCCAGTGCCGTGGGTCCAGGGACATGTTGTGATCCAGCGCGTCCCCCACCTGCCCAGTGGCAACCAAAGCTGCGCTCCCTTGGCAGAGCCCCTCCAAGATAGGAGCCAGCATCACATGCTCTGCCCTGGGGGGGCAGAGGGAGAGACAGCCTGAGGAGGCGAACCCAGCCTGCCAGCTTTATGTCTGTGGCATTGGACTTGTTAGCGTCATTGCCACGATCAGACCAAACTTCCAAGAATGCAGAGCCTGGAGGCAGATGCAAGAGGTGCCACCAAAGGCCCACTGGCCCTCTACTACCTCCCCCCACCCCCCAGGCCAGGGCCTGTGCACTCGGCTGGCAGCAGGACGCTCTGTCAAACCCCAGCACATCACGGCTTCTGATGCGAACGCCGCAATTTGAAAGGCCCACAAGCTGATTCAGGAAAGGCCTGGGAACCGTGGCATCGCAAGGGAGGCAGATACCCCTCCCCTCACCCCCTTCATCTCAAGGCCGGTCTTGTTCACACCTGAGATGAGCTACGGGGCCCTCAGCTGGCTAATCCTTTGCATGTCCATTGGGCCCTTCAGAGGGGGATCGCAAGGCACCGCTCTCCCTCAGCCAGGGAGAGGGGTAAAGAGGATTCCATTTATTGAAGCCGAGAGAGGTGAGCCCACGACAGAGCTAGGACTAGAGAACCCAGGGGCCTGGCTCCTGCTCCCCTGTTCTAACTAGCAGTGAACACAACGTCTCCATTCTCTGCTCCCTGGAAGGTCAAGTACAACGAGCATGGAGGAAGCTAAAAGCAGCAGCAGAAATGGTCTGTAGGGACTGGGGTTGGACCCTTCCATGGTCACCCAGCCAGTCCCTGCCTCATCTCCGTGGGTGAAAACAAACTGCTAAAGATCACAGCACGACCCCAGATTAGACCCCCACCCGTACTCATATCTACCAGCTGGGGCGCCTGGCTACGGGCATCTCCCAGGGAAGAGGGCAGGAGGGGGGTAGGCCAGGCTGTTTATTCTCATTAAGGTTCATGTGAGTCCGGGCTGTCTCTTAGGAGAACAGATCTCAGAAAAAGAAAATGGCTAGAGTGAGCGAGTGAGTGTGTGTGAGAGTGAGTGTGTGTGAGCGTGTGTATGTGAGAGCGAGTGTAGCAGAGCCCCTGAGGTGTCACTCCAGTCCCCGGGTCTTCTGCAAAAGGCTTGTGCAGCAAACAATACTCCTGGTCTGTAAAAAGAGGGAGGCGCGTCAGGTCTGAATGAGGCTGCGCATGTCCCCAGGGGTTCGAAGGGCACCGTGATGCAGCATGCCATTAGGCTGGTATCATCAGCCTCGCTGAGGGGAGCGTGTGCGTGCATGCAGCCACACATCTCGCTGGTACGTGGATGCACACGCTCTGCAGAAAGACATGCCAAGGTGCACTAACACTGAACGCCCGCAGGCTCTCCTATGCTGGTTGTAAGCTGTGGTCTCTAAGATGTTATCTGGCTCACCCGGGAGCTAGTTAGTTGATTCATAGGCCAGAAGGGATTGTTATGATCATCTCGGCTGACCTCCCATGTAGCACAAGCCAGACCCTCACCAGTGGTTCCTGCAGCTGTACACACAGGGTGTGTCTAAACTACATGGCTCTGTCTATGTAGCCATGTAGATTAGGCTGATCGGCAGAGGGAAATGAAGCCGCAATTTAAATGTAAATGGCTGCCGCGCTCTGCCAACCAGCTGATGATCAGCTGTTTGTCGGCAGATCGGGGCAGTCTGGACGCACCGCTGTCGACAAGGAAGCCTTTGTCGACCGGCGCAGGTATGCCTCGTGAAACAAGGTGATCATCAAACAGCTGATCATCAGCTGGTCGGCAGAGCGCGGCAGCCATTTAAATTTAAATGAAGCTGCGATTATTTAAATCACGGCTTCATTTCCCTCTGCCGATCAGCCTAATCTACATGGCTCCATTGACGGAGCCATGTAGTTTAGACACACCCTCAGTGGCTTGACTCAGCTGACAAAAGAGCCAACTGTGGACAGAGCCACCCCTGGAATTTCAGACCAGTTCCCCGGACTCAAGAGACGGGCCCAGATCAGAGCCCAAAATCCAGACACCCCGGAAGCGTGAAGAGGTTTGGCTCAGGAACCTGACTTCACTGCTGGGTCACTAAATCTCTCTCATGGCCTCAAGCCTGGGAGAAGTCTAGGAGCCGAACTCTGAGACTCAGGGAGTGCTGTGGGGCCAAATTTTCAAAAATCTGCCCAGCCTCCAATAGCTCCCATTGAGAACAGTGGAGAACCTCTCCATGCACATGCAGACTTAGAGCAATGGACAATCCCCTCTGTGCCACATATACTGTAAACCATGGAGAACCCTCTGCCTCCCCTGCTTGCGCATGCACACTGAGAACAAGGGGAATCCCTCCCACGCACAACCACAGGGAGAACAATGGACAACCCCCCACACCCCATTGCATGCACACTGAGAACAAGAAGAATCCCTCCCACGCACAACCACAGGGAGGAGGATGGAGAACCCCCCCCACATTGCACATACATTGAGAACAAGGGAGAACTTCCTCACCACCTGCTCAAATGCACAGTGAGAACGATGGAGAATCCTCTCTAGGCCACATGCACTGAGAACAACGGAGAACCCCTCCCCCACAAGCGCGTGCAATCTGAGAACGGGAAACCCCTCTCCCCACACGCACATGCAATCTGAGAACACTATCCAGTGGCTGAGCAATCCTGGCCCTCTGCTCTGGGGACATGGGGCGTTTTTGATGCGAAGGCAAAGCCACGTTTTCCGGGGTGACGTTCTTAGCAATAGAAATACCTCCGTGGCTAACTCCTCGCCGGAAGGCACCACCGCACAACCCCATTTGGGTCACTTGAGCGCCACGGCGTCGCTCACGGGGGGACTGGCGCCGCGCCAACGCCCGCAGCTCTCACGCCACCTGGCACGGCAGGCTCTTACCTTGGCAGGTCCTTTCGTTGATCAGCAGCTTGTAGCCTTTCTTACAGCTGCACTCGAAGCTGCCCACCGTGTTCCTGCAGATGTGGTCGCAGCCACCGTTGTTCAGCCGGCACTCGTCGATATCTGCAGGGGTGGGGTAGAGACACAAAACATCCCATTACACAGACTGGCTGAAACCAGCGACACCAGCAAGAGAGCTGGTGGGTTGTGTTTAGAGGCAAAGGAACCAGCCACCCACAAAGAGAAAGGATGGCCTGAAGGCTAGGGTATTAGCTCGGCAATCAGGAAACGGGGGTTCAATTCGCTCATCCGTCACAGAGGCCCTGTGTGAGCCAAGCCTCGGGTCCCCAACAGCGCTGCCTTCTATCCCAGCGGTACTGGCTGGCTGACCGAGACACACTCCTTTACAAAGCAACGAGCAGTCCTGTGGAGACGAATGAATATCTAGGATCCACGAGCTCCGTGGGTAAAGCCCACTTCATCAGATGAGTTGGAGAGATATTACAGTAGAGGGAATTGCCAGCTAGACAGATAGGGTGTGTCTAGACTACATGCCCCCATCGACGGAGGCATGTAGATTAGACAGATCGGCAGAGGGAAATGAAGCCGCGATTTAAATAATTGCGGCTTCATTTAAATTTAAATGGCTGCCCCGCTCTGCCGATCAGCTGTTTGTCACGGTTATTTAAATTGCGGCTTCATTTCCCTCTGCCGATCTGTCTAATCCACATGCCTCCGTCGATGGAGGCATGCAGTCTAGACACACCCATGCTGATGCAACACTGAAGCTCAAAGGGAGTTTTGATGGTGATTTTAATGGAAGGACTGGGGCCTTTGGGGAGCTGCCCGTGATGGGACAGGATGACACAATAGAGGTCTGGAGGGAATCAGGACTCTGCATCCTTTCAGGTTTCCCCATCTGTCCAGTGAGGACTATAACATGCACCCGGCTCGCAGCGGTGAAAGGAAGATGAATTCATAGCTGCAGAATGCTTGGATGTCCCGGGTGGAAAGCATCTGTAAGGACACAAAGATTCGGCACAGTTGCCATTCATTCGCGAGTCGGCCTGAGGGCTCTTGGCTCTCAGAGACCCTGGGGAACGCATGTGTTAGAAACAGAGACTGGCAGAAAACAAAGGGAAAATCACCCTTGGAGAACAGGAGTGAGACAAAATAAACATGCTGGTTTCTACCGCCTCCTGACTTTTCGACAATACGTGACACTAAACAATAAACAACGCCCCCTCCCCCCATGTCCAAAGAGGTCCTATAACCTGCTAAAAGGTTGGGTTTGGGTTGGTGCAGAAAATTTACTGCTAGGAAACGGCCTGTAAAACAGAGTGAGTCTGGGCTGACAAATCCCAGGTAAGAGCTCAGGAAAACCTTGCCCAAAGCTTCATTCGCATCCCTCCCCCACTTCAGCTCCAGGACACCAGCTGCAGCTCCCAGGGGTTGTGGCTTTTCTTTTATTATTGTGAGTGATCTCGCCGTAAAACAGCTCCCAGCCGTAATAAAACCCCAGGCGCAGGGGATGTGGCTGGGGGGATTACGCTGCAGAACCGCAGCGGCGGTGTGCTCTGAAGAGTGCTAATGAAGCCCAGAGGGTCTGGAATCGGTCAGGCAGGTAGATGGCTTTCAGCAGGATGGCGCTTTCAACTACGGTCAAGTATCCCCAACTGCCACAAGACAGAGGGCAGGCGCTTTCCGTTCCCGGAGCTTCACCGTCTCTCCGGGGCCTGGCCAAGACAAGGATCTCCCACCAAAGGGACAGCACACAGTGCGGCTGTAGCTGTGCGGGACCAGATCTGCTTTGCCACTCACACCCACCCATGGGCACATGCATGTGTGTTGGAGTGAGTCCTAAAACCTCCAAATATTCCTCCTTGCCTTTAAAATAATGCACAGAGTTGCTGATAAATTAAAGCACAATGGAAGACAGGCCATTCCGCCAGCGTTTTTATTTAATTCCAGCTCCAGGAAGCACTCAGACTTGCATTTGCACCTACAGTTTGTTTTGCGGGTGCAAATTTCACAGGTGAAAACCAGGTCAGGAAAGAAGGCGCTTGTCTTTGTTACAGCCCCATCCAGATCGGCCTTCATCCAGACAACCCATGCAAACACAGCCAACCCCTGGGTTATCTCTGCTGTAGCAAGGGTGTGTCAGCCACCCAGCAGTGCCACACACATTGCGTGCGTACCTCCAGATCTGCCATCCCACCAACCTCAAAGCACTGGGCAAACATTACATCCACACTGACGCTGGGATAATGGGACAAGGGGTGTCTTGCCTTGGCACCCACACATCATGATTCAACCATGACCACCGGCAGGAATGTTATTAATCACCGCACCGAGGGAAGGGAACCGGGCCGTGTCACCCTGCTTTAAAGATAAGCCATCTAACTGGGAGAGCGAGTGTGACCTGGCCCAGGAAAGTGTAGCAAATCCAGATTCCCCAGCCCCCAGGTTTCATCATAAGAACAGCCCTCCCCGTGAGCCTTCCTAGGATGTTTCAACCCCGTTTCACAGGGGAGGGAGACGAGACAGGCTGAGCTGCGGACAGTCCAGCAGTGAGTCGCTGGGGGTGGCATGCAGGAGTCCGGGCACAGTGAGCTCTGCTCTAATGGCGAGCCCACCACAGTGTTTGTGGTGCCAGGCTGCGTGATTGCCAGCTGACCGAACCGTCCCCTGCTCCTGGATTTCACAGGGATGGGGGCGGACACCCCCCCTCGGCTGCCTCAGAGGAGGTGAATGTTTGTGCCTGAAGTCCTGCTGCAGTGAGGCACTTAAGCCCCAGACTGTCGATCCATGCACACGCCACGGTGCCCACCACCGTAGTATCTAGGCTCAGCTCTCCCATGTAGGATCTAACACAACATCCATTGCGGCAGGACCTCAGTAGAGATCTACCACAAACACACGGTCTAGCATGTCCACCCATGCACGAGGATCCACCTCCACTGAGAATTCTGTTCTTAAAAGCCAGCGCCCTGCCTGGCCCAGAATCCTCCAGAGACAGCCCCAGGCTCCGGGCACACTTAGGGCGTGTCTAGACTACAGAGTTTGGTCAACAAAAGTGGACTTTTGTCACCAAAACTATTCCTGCGTCTACACTACCGCTGAGTTCTGTCGACATAACGTCCACAGAACTCGGCAGCTGTGTCGACGGCGGTAAACCTCGTTCTACGAGTTCTGTCGACAGAAGGCGTTATTGCATCTACGCTGTCCTTTGCGTCTACACTCTCATGTCGACAAAGCGGCTTGCTTTGTCGACAGAACTGGATGCAGTCTAGACCCTCTTTGTCGAAAGAAGATTTGTTGACAGTGTCTGTTGACAAAGCCTCTGTCGACAAAAGCCTGTCGTCTAGACGTACCCTCATGGAACAGCAGTGCTCTTCCACACGGGTTTAATCCCAGAGTGAACGCTGCAGAGCCAGTTGTGGTGGGGCTGATGGGGAGGGGCGAGGGACGGGAAGCAGAGAGGAAGATGGCCTCTTAGCTCTACGCAGCTAAAACATAAGCAGCTGTCTTATCCGTTCCACGGCCACTGACACATTTCTCCATGCATGGAGCCCCCGGAGCTCCCCCTCTCCCCCCCACTCTCCCAGAGCCCTGGCCCTGGACAGAGCAGGGCACAACCAGCCCAGAAGAATAACCTGTAGAGGCAGAGCTGGGGAGGAATGTCACTATCATGCAGGGATCACACTCGGGGCAGCTGGGCACTCCCAGACTCTCCCAGGCAGGAGCCCCCATGAAGTAGGGCCCATAGGAAAGATGGCACTGGATTTCTGCACCCACCCGGAATGGCTTGTGGGATGTCGCAGCAAGCGAAGGAGTCATCCGTGTCCAAACCCGGCCTATTCCCATCCGCGTCACGGGGAGTTCCGCCTGCTCTCGCCAAGGCTGGATGTGCCCCCGAAGCGATCAAAGCCAAGTTTCTCCCAGCAGAGAATAATCCCCCAAGGGAGAGCTGTTGGCTCCACGCGCCCCCGCAGAAGCTGGGCTCACAGCTGCCAGGCCCTCGCGCGCTGGCCCCTTACCTTTGCAGGTTTTCCGGTCCGGCTGCAGCATGAAGCCCATCGGGCAGCTGCAGTGCACCCCCGTGGCTGCGTCGTGGCACTTGCTGTCACAGCCCCCGTTGTTCACGGCACAGGTCTCTGTGTGGGGGGAAGAGAGAGGTGAGCAACGCCTGCTTTTAAAGGGCGCCCGATCGAGGAGCGAGGTGCAAACCCGCCAGGCTGAGGGGCTTCCTGCCCAGCCCTCTCCAGCCTCAGGCCCTTTGCCTGCGGAATGGCACGAACGGCAAACGCTACTTGTCTTCTGGGCATCCCCTGCCCGAGATGCTGGAAAGGGTCTGTCCACACCGCAGCAGGCAGACCAGCTTGTGCCAGGGCACGGGAGACTCAGGCTGGCTGCCCGAGCTCAGACTCAGAGTGTTGGATCCCAGGCGGCAGCCGCATGGAGTATCTAGATGGCTCTTGTTCACATGTTAGTGCGGGTGTCACAGGGCTAGGCAGCTGCCTCTACACACATCCCCGCCCGTACACACATCCCCACCCGCACAGACATCCCCCGCCCGCACAGACATCCCCCGCCCGCACAGACATCCCCGCCCGCACAGACATTCCTCGCCCGCACATCCCTGCCTGCACAGACATCCCTTGCCTGTACAGACATCCCCCGCCCGCACAGGCATCCCCCGCCCACACAGGCATCCCCCGCCCGCACAGGCATCCCTTGCCTGCACAGACATCCCCCGCCCGCACATCCCCGCCCTTACAGACATCCCTCGCCCGCACAGACATCCCTCGCCCGCACAGACATCCCCCGCCCGCACAGACATTCCCCGCCCGCACAGACATCCCCCGCCCGCACAGACATTCCCCGCCCGCACAGACATCCCCCGCCCGCACAGACATCCCCCGCCCGCACAGACATCCCCCGCCCGCACAGACATCCCCCGCCCGCACAGACATCCCCCGCCCGCACAGACATCCCTTGCCTGTACAGACATCCCCCGCCCGCACAGACATTCCCTGCCCGCACAGACATCCCCCGCCCGCACACACATCCCCCGCCCGCACACACATCCCCCGCCCGCACAGACATCCCTTGCCTGTACAGACATCCCCCGCCCGCACAGACATTCCTCGCCCGCACATCCCTGCCTGCACAGACATCCCTTGCCTGTACAGACATCCCCCGCCCGCACAGGCATCCCCCGCCCGCACAGGCATCCCCCGCCCGCACAGGCATCCCTTGCCTGCACAGACATCCCCCGCCCGCACATCCCCGCCCTTACAGACATCCCTCGCCCGCACAGACATCCCTTGCCTGTACAGACATCCCTCGCCTGCACATCCCCGCCCGCACAGACATCCCCTGCCCGCACAGACATCCCTTGCCTGTACAGACATCCCTCACCCGCACATCCCCTGCCCGCACAGACATCCCCTGCCCGCACAGACATCCCTCGCCTGCACATCCCCGCCTGTACAGACATCCCCCGCCTGCACAGACATCCCCTGCCCGCACAGACATCTCTTGCCTATACAGAGATCCCTCGCCCGCACATTCCCGCCCGTACAGACATCCCCCGCCCGTTTGGGGCATCTTACTGTCAGCACGTGCCTACTTAGCCCACTTTGACAGTCTTGTGTGGTCGGGATGTAATGGCAGAGCCACAAAACCCAGGGCAGGGCTTTCTGCCGGTGAAGAGGACACCTGCCTGTGTGTGGGTGTCTGAGTCCCTGGTACAACAGACACCTCGCCAGCAGGAGGGCAAAGGGACAATTGCTCCAGAGCCTGGTGACTCAAAGAGAACTGGGGCTCCCGGCTGCCGCCGTTGCTACTGAGCCAGTGGGACAGCCAGAGCCCTGGGCCCTTTAAATCACCACTGGAACTCAGTGCTGAACACTCCATGGTGAGGGCCGGAGGGAGGGGGAGGGAAGCACTGCAGTCTGGCTACCCCTTCCCCACCTCTTCTGCCCCAGGCCATGCCCCTTGTGGCTTCACAGTGCAGCCACCCCACCTTGCCCAGGAGCCTGCAGAAGCTGTGCCCCCCCGCCCCTTCCTGTCACAGTCATTAATAGTGACACCATCTCACAGTGATGAACAGTCAGGCCGTCTCTGTCTCTCCCTCCCTCCCTCTCACACACACAGAACTTGCAGGATCTTTTCTCCCTGTGTTTTTTCTAACCGCTCCTTGGAGGGAAACCTGGAGCTTGGCTTTCTCCATCTGGAAAGCACGGATTCTTTGTTTCCCATGAAAGCGGGGGGAGGGCGGAAGAGACACAGGCATCTACCTGTGCACCAACATCGCACCTGTCCACAACACGGGGCTCGCAGCCAGCAAAGGGACTCACAGAGCGCAAAATGTTAAAGTAGGTCCTACAGAATCGCCGAACAGTTGTTGCCACTAGGTATTCCTAATGTCTCATCAATAGTGTGGATTTTCTTTTGCAATAAATGTTCAGGTACTGGAGAACAATTGCTACTAGCTTAAATTGAAATATAACTGGAAGCATTTTAAGGGAGGTCAAAAGTGGGCCAGAAATCTACTTGGTAACATCCCACGCAAGTACAGCCTTCCGAATGCTTTGCATTTCTGTCCTGCCTTCTTTGCCAGAGGGCGTCATGAAGGCCAAGACTATAAAAGGGTTCAAACAAGAGCTAGTTAGATTATGGAGGTTAGGTCCATCAATAGCCATTAGCCAACATGGGCGGGAATGGTGTCCCTTGCCTCGGTTTGTCAGAAGCTGGGAATGGGCAATCATTTGATGGTTCCCTGTCCTCTTCACCTCCTCTGGGGCACCTGGCATTGGCCAGTATCTGAAGACAAGAGATGGGGCTAAATGGACCTTTGATCTGATCCAGTATGGCCACCCTGATGTTATTTCCAGCCACAAGACCAGCTTTTGTTAGCTTGCCCTACATCCTGAGGCGTTCATTGGCATCCCGGGGATACAGATCGGTAAAATGAGGGAATAAGAAATCTAAGTAACTAACCCCGGGTTTCCTGCTGGGTCAACGGAACAGCAGGAAAAAGAACCCAAGAGTCCAGGTTCCCAGTCCCCCGCTCTAACCCTGGACAGCCCTCTCTCCATCAAAGAATCTGTTTTTTAGGAACATCGGACTCCCTTGCTTGAAGCATGGCGGACAGGAAATGGGGACTGGTCCATTCTACCAGGAGCCACTTTTTCTGTCTATTAAAACAGCATGTCAGATGTAACACAGGTAAAAGCCAGAGCAGCTGTGCAGGCAGGTTTGGCGAAGGGAATTGAGGTGAGAGCGCAGTTTGCTGGCTGGTTTCAGGGGAGCACATGCGAGCTAGTAAAAGCCCTGCATGTCGCCACCGGCCACTCCCAGGGAGTGGGAAAATGGAGTTTGTTTGTAACTGGAAGAGACTTCCGGCCTTCCAAAGGAGCAGGCTGTTCTGGTCCACACCCAGCAAGGACCTTGTGCCTGTCTTTAAGCACGTGATTAATTCCATGGAGTTCATGCTGGCTCCTCTCATGTTTAAAGCTAGGCAAAGGGGCAGTAAAATTAAAAGTTGTATAAACCCCATGTAAGTAGAAATGGTTTTTCCCTTTACAATATTATAATTCGAGGGGAACAGAATTCGGGGAATAACTTAGCGATGCTCGTGCAGCGTTTGCAACCCACACAGCAGTGCTAGGCAAGGACAGGGAAGAGGGGGACGAGAAGTGAATCTAACTAGAAACATGGGGCCAGATTTTCAAGTGCTCACCTGATAACAATTCTCAGAAATGTCTGAGCCCCGTTTTCAGGCATGACTTAGGACCAGATCCTCAAAGGTATTTTGATATGACAGTCTATTGAAGTCAATGGGATTTAAGTTCCTATATTAGGTAGATATATTTGAAAATGTTACTCAGCATTCACCATTTGATTTTCAAAAGCCACCCGTGCGATTCTGAAATCTGGAACAGATTCTGCCATCCTTACTCATACTCAGCAGCACCTTGCTTCACTGGCAGTGTAAACTGAGGTACGGACAATGGGATTGGCTCCTTGAAGTGAAAATGACAAATCTATTTGCATTGTTCAAGCTGAACGATGCTTTGCAAAAGAACCAAGTACAGACCACATCAATGGCAAAGGCCATGTTTGATTTTTTAAAATGGTAATTACTTCGGATCAACAAGCTCATCGTTGCTGCTAACACATAAAGAAGCATTGTATTAAACGCAACATTTTCATCTTGCGCAATGTCCCTGTGAAACCAAATCGTCATTTTTGTACAAACCACTGGAACAATGCTTTGAAATTCATTAAGTTGTTAATGAAGACCAATAAAATTTCCCTTCCAGAACATTAGCTGCTTGGATGAATGAGCCATTTGGGCTCAAGGAACATAATGTGCTAACCCACCAAAGAAATTCATTGGAAAAGAGAAAATTCTCTCGTTGCGGGAACCGCATGAAGTGTAATTGACTGAAACGCCTACCCCTATCTGCTGCGCTGGGGATTTGGGATTATTATTCTGTGCATGTCCTCCTGCTGCTATTTTTATGCTGTCTCATCATAAGAGAACAAAGGGACCATTCTATGAAATTAATGGTCAGTAGAGTTACAAAATGTAATGCTAAGGACATATTTCTCTACCTATCTATCACTGGGATACTTACATTGCACACAGCCAACCCCCGGAACTCCCCTCTGTTGGAAATACTAATACTAATACTACCGCTGGATAATTGTATCACCATTAGGGACATCTGCAGTGAGGCAAGAACTGGAGGTGAACAAATGGCATGGTTCAGCCAATGACTCATGGTTCAGCCACAGGGGTCAGGTAGGTCTGAGTCAGTTTTCTGAATAGGGAGATAGGGACTAGTGGGTTCTAGTCCCACAAAGGCCTTTGTGCTCAGCGTAGGAATAGTGCGACCATAGAGAACTGAAACGTCAGGGTGTCAGCCGCTCAGAGGAGCAGAGAGAACACACTGCATGCCAAGATTTGACAGAGTTGGAGGACATGTCTCTCTCTAGTGGCTGCCTTGGTGCTCCGCCTCCTGGTGCTCCTTCCACATCAGAGTGATGAGTCTATCTCCCTATGACCTTTATATGCAGAACCAAGAGCGTCAGGTTGTATTACAATAGCAACGAGAGGCCTCAACCAAGCTCAGGGTCCCATAGTACTAGATGCTGTACACGCACACGGTCAGAGACCGTAACAGCCCCAAAGAGCTTACACCCTAAATAGACATATGGGCTGGAAGGGAAACCCAGGTACAAATTAATCCATGCTCACCTAGCAAGTCAAATGGGGACTAGGCTAGAATACATCTCTCCCGATTGCCAGACCAGCAGCCCATCTACTAGGGCATGCAGCCTCCGGACCAGGAGGATCTCTTATTATGAGACAGCATGAAAACTGGCAGCTACAGCACGTGCACAGAACAATTCCAAGGCCCAGCACTAGAGCACATGGCTAGATGGATGCATCAGACAATTACACTTCACTTGCTCCCTTACAAGAAGAAAACTAGGACTCTGCTCTTTTCCAAGGACTTCCTACTGCGAGGGAGGTGGCAAATCAGGACTCTTAAAGCCCAAGTGATACACGAAGCCATGGCACTAATATTCGAGAAGAGAAACTTGATTCAATCTTCATTAACAACTTAATTTAGGTCTGGCTGCTCTTCTAGTAGCTAGCCCAGAAAAACCCAGTGCAGCTTAATTTAACAAGGGAACCATCAAAGTAAAAATGATGCTCTGAAAATAATGGCCCCTCCTGTGTTACCAACCACTGAGACGGTGCCACCTGAAAGGGTTACCTCTGGCATGTGCAAGGAGCCTACGAGCTAGGCACACCCCTCGCCGAAATTCCATGCTCCCCGATGAAATAACTTGGAACTGAAGCTGCGCTCTTAGCATGTCTCAAAATCCCGCCCCAGCGCCTGACTCCTTCGGCCCCTTCGACAATCCCATCCTACCATTCCAAACCAATGGAATTCACATCTGACCCGTGGCGCTCTGTTTACATGGAGGAAGGCAAGAGCCCAGTCAGCCAGACTCCGCTATTGTGATAGTGCCGCGGGGCATGCAAGATCACAGTCGGAGTAAGCTGGCATAGTTCTGATTTCAATGGAGTTACACCCGTATACATCTGATCAGCACCTGGGCCCATCACTGGAAGTTAGGAGCCTAGATACCTTTAAGGATCTGGACCTGGACCCTCGTGGAGACAAGGAAAGCTGCTACAGAAAGGGACTGGCACCGGTGCCGTTTTGCCTGGTGCCTGGCTCCACCAGTGCACAGAGCAGCTTTGCCTAGATCAGTGGCCCCAACGCGGTGCCCACAGGCGCCATGGTGCCCGCCGGGGCATTTATGTGCTCCCACCGAGTGACCAGGGCCAGCCCAAGCCATTCTTGCACCCCGGGCACACGGCGCATGCGTGGCCCCAGCCCTGGGTGCATGCGCAGTGCCACCCCCAGGGGCGTGGCGCATGCGCAGCCCTGCCCCCGGGCGCCTACCAGCCCCAAAAGGTTGGAGACCACTGGCCTAGATGTTGCTTGGCCACACTGCAGTTGGCGGTAGGTAGACAAAGGGCAACATTCTCAAAGGTGCCTAAGAGATTTAGGAACCTAAGTCTCACGGACTTTCAAACGGCCTTTGAAATGGAGACTGAGGCTCCAAAAACACCCGAAGCCAAACTATGGCTCCGGGTTCGCCCCTGCCTGTCTCAGATCCCCGTAGACAGTGCTTTGCTTGTAGCGCATTCCTTAGAGACGGGGTGTGCGATGGGATCCCTTGCTCTGCGCGGATATTAGCCCTGGGTGGCGGGCCCAGGGTGCGTAAGCATGACTCACCGAACCACACAGGGTTTTGGCAAGTGGGAGCAAAGCCTCCTCTGCCTCCCCTCCCGAAAGCTGTCGTCTCCTTCCCTGACCATTGCACAGCAGCGGAGCAGGCTGCAGGCTGCACAGCTCACCAGCAAACAAAAAGAGCCTTCTGGCTTAAAACAACAACTCAGATACCAGCACTGACGTTACCTTTCCCCTGTTCCAGGGCATCCGGGCAGGCCACAGCTGCTCCACACCCTCCTTTATTATTCCTGGCTGTCTCCCCGTGCCCCACTACACTGAGCTTTGGAACTATGGGGGCAAGGAAAAGATGTGAACCCCGGCTATTTTCCTGCATTCCCTAGTCCAGCATGTCCCTGCCTGCACATAGTCCCTCTCTTGGAAGGATGTTCTTTCAATAATAAATGACAATGAACATTTACAGATTATAAAAAAATTCATAAATGTTAAAGCCAGAAAGGACAAGTGTAACTGGTATATATGGATCATTCACCCACTACTACAATGCAGCCACCTCTGAGGTGAACATGACAGCTGTTCAACAGCATAGTACAACATTACACAACAGTTTAGGAAGGGAAGTGAAAAAGACTGTTGTATCCAAATGAAACTTGGAGGCAGTGTGGAGATTAACATCCCTACTTTTCACATGCCACAAGACCTATAATAACCATAAGTGTTTGTATGTCTCATCTGAAATCAGTTTCCCAAACTGTTTTCAGCCTATATCTGAGTCAGAAAGGAAAGTTTCAAGGAGCTAACACCCCACCAGAAAAAACAATGAACAGTCCTGTGGAAATTACTTTTCAATTCTCTATGCTGGACTATGTTGAGATTTCAGATAAAAATCAAAGATTCCTTAAAGGAAAGCAGACTAACAATATTAAAGTCAAATTCGTCTTCAAAGTTTTGTAAAAATAAGCTTTGACACAAATAAAGACCAAGAGAAAATTCTCCAGCATGTCACAATACACTTTGCCCTGCAATGGAAAAGATGTTGCCTTTAAACAAATCAAAAACAAAATAAACACAAACTTTCTTCTGCTCTGTTTGCAACCCCCACGCTTCAGCCTTGTGCTAAGGTTTGCTCAGAGTTCTTCCTTCTTACTAGTGTAATTCCACTGACTTTTGATTTACATACATGTAAGGAAAAACAGACTCCACCTTGGTGCATGTGAAATTGACCAGCAGTTATGAACACAAATTAAACCAGTTACTCAGTTTTCCATCATCTGAGCTGAAGCGAATGCTTAAAGCAAGCCACTAGACAGGGGCAAACTACATGAGATTGTAAAAATTCTGTCACATCTGCAGTGCTTTTCGTAAAAGAGATTAGGAAATGGACTTGCTGGGTATTCTGTTTTTAACAGGTGGAGCTTGATTTTCCTTACTTGGCACCTTAGTCATTTACCCTAATGCAAAGTGGGTGCAAGGTGGGGGCAAACTGCTGCTATTCTGATTTGGTAGCATTTCACACCCACTCTGCAAGATGTAAATAAGGACACAAGGTTCACAGCATTGGAAAATCAGGCGCATGATCATTAACCTCAAACGGTCCTTGGTTTATTTGTAGCCTGTTACCAGAGTATTAGGTTTTCCGTGTGTCTTGTGTCTGCCTGTGTTTCTACTGCACAGTCCTACTAATGCTGCCATATAGACTTGGCTCATGTGGAATGGAAAGGTTAAATCCCCACAGCACAGCTTAGACCAAGGGGAAAAAAAGGGCACCAATTCTGACACGTACCCTGAGGTGTCGCATTGATTTCAGTGGATCTACATTTGATTTGCAAGAAGGAGAGTGAATGCAGGATGATGCCAACATCTCAGAAGCCTCACTGCTGTCCTTGATTTCTCATCCTCATAAGCAGGGACTGTTTTAATTAATGCCTATTGAGTCCATCACAATGTGTCCGGGCATGGTACAAAAGTGAAACCAACCACAACTAAAACACCGCAGAGCTTTGCTCAGCAGCTATGAGAGAACTAGTTGCGCTCTGCCAAATGAAAACATCCAAGGAGGAACAAAACAATTCTGGGAAAGCCTTAAAAGGAAGAGCGGGCAAGAAAGGAGATTAGGCCATGTCTATGCAGAAGATCCAGGCTGATTCCAGCCAGAAGATGCACGGGTGCAAACCGTCTGTGCAGGTTGGCAAAAACACTGATGGAGGTTAGTCCTGTTTGAAATGGGAATAAGCCTCACTTGGTACATCTGACAGAGAGATAGCGTAGCCTAGTGGAGGGTGTACTGGACTAGGATTCAAGAGATTTCAGTTCTATTTCTGGCTCCTCTGGCATGCAGCCTTAGACAAGTCCCTGGGCCTCAGTTTCTCTAAATCTGTAAACTGGGAGTAGCGATACTGACTTCCTTTCTAAAGCACTGAGATCTGTGGATGAAAAGCGCAATGTAAGAGCCAGATGTTGTCAATCTTATGCCTGCCCTGTCCACACTACGAGACTGAGCAAGGGTGAACTGGCTCTTACCAACCTTGAAAACAGCTGCTGAAGGATTCAATCCTGTGACTTTCATCCAATCCGCTATTGGAGAGTCTGGACCGGTTGCTACCGCAGTACAAAACCACACCTGCTGAGACACAGTAACTGCGGAGAGGGTTTCCCCAGCCTGTCCAAGGCAATAACCACGCTACTGAAAACTTCTTAATGCCGGAGCAGGTTAGGGTGCAGCCCTGGCTCCCAAGGCAGGAGGTGCTGTGGAGGCAGCAGGTTCCACAGGAAGAGAAAGTCCTTAGCCTCCTATCACAGAGATCTTTCTGTGTGACCTCAGGGTTGCAGGGTGCTTCACAAGTAGAGTGATTTAAGCCTGCCAGGGAGTAATGGATTGATGATATGCAGAACAAGTGGCCAAAAATTGGGGTAATGTGCTGCAAAGCCTCCCCTCAAAAGTAGCATCTGCTATTCTAATTACATCCCTCCGAGGACACATCTTCATGACAGCTGTTTGTGCAACTGCAGCTACTACGCCAACATTGCAACCCGCAAAATTAACAACAAACCTCCAGGAGAAAAAACAGCAAGGTGCTGGGATGTGCTTTTAAAAGCCAGCAGGCAGGTTTCTCTAGTGGCCATAACAAGGGAAGGCCCTGATTTTCAGCGATGCTTAGCACCCACAGCTCCCATTGGAATCAACGGGCTCTATCAGAGCTCAGCACCTCTGAAAATAAGGCCTGGGAGTTCCAGGGTTCTAGCCCTGGGCGAGTCAGTTCACCTTTGATGTGCCTCGGTTTCTCCACTTTTAAAGTGGGGCTATTGCGTACCTTTGTAATGTGCTTTGAGATCTTCAGATGAAAGGCGATAAGTGCAAAGTATCCTATGCAAAGTGGTAGAAATGTAGCCGTGTTAGTCTGGGGTAGCTGAAGCAAAATGCAGGACAATGTAGCACTTTAAAGACTAACAAGATGGTTTATTAGATGATGAGCTTTCGTGGGCCAGATCTGAGGAAGTGGGTCTGGCCCACGAAAGCTCATCATCTAATAAACCATCTTGTTAGTCTTTAAAGTGCTACATTGTCCTGCATTTTGCTATGCAAAGTGGTAAGTATCCTATGCAAAAATTTGGAGGGGCCAATTAAAGCTGCCAAACCCAATGAGAAGCCACCGCACCATTGTATCTCCCTTCGTGCGCATGTCTGAGGAACTATTTCCTTAGTTTCAAGGTCTTGTCTAACACACTCAGCCAAATTTTCAAACAGCCACCTCTCCTGTCCCCATGGTATTTGCACATGTGCTTGGATTTGCTGGCCTCAAACCCGTGCGTTGGTGCACAAGTGGGCAGGGAGTCTGCATGTGTGAAAACATGGAGCGTATGAGCACCAGTCTGCACAAGCAAGACAATGATTGTGAGGGTGGAAAATCTTGGGGCAGTTCAAGGGACCGGCTGGCAAAAAAACCTGAGCTTTTGCTTTATTTCACAGAGCCTACATTGGGTCAGCAAAGATTAGTATATGACAGTTAATGCACTGAATTCGTGTTGCTTGTATCACAGCAAACATGGGCGTGGGCAAACCAGCAGGGGATCTATGGAGATTGGAAGCAAACTCATACAGACCCTGGGGTGGGGCTTGGACACTGACAGCTCCACGATTCACGGCAAGACACCCAGCTGCAAGGAGGGAGAGAGAGGGGAGGAGAGGGAAGGTGGTGAGGGGAAGAGGCCACGCGGCAGATCTCTGTCTCATTAGTCCAGGCAGCAGGACAAGAGCGAAGAAGAGTATCCGTCAGGGAGTGCACATGGCTGGCACGTTCCCCAGAGTCCAAACCAGAAGCAAAGGCCAACAGAAGGAGAAAAGAGCATTTATCCTTTGCCAAGCAGAGAATAAAATATAGGACAGAACAGATGCCCAGGCTTCTGGGTTCCTGGCTAGAGGAACTGCCTGCTGGGAAGAGGAGAGGGCACTGACCATCACTGATGCACAATCCCCCCCTTTGCAAACCAAAGAGGAAAAGACCCCTGGCCCCTTCGCAGTCCCTTTCAAGGGAGAACGCAGAAGGGACCCTCACTCACCTCAGGATGTTGTCCCAATGGCACTGTGTCCCTTCCTTCCTGCAAAGCCCTATTGTCTCAACCCCACACCAGCCACTGCCCCACTGCGGAGCATGGCAGTGCTTTCTAGACCGACTCTCAGCCCCGGCTCCAGGGCTGTCATTTGAGCTGACAGGCAGCCTAGCAGGCAAAAGAAAGAAAGACTCTGGGGGCTTGACCAGATAACCGCTGACCTTCAGATCAAATTACAACCCTGGCGAGAGAGCTGGAGTCACGGATTCTAGTCCTGACACTGACCTTCCTCATTCAGCAACCTCCTGGCTGCTCTGGGCTGGGACAGTCTCTTCATAATGGAGGTAGGTGGCATCTCAGTTAACTACCGAATCGTGCCATTCGTTGGCCACCCGCACCGTGACCCTGTGTCCCATGCGCTACAGTGTGTTAAACCACAGCCACGCTGGAGGCCACCGCTTGCCCACTGGCTGGGACAGGCTTAGAGTGGAGCAAACAAGAGTGGAACAAATAATTGCATTTCCAGGTTGGCCAAAATATGCCCCCGAAACCACCCCCCCCCCCCACACACACACCTGTTTATTTTGGGTCGAAACTGACATTTTTCAGCTTTCCTCACCAAAACAAAACCTAAATATGAAAAATATGTTTGGGGGTCAAGCAAACTGTTTGGTTTTTTTTGACCCAAAACAAAATTGTGTTTGTTCCATTATGTTTATTACCCTTCTAATTTAAACAAACATCAAAATCTAGCCACATTTCTAAATGCAACATTGTTTCAAAACAAAAGTTAAAATGACTCATTTTGAAAGTGCCATTTGGACTTTTTAAAACTTTTTTTTTCATTTTCTTTTTGTTTAGCCACAACTATCTGCTGAATTTGCAAATAATTTCAGTTGCTCTGAAACTCCATGAGTAGACAAATAAGCTACAAGACTGAACATTTCCCCCCCACATCTATTTTGAACAGGGGGACTTTGAAAAGGTGACTTGGGGAGGTCTACAGTGCCACTTGCGGCCACAGTCTTTGACACAGCGGTACAGTCTTTGGAGACCACAATTCCCACAATGCAATGCTAGTGGGGGCACCTGGGAACATTGCATGCTGGGACTAACAGCTGCAAGCATGCACTGTGAGAGGAGAGAAACCAGGATCGGATCCATTACGTGGAGACTGAAGAAAGGACCTTAGGTTGCCGAGACCAGCAAAGTCCGAGTGGTTGTGCTACCGACACTCACCCTCTGCTGTAAAGCTGGTTAGGACTGGTCACAAACACAAGCAAAGCAGGCAGCTATTCCCAGCCCCAGCACAAACTCTGTTCCTCATGGGATGGCCCTATCTCTTTCTGTCTCCAGAGGCAGAGACAACTCAGGCTGGTCTGGCTGCAGCGGGTTTAGGAGTAGCAATGGCGGGGGAGGTTAGTAAGCATCAGAGGGGGAAAATGCCTCATTAATGACCCTGGAGCCACATGCGCTAGGGCAGGAAGCGTGGCATGCAGTTAGGTGGACGGCTCAGACCCCGTGCCCCGTTATTATCCCAAGGCGAGATGGTTAGGACGCCTCGAAGAGATAGAGAGAACAAACATATTTACCATTAGAAAACGTCTGGGGGGTAACGTGTTGCTGGAAGTGCCTCTCCCCTGTTTAACATTATAAAAAAGTCATTTAGAAACAGTGTCCTGCCTTTTCAGCGTTTCCATTCGTTCGCATGCTCTGCCTCAGAGCCGCAAAGCTCTCGTCCCTTTCCCCCGCCCCAGCATGCCTAGTGCAGAGACCTGAGCGTGACTCACCAAACCATACCCTTGCCCAGCCCGTCGCAACCCAGAGCAGACCGCAAGGCCTGCCACGCAGAAAGCAAGACTGGCAGGATTCAATGGGGGGGGGGGGGTGGGGGGAGTGAAAGAGGGGGAGGTGCAATGAGAAGTAGTGTTAGCTGGTTAGTATTTGACCTGTCTCCTCACTAGTTAGATGCTACTGCAGACTAGCTCTTTATGGGCTGCTGCCTGCATAGCATCGCCCACTCAACATGGGGCAGGATGCAATTTAGGGGGGATGTGTAAGGGGTTGTGATCTAGAAGCATGTGTACTGGGTCCAAGGGAGTCTGACTAAACCTAATCCAGCAATTTACCAAACTAAACCAATAGCAGCAAAGATTAAGGGGTCTTCATTAGGCCGCTCACTCTAGTGTAACTTGATCAGTTTACAGTCCATTGAACTGCACTGGGGCCAAGGAGGAGCAAGCCCAAGCAGGCCAGCCTTTTAACGTACATCCTTTTCTGCTCCTTCATCGGACAGCAACTTCCACGCCCTCGTGCCCGCCTTCTGGCGTATAACTGCCCATCCTGGGAATCTGACCCCGTATCACCAGCTTCAAGTCACCAGCTGTGTTCTGCCATCAGCCGCATGGCAAATGTCCCTGTGGGCTGAACCCACCCAGCCTGACAAGGGGTGGAGCAGACCCCGGGAGAGAAAGGGAAGGGGAACACAGCCAGGCTGCAGGATGCAGGGGGCTCAGGGAGGGGCAGACCCTGCCCAGCAGGGTGAAGATAAGCGTGAGGAAGAACGGGCCCAGAGAAGGGGCTTAGGAGTAAGCAGTATGGGACGTGAGACAGGCAGTTCCAGGGAGGTTGAGGCCTGGGGCAGGGGCTTTAGGGAGGCCAGGTCCCCAAGTGAAGGGGACACACATGCTGGTGGGGTTGCTCTGGGGAAGCAGAGGCCTGGCAAGTGGACAGGGGACAAGCTAAGGAGGCCGGAGCCAGAGCGCTGAGGTCGGGGGTGGGAGAGGGAGTTTGGAAACAAGGACCCTTGGGTTGAACCCACCTCCACTTGCAGAGGAGTCCCTGGGGGTCTTGTGGTGGCAAGGTCCATGCCAGCCCAAAGGAGGCCAAGCAGAGAGTCACAGCCAAGCTGTAACAGACCAGGCCTGGGCAGCCTCAGAACGGGGGTCTGGAGCAGTCGGAGGGGAGACAAAGCTGTAACTGCTGCTCCCCTTAAAATGGACGGCTGAGGTCCCAGGGCCTTCACTGGGTCAGGACTGGGCTTAGCCCAGGCTTCAACCTTGCTTCCCCACAGGTGCTCTGCGATCCCAGTCTGATCCACAGCAGCGGGCCAGAAGGAGCAGGAGGAGCCATTTCCCCATTCCCTGCACCTCAGGGGGTCTGGCCGAGCCAGTTCACTGAGCAAGAGCCAAGCTGCTGGGCTTGACCCAAGGGAGCAGGAGCCTGGCAGCACAAAGCAGGCGAGCATCTGGGCAGCGTTCCTCCCCACGCGCCTGAACAACGTGGAACTCATTATCCCCCGGGATGGCAAGGCGACAAGAGCCTCTGAGCACAGAGCTTAATGAGAACCAAACTCCAGAGGCAGGCGAGGCCGTGTGGAGAGGCCAGGCGGAGCCCAAGAGAGGAGGAAGGTAAAAGGGAAAGGCGAGAGGAGCGTGATCTGTTCCCTCGGCTCTCTGCAGCATGGGGAAAATTCTAACCGGCCCCCGGGCCTTCCTCTGCTACCCGGCTGTGCCCCGAGTGTCCATGCTGGACGAACCAGGGGTTGGGAAGGACGTAGGACACAAGGGCAGGGGTCCAGGGCAGCACTGAAGGGGGAGCATCTCCGGCACCGCCCATCTCTGCGACTGCATAAAACCTCGTGCTTCCGTGACTTGTAGATGTGCCAGGGAACGCTGACCTCTGCCCCTCCTGCCCCTTCCCATCATATAACATCTCCCAGCCGCTCAAGCCAACTGCACTGAGGCAACCGTCGGACACCCCCTCGGGCACGGCCCTGCACCTCCCATGGCGGGTGTGGGGACAGACGGGAGCCGTGGGGAACGAGCCGGACTTCCCAGGGGGCAGAGCTGCCTGTGTTACGCTGCCCCTATTCCGGCCCATGGAATGAGAGGGATGTGAGGCTGGAGGCGGTAGGCGGGGGGCAGGGAATTAGGTAATCTGATCCAGGGCTCAAGGTCAGTCAAGGGAGAGGAGCCTTTCCTGGTTAACTCACTGACTTGACCCCAAAAGCTGCTGCCAGCCACAGTTTGGTCGGGGCCATTCAAAATAAATGGGGTGGGACTCAGCTCAGGGACAGACGCCCACACAGCAGAACGCACTGGCACAGCCGGGCTGCAGGCTACACAGCGCCTGGGTAAGCTGCCCTGCTTGGCAAGACCCCGGAGCTCCGGTCAGGAAGGATCTATCCCGCACGCCCCTCTGTTCATTCCCGGCACTGAGGAGACGGGCTACAGCAGCATGGCAGAGGACTCACAGCATCCTCACTATGAAAGACAGAAAAAGTCCTAGCCCAACGCCAGGCCCCTCTGCACCCAACGTCAGACCCTGTCTCAGTTTCTCCTCCTGCCTGATGATTCTATTAGCTGCTGAAGTGACTCTCGTCTGCAGCTCACACCCAAAGCCCCACCCCAAACACACACAAACCCAGGTCTTTGCCCCAGACACCTGCACTGGGCTCATGCCTCCCTCTAAAGGTCTTTCCACCTTCAATTATCTTCCAGCTCACCTGGGATCCAACCAGCCCCTTCATCTTCCCCTGGCTAGCCACAGAGGTCTCTAGAGAGCCCACACTCCGCTCCAGGTCCTCTGCCCGGGGGACCTGACACAGCCAAACTATCTATCCTGATGTGCCAACGCTGCCCAGGTGTCTCCCTTTATTGCCAGCCCTCCTGCTCTTTAAAGAGCACCGACTCCTCAGATCCGCTCCCTGGAGTCCCCTGGCCAGCTGCCCTCTCCTGCTCTCAGTCCTGCCCTCCTGCATTCCCCACCCGGTCTGGTGGATGCAGCTGACTCGCCGCTCCCTTATAGGGCCAAATCCCAGGTGTGCTCAGAGCAGGCCTGCCATGAGCAACTCCCCAGAGAGAGGAGGCGCCAGGTTCTAAACTGATACACACTAGAACTCGTGCTCATTTGGGATCACTGGAGACCACAAAGCTGGGGCTGCGAGAACACTGGGCATGGCGCTCCCGGTCGGATCTCCTTCCAGCTGGTCGAGCAGTCCTGCTTGAGAGGAAAGCCAGCCCTCACCCCACCCTTCTCCCCGTGCCCTAGGCATGGCTCACTCTGCAGACCACCCTTCCCTCCATGCTCCAGAGCTCCGGCTCTTGAGGCATCTCTTCTGGGTGCCTGGAATGAGGGGGGAGGGTGTGTTCTTTCCTTGTCTCTGGCTCCCTGCCCATCGGGGTCTACCTCTTATGCCAGGAATGCCCATAACCTCCTGGACCAAGCACAAAGGATTCTGGGAGCATCTGAGGAGAACCAGTTGCACGTGGCTGCATGTGGGTCACTGTATGATGAAACTCAAGCCCCACAGCCAAAAGACATGTAGGTCCCTGCTCTGATCTGGTTTCTTGCTGACTCACAGCTCCGTCTAAGCTCCCAGCTGCATTATGCTCCACCCGACACACATCCAGGAACAGCCTAATTCAGAGGTGATGCAGCTGTTCCTTTGGATTCCAAATCTCTGATGTTGAGAGTGAGTAAAAACAAGGGGGCTGCAGCCAATGTTCCCTCCAATATTCTCCAAGCATGTGCAAAATACATGTTGTTACGTGCACGGAGGCACGAGCACATGTGCACCACATGTAGAAACATATGCTCCTGGCTGTGGGTGCTGTGGGCACTTTGCTGATTAGATGGGCGGCATCTGAATCTCTCCTGAGTGGCTGCCCAAGCGCCCAGCGTACAGGGAACACTGGCTGCAGCATCAGTGAGAGCAGAAGGGAGAGCAGCTGCCGAGCGGGTGGGTCAGAGGCTGGTAGCAGCTTAGAGCCGCGTTTCTCAAACTCTGGGTCCTGACCCCCCGGGGGCAGTGGGGGCTGAGCCATACTTGCGCCCTGGGCAGCGGGGCGGGGTGCCCCTAACCACTTCAACCAGGCGACCCCCCCCATAGCTTGGCACCCTGGGGCAGCTGCCCGGCTAGACCCCCCTTAATCCGGCCCTGCCTGGGGGGGCACGAGCAATTTAGAGGGGGGGCGCGGTCTCACAAAGTTTGAGAACCCCTGACTTAGAGCCCTTTCTCCCCAGGCTGAGAGTCCCAATCCAGGCCTGCCAGCAAGTGAGGGCTGTGATGGGGCCAACAGGCAAAGGGTTTGGTGGGACCAGGTCCATCCCAGGTGCGTGTCACAAACATCACCCACGCTCCTCGCTGGCAGCCTGGTCCACACAGACTGAGTTCTCCTCTGAGCCCTGAAGGGACCCTCCAGGGCAGGAGCCCATGGGTGGGGCACCTTGTCCTGAGCAAGCCTTCATCTGTAGGGCTCACTAGACACTCACCAGAGAGAGAAAACCTGCACTGCAGCAGAGCAGGGGCAGAGCTGGCCTGGGCGGAGAGGGGGGGTGTGCTGTATTGCCATGGGAGAGCAGCGTTGGCATGTTGGGGGTTGCTGGATTGCCATGGGGGGCGGTGCTGGTGTGTCGGGGGGGGCTGTATTGCCCCAGGGGCGGTGCTGGCGTGTCGGGGGGGGGTGCTGTATTGCCCCGGGGGCGGTGCTGGCATGTCGGGGGGGGGTGCTGTATTGCCCCCGGGGCAGTGCTGGCGTGTCGGGGGGGGTGCTGTATTGCCCCCGGGGCAGTGCTGGCGTGTCGGGGGGGGTGCTGTATTGCCCCGGGGGCGGTGCTGGCGTGTGGTGGGACCTCACACCACACCTTACGGGAACCCTTGAGCAGGGTGCCTGGTGTCTCCCACAGTGACAGTGTCTCACAGGGGTCTCTCCGCATTCGGAGCCACTCAGAGTACTGGGGCCTGGTGCTTTTCTCTGACCTGTCTTACCAAGGAGCGAGCCCTCCCGTGTGCGAGCCTGACCCGAGCCAGGCGCTGCTGAGCACTTTAATCCTCAGGGCGCGGCAGGTTTGGGGCTTGCTGAAAAGGCTGCTTCAGAGCATAAACATAAATCCATCAGGTCATCAGCCGCCCCTCCCCCCGTCCCGGAGCCCCGGTGGGGCTGGCCCCGGCTCCGCTCACAGGCATGTTATTCATTATCCGCATTTTTAAAAGCGGCAATAAAAAGCAGAAAAATGAAAAACACCGGCCGCGGCCCTAGTGAAACTGTCACTCAACCGAAGCCATTGTGCTTCCTGCCAGCTGGTGTGAGCTGAGGGGGACCTGGATGTGGAGTCTGCTCTCAGGGGCCCTTCATACTCACCGCATTCAATTTCAAAGCCCCCGGCCTGGGGAGCAGGTTTACACACCCCGCACTGGAAAATGTATTCCCCTTGAAATGCTGAAGCCTTGCAGAGGAAATGGAGAAGGACAGGGGCAGGGGAGCTGCAAGGGCAGCTGTGTGCTGAGACCCAGTGGTAACACAAAAAAGAGCACTTATAAATCTCCAGGCAGGTACCTAAGTCTCCTGCCTGACTGTAAATCTGCCCAGCTGGGCAGCCCTGTGAGGAAGGTGATTGACAGCCTGTAGTCATGGATGGCAGCACAAGCCGGCACTGCTGGCATTCCAGGCAGACGCTGTTCATGGACTCTGATGCTACCCAAAGTGCCGGGCTAAATCCTGCCCCCGCTCACACCCATCAGCACAGCCGGGGGCAGAATGTGGCTCACAAAGGCTGGATCAGCGCCGGAGGCTGCCCCAGTGGGAACGGGATGCTGTGTCCATAATTCCCACTGCAGGACGAAGGAGCAGCCAAGGGGATACAGCAAACAGACCCCTTGATATAAGTCCAGAGCGGGGCATCTGCAGCTAGTCAGGATGGGGTGGCCAGTGTTACCACTAAGACGCTTCCTGGCTATATTAAATTTCATACAGGGAGGTGAGCTAGTGGGAAGATAACACACATGTATTGACTCACACAGGACGATGTTTTCTAAAGGGCTGGGTAAATACGAAAGGAGTTTTTTGGCCAAGGTTTCCAGAAGTGACTGGTGATCTGGGGGCTCAACTTGAATGTCTGAACACTGAGACACTCTAAAAATCAGGCCCTGAAAGCTCTGTCTCCTAATTCCCTACACACTTTGGAATATCTCCCTTCTCAAAACGTTATCCTGAAGCCTCCAGTGAGGACCTCAGAACACTAGCTAGACATTAAGGAATTAGGCTCCAGTGCCCTGGGAGGTAGATATTAGCCCTGTTTTATGGGGGTGGGGATAAACAGAGGCACCTACCACTGATAAGACTTTCCTAAGGTTACAGAGTGAGTCAGTGGCAGAGCTAGGAGTCGAACTCTAACCACTAGACTTCCCAGCCATGGAAGGAATAGTTATGCTAGAGGATGGGAGGAGTCCTGTCCTGTCTGATTTGTGCCCAGTTCTAGCCTCAAGGAAATACACAGAAATATTTGGGAAAATCAAACATATTTACAAAGACAGTGAAGCATGGAAAGGTGCAAATAGGGACCTATAAAGCAGTAGGCAGGTTAAGTGACTAAGTGCTATTGAAGCAATTATAATTATGCACCTAAGCAACTGTAGGTACCTCATTACCTTGAAAAACCTGGCCCCTCTTCCCTTTCCCAATTAAGTCCATAGAAAAACAACTACTGACTTCAACAGGAGAGAGATTCCCTCAAGGCGATCGACAATCCAACTTATCATACCATGGGCACTAGAAAACAGGCTTTGTCATGAGAGTGCAGAAATGCCACTAGGGTACGGCTCTTCAAAGAAAGGCGCGGACAGCAAACCTGGCAACGGCTGCCCCTTTTGCTTACATTTTACTCCTCGTTCAGTTCATTTGAGGGAAGAAATCACTACACTTCGGGGGGTTAATGAAACAGGAGGCATAAGCATCAATGGTTCATAAGGATTAGCTCTGGCCAGGCACCTTTTTTTGGTTAGAGTAACACCATGGTGATTGGAAAGTGGAAGGTAGGAGGATCAAAAAGAGGCTGAAAGGCCATGGAAAAAAGAGCAATAAAGAGCATCAGAGCCAGGGGAGGTACCACAGATGCTAATGTTATTAATTATTATTCATCATTTCTATTGCAGTAGCATCAATGAGCCCTCGTCCTGGCCTAGGACCCCCTAATGCCAGGCACTGTACAAACACAGAATGAAAAGACTGTCCCTGTCTCAGACAGCATAAATCTGGTCTAGTTGAAACTCTTCATTAATGATGCAAAACCAAGGGTTATTACATTTACAGATAATTATCTATGGGCGGAATGGAAAACACCAGGGAGAAGAGAGGGATTCCAAGGTAGCCAAAGTGACTAGCAACATGATCAGAAAACATGGCAAACACAACATACGTCAAGTCAGAGGAAATGCAAGCACTAATACCAGCAGGGGCACTATCTTCCAAACATAGCTCTGTAAAGGGAAGGAGAGACTGGAGAAGCAGAAGGGCTGGGAGACGTCTAGGGTGGATAGTGAACAGTAATTTAGACAGGCAATTTGCATTGCAACATGGCCACACAGAAAAGCCTGAAGCAAATCCTTTCCCATGAGGTTGATCCTGCTTTCTCTGAAGTTAACAAACTTTGGCATTAGAACAGATCCATATGGCAGCCTCTGGTGTAAGAACAGTCGGGATAAATACCCTGGTATTCAAAAGATATTGACAAACACAAGTGTTCAGAGGGGAAGAATAATAGCAGTAAATGAGCAGAGAAATCTACCGGGGAACAGGCTGCACATACCGGTAAACATAAGGAAGGAGTGAGATTATTCAGGGAAGTGAAAGAGGGTAGAATGAGATGTAATGTGATGAAATTAAGGTAGGAAAAACGTGGGGTCTGAACATTAGGAAAGTCTTCCTGTAGTGAGATCTGTGAGGACGGGAACTTACCCCCGGGGGCAGGAATGGGGGTCCTCTTGCTCGGGATGTGTAATGCCTCGTGTGAAACAGGGGACAGTCCAACAGGGCAAGGAGAGGGACAGGATGGACTTTTCCAGTGCTAACTTGTGGGATGAAGCTGCCTCGTGGATATGTGTGTAGGGCATTTTCTATGCCTGCACAGCAGGGGCCTGAAGAGCTAAATCTCTCAGTTGTTTTTAATTCCTTTTTTATTTTGCAATAAGAGCTAACATGTTTACAGCAATTTGTGGATTTAATCACTTCCCAAATGTAACGTTTTTTTAAATCAAATCATCTGTTAAGCTGTGCGAGCATCTGAAACGAGTAAAACTTCTATCTCTGTTTGATGTTTTACAATTTGAAAACACACAGAGAAAAAAGCCGATTTTGGGGGTGGCTGGGTTTTGTTTTTTTGTTTTTGCAAGACAACTGTTGATGGGCTGAGAGCTCATAGTGCCAAGTTCCCACTGGGAACAGACTCGCGTCCAAATCTTAACCCCTCACCATCCTTCCCCAAAGCCTAGAGGATAACACCACAAGGGAAGATAACAGCTAGCCCAGATCAAAGCTGCAGATTCCCCATTCAAGGCATTCAAATTCTTTTCCTAGAGAACTCTTCCAGGTGTCTGCTCAAACATGCATGAGTGTGAGAACAGGACTGGGTGTGCACATGCAACAACCTACATAACTATATGCACAAGAGCATGTGAATGAATGCCCATGTACCCCAGACAGCTGTCTGCAATTACAACACATGCAGGGTAATATAGAGAGATCTATAAATTAATTAAGCCTGCACAAAAGACTCCTTTCCTTGCGAGATTACTTCGAAATATCCTCAAACATACCAAATCCAATTCTATTCCAGCTCTTTCTTTCTTAACACATAGAACTATGAAAACCTCTGCTGATACCAAAAGAAAATGGATTTCTTGTGGGGAGAAAACTCCACCATGTCTTGGAGGCCTGAAAAGTTGGTACTGTCAGTGGGATGCAGAGCCAACTGTTTGACTATAGCTAGAGCAGAGAATAAACCTTACACAATAGTGTGGATCAGCTCCATACAGCTCTGGATCGCTGGCTAGGGAGTGTTACAGTTAGGTAGGAGAGGGAGCATTCAATGACCGTTAGTTTAGTCTGGGGCAGCAGCCTTGTAAGCTGGTAGTCCTAGTGCAAGAGCACAGAGATCCACAGCCCAGTCAGAGCCCCCATGCAGGCAGGTGTGATCTCTGCTACCGCGCCCACCTACCTATGCACGTTTTCCCATCCGCATGCAGCACAAACTTCACATGGCAGCCGCACTTGGGCCCTTGGTCTGTGTCGTCACATGTGTGTTGGCACCCTCCGTTTCCATAGTTGCAGGTCACTGCAGAGAGCAAAGAACCCACAGTCGAGACGTCGGCAAGCAGAGCAAGGAGCAGTTTCCAAACACACACGTGGTTTCGGAATGCACACGAGCAGGGGAACGCAGGCTGTCTAGGTAATGGAATCACCACCCCAAATGGGCCCTTGATGCCAGCATCCCGTCCGCCACATGGAATCAGGCTAAATGATCCATTTAGCTAGCCAGCCTCAGCAGGGCCATCTGACCCAGCACCTGCAGTTCAAGCCATTTCGATCATCGCGAGGGCTGTAAGAAAGGCATTCTAGTCTCTGCCCTTTCTTCCCAACCAAGGCAAGCTTTGCACATGGACACTTCCCTATTGGGAACTAGACTGAGGCTCATCTTCCCAGCTCCTTTCATACAGGCCAATGCACCATCCCATGGTAGCAGCTTTCAGTTAACACCCAGCGAGGCCACGTCTGAACAGGCGTTCTAGCGGTGGGAGGCTGAGTGCCACACAGAAAACCAGCCAAGCGGAAGCGGGAGGCATGAGTGATTCTAGAGTCCATCCGCTCTAGAGCATATCCCCCAGGTTGTGAGTTCAAATCCACTGTAGGGTGAAGATTTTCAGATTCGGGGTGCCTGACTTGAGACATTTTAAAAGGGCTCGAAAGTCAGAAAGTGCTGTACGCCTACCCATGAAAACGAGGGCCCCTTATAGTGCTCAAAGTTGGGCCCCCAAAATTGTAGTTAGTTTTGAAAATCCTGGCTCAGATTGACAGTGACTGAAAGTCACTGTCCCTTTCATCACTACTTGGAGGACAGTATCTTAGACATTTCAAAGAGCCAGTAGAGAACTGGCATTGTGGTCCACCGGTAGGTTTCCTGCCTATGGTGCTGGAGGAACCAAGTGCCAATCCCAGGAAACCCAAGCAGCAGAAATGAAAACACTAGTTCTTAGCTTGGAGCAGGTGGAATGATCTAGCTGAGCACAATGGTCCTTTTTGGGCTCTATAAACAGCCCCAAACACACAGAACAATGGGGTTTATCTCCAAGCTTGCTCAGGAGATCTTGGAAGGTTTAAACTAGGGATGTTAAATATCGGTTAATTGAACAGTCGAGTAACCTCTGTGCTAGGGTGCTAGGTGCTCTGTATTAGAGGCAGCAGCATGGGATGCCAGGTGGAAGATGGTCTCCGAGAGAAGCCAGTTTAAAAACCAGCTCCCCTTGCGGATCGGCTGCCTGTCACTCCACGCTGCTGCCTCTGATGTAATTCTGGTGCGAGCCGGAACTGAGCCGAGCTGCCTGGCTCCTAACACACTTTAAATTCAGAGCTGCAGTCCCAGACCTGGCATGAGCAAGAACCGAGCCAGGCTGCTAAAAAAATGTACTGGCAAGAGGGAGAGGGGGAGAATGCGTGTAGTCTATAGCATTAACCGATAAGCTTTTGCTCATCAGTTAATCGGTTAACTGACTACACTATTACATCCCTAGTTTAAACTTAACATTTATGAAAGGACTTAAAATCCAGGTTTGCAGACATTTTAAGGCTAAGAAGTAATTCTACCGAGTAGCGTTAATCACCCAATAAAGTCTATGCCTAACCATTAAAAGAAATCATCAGTCATGTCTAAGTCTCTGTCGTTCCCTGCCACTACCATGTGGTTTCTTGCACCTTTCCCATAGTCATCTATCTACTACTTGCCAGTGTCAAAGAGCGGGCTAGAAAGGCAGCTGATTTGGCCCAGCATGGTACTGCTCACTCACTAATGAAGCGGAGGCATGGGATTTTCAAAACTCTTATGCCACTCTGGTGCTTTGAAAATCCTACCCGATGTTTTTAAGGAGGCAAGTTGCTCTTTTAACTTAGCCCAGAGGAGAACCTGCTTGCTGGGTTCAAACTCCCTTTCATCCTTGCTGCTGCTGAGAGCAAATAAAATAGTAATCAAAGAAATAAAAGATTTTGAAAAAAATTAAAATCTTGGCAGCCCCACGAAGCCCTGGCTTGAGATCAGAGGGGCTGACAACACTGGAGATGACTCTTGCGGTTCTCTGTTGACATCTTACTCTCTGTGCTAGGGTGAGGTAATACTTTAAAACTAAAGCTGATCAGACAACAGGCTCTGATTCGGTGTAAGCCCTTGCAGCCTTACACCAGCGGTGACTCTGGCCCATCGGCTCTGCAAGAGAACAAGCTCCGAGGTGCTGTAAAGTGGGAACCACGGGATTCTGTAAACATCCCACGGGGGATGTTGAGCCTTTGGGACCCATTTTAATTATTTCTGCATGATGTGGGGTGGCTCCAGCCTGGGCCGGCCGCAGCCTGCGACCATGAACACAATGGCACATGCAAACCACTGGCAAGCTGGGCAGGCAAGCGCAGACATCTGCAAGAGATACTGCAAGGGCAGGTAAGGGGGCTGGCTGGAAAGATGGCCTTTAAACCTTGGAAAATGGACCCGTTTGGAAACTGGGTGTCATGAAGCTTTTATTAGGAGTCAGGACTCCTGGGTTTCATTTCCAGACAGTGGCAGGAAAGCGTGGGGCAGTGGAACGTGACGTGGTCTAAGGGCAGAGGGGTGAGGGATGGGCGTCAGGACTCTTGGGTTCATTACCGGGCTCAGAGTTACAGCCTAAAGCAGGGTGACTGGGTGTCAGGGATCTGGGTCGGCCCGGGACACGGGAGAGCAGCGTGGGCTGGTGCTCAGAGGCGGCGGCCATGGAATCAGGACTCCTGAGCGTAGTGCTCAGTGCAGGAAGTTTGGAGGCCAGGGGGCGTGGGTTCGTTTCCTCGGGAAGGTGGAGAGTGTGGCCTAGAGCGGGGTCTGGGAGCCCGGAGAGCCACACCTCTTTACAAAGGAATGGTGGCTGCCATGGAGCTGCCTCGAGGCTCCAAGCCCAGGCTGGAGCCACAAGCAAAGGTGGGGGCAGGAGCAGCCAGGCGCGGGGTGCTTACATTTGCAGTCCCGCTGGTTCTTGGTGAGCTCGAAGCCCGGGCGGCACTCACAGGCGATGCCGCCCTTGGGGGTCTCTCGGCAGATGTGGGCACAGCCGTGGTTCTTGTTCATGCAGTTCATTCCTTCTAAAAGAGAGAAGAAAGCACATAAAAGCTGCCCTGCTCCTCGAGGGCCAAGGCGGGCCTGGGAGGAAGGGTACATTTCTCTCATTCCAGCCGGGACCACTGTCTCAGAAGGGCCTGTCTGTCAGGCGCAGCCTAGAGCCAAGTGCAGCCCGCACGGACACCTCTGCTGCCTGTGAGTGCCTGGCGGGAAGCATCCTGCAGCCCTGCCTAGGGCTCTCTGAGGACAGGTACCCACATAGCCAGCAAATACCAGCCCACCTGTAGCCTTACATGCACGTCCCCACCCCAAAATGCCTTCGGCTGTCTTCAAGCCCCTATCTGCCAGCCTGGAACAGGCCCAACCAAGGCATGCCTCACCCACCTTCCAACTCTAGCCCCATCTTCCCTCTTCCCCATCACCACCCACCCTTAGCACGCCCATTCCCACTTCCATACACCAGCCATCACCCCTCTTCCCCTCCCCCACTGTCCTCCGCTCTCAGGGCCCATTTCCCCTCTGTTCCCGCTTTGCCCACCCCAAACCTCCTCCCCATGCTCAGCCCCCACCAAACATCCCCACCACACTCCCTGCACCCAGTGTCCTTCCCCTCTGCCCATCCCTCCCCCCACCCAATGCCCAACCACAGCCCCGCTGTTTATCCTTCCCCCGTCTGCTCCCCACTGGCCTCAGCAGCCAGGCAAAGCTCTGCAAGGAGCCCAGCCACAAGCTCAGGGCAGTTTCCCTGGGAGGGCCGACCAGCTCCAGGAAGGCCGGGTCAGTGCGCCAGAGCAGACACTACGGTCCGGGCTATCCAGGCTGCAAACTCACAACCCTCAATTATTTTGGCTTTTGCTCTGTTCATGGATGCGGAGTCCAGAACTCCATCCCTGGCCTGCCAGCATTCATCACCCCTGCCATCAACCGGAGCTGGTGCCGGAAGGGCCATGTCCCCCTGGCTTTAGTGCCCGAGTTTAATGCCAGTTTAGTTTAGTGCCAGGAGGGCTCGGAGCAGCCTAAGGGCTGGGCAGGCCTATCACAGTGACGGGGCAGCTGTTGGGGTTACGATGGAGCCTTGACATTGGCTCCAGCCACAGCAGGGAGTGGGAGGGGCTGCAGGCCCCTGGGGTCACGGTGCTGACCTAACGGCCTGGCCAAGCCACCCAGCACCCTCCATGGGCCCACGGTCCTGAGCTCTGCTGCCGGCATCAGCGCTGGTCCCTTCCACTCCGTGCTGTCGCTGTTCCTCTTGGCGGGCTACTGGGGCTGGGAGGGAGCGTGGGCTCAAATCTGCCGCGTTGTCCCTGCCAGACACTCTTCCACACTCGCTGCCACTGCTCACCCGCGGCCTCGGCTGCCTTCCCCTCGCAGAGCCTCAGCTCCTGCCCCAGAGCAGCCCTTAGCCGCCTGTGAGACGCCAAAGGCACAAAGGATCATACTGGAACGACCAGGCACAAACGCCACTTGGAGACTTTGTCAGTGGGGCCTTAGGAAGGCTGCAGCTCGTGGGCTGAAGTCCAGCTTATGCCACAGCCCACGGAGAAAGGCTGCTGTCAAACCACATGCAGTGGCGCCAGGACTCCTGGGTTCTAGTGCCAGCTCTGCCAATGGCTCATTGCACTGCCTAGAGGGAGTCAGTTCCTTTATCTACGCCTCAGTTTCTCCATCTGTAAAACAAGAGTGAGGGAAATTGCCCCCTTCTCCTCCCACCCCGTGGCTGTGTCTAGACTGGCAAGTTTTTCTGCAAAATCATCTGATTTTGCAGAAAAACTTGCCAGCTGTCTACACTGGCCGCTTGAATTTCTGGAAAAGCACTGACGATCTCCTGTAAAATCATCAGTGCTTTTCCAGAAATACTATGCTGCTCCCGTTCGGGCAAAAGTCTTTTTCCGAAAGACTTTTGCGCAAAAGGGCCAGTGTAGACAGCACAGTACTGTTTTCCACAAAAAAGCCCCGATGGCCATTTTGGCGATCGGGGCTTTTTTGCGGAAAACCGCGTCTAGATTGGCCACGGATGCTTTTCCGCAAAAAGTGCTTTTGCGGAAAAGCATCCTGCCAATCTAGACGCGCTTTTCCGAAAATGCTTTTAATGGAAAACTTTTCCGTTAAAAGCATTTCCGGAAAATCATGCCAGTGTAGACGTAGCCCCCATGTAAAACAATTGGCGTGAATCAGCCCAAAACAGGATCCTTACTGGCCACCAGAGGGACACACACTAGGGAAAGCAACACCCGGAGGGTCGTTTTATCTGCTAACACACCTTGTATTTGGCTAGAGAACCAGTCTATTGGCTTCTCCCACGGCTAAGCCGAGAGCGACCATCCAGGTCTAATCAGCCTCCTTCTCCTCTCCCCAAGGTGGCTCCAACCTGCAGCCCAGCTCATCCCATCCCACCCTCACTCAGGGTGGGGTTGACCAAGACGCAGCCCCGGTCCCATCAAGGCCTGAGGAGAGCAGAGATCCAGCCAATTCAGAGGCCCGACAAAGCAGCCCAGACTCAACTAGGTCTGGCCCAGTGTGAACAGCACTTATTGGCGTCCATGCCACCGGTGTTCCTTGTAGGCCAGTGGGGGGCACCCTGCAGCCATGGGAGGCATGTGCCCATGGGGGTTTTATGTGCGGCCCGCCAGACATTTTGTTCTGAGTTGCCCACGAGCCCCTTGCTTGCAGCTGTTTGGGGAGGGAGGGGGGGGGTGAGAGGCAGATAGTCGGAGAAGCCGGCCATGAGAGGGAGCAGACACAGAGTTCTTTGGGGCACAGGACTGGCTGATGACACAGGCTTGAGGACACTTGCTATTGCTGGTCTGTGCCGTGTTCAGGAAACCAGGTCTCTGCGTTCCTCCTCAGCAAATCAAGAGGACTGCCCCCCAAAAATACCTGACTCAGAGGGTCCATTTCTCCTCCTACTGGAGCCACACGCCAAGGCCCTGAATTCTGACTCAACACTTGGGGCCAAGGGGCAACAGAATTGTAATTTGCCATCCCAGGACAGGCCATATGGGGCCTGACTGCCAAGACAGACACCCCAGTGTTGCAGGAATGCCCAGCAGGGGCGGCTTGCACGGGAAACATCCCAGAGCTGTGCCCCACACACAGGCAGAGCAATGGGAACGCAGTAGGTCTGGTTGTGATTAGAGGCCTATACGCAGACACGCACATAATCAGCGCATTGTTTATGCTGGGTAATAAAGCACCCGGAGAGAGGGGAGAGGAGCCGGGGACCGGGCGGCAGCAGCGCCAGCCGGCATTCCCATTTCAGCGGGTGCCTTGAGGGATACTGAGGCAGTGGCGTGGGGCTGGCGGCAGGGTAACTTCTGTCTGTTGACAAAGGCTTGGCAACCAAGGCAGGATTTAAGTCCTGGTCAGTCTGAGAAGCGGCAGGGAAAAGGGCAGCAAGAGGGGGGAGGGTTTGGGGAGCTGCTGGGCTTATGGCTTTTGTTATCTTAGCCATGCTCACCCCTCCCCTTCCTGGCTCCCCACCCCCTCCCACACTTCCCCATCCCACTCACTGGACAATCTCCTTTTCCTCTCTGCCTCTCTCCGCCTGACCCCTCCCTCAGGCCTGGCCCCCAGGTTGGGGAGCTGCTGGGGCCCAGAGCCGGACAGGCGACAAGGCAAGGTCACCTCTAACCTCTGCCGCCCAAAGGGGGTACTGAATGGAACATTGACAGGAGTTTATAGAACATTTAACAAGGCCACAGCCAGGCACGGACAGCCCGGTTCCAGGCAGAGCCTGCGTGCTGAGCACTCCGACCTCACGGCCCATAGGAATGTGAATGGTTTACTGGTTGTGGGGAACTGGTGAGGGCTAGAGCCGCTTCAGCCCCATAGGGCCCTCTGCAAGCAGGGGCTGCTCTGGCCAGCCAGCCAGCCAGATCAGCCCCTGTCCGTGGGAGGCCTGGCTCCCCCGATGCTAGCAGGGGCTGCTCCGGTTAACCAATTAAACAGGATTTCACCTTCCTAGTGCCCGGCCCGCTGTGCAATGCAGAGATGCGGCCAGTTCAAACGGAGAGCTCTGGCCTTTGTGGGGTGCTTTAGGGTGGGAAAAGTGAACATCTTATGGGTGTTGCAGGGTAGGTCACTGACCCCGCTAAAGAGGTGTCAGCAATGGCAGCCTTGGGGCATCTGAAGGGAACTCTGAAAAACTAGCCAGCAGCCAAGGCAGTCGGGTGTCCCGGGGGGTGTCTCAAGGGAAAGCCATTGAGAGAAGGCACCTCAGGGGGTTGGACTACCCCGAATAGGGTCGGTGAGATGTCCCACACACCAGGAGTCACCCCGCTGGAAAACACAGAGGGGAAGTGGGGTCTCATGGGTAAAGCAGGGGCACGTGGGAGTCAAGATTCAGGAGTTCTGTTCTCAGCCTGGGGAGGAGAGTGATGCCCAGTGGCTGGAGCTGGGAGTCAGGACTCTGGGGTGCTACTCCTGGTTTGAGGAGAAGGGTGATGCCTGGGGACCAGGGCAGGGAGGGGGCTGGGATTCAGGGCTGCTGGGCTATATTCCTACTTCTGCCAGTGCCACACTATGTAAGCCACTGGTGGGCAACCTGCGGCCTACCAGGGCTCTGTGTGTGACCCACGAGACATGGAGTGTCACTGCCCATGTGCAGGGTTGCCAGGTTCCGTTGTTTTTCCTACGGGTGTTACTACAGTGACAGGCGGCAAAGCCAGGGCCCGGGAAGTGAGGGGCGGGCTGATTGCACCACACTGACTGTGAGAGCCGGGCGCTCCCTCTCCAGCCAATCACAGCGCTGCTACGGTTCAGTCAGCGCCCCTGCAAAATCTAGGGATGCCAGCGCAGTGAGCAAAACGGCCCTACCCCGGGAGAGGGTCTCGGTTCTGACGATCTCGCGGCCCCCTGAGACGAAGGGCCACTCATGCGGCCCACGCGCTAGCCTCGGTGCAAGCCCTTTGGGTGCCTCCATTAACCCTCTCTTTAAAAGGGGGCAGCCCCGTGCTTCAGGCTGCAGGTGGCTGTGCCTTTCATGCAATGCCTCAGCCGGCCTCTCCGACTCCCATGGCTTTGCTCCCATAGGGGGCTGCCTCGTGGCGTTTCCGAAGCCAGTTCTGCCCTTCCCTCCTCAGAGTCCTGTCCCCCCCCCAAACACAGAGCCGGCTCCCCTTGTGGGTCTCTCACCGTTTACGGCACATTTTAACCATCTCTCTTTAGAAAAGGGGGCTCCGCGGTGTCCTTTCCAGCCCCACAAAACCCGGCGCCCAGAGGCACACAGGCCTCCATGCCCAACACGGGGTGACCCAGGGAGACGGGCAAGGTCTATGATGCACTTTCTGGCCCTCTGCCCTGCCTCTGAGCCCCTGCCTTTCCCGGGGTGGTGCTCGGATGCAGGGTGCAATTCACCAGAGCAGGGCTGCGGGAGGAGCACGGCGCTTCTCCCAGGCAGCTCAGAGCTGGGGTGCAGGAACGTGGGCAGCCTGTGGAGTGCTACTCTCTGAAGAGGTGAGCCTGCAGGGACAGATCCGATGCAGCCTTCTGCCCAGCATGCCTGGGACATACTGCAATGCTGGACAAACTGACTGACCCCACGGGTCTGGCTGTCCAAAAGCAGGGGCAGCTCGCCTCCAGAGAGAGATGGGCCAGACCTCTGACAACGCTCCGCCATCATGTTCCTGCTTCCCCACTGTCACAGAACTAGCAGGGAAACCACTGGGTTAAGGTTTTCCGCATTAAAAATGCAAAGCAGACAATGTATCCGCGCCAATTCCGCACCAACGGGGACTCGACTCTGTGGCTCCTACAGTCGTTCCACACCTTGGCTGTGTCCCAGGTCCCGCAGGAACGTGTGGGCTGAACAGCGCGCAGGGCAGGGTTGTGGCTGCATACAGGCGGCAGTGTCCCCACACCGCAGCAAAGGGGTCCAGAGCTCACGGCACAGAGCTCTTTTCCTCTAATGGCCTTCCCCTCCCAGCCTTCATGGGGCTGCAGGTGAGTGCAGCTTGAGAGGCCGGGGGACATGGGAATGGATAGTGGTCTCTGGAGGGACAGGCTTCCCTGCGCCAGCCTTAGGGGAGGCAGGTTTTGCTGGCCAAAGCTCTGGCTATGGTACAGGTTGTTGGGGTTTTTTGACCCTGTGGTCTTGTCTCATTTCTTCAGATCCCCCTGATGCGACACCATCTGCCGGTGTCAAAAGGGTTACCACAGCTAAGGCTGGGTCCTGCCATGTGCACACCGTCCTCACATCCCCTCCACGGCCACGCCAGCGCAGAGCTGCTCCCTGCTGTATTCACACCGTCCTCGCATCCCCGCCACGGCCACGCCAGCGCAGAGCTGCTCCCTGCTGTATTCACACCGTCCTCGCATCCCCGCCACGGCCACGCCAGCGCAGAGCTGCTCCCTGCTGTATTCACACCGTCCTCGCATCCCCACCACGGCCACGCCAGCGCAGAGCTGCTCCCTGCTGTATTCACACCGTCCTCGCATCCCCACCACGGCCACGCCAGCGCAGAGCTGCTCCCTGCTGTATTCACACCATCCTCACATCCCCTCCACGGCCACGCCAGCGCAGAGCTGCTCCCTGCTGTGTTCACATCGTCCTCGCATCCCCGCCACGGCCACGCCAGCGCAGAGCTGCTCCCTGCTGTATTCACACCGTCCTCGCATCCCCACCACGGCCACGCCAGCGCAGAGCTGCTCCCTGCTGTATTCACACCATCCTCACATCCCCGCCACGGCCACGCCAGCGCAGAGCTGCTCCCTGCTGTATTCACACCGTCCTCGCATCCCCGCCACGGCCACGCCAGCGCAGAGCTGCTCCCTGCTGTATTCACACCGTCCTCGCATCCCCGCCACGGCCACGCCAGCGCAGAGCTGCTCCCTGCTGTATTCACACCGTCCTCACATCCCCTCCACGGCCACGCCAGCGCAGAGCTGCTCCCTGCTGTGTTCACATCGTCCTCGCATCCCCGCCACGGCCACGCCAGCGCAGAGCTGCTCCCTGCTGTGTTCACACCGTCCTCGCATCCCCGCCACGGCCACGCCAGCGCAGAGCTGCTCCCTGCTGTGTTCACACCGTCCTCGCATCCCCGCCACGGCCACGCCAGCGCAGAGCTGCTCCCTGCTGTGTTCACACCATCCTCGCATCCCCGCCACGGCCACACCACTGCAGAGCTGCTCAAGATACTGGTGATCATCACTAGCAGCAGTGGCAGGCAAGCCACATTGTCCATAATTACCACTGTCCTGGGTTCAAACCACACCAGTCCTGGCCTCCGCGCTGGCTCTGGAACTTCTCACTGTGCTCAGACCTAGCTCCTTTTCTGTGGCCCCAATTCTGTCGCTTGAGGGAGATTCCTCTCTTTGGTCCCAACACTCCATCTCTCTTTTGTTACCATGTGTCAGCCCTGCCCTGCCAGCCCTGCCCTCTGAGATCTGCTCTGCACACTCAGCACTTCTGGACGGCTTGTTGGTGGGAAAAACCGCCCACAGCTCTTTGCCTCTCATCCAAACAGTGGCTTCTCTTGCTTTTTATTGCTTCCATTTACGACCAGCCCTCCTTATGCAACCTGCAGCCACACCGCCTTGGAGTCTGATCCTGGCAGCTCTCTCCAGCAACGCTGGGTTAGTGCATTGTTGGGAGCCCTCCAAAAACCAACTCCAGGTGCTGCTGAGCGCGCCTGCTGCTGACTCTCTCGTCCAAGTTGGTACGGATGCAATGCCCAAAGACGGTGCACCCTCAGGACATATGCCGTCATTAAAGATGCCCTAAGACTTCATGCCAGAGAGGGAGAATGTGTGTTCTGGCTTGCTGGCCCCGCTCCAGGTTAGGAGAGCAGCAGCTGGCAATTTCACCTGCGCACCGGATTCTTCTCCACTCGCTCCTCTAAAGCGCTGTGCTGAGCTATTGGACAGCTGCTGTCTTCCCCTTTGGGGATGCCTGCATGTTCAGGGAGAGGCAGCAGTCCCCCTGCACTGAGCCTGTAAAATGCTTGGCATGACAGGGAATGTAAGTTACTAGCTAACACCACAGTGGAGATGCTAATAACAAACTGCAACCCTGAATAGTGATAGAACTGCAACCCTGGCAGCCCTTCTGTGCAGAGCCACTGTCGAGGTCAGGGGCGCAGCTGGCACCCCCTTTGGCAACAGGTGAGTCCTTGAAGCTCCACCGCATAGTGGCACTAGGACAATCATGACCTGCTCTGCTTCCCCTCCTGATCTGTGGCCTGTCACATCGATGCCTTGGTCTCACAGCCGCACTCACCCCTCTGTGCAAACATTCTTCTAGAGATGCTTTCTGCTCACGGGCTCTGATTTTGAGCCCCACTTGGCATGTGTCAGTGGGACTTGAGCTCACTGCCCTGAGCAAATGCCATATCCCCTACTCCCCACAAGAGCCCAGCCCACCTCCACCAAGTCCCTTATCTATCCTGTGTGGGCTGTCTGGTTGCTCCCAGGGTGGATGGAGTGGGACGCGGGCTGCTGGGGGGGAATGGACTAAGGCCCTATCCCTAAGCCACTCCAGAACCCACCCCACCTCCCTACCTTCAGGATGTCCCTTATTCTGCTTTCCTAACAGCTCCATCCCTGGAGCAACTGGTGTTGGCTGCCAGGCCGCTGCCTCAGTGGGCTTAGCGGGGTGGGAATGAGCCCACCACCATGAGCTCCAGAGGCTGATGCCCTATCCCCGAGTTCACTGGAGATCCCACTCCACCTCCCTATCTTCAGCAGGTCCATTATCCTGCTTTCCAAATGCCAGAGCCAGCTCCCAGGGTGGGCGGAACTTGAACCCACCACCCTGCGCTCCCCAGGCAGATGTAGTAACCAGGCCCCATGTGTACAGCTGTGCAGGTAGGCCCTTGGGGAATGCTAGCAAGCCAGCTCGTAGCCATGTCCCACCCCTTGCACGCCACACTGAAATGCAGCCAGCCCGGCTCTGCACTTGCCTACCTCAGCAGGGCCTCAGGCAGACTGTCAACTTACTGACCATTCTCTCTTCTGGGACACTCACACCTCACAGTCCTTCTCCCTCCCCTAAGATCGTTTTCCTCCTTCCGTCTGCGCCTCTTTCGCTCTCTCCTCAGGACACGTGCAGTGATCCTGCATCCGGCCTGTCTCCTTCTGCTTCGCATGGATGAGCTGCTCTCCTGTTTAGCAATCTGGAAGCAGGGAAAGGCCGTGCACCTCCTCAGCCTCCCTACTTTCAATGGCAACAGTCGTCAGCCACAATGAAACCACCAGGAAAAGGGGCTTCTTTAGCCTCATGAGGGACTATCGCTCCAGTGGGGACATGGACACAGCCTCACGCTTCCTAATGCAAGACTGGCCATTTCCAAACCTCCTGCCTAGCACACTAGAACTGGAAGGGACCCCGAGAGATTAAGTGCTGTCCCCTGCCCTCACAGCAGGACCCAGCCCTGTCTAGACCATCCCTGACAGGTGTCTGTCCAACCTGCTCTTAAATATCCCCAGTGTTGGAGATTCCACAACCCCCCTAGGCAACTTATTTCAGTGTTTAACCACCCTGACAGGAAGGAAGTTTTTCCTAATGTCCAACCTAAACCTCCCTTGCTGCAGTTTAAGCCCTTTGCTTATTGTCCTGTCCTCACAGTTTACAGAGAACAATTTGTCTCCCTCCTCCTTTTCGGTACTTCTCCATTGCTATTCAGCTGTCCCTCTCCATCACAGGCTCAGGCATGCTAGCCGGGGGTGGTTCCTCCTTCCTGGGAAAGGTCAGGAAGCTCGAGGTCTCCGCCACATCTCCAGGAGGCTGGAGATCAATTACTCAACTGGAGCCTGCAAGGCTTGTTGCCGGGGGCTGCTGATTTCAAACAGGCAGGGAGAGTGATCTGACCCAGGCTGGCATACGTACACGGTGCTGCAAACAGACCGAGTGCCTCCAGCCTATCGCCCACCGTCACAGCCTTCCTTCTGGACTCCAGCCGACCAAGAATCCACCCCGTTTTCTGGGCGTCCAACATTGGCTGGGCCAGGGCTTAGACATGGGCTGTCTGGATGACTCTGCAGAGCAGACGGGCCCAGTAATGTGCCACGCGGGTCAGCTCGGCATGGAAGGGGCTTGCTGGGCTGCAGAAGGGATGTGCCTCACACAGGAGATAAGGGGAATCTCAAGGGCTAGAGCGGGGTGGGCACAGCAGGGAAGGGGAGGCCATGTGGCTTCGGGTGGAGAGAGGGTCTGTGGGATGCAGAGTGACACATGACATCACTTTGTTGTCCTAAAAAGTGTTTTATAGAGAGAGAGATTAGAACCAACAAGGAGACGGCAGGATCAGCGTAAGTGCTGGCAAGCAAAGACGAGTCCTGTGGATTGGTGTGCAGTTTTTTGGTACCTTTTCCTTTAATAAAACACCCTGACTGTGGACCAAACGCCAGCCTCCAAACACAGCCACCCAAGCACCCCACAAGGCTGCTGCTCGGCACAACTGCCACGCTGGTGTAACCCAAACCAGCCACACTCAAAGGCTGCCGTGGCACAGCACAACAGGCGTCTTGCTCTAGTAAGTGTCTAGAGAACAACTGGCTGCAACAGCCGTTCCACTCGCTGACCTGGGATGACCACTGCCCCCTTCACCGCTGATGGACGAATGGAAGAGATGCTCAGGGATGGTCTAGATGGTGCTTGGTCCTGCCATGAGGGCAGGAGACTGGACTTAATGACCTCGAGGTCCCTTCCAGTTCTAGTGTTCTATGATTCTACAGGCCTGTTAGCATTAAGAGGGTGTTCAGGGAGAGCGTGGGGATGAGGGAGGTAACCTAGTGACAGCAGATGTGGGAAAAGCTGAAGTACTCAATGCATTCTTTGCCTCTGTCTTCACAGACTAGGTCAGCTCCCAGACTGCTGCACTAGGGAACACAGTATGGGAAGGAGACAGGCAGCCCACCGTGAAGAAAGAACAGGTTAAGAACTATGGAGAAAAGTTGGAAATACACAAATCCACGGGGGTGGAACTAATGTTTCCAAGGGTGCTGAGGGAGTTGGCTGATGTGACTGCAGAGCCCTTGGCCATTATCTTTGAAAACTCATGGCAATCGGAGGAAATCCCAGATGACTGGAAAAAGGCAAATGTATTGCCCATCTTTAAAAATCCAGGGAACTACAGACCAGTCAGCCTCACCTCAGTCCCTAGAAAAATCATGGAGGAGAGCCTCAAGGATTCCCATTTTGAAGCACTTGGAAGAGAGGAAAGTGATCAGGAACAATCTACAAGGATTCAACAAGGGCAAGTCATGCCTGATCAACCTGACTGCCTTCTTTGACAAGGTAACTGGCCCTGTGAACATGGGGAAGACGGTGGATGTGATATACCTTGACTTTAGCAAGGCTTTTCATACATTATTCTTGCCAGCAAGTTAAGGACGCATGGATTGGATAAATGGACTACAAGGTGGATAGAAAGCTGGCTCGATAGTCGGGATCGATGGGTTGTGATCGACGGCTCAAAATCTGGCTGGCAGTCAGGATCAAGAGTCGTGCCCCAAGGATCAGTTCTGGGACTGGTTTTGTTCAACATCTTTATTAATGACCTGGATGAGGGGATGGATTGCACCCTCAGCAAGTTTACAGATGACACCAAGCTAGGGGGAGAGGTAGATACACTAGAAGGCAGGGATCGGGTCCAGAGTGACCTAGACAAATTGGAGGACTGGGCCAAAAGAAATCTGATGAGGTTCAACAAGGACAAGTGCAGAGTCAGAAGAATCCCAATCATTGTTACAGGCTGGGGACCGACAGGCTAAGTAGCAGTTCTGCAGAAAAGAACCTGGGGTTACAGTGGATGAGAAGCTGGATAGGAGTCAACAGGGCGCCCTTGTAGCCAAGAAGGCTAATGCCATATTAGGGTGCATTAGGAGGAGCACTGCCAGCAGATCTAGGGAAGTGATTATTCCCCTTTATTCAGCACTGGTGAGGCCACATCTGAAGTACTACATCCAATTCTGGGCTCTCCTTTACAGAAATGATGTGGACACATTGGAGAGGGTCCAGTGGAGGGCAACGAAAATGATGAAGGGGCTGAAGCACATGACCTACGAGGAGAGGCTGAGGGACTTGGGTTTGTTTAGTCTGCAGAAGAGAAGAGCGAGGGGGGATTTGGTAGCAGCCTTCCACTTCCTGAAGGGGGGTCCAAAGAGGATGGAGAGAGGCTTTTCTCAGTGGTGACAGATGGTGGAACGAGGAGCAATGGTGTCAAGCTGGGGGAGGCCTAGGATGGATATTTCCCTAGGAGGGTGGGGAAGCCCTGGGCTGGGTTCCTTAGGGAGGGGGTGGAATCTCCATCCCTAGAGGTTTTTACGTCTCAGCTTGACAAAGCCCAGGCAGGGTTGATTGAGTTGGGATTGGTCCTGCTTTGGGCAGGGACTGGACTCAATGACTCCTGAAGTATCTTCCAATTCTAGGAGTCTATAAAGAAGATGGATGCCTTGGTATGAGGCCAGATACAATGGTGATGGGCATAGTATAAATCCTCAGCTAAAGTAAAGTAGACACACAGGTGCTAGAACACTCCAACTTTATGGTGCTGCTGCACCCCAGCTTAATTAGTAATAACAATCCAATTATATGGTTTTTGCCTTCAGCACCCTCACTATAAAAATTGCTCTGATGCCTCTGATTAGACTGAGGATGCAGTCAAGGTTCCCTCTAATCTTTTCCATACATGCGTGGAATACATTTTGGTGTGCACCAAGGCATGTGTGAATGTGCACCACCAGTAGAAATGCTACTCTCGCTGCAGGCGCCCTGCTAATCAGCTGGTGGCATTGGAATCTCTCCTGAGCGGCGCGCCACACAAGTGTCCAGCGTACACTGGACACAGCCAATAAATCCGGTGCCTAAGGACAGATGATGGAGCTTTAACCCTGTAATGCCAAGGGGTGGGTTTCCCCAGCCTGGTGCACTAATGCAAAATGTACACATCAGTGTGAGTCAGAGAGCTTTCTGCCAGGACCAGGAGACACATGAACACATACAACTTGAAGGGAAGACCGAGGCTTGTCAATATCCAGCCTTTGCCACTACATGAGACAGCTGCTCACCCAATCCCAACAGCTGATTCCTGCTGGGGGCCTCAGAAGGAGGTGGCTGGACCCCACAGTCCTGGCTGATATGCAAAGGGGATTGTTCCCGGCCTGCCTTAGGAATCGGTGCAACTCTTTGCACGTGAGTGAGAGTCATCGCGGCTAAGATGACCTTGTCTATATCACAGGAATCGGGCCCGATTCCTAATCAATGGCCAGCCAAAAAAAGCCCCACCTGGGCTTTGCCCATTGAAAGCAGGGCTTTGCACCAGTGCAGCCATGCTGGGGGCTGTCACAGCGCCTCGCTCACAGCCCCTCTTGCCTGAGACACTGCTGGAGTCCGAGCGACTGCCTGTCCTTGCACACTGCAGTCGACACAGGGGAGGCAGGAAGCGCTCAGAGACTGGGCTGGGAGCTAGAGACGTTAAAGACCAACCTTCCGGGCGCTGGATGCAGGTGTGCTGGTTGTCACTCAGGAAGAAGCCGTCCCGGCAGTGGCACTCGTAGCTGCCCATCATATTGACACAGGTTTGCTGGCAGCCTCCGTTCCCCTCCGAGCACTCATCCAGATCTGCAAGGGCAAGTGAGAGAGGGAATCAGGGTAGTGTTCACCTGGGCACTCACCCTCGGTCTCAGGACAGCTGCACAAAGACACCGCCCTGCAGCACGGCGGGAGGCAGTACGGTACTCCCCCGTGCTCTGATGCCAAGGGCTCCCCCAGACGCCTGCCATGGAACCTGCCAGTGTTTTAGAAAAGCCTCAAACAGCATAGACGAAAGCCACCAGTATTATCAGTGGGGAGACAGAGGCACACAATGGTTACATGGAGGCACCGGGGGGAGGGCATTTCTCAGCAGCCAGGCCACCGGGAGACAGGACACCTGGGTTTTGGTCCGGACTCTGCCACTGACTCCCTGTGGAGCCTTGAACAAGTCCCCTACTCTCTCTGTGCCGTGCCTGATCCCTCTATACAGATGGGATGGGGAACTTACCCGCCCCTGTAAACCACTGCAGCGCAGGCACGGAGTTGGTTAACAGCAGGGCTAATTAAGCCTGACAACCAGAGCCAAGAGCCATGCCAGGCCCCTGGGCAAGGTGAGAGAGTCCCAGCTCCACAGGGACGGGCCTCAGGCGGGGCCAAGGGCAGCCAGCCCTCAGCACTGCCCAAATCGCAGCATGGCCCCCCCAACGTGTCACGTGGCACCCCTGTTTTTCCAGGCAGCTCTCATGTCCGGTCCCTGGCATGTCCCCCCCAGTCCTGCCTGGAGTGCACCATGCATCACTCCCACCTCCGCAGGCAGCCCTAAGAGCTGCCCGGAGCATGCCACGCAGCCCTCCGGCAGCGACTAAAGGGCTCAGGGCTGTCACAGCAGCGGCTGGAGTCCCAGGACCCTTTAGAATCAATCGCCCCTGTTGCCCCACTCTCGGTGGGCATGTTTGGCAGGTCTAACCCCTGCTCAAACACAGGGAACCTGTGGGTCAGAGACACGGTCACACAGGCACTCTCTGGCGGACGAGGAGGAAGAGCCCAGGAGCCCGGACTCTTGGGTCCCTGTTTGAGCTCAAGACACAGCACGAGACGCACGGGAAGAGGCTGCGGAGACCGCGCAGAAACTCGAGTTGCACGTCTTAATTCGACCTTCCCCCGTAGGGCAGATCTGGCCACAGGCTCTGTCCCCTCCCCACAGCTAGGACGACGTGAGGGGCCAGGGGTTTGTCTGCGAGAGCACAGGCGCCCACTTCTGCTCTCACCATAGGGAAGGGAGCTCCACTCTTCCCGCACCTGCTCTGCCCCCACCCCTTCCAAAGGTGGAGGCACCTCTTCCCCCAAGCCTCCACCCCACCTCACCTCTTTCCACCCCCTTCCTAAGCACACTGCATCCTCCCTCCCCCACTCCCTCCCAGAGCCTCTGGTGGTGGGAGATGCTGGGAGGGAGGGGAAGGTGTAGATCAGCAGGGCTTCCAGTGAAGGAGAGGTGCTGGAGGGAGGGGTGAAGAGAAGAGCTTGGTTGCCGATGGGCGCTGAGCACCTGCTAATTCCCTCCTCGCCCTCCCTGCCTGGTGAATGTCCGGCATGTTGGTACCTTAGTGCTGGATCCCTGGGAAGCCATGCTGGCCGGCTGTTTAGCATTTCTGAGAGCCCTACCCCATATTCACAGCCTGAATGTGGCCTTTGGAGCCTCACTTTAGGTTCTGGGTTTGAACAGCTGGGCCAAAATGCTTCCCAGCAAATTTCTCCGGCCCTTTTACAGGCCTGAAAATGTCAGATGTTGGTCAATTGGAGCCAAGCAACCGCACCTGGAGAATGAATTCTGAATAGACTCAGATTCCCCAGCAGCTTCGCCTTGCTGCTGCCCTCTTGCCTATTTTCATAGAACACTAGAACTGGGACCTTTAGAAATCAAGTCCAGTCTCGTCCTCATGGCAGGACCAAGCCTCCCTGATAGAAGTCTATCTATCCTGCTCTTAATTATCTCTAGTGATGGGGATTCCACAACCTCCCTAGGCAATTTATTCCTGTGTTTAACCACCCTGACAGTTAGGAAGTTTTTCCTAGTGTCCAACCTAAACCTCCCGTGCTGCAGTTTAAGCCCCTTGCTTCTTGTCCTATCCTCAGAGGTTAAGAGGAATAAGTTTTCACCCTCCTCCTTCTAACACCCTTTCAGGTACTTGAAAGCTACTAGAAAGTCCTCTTGGTGTCTTCTTTTTTCCACGCTAAAAAAGCCCAATTCTTTCAGCTTTCCCTCATAGCTCATGTTTTCTAGATCTTTAATCATTTTTGTTGCTCTTCTCTGGACCCTCTCCCATGTCTCCACATCTTGCTTGAAATGTGGCGCCCAATACTCCAGTTGAGGTCTAACCAGCACAGAGCAGAGTGTAAGAATAACTTCTCTCTTGCTCCCAAAACACCTGCTAATGCATCTCAGAATCATGTTTGCTTTTTTGCAACAGTGACACACTGTTGACTCATACTTAGCTCATATTGACCCCTGGCTCCTTTTCTGCAGGACTCCTTCCTAGAGAGTCGCTTCCCCTTCTGTATGTGTGCAACTGATGGTTCCTTCCTACTTACTTCAGACCATGTCTCCATTTTGTCCAGATCATTTTGAACTATAACTCTTTCACTTGCAACCCCTCCCAATTGGGATCATCTGCAAACTCTCTATGCCAAGGGTGGGGAACCTCAGGCCTGGGGGCAGGATGCAGCTCCTTGCCTGCTTGAATCGGGCCCTCGAGGCTCAGCCCCCCTACCCCCAGCCTTGGGGAGCCCACCCTGGCATTCCAGCCCCCTTGTTGCCCCACCGCGGGGCTGGAGCACACAAAATCTAGTAGGCTGGGCCCCCCTAAGCTCTGGTGTGGGAGGGGAATGTGGGGACAGTATTCCTCCTTCTCGGTCGGGTGCTATGGCAGTGAGGGTTTGGGTTTTTTGGGGTTTTTTTGCTTCTCACTTGTGTGCTGCCCCCGACTGTGTTTTCTCCCTGACACCTGACTCCAGAAAGGTTCCCCACCCCGAGCCCTGCTTTATGCCATTAGCTACACAGTTGATGAAGGTACTGAACAGACCCCGTCCCTGCAGACCCCCACTTGCTATGCCCCTCTTCTCATTTTGGTTTAATACAACTAAGCCCAAAGGCTGTTTGCTTGCTGCGAGCAGCAGCTTGGCCGGAAGGGGAGCTGCAGTCTCCCTTGCTCCACAGCCTGGGCGAGAAGCAGGAATGACCTTGGAGCTGGTGGCAATTGCTTGGAGCACCGTGCCTCCAGCACGAGCACCGCGGGAGCAGAGGCTGTGGAAGGAACACACACACTGAAGATCATTTCCAGCCACTCCCCTGCAATGGCTGACAGAGGTCTGGGGAGCGCCCCCTGGGGTGCTGAGCTTCTGGGGCAGACCTCTGACTCCCCATGACCTTGACTGAGATCTCTCCCACCTCATCTCTCTGCCAGCCACGGGTGAGGCTGTGCAAGCCAACCCAGAGCTGTCAGCCCCACGGGTCCCCTGACATCCCCTGTCAGCATTCAGCATCTCAGCCCGTCCGCGCTACAGCCCACAGGTTTGTCAGACTGCCACGGTCCCAGAAAATTGCTACCCCGCCCTGAACGGCAGCTACGGGGGGCGGGGCATGAACCTCTCCTAGGGGCACAAGCATGCAAACCCAATGGGCATGTGAAGAGCTGCACTTCTGAATGAGCCACAGAGACATTCTTCACATGGCCCGAGAGCAAGGACCTCGGAGCTAGGGCAGTGTCAGACACGAAGGCTGGCTCAACAGACAGAAGAGCACCCTCCTTGCCTTGGAGCTGCACTCACTTATTAGCTGCAAGAAACACCGCCCTGTAGGGGACGGGTGACAGTAGGACCCGCTGCAGCTGGACTGGCTTCCCATTACTGCAGTGATACCCAGGAACTGCAGCAAGGGATGCGGGCCCCACTGTGTCGGGTGCTGTACAGAAGAGTCACACAAAGGCAAGTCTCTGTCCCAGAACCTCACCGCCTCGTGGCTGTATTTCTCCTCCCGTGCCCTGTGCTCATTGCACTGAACGGGAATCCGGGCATAGAAAGACACGGGGACTTGTCACCCCATCCAGGCGTCAGACAGGATGCAAGAGGTCTGAGGAAGTGGGATGGGGAAGAGAAGGCAGCAAAATGGACCAAGCTCAGCAGAAAGCGAGAGGGCTCAGCTGGCCCCTTTCCTGCCCAAAATGAACATGCTGCTGTTCTGTCAGAGGGGAATCCAGGGATGTCTGAGCACTCGCCGGGTCATTCCGCACCTCCCCGAGCAGTAACTCTGCCTATGGAGGGATTATTCCAGTATATCTGGGGACAGAATTCTCAGCCTCTCTTCTCTTCGGAGACACCAGGTCAGCTTACAGCAAAGGCTCATGCAAGCCCCCGGGCTGCAGTTAGGCTACACAGTTGAAGCTTATCACCGTGGCCTGAAATGCTTAGATCTGCGGACAAATCTTGAGATCTTTCCTGCCTGGACCTTCTTGTAGAGAGCCATGAAGAGCTGCAGAGAAATGGACCAGAGCTCTCCCCCACAGCCATGCAGGGAAAGCATCAGGATGAGAGGCGAGAGGCCCAGTGCCAAAGAAAACCTCCTGTGAACTCGAGCGTTTCAAGCCCAGCAGTTAAGAGGAAAGCTGAGCTCCTTGGACATCAGCAGTGGGGCTGCGGAGCGGACTCCGGAAAAGCTGGACTAGCAGGTTGATGACAGAGTGCAGAGTGAAAGAATTCCACATCAGGCCCGAAAACCCGAGGAAATGTCTGAGCAGCTAATTAAAATACACACACGCTCCCCCATACACAGGCACAAGGATGCACACAGTCCGCAGGCTCCTCCTTACAGACACACATGTGCACTCCCACAGAGACAGCTGCACACACACACACACACACATCTGTGGACACACACTTACACAGACACACACTTGGGCAAGTATCAGAGGGGTAGCTGTGTTAGTCTGAATCTGCAAGAACAACGAGAAGTCCTGTGGCACATTACAGGCTACCAGATTTACTGGAGCGAAGTGGGTCTTTGCCCACGAAGGTTACGGTCCAATAAATCGGTTAGTCTATAAAATGCCACAGGACTTCTCGTTACACTTAGGCAGACACTCAGGCTGAGATGCAGGGCAGGCGAGCAGGGCGACCGGCCAGCCTAACAACTTCCAGGGGGCATGTCACAGTATCCCAGCCTTTCCCCCACGCCCCGTTTTCCTCTGCTACTTCACTGGCATAGCACCTCTCTGCTCATCCTTCCAGTGCCCCGATGAAGAGGCACTTCACCCACCACTACAACGCAGCCACTGAATCAACAGCTTCTGAACAGCGTGGTGAGGCCAGACAACAGTTGAGTCAGAGCCAATTGCAACTACAGGGGGAATACAACTCAGCAGATCATGGCTCCCCGAGCTAGGAACTGGCTAGAATCCCTGCGGGGTCTGCCCTGAGCACAAGGGACCTGCACCCCACAAAAAGGCAGCAGCCCCGTTTCTTTGCTGAGCAAGGAGAACCAGTTCCAGGTCTCGGGCACACCTGCACTCTCCTGAATGCCTATTCCCACCTAGGCCAGATGGCTCTCAGGGACTGTAAGCCAGCTGAGCACCACCCACCTTGGCATGCTCCCACCAACGCCCCTCCTCAAGCCTGGGGATGGAGTGGCACAGGCAAGGGCCAGCTGGGAGCTTCCCTTCCACCAGGGAATTCTGGCGATGGCTCAGCTCTGACACCCAAAAGGAACGCCACGGACTGGAGCACTGCTCCCACCCCGGTGCCCCAGGGACATGCCCCCAGCCACACACTTCCCCAGCTAGGGCCGTCCTTAGGATTTAGGCAGTACTACTAGGCAGTACTAATGAACTGGTGCCCCGTGCCCGATGGCAGCCCCGGAGGGAGAGGGGGGAGTGACATGTTTTTAGCGATAGGATTTTAAAACCTTCAGCCGCACACGAATGAAATCGTTTTAAAGCACATTTTAAACCAAGGTCCTGTCGACTAGCACAGTGAATTCAGAACGCGACAGTGCAGCCCTGGGGTTGGCATATGGCTTCATGACCACTTGACTGGCTCTCTCTCAGGTTCAGTGTCCTGCTAATCACGCCGGCCGGGGTTGTCACTTGGAAGTTAACTAGATCCTCTCCAAAGGTAGCAGAGCTACAGAACAGGGGCAGGAGGAGGCAAAGGGTGGACTTTAAGACCCAGCGGTGCCCCAAATTTTTGGGTGCCCTACATGGCTGCATATTCTGTGTATGGATCAGGACAGTCCTGACCCCAGCTTATACTTGTTTAGCTTAGGAAACATAACCTAGACAACAGCCCCAGGTAGCTTGACCTAGGGACTGAGCGAGGATTAAAAAATAATCAACCAGATCACCTCAAAAGAGGCATTTGAATTTGTCCTCCTACCGCAGCATTTTGCTCCTGGAAATTTTCTTTGCTCTTGCTGTCCTGTGGACTAAGCTCACGCCAGCCAGTTTCTCTCCAGCAGCCAGCTTGGAAAGCCAGCAGCTAGACAGAAAGGGTGTCCCATTTAGTGGCAGGAGGTTTGTTTCCTCAGCTTGAGTTTTGTCCTAGCTGAGCTGTGTTCGGTTCATGCCAATAACTCCCTTCAAATCCCTTATTTATAACAAGAGCTCAATGTCCTGCCACTTCTCCGTCAAGCTCGGCACAAGAACAACAAGGCACCGGCTCAAAACCAAGGGTTGAAACGCAGCTCCACAGCCCCTAATGCCTGTTTTATTAAACGTAACAAAGCCAGAAGCCGAAAGGCCACTGCTGGGGACAGGGCTGGAATTCCTGTCCTGGTTCAAAAGGTTACTCAAGATCGTACCGGGGGAGAGGGAGGGTGTAGGGGCTGACTGGCAGAATTTCCTTTAATAATGTCTACATTGCACACAACCCTCTAAAAGTCCAGAAGGGGCAACCCAGGGCTCAGCCCGCTACTCAGCCCTCACCACACACTTCCCCAAAGCCTGAAGCCAGTGGCTTGTTGCAGGAGGCTCTGGCATGGAGGCTTGGGCCCCATGCTGCGGGTGTGAGCTGGCAGAGATAGCATTGTCAGCATACAGGGCTGGGAATCGGGTCGCCTAGGATCTACTTCCAGGTCTGTCGCTGACTCACTGCAATGCCCTAAGCAAGTCATGGGATCTCGCTGGGCCTTAGGCCAGGCCTTGCTGCAGAAAAAGGCACTGGAGTTTTTTTTGGGATGCAGCCAGGCAAGATAAACCCTTAGTGCAGGGTGCAGGTTTGACCCTAACTAGCCAGCTCTAGGTAATAACTATCTGTGCATTGTCTCCACCAGAATTTTACATCAAGGTAATTCTCTAGAAAGATGGACAGAACTCCACTTTTGGCAGTGAAGACAGCCTCAGTGGCAGAGGAGTAACCGTGTCCGTCTGTATCTGCAAAACCAAAGAGGAGTCCAGTGGCCCCTTAAACGCTAACAGATGCATTTGAGCATCAGCCTTCCCGGGTAAATCCCATTCTGATCAATGCAACACTCAGCCTCAGTTTCCTTGCCTGTGAAATGGGGATAATGGAGATGTACCCTCCCTTGGGAGCTACAGGCAAAGGGCCAGCCCCTGGTATAAACTGGCATAGCTACAGTGCTTGCACCCACTGATGACCTGGCCTGAAAGGCGCCCTTATACACGCAACACAGGATTGTGTTCCCACCATTCGGTTCCTAACGCCACTGAGAGCTGGCTGCCTGGGCCGCGGTCTCAGGCCAGGAAGCCCAGCATAGACACGTGGCTCGCTGTGAAACCTTTCCTCCCGGGAGACGAGGAAAGCGAGAGCACGGCCTGTCAATTGTCTAACCCTGCTCTTGGCCAATTATCCAGGAGGGGCAGACTGGTTGGAAACAGGTTCTCCAGGCTGCCACAGCTGCTGCTGCTCTAAGAGCCACCAGAGACGGTGCCCAAGAAAACCAGCTGTGGGATGTTTGAGACAAGGGGACTGAGAAGCTGTCTGCACTGGTGGGGACCTCCCAACCTAGGAGACACGGCCTGAAATGTAAGGAGCGGAGAAGCCAATCGCAGCGACAGACCCAGGGAATGGGAAGGGAACGTCAATGGGCAAGCCAAGAGCACTGGATCCTGCGTGCACAGCAGAGAGATCTGTGCGCAGAGGAAGTGCACTTTTCCTGCCTGATACGCTCCTCGCCGGCCCAAGGGCTACTCTGCTTCCCCCGCTCCTGAAAAACCAACCACCCAAGCGCCTGGGGGAGGGGGTGAGGGAGATTTGCAGAAGGGGCACGCTGGTGATCGCCTTGTAGGCCCCACGCAGCACGAGAAGGCAGGATCTCAGCTTCCCAGCTCATCCTGTCCTCATCACCCAGCTCCAGTCAGGTGCCTCAGCTCAGGAAGGAACGAAGACGAAGCCGGAGGTTAATCACGAGGGAAAGAAACAATGAAACCACCCCCTTCCCCGTGCTTTGACAGTCAAGTATTGTTGGCCCAGGACATCTAAAGCCAGCTATTCTCCACCACCGGTCGCTCCCGTTCCCTCTGGCAGCCTCTTCTTGCCCATCTATTGCAAGGCCTGTGGAATTCTGGCCCTCCCGCTGGAGCCAGGATCTCTGTAAATACATGACGTCCGCCACTCCTCATCCCGGCTTTGCTTCCTTTCCTGGGGCTCTCTATATCCCGGGAAAGGAAGGCAGGGCCGCCCCTCCCACCTCAGCTGTGTAAATCTCAGGCTCGCTATTAATGGGGAAGACGGCAAGATCCCGGTGATTATGCCTAATGCAAAACATGTGTGCGTAACCCCCCCGGCGATGAGCTCACTAACGACCCCTCTGCAGGCGCTAATGAGAGTGAAATCGACATGGGGCGCTTCCGCCTCTTCTCCAGAGATGTGATGTGAGCAGGACTGTGAACGGCTCCATCCCCGTGGCTGCTCTACCCCAGCGTGCGACCCGCCGCCCACCGCGCACACAGCCTGCTGCTGGAGAAAGGGGGGTGATGCTGTGGGAGAGCAGGTGGCCTAGTTCCGTTGGCCGGGCCGTGACAATGCGAGACAGGAAGTGCAAGCCCCTCGTGGGCAGATGCGCGGTTTGTTTTGGCCTGGGGATTATTTACCCACCCTGGATGCTGGTTAACTTCCCTGCATCCCGTACTTGCTATTGACTCATCTATTTTGGCAGGTGCAGGGTGGATCCTCAAGTGGGAACGGGCAGTGAATCCGGTCCCTTCTCAGGTAGTAAGGGAAGAGCAGAGTGTCCCTGTCAGAAGCACACCCGCATGCCAGCACGGCCACTGGGGGAGGCAGCTCATGCTGGTGTGCCCCTCAAACCCAGATATGCTCCTGGCAGCTCCCACACCCGGGGCAGTGCAGGGGGGTGAGTGTACAGACATGGGGAGCACCTGCCCCTTCGCTCTAGCCCCATCCTGACTTCTCGCCTTGAACTGAGTGCTCCCTCGGCCTCCACAGCAGGATTCAGGGGGCTAGTCCCGGACAGAGAGCGCCTCGTGTGGTGACCAGTGCGATCGGCTCCCTCCTCCCTGAGGCTGATCTCCTGGATTCTGTCCCCAGTTCTGCCACTGATTGCCTGTGTGGTCGTGCACATCACTGTACCTCCCCCTGCCTCGGTGTCGCCACCCGGGCAAGCCTTTCGGACAGGGCGGCCGAGGACAAACTTGGCCAGCACTCACATGGCATTCAGCTGCACGAGGCAGGAGGAGGCTGCAAGTGTTATTTTTAGCTGCAGAGCCTGGTGCAGGGCAACACCTGCCCTGCTCTCCACCCAGCTTTCACTTTGCATGAAGCAGGCAGCTCGCTCTCTGTCCTGGCATCTCAGAACCTTCTGTGCTGGTACCTGGGGGCCTTCCAGGTTGGGGCAGGGCTGCTGGGAAGCAAAGAGCTTCTCTCCTGGCCCGAGGAGATCTGCTGACTTCCCAGCACTCCTGGGGGCCAGCCATGGAATGAGGAGCAGCCTTCGGGCTCCACTTCCTCCTACGCAGGAAGAAAAACCCCCACCCAAGCGGAGACTGATCGTGAAGTGCTGCCAATGCTGAGCCCTGGAGGAGCTCGGCGCTCGCAGATCCCACCTCGGGGATGAGATCCGGGGCTGGCAGCCGCTTTCCCCAATCACGTCTGAAATACATAACTGGGGGATGATGCTCATTCGGCATGACGTCCCGGGGCAGCGGCGGTGGGCGGGAATCAGCCTTTCCCTGAGGATATGTCAGTGTTTAAAGAATTCTGAGGATTCCCAGCTGTCGCTGCCATTCTTACTGTTACGCCCAGACACAACAAAAACTGGCTTAAAAAAGAATCTGTCCCCACCATACATTTTTGGGTCAGTTTATAACGTTCTGCAGCATGAAGCTGAGGATAGGCAGGAGTTGGGAAATCAGGGTGCGGCTAGAAGGCTGCAGACCACAGCTGAGCTAGGGATCAGGGCATGGCGGTGGGGGAAGATGGGAGGGCGTGACTAAGCCGGGTAACTGCGTGCAACCCTGCAAGGCCAGGCTGAGGGCACAGCGGGGAAATGGGAAAGCAAAAGAAGCTTTTGCAACGCTCCAGCACAGAGCTGAGCAGAGATGGGGACACCAGGCAGCAGATCACAGAAGCTGCGAGAAGCTCTAGTAATGCTTCATGGAAATGCAGAGTGGGTGGGCAAAGGAGGTGCGAGGCTGGGGAGGGAAAGGGAGATGGGAAGGTGGCGATGGAGAGTAGGGACCACAGCTCATTGCACCGGCCACAGGAACCTCTGCTGGTTCCTGCTTCTCCATTTCCTATGTCTTCCAACATTTTGATGTCGCTTAAACCTTCTCTCACCACGGGACTGATTCCCTGCATGAGTCGCTCAGCAAGGTGCCCAGTCAGCTGGGAGCTCCTGTTCTTGGCTGGCGGCTTCCGTGGACTTGCCAGGACTTGCTGACGACAAGCAACATTTCTAGGAATGCTGTCTCCCAATTCAGTGAGAAAAACCAGTGCAATTGGAGCTGGTCAGGAGGACTGTCTGCATGGACCCCTGGCACATCTCAGGGCAGATACCACATGGCACACGAACCTTGGAAGGGGAATCTTAGGATGGGCTGCATGGGAAAAGCAACCCAGTATTTTGGTTCTGAGTTCGCCAAGGGTTGGGGACAGGACAGGCAGTGGCCGTTGCACAGAACGGATCTCCTCCCGTTTCATTCGGGGGACCTTGCGCATGGCCTCGTAAGCTCGTCCAGTGGAACGGGGCTCTGGGCGTTTCCAAAGCCAGTTTCCTGGGCTCCAAAGATTCTTCAGGAGGCACAAGATGAGAGACAGAGGGATTGCCCAGCCCCGGATCTGTGTCGTGGCAGCTGGATTCCGGCCCCACAGCAGCAAAGTGACATACTGCCTCTATTTTTGTGTGCAGTGTTGTGGCCGGGGTGGCCCCAGAATATCGGCGAAACAAGCTGGGTGAGATGATATCTTGTGCTGGACCAACCTCTGTTGGTGACGGAGACAAGATTTCGCGCTCGCGCAAAGCTCTTGGGCCAGAACCATCTCCCCTGCTGGCGCACAAGGGCCCCCCGGAGATCCCAGCTCTGCAGAAGGAAGGAAACGTGGCTTGGCTATGGGAAGCTCAGACATAGATTTCCTCCAAACTCAAAACTGACTGGAGGACACCAGGCTGCCTTCTCCCCCATGTGAGCCCCGTGTCCTGATCGTTGCGGGAGCTCCTGGTGGAAGCAGCAGGGGTGGGAAGGTCTCAGACGGTCCTTACTCAGCTTGGCACCATCCCAGTTAGGATTCTTAGGAGCTACAGCAGGGACTCAGACATGCAGCAGGTTCTCTGCCAGCCTGGGTTTGCACTGAGTTGTTCCACTGACCCCAGTGGGAAGGTAGCTCACATGGCTTCAATACGAATTAGAGACTCAAGAGGGGCAGGAGATGTACAGGGGCATTTCTTGGGATTCACGCCCATCCTGTTAGACTAGGATGTTGGGGGGACTGTCGTATTCTGTTCAACTTCCCCATTTAAGAGGTTGATGGGTTCTACTCCCCCCCTGACAATCACAGGAGGATGGTACGATCGTAGGAAGGAAACTCGCCTTCTCTCAGTGCAACCAGCTCCTGCCCCACTAGCAGGCCTTGGTCTCCTTGAAGGCACATCACCCGTCCTTAATCCGAGGAGAAGAAGAATCATGAATAACTATTTCTGCATGAATATCGCAGTCTCTTCTTTCCAGGCTGGGCCCCTGGTGCTAGGCGCTGTACAGATATACGATCAATGGCAGGTCCATGCACAAAATAGCTGCAGCCGGCTCGTCGGTAAGACATGCAGCTCTTGCTTCATCCTTCCCCAGAGGCGAAGCTTGTTTCCATCCAGGAAAAAGGGGACAGGGCATGGAGATCTGCATGGGTCTGTTTAAAAACAGACGGAGGACCACAACAAATCCTTCCCATGATAAATCCTCCAGTGAAGAAACCCAGCAGTGTCTGCCTGACCCTAGAGAAAGGGTGGGGGGCCCTTTAACTTTGATAGCTGGACTGGCCACTTACAGCAGCTTGCATTCCTCTCTGGGACACTGCAGCAATAAACACTGCAGTAAAATCTCACAGCTGGAGGATTTGTGCAATGCTGTACTGAGTGTCTGGAGGCATAAGAGGGAATATGGGTCGCCCTGCATCTCCGAGCCATTCTCCTCAGACCCAATGGGGAAGATGTTCCATCGCAAAGGTTTGGAGACTGGCTGCTCCACTGGAGACTTCTCAGCCACAAGAGCCAATCTGCTGGGCCCAGCCCCACAATGCAAGGTCGGAGAACTGTGGGCCTGCTGCGTATGGACCCTTCTACCTCACTGATGTCAAAGGGAGTAGAAGGTTCTCAGCAACTCATACGGAGCACTCAGCACCTCCCAAGTTCAGGCCCAGGAGCAGGATTAAGGGTCAACACCCCAATGAAATGAATGGAACTTGTTTTTCAGGCTGCCTGCAGACTCAGGAAAACACCCAGCGACCAACCACAACGGGGTCACGTTTTCTCTGCAAGCATGAAAAAACTAGAAACATGCTCTTTTGAAATGCAATGCCTCCTACCATAGCCCCAGCTTGGTGTGCACCCCACAGTGGTTACACCATGGACGAGGCTGCTACTGCCTTCAAGTCAGACCTGGTGCTTTCACTCTGGCAGCAGAGACTCATAGTTTTAAATCCAGATGCTGTGGGGTTAATCCCAACTCAGCCAGGGGTGTGCTAGGAGTATTTGGTCCAGCCTCAGCATGGGGGATGGACTAGACTAATTCTCAAGGGTCCTTCCAGCCCTGCATCTCTATGATCCTACAATTAACATGCACCCTGAGATGCCAGAGCGAGGGATAGATGCCATGGCTTCAGAATCACCCTGGACACCGGGCCCCATCCGCCCCCACCGAGCAGCTGGCCAAACCCTTACCCAGGCAGTTGTGTCCATCGTGCGCCAGGCGGAAACCATCGTAGCAGGTGCAGCGGTAATTCCCGGGGATATTGACACATTCGTGGACGCAGCCAGCGTTATCGTCCCGCTCACACTCATCAACGTCTGCACAGAGGGGAGAGAAGACCAGAGAGCTGTTAGAAACCCGAGTCCCTTCTCCAGGCTCATCACTGTAGCTCAGATCAGCCACATGCTTCCTGAACAGGAGAAGGTTCACCAAGTCTTGTGACTCGTTACACACGTGATGCTCTTGATCACCACGGTGCCTATGGGCCATGCAACATGCACACCCCTAGCATCTCACATCCAGGGTGGGATAGCGCCACCCACTTGCATTTTGGTATTGCTTGCTCCAGTTACTCACGGCCTTCCCTATCACATCGCCATGGCAACACTATGGTGGGAAGGATGGGTCTACCATCTCTGCTGAGACTACAGGAGCAAAGCACCATAGCCACAGGCCTATTATCAGCCTCTGCCAAAAGAGATCGTGTATTCAAACCTCAGGAAGCCATCGGCTCGTGACCAACAGAACAAGCCATGCAAGGGTGCCGTGACTTTTGCTGTGAACCCCACGAGCAAACTCCAACCCCATTCTGCACCAAGTCAGGATAGCTGGGCTGGGTACAGGGAGCATCCATAGAAGAGTAGCCAATCCTACAGCAGCCCCTGATGCTGAGGCACCATTGCACTGCAGTGAGGACCAGCTGGTGACTGTAGTCCTGGCCTGTCCAAGTGACTCACACGGCTGGGGAAAGAGGATGCTCCTTAGCAGGACTCTCGCTGTGGGGCAGAGGGCAGGATGGGTCACTGAGTGAGCTAGCCTAGTAAGGAACTGGATAGGTTTAAAATAACATGTGCAGATAAAACTGCAGGGCTGACTTCTTTGCAGATTTACAGATGTGACTTCCACGGGTTGCACAGTAAATAAAGCAGCGCCGGAACATCCACATATAATTAAGAAAAACACAGTCGTTACTTGGGTCACTGAAATCACCTTGGTTTATTAAATCCAGTTTAACCTTCCACTGCTGGTACAGTTTGTGTTCTCTGCATCTTTCTCAACTGCCACAACAAGGCCAGCCTGCCAGTTCTGCTTCCTGTTTACAGCCCATTTTTCACTCTCTTGGTTTGTGCCTCTGTACAAAAGCTGGAACACCACGAACTGCCAAACTGGATCAGACCCAAGACCCATTCAGCCCAGTACCCCATCTGGGCCAGAACCAACCACTTCAAAGAAAGTTGTGAGAAACCCACAGTTCTTATCCTGGACTCTAACAGTTAGACGCCAGCTTAAGCCTGAGTCTTAGTATTCCTTCCAAATTTTGTTGTCATTAATTATCACGACTCTGGATATGCTTGGTATCTGTGTAAATATCTAATCCCTTCCTGGCTCTTGTTAAATACTTGGCCTCAGGCTGAGATTGCTGTGCACAGGGAGGCAGAAATGCCAGGGGTCATTTGCATTTTGAAAAATTGGTTCTTTTTCTTTCTTCCGTTTTGTTGAACTTCACAACAACGATTCGGTTTCTAGCAAGCTGTATGGAAACTCCTTCGTCCTTACACTAAAACTGAGACTTTGGACCTCAACTGCCTAGTTGTCATCTCTTCAGTCTCTTTGTTTCTCCACCATTCCCCATGTCAGTGGAAGCTGAGAGACTCCAGACATGGCTGATTTGGAGAACTGAAGCCTCCTCTCCACCCTGTTTTCTCATTGCTCCAGACGAAAGCTCTGCAGAGCTGGTTCTGGTGCTTCACGGAATGGGTATTGTGCTCAACAGGAAGGTGATATGGAAGGCAATGCAGTCAGAGTGCAGGAACTCAGCTTTGTACAATGGTTCCCCACTGCTCGTCTGTACTGCGCTGGGACTAATACCTCTGCTGATGATAGCTGCTTTGCACCACCAATGCCATTACAACAGCTAAAAGCAAGATGGGATTTGGTGGGAACGCTCCTCTTTGGAGGAGGGATGGTTTGTGGTTTGGAGACTCAGATTCCAGAGATGCCTGCTGTGAGAGCTTGAGCAAATCAGCATCATTTTTCGGTTCCTCAGTTGCTCAACTGAAAATAAAACGGGAATAACAGTTCTTCCAATTTTCTACATTCAGATTGTACGTTTTTGGGGCAAGGATGGTCTCTGGTGGGGTACGTCTACACTGTAGGGATAAACTTGAAATACGCTACCCTACTTCAACTACGCTAATTGCGCAGCATTAAGTCAAAGAGCTTATTTCGAATTTGGGTGCGTCGACATAGCACTTATTTCGAAATAGAGCACTCTTCCTCCAACTTCCCTTAAACCTCATACAATGAGAGTAACAGGAATCGGAGTACGCAGTCTTCCAGCTGGGCATGATTTTGACATTATGTCGAAATAACGGCTTGTGTGTAGACGCGCACTTTGTTATTCTGAAATAAGGTCAGTTATTCCAAAATAACGGTGCTGTATAGAAGTACCCGTGGTGGTTAGCTACAACCTCTAGCACAATGGGAACTTAGGAGCCCCAGTCATACTCAGACATAACATGAGATCTTGTATGAAGCTTTCTTTAGCTTTTGGCCATGTATCTACCTTACAGACCCCCCGAGGGTCCCAGAACCGAGGCTTGGAATACGGCTGCAGAACATTCCTCACCCTCTTCACACAAACTTTCCACCAGCATCCCCTGGCTTGGGGCACAGAAGATGGATGGTGCTAACACCACGGTGAGATGGAAAAGGGGGAAGGTGCAGAGTTCAAACTTGAATCTCTTCCATGCTTGGGGCCACTCGCAGGATTGATGGGGCCCTATGCAAGGCTATTACACTGGTGTGCATTTGCTTGGGTGGGGACAACGACTTTTTAGAGATGTGATTTCATGATCTTTGGCAACAAACAAATGAAACAGTTTTAAAGCAAATTTTCAACTAAGGCCCTGTAGACTAACAGTAAGTTCACAGCAGGGTAGCGTATTAGTCTGTTACTTTAAAAACAACGAGTAGTCCTGTGCCACAGGACTACTCATTGTTTTACAGTAAATTCTGAAATTAACAGTACAGACCTGGGGTTGACAAATGCCTGTTAAATGGCTTCATGACCACTTGACTAGCTCTTTCACAGGTTTGATGTTGTGTTAATAGGACAAGAAGCAATGAACTTAAACTGCAGCAAGGGAGGTTCAGGTTGGACATTAGCAAAAACTTCCTGTCAGGGTTGTTAAACACTGGAATAAGTTGCCTAGGGAAGTTGTGGAATCTCCATCTCAGGAGATATTTAAGAGCAGATTAGACAGACATCTATCAGGGATGGTCTAGAGTCTAGATCATGGATTCCCAAACTGGGGGGCATGAAGAAATTCCAGGAGGTGGCAAGGCAACCCAGTTCCCTCCCCCATCAAGTTTTGCTGTCCCTGTCAGTTCCCTTTTTTTCCTCCCCCTCTTTCCTCAATAACTTTTGCTGTTGGGGGGAGGAAGGGGGGAGGAGTGAGGGTTTTTCAAAAATCAAAAAGGGGGCGTGATGCTGAAAAGTTTGGGAACCACTGGTCTAGACAGTATTTGGTCCTGCCATGAGGGCAGGGGACTGCACTCAATGACCTCTCGAGGTCCCTTCCAGTCCTAGTGTTCTATGATTCCAATAGCCCTGGCAGGCTTTGTCACTTGTAAGTTAAGTAGGTTCTCTCCAGAGGAAGCAGAGCCACAGAAAAGGGTTGGAAGAGGCAGATGGGTGGACACTAGGACCCAGTGGTGCCCCAAATTTTCGGGTGCCCTATGCTGCTGCGTATTCTGTGTATGGGTAAGGACGGCCCTGTCCATGCTGTAATCCGTTTTAGAGTCCTAAGGCAAGAATTGTTCAGAGCAGAGAATATCTACCTCTAGCTTTTCCCTCACTGCCCATCATAGTATATGAGCACCTACGTCATGTAGCATCAATAGCAACAGCGAAGTCCCTAGCAGGACTTCATGGAGTCTCTGGCACAAGATGAACTCACATGTGGATCTCCTGAAATTGCTGAAGATGGTTATTAAGACACTCTGTTTTCAAAATGAGGCATCTCTGATCTCAAACTGTATGTAGACAAACACCTGTCAGGGAGGGTCTAGATCAGGGCTATTCAACTTTGGAAGCCCCAGGAGCCACAATGTTACTCACAGCACATGCCCAGGGCTGCAACTTAAGTGTGGTTGCATATACATGCGCATGTATATGCAAAATATATGCAAATAGCTTCTTTCACACTGACCTGCATGAATGCAAAAATTAAGTCTTAAACTGTGGCACTGGACCCAAACGTGGCCAGCATGAGCCAGTCAGCATCTCTCAGGCTCTGCCCACAAGGCTATGCAGCCAACACGTCCCACAATGCCCTGGCACTCCCAGCACCTCCTCCCTGGGAGCTAGAAACGTGACACCCTGTACCCGTCTATTCCAGCCAGCCCGTCCGCTTGCATCTTTCAGTGCTCACCCCGCCTGGGAGATGCCACGCCGTTGTGGAGCATGTTCCCAGTGGAGGCCACGTTCAAAGGATCCCACCTGCAGGCCACGTGTTGAGCCCCGTGTAAACCCAAACTGCACCGTGGACTGCAAGTAAAGGGGCTGTGGGCAGCATATGGACCGTGGGCCATGTGTTGAGTAGCCCTGGTCTAGATAATATTTAATCTTGCCACAAGTTCAGGGGACTGGACTAGATGACCTCTCGAGGCCCCTGCCAGTCCCATAATTCTATGAATCTATCAGCTATTTGTGTCCAGCCCATTCTGAACCCAGGGTGTATTTTCAAATCATGCAAAAAGTTGGGACTACTACTACATCTCCAGCCCTACTATTTTATTGTTGGTCTTTATTTCCATGTAATGATTTTGGAATGGACCTTACACAGAGAGGTAGATATGCTGGAGGGCAGGGATAGGGTCCAGAGTGACCTAGACAAATTGGAGAATTGGGCCATCTCATGAGGTTCAACAAGGACAAGTGCAGGGGATTTGATAGCAGCCTTCAACTTCTTGAAGGGAGAGAGGCTGTTTTCAGCAGTGACAGATGGCAGAAGAAGGAGCAATGGTCTCAAGTTACAGTGGGAGAGGTCTAGGTTGGATATTAGGAAAAACTATTTCCCTAGGAAGGTGGGGAAGCACTGGGATGGGTTCCCTAGGGAGGGGGTGGAATCTCCATCTCTAGAAGTTTTTAAGTCCCAGCTTGACAAAGTCCTTGCTGGGCTGATTGAGTTGGGGTTGGTCCTGCTTTGGGCAGGGAGCTGGACTCAGTGACTCCCGAGGTCTCTTCCAGCCCTGGGATTCTGTGAATCTATGATCACAGAAGACAGTGTACAGGATTTGAGATGGATATGGCAGAGTGCTAGACAGGTAGTCAGTTTTGCTCCTGTGTTCTAGTCCTTTTCATGGTTTCAGGATCTCACACCTTCCTAGCACAAGGCTGCAGTTTTTAGGTTGTAAACACGGCAATAAAATGCTTATTGAGTTAAAACAAAATCCAATGGATCCTTCTGGAATTTAAACAGATACAATTGTGGGAATCTGTCTTTTCTTAAGAGTATGGGGTGATGGCTTTGCAGTTACAAATTCCACATTCAGAACCAAATTCCACCCTTCGATTAAAAATAGGACCCCACCTTCTCCTGGCATAGATGCTGTCATAGTACAGACTGCTCTAAGGCTGCTGACCCTGTACTGGCAAAAACAAGACCTATAATTCCCCAACGGCAGAGCTGGTAACAACAGTGGCAGCTGCAGTCGTGTGGCCAGGACTGTTTTTGGCACTGTGTCATCCAATCCAAAGTAGCACTTCATTGGCAAGGAACTGCAGCTTCTCAATTTTGGTCAGAGTAGTGATGGTCACAGTAGTATCAACAGAACCACTGTGGTTCTCCCACGGCATCGATATGCCACAGAGTTACCAAAACAGAAAGCAAATTCTGAATTTGGGCAGGAAAAGGCCATAAAGGCGCACAACTGTGGGCAGCTGTAGCAGAAAGATCTCTGGCTGTAAAGAACGTATCGAATTAACCTTCACTCCAGCCAGCACAACACTCACGTTACTCCTCCAATGGCTAACTCTTTAAAAACACACTCAGGATCGGGTTTGATTTTTTCCACAGCTGTTCTGCCCTGGACCGACCATTGCTCCCTACCTTTGCAATGCTTCCCGTCCCCGGAGTAGCCGGACTTGCAGATGCACTTGTAGGACTTGGGGGTGTTCTGGCAGAGGGCGTCAATGTGGCAGTTGTCGGTCCCCTCGACGCATTCGTCAATATCTGTGGGAGGAGGAAGAGAGAAAGCAACGTCAGGAACCTCGGCACTGCCCTGAGATGAGAGATGGGGTGTTGTTTGCACAACACCGCACCCGCTGCTGCTGCTCTGCGGGTGAAAGACCGGCCCGAGACCCCAAAATTCTCAGTGTAGCCTCAGGTCGGGGAGAGCACAGGCAGCAGAAAGGCAGGTTCACCCCACACAATGCTCACAAGCGGCGAGTCTCCAGGCCTCCTCCAGCCCTTGGCCTCTGCGAGACTGCCAACGACCGGCCTGATGCGACTGGGGCTCTGTCAGTGGAAAGACTCCTTCTGAATTCACTGGGCGCTGGATCAGGATAAGTACAAACAAGTTCACCGCTCTCCCCACACAGTCAGCGAGCGCCAGGCCCCCATGACTAGCGGCTAATCTCCCTGGACTCTAGCAGCAGGTTCTAAGTCCTGCCTGAGACATTCCATTCTGGGTAGGTCTCAACCCAGCCCCCCCTCTCACCAAAAGGGTTTCGCCTCAAAACTCCCCTCCCCCCTAAACCTGGGAGGCAGGGCAGGGTTGTGATACCCATTGCACAGATGAGGCACAAGAGCAGCTTGGTGACTGGCTATGTGAGAGCCAGGAACTGAACCTCGATCTCCTGTATCCTACTCTGTGACTTCTGACCAGAGTGGGGGGCCGGATAGCAAACAAATCCTCCTTCTTCTTCTGCCCCACCAACTCCCTCTCTTGCGACCTTTTTTGCCCTCCAACTTTGTCTGCATTCCCAACTTCCTCCTTTAACCCCCCTCTCTCTCCATCTGTCTGCTTCACACAACCCTCTTCTCCCGGCCTCACTCCTTTTTCTGTCTCTGTCTAAGGTGCCCACCAGCCTTGTTGCAATGCAGCAGCTCCGCTGGCTATGGCAGGGGATAAGTCCCAGGTAGGAGGCAGAAGAAAGGCCTGGCTTCCATACCACGCAGCACACCCTGGCTCCAAGGGGACGCAGTCTGCTGGCTGCAGAGATGTAACACAGCAGGAGGCAGAGTTATTGGAAGTTTTAATGACAGTGGCCATTTATAGACAGCCCCTGACTGCGGTTTATGAGTAATAGGCTATTTACCTGGTTCCTTTCTGGCTTCTCTATGTGATCACTAAGGGTATGTCTACAATGCAATTAACAACCGCGGCTGGCCCATGTCAACAGACTCGGGTGGTGGGGCTGTAAAACTGCAGTGGAGATGTTTGGGCTGGGGCCCAGGCTCTGGGCCCTGTGAAGTGGGAGGGGTTTTTACAACAGTGTAGACATACCCGAAGTGGATAATCAAGTCCACATGCATTGCAGCAGACACAGTTACTACTACAGCGCTAGGTGACTCACTCATCTCTTTCATTCTGCGAGAGGGCCACTCCGTCCACAACAGAGGGGTAACTAGCTTTTCCTAGCGCTAGTCAGGGACTGACAGGTACAGGTCCCTCCCCCAAAGCTGCAAGCAGGCAGATGAGCTATTGTGGGTCTTATTCTGTGTTTGATCCCCTCCCAGCTGGCTTCCAACCCCTGTTCTCACAGGAGCAAAAGGCACAGAACATAAGAGAGGGCAGACTGGGTCACATCAAAGGTCCATCCAGCCCAGTGTCCTGTCTTCCAACTTTGGACTATGCCAGGTACCCCAAAGGGATTGAACTGAACAGGGAATCATCAAGTGATCCATTCCCAGTTGCCAATTCCCAGCTGGTAACTAACAGAGGCTAGGAACACCATACCTGCCCATCCTGGCTAATAGCCATTAATGGTCCTATCCTACATGGACTTATCTAGCTTTTTTTGTCGTTGAAGTCTTGGACTTCACAACATCCTCTGGCACGGAGTTCCACAGGTTGACTGTGTAATGTGTGAAGAAATACTTCCTTTTGTTTGTTTTAAAGCTGCTACCTATTAATTTCATTTGGTGACTCCCCCCCCCTCCCAGTTCTGGTGTTATGGTAACAAGTAAACAACTTTTCTTATTTACTTTTTCCATACCAGGCAGGGTTGTATACACCTCTATCACATCCCCTCCTCAGTTGTCTCTTTTCCAAGTTGACAAGTGCCAGTCTTATTAATCTCTCCTCATGTGGCAGCCGTTCCGTTCCCATCATCATTTTTGCTCCCCATTTCTGAAATCTTTCCAAAGTCACTTTTGAGATGAGGCGACCATATCTGCACACAGTAGTCAAGATGTGGGTATACCATGGATATATAAAGTGGCAATAAAATAGTCTCTATTTTATTCTCTGTCTCTTTCTTAACGATTCCTAACATTCTATTTGCTTTTTTTTTTTTTTTTTTTTTTTTTACTGCTGCTACACATTGAATGAATGTTTTCAGAGAACTATCCACAATGTCTCCAAGATCTCTCTTTCTTGAGTGGTAACAGCTAATTTAGTTCCCAACATAGGGTGCATATAGTTGGGATTACGTTTTCCAATATCCATTACTTTGCATTTGTCAACATTAAAATTCTCTGCCATTTGGTTGCCCAGTCACCTAGTCACAGCTAGAAGCTATGGTGAGGTGCAAACCAACAAAGGCTTTTCAAAAGCTCGTGATGAAGACCCAGTCCCTAATAGGAGAGAAAGTAAATAGCTGCACCTCTCTCTTCACCAGCAGGCATTGTATGGACAGATTCACAAGCTAGAAAAAGGGTGGACAGGTTGAGTTGAGGCAGGGGACTGAGGTTCAGAAGAGTGCTGTTTGAATCCTGTCTCTGCCACAGACTACCTTTGATACCCTGGGCAAGTCACTTGACCTTTCTGTGTCCCATCTGTATCATGGGAATCATAGGAAGGGTGATGCAAGGGGAGGTTAATACTCATGAGACTCAGACACTACAGCGATGGGGGCTATATAATACATAGAAGAGGGAGGGAATAAAAGGTGTCTTGCCCACAGTAGGACTGTTCCCTGCAATACACCATTTCACACACAGGCTCCCAGTCTGGGGGTTGCAACTATTCTGAGTCCTTCCTTTCTCAGTGGAAAGAGACTGAAAACCACAGACCCCGCGGTCTAGCTTTGAAAGCCCAGAGCGGCAGGGATACCACAGTCTTTTCTTGGGAGCCAGGCCTGGTTGAGCTTTGCTGCCAGGAGATCGAAAGGGCTGCTGAGCAGACTCCAAGTGCGGGGGAACCAGCGGCGAAGCATGAATGAGACTGATGGAGTTTTACTCCCTGCAAGTGTGAGAATAAGAGGCAGGGCGAGGGGCGATTACTGGAAGGTTTTCATTTGCAACACAGAAGGGCATGTGTATTGTCTAAATATTTACACCAGGCATTCAGATTTGTTATCCTACTTTCACCATGGCCCGGAGCCACCATCAAAAAACCATAGGGCATTAATCACTTATTAGAATCTGACCCAACACGCCGGAGACAACAGAAGACTTACAGCCAATCCCATTTTCCGTCAGAAGAGGCACCTCCGGACGTGGCGGGGAAGAGAACTGTTTCACAATCGTGGGACCTGGCTGCCTTATTAGACTCGGGGCAGGTCTACACTGCTGCTGAAGTCGATCTAACTTGGGTCGCTCAGGGGTGAGAAAAAGACACCCCCCCCGGAGTGACAGACGTTACAGAGATATAATCCCTGTCCATGCTGGTGCTACATCAGTGAGAGATGCTCTCTCTCTGTAATGAGGCCAGAGTAATTATACCCCCCGCAGAGTGCAGTGGGCAGACAGCACCTTTACCAGATAGCTCACAGCGCTGCAGCCCTCGGTTTCTGATGGGTTGGATCAAATTCACTAGGGAGGCCTTGGCTCCAACCCGCCCCCATGACACAACGTTCGTATATCCACAGAGAGCTCCCAGTAAGGCCCAACACGACCTTTCGTGCCAAAGCTTTTTTTTTTTTTTTGCTCAAAAACTTTGGTCCATCCCCTGTAATCCCCCCCCAACATAATTTTTTCCCCAGTGTTTTTTTTTTTTGTGGAGGGGGGTGTTCAGTATTTTTGTTGAAACCATCTGGCAACCTTACTGGCATTGGCGAGATACAAGGAAAGTCCTGGTCCCCACAGTGAAAATGTCTGTGAAGTGAGCTTCCCCAGCTAGAGACTTACATCAGCGAGCAGAGGGTACCCCCTTGACAGCTGCCACACTCACTGCACCGACTGCTGCAAGAAAGAGCCTGTGTTTGATGAAGGCTACTCAGATTCCCCAGGGGAGACTTTCTGGTTACCTCCCTTCCACTCTCAAGCTGGAATCAGTGCTCTCATCAGCCCCATCTCCCTGCGTCCTTCCCCTCGTGGCCTTTCCACCCTGGTTTGTGCCCTGCCACCCATCCCCATCGCTTACCCTTCTGGAAAGGGAGCCCTCGCTGGTCCCAATTGTTCTTCCTGGGATTCCTACCCCCCTCTTGCCCTGGAACTGTGCGTTTCCACTGGTTTAGCCAACAGGGTAGCCCAGTGGCAGTCACCAAAGTGGCATACAAACAGGCGAATATGGAAGGGCTTTCACAGGATCCGGGCCAAAGTTCCTGACCGTCCTATGGGAGAAAGGGGGAAGGTCACTCCCCCACAAGCAGAGCCATGCATTTTATTGTTCAGTGTGCCGTCCTCCTTGCCTCACATGCCCCCGCGTGCACACGCACCCAACACACGTGTGCACCGCTTTTAAAATTAAAAATGTGCGCAAACAAAAAGATGGAAAAACCTGCAAGAGCCCGCAGAAGTGTAAAGTTCATCCCTCCGTGAGACATATTTCCCAGCCCTCGGGAACAGCTGAGACTTCCACACAGCATCGTACAGAGAACTCCAAGACCACATTCCCTAAAGGAGACTTAGGGGCTCACAGAGCTCGCCACGGAACGGGCGCCGCTCCAGCCCCTCCAGGAGACACGGCCAAGAACCCATGGCTCAGGCTGCGGTGAAAGGATCTCAAGTGAAAGGCTAATGGGCGCTGCGGGACATGCCGCGTCCCCCTAACCTTTTCCTTCCGCTTCAACGCTCTCGCTGCTGCCCACACCGAGCCGCAGACCTGACATGCTGCCCTTGGGGAGACGCAGGACGCCGGAGTCTTTTGCAAAGGCCAGAGATGCCCCTTAGGACAGACAAGGGTGTCTTGTGCCCCACAAACCGCCACTGGCACGGGCTGCAAACACTCTCTCAGCCGGTACCTCAGAGGTGCCTGCTACACGGGAGAAGGGGAGGATTCACAAGGCTGCAGCTAAAACGCTTCTCGCTCAAAGAGCTATTCAGTGCAGGAGGAAGCACTGGAATTACCATAACTCACCATTTGGCATCGCCTCCAGCTGCAATTAGATTTTCAAAGGAATATTCAACTCTATGTAACCTTTTTCATCTCATTGAAAGGGATGCTAAGAATAGCCAGACGCAGCACTTCGGCATGGCTGCCATCCTCACTCCGCTTTACAGACACTAGCTGATTGTGCCCGGCAGAGGGAGGGACGCGCTGGTTTACAGAGAAGGAAACTGAGGCAGACACAAAAGTCTGATTTTTCCAAAGAGCTGTGCCCTTGGGGTCCCATTTAACTTCAGTGGCAGCTGTGGTGCCTGAAAGTGCTAGAAATGACTGGCCCAAAAGGTGCACAAGGAGTTCAATATCACAGGCTTGCAGATCTCTTTACTCCAAACACAAGATCACCTTTCTCTCCTCCTCCTGAGCAATAGTCATTATGGCTAACACAATGGGTTTCTGGTCCAATATAAAGAGAACAAAAAACCTTTGGCTCAAAATTTACAAACCTAGGAGGCTAAACTGAGGCTCCTGAATCCGTATTTAAGCACCTAAGTAAAAGCAATCAGATTTTCAGAGGTGCTGAGCAAAACCACTTCTCACTGATTTTAGCCCTTCTGGAAATGAGGCCACCTATATCTGGATTTTGGAAAATTTTGGCATATGTAACTTTTGGACAGTCACCAAGGGAACTGGAGTTATAACTGGAATTAGAACACAGGATGGCACTCTGGAGCAATCCCTCAGATGCACACACGCTACTCACCAGCTCTCAAGGCAAGATGGTTCCTCACCTGAGCTGATCATAAACTCCCATTAGCTTTGGACTGCTTACAAATAATTTACTCTTCGAATATATACTCTGCTTTATTTTCTCTCACCTGGGACAATGAGATCTTTTAGATCCGTGGTGTCCAGCCAGTTCTGACAATAGTGGCTACTGCTATAGCGAACTAGCCACACTCAACCGGCCAAATAGCCACATGTAGCTAATGTGTTGGGCACCACATTTCCAACGTTAACAACAAATTATTCATTCAAAATGTTGCAATTGCAATGTTGTGATATTTTGTGGGAAATTTTCAATGTAGTTTTTGAAAAGCAAAGTATTCAGAATACTTTATTTTTGTTTTTCCCCTTTCTTGTCTTTTTTTGACAGTGAATCTAACTTGATGAACAATGTCCAGGTTTTCCTCTGGAAATAACAGAATCCAAGATATATATAACTGCAAAAGTAGTACCGGTCAATTGTAGAGCCTGTGTTAATGAAGCTAATTAAGTGGGCTGGCTGTGTCCCATTCATAGACTATGGATTCTGTTATTTCCACTCCAACTCATTTGATGAAGTGGGTCTTAACCACAAAAGCTCATGACACTATATACTTTTGTTATTCTCTAAGGGTGTGTCTAGACTACAGGGTTTTGTCGACAAATGTGGACTTTTGTTCACAAAACTATACCTGCGTTTACACTAACGCCGAGTTCTGTCGACATAACATTGACAGAACTGGGAAGTTTTGTCGATGGCGGTAAACCTCATTCTGTGAGGAATAACGCCTTTTGTCAACAGAAGGCATTATTGCATCTACACTGTCCTTTGCATCTACACTCTCATGTCGACAAAGCGGCTTGCTTTGTCAACAGAATTGGATGTAGTCTAGACACTCTTTGTCGAAAGAGGCTTTGTCAACAGTATCTGTCGACAAAGCCTCTGTCGACAAAAGCCTGTAGTCTAGAAGTACCCTTCGGTACCACAGGACTACTCATTGGTTTTAAAGTTACAGACTAACAGTCCCCTCTGAGACTTTTAAACTAAACTAGCATTTCAGAATTTTGAGGATACAATGGGTGGAGTGATTTGTCCTTGTGTAGAATCACAGCTACTTGCTTTAATCCAAGTGAGTAGAGATAGGCGCTAGTTATGGGAACACAGCTGGAGATCCTATGAGCCCGATTTGCAATGATGCTGAGCCAGGACATCTCCAGATGAACTCAGCTGGAGCTGAGCATGCTCCAAGTCAGGCCCTGAATCCCAAAAGTGAAGGCACCAAGAATCAGGGGACATGTGAAAACACGGGAGGAGAGAAACTAAATGGCAACATCCCCAAAGGTGCCCTGCCTCGCACGCCACGCTCTTCCGTGCAGCTCCATCCCCAGGCAAAGCTGGACTTATCCAACTCACTGCGATAAATTCCAGTGCTGGGTGAAGCAGCTGACACCAAGTTTCACTTTGTGACCATTCCCAGATGCTTCTAGGCAATTAGAACACAGCAATCTGGTTCAGCCCATGCTGCAAAACAATTCTCCCTTCACATGTCCTTGCCAAGTCTACAATTTGGGTGCTACAGCAGAACAGCTACGGTGCTGTATCCGCACTGCTGTAGATGCTTCCAACAGCCAACAGAAAGGGTTCACCTGTTGCCATAGGTAATCCACCTCTCCAAGCAATGGTGGCTGCCTAGGTGCACCAAGACACAACTGCTGGCCTGATCCCCAGGTTATAGTCAGAAGACTCAGGGAATACCACAACAATGTTGAGCTAACTTTTAAGCACAGACCTGAACTTGTTTCAATTGCAAGAAAAACACGGGCTTCACCTATGCCAGGTTCTGGGCACAAAAGTGAAAAATCCAATGCAAAAATCACATCCACACAGTCTCCTTCCTTCTATGTCTCAGAGCTCAGATTAAAACCCTCACTCCCCTGGCAAATTCCTGACAGACAGACCTCCTCCCCCCTTTCACCCTTCCTCAAAATCCTGCTGAAATATGGCCGACTCTGCATCTTAACAGCAAGCTGTCACTCAGAGGTTATTATGGACCAATATGAGGGGAGTGAGTCCCGGACATTGGGTCCTCATGGAGAATATGCTGCCAACAGCTTCCTGGTGGGAAGGGGTTGTGCCCCATGCTGATCTCAACCACTTTTCATTACCAGTCCCACAGTGGGGAAAAAGTCCCCTTGGCTGGTGTCACTCTAAGCAGGAGGGAGAAGAAACATTTAGATAGCTGAAGGTGAGGATACAGTTTCTTCTTTACTCCTTCCCACAACACAAGAGCTAGGGGTCACCAAATGAAATTAATAGGTAGCAAGTTTTAAAACAAACAAAAGGGAGTACTTCTTCACACAATGCACAGTCAGCCTGTGGAACTCCTTGCCAGAGGATGTTGTGACATCGAAGACTATAACAGGGCTAAAAAAGGGCTAGATAAATTCACGGGGCAGGCTGCATCCTAGGCAGGTCTACCAATGGCTATTAGCCAGGATGGGCAGGACTTTGTCATAAGCTGGGGATGGGTGACGGGGGTGGATCACCTGTTCTATTCATTCCCTCCGGTGTTGGCCACTGTCAGAAGGCAGGATAGTAGACTAGACGGATCTTTGGACAGACTCATTATGGCTGTTCTTATGTTCTTTGCTGCATCTTTCTCCTTGTTAACGTGGCCAGGTGCTAGTGGATGTCCAGCAGCAGCAAGGAATTCTGGGAAATGGCAACCACAGCTTGTGCCTAGGATGCAGCCTGCCCCAAATGGAATTGTGTGGGTCATTCAGAAGGAGGACTGGGGGGGGGGGGGGAGGCAGAAGCAGAAGGGAAAGCTGAGGGGAAGCTATTTGGAAGCTATAAGGACAGCCCCACTTTGGAGTGCCTTGAAGGATCATAGGTGTGGCCTTGGAGGAGTGGCTGTGGTTACAGACAAAAACAAACACCAAGGATGTGAGTTTCTGGAGTGAACAGCCTCAAAGCACCAGGGCAAATGCAAAAATACATATGAACATTTCAGGGCGGGGGACAGCCCCGTTTGCGCACACCTCTTGTGCCACAGTCCAGCTCCTACTCATGCTGTCAGCCCCAGCCTGTCAGCCAAAGCCCCCTCACTGCATGAGATTTCCCTCAGCCCCACGGCACAGTTGCCTTTCCCCTGACCCTTCCTGCTCTCCCCTCAGCACATTCATTCGCTGACTATTCTCTCCTACTCCATCTGGTTTTTGTGAATTCCCCTCTCCCTTCTGGCCCTGCCAACTCCCCAGAAGGCTACATGCCTAAAGGTGCAGCTATGAACCTAGGCGCTAATCAGGGGGACTCACCTCCGCCCTGTTTGTGCCACAATGGTGCTAGCCCCTCCAGAGTTCCACTGCACTAGGGGCTGTCCATACACATAATACACAGCTCTTACGTGGCCACTTTTCATCACCAGATCTCAAAGCGCTTCTACAAAAGAGTTCACGATCATTATCTTCTTGTACAGATGGGGAAACAGAGGCACAGAGAAATGTTACTTGCCCTTGGCCACCTAGCACCCTAGTAGCAGAGCCAGGAACTAAACACATGTCTCCCAAGTCCCTGCCCAGTGTTCTATCCACTAGGCCCCGCTATCCCTTGCTACCAGGTCTATTTATTTATTCATTTTAAAGTGCGACTATGGGTACTTTCTCCCTCTTCTTTTTTGTGTTTAGCTTTTAAAAAAAAAAAAAAAGACACCCAATAAAACCTCCCACCCCCATACATTTTTATCTCGAGGCTAGAAGTCCAAATCAATTTGTAAAGAAGGAGTGGTGGCAAAAACAATTCCAATACCAACAAAAATCCCGTAATTTTCATCTCACTAGAAGAGCTTCAGGTTTTTCTTCTAAACTAAACATACAGACACTGAATAAAAATAAAGTTAACAGCCTTTCTGTGTGTGCGTGTGCACGCACACTTGTGTGTGTAGCTGTTGGCAGCCCCCTTCAGTTTCCACTCTAGCCTTAATGCCAAATTAAAGTTTTATAACTTCAGGAGCCCTTTTCACCAGGGTATTAAGAACCACCTCAGACACTGCGGTGCAGTTTATTAATCATTTGTTTGGCTCACAGCACAGCCAGGGCACAGAGGTGCTCAGGAAGGCAATTTGTATTGCACTTAAAAGGTCTGGTCACAGGACAACACACTGCTTCATCTGGAAGACGATGAAACAGCCTGAGCACATGGCTTCTTCCTCCAGAGACAGGCCTCACGGGCTCAGGACGTACTTTGGAGGCATCTCCAAAGCAGCTGGCGGGCTGAGTCTCTTTGTAGCACAACAGACAGTTTACCAGGAGGTCTCAGAGCTCAGCACTTCACTGGACAACTCTACAGAGTCTTGTTTTCAGGGGGAGAGAATGTCAACCCTCCAGGATTGTCCTGGAGTCTCCAGGAATGAAACGTGAATCTTTAATTAAAGATTACATCCCTTGATGAAATCTCCAGGAACATCCCCAACCAAAACCGGCAAGCCTCGAAGCCGGAGGGGAAGGGAAAGTTACAAAGTTAAAAGAGAAGGGAAGCTACACCCACAGGCAATGAACGTGTGCCATCAAAGATTCAAAGTTCACTGCTCAAACACCACCCCAGGGCTTCCAGACACTAGCCAGACCCTGCTTGCAGTGAATCAAGTGTCGAAGTGGGGCCAGACTGTCAAGTGACAAGTGCACAGCGCTCTGAGCTCTTCTGACAATCTGACTGATGGAACAGGAATTTGCGTGCATTTCCAACACATGGCAATGATTCCTAGCACAGAGCACTACGCCGGCTTTCATGCTCCCTCTCCCTTCCCACCATGCTATGGGTGTAATCCCCATTTCACTGAGAGAGGAACGGGAAACATGGAGAGGCAAAGAATTGATTTGCCTATAGCTGTACAGCAAGTCAGTGCAGAGTCAAGAGGAGAACCCGGGAATCCTGAGTCCTAAGTCCTGCCATGCCAATCAAAAGGGGCCACGGCAATTTGAAAGCACCCGTGGTGCTAGGCTGAGATTCCCCATTCCCATTAAAATTAAAGAGCCATGAGAATCTCTAATGGCACCACTGGAGGAAGGGAGTGAGAGCACAGAAATGCTCTGGGCCCAAACAATCTTTCCCTTTCTCTTGCATTAATCCGGAGTCACTACACAGGGTACGTCTACACTGAAGCTGGCAGTGCTTCCTCGTGTGGGCAGTAAGCGATTAAGAAGCAGTAAGCGTAGGTTTACTAGGTATTTAGTCACTTCTCAACTACTCGCTTCCCCCACCGTCAGCTCAGCGGGGAATCCGCCTGCAACACGCTGAGTTCTCGGGAGGCTCCATCTCCCTGCCCTGGGCTACTGCCTACCCAGCAGGGTTGTGGGGTGGGGCCCTCTCAGAGAGGAAGGCCTGGTTAACATTTGCTGGCTCAGTGCGGGGTTGGTACACCCTGTCCAAATTACAAATAGCAGCGTGACCATGGTGGCCCAGGCTAACCACACGGGGATGGACTCAGGGGTTGGGTGGGCTTGCTCACCCATGCAACTGCATTGCTTGTCTTTCTGCCCATGCAGGGACGTACCTGCCAAGCGGCCATGTAGACACACCCACTGAAGTCACCAGCCAAGAATAGGAATAAAAGGCTTGCTGTAAGCTCTTCTGCAGCAGGACAGCAGAATTCCTAGCAATCGCACTAGGAATGGGAGGCTGCTTACTGGGCCAAGCCAGCAGGAACGTTACCATGTGCTCCACTCTGACCACCCTGCATCACCACATGGCTTCTGCCACTGAAGGAGGGATGAATTCACCATGGTCAGCCAATCTCAGTGCAGCTCCACTTTCTCTTCATCACAACGAAGACTTTGAAGGAGCCATGCATTAGCATGGGCCCTTCATCCCCAAAGCATCAGTCAGGGATTGTCTTTGCAACAGGGTCTCTGGGAGGCATTACCCTCGTGTTACAGTCAGCAAAGGGAGACGATGTCTCCTGCAGCCTAGTCCAAGGACCTATCCACTAGCCGGGTTTCCTCCTCTGTACCTCCCCCATGATGTAAAGCAGAGAGATTATTCAACGACAACATTGGGGTAGCGAACTGTATGTGAGCTTTATGGTACATCACCTCTTCTTTCGTGTGCATGTTCCTATGAGGGGAATTATGACAATAAATGAGCAAACAGTGCTCTCTGTTACAGCATGGCCGTGACAGCATTATGCTTGATAACTCCATGTAACAGAGATGAATTTTCCACAAGGCAATGATTTTACAGTTTATTTTCAAGTGGGCTGTCAGCTGTACCCCATAATACCCATGCGAGGGCCACTCCTGAGAGGCACTGAGCTCCATTAATCAATGGTGAAGCTAGGGAGGCAGTGTTGAGCCTTTCATCAGGTTTTTCCACCATGACACCTTGCTGACTCTTCCACAGCGGTGCTGACGAGCTCTCACCGCTTTTCATAATCAGCCTGTGGCTCCGTGACTCAACATGCCACCCCAGACCCACATTTATTTCTTTTGTAGATGTCTTTAGTGTTTCCATGCTTCTTTCTCCCCCTAAGGTTTGCTTCTTTAACATGTTACAACACCCCCAACCCCAAGCTATTTTTCACATAATTTGCTCTGCTCTGGGGAGGATGGGAATCAATACTCATTACTGGGGTCCACTCCTTCACTCCAATTTCACACCCACAGGCAGGAGATCAGACTCATTTCAAGCTGATCTTCCCTGGAAATGCTGTGCTGATCTAAACAAACTTGTACTTCCAATTCAGACTACACCTGGAAGATTTTGTACCAGTTTAAAAAACCAATTTTAAATCCAACTATTCTAAAGTGCAACAGCCTTTAATTCTTTAAGAAAATAGCAATGTATTTCTTTCTTTGTTTTGGTTTTTGTCTCCCCAACCACCCTTATTTGCATAGATAACTTGTTAAACTAATCAAACTTTCCTTTAAAAAAAATGACATATATACCTAGATGTCTTCTGTAGAGCCCTGCAAATCCGTAGATATCTGCTTTATATCCATGGGTATCCACATTCACAGATGTCAATGTGGACATCCGCGGCTCATTTTTACGGATCATGGAATCATAGGGCTGGAAGAGACCTCAGGAGATCATCAGGTCCAACCCCCAGCCCAAAGCAGATGCAGATGGAACACAAATTTTGTATCCATGCAGGGCTCTAATTTTGTGTTTAGAAACTGACAACCACATGATCTCCAGAAGGGAAAGGGCCTTAACTAAAAGCCAGCCTGGATGGTGCATGGGGTCTAGTTTCACATTGTGAAACAGAGCAAACCTTCTTTACCATCACTAAGGTTTTCCGAACGCCCCTCTAGAGACTTATAACTTCAAAAGTGAAGGGTGAAGTTATTCATGCATACTTTTTCCTAAACAGATTACTCCAGTCTGACTTTCTGCATCTGACAGTCTGACTTCTGAAAAATAAATACATTCAAGTCAGCTACAGTTTGGAGACCGCAACCCATCTCAGCACGAGAAGATTCAAGGTGTCTGGGTATTTATAATTCAGTTCACAGTTACAAAAAAAAGTTTTTTTTCCCCTATCCACTTAAAAAAAAAAAAATCTAAGTACAGGCATGTTAGATGCCCTCAATCAAAGCTCTGCTTTGAACTGCTGCATGTTGAAATGTTTACAGGTTTACATTTCATATTTTGGCATGGTGGTGGAAGGGGGAGTGTAATACTAATACACTGACTTTTCCAGTGCATAAGCAGGGTGAGGAGGAAAGAGGGGCAGTGGGGGGAAAAGGTTACACTGAAATGGGAGGGGAGCTTTCCTCTGTAATCATATAAATTATATTCTTGAAAATTCCTCATGCTGGGGGCCCTGCAGGTGCACTCCCATTAGAAAAAAGAACCCAACCCATTACACCAGAAATCCATCTGCAATCAGCATCTTTGTAATAATAGAGATTGATGCCTCTGGGTAGATAGGGAAGATTTTTTATGGGAGGCGGAGAGATCTTTTCATTCTAGCGCGACTGGAGCCAGAAAAGTATTATGTCTTTATAGATACTTAAGAAAGGAGGCTAATTAATGCTTCTACTTGTAGATTAACAATTATTTAGGCTATGCATTCTGTCTCTTACACACATGTGTGTGCATGCAGGCACGTGCGGGGATACACAGACACACACAAGACTTTAAACCGCAGTTTTGGTTTACTGCGTTTGGCACAGGGTCTGTATTAGATTTTGCACTAACTAGCGTCTGCAACCCTGATATTAAGGACTAGTAGCAGAATCCTTTGATAGATGCTCAATTCACCCCGTCTCCCGCCTTGTTTTCTTTCTGAACTCTGCGCGTCAAAGGGCAAGTGACTTAAGGGAACATCTAAAGGAGAAGCATGGGAAGCTAGAATCATAGGAACAGCCAGACTGGATCAGACAAGGGGTCTGCCTCTAGCTCAGAATTCTCTCTCAGAGAAGCTGGCTTCAGAGGAAGGTGCAAGACACCAATTATGGGATGGCCTGCTCCCAGGGAAAGATTTCCTTTCACCCTTACTAGTTAAGAGGCACAGCTTATTTGTAAGCATAAAGCCCAGCAATATAGCAGGTGGCTTCTGTGATGCTCTTATACCTAAATAGATTGTAACATGGTTTAACAGACAGACAAAGGAATAAACAAGAATAGGTGACTTTATCAGCTCTTTATCAGTACAAAAGGAGACTCGCCAAATAGTTCTGGCTTCCAAAGCATCCCAAAATATACCTTTTAACCAACTTATTCATGGAAGGACACAGACCTTACTAGCAATTTGGCCCACCTAATTTTTGGCTTGCCAACATCTTCTCATGTCTATCTGTTAATTAAAGCCAGATTACTTGGTTTTATAGCGATTCCCTGCCTAAAATGACCTGACAAGTTCACCAGAGGTCCAAAGCTCCTCCAGACACTGGTTCCACTTAAGGGAGGCCTGGAGGTTGATTGTTTTAAATCTGTTCCTTTCTTTCAGACTAAACTTCCCAGGAATCATTCAAAGTTAAGAATAAGTCAGCAAGCCATGTGAATACTGAGATATTTTAATATTGTTTATTAAAATACAGGCAAACTCATAATATGGAGATGAACTGCCTCCAGTTTTCAAGACAGTACTTCCTGGGTATAGATTTAGAAGGATAAAAACTTCAGTTAGTAGATTTTTAAAGAGCCCTATAAAAAGGGGGAAGTATTTTATATGGGACCATATTCTGATCTGGCATAAATCAGTGTAGCTTCATAGACTTACACAAGCCATGAATCTGGCCCATCATTTTTTAAAATCTCCCAATAAAATGTACCTCAACCACATTAATTTTTACATGTCGGTTTCCCAGAGACCTACAGGGACTTGTTCATTCTGAAAACCAGTGGATCCTGGATTCCCAATGAAGATGCATTTTCCTCTGTGATATACAATTTATACTCCATCCCTTCCAAGTTCAACTTTTTTCCTGTCTGTGTCAGTCTCTCCCTTGCTCCATATAATTTGTTCAGGATCTTTCCAACAATATAGAGGGATCTAACCCTCAAGTTCAAACTTTTTCACAGCTATCTTCCTTCACTGGAAACATCCGCATTGAGAACAGCTACTATTGTATGCTACAGAATTAATTAATTATAAGAGTTGCCTGCTAATCTACAGTTGCATGAATAATTACATTTATCAGCTCATTGGATCAGAAAGGTTTTTATAATTAAAAGATCATCAACTGGAGTAAATCTCTGGATTTAAACCAGCTGAGAATCTAGCCCAAGGTTTTGTCTTTCCCTACCCCTCCTCTTTCTTCCCCTGAAGGGATCTGTCAAGTCTCTGCAGGATGGAATTTTACTTTGCTATTTTAATGCAATTCTGGGCCAGACTTAAATGGAACTGGAAACCAAAAGGCCTTAATAAATAAATATTATGATAAGAAATGAAAGCAATGTATACACCAAAGATAATTTGAGGCAGGGATAAAAACCTAAACATTCCTTTCTGAGCCTAAATCATAAAGCGTTACATTAAGCTGGATGTTCTCTTTCTAACCCTTCGTTCTGGAAAATATCCGCTTGCTTTTGTCCAGACAGTCCTCCCATCAAATCTTGTATTGTTTTAAAAACACTTTAAAAGAGATAAGACAATAGCCTTGAAATTCTTTCCAACTTTGCAGAAGATGGGGATGAAGGGGACAATACCCATGGCTGAAATATGATAATCACTAATGCGTAGACGGGCTCTTTAGAAATGTCCCCTACTGACCCCTCTATTTCTCCTACACACTATTTAATCTCAGGATGTGCATAGGTGCTTAGATACTGGTATAGAAAAAGCTCTGACATTAATAAATCATGGAGAGAGGGAGAGAGAGAGAGAAAGAGAGTATAGAAAAACCAGTTTCATACTAAGAACGGTGCTACAGAAAAAATAAAGATATAGCTAGCCATACCATGCGTGCATGTATGTAAAAAAATCTAAATATAGAGGTGCTATAAAAACCCAAAAATACAGATAGACCACGCATAAAGCTAAATGTGTGTATATGGAAAAACTCAGGGTAAATATAGAAGCGGTGATATAGAAAACCTGAAGCAGATAAAGACAGGGTGTGTGAGTATATACATATATAGCCAAAACACTATACATCGTCTATCTTAAATTTGTCACTAGCATCCATCACCACAGGCGTAGTTAAATGTTTACAAGGTTAAATAAACATGAATATACACAAAAATAAATTCTAATGTGCACTTTACACCTTCCATCATTAACAACATCAACTCTTTTTTGTCTCTTTCAGCATCAGCTCTGTCCCTTGCTAACGCTAAAGCCATTAGCTAATTAGTTCTCCCCCCAATCCACACGATTCTCCCCCCCAATCCACACGATTCTCCCCATTTTACAGATGGAGATACTGAAGAACACAGCTACCTTTTGCCTCTTTCTGATCCTGAGGCTAAAACCAAAACCAAGCCAGGAAACAACAACAAAAACTTTTCCCATCCCATGTTTTTACCCTCTCCTCTCAAAGAGAGTCGAAGCCCATCCCTAAGAACACAGCATTCACTAAAGGGATACAAAAATAAAAAGGGAGAGCGAGGGTGAATTTTGTGATCAACCTTGCAAACAACTCCACACATTTATTGTTAATGCTGCTCAGTACTCAGCCTGCAGACGGAATTAAAAGCCCCAAGAAAAGGTCCAGCTGCCTGTATGCAGACCGACGAGTAAACCTTAGAGTAGGGAAGATCCTTCTTACCTTGACTGGCTTTATTTGCCAGCGTGTTTCCAGAGTGGAGGAGAAAGAAGAGGCTGCAAAATCCAGCAATCTGCAAAGCCCCCATTGCTCTGTGTGTGGGGGGAGAGGAGAGAAGAGTAGGGGATGGTTGGGGAGGGGGATTTTCGGATGCTTTTCAACAACAGCCTAAACATGCAAGAAAGAAAAAAAAAAAGAGGGGAGGGGGGAGTAGGAGTTCGCTCCTCTGGCTGTGAGAGAGGCTGGGGGAGGGAAGGAGACTGAAATGATGGAAAAAACTGCTCTGGGTTCAGCTTGAGGCTCTTGATTGTAACGAGCACAGAGTGAGAGCAGGAGACCCAGGGCAGTGGAAGAAAGTGGACTTGATCGCTCTCCCGGCTGCTGCCTCGGATTTTTTTTTTTTTTTTAATAATCCCAGCCAATTCCAGTTTTGCAAGAGAGCAGCAGCAGCAATGAAGGGGGGGAAACAAGGAGCCTTGGTCTAGAGCTCAGGACCTGAGAAAGGGGAGTGGAAAGGAGAGATCCATCCAAGCAACGCCCTTTCTTCCTTTCTTTCTATTTGGCTTTGGCTACTCCTTCTTTGATTCCGCCCCCCCCCCAATCCCCAGGCTCGGCTCTGCCTGCAGGAATTTACAGTCTACCACTGGGGGAGCAGGGCCAGTAGCCATGGAGACAGCTTCCCTGGGAGCAAGGAGGTCAGGCAAGAGACCATGTGCAATCAATGGATCAATGCAAGACTCCCATGCAAACCTCCAGACCCAACAAGCACTATGCAATCCCCCCCCCCCTCTTTTTGCCATGTTCAGGAAGAATAAGGGGGCTGGGGAGGGCTGTGGGGGGGATAGAGCGTGTTCAGAAAAGGGAATTAAAGAAACCAATTTATAGATGCCATGATCCGCAGCACTCCTCTTGGTGCCTGGTCTCAAGGCAAGACAGCATGTTAATGGATCAATGGAAACTCCAGATCAAAGATAAATACACTCTTCTTTTTGCTGTGTGGCTAGAGGGGAGGGGCAGGCAGGGAGAGGAAGACTTGGTAATAGCAAAAAAAAAAAAAAAAATCTGTTTGCAAATGAGCTAGAATCTTTGCTACATTTCAGCAGCTGTAAGATGGGGGTGGGGGGGAGAGGCTTTGCCTTACCCTAATGAGTTTTGTCCCCTTCACTGGGAAGGGCTTGAACCATCTCAGCCCCAAAGTTTCTTTCTCTCTGAATCATTCAAAATTCTTCCAAAGAGCCTGTTTTCTGGGCAGAAGTCTGGGCTAGCGGTTAGCACAGGGGAGTGGGAGCTAGGACTAGTCCCATCACCAGGAAAGCATGGTTAACAAAAAGCCTTGGGTTCTGTTTCCAGGTTTTGGGAGGCAGTGTTACCTAGTGCTAAGAGCAGCAAAGTGGGACTCTAGGGTCCTGGACAGGCACAGACTCCACTGCGTGAATAAAGGCAAACCAGCTCTCAACCAGTTTCTCCATCAATGGCAACTACTTCATTAAAGAGGAGGGGAAGGAAGGGGTCAGGTGATGACAATTAGCTCATGCTTGTAAAGTGCTTTGAGATCCCCAGGGGAAAGGTGTTATAGAAACTCTGAGCCGCAACACTCTGCCCCAGATACAAGGTATTCTCAGCAACAGTCAGTGGAGAGAGCTTTATCCCTACAAACAACTCCTCACAAGCATTCCCACTGCCACCCATCCTTCCCTGTTATTTGCATGACAGACATGTCTATACACGCCATACAGACTCCATGAGTGACTTGGGCGCTGCACACTCACAGCAGGTCCCTACCCCAAAGTATAAACATACCCACATGTAACCACCACCAAGGTGGATTTGAACCTAGGGAGCTGATTATAGGTGCCTCTACCCTCTGAGCTAACAGCCAGCTGGCTCCCAACCCATCGGCTACATCTACACTGGCATGATTTTCCGGAAATACTTTTAATGGAAAAGTTTTCCGTTAAAAGCATTTTCGGAAAAGCGCGTCTAGATTTGCAGGACGCTTTTTCTGCAAAAGCACTTTTTGTGGAAAAGCGTCCGTGGCCAATCTAGACGTGCTTTTCCACAAAAAAGCCCCGATCGCCATTTTAGCCATCAGGGCTTTTTTGCGGAAAACAGCACTGTGCTGTCTACACTGGCCTTCTTGCGCAAATGATTTGCGCAAGAGGGCTTTTGCCCGAACGGGAGCAGCATGGTATTTCCGCAAGAACACTGACGATCTTACATGAGATCGTCAGTGTTCTTGCGGAAATTCAAGCGGCCAGTGTAGACAGCTGTCAAGGTTTTCCGCAATAGCAGATGATTTTGCGGAAAAACTTGCCAGTCTAGACACAGCCAATCCTGTAGAGGTCTCTTGATCTTAACTGTTGCAGTGGTCTAAAAGGTGCATTGACAAAAAGTGGGAGGGGCAAAAGGAGCCATATGAGAGCAAGACACTCCCCAGGGTGGCCCAGCAGATCAGTAAGGTTACGTCTACACAGCAGTCTTATTCCGGAATAACTGATGCAATTTCAAAATAACAAAGAGCACATCTACACAGCAAGCTGTTATTTTGAAATAATGGTGAGCTGGAAGACCTCTTACTCCGACTTTTGCAACCCTCATTTCACAAGGAGTAAGGGAAGTTGGAGGAGGAATGTTCTTCCTTTGACTTCCTGCAAGGCAGACAGCTCCAAAAGCTGAATTAAGCTATTTCGACTTCAGCTACGCAATTGACGTAGCTGAAGCTGCATTGCTTAATTCGACTTTTGCCCTGCTGTGTAGGCATACTCTAACAGAGCAAGGTCTAGAAGTCCACTGGAGTTACTCCAGTGCTGCAGTTCTCACCTGAGTCTCTTGATATTTAGTGTCTTTCTTAACCTTCAGTTCCTGGAGTTAGTTTATGTTGAGAAAATCTCAGCTCTTTTTTCTTTGGGGTCAAGTTTCTAGACCTCCTTGTTGCAGAAAAAACTCTGAGATATCACCCCCCCCCCCCCGCCAAAAAGCTCCCAAACTAGTAGCTAAATACAAAGAACTCACATCATTATTTTGTGAAAACTCAGATTTTTAAGCCAGTCTCATGATTTTTGAATGCTTGGAGCTGCCAAGCCTTAAAACCTGGATCTCTTAAATCCCAGTGTAATGCTTTGCCACTAGACTACACTGCTAGGAGCAGCCACCCTCACAAGAGCAAATGTGATTGTTTTTGCCACCCTTGCCGAAGAAACAAAAGAGTTGCAGCCATGTCCTCGAAAGAGCCTGCTGAACTGGATAGGAGCAGGCACGTATCTGTCTGCCAGGAGGGAGAGACAGAGCACGAGATGCAGTGAAGGGAACCTGGCAGGAAATAGATAGCATTGGTTTGGGGACAGCTCAGTTAGCGTGTGAGGGCGGAGACACTTTGTGGCACGTTTTATAAGCAAAATGTTTTTGAAATCGGATGAGTTGTCCAAAACAGGGCTGGTCAGCTAAACACAGAACATTCCGGCATTCCAGGCCAATAACAGGGAAGACATCTTTTACACAAGCACAATCAGCCTGAAGATACCATTGAGGCCGAGAGCTGAGTCATAACGGCTAGTGTCATCTGGAGATCTCAAAACGCTTTATGAAGGAGGTCAGTGTGATCACCACCACCCACGTTTTACAGATAATGAGGTGCAAAGAGAGGAAGTAACTTGCCCAAGGTCAGCCAGCAAATCTGTGGCAGAGCCAGGAATCTGACTACTTGCCTATCCATTCGGAATCAAGGCTAAACGTTAGGCACTAAGATAGCTAACAAAGCAACCCAAAGTTAAAACAATATATTCTAAAAATAAATAAAGGGGGTTGGGAGGAATCGAAGTCCTCATGCTTCAGGTCACAGGCTGACCTCTCTCTACCGAGAGTCAGTTAGAAATTTCCTGAGAACAGATTACCCCCAGCACTGCTTCCTTTAGGGTTTCTTGCCCCTTCCTTTAAAGCAGCTGGTGCTGGCCAGTGTTGGAACCAGGATCCTGACTAGATGGAGCCCTTGTGTGGCCCAGGCTGGTAATTCCTCTGTTCCCAGGTGATAGGGCAGGGAGTGATCCTATACCCTGTAGCAGACACTAGATCTGTCCTGCAAGCTATGGAACACACTCAATCTCCAAGGGTCCTTGCTGCAGAATCAGGGCCCCAACGATCAGAGTAGTTGTATCAGCAGTTTATCTTGGAAATTGGGGATTGGGCAAGACGGCAGCATGTGTATAAATTGCTAGCGATAACTGACTGCAAATCACATGTCTTTGAAAAGCCCTCTATCCTTGAAGACCCTTCTATTCTCTGCCAAGCCATGATCAAGACTCTTTCTGGAGAACCACCATGCTCAAGAGATTCTTCACACCACCCTATCCACCAGTCCTTGACACCACTGCCATGCAACCAGGGACACATGCCAAGTGGAGATGTCCCTGCAGTAAACCCAGAAACCAACGCTTTCCAAAGAGAGAGAGAGAGAGACGGGCAAGAGCTGAAAGACACTCCCAGGAAAGAAAAAGACAAAGAGGAAAGAGGGATGAAGAAAGCTCATTTCCGGTAGCAGCACTAGTATCCTTCTTGCTGTGTTCACATCTCCCTGCCTAATAGGAACATTTAGGCCAGCTGTCCTCAACACACAACTCCCAGGTGCAAGTTCTCTCTTGCTGGATGGATGCAGATGAACTCAAGACAGTTGTCTTTCCAGCATTCCCCTGTTATCCCTTACTGGCCAGAGTGCGAGTGAGGCAGCGAACAGGACTTTGTACTTAAAGTCTTGTATCAATTTGCACTAGTGCAGACCACTAATAGAGACAGCATGCAAAACTGGAGATGTGATTTAGCTTAGTAATTTATGGAGCTTTGTTGCACTGGTGCAGTATGTCTGCACTGGTGCAGTTGCCCTAACTCAGACACAACACGGCAAGGCAGAAGACGGCTCTTTCCCAGGCTGCACTCGCAAAGGAGATGTTTACAGCTTTAACAAATCTGTGGTTACTGAGCAATTTCACAGTTGTCACTGTGCCGCCCACCGTGGCCACTTGGAATTTCACAGCAACAGTGGGGACAGAACTCTGTTCCTCCTGCTCCAGGATAAGCCTCCATAGTACGCAAATCACCTTGAATGCTTACCACTATTGGGCCTATGACACACAGTGGAACAATGCACATGATTAACACTATCTCATTGAGTACTATGGATCTGGATGAGAATCACATAACTTGGAACATCCTCTGGCATTTAAGTTAGTTCCTTTTCAAACCTTCAAGAGTTATTCTTCTCTTTATCATTTTCAGCTAGTTTTTTTTTTGTTCTTCTAGTTCTATTTTTCTGCTAATACAGGGATGGGCAATAAGTAGCCCATAGGCCAGATGCGGTTCACCAGGGTTATCCCTAAGCAGGCCACTGGACACTTTATCTGCGCACCCACAGATATGGCCACTTGCAGCTCCGATTGGCTGCGGTTCACTGTTCCGGGGCCAGGAGCTAACCCCACTGCAGCTCTGCCTTTTCAAGGTATTAAGAGCTGGCTGGCTCTTAATACATTTAAAAGGCTGGTACACAGCGAGGGGGACCCAGCATGAGCCAGGAATCAGCTCACACCTGGTCTTCCCCCCCGGCTGCATTTCTGCTTTTTAAATGCATTAAGAGCCAGGAGGCGCTGAATGCATTTAAAAAGCAGAGGCACAGCATCCTTGGACTAGGTGTGAGCCAAAAATCAGCTGACTCCCGGCTCACACCCAGTCCCTATACCTCCCTGCCCCCCACAGAGACGATGCTGGGGGGAACCAGCTTTTAAGCCAGTTCCCCCAAGCACCGGCTCCTGCTCCCCCTCTTGCTGCCTCTGATAGAGGCAGCAGGGGGGAGGGAGTTGACTAGTCCCTTGACTAGTTGCTCATCTGATAAACTTATGCTTATCGGATAGTCAACTAGTCGCTTACAACCCTACTTGGAACAGGGGTGATCTTCATGAAGGACTTAGCACAATGGGACCCCCATCTCTGCTGTGATTCATGCATTACATGTATTATAAATACTCTGCTAGGTACGCTGCTAAACCTGCATTCAGGTAAAGACATCACACCACCTGCAAGGAAGCAATGGCATCAGCTTTCCTTCCAGATGTGGGTTTGTCATGTAAACATCAGACTTGTCTCGCAAGTTGCTGTCCCCAAACTCCCGAGTCAAAATGGAAATTCTTCTCTCACTCAGATGATGCTTCTTCACTGATGTCAGCTGCAGATGCTGTAATTCGGAGCAGAACTTGTCTCTCTCCAACCAGACGATCTTTTTTATCACTAGAGGAAAACTAAACACTATTTAAAAAAACAACTGTCTTCTAAATCTGGAGACAGACTTCAAGGCACTAGAGACAAGACCTTTAACTATGTTGATTTATACATTGAAGTTATAAATTACAGGTTTACGCACTAGTGTAAACACCCATAAACCAGCCTTAAGTACACAGAATCACATGTAATCAAAATGCCAAAACACCATACGGCCCTATGCACAAGGGATGAAGAACTAAGTATTAGCAAGTATATGCTCAGGACTGAATTTAGGTTCAACAGCGCTGCTTTGCTGGACCAAACCCATAGTTTTATAGATTCAAAACCCGCAAAAGACCACCATGATCATCTCATGTGACCTCCTGCATAAAAGGCAGGCCAGAAACCTGCCCCCAAGTAATTCCTGCTTCCCAATGGAGTTCCACCAGAGTTGAATCTGACCCTCTGATCTAGATCTTCAGCAGATGCAGGTGACAACTACCAGCACAGGAGTCGGTGTCTCAGCCAGGGCAGGGTTTCCAGTGGGAATGGGATGGCCGAGTCACACACAAATTTCCAAAGGAGCCTCTAACTTTGGAGGTGTAGAAGTGGACACCACGGTCGGGGGCATGTGCGAAATGAGCTTGTCTCAGTCCAACTCTTGGCTAGCGGGAGGCCACACCACAAATTCCCACCCCTCTGCACAGAGGCCATGATCCAACGGGCCAGGGAGACTGAACTCCTCCTGCCTCCGGGATGGGCCATGCCCAGACAGGGCTGGGGGCGGGGAGAGGGATGCAGGAGAAAGCTCCCGCTGCTGCAGCCAGCACCATATCCGACCTATGCTTTGGGGACACATAATGAGGGGCAGAGTGGAGGCTACTTTGCAAACTTGACTTGACGTGGGTGGTCCAATTCTCCAATGCTGCTTAGGGCTTCCCCACAGAATGAGGCTCTCTGAATCCTCTTTTTACTCAAGAGCGGGATACCTGGTCAGTCCCTCTCTGCACGTACTCATGGCCTGAAAAAGCAATCCCTGCAGGAGCTCACGTATCCTGCCCACAAATCACCACGGTACTGGAGCGCCTCACAAACATTCATTCATTCTCACAACACTCTACAACAGCAATGGGCAACATAGGTTAGCGAGTGCACCAGGTGAGTATCCCATCTCAGCGGGGCGCAAGAATGTTGTAACCAAGATGATCTCCCAGGGTGAGGGTAGTTTTGCTAATTGCACTTGTGTACCTAGAGTTTCCGGGATGCCGCTTGAACCTTAGCAGCGCTGTGATTGGATGCAGAGGGAACGCACAGCTCCCACAGTCAGTGTGGTGTGCAATCAGCTCACACCTCACTTCCCACGCCCTGGCTTCATAAGAACATCAGAAAGACTAGACTGGGTCAGGCCAAAAGTCCATCTAGGCCAGCATCTTGTCTGCCAACTGTGGCCAATGCCAGGTGCCCCAGAGAGAATGAACATCCCTCTCCTGTCATCCGTTCCCAGCCTCTGACCAACAGAGGCTAGGGACACAATTCTGACCCATCCTGGCTAATAAATATGGATGGTCCTAACCGTGCATGGCACTTCAGTAATACCGGTAGGGAAACCAGCACAATCTGGCAACTCTGCACATGGGCAATGGTAAACAAAGGTCTTATGGGCCACACACTGAACCCCAACGGACTGCAGGTTGCCCACCACGGCCCTATAAGGTGGGGGAAGTGTTGTTATCCTCATTTTACAGACTGGAGAAAGGAATGCCCCAGGAAGGGACACAGGGTCTCTATGGTGGAGCCAAGAACTGAAGGCAGATCTCCGCAGTAGCAGCCTATAAGACCATCCTTCCCACCCAATGTGGTCCACTGGATCATGTGGCAGCAGTGAGCCTCAGGGATCCCAGCTAGGACCTATGATCTGTAGGAGCTCCATCCACAATACCCTAGAAAGAGACTTTTTGGACGAAAGACTTTGCAGAGGGGAGGGAAATGCCCTCCAGTTTGAGTAGCATGTCACAATGATGGCAGCCTGAGGAACACCATCCCCGCCAGCAGCCATGGCATGCGTATAGGCCCAATTCATTCCCTCCAGATGACAAGGGCAGATTATTTGGCCCACTGTGCTCCCAGAAAAAGAGCCAGTAACAAACTGTCAGCCATGCTGGCATGGTTATCTGAGGAGCAAGGGAAGTTTAGGGTACCCTGCCAGCCTCCATCACCAGGATACACAGCCAAAGTTCACAACAGGGCATTTATTCTTCCTGTGAAGCACAATTTTTTTTAAAAAGGAAGAATCTGCAGATAGAAAACAACAGCCACGTCCACCGATCAAAGCCGCCACTTCCCTTTCAATCTGGGTTTTAAGCTGCTGCTGAAGGGTGTTTATGCAGAGACAGAGACACGAGCACCGTGCCACCCCAGTGATGTCTTCCTCTCTTCCCTCTGGCTGAAGAGTCTCTAGGAGGTGACCGGAGGTCATTATTTATTTATTTATTTGGCCCTTGTGTTGTTTTCCTCAGGCAACAAGCCAGTCCGGAGGGGGGGGGGGGGGACAGAAGAGGCAATTCATGTCCCATCAGCAAACACACATTTCCACTAAGAACAGTCCTGCACAGAGTTTAACTGACGAACTCAGAGTGCAAACGGGGGGCGGGGGGGGGGGGGGGAGTGGAATGAGGATCAGCAAGAGTCAGGGCTTATGGCGCTCCTGAAAGGACATCCATCTCCAGAAGCTTGAAGAAGGGCCATCAGCTGCAGCAAAGCTGAGGGGAAGATGCATGGGGCCGGGAGCCAGGAGGCTGCATCTTCAACACCCAAATGACATCAAAAGCCACTCTATTAGCCTCATTTAGCACAGACACTCTAATTGACAGGGGGTTTTCCCTCTCCCCTCTTTCTGCAATATTTGTACCCCTGGAACTCTTGCTCCATTCATGAGGAAGTGGGTTGTGCCCATGGAAGCTCAGGATACTATCAACATTTTTTGGTTAGTCTCTATGGTGCTACAGGACTATTGGTTGTTTAAAGTTTTTTTGTCTTCTAGTGACAATCATTCACCATCAATATAAGGGAGACCGAATAGCTGTAGGTTAATGGGCTCAAACCCCACTAAGGCTACATGGACAGTGCCAGGAAATTAAGGCAGTCGAATACTACAGTGATGTACATAGCATAAAAAGGATAAAACAACATTCTCTATTTGCCTCTGCCCCAGCAGACTGACCCATCGATTCTGCAGGCAGTTTGCATCTGATCATGAATTCTCGGACAGCTGGGCATTTTGGACCAGATATGAATTTTGCATCCATAGCAAAGGCCGCACTGGGTCAGATCAGTGGTCCATCTCACTCAGTAAGGATAGGAAGAGGCAGGTAACTGGCTAATTGTGTAGTCGATAACAATTTGTTTCAACCACACGATTAGTCGATAAGGGAAGGGACTCAGTCCCGACTTGCGCTGGGTCCAGAAACTATCCCCGCTGAGACTCTGCGGTTTAAATGAATTAAGAGCCAGGCGTGCAGGCAGCTCCGCTCCTACTACGTTTAAACTACAGAGCCGCAGTGCAGATAGGTCCCGGACCTGAAGCGAGCTGGGACTGAGCAAGCCCGGCTCAATCCCAGCTCATGCCGGATTCAGGAGCTACCCCACTGTGGCTTTGCAGTTTAAATGTAATAAGAGCTGGGCTGGCTCTTACTACATTTAAAATGCAGAGCTGGAGCGGTCCCAATTTGCACTGGGTCCAGCAGACCCTGTCCAAGGGGTCCAAGAAGCTTGGACCCCACGCAGACAAGGGCTGCTGCCGAAAAGCAGCCCCTGTCAGCGGTGGCCCGGGCTGCCCACAAACAAGCTGCTCTGGCTGCAGCCCCTGTCTGCGGCAAGCCTGGTCCTGCCGTGGGCAGAGGCTGTTTCATGGCAGCCTCTCCTGCCCTCCCCGCCACCCCCGCATGCTCTGATAGAGGCAGCAGAGTGGGGAAAGGGGGCAGGCGGCAGCACGGAGACAGTGCTAGTAGGAAACCGTCCTTTAATCTGGCTCCCCCATCCCCAGCACTAGCTCCTGCTTCTCCCCTTTGCTGCCTCTGATACAGAGGCAGCAAGGGGGAGAAATGCGCGTAGTAGAGAAGACAACTCAACTACCTGATAAGCCTAGACTTATTGGGTAGTCAACTATTCGACTACTTGCTTACATCCCTATAGATCAGTATTCTGTTTCTAAGGTGGCCAGTGCCAGATAATTCAAAGGGTTGAACATAACAGGACAATTTCAAGAGTTCCATCCCCTGTTGTCTAGTCCCAGCTTCTGAAGTTGCATCCCTGACCGTCTTGTCTAATAGCCATTGATGGATCTAAGTTCCATGAATTTATCTAATTATTTTTTTGAACCCAGCTAGACCATTGGCCTTCATGATAGGCCTTAGTAATGAGATCCACAGGTTGACTATGTTGTGTAAAGAAGCACTTCTCAATGTTTGTTTTAAACCTGCTGCCTATTAATTTCATTGAGTGGGCGTGTGTTATATGAAGGGGTAAATACCATTTCTCTGTTCATTTTCTCCACACTATTTTTGATTTTGTAGAGGTCTATCGTATCACCTCTTAGCTCTCTCTTTTCTAAACTGAACGGCTCTGGCTAGTCTTTTTAATCTTTTCCCATATGAGAGCTGTTCCCTACCCCTATTCATTTTTGTTGCCCTTCTCTGTATTTTTTCCCAGTTCTAATTTATCTTCTTTGAACTGCGGCATCTGGAATCACACTCAGTATACAAGGTGTGGGTGTAGCATATGGCATTATGAAATTTTCTGTCTTAGGGTACGTCTACACTGCATCCCTAGTTCGAACTAGGGATGCAAATGGAGACGACCGAAGTAGTTAATGAAGCGGGGATTTAAATATCCCGCGCTCCATTAACATGATCTCGCCAGCACGCTAGTTCGAATCACGGCTGATTCGAACCAGGAAGTGCGCGCCGGGACGTGTTAGTTTGGACTAAAGCCCTTAGTCCGAACTAATGCTACTCCTCATTTTTTGGACACTATAAGAGCTGAGGAGTAACATTAGTTCGGACTAAGGGCTTTAGTCCGAACTAACACGTCCCGGTGCGCACTTCCTGGTTCGAATCAGCCGTGATTCGAACTAGCGCGCCGGCAAGATCATGTTAATGGAGCACGGGATATTTAAATCCCCGCTTCATTAACTACTTCGGTCGTCTCCATTTGCATCCCTAGTTCGAACTAGGGATGCAGTGTAGACGTACCCTTATTATCTATTCATTTCCTAATGCTTCCTAATATTCCATTAGCGTTTTTGACTGCTGTGGCTGTTCTTTGAATACATGTTTTCAGAGGACTATCCACAATCTCTTTCTGGAGTTGTAACAGCTAATTCGGACCCCATCACTTTGTCTGTATATTAGGAACTAGTGGGAGTTACCCGGCGTTGCTCGGGAAAGTGGAGGAACAAAATTTAGAAAAACAGTAGTCCATTATCATTTTTTGAATGGTAGAAAAGTTGCGCTGAGTTCTATAGGGATTAAAATATATATTAAAAAAGTATAAAACAACCAATTTTACATGTTATCATCAAAAACTGTATTGTAAACTATATTTTTTGTTTCATTATTCTTAACAAATATGTACAAATTTTTTCCATTTCCAACTCTTGAACACGCAACATAGAGTTGTCCATGTGAAAAGCAAGATGTCTCCAAATCAATTTCAGCTACTTTAAGTGACTGTCCTTGCGCTTTGTCAGTATACATTGTTGAAATATAAGTTGACAGTTGATATAACTGAGGTGATGAACCTGAGGGGAGAGAGGGGGAAGAGAGCCATGCACTTGCTGGCGCCTGAGCCCGCCTTCCGCTTCCTTGTCCCTACATCGGCCTTAGTGAGAGACTGGCCCCGCTGCTTCCCCCAGGAAGCCGCTTCTCCCCGCACTGCCAAGCTCCGTGCAGCCCTGGGGAGAGGCGTCGGTCTCTCATCTCTTCCCTCGCACAGTCCCTTAAAACCTTCTCCTGGAGGAAAGGTTAACCCATGCAAAGTTTGGTTGCGGTAGCTCTTATAGTGTCCAAGTTATTAGCGCACAAACATACGAACATTCTCCTTTATATATTAGATTATACTATGCACTCCCATATGCATTACTTTGAATATATCAACATTGAACTTCATCTGCCATTTTGCTGCCCAGTCATCCAGGTTTGTGTGATCTCTGTGCAGTGAGCTTTCATCTTAACTATCTTGAGAAATTCTGTACAGTCTATAAATTTTGCCACCTTACTTTTGCCACCGTGTTTTCTAGGTGAACAAGCTTCTACTATGCTGGGTACTTTACAAACACATTGAAACATATAATCCTCCTTAATGGTCTGTGAATTAACGGCATTTATATAATGGCTTTCGGGACCTACCCATGAGATCAGAAAGGGTGATCTAGTAGTTAACTGCAACACTGGGAGTCAGGATGCATGGGTTCTATTCTTGGCCCCCATTATGAGTTGCTGGGTGACTTTGAACAAGTCATTGTGCCTGTCCACATCTTGGTTTCCCCATTGAGGAGAATAGTATTTTTTGACCTCCCAGAGGGTTGAGATTTATTAATACATATAAAATGCTTTAAGACCCTGACTTGAAAGGCATTAACCTGACAAAAGAGCAGAGAAGAGTTTCCTAAATACCACAGCACTGGGTGCGGTATAAAAACAGAAGAGAACAGAGTTCAGTTTTTAAAATGTATACAAAAGACAAGGTGGGTGAGGGAGTATCTTTTATATCTAATATCCTGGGACCAACAAGGCTACACCAACACTACAAATGATGAAAGAAAGTTCTTTATTCACAGTAACACGCAAACGGTGCAAGGTTGCACAACTCAGACATACCAGACTGGGAATTATCTAGTAGATCTTGACTTTGCCAAAACTTTTCATTTTTTTTCAGACACTTGTGGGGAGGAGGGGAAAATAAAAGTCACATTATAGAATAACCTGCCCTTCTAGGATACCTTGGTCTCAAAACACTTCACCAACAACCATGAAGCCTCCCAACTAACCACTTGAGAGGACGATCCGCATGGCTTTACCCATTTTACGGATGGGGAAAGTGACACAGTGAAACCACTGCCCATGCTACACAACGAATTGATGGCAGAGTCAGAATAGAACCCAGGCAGCTGGACTACCAGCTAATTATGTTCTTATCCTGAAACAAGAGTCCCTTTCTCCTGTTTAACTCAGACAGCTTTCAAAATTATACAAACTAAGCCAGAAAAAGGCCATTTTTATTTTGGACTAGAAAGTTTACCTGGCATTGCTCAGGTCCTTAACTCAAATACTTGTATTTTTCTTCATTTAAATCATTGCTCTGGGGTGGGGCTGAGGATGACGGATTCAGTAAACAGGCCTACATCAGCCCTCTCTCATTGCAGGAACTTGGGGCCAGGTGAGAAACACCTATCCATGACTGCTGCAGCTGCAGCAAACACAGCCGTGGGAGGATGCATGTCCTCTGGCTGGCGGACAGACATACACACAGACACACAAACAGACAAACTCTCTGAGATAAATAGCAGACAGCTGTCCCTTTCTCTATCCCTGCTCCCTGCTGGCCCCCACCTCTGGTCCTCATCTCTGATCCCTTGCTGCCCCCCACCCCATGGTCATTCTACAGAATAACTGTCCCTTACCATTTTATGAGAAAATCGAATTCCAGACATATCCCATTGTTCTGGCACAATCAAACCCTGGACTTGCTTTAAGTTATGATCAGAGGAAGCTGCATACCAAAGTTGGTGGTCCTAGCTCTTACTCTTTAGGAGGAGTTCTTGAACAGGTGGACAGACAGAAAGACACACTTTTCTAAAGTATGTAGTAGAGATGTGAATGACTATTTGACTAGTCGATAAGCAAATGCTTATCGGATAGTCGACACACTAGTTGACTAGTCGCTTCCCTCTCATGCTGCCTCTATCAGAAACAGGCAGAAAGGGGGAGAAGTAAAGGGGGGGTTCCAAAGTGTCAGCTGTTGTTACACTTCAAAGGCTGAGGGGCCCTTATCAATTAATCAAATAGTTAATGCAAATTGCACCAACTATTTGATTAGCTTATTAATCTACATTTAACATCCCTAGTATAGAGTAAAACAAGTGCCCACAGGCAGAGTTGTGTGAGGCTCAACTCAACCTCCGGTTCACACCGTAACAAGCCCTAGGAGTCTTTTATCTCCTGTGCTTTGGAGGCACACGTAGTACATCTGATGGAGCAGACTGATGTGGGGGAAGGAAGGTGCTTTGACATTATGGAAATGAACAGATTACTGCTGGAAAGCAATGTTAAAAGGTCTCTCTAACAAGCCATTTGAATAATGGAGCAGCTGGATCTCCTAAAGTCCTCCTAAGGCCAAGAAAGTCAAAGGGGAAGGGTCTTCCCATTGAATTCATGGAGTCCAAAGTCAGAAGGGACAAAATAATCCAAAGCACAGGATTTGGTGGTGATGGGGGACTTCAACTGTCCAGATATATATCATCTTTGCAAAATCATGGAAGACAGGAGAGATTCCAGAAGATTGGAAAAGGGGGAAATATAGTGCCCATCTCTAAAATGGGAAATAAAAACAACCCAGGAAACTACAGACCAGTCAGTTTAACTTCTGTGCCAGGAAAGATAATGGAGCAAGTAATTAAGGAAATTATCTGCAAATACTTGGAAGATAATAAGGTGATAGGTAACAGCCAGCATGGATTTGTAAAGAACAAATCATGTCAAACCACTCTGATAAGCTTTCTTTGATAGGATAACGAGTCTTGTGGATAAAGAAAAGGTGGTAGGTGTGGTATACCTAAACTTTAGAAAGGCATTTGATATGGTCTTGCGTGATATTCTTATCTATAAATTAGGCAAATACAACTTAGATGGGGCTACTATAAGGTGGGTGTATAACTGGCTGGATAACTGTTCCCAGAGAGTAGTTATTAACGGAAAGAAGTAACAAGTGGGGTCCTGCAGGGATCTGTTTTGGGACTGGTTCTGTTCAATATCCTCATTAATGATTTAGATATCGGCATACAGAGTACGCTTATTAAGTTTACAGATGACACCAAGCTTGGAGGGGTTGCAACTGCTTTGGAGGATAGGATTATAATTCAAAATGATCTGGATAAATTGGAGAAACGGTCTGAAGGTAAACAAGATGAAGTTTAATAAGGACAAATGCAAAGTGCTCCACGTAGGAAGGAACAATCAGTATCACACATACAAAATGGGAAGCGACTGTCTAGGGAAGGAGTACGGCAGAAAGGGATCTAGGGGTTATAGTGGACCACAAGCTAAATATGAGTCAACAGTGTGACGTTGTTGCAAAAAAAGCCAACATGATTCTAGGATGCATTAACAGGAGTGTTGTGAGCAAGACACGAGAAGTCATTCTTCCGCTCTACTCTGTGCTGGTTAGGCCTCAGTTGGAGTATTGTGTCCGGTTCTGGGCGCCACATTTCAAGAAAGATGTGGAGAAATTGGAGAAGGTCCAGAGAAGAGCAGCAACAATGATTAAAGGTCTAGAGAACATGACCTATGAAGGAAGGTTGAAAGAATTGGTCTTGTTTTGTTTGGAAAAGAGAAGATTGAGAGGGGACATGATAGTGGTTTTCAGCTATCTAAAAAGGTGTCACAAGGAGGAGGGAGAAAACTTGTTCTTCCTGTCCTCTGAGGATAGAACAAGAAGCAATGGGTTTAAACTGCAGCAAGGGAGATTTAGGTTGGACAATAGGAAAAAGTTCTTAACTGTCAGGGTGGTTAAACACTGGAATAAATTGCCTAGGGTGGTTGTGGAATCTCCATCTCTGGAGATTTTGAAGAGTAGGTTAGATAAATGTCTATCAGGGATGGTCTAGACAGTACTGGGTCCTGCCATGAGGGCAGGGGAATGGACTCGATGACCTTTCGAGGTCCCTTCCAGTCCTAGTATTCTATGATGCTATGATTGTGGTCATCTGATCTGACCTACTGTATAACACATGCCAGTGAATGTCTCTAAAATTGGTCCAGTGATGGACTTAGGATCAAGTCGTACATTACTACAGTCCTGATTCAGTACTGCACTGAAGTTTGCATTTAACTGAAATCTATCCACGTTCAGCACCTGCTTAAATCCTACTGAAGTCCCTTTATGCATATGGTTAAGTGCTTTTCTGAAGTGAAGTCAGAGCATGCTTTTAGACTTAAGTTTTCCGTCAATATCATAAATGACGCCCTTCAAAAATAAATTATGAACTAACACTATTTACTTCTGGCCCATAAAACTAAACATGATCCAAAAACAATCACTAGTTGCTTAATGATTATACTGAGGTCAGAACTATTCTTGGCTGTTAAATGTTCAGCCTCGAGGTACTATTAAGCAGCTGGAATACACAAACATTGGGAAAGCAAGGAGTTAACATGGGCACCGATGACACAGCTTTAACTCTAGTATCCAGATGCGGGGGTTTAAAAGTAGCACTTCTTTGCTTTAAATAGTTTATGAATCCTAGCTGGGTTTGAATCCCACACCCCCAAGCCAAAAGAGGTCTATTAATTCCAGAGTTTTTTCATGCTGTAGTAAACCCATGATTTTATTTGCACAAGTTGCGTAAGATGTCAGGCATTTTCCCCTTTGCATTTCCACCCCTCAACTCCACACACAATTTAACAAGGCATTGGTTTATTTCCAGAAGCCCCGACCAGAACCAACGCCAACTGCACAAATATTTTGTCACTTTCACAAATGTCACCACTAGAGTCAACATTTAGGATTGAGTTTTTGGGGGTTGGGGTTTTTTAAACATGGTTTATCCAGGATGATGTATGGATAGCTCTTAAAATAATAACAGCAATCCAAGCCTTTTAACTCGGCTCAGCTAGGCACAGAGGCATTGCTTTAAAGGGCAAAGAACATTGACTAGAATTGCTAATTTAATCTTCCAAGGGAGAAACGCGTTTGCTGTGGGAAGCCAACAGAGACTTGGCACCTATTCCAAAGCCCATTGAAAGTCATGGTAAGACCCTTGGTGACTTCAATAGCTTTTACATCAGGGCCTTGGTCCCCTTCCCCTTTGGGCTGCAGTGGGATCTGAAATTTATCTTCTTCATTCTCGGGTACCTACCACTCAAGAGTCAAGAGGAGGGGATGACCTGATTCAGACCTGGTTCCCCCGGTCTTATGGACAAGTAATGTGTCTGCACGGCCTGAAGAGACCACACTTAGTTTTGAAAGCTAACCCTGAGTGGCATGCAGTCCCCAAGAGCCAATGCTGCTGTGCTCCTAATCCAGTGGTGAAATTCTGTAAGCTCTCCGTGTCCCCACCTGCCCTAGGACCCACTCAAACCCCAAAGTCTCCCCCCTTTCACCCTGAGCTTTCTATGATGCCTCCCATCTTCCCAAAGGTTTATTTTCTTCACACCTTGCTAGTATCCAATGGTAGGACCATCATAGGCTTGTCCCAAGTGGTTGGCCATCCAGACCTTTCATGATAGGCCTCCAAGTCCATGCATGAGAGGTACAACAGTCCTGGGGCCTGGTTCCTGTTCTTGGGGCTTCTCCACTGCAGACTCTCCCAGAGGTTTTCTGAGCTGTCGTGCCATCAGCATTATGACTTCATTTCATTCTGTTCACTCTCAGCCCAGCCCTTTCCCTCACCTCCCACTCCCAACCTTAGCTGGTTTCTTGTCTGCCTGCAGGAACACTCCCCACGCACAGCACCCACACACTGCTGAGATGCTTTCAAACATTTCTGAAGCACCCTCTCCCATATGGAGATGTAACCCAATACATCCGGAGTCATATGGTTCCAGCCTTCTGGCCTGCTGGGCCACCATCCATACATGGGACAGGAAAGCTCATGAGAGATCTCCCAGAAGTCCTGACCTAACTGAAATAGCATGACGAGACTCAGGAACAACTTCCACAGGTGAACCTAAGCAAGGAAGCCCGTACAAAGGCTGCCCAGTAAATACCCCAGCAGACCAGGTTTTCATTAGAACAGTGATGCTTTAGCCCAGGAGATGAGTCAACAAGTCCTAAATATTTGAGAGCAGATGAGAGTGAGATACCATTCATTATTACTAAATGGAATCCTTAACCTACAGAAAAGCAAAAGTTCTTATAGGGTTGCCAAGAAAATCACGCTAGGATTTTCCAAATGAGTATGACTGACCTTTTATAACTGGAGGGCTCATAGGCAAAAAAAAAAAAAAAAAAAGGCTTGCTCTCAGCAGGTTTTCCTTTCTATATTTACCCTCCCATGAAATGAACACTACTGCACACTGCAACATTTATTCCCTGTGATCGGGGTATCAGGGGAAGAAACTAACAGACCACAACACATCAAATAAATTGTTAATTTGATGTTTGTGTTGGGGCGGGCAGGTGAGAGGGAGTCCGGAACTTCTGTGTAAAACACAGGCCTTGTATCAGCCAAAGCCAAGTCTCTGTGGCAGTGGTGAGTTGCAACTTCCAATTGGTCCCTGCAATGGAATTCGGTTTTATTGGTCGGTCTATATGCATTGTCAGACACTGCATTCCCATAGTCATCTTTTGTGGGTGCTGATGGATAGAACAGCCCATACCGCTGTAGTATCTGAGTGCATTATGATTGTTCGTGCATTCATCTTCCCAACACTCCTGGGAAGTAGTGAAACTCTATTGTTCTCATAATACAGGTGGGGAACTGAGACAGAGAGCGACTTAAGGTATGTTTACGCTGAAAAAGTATGTCAACTCCCCCTTCCGTCTATACACCAATGTGTCTCACTCAGGCCAGTGAGCCCTCAGTATGGAGGATCTAGAACATAAGAGCGGCCATACGGGTCAGACCAATGGTTCATCTAGCCCAGTGTCCTGTCTTCCAACAATGGCCAGCGCCAGGAATCCCAGAGGGAATGAACAGAACAGGTGATCCCTCCCGTCACCCATTTCCAGCAGAGTTTAGGGACACCATCCCTGCCCATCCTGGCTAATAGCCATTGATGGACCTATCCTCCATGAATGTATCTAGTTCTTTTTTAAAGTCCTGTTAAAATCCTGGTCCTCACAACATCCTCTGGCAAGGAGTTCCACAGGTGTGCATTGTGTGACAAAATACTCCTTTTTGTTTGTTTTAAACCTGCTACCTATTAATTTCATTTGGTGACCCCTACGTTCTTGTATTATGGGAGCAAGTAAATAACTTTGTCTTAGTTACTTTCTCCACACCAGTCATGATTTTATAGACCTATCATATTCCCCCCTAGTCTCCTCTTTTCCAAGCTGAAAAGCCTCACTTTTATTAATCTCTCCTCCAATGGCAGCCTTTCCATACCCCTAATCATTGTTTCCCTTTTCTAAACTTTTTCCAATGCCAAGATATCTTTTTTGAGATGAAGACACAATCAGCAGAAGGGACAGATCAGAATTCAACTCCCCCTGGGATCCGAGGCCTAATTCATTAATTTTGCAGTGTGGCTGTCGCTTGGACCCAGTTCATAGACTTGAGCCCCGAGAGTCCACCAACTCTACCCCACACTCCTTTGGGCCAGTGTCCTTTGGCTTTTCCATCCCAAGACTAGACAATCAACTCCCAGGAATCAGAAGCAACCCCACCCTTGGTACGAGCATAGCTGCTCAGTATTAAATCCTTCCATTTTGTTCGGACTGAACTGAAAACAGAGCAAACTGTCTCTGCATTGGCCAAGGCCACCGACAGGAAGTCTTTCACCATGTGTACTGCTACCTGGTCACAGGACCACAGCCAGATTCGGGAACATCCCATCCTATCTGCAATCCAACAGCCTTCGTCCTACATCAGAGCCTGAACACACACCACAGTGCATGCCCGACTGTCGACCCATGCTTTGAGACTCACCGCTGAGGGTTCTGAAACACAGTGTAAGATGAAGCCTTGGAAGCTCACCTGCCATTTAGAGCTGGCTCTTCATATTGAAACGCTTATCACCAGCTCACTTTGTTCTTGCCAGATCAAGATTTGGTTTCTATGCGTGTACCTGATTTGAGACGTTCCAAGGATTTGAATGGGCATAATGGTCGCTGGGCCATATCCTCAATTGGTGTAAACCCACACAGCTCCACTGACTTCAAAATGCTCTTAACAGATCCAGAGGGTAGTTAGTATCCCAAGGGGACTGGCTTGGTTTATCGATCACAACCTAAATCTTAACACAAGGCTGGCCTCTCAGCTGTGAAATCCCTTCTCCATAATCCCAGCAGACCTAGGAAACCAGAGGAAGGGAATATCACATGACCCTCTCATGCCTTTTTCACATCACATGGTCCAGTCGTCATATGTGCTCAGCTCACCAAATTCAGATCTGAGCTTGACCTCAGCTTTACCCTGACATTTACCAGCTAGTAATGCAAACAGTTTGGTAACAACCACATGCAGAAAAGGGGTCCACAGTCTTGAAGTAGATGCAGGGAATCCTCTGGCAAATAAAGGATGGACAAGATGACTGGTTAGCCCAGAAAATGACTCTCTTGTGTTGAAAGTGGCCATCAGATCCGGGCTGGAAAACAAACCCTTTCCCCCTACGAGCCCCCTGCAGAAATGCCAATCGAATTTAGCCTCACCACCCCTCTGTAATGCCAGATACAAGGGTAGCAGGACTAAATATCAGTGGCGTCGCAACCCCATGCACCACATCACATCAAAAGCCAAACCTGGCTTGCTGGCAACACTCCCCTTTCTGCCACCGGCAGCTGTGCAGGAGTCATTACTGCACATGGTTAGATACAAAATTGGTATCCACATCGGCATCTACAAAAATGGTTCGCAGATATCTACATCCATGGATGGAGATACCAGCAGAGACCTGTGCATTTGCAGAGTTCTAGACACAACATGGCTGTGTCTAGACGGCATCCCTTTTGCGGAAAAGGGATGCAGATTAGACACGTTGCAATTGCAAATGAAGAGGGGATTTAAATCTCCCCCACTTCATTTGCATGAACATGGCTTCTGCTTTTTTCCCGCTCAGGGCTTTGCCAGCAAAAAGCGCCAGTCTAGATGGAGATCTTTTGGAAAATAAAGCCTTTTCCGAAAGATCCCTTATTCCTGATTTTAAGAGCCAACGTGTCTCTGCATCTCTGTGCTGCAGAGGGATAAGAAACAGGGATATCTGGACCCTGGTAGGGATGTAAACATTTTTTTTTTAAACAGTAATGATGTAGCCAATTGAAATTCAATCAGTGAATGGTTAAACGCTTTGCGGGCTGCTGGCTCAGTGGCCTGGCTCAGTAGAGAGCTGCAGCAGCAGGAGAAATGTAGGGTAGGAATGTTAAATTACGGTTACCTGGCTAATCATGTAGTCGATATAATTTGTGTTGACTACACCATTAGTCGATAAGGACAGCTCTGCAGAGCCACAACAGGGGGTAGCTCCAGGAGCCGGCTCAAGCCGGGACTGAGCAGTCCCAGCTCGTGCTGGCTATGGGAGCCACCCACATTGCGGCTCTGCCTTTTAAATGTATTAAGAGCCATGAGGCTCTTACTGCCTTTAAAATGCAGAGGTGCAGCATCCCAGACCAGCACGAGCCAGGTCTGCTCGGTCCTGAGTCCAGCAGCCCCTGTTCGAAGGGGGGGCCCCCCATCTACCCCCATGGACAGAGGCTGCTGCTGGAGCAGCCTCCCCTATCTGCCCCACTGCTTCTGATAGAGGCAGCAGTGGGGGAGGGAGAATTTTAATCCAGCTCTCCCCAGCATTGGCTCCTGTTCCACCCCCTTGCTGCCTCTCATAGAGGGGCAGCAAGGGGTGGGGGAAAAAGCGAGAAGTCGATACTCCAGTTGAGTACCCGATAAGCTTACTTGCTATCATCCCTCATGCAGGGCTAGGGAGCCTGTGCCATTGCTGGAGCCAGGGTACCTGGTCCATGCACTCAGGGCTGAGCTGGCTACTCCCTCCCAGGGGCCCAGGGCAAGGGGAGGAAGCAGAACTAGATGAGGGAGACCCAGAGAAGTCGGATTGTGGAGACTCTCTCGTGCATGACAGAACAGTTGAATTGGCATGTGTGATGGGAATCAGTGCTGCACTCATTAAAAGTTGAGGGAGGGAGCTCTCCAACAAAAACCGGCACGGGCCCATTTTTCTGTTCCTCCACCATGGCTCCAGCCATTGAAATTGCACTTCAAAGCTTCGGTCACACTTCACTTGGATTACACTTCACTCCACTGCACCTAAAAGGCGCGGCAAGGGCTTATTTCACAGACATCTGCCTATGTGGCATCAAATTGGAACAACACACCTAATTTGTCAGCTCCATGGCCCTGTATGTCGCCTGTCCTAAGCACATTGGAAGGCACAAGAAAGAAAAGAGAGAGATCTTGCATACCTCAGCCATTCTTACCCCATCCCATGGCCATTTTCAGTGGGGTCGACAGCCACTGCGGGCCTGAAGGCAAGATGTGGGGAGGGGGCTGGCTCCACATCCCTGGAAGGGGCTAGGCCAGCATGGAAGGGATGGGGATGGGGGCAGCCAGTCCTCAGTGCTGCCCAGAGCACGATGCTGCCCCCCCATTCCCCAGCTTTCAAAGCTGCCTGGAGCGCCTGCGGAGGCCTGGGATTCTGGCCACTGTAGGAGCAGCGGCAGCTGCAGGCCCCTTTGAAACACTGAGTCCCAGTGCAATTGCCCCCTTTGTCCCTCTCCCCTGCCCACTGTTAGCGAGCCTGGTCATTTTCTGGATTTGAACACAAGCTACCTTTAATATTCCCAGGTGGCCGGGAACAGATGCACTGCTCCTACTGTGGCAGCAGTTCTGAAAGGAATGGAAACAAACTGTTTTTAGAAAGGTATATAAAAGAGGCTCTGCAAATGTATCCGGTAACTGTGACCCACAATGTTGAGGGCCATTACTCCATAAACTCTCCTCAACACTACAGAGCATTTTGCCTGAGTCAAGACCAAGTGGAATCTGAATCCTTAGGATTTGGCCTTGAGACTGCATAGGCAAAACGACACTACTTTAGAAGATAAAATAAAAAAAGAACAAGTTAAAAATCACTTAGAAAAGTTAGATGTCTGCAAGTCACTAGGGCCTGATGAAATGCATCCTAGAATACTCAAGGAGCTGACAGAGCAGGTATCTGAGCCTTTAGCTATCATCTTTGCAAAATCATGGAAATCGGGAGAGATTCCAGAAGACTGGAAAAGGACAAATCTAGTGCCCATCTATAAAAAGGGAAATAAGAATAAACTAGGGAACTACAGACCAGTCAGTTTAACTTCTGTGCCAGGCAAGATAATGGAGCAAGTAATGAAGGAAATCATCTGCAAACACTTGGAAGATAATAAGGTGATAGGGAACAGCCAGCATGGATTTGTAAAGAACAAATCATGTCAAACCAATCTAATAAGCTTTCTTTGATAGGATAACGAGTCTTGTGGGTAAGGGAGAGGCGGTGGATGTGGTATACCTAGACTTTAGTAAGGCATTTGATACAGTCTCACAGGATATTCTTATCAATAAACTAGGCAAATACAATTTAGATGGAGCTACTATATGGTGGGTGCAAAACTAGTTAGCTAGTAAACTAGTTAGTTTACTCTCAGAGAGTAGTTATTAACAGTTCACAATCCTGCTGGAAGGGCATATCAACTGGGGTTCTGCTGGGGTCTGGTTTTGGGACCAGTTCTGTTTAATATCTTCATCAACGATTTAGATATTGGCATAGAGAGTACGCTTATTAAGGTTGCAGATGATACCAAGCTGGGAGGAGTTGCAACTGCTTTGGAGGATAAGCCCATAATTCAAAATGATCTGGACAAACTGGAGAAATGGTCTGAGGTAAATAGGATGACGTTTAATAAGGACAAATGCAAAGTGCTCCACTTAGGAAGGAACAATCAGTTTCACACAGACAGAATCGGAAGCGACTGTCTAGGAAGGAGTACTGCGGAAAGAGATCTGGGGTCATACTGGACCACAAGCTAAACATGAGCCAACAGTGTGATGCTGTTGCAAAAAAAGCCAACATGATTCTAGGATGCATTAACGGGAGTGTGGTGAGCAAGACACGAGAAGTCATTCTTCCGCTCTACTCTGTGCTGATTAGACCTCATTTGGAGTAATGTTTCCAGTTCTGGGCACCACATTTCAAGAAAGATGTGGAGAAGGTCCAGAGAAGAGCAACAAGAATAATTAAAGGTCTAGAGAATATGACCTATAAAGGAAGACTGAAAGAATTGGGCTTGTTTCGTTTGGAAAGGAGAAGACTGAGAGGGGACATGATAGCGGTCTTCGGGTATCTAAAAGTGTGTCACAAGGAGGAGGGAGAAAAATTATTCTCCTTGGCCTCTGAGGATAGCAATGGGCTTAAACTGCAGTGAGGGAGGTTTAGGTTGGACAATAGGAAAAAGTTCCTAACTGTCATGGTGGTTAAACACTGGAATAAATTGCCAAGGGTGGTTGTGGAATCTCCATCTCTGGAGATTTTTAAGAGTAGGTTAGATAAATGTCTATCAATCTAGATGGTACTGGGTCCTACCATGAGGGCAGGGGACTGGACTCAATGACCTCTTGAGGTCCCCTCCAGTTCTAGTGTTCTATGATTCTAGGAATAAACTCTTCAAAACACCTTTTAAAGTAATCCATGTTTGTCTCTTGAGATCAATGTACAGAAAGCTCTAAACAAAGCCATGGGACAACTCTGCCATACAATCGGAAAATACTCAACTAGCAGATGATGGTATTATACAAACAACGATAGAAGCCAGGGGGAACAACTGGGCAGGAAAGACTTACCTGAATGGAGCAATGCAACACTTCAGCTTCTTTTTGTCTTTCAATATATCTGAGTTCTCCGGGAGTAGATTCCATCCTAATCCAGTCATCTTCAGATGCAGGGGCCAGCTCAAAGATGTCTAGCCAACAGCAGTATATATTACTACAGTAAATCTCAGTCTGTCCATGTGCTCTAAGCAAGAGAAGGTCTGCTGTCCTGGGCATAGTGCAACAATCTTCGAGTCACAATTCCTGGGTTCCACTCCAGAACCTACTAGTGAGTCACAGCAAGACTAGATGCCAAGCTTACAGATAATTTTTAGAAGCATTTGCTATTTTTTCCGCTTCAGTTTTTGGATGCCCATGCTGGGACAGCTCAGTCCCAGTTCCGCACTTGATAATGCATGCATATCAGGAGTTAACACTTTTATAGTCAAGGGAATTGCACAGGTGCACAACTAACGTGAGAGGAGAACCAGGCTTTGAACAATGGAACCTTTGGGGTTCCAAAGTCAACTGGAGCTTTGGTGCACTATAGCTCTGTAAAACAGGGAAAAAGCTGGTACCGAGAAAGGGAGGCATCCAAAACCAGTGAATACTTCTGAAAATTGTCTTCCTACTACTTTCAGTCTTCCGAGACTGATCAAACCTTCGGACCGCTACCCCTTCCTACTTCTCCATGTAGGAATTAAGGATACTGCCAAGAATGGTCTTCAGCATGTCACTGAAGATTATGTAGTGCTGGGAAGAAGGATCAAGGAGTTTGAGGTTCAATTCGTGTTCTCGTCCATTCTCCCTGTTGAAGGAAAACGTCCAAGTAGGGATTGTCAAATCTTGGAAGTAAATGTGTGGTTGCGCAGGTGGTGTCGGAGAGAGGGCTTTGGATTCTTCAACCATGGGATGCTGTTCCAGGCACAAGGATTGCTGGGAAGAGACGGGATCCACCTAACAAAAAGAGGTAAGAGCATCTTTGCAGGCAGGCTTGAAAACTTAGTGAAGAGGCTTTAAACTAGGTTCATTGGGGGACAGTGACCTAAGCCCTGAGGTAAGTGGGATACTGGGAAGAAGCACAAGGAGGAAGGTGCAACAGAGGAGGACCCCGGATTCAAACAGAGAAGGTAGGACAATCAACTAGTTATCTAAGATGTCTGTACACGAACACAAGAAGCCTGGGAAACAAGCAGGAAGAATTAGAAGCCTTGGCACAGTCAAAGAGTTATGAGGTGATTAGAATAACAGAGACTTGGTGGGATGACTTGCATGACTGGAACACTGTCATGGAAGGGTATAAACTGTTCAGGAAGGACAAGTGGGGAGAAAAGGAGGAGGAGTTGCATTGTATGTAAGAGAGCAGTATGATTGCTCAGAGCTCCAGTATATAGAGGGAGAAAAGTCTGTTGAGAGTCTTTGGGTTAAGCGTAGAGGTGGGAGCAACAGGGGTGATGTTATGGTTGGTGTCTGCTATAGACCTCGAGATCAGGTGGGTGAGGTAGATGAAGCTTTCTTCAGACAACTAAGAAAAACTTCCAGATAGCAGGCCCTGGTTCTCATGGGGGACTTTAAACACCCTGACATCTATTGGGAGAGCAATACAGCAACACACAGATAATCCAGGAAGTTTTTGGAGAATGTTGGGGTAACTATCCCAATGCGCAGTAAGAAAAGCAAATGTGGTTGGCAACCAGCTTGGCTTAGCAGTGAAATCCTTGGTGAGCTTAAACACAAAAAGGAAGCTCACAAGAAGTGGAAACTTGGACAGATGACTAGGGAGGAGTATAAATATATTGGTTGAGCGTGCAGGGGTATAATCAGGAAGGCCAAAGCGCAATTGGAATTGCAGCTAGCGAGGGATGTGAAGGGTAACAAGAAAGGTTTCTACAGGCATGTTAGCAATAAGAAGGTGGTCAGGGAGGGTCTGGGGCCCTTACTGGATGAGGAAGGTAACCTAATGACAGATGATGTGCGAAAAGCTGAAGTACTCAATGCTTTTTTTGCCTCTGTCTTCACAGACAAGGTCAGCTCCCAGACTACTACACTAGGCAATGCAATATGAGAAGAAGGTGGGCAGCCCTCAGTGGAAAAAGAACAGGTTAAGAACTAGTTAGAAAAGTTGGAAATCCATGGGGGTGGATCTAATGCATCTGAGCGTGCTGAGGGAGTTGGCTGATGTGATTGCCGAGCCATTTGCTATTATCTTTGAAAACTTGTGGTGATTGGGGAAGGTCCCAGATGATTGGAAAAAGGCAAATGTGATGCCCATCTTTAAAAATGGAAGGAGGACAATCTAGGGAACTACAGACCAGCCAGCCTCACCTTAGTCCCTGGGAAAATCATGGAGGGGAGCCTCAAGGAATCCATTCTGAAGCACTTGGAAGAGAGGAAAGTGATCAGGAACAATCACTATTTGAACTCAAAGGGGTGGGTGGGTGCCAGTCCGCCCACTTCTAAAAAGCTGCTCCCCAACCTTGCAGGAGGGATGACTGGGCCCTGGGTTCAACTAATTACGGGGGGGACAAATAATGAAAAACAAGGTCAAGGGGTGCAGATCAGAAACTGTCAACATGGATTCACCAAGGGCAAGTCATGCCTGACCAACCTGATTTCCTTCTTTGACAAGGTAACTGGCTCTGTGGATATGGGAAAGTCAGTGGATGTGATAAACATTGACTTTAGCAAAGCTTTTGATACGGTCTCCCACAATATTCTTGTCAGCAAGTTAAGGGAGTATGGATTGGATAAATGGACTGTAAGGTGGATAGAAACCTGGCTAGATTGTTGGGCTCAACAGGTAGTGATCAACGGCTGAATGTCTGGGGATAATCATACTGCATTTGTTTATTTAAAACTGTAAGCTGTTTAGAGCAGGGGCTGTCTGTAGATTGCGTAGTATAATGATCCTCTAGCTGCTACTGTAGTTTGACAGGTAGGGATACTGAAACTTAGGAGCACAAAGTCACGTGGTTAAGAGTAGATAGCAAGTTATCAGCAGATCTGGACACATCTCCCAACTCTCAGTTCAATGTATGAGCCCTCAGACAAAGCCTCCAAAAGACAAAGAGGCCTGCAAGACACTCAGAAGAGAAGGAATAGAATTTCTAATTCAGCTGAAGCAGCAGTGCAGATTTCGAATCCACTGTTTTCTGTGAGCGGGGGCCGACGATGTGATGTCAAATAAGCTTTACATTCCCTGTTCAGATACGTTCGTCTTTTTGAAAACAGAGAGAGAGAGAATTTTTCTTGGCTGTTGCTCCTGCACACAGCTCTGTGGACTGTACCCTCTAAGCATTTGCTCCCAGGTGATTTGGATCAGGATATACCAGGAAGTTTGCTTTTCGCTGCCTCAGTCAACGCGTGGGTGTGTAAACACTGCCCAATTTCACTGCAAGTTCGACGCCTTTAAATGGGGACTTTCACATTAGTCAGACTTTAAAAACCACATCGTATTTAAACAGAAAATCCATTTCCCTTTCCATCAGCTGCAGCAACCATGGAAGATATTTCTGTTTGAACAAGTGGGTCCTGCCCATCCATTACCTCCTCCCATGCAATAGGTTGGCTGGTGAAGTCATGAGGCTGGATTTGCAACAATGACAAGGGTTTGTCAGGACAAAGGCACTGTAGATCCCACATGAAGGAGCATGCCGACAGCATACAATTTTCTCTGCCTAGAAAACATTGGGGAGGAAGACATGACTCTCCCTTACACGGTGGCAACTTTGGGTTGCTATACTGGTGCAAAGCTAGTTTAGTTGAATGCTGGAGGGATCTTATAATATATGAGACTCCTAGAGCCACAAATGCAGCTCTTATCCCACCTTCTGCAGCATAAGAGGTGCGATCTGGGGAAGGAGGTGCAGTTCTCGCCGCTGGCATTCCTCACCTGTTGTACTGGTCACTGGTGGCCACTGGTAAGAACTGGTTAGGTCAGGTGCTCAGTAGCAAGGGGAATCTTTGTCATCGCTAGTGCTCTGCTACACGGAACGCACCCCTCTGGGTGCTTCAGATCAGGTCCTTTATAGCTGGGATTTCTGAAGCAACCTAAGGCTATGTCTACACAGCAGCATTATTTTGGAATAACTAACGTTATTCCGAAATAACAAAGAGCATGTTCGCACTGCAAGCCATTATTTCGAAATACTGTTAAGCTCAAGGACTTTTTACTCCCACTCCCGGAACCCTCATTTCACAAGGAGTAAGGGAAATCGAAGGAAAAGTATTCTTCCTTCAACTTCCTGCTATATAGACAGTACCAAAAGCCGAATTAAGCTATTTCAACTTCAGCTGCACAATTGACGTAGCTCAAGTGGTGTAGCTTAATTTGACTTTTGCCCTGCTGTGTAGACGTGCCATAAGAGAGTTGGGTATTTCAAATCCCACGGAAAAAAACCACCCATAGGCTGGGAATGTCCAAGGGGTTAAATACCCAAGCCCTATGTGTCTCTGGGCTAGATTTTCAAAATAGCTCAAAGCTGAATTTATTTGACAGCCGAGCCCCAATGGCGGTCGATGGTGACCACTTAAACTGTTCTCACGGGCAAACCCTGCTCTTCTCTGTTGTAATTCCCCTTCATGGAGTGCTCCCATCACACCCACAAACCATGTATGTTCCTCAAAATAGGACCTAGGATAGGCTTGGGTGGCACCTACATTTTGAGTTAGCAATGTGTTCCACCCAGTAACACTGCCACAAGGTCTCAACACTGGTGTAGCCCAGATAGGACATCAGGATTTAGAGTTAGGAACCAATGTGAAGACTGGGGGATTACAAAATGTTGGGCAGATAAAAGCTTTCTTCTGACAAATCCCCCAACGGCAAGCGGCATGGAACTTAAGTGATCTCCCTTGAACGACTGAAGCTCTCATTCACCCTGCTGGGATCTCTGCCTAACGGATTATTTAAAATAAATGAATCGAAAGCAGCTAGATGGACTGAGTTCATTGAAACAGTAAAGAAACCCCCTGCAATAGCAGCGCTCCTAGGTCCTCTTCCTTTATTGCAAATTAAACCCATCTCAGCCCACATAGGAATTACATTCCCCTACAGTGACCTGCAGGAAATCCATTAAAAATACATTCTGCCAGTTACAAATCTTCATGTCAGCAGCCACAGGGGAGGGAATTAATGAAGGGCAAAAACACTCACCCCCACACACGCCCCTCCTCCTCCCCTCTGGGGCAAGAGCATGGAGGATTTATAGGCTGAGAGATCTGGGGGTCTGGAACAAGCAGGACCCGAGCTCTGTCATGAAACTGAAAGAGACTACGACAGGGCGGGATTTACTCAAAGTGCTGTTTTCAATTTATTTTAAAACATAAATGTTGTCTGTCTCTCCCCCCAGCCCTCCAACAAAAAGCTATAAAGCCACAGATGCAAAGGGGCTCTGGAATTGCACACAATAGATCTGGATTCCCTGGGGGATCTGGGGACAATTTTGCCCCACTGCAAGCTCTTCTTGAAAACTAAGAGCCAAACTGCTTTTATATCCCCTAGGCCAGATTTTCAAACACTGGTGTCTTGGCAGCATCCAAAAATAATGAGCCTGTAAAGGGGGGATTCCTTTCATCCCCCCTCCCCTCAGTTGGCTTCATGTCTCTCCCTATTTCTGGAGCAAAACTCCTCCTTCTCATTCATCCAATCTCTTTCCTTATGGCTCCAGGATCAAGATGTAAATCTAGGCCGCTTCGTACATTGTAGGCAGATTTATAGGAACTTGGTCCAAATCACACATGCCTAAATTCAGAGGTGATTGGATTCCAACTTGTTTGTGAAAATGCCATGTACACTTATGACATGACATCCATGAGAGGGATGGGGAAAGCTCTCCCCACATCCACCTCATCACCATGATATCGGAGCACCTCACACACATTAATCAGTTTATCCTCAGCACCTTTATACAGAGACAGATTAAGGGATCTAGCTCTTAGATAACTCTTTCCATCAGTAGATCTCATATGGATTCTACAGAGATCAGCTATTCAAGGTTTCGTGCTTCATTGCAGGCACTCCTGCGTGGTCTTCATGCAGTCCAGCGGCATGCATGGCCTTTTGCACTTCTTGCTCGGAGGAATGGCTTTCCTTCGTTCCCCTGATGTCCTGTTGGCACTGAATTCTCAGTCCTGGAAACGCTAAGAACTGCTCCAGTTACATCTCCAAGGCATTGCCTGTTATATTTTTGGAAAGTTTAGCAGAATAATTATCAGATTATGCATGATTCGCGGGGAGCCTTGTCGGTAAATCAGTTCCGCTTGAGGTTAGTCTGCTGCCGTTTAGGAACAGTTCTGTGAATTGAGTTCATCCTTAGAAAATTAATAAAATTCAACCCTTCTGACCAAAATGATACGTTTGCCTGAATATTAAACAGATGAAGATCATTGCTAACACCTCTACTTCTAGGCCATGCCAATCTCAGTTCATATGAAGATTAATACCTCATGTTACAGAGGTCATAGGGCAGCTCCAAGACCTTATGGTAAATCCAGAGAATTTACCTTTCCAATGACACCTGGTAAGACCTTTAATTCCTAATACTGCAGGTCAGTGGTTCTTGATTTCTTCAGCTTTACGGCATGACAAGCTATACAAATGCTGCCAGAGAGCTGCCTATGTTAGGACTAATCATTTTTAGGGACTGATCCCACATCAATTTTTCAGCTGGGACCATCCCTGAGCTGGTAACATGCTGCTATGTAGTGCGACTGCCGTCTCTACCCTCTCCCTCTGTCTCCAAAGGCCAGGGCAGTTTTCCCTTATCGCCTTCTGAGGAGATATCTTTTATCATTCCTTGCTAATCTGAGGAAATCTCTCACACTTCCTTGTATTTCAGACACTGGAGCAGAAAGTGACTCTCTCTGTTCTTTGTTATTATCCATGTCCTTAGTACCAATCTTTTGTTTTTAATTCTATGCACTTCTAGAATGCCTTTGGCATCAGACTCTCAAAGCATTTATGAGCAACAGCGGCTTAATCCTCCCATCTCCTCTGTAGTAGTATTATCACCATTTTACAGATGGGGAAACTGAGGCAAGGAGCTACATCTCAGAGAGGCATGTACTTGGGGTGGTTAGCTCCTCCCATTGCCACAGTTACATTCTATTTTTAGCATGATTGCTCAGGCTGACCTACTACAAATGTTTCTCCTCAAGACAGGAATTGCACCTCCCCCAGGTTTAAGTGTAGAGCTACCCTTATGGTACCTCAGGATAGCAGCTGCCATTCAACTACACATGCTTGGTGCAACAATGTACATGGGTGTGAATGTGCACCGATGGATGCAAATTATAAGATACACACTCTGGGTGCAGAGCACACGCACAAGTGGGTCACCGGTACAGAAAAACGTGGGTCTCTGAATGCATATGTAGGACACAGGCTGGCAAAGATATTTACCCACTGTTCTTGCCCCTAGTCTCACCTCCTGAGAGCCCACTCTGCTTTGTAGCCTCACTGCTCCCGCTGACAGCCTCAGGAAGTTTTGCCACCAACTTTAACAGAGCCAGAATTTCAACCTGAGTTTTTTGGACTCACAGGAAGCAAATGAATAAAATAAATGGGGAGCTGCACACATGGAGACTCTACAATTGTTGTAGACACTGTATCCTGCAGCTGCTAGTACCTCCTACCACACTCCACAGACACAGGGGGATTTTTATTAGCTCTGACAGTTCTAAGGTTAATACCCTTGCAGCTGACAGGCACTAAGCCAGAGCCTTGTATAAGCTTGAGATATGAAAACAATCAGCCACTGCTCATGCCATTACTGCCCCCAGACTATAGAGCACAGGAGAAATTCCTGCCATTCCAGAGAGGGCAAAGGGACCAGGACGGGTGACCTCCTTTTGTTTAACTGCAGCCTCACTTGGCCCAGGAAAACCTTCCAAATTATTTGTGACTTTCATCGATAAAACACATTGTGAAGGAGGGACAAAGGGTGGGTTTGGGGATTTGGAGGGTCAATAAAACGTGGCGGAATGCCTTTGTTAAGGAAAATCATATACCATATCTAGAGGAGAAAAAGACACTGGATAAGCAAAACCAAATTTTCATCTGTGCCTTCTTTTATTGCTGTGCTGTTAAGACTGCTCGTATGATGAACACAACACAAGACTTTACATAGATAGAGACCAACTGTAGATTAACAGAACCTGAATTTGGTGTCTATAATCCTGGGGTATAAAGGAGGCCCCTTATGAGTAAGGTAAGTTCCACCAACCACAATTCGAGTTGCAGGTGTACAGCATTCTCTGAAAATCGTGCCACATGACTCCTTCTGAATTGATCAGTAGAGGGAAAAATACTTTAAATAGTGCTTTTCATCCACAAGCCTCAAAGCATTGTGCAAAGATGGTGAAGTTCCACTATTCCCCTTTTATAGTTGGGGAAACTGAGGCACCTGGCCTACAGATCGCATTTTTTAAAAAGTGATCTCTGAAGTTGGGTTCTCAACCTCAGATCCTTTGACAAGATTTTCAGCATTACAGAGTACTCACCGCTCTAAGTGAACTCAGTGGGATCTGCAGGAGCTCAGCTGCTTGGAAAATACATTGCTTAAACTGCAATTTTGGGTAACACTGATTTGCCCCCTGCATCAATTCCTCCCCTCCTCCCCCCGCGCCGCTCCCTCTTTATGTACATCTGCCTCTCAATCTAACTACATATGTGCAATTCCTTCAGGCCAAAACACTGCTGCCATTCAGCACCAGATTTTCATCTACCTCCCCCTGTAACTCCCATTGTTTTCAAAGGGAATCAGTGAATACTCTTTCCAAAAGGTGGCCACTCACTGAGGTGCCTAAATGGGGCTGAGCGCTTCTTAAAATTGCGTGGGCCCGGGCAATCCAGTTAAACCTTGTCTTTATGAGAAGTGCCAGCTAGGAGTCACCTTTTGTCTTCTAATCTTTTCCCAAGGTGCCCTTGGTCTAGCCTCCTGTCACCTAGAATGAAAGGCTGCTGCCATCTGCCGGCGAACTTAACAGAGTCCTGCAGCCTCCCAAATCGTCAGACCCTCCCAGCAAGATGTACAAGTGTCTCCCATGTGCATTGATTGCAGGCAATGGCTCAATACAGCTGTTAGCTGCTTAGGAGAGGGCTTCTCAGACAAGGGAACTGTATCCCTGTGCAGAAAGCCAGCACCACCTAAGTCCTCAATATAGTGGTACAGAGATCCGTGTTAACCCTCAGCACAAGGGAAAAAAATCACACCCAGAGTCAATGAAAGGGTTAACCTCTGTGCCCATTTAGTCTCCTCAGACCTCTCTGAAGCAATAGCACCCATATTTCATATCGGCTGAGAGGCCCAAACCCAGCTCAGAGCCCCACCATGCCAGGTGCTGTCCACCCGTAGTAAAAAAACAGGCCCTGTCCCAAACTGCTTATGACTTAGACGGGAGCAGAAACAAAAGCACTGAGAAGTAAAAAATGACAGCAAAGCAAGTCTATGGCAGAACAGTAGCTGGAGCACAGGTCTCCTGACGCCCAGCCCACCAGACAACATTGCACCTCATTAACTTCATTTAAATCTAGACACATCACCGCATTTTCATCACATTTGCATTTAAATAACTGCTGCAGTAGAGGATGTGCATGAATGCGGTAGAGTCCCCATGAGAAAGGAACGCATCTGCATGACTGTCCCTATTCCAAACATAACCCACCCTAGCGTCCCATGGCACCGCCATTCAGCAGGGCCTGAAAGCCTTCAAACCAAGGCTTTTCCCACTTGAATGACTGCACTTTGGCCCCAGTTTATGGCTACTATCCGGATGGAAAGCATCTGAGGCTATGAAGATTCAGAAGGATGTGTTGGGGGGAAAGAGGTTTGTTTTGACAGAGACTGCGGCAGGGAGCTCACAGACAGACCAGAGATAGGCAAGGGTGCTACAGAGGTGGGGGGATCCTGCTACAGAAGGGCTCTCAGAGGCAGATGAGGCTTCTGTGGGTGTTACTCCATAGAGAGTCCTGCAAACTCTCTAGCTACTTTCACTCCTAAGGGCAGTGGTTCTCAGCCTGTGGGTTGGGACTAGAGATGTGTTAGTGTCCACGTTTATACAGTTAACTGATGAGCCTGGGCTCATTGGTTAACCTTCATGGTTACATGCAAGTTCCCCCCTCTCCCCCAACACACACACAGCTGGCTCTGTATCAGGGGGAGAGCAGATGGGAGCTGGTGCTCGCGGGGAGCCTCCTGCCCTACCCCCACCCACATGTAAACATCTAATCGCTGATCAGACGTTTACTAAAAAGCCGCATTTTAACATTCCTAGTTAGGACCCCCTTTTCATGAGGTTGCAGGGTTGGCATTAGATTTGCTGGGGTCTGGGCCCAAATCCTGAGCTCCAGCACCCAGGACCGAAGTTGAAACCTGAGGTCTCCAGTTCTGGGCAGCAGCACTCGGGCTTTGGCTTCAGCCCTGGGTGGTTGGTGGATTTCAGGTTAAAGGCTTTCTGCTCAGAGCTGAAGCCCCTGGGCTTTAGTTTTGCCCCTGCACTCCCAGCATGGGATGGGGCAGCTCAGGCTTTGGCTAGGGTGGGGTCCGGCTTGTTTCCCCACACCTGGGTAGTAATTTTTGTTGGAGGAAGGGGGGTCACTATGCCATGAAGTCTGAGAACTGCTGCCTTGAGCAGAGATAGGCAATAATTTTTGGTGTGGAGACACTCCAAGATTTTGGAAAGTGGCCAAGGGCCACACTTTTCTTTGAAGGGGTCTGGGATGCAGGTTTTGTGCAGAAGGGCACACAGGCTAAGGGACTGGGGTGCAGGAGGCAGTGTGAGGTCTGAGAGGGAGTTTGGGTAGAGGTGGGGATTATGACCTGGGTCAGGGGACTGGGGTGTAGGGTCAGGGAGGGAGTGTGGGTGCAGGAGAGAATTTTGGCCTGGGGGAGGAATGTAGAGAGGGTACAGAGTCTGGGGTGGGAGTTATGACATGGGTCAGGCAGTGCAGAAGGTTTGGGTGGTGATCTGGGGCAGGGAGTTGGAGGATAGGAGGGTCAGAGGTGCCAGCGGCTGGCTCTGGCTAGGAGGCACTTACCTAAGCATCTCCCAGACAGCAGCCCTGCAGCATCCCCAAGACAGGCTGGGCTCCTTGCCTGCTGCAACTCCAAACTATTTGAAAATCCAGGCTGTTCCCTCCATGTGGCTCTCAGCTCCAGTGAGGGGAGAAGCTTGTGCTGCTCAGCCCCCACCCCCGGTTGATCTCTCAGCTCCTATTGGCTGGTTGCTTGAGAGACTGGCTGGGGTCAGTTCTTATTGGCTGGTTGTTTTCAGCCAATAGGAGCTGAAGATTAGACTGGGGTGAGGAGATCACCTGAAGCCTTCCCTCCCTCCAGAGTAGAGAGTCAGGTGACAATATTCTTGCCATCAAGTTAAGGGAGTCTGGATTGGATAAATGGACTGTAAGATGGATAGAAAGCTGGCTAGACTGTCGGGCCCAACCGATAGCGATCAACAGCTCAATGTCAGGTTGGCGGTCGGTTTCTAGTGGAGTGCCCCAAGGATCAGTTCTAGAACTGGTTTTGTTCAATATCTTTATTAATGACCGGGATGAAGGGATGGATTGCACCCTCAGCAAGTTCCCAGATGACACTAAGCTAGGGGGAGAGGTAAATACCCTTGAGGGCAGGGATAGGGTCCAGAGTGACCTAGACAGATTAGAGGATTGGGCCAAAAGAAATCTGATGAGGTTCAACAAGGACAAGTGCAGAGTCCTGCACTTGGGATGGAAGAATCCCAAGCATTGTTACAGGCTGGGGACCAACTGGCTAAGTAGCAGTTCTGCAGAAAAGGACCTGGGGACTGCAGTGGATGAGAAGCTGGATATGAGTCAGCAGTGTGCCCTTGTAGCCAAGAAGGCTAATGGCATATTAGGTTGCACTAGGAGGAGCATTGTTAGCAGATCTAGGGAAGTAATTATTCCCCTTTATTCGGCTCTAGTGGGGCCACATCTGGAGTATTGTGTTCAGTTCTGGGCCCCAATTACTGGAAGGATGTGGACACATTGGAGAGGGTCTAGCGGAGGGTGACCAAAATGATTAGGGGACTGGAACGCATGACCTATGAGGAGAGACTGAGGGATTTGGGTTTGTTCAGTCTGCAGGAGAGAAGAGTGAGGGGGGATTTGAGAGCAGCCTTCAACTTCCTGAAGGGAGGTTCCAAAGAGGCTGGAGGAGGCTGTTCACAGTAGTGATGGATGGCAGAACAAGGAGCAATGGGCTCAAGTTGCACTGGGGGAGGTCCAGGTTGGACATTAGGAAAAACTATTTCCCTAGGAGGGTGGGGAAGCGCTGGGCTGGGTTCCCTAGGGAGGGGGTGGAGTCTCCATCCCTAGGGGTGTTTAACTCTGGGCTTGACAAAGCCCTGGTGGGGTTGATTTAGTTGGGATTGGTCCTGCCGGGGGGGCTGGACTTGACTCCTGAGGTCTCTTCCAGCTCTAGGATTCCTGGTAATTCATGCTTTAGCTCTTAGCATGGGAGCTGGCTTCCCCAGGAGTCTTCTAAATAGAGGCGATTGTGGATGGTATGCCCCCCCCCTATCTCTGTGAGGTTGGTTCAATCCTCAAAACGAGCTTGTTATGGAGCAGCCCATTTAGGACAGAGAAACGGGGGAGGACGGATAATAAAACTCCATTCAGTGATGGGGCGGGGGGGATCCCAACGAAGTAGGACAGTGACTTAGAGCTCGTAGGCTGCATGGGGGAAAGGCATCTCCCAAGCAGCCGCCTGCAGCCTCGCACGGGTGTAAAGAAGTGGAGCCCTTCCCCCTTGCCCTCAGGCAGTTGGTTGGGTCCAGTTTGAAGCTGGGCGCAGACGCTCACCGGACGCCCAACGGCAGTTCCGTTGAGGGGGCTCGAGAGCGCGGCCGGGCAGCCCCCTGTCGTGTCACCACCGCCCGGCCGCCGCTCCTCCACCTTCGCCCCGCCCCTCCGGGGAAGGCGCGAGGCCGCTTCTCCACCCCTCGCTGAGGCAAGGAGCCGTTGGGCGGCCCCCTCCCCCTCCCGCGCGGGCTGCCCTCTGGGCCCCGCTCCGCGGCCGGGTTGGGCTCTACCCCCCCCCCCCCCCGCTCTGCTCTCGGCCTGCAGCGGGGACACGATGTCGAACCCCGGAGAGGAGACGCCAGACCCCGAGACCGCGCCCTGCCGGCCCCGGCAGGCGAGGCCGGCCCCGGAGAGCCGCGACGGAGACGTGCCCAGCCTCCGCCCGCCGCAGCTGCCAGCCCGTAGGTGCCCCTCTGCCTAGAGGACAGCCCTAGCGCCGCCGTCCTGCGACGGGTCCGCGCGGGGAGGGCTGGGGGGGGGGAGGTTGGGAAGGGACCTGGACTAGGGCGGTGTCCAGGCCGGGGGGGGGGGGGGGGTTCTGCTGCTGCCTCTGCCTCCAACGTGGGGGCCGTTAGGGAGGAGATGGGTAACTGCCCCCCCCCCCAATGCATTAAACATAAGTTACCTGACTAAACGGGATTTTTACATCCCTCAACTACAGGACTGCTTTCCGCCCGGCCGGCCCGTTCTTCCACCCAGCTCTCCGCTAGGGCAGCGTCGAGACCGGCGGGATTTCGCCGACATACCTTTCACGGAAAAGGTTTTCCCTGACCAGTAGTTCTGCAAAAGCGCGTCTAGATCGGCACGGATGCGTTTGCGCAAGGAAGCCCCGATCGCTATTTTAGGCATCAGGGCTTTTTTGCGCAAAACAATTCTTCCCTGTCTATGCTGGTCCTCTGAAGCAGGTATTCTTGCGCAAGAGGGCTTTTTCCCGAGTGGGAGCATGAAAGGATTTGCGCAAGAAGCACTGATTTTGTACATTACAAAGTCAGTGCTCTTGCGCAAATTCAAGCGGCCAGTGTAAACAGCTGGCAAGTTTATGCGCAAAAGCAACTGCTTTTGCGCAAAAGCTTGCTAGTCTAGACGCACCCTAGGAGTCCTGCGGCACCTTATAGACTAGTGGTCCCCAACCATTTGATGTCACCGGGCACGAGGGGGCAGGGCTGCGCATATGCCACACCCCCATGAGCCATGTGCCTGGGGCCGGCACCCCCCATAGCTGCGTACCAGGGGCTGGCGCTCCCCATCGCCGCGCGCCCGGAGCACGGACGGCCGCTTCGCCGTGTGCCCAGGGATGACTCCCCTCCCCCCCCCCCCCATAGCTATGTGCCCGGGGCCGGCGCTCTCCATGCTCCGCGCACCCGGTGCCGGTGCTCACCATGCGCTGCGTGCTCGGAGCGCGGGCGGCCATTTCGCTGCGCGCCCCCCCCCACATAGCTGTGCGCCTGGGGCCGGTGTCCCTCCGCCATAGCCGCACGCCCAGAGCGCGGGCGGCTACTTTGTCCCGGGGCCGGCGCCCCCACCCCTATATAGCCGTGCACCCGGGGCCGGCGCTCCCTATGCGCTGTGCACCCGGAACACAGGTGGCCACTTCGCTGCGCTCCCAGGGCCGGCGCTCACTGTGCGCCATGCTCCCGAGGCCGGCTCCGGCACAGTGCATGCGCCACGTGTCCGGGGCCAAGCCAGCCCCGAGCACTTGGCGGGCGCACACAAATGCTCCTGCGGGCGCCATGGTGTCCGCGGGCACTGTGTTGGGGACCACTGTTATAGGCTAACCAAAGCGTTGGAGCATAAGCTTTCGTGGGCAAAGACCCACTTCATCAGATGCATGTAGTGGAAATTTCCAGATGCAGGTATAACTATGCAGGCCAGAATCAGGCTAGAGATGACAAGGTGGATCCAATCAGGGTGGATGAGGCCCACTTCCAGTAGCTGATCTGGAGGTGTGAATACCAAGAGAGGAGAAGCTGCTTTTGTAGTTAGCTAGCCATTCACAGTCTTCATTTAATCCTGAGTTGATTGTGTCAAACTTGAAGATGAACTGTAGCTCAGCAGTTTTTCTGAAGTCTGGTCCTGAAGTTTTTTTGCTACGGGATGGCTACCTTTAAATCTTCAATTGTGTGTCCAGGGAGATTGAAGTGTTCCCCTACAGGTTTTTATGTTTCCATTCCTAATATTTATACCTGCCTCTGGAAACTTCTACTACATGCATCTGACAAAGTGGGTTTTTGCCCACGAAAACTTATGCTCCAACACTTCGGTTAGTCTATAAGGTGCCACAGGACTCCTTGCTGATTTTGCAGATTCAGACTAACACGGCTACCCCTCTGATACTTAAGCTCTCCACTGGCTCTTTTGCCATTATAATAATGTGTGCAGTGACCAATCCTAGCTTTGTAATATGCTGAAGTGGAGCTGTGAGAAAGGAGACATACACAGCGTCAAATGGTCTTGTAGGCTATGTCTACACTGGTGGCTCAAGAAAACGTCCACACTGCCATGTGCGAACTGTGCTTTTGCGCAAGAGCATCCATGGCCATGTGGAGGCTCTCTTGCGCAAGAAAGCTCTGATGGCCATTTTAGCCATAGGGCTTTCTTGCGCAAGAAATCCCTGCAGAGCGTCCAAACTGCCCTCTTGCGCAAGAGCTCTTGTTAAAAAAGAGTGTAACTCTTGCGCAAGAAGCCCTCTCTTACCACGCCATACTGTAAATATTCTTGCACAAGAGCAGGTGGGCAGTGTGGACGCTTTCTGGAAGAATGGCCGTTCTTGCGCAATTTCCCACCAGTGTAGACATAGCCCTAGTGTCCTAAGCCTAATGTGGGATCCTAAGCTCTGCTTCCCATCCCGCTGCTAACCTTGTTGGAGGAGGGAGAACAGCCATCACGCTATTTTGCAAAGATTGCCCCAGGAAACAACAGTTTTACACTTCCCCTCATGTGTATGAAATATTTCTCTTTTACGTCATGCCCCAAAGTGCTTTTATCTATTTCTTCAAAGACTTCTTCAGAGCATGTTTCCACTAAACCTCTTTCATTGCCACTGTGAAGTTGGGCTGAAGTTTGATGGTCTTGCACAGCTTTCAGTAAATGAGACAGGTGCTGTTTTTCAATGGTCACTAGATGTCACTCTTATTTCATATATAAAAAGAGGTGGCTTTATTTGGTATAAAAGAAAGAGAGGCTCAGATCAAAACTGAATCTGGATTTTGGTCAATTCACAGCTTAATTCTCTCAGACAAGTTTAATTGTAACTTTGAGGAAGTATAGCCATCATTTCCTCATAACCACCAGGGACCTTTATTTTCCTCCCCCCCTCTCTGCTGCGGTCAAGGATTGGGGCAAGAGGTGCTACTAACTGGTGTGTATGTAGACAAGTGGGCAGAGCCTGCTGGCCACTCGCCTGCTAGTATGGCTGACCTCTGTGGCCACACTGCAGGATCTCTGCCTTGAAGGCTTACTGCCCACACTGGACACATTCATATCCCATTCCTCTGAACAGCAGCCCCTCCCTTTCCATGTTATAGAAAACAGTCCTTTTCCTGGGGCTTGTGGTTGTCCTGGCACAGCCAAACCTGGGCTTTGCTTTCAATTAGTAGAAGAGGAAGCTGCCTCTGTATCAGAGGTAGTAGCATGGGGCGGCAGGTGGGAACCAGTCTCCAAGGGGAGCATTTTAATAACTGTGTAAGTGCTAAATATTGTTGCAGCTACATGATTACTAAAATAACTGATATCTAACATCCATAGTTATAATTCAAAATGATCTGAACAAACTGGAAGAATGATATGCGGTAAATTGGATGAAATTCTACAAGGACAAATGCAAAATACTCCACTTAGGAAGGAACAATCAGTTTCATACATACAAAATTGGAAGTGTCTAGGAAGGAGTACTATAGAAATGGATCTAAGGGTCATAGTGGACCACAAGCTAAATATGAGTTAGTGTGACACTGTAGCAGAAAAAGCAAACAAACATTCTGGGATGTTCTGCAGGAGTGGTATAAGCAAGATATGAGAAGTAATTCTTCAGCTCTGCTCTGCACTGATTAGGCTTCAACTGGAGTATTGTGTCCAGTTCTGGGAATCACATCTCAGGAAAGATGTGGACAAATCGGAGAAGATCCAGAGAAGAGCAATAAGAATGATTAAAGGTCTAAAAAACATGACCAATGAGGGAAGACTGAAAGAATTGGGTTTCTTTAGTTTGGAAAAGAGAAGACAGAGGGGAGATACAAGGAGGAGGGAGAAAAATCATCTTCCTTAACCTCTGATGATACGACAAGAAGCAATGGACTTAAATTGCAGCAAGGGAAGTTTAGGTTGAACATTAGGTAAAACTTCCTGCCTGTCAGGGTGGTTAAGCAATGGAATAAATTGTCTATGCAGGTTGTAGAATCTCCATCATTGGAGATATTTAAGAGCAGGTTAGATAAACATCTGTCAGGAATGATCTTGATCAGTAATTCCCAGCCTTTTTATGCTGTGAACAGGCCAAACGCATTCACAAACTTTTGGCGGTCCATCATAATTTTATTTACATGTTGGCACTAGGGATGGTAAGCAACTGGTCGACTATCCAATAAGCAAAAGCTTTTCGGATAGTTGACACGCCGGTCAATTAGTCGCTTCCCCCCCTTGCTTCCTCTGTCAGAAAGAGGCAGCAAGGCGGGGGAGTGGAGGGGTGCTGGGGGGAGCCATCTTAAAATGCCGGTTCCCTCCAGCTCCGTGGGAGGGGGCAGGGGGCACAACAGCTGCGTTCCACATTTGAAATGTACAAGAGTCCCTGCTAGGTAGCACTTCCGCCTTTGAAATGTAGCAACAGCCCAGCAGGCTCTTGCTATGTTTCAAAGCGGAAGCAACCTTATCGACTAATTGATGGAAATTCCATTGACTATTTGATTAGTCGATTAATCTAATTTTAACATCCCTAATTTGCATATGCATTATGCAAAGAATGAATATGCAAATATTAAAATACAATGTTTCCTGTCCACCTAGCCCCATCCCAGCCCCTTGCTCTCCAGTGCCTAATACCCTTTGACCTCCACTCCTACGCCCTGTGATCCTTTAACCTCTGACCTCTACAGCCCATGCCAACACTCTCTTGCCCCATGACCCCACCATGCCCCCACCCCACACTCCCCAGAGAAAGAAGCTGCCCCCTCTAAGGAGCATGGCCATTACTGCATACCGGCAAGGGGAGCAGCTGTTGAGGGCACATATGCTCCCTCCTTCGTGCCCCCTCCATTCTCAAGCCATTTTGCATCCTCATGGGGGGGAAGAGCCCTAGCTGGGCTGCTGTTACCAAGGATGGAGGGAGGCACCTTCTGCTCCACCTCTCTTGCTGCTGCCTGAGTCTCAGTGCCACCGCTGGCAAAATTGCCTGTACAGGCAGGGCACCTCCTGCTGCTAGCTCAGTTCCGGCACAAAAAATGAGCCACCATAACTGCTGGTGCTGACCTGCTGTGAACAGCTGGCTTCAGCTCTGGCAGCTTCTGGGGCCCGGCAGCCAGCGGTTCACAGACCGGCAGTGGTCTGTGGATTGGTGGTTGGGAATTACTGATCTAGATCAGAGATGGGCAATAATTTTTGGAGGGGAACCACTTCACATATTTTGCTACCTGGTCACAGGCTGGCTCCGGCCCTCCACCAGCAGGAATGGGGTTGAGGCTACAGAAAAAGAGCATGACACAGATTGAGTGTGAGATTGAGTGTGTGGCAGTGTGTATATTTGGCAGAGACTGGGAGAGTATGCGTGGCAGTGTCTGTGTGTGGCACAGACTGGGTATGTGTGCTGGCTAAGTTTTTAAGAGAAGCCACACTATCTCTCAGAGAATGTGTCCTGCTCTGTTGTCTTCCCCACCCCTGTTCTGCGTGCCTCTGAGTCACATGCTTCAGATTGGAGCAGCTCTGTTGACTTATGTGTCTGTGTGACTGATTGTCTAGGACCCCAGCTCTGCAGAGATGGCATACATAGGCAGGGGAACACCACTGACTTCAGCATTCCCCTCCACCCCCATTCTCCTTCTCAGCTAGCAGGAGAATCCTGGAGGCAGCTGTAGGACAGAATGAGGGGAGGGGCAGCTGAACACACACTGCTGGCTGTAAGTATGTACCTCTGCTAATCAGCTGGGCAGACCAGAGAGGAATGCTTAGCAGGCAGGATCCAGCCCCCAGGACTGAATTTTCCCACCACCAGTCTATATGGTGCTTGTTCCTGCCATGAGTGCAGGGGACTGGGCTTTATGGCCTCTCGAAGTCCCTTACAGGTCTAAGAATTCTATAATTCTATGAATGTTAAATGTAAGACTAGTTGATCATGCCCCTATATCTCACTAATTTCACTTCTTCCTTTCTGCAGCCAGCCCTCCACCACTTCTCTCCGTGGCAGAACTACTAGAAACAGCACAAGAGATTTCCAAAATGACCATTGCACATGAGATTGTGTTGAACCGTGATTTCAAAGTGCAAGAAGTCAACTTGTCACCAAACAGGTTCCTTACATTTCTCTGTTTTTTCTCGTCTGAAGTTGCAGATCATGTAGCTGAAATAGGAAAGGGGGGAGGGGAAGACTTAGAGCAGGCATGTCAAACTCGAAGCCTGTTGAGGTCTGTACAAAAGAAAACTGATAACTTTCAGGGCCACCAAAGAAAATTTACTTCTATCAGAAAATCGTAATTATTTATTATTATAGATTATGTTTTAGGTATATTTTATAATATTTTTTCAGGTCTTGTTTGAATATAATACAATAATTTGATGTGTAAAATTGTTATTTGCATCCATGAAAACTTTGAGTTTAAGGTGCTTCAGTCCCCCCTGCTCTAACCCAATTCCCCTCCCGCCCCTTTGCCCCCTCCGCTCTAACCTAATGCCTGTGTCCTGGAGCTGCCGCCACCCTGCTCTTCTCCCTCCAGGTGCTGGGGCGCGTGCACAGAGCAGCCAGCCACAAGCAGTCTTGGTGTGCAGCTCAGAACCAGCAGGAGCCGCATTTCCTTAATCAAAGAGCCGCATGTGGCTCGAGAGCCACGGGTTAGCCACCACCCTTGTTATAAACAATGTAGCTGGGCAGGTCGCACTTAGATAATTTATAAAGATGTAGTCACGGCCACAAAAAAATTTCATCAGGCCTCATGCTTGACATGACTGACTTAGAGGGATAAAGGAGAAGAGATGTAAAATCTTCAGCAAAGATCACTCCGCAATCTTCCCTGTAACTACAAACTTACTGAGTTCTATCTGAGCACCTTAACGACTAGAGCAGTGTTTCTAAAAAATTTTGAAGACGGAGGAACACCAAACAATTTTTTTGATGGGGAACACCAAGGATTTTTGTTGAGTGGGGAAAAAAAAAAGGAAGCTTGTCCCCTTTTAAAGATGGCCATTTGAACTCTTCTCTCTGAACCAAAATTTGGGACACATTAACTACACCCTTTGACCTCTGTTTACTATGCCCCTGACTCTCGGGGTCAAGATGGGCACATGACAGAAGTAAAAGTAACCCCCTCTAAGAACTTTTCCCATCATCCTCCTACCCATAGAGGGATGAGTTGGCCCCCACCGAATCCTCTCTCCTCTGGTGCTGGTTTCTCCCCTGCAGGTGTCTGCCCTTCTGCTTCACCCCCAGAATCCCCTGGCACCTGCACCTTCCCTTACCCTTGCACCCTCCTGGTGCTTCCTCCTTCCCTCCCAGATCTGGCTGACGGATCTGATGCCTCATCCTCCCAGATCTGGCTTGTGGACCGCGGCTGTGCGACCGGGTCCGTGCACTGTCACTTCCCAGCAGAGTGGGAAGGGGTGGGGAGAGAAAGGGCTGTGCATAGTGCACACTGGCAGAGCCCGAACATAACCCGCTCTGTAGCACTTCAGCCGAGCTCTGTGCAGTCTCTGCCAGCGCCCCTCCACCTCTGGCAGCAGTGGCAGCTACCTGTGGATGGAGGAGGCTGGGCTGGCAGCGCACGGTGGAGGCAGTCCTGCAGCGAGAGGGAAGGGCTATATGGTGCAGGAAGGGGCTTGCTGGACAGCGGTGCATGCTGCATGGGAGCTCGGGGCTCCGGACACTGCACGCCACCAGCAGCGGCCCTGGCTGCCCGTGCAAAGCACCAAGGGAGCCGCTTACGTGCTGGGTGGAGGCAGGGAGTTGCTACTGCACTAGCGCTGGGTGTCTTTACATTCGGGACTGTCCTGGAAAAAAGGAACATATGGTCACCATATCTCCGTGGTCACCTCGGACTGCCTCATGGCACACCGGTGTGCTGCGGAACATAGTTTAAGAAACGCTGCATTAGAGTATCCTCTGTTGCTGCAAAAAAGAGGCTCTGTAGAAAAGTATTCTGCCAATCTCTAAGGATAAGAAATAGGGGTTAGAGGATTTATCCCTTCACTCCCCCCCTTCCCTGGCCCTCACGTGAATAGAGAACAGCAATATCTGAAATCTGAAGATGCTTTATCCCTTGTTTTTTCCCCACCCCTTTCCTGTTTGTCCCATATATATATATATATATATATATATATATATATATATATATATATATATATATATATATAGTAATATTTTAGGTATATATCTTAGTTATTTTACTGAAACTTAACTAACCAACCCTAATTTATTTTAATATGATTATTTAGCCAGTTATATCCTGCTACCTTAACTGGTTTACATCCAGCACAGTTACACAGTAGATAATCAAAGAACCAGACAGATCATACAGATAAACAATACAGAGATGGGGAGATAATGAAGCAACAAAAAGAATGATGCTTTCATAATCCCTACTATTGATAAGTGAGTCCTTGCCAGGCAGAAGGCTATCAACCAAGTTTCCTTTAAATTTTCTAGGCTCTCCCCTTTATCTGGAGGCAATAGATTGGATCGCTTTTCTAACAGCCCCAAATTGCCTCATTTCAATGTGACTGGTTTGGAATGTGCCACGGTGTGACTGCATGTTTCCGGGCTTATGGCTGTTCCTGCATCTTAACCAAAAATCTTAGGTCATGAACAAGGCTTCAAACCATCATATACAAATAAACTGATTTTAATTCTTTTTTATACCCCTGTAAGAATACACCTACATTCTTGTATAGGCAGTAACAGGGGATATGAAGGGCATTTGTTATCTGTATCTATCACAGGTTGGCTAAGAAGGGTGGCTTACCGCTCAACTATTTTAAGTGCTGTAGAAGTAAGATTAAGGCAATTTACATAGATTTGTGAGCACATATTCTGCATGCCCAGCTAGTATTGGTATAAATAGCAGTGTAGAGGGGGTGGTGCTATTTAGGTGAGTAAATACATGTCTTAATTCCTTGGCTATGTACTCTACTTGCCTCTCTTCAGAGGCAGTACATCCCAGTGTCCAACTGCTGGAGCCATTCCCTACTGCAGGGAAAGACTCCAGCTGGTCCCCCATGCCCAGAAACTTTGCCTGCTACCTCAGCCTTCCATGGATATGTGCAGGCACACAGCAGTGAGGCCATAGTTTGCTTTTCACTGTGGTGTGTAGCTGCACTTATCTGCATACTCCTGCCAGTGTAGACAAGGCCAGAGCATGTTTGGCCATGGTAAGTAGAGACTGCTGGATAGGACACATTTGGAAGAACTGGGGAATTTAGTTTAATAGAAGTTCCCATAGGAGGGAGAGCCATAAGGCACATTTATTCCCATGTTAGAAGCAAAGTTCAAAGAAAATGCACAGAGGTTCAGGTGGGGACAGGGACACTCCATAATGATAGGTGCTAGAATGTTAAATAGTTACTTGTTCCCACTCCCAACTCAGCCTGGAAAGCAGAGTGAAGGAAACATTGCACAAAGCTTTCTGGGACGCTCTGAAAGAACAGCTGTCTGCAAGTCCACCAGAATACACGCATGTGATTCAACTGCTGCAGGAAATTAAAGAGGTGAGCAGTTCAAGAGACAGGACAAATAGCCCCCTTAGAACTAGGCTTCTGTTTATGACGTTGTAGCCCATTTTATCTAAGCCTTCCCTTATGGCTACGTATTAGACCAGAGGCATGAATGAATGGAATTCATTTTGAGGAAGAGTTAAATACTAGGCCCAACCTTTTAGATCCTGTCTGTAAAACCATCCCCTTGACACCCAAGTTTCAACTATACCTGTGCAAGTCAACTAACTATATCTCAAACGTGTAAAAAGCAGCGGAAATATGTAACAGTCAGTATGGACCTAAATTAACATACAGGCAGTCCCTGGGTTACATGGATCCGACTTACATCGGATCCCTACTTACAAACGGGGTGAGGCAACCCTGCACTAGCTGCTTCCCCCCAGCAGACCAGGGAGAGACAAAGCTAGCGCCCCCTCCCCCCCCCAGCAGACCAGGGAGACGCGGAGCGGCTTTTCTCAGCAGACACTTCAGCTTGAGAATAAAGGACTGAGGGAAGTGAGGTGTGGGAGAATAAAACTGAGCTCTGGAGAAATGTTTGGCTAGAGTTTCCCCTACAATATGTACCAGTTCCGACTTACATACAAATTCAACTTAAGAACAAACCTACAGTCCCTATCTGGTACGTAACCCGGGGACTGCCTGAATATAGTTTAAGTATCAGAGGGGTAGCCGTGTTAGTCTGAATCTGCAAAAGCGGCGAGGAGTCCTGTGGCACCTTATAGACTAACTGAAGTGTCGGAGCATAAGCTTTCGTGGGCAAGGACCCACTTCGTCAGATGTATCTGACGAAGTGGGTCCTTGCCCACGAAAGCTTATGCTCCGACACTTCAGTTAGTCTATAAGGTGCCACAGGACTCCTCGCCGCTTTTGCATATATAGCTTAAATCTCTGTCCTATACCGGTGCAATGGTTTCTTCAGCAAGAGCTTATTCACACTCTGCATAAGGAATCATATAGAATCACAGAATACTAGAAGGGACTTTAAGAGATCATCAAGTCCAGTCTCCTGTCCTCATGGCAGGACCAAGTACCATCTAGATCATCCCTGACAGATGTCTATCCAACCTGCTCTTAAATATCTCCAGTGATGCAGATTACACAGCCTCCCTAGGCAATTTATTCCAGTGTTTAACCACCTTAACAGTTAGGAAGTTTTTCCTGATATCCAACCTAAACCTCCCTGGCTACAATTTAAGCCCATTGCTTCTCGTCCTATCCTCAGAGGCCAAGGAGAACAGTTTTTCTCCCTCCTCCTTATAACACCCTTTTAGGTATCATATCCCTTCTCAGTCTTCTCTTTTAAACTAAACAAGCCCAATTCTTTATGTCTTCCCTCATAGGTCATGTTTTCTAGACCTTTAATCATTTTTGCTGCTCTTCTCTGGACCTTCTCCAATTTCTCCACATCTTCCTTAAAATGTGGTGCCCAGAACTAGACACAATACTCCAGTTGTGGCCTAATCAGTGCAGAGTAGAGCAGAAGAATGCTTCTTCCTTATCCACAAGACTCATTATCCTATCAAAGAAAGCTATCAGATTGGTTTGACATGATTTGTTCTTTACAAATCTGTGCTGACTGTTACCTATCACCTTATCTTCTAGAGGTTTGCAGATGAATTCTTTAATTACTTGCTCCATTACCTTCCCTGGCACAGAAGTTAAGCTGACTGGTCTATAGTTTCCTAGATTGTTCTTATTTCCCTTTTTGTAGATGGACACTATATTTGCCCTTTTCCAATCTTTTGGTATCTCTCCTGACTTCCATGACTTTTCAAAGATAACTAAAGACCTCCTCTATCAGCTCCTTGAGTATTTTAAGATGCATTTCATCAGGTCCTGGTGACTTGAAGACATTTACGTAATTTTTAACTTTTTCTTTTTTTATTTTGACTTCTAAACCTACCCTATTCCACTAGCATTCACTCTGTTAGTTAGGCATCCTGTCACCATCAATCTTCTTGGTGAAAACTGAAAAAGTCGTCATTAAGCACCTCTGCCATTTCCAAGTTTCCTGTTGTTGTTCTTTCTCCTTCTTCACTGAGCAACAGGCCTACCCTGTCCTTGGTCTTCCTCTTACTTTTAATATATTTGTAGAACAAATTTTCTCCTTCCTCCTTGTGACACCCTTTTAGATATTTGAAAACCGCTATCATGTCCCCCCTTAATCTTCTTTTTTCCCAAACTAAACAAGCCAGTTCATGAAGCCTGGCTTCTTAGGTCATGTTCTCCAGACCTTTAATCATTCTTGTAGCTCTTCTCTGTACCCTTTCCAATTTCTCCACATCTTTCTTGAAATATGGCGTCCAGAACTGGACACAGTACTCCAGCTGAGGCCTAACTAGTGCAGAGTAGAGCGGCAGAATGACTTCACGAGTTTTGCTTACAGCACACCTGTTGATACAACCTAGAATCATATTTGCTTTTTTTGCAACAGCATCACACTGTTGACTCATTCAACTTGTGATCCACTATGACCCCTAGATCCCTTTCTGCCATGCTCCTTCCTAGACAGTCGCTTCCCATCCTGTATGTATGGAACTGATTGTTCCTTCCTAAGTGGAGCACTTTGCATTTCTCTTTATTAAACTTCATCCTGTTTACCTCTGACCATTTCTCTAACTTGCTAAGGTCATTTTGAATTATGTCCCTATTCTCCAAAGAAGTTGCAACCCCACCCAGTTTGGTATCATCTGCAGACTTAATAAGCGTACTCTCTATCCCAATATCTACATCATCGATGAAGATATTGAACAGTACGGGTCCCAAAACAGACCCTTGCGGAACTCCACTAGTTATCCCTTTCCAGCAGGATTTAGCACCGTTAACAACAACTCTTTGACTATGGTTATCCAGCCAATTGTGCACCCACCTTATCGTGGCCCTATCTAAGTTATATTTGCCTAGTTTATCAATAAGAATATCATGCGAGACCGTATCAAATGCCTTACTAAAGTCTAGGTATATGATATCCACCGCTTCTCCCTTATCCACAAGGCTTGTTATCTTATCAAAGAAAGCTATCAGATTAGTTTGGCATGACTTGTTCTTCACAAACCCATGCTGGCTATTCCCTGTCACTTTATTACCTTCCAAGTGTTTGCATATGATTTCCTTAATTACCTGCTCCATTATCTTTCCTGGGACAGACGTTAAACTGACCGGTCTGTAGTTTCCTGGGTTGTTCTTATTCCCCTTTTTATAGATGGGCACAATATTTGCCCTTTTCCAGTCTTCTGGAATCTCCCCTGTCTTCCATGATTTTTCAGAGATCATAGCTAAAGGCTCAGATACCTCCTCTATCAGCTCCTTGAGTATCCTGGGATGCATTTCTTCAGGACCCGGTGACTTGCTGACATCTAACTTTCCTAAGTGATTTTTAACTTGTTCTTTGTGTATCCTATCTTCTAAACTTACCCTCTCTCTGTTTGTATTCAATACGTTAGGCACACCTCCAGACTTCTCGGTGAAGACCGAAACAAAGAAGTCATTGAGCATCTCCGCCATTTCCAAGTTTCCTGTTACTGCTTCTCCCTCCTCACTGAACAGTGGGCCTACCCTGTCCTTGGTCTTCCTCTTGCTTTTAATGTATTTATAAACGGTCTTCTTGTTTCCCTTTATGCCTGTAGCTAGTTTGATCTCATTTTGTGCCTTTGCCTTTCTAATCTGGCCCCTGCATTCCCGTGTTGCTTGCCTATATTCATCCTTTGTTATGTGTCCTAGTTTCCATTTTTTATATGACTCCTTTTTTATTTTGAGATCATGCAAGATCTCCTTGTTCAGCCAAGCTGGTCTTTTGCCATATTTTCTATGGCAACATATTTTCTATGTATTCTAAGAATTTACTGGATAATGTGTCCTGTTGTGTTAGTTTCCCAACATATGTCTAGACAGTTGAAGTCCCCCATCACCACCATATCCCGCGCTTTGGATGATTTTGTTAGTTGGTTTAAGAAAGCTTCATCCATCTCTCCTGCTTGGGAAGGTGGTCTGTAGTAGACCCCTAGCATGACTTCATCCCTGGTTATTGCCTCTTTTAACCTAACCCAGAGACACTCAACAGGTCTGTCTCCTATGTCCATCTCCACCTCAGTCAAAGGATATACATTTTTAACATACACCGCAACACCTCCCTATTTTCCTTGCCTTTCCTTCCTGAGCAAGCTGTACCCTTCTATGCCAATATTTCTGTTGTGTATATTATTGCACCAAATCTCAATTATAGTTGTGTTTATTAAGACTTCAAGTTCTTCCTGCTTATTTCCCATACTCCTTGCATTTATATACAGGCATCTAAAATACTGATTTGATTTTGCCCACCAGTTTTGCCTTGTCCCTCCTTTATCTCTGCTATTATAGCCCATGCTTCCTCCCATTTCTGACCCATCTTCCAGGTCTCCATGTTTTTCACTTATCCATGGGCTTTGGTCACTGAACCTAATTTAAAGCCCTCCTCATTAGGTTAGCCAGTTTGTATCCAAATATTGTTTTCCCCTTCCTTGAAGGTGGGTGACAAGAGAGGGATCACGTGAGGATTACCTGTTGTGATCTCTCCCTCTGGGGCATCTGGCATTGGCCACTGCTGGCAGACTGGACACTGGGCTAGATGGACCTTTGGTCTGACCCAGTATGGCCGTTCTTATGAAAGGTGAACCCCATCCCTACTTAGCCGTCCTTCTTGGAACAGCATCCCATGGTCAAAGAAACCAAAGCTCTCCTGGCAACACCATCTTTGCAGCCAGGTGAAAGGCAGTATCTTGGTCCAATTAAGGGATGTGTTAAATCTCATTAGTATTGGACCCTCTGATTTTCACCAGACATGAGCAGAAGGCTAGCTTGTAGGCGGAAGGAAAACTACTACATTTTTTTTAAACATCCCTGTTCCTGTCCTAGTGATAGCTGCATTCATTAATACCTTGGCTACCTCTTCCCCCTTAACTCGATTGAACCTCTCTCAGTGGACCAAACCCTGTCTTGACTTCAGGACAGACGATTTGGGTTCTAAGAACAGTAGATGATGTCTCAGTTAATAGGATTGTAGACTGAATACATGCCTCTTGAATTAAAAATGTATTATATGGGTTTGATTTAATTAAAATTTTACTCATTAGGTTTCTTAAAGAAGCCTAAAAGACACATGAAGTAAAGAGAAAACGTCTTGCATGAAAATCCCCCCTAGGCCAACAGTGACTGTGCCCTTCTGAGCATCCAGTCCCTGTTTTCTATAAACTCCTGTAAGTTTGTTCTCTCTCTCTCACTCACTCAAAACCCTTTTCCAAGACTAATTATCCCATACCTCTCTCCTTTTATAGTCCTGAGAGGCAACGCCTTTCCCCAAAAGCCATCCTGCAGGACAATAAAAGATATCCCTTGATATAAAAGGAAAGAAGAGATCACACGTTTGTTGGGGTCTAGCATCTTGTGTTAAGCCTTAAGGGAGTGAATAGGGACAAACTCTCTTATGGCTGTTATGGTTGTTCCTGATTTTCAGTGTGAGTCACCTGAGTGCTCATTCCTTTAAGGCCAGCCTTGAGTCTTGTGCAGTTCCTGGCAAGTTGCCTGGTTCCTAGGTTGGAACACATACAGACTTTGTCTTTCTGACTCTCTCTTTGGGGCAGTCCATACTGTTGCTGCTGCTGCCACGGCAGAGCCGTCTGCGGAGCCAGATTGAAGAAGCCCTGGACATGGAGCTGATCAGACAGGAGGCTGAGCACGGGGCTCTAGACATTCCCAATCTCGCCATGTACATCCTAGATACAATGGCGATGCTGTGTGCACCCATCAGAGATGAGGAAGTGCAGAGACTACAGGGTGTGACAGACCCTGTTCAGCTGCTCAGGTGGGCCACCCATAAATGAATGCATCTACAATTGTTATGTTGTGGCATGGAAACGTACTGCCCCCTGCCCAATAATCACATCACATCTGACTCTTGCTATACTGAGCCCAACCTTGTCGGTATTATGAGTTTTAAAAATGAATATTGGATTAAATTGCTGTTCAGGGGTATTGGGGAATCATGTGAAATGAACTAGAGGTTCAGCTTAGTTCCAAGGGAACATGTGTTCCTTTCACACACTTCCATTGTAATCGGCACTGCATAGAACCTCCCCCCCCCATATCAGAGGGACACAGGATGAAACAAAAGATAGGTTCTTATTTCCCCTATATCTAGGGACTCATCACTATATTGGAGTGCCTCCAAGCTATTATAAAAGTAAACTTTGCATTAAGTTCCGAGTCCCATCATCTTACCTCTTGTAATGAGTCTGTAGATTGGTTCCAGATCCTGTCTTCTGTATGCATAAATCTATCCCATTGCAAGATGATTGCATTCAGTGCAACATAGCTCTTATGGGAGGTCATGTTCTCTTGATGTCGCTGGGGGCCCCTTTAGATCAGGGTAGAAAATCCTGGAGGAAAAATGAAGCAGCTTGCTCTGCCCTGTTATACTAGTTGTGAAGGGTAAGTTGGATGGATTCCGGGGCACGCATTTTGGTACCTTTTCACAGCACAAAAACTAGATTATAAAAAAGTCTGTGCTGCATGAAAAGAATGCCACTGGGTAGTGTGCGGGGTTGGATTGGCTCCTCCAACACTTTGGAATGCCCAGAACTGAAGACTGGGTCTCTCTGTAGCCAACATGACATTGGGGTCTCTTGTCTTTAGAGGGGGGGCACTCACTGCAGTGAGACGCTTGCAGTGCCATTCTCCCTCCCCTTCCCACATTCTCTTATTCACCCCAGGGAAATTTTCCGGGTGCTGGATCTGATGAAAATGGACATGGCAAATTTTACCATCCAGAGCCTCCGGCCCCACCTGCAAGATCATGCTATCCATTATGAACAGAAGAAATTCCAGGAGCTCCTAGCCAAGTTGCCTAGTGAGTGAACAGGGAAGGAGGAAGAGAGGTGGTATAGGGGGGTTCTGGGTCACCATAAAGTGTCTCGATACAAGGATTAGTAATACTGAGCACCAGAGTAGGGCATCATGCATCCAAAGTGCATTAATATTCCCAATGTACGCCAGTTGGGGAAGGGATCACACCCTGAGACTGATCTTAGGGGCTGCAGAGATATTGTCCAGGGTAGAAAGCCCTCATTTGCAAGTGGACTGAGTCAGCAGAGCCGTCAAAGGTTGGTGGGTTTGGAAAGTAAGCTTACAAGCAGTGGTCCCTTGGCACACTGGGTAGGTGGTTTGAAGTAAACTTGTGTCAGTTGACTGCTTCAGTAGCCCTATGGAGAAACAAGTGTTTGTAACAACAGCTTATTCAAGCATTTAAAATGTGCACATTCCTTTTTAAAAGTTCTGTTTGAAACAAGTGTTTTTGTATATGGGGTATTGGTCACTTTCCTTTCTATTTCCTATTGTGGAATAATGTACAGAAATAGAATTATTTACTTCATTTCTCATTATTTCTTTGCCCACCTGAAACTGATCCTCTGTTTGACATCAGCCCATGGGTGCAGACATTCTGCAGGTGTCTTCAGATGCAGGGTAAACAAAAAGCAGCAAATAGAAACAGAGCTGTTAAGAATCTTTCATGCAAATTTGAGTTAGTAACAAGATGGAAAGGAGGAACTGTCAAATATAATTATAAGGAGAAATACCTCTAACCAGGGGATGGATTGGTGGCAAGAGCAGTGGCTGGATGTCAGGACAGAGGGTTTTAATTCCATCTTTTTCACTAATGTACCTTTTAAAAGAGAGTGAGTTATTTAATCTGTTTCAGTTTCTCATGAATAATATAGGTAACATACCCATCGCAGGGTGTGTTGTGAGACTGTGTTAATGTGCATACAATGCTTTGAGATCCTCAGAGAAAAGGGCAGAATGTTAAACAGATCTGCAGTCACCCTTGGCCGACCGTTCCCAGGGGATTTTAGTGGATTTGCTGAATGAATCAAAAACAAGTTACCACCTAGAGAGCAGACTTTGCTGTTCCCTGTACCAGCTATGCTGGCTTGCAGCAGATCTTGTCTGGTTTGTTAGAGATATTTCACCATATTTGGACCAGATGTTTCTTACACAGAGTGATCATTCCCTCCCTCTGCACGCCATAAAGCTTGTCTGAGACTAGCCCTGAATCTATTGATACTGGATAACATCCCTGTCCTGACAGTGACATGGCTGTGTCCTAAGGGAATCAGCCTGACTCAAAATTTTCAACAGGTGTTAGTCATTTCCCAAGTAGTAGGGGCTAGTACTGCTTCCTGGCCCATCTGAGACATACTACTTATTCAGAGTATAGTGTAGTACAGTCAGTGAGAACAGTTCCTTCACCATTCATCTTGCCCAGTCTGAGTCTTCCTGCTAATATCTCACTCCATAATCCTGTTCCAGACAGTCTGGATCACACAACTGAGTGGTTAAGCAAAGCAGCAGCAGAAGTCTCTGCATCTTCATCATCCCATCCTGAGGACCATGGATCGCCCACTGCACTCTCGTTGGGGGCTGTCAGCAGGAGTTCAGCTACACCAAATCCTATGTCTGTGTTAAACCAAGGATACATGAACCTACTTCATTGGGAGCCTGGGACAGAGAAATACCCTGAGGTAGGAAGAATCTTTTAGTCAGCGGAGTACTGCTGTGCCATTTTTTGAGAGAGTCTAGAATTGGCCTTACGTATAAGTAAAACAAGTGCGTGGGCCCTAAATCCTGTGCAGTTTCTACAGCATGAGCTGGTTCTGGCTAAGCAACAGAACCGCAAGGGAGAAAATAGCTCTGTACTGCATCATCTTCTCCTTTTTTGGCAGTGAAAGCTTCAAGCTTGCACCTTATTTCCCCTCTTGTGTTAGCTTGGGGCCCTTACAAAACATAAGGCCATTCCTGCTTCTGGTAGTTTGTGCTTGATGAATTTTGCTCCCTTCTGCCTGAGGGAGCCCTCTTTCATTTAGCTGTAGAAAAAAAGGAAGGGCAGTTGCTTGAGAACCCAGCTGCTTGGTGAGCCTAATTCTTCCTATGCTGACGGGGGGATTTGATTTCTCTTTGCAGACTCTGTTGATGGATCAAGCACGGCTGCAGGAGATACAGTTGCAGGTGAATCAGCTAACAATCATAGCTGCAGTCCTGCTTGTGTCCAGCAGCGTGTGTGGAAGCACCTTGTTCAGCTCGCCTGTGTTTGTAGATAGGCTGAAACGGGTAACAAAGGCCCTTTTGGAAGGGCTTCCTTGCACCAGGTGGGTTGCTTCACTTTTATGTTTTCCAGAGGGAGACGTGAGTAAACACATGTTAGTTGGGAAATGAGAAGAGCTGCAGGAAGCAGCTCTGGAACTTAGCATTAAAATTCAAAATAAGAGGACAACTCCTGGCTGTGGGGAGCAGTTCCCAGTTACAATTGGTAAACCATTACTGCTGATCATTCTGGTCTCCGTAACCAGCACTGGGACAGCTTAGTTGATGGACCACCACAACAGTATGGCTGGTTGTCCCTGCCCTATATTGCTATCATGAAATTCCTGGCTATGGGTTTGTGAGGGGATTTTTGTAGCTGTTCCACTATCCTTGCTGAGAAGCAAAGGTGAGGAGCAGTCCAAAATATAGAATGTGCCTCTATGATTTAGGTTTCAAGAAGCTTTGCTGGACATCAGCAATCATGTGCACCGTGAAGTTAGTGAGGCTCTTCTGCAGCTGGATTACCCGGCTTTCACCAGTGAGAAATCTTCTTCCTTAAAAGGCCAGATAAGGAGCATTGCAGAGAAGGACAACGCAGTGCGGAGCATAATTGGTGAGTCAGTGTGTAAATGCCTAATGTGCTTTTACTTTAAGAATTAGGCTACCATACACCTTTATCTACATTTTGTGTGTGGGGCTGTAGAGCCCTAGAGTGAAGTGCTCTCCCAGGACTGGTCTAGCATATACAACTGTGTAAGGTGGGCCTGATGTGAGAGCAAATTTCAGTCTTTGGCCCCTTTGTGTAGACTGCCACCAAGCAGATACTTAGTTTCCATAGACTGAGATCCTTACTCCTTCTCCAGAAGTCAAATTACTATTTGTGATTGCTTAATATAGCAGTGAAAAGCTCTCCATGGAAATACCACACTCTCTCAAAAGCACTTAAAGTGGTGCCACCCCAAATGGTGACAGTCAAGTGACTTGCCCATGGTTACAGAGCCAGCCAGTCACTGAGCCAGGAATGAAACCTGAGTGTCAGTTTAGCACTCTTTCCATTAGCCTGCCTTGCTAATGTATATGTTACCAAGCTTTTTCAAACTACAGTCTGAAGTCTTTCCCCATTGGTCTGGGCCCTGTTGCATTAAGCATTTTAAATTCCCTGTTGCATTCTGGCTATTACTATGCACTTTTTTATCCAGAATGATTTTCCTTGTGTTCTCTCAAGAGCTGTATCCATACTGATAATGATCTCAAATTGTAGGGTTTTCACTTTTCTTAACTGGCTCGTTTTGTGACTGCTCCTTTTACACCTCCAGAGCAGCGGATCCATTCGTTTCTCAGTCTTCATTTGTCTTCTACTGCCCAGAACTCTCACAATCTCCCAAAAGGCCTCGCTCCTGTTCAGGAAGAACTGCTGGAAGTTGGCCACAGGTTTAGCAGTGTGATTCATCATAACAGACAGGTGTACGGACCCTACTACCTAGCAATTCTAAAGGAAGTTCTTCTCCCAGGGGCAGAGGCAGAAGCAGGGATAGGTTCTTTCTAATCCTCTCACAAAGCATTACATGCACTGGGGGCAGAGAGGAAGAGGACCCAGCTACTTTTCAGAATCATGCTTTGGCTTGTAAAGTCTGTTACAGCCAACTAAATAGCTGTCATGTTCTGTGTAATGGTATCCAGAGTACTTGTGCAGCTGGGCCATCATAGCTGCTGGGGATAGTTACATAAATACCAACTGCCAATTCCCCATTGGTCTGAATAAACCTTTAAAACAAAAAATGCTTGTTTTTTTCATATTTCCCTTTACAGTTTGTCCCATTAACTGGGAAAGCAGTGAAACATGGCTTTTATATCACTGTAATGCATCCTGATTCTCCCCCCCCCCCCCCTTGACATTAACTATGGGTTTTAGTGTGCTTTGCTAACACACATTTGTCTCAGCCTAGAACAGGGGATTTGATAGAGATGATTTGTGTTGAAGATGATAGAGCTTACTTTCTAATCTGGATATATTTTTCAATGTCAACTAAAAATATGATTTACTTCATATATGCCAGCTCTGTAGCTCAGTTTAACATTTAATCCCCTATGGATGTAATATTGTTTGCACCAGGTTTTATTTGGCATACAAATTGTAACACTAACATGTATGGTTAAATGTCTGTTTTCCTCCATCTCCTCTATACTAATGAATTTCCAACACTTTGAACCAACACTAGAAATAGAAAACTTAGTTTCTACTGGAGCAATATTGTGCTACCACCGCTGCCAGTGTCTTCAATATTCTGGTACAATGATATCTCCATTATATCAAATGATTGATGTTGTACAGCAAGAATTGCTTTAGCTAGAATATGGCTAGGGAGGGGTAGCTGTGCTTTCATATGTGCATTACTGTAGGGAGCAGCCGTGTTTCTAGTTCAAACAAGGACTCATAGGTTATGCGCCTGCCAGTCCACTTACCTTCCATGTTTCAAGTTGCCTATTTGTAAGTTTGGGATGGAGGAAAGGGAACTAGTTTTCTTCAGCCTTCAGGATGAGAGCTGCTGCCATTAGACTTGTATGGGCTTCAGCCAGTCTCTGGTTCAGGCACTTTGCTATACATGCATATGGGGCATGTTTTTAATGAAAAGGGCCTTGACATAAAAAAAGGTAACACTGAATGCTTTGGTTCCAGGCAACCAGTTCAGACTTCCACAATATCTACATCACAGCAAACAAAGTCAAGTTGTGTGTCTGAGTTTATTTATTAATTCAGTCTGTTCTAGGTTGTACAGTTATGAAAACAACAAAACGACTGCTGGAAGCCCAGAAATATTTACAATCTCGCCTTGTTGTAGTGAGGTCAGTCTATGTTGTTGCACAGATTGGTTAAGTTTGGTACCATAAGATGTTTAAAATTCAGACAAAAATTTAAACAGATTAACAGTTGTATATACAGGAAAATAAAAGAAATAATTCAAGTATCAAAATACAGAGACAGATTAAATAACATTTTTATTACAAATCAGTCCCACCGCCATACATCACAATTAGCAAAAAGGTCTACATTGCAAATTGAAGTTGACTGTTCTGTGCCTTATTGGGGAATCTCAGGTTATTTTTCCTGAGACAAAAGAAAGTTTGAGTTAGCTCTCCCATTTCAAGAGCATCAGATTTGCTTCTGGTTGTACAGGTACCTATAAATATGCCAGTGTAGGATCCAAAAGGGAACTTTGATTTGCAAATAGAGAGCTTGTTATTAAATGAAAAATCCTACTGCACTCAACTGATGTAAGCATAAAGGAAAACCACAGAAAATCCTGATGATGGCTATCGGAACACTTTAGTGAGAGAGTGTTGACGTAACTGAATTTGATCAAGAAATGGAGTTTCTCAGAGATACCATTTGGTGTCTGGTCTGGATGTTGCAGCAGTCTCAAGAAGGGCAGCAGTCCAGTTCAGCTTCCCACTCAAAGCATATCACAATACCCTTTCTCTGCGAGAGGAGTTGGGATGTACCTCAAATCATCTTTCCTTTTTTCTAGAAAATACAGTCTCAAGGCAAACTGAAGGACAAAAATCCAACAGCTGAGACTGCCATTTTAATAGGTACAGAATAAAATAGGATAGAGCAGTTTTAATCTGAATACATACAATGATTTCAACCTCATTTTAAGACAATAATTCTGCTATTAATCTTAGTATCTGCCTAGAGTTCTCAGCCTGGCCCCATACCAGATACGTATGGAGGTTGCCTCTAGAATACAGACTTCTTATCCTTTGAAAAAGGGAAGAAAATGGAGCACTGTTGGCTACCAGAACTAGCTCAGCACTTTGAAAAATTCATCGCATTCAGCACCACAAATTTAGGACACTTTTCTCTAGATACTGTGAATCCCTGTAGGAATGCAAGAGCCTGAACACTGTACAAATGGCAAAGTAGGAGGAGTTTGGGAGCCACTTGAACTCCGGAAAATACAGGCTGGGTAGGAGAGCTCCTAGCAGGCAAGTACCTTGAAAGCATACCAAGCTTCAAGAGATACACTGCCAAAACTCAGCTCCTCTTCAATAGGTATTCCTGAAAAAAGAAACATCTGGCAAGAGAGCTGCAAAGCTTGCTGCTGGGTCACTGAAGACAACAGCAAGACTGCAGTCTTTTTCACCACCTCTTCTGCAAGCCAACTTCAAAAGCTTATTCACCCTCCTCCAAAATGGGTTCGGTCTCTGAACAGAGTTGTTGCCAACACACTGAAAATTTACACTTACATGAGTGAGCTACAACATAGGCATAAGATGGAATGTTAAGTTTCCTAAATTCACTATTTTTTTAAGCTTGTTTTCTGTCCACTAATCACTGACAGATCTAGGCCCTGGGGATTTCTGTTTGCTTCTTCAGTGCTCACTATCAACTGAAGATGAGACTACATTAAAAACTGACAGATACAGCAGCAATTGGAGTTAAAAACAAATAGCTAGGACACACTGTTATAAGCAGCAGGGCACCAAACCATCACACCCACCTGAGACCACAGCAATGGCATGGCACGGCACATCCTGTTTGTACAGCTCAAGAACCAAGTCATGCCCATTTTACCATCTCTCCTTTCAACAAGGTCCTAATGGTCAGGGCACTGGAAAACACACCAGTTCACACAACCATCACAGCCAAAGCCACTGAGAAATACTCTGATAGTTTAAATGAAGCTTAATTACAAAGCACCTTCAAAACTGTGTTCTGTTTAGGAATGCGAGATTGCTTGGGGCCAACCATCCTTGGACTGATTATTAGAATTTATCAGGTATGAACTGTTTTCAATGTAATGCCCAGAACGTAACTCCTTGTTTGTTCATATTCTGAAATACTGTTCCACTAATTGCCATTAAATAATGAGCTAGTATCAAAGAAGTGCTAAACCACAATCAGACTTCAAAAACCCAACCGACTAGCACATAACTGCATTTAAAAAACATGGTGGATGCACGAGATCGTGTAGAAAGAAGCAAACTCTTCAGTTACTCAATGTGATGATAAACTAATGAAAAGAGATCAGATTGTGTCCTCACCATAAACACTATCAAGTATTGCAACACACCAGTTCTGTGTAGTGAAAGCAGGCTTCGTACCATGTGAGATATCCAGCAGTAATCACTAGGATTCTAACTCCTTTGCAGACACTGTTTTCCTTAAATTACATCCATTTCCCACTGCTGCTTGGAGTGTCTTTCAAAAGCAGAGTATGAAAACCCACACAGCTGAGTTTCATTACTTGGCATAAACAGCTATTACCAAAATCTTGGAATTGTTCTCTGCTGCTCACCTAGAACTGAGGTGAATTAAAGTACCATTAGACAAACATACTAGTGCCACTGCTAAGACTTTTTACCATACTTTTTTAGGACAGGACAGTACCGTGGAATTATAAGGGTCATTCCACCCCCAAAACCGCAACATGCTACATTTTAATTGTGGATTTGTTTTGCTTTGTATTGTTGCACGTAAAAGGAAAAAACCCTCAAAGTTTGTTGCAACAGACTAGAAAATGTGGCATCACTCCCATTGAGCTCAGAAGTCTCAAATCTCCTTTGCTAAAAATGTGTAGCTGCTTTTGTCAGCTAGTTGCTGGAATCCCTTTCCCCCCATAGCTTTGGAAGCTCTCACTGAGCAGCCATGGATACATTCAAAGAGGCAGACACCAGTGCCAGGTGGAGATCTTCATCACGTTGGGGGTACCACTGCTTCTTAGGTCTTTGCCCCGTTATTAGAGTTCCATGGTAGCACACAGCTGCCTGCAGATCAGCTTTCCAGAGGCAAACAGAACAGGGGACAAAGTTAACAGAAAGGAAAAATGCAATGAATAATTTAATGAGTCACATTCAAACCAATGCTTTCAGGGGAGAAGGGTGTTTGACCACGCAGTGAGAGAGCGCCACAAATTGGTGAGAGTTACAGGTGCACAGCATAAGCCCTCTGTTCAGACAGGTCTGCTAGGATCCAACCTAGGTTCAGAGGTCAGCATTAAAAAGGCACATGCACAGGTGACCCCTTTTTAGAGGCACTGAACCCACTGAAAACACTGGCAGTTGCAAGGACTCAGCCCCTCTGAAAATCTGGTCAGTGTGTGGATAGCTGTAAGAGTAAACTCAGCAATGAAAGCATACAACCACTTGTATGCCTTACTGAACTTCTCTTCTGATCTGTGTGGAAAGACGTTTTAGAGCACCATTCACAGCTTGGAAAGGGTCTAGGCCAGCTTGCCATATTCATTTGTTACTGCAGCTGCCTGTAAAAATGTCATAGTATTTTCCAGAAATTGTCCAAATCAATACAGTTAACAGGAACGCTGTAGTGTTTTAGCAGTCACTGTAGTCTCTCTCTAAGGATTCTTTTGTCTAAACATCTTGTACCATAGATGCCAATAGTACATGATATGTTAAATCCATGGACAAGACTGATTTTCACTAGTGCTCTACTAAACATCTTCCTACTATCTTGGAAATTTACTGATCAGGTTATTATTTCCGAACTCATTTGCCTTATGCTACAGCCCTGAGGATTTAGGAGGTCAGAATCATGCCAAGAAAGGAGCTGGATAAAGATTTTGAAACAAAATTCCAGTACAATTATTGGGCTAATGAGGAGAGAAAAGACTGGTGCAATACAGATAGCTCACTAAAATCCTTATTGAGTCCAGTACATAGTAAGTGAAGACATAGGCTGAACAACTACATTTGGGGTCGGTTTGAAGATACAAGTGGTTGGCTGCTGCAAAGATTATGACATTTGAAGAAAACTCTTATACCTACAGATCCTGCTCTGGACAATCTAGCTTGCATCAGTAAATGGAGTTTGCTTAACATTCAAGAGTCAGTTTGGAAACACTGAGTATTCCTGGAGATGGACATTTGGGAAGGAGGAGAAGATGGGGGCATTAAATGGTTCATGACATACCATCCATCCCTAGACAGAGGCATGGATAGTGCGGGTAATAGCTGTCTAGCTTTCTTCAGAGTTCTCTTCCTAACACACCTTTTCTGTCACCTGCAAACCTCCCACTGCTGATTCTCCTATAAGCAGATTCTGCTAATGGTGCAAAATAAGTGATGCTTGGAGCTAGACTAGGGTCAAACACGTTCTCCATCTTTGACCAGTGAGTGGCAGAATAGCTGGTGTACTAAGCACTGCCTCTCACAGCCAGGTGCTTCCTAGACTCTTTTCCGTCTGACTTTAAAATGCTTGTCAGGGTCCAAGCTCCCTCCTTGTGAGTCTGGGGTTTCCTTTGTCAGGAGAGTGAGTGAGCTGAACATAGTGGGTTAATGTCATAGTCTGTACTAATCACATAGTGCCTTCCTTAGAGGCACTCAAATTGTTTTGCAAACTAGTTTACCCTCACATCCCCCCATAAGGAAGGGAGGTATTATCCTTCAAACACACACTGGTCACACAGCAAGTCAGTGATAGAACCAGGCATAGGGCCTAGCAGCTCTGACTCCCCAGTCTGTTTAATCACTAGAACATGCTTCCTCCACAGTTTCATGCTATCAATGGGCTTTCTACATATTGCCCACTTCAATCCGGGATGACGCTAAGCACTACCTAGTCAGGAGTTCACCAGGGCAAGTCAGGAGAGCACAATAGAACCTCAGAGTTATGAACACCTTAGGAATGGAGGTTGCTCATAAATGACATTTGTAACAGAGCAAAATGTTATGGTGCTTTCAAAAGCTTACAACTGAAAATTGACTTTACAGCTTTGAAACTTTACCATGTAGAAGAAAAAAGTTGCTTTTAACCATCTTACTTTTAATGAAGCAAGCACAAAGTTTCCTTACCTTGTCAAATCGTTTTTTAAAAAAACTCCCTTTTTTGTAGTTTAACAGTTCTGTGATGTATTTGCTTTTTTGTGTCTCTGCTGATGCTTGATTAGATATTTCGGTTCTAAATGAGGTTTGGGGTTGACCGGTCAGTTTGTAATTCTGGCGTTCGTAGCTGAGGTTCTACTGCATTTATGTTACAATGTTCACTGGCTAACAAACTGCTCTCAGCTGCTTTATGGTACATCTAGTCCATCTTCCAAACCAGGCCCCAGATCTGCTCTGGCCTGCATGGCAGCATGTGCTTTGCAGTTTCAGTTGCAAGGGGTCTGAATCACATTTAGGAACTAAAGTAGCAGTTGCAGCCAACCATGGGGTCAGAAACTCTGGAGACAAGGAAATAAAGTGAAAGGAAAGGAGGAGGTGGCTGCACTCAGGGTACCCATGCACTTAGGGACATCCCTAAGGGTAATCCCCTTGGCAAGGGACAGGGAGGTGGCAGGTGTTTCAAGATCTCTATAGCCCTCATTGCACAGCATTTAATAGCCTTGTACTTTCTTCCTGTCCAAGGGAGAAATGTGATCAAAGTGAATATGAAAGAAACCTGTTGAACATAGCAAAGTTCCCAGCTCGTCAGTCTGCTTTGGTCAGACATCAGATAGTCCAGTCACCAGCACCCGGCCCAGCACAGGATCAATTACATGTGCCTTTAAAAGCTTAACCTATTTATAGTTCTAAAAAGGAAGAATCAAGCTGGTCGCTCACAATCAGTTTGGTCGGTGTGAACAGAAGGGGCCTGCATCAAATCCAACAAGACATGATGAAACACACAATGGGATTTAATGGGGAGCTGAGAAGTCCCTGCCAGACATTTCTTATGTATACACAGCCTATTCGCTAAGAAGGGTCAGGGGGCAGGGTGTGAGCAACCTCTCAGGAAGTGGCACAGACCAGCTCTCACATTAGCTGTGTAATCAAGTTTGCAACACTGAACTTTAGGGGGAGGGAGAGAGACTGAGCGCAGGATCCATGCGAGGAAATCTAGTGAATGTGTTATTTGCAGGCAGCATCACAGTGATTAGTGTTGGTTCAGATGACAGGTACAGAGGATAACAGTTTGCTGAAACAGTATGCAGCCATGGCTCAGTATAGAATCTAGAATGAGCGTGCGCACCTCGGAGACAAGAAGTCTACAGCAGTCCAAGGATAACAACATTAAATATAAAAAGGCCTGGGGAGTGTCATGTCGCCCCCAGAGATTCACAGTGCCGGAGCAAAGGGAAAGACGTGAAATGACTGGCGGCTTCCTGGATCCACATCTCAGATTCTTGCGGTTTCCAACCCTCTGCATCTCCCACCTCACAGGTCTCTAATAGGTCATTCTCTCAGCATGTTACCCTTGTTTCCGAGTAAGGAGAATTCACAGTGTTCAGTAGTGATCAGATACAAAAGCCGCTTAGTCTACAGTATTCTAGTGCTGCTGCCTCTGATGGTGTAGCACCTAGAGGTGGAGCTCAGTGCCAGCAGCTGGAGGGAGAGGGAGTTTAGAACAGCAGACAGATCAGATCGCAAAGGCACGGTTAAACTAGGTGGACACAGGGTTGGTTTTTTAGAAGATAGTGGTCTCATACTTAGTGCTGAGGGTCCTCTTAGAATCCTGTTTGGGATCAACAACCCAGGAGACGCTGGCATGAGACTGGGAGTCTTGGTCCACTTCAGATGGCTCCAGCTAGAAAACAGTGGAGGGAAAGATAGTATGTTAGGCAACGTGCACGCTGGGACAGTCATGCTGGAGCTGGAGACATTCCAAAAGCATTTAGCGATAACGCAGGACACTTACACTGCCAACACAGTCATACAAACATAGAGGGCAGTAGCTCCTAAGTGGAGGCTGGTGAGGAAGCCTGACCCAATGTGGCCAGATCTTCAGACTAAAATCAGAAGCACCTGTTTTATGCTACCACAGGCCCTGAGGCAATCCACCCGGAGCTTTGTGATTTGGCCCCATCTGAGTCAGGTCAGCCTGCCTAGTTTCACAAGCAGGAAAGCATCACTGCCACACACATGATCCTCCAGGGTGTGGAACCAGCTCCCTGCAAATAGATTTTTCCCTTTTATCTGACGCTCTCCTGGCCAAAGGACAGCTTTTTTCTTCTCTCAGCCTCCTGACCTTCAAATGTGATAGCAATGTTAATGGGCTGAGAAGCAGCATGTTCTGTGTTAGCACGGCACTAAAGGGCGTTCAGAGATCTCAGCACTAGGGGGATGAACATGATCAGCTCATCTGTGCTCAGACCTGAGGAATAAGAGAACTGGCAAAAAGGGAACAAACAAAAAGCAACAAAGCAAAAGACAGGGCCACAGCAGAGACGTGGGAAAGCAGGAGGTTGGCTTTCAAGAGAGCTGGGTTGCCTGCTCATAACTAAGGAAGCTCAGAGCTCATCACCACAAAACACAAGACAGCAAGAAGGGTAGAGACCTTAGCTCCTTGACTAACAGACTGCAGCGGCAGATAGGAGGGACGGTGTGTAGTACAGGTGTGACAGTAACAACAGCGACTATCGGGAGGGAGCGGCACCTGGGCAATGGGAGCAAGCAAAACACAGACAAAAGGTGACATTAAAGGAAAGCAACAACCATCCCAAGACCCTATTTTAAATATGCTCCGGACCAGTCTCATCTCCTGATTGTATCAACATCACTCCGATGCAGGATACGAGCTTGGTGCACAGCCCTCTTCTCAGTTCTCTGGATTGTGCATGGCTGGGGTGTTTGCCCTCTGCCCTCAAATCCATCTCCCACCTGCTACAGTTCCACCAGTGGGAAAGCAAGGAGTCAACAAACATCTACCACCATGTTGTATACTCAGTAGAGAACTACAGAATCACGCATTAGCAGCTACTAGCTCCTTATCTACATTAAGGCTCCCACCACTGAAAATCATCTTAAGGGACAGAAAAACATGGAAATCTAAAGCCTATTGCACGGGAGGAAGATTTGGGGGCAGGGGTCACTACTGCGCTCACACCATGCAAAATACCATCAAGAAGCCACAATCTGAAGCCAACTTTCCCAAGCATACATACTGCGGATTTCCTCATGCCAACTCGAGGTTTAGGCACCGGTTTGGAAGATTTCGTTTCTATCACTTCTGCTGACGAAGCACTGGTGGATTTTGATTTTTGCGCTTGGAGGGCCAGCTGATAGGCAACTTCAAATGCTTGTCCCAGCGTCAGGATGATTTCGTACGTCAGGTTCTTTGGAGAAACCACACAGAACCATTTCAGAGCACTGCAAGAGGCTAGCTACAAAAATCCATGCACTAGTGGCAAGTAGAAGGCTTCCCTTGGTAACAGAGCTTCCAAGCAGGGTCTAGAAAACAAGCACCATCAACAGGAAGGCCAGCTGCTGAGTGGAGACTGAGTTGGGCCTTTGGGCTTCAAAGATGCCCCACTTATCTTGGTGTTAGCCCGAGGCTAACAGCCCACATTGCAAGCCTTGTTATCTGTTGCAGTAGCTATTCTGCATCAGCTGGCTTTGCCTTCCCCCATAGGTGGCATGGGACTCCAGGCAGGCCTACAGAGTTGGCAGTGAACTGCCTTTGGAATCTATTCACAGGTTTGCTGAACTAGCTCCAAGACCATTATTTTCCCTCAAGCCTTTTACTTCTAACAGTAGGTCATGCAGAAGGGGGCAGGGCTTGGCTTTTCTGCTGAATTAATGATGGTACAGTCCCCCTAGTGAGGATCCAGTTACACAGGCATACAGACTCCTATACAAAAGACAGCTGACATGAAAGGGACGAGGAATAAGCAATACCAGCATAAGACACCCTTAGACCCATGTGACTGAGGCCACATTAGGGGGTGTACTGGTGTAGTTAAAACAATACATGTGTGTAGACTAGGCCCGAGTCCCTGGAGAATCACTGGATGGAACAATTTTGCCCCAAAAGATGAACTGCATGTTAACGGTTAACAGGTAAGCCTCACCCTTTATGCGTGAGGCTTACCAGTGAGATGCTCTCACCTACCCACAGCTGCCCCTCCCCTCGTTTAATCAGTAACCAATTAAAAGATTTTACATCCCCTAAAAGCTAATGAAGTTTTTCCATCTCCACTTTCTGAAGAGCTACAGTGCAACACTCTCCACTGTCATCTGACAGCAGAATCTGCATGGTATGTGATTATCTACCCGTGCACTGGGATATGGCGAGAGCTGGAAGGGAAAGCTCAGCACTCCTCGGATTCACAGGTTCAACTCCCAGCAGCATCCATTTGGTCCTTCCTCCTTGTGAGAGACAAACTCAGCTCCATGGTAGGGGTTTGCCCTGTTTTCTAGAGAAACTCCCCCGAGGCCCTGGTGTGCAGCGAGCTGGTCAGTGCCGTCTGGTCTCAGTGGCATTTCTACACATAGATGGCTTGTGTAGCACATAAGGATGCAGGGCAAGGCAAGAATCCTTTAATACAGATGTGCGACTCACCACGTCAACAGTGCTGAATACGTGGCAGTAGTGGTGGCTGGTCTGCAGATCCTTGGTGATATAGGCAAACGTGCAGAGATCCTCAGGGTCCTGGGCCGCGCAGGAGATGTTCCGGATTTCATGCTCGGCGATAACATTCTACCAGAGTTAAACACAGACAGCTGATTTTGTGGGACAGACAGGTGGACTATCTCCCTCTAGCAAGTCATGACCACCTATCCAAGCTCAGCAAAACACCTAGCTGAGTGCAGGTAAGAGACTGGGATGAGGGAATTCACGTACAATTGGGAGGAGGTCCTGGCTGTCCTTTGAGTGCTCTTAGCACTCCTAGGAAGGTTATTCTACTTCTCACCAGACCGGTTGATGCGGGAACAGTTGATGCTTCCCATCACAGCAGGACCATAGCACCTCGAGCCATTTTTAAATGAACTTAGGGTTTTCACCATGTGTTTCTAGTACAGTGATCTGAAGACACTTGACAAATGGAGCAGCATGTTGCAGACAAAAGGGCAAACAGACAGATGGGAGATGTTGGCAATCGGGCAGAGCTACCCAAGTCTTAGTCCCACATCTTGCAGGAGTCAAAGGGAGGAATTAGGAATTTGGTTTCTTGGGCAGTAGCTCACAGCTAGCCCAAGCAGGCACAGAATAAAGGGGTATGGCACATTGCAACGCCCGTGTCCTAGAAACCAATTCTTAGTCTAAGGAGAAACATCACCACCACTCAGAGGGGAAGCAGTATTCCTACAGTCTGCAGGCATACGAGTGGTCAGCCACCATGGAGCACTAGTGAAAACCATTAGATCCCCCTGACCAGTAGTGCTGTGCTCTTCTGCAGCACCTGTCAGAGTGTTTCAGAGTACAGCATGGAGCACATCAAGGCAAGCCTGAGACTAGCTCCCAGTGTGACTCCATCCCCTCCTCCAGTCACCAGGTAAAACTGCCTTTGACATGTAGCACCATGAACTCTGCTTGGAAACAGAAAATTCATGGGTGCTCTCTGCCTCCCCTTTCATCACTACTGGGAAGATTCCCCACTCAGAACACAGCTGCTGACTACTGATGCCAAAGGCTGACTCCTGTGGCCAGGCTGGCTCCACAGGGCTAGCTAGAGTGTACACATGTTTGTGGCTATAAAGTCAGCTGACAGGACTTCAAGTCTCACACACAGAAGGCGAGTGAGGAGTAAGGTGCACATGCTGGCCCATCTGAACGCTAAGCCAAGAGCATTTTAAATGTACCTTGTTAGAAGCGTCTATGAACTTCACCCCTTTGTAAGTGATGGACAGTATTATGGTTGGGATCTTCTTCATATGCTCTGTGGACTTCTGCAGAAATACGAGCACAGATAAACAGGTACAAATTAAACACTTCCAATGAGACTTGGAGGAGGTATTGCAGCAAGGGATCTGACTAGCCAGCACCATGACTACCCCTTTTTGCCCAAAAGCTTCAGAAGGGGAGCCGAGTTACTCTGTACAGGATAAACTTAAAACACAAATAGTCTGGTAGCACTTTACAGACTAACAAAACATGGAGATGGGATCATGAGCTTTCCTGGGCACAGCCCAATTCTTCAGATCATCCAGTGCTTTTTTTTTTTTGGGGGGGGGGGGGGGGAGCCCAGTGCTCCGGAATGGAAGAGGGACCTGGCTTGGGACCACAGTAACACAAGCACCTTGTGCAGCAAAGGCTCCTCTTTCCCAGTGACTGACATCTGAAGGGGGGAAGGGCAATTGGATGACATGCAGCTTGAGAACAAACATTTCACTCCAAGACTTCCTCCAGCCGAGAGAAACGCACCATTTCTGCATGCCAGGCCGCCTCAGCCCTGCACCGAGGCAGTTTTCATGTGCAACCTTGGTCCCCATGGACATCATGCTCAACACCCGCCAGGCTTCTCCTGGCAGCCCCTCACACCTACCCTCATCTTTGCACAGGCATCCTGTGTCGACTCCGTCCCTCGAAGATCCTTGATTAACATGGAGCCCAGATACTGTTTAAAACAAGGTGAGGAAAGGATGCCACTATTACTGGCTTCGATTAGCTTGGAAGCCTCTAAACTGCTCGAGCCCCCAGAGCAATGCACAGCAAATGGCTGAAAAATCGGGTTCCTCATTGCCCTCAGGAGAGGGGGGGTGTCACATTCAGGCCTGGGGGATGCTCTCATGCTCCCCTCCAGCTCAGTTCCTGGGGCAGGCACCATCCTCCCAGCTCAGGCCAATGTGTCTAGATTCCTCCCAGAGCCCGTCCCCACCGTGAAACAATGGCTCATGCTGGCTCCCGCCAAGGGACTAAGCGCAGGGCTCTGCACAGTAGTTGCTGGAGACCAGTGGCCGTGTCAGGCTGTCCCGGGAAGAGAGCACTGAAAGGAGCCTCACTACAAGTGCCATGGGGTTAAAAGGGCTGCAACTTCCCTGCATGGTGAGGCCAGAGCACAAACTCCCCCCGGAGGCAAGGAGCAGAAACACACTTACATTGGCCTCGTACCCACAAGACTCGAAGATGAGCTTCTCAGGCTGGTGCTGCCAATTCTGGACAGGCGCGTATGGCGCAGCGAGACTTGGGGGCCTGAGAGTCAGTCTGGACTCACGATGCTCCTCCTGAGGGGACAAGCGTAAGTGTAAAACCTCAGAGAGGACCCAGCCAGACTACTAGTTCTGATGCATGCAGAGCATGGGACAGAAGACCCAGGGAGAGCATAACAAATGCCCACGTTTCATGTTGACAGGCACAGCAATATAGTGGCTTAAGGCGGCAGATGGTCCAAGTGGCTATTCCCTGCTCAGCTCAGGCTTGATTCTCAGTGCTAACAGCCTAGTAAAAACATCAGTCCAACCAGGGGAATTCTTCAGAGGGCCCAGGACAGCCAGAGAGCTTCACTGTTCTCATCCCAGCCCTCTGTCTCATAGCTCCCAGGATCCTCTGGACATCAGAGCACAAGGCAAGACGCACTTCCGGAAAAGCAAGCCCTGCACGCACTGGACTTTATGGGATGGGCACAAAGGTGGGTCCTGTCCCCACTTCACAGATGGGAGATGAGACCCACAAAGGGGAAGTGACTTGTCCAAAGTCACAGAGCAGGTGAGCCCAGAGCCTAGGTGTTCCACTAACCACTAGGCCATGCTGCATCCTCTTTACACTCCAAGCCCCTTTTGTCAAACCGTCTAAGGGGGCCTCACTAGCCTATCTGGGGGACACAGGTATGTCTCCAGCCACACCACCGGGGATCTGTGCAGGCTCCCGAGTAGAGAAAACCTTGAGATTTGAGAGGGGAAAAACACTCACACTGACCTGTACTTTGTATCTGTCGGCTCTGGGGTGAGAAGCAGCATCATGGCCACTGTCATGTCGCCTCTTTCCAGTATCCCCTGAAGGCAGCAAGAGCTCCGCAGACCTTGCTGTGTAGGAGTCATTCTGGCTCAGCGGTGAGGAAGTCTGGGACATCAGATCCTGGCACTGGAGGCAGAGAGATGCAGCTCTAAAGGAGAGCCACAGTCCTTGCCAGCTGGCTATGGCAGTCATTTGGCATTTTAAATTAATTTTGGTTAATTTTAATTAAAATTTTGGTCTCCTTCTGGGACCAACTCGCCAAAGAAGGACGTGGAGACAGAGCTGGGAGTGCTGCAGATTTGAATCATCCACTCCTAAAGCAACCCGTGGCTTGGAAGAGGAAAAGCAGTATAATGGAGACAGCTAACACATGGTCTTCCCTGCAGAAATCTCCTTTTTGATGCACTGGCCCGGCCCTGCCCTAAGGAACATGAGGAATCTGACAGGTGCTGTAAGCCAGAGTCCAGTCATCTCTGGGATACACCAGGGACAGTGTGCTAATGGGCTGTTAACTGATTTGACCCAAAGCCACTAGATAGCTCATTAACTCACCTATGTATGGCAGGGCACTTCCCTGACCACCTGATTTAAGTTTCAGGGGGTAGCCAAGTGAGTCTTCAAAACAACAACAAATAGTCTGATAGCACTTCAACAACTAACAAAACATGTAGCTGGGATCATGCGTGGCCGGCTTCTGGCAGCTATCCAGGGTACTGTGCAGCGCCTAGGGGTGGCTTGCTCGAAGGTGAATGCAAAGCCTGGCCTTGAATTATTCAGCAGGGATGTGGGCAGAAATCTGGCTCTGCCAATCCCACACTGACAATGCCTGTACAAAGGGTAGTGATAGAAATGTAGCCGTGTTAGTCTGGGGTAGTTGAAGCAAAATGCAGGACAATGTAGCACTTTAAAGACTAACAAGATGGTTTATTAGATGATGAGCTTTCGTGGGCCAGACCCACTTCCTCAGATCAAAACCTTTTTTGATCTGAGGAAGTGGGTCTGGCCCACGAAAGCTCATCATCTAATAAACCATCTTGTTAGTCTTTAAAGTGCTACATTGTCCTGCATTTTGTACAAAGGGTGCGCAAGACCCAAGCGTTAAAGGGACCTGTGACTTGTCCCCTGGTTGCTTGTCCCTCAGAGACTTCTCCTTGCTGGCTTCTGTGAAAGGCACCCAGTCAGGTCTCTCCTCAGCCTCTCCCCACAATCCCTCCAGGACATGTTTAGATTCTCACCTGGCCCCACTGCTACAGCATCCAAACACTGTCACCTTTACTGCAAGTTTTCTCACTCCAGAGCAGGCATCCATGGACGGACTTTTGGCCAGGCCCAGATTTGCCTCAAAGCACTCTGAATGCTGCATTTAAAGTGGTATCATAGCAATTACCAACCAAGCTAGAGGCCTTAGAGAGCCCAGCGGTAAGAGCAATTCAAATGCCTTACAACTGGCTGGCTATAATTGTGGGGAAGAGAGTCAGTCACTCCCGGTACGTGATGATCCAGGGCCCAGAAGACAAAGCAGAGAACTCAAGCTGGTGCTTTTGGGAGCTCACAGCTGCAACATGCATTAGTTCCATTCAACATCCTCCCTTCATTTTCCCCAACATCCTTCCGTTCTGCCATGCCAGAATCAGGTTTAGGAACGCGACAGCTGTAGCATCAGGAAATGTTACAAATGGCCCCATTCTCTTTTACCTCCTCCCTTCCCGGCACTTCAATCAGCTGACACTGTGCCAAGGCGCTTCTTTCTATTCCTTCGGTCCTGTTGGTCTCAAGAAGAGGGTTCAGAGAATCTTGGATTCTCAGCTGTTTGCTTCCCATGTGAGATCTATGAAGCCTGTGATTCAATGCTAATGGCAGGTGTAGGAGTCAGTCATGGGGACCAGTCTTCTGTATTCAAGCAAGTACAGGTTGTCATGCCAGGACACAGCTACACCCCTCCTTCCCGCATTACATCCCCTGGTGGAAGGAACCAGCTCAGGGGAAGAGGAGAAGGGACCCAAGGGAGGGAAGTCAGCCTCTCCTGCTCAGTTCTTGACTGAAGAGCACTGAAGGCTCTAGTGCCAGTTGTGATGGTGGGTTGTGCTATGGATAAGCAAGTTGCACCTAAACAGCCAGCAGGGGACACCAGCCTGGTCTAGAATTGAACCAGTGACAGGAGCAGAAAGGATCCAGGACACAGGAGTAATCCCTTTTTGGCATTTAAAAAAGTGTTCAAAGAAAGTGGCGAGGTCCTGAGCTTGTGACCACTGCCGTGTATCACGGACACCTTGGTGCTCGCAGATTGCGAGTCTACTCAGCAGCACGTACCCCCTTCCACATGCCACACCCTCCACCCGCAAGGCCAAAACTCATTTGTTTCTAGAAAGCATAAAACACCAAGCCCCAGTCAGATGCCAGCACCGCTGTCCTTTCCCGGGCGTGCACCTTGGACAGGGTGGCTTAACTCCTCGCAGCTCACCTCTGCTGCACATATTTATTCAGGGCACTGCTTCTACAAGCCCCCCGCAGGCCTCTGCTGCGATGGTCAGGCCATTTAGAGAGGCAGTACAGCCCAGCCACCTCACTGTCTTGACACCAGAGCAACACCCTTTGTGCAGGCCAGTCATCACAATTAACAGCTACAAACATGGCACAGGACTGGTGAGGGGAAGGGGGTGGTTTCTCATTGCGGACAGAGCTGATGCTGCAGAGGTACTGGTGCGTCTGACTAAAAATGCACTGGCTACAATGTTTGCCTAAACCAAAGCCCGTCTGAATGCTGGCAGCTCTTCCAAGCTTGTACTTATTCCTCCAGACCTTAAAAACAACCAAGGGAAATGGCTACCAGCTGCTTAAAAGCAGTTTCAAGGCTGGAATCTGCATGAGCCACGCAGCATGTGACGTATTCCAGGTATTGCTTTTAGCCTACACCACAGGGTGTATAACTTGTGTTGCCAGCGACCCAGAGTGAGCAAGTCAGCTGAGCAGAAGCATGGGCTGAGGCCCTGAACCCAAGCTCAGGCGAAAGGAAGCACTCCCCTGAAGTGAGGAGCAGAGCAATGGCTGAGACCCAAGGCAAATGGCCTTGAGCAGGGCTCCTGTACTCAACATGCCAGATTACAAAAAGGAAGATGAGAAAGGTTTGCTTTGAGGGTAAGGCAAGCTGTCAGCCATTCCCACTGGGTGCTGCAGGAATATCCGATTTCCAACACTGCAGATTTGGCGCGCACACACTGTCAATCTCAGGTGCAGCTGAGAATCGCTCAACACAGAATACTGTGTCGCTGCCAGGCCACACGAGTGAAATGTTTTCGGGGCAGGGAGCAATTCTACTACAGGCAAGCAGCCTACACAGGTGGTGCCCCCCCCAACCTAGCCCAGCTGACAGACTGTCAAGGGTCTCACCCATGAGCAACTTACTGAACTGGAAGTCATGAGGAGATGTAAGTGTCCAGTGCCTTTGAAAAACAGGCCTAGAGCCCCAAGAAACCCCAAACAGACCAAGGAGGCAGGCAAGCAGGCATCAGGCTCCCAATGGTAAAAGCACAGGTGGATCCCCGGGAGCTATAACAGAGCAAACTGAGCTGATCAGTGCAGATCAGTCGGGTGTTTGAAGACAGTTCTTGCACACACAGATGTTGCTTCGTTGAGACCGTAACGGGAATCAGCATCTCTCAAACAATGGACTAAGAAAGCGACACTCAGATGAAGCCACTGAGAACTGTTTCTCTCACCACATGCTCCTTGTAGCAGTTGCACTTAACTACATAGGCATAGGAGCTGAGAGACTGCAGCTGCTGAGGCTTTTGCTGCTGCACACACAGAATCATAGAATAATAGGACTGGAAGGGACCTCGAGAGGTCATCGAGTCCAGCCCCCCGCCCTCAAGGCAGGATCAAGCTCCGTCTACACCATCCCTGACAGATGTCTATCTAACCTGTTCTTAAATATCTCCAGAGAGGGAGATTCCACCACCTCCCTTGGCAATTTATTCCAATAGTTGACCACCCTGACAGTTAGGAATTTTTTCCTAATGTCCAATCTAAACCTCCCCTGCTGCACTTTAAGCCTTTAACTCCTTGTCCTGTCCTCAGAAACCAAGAGGAACAAATTTTCTCCTTCCTCCTTGTGACACCCTTTTAGATATTTGAAAACCGCTATCATGTCCCCCCTTAATCTTCTTTTTTCCAAACTAAACAAGCCCAGTTCATGAAGCCTGGCTTCATAGCTCATGTTCTCTAGACCTTTAATCATTCTTGTCGCTCTTCTCTGTACCCTTTCCAATTTCTCCACATCTTTCTTGAAATGTGGTGCCCAGAACTGGACACAGTACTCCAGCTGAGGCCTAACTAGTGCAGAGTAGAGCGGCAGAATGACTTCACAAGTTACAAAACACCTGTTGATACAACCTAGAATCATATTTGCTTTTTTTGCAACAGCATCACACTGTTGACTCATATTCAACTTGTGGTCCACTATGACCCCTAGATCCCTTTCCGCCATGCTCCTTCCTAGACAGTCGCTTCCCATCTTGTATGTATGGAACTGATTGTTCCTTCCTAAGTGGAGCACTTTGCATTTCTCTTTATTAAACCTCATCCTGTTTACCTCTGACCATTTCTCTAACTTGCTAAGGTCATTTTGAATTATGTCCCTATCCTCCAAAGAAGTTGCAACCCCACCCAGTTTGGTATCAATCACATGAAGTCCAGTGACTGAAGGGCCAGGTGCTAAGCACCTTCAAAGCCTTACAGTAACAGCAGGATCATGCCCTGGCACTACACACTCTGCTGGGAACACCGGGGTTCAGTGAAGAGAGAAAGGAGACTGGCCTGATTTCTCCTAACCCTCTACCTTGACCCTGAAAGATACAGATCATGTTCAGCTTCCAGTGACTTCGACAGTAGCTGAGGGCACTCAGCATGATCAGGCCCGGCACTGTTATGCATACATTCTGCAGTTTGTTTTCCATGGCAGAGAAAAAAGGGGAATAGAAATCACATGCTTCTCCTAATGGTCAGTACTTCACCCCACATAGGGAAGTGCAGCTAAAATGACCAACTCATAAACCCTTATGTCATCACTAAATCAGCTGGAACATGCTCCTCGAAACCTTTAGCAACATTTTTCTGCATGACCCAAGTTGCAAGACAGCAGTTCACAAATCTCTCGTCAATACATGCAGCTGACTTCATGACCTCCCAGCGCTTTAGCCTTGGACTCAATTCTGTACCAGGAAGGTTGTTTTTCACACTAGGCTTTTACATTTCTGAAAAGCACAATCAGCCAAAAGATTAACAGGAAATAGAGCCACAATTCAGGGCTCTGACTGGCAACAGACACGGTGGGGCTAAGGTGCATGGCTCAGACCCAGATCTGAAGTTCTGAGTGGGAGTGTTTGGACTGTACTGTCCCAACTTACAAGCTTGCACCCAATGCTGTCTATCCCCTACACAGAGGCAGAGATGCTGCTGTCTCAATTACAAGGTCCATTTTTTTGCCCCAAGGTATCAGGGGAAAAAATTTCACAAAGATCGATGGAATTGTGACGTAGTGGGGGGTAACCTGCTAACTCTCTGGCTGCTATCTGTAGCACCACCGAGCAGACAAGCGATGAGTCACTATGCAAAGAGGGTATCCCAACTGGTTTGGCCAGCTGACCCCCATGGAGAGGAACAAAGGGAGGTGGAATGCTGCCCTGGCTGGGGGGCAGGGCTGGAGGAGAGTGGGTTAGTTCCTGGCTGGAAAGCAGGGGAGAAGGAACTGGGGAGGGGGCTGGGATTCCCCTATCTCAAGGGGGGCACTGAGGCCTCTTAGCCCCCAGTTCCTGTAACCAGATTACATCTGTGCGATGCTGTATCCTGGAGGAGCAATAAACCACCCTCAGTTCTACTGGCTGGTGGAGTCTGTTTGTGCCATTTCGGGGTGCAGGAGACAGGGGACCCTCAACGCGCCGTCACAGGAATTGACATGAGACCTAGAAGTAACATCCAGCCCTTCTCAGTCCCCAGTAGGTCACAGGAATTTTGCTTTTTACAATGAAGGTTAAAGCAACTAGGTTTGAAATCTACTTTAAAAAACTGATGCACGTCTCTGAAACCACTCGAAATTTACTACCCACAGTAAATATTTCAAGTAAGTTAACTTATAAAATATTGACACCCAGAGAGGTTATTTTTGTGACCCTTTTACTGACTCTGCTAGGAGAAATTCTCGTGTTTTTGAGACAGCGAGGCTCAGAGAGAGCAGTATGTCCCTGCTTTCCCATCTGTGCCTGGGTACCCCTCTGGACAGCTTCTGTAGCACCTGGGCTCTTGGCACGCTCTCAGATCCCCAGAGGGGTCAGTTCTTCAAAAAGGAGATTAAGAACCAACCCAAGTCTGCGTCAGAAATAAAGAAAGTGAAGGGGGGAATAGGAGGGGGAGAGAAGGGAAGCAAAGGCTGAGCTGGCGCAGAAGAAAACATCCTGGCAGTCACTGCTAGGTCTGTGTGGAGCACTATCAATCAGGCAGCCAGCAACACAAACAATGACTCACCCTCAGCTGGGAGAACCGTGGTGGCTTCTGGGGCGGCTCCTCGTATGGTCTGTCTGCCAAGGAGGCTATGATTCGCTTCCGATGGCCCAGCAGATTCACCTTCAGCACCTGCAAGCAAGAGGCAAAGTTAGCTCAGATCTCAGAGGCGGGCCGATGGCAATATCCCCCGAGCGTGTCCTGTGGGGCTTTATCTTCCAGGCGAACTAATAGCTGCCAGTTTTTGACTGCCAATGGGATTGTCCCATTGCTGGGCATCCCTCCCCACACTGATACTGTTCAGCATCTCTGCTGCTCAGCCTGGTGTCATTTCCTCTCAGATTCATCCCAAAAAGGAGGCGAATTTGCTAGTGCAGGAAATACACTTGCTCCCAATTCAGCACGTACACAGCGTCACTGTGCGAACAGGACCCAATCCATCTGTTCCCACCACCGCTTTGTGAGATTGGGAGCAGCCAGGGAAACCAAGGACCACAGGGGTTAAGGTAGTGGGTCACCAACCAGTAGATCAGGATCTACTGGTAGATCATGGAACCTCTGACAGGTTTGGCTGGGAGGCTGTCAAGTGCTGGCACTTCAGCTGCCCCTCTCAGCACTGCCATGCTGCTCCTGCCCTCTGTGCCCCTACCTCCAGGAGCCTCCTACTTGCTGTACAGGGCACAGGAAGAAGAGGAAGGGATGCTGATGTCAGGGTGCCCCTCTCCTCACCCTGTACTCCATCTTCACAGGGCAGATAGTTTGCTGGCTGCTTTTGGGAGTGGTGCAGGGCAAGCCTGCCTTAGCTCCCTGCACCCCTCCTCCCCCGGAAGCCACCTGTGGTAAGCGGTGCCCAGCTGGAACCTGCATTCTGAATGCCAGTCCCAGTCCTGAACCCCTCCTGCACCCCAACCCCTGCCCTAGCCCTGAGTCCCCCTGCACCCAAACTCCCTGCCCCAGGGTCAGCTCAGAACCCCTCCCTCATTCCACATCCTTTATCCCAGGATCAGTGAGTGCATCCCCCTCCCCCACACCCCAGCCCAATAAATGTGAGTAAGGATGGATAGAAGAGGGAGGGAGGGAAGATGGAGTGAGCAGGGGCCAGGCCACAGAGAAGGGGCAGGGAGGAGGCGGGGCAAGGGTGTTTGGATTGGAGGTGGATCCTGAATTGCACTTAAATTCAAAAAGCTATCTCATGCTTCAAAAGGTTGGAGACCCCTGGGTTAAGTGATGCATCCAAAGTCACACACAAGTTAGCATCACAGCTGAGAGAGTAGGGCTGTTGCTAATTTTCAATCCCAATCTTAAACCACTAGATGAGGCTACCCAGTACCCCAACCATATACAAATAACTACAGTTATCTTTTGCAGGGTGAAAACCTTAAACCTGCAGCAGACAGGTTACATTTCAATCAGACAAACGGGCTGTTTTATTTCATCTCAGGACTCTTGAAGAATCAGCCGCATGAAATGCGGAGAGAAAGAAATCGGAGCAGACCCCATTACAATTGGTATCCTCTCATCCCAGCAAAGACCAGATCTGCACACGTACAGGCTCTCCCTGAGTCAGGACCCAGTCAAACACTTTTCTAATCCCCAAGCATGACACCGTGCATCTCAGCGAAGGTAACTTCTGTTGTTCCAGGGCCCTTCACTGCTGCATTGTTTCCCTTTCACGGACACCAACTCTGCCTCCCAGTGGAATCAGGCTGTTCTAAGCCCCAGGCCTACGAGCTGCTGGGAGCCATGGGTCTGTCTATTATACCATGCTCACAAGAGTGGTCCTGCTGCCTCAGAGTGAACTCTCCAAACAGCGACAGGGCCTGGGCACAGAATCATCCTACACTGGTGTTGATTCTCCTCACACCTTTGCATGTGACAGGTACTACAGCTTTGCTGCACTGGGCTTAACAAATCTCTCTGCAAGTCGCACCTGCTTGGAGGGAAAGCCAGTACGTACATTTACTATTTCAAGCTCCCAGAGGTTTTTCACAGTGTCAATGGAGCTGTAGCCACTCGACAGGAAGGACTGAATATAGTCCTGCAGCCCCAAAGAGTCAAGCCAAGCAGAAACCGAAGGCTGGCTGTTCCCGTCGCAACCCAGAGATTTCACCTAAAAATGTGAAAGACAAGAAAGGGTTAAAAAGGCTCCAGGGAGCCCCCAAAGCTTGGATTCCAAAACCTACAGTGGCTGCAGTTAAAGCCCCATGTAATTACAAACCTATACCAGGGATTTGTATAGCGACTTCCACATAAGGATCTCAAAGAACCAAGCAGACCTCAGCCCCGGGCCAGGAATGTGTTATCCCGTCCACAGGTGAACAAACGAGGAACTGAGGTTCACCAGCAAGTCCAAGGTTGCATAGTGAGAAAACTGGGAAAGATTCCAGGAATTTCCCATGCTGTGCTCACTGGAGAGCATCCCCTCCCTTCCGCATTGACCCTTTAAAGCCCAGAGCCACATAGCAGCTTGGGAACAAGCTCATATTCCTGTTGTGTCTTCAGAACACAGCAAAGCTTGAACTCCAGTCAGTTGTACCTTTGGGTAGAGGTGTTTTCCCCCCAACAGCACTGGTGAGAGCACAGCGCTGCTGTCCCACCCTGGGCTCTAGCCTGAGAAGCAGGCTCTGCGATTCAGGAGTAACTGTGTCATATGCAAGCAGCTGGGTTCAGCTGGGGGAGGGAGAGTACAATCCAACACATCTGCGCACTGGGAGAAGGCTGCCAGAAAAGGGAGACTGAGGGGACTGTTCGCAATACCAAAGGCTGGGAGGAAAATCTTCTCTTGGTCAATGTAATGCTCACAGAAGTCACTGTATTAAATAGCCTAGGAGAAGGAGTCCCTCAATTATCAGGTGATAGCAGACAGGCAGGCTCTCTCCCCAGCATCCCCATCAAAAAACCTTCTTCCTGAGCTGGAGGGACACTGCAGACCTGAGGGCCATCTCCATAGCTTGGGCAGGCCTCAGCATTACTGTTGTAAGCATAATAAAGGCTGGTGATTCGCACCAGAAGTGCTGGTGGTTTTTATGGTGGGGCAACTGCCCACTAGCAACTAGACAGACCCCCACCCCCGCCCTCACTTCTGGCAGGGAAACGCTGTCACTGCTGTGAAGGAATTAGGCTGGTGATCCAACACCACCTGGGCTAGCTCCAGGGTCAGGACCATACCCTGCTCCCAAGTGACTGCAGCAGGGAACAGCCTAGCTAGTGGAAGAGGCAGCCATGTTCTCATCTATTTATAAAGGCTGCCCACATCCAGTCCATCTCGGTCTCCAGCAGCTGACAGAGTCTGTCTGCCCCTTGTGAGCAAAGAGCAGGTTGGAGGAGACTGCTGAATTCTCCCTTCAACTCCTGGGCATACTCTCCTCTAACAAATGGTACTGGCGAGTCGCTCCATTTAACACATTCCATTTATTTCCTTCATGCACTAGTGGTAGGCATCCTGCTGCCCACAGACTTGATGCTGCCCTGTTCCAAGTGCCTGAAATCGCCCTCATTACATGCCGCTGGCACAGATAAGGCAGCGACCAATTTCACACTGCCGCCCCTGGCACAGACCTGAGACATCGGGGCAAAGGAAGACTGCCTTGTTTGAGCACTGGAGCTCGGTTAGCCTATCGGTGCGAATTCAAGCTGGGTCGCAGGACCTTTGGCTTAACTAGAAGTATTGACATGAGGTTATATCGGGCACTGGCTGAATGTGACAGAGAAGAGTGGCAGGCAAACCAAGGGGAGCGGTTACCCTTCTTCGGTTTCTCTGGCCAAAACAAATATCACAGCAATTAGACTTCACTGCAGTGGAAGAGTGCTGGTAGAGTCAAATGCGGAGCGAAGTTCATCACGCTCTTGCCTATGACTGCAGTCTGGGGCTCTGGCTGTAAGGGGCAGCACCCCAAAACCAGGATGCTCAGAAATCCATCTGTAGAATATCAGCGACCATGCTAGTACTTCCTGCCAGGGCTGATGCCTTGTACATCCCTAGCATTAGGGGACTCAATGCTTGAGTCTTTAATGCAAGCTCTTCACAAGCCTTGTCCCCGCTCCATTCGAGGACACAGGCACAGCAGAGCTCTCAGCAGAGAAGAGGGGAACGCCCTGAGGTGCCTGCATAACCTTAGGATTCTGAGTGTGGTTGCAAGGAGCCAACATGCAGCCGTGTAAGCCACACACTCCTGGTGGGTCCTTACAGTTCAGATGCACCAATACATGCGCAGTCAGCTCAGCAGAACAAACTGCCTCTGCTTCTCCTCAGACCTAAAGCCACGTACAGTGCCCCGCTAGCCATTCCCATCTCCGGTGCAGGATGCTCTGCTGAGGCGGTCTTAAAGCCCTCTTCTCAATGGCCATCTCCCAGGGAGCAGACCTCCAAATAGGGACTGTCTCTAAAGAGGCCTGGCCGGGGCTACATTCTTGGTTTCAAGCACCGTGGCCCTCGTCACCAAGCAACTCTCACCCCGTATGGCTGACTCCACCACCCCATTCTCCCCTCCCGTGCGGCCGCAAGTAACGCAACAACTGTCACCTTGGGCAGGGGGCGTGCGGCCTGGAGGAGTTTCCTGCGGTGCTGCGGGTCACTAATCCCGATCTCCCGAAGGTCCTGATCTTCCATTACGTTACAGCCCTGTGGAAACAGAGGAGACACGTTGGAGCAGAGTGCAGCGGCAGGACCAGTTGCTGGAGTAGGAGCTACGTATATTCCAACCGCCTTCCCCCACGCCACACACGCGTCCCGTTCTGCTTCCAGAGGAGCAAGGGGAGGCCACTCTGCAGAGCCCCTGCTTCCCCTCTGCACCAGGGAAAAGGCATGGCAGGAATGGCTGCACCAGGGGGCAGAGCAATGAAACGCTGGACTGAACAGGCTTTACTGCCAGCTCTTGCAGCCCTGACATTACCCTCTGTGGCAGAGGTCGGCACCTGCAGGCACCTGTGCCATAAGTGACATGCAATATGACTGTCAGTGGCACAGGCAATGAAAGCAGGGAGGGGCAGAGAGAAAGCCCCGAACCTCCCCACCAGCTCTGGCATGCTGGGAACACTAGTCCCTCCGGCTCGGTGTGTTGCCATTTCCCTTCCCCCGGCTGGGACAGGCTCATGCTAGAGCGGAGCAACAACAGCCTCTCCCCCCCCCCCCCCCACCTTCCGCTCCCCGAGAACGTGGCAGCTTCCAGAGATGCGTGGTTTCCAGAGTATTCTTCGGGTCCCAGGGACCCCCACTCCCCCACTGTGGCTGCCCCAGCACCCTCTCCTGCCCCCAGCCGTGTCGCTTCTGCCACACGGGCCCTCCCCAGCCGTGCCTATGCCTCCTCCAGGCAGCCTCTTTTTGTTACAGCAGTTGCCACCACTGCAGGGGTGGGGGGGGGAGAAACAGCTGGGTCTGAGGCAAAACCCGGCAGAGCCTCCCACGGACCTTGGTGCCTTGGAACTGCTGCTTCATCCCTGGGCAGGGCTGTGTGGGGCATGCTTGGGCTTGATAGATCCTCCTCACTCCCACCCCACTAGGGGAGCAGCAGTCATGGAGCTGCTGGGTCTGGTGGGGAAGGTCGGGCTTTCTTCACCCCCCCCCCTTCCCTCGCATGTCCGAGTGGGAAGCCAGAGCTAGCGCTGCAGCCTTATGGGGGGGGGGGGAGGGCGCTGAGTTCCCTCCCCACCCCATCGGGTGAATGGCAGCATGCTGTGTAGAAGCTTTCCCCACTGCAAGAGGGCGTGAAGCCAGGTAAGTATCCCTCCTCATGGCCAGACCCCCACCACACCCAATTCCTCTCACTCGCTGCCCTCCCCCCACCAAGACCCCAGACTCCCAGCATGCTCAGACATCCTCCATTGCTCCTGCACTCTCCCTCCTGGCCAGACGCCTTACCCCCACCCTGCTCCTGCATCACTGTTGCTCCTCCTCTCAGCCTGTTTCTGCACCCTACTTCCCACCCAGACCTCGCAACCTCTCCTCCTTATGCACCCCGCCTCCCTCTGAGATCCTGCATCTCATCCCTATCCCATTCACTGGCAGCTCTGACTCACACTGAACCCCTCATTTGTGTCCCTACCCCATAGCGTAAGGGGGTCCATAAAATCAACTAACTTCGGAACTCCAAAAAAAAGTAAATCTGACCTGTGGGAAACTCTAAACCTCAGTCCTCCGTATCCCTTCCCTTCACCCCATGAAGCTAAAACAAAATACAGGACTATGTAGCACTTTAAAAACTAACAAGATGGTTTATTAGGTGATGAGCTTTCGTGGGCCAGACCCACTTCCTCAGATCAAATTGTGGAAGAAAATTGGCACAACCATATATACCAAAGGGATACAATCAAAATGAAGCTAGAATGCCAGAGGAGTGAGTTATTTCAGCTGGAGGCCACATCAGTGAGGGTTGGGGGTTTTTAGAGGAGTTTTTTGTTTCTCACTTGTGTGGTCCCTAACTGTGATATTTTTGTGGGTCAGTGGCTCCTGACCCCAAAAAAGGTTCCCCACCCCTGCCATAAAAAACCCTAAAACGATATCTTTTTTATTGTACATAAATTAATATTTTACTTTATTTAAAATGAAGTTTGATAAACTAACATGAGAAAGCTAAAACGCTTAATCTATTTAATTAATTGAAATTAAACCATTCTCCCTGGCTGTAGCTGGTTCAGAAAATATGGTCACTGTACTCAGCCTGCCCCAGCACGCAGATCCGTAAATAGAAATGAGTAAGTTAAATCTTGGCACACCACTTCTGAAAGGTTGCCGATGCCTGTTCTATGGGTTTTGATTGGTTTCTACGGGATGGATTTCTACAACGTATCTCTACCAAGTTGATACCCAAGATTTCTTCCAGCAGCTGGCACTTGGGAACCATGCTGCAGCTCTTCAGTGCCCTCCCAGTTTGCCCTAAGATGCCTCCATGAGGAATGGAGAATTCCGGTGTACTGATGGGTTAATTTTGGAGCATGCAGTGGTTGCACAGAGACAGTTAAATGAGATGAATGTAGATACACCTCCCTTCTCTCACTCAGTCTGTTCCATGGCATCTCTTGGCAGCCAATAGATTTCAGGACACTGATTCAAGGGACCTTCCTGTTTCCTATGCAGACACTTTAATCGCCCATTTCTTTGATCACAGTTCAGCAATGCACATCTCCCCTATGCACAAACAGCCCCTTTTGCCTGTAAACAGAAGGGCTGCTTGCTGCACCACGCTGACAGGCAAGAGATGCCCATCTCTGCTCAGGCTCCCTTGAGAGCCCAGAGAGAATAAATTGAATTTATTTTAGTGAAGCTGGAGATCCAGGGAAGGTCAGTATCTCTGTAATTTATCATCCGTCTCCATGGGGACAGAGGCAGCCCACCCCTCTTGGTGCAGAGGCTCTCATTAAATGCTGCTTTACAAAACTCATTATCTCGGTGCGATGAGGGAATGAAACTGCGTGAGCGCATGGAGACTGCCCTTCCTTTACTGAGCAGAAGCTACATGCCTGTGGGTCTCCAAGAGCCAGATGTGTGTTCCCCATCAGCAAAATAGCCAATGTAACAGCTACTAGACTATCCATACGCAGTTTGACTAGCATTGCAATAGTGCCTGAAGCAAGGCCAGCCCCCCTTTATGCTAGGTGCGGTGCACAAGAGCCCAATTTCAACTGCACATATGCCTCCCCCATTGCTGAGATAGCCACAGATTCAAGGTCAACTGCGAGGGCTTGGCCATTGCTATGTTCATAAAAGAAACTGAGTTCAAGTTGGCTGCAGTGCTGCTGAAAGGTCAGCCTAAGTTAGGACAAAAGGTGACCACAGTGCAGGGACCCTTAAGGGAAAAGGGGACTGAAGAGTCTAGTCAAAGCAGTGCAATAAAAAATGGTAACATACAGCCTCTTCCTTCTCTCAGCCATTCAGAGCAGCTACTCACAGCAGAAGGATACGTGATGTAGCACCACAGGGTTTTAAAAACTGAAGACAAGTAAATGTAGCGAGTCTGTCTGTGCGTGGGGGGGGGAGTGTATTAGCAGTTTACAGGTGGGATAAGAGGAAAGGTTCTTCCGTGGATTGATAATTGGTTAAGACAGGAAACAAAGAGTAGGAATAAATGGTCAGTTTTCAGAGTGGAGAGAGGTAACTAGTGGGGTCTCCCAAGCGTCTGTCCTGGGACCAATCCTATTCAATTTATTTATAAATGATCTAGAGACAGGAGTAAACAGTGAGGTGGCAAAGTTTGCAGATGATACCAAACTGCTCAAGATAATTAAGACCAAAGCAGACTGAGAAGAGCTTCAAAAAGATCTCACCAAACTAAGTGACTGGGCAACAAAATGGCAAATGAAATTTAATATTGATAAATGTAAAGTAATGCACATTGGGAAAAATAATCCAAACTATACATACAATGTGATGGGGACTAATTTAGCTTCAGCTACTCAAAAGCGAGATCTTGGGAGTCATTGGGGATAGTTCTCTGAAAACATCCACTCAAGTGTGCAGTGGCAGTCAAAAAAAATATATGGAGATATACCCAGCTCTATGAGAGAGAAGGGACCTTGAGAGGTCATCAAGTCCAATCCCCTGCCCTCACAGCAGAACCAAGTACCATCTCTGGCAGATTTTGCCTCAGATCTCTAAATGGCCCCTTCAAGGACTGAACTCACAACCCTGGGTTTAGCAGGCCAATGCTCGAACCACTGAGTTATCACTCTCCCCAAATAGAATGTTAGGAATCATTAAAAAAAGGGATTGAGACTAAGAGAGAGAATATCTTATTGCCTCTATATAAAACCATGGTACACCCACATCTTGAATACTGCATACAGATGTGGTTGCCTCATGTCAAACAAGATATATTGGCATTGGAAAACGTGCAGAAAAGGCCAACAAAAATGATTAGGTGTTTGGAAGGGGTCTCCTGTGAAGTTTAGAAAAGAGGATACTAAGGGGGAATATGATAGAGGTCTATAAAATCATGACTGGTATGAAAAAAGAGAATAAAGAAAAGTTATTCACTTATTCCCACAATCTAAGAACTAGGGGTCACCAAATGAAATTAATAGGCAGCAGGTTTAAAACAAAAAGACAAGGAAGTTTTTCTTCACTCAGTGCACAGTCAACCTGTGGAACTCCTTGCCAGAGGATGCAGTGAAGACCAGAACTAACAGGGTTCCAAAAAGAGCTAGATTGTCTCATGGAGGTTAGGTCCATCAATGGCTATTAACCAGGATGGGTAGGAATGGTGTCCCTAGCCTCTGTTTCCCTGGAGGTGAGTGACGGGGAGGGATCACATGAGGATTGCCTGTTGTGATCCCTCCCTCTGGGGCATCTGGCATTGGCCACTGTGGGCAGACAGGATACTGGGCTAGATGGACCTTTGGTCTGACCCAGTATGGCCATTCTTATGTTCTTCTCCGGTGCTCAGCACATCCATAGCATACGGCAATCTCCTTCCAGTGTTTGCTCCGGAATGGGATGTTTCTTCATCAACTAGAATCTCTCTCCCTCAGTCTACTCTACAGCATATGTGAGGGGTCTGTAGGGTATCTGTGTACATGCATGGACAGACTTCTTCAGGGCAGACCAGGGTGGGAATCTTGATCTTTGTGATCACTTTAAGACAGGTGTGTGGAACCTAAGGCCTGGGGGCTGGATGCAGCTCCCGGCTTACCTGGATCCAGCCCCCCAGGCTCATGTCTCCCCGCATTGAGGAGCTTGAGCTGGTGCTCCAGCTCCCCTGCTGTCTCCTGTGGGGCTGGAGTACACAATCTACTAGCCTGGGCCCCCCAAGGCTTTGGTGTGTGACGGGAATGTGGAGAATGTCTCTCCCCTTCTCAGTCAGGGGCCACCTCAGTGAGGGGAGTTTTGGCTTCTCACTCGTGTGTGGCCTCAACTGATTTTTCTGTGGTCAGTGGCCCATGGCCCAAAAGAGGTTCCCCACCCCTGCTTTAAAAACTAAATTCACTGAGCACCCTTTAAAGAGCCGCCAGCCTCAAACCCCTGGATGGTTGAGAACAGAGTGACTGCAAGCTCGTGGCACTGCCCAGCACTAGCCTCACACAAGACATGGCAGCAGTCACTGATCCTGCATAAGACGACTTCCGCTCTCTCCCCGCCACATGCTGGCAGAAAGTACTGAGCCTAGCATAGCCCAGCCTGAGCATAGCACCACACAAGGTGCAGCAGGCCCCACCCTTAAAAGGGGATCCATTGCTTTCAATAGGGAGATCAGCACTTAAAAGGAACAGGTAACGCCATACAAAGAGCACGCTCAGTGCAATGTATTTGAGAGCTCAGGTCAGGCTGTACAGAATTATTTCACTGAAAACAAGAGTGGAAGGAAAACAGGGCTCCCCAGTTCTGACTCCTGCATGGGAAGGCTGAAGGGCAGATGAACCCTCCTCCATCGGCCTGCAGCAGAGAGAAAGCACAAAAGAAATGCAGGCGCAGCAGGTCTGTGGAGCAGAGCGTGAAGCCGAGAGCCACAGTATTAGAGCGCTCCTGTGTGAGCACTGTTTAAAACGGCAAAGAGCTGCTAGCTTACCCAAGCCATTCCTTCCATGCTTTCCAACAGGTCAATTTTTAAAAGGCACTGAGGAATTCAGATCTATGGTACCGGCTTCTGCTCCTGATCTGGAGGAGTTCTCATGCCTGCCTTGGTGGAGTTTCACCTTGGGAACAGCGTTGGCACAGCAGGAGCATGAAGGGGTAGTGAGCAGTCAGAGTATGCAAATCTTTTCAAAGCCAGCTACCCCTCGGAAAGCTAACACCACCAGAAACCTGGCAGGAAGCATTCTGTGTAGCACCTTGGTTTGGTCATTTGCTAACAACACAAAAGGAGGCACCATAGGAAACCTCAAGCTGGCTACTAGGGAGAAGAGTTGGCTTGTAAAACACAGAACCGTGTCAAACGTAAAGGAAGTCCCTTGCTAAGTTAAGCCTCTGAGTTTCCTCTGGGACACAAGAGCAGCAGCAGGGATAGGAAACAAATGAAACTCCAATAGAATAGCAGGCATGGAGCAATATAACTTGAGCCAGCTAGGAGACTATTAGCAGGGGTAGAGACCTCTCAGGACAATCAGGTTTTGCTCTCCTGGACAGCTTCCTCAAGAGCTATGGCCTACACGCAGAGTGCAGCCAACCCTGTTCCCACTCACCAATTTCAAACTGCAGAGAATCACAGATCAACCTCAGCACTCAGCAGCAGTTCACCCCACATGTGTGTCTCCCATCTCAGCACCACCTGATCTGGGCTGGAGCTACCACCTGGCACCATTCGCAATCTCCACAGCCCATCCAGAAACAGGGCCTTCAGGGCACCACAGGACTGGAGCGGGGGCGAGGAGCTCACCCTAGAGGTTCCTCCAAAGCTTCGAGGCAAAGAGGAGGTTGAGCTCACAGGCAAGCTGGGGTCAGAGCCAGATTCAAACTGGGGAATTCCTGGCTCCCAGTGCCATGCTCAGTCCCCTCTAGCCCAGCGGGGGGAAGATCCTTTACTTGAGCCATTCAGTGCCATTGCTGCAGGCTCTGCACCGTGCTCTCCAAAGTATGGTTTACAGAACAGCAAACCTTTCCCTAGCGACATGAACTCAAGGAGCAGGAAGAGCTATTTGGGTCTGAGTGACTGAAAGAAGGGTGACTGCTCCACTTGTTTTCAGTGTACAGCCAGTCCCCGAGTTGCGAACAGTTGACTTATGACCATTTGCATTTATGACCGAAGCTGTCGTAAATGGCAGACCCCGAGTTACGAATGCGATCCGCGCTTACGAACAGCACGGTCGTGCGTAACTGTGGGGTCCGACTTACAAACAAACCGAGTTATGGACTAATTGCTTGGTCCGTAACCGGTTCGTAAGTCAGGGAGAAGCTGTAGATGCAAACCTTATTTACGTTTTGAATCACGCTAGTTTCAAAAGAGCCCATTTTCATCTCTCCACAGCTGTCCAGCGACAGGTTCTGCTGGGAACGCTTGCCTCATGCAGGAGGCTCCCAAGCGAGGGCTGAACCTGGGAAGCAACGGAGCTGTCCCCGGCGTAGGGAAGTTGGGTTGCGCCTCAAGTCAAGCATAAGCACAACACGCAATGTTTTCCCTTCATCATCACTCATATTTGTGTTACATTAAGATCCCTCAGGGCCAATCTGCATACTAAGGGGACTTAATGAGTAGAGAGCAAGCATAACAGCTCCTAATCAATCATTATGGTCTTTCCTGTAAGTGAGCCACAGCTTACAGAGTGTCCTTCACACCCATCCAGATGCCAGCTCTAATAATTGATGATCTCCTTTAATGGCAGATGATTTAACACCAGCGCTACAGCAAATGAATGAGCTGCTCCTCTTCAGTCTCCCAACTGTCTGATCACACATTATCCACAGGGAAACCAGGAACATTCAGAGATACACTCCTGGTGCCTTGAAGATCATCTGCCTGACATCCCCATCCCCACCCCCGCTCTGCTGCCCATTCCTTTCCATCTGTGCGCACATCTCCCATCCTGTTTTGGTCCACCTTGTGCCCTGCCTCCTCCTGTACAATCCTTCTGCTTTAATCTTAATTGAAAACTCCAACCCAGGCTCACTCCCTACATGCAAGTCCTCGGAGCACCTATGGAGCAAGTCCTGCGACCACACTGCCTTTACGCCAAGCTTTCTCCTTCAGTTCCGCCACATTCCTTATCGCCTCCCTCTTCACTGACTCCCACATGCCTAACTCCTCCTTACGCACATGGGAGAAATTCAACAAGCTCAGCCGTGACTTCACTCTTTCTTCTAGCATCCACATCACCTTCTTCCAGGTCACCCACAAAGCTTCTCACCCGCTCTCTAACCCTCTCCTCTCCCCCCCCCTTTTCCCTGTGCCATCTCTCCTTCCCCAGCTCAATTCAGTGCAAGATGAATCCAGTCAACTTCATGATTAAACTAACCAGATTTTAACACACAGAGGAAGGCTTGCATGGAAGCAAAGCCATGCCCAGTAGTTCACAAGGCAATAAGCACTAATTACTTTAAAAAACATGGGAATAAGCTACGTACAAGGGGCCTTTCTAAGCCTAACACTCGAGAGCCATTTTTACACTAGCTGTTCAGAACCCCTATATATAATCAACATTCAAAAGTGGGTTGAGAAACTGTAAAAACCTCTCAGGCATAACATAGCTCTTCTGCAATATTAGCCACCGTAGGCAGGTTTGCCATCTCCAAAGTACCAACAATAGGTAAGCATCGCACCCGTGTCACAGAAACAGAGGTTTGGGAATGGATCCTTCTTGCACAGCAGTCACAGATCAATAGCCTGCCTCCCTTTCAAGGGAAGAGGTCACGCAAATAACTGAAAGACCACACGGCAAATGTGTATCAGAGCCAGGAGTTGGATTCCCCCCTTGACCCCAACCCTGTGCTCAATCTACTAAAGCTAGTTCTGCTGAGGACTGTTCTAGACCACGATTGGGCAAAGCTGGGAATAGTCCCATCCACAGGGTTCCTGTATCGTTCCTGCTCTTCCTCTTGTCCACTGAGTGACTTTCCTCTAGCAACAAGCTCAGAAATGTCAATTTTAGCAAGCGTCAGACTTTATTCATGCTAACATGCACTTCTCACCTGTCAAACTTCTCCGGGCTGAGTGATAAACAATTCAATGCTGCACACAGCCCCTAACATGCATGAAAACCTGAACTCTATGGCAGGAGCCCAGCCCCTCTCTCAGCAGGATGACTCCATTCCAGGTTTCCCCTGCAGTACCGATGGCGTGTTTAGCAACTGCTCCTAGAACCAGTCTGTTTGCATAAGCATCACATTTTATTAGAGGCTCATGAAGTGTATATGGAACCCCCCTCCATCCCCGCATCATCATTTCTTACAGAATCTCTGGAAAGCCTCTCTTGCCAGGCTGAAGTGGAATGTTACTCATCAGGCCTACTTGTGGACATGGGGAAGGCAGTGGATGTGATATACCCTTGGCTCTAGCAAAGCTTTTGATCCGGTCTCCCACAATATTCTTGCCAGCAAGTTAAGGGAGTATGGATTGGATCAATGGACTGTTAGGTGGACAGAAATCTGGCTAGATTGTCAGGCCCAACGGGTAGTGATTAACGGCTCGATGTCTGGTTGGTGGTCGGTATCAAGTGGAGTGTCCCAAGGGTCGGCTCTGGGGCCGGTTTTGTTCAACATCTTTATTAATGACCTGGATGAGGGGATGGATTGCACCCTCAGCAAGTTCGCAGATGACTCTAAGCTAGGGGGAGAGATAGATATGCTGGAGGGCAGGGATAGGGTCCAGAGTGACCTAGACCAATTGGAGGATTGGGCCAAAAGAAATGAGGTTCAACAAGGACAAGTGCAAAGTCCTGCCACTTGGGACGGAAGAATCCCAAGCACTTTTACAGGGGACCGACTGGCTAAGCCGCATCAGAGGGGTAGCCGAGTTAGTCTGTAACAGGAAAAGTAGCAGTTCAGCAGAAAAGGACCTGGTGTATGAAAAGCTGGATATGAGTCAGTGTGCCCTTGTAGCCAAGAAGGCTAATGGCATTTTGGGTTGCAACAGTATGAACACTGCCAGCAGATCTAGGGAAGTAATTATTCCCCTTTATTTGGCACTGGTGAGGTCACATCTGGAGTACTGCATCCAATTCTGGGCCCCTCATAACAGAAAGGATTTGGACACATTGGAGAGTGTCAAGGCTGTTCCCCACTCTGGCACACTGAATGCAGAAGGTGGGGGCCTGCAAGAGAGCTTCAAGACCTTGCCTCTACAGGTTCTGGTTCAAAAACTTCTCCCAGAATCCTAACACAGATTTTGGGGAATCTGCTGCCACCATCAAGTGCTTTTTGATGCCTAAAAAAGTCTCTGGGTGAACACCTGAAACCACCCCCAGGGGTACCCCAAGCTCTTTTGCCCAAAAGAGTTTGAAAAAGAAGAGAAAACCAAGCTGCAGTCTGTGGTAGCTGTCCCTTAGTCAGAGGCCTGCAGATACACACAGACAGACCTTCCAAGACACAAGAATCACATCACCATCTTAAAAGAAGTGATTTTTATTACAAAACAAAAGAAACTTGAGAAAGCTTACGTGGTTGCTAGATGGTACAGTGCAACCAAGGAAAACAAATAAAAAAAAACAGAAAAGTCTCGGCACAATGCTTAGATGGTAGTAAATGGTGAGGGGACGGGAGGGGAATACATTCACACAGAGCAGTTCAAACAAAACCACAAAGTAAAGAAAAATTACCCTGAATTGGACTCACATTTCCGTGGTACTCAATTTCCGTGGAAATTTTCTCTTTCTTCAGTCTGCTCCCATGCCCTGAATTCCTTGGTGGGGGGCATGGCAGTCCTGCCTAGGTTTAAATCATTCTGTCTCTCTCAACTCCTGGTTTAATATTCTCACACAAAAAGCAGGCAGGGAACTATATCCAATTCAAATTTCAACGCTCTCTCTCGATTGGCTCTCCTAGCCCCCCCCGGACAGCACCTTTGCTAAGTACCTGAGTTAACCCCTTAGTCACCAGGTGCTGGTTAGCACTCCTGGTCATGACAGAGACTGAACAGAGGGCAACCAAAATGATGAGGGGACTAGAGCACATGACCTACAAGGAGAGGCTGAGGGATTTGGGCTGTTTACTCTGCGGAAGAGAAGAGTGAGGGGGGATTTGATAACAGTCTTCAACTTCCTGAAAGGAGGGGGGGGTCCAAAGAGGATGGAGTGACAGATGACAGAACAAGGAGCAATGGTTTCAAGTTGCAGAGGGGCAGATCCAGGTTGGATATTAGGAAAAACTATTTCCCTAGGAGGGTGGTAAAGCACTGGGATGGGTTTCCTAGGGAAGGGATGGAATCTCCATCCCTAGAGGTTTTTAAGTCCTGGCCTGAAAAAGCCCTAGGCAGGTGGGGATGTACACCCCACCCCCACCAGTGTTCAGACCATGGAAATACAAGCCACTAATGACAGCGCCTTTACCCTTAAGTCACCTCGACAACCGAAACACGGTCCTTTTTCTGGTTTCCCCAGCCATGGGGGAATAAGTATTATTTAGTCTGCCGTCCTGCTTACAGCTGCTAATGCTTTCAAAACAGAGGGAGGCAGACCCTGCCCTATAGTGTACTGGCTAAGGAGATGCTAATCTGTGATCCCTTAGCAATTACTCACTGCTTGTGCACCTGACCTGCCTATGGAAGTACAAGCTCTAGAAGAGCGGTTCTGCTTCAGTCATGCGTGATGTATTGCATTGTAATTAGAAACCCTGTAAATCTTCAGGTCTCTCATTAAAAGGAAAAGCACCAAGATGAAGACCATGTTGTGCCAAGGTAGCGTCCCATTGCTGCTTAGTGACCCTGAAGTGAAATGGCAGCTGAAATCTGCCAGTGTTTCTCCTCCAACAGAGCGCTCTGCAGGCACTTAACTGCCCAGTTTTCACATGCTGCGTCTTACCCACAGTCTGGCCTCATTCCATCTTCCCTCTCCAGCCAATGAAAAGCCTCAGGCGAAAAGAGTTCTGCATTGGACATGTAGCATCATCCAGCCAGCAGAGCAGTTTAATGAGTCCCAGCTGCTCAGCTCAATTCATGTTAACGTGAGCTCTCTTCGGTTAGCAAGCCGGCACTCCAAAGACTACCCCGGATGGCAGGACAGATTGGGCATAGGGTATGGCTAACTATTAAACTCACTGTAATTTTGCCAGAATGAACAGGATTCAGCAAACAGGAAAGAACCTGGTCCAGTCAAAGCAACCTTGTTGCCTTTAATTTTTATTTAAGCAGAGCCTGGCTCATCTGGGAGGGCACAGGTGACTCTGCATTGCCCAGAGTTTCTGCTACCGCTATTACTAATGCACTTTCTGCAGGGAGTTACTTGGCTACGTGGACTATTTCTCAATCAAGATGCTAGACATCTGCTAACAGAGGGTATGTCTACACTACCACCCTAGTTGGAACTAGGGTGGTTAATGTAGTCATACGAACTTGCAAATGAAGCCCAGGATTTGAATTTCCCGGGCTTCATTTGCATGTTGCCGGACGCCGCCATTTTTAAATGTCCGCTAGTTCGGACTCCGTGCCCACGGCTACACGCGGCACGAACTAGGTAGTTTGGATTAGGCTTCCTATTCTGAACTACCGTTACTCCTCGTGGAACGAGGTGTACAGACAGTTCGGAATGGGAAGCCTAATCCGAACTACCTAGTTTGTGCCGCGGGCACGGAGTCCGAACTAGCGGACATTTAAAAATGGCGGCGTCCGGCAACATGCAAATGAAGCCCGGGAAATTCAAATCCCGGGCTTCATTTGCAAGTTCGTATGACTACATTACGTTCGTGTAGACATACCCTTATAGACCAGCAAAAATAGTAACAGCAAGGACTACTCTAATTCCAGGTCACTGCACAGCTCCTAGACTTAGCACTTTGTGTCACTTGTCTAAGAAAGACATGATAAACCCTGCTGGTGAAATCATTTCCATTATATTTGAAAATGGAAACTTGATCAACTTTATTAACATAGCACTGGGAAAAGATGCTGGATGGCTGTCCTGGAGGTCTGCATTTATTCTTGGCACAAATACAGAACAGAAGGTGGCAAAGCAAGGTTCCACCACACCATTCCACCAACATGGTTCAATTCTGACCTGGCAGCGGTTCCCCAGGGATGACGGGAGAGTTCAGACTCGGCTCTTGCTAAGACTGCCAAAGGAGAAAGGACTGCCAGATGCAGAGGTGTCTGATCTGCTTTGGGAAGGAGGGAGGATGTGATCTCTTTGCTGGGAACTGAGCAGAGGGTAGCAAGCTCCTTCCACATAGATTACAATGCTACATCAAATGCGATATTGGAAGTCTACAGCTGCTTTTTGCATACCCACAGCTGGAAAGCTATGCAACTCCAGTGAAGCTAGTGAGTACCGAAGAAACAGCACCTGAAGGCAGAGAGAGGGAGTGTGAGGTCATCTGAAATTCCAACCTTGCCACCATGAAAGGCCCTGATACTAGGGCACTCTGTTCCAGTGAAGTGCTGCCTCCCCCTTGCATCCTCCAGTGAGGCGGGGAGTCAATGCAAGCACGTTCGTTTCCACACTGCACATCCAGAGCTAAGCACATCTGTTATGCCCCTTCTTAGCTGCAAGGGGACTTAACTCCCCATACGGCAGCACAACCCCACTAAACCTCCCGGCCAGCCACTTTGCTAACAAACCGAAGTACTTTCCATATCCCACCAGTTCCTAGCGCAGCAGCAGCAGCAATTACATGGCCAGCAAGAGGATTTGAAGAGCACCTCTAAGCTCTGCCATCTAAGCTACTATTTGCTTCTGCTGCCTGGCTCATAAAAGCTGTTTGTTTGCAGGGTCCAACTGAGTCTTAAAGGGCAATATTGCGAGTGTAACGGAAGTGGCTGAATTTAGAAAGATCAGATGGAAGGAAGCTATTTCAGGGAGCGTGACAATATTGCAATTCAGTTCAGAATGACATAGCTCACCCCAGCTGCCAGCTGAAGTTAATGCCTGTGGCCCAGCTCTGGCTGTGGCCGTATGTCCTGCGCTTCTGGCAGATAGTGGTCAGCCTCACAGGCTTGCTGTGCCCCACCACACAGCCTCTTTCTTACTAGAGGCAGGGTTCACAGCATACCGAGCCACTCGTCACAGACCAGTCCATAACATGGGGGTGAAACCCTCTGTAGTCCCAGTCTCCCTATCCAGGGACAGACTCTGTAGTGGGGAGGGGAGGGTTGGGGGGAACCTGGGCCTGCCCACTACTCTGGGTTCCACCTTAGGGACCCTAAGACAGCAGCAACAGATGGGGCTTGTTCTACTCCCTGTTTGGCAACTGCTTCCCCAAACGATCCCTCCCAGTACCTTCCCTCTGGTACCAGATACTCCACCACACTCTTCCTGCCTAGGGATGTTAAATTGTGAGTAACTGACTAATCGAATAGTTGATGCATTTTGCATCAACTATTCGATTAGTCGATAAGGAGCCTCCGCTTTTGAAGTGTAGCAACAGCCGGAGACTCCCCTGCTGGAGACTCCCCTGCTGACTCTAGGCTCCATGGGGCGCTGCCACTTTAAAACGTCATGGGGACCCCAGCATCAGGCTCCACATGGCATTTCAAAGCAGTAATGCTGCATGGAGTCCGGAGTGAGTGTGGGAGTCCACAGCTGATCCCAGGCTCCATGCAGCGCTGCCACTTTGAAATGCTGCGTGCAGCCTGGGAACACCCCAGCTGGCCCCGGGCTTCACATGGTGTTTCAAAGTTCTTGATTGGCCCCAAGTGGTCTGAAGCTTCAGCAGGGGAGCTGAGTTAGTCTGTAACTGGAAAAACGTAAAAAACCCAACAAATACCACTTTATAGACCAACAAAACATGGAGATGGGATCATGAGCTTTCGTGGGCACAGCCCACTTCTTCAGATGACCGGAGTACAGGCAGTCCCTACAGTCGGATCCCTACATACGAACGGGGCTTTTCTCCCCGCGGAGGACGCGGGCGGCGGGACTGCCCAGACGCGCCACAGTCCCACCGCCCGCATCCTCCGCGGGGAGAAAAGCTGCTCCACCTCCCCCTGGCCTGCCCGGGGGGGAGGGGGGGGGAGGCGCAGCTAGTGTGACCCCCCCAGCAGACCAGGCTTTTCTCGCCAACACCTGGGACAGAGCAGCTGGGGCGCTGCCGGGTTGGTCCCCGCAGCGCCGAGGTGCGGTGCTGTGGGGACCTACCCGGCAGCGCCCCAGCTGCTCTGTCCCAGGTGTCCAGATTCAGCTGCTGTTGAAACTGATCAGCGGCTGATTCCAGGAAGCCCAGGGCAGAGCAGCTCTGCCTCGGGCTTCCTGTAGTCAGCCGCTGGTCAGTTTCAACAGCAGCTGAATCTGGACGCCAGTTCCAACTTACATACAAATTCAACTTAAGAACAAACCTACAGTCCCTATCTTGTACGTAACCCGGGGACTGCCTGTACTGAAATTCCAGATCCAAGAATAAATAAGGGGAGGGGGGGGGGGGGGAAGAGGGGGAAAAAAAGGAGGAAAAAAAGACAGTGAATAGATTGTTCAAGTTGAGACCAGGTGGTCTGATTAGCCTGACTTCCTTTGCTCTGGAAGGCTCCAAATTAACTCCAGGTGTTCTAACTGGCCTGATTGTCCAGACTGCTTCTGGAAAGTTCCGGCTGGTTCTAGGCCAGCCCCTGTCAGTTTAGCAAGGGAACAGAGACCTACCTAGTAAAAGGCTCACATCCTTTCCTTCTAGCACTCTTTGTAACCCTCTGACCTGACCCGCTCACATGCCATGAAAGCCATATTTTCTAGCTAGCAAGGGAAGCTGCACATTTGGCCTCATGCAATCACACTGCACCCGTGTAGTACGGGTGTGCAAGCCTGTCTGAGCATGGAACTGGGAGGCCAAGAACCAGAGTCCTGAAGGCTGGTTCTGACACCGACACCACGTGCATTCTCAGGGAAGTCACAACATCCGCCCCCCCCCCCCGCCACTCCCCACCTTCAAATAGAAATAGTGAGATATGCCTGCTTCTCAGTAGAGTGGTGCAGCTTTGCGCTTTGGGTACAGAAATGCTAAGTATTAAGGATGTTAAGAAGTGGATAACTGACTGTGTACTGGACATACTGGGTCCCTGACCGCTGCGCCTCTGCCTCCCCTCCACACATCTTGGAGACTGTGCTGGGGGGGAACCAGCTTTTAAGCCAGCTCCCCACAACACTGACTCCTGCTCCCCATCTCCTTGCTGCCTCTGATATAGACATAGCAAGGGCGGGGGAAGGAAAAGAGAAGCAAGTAGTTGACTCGACTTCCCGATAAGCCTAGGCTCATCGGGAAGACGACTACTCTTTTACATCCCTACTAAGTATTACCACATCTTGCTTGACAGGATAAAAGCAGCCTCCCCCTTGTTAATGGACTGAGTGGCAGCTTGTTCTAGAAACAAGTACACATCCTGAGCAGTCAGAATTGAATACAATCGTTACGCACTTCATGGCTTTTCACGGAAAACTTTCACAGCTTGGAATACAGAGGCTAGCGCTATCCTCCACTTTACACACGGTGGAAAAGAAACAGAGACTAAAGGCTGAATACTCCCATCTCCATCGAAGGCAAAGCTAGAAGCTCACCACATCTGAAAATCAGGTCTCGAATGATTTATGTGTGGTCCTGCAACACACCACTGGCAGCATCATGACTAGAGCCCAAAATCTCTAAGCATGAGGACACACTTCTCCGTATTTGCCATATCCTACAAACCACTTCCTTTGCCAGTGCAGATCTAGACATGCTGGTACAGAAGGTTTGAAGGTATTAAAAGTTTGCCACGAACAATCTGAGGTTAGTGCTACTGAACGCGCACAGTGGATTTTGACAAGCAAGGAGGGTGAACCAAAACTGGCAGCTCAGAGAATGTTTATATTCAATTCATTAATCGCTCCGGGGCCAACAAGCATTAAAAATGCCATTAAAGTGGCAGTTAATTTTTTCCTCTTCAGTAAGATTGCCTGAAGTTGACAACCACGACTAATCCCTCCGTCACCACTCTAACAATCCCAATGTGCATGGGGAAAAAAATTAAGCCAAAATGAAGTGGTTAAATGCTAATTTCAGATCTCTTATGGGTTGTGTGTATTAGCCATTCTGCAATCAGTCTGAATAACAGGGCTCCATTGTTACGCCCTCAGCTGAATGCAAGTTTCCTTGCCCGCATGCATCCTGACCTCCACCAGCTAAGACATCAATAAGGGAAGTAGTGGAGGGAAATAACACAGATCAGAAGGTCAAAAAACTTGCAGCAAGATGATGGCCAGAGAAATGCTTCTCCTCTACTGTCCTAATCCTGCCACTGGTGGAGTATCCTGTCACCCATTGCAGCAAGAGTTAATGGAGCTCAGCACAAGGCAAGATTGGGCCCATGGACAGCACACCTGGTGATATAGGGTATCCTGTGCCTCAGTACAATAGCACAAAGCACCCTGCATCTTCACTTCACTGACCAATCCAACTAATGCCATGAGACTGAGCATGACTTACAAGGAATGCCTTTGTGAACAGCCCACAAACCTTTCCTAACTGGTTTTATGTTGGGATTCAACTGATGTCATAAGCTCTTTGGGGCAGGCCTAGTCTGATCTGTGTTTGGGAAGCACTGAGCACAGAGGAGTTGCAGCACAAGACTGGGGACTCCAACATGCTATCGCAGTGTAAATCAGAGGTCACGGCCTCACCAATACATGGGTTGTCGGTATAAAAGCGTGGAAGCCTCCAGATACACTGTTCCTTCACTAAGACCCCTCTCCTGTTCTCCCCATTTCCAGAGCTCCCATTACACAACTCGCTTCCCTGCAACACTCCAATTCCTAGATAAGGTTTATAAAAGCTTCACCCAAGACACTAGCTGGAGTTGCTTGAGCCACTCATCCAGCGGCTTGCAGAAAGGCTCTTATGGCCCAGCGCTGTCATACAGCCATGGCCTCATGCCTCTCCACCATCCAGTCATGGGCTGAGCGAGTTATGCCATACCCTCCAGGGGACAAACCACGCACACCATATAGGAGAAAAGCAAAAGTCTCTCTATCCAAGCCGCACTCTGAGCCCACTGGAGAGCTGTCAAAAAGATAGTATTTCACAATGTGAACTGAGGCTTGCTCAGACACCTTCACAAAGAGCAGTCGTGCAGCGAGGAAGAAAGATCCAAATCCACGCATCTCCAAGGAGACTCATCCAGGCCACCAGAATCTATCTAGCAAACAAGTTCCTCTCCCTTTATTTCATAGCCCTCCACTGACATCTAGTAGGAAACCCTGCATTCCCTTTCAGCAAAAACATGGTCCCATCACAGTAGCACTGGTGGGGAATGACCAGTAATGCTATATAAAGTGTCTAATCAACTCCCAGACACCATCTTCGCTGTAAAATAAATGAAAGCCACTTCAGGGAACAATGCTGCCATCCAGTATGTAAGGGGGGGGAGCATTTCAGAGCCCAGTCAGCTTTCGATTACTGCCTAATCTAGTGAACAGCTCTGACAGACCCCATCTGATCTCAGGCAAGACAAAATTCCATTGCCCTCCATTCTCCTTTAAATGGGAATTGCTTTTGCTTCATCTGCAGCAGCCACAAAAGAGTTCTTTGAAACAACTCACTCCTTGAGTACTCTAGGATGCAAGTACTATATTAAAAACTGCTTTAGGATAGCAAATTTTACTATGTAGATTGACTCAGTCTTTCCAACACCCTAAGACAGAGACCAGACTGTATTACACAAAGTTCTTATCTACAATGGGGATTTGCCCTCAGTGTCAAGTCCACAGAGTAACTGCCCCAGTACAAACCTACAGAGTAGACTGACCAAAAACTGATTTGCATCAGTGAAGCTCACTCCCAAGAGAGTGGCACTAACGCAGACCAGCACCAAAGCTATTTTACTTGGGGTTTCCACTGATGTAGCTATCCCAATAGTGGTAACCAGCTCAAATCCCCCAATGTAAACAATACTGTACTGCCCATCAAAGCAACAAATCCTTACATGCAGAGACACTCACCAGTGGATCACTCCGTGTAGGACGTTCTTGGAATGAACAGCTCAAATCTCCCCCAGATTGCTCCCACAGCATGACAAGTTTTGTAACCAATGTGCAGACAATGCTTTAGGGCAACGAGACACTCAGAGCCTGTTAAAAGGCTGGCACTTGCCCAATGGGGTGTATGCTGAGTTGGAGAATGACGTGAGCTGAGGGTGCAAAACAGACCTGGAACACCTAGTTTCAGGATTGGCCATGTTTGATCTCAGCAGGGGAGGAGACCTTGCTAGGGCAAGGTTTGCACTTAAAAAACAACACAAAACACAACAAATAACTAACAAAAAACCCCACAAAACACTTAGTTGTGCTCAATTAGCAGCTGCAATTAGGTTGGATTTGTCCATCACACAAACACACACACAGTGGGCTATCCTCTAGCACCCAAGACAGCGGATTCTCTGAGCAAAGGAGAGGTGGCTCTGCACAAGCCAGGGGTGGGTTTTGCCCACCCTCTCCAATGGCATTGAGTGCCCTCTTCAAACTCTGCTGACCAGAAATCTGGGACGTGTATTCCAGGGTGAACAGAGCCTGGCAGGCCTATTCAATAAACTCGCATTTCAGCTCTTCTCTGCTCATATCAAGCCAGACCTTGGCTCTGAATTCTGCTCACACACGAAAAGGGAGAACAGGAAAAGATGAAGGCGCCTCTGTAATGCACATCACCACAGGCTAATCTGATTTGACACTAAATTACATTTAATCAAATTAATGTCAGAACTAAATAATTTGTGAACACCCTGTTCTTCACTGCCCTCAAATCTCTACTACTTCCCTCCAATTAAAAAATGAAGTAGTCACAGGAGCCCAAGGCACTGCATGAGGAAAACAGATTTCTGTCTGACGCTGTCTCATTGAATCACAGTGAGGTACTGTCCACAAATTCTCTAGAAATTCAGACCTGAGCAAAACAAAAAAAGGATGTGCATTTCATTTAGCTAGCTTTCTTCCTGAGATCCTAATATAGTCACACTAAGAACATTCAACCACAGTATAAATGTGCAACAACCAGGGACGTTCCCTGGCCCACTGGCCTAGACGGCCAAGTTAATAATTGGCGTTCACTCGGTAACCAGCAGGACGTCTTCCTGTCACCCTCCTATTTGTGAATCCATTAATGGCTGACTAGCCAGATTCTGAAGCCGCAGGTCTTATCGCAGAAGGGGAAGGTGCTTGTGGCTATTGGTGGGACGTGGGGCAGTTTTTGCCATTCTTTTCTCCTTCTCTGATTCTCCTTGTCTGTGCTGCAGCGGGACCTCTCAAATTGCGCTGCCCCCTCATGGATTACCACTCTCCAATGGGGACAGCCCTGGGCAAGGTTCTCCCGAGCATCTACACTGACGACGCACGTTTTCATGTTTGCCTTCAACATGTCCTTAAATTGCTTCCTCTCGCCCCCTCACTCCTCCATCCTTCCTCCTCAGAAAACAATCTGTTTTGGGAGGCACTGATCAGGCATCTGGACCATGTGACCAATCCAGCAAAGTTGTTGGTAGATGATGATTGCTTCAGTGCTGGTCATGTTCAACTCTTCCAGGATGCTACTGTTTGTGCGCCTGTCCTCCCAAGGGATATTTAGGATTCTCCTGGGGCAGCGTTGATGATATTGTTCAAGTGCCTTCAGGTGATGCTTATATCATGTCCAGGTTTCACATGCGCACAACAGTGTTGGAACCACCTCTGTGCGGTACATAAGGAGCTTTGTCTTGGCACTAATGTCCCGGTTCTCAAACACCCTTCATCTCAGGCAGGCAAAAGCAGAACTTGCGCAGCTCAGGCGATGCTGGATTTCTACACCAATGTCAACTTTGCCGGAGAGATGACTTCCAAGGTACAGGAAATGCTCCATGTTTTCCAGCAGTTCTCTGTTGACTTTAATAGATGGTACATTAGATTGTCCCACTGGCAAGGGTTGATGGGCCACTTTGATGTTTAGTGTGAGGCCGAGATTCATGTACAGTTCAGCAAAGGCACTTAAGACGGTCTGAAGAGCTATGAGGGAAAAAGAGCAGTGACCATCTTGTCATCTACGAACTGGAGCTCCATGATCTAAGTTTTGGTGGTCTTGCTTTTGGCCTTCAGTCTCCTGAGGATGAAAAGCTTCCCATTCATTCTGTAGACAATCTTCATGCCATCTGGAAGCTTGCCATCAATGAGATGGAGGGTCATGGTGATGAAGATGCAGAACAGCGCTGGGACAATGATGCAGCCTTGTTGGACTCCTGTTTTAACCTCAAAGGGGTTGCTTCGGGATCTGTTACTCAGCACTGTGGCAGTCATGTTGTCATGAAGCAGCCTCAGGATGCTGCTGATTTTTTTGGGACAACAGATTTTTGAGAAGATTGTCCACAGGGTGCTACAACTGACTGAATCAAATGCCTTGGTCAAGGTGATGAAATTCATGTATGGGGGTTGATTTTGTTCGCCACCTTTTTCTTGCAATTGCTGAGCAGTGAAGATCATGTCCACTACTCCTCGGAATGGTCGGAAGCCACACTGGGACTCTGGAAGAATTGACAAGGATTCACGCTAAAATTCTCTCTGCCATTGCCAGAAGGGAGATGCCACTATAGTTTCCACAGTCCCATCTGTCACCCCTTCTTGAAGAGACTGACTAATAGTGTGTCTCTGAACTCTCGCGGTATCTGCTCCCTATTCCAGATCTTGAGAACCAGGAAATGGGAGTTGTTTATGGAGCTCTGGCCCACCTTCTTTGAAGACTTCGGTGAGGATTCCATCTAGTCCAGTTGCCTTGTTGCTCTTCATCGTTTTGATGGCATCTTGGACCTCATTCAGGGTAGCAAGTATTTCAAGATCATCCTGAGGCAGTTGCTGAGGAATTAGGTCGAGGGATTCTGAAACTACGGTGGAGGGGTGGTTTAGGAGTTTGTAAAAGTGCTCCCTCCAGTGAGAAGCAATGGCTTTATTGTCTTTCAAGAGTTGGGTACCACCCTTTGATCTCAGAGGATTAATTCCATTGTTTCTTGGTCCATAAACCGAGCATAGCGGCAAATAATATTTCATGGGAAGGAAAAAATCTTTAAAAATACCTGAGAATTATAAGGGACCTGGCCAATCTTGTCATGAAGGTTAAGGAAATGGAGATTCCTTCCTGACCCTTGTGATTAGCTTCTGCCCTGAAGCATGAGATTTGATTATCCCCCTAGCAGAGCTACAATTACTGGTCAAAGCCAACTGTCTGGTTCTCTCCATCTCACCACACTATCATTAAATGAACTACTAGGGGCTCTGCCATCTCTAACATTCATGTGTTTTATCATATGACCCCCTACAAGCTCCCCAAATTTGACTTGTCTGGAAGCTCTGAGTTCAGACAGCTGTTGAGTTCTTCCATTTGGAAATCAGTGGGGCTGATGATCTGTTGGATGTGCTCATGGGTCTGGTTCATTAGTACTATCACAGGAATGCTGCTTGGTGTGCAGTTCTGCCTGGCATTCTATCCAACTTGCAAAGCTACATTTGCTAGGGCAAGGTGTGCAGGATACAACTCTGAGTTATCTGCAGTTAGGCTGATTTATTCATCACAAATTTTAAAAACGTATTTCTCTAAGGAATAGGCTTCAGAGGGCTACATATTAAGGAAGCAGGATTTAAAACAGCAAACTTCATTTTATTATAAAAAGTCCATTCCTAGTAAAGCAAGCAGTTCACCAGATCAAAGCCCTATTCTAAAAAGGAAAAATTCAGTGTCACAGTTCAACTGCCCCAAGCCATAAATGCAGCAATGCAGAGCAACCACAGTGGTTTGGGAGGGGGGTGACAGAGGGAAGGTCTTCCTATTGGACTAAATGACTCCTCCTGAAGAGTAACAGGCCAGATGATCAGTCAGCATCTTTTACAGCACTGTTCACAGAAAAATGGTTACTCCCCTTCCTAACGGTTCCCCACCCGCAATGTGGTGTTCATATCTGTTCCAATTAGGAGTGTGCATGCACAGCTGCCAGAAAGATTATTCCTAGCTGTTACCCATCGGGTAGGCTGTGGAGCCCCCAAAGTGGTGCCAGGGCAGCACACTAAGACCCTACCATGCTGTTTGCCCCTCAGTTCCTTCCTGGTGTAACAATGGGGACCGAGGGGGGTAGGAATAGATATGAGCAACGCGTCTCAAAGAACCCTTATGAAGAATAGTAACAGAGATGTAGCCGTGTTAGTCTGGTCTTGCCGAAACAAAAGACAGGACTATGATAATACCTTATGAAGGTAATTTGTTTTTCTTCAAGAGTTTGCTCATGTCTATTCCAATTAGGCAAGTCACAAGCTTTGCCCAGGAGGAGGGGCCGGAGTCAATACGTACCTGACTCAAGTACCGTGGTACCGAAGGCCACATCCTGTCTGGATTAGTGCATGATGGTGTAGTGAGACATGAGGTATGCACCGACGACCATGTTGCAGCTCTACAGAGCTCCTGAAGCAGTACGTGAGCCAGGGAAGCAGCCAAAAGGCCTGTGCCGGCATAGAATGCACCACAAGAGGTAGCAGGGAGACCGTGGCAAGATCATAGCATATGTGGATGAAATGCTGTAATCCAGGAGGAAACATGCTACAATGAGACTGGCAGCCCCATCACACAATCCACCCCTGCCACAAACAGCTGTGAGGACTCGTGAAAGGGCTTCGTCTGGTTGAAGTCAAGAGCCCACCCCACATCAAGGGAGTGCAATATTTGTACCCATAAGCTCTGATAGGGGTGAGAGTAGAAGGAAAGTGTCCTATCCATGCTAAGTACTACTATTTATAGTCCTGTTGTTGGTAAACACTAGGACGTGTCACTTGCAATGCAAGAGAGCTGCAGTTCCAAGAGCCTTCGGGTTGGCAGGGTCATATATAGTGCGCTGCACCGGCGCCACTCCAGGGACTACACAGCCAACCAGACAGGTGGCAGCTGGGTAAAACTTTCCAGCAACCATGCATGCAGTGCGTGTACACCTCATTGGAAGAGACATAAGCAGGCACTTGAAGAAAAGCTATTTAAAACAGAGCTACTGTAAGAGCAGTCCTTAAGTGGAGTAAGAGACCTTCTCCAGAGACGTAGCCACTAAACTGAAGTTCAGTTATGTCATAGCATTTAAGTGCCTACATCCCTCCTCTGTTGGAAAAAGCTAGAGAGATTCATGGGTCAATTCCAGTTTCTCTATCAAATTGTTGTTTCTTCATGACAAAACTGGGGAAAAGAGCTCTCCAAAGACAGCTGTGGTGTTCACCACCACTCATTACAATACATACATGCACCCTGTGAGGGGAAAAGCATGCCAATTCCCAGACTAACTGACCACCTCCTTTCAGCTCAATGATTCTCCAGCACACGGCTGGTGATGTAATTTCAGGAGCTGTTACTTGACTGCAGCAATACAGCTGATGGATGGTACATCTGCAGACCAGAGAGTGAGGCCAGTTGTAGGTCACTTCACTGATCTCTGGTCTTGTGAAAGCAACTTGACTACTATTCTTGGAAACGCCACAAATTCCACCCCAACCCTGTGAACCCTTCTGCCTTCCCAGATTAGATCAGCAATATGTAATCTAATAAGTCTATCCTAGAGCGTTTGACATGCTACATATTCAGAACTCATTTCACACCCATCCTTTGAGTGAAGCAGATGATACTGAACAATACAGCACAATGGTTTACAATGGGAAATTAAGAATACTGGAGCCAAATGAATTTTAGGTGAACAGTAATTACCCAACTTGGAACTAGGACACCTGGGCTAAACACTACTCTTGTGAAAAGCATCACAGGGGTTTTAGCAGCCTCAGGTTTTCAGGACCCTGGTTTTGGATTTTGTTCAAAAAATTATCTGTCGCAGCAAAGTGGCTGCTGCTACCACAGGGGGTGCTGGTTCAGTAATGACAAAAGGAAAGGTGTCACCTACTGAGATGCCATCTCCTGTGCTACCAAGATTTTCCCTGAAGGACTCCCATTCAACCACTGACCCAGCCACAAATGCCTAACATATAAGAGCATTAAAACACCCTGAGACCAATGTTCCCTCTAATTCAGTGGTTTCCAAACTTTTTGGCATCACACCCCCCTTTTTGATTTTTTAAAAACCCTCACGCCCCCCTTCCAAATAGCAGCAGAACTTTTTTTTTTGCGCTCACCAAAGGAACTGAACAGGGCAGCAAAACCTGATGCCGGGGGGGGGGGGGGAAGCCGGCTGCGCTGGGTGGCCTCACGCCCCCCCCCCCCCAGAATTTCTTCATGCCCCCCAGTTTGGGAACCCATGCTCTAATTGTTTCTATCCCTGCTCCGAATAAAGTTTGTTACATGCACCACTGCATGTGTGGATGTGCACCACCAGTAAAAACATGTTGGGGGTACCTTCTGTGGGTACCTTCCTAATCAGCTGAGCAGCATCTGACTCTCTCGTGTGGCTGCTCAGATGCTTACAGGGAACACTGACTCAGATGCTCTAACTGCACACTGACGACGTCTAGGAGCCATTTGTATCCTTGAGCGATTTTACTGAGTTGTTACATATACTCCTCCTACCCACAGGAAGCCATTCACCACTATTGGGTCATCTTCCTGCACGAGCAATGAACTCTGTTGTATAACCCTTTGCCCTCAACCCCTAAGTAACTTCCACCTCTCTCCCCTAGCTCCACACGTTCAGTGCAACTTACTGCCAATTATTTTCCTGCTCCAGAATAGACTTCCACATTGTAATGTTTAGTTTTGCTCAAATGAAGTAATACTGCCAAATGTAATTGTATAAGCACACACTGGATTTACTTCCTGTCACCACAGTGTAGTGACAGGACGTGCTGTTAGATGATTTTGTTAGAATATTTTTTGTAAATTTTCCCTTAAACCAGGGCTGTAAACTGAACACTCTTCAAAGGGAAATTAGACTAAATAAATGCCCTGGGACACTATAACCATATGACAGATCGGCAGCAATTGCACATGTAGCAGTTGGTTCTCATGATGCTTTCTTGTCTACCCAACGTCTCAGAGCCTGTTATTTGCTCACAAATGGGCCACCTGGGTATTAAAGCATCCAGGGAAACATTCTTCGCATATTGAAAACAATACTGCAACATGATCTACTTTGGATAATGTGATGCAGCATCTAAGAGAAGCAAAAAACATTTCAATATCAAAAGATGCCAGCTTTTAAATTTTTGTTACTAAAACTTAATTAGCCTTATAGCCCATCTGGCAATTTGTAAGCCATTACCCAGCATTCTTTGCTTCTTTCTACATTGACTATTTGAGGCATGCTTCTGAGGCTCTAATCAGGGTTAATCCTCACATAAAAACTGCTTAAGAACCCCAGAAAAAAAATCACTCTTCAGTGTGAAACATTCTTCATTAGAGCTGAAAAATTAGTTTGGTTAATAGAGGAAACATTCAGTCAGGTAGAAAAAATGTACAGGCTGATTCTGTGGAAGCTAACAAACTCGTCCGAAACCTCTGAGAACAGCATGGCATTGAGTTCCAAACAGCAATATCTACAACCTCTTTAATAATTCATCTGATTTAGTGCAAATCCAGCACTGAAAAGCCACTTCTAATTAACTTGTCCCTTATACGTACAGTGTCTGAAGGCTTTGTCCTATGAATAAGCATCAGGAAAACAAGAAGGAACAAGTGGAGAAGAATTTTAAGAACTGTACATTCCTATTGTGCTTACTGTATCAGCTTCAAGCTCAACCACTCAAAGGGAAGTCCTCTCATGGGTATCACTGAGTAATTTGTGGTAACAAGGGATGAGTAACCACACAGAGAAGGAACAATGGTAGCTAGGATTTAAGTTAGATTCTTTGCTATCTTATGCTGGCTGAGTTCTAGAGAGAGAAAGGCTCGAGTCATTCAAGACAGGACTAGCAGCTACACGAGTTTCCTCGATGGCCCAGCCCTGGCTTCAAGGGATCCCCTGTGAGGGACAAGGCGACAGCTCGCTTCCATGCCCACTCAACATTTGCCCTCGGTACTAAGACTAGCACCGCAGTGTCAATTAGCGACACACCTGGTAGCAGTGGTGCGAGAACAAAGACATCTGTGCTCTAGGGCCTGGAATGAGGTTCAGCCCCCCATTTCCCAATAGCCAAACCATCAAACTCTCTCAAATGGGATCCCCCTATAGTCTGCAGAATAACCATACAATGGGACATTAGCAACACACGCAGAGGGGCTAGCATCGCAGGACTGCAAGAGCATTGTGTCTTCTGGGCTACAGGAGATGTGTATTTTACACACACGTGAAGTAGCACAGAGGTCAAACAAGTTGCCCTATCGCAGATGTCAAAACCCTGGAGGAAGCCTACCGAGCTCCTGCCTGGCTCTCACCACTAGACATACTGTTCATGTGAACACTGGGCATGTTAAAACTAAGGATGTTAGAGGCAGGTAATTAATCATGTAGTCGATCAATTTATCAACTACATGAACAGGCGACAAGGGGAGGCTTGCGCTGGGTCCAGTAGCCCCTGCCCGTGGTGAGCCTGAGCTCCCCCTCCCCCCACTGCCTCTGACCGAGGTAGCAGCGCAGGGGAACGGGGGGCAGGCAGCACCACAGATACAGCGCTGAGGGGAACCGGCTTTTAAGCCAGCTCCCCTCCCCCCCAGCACCAGCTCCTGCTTCCTCTCCCTCTCTCCACTGCCTCTGATACAAAGGGAGCGGGGGGTGGGGGAAGGAGGTGGGAGCAAGTAGCTGAATAGCCGACTATCTGCTTACATCCCAAGTTAAAATTAGTTTATTTTGATAAGCATGTCCCTGCATGCACCGGCTCCCACCTGCACCCCACCTCGATATAGAGGCAGCGGGAGGGAATGGGGGGAGACTGGGTTAACCGTGAAGGTTAACCAATGAGTCCAGGCTAACCATTTACTTGTTTAGAGTCACATCCTAGCGAACACTACCTGCAGCTCCTCAAACCACGCGATCCTAGTGAAAATGGCATAGGGTGATGATTCAGTCTGTACTATGTTGCCTGGTGGAGCTGTCCAAGGTTCTGCAGACAGCGTACAATGGGACAGGTTCATTCATACAGGACAGCCAAGTAGCATGAAAAATTAATGAAACCAACATTCATTATAACCTTCACAGAAAGGCAAACGGGAAAATCTTACAGAGGGGGAAAAGATACTAAAGGTAAGTGTGATCTGCAGTCATGGGAAGAGACCGACATACAAGGGGCTGAGATAAAATGTCCACCTGGGGACGGGGAGAGAGAGCTCTATGAACAATGCAGCAGCTCTGTTGAAAATGCATGAGCTACAGTAAAATCCAGCACCGTCTTCGAGATGCATTGTCTCTGCAGAGCTAACCGGAGGCAAAGGGAATGAAAAACTCATTTGCCACAGAAACAAAGAGAAGCAGATCTGTTAGGTAACACATTTCTAGTATCTAAGTGCACTTTCAAGGCCTATGTCATTCACAGGAATGTTTACTGAAATCCAGGCCACAGCCAAACCAGATAATTATCTTCTACCTCACTACAGTCTCCAGTTGAAACCACAGGGAAGGCAAGTCTTCCCACCTCTCCCCTCACCTTCCCAAATACCAGAATGGCTGCTGGGTTCCAGGCTCACAATTGGGTGAAAGGCTTCACTTACATCACAAATGGATTAATTATCTCACTCATGTATGGTGCTATGGAATCCGCCTTTGTAGAAACCTAGTGCCAGAGTATTGTACATCCCTTTCATCTGCACCAAAGCAGTTCTGAGAGCCCCAGCAACTCCCTCTCAGCAACAGAACAGTTAACTAGCCCTGGCGTTCTGCACAGTGCATACCACTTTAGAAACGTGAAAATATATTATTGTACTTGCTGTCTTTCAAGATCCACACTTCCCCTTGGAACAGCTTTCTTTCTTCCAGCAGGCTGCTGCCTCTCTCCATCAAATCAAGAGCAGAGCAGAAATCTTTGATTATACGAATGAGTCCCACCTCTGTGAGAATGCTTCCAACTAGCACAGAGCGGCGGCATTAACATGGAGGTGACCTTAGCATTAGCCACACGTCATGTTATGGCACCAGTCTCCATGTGGCAATCCTAACCTTTGCTAAGGTGACCTAGGGAAGTTGTGTCAGGCCCTTGATTTCACTTACAAACCCTGTTTCCCACCAGAGTTTCCTTTGAGCAACAGAACCATCGTATCAGAGGGACAGCAACACTGAAGTGGGCTGAAGCCTGAGCTGCAGTTCTTGACTTGGCTTCCCTTCCCTCTTCAACTGTTGAACCAATTTAAAAATTGCACTAACGAGGTTGAGCGAAGCCAAGAGGATGGTGTGACAACATCCTCTCTCGATGCCCTGAGCCACTTGGGAGATTACTGTTTCAAGGGGAACGTTTTTTAATAAAGGGCTCTGGCCACAACAAGGGCTCCTAGGCACACAAGCAGCAATACAAATAAATCTTTGAGCCTCGTCTTCTAGTCCTCCGGCAAAGGCAGAGATGCCAAGACCAGGTATCTGAGAGTTAACACATGCTCTGGGACTCCACTACGGAAATAATCAAGCAATTAACTCTTTTTGCAGTTTACCTTTAAGAGTCTGCCTAAAAGGATCGCAAAGACTGGCAACTTGTTAAAGATGAGTCTCTAAAGACTAACCAAAGCCAATGGAAATCTTGGGACTGGGGCTGTCTCTTCCAAGTGAGTCCTTAAGTTCAAGCTTCCTAGTCTCAGTATAATGGTGCAACTGGGAAATCCAGAACGACAACTGGCAGGTTAACTGTACCATACTGCCTTAATTTCACCATAGTTTCATGTATTTTGCTTTAATTACACTTCACGGTGAAGAATTCTACATGCACAGGCAAGAGATACACCACCCCATCCAACTGGGAGTTGTATACTGCTAACCTCTAGGAGAACTTGCCAAATGGGGAGACACAAGTTTTCTTAAAGCATCCCCTACCAGCCAAAAGTCTCAGTGTCTGTCCAGAGAAAGCTAGAAGCTCTGGTTCAAATGAACACAATATACCAGACAGTCAGTCTTAGCGGATCCCCAGGTTCTTTTTTGCAAGGAAGCAGGGAGATACCTGATGCCAATGTCAGCTTCTACTTTTCCTGTAAAGCCACTTATCCAAAATGTTTTTATTGCTATCCCCTTATGCACAGAATAGCTTCCCCACTGCTCATGAGTGCAGATGCATGTGAGTTAGATGCACTTAAATATGAAACGGAATAATCCAGGCTAGCCCTGCACATTTCCTTAATTTGTCTCCAGAAGCTGCAGCAACCTGCCTCATTGGAGTGCCACAGAATCCAAACATCCTTGGGACAGAACCCAGGTCCCATTTGCTGCAGATGACACAGAGCCTCATAACAAGTTTATGGCTGTTGGAAAATAACTTGGTTAAAATCCCATACTGCTACTTACTAGGAAGCGGACATCGTCAAAGCCGTTCAAAAGCAGCTTACTCTCGTACTGCTGCAGACCGATGGACTCCAACCACTCCCCGACGCTCTGCTCCAGCATCCGTGAACCTGACGAGAGAGGAATCGGCAGACGCTTGAAAAGGGAAAAGCCATTAAGTCGGTAGCAGCGGCACTCTGAGGAAGACAGATGGCATTGCCACATCATAGTCACTACTGTAAAGAAGCCAAACTATGACCACAGTACAAGTCAGAGGGGAGACAACTCCTCTTGCGCACACAGACCATGGACAATAAGCTCTGGGTGCTGCCCACAGACTGAGGCTTTAATTTGTATCCCAGTTCTACTCAAACACATCCTGCAAGAGTAAGCTGTTTAGAACCATTTCGGGGACAGTAGCATCACATGCAAGGCTTTCTGGGCTTAGGCACGTTTCTTGCCAGGCATACGAGCCGAGCGGAGCCCAGCCCCCATCAGATGGATGCTGATCAAATCCTTGGCTCATCGCAGGGGGCATCAAACTTTCCCCCAAGGCATCCCAAGTCAGGAGTGCAGATGCAAGACACTGGCGAGGAAGCGCTCACAGATACATACAGCCACGCGGGTCCTCTCGTCCATGCAACTTCAGGTGCACTGCTCCGTACAGCAGGCCAGCAAGAAGGGCCGTTAACTTTGGAGGAACAAAACAGCTAGAGAGAAAATACATCCTCATGCAGCTGAGAGAAACACAGACACACACGATGGTAGCAGCAGCCAGACTAGAGAACAGCTGTCCCCGGGAAGACATGCAAGACAGAAATAAAGCACACAAAACTGTAGCAGAAGAAAGGAAGAGTTTATACTTTTTTTCCCCAAACAGTCCCGAAATAGGCAAACCATGGTAACAGGTCCTCTCTGCTATTTTGTTACGAGGAGCAGAGGCACGAATGACAGCGAGCCTGAGTTTAGGAGTCCTGGCATTGTCATTTTATCACCCATCCAGAGGCATCGCATCCCGGCAGGTTGCTTTGACTGGACTGGACTGGGGACCAGATTCAACATCCTAGACCGGAGCCACTAACTACACTGCAGCATTGGGTAAGAGTGAGAGATAAAGAGGAATCAGCACATTTTCCACCCAATGAATTCTGTCCTGCCAGGTGTTTCACACAGGCGTGGATTTGCCCTTGCTTCATTTTTCTCAGCTCAATGCAGATGCTGTTGTCCGAGCCCCTCAATCAGATGGAAAGCAACTCTGAGGAAGGAGACATTTCAGTTCCTTGTTTCAAAACCAAGCCAAAAGAAAAAGGAAACTGAATATACCCACACACGCTTGACTCTTTCTGCAGTAGCTCATGTCCACAGCTTGCCCCCGGCACCTCCTTTCAGCCATTCGATCAATGCCCTACAGAAACCAAATGTGCAAACCCTCCCTTCCCCAACCCCAAGAAGAGAGTCCAGTAACCCGTTGCCTTCCTCTAAGCAAGACGCAAGACATTAGATATGCCGAGAAAAAAGTTCAGAGGCGACCTTTGCATCCCACTCTGAGGATTTGCTATGCAAGACGTGCAGAATTTCTCAGGCTTCCTAAGCACATCCATCTTTCAAGGGCATATGCAAAATAAAAGGACCAGGGAACCTTTGCATCCACTGAAGTCGTTCTGCACATTCTAAGACATCCTTCCCACCCCAGCCGACAGCAATTCCTGCACAACGCGGAGCTCACTGTGTTATCGGAAAGATCTTAGAGTCAGGGATCCCACTGCTGCACTAGTCCACAGGAGAGCTTCTCGGCTAAGCAATCCGTGATCAATATGTTCTAGAGAGCTGGCGAGTCTTTCTAACACACACTGCCGCCCCAGAGATGCAGAGCTCAAGAAAGATTTCCGTCTCCCTTGCCTCCCACAGTCCGTGGGACAGCATCGAAGCTTGGAATTCTAGCAGCAGGCTCCTGTTTGCCCAGAGACTCCATCCTTCCCCACTAAGAGTTCATTCGTGGCAGGGAAGCAGCTAGACAGCTGTGGTCTGGCCTTAGCGATCGAGGGTGCACCCTTGCAGAGAGCTGCAGCACAATGCTTTGTCTGAAGGCAGCGAGCGCCACGCTTACTGTTCCACTCGGTCCTGTCTCTCGATCGCATGCTGCCTCTCCCTCCCCTTCCCTCCTCCTCCCAGCCTTTCCATATAACCTACCAGCAGCAATCAAACTTCAGTACAGAAGCTGCCAAGGTAGAGGAGGAGAGGGGAGATACAGCAGCTTTGTAACTGTTAAGCTCAAGTTGCCGATTTTTCAATATTTACTAAATGATGAGCTCCATGGCTCGGTTTTTAAACAAATGGTAAAGGTTTGCTTAGACCGTATCAAGCGATTTGCCATGTGTTCAGAATTTCTTTATCATATGTGAGATGCACTTATGTTAGGACAGCAGGAGATTTCTGCATTTGCCAGCAGTCGGGCACCAGTGACAGGAACTGAGACGGTCATCTTCTTCCTTTGATTTTAAAAAAAATATTTTTTCAGCTTTTGGTAATTTTGCAAACCTCTCTGCCTCTCTCAGGGAAAAATCTGGAGTGATAGTGAGATCCAGAAACCATTGGATGTCTGCCAGCATTATTTGGAGAAGTATAAAATGCCCTTGAATAATTAATGTCTGCATATTATAAGGAGAAGAGTGAATTAGCCCCCCTACACTGCTTCCTTGGGTCACAGCTGTAACAGACGTCTGATCACAACTTCATTTTAAAGAGAGGATGAACAGGGTCATTCTTACCCATGTGCAGAATATTAAGCTGCGTAGTGCATCCAGATAATTTGGGGGCACCTCTGGGTCTTAATATCCACCCCTTCACACTTCCTATCCCTGTTCTTTCACTGCTTCCTCCTCCAGCAAGAACCAAGTTAATTTACAAGTGACAAAGCCTTTCAGAGCGATTAGCAGAACACTGAACCTGTGAAAGAGCCATACAAGTGATCATGAAGCCATTTAACAGGCATTTTCCAATTCCAGGTATACACGGTCAGCTTCTGAACGTACTGTGTTAGTCTAAAGGAGCTTAGTTTAAAATCTGACAGTTATTTCATTAGTGTATTGTGGAAGATTATAAAAATCACACTTCTAAAAAACTGTCATCCCCTCCAAGCTGCTAATGGGGATAGAGGCACCAGTTTAATAGTACTGCTTATGAGGAGACTCCAAGTCCTAAATCTAACCAGCCCCACCACTTCTCCCCAAGCCTGGTAAAGTTATATCCAGAGCTATGATTTCTGCTAAGAGTCTGGCCTGGGTTTCAGATATAAAAACCAAGAGTAGATAGACTAATTACATTTCTGACAACACTTGCTCTTTAGGAATCTTAAGAAACAGAACCAAGGTATTCTTTTTTCCTGAAAATGCAACAAGCTTGAAAAGTGGTAAGGTATTAGGGCTGAGTGAGGCCCCAGAAAAGTTCCCATGTAAAAATCTAACAGAATGCAGCAATTGTTGTTCAAGTGCTGACAGCGTGCTTGGTGCCATACAGAGGATAAGATGGTCCATGCCCAAGAGATTTCCTTAGAGCAGACTTTACCTATGCATGGGGTCTAACAAGTGTGTTTTGACATGACTTGTCTGGAATTGAGGACATAACCCACTTAACATTATAAGGCAACGGGGGAAAAAAAAAATCACAGGCTGTACTCTGTCTTCACTGAAGCCAGACAGTATAGTTCAGACGCAAGATGCAAAGGAGGCCAAACCTCAAGCAGTGCAATTATTGGCATTGAAAGAAGGATGGAACATGGTCTAAAGGGCTGGACTATTAGTAAAATGTCCTCAAATCCCTAAAGGTGCGCTATAAACCAAATCAAGCGCATTAGGCAGGATGTATAGGCAGAGAGGTCTAAATACATTAGCCATTAGTTCTCTCAGATGCAGGAAATATAGCCAGTGCTGAGCACTACTGGGATTACAACTGATTAGTCAAATGCAGAATGCTAAAGAGCCTCCCTTTGTCCAGTAAAATGCCATCCACGTTTCAGGCTTGTGTCTCTTGCTAGCTGCACAGTTCACATAGAGCTACAAATGCAGTCCCTGTCCAGTGCACCAAACCTCCCCCTCCATCTGGCTGATGCATTGTGCAGTAACCATTCATCTGCTCTGGCAGGGAGAGAGAAACCTTACCTGAGAAATGACTAAACCAGCGGGCATCATAGAGGTGTCTCTGCTCTCAGTTACAGCAGCCAGAGCTGCTGTGGTTCAGGAAACTGCAGTGCCGTGGGAGTGATTCCATCAAGGAATCCATTCCCCTCTACCTTGTCCCTGATATTTGCTTTTTCAACATACACGAAGGCAAAGTCATGAGCAGGCTGTTGACATAAGGAATGCAAAACTGCACACCACACACCAACTCCTACAGGGATATAGACTGCAGGCTAATACAAAGCTTTTTGTCCCCAAGCCAAAAAGAAATGCTTTAAGATGGAGCTGAGGTGGAGAATACATTGCTCTTCAAGAGATGAGATTTCTTGCTCATCTAAGCCATTGAAAAGCACTTACAGACAGATCAATGCTTACACTTCGGCTGGAGAGATGGGTTTTTTTCCCCTAGTCTAAGATATCCCACTTCTGGGATTCAGCCAAGTAGTACATTTGGACAAAACAGGTCATCTTCTGCAAGCCTCACTGGGAAACCCAAAGTTTGAGCAATAAGTTCTAGCCCAAATACTGCAATAAAGAAAGCCATCTCTCTCTGGTAATGGGGGCCATCCTGTTACCTTACTATCTGTGTCGAATGCATTCCTCACAACACCCCCATAAGACAAGGAAGGCCTGTTATCCCCATTTTACAGTGGGACCAGAGGCAGGGAGACTAGGTCACATAGGGAGTCTGTGGCAGAGATGTAAACCTCAGTCCCCCAGTCTTGTAAGTCCTTGGCTGGATGCCTAACCACTGAACCATCTTCCCTTCGTAATGGACCCTCTCTTCCTTCTCTCTTCAAAGTGAGAGTCCTCTAAGTACAGAAACGCAGTTGAAAAACCAGGTGCTCAGAATTCAGTAGCTCCACAGCACTCGCTGAGCAGGGAAAACCTGTAGTCTAGACATACCCTAAGTGTCTAGAGTAGCTGTTCCACAGAGGACCTATAGAAAAATGTATGGTTTAAGAACAAAGCAGCTGTATGCGTCAGCACATTTCTGAAAAACAAGTGTCCAGTTGATCAAGGTCTCCCTGCACAATAGCTGAAACAAAAATGGAATCCCTCTCCTCAGGCCTCCGCATTAGTGATGCCAATCCAACAAACTCCAAACAGTCCTGCAAAGGGGGACGGTCACAAAGGAAGATGCTAACTGGTCACCATTGGATCGGACCCAAATATATCCTCTGTCAACACACACGTGCTGCAGCTCTGTTTGACTTGAGAGGCAAGTCTCAATCAGTGACCAGAGGATCCACAACAGTCACAGGACAGACTCCTACTGAACACGATGACCTGACCAACGCAAAATCCAAGCAGCAGACTTCAAGAAGCAAAGATTTAATATGGCAGATATGCACTAGATACACAGGTACATACTAGCTGAGATGAAGCACTTAAATGCAGCACTTTCGGTGTGGAAAAACATAAAAAGGCAGGATTTATCACTGTGAAGGCCGCTTTTGCTTTCTCACGTGTCCCTCCTCCACTGGAGACAAAGGGTATGTCTACACTGGATTTCTCCTTCGAGGGAGGAATGCAAATGTAGACATCTGAAATTGCAAATGAAGTGGGCATTTAAATATCTCGCACTGCATTTGCATAATTGCAGACTGCCGCTTTTCCGCAATAGTGCTATTTCGGGACATCAAACTTGGTCCCTGCAGGGTTATTTCGAGAGAAAACCCTTCCCTCAAAATAACCCTTAAACCTCATTTTTTGAGGAGTACTCAAGTGTAGACATACCCAAACAGAAGCTTTCATTAGCCCTCCCTTTGGCTGCTCCAGGAGGGATGGGGGAGGAAATAAGTGTTTAGGGAGCAATCCAGGGGAACAAAAATGTTTCTCCTATAAGCAAGTCTGCTTAGGTTATGTTGCAGATATGCAGGACTATCGTCTTCTCTCCCTTGCTGCTTCTGCAGCTGACACCAAAGAAAAAGCTGATCTTTGGACAAGTTGGCAAGTCTGCCAGGAGCAGCCTGCAAAACATCAAGTGTACAAGAGGGGGTCATGGCCACTGCATTACACGTGTTGACAAGCAACGGGCATCATCCCAAATTCTGCCCACAAAGCATTTTATTACACACACACTCAGAGGACAGAGATGTACGGTTACCTTTCTTCCAGCAAGAGGAGCAGTCTGAAATCCCAGCCAAAAGGATCAGGTGCTTGCTAAGATGTGCCAATTTGACACCTAAAAAATGTCCTGATAAAAAGCTTACTGGCCATGGCGTTAACACAGCACAAAGTACTACTGACAGCAATCTAGTTTTAAAACATGCTAAGTGATGGTACTTCCATGACTTCTCTTGGGAGACTGTCACAGCCCAGCTGGTCTCATCTTCAGCTGGTATTTCCTGCTATTCTCAACAACTGTCCATGAATCATAGCCAGCCCCTAGCCAGTAGCGAAGTTCAGAGTCCACTTGAAGTTTTGGACACTGCATTTCACCATCAGATGGCTTGATTTCCATGGCACATCAAGGTCACACTCCTCTCCTACCACCAAATGATTGCGGGATATCGACTCCCTTTTGGGAGAGGCACAGACAACAGGTCTCAGAGAACTGCCTGCAGCTGTCTGACAGGAGAAGGCGTAAAGCACAAGATTAATGTCTAGGATGAAAGCACACGTTGGTAGCAGTGAAGGGTTAAGTGTGGCTCCAGGCCAGCCCAACTATGGAGCAGCACTGACATGCTTTAGAGGGAAAACTGTCCAGAAAGATTTGGGTTGCCCTGGAGTCCTGAGATCAGCAGACATGGAGCCGTGAATGTTGAAAAACCCTCAGGCCTAATCTTCTTACAGGTGGTTTAGGGAGCACCCCTTCGGCACACAAACATACCCATTAGGGTTCTGTACAAGGGGGACTTAATCAAGCTCTTTACAAGTTCATGTAAAAGCTGACCTAGCTGCAAAATGAGGATGAACACATCTTGTCTGAAGGCCCAGGATGAATAATGTGCTTCTAACCCCTGGTATTTTGAAAACGTATTTATGAGGGTTGGTTATAACAGCCATGGATGTTTTCCAGGTCTGAAGTTTTCCCCAGATAGCAGTCCCAATGCTGTATGTTCGCAAGTGTACTATGATTTTAGAACATGACAAAGAGTCTGCAATGGAACCCATCTGCCAATGTTCATATTCTGCAGCCTTCAGTCAGAGCAATGAATATACCAGGTGGCAGCTTTCACCAATACCAGCATTGTTTGAGGAAATACAACTGACTGATGAACATAGAAAAGGCATCTTGGCACCAATGAATGTCCCATTTATTCTGTGGAAGCCAAGAAGGCTAGGCAAAAAAACCAGCACAACACAGGGGCATGGTTAATTGGTGACAATCAATCATCTAATTTCTAGAAGCAAACAAACAGAAGGAGCAACATCCTTGAAAAACAGAAGAGCAACCAGGCAAACTATTATGCTGTATTAAGAGACAGAAGGAAGAAGTTGAGTTTATCTGATTTGGAGCCTTGACATGGATTCGTCCCTGGCCTCTGCCTATGCAGTCATTTCCCAACACAGGCTTCATAGTGGCTAATTTTAGTGCATCCCTCCAGCCAAGTGGAAGCCCTATGAAGAAGCAAAGTGCAATAATGAGATGCCCTGGCAAATGAAACGGATTTGCAGAACAATTGCAGGAGCTTTGTTGGCAAATCGCTGCATTACTCCATCTGCTCTGGGTTCTTCATATTTGAGATTTGGTTGAAGAAGTTCTCTCTGGGAGAGATTAGATTTAGGTTTAGGACCAGGCTCTACTGCAGACTCTGTTCACTTCTCAGTTTGTTTTACAGGCACACTAAGAGGCTCTAAGACTAGGGGCACATTTTTTGTATGTACAGCACCTAGCACACAGCCCCTGCCCCAGTTTGCAGTCTGAACCAAGTGGGAGAAAGGAAGGATTGGCTGCCATTTTACACCTGGGGAACTGCAGTACAGAGATTCATCTGTTGCCCAAGGACACAGGGAGCCAGGATCCAAGATGAGAATGCTCGAGACCGAATCTCCTGAAGCCAAGCTCACTGCCTTAACCAGAAATCCATGTTCTGCTGTGACCTTAGCCATCCTTCATTCACATTTAGAGGCAGTGCACAGGACTGAATTTTTATTGCCCCAGCTTTATAGGCATTATGAGCTTCCCATAAATTCATTTCCCATCACAGGCTTCATGACAGTTATTTTAGTGCATCCCTGAGGCAGGGAAGATCTTTTCTGTTTGAGCATCAATGCCTTCTCATTGTCATCCCACAAGAGCAGGACTGGTCCCTGAAGAGCCTGAACAGGATCCTCTGTCCTGCGTGGGCAGAGTCCTATCTACGCCTTGTTCAAGAGCTTCTGCTCCAAGCCAACTAGAAATGTTATTTATAGATTGAATCTGTGGAATATGTGTGGGAGCCTACAAGAGGCTCCAATGTAAAGACAAAGAAGTTTGTTCTAGTTGTCTGGGGGCTCAAAGAAGCCACACAAGATTGGAAAATGAGACTATTATACTTCCTCACATAGCTGCCTGCCACAGTATACCACACAACCCACTGGCGGAGCTGGAGATATGAATTTCGAGGCAACCCTTGATACCTTTATCTCTGTATTAAGTCTGAGCATTTGTTAACAGAGATTACAAGACAGAGAGAAAATGTTTGAAATCAAAGCCTAATTGAACCCCCACAGAACAAATAGGTTTTCTTCCTCTGCTCTGAATGGGCATTGAGAAGTGTGCCCCGACTTTCCATCCTTGGGCCAAGGGGAGGAGAAAGAATGGGCCGAGCAAGTGAATGCCCAGCAAGTGAAACCAAACTTCTGCTCTAAAGAACTCTACAGCAGGGCTAACACTGTTTAACGCTCTTCAGAACCCAGACACACATTTTTCCTCCTCAATCTTATTTTAGAGTCATTTTTCTGAAGTCTAGAAGGGATCGTGCCATGTCTACCACAAGGAACAATGTCTGGAGAAGTAACACTTCAAAAGCAGCAGCTGGTCACACCCTAAGCACTACTGCCAACCTCAAGAGTTCACAAGTCCTGAACCAAGCCTACAAATGAGATTTAAAATAACGTTTGGGGCTTTGTAAATTCAAAGCAGAGATTCTGACAGTATCACCTGATTGTAAGAGATGAGGCTGGATACTGAGAAATTCAACAGAACCACAGAGCAGACTACGTCCAGGGATCCACACAAAACTAACTCATTTCTCATGAGGCAACACAGCTAAAGCAGCCAACTTCTACCTGACAGCACTTTGTGATATCAGTCAACTCTGGTTTAAAGTAGGCAATAAGAGTCATTAGAGAGTAAGCTAAGGCTCACTTTCTTGTTAGGGATGCGGTTACCACCTCAACCCTCCCTCTCACCAGCCAATGTCTGTGGGAAAAGATTACTCAACATTACATAACACTACATGGAAGGCAGAGAGGCCTCCAAAAATCAGGACACAGACAGCAGAGGTGATGTCACCCACAGAAGCATGAGATAGGACTGAGAATCCTGGCCCTCTCATTCATTTTCCCTTCCAAATGCAAAGGCAGGTTGAGAAGGTGGCTCCCAAGAAGGGATTTGCCATTATGTCAGGCTTTGAATACAACACAAGATTTGAGCACAGTACCTGAGATCCTCTGCTGTTCCTGAGAAAAGTCAATGCCTTCACCGATGGAGCTCATGATTTTCTCAATCTGAAAATATAAAAACAGTATATTGCCACAAGTCTCAGCCCAAAGACAGAGGCAGCCTTGGGAGCTTGTCCCCATGCAACTGCTGAAGGCTCCCAGGTGACAGGGAAGGAAGAGAAGTTCAAAATCCCACCAACCCCTAAGGGTCTGTCCTTAAAATGTGGCCTGGAAAGGAGATTTTCTAAAGAATGAATGGAACAAAGACGGAGAGGGGGTGGGCATGGGACTCTACCGATCCCCACCCTCCCCAAACGCCGTATTGTCTCAGGAAAAGCCACCTACATCTCTGCATCACAGAAGGAACTCACAGTCCTCTGTGGATCACCAAGTTTAATTAGGGGAGGGAAGAGGCCTGTAAAACCTAGTTCACCCTTGACAAACATGCAACCCCTCCTTCACCAATGGTGACAAAAGCCTGAAAAATGCAGTTCACATCCACTCTCTCGTGGCATGCAGCAGGTACGTTTCATTTGGCCTCTGCTTCTTGACCACCCTCCCCTGTCTCAGCTGCCCTAACAAGGCACTTCTACTGACAGCAGGGCTGAACAGCCAATGTAAGCTCTAAAACAGATGCAGTTTGCAAAAGCAGCAGCATTCTGGGACACACACATGAACAGCCTGGAAGACAGAAGTAAAGACAATGTTGTCCCCCTCAAGTAAGCAGCTCAGAACCCACAGCTCCAAGCAAATCCCATTCACTGGTAATCAAAGGAAAACTAAAGGAAATTTTAATTGCCAGGGATCTGTCTCTCCTCACCACTTCCATTCCTGGACCTGGATTTCATCAGCAAGTTTGCCCCAAAATTCAGGTTTTGTAAGTTAAGATTTTTACAGAATCTGAAAGACCAAACAGAAGTTTTACTGTACATTTTCTTAAATGCCAATAGAAACATTTTAAGACAAAAATAATGCCTGTGAAATTGACCAGGCTAACCTGCCCAGGCTGAGAAACTCAGGAAGTTGTGCATCCAGAGTGAAATGTGAAATTCTTGTAGTTTCCATAATTTAAGGCATTCAAAACATAGGTAAGAAAATGTAATTAAAATATGATTGTTAGCTCTTAATTACAACCTGCTATTGTCTTGCGAGCAGCAGTGGGAGATTCAGATTCAGTTTGAAATCCGGGTGTTTAACCCTACAACAACATGCTAGCAAATCTCAACAGTAAACCTCCACCTCTCCACTAGAGATTTCGGGTCACATCTCATGAATGGCCTCTTGCAAGATTTCAGTGCAGTTGCTGCTGGATGGGAGGCACATCATCAAGGACATGCAATGATAATGAAAAAAAAATCAGAGTTTATTTGGATCTTAAGGAAAGCTTATGCAAAAGTTTCTTGCTAAGGGCTGGCACGATTCTGACCAACTTTGGACCAGCTCACGGGTTTTATAAAGACAACCTACCTAAAACTCGTAATTTGGGAAAGCAGTGTGGCTTGCTACCCCCATGGTGTACACCCCCACAGCAATGGAAGGTTTTAGGCTGGCATCCTCAACAAAAAAAGAAACCCTATGCCCAATTTCTGAAGAGAATCAGGGGGAGCTGGGAGACTAATTACCATATGCTTCTCTGAAATCCCTAATCATGAAGGACTTCTGTCAAGTTAGATCTCTAACACAAGCCTTCCTTTGTATACACAGTGGATGTGGCAAAATTCACTTGGCATCTACATCTCTGTACCAGGGAAGAGGTGCCATGCACTCATCTATAGAAAACAAGGATTTTGCTAAGATGGGAGGATTCACTGCACCTAGATGCCATGGTCATGGCTAATTCTCTAAGAGACAGAGCTGTTTTATTATGGGCTTTGACAACTAGTTTGAAATATCAGCTGGTAAAATAAACAGGAAAGAAAGAATGAAAATATTTTCTCTCCTCCTCACTCCCAATGGCCCATATGAACATGCCTTTCTCTATAGAGGCCTTGAGGTCTAATGCAGGGCTCTAAAAGCACTCTTAGGCTGACACAGACATGCTTAATGGGCAAACTCTACCTACAACATCATCCAGCAGAAAATATTAAATTTCCTTTATTCTTGTGGTACCTTAAACAAGACTGTAATGTTCGGCTGGTAAGAACTACTCTGACCCAGGTCTCCTTTGTATCAGATCTGCTGAGATAATCAGGTCAGCATAACACCACCTGCGTATGCCAAGGTTAGCATGGCCCACCTTTGCTCTATAGCAGCCTGACAATGACAGACAGGATAAGGAACTGGCCAGTCTGGTTTACAGCTTTAGGAACAAATGGTCAGTATTTTTTTACAAGTGGTTGAATTTTCTCCTCATTCCTGTAGGCTGAAGGGCCCCCTCTGATAGGACCAGACCAACAATAAGAGGTTGGGGGAGGCACAGATATCCACACCGACTAAGAGGGCAAACAACAGCAGCCCCTTTAAAAAGCTCAGCACAAACCAAGCATCTAGCAGACCGTGCAATTTATCTTGCAGCGTTGTGATCACTAGGCGTCTTCTCAGATAAAAATTACAGGATTGCTCATGTCATTTGATCTTGCTATTAAGGCTTAGACACATTCTAGTTCAACAGGAAGCCCTGGAAACACAGCTTGAAAGGGTCTGAAGAAATCTTATTTCTTATTTCTTCAGCCAATCGACAGCCTCTGTATTAAATCAGCCCTTCTGCAGTATTGACACAGTAGAAATGTAGATCAACTAAACTGGAGCCCAATAAAAAGAAAAAATCCTGATTTTAAAAGCCAATCTGCCTCCCCTAACAGCATCAAAGGCAATACCAAACCAATGCTTATTACAGTTTGTGAATTTTAACTTATTAACTGGGAATTAAGAAGGGGAAAAAACAACCTTCCCTCTCCCCCACCGAGGCCTAGAATCTCAACTTTCACTTAAAACACCATTTCTAGCCCTCAAGGTTGTGATGAAAACCTTGAAAGTACAAAAGTGGAATGGATCCAGTGATGTCTGCAGGAGCCTGCAGACAGCTTGGAACAATCAGAGGTGAATTGTCCTGTATGTGTCTGAGGTATCAACTGGGGGGGAAAAAAATGTCCTTTTAGTGTAAATGTTACCATTTTCACTGCTTATCACTTCAGCAGGAATAGCCCTTAAAGTTGCTCTTCTTGAATAGCCTCCTATGTCCTTCCAGTACCAAGACCCTGGCCGACAAAACTTCAGCGTGTCATGATGCACTTTATATAGTGTCGCTACAAAAATTCACAGAATACTGAAGGTATAAGTGTAGGGATATTGTAAGAGAGGTTTACTATTCAAACAAACAGTGGGGCTATTGTATCAATTGCTTCGTTCACCTTTCATGTTTAGTCATTACAACTTCCATTATTTAAAATGAAAAAGGAACTGCTGCAGCAGAATCTGGATACCTTGCTGCAAAATGTAGGTCTAGTCTGTCGTGAAATACACGAGCTTTGAATCTAGACACTTTTTAAAAACAACACTGCCCTAGAGTACCAGAAGTGTACGGATACTATGCCCGGCACATTTGGGAGGCTCTATCAAGCTTCTTGCAAGATTTTGAGCAGGCACCACTCTTACCTTCGAAGACATTAAGTTAACTTCAAGTCTAAAAGCTTAAGGAACTCTCTTCCTTCTCAGAGGACCTTTTGGAGCACAACTCACGCTTGGTCCAAACCCAGTTCCTACTACAACCACCGAACACCAAGGAAAGTTTTGGACTAGAGCAGAGGGGAAAAAAAGGAGGGGAAATGTATGTTCCAGCAACCCCATCACCCTCAGATTGCTTCCCAGCAAGAGGTAAAGCATTTGGTCAGTCTCTTTCACCATGGTCTGGTTGAGCTCTGAAGATGTGAAACAGCTGCTGGGAAAATAAAGCTCACAACAGCAGTTTCAGGCCAATTCAACCTGGACATTCACAATGCCTCTTTGGTCAGGATGACTGACACTCAGCTGATTACTACCCAGGCACTCTGGGGAAACCTCCTCCCCTCAGCTACCTGGCACAGAAAACCCTCTAAGACCCACTGCTTATTTCTAGGAGCGTGACTTTGGGCTCCCTGGGTGCAAGCTGAATCGCTGTTCCCACCTGGGACCACTTGCACAACTGCTCTGCCCCAGATTGATGGGGAAGACTTTCCCCTCATAACTACCACCCATTTCTCTGTTTCTCAGCAGGCCGTTGATGCCAACAGAGCAGCATTCAGGCGCCACAGAACGAGCATCCTTTGATTTATCTATGCAATAACAGACTCTCCCCAGCCTCTTAACATTTCCTCCTGTCAGCAGAGCTCACCTCTCTCCAGCATGAGCCTGTGACAGTGCTCAGATGCTACAATGAGGGAGCCCAAGAGAAAAATCCAGACAGACGTGGGGGGAGGGGGGGAAGAGTGGAGAGTAGGGCCTGCCAACACAACAGAACAAACTTTCCAGTGGTGCATACAGCATTTTCCCAACCCATCATCCAGGCGGTAAAAACCCAGGTCAAAAACTCTGACAGCCACACTACAATAAGTGTGCTTGGTATTTGCTAGAGTGCCTGGAAAGCCCACATGTTCTCCTAGTAATACAGTGGGCAAGATTCATATCCCATACTTAGTGCAACTGAATGTTGACTGTCCACAGGGAACATTAATACACCAACATAATGCCCCTCACTGGAGGTCAGCCATCTCCTGACACTGGGTTCACAACCTAAAGCAACTCCAAGTTACATTTAGCTGGTATTTAGTAGGGATGTGAAGATTTAACCTGTTAATCGGAGGGGCTGGGGCAGTTCCCCGCCTGCCACGGGCAGGGGGCTGCTTTAGCCCCACAGGAGACCCCTTGTGGACACTGGCTGCTTCTGCATCCCGGCCAGTGCAGTCCCTGCCTGCGGTGAAGTGGTGTGAGTGAGTGTGGGGAAAGGGGACATTCCAACCTCCCACTTGCATTCCTTTAATCAGTTAAACAATAGCCAATTAAATAGGATTTTACATCCCTACTGGTTAGTCAGTCAGCTCTATCAAGCATCAGCCACAGCGGAAACTGAACATGTTTGGAGCGGAGATAAAAATCAACCCCTTTTTCATCCTTACAGGTACAGACAGTTCTGCAGTGGAGCAGAGAAACTGACAATTTACAATCCTTTAAAAAGTCTGTAACGCTTGTTAACTTTCACTCAAGGGAAACTATCTGCCATCTGCAATTCTGATTCACAGTAGGTCTTTGTGTACAGCCCCGGGGTGATACACAACCTTTTGTCGCCTCGCAGGGGTCGAGCCCCACCAGTTGTGCAACGCTGGCTCAGTCCACAGATCACTGACTCAGAGGGGTCAGACACAGAAAATTTTATTACAGTATAACACAAACACTCTTTTCCCCATTCCTCACATACTCACTCCTGTTTCAAGACCATAACCTTCATCATCTATAAGTTATACAAGCTGATCACAGGTACAATTTTTGCTTTTTCACAGCAATTTTTGTCTTCGTTTCAAATAAGAGGTTGCTACGTTGAAAAGCCTAAACAAAACTAGCTTACGCCATCCCAAAACAAAATGGAATCAATGTAAGAGGACCCTTTTCCTAGAATCACGGAAATAGAGGGTTCAAAGGAACCTCAGAAAGTCATCTTGTCCATTTCCTGTCCTATGCTGCACAGATTCTCAACACAGATTCTCAACTGTATGCCAAAGCTACGCCAAAGCCCTGGCACAAGGAACAAAAAGGAAATATTCTGGAACAAAAAATATGCAGCAATGCAAAAGAGTTCTTAGGCAGCTCTTTCCCACTAGTGAATTATACCCCGCATTGCTTGGGTACTTATCACAATTTTTTATTTTCTTCATTTAAATCATTGATCTGGGGTGGGGCTGGGGAGGACGGAGTCAGGATGCAGGCTGCCCTGGGGAGAGAGGACTACCCCAGCCCCCTCTCACTGCAGCAGCTTGGGACCAGCTGAGAAGTACTTCTCCATGACTGCTGCAGCTCCAGTGGGCACAGCCAGGGAAGAGGTGCATGTCCCCTGGCTGAGGTAGACTCAGGTTTATCTGCTTCCTGTGCTTCCCAGCCAGAGTGAGGAATGCAGCAAACTGCACTTTCTCCTCGCTCCCCCATGAAGGGGAATAGCCATCCATGTCCCCCTACAAATTGGGGGGTGGAGGAGGACCTTCAGCCCCCCCGCCCACCTTCTCTAAAGAGCACCTGGGGTTTGGAAGGCTCCAGGCTGGGGCAGTTCTGGATCAGGGTCGCCGCAAGCCACCCTCTTTCACCTGCCTGGTGATTCTCTTTTCTGTGTGATTTTCTAAGAAGCAATCCCATTCCAGGCACCCTCTTACCTTGCTTTAAATTATGATAAGAGAAAGCTGTATACTGAATTTGGAGGTCCTAGCATATACTGTTTAGGAGAAGTTCTTGGACAGACAAACACTCAAATACATAGTAGACAACAGTGTTTAAATATAGAAATTCCGCTCCAACTGAGGTGGTTCTGAGACCCTGGCTACTAAAAAAACTAGCCAGCACACAACACATTTGATGCAGAAGATACCTACTGCCTTCCTCCACCCCACACTGCACAATAGGTGCTGAATTCTGACAGTGCACTTCCTCACAGCACAGGGAGGCAAAGGCATCATCTTTCTATGTGAACAGCAAGATGAGTTAGGCACAAAATACAGCTACTGATATGGTCCTATGTGACCATTCTTCCCTGGTGCCCTCAGGCAGTTGCCACAGAGATGGAGTCAGGGAAAGTGAAGCCCCTCCAAGTGGGCACAGAATCACTAAGTCTTTCATAAAAAACAAGAAATAGTCTTGCAGCACCTTAGAGACTAACAGAACGTGTAGATGAGGTCATGAGCTTTCGTGGGCCCAACTGGTTCTTCAGATAAAAACTCCTCTCTTCCTTGAAAGCTATTCATGACTAAGGGGGTCCCTCGATCCCCCCAGAAGTATTATTCTTCAGCCCAGCATAGCTAGCTCTAAGTACTTAGTTTCCTCTCTCCTGTCTTAATAGGCATGAAACTGCAATGCCCATTTTAACACTAGGTCTGATAGTCCCCTACAGAGCTAACACCTCCATCTAGAGCCAGCCAGTCCATTTATTCAGAGTCCCTGGAGAGAGACAAACAGTGAGGTGCATTAACAAGTCACTGGCTCTTTCATCATCTCAGCTAGGAGACAGTCTCACGCTAGCCAGGCTGTCAGCAGTGATTCATTTGCATGCAGGAGGCAGGAAAAGGAGACTTCATTCCAAGAGCACGAAGGTACAGGGACATGCTAATTTCACACTGACTTGTGCCACCAAGACTCCTCATCTGCTATTAGTGTTTTTTCTGGTGAACCCTAAGTAATCCACAATCTGTGCTTCAAGAGCCCTCAGACTTACCTACACTGACTAGGGCATTTTAAACTCATTCCCCATTCACAGCACCAGCAATTCCCAAGGGTGCCTCAAGGTTATCCCTACAGAAGCATATGCCTGTGACCTGGAGTGCTACAGCTGTTCCAGTCACCGAGATCTAATGGAGCCGAAGCTGTGTTATTCAAAATGGTTTTCAACCCCCCCACCCAGGGAAATGGCATCAGAATACATAGCTGCTCTCAGCAACCAGCCCTGCTGTTCTGCAACTCCAACCACCACCTACATCCCCGACCAACACATAAAACCTTTCCCTCTGCAGGATACAGGCCATACAAAATAGCTGTTCAGAGTAAATGTACGTTTCCTTGAGCATGCTGCACAGGGACAGTTAGTGAATGTTAACTAGAAAGGTTTTAAGCCCTCCTGACAGAGACCAACCGAGCAGCCGTATCAACTCCAATTTCTGTAAGGCACTCTCCAACACCACTCTGCACACCAGCCTTTTCCTGGGAGACCACTCCTGGAAAGTCAGTATTTTCAAGGGACGGTTCAGGCACTGATCCAGGCCTGCCTTGTAATCAGGAGGGATGTTAAATAGCAAGTAACTTAATAGTCATTGATGTGGTTACACGACTATTCGATAATCCCTGGGGGTCGGGCCAGCAGCCTGTGAGCTTCCAGCCCCACTCTCAGGAAGTCCACTGTCATCCCAGGCGGCTGTCTCGCTATCAGAGGCAGCAGCGGGAGGCAGCAGCGGTCCCTATCTGTGGGAGGTCTGAGCTCCCCATGGACACAGGCTGCTCTGCATCCCATGCAGCAGCCTCTATCTATGGGGAGTTTGGAGCCCTCATGGACAGGGACTGCTGTTGCAGACCAGCCTCTGTCTACGGCGGGCCCAGGCTGCTCCATGGGATGTGGGGCAGTTTGTGGGGAGCTCAGACACCACCATTAAGTAGGTAAAATTAAAGTAGGTGAATTGTGAAGGTTCTGCTAATGAAGGTCTGTAAAATCCCAGAGCTCTGGCTGTGTTACAGCTACCTCCCTTCAGTATCCACACTGCAGGTTCCTCCTCAAGTCTTAGTGCCCTGTGCCTCCTTAGAGCATTTGTCCCTTTCTGGGTAGTGTCTGATATCACCTTGTGCACCCTGCAGGACATTGTGCAAATTCTGTTTGATGAACTTCCTCCATTTCTAACCTTTCTGTAGGTTTCCCTCCATTTGCTCCAGGCCAGTATTCGCAGGATCCCCCCAAAAGCGGCACAGCTCACAGTGAAGTTAGGATAAGTCCATTGGCTGATTGCATGGGAAGTTAAAAATGGCAGCACATTATTTAGATTATAATCATCAGGGTAAAGTTTCGTAGCAAACTTGCAGAAATAAACTGCCCATGCTGCTTCTGCCATAAGCACAGCGTTAGTGAATTATAGAGATACCCTCCAGCACAGGCATAAATAAGCATCTATTGAGATTTCCATTATAAATCCTTATTATCAGGGGTTCATAAACATCTGTGTGCAAATTTGCCACTAGCTGAAACCCACAACATTCCAGGCCCGGCAGCATATTTTATTCTTGAAAGTTACATGCTAAGTTTGGTTTAAAAGGGCTTTGTCATTTTAAAATTGACATAGCTGCCAAGTAACTGACAAGGGTTACAATTTTAGTATTAACTCCTGCAGTAGACAAACAAGGTGGTTTATTTTTAAAATGAAGCATCTCTACTGCATACAACCACTCAACTCCTGATCCTTATTAATTTCATTTTGAGGTTTATATTTCAGACAGCAATAGGGCATCTGCAGAACATGCATGGCTGGACAATTTGTTATTTCCAATTGTATGGATTTTCTGGCAGCAATTATCAGGCCAGCATTATTTTGGGGTTGGCAGGAAGTAAGAGAAACAAGACCATTGAAGCAAGCTTTAGGAACATACATGCTTTTTTGCTTACAGGTGAAGTGTACTCAACTGAGCAAGAAATGCAGCAAAACCGATATGTTTGACCCAGCACAGCTATACGCACTGGTTGTTGCAAACTGAGTAGCAATGGCTCAATGGTTATCTGGGTGGGTTGCTATTACACAAGGATGCTGAATATAGGGACCCTGTGACTGTGGGACCAGACAGCAATGAAATGTTCGGCTGGTTTTTAAAATTAGAAACATTGCCACAAGACTCAAGCAACTTCTGTGTCATCTAACACACCTTAACAGCTAGAAATCAGTGACAGGCAAGGGAGGAAGAATTATTTTACTGAAGAAAAAGCAAACAAATGAACATTGTACAAGTTCCCTATACGAGGGCACAGATCTAGGTCTGACATCTATATATGAAAAAACCCACAGAACCACAAGTTTATTGCAGAAAGGGACAGAAGGGCATTTAGCTCAAAAAACTTAAACGCACTGAAGTCAGGAAATGAGATTGTTTTGACTTAAGTACAGTGGTGTATGATTTATTACCAATACACAAGCTAGAGAATTAAAGCCTTTGTACAAACCTAACAATTGCAGATGGCTGAATATGCACAAGCACAAAATGAATGTTACAGCCAATCATACAGTGATCAAAGTTCTTCTAATTAGGCAAACCAGTCAAGTTGCCATTGCTTAGGAGTTTCCTGATTTCAATGTGTCTACAAGTCTCATTCTTAATACCTTCATATAGAAACCCTGACAGCTAAACAAAGGAGACACAGAAAATCTGGCTTAGTCACATTGATTAGTTGCACCTCTCCCAAGCACTTGATGCGTTACAATATTTTTAAACACATGCAGTTTAATAAAGCTTATCAAGTCAGAGTGACACACCCATGGCTGTAACCACCACTGGCTGCTGTTTCTAAATTCTTTGCAGCCCCAATGAAGTAATCTAACCTCAGCGTGAAAATGGCACGAACAAATTCAAATCCAGAAGAAAAGGCTTTCCAAGAGCCAGCAGGAATCACACTTAATAAATATCATTTCCAGGGTATACAGAAACAGTTGGCAATCCAAAAGTATCTCCGTGCTGATATGCTCCATTCATAAAGGTGCATAAGGGTGCAAATATAATTTTTGATGTTGCCGACAATTGCTTCCCCATCCAACAAGCATTAGAGTTCAGTCTCGTCTCAAAGTTCCTTCTAATTTACTCAGTGAAATTGGGCATAGATGGGCTAAGCTGATTCCAACAATTTAAAAACACAGCTGGGCATCCATTATAAAATAAGAGACCATATTTCTTATTTCTTCACTGAACATAAAGGGTGGCAAAAGAAAGTCTGGATCAACCTTGCTCATGAATGCCCTTGGAGCAGATGAGAAATTGTCCCATAGTATCCTCTGGGATCTCAGACGAAAAAGAATGAAACCACACAAGAGTGACAGTCAACAGCTGCTGACATCCCCACAAGGTCAATTGACAGCTGATCAGTATTGACAGTTGATTTTCTATCTCCACTAGAAGAAAGTAGCACCATATATACCTAATTCTCAAAACAAACCTGAAGGGGATAGAATCACCAAAGTCTTCTGTTATTTGTTTGTCACCACCTTTTCTATACAGTTCAAAACTGAGATCTGAGCTGGGACAATAATTCCATCCCAGAGGTTAGACGACTACATAAAAGACCCGAGTGGTTTATCTCTGTTTATGACGCTTGGCTTCTGTCATCAGAAAAACCATTCCATGGAATTATAGCCCCATAAATCACAGTTATCTGCTTATTCTACAAATACACAATCTAGCAGACACCACTGTGATGGACTTGGCAGGATTAATCTTGACGGCCTGAAAACTTAATGCTGTTCTTATTAATCCAAAGAGAAGTTATGAAAACAAGTCAGTTGTCCGAAAGCAAATTAAGTACATAATAACAAACTTAATAGTTAGCACATTTTGTCCTTCTGTAGCTATATATATATATATATATATATATATATATATATATATATATATATATTCCTCCAAACACAGCTACGCATGGACTCCCTAGATTTGTCAATTACTCATTTCAGTGCATTCTCCAACTGTTCATTACTGATATGGAAGCACATCCTCTTTCTGGTTTAATATGGTCTCAGAGAAACACATTTGCATCCGGGTTAAATGTTGGTTTATATTACCCTGCAGTTTACATTTCAGTATCAATCACAAAACAGAGAGCCCAAACAATTTTTTAAACAGAATTTGTAGCACAATTTCAGAGGGCACCTCTGTTCACAAGACCACTATCCCTCTACATTTATGCAGATGGACTCTGACCTAGCAAAAACCAGTAAAATTCGATATTACACAAACAATAGCAAGAGGGGACTGTGAAATTGAAAACATCTTGTCAGCATCGGTTTAGAATTTCCTTCCCAGCAGTCATTTTACATTGCATTCACTGAGAGTCCACTAATCTGTGCCCCTGCATTTTCAGAACACCTTTCAGCCAAATGCATCAATTTAAGATACATAACACGAATTGCAAGCTTCTCCGCTATCATAACCATGTATGTATTTGTACAGCATCTACCATAATGGGTCTTTGGAGCCTTCAGACCCTACTGTAAGATTATTCTATAAAGGGATCACTTCACGAGTTACTGAAATGCAGCCACCTCTGGAATAGAATTTGGCAGCTAATTAATAGCACACAGCAACACTACAGAACTATTTAAGGGTACGTCCACACAGCAGTGTTTTTTCAGAATAGCTAATGTTATTCCAAAATAACAGAGCGCATCTACACTACAAGCCTTTATATCAAAATAATGTCGAGCTGGAGGACTTATTACTTATTCAACTCCTGTATCCCTCATTTCATGAGTAAGGGAAGTCAAAGGAAGAGTGTTCTTCCTCTGACTTCCTGCTAGGTAGACACGGCCAAAAGCCGAAATAAGCTATTTTGACTTCAGCTACCAACTGACGTAGCTGAAGTTGCGTAGCTTAATTCGACTTTAGCCCTGCTGTGAAGACATACCCCAAGAGAGGAAGTGAATATTTAGTTTATTTTCTCTTCCAGCTTCAATTAAGGTAGGCAGAAGGCAATTAGAGAGAATTTGGCAAGTGCATTAGCCTTGAACATCAATGATTTTGGATAAAGTGCCATAGGATCTAAAATGATCAAATTGGTGGCATATATTTTTTAAAATTTTCATTACACAGCATGAATAATTTACACTAGCTGCACCAAAAGCTTCAATTCCAGAATGTTGTATTAATATGCTACTTAGCAGTTCAAGAAAACCTGAAACCACAACTCAAGCAGCTATCCAACAAACTGAAGTTATATTATTCCAGCATACAGGAAACTAACTTTAGCTACATATCCAGCCTAGTGCCTGTGATTAAGAGCTACAAATGGGAGGCAGAAAGAACAGATGTCATTCTGCATTTAGATCTGTATTTTGAGCACAAACATAACTCTGTGCAAAGGCATAAGAATTCCCCCAGATGCAGTAGCTGATCTTTAACCAGAAACACTGCTACACAGGTATAGGATATGATTCAAATAATGAACCATATCCAAATATTCCCAGATACAAACCTTGCTGTCAGATCATGTATTTCCATTTCTTGAGAAATGCACTTCTCAGATCAAAACACCTTTACTAAAAAGTGAGATGTCTGTGCATTTGACAGAAGGCTGAAACCATTCCTATCAGCATGATTTGTACACCTGTGCTCCACAGTCTATAATCATCTCCAATTGTTTTCTTGGCACAAAAAACTCCCAAGATGTTTGTTTTGACTTAAAAATTCTTTGTAGTTTAAATGGAAGGGCCAGGAGCAGGAGCTAGCAGCTCCAAGTGTGGAGGTGCAAGTGAGAGCAGAAACCATCTCCTCTCCACATTTTGGGCTCCTCCTGCTTAATCGGTTAACTGGTTAAACCTAATTGCAAGCAGTGTAATAGTGATTATACATGCAAAGCCGTAAAAGTACTGGCACACAGCATGAGTCATACTGGCTTGTCAGAACAGATAACTTGTTAAACACACAAGATGTAATTTCACTAAGCACAAAATTAACTATTTTTGTCCTCTTTCATTTAGCACTTTTTGGTGTGTGTACACATACACACACACACACACACTTTGTCAATCCAATTGTTTTTAATTCTTTATCAAAACAAAATCCTCAATTTTCAAAATTATATTTAAAAATTAAATATGTTACAACAGGACAGTTATGCAATATCTGCTAGCTGTGGCAAAACAAAATAAACCTAAAACCCACAAAATCCTGACGGTTCTGGGATTAGAGAGAAAGCCCAGGACTGCAGAGACTTTAGGTACAATTCTCTTCTACAGATTTCCTGATGACCTTGAGCAAGTCAAGCCCTCCGTGCCTCAGTTTCCCATCTGAAACATGTGACTAGCACTTCCTTACCCCACAGGGGGGTTACGAAGAGACAAACATTAAAGACTGCAAAGCACTTGGACGTACTGATAAAAAGGGCTACATAAGAAGTAGGTATGGTCAGTCCTCATTCAGCTAGTTATTTAGGCATATGAGCAGTTAATGGTACTCACACGGCTTAAAATTACCTATGTGCTTGGTACCAGCTGCACTAGGACCTAAGAGAGCTGATCTTACATGGGTGAAAGGACATGACAGAGGTGCAACAGTTTTATCTCAATGTTGATACTAATGAACCATCAAAAGAGATGAGTCAATTCAACCGCATGCCTACAATTCCTGGGAGTGGAGCAATCTGACTTGACTGTAGAACATTACACTCCATCCCAATTATTTACGTGAAAGTGGGGCAAGGCAAAGTTGTCCAGTCCATAATTAGACATGAAGTATTAATTCATCAGCTAAATAATTCACTCTGGGGAACACATGCATCCAAGAGATTTCTGACTGACAAATCTCTGCTGGACTGTGTGTTTTCTTTATCTAACAAATCTAAAACATGCATGTTTTAGTTGCAGCTCTCTCTAATACAGGTTGAACCTCTAGAGTCCAGCAACATGCATGGTCTGGCATGAGATGTTAGTTGGATGTCCACTTATGGGTGTGGTCAAATTTTCCACAGTCCCATCAATTTTGTTTACAGCTACTAGTCCTGACTCTGTTCTGTGTTGTTATTTAGCTCTCATTTAGCCCTAAATGTCTTCAAAGAGCCCCGTAAGCAGTGGTACGTACATGCTGCTAAGCAATATTGACCTCCTGTGGTTTGGCAAATTATCTGGTGTGGCACCGGTCAAGCCCAAAGGTGCTGGACAGGAGAGGTTCAATCTGTACTCCTTGAAGAAACTCTCGTTGAAAGGGTTAAAACTAGAACACAAAGCTGCCACATCACTTTACAGAGCTGGTGCAGGGAATCAGCATGGAACACAGAACTTCATTAGAAATTCAGCAGGGGAGCTGCTCAACTGATGCGGAGACAACTGTAAAAATGGTGTTTTAAGAACTACCAGTAGCAGGGTCTGAAGTAAATTCTCAATGGCCTGGCCAGTTCCCTGCTATTGGCACGTAGGGCCCAGGCCACATTTTTCTCATTGACAGACAAGCCTAGAAAACAAACTAGTTCACAAAACAAATATTGTAGTGTATTACTGTGACATCACGAGTGTAAAAGTTGAAATTCTTTATGCTAAGGGGCAGGAGAAAGGTGGTGCAAAAAGGCTACAATTTACACACTGAGCAGGAAAACCCAGGACACTGGCTACCATATATTTATATATGTGACTTACTGTGCCAAGAACACAGGCCTCTTAATCAATAAAGGCTGCTGTTAATGCATCAATAATTCTGAGCCATGAACTGCCTCTGTAGAGTCAGACAAGAGAATTGACTGTATAAAAAACTAGTTTTTCCAGGAACCTGCAACCAACAAGAGAAAGCTGTCTCAGAGGGGCAGCCGTGTTAGTCTGTAACTTAAACAACAATAGTCCTCTAGCACCTTAGAGACTAACAAACATGTATAAATAGTATCATGAGCTTGCGTGTGCACAACCTATTTCCTCATGATACTATTTATATATGTTTGTTAGTCTCTGAGGTGCTACAGGACTATTAATGTTTTTTAGGGGAAAATGTGGTAGCTCTCACTATCATGAGGTGATATTTACTCTTCTGGTAAGACTTAACAGGGAGAATACTGAAAACAAATAAGGAAGTACTTATTTATACAAAAACAATGATGAGCCCTCTGGCACCAGAGACAAACAGATTTACTGGGGCACAAGCTTTCATCAGTAAAAACCTACTTCCTTAGATGAAATGGAGTGGAAATTACAGAGGCAGGGATATATGTACAACAAAATGTGGAAGTTGCTGATCAAGTGTAGGACCAGTATTGATTAGGCTAATTAAGTCAGAGTGCATGTTGCTTACTCACAGCAGTTGATGGTAGTGTGATAACTAATTTAAATCTTCATTCACTCCTAATCTGATTGTACTGAATTTGCAAATGAATTTCAGTTCAGCTGTTTCCCTTTGTAATCAGGTTTTGAGTAGAGGGATGGCTTCTTTTAATTACATTATTGAATGTCCAGATTTGTGTACATTACCTTTCACTGTATTTTTTTTTTGTCCATTTATCCTGCGATGCAGAGACTGGTCAAACCCCTGCCTCTAACTTCCACTCCAATTCATCTGGGGAAATGAGTTTTACTGATGAAAGCTTATGCCCTAATAAATCTGCTAGTCTTTAAGGTGCCACAGGACTAGGGATGTTAAATTTAGTTTAATAAACTAATTGACTAGTTGTTGGATTTTCCATTGATTAGTCAATAAGCGGGGAAGCTAACCCCGCTGCGACTCTGCCTTTAAAATGTATTAAGAGCCTGTTGGCCATTAATACATTTAAAAGCCTAAAGCACTGAGGGAGGAGGAGGGAGGAAGAAACCCAAGCATGAGCCAGGAATCAGCTGTCCCTGGCTTGAGCCAGGTCCCCCCCCAACTGCACTTAGGAATTTTCAATGTATTAAGAGCCAGCAAGGCATGAGCCGGAAATCAGGTGATTCCCAGCTCACGCCTGGTCCCTGCCACCCCAGGCAGAGACAATGGTGTGGGGAACTAGCTCCTGTTCCCCTCCATTACTGGCTCTGATGGGGGGGGGGGGGAGAGGGGAGAAGTGACTAGTAGAGGGACCAGTTGACTATCTGATAAGCTTTTGCTTATCAGATAGTCAACTAGTCACTTAGGGTATGTCTACACTAGCCCCCTAGTTCGAACTAGGGTGGCTAATGTAGGCATTCGAACTTGCAAATGAAGCCCAGGATTTAAATATCCCGGGCTTCATTTGCATGTTCCCGGGCGGGCGCCATTTTAAAAACCCCTTAGTTCGAACTGACTGCCCGCAGCTACACATGGCAGTCAGAAGTTAATCTGAACTAAGGGGATTTAAAAATGGCGCCCGCCTGGGAACATGCAAATGAAGCCCGGGATTTTTAAATCCCGGGCTTCATTTGCAAGTTCAAATGCCTACATTAGCCACCCTAGTTCAAACTAGGGGGTAGCGTAGACATACCCTTACATCCCTACATAGGACTCTGCGTTTTTGCTGATACAGATTAACATGGCTACCCATTTGAGAGTCATAGAATCATAGAATAATAGGACTGGAAGGGACCTCAAGAGGTCATCGAGTCCAGCCCCCTGCCCTCAAGGCAGGACCAAGCTCCGTCTACAGACAATGCCTTCACACAATAATGTCAACTTGTGGAATTCACTTCCAGGGGATATTGTGAAGGCTGTAAGCACAGCGGGATTAAAAAAAGAATTACCTAAGTTCCTAGAGGATAGGCCCATCAGTGACTTACTCAAAATGGTCAGGCTTGCGAGCACATGATCAGGGTGCCCCCAAGCCTCCAACTGCCAGAAGCTAGGACTGGATGACAGGGAATGGATCACTAGCTAATTGCCCTGTTCTGGTGAGGCCCTCTGAAGCATTTGGCATCACCGACTGTCAGAAGACTGGACATTCCATGACCTAGTACCATTGGTGTAACCCAGCATGGCCATTCTTCTGCTAGTACTTGGTTGTCTTATTCCACTCAGAACTGATGCCTTCAATGTTATGCATATAACAGGAGCAAGTGCTGTAAATTTAGTTAAGCGACATTGACCCAGAAACCACTTAAAAATTACCCTGAATTCTCAAAATTCTATCTGAGAGTTCACATGTGGGCAATTTTCTGCCTGTCTAGGCAAGTCAATCAACTGTCCCACATGACAAGCAGTCAGGAACCCCAAGACTGCAGAGGAAGCATGGTTTTATTTTAGGCATGTGTGTTCGAATATGCAGCTAAGTCACTGGATAGGAACACAGGCTGCCCAGTACTGAGCCACCCGGCTCCCAGAGCAGAAAGAAAGGTGATAAAATCATCGCAAGCTACATCACTGCAGCTCACGTAGCACTGGAAGAAGAGCTGAGAGCAAAGAGGGAGCTGGAGATGAACATTTATACTTCAATAGATCAATATGAAGCTCAGTAATGGAGGCAGAAAACAGGCACAGATGCAAGAGTATACACAACTGCCTCAAGTCGAGTAGGCCAGCGTGTCAAGCCTCAGGATTTCCTAATAAGAATACTATCCACCTTGGACCGCCTCAGCCTGGCCGGACCAAGCAGGCTGTGAACTCTGGCACTGTTTGATTGCTTGCTTACAACTCCACAGACGGAATCGTGCTTACCAGTTCTTCTGAGCAAAACGAGTTGATTCAAATGCTTTCAGATGGCTATTAGATCAGAATCCCCAACCCAGACTCCTCACCACAGTTCACAGCCACATGCTCTGATCAAGAAAACCTTGCTGCAAACCTTGCCTTTTCTTTGACAAATGAAACATCACAGTCATTTACAAGGTAGGCTCCATATCCATCAACATGCTTATCGCCATATCTTCCTGTTTCCTAGTCCTACGCTGTATGCAATGGACCCACACTGCCTACCCAAGAGGTTTGGCAGTTCCTGTTTATACATAAACATCCAGGCAATCAGCAGTAACTGTTACATTTACACAGGAGTCAAACAACATTAGAGAGCAGCTCTCTCCAATGTCCTCCCAGATACTGGTTTGCAGTTGCCGTCTCTCAACACAATTTGAACTGGATATTCTCTATCCTAAGCTGTGCGTACTGTTCCAGGGAAGTGTTCAATACTAGCTATAAGTTTCAACCAAGGTGGCTGTATTTCCAAAGTGGATAAACTGATTTCTGTGCAATGGTAGATGAAGGCATAAACATAAAACCATTAAACATTATTTTGCAATCAGTTTTCCAGGATGAATCTGGGGATGGAGGTGTCAAGGCTTCTTCAAAGCATATGGACTCAGACAGATGCAGAGTGAGATCTGAAACTCTTAAAGGGGAGGAAGGGAGAACAGAAGCACCAGCTAACATGCTCCTGAAGCTGGGGCTGGCAGCATCTCTCTGCCTGGCACCAAACAGTCCCCTCCCCTTGAGAAACCTAACAGTTTATTCCCTCATATAAAATGCAGTGTGCAGTGACTGCTATGTGCTCATCTCACAGCTGCTAAATATTCATGAATCAATTATGAAAAACAAATTTATCACTTGAGCCCGTAGCCAAGCCTGGAAGGATTCAAATATTTATGCTAACGAGAGACTCCACCACATGCAATTCCCTCTCTTGCCCAACTTGATTCCCATTCAAGCGAGGGATCAAGCAGGATTGGCTCCTCTCACTGGATGCTGCACTGCTGTTTGGTTTGATAACGCCTGCACCTGGCTTGCAAGGAGTTTGTATCAGATGATGACAGCAGAAGGGGAGAAAGCGTGCGTTCATGTTCACATGAAATAGCTAGTGGGTCAGAAGACGGAAAGGAAACTGATACTAAACATGCCTTTGTAGCACTGAGCACAAAGTCATATTATTTGGACCAGGGCTATGGAGTAGGAGAGCTGCTCTCCCTCCACTGCAAGTCAGCAAGAAGAGAGATCCTTGCCAGATGAAGCATTGCTTCCCCATCGCACTCTTGCTGAGATGGGTACCACCCTCCACTTCCAAAACAAGGGGATTCAGTCATGTGGAAAGGGACTCACAGAGATGAGCCTGAGAAGAGATCCAACTCTTTAATGCAAAATTGATCTTCACAAACGACGGGTTTTATTTGGCACTATCACAAGCAGCCCAAAAGCAACATGGGCTCTTTGCCCCCAGCTTTTCATCTGCCTCATGTGTTCACCAAGGTCACTCCTCAAACACCCGACTCCACGAAGATGCAGGACCACTTTTAGTGAAGTTGTGATGGGTTCTATCAACTCTGCACTCGGCCCAAAGAGGTTAGCCTGGCTCAGCTGGCTGATAAGGCCCCATCCCCACAGCCCTGCTGGAAATGCTCCAGCTGGAGGCCAGCTATAAAGGCTTCTGGAGCAACTCAGTCAGGGGGCTGACAGTAGCAGGGGACACAGAAGACACAGGAGCTCCAGGGGAGGAAGCACAGCTGGGCCAAGCAGTGGTGCCCAGGCCAACAGGGACTATGGAGGAAGCCCCCAGACAGAGGACCGCCCACAGGATAGCGGTAGGAAGTAGCCCAGTGTGGGGAATTATTCTCTGAAAACATCCACTCAGTGTGCAATGGCAGTCAAAGCAAATAGAACGTTAGAAGTAATTAAAAAAGGGATAGAGAATAAGACAGAGAATATCTTATTGCCTCTATATAAAGCGATACTACGCCCACATCTTGAATACGGTGTACAAATGCGGTCGCCTCATCTCGAAAAAGATATATTGGCATTGGAAAAAGGTGCAGAAAAGGGCAACAAATGATTAGGGGTTTGGAACGAGTCCTATAGGAAGAAAGATTAGAAAGATTTGGACTTTTCAGCTTAGAAAAGAGGAGACTAAGGGGGATTATGATAGAGGTCTATAAAATCATGACTGGTATGGGAAAAGTGAATAAGGAAAAGTTATTTTCTTATTCCCACAATCTAAGAACTACGGGCCACTAAATGAAATCAATAGGCAGCAGGTTTAAAACAAAAGCAAGTTTTTCTTCACTCAGTGCACAGTCAACCTGTGGAACTCCTTGCCATAGGATGGAGTGAAGACTAGAACTAACAGGGTTCAAAAAAGAGCTCGATAGATTCATGGAGGTTAGGTCCATCAGTGGCTAGTAGCCAGGATGGATAGGAATGGTGTCCCTAGCCTCTGTTTCTCTGGAGGTGTCTGACAGGGGAGGGATCATGTGAGGATTGCCTGTTGTGATCCCTCCCTCTGGGGCATCTGGCATTGGCCACTGCCGGCAGACAGGATACTGGGCTAGATGGACCTTTGGTCTGACCCAGTCTGGCCGTTCTTATGGGATTCCCTGCCGAGCTTGCAGTGGACAGCTTCAGTACTGACAGGACCCTGGGTTGGGGCCCAGTGGAGAGGGAGTGCCTGTGTCTCCCTACCTTTTCCTCACCTATCCCACATGGGGAGCTTCACCTATTCTTCTGCCACTGGCTACTAGGCCAAACAATCTGACTTCAGTGGAAGTGCATAGACTCTGACCGCTAAGCTGTACTACCCTGAACACAGGGGAATTGTATTGATGTTTGGACTGCTGGACTATACAACTGTGTCCCCAGGAGGGGGAGGCATATTGACTCTGTGGCTGCTAGGCCTTCTTACCCTGAGCCTGGAGAAGTATATTGATGCTGTGGCCACTAGGCCATACTACCCTGATCACAGGGGAGTTGTGCTCACTCTCTGGCCGGGGGAGACTTGTTGCCCCGAGGGAGGAGTGAGCAGTACTATAGACTCTGGCCATTAGGCCACACTGACCCCAAGACCGCCTGAGGGGCCACAGCAGGCCAACTGCCGCCTTCAGCAGTGAATGGGCAAGGAGCCTCTCGACAGAAGTCACCGAGTGAGACTGATTTGTAATGTTTGCACTGCACAGAGTAACACAGACAGGGGCTCTCTTCCCCCATAGCTATCTGCATAAATATTAACATTAATGGAACAACATGCGTAAATCTGCCATGCACCGAGGGGAGACTATCCCACTGCCAACACTCTCACTGCTAACAGTCAAAGGCACAAGACATCCAGGCTCCATGAGGTTTTACATTAACCAGACACTCATTCAGAGGCTGTAAATTGCATTCTAATTCACCAGCGGATGCATTAACTCATCCAAGGGACCAAGCAAACCTTTGGAGAAGACTAACAAGTTCTTACATCTTCTCACTACAGCTCTACCTGCCACCAGACCAGTGCCTCAACTGCCCATTCATGTCGTCACAATACAAAGCTGCAGCTGTTTCCTTCTCTTTCTAGGGTGCATTTTGGGGCTGGTGCAAAGGGCAAAGTTAGACATTTCTCACCTGCAGGGAGGATACAATACGCAACATTTTTAAAATGGAAACAAGCATAGGCCTTCGCTCAAGCATGCAATGAGCACGTTTCACTTCAACTACCCCTCCAGACCTGTCCTTAGGACACACACTGACCGGTGTCTCTCCTGAGCAGAAATGCAGCACATCCAGTAGAAGTGGCTGGACACCCACCTGATGAAGTAACTGCCAGTATTTAGCTCTTCTGCAGTCCTTTTCCTCAGTAGATCGCTAAGCACCCTCCAAAATGAGACTGACATCATTATTTCCATTTTACAGAAAAACAGAGCCACGGGACTTGGTCAAAGTCAGCAGCAGAGCTGGGAATAGAGTCCAGGTCTCCTGCACCCTACATTACTGCTCTATCCGCTGAGCCACACTACCTTACAAAATGATGCTTCTAAGAGGCAGGCATGCTAGCCCAGGAATCCAGCTATAAATGAGGCTTATTAAGCCATCTACCCAACCCTATTGCAATGCGTGATCTGAGCGCTGCAGGCTTTCAAACACCCGAAAATGCCCTGCACAGCAGTCTCTCTGAAGGAGGTCATGGGGAAACAAGTCAGGACAAAGGGAAGCACCGATGCCCCATGAGGTTTAAAAAGAAAAACAAAGAGTTAATCAGATCCTCAGCAAATCCTATAGATGCCCAAGGCACAGAAGCTGTGGGGAAAAGAAAGCATAACAGGGCTGCATCTTCACTGGGCATCTAGATGCTGCTGCCATCTCATGATCCAGCCCCTCCACCCCAATCCATCCCTTAAAACATTAAGATTTTGAAAATGAAGTTTTAAATTAGAACAGCTGATTTTAAAGTTTAAGGGTAGGAATCCTTGACATTTACTCCATCCAGCCTTCTCTCCCCAGATCTTCTAGTCTGAAACTTTACCTTCCCTATACAACACTGGACTTTTCGGGAAGTCTCTGTTCCATCTAGTGTTAACATGGCAACTGGCCCTGCAACCTACCTGCAAGCAAGCATGGAGATGGGTAGGCAAGTTTGAAACTCAAAGCAGGGAAGCCCTAGCAGGTCTTGCTACAAGTCTAACCACTGTAGCAACGTAAACCTAAAGGCACAGAGAGCTCGGCTTTCCCTTAGGTCAGGGGTGGCCAACCTGCAGCTCTTCTCCCCCAAAATTGTGGCTTGCAAAGCCCCCTTCCTTCCCCTGGTGCTCACTGGGGTGGCGATTCAAAATGGCGCCCAGGATGGCGGCCGTCGACGGGAGCCTGATATGGCCAAAAAGCCTAAGCTTGTTTTAAAGGGGTAGCCTTTAAGAATTCTGGGCGGCTCTTTTTTTTGCTCCACAATTCTGCTGCAGCTTTCACATTTTTTCCCGCTGCTGTTAGGCTCTCTTTGTTAAACGGGTTGGCCATCCCTGCCGTAAGTCATTTAGTGCTCCTCTGGAATCAGCTATCAGGGCAAAGGGAGGCATTTCAAATTAGAGATGTGACGGGTTAACCAGTAAGCATTGCCCTTACTGGGTGATGCTTACTAGTTACGGTGAATCGGTGGCCCCAGACGGGCTGGAGCGGCCCCCCACCTGCACCCATTTAAGTGGGTTAACCAGTTAAACACGTTGAACCAGTTAAACCGATTAAACAGGATTTTACATCCCTATTTCAAATCAGCAGCACAGCAAAATAACTGAGTCCCAACATGTCAATCGTTCGCTTAAGAATCAGTCCCGTCTAACCCTGGCATTATTTGTCCCAGTTCAGCAACAACTGCTAAGTCACTGTAACCAAGAGAGCTGTGGAGGAACACCCAACACACGTGAAAGTCTCCTGGAAGGAAAAAGGGGAGCATGCCCACAGACACCAGCCCTGTTACCACAGAGGATTTTTTAGCTGTATTTTCTGAGTATATCCCTTCTTCCTGGAATAAATTTCACCCATCTGTCAGCATGTAACTAATAAAAGGTAATATGTGATTTAGATTACGCAGAGGCTGAGTCCCAATCAATACACACACGGGCTGAGCAAGGAGTACAGTCACTGATATCACTAGAACGCAACAAACACCTCCCAATGGGGACAGGATTCCCTTTCGACCCTCTATTAACAGGCCTGGCACGCATGCGGCCTTCATAAATCTGATTCTCTCCCAGGGAAGGTTTCCCTTTCTGTTCATTTCTTGCATTACTCGGTTGTTCTACCACAGTGGCAGGCAACCTGTGGCCCAAGAGCCACAAGTGGCCTATCAGGGTTGTATGTGTGGTCCATGAGAGGGTGTGTTTTCCCACCACTATTACTGAAGTGACATGTGCGCCAAATGAGGTGTGTGCTGATGGCCTACGATGTTGACAGAGCGTGCGCTCCCTCTGTATCCAAAGTGCTGCTACGGTTCAATTGGCGCAGCCCGCAAAATCTAGGTATGTAAGTGCAGTTGGCAAAAACGACCCTGTCCTGGTTACAAGAATCTTGCAGCCCACTGAGATGAAGGACCACTCCTACAGCCCACTCACTAGCCTGGGTTGCCCATCAGTGCTCTACAAGCACGGACTCATCTCCAAAGAGTGTTCCAGTAATGCTGCAGTGCAAAAACTTCAGAGCAACACTCTCAGTTGAGTGGCTCACTCAGGCAAACTTCTTAAGCATGAAATATTTAACCAATGTAGGGCCCCTCCCTTCTGCACTCCACTCAAGTAACTTCTAACCCGCCTCTGAACTCTTAAGACATGAGCTACATCCAATAAATATGCCAAGCCTTCCAATTACTCTGTCTCCCACCACTCTCACCCACCTCCCTTTCCGCAGGCAATGGAGACCTAGAAATGGGACCCACCCTCCTTCCTTTTGGGCTGGGACACTCCAGAGGGAAGGACGAGAAAAGGGGATGCTAAAATGAAAGCTCTCCTTTTGCCAACAAAATCCATTCCAAAATGAACCGAGACACACGCCCAGAGAAATAAAGCCCATGATATGAACATTTCCAAATGTTTAAAAATGCGTCATTCCTTACAGTCCCCAGCCAGCTGTGATTATGCCTATCTCCTGGCATTCAACCACTGAGAAGCTTATTGCACTTAAAATAGGCAAATAATGGGGTAGGCACAAAGGAAGGTGAAAAATCCTTCAAACTCCCACTCCCTGAAACAAACTTCATAGGATGCATCTCATACAGCTCATTAAGGGTTAGTAAGCCAAGGTCAGTCTTACCTCATCCCACTCTGAAGCAAACGATGGAGATTTTTCCAGCCTTTTCTTCCCAGTACTGCAGTTAGAGAGCGATTCGCTCCGACTCCCCATGGCATCGTCCTCAGTCGGCGAGCAGGTTAGGAGGTCAGAGTCTGATTTGGACAAGCTACGGCTGAGTTTGAGCTCTGCTTTGGGCTTGCCTGCGAGGGGGCCTCGTGACCCAGCACCACCTCTGTCTCCTTCCTCTGCACCACCAGGGTGCGGCAGCCCCTGAGGAGTCACTGTAGTTTCCGGTTCCGCCTGTTGGATGTTTTTGTGCAGGACTGTTGCGTAGATCGCTTTCTGGTTTTGGTCCGGAGAGCTGGTCCGTACTGATCCAGAGGCAAGCAGATCAGCATCCTCCAACTGCATAGCAGGTGAATGGCCAGTGCCCTCCGTGCCTCCTTTGGCTACAGAAGAAATGAGTCTGAAAGGGTCCTCGTTTATCTCACACACCGGGGAAGAGCCATGGAGTAACCCTGAAAACTGCTCTGGCACCTGGATGTCCTGGATCTCTGCAGAATCTTGGCTCCGGCTGCCACTGCTCCTCCTGTGGTCTTCAGGGGGACGGAGACAGAAATGAAGAGATTAAAAAACACGGAAGAGAAGCAAAACTCCACCTCCCCTGGTGAGAGAGGGAGCGATAGAGAACAGTTCAGTATTGTTTAAGTACTCAACTTGTACCCAAAGTCCCAGCATTTATGAAATTCCAAATACTGCCCTGATTTATGCAATCTGGCAGCTTTCCTTGTTGTTTTATTCCTGTTAACACTAACAATCAGGCCTTGCTATATAAGGCCAGGAGAAGTGCTAACCATATCCTGCAGAGAGGGAGAGGGAGGTAGCGGAGAGACACACACTCCTGGAACATTTGATACATTTCTATAAAGGCCAAAGTTTTATTTAGAGCAGCACCTCCCTATTCTTGGCTCAGACTGCCGATGGGAAAACTACTAGGCTGCAGTTAACCTGCAAAGTTCCAAAATCCCTTTCCAAAAGAGAGCGGATTTCTGCTTTGCAGACTTCGGGACTCAACTTCTCTTACTCAAGGCAGTTGGGGGACAGGTGGTAACATCCTGCTCCACCCACCAAAGAGTCTTGTTCCTGTTTACTAACCACTCAATATACAAGAGAGTCTGATCTACTAATGCAGCAAGCTGCTTGCAGTACTCACTGTCCCAGAAATCTGACACTATTCCTCTGCTACTAATGCAGTGACATCCTTAATATCAAATACCAGAGCCCCGGATAAATTGTGAATAATTGATTGAAGCCAACTCCCAACTGGCACACAAAAACAGAGCTACACATGCCTTATTCATGTGTGAATTGTAACTTTATGGGATTTTAAGACGCTTGGCAAGAACTATCAGTTTCTGATCTGTGTAGCCAAAGTTTATACACCTGTCAGTGACAGCTAGTATTCACATACTGTAACCACTAGAACTTAATGCTGGGCTTCCTTTTTAGCAACAGGTTTGATTTATTCATTTGCAAACATTAGTTCTTGGATTGTATAAATGTAACATGTCCTTTTTCCTGGAAAGGAATAGCAAACGTGATTAGCAGTTCACATGTGGAAGCTACTTTAGACATGGATGTCACAAGTAACATGCGTTTGATTCAAGAAAAAGTGGGTGCTGTAATATCTTTTATTGGCCCAACATTTGTTGATGGAAGGGACATGTTTCTGAGCTTCCCATAGCTCTCTCAGGTCTGGAGAAAGTAGCCGGAGCGTGTCAGCTGAAAACTAGCATAAAGGATTTGGCCCACCTTGTATTTAGCTCAAACACTGGTTGTTTTTTCTAGAAATGAAAAGCTCTGCGAGATTCAAAAACTCATCTCTTCCACCAATAGAAGATGTTTCAGCAAAACATCCAGAGAACAACATAGCTACAGCAACACTGTAAATGTGTGTTCGATTCATTTTAATTTAGTCCCTTACACATTTGTTCCATAGAAATACATGAGACCGTTTGTACAAGCAGCAGCTTCTGCCTGAGAACAGAATCGCAGCACAGGTCCCAACGGAGGTGAGCTCGAAAGGGCAGTCCAGTGAGGGAACTTACACTTTTTCTTGCCTGTGTAAAGCCCCACTATGACCACTGCAGATACAAAATCCCCAAAACAAAAAATTCAGTAGGTAAAAATTCTAATGAAGTGAAGTACCTGGAAACGATTATCAATGCATGTAAATACAGAGTAAAGTCTGCAAACGAAACTGCTAATTGGGGAAAAAGGAGACTTCTGTGCAGTTACAAGACTTGCACTCTCTCTTACACACTTAGTCACGTGACCGTGTTGCAGGACCAGACCATGCGTTCGATATATCCCTGAGCCACATGACAGCTTTGCAAAGATACAAGGCTGTAACGTAAGCCAGAAATACATTAAGGACGTTCCATCCATCAAACAGCAAGGTCAAACCCTGCTCTAACCACAGCAAATCCTTTCATCTCGGATAACCATTCTCACCACAGGGGAAAGTACTGCACAGACTGGACCTTTGTCTTAACTTGAAGATCAAGAGTCTTGATGACCTTAGCAGCCTCTTCTCATTCCTTTTCTATTCCTAACTGCCCATTTCGTCAACGCCCCAGGTTAACATTTACTGGCATTTCTGTCCCGAGGCAGCTGGCTATAGTTTGTCGCGTGCTGGAAAACTTTGGCCCACACGCAACAGACTACTCCATCTCCCCTCACAAAGACTAACAAAGAGGCCTCTGTCAGAAGAGAAAACAGCCACCCATTCAGCCTGCTCAAATGAAGAGCCAACCCATGACCAGGACAGAAATATCTCAGAGAGGGTGCCAGGGAGGAAGTAGGCAAAGTGGGGGTTGTGGCAGTTGCAGAGAAGAGCAGATCAGCAGAGAAAGCCTTGAGGAGAAGAATATTTCAGGGCATTTAACACAAACCTGTACTAAACCCTCTCAGGTAAGCGAAGAAGCAGGCTTACTGTTTGGCCAAATGCATGACAAGTGTGAGATCCTTACCTGTTGAGGTCTCAATCAAGTGTGAATCAGGGTTTGGATAATCCTCGGAATGGCTAGAAGAGAGGTCGGAAGAAGCTTGGCGAGTCAACGGCCATTGACCATCGTGGGAAGACGTGCCTTTTCGGGGCTTGGCCTGCAAACACACCTTAGATTATGCCCATCACACGGCTAATATGGCAGGCCTGGGCAAAAAATGGTCCACAGGCTGGAATTGGCCCCAGCACAATCCTATTGGCTATTTTTTGTTCAGAAACTGGCCAATGGGAGCTGCCTGTTTCCATTAACAGGAAGCCAAGTAGTACCATGCCCCCTTCCCTCCGGGGCTGGAAGTTATTCACAGAACACATGATTGCAGCCTATGTGGGGACAGGACAGGCAGGCTGGCTGCTTCAGAAAAGTGCTGGGCTGCTGGCTGGTAAATCTCCTGGTCAGAGCCTGCCGCTCGCACCCCAGCCCTTCCCTTCCCCAACCGTCTGCCCCCCACTCTACATACTCAAATCCTCTGCCCCCCTCCTGCACCCATATCCCCTCCCAGATCTGACATCCCAAACCCCTGCCCCAGATGACAGTCCCCTCCTGTCTCACAACCCAACCCCTTGCACCTCAATCTCCTGCAGCCCCTCAAACTCCAATTCCCTGCCCTACATCACAATTCAACCCCCTGCACTCCAGTCCAGTGCCCCAGGTCACAACCACCTCCTTCACCCAAACTCCCTTCTGCTCCTAACTTCCATCCCAGATCTAGCACCTTTTCTGTTAATATCATGGAAGAGTGCGGCCCCAATCACTCTCCAAAAATCTTGCCCACCCCTGTAGTATGGTCACCTCCACTACAATGGTAAAAACAGGCCAACCATAGATCTGCTAAATAGGTAGAGAAGCAGATCATCTTGGAGAAAGTAAAGGAACTTGGGGAGATTTTCAGAGGTGTAGAGGATAATGTGGTGGAGAGTGCATGCTTGACTCATCTGTTCCTTTGAAAACATTCTCTGTAGTTATACTTAGGCTATGTCTAGACTGTGCCTGTTTTGTGCAAAAAATATGCAAATGCAGAATATAGCTGCACCTCATTTGCATAATTAATGAGGCTCTGTTTTTGCACAAGAGGCTTTTGAGCAAAAAGGAGCTGTCTACATGGAGTCTACATGGCTCCTTTCTGTGCAAAAACTGTCTCTTGCGCAAGAGCCGTTCGTCCTGAAAAAAAAATGAGGAAGAACGAATGGCTCTTGCGCAAGGGGGGGGGTTTCTTGCACAAAAAGGCTCTGTTTTTGCTTCAGAAGCTTTTGCGCAAAAAAACTCTTGTGAAAAAACAGGGCCTCATTAATTATGCAAATGAGGTGCAACAATATTCCACGCTTTGCCTCATTTGCATCTTTTTTGCACAAGAGGCTATAGTGTAGACAAAGCCTTAAGGTTTAATTCTGAATGTAGTCTAACAACATGCATTTTGTCCATCCGGACTTTCAGTTTCTAACTGTCAGAAGATGGGACTGGATAACTCAACACTGCCCTCTTCTGTTCATTCCTTCTGAAGTGTCCGGCACCTGTCAGCATCAGACAAGATACTGTGACAATACAGCCATCTGTGTGCTCTTAACTAACTTCGGGCACATCTACACAGCAGGGCAAAAGTCAGATTAAGCTACGCAACTTGAGCTATGACAACTGCGTATCTTAAGTTGAAACAGCTTAATTCGGCTTTTGGTACTGTCTACACAGCAGGAAGTTGAAGAACACTTGTCCTTTGACTTCCCTTACTCCCCATAAAGTGAGTGTTACAGGAGTTGGAGTAAGAAGTCCTCCAGCTTCACCATTATTTTGAAATAATGGCATGCAGTGTAGACATACTCTTTAGTTATTCCAAAATAACACTGCTGTGTATGCATAGCCCTAGTAACTATTATAAATACAAAGACACCTGCATTTGACCGGGTAGTCAATCTTTATACAAGATTACACCTAATGGAGCATGTAAGCTCCTCTTGGGACAGGTCCCTTTGGAGAGAAGCCACTTCACTGGTACAGTGTCACATACATTGAAAAAATTTAAATCCAAGAACAGATGTGGTACAGACTAAGCTACTCAATCCTGGTATAGAACCAAGGAGCTGAATTTAATTAAGTGCTCTGGCCAGCAGTCAGGTACTTCCATACATGAAACACTCCCCTAGCTGAGTTTTCCTTACTAAAGGATTCTAAAATGGTTTAGTTTCACTGCTGTTGCCTTCCCCACACCAAGCAAGTCTAAGTCTCGCTTCTATATAACCAGGAGGACTTGTAGCATGTCCCCTCGATGAAAAGCATCAAGCTCTCTGCTCTTTCCTGACCCAAAGATCAATCATGGTATTTGCTGGGTAGATCTTACCTATCCCTACGCCTGCTTTAAAGGGGCCACTTGCATGCAACTTTTGTGAGAAACTGTATGGCACAATGCATTAAAGTGTGTATATTTTGTGGCACAAAAGAAACCAGAATAATTGGGTGAGATGGGGCAGACAGAATCACAAAGCACCACCCATGGCTCTAGCTTAATAAACTGAAAGTAGAAAAGTTAACTTCCACAAATTTTAAGTATGAATATTGATGCCTAGAACAGGAAACGCTTGCTACATGCATGTCTGTGTCTAGTAACTCAGGAATCATTCTGGACAGGATTTATGTCACCACCCTGAGAGAATGCAGCACTACTTTGCAAGCTTGTTTGCAAGCTTGTTCGCAATTTATTTCTGCACTCCCTCCCCCCAAAACAATTCAGTTCAGAAAACAACTTTTCCACCTTAAAGGAGGTGCAGTCAAGGAATGTCTTGGTTACTAGGAGATAGCAGTACTATTTTGCACTTTTAAACCATCTTGAGCCACACAAATGCAGACTTGTGTCTCCCTCTCAATTATGAAACACATTATTGGGTTTGCCATCTCCCAGGGAAGACAGAATTGTGATGTCAAGGAAGAAAAATTTATTTCTCCTGTATGACTGATAGTGCACATCAGAAAGAACCAAGTCACTCCTACCTGAGGCTGGTTACTGCTGAGAACACCTGAAGAGGAGAATTCCCCTTAAAAAAAAAAAAAGAGGGAGAGAGAGAGAGAGAGAAAAAGACATAAAAACCTGGGAATGTTTTTCCTCACCCAACCTCTGACTTATCTCCCAAAATGCACTGGGTTTTACCAAGACACTCTGACAAATCCACAGGTAGGACCATGCTTATCGACTTCGTATGCTTTACTTTGCTACACATTTAAAACTTTGTCTTATTTCCTTTCTATATGAAATGGGAAGCTGGTTTGGATCCAAATGAAACTCCGCCCACAGCCTCAGGTGAACCTTAACAGTGCTAGAGAGATAGCTCTTTAAAAAAATCAGCCGCTTTATCGGTTTACAAAAGGGGCTAAGAAAAACACATGCAGTTGTGACTGGATGCAAGATAGAAAGTAAAAGCACAAGACAGGAGTAACAGTTATAAATGAAGGAAAATCCCATTAGAAACAGCCCAATTAGAACTTTGTGTCTTACAAAACACAAGAGCTGTCAAGCACATGGACACCATCAGTTTAGGATTAAACAAAGACTGTGAATGGCTAGCCAACTACAAAAGCAGTTTCCCCTCTCTTGGTGTTCACACCTTCACATCAGCTGCTAGAAGTGGGCCTCACCCTCCTTGACTGAATTAACCTTGTTATCTCTAGCCTTATTCTGGCCTGCATATTTATACCTGCCTCTGGAAATTTCCACTACATGCATCTGACGAAGTGGGTCTTTGTCCACAAAAGCTTATGCTCCAATTCATCTATTTGTCTATAAGGTGCCACAGGACTCCTTGTCACTTAAGCACATGGAGCTCAAGATGCAGGGAGTAACTGACCCCGGTGCCACCTGAGTCCTGCAAAAAGCACTGTTCCTACAGAATGAGGAGAGGTGGCCAGGCCAAGAACAGCTGCAACACCTCTAGCCTTTCCACTCTGCAGCCTCATGCCTTATCTCAGGGCTTTAAAAAAATGGTCCATTAATTTGCAGGGTATAAGCTGCAAACAAAGTGCCATTTAAAAAGGAGAAAGGACCAGGAATGTTGATACTAAAAAGATAGTGACTGCTTTGCAAACAATGACTCCTGTTCTTCCCACAACCTCAGAATCTTTTCTACAGTACAGAGAAATGCGCTGGTAGTCCCCTTTTCCTCTAACAGCAGTCCCCTACCCACTACTTCAGCTAAGCCACCTCAAACTATTCAATCCAAAACGAAAGGAGCGAATACAGACTCTCAGAATCAAAGACTTACGTCCCTGGATTTCATTCCTGCTCATGGAAAAGGAGGGCTCTTTAGATTCATTAGAACCACGACACACCCTGCATCTTCAACCTGGCTTCAGGGGTACTATCCCTCTGACTGAAAACCAGGGATGTAAAATTCTGTTCAATTGGCTCATTGGTTAAACACTGCTTCACTGATAAACCAATTAAAGGGGTGCTGTCCACAGCACCCCCATGAGCTGGAGCAGCCCCTTACCTGCAGCGGGGGGGAGCTGCTCCATTCCCACCAGTTAACTTTACTCAGTAAGGCTCACCTGTTAAGGCTAAGACTTACCATTAACTGGTTAAACCTTCACATCCCTACCAATAAGAATCAGGAACCCTCTTTGGCTCCCTATTCTGCTAAATGGATGATGACCACCTTCCATCAACTCCCCTGGACCAAGATTTGTGCAAAGAATGATCACTACTGCAGAGTTGTGTATATGTAACCACACTCCTCCCCTCCCATGGGTATTCATGCCCTATCACGTTAAGCAAAATGACAATAGCAAGATCGAGGAGCTCTCAGGCTCCCAAATCCCACATAAACAACTGAACGACAATTCCTCTGGGAGGAGAGAGCAAATGGCCTGACTGGTTTTTACTCTGGCACCTACCAGCTGCTTTACTTGCTACGTGTTTGTTTTCCTCCTTTGCTAGTTTGCTTTTCTAATTGGCTCGGATACACAGTGGTACCTGTGTGGATTTTGGATCTTCAGCTGACATGATTCAGCACTTTTGAACTGACACTGATTTACATCTTCTCAGGATCTCACCCACTACTATTTACACACACATCTGTTTGACCAGAATTGGTTATTCTTCCACTTTCATCTTTTTTGTTCCTGTTTTACTTGTATCAGGTGAGAGATTCCATTGAAGCTCAATGGATCAAGTCCCTAGGATGTCATTTATCTAAAGGACAAAAAAACCTTCCCTTATTTCATGTACTGAGGCAGGAATATTTGAATCTTCTCCCCTGCGACTATAAAGCCATTACCAGAGGAACATAACTGCAGCACAGAACCCAGCCATCCAACCCAGAGAAATAACTACGATCAAATTCCTCCCCTCTTGCACCTGCATGCTCTCTGGTCACATCTGCCAATCCTGGGAGGCTGGGCACTGCTAGCTGTATGTATGGTCTCTTACCTTTAGTTTTTCTATCCATTGCCAGCGGCTTTTTCGTTTCTGCTGTAAGCAATAGCTCATAAGGATGCTCTTCCTCTTCCTCGGCTGCACTTCCCCTGCTCTTCCTCCGCACCACAGAGGCCTAGAGAGACATCATATTGTAATTCTCTTTCTAAGTCTGTGTCATTTACCCCTCTGGTATGCAGAGTCCTCCTAGATGCCTTGTTTCTGACCACAGAATGTGTTGCCCAATCCACCCTAACTAAACATGGACCAAGGATGGGCAGAAGGAATCAAGCTAGCATCACATCCATCAACTGAGTAGTCAATCAAGTCCTTATTGCTCCTAATTAGGAGCCATCACCCAGTCTGTGCTGCCTAACACCCTGTCAAACATATTTAACCCTATAAACTTTGAACACTTCCTGATCTGGATGATTTGCTACAGTTCTCAGAAGGGTAGCCACATTAATCTGTAACTTTAAAGAAACAATGAGTAGTCCTGTAGCACCATCGAGACTAACAAATATATACATATTGTTAGTCTCTAAGGGTATGTCTGCACTACCACCCTAGTTCCAACTAGGGTGGTTAATGTAGGCAACCGAAGTTGCAAATGAAGCCCGGGATTTAAATATCCCGGGCTTCATTTGCATCTTGCCGGGCGCCGCCATTTTTAAATCCCCCGGTAGTTCGGACTCCGTGCCTGCAGCTACGTGGAACGAGGAGTACCGGTAGTTCGAATTAGAAAGCCTAATTCGAACTACCTACTCCGTGCCGCGTGCACGGAGTCCGAACTACCGGGGGATTTAAAAATGGCGGCGCCCGGCAAGATGCAAATGAAGCCCGGGATATTTAAATCCCGGGCTTCATTTGCAACTTCGGTTGCCTACATTAACCACCCTAGTTCAAACTAGGGTGGTAGTGTAGACATACCCTAAGGTAGTACAGGACCACTCATTGTTTCTTAATGGCCTTTGCTACCTTTCAGATTTATTGCTTCAATTAAAAACAGGTGGCTTTGAAAGCTGTGTTCCCTCTAACATTTTCCATCTTTGGGCAGGGATGAAATTTCTTGTGCCCCGCCAATATTGAGGCTGTATGCGGATGTGCAGACTGTCCCAGTGCAAACAGAAAACCTAGGTATAAATATATATTTTAAACAGTCCAAAAGTATGGAAGACAATATATTAAAACAAGGAGCAATGCTTAAGATATTTAATATATTAACACTACCCTTGGAGTACAATATCGTCCTTCTAACAACTCAAGCTAGTTAAACACCCCAAAATGGGGTGTACTGCAAATAGCTATATAAATAAATCAAAGTAATGGCCATTAAGTAATAGCCTAAAAAATATGCACAGCTTTAAGATGCTAAATAAATCTGAGTCAACTAGAAATAAGTCATGCTCTCCTTGAAAATACTAATACAATATTTACAGACACCGGGAAGGAGAGTTAAACACATTCACTCAGGCTTATACACTTTCTCTGGGGAATGTTTAAGATCCATGCTATGCAAGTGAAACAGAGACCTGTAAAACAAGATAAAAGTTCTGGTTTGAAACTTTCACATTGTGTGTGTCACAAGCCCCCAGAGCACTTGTCCAGAATCCAACTCCAACTGAAATGTCAAAGTAAACAGGATCCATGGTAAAGTTCTTCCACTTTTAACAACTGACCATGTATCAACTAGTAACATACAATTTTTAAAAAAATCATTAAGATCAAAGTGTGCAGATATCTACACCACTACAAAAATTGTTAAAAGAATCCTTTCCTTTCTTACCTTAAGCCACTAACACTGATGTAAACTTTGTTTGAAATGCCATCATGCAAATGTCATGAACTAGTCCTTTTGTTCCAGTATTCCAAAGCAGTCTAAAAGCTTTCAAACCCACCTGAAATTTTGGTGCCACCCCATACAGCCAGCCCCAGCCCAGGAAAAAGTCCTATGCCTGCAGCCTAACTACAGCTGCTGTGCTGTGACAGACAGGGTTTGGCTCTTGCCGCCTGCAGTCCAGATCGGAACAAGTTATGACAGACCAAACCAACTGCCCTCTGTCCCCACCTCACTGCACAGATGCCAGCCTCTATTTCCCCCACCTACCCCATGAAGTCTGCTTCCAGCCCAGAATGGTAGAGGAGCGTGCTGGATTTCCTGTCAGGAAGCTACAGGCAAACCCGGTTGCTGTAATCAGATTTCTAATCAAACTTCTCCCATGTCAGCCACATACTTATTATTCTTGCCCTCCTTATGTCCCCTTCCCCACCTACATGTGTTGTCTGGAGCAGGGAGCTTCTGCTGCTGTGTGAGTGCCCCCTCCGCAGCCAAGAAGCTCTCTGGGCAGCAGCCTCTAGGTGGGGCTCATTTAGCAGCTGTGTGGCCACCCTGCCACACAGCTGCTAAATGAGCCCCACCTAGACGCAGCTCCCAGAGAACTTAGGTTCTAAGTCTGTCTCTTTCCTCCAAGGATAGAAACTTAGGCAATACCACTGAAAAAAATCACTTTCTTTGAGACTAGTTGTGTCTAAGCTTCCCATTTTGACAGTGGAAGCAGTAAAAGGACCAGCTGAAGTTGTGTTCGGTATCTCACACTTATTACACTACAAAGACAGAAGGGTTCTATTGGCGATGAAAGAATTCACTCAGGAGGTACGAGAAATCAGCTATTCTGCACATAAGTGCAAAACATCTTTCAACTGGGAAAGTCAAGAAGCATAAGTGGGGAACAAATGCATACTGTAATGGTTCTCTCATGGCAATAGAGTAACAGGCTATTTCTAAATAGAAATGAAAGCTTTGCTTTTCTAGAGTGAAGCTAAAAAAATAATTTCATCTAATTTTCCTCTGTCGTGATTTTTTCCTGTCCCTAACAGGTTTTGAGGAGGTAGATGAGGATTCTGCACCATATGTTTCAATGAGACATGTAGAGCCTTACTCAGGCTTGTTGTCCCAGCAGCTGCCCCTGTGCTAGACAGACTTGGCAGGGAACATATGTTGTGATGAGGAGTCATAGGGCACCTTAAAGACTAACAGATTTATTTATTGTTAATCTAATATGCCATAGGACTCGTTATTTTTGAAAATACAGACAAACATGGCTACCCCCTCTGATATGTTGTGTTATTACAATAGTGGCAGAATTGCATTGGGCCCTGGTAAAGATTTTCTACGGCTACTTTATTGAAATGTCCTCATGAAGTGGTTTTAATTGCCTACCAGTATCACTTTGTTATTGATCTTTATTAATTTCTTAACTTGGTCAAGAACACTCCATCATGAGGGCCATACATGCCAAGATTCAGTCAGCCATGCTTTCCTGCAATCTGAACAGAAATATTGCCTTTTTATTCCTAATTAAGGATCTCTCTCAAATTGAACAAAAACACACCCACACACACAACCCACACACACCACCCTCTTCAGGCAGAAACCAAGCACAGAAAATTTGATCCTGAAAGGTGACTTTCTGGGAAAACCTGAACTTCAGGAGCAGAAATAAGTGCTTGAGACGGAAACAGTTTTATCATCTCATCTACCATAAATCAATACCAACAGCTACCGTAATACAGGCAGTGCATGTAGTTTACATCACTGCAACTGGTTTCAAAATCAGCATGCCCCTGACAAGTCACATCTGTTTGCCAGCAAACGTTCCCCAGCAAGATTACATTTCCACATCACTTTTAATGGAGGTACAGTAGGAGCAAGCGTTTTGTCATTATGATCATGACCATGTATTTTTTTTTCCTCCAACATGCTAACCTTTGTAAACAGAGTTTCTAGTTTCCATTACCTGGTGATACCTTTCCCTAGCTCCCCCACACCCCATCAAAGGAAAGGCATGTTGAAAGGATTACGAAATTTGTCTGAAAAACCATATGTAATAGCACTGAAACCCATTCAATAGGCCATCATTGACCAGCCTTGTAAATAGATTTTATCCTACAACATCCCCAGGTGTACTACACAGTTCAACACATTTTTTCAATCCAGCATTTTTACCGACAACTTTGTATACTTGCTGCACTCCAAATAAGAAGTGAAGCAAGATAATCAGATCAAAAATCTGAAGCCAGGTGTCTGGCGAACTGAAAGTCCATTCAAGTGATAGGAGCAGAAGAGATTTTCAATTTGCATTTTTACGTCTTGTTTGCAGAGCGCTTAAGATTTTTAATGGAGCAGGAAGCTAGCAAGGTTCGCTGGGGATCTTTATTACATATCAGAAGAAATCTCCAAGGAAACATTTTGGGTGTTTTCTCATTGAAGTGCCTTTTGCAGACCATGCTGGAATTGGGCAAAATGAGAACAAGACAGACTGCAAGCAACAGTACAATGTGAACACATGTTTTGCATGACAAGGGAGCATATACAGACTAGGCGTGTGTAGGAGGGAGAAACTCTCTCCTACAAATACACTGGGCCAAGTCCTCAACAGGTATTAATCAGTTCAACTCCACCGAAGTCAGTAGAGTGACACCAATTTACACCATCCAAGTAACTGACCCACAATTGGGAGCTAAGATGCAACAATGGTCTTGCAACTCTCCAGACCTGGAATCAAATACAGGCTTCAGCATTAAACCAAAAATATATTTAGTGGGTTCATGATAATTGACAATTGTGCAAAACACAAAACCATTCCCTGATACAAAGCCTTTAAGGGAATTCATAGTCTGAAACAGGAGGAAGGGTTTCAGGTCAGGACTGAGGTGCATTGGCAGGGTTGCACAATAGGGATGTAAAAGAGTAATCGAATAGCCTAGGCTAATCAGGTTATCGAGTCAACTACTTGTATTTCTTCCCCACCCCGCTTACTGCCTCTATATCAGAGGCAGCGAGGAAGGGGAAGGAGTGGGGGAGGGGGAGTGAGGAAAAGAGAAGCACTAACTCTGCAGCGGGGAGGGGGAGGCAGAGGCCAAGTGATGCTGCTCTTTGAAGGTTCTAAGAGCCACTTGCATCGAGTCCTGTGCTGCGCCTCTTACTATGTCTAAAAGGCAGAGCTGCAGCACAGTTAGCTCCCAGCAATCCCGGCTCGCACCACCCCCAGGAGCTAACCCCACAGCGGCTCTGCAGTTTAAAATGGAGCAGGAGCCAGGCTGCTGCCCTTATTAGAGAAATTCCATCGACTACTCTATTAGCTGATTATCCACAATTAACATTCCTATTGCAGAAGGGAAGTTTCCACATCAAGCCACTAGTAGTACTGCCCCACACAATGAATCCTTCACTTTCATGGTCAGATTCACAAAGCGGCTCTGGATGCTCCCAGACCATTCAAGCTCACCTTTAAAACTGCTCATTCCCCACCCCTGTAATAAAAAACACTCCAAGCCTGCCTACCTCACAGGAAGCACTGCGACCTAGCTTCTTCTCCACATGCTCCTCCTCTTCGTCAGGGGGCGGCTTGGCGGGAGGGGGCGGACGCTCTCTCTGCTGTTTAAAAGGCTAACATCAACAGCTTTGTTTTAAACTCCTTCCTTCTGGCTCCCTCTTACATGCTTAAAGGAATGTTTTCTCTCTTCCCCCCTCCTCCCATCTATATCTGTAGCTAGAAATTTTCCTGTGGGATGACAAAGGTGATGTCACCACGTAACTCTGCATCCACAGCAGCTAAGCCCACCCACTTCCAGCCTGGCCCTCCCCAGGGACCATGTGCAGGCCGGGAGCTGGGCCTCTCCGCGGCCCTGGACCTCCCCTCCGCAGCAGCCCGCAAGGGGGGGTGGGAGCATAGTTGCCACAGCCTCAGCCCGGCCCTCCCTGGCAGCAGCTGGGGGAAAGGGAAAGGGAGGGAGAAAACAGGTCAGGACTGGCCCAGTCCCAGGCATGGCCCGGCCCCGGCCTCGCCTTCCGGCAGCAGGGGGGAGGAAGAGAGAGAGAGAGAGAGAGAACACCAGGGCTGGTGTGGCCTGGGCCCAAGTGGGCCTGCGCCCAGTTCCCCTTCCAGCAGCTGGGCAGAGGACCCGCTCCCCACCCCCATGGCTTCAGCCTAGCAAATCCTGGGGGTTGAGGGGAGAGCTGGGCCTGGCGCAGCTTTGGCCTGGGCCCCTCACAGCGGCTGGGGCAGGCTTAGGGCACCGGGGGGTGGGGTGGCACAAGAGCCAGGGCCGGCCGGGGGTGGGAGTGGGGCAGGGCTGCCTATATCTCTGGGGGCAGGGGGGGGAGGGCGGGGGTGGCTTTGGACTCCCCTTTTGGCAGCTGAGGAGAGAGCTGGGCCCAGTGTGACCTCATCTGCTCCCTGGGGAGTGGGGTGGAGAGAGGAGCCAGGGCCAGGGCTGGCCTGGGGGGGTAGCCCACACAAGGGTCAGGTCAGCCTCTCATGCTCCCCGGTGGCCAAAGTCAGGGGGAGAAGGAGGGGAAGAGATAGGGCCAGAGTGGTCTCTGCTCCAGGCCCTCCCGGGCTGAGAGGAGCCCCCTGCAGTCAGAGGGAGAGAGCAAAGCCCAACCCCCCAACAGCTGAAGGGAGAGAGTTGGGGGGGCTGTGTCCTCAGCTTGGCCCTCCCCAGCAGCCAGGGCAAGAGTGGGGCTGCCTACCCTCAGAGAGAGGGGGGTTGGCGAGCACAGCAAGCAGGGGGAACAGCCCCCTAGTATCCCCTGATCAGCCTTTTTAGCGTGACAGACAGCAATAGGGGTTTTCCCTAACAGAGCCAGGAGATTCCCAGCTGAGCTGGTGCCTTTCCTCCTTCACAAAAGCATCTGATTCTGTGCCCCTTGGAGTTGCAAAGGATTAATCACATCATATCGCGCATACTGCAAGAAATGGAGAACGTATTCAGATACTTTGTGTTACTCCGTTTCATTAGTAGGAGTAAATGTTGTAGAGGCGTGCTCAGTTGTAAAGACACAAGAGACTGGACCACAAGGTTACTACTTTTCTCTAAAAATCCTGCCATGTGCAAATGGCATTTGCACTGTCTCTAGACCAGTGTTTCCCAATTTTATTTGGCTATGGAATCCTTTTAAACGCGAAAGAATTTTGCGGAACCCCTGACAGTCTAAAATAGGGACATCGCAATGAGTAGTGACATTGTCCCCACTCTCTGGCTAAGCTGGACACATCGTGGCAAATACAAATGAAAGTTGTTTTCAATAAAATTCACAAATGCTTAAATATTAATTATTTTTAAATCATAAAATGTTATTGTAATGGAATTTTCTCGCTGAAACCTTATTTTCACTTCCTGCAGAACACTATTTGGGAAACACTGCTCTAGACTAAGCTATAGCCTCTCATGCTTTCTGCAGCAGCAACACCTACTGGCAAGCATGAATCGTCAGGCACTTGCTCCAAACCGTCAGTAGATTTTGGGGAACTCCAATAAGTGTCTACTTTTCAGAGCACTTCCTATCCCAGTTGGGCAGACTTGGCCTGAAGCAGGCACTATTACAAAAAGGCCTCATATATGGACTTAGTCTACTTTCAGCTGTGGTTCATGGCAGCATTTGCTTGGGTCTAGTAGAAATTTTCCCTGAAACTTGTTTTTTAGGTTGGTCTTGCACCACTCATCCAGTAACCAACGTACTAGAAGAAAAAGGAGATTACATGGATTCTCATTTTAAAAATGTACAAAGCGGGTTTCAGCATCTAGTTAGCTAGTGAATTCTTGCTTTCGTTATCTCTGCAACGTCCCAATAAAGGACCCTGAAACAGACAACATGCCAGGAGCCTAACATTCCACCTACTCTATAGCAAAAGGTTGCCAAGAGCTGTTAAAGACCCAGCAGATGCAATTAATAAAAGGCTAGTTTCGCTCATTTCTTTGAAAGACCTCCCAACCACTACACAATACTCTTGTAAAGCCTCCAGCGCCCTCTGCAGGATTCTGTCTGCAAATGAAATGCAATACAAATTTGCTGCCAACTCTTATCACAACAGCTGAAGCTCCAGAGGCAACAAGCTTTGTTTTACCCTCAAACTTGATTTTACCACCAAGATTCCAAAGGTGACTGGGTTACACATTTTTTAGAGAGGGCAGAGGGTGACAAGGGCGGAGAAAACTGTCATACCTCAGAGAATCATACTAAGCTCCATAAGTTTCCTCATAGCCAAGAAGTTAAAGCTTAAACAAAAATATTCCCAACAGCTTAAGTAATACTGTGAGCATCAAATTCAGCTCAGCAGCACAACACTATGTTGGATTCAGAGCCCAAACCAATGCAATTAATAAGTAGCAGATTTAAAACACATACTCTTCTCACAATGTGCAGTCAGCCATCTGCAACTAGCAACTATCAGAAGACAGGACACTGGGCTAAATGGACCACTGGTCTGGCTCAGCACAGCCATAGTCACCTACTTATAGACTTGGACAGAAAGACTGATGTGACGTAGAAGTAGGTACACATGGGGAATACTGTGGAGGCAACACGCACATCCCAGGCTGAAGAGGGAGACCACCCCGACTGCTCTCAAGCTAAGCGGAGGATCTAGAAGTTACTCCCCACTGTGGAGCTGGGTCCTGAAGAGCCTGTAGCAAGGGTGCAGTACGTCTGGGAATGGCAAACACTTTCTATGTTCCCTAAAGACAAACACACATGACTACATACAGGCCTGACTCCTGCTGCCTTAAGACCAGATGTTTCTGCTTCCTTATTCACCGAGTCTCTGTCTGAAGATCTCCCACTGGCCAGGCTGTCCAGGGAGTGGCACGATGTGGCATTGTATAAAGCTTCATAAGGACTCTCTTCTTCTGGGTGCATTTCAAAATCTATGATCAGTTCAGTCACTGCTTTCTCCACGTCACCTGGAGGGAATGAGAATGCCCCACCAATCACATTTTGAGAACTGTATGAGCCAAACAAAGCAGGATTACAAGCAAGTAGTGCAGATATAAACTGATGATGTGTGGCAGGAGGTGAGGTTTGATACTGAAATCAGATATTGTCGTTTAAGTAACAAAATACAAGACGTATTTCTTTTCATTTTCAACGGGTCGATTTTAAAAATCGCAATTTAACAATATGTTAAGTTCTAACCAATATAATTATTATAAATGTGAAACTGGTTCTGATAAAAGTTAACGATTCTAAACATTTAAGGTTATTGTTCAATACATTGTATGCTGTTGTATTTAAAATTCCAGTTAAACTTCTCATTCAGCTTGACACAAATACTGAACAAGTTATCTAGTAAATAGCAATATATCATTTGTTTTCTAACATAGTAAAACATTATACCTTAATATTTTCAGATTAATTGTATCATTGCTCAACTGTATAGAGCTATAATATAATCTTGTCCATAGCAAAAAGATATATCAAGTCTACTGTAAAGACTATTTAGTTATAAATCTGTAATTATTTAACTTGCTTTAATAATTAAATCAGCCAGGGAGAAGGTACTTTTCTTTAGAAATGTAACTGAAGCACAAATGGAGAAGCCGACTAAAATTGTTTAAATTGAGGCTTTTCAATTATCTCTGAGAACTCATGCTGGGCAGAAGAGATCCTACAGGGCTAGCTAAGGGTGGTACCTGTATATAAGAAGGGAAATAAGGAAAACCCAGGGCATTACAGTCCAGTCAACTTAACTTTGGTATCCAGAAAGATTATCAAGCAAATAATCAAGAAATCCACTTGTAAGCACCAGGGATGTAAGCGACTAGTTGACTATCCAATAAGCATAAGCTTATCAGATGGTCAACTAGTGATGCGACTAGTCACTTCCTCCCATTGCTGCCTCTATCAGAGAAAGGCAGCAAGGCCCGGAGAGCAGCAACTGGTGCTGGGAGGAGTTGGTTTAAAAACTGGTTCCCCCCAGCACGGTCTCCAGGGGGTGCAAGGGAGGTAGAAGCACAGTGGGAAACAGCACAAGTGGGGACTGAAGCAGTCTCCACTTGCACCAGTTGTGTTGCGATTCTGCTTTTGAATCCTATCGACTATTTGATTAGTTAATTGATTTAAATGTACCATCTCTAGTAAGCACCTAGAAAATATGGTAATAAGAAAGAATCAACATAAGTTTGTTGAGAACATGTCATGTCAAACCAACCTAATATCATTCTTTGACAGGGTTTTAAGCCTCGTGGATAGAGGGAAGCTGCAGATGTGATCTCAACTTTAGTACAGTTTTTTATATTGTCCCACATGACTCTCAAACAAACTTGTGAGCAACTAAGGTGTGCATAAATGGTTGGAAAACCATATTCAGAGAGTAGTTATCAACTTCTCAGTCAAGCTGGAAGGGAGTGGGGTCTTCCATGGATCTGTCCTGGGTTTGGATCTGTCCTTCAACAACTTCAGAAATGTTTTGGATAAGGGCAGACAGTACACTCATCGAGTGTAGGGATGGGATTGGGACAAGAGGGGTTGCAAGCACTTTGAAGGACAAGACTAGAATTCACAACGATGACCAGAGACATGGCCTAAAATAAACAGGATGAAAATCAGTAAGGACAAACACAAAGTACTACTCTTAAGGAATAATCGCTCGCGCACACATGCACGCACACACACAGTTTATGTGCTAATAACTTGACACTATAAGAGCTACCGCAACCAAACTTTGCATGGGATAAACTTTTATCCAGGAGAAGGTTTTAAGGTACTGTGCGAGGGAAGAGATGAGAAATTGATGCCTCTCCCTGGGACTGCACGGAGCGTGGCAGTGTGGGGAGAAGTGGCTTCCCGGAGGAAGCGGCGGGGTCTGTCACTCACTAAGGCCGGTGGAGGGACAAGGAAGCTGAAGGCGGGCTCGGACTCAGGCAGCAGGCTCCGTTTCCCCTCCCTCCCCTCAGGCTTCTCACCTCAGTTATATCAACTGTCAACTTATATATCAACAATGTATATTGACAAAGCACAAGGACAGTCACTTAAAGTAGCTGAAATTGATTTGGAGACATCTTATTTTTCACATGGACAACTCTATGTTGCATGTTCAAGAGTTGGAAGTGGAAAAAATGTGTACATATTTGTTAAGAATAATGAAACAAAAATATAGTTTACAATACAGTTTTTGATAACATGTAAAATTGGTTGTTTTATACTTTTTTTATATATATTTTCAGGGCTCGACAAATTCTGGAAAACCCTACTCACCAGACAAAGAAGGGACTCGCCACCCCCCCACCCCAAGTGTTTTTAATAGCATAAATTCCTAATAAGAATAAGAACAGGAATTACTAATAAGTTATTAATAAATATCACCCAAGTTATTAATAAATCTCATAAACCTCTACCTTTTCTCTCTGCTGCCATGTCTCCTCCCCTTGCCACATCAGCTCCCCTGGTGCCTGCTGCCCCCCAACCCCTCACCTTCCCCTGCTGTCCTGACTCCTGCCCTTCTCACTGCCCTCAGCCTTCCTGAGACCTGCCCCCCTCCACCAGCCCTTCTCTCCCCCCCATGCCCACTCCTCCAGTAGCCCTACTCTGATCATGTGAGCTACCCCTCCTCATCCCCTCTTCTAACACCTCCCTCTACACACCTGCCCTGCCTCTCTCCTCTGGTGCTGGTCCCTCCCCTGCAGGTGTCTGCTCTTCTGCTTCACCCCCAGAATCCCCTGGCACCTGCACCCTCCTGGTGCCTCCCCCTTCCCTCACTGCTCCTGCCCCCTTTGCTCTCTTTTTCCCTGATGCCCACCCCCTCACCACCCTCTGCCCCCGTTCCCTCATACCCATGCCCTCACACGACTTGCTCCATCCCCGCCTTCCTCATGCCCACCCCTTCTTTCTAGCCTTCTCCCAGCACCTCCCCCTTCCCACTCTAGCCCCCAATGCCCTTACTCTCTCCTCTCCCAGCATCACCCTGTCTCCCCTCCCACTGACACCTCCCCTCCTGCCCTTTACCTCATTGTCTGCACTTGGCACCCTGGCATTTGTTTCTCCTGCACTCCTGTCCCTTGGTGCGTTCCCCTTTCTTCTTCTCCTGACCTCCTCTCCTCCCCTCCCCTCCACAGAAGCCTCTTCCCCATATTTTTCCCCTCCCCTCCCCACAGTCCAGTCCAGCCCAGTCCCTTCCCCTCTAAGTTTTTTGCTGCCCCAATCAAAAAATTTTTGGCCGCCCCCCCCTTTTTGTCGTCTTTTACACATTTGCATTTTTCAATGGTTTTTTTTTTTTGTTTTCATTTTTGTCCCAGCATTTTAGCCCTATAAACAGCAAGTAGCATTTTCATTTGTTTTTTTCCATAAAGGCAAAGGTGCTTCAAGTGAACTCCTTCTTTCACTTGCTGCTGGATCACAGCAGCCTTTTGCCTGCCCTGTCCAGCCCCTCCCTATGGACAGGCACCCCTCACTCCCGACCCACAGGGGAAACAGGGTGCAGGGACAGCACAGAGCCAGAGGGGTGCAGGGAACAGTGGAGGGTGGGGTACCGGAGTGGCGCTGGGAACGGGAGGCACAGAGCCAGAGGGACGCAGGGTGCGGTGGAGGCACGGAGAATGGGACGTGGGGGGAACGGGACGGGCAGAGGGATCGGGGTCTAGGGGCGGGGCAGGGAATGGGCAGCACAGAGCTGGGGGGGCAGGGATCGGAGGGGAGCAGGGTGCAAGAGCGGCACAGAACCAGAGAGTCGCAGGGAAGAGGGAGAGCAGGGGATCTGGGGTAAAGGGGAACAGGGGTGGTGTGAGGAAAGGGCGTCACAGAGACAAAGGGATGCGGGGTGGGTGAAGCGAGCCAGATGGTTGGCCAGGAGCCGTCTCTCACCGGTGAGGGGGTTGGGTCCATGGCAGGACTGGAGCTGGCGGGGCAGGGCCTGGCTGCACTGCAGCCAGCTCCCGGGGCCACACAGCCAGAGCCGAGCTGCCGCGGCCCTTTAAAATCAACAGAGCCATAACATGCTGGCATCTGCCGGCGTCCCGCCCTCTGGCTCATGCCCTGCCTCCTCGCGCCGGAACTGCACACAGGCAGCCCGGCGCTGAGAATCACTGCACTTCCCCCTTCCCAGCAGCACTCCACTCCTCCGCGCGGCCAACAGATCGGATGGGGTCACGCCGCCCGTAGTGCGGGCTTTGGGCAGCCCGTCACAACGGCCCACCGGGCCAGTCCACCCTGCACTCGCCACCTGATAAAACCTACCAGCAACGGGCGAGTGCATTTGTCGAGCTCAGTATATTTTAATCCGTATACAACTCAGTGCACCTTTTCTACAATTCACAAAACGATAATGGACTACTGTTTCTCTAAATTTTGTTCCTCCACTTTCCTGAGCAACGCTGGGTAACTCTCACTAGAGTGTGTGAGTGTAAGAGTGAAAATGAAGGTATCCTGCAGAAAAGGATCAGAGAATTATAGGGGATCACAAACTGTATATGCATCAACTATGCAATACTGTTACCAAAAAAAGCCAGCATCCTTCAGGGACATACTAGCAGGAGTGTTGTAAGCAAGATATGGGAAGTAATCCTCCCACACCACTCAGCATTGAAAAGGCGTCCGCTGCAATCCTGCGTTCAGTTCTGGCTACCAGAAGATGTGGATAAATTCAAGTCCAAAGGAAAGTAGCAAAATAATTAAGGGTCTAAAAAACGTGACACATGAGAAAAGGCTGAAACAACTGGGTTTGTTTAGCCTGGAGAAGAAAAGATTCTTATGTTCCCCCTCAGTTAAGTACATAAGCAACAGCTGGAGGGAGGGATAGCTCAGTGGTTTGAGCATTGGCCTACTAAAACAGCATTGAGTTCAATCCTCAAGGGGGCCATTTAGGGATCTAAGGCAAATCTGTCAGGGATGGTACTTGGTCCTGCGCCATGAGGGCGGGGGACTGGACTGGATAACCTCTCAAAGTCTCTTCCAGTTTTATGAGATAGGTATAACTCCATATATAAATACATGGGTTTTCCTTAATCCCTGAAGATGGGACAAGTAGTAGTGGTCTGAAATTACAGCAAGGGAGATTGAGGTTAGACATTAGGAAAACTTCCTAACTGCAAGAAAAATTAAGCACTGAAAGAAAAAAAGTTACCTAGAGAGATTGTAGAATCTGAAGTTGGCTAACAGATAGGCATGTGTCTAAACCCCTCTCAGGAAAGGCTTAGATACTACTTAGTCCTGCCTTGGACCAGGGACTGGATTAGGTGACCTATCAAGGTTTTTTTCATGCCTATATCTCTATGGCTCAACATTACTGATTTAAATCAAGCAAGAGAAGGGGTTTGGCAACTGAACAGTAATTGAGGCCATATGCATCACTGCTTAGATACCATGAACAAGTCCACACAAGAACATTCCAAACTCACTAGGAATTGCCCTTTTAGAGAACAGCTGACAGGGTCTTCATTCAGTTTGGTGTCTTACCCACAAGACTGCTCACACCATTCTAGGAATAAGGCTTCCTTCCTTGATCAGTGTTGGCGAAAGGATTTTTTCCTCGGTTATAAAAATTGTTCTATAGATCTGAGTCTCCATCAGTTTTGTGTCACTACAGCGCAGCCATGGAATGCAGCCACTACTTTAATAGACTCTAAAGGAAGATCAATCACATATAGGAAGCATCACAACTGCATTTTACTTGATATGTTAGGTAGGTGTTTTACTGATCATTTGCTACTGTGCTGCTTAGCCAATAAAAGAGGAGATCAAACAAATGGCAGCTCCCTCTGAATTTATGAAGGTATACAGCCACTCATTTCAATGGCAATAGATGAGATACGTTATACAAGCTGTGTTTAAAGAACTGAGTACGGCGGGGAGGGATCATGGTTTCAGACTATTTGGCTTGCTGAGCACAAAGCATGACTTTTGGATTTATTATAACTGAACCCTGCCTCTTCCGTACTCGCAACAGCAGAGTCATCATTAGTCATCTCAACACCACATTGAAACTCAAGCCCTGCCTCCCAGACAGCAGATTTCATACCACGTGGTAGCCGGACTGCAGGTTCAGTGGCAGGAATGACAGGTGTTAACAAAGCCTTCTCTGCCTCTCTCGCACTCTTCTTCCCAGTTGTGTGATCTGTGCAGCAAAGAGGAAAAAGCAACATTCAAATAGTGAGAAACTCACCAGTGGGGTTGCTGCTTACCAAGTTAGGCAGACAGTTCTATTGCCTGAGTCAGCAGCATGTGCTCCATGTTCTATACAGATCAACTAATTACAACACACCCAATCTTATCAGATTGCTGTGAAGCTGTTTTGTGAGACCGAAAAAAATCAGTGTAGTCATGTGGACCAGCACATGATGACAAGAGAGACTGATTCTCATCAGAGACCTATGATCATGGGAAAGACAGTTACGCTAGAAACACCAACTTGAAAAGCCTGAAATTAGACACATGAGATTAAGTGTCTCACTCATGCCACTCAAGACGTGAAAGCTTCCAGCCTTCAAGCAGTCTGTTTCCCCATTTGTAAAAACGAGCACAGTGTTTGGCAACTTCACAGGAGCGGCAAGAAGTTCAACTAGTTCATGTTTGCAGAGTGCATGGAACCGATAACACTCTACACAAATGCTAAGTAGAATTACTAACAGTTACGTGCAAGGAGCGCCAAACCCCATATCCAATGGAAAGAAAATTTTACTCAAGTGAGAACTTAGGATGCCAGAGTTAACACCCCACTCTAGTAACAAAGGGTCGTCGATCCTGTATGTCAGCAAGACTGTTTTAAGGAGCACCTACCTGCAAGACTGCACTAGGGATGTTAAATGGCATTTAATCAGCTAGTTGACCAGTTGATGGAATTTCCATCGACTAGTTGATAAGGGAGGGGAGGGAACCGCAGAGCCACAGTGGGGTTAGCTCCTGGCCCCGGGAGCTAACCCCACTGTGGCTCTGCCATTTAAATGTATTAAAAGCCACCAGGCAATACATTTGAAAAACTGAAGCACAGTGGGGTGGGGGAAGAGGAGGAGTAATCACCTGATTCCTGGCTCACACCCAATCGCCCACTACACCTCTTCCTCCACTGCTCCCCCCCAGAGATGGTACTGAAGGGAACCGGCCTTTAAGCCAACTCCCCCCAGCACTGACTCTTGCTCCTGCCCCCCTTGCTGCACCTCTGATAGAGGCCGCAAAGAGGGAGGAAGCGACTAGTCGAGTCACTAGTCAACTACTCAATAAGCATATGCTTATTAGATAGTCGACTAGTCACTTATTTCCCTAGATCGCACCCAGCACATCATGGTGGGACACACAATCAATAACTCAGAAGGAAGAGTACCACCTACTGAGGTAAAACACTGCTTCTTGCAGCATCCTTCAACACTTCCTTCCTAGCACTGCCCTCCCCTATGATGTTTGCTGGGATCACAGACCAAGGTCGTATGGCTGCAGGCCACACGTACATTAAAAATATGCATGATGAGAACCTATAAGCCCCTTCCCTGTCCGCCTCCCCGCTCCCCCCCCCCCCCCCAACACACACACACTATTTACCTTCAATGAGAGCTGCTATTTGTTGGCTTTTCTGAGAAGGAAGCTCTCTCACAATATCCAGAGCTGTCAGGCCTCTGTTATCTTTTATATTCACATCAATGCCTACAAGAGAGAGAGAGAGGAGGGCAGGAAGACACAGCATTTTCAGATGATCTGCAATAAAGCCAATTTCTTGTAACCGAGTCATGATTTAGATGCTCTTCTGGTCATTACCAGACATTAAAGAAATTCTTCCTCCAAACAGACCGAAGACCCAATTACCCAGGGAATACCTCTTCCACGAGTCACCCAGATTCTTCCATAGCTGGCTGATAAGAGAAAAATGCTGGCACCATGCACCATTTCCCTTATCACATGCTCCTGGTAAAACCATCTCCAGGCTAGTGTGTCAAAATGTCGTTCTCTCACCTGCAGCCAGTAATATTTGTACCACGTCTGTCTTGCCAAACAAAGCAGCCTCGTGCAAAGCACTGCCCTTCTCAGTCTGTAAAAGTTAAACAGTGTACCATGAGCCCAGATCAGGATCAGTAACCCTAAAACAAAGGTTCTCAAACTTCATTGCACTGTGACCTGCTTCTGACTATAGAAACTACTACATGACTCCAACAGACCAAAGCCAAAATCCCCGCCTGCCCCCTCCCCCCCATGGGCGGGGGACCGAAGCCAAAGGGTTTACCCTGAGCCCTACCACCCAGCACTGAATCTCTGGGGCTTGTGGGTCAGCCCTGGGCAACAGGGGGTCAGATGTCAGCCTTTGGCCCCAGTAACATTAACTCAGCCCTGGTGATCCCACTAAAGTGGGGTCCCACCCCATATAGTTTAGGAATTACTGTTGTAGGACATTTAAGGGGGTTATATCAACAAGAAAAAACTAACAACATCCATAGTTAGACAAAAAAACTCACAAACAATGACTATGCCTTACTGGGGTCAGTGAGAGAGGCTATTCCGTGGCATTTAGAATGTGGAAGTGGGAGAAAGGTTACGTGAAACATGGGAGGGCTCTTAGAATTCAAAGTAAATACTCTCCAAAATCTATTTAAAGTGTGTGTACTCCTGGGGGAAACAAAGAGAAGAGTAAGAGTACTTGATGTTTAGCACAGAAATAAAAACTTTTAAGAAGTGATTTGGTAGGAAAAGAACAAGTTCTCTCATCTCTTTCAGGGCACATTTCACTTGTGTATCTGCCTCACAAGGGACCAGGAACTGAATGGGAACTCTTCTTATCCAGAGAGTCCGTAAGAGAAGCTAGCCCTACCCTATAGCCCCTTTTCTATGGAGAGGACTCTAGCCTCCTTGGCTGCTATCGGACCCCTTCCATCTGCACTAGATTCATACATGGATTGGCAAGATACCTGATAGTTGCTATCCATGCCAGCATCTAGGAGGACATGGACTACAGCTTTATGTCCATTCCTAGCTGCCAGGTGCAGGGGGGTGTGTTTCTTAGTGTTGCAGCTTAAAAGATTGGGGTGAGCATTCAGCAGCATCTTCACGACCTCCAGCCTTCCGTAGAGTGCGGCTAGATCCAGCGGTGTCTCGAACTTGTTATTGCGCATCGTGGGGTCAGTCAGCTCCTCCAGGAGAACCTTCACCACTTCAGTGTGGCCATACTGAGCAGCGCAATGCAGCGCCGTCTCATTGTCGTTGTTCTAAAGGATCAGTAACACAGCAGCGTTTCAGAAAACAGAAGGAGTAAGCCTGTCTGTGCCGCACTCACAAAACCATTGAAGTTTAAATGTAAAAACAAGACAAACTGCAAGCTGAGGGGATGCAACAAATCCTAATATAAAGAGCCTTGAGCAGTGTTTGGGTCTTGTTTCTACCACCACTTATCAGGCACAGGTGTGTGTCAAATTGACCAAGCAACCCCCTAGAAAGCCTCAAAACTCATCAACAGACCTTTGTGTTCTGATCTAGGGGAAGAAACAGCTGTATACAGATGCACACTGCTTTCAAAACATTAAACACAAAAGCAAGTATCCATCTGCTGAAGGAACAAGTTTCTATGATTACCATTTACCTTGCAAGCTTTTGGAGGCAAGGTCCTGTTATCTATTTATGAAGCATCCACCACTCTTGGGTACCATAACAGTGAGTGCAAAATGTAAAAAGCAAACACCACAATATGAATTCCATCTATAGCAACTTAATTGTCTGTTTAAAATTTAAACTTCAATTGTTTTTAGAAAGCAGTTATTTATCCTACGATTGAGGATTTGATTCTTTATAATAGCCATTCCACTTTTACAATTCTGAAACTTGTAAGTAGATCATTTTGAAAAGCATGTGCACTAGGTTTAAATTACTGCATGCAAATATGTGAATGCAAGACATTTAGTGAGCAGCACAGCACTGTGCCAAACAGCCTTTCCCAGGCAAGCCCTCAATTCAGCAGTGGGGAGTGTCTAAGCCACAAGTGAATGCCTCTATAGTGAAAGCTTGAGCCAATTAATGCATGCAGCATCTGTCAAGTTAAAAAAAAAATCAGCAGTGCAGGGTAACTATAGGCAAATCTGTGAAATATTTCATTTTCAGGTGCAAAATATATGCAAATACCTTCCCTGGATTTAAACCAGTCTGCTTTCCACTCAACCTTCATTAACATACACAGCTGTATAACTAGAAATAACATACACGGAGGTATTTCCATTGAAGAACTTAGTGACTGCTTGGATGTAAAAAGTTTCTAGTACCAACTTGTACGCTCTCTGATGCTTTCACAGGAGTTCTCACTGTGGCACAGAAAACCTAACTTTAACTACACTCCCCCCCCCCCCTTTTTTTTTTTTTTAAAGATAGCTATTTGTTTAGCTAGATTTCATTATATGTAGCAAAAATGCTTTCCGTTTTGTGCATGGATTACGAATTGCAGTGGAAAGTCTCAATATTTTGCACCATTTACCATTGAAACAAGCTGTGAACTGGTCAGGCTCTACGAGTGCTTTAATCCTACTAACGTGTTAAATCACAACGTAGCGATTATAAACTCATGCATGCAAACGCCCACTGGTTTTTATCTGGTATTTGACTGCATCATTTTTCAGCCACATGAAACAAAGACAGTAGGGAGCTGTGGGGACTGAGCCTTCACAGTCATGATTTCACTTATAAAAACAAACAATCAGAACGAGGAAGTGAGAAGCATCCACAGCCACATGCAGAAATAAGCAACACTTAGAAGAGGAATGTGTGGGAGGTGCAGGGTATCACTATTAGAGTACAAGTTTCACAGTCTAACAGCACAGGCTAAGCAGCCATAAGAAACCAACTAAGTGCAGGGGAGCCAGGTCAGCAAATACCAAGTGAAGACGACATAACATACACATGAGGAAGGGGAAGAGACTGAACACCTAAACCTCCCTCACAACAAACATTAACACCCCTTATCTGAACATCTCGAATCATTTACCAAGGATTTGGTAAGTAGCAGCAGCCTAATTTTACAGATGGTGGAAAGAGCAGCACATAAGTGACATATTCCAAGTCAAAGCTATTCCACATTGGAGCCAGGACTCCAACCCAGAAGCCCTAGTTGCAAGTTACATGCCCTATTCACTGGACCATAGAAAAGGGCCAGGGGGAACATCACTTCCAGTTTGCTATTTGGAATCCAATTCATCTCAGAAGCACCTGAACTTCTCCATGACAATGAAACGAGTTTTGCAGGTCTCAGAAGCCAAGTGTCCACAAAACATACACTCTACATTTTCCCCATCTCTGCAGAACAGCGTGGCAATTTAGGCTCACTTCTGGAGCTGGGTTCGCCCAGCAGGCTGAGGCACAATGGTGGGCTTGTGCATGGGAAAGTTTATAGCACAAGCACAGAAAATTTTCCGCCTTTAGGGTTGGCTAGCCAAGCACTTTTCACCAGCACAAGATTCATACCCCTCAAGACGACCCACAGAGCGCATTGTGAATGCAGAAGTAGATGTCTGTTGCAGTTTCAGAGATACAATTAAGTAATTCTCTGAGAAGTATTTGCTATAGGTTCTCTACCTTCAGATGGAAGTGAGGTCCAAAGAGGCGGGGTCATGAATGACCACCCTTCCTTTCCTTACGGAGAGATGGGAGAAGGCTCTGGAACGAAGGATGGAGTCCAAAACTTGTTCCTTTTCTACCATGTGGTCCCAGCATGACACAGTCAGTACTATTAGTATCTAAACCATGTCTTTCCCCACCATTGTGCAAGAGCCAGATGTGCTTATGGACTCAGTTGGATAGATGCTCATTGCCACAGTGCCGGACAGGAAGACATTTTTTCATGGGTCTCCACTCCTAGTAGTAGAAATGGAGGAGGGAAAGACATTCACTATGCTAGTTTTCCATCATACATGCCCTCACTTGACTTTCAAGCCTAGCCTGTACAGCAATGTTCCCTCTAATTTTTTCCATCGTTGTGCAGAATAAATTTTGTCATATGCACTAAAATGTGGGGGTGCGCACCACCAGTACAACACATGCCGCTGGCTGTGGACGTTCTACTGATCAGATGGGTAGCACCCGAACTTCTCATGGGTGGCTGCCCAAGCACTCAGCTTACAGGGAACACTGCTGTAGAGCAGCCTTGCATTTACCTTCAGAGCACTTCCATGACGTTAACAATGGAGGGTTATCCATGACAAACAGCCACACAGAAGCCATCATTGAACACACAAATCAGAAACCCACAGATGCACTGTGGGCAACAGCCAACTGGACAAGAAGTGGGAAAGCTATGAACACCTAACATCCAAGGCAAGCACGTTCCCAGAGCTATTCTGGGAAGAAGAGATTCACCATCATCCCCAAAAAATCAGCCTCAACAAGATCAGGAAATGATAGAAGGGCAGTCCCCCAGGTTACTAGGTGCCAGGAGAGAAAACTCCGTTCCATGGGCCAGAGACAGTGAGCGTCAAGTTCAGACTTAACTAGTCAAAGATGGATAAGAATGACCGAGTCCCTGAGTAGTTCCAGGAAGAGTACTCCTGTAGTCATCCCATCCCCCTTTATGGCAGTTGGTAATGGGGGCGGGGGGGCTGAGCTTCCTATAAGACTTGCCTAGGGATCTCCAAGTAAGGAAGCAGAAGAGGAAAAGACTTCAACTTAAACATCAGGCTCCGGAGCTTGTAGGTGTTGGCTAAAATTTTTACCTGTCTACTATATTCCTTACCAGACCTGAATCCTATTAAATGCAAACTGAACCCTTTGTACTGAAGCAATCAATACTAGCACTGACACCTTTCCATAATGTGTTCCCTTTCCTAACACGTTATCTGGGGTTTTGTGCATTTCTAATGAAACTCAGCAGTCAAAACCCTCATTTGCTGGCCCAGCTCTGCTCCCAGTACGTCACATATCAGTCACTGAAATACAATCTGACACGCAGATGTTCTTCTAGCTGTGGTTGCTGTGTCGGGCATCCCAAGATCAAAGAAACACTTGCTGAGCAACACCCCTCTCTCCCCAGCAGTGACATGCCGTAACATTCCGATAGAACAGAGTTGCTAAGTAGCCGGAAGCCACAGTATCAATTACAGCAATGCCATTCCACAAAAGGGTCTGCATCCCCTTGCTGCTCCCACAGAACTCCCATGAGCAAATCATACAGGGCACAAGACTGAACAAATAGTCTAATTTCTGTACACGTCCAACAATGCCAAAACACAACCATTTCAAAAAGAGGATCCCCAGTTGTCTGACCATCTATCGGCCTAGCCTCCAGATGGCATGATTCCACTTTTATCATCAACCCATGTAGTTAACATCACATTTTCCAGCCCATCTCCATTAGTTTGTTTCCACAGACCAACTAAAAAGCAACCAAGATAACCTAGATGGCATAGCATAGCTCATTTGTCTGTTAGCTGCAAGACGGCTAGGTTTTCTACTCTGGTTTTGGTTGACTGGCCAGTTTCTTCACAGATGTTAGCCAAATTAAAGTAAGCAACACAATTACAATATCAAAGTGATACATCAGGCTCCATCGCTCTCTCCCTAACTTACTTGTGCCACTTGTACATAGCTTAACAGCTCTAGAGAGATTTTCGATTAGTACCGCATTACAGCACTTCATTCCCAAGCAACACTTACAAACTCCCCATATTTTACAAGTCTCCTCTTAACAGTTAATGGCACAGTTCTTAGGATGTTTCCACTGAAGAGACTTGATGTAAAATTCCATCTTTTAAAAAAAAATACCCTATAGTAAGTGAAATGCAGGACAATGTAGCACTTTAAAGACTAACAAGATGGTTTATTAGATGATGAGCTTTCGTGGGCCAGACCCACTTCCTCAGATCAAATAGTGGAAGGAAATAAGGAAATATAGTAAGTATGATCTTCACTTCAGTTAACCAGGTATGTACTGGAGGTCCCCTACCCCTTTACCAGATCTCTGCTAATACAATGACCCTACCTCCCATCCGCTAACAAAACCTAAAACTCTGACTATGTAGGGTAGTGCAGATCAAGCAGCATCAACTCTAACTAAACTTTCAAGAGCTAAAATCTGCCACAGCTGGCTGGTTCCAAAATAACTGTCCAGAAGCCACCTTGGGGTGATAGTTGAAAACAGAAGCATCGCAAGATAGATGCCTGAAGCATGGACATACAAAGAATTCAATTAAACATGTCAGGTGTGCAGGGGAACCAACATCCTCATCCCAGGAGGCATACCTGGGAGGTCGACAAATGCCTTTGATGTCGACCATGGAGCGTCCAGATTACAGAGCTGAGCCAACAAACAGCTGATCAGCTCAGCGCGGCAGCCATTTAAATTTAAATGAAGCGGTGATTATTTAAATCGCCACTTCATTTTCCTATGCCGGGTAGTCTAACCTACATGCCTCTGTCGCCAGAGGCATGAAGTCTAGACGTACCCTTAGAAGGGGCAGGGCCAGAGACAGCCAGCCCTCCACACTGCCCAGAGCACCCCCACAACTCAGAGGAGCACGGGGCATGTTGTACCGTGCTTCAGTGGCAATTTAACGGGCTTGGGAGCTCTGGACACTGCTGCTGCCCCAGGCCCTGGGGCAACTTTATCTTTTGCTCACCTCCTCCCTCTGGTGTGTGAGCAACACAGTACTGTCTGTCCATCCACTGAGAGACGGAATAAGTGACCTTAGAAAAACATTCATCTGCTTCAATGCATGGCAATACCTAATTCCCACGTTTGTGCCCTTTTCGGGATGACAAATTGCTGAAAGCAGAGAGAAAAGCCAACAGGCAAGAGCACAGAGACAGAACACTAAGGATAGAGCACCAGACACAAAAACACAAGGACAACACCAAAATGAGAGACTGATGCAAAGAGCAAAAAATGGGAGATCTCAGGCAGTACAGCCATTACTGCCCCCTGCCACCTGTTTAGAAAAACGTATAACATTGTCCCCGTCTCAATACAAAGGAGATTTGTCATTCACTCTGAAAACCGCATGAAGAAAATGCAGCCATTTTTAATTAGGAAAAAAATTACTGTTTCAATTTCTGTTCATTAACCATTTGAGTGTGTGAAACAAAACCTGAAGCGTTTTATTAAAAGTGTTCTCTTTTGGAAGTCACCCAACCAAACTAAGCAAATTGACCACAACCATAAATCTTGTAAGTACTGACGGAGCCCCAAGAAAGTAAGGAACAGATTGCCCTAATTTTCTCTAGAATGGGCTTAAAAAGAAAACCACAAATAAATGGTTGCATTTTACTGTTCAAGTGGCTGGGAACCGAACAGGCATCATCAGCCAACTGGATGAAAATACACCTGGATGCATGAGAGTGCAGCTTGGAGTAATGATGCAGTGAAATCCTGACAGCGAAGTACACACCTTGGCATTGATATAGGGGTCAAAAGGGCCGTACTTTTTGAGTTCTTTGATCTCAAGAGTATTCTACAAAAAGGAGAGGAAAAAGAAAAAAATGTGACAATGAAATGGGTGAGATACAGTAACAAAGCAATGGATGACTCAAAGGATGGGAATGATAAACTGTGGCATCTCATTCTATTCAAAAGCCATTCCTACTGGCAGAGGGTATCATTTGAACCATTGTGCACATAATTTACAAATCCTTAGAGTGTGCAGGCTATTTGACTTTTCTCGTTCTAAAAAGGCTCCCATTTAAGACAAACATTAACAAAACATTACTGTGAAGGTTTATACTAAACGCCATCTTCTGCATAGCTTTCTTAGACAGCAGACCCATTTACACTTACACCAACACTTGGTTGACTCCATTACAGATTGTAGACATGTTAGTATGCTTCTTAAGTCTACCATCATTTATACAGAATGAATGCCTGCCTGCAGCTGTGATGCAGGGCACTAGTAGGCCCAAAGCTGAAAAATGATTGACAAACTCAACTATCCAGGCATTTTAAATGCGCACAATTAGCAATTTTTGCTTAATTGACAAGTGGTAATAATTAGCACCGATGGCACTTTTCATCTTCAAAGTGTTTTGCGAACAAGTAATTCAGCCTTTAGAATGGTCTCGCAAAGCAAGAAATGTGCATGAACAACAGAGAATTTACATATCTTGTGCAAGGCACAGAGGGAATGTGGGTCAGAGGCAAGTATAGAACCCCAGAACTCCTGAGTTTCTTTCCCGCAACCACTCGAGAACACCTTTATAATAAGGGAAGTTTACTGGTAGTGTAAATGATACTAAAGAGTATATTTGCCTTACATGCTGCCAACAGCTCAGCAATACCACTAGGAAGACATTAACAGGCTGCTTAGGCAATGGGCAGAGTCATAGAATCATAAAGTCGTAGGATTCGAAGGGACTGAGAGGTTTTTAATTCAGTCCCCTGCCCTCAAGGCAACATTAAGCATGTTTATATCAAGTAGCCACTAGCCTGAGTGAGTTGACATGTTACAGTTCTGTGTCTAGGGTTGATGCAGGTTACAGGCTTTAAAAAACCTCACACAATTAGTTAAGTGAACACAAGTGCTAATAACCAGAACTGGAGAGTATGGACAAGTTAAGTTGCTTTGATTAATTCTCTCAGGAAGGTTCAGTGTATCCTTGGACAGTACTAGCAATCTTTGTCCAACAACTGGAAAGGAAATGATGTTCAGAGAACAAACCACTTCTCAGGCACTCTGGGGTTGACAGACTGCTCATTTTTACACCCAACAATTGTTTAAGCAAGTTAGAGCATTATACCAAGAAACAATTTCCTACATTCAAACCAAGTTTAAGTTGCTTAGCACCTTACATCGTGTGGCTAACACATCCCTCCCCACCCTAGCAATATGAATCTGCTGGTACATTAGATAAGATAGTCAGACCTGTTCATTCACTTTAGTGTGGGAGGGTCCCTGGTGGATGAGAAGTCTTACTATCTCTGCATCTCCTTTCCAGGCTGCCAAGTGAAGAGGGTAACAACCTTTGCAGTCTGCCACATTGGTTAGTGCATCGTTCCTCAACAGAACTTCCACCACATCCCTGGAAAATAAGGGTGGCTGTCAGTCTCCAAAGTACTCTTGTTGCAACAGAATGGAAAAGATTACTGCTTCACAGTTCACTTCCAACAAGTTTAGGCTCCTTGAGAATACTGAATTATAAGAAAAAATAAATCTGAACAGTAATCATTGTTTATTACCTTGATAATTTTATGGATTTCAACATTCCCACAAAATGCTGCCTAAGAATTAAAAACATGAGGGGCTAGAAGAGGCTTCAAGAGGTCATTAGTCCACTCCCCTCTTCTTTCCACACGCTGATTAAATATACCTACATGATCCCCGACAGGCATGTGTCAAAGCGGTTTTAAAAAGCTTTGAAGGGAGATTCCACAAACTCCCATAGTAATCTATTCCAGTGTGCAGCTATCCCTAGAGTTACAACATTTTCCTAACACCTCAGATTTACGCTGTATCTCCATTGCTGCAAATTAAGCCAACTGTTTCCAGTCTTTCCATGTCCACAAAGGGTAACAACTGATCACTATCCTCTTTATAGTAACTTATTTCAAGGCGTGTCTCCTCCCAACCTTCTCTTCTCTAGACACAACACGCCAATTATTTCAACTTTTCCTTATAGGTCTTTCTTTTTAAACCTCTGAACATTTTGGTCACTCTGTGCAGCAGGTCAGAACAGGTTTCCACCAGTGTCAGTTTGTTGTATTGATGCAAGTCATTTCTTTACAACTGCACTGGTAGTGGGTACAGGGGAATCTACCTCAGGGTGAACAAGTAATCGGAAGCAACGTTGTAATACACGCTCAGAGGGCAGCATTAATACAAATACACTTGTAAGATTCTACAAAGCTCTATTCTTGGTGAGGTCATCTTCCGGATGAATTACACAACTAGAGGTTTTCGTCATTTGTGGCCATTAAAGTGGAAAGTGTGTTTGAGATAGCCTGAGCATCCTCAGCAAGTTTTACATGGGATTAATTGCATTCAGCACAATATGCCCCTACAATTCATAGCAATACCTGGTTATTCTCTTTTTGTCCTGAAGGTGGTATAGTATCGCACCACAGCCTTGTTCTATCCAGGACGCAGCCGCATTATACTGAGGAATAAGGGAATTTTACAGCATTCTCTCCCTCTCTCTCTGTATTTCTATGTATATAGTAAAACAAAGGCATCCTTTAGGGTAAGAAGCACTAAGGTAAAATTGCTTACTTGTGACCATTCAAAGCAGCGTGGTGCAGTGGAGTGTATCCAGTACTGTCGACGCAGTTCACATTTGGTCCCCTCCAGATGCTGCAAGATAAAAAACTCAATAGTAAGTCATGTACCAAATTTAGAGGCAGCCAGCTGGCAAGGAATGGTTTCTGCAGAGTTCTTATGCTAAGCCTGTTATTTCAGATCAAGCCATAATAATGGACTGGCAGCTGCAATTAACTGCAGTAAAGCAGAGAAAAGATATTGCACAATGCTATGTTAAACAAGGGTAAAAAAAAGTCATAAGGCACTCAATATTCTTCCCAACAGTCTGAGCTCTCATGCCACAGGTTTGCTATTCCCTCACCAATGATCATCATTCAAGGTTTCTCACCTATACATTCATTTATTAAACAGTTTTAAAAGGAACATCAATGGGAAAAGTCCATCTAAAAGTTAACTACCAAGAACAGGATCAACAACCTACACCCCCATCCCACCACTCATCTCTGTGTCTTTGAAGGGTTTTCATCAGCTAGGGTTCCTTTTCTCAATGGTAAAAACCATTAAGGGATGGTAAGCAGGAAATTAGTAATGGATACAGAACCTTTCATCTCTACATCTCAGTCTACTCTGAGTCAGCAGTGACAAAAATCATCTCCATCTGACAGCTGTTAAAGGTCTGTGTGAAACAAGTAGGTGGTCTCAGAGCAATTCCATCAACTACCATTACATTGGCCTGGCCCTGAGAGCAAGGATGTAGTGGGCCATGAGCAATTCATCTTCTCTTGCCCCTTAGAAGCAGCCCACCTAGAACAGGACTGAAAAAGTATGTGTGTGCAGGAAGCCGGCACTAACCTTGCCCATGCCTTAGTAGTTAAAGGAACCTCTGGCAACTTTCACCAGCACTTCAACCCGCTATTGAAAAGATGGGACAGATACATTTGCACCCAGATGTGCTTCCAAAGAAAGCAGTAGACTTCTGTCTCTAAGCATACCTACTTCTTTCATAAGCCTCTATTTGCTGCACTTTGGCCTGTTCTAAAAGAGATGGATTTGTAAGTATGGTGTGATTAGTTAGATGAAAGTAAAAAGATCCCAGCTCCCCACCTGCATTTTCAAGAGACGTAGGAGTGGTCCTTAGTCACCCTCCTCCACTCCAACTGCACTGTCTTAAAATAAGAACAACCTGGGGCTGTTTATGAACCAGACAGGACAATTTCATTTCCTCCACAGCATGTAATCACTTTGCCTCATTGTATGGTAGGCTGCTAGGGTTGCCTGTGTATTAGGTTTTCTAAAATAACAGTCATTATGTTAGGGCCACTCGCTGGAAAAATGCCACACTGCACACACTCTCAACTCAGCACAAAGGATCGGGGTAAAAACAGGAAGGACACCAAACTGATAGGAATCCTATACAGACAAAGCAAATGTAAACAAAACCATTTGATTCCCTCTTTCTCCCCCAAACATAAGCTTAAAACATTTTAAGATGGCTCCCAAACCACAAAATACTTGTTGTTGGTTTGTTCCCACCAAAAGAATCCACATGATCCAGTGGTTGGACTGTTATAAAAAGCTTTCCAGTCATTCATAAAGGAAAATAAGCAGTACAGGCAGTCCCCGGGTTACATGGATCCGACTTACATCGGATCCCTACTTACAAATGGGGTGAGGCAACCCAGCACTAGCTGCTTCCCCCCAGCAGACCAGGGAGACGCAAAGCTAGCGCCCCCCCCCCTCCTCCCAACAGACCAGGGAGACGCGGAGCGGCTTTTCTCAGCAGACACCTCAGCTTGAGAATAAAGGACTGAGGGAAGTGAGGTGTAGGAGAATAAAACTGAGCTCTGGAGAAATGTTTGGCTAGAGTTTCCCCTACAATATGTACCAGTTCCGACTTACATACAAATTCAACTTAAGAACAAACCTACAGTCCCTATCTTGTACGTAACCAGGGGACTGCCTGTATATGCCAAGGACATGGAAGACGAAAGGGCTAGAAAGGCTACCTTGTACAAAGAAGATGGGACCTCTACTTAAAGAGTCATATCCAAATACATCCCTACACAAGCAACTGCACAGGCCTCAATATCTACCTCAGAAGGAAGACAAGATGAGCTAAGTGGAATAGAATGTAAATCCTTAGAGGATACAGTTAATTGATGAGTGGAATATGAGAACTGGCTTCCCTTTTGGTGGCTCCCTCTGAGCACACTTAGGGACAGTGCATCAGGTAATCTGGTTTCCAGAATACAATTGTTCCCATAAACGTACAATGCATTCTGTGCTCAGAGGACCTGGCTTAGGGGTCTACAAGTCAAGATTCCATAGGATCAAATTCGGAGACAAGGCTGAGTGCTTTTCTGCAGTGATTCTCAAACTTTTTGGCTCTTGGCCCATCCCACTTAACACAGACCTTTCCACAGGCCACCAGTCAGCCACCCATAGACAAAATGGGTGCAAGTGGGACTGGGGGTTGAGTCTGGTCAGAAGGTTGGGTGCAGGAGTGGGCTGGGGGAAGGGGGAAAGCCTCCAGGTGAGCAATTTCCTGTGCTGCTTTTGTTCTCCCAGCCAGGTGTAGGGGCAGTGGCAGTGTGCAGAGCCACTGCATGGTTGGAGAACCTTGCATGGTTGGAGAACCTTGCATGGTTGGAGCGCCAGCGCTGGCTTACAGGGGGAAGTAAGCCAATGCTGGCGTGCCAACAAGGCAAGGGAGGGGGCTGCAGGTCTGGAGCACCAACGTGGACTCCCTGCTGCAGGAGGGGGAGCCTTGAACCTGCGACCCACCTGCAAGATGGTTGTGGACCCCTAGTGGTCCACAGACCACACTGAGAACCACTGCTCTAGTACAGTGGTCTCAATCACGAGTACACTGGGGTGGGGGAGGGAGTCACAGGACAGGTTTAGGGGGATTGCAAGTGCAGGGCTGGCATTTTGGCAACCTCCTGGGGTATTGTGAAACTAAGTTACATGCTTCAGTCCTGCCACCTGGGGCTCAAGCTTCAGATAAGGCTCACAAGTAACAAACATGCTCAGGTACCACACTTGAGAAAGTCGGCCATTTGTCCATCTCAGTGTGCTATGACACTGTTGTACTTTTAGGTCTGACTTTGTAAGCAGAAGTGAAGTTTGGGGTACATAAGACTGTCCTCCCCAGGAGCACTGCAAGTATAGTGAGCTCTCCTGTCCATAGACAATGAGTTTTCTTTTTGTCAGGGTGCTCCACCCCTGCTTTGCCAGGGGGCCCTAGCTCTACTCCACCCCATCCAGAAGGCCATGGCTTCACTCTGCCTCTTCCTATCCTATTCTTCCCACTCACTGAGGCCCCCCCACCCGCTCGCCGCCCTTTACCCTCTTCCGAGCTGCTCCTCCAGTCTCCAAACAAACGTTTGATGGTGCCTCCAATCAGATGTTCAGCAGCAAAAGCTGATCCAGGGTACCGCCAAACAAACAGCTGTGGCTGGAACATACTGAGCATCAGGCGTCCCTCTAAGCTGCACATAGAACAAGTTTCCACCTTGTATATAACTGCCACTAGGTGGATTTGAACCTGGGGCTTCAGGAGCTTAGTGTAGGAGATGCTACAGATTGAGCTACAAAGCCACCTGGCCCTCAGCTTATGCTGTAGAGCTCCTTTGTTATCTCTCATTGGAAGTGGTCTAAGTGCCACTACACGGGATAGTGAACCATATCAAGTGTGTGGGTTACACATGCACCTCCTACGCAGAGCTGCGCAGTGGGTGGCAGGAGGCTGCTGGGGCAGCCAGCCACATGGCAGGAGACTGGGGCTGGAGGAGCCGTGAGATGCCTGGCAGCTTGGGTGGGAGAGCAGCGAAGCAGGTACCGGGGTAATACCAGAGGGGCCAAAGACATTGGAGACCCGGCCCAGAAGTCAGCTGCATGGGGGGCAAAGGCTCCAGCCATCTATGGTGGTGGGAGGTACTGGGCACAGGTAAATTCGGGGGGGGGGGGGCAAGGTGCAGAAAATCTCAGAGGGAACAGAACACTAGTACACAGATAGTTCTCAAATAGTATTTCTTACAGTCGCCCAGTCTCCTGCAGCACATAATGAAGCAAAAGAAAGTGGTCACTGAATGCTTAAGTCCCACAGATGTTGCCAACATCACTTGAGAAGCACAGTTAAAGCCCTGGCTGTGTACCTGTAAAGACATCTTTGAATCAGCTCAGAGACAGAATAAACTACAGGCCAGAACCCAGGAAGTGCCCTATCCGCTATCAGCTGCCATGAAGACTAAGCTGGATTTAGTCAATTCAAGAGCTCCGTGGTTTCCATTTGGCAGTGGGCTCATGGAGTGTGGTTACCCAACCAATTTATTGCTGGATTTACAGTGGCAATTATTGGATAAAATTATGGCAGTGTGGCTTGCTTTTAGTCTGGCAAGTTTATAAATGTTGTGTCTGCACGCCCCCTTTCATAAATGGGGTTAACCAGACAAAGCCAGAGCAAATGTTACTATTTGGAGTAAGGAAAAGAACTCAAGAAGGGTATATAGTCAAGCTCTGTACATGACACACAGTGCCCATTATCTGGAGTTAGCCACCATCAAGAGTTAGCATCTATGGTATTGTTCAAACAAAGATTTCAAATCACTTTATGGAGTGGTAATTTTTTTAGTCCCATCTTACGGGGGAAAATGAGACTCTAAATCGAGTCACTTGTCTAAGGTAACAGCAGTATAACAATAGTATACTTAGCCTGAAAGAAAATTCTCGGCACTCTGCAGCAGCCCCACTTGCAGATATCAGAGCATACACCTCTTAGAGAAGCAGAGACCACTTTTCTTACCAGGAAAACAAGGGAGAGGGCAAGAATTTTGTTATGGAGATGGAAGGGTATTTCCAACAGGAAGGCTTGACTGGTTCTCAGTATGAGAAGGTTTGGATGTTGCAGGAGTTTATTATAGGACTTTTTTAAAAGCAATAAAAAGGTGCAACAAGTGACTTAACTCTTACTAATGGAAAGAAATTAAAATTTCCAACTAGCTCACCTTGGTTTAAAAAAGGTAAACTAATCCCAAGGCCTAGAACAACATAGGGATCCGAGAGACTGAGAAGCACTTATCCTCAGGTGTTGGGAGTGAGACAGAAGTCAATCAGCCTTTTCTTCCCTTCACCACTTCCTCTTCATCTCCCCCTCAAAGTTAAAAATGCCATACGTTCTTAGGCCTAACCACAAATCATTGTATAAAAAGAAATGATTTGTGTATGCTACTTGACATAAGAAAACATTCAGTATCTTAAAGTTTATCAGCTTTAGATGCAGCAAAGTCATTACATACTGTGGTCTAAAGAAACCGGGCTTCTGGAGGATATTGGGAATATTTCTTGGAAGAAAAGGCATGTCTTTCACAGAGACACGTTTGCAGTATCTGGCACAGTTACCTAAGAGGAAAGATCGGAGTGACCCCCTCCTCTGTAAAAAGAGTGGCTATGTTCAGACTACAAATTAAAACTCGCACAGTGCCAAATCTCAGAGTCCAGGTCAATTGTTGCAAGAGGCTCAGGCTGCAGAACTAAACACAGCCATGCAGACATTTGGACTTGGGCAGGAGCCTGGCCTTCAATACCCACTCCCCTTACCAGGTTTCAGAGCCTGGAGCGCCCAGCCCAAGCAGGAAAGTCTACAAAGATAATTATAACACCTCAGCTCCAGCCTGAGACAAGTGAGCTCAGCACCACAAATATTCTTTGCAGCACAGACACACCCATTGACTGCACCACTCGGGGAGCTTATGGTGCTGGTACTAAAGGGTTCAAGTTAAACATTACAAATTAAGTTACAATTGTCAAGTGGTTGTGGACAGAAGAAAGAGGAAGCAAGCAGTTCTAGAAGGCTCAGATAAAGTTTTCATTAACTGGCTATTGTTACAGTACTGGCGTAGTTGGAAAACGCAGGCCGTTACAAGTTAGAGGAAAGCTTTTACATATTGGGGAAGAGTTACAAGCTCAAGAGTCGTCTATTGCTAAGAACACAAATTCACCCATTCACTATCAGATGGCAGATTGGGATTTGAAACCCTCAGGTGCCTGCAAGGATTTACCAAGAAGCTTCAAGATTTTTGAGTCCGAGAGAGCTAGCATATATGAAGATGCTCTGCTACAGAGTTCATCCCCATCCAACGTTGCTAAACCATGTCTGCCAGGGCTGGCTTTTATCCTTCAATCTGAAAGATGCTTCTGAAGGGTGATTTTCTTTTCAATTGTCTTTAGTGCAATGTGGTAGTGTGCTAAATAGGAGGACTGGATTGTGGCTTTTTAAAAATAAAATTGCCAGAAGATACACCCCTAGTTGTCCCTGCAAAGGATCCATTCTCCTCTGCTGTGAGTTGCCATTTTGCAAAAACACCAAAAACTAGCCCAGAAATCAAGTACCCTGGAACCTAAACCTGCAGACTGTATGATTCCCAATCACAGAATACTTCGAGAGATCATCAAGTCCAGTCCTCTGCACTCACAGCAGGACCAAGCACCATCTAGATCATCCCAACAGGTGTTTATCTAACCTGCTCTTAAATATCTCCAGTGATGGAGACTCCACAGGCTCCCTAGGCAATTTATTCCAGTGCTTAACCACCCTGACAGTTGGGAAGTTTTTCCTAATGTTCAACCACAACCTCCCTTGCTGCAATTTAAGTCCATTGCTTCTTGTCCTATCAGAGGCTATGGAGAACACATTTTTCTCCCTCCTCCTTGTAACACCCTTTTAGGTATTTGAAAGCTATGTCCCCTCTCAGTCCCAAGTACTATCTGGTGTTGCAAGCTTCCACAGGGCAATTGCCACACCCTTCTCCACTGTAAGAGCAGGCCTCATTCTGACATTCCTGAGCCTCACAGGCATGAAAAATTAACACTCTCTCTCAGCAAATACCTGGCACTCTTATTAGGGATGTAAGCAACTAGTCAAGTAGTCAACTACCCAATAAGTATAGGCTTAAGAGTGACTACTCGATTAGTCGCTCCCCTATCCCAGCTGTCTATCAGAAGTGGGGGGTTATTACATTTAGGCTGTGTCTACACTGGGCCACTTATTCCGGAAAATCAGCCGCTTTTCCGGAATAAGCTGCGAGCTGTCTACACTGGCCCTTGAATTTCCGGAAAAGCAACAATGCTCTACTGTACAAAATCAGCCGCTATTCTGGAAAAACTATTCTGCTCCCCCTCAGGCATAAGTCGTTATTCCGGAACACTGTTCCGGAAAAGGGCCAGTGTAGACAGCCCAGTAGTCTTTTCCGGAAAAAAGCCCCGATCGTGAAAATGGCGATCGGCGCTCTTTTCTGGAAAAGCACGTCTACATTGGCCACAGACGTTTTTCTGGAAAAAGGGCTTTTCCGGAAAAGCAGCCTGCCAATGTAGACGCTCCTTTTCCGGAAAAACTGAAAACGGAATAGTATTCCATTTTAAGCATTTCTGGAAATTCATGCCAGTGTAGAGACAGCCTTAAAGTGCAGAACTGCAGCAGGAGCACCCCTCCTCTCCCTTATCAAGTAGACAATGGAAATTCCATCCACTACTCAATTAGTTAATTAACCGATACTTAACATCTCTAACTCTTGATTTATGTTTTCAAGGCATGCTGTAAACTTTTTTTTAATGTAGTGAGGTAGCTCACTATTACGCCTATTTCACAGATGAGAAAATGTTGGCAAACTAACATATGGCAGTACAACCCTCAATCCCAGTCTTGTGCATTCACAGTGAGACAATGCTATAAAAGGGCAAACATTAAACAAAGTCCATGCTGCCTTCTGTTTTGGGTTTTTTTTGGGGGGGGGGGGGGAAGGGGAGAGGGGAGAGTTTGAGAGAAGAGGACTTAAAGGAAAATATATTTTCCAGCAACCTAAGGGTTCAAACATTAAACAGATTAGCAGCATTTTACAACTGAATTGCCTTATCAATTCTGAAAAAAAATTCTGACCTACTATAGAAGATGTGTGTGGCCATTTAATCCAAAGCATAATTATATAATGCATTGCAGAGAATAGGCATTTTAAATGCATGCATTAAGTGTCACTTAACATTCCAATCTTATACGAGAAGCATTTGGCATGTATAATGTTCTCTAACTTTTGTGCCTTAATTTTACCAGAAGAGAAATATTCAATAACTCATTTAGCATTTCAAACATCACAATATTGCCAAGCTTTTTGCAAAGTAGGGTAGCTTGTAGCTAACGGACTCAATATGGGAGACCTTTTGTCAAAAAGTCATGTGTGGGGGTTTTTTGAGGGTGGACTACTGTTCAGATCAAAAATCTATTTTCTTCTTGTGGGATGCAAGGGCTATAAAGCAAATTTACTGTTGGCATGGGTGTTGAAGGGTGCCGCAGCACGTTTCACTAGGGAGGGTGCAGTAGAGTAATGTGTCAAGTTATCTGTATTTATGCTGTACATGTCCACAACATTAGCTGAGGACTTTTTAAAATGCCCACTAACAGCGGATTTGGCAGCAACCAAGGACGCCATCCCCAGCCAGCTGTCTTGATAAAGGACAAACCTCAATGAAGCAGGAGCTAGATCACAGAGCATTCCCAAAGTCGTCAGGAATGCTTTATGAAGACTTAGGTATTCCAAGCACCAAGCTCTCTGCCTCAGCATCCGCATTTACCCTTCTTTGAGGACACGAAGGGACAGACTATGGAGTTCAGTGAAATGACAAGGGGCAGAAGACAGAATATAGCAGCCCTGGATCTAACAAGACAGCAGGGCCCACATACGGCTGACCACACACACTGCATGCACTAGGGAAGTCAGAGTTAAATGACTGAGTCACTACCTGGAAGCCACCCATTCGCCAAGTCACACAATGCACTCTGAAAGGGCACTATAAGACTGATGTCAATTCTACTCCCTGATGCCAGCTGCAGATCCTAGTGGCCATCAGCTTAGCTCTGTGCTACCTACTGTCTCACTTGTTTGTGTTTAGCACCCCAGACTCCAAATTTCTGTCTTAGTCCTCTCACAGTGACAGCAACTCTCACTCAGACTCAGATACTGGGGACTGAACTTGATCTCCATACTGGCCACTCAATACACATTACTCTCTTGAAAGGGGCGGAGGCAGGAATGTATCTTCAATCGTATCCACTGACTGGCACTCCACATTCAACATGACAGCATCAGACCAATGGAGAGAAAAAAAAATCAGTGACAAGATGAAAGGAAGGAAGAATCATCTGGCAGGCAGAAAAGCAGCACCTTAACTCTATGCCCTGTATGGTGAGTTCCTGGTAGATGGCAACTCATATACAAACGGGACAGAGAATCTTATTTGTGATGGAATACGTCATCATCCCCAACCATCATATCCAAGTGATACCTCTCTCATCCACTCTTTCACAGGAAGCAAATAACCCAATTGACAGCCTTGACTTGCATAGCTAACAATGTGAGAGCCATACAAAACCAGTTTTTCCTGGAAGCAAGTTTCCCACAGTGATCTGTTTAAGTTTGTAGTTGCACAGATTTGAGGAAGTGGTAGAACACCTTATTACTGCAATCAACATGCAGAATACTACTTTTATATAGTCAGTGCTCAATTACTTATACAGCACTTCCCCACCCCACCCTACTGGCTTCAGAGCCCTCCCTATGCTATGAGAACAGGCACTACTGAAATCCAGCCACTTCCAAATGGAAGGCACCAGACAAATAATCAACTGGCACACAGAGCAATGTACAATGGAAGAGAAAAGTTGGCAATACCTGTAATGAAAACCACACTGGGACCTTTCACATGCGTGCCGAGCACATTGATCAAGTGCTACATAAAACTGAAAGTCAACTGCAAAATGAGACTAACAGACCTGCCTACGATTTGAACATATGGTTCCAGGATAGCTGGATATTTCAACCTGATAGGTAAACCACCCTCCTCCAGTTTGTACACCTTGAGCAGAGATTAGAGGTCACCTGACAAACTTGTGCAAAATCAATATGGCACACATATTAAACGTACTGGTATCTACTAACTGCAGAATTTGAACACTATATATATAGTACTGAGTACAGTCTTTCCAAAATACATGAACAAAGTGTGTCCCAGTGAGGGAAGGCAGGAATTTAAAAAGATCATCGGACCGAACATACCAGTAACTTCAATGGGAGTCTAGATTGCTATCCAGTCAGCACTTCCTGTACAAGTCCAAGCATCACAGCTATGAAATTAAATGGCAAAGCAGGACCAGTTAAGCTGTGGAGAAACAAACACACACACACACACACACAAAGCAGGACCAGTTAAGCTGTGGAGAAACACACACACACACACACACACACACACACACACACACACACACCCCCACCCACCCACCCACCCACCACTGCAGAATAGCAATGAGGAAAAAAATACAGGCCCGAAGAGCAGGCCACTGTAGTTGGACTGAATCTCTTCTTCCTCAGCCAGAAAGTCATGTCCAACCTATTGGAGAGCCTGGGTATGAGCAGGCATTCGCCAAGACAGTGCAAAGAGTATCTGACCATGGTATTCCCAGCTAAGGCAAGTAGGTGAAGACATGCAGGCTATTAAAGAACCAACAACTCTCTGCCTACTAGAGATGCTTTCTCCTACTTTAATTGCTTTCAGCTATTTTTAGGAAATTCCTGTGAAGAGCAGGGAGAAAAAGAAAGCTTTACTAGTGCACACAAAATTTTCTAAAAGCACCTTGGTAAGCCAATCTTGAAAACTAAGCAATGGAAGCCCGTGGAAAGAATTACCTTACAGGGCTGTTTCCTTGCACAGGTATTGTCCTTGCCCAAAGATAGAGCCCTGATTTACAAATGAGGATAGGAAAAGTTTGTTCATTTAATAGATGCATCTGTTTAACCAGCACGTCTGTTTCATTACGGTTTCTAGTACTCAGGAAGAATTCCGCCTCTCCCCCCCAATCCATCCTTCCTCCAGCAGCTATAACTACTGACATCAACCTTTAAGTGGGTGCTCTGCAGATTTGTTAGCCTCTGACATAGTTCTGGGACTCTCAATGCAGGTTTCCATGCCATCCATACCTGTAGTACCAAAGTAGTATTTCGTATCACTGCTTCCAATGGCACTATTTGTTTTTATATAATTTAGAATTGGGGTTCTACTGGACAAATGTCCATCAAGGTGATTTTTATGCTGCGTATTACAACACCCCATAACCTGCAACCATCACTGCCAACCAGTATATGAAAGACTGCAGAAAGATGCTACTGACCATGGGCAGAAAATACAGTCTCCATAAGTGAATTTGACAAAAAGGCTGATAGAACAAGCTGCACTGACAGAATAAAACATGCAGACAGGATCTAATGAGCAAAGCAACCAGACTCACCAGCAAAATGCTTCACAGGGCAAGCAGACCCTCTCCAGCCAATCTGAAAGATGCTTTTAATTTCTCTGGGGATAAGACTTCAACACCACCATCAGGCCTCCAGGTTCAGGCACCTTCTTCACAGACACAATCCTGTATTTTTCTTGCAAACCCTTTATGTTTGGGTGACCCAAGAGAGTTTTAACTCAAACAAAGAGACAATTATGGCTCTAGGAAACAAGCGTCTGAACACTCAAGGCAGCTGCTTCACAGGGAAGTGGGAGAGAAGAAAGCAGTGAAGCTTACCAGCAAGTTGTAACTTCACATCAGCTATCTTTAAAACCAATACTTAATCTGTGCCTTCCTGGCAGCCCAACTTTGGACAAGAACTATTAAAGATAGTAGGGGAAAGGCAAACATTTATTTGCATATATTAAACAGGAAAAAACAGGGATATTTAAGAAAAAACACCTCAGAGCATTAGAGCAAGTGACCCAGCTCAACTTGCCCTGGGAAAGGAAATCAGCATGGATGAAAGGAAAAACCTGAGAGTAGCTTTACGCTGTTACTGTAACCAGGAGAAATTTGGGGTGAGTGCATATGGAGGAAAAACAGAACCATTTTTTCTGATCTAAGGTATCAATACAGAGAATTATTTTTCCTTCCTTTTAAAATGCAAAGCCAAAATGAACAGATTTCCATAAATGAGAGAAAGTGAAACTTGCTCCTAAGCCAAACTGTCACCCAGCCCAATTTCCACCATGGGGCACCCACTCTCTCTTGAAAGCAGGGGTGAGGTCGGTGGCAGATATGTAGTTCAGCAAAACATACCATAGCAAAAACAGCACAGAGCTTGAACTTCATGATTTGAGGTATATGGAGGCACACAAAACTTAGTGAATTACTCAAGGCGAAGCCAGGCTGTTAACGCTCACTTCCGAACACTGTTGTGGCAATGACCAATCATACTAACAAAGTTCAGGGATTCTGAGAGCCATCTGGTTTCTTTCTTCTGAGACAGTAGCCCAAGAAAGCCGTCCTCCTGCTGTTTAATCACAAAGCTCCCTCTCCCTAACATTGTGCATATTTTAAAATGTGCACATTGTAGTTAAGGAGATTCAAACCCTTGAAGCTGGAATTAAGAGCATTTACTCCTGGAATTTACCTCCTGTGCATGCCCTTTTTGTTTGGAGACGAAAAGCAATCAACTCCTAAACCACCTACCTTCCCAGTAAATTCCAGCACATGCAAAGCTATGAGACATCCCTGCAAGAAATCCAACCATTGACTTTTCCAGGGAACAAGAAAGAGGGAGGGAGAGCGAGCCGTGTTAGGACTTGTTCTGTTGGGGAACTTCAGAACTTCCATTTTACTCGTCATCAGCATTTAAGCCAGTTAAAAAGAGTAAAATATGGCTTACGGTTTTAACTTGCCTTCCCATTTGTCCTTCAGAGATGCACATTTACTGCATCATTCTCACTCAGTGTAATTTATTTGCATGGCTCTATCCTGAAAACGTAAGGGCCCACAAACTGCAAAACCAACGCTGCATTTAGGTCTTGATTACATGGGAGATTTTTTGTGCCACTTTTGCTCTGGCAAAGTCTCAGAGGTGCGGGACCCCCCCCCCCTGCGGCTGCCGCTTGAGTCCCGGTGCCTGTGGTCTGCTGGGGACGGTCCCCAGCAGACCACAGGCACCGGGACTGAAGCCGCAGCCGCAGGGGGGGGGGTCCCGCACCTCTGAGACTTTGCCAGAGCAAAGCCTCAGAGGCGCGGCACCCCGCTGCTGCTCTGCTCCCCGTGTCCCTGGTCTGCTGGGGGGGGGGGGCGCGGATAGTATGCCCCCCCCCCCCCAGCAGACCAGGCTTTTGTTTTGGACCCTGGAGCAGAGCAGCTGGGGCGCTGCGGATTGGTCCTGCAGCACCCGCTCTGGGCACTACTGGACCAACCCGGCAGCACCCCAGCTGCTCTGCCCCAGGTCCTGATTCAGCCGCTGCTGGTCAGTTTCAGCAGTGGCTGAATCAGGACGCCTGGGGCAGAGCAGCTGGGGTGCTGCTGGGTTGGTCCAGTAGCGCCAAGGAGCAGTGCTACTGGAGCAACCCAGCAGCACCCCAGCTGCTCTGCCCCAGGCGTCCCCAAGTCAGCCGCTGCTGAAACTGACCAGCGCTAACTACAGGAAGCCCGAGGCAGAGTTGCTCTGCCCCAGGCTTCCTGGAATCAGCGCTGATCAGTTTCAGCAGCAGCTGACTTGGGGAAGCTTGGGGTTCTTAAGTTGAATCTGTATGTAAGTCAGAACTGGCGGTCAGTTTCAGCAGCGGCTGAATCTGGACGCCAGTTCCGACTTACATACAGATTCAACTTAAGAACAAACCTACAGTCCCTATCTTGTACGTAACCCGGGGACTGCCTGTATTTGTATTAGTGACAAACTGGCCCTACGGGGCTGGTCACTGTGCAAAGACATAGCAAGACAGTCCCTGTCCCAAAGACCTTCCCATCTCTATTTGCATATTCCCTTACAGAGCACAACTCTGGGCCAAGAAAAATGACTGATCTACACAGATTGTAACTACCTGGGTACAGGGGAACTGGAACCATTTGGATAATGGTGGTTCTGAGAGCCATTGAACCAAACTAGCAACCCTGTGTATGATGGAAACCACTTCAAGCAAAGGGGTGCAGTACCCCCAGTTCCAGCACCTCTGCCTGGGTATCCAACACTAACAGCTATCCAAAGAGGGTCACTAAGATGCTGTACAAATGCCAACATTTCAACAAATGCAGCAATACCACAGTCTTGCAGTAGCTGAACAATATTGGCCTCTTGGTTTACAACACCAAGGAGATTAAAGCATACCTGAATCACTTCATCCACTACTGAAACTCAGCCACCTCTGGATTGGAGTACTACAGCTGTTCAACAGCCTACCTGCACAACAGGCTAGGACAGCAAAAACTGTCTCCAACCATGGCATCAACTAACAAAATCTCCAAGACCAAAAAGGAGCTTGCCATGGGGAATTATTGGTTAAATTGGAAAAGATAGGGATTAATATGAAAGTTGAGAGGTGGATAAGCAACTGGTTAAAGGGGAGACTACAGCGGGTCATACTGAAAGGTGAACTGTCAGGTTGGAGGAAGGTTAATAGCGGAGTTCCTCAGGGATCAGTTTTGGGGCCAATTTTATTTAATCTTTTTATTGCTGATCTTGGCACCAAAAGTGGAAGTGTCCTAATAAAATTTGCAGATGACACAAAGTTAGGAGCTATTGCCAATTCAGAAAAGGATCGGGATATCATACAGGAAGATCTGGATGATTTTGTAAATTGGAGTGATAGCAATAGGATGAAATTTAATAGTGAGAAGTGTAAGGTTATGCATTTAGGGATTAATAACAACTGACAAGAATTTTAGTTATAAGTTGGGGACACATCAGTTGGAAGTAATGGAGGAGGAGAAGGGTCTCAGAGTCCTGGTTGATTACAGAATGACTATGAGCCACCATTGTGACATGGCCGTGAAAAAGGCTAATACGATCTTGGGATGTATTAGGCGAGGTATTCCCAGTAGGGATAAGGAGGTGTTAGTGCCATTATCCAAGGCATTGGTGAGACCCCATTTGGAATATTGTGTGCAGTTCTGGTCTCCCATGTTTAAGAAGGATGAATTCAAACTGGAACAGGTACAAAGAAGGGCCACTAGGATGATCCGAGGAATGGAAAACCTGTCTTATGAAAGGAGAATCAAGGAGCTTGGCTTGTTTACTTTAACCAAAAGAAGGCTGAGGGGGGACACGATTGCTCTCTTTAAATATATTAGAGGGATAAATACCAGGGAGGGAGAGGAATTATTTAAGTTTAATACCAATGTGGACACAAGAACAAATGGATATAAGCTGGCTAGTAGGAAGTTTAGACTTGAGATTAGACGAAGGTTTCTAACCATTAGAGGAGTGAGGTTCTGGAACGGCCTTTCAAGGGAAGTAGTGGGGGCAAAGATCTATCTGGTTTCAAGATTAAACTAGATGGGTTTATGAAGGGGATGGTTTGATGAGATAACATGATCTTGGTAACTAATTGACCATTCATTATCAGTGGGAAATAGGTCAATGGAGGGATGATAGGAGTTACTATAGAGAACTTTCTGGGTGTCTGGCTGGTGAGTCTTGCCCACATGCTCAGGGTTTAGCTGATCGCCATATTTGGGGTCAGGAAGGAATTTTCCTCCAGGGTAGACTGGCAGAGGCCCTGGAGGTTTTTCGCCTTCCTCTGTAGCATGGGGTACAGATCACAGCTGGAGGATTCTCTGCATCTTGGGGTCTTCAAAATATTTGAAGGCTTCAATATCTGAGATATAGGTGAGAGGATTATTCTAGGAGGGGTGAGTGAGATTCTGTGGCCTGCACTGTGCAGGGGGGGTCAGACTAGATGATCATAATGGTCCCTTCTGACCTTAAAGTCTATGAGTGTATGAGTTATCCACTATAACATTTAGGGTACGTCTAAACTACATGGCTCCGTTGACTGAGCCATGTAGATTTGTTGTTTTGGTAAAGGTAAATGAAGCGGCCATTTAAATGATCGTGGCTTCATTTACATTTACATGGCTGCCGCGCTGAGCCGACAAACAGCTGATCAGCTGTTTGTCCGCTCAGCGCGCTAGTCTGGACGCTCCCCTGCCGACATCCAAGCCCTTTATCGGCAGCCCCGGTAAACCTCGTCCTATGAGGAATAACGGGGCTGCCGACAAAGGGCTTTAATGTCGGCAGGGGAGCGTCCAGACTAGCGCGCTGAGCGGACAAACAGCTGATCAGCTGTTTGTCGGCTCAGTGCGGCAGCCATGTAAATGTAAATGAAGCCGCGATCATTTAAATTGCGGCTTCATTTACCTTTGCCTATGTGTCTAATCTACATGCCTCTGATGACAGAGGCATGTAGTCTAGACACAGCCTTATTGTTCTTCTGTCTTCTGCCCTTACTCTGAATTTCAGACATGGCTGCTATGGTTTAGGCATTCTGGGCCATAGGTTTGAGAAATCAGACAATCACATGTTTCACCACCGTGACTGCAGGTTTCTGCTACAAATGAGCAAAACAAATAGGCTTTTTTTCTTCTAAAATGGCCAGCCACAAGGTAAGTCCCCATTATGGAAAGGGTAGCCTTACTTTTATCCAGGCCCCTGGCAATAGAAATGCATCTCACTCAATTTAAGATGTGGGGGAGAGGGAAGGAGTCAGCTCTTTTACCCAGAGCATTAAGTAACACAAGAGAAAGTAAAGAATGGGGTTATTTGTGCACATTACACTACAAAGAACAACTCTAAACAGAAGACAAAATAAAAAGCCATAAGAAAACATCAGGCCTGCATGCACTGAGTGCACATGTAGCTTTTTATTCCTAAAACCATTACACTCACTTGCTCAGCAACCCGCTCACACTACTGGAGCATTTCCAGCTGATTAGGTACAACACAGCAGCAGAGGTCACACACTTTATGCGCTCTACACTGATTAATTTGCAGAGGGATGGAAGTACACAAAGGCCTGTGCCTAAACAGATCTTCTCCAGGCAAGTGCAATAGCTTTAAATCTCAGGGAAGATAAGGCCAAATGGTTAGCACTCAGCAACTGATGTTGTACCAGCGTGTGCAGCCTACAGGAGCCTGGCCCCTGCAATTGCACAGGAAACTCTGAGGAGCCAAACACCCTATTAAGCATTTCCACAGGAATTTGGTTTCTCTGAGCAGCACACGCTGCCAATTTCCCCACAAAGCAGCAAGCTGGCAGGTCAGGGGTAGTGAAAAAAAGGGAAGCTGGTAGTTTTAAAATTGAGTTGCTTGTTGGTGTTTGACCGATATTTGCCAAGTGCTTAGCGTTGCCAGGTGTCCAGTATTGACCCAGACAGTCCGGTATTTTCGCTTCCTGTCTGGTAAAAGCGACGAGGAGTCCTGTGGCACCTTATAGACTAACTGAAGTGCAAGAGCATAAGCTTTCGTGGGCAAAGACCCACTTCGACAGGACTCCTCGTCGCTTTTGCAGATTCAGACTAACACGGGTACCCCTCTGATACTGTCTGGTAAAAAAATTCATAAAATACCAGACACCTAAAATGTCTGGTATTTTCCGATTTCTTCCTGGCCAAGAGGCAAAAATACCAGGTGCCTACCTGGGTCCGTGGGGGATTTGTCTGGCCCAGAGCAGGAAGACAAGATGGTGGATGGCCATCAGCAGCCTGTTAGAGCCAAAAAGCCTCAAAAGCATTTCTTAAAGGGGCCAAGCTGGTTTTTTTAAGCTTAACAACTCTCAGGGTCCTTTTTTTGGTCAACAACTTGGGTCTCTTCCCCCCCCCCCCCCCCCCGCAACAGAATTTTTCCCCTGGTATTTTTTTTGGGGGGGGGAGGGAGAAGTTCAGTATTTTTAGTTAAACCATCTGGCAATCCTACAAGTGCTTAGGGATCCTCAGATGTGAGACACTATTAGCATCCCAACGAACTCCCCCATATCTCCTTAGCATCTGAATAGAGTCATTTTGGAGGAATGCCTGTTAAGAGGAAGTACTGAAATTCTTCTATGGGCACTACATTAAAAAAAAGTTCATATATAGCCAGTCCCCGACTTACAAACACCTCGACATATGACCATCCACACTTAACCAACCTCGCAGTAGCACTTTGTGTTTGCGTGTCTGCGGTTCGGCAGCGTGTTTACGTTTCATTTCTTCATATACGTATCTTGCCCTTACAGTATTTCGGTGTTTGCTTGTGGCCATCCTGGCAAGTAACAGGAAAAGGGCTAGTGATAAGGGTGGTGAGAAAAGGAAGAGAAAAGCTATTGTTTTGGAACAGAAAATAGCAAGAGAGAGAGACAATACAAAGGGGGTAAAACAATGTCGTTCATGTCGCGTAATTTAGGGATATCAAAATCCACCGTAAGCACCATTATAAAGGATAGCGATCATATTCGTGAAGCAGTGAGACGATCTGCACCTCTGAAATCAAAAATTCTAACAAAGAAAAGAGCAAGTCCCATCCTGGAAATGGAAAAACTCTTAGTGCTTTAAATGGAAGATCAAACTGAAAAACGCACGCCGTTAAGCCTCATGATGTTACAAGCTAAGGCTCGTAGTCTTTTTGAAGACAAAGAAAAAGGAAGGGAATGACTGCAACCAAATTTTCATTGCCAGTCACACGGTTGGTTCAACCGTTTCAAGACTCGTGCAAACTTTCACAATGTGAAATTAAGTGGGGAGGCAGCCAGTGCTGATTCAAAAGCAGCAGAAACTTTCATAGAAGAATTGGATAAGCTGATAAAAGAGGGGAATTATTTGCCAGAACAGATCTTTAATGTCAATGAGACAGATCTTTTGGAAGAAAATGCCCGAACATACCTATGTACATAAGGAAGTAAAAACTATTCCTGGTTCCAAGGCTTTCAAAGACCGTCTAACAGACTTGTTAGGAGGCAATGTTTCTGGGTATAAATTGAAACCCCTCTTGATTTATCACTCTGAAAACCCTAGAGCCTTCAAGAATATCAGCAAGACTACTTTACCAGTTCATTATCGTGCTAATAAGAAAGCATGGATGACGCTTGCATTTTTTGAAGATTGGTTCATGAACTGTGTTATCCCTGAAGTCAAGGCGAATTCCTTTCTCCAGGAAAATATCTTTCCAAATTTTGCTTATTGTAGATAATGCTCCAGGTCACCCTCAATACCTAAATGACTTACATTCCAACGTGAAAGTGGTGTTTCTGCCTCCCAACACCATATCTATTCTCCAACCCATGGACCAGGGGGCCACAGCTGCTTTCAAAGCATATTATCTTTGCAACACATTTGCAAAGGCACTATCTGTCACAGAATGTGAAAAGCAAAACATTACATGAATTTTGGAAGGACTACAACATTCTGCATTGCATAAGGAACATTGCTGCTGGGTGGGAGGAAGTCACTCCACAATGTAAGAATGGCATACGGAAGAAAATCCTAAGAAGATTTGTGAACAGTTTCAAAGGCTTTGAAAAAGAAAAGGCACTAGAAGACATTTCCCATGACATTGTACAGCTGGCGAAAGAGGAGGATCTGGAAATGGATAATGAAGACATACACCAACTGGTTGAGGATGTTCAGGAGGAGCTGAGCAATGAAGATTTAATGCAGCTGGAGACCGAGAGGGTAGCAGAGGAAGACACACAAAAAGCCCAAGAAGAAGCAGCCACCCCAAAAAGTTTGTGATGAACGAAATGGCTGCAGCCTTTAGCAAAATAAATGAAGGAATGCAAATGTTTGAAAAAAAATGGACCCTTAATGTTGTGAGATGCTCAAAAGTGGATCATTCAATTGAGGACATCCTGGCTTGCTATAAGGAAATTTATAATGAAAAGAAAAAACAAACTGTCCAGTCCAAAAATGGATATTCTTTTGAAGAAAGCCCCCAGCACTGCTGCCTCCCACACTGAACCAATGCCTTCTACAAGCAGAGGCACTGGTAAAGTAGAAGATGAATCTGTTGACGACATTGTTACTGTAGTATTGTCGCCTCCCTCCTCCTATTCCTCATCCAATTCATTCAATTCACATTATTGTATTTAAATTAGTACACTGTTTTGTAGTTCATGTTTGTCAATTACAGTTTGTTGTCGCTGCAGTAGTGTCTTTTTTCATGTGTTTCTATTTTTCTTCGTTGATTGCTGTTTTGTTGGTGCTTGGTTACGTTCAGAATGCTTCGTGTAAGGGTATTTCTGACTTCAGAACAAATCGAGTTACGACCAGCTGTTCAGAACGTAACCCGTTCATAAGTTGGGGACCGGCTGTATAGAACTCTAAAGCTGACAAATGCTTAAGCTCTTCTTGCATACTTGAACTGGTACCATCAGTTAAGTCAATACTCCTGGCTCATCATTTGAATCAGTTTCCTGTCTGAGCTCTGCAAAGAGAAAGATACATTTAAAGAAATTAATTGCATCAGTATTCAAGAGCAGCTTAACCGCCCAAGGATCTCTGCTGCTCACCTTGCCTGCCAGATGCTCGACCTTGTCCCTATGATGCAATCAAAGGAATTAAACCATATGTCCAAGATAGAATGTTCTCTACCAGGCTCTGCTGAATAAGGGATCTTTTGGTGAAAGACTGCTCAGAGACCAAATCCTACGCCTTCAGAAGTGTGCTCAACACTAACTTAGAAGGCTCTGAACTTCTGAAGATTTAGGAAAGGCTCTCCTTATTTAAGATATTCAGCTTCATTGTACCAAGATAGTTCCTCCCTGCTTTAACCACCAGCAGCGTTGGTCACACACTGCCCTTATCTACAGCCACCATACTTGCAGTGCATCGTCTGTTCCAATTTCTTTATGGTGGGGAAATGGATAGTTACTTCCTTCTGCCATACATAACTCCACAACCTCAAAAGTGCAGCTAAATTACGGCTAGCAAATACAGAGCTGGCCCAGGCTCTCTCTTTGCTAACTACAGTTCATCTGTTCTGTTCCCCTTGGCAACCAGCAGTAGCCCAGGGGAAAGTTCAAGGGTAACAACAACATTGCCAAAAGGAAGTTGTGCAAAAAATGCTGAAGCCTACATATCAGCAGGGAAGCATGCCGCCTAACTCATTACATCAATCACCTTTCCACTCCCACGAGCCCCAGCGACATCTTGGGATGGCAGAAAGCATGAGTCGCACAACTAGCTGCCTTGTCTGCAAAACTACTACATGTTTCTTGTCAGAATGTCAATAGGACTGAGAAAGCAGAGGCTTGTTGACAAATTTAAAACATACACTACCAGAGACCTAATCTGATTCTCATAGGGCATTTTGGGCAGGGAACCTGGCATCCTCATTGCTTATCAGGAAAGTTATATTTTCACCACCTCAGATTAAGTGATACGCAGCTGCAGAAGGATGGCTCCACCTTCTGTCTCCCTTGCACCAGTACAGATTATCCTGGTAGAGAGCTCTCTGAAGCTGTATAGAACTGCTTTATCATCAGCAGAGGTGGATGGTTGTGGACCAATGATCCCTCTAATCTTTTCCAACCATGTGCAGATTTTTTCCATGCACGTGCAGAATAAATCCATGTGCACCATGTCCTGTATGAATGTGAACCACCAGGAAAAACAAAAAACCTAGTGGTGGGCACTCAGCTAATCACCACTGTAAAGGGAGAGAAACATGGAACCAGGATAATAAGTAAAGAAAAATACCAAGAAACCACCAAGAAAATAAGATGCACAACGAGTTTCTCTCCTACTCAAAGGAGCAACAGGAATTAACCATCATTTTGTACCACTAATCATGTTCAGACAGCAGACACCAAAGCCATAGAAAAGGATGAACCCAAAATACCACACTTCCCTGATTGCAGTGCTAAGATCCGTACCGTCAGGTTTTCAGGAACCCGTTACTTCACTGAGGCTCTGAACCATATGGATAATGCTCTCAGTCCTGTCTATGCAGTCACCGATAGTGGCTTGCTCTCTTATATCAGTAGCCGACCCCAAAATGTCTCAATTTGTGGGAAGGGTGGGAAATTAGTGGAAAGGAAGGAGTTTTAAATACTGACTCTAAGCTACAGCAAAGGAGTTTGCTTCAGTATCCAAGACTAAATGAAAAGAACACACAAATCTCAAGAATTAGAAGCATGGAGAGGCTACTAATATTAAAATGTTTGGGTAGACCCTATCCTATGACAGTATGTAATGCTCCTGCCCTTGGGAATCGATGGCAATATAGCCACAGCGACCACACACAGTTTCACAGTCTATTTTAAGAACTCAATGGTGGCACAGTAAGCAATCAACTATACACAATAATGGTGTCAAAAGGGAAGAACAAAGAACAGAAGCAACAGGTTACTAGCAACTGTGGGAAATAGTCCCTTTTTCTAGCTTGACTGTTTAACAGACCGTCTCCTTTAGAAATAGCTGCTTAATAGGTCACTTAAGCGGGTACTAGGGATGTTATCTAGCGTGTAATTGAATAGTCATGTAACTGCATGAAATTTTAGCCGTTACATGACTATTTGATGTTCCCAGGGGCAGGACCGGCAGACAGTGAGACAGAGGCATCAACGCCGGGTGACGAGCAGGAGCCAGTCCGTGAGGGGAGACAGTTAAAAAACCAGCTTCTCACACACACTGGCTCCACCTGCCACCCTATCAGAAGCAGCAGCATGAGGTGGGGACAGGCAGCGCCATGGAGCTGGTACTGGGGGAAACCGGCTTTTAAGCCAGCTCTCCCCAGCACCAGCTCTTGCCTCTGTAGGAGACAGCAGGGGGGAAGGAAGGGTTGTCAGTGGAGTCTGCACATTCAGGGAGCCTGCTTGGAAGCCTGCTCCCCACACATACTGGCTGCCACCTACTCCCCCTCACCTGCGCAGGTTTAGGGGGAGGGAGTGGTTTAAGCCAGTTTTTAAGCCAGCTCCTCATGGGCACTGGATCCCACTCTTTCCCCCCTGCTGCCTCTGATGCAGAGAGGAGTGAGAATGAATGTAGTCAACAAGATTAAGTGAGAATCAGACTTACCAGTTAATCATGTAATAGTTTACACATTGACATCCCTAGTGGGTACCTACTACTGATGTAAAAATGCTGTTAAATATGTAGCTAACCACTAAAAATGGTAATGGTTACACGTGCTGCAGGCTCTGCGGCGTAAAGCTTAAATAAGCTTTATACTGCAGTGAAGCTGCCTCCTCGGGAGCAGGGCTGGCAGGGGCAGCTAGAGCAGCCCCTGGCCTAGAGCAGTGGTCCCCAACACGGTGCCCGCGGGGCCATTTTTGTGCACCCGCCAAGTGCTCAGGGCTGGCCTGGCCCTGGGCACGTGGTGCATGCGCTGTGCCGGAGCCGGCCCGGGCACATGGTAAGCGCCGGCCCCGGGAGCGCCGCGAATTGGCCGCTCGTGCCCCGGGCGCGCGGTGCTTGGAGGGCGGGGGGGGGGGGGCGCCGGCCCCGGGCGCGCGGTGCCTGGGGGGAGGAGGGCACCGGCCCTGAGCAGGCGGCGCTTGGGGGGGAGCACAGGCTCAGGCACGTGGCACTTGGGGGAAGAGGGGTGCCGGCCCCCGGTGTGCGGCACTTGCAGGGGGGGCCAGCCCCGGGAGCGCGGCGCTTGCGGAGGGGGGCCCTGCCCCCGAGCACGCAGCTATGGGGGGGGCTGCCCGCCCCCTGGCGCCCGGCAGGTGAACGGCCACGCCCCCTGGCGCCCAGCAGGCGCCCAGTAGCCTGTAAAGGTTGGGGACCACTGGCCTAGAGCATGTGAAGAGCTGGCCTAATAAGGACATGTACAAAATGTATCAAAAGAAAGAAGTGGCCAATGAAAAACATACCTGAAGCGGCTGACGCACTCAATCTGTCTTGAAATAAAGCAAGTAACAACAACTTTACAGACTGCTAGTACAAACAGTAGGTAGATTTCGAACACTTACACAAAAGTAAGCCAGTCCAAATGCCATGCATTATAGTATAGGTTAACGCAGGGCTACTCAACACACGGCCCACATTGCAGTCTGGGTTTACATGGGGCTCAACACGTGGCCTGCAGGTGGCATCCTTTGAACGTGGCCTCCACTGGGAACATGCTCCACAACGGCAAGGCGTCTCCCAGGCGGGGTGAGGATTGAAAGACGCAAGCGGACGGGCTGGCTGGAACAGACTGGTACAGAGTGTCAGCATTTCTAGCCCTCAGGGAGGAGGTGCCAGGAGCGCTGGGACATCGTGGGAAGTGCTGACTGGCTTACACTGGCCACAACTGGGCTTAATCTTTGTATTCATTCCTGTTAGCTTTTTTCCACAGTATTTACATATTTTTGCATGTATATGCACCCACACTTAAGTTGCAGCCTTTGGCATGTGTTGTGAGTATCACTGTGGCCCCAGAGGCTTCCAAAGTTGAGTATTCCTGGGTTAAGGGAATCCACTAACCCACTATTTTGGGAAAGTCATGTACAAGTGAAGAGGTCTCAAGACCAGAGGAAAAGTATAATACTCATCTTTCTATCTGCAACATTTCAGCATACCTTGTAAGCTTGTATGTGGAGCAAATAATGGAACAAGTATAGTAATAAGAGAGCCTGAGAATCAAGCCCTTCTATCAGATTCTTGGCACAAGGCAGGAACTGCTCAAATAATCTAGCAAGAACAGGGCCGATACTGTAGGAATACCCATTCCTAAGAAGTGCTCACAGAGTACTCACGCAAACACTTCCTGATATCAAGGACGGTACAAAAATATTCCTCAAGAATAACAGGAACATACCAACTCCTCTTGAAAGGCAAAGTCAGGATGACACTATATAATGAAGAAGTTTTGATTGAACCAGCATATACAAGGAGCTGGGTGATAACAAGCAACATTGGGGCAGAAACTAGCTATATTAAAGGGTCAGTACCGATCTGTCTGTATCAGGGCATGAAGATGTACCTCAGAGGGAGTATCTTTGTCTAGTCTAGGTAGGAATGGCAAGTCCCACCATTCACTGAGTTGGTCCATTGTTACAGGCACACATGTATTAGTCATCAAATAGAGTCTGCAGGATACCAACACTATATTTTGTCAACAATGAAGGTGGCTGAGGGCCTTTGTCCCTTAACAGATCTTGTGGTCACTGGGCGCTTCGCTTGAGGTCTGCTGTGCAAGCGATGTGCGCAGGGCTGGGGTGGTACAGAGCACACACATACAAGTCAAACATCTATCACCAATTAACCACACTAAGCAGTGAGAAGAGGTGGGTCCTTAGCATAGATTTCACCACACACACACACACACACACACACACACACAAGGTTCAGAGTAGGTGATAGATTCTGGACCAGGTTGCTCAAGTAAGCTCTGCTTTAGTCACACCTGCCAGACCACCTTGCTTTGCTCCGTTTCAGAAAGCAGCACGGGCAGGCTTTTCCTCTCGGGCTGTTTTACCTTTTCCACAAGACTCCCATCTCCTCAGCAACAAGGATGACTATTTTCTTCCATGAATATACATCAGACCTAACCAGCAATACTGAAAAGCCGCATGTGTTACAGCCCTTAAAACACTGCTTAGTTGAGAGGGCAAATGCATAGCTACAGATAAAAGCCTTTTGGTCCTTCTTGACTTGTTAATGTAGTACCCCTAGCCCTAGCTCTGGTGGCAACACCAAATGAAAGGATTTCTGAACCCAACACATTTTTCGATACACATCAGTCCAACATACAGAGCACAAAAATTCTAAGCACTCTAGAAGTTTTGCACTTGAATCCTGTTTTCCATAGTTATGCCAAAGTTCTAACAACTTATATTTACAGGCAGTCCCCGACTTACGCGGATCCGACTTATGTCGGATCCGCAGTTACGAACGGGGCTGCCCCAGAGTACACGGACTGCAGGACCTCGCGGTCCTGCCGCCCGTGTACTCTGGGGCTTTGCTCTGCGTCTCCCTGGTCTGCAGACCAGGAAGACGCAGAGCAAAGCCACGGAGGGGCTCGGGCAGCGGGGCAGCCCCGCTGCCCGAGCCCCCCCCCCACCCGCGCGGCTTTGCAAAGCCGCGGGGAAGCCGGCGGCGGGGCAGTCCAGGCGCGCCTGGGGTGCCTCGCTGCCCGAGCCCCCCCCCCCCCGCGGCTTTGCAAAGCCGCGCGGGTGGGGGGGGGGGCTCGGGCAGCGGGGGGGGGGCTCGGGCAGCGAGGCACCCCAGGCGCGCCTGGACTGCCCCGCCGCCGGCTTCCCCGCGCTTTGCAAAGCTGAGGGGGGGGGCTCGGGCAGCGGGGCACCCCAGGCGCGCCTGGGCTGCTCCGCTGCCGGCGTCCTCAGAGGCGCTCCCCGTCTCCCTGGTCTGCTGGTGTCCAGCAGACCAGGGAGACGGGGAGCAAAGCCGCGGAGGACCCAGGTGGCGGGACCGCGGTGCATCTCGGTCCACCGCCCGAGTCTTCCTGGTCTGCTGGGGTGGGGGGGGCGCAGCTAGTCGCCCCTCCCCCCTCCCCAGCAGACTAGGCTTTTCTCCGGACGCCTGTGGCAGAGCAGCTGGGGTGCTGCCGGTTGGTCCGCAGCGCCGCTCTGGGCGCTACTGGTGCAACCCAGCAGCACCCCAGCTGCTCTGGTCCTGATTCAGCCGCTGCTGGTCAGTTTCAGCAGCGGCTGAATCAGGACACCTGGGGCAGAGCAGATGGGGTGCTGCTGGGTTGCTCCAGTAGTGCCGAGGAGCGGCGCTACTGGAGCAACCCAGCAGCACCCCAGCTGCTCTGCCCCAGGCGTCCCCAAGTCAGCTTCTGCTGAAACTGACCAGCGCTGACTACAGAAGCCTGAGGCAGAGTTGCTCTGCCCCAGGCTTCCTGGAATCAGCTGCTGATCAGTTTCAGCAGCAGCTGACTTGGGGACGCTTGGGGTTCTTAAGTTGATTCTGTATGTAAGTCAGAACTGGCGGTCAGTTTCAGCAGCGGCTGAATCTGGACGCCAGTTCCGACTTACATACAGATTCAACTTAAGAACAAACCTACAGTCCCTATCTTGTACGTAACCCGGGGACTGCCTGTATATAGCTAATTGGAGTCCTAATCACTTCAACAGCTTAACTAAGAAACCCTTGCCCTCTACTGAAATTCCCCCGAAATTCAGTCACTTCTAAACCGAAAGCACGCACTGTTTATCAGCCGACAGCAATGCTACAGAGTCTGGGAATGGAATTTAAGATCACAAAATCCAACCACAGTTTCAGGGGGAATTTAGGGAGGCAGTAACCCAAATACAAGTGTGACCTGTAGAATCGTAGAATCAGAGCTGGAAGAGACCTCAGGAGGTCATCAAGCCCAGCCCCCTCCCAAGGCAGGACCAATCCCAAATAAATCAACCCAGCAAGTGCCATGTCAAACAGAGACTTAAAAACCTCTAGGGATGGAGATTCCACCACCTCCCTAGGGAACCCATCCCAGTGCTTCACCATCCTCTTAGTGAAATAGTTTTTCCTAATGTCCAGCCTAGACCTCCCCCACTGTAACTTGAGACCATTGCTCCTTGTTCTGCCATCTGTCACTAATGAGAACAGCCTCTCTCCATCCTCTTTGGAACCCCCTTCAGGAAGTTGAAGGCTGCTACCAAATCCCCGCTCACTCTTCTCTTCTACAGACTAAACAAACCCAAATCCTTCAGTCTCTCCTCATGGGTCATGAGTTCCAGTTCCCTATCATTTTGGTCGCCCTCCGCTGGACCCTCTCCAATGAGTCCACATCGTTTCTATAGCGGGGAGCCCAGAACTGGACACAATACTCCAAGTGTGGCCTCACCAGAGCCGAATAAAGGGGAATCATCACATCTCTGGATCTGCTGGCAATGCTCCTCCTAATATGCCATTAGCCTTCTTGGCTACAAGGGCACACTGTTGACTCATATCTAGCTTCTCATCCACTGTAATCCCCAGGTCCTTTTCTGCACAACTACTACTTAGCCATTCGGTCCCCAGACTGTAACAATGCAAGGGATTCTTCCATCTCTACATTTGTCCTTCTTGAACCTCATCAGATTTCTTTACCTGGCTCTCTCAAGTGTGTACGTTAAGCCTCAGCTAAAAGACACAGCTAAGATCTAGTCAACATTGGAACTCACAGGTTAATTTAAGGCTCACTCTGGGGGGGAGGGAGGTGGGAGCCTTGAGTGAATATGCATGTTTTTCCATGCGTGATTTTTTAAAAAAGGAACATTAGAGGCAACACCTGTTTAAACAGATTTCTGAATATTCAAGTTTAAACCTTCAAGTTGGTTTGTGGGTTTTCAGTCTAATATATAAACAGCCCTGACCCCTACACTCACACTACCTCATTCACCAAATTGATTTTTCATCTGAACCCATGTGGTTGATTGCAGATTAAACAAGCAAACAGGCAACTTCCTTCAGAGGCCCTGGAGCAGAGAACATCCTGCACAAAGTGGCTTCTTTGAACCCGAGAAGCCATTTAAGTTTAAAATAGCATAACAAGAGAGCACACATTAGAAACAATATTTATAGGAGGAAGAAGCTTTATGCAACAGAATGACCACGGAGAGCATGCTAAAAGTTGCAAGGGACTGGGAGACCCGAGCCAATGTTTTGTTCAATAACCCTACTTGGCCATTTTAATCCTTAGTCTTGAAATAGACACTTCCAAGTCATTTCCATAGCAAATCCACACATAGAAGCCATCAGAAGGGCCACACTGGTTCAGACCAAAAGTCCATCCAGCCCAGTAGTCTGTCTTCCAACAGTAGCCAATGCCAGATGCCTCAGAGGGAATGAGCAGAACAGGTGATCAAGGGACCCATCACCCGTCACTCATTTCCAGTTTTCAAACAAACTAACTTTAGGACACCATTGCTACCTATCCTAGCCAATAGCCATGGATTGACCTATCCTCCTTGAATTTATCTAACCAAGACCAGAGAAAGCACCTTTCTGAAAGGAGTGCACCCTTCTGTATACCTGAACCAATCCAAAGTAGCAGAGAAAGATCATAGTGCATCCAACTCAAATGGGACAAGCAAGTGCTACGCAGCCTTCCCTGAGGAATCTTAACTGGCACCGAAGCCCTATACTTAACAAAAAGCATTGGAGGTTTAATCCTTCTTACTATTTCTTAAGTCTGCCACTTGACTGTCCTCTTTACACTGTGACCTCTACTGCTGTAATGTGCAGAACAAGGTTTAAAAAAAAGCACAAGCATCCTTAGGATTTTAAGTTGAGAAATCTTGTTTCTAGGTTAGCAGGCAAGGCAGGACATAATATCTTCCAGCAAGTCTCACAGAGGGATTATTTCCAATTAAGGGAGTGACAGGCATGTCACACCAACATGCACTTCAAAGTTAGATGACTAGAACCAAGTTTTTGAGTCAATTCCCAACTTTCTAGGTCTTAAACAATTTTACCAATAAGGACAAGCTCCAATCCCATTTTCCATGTAGGATCAGGCCCTCCTGCTTCATATATTCCCAGCTGAGAAGTATTTTTATCAGTTTTTAACTGGAAAGAGATAAACTTACGTAACTTTTAGATATGTTAGGTCACCTTTCTAGCAGGCTAGATGAGGGCTTGGAAAAGAAAACGTGTGTGTTTCAAATGTCCACAGGAACATGAAAAAGTGGTTAAGGGATGGGCTTAGATGGGGGCACCACAATTTTTAAACACTCTGTTTTGGTCTTACAACATCACATGAATCACCATTTGCATTAGGGATGTAAGCCACTACTCAAGAAGCCAACTACCTGAGAAGCTTGGGCTTATCAGGTAGTTGAGTCACTACTACACACCTCCCCCCTCCCCTTGCTGACTCTGTAGCAGAGGCAGTAAGGGATGGGAGGGAGCTGGAGCTGGTGCAGTCAGCTTAAAAGCTGGCTACCCCTAGCACCATCTCCGCGGTGCGGGGGAGGGAAGAAGTAGAGGGGCAAGGGAGGCAGAGCCATCCCAGCTCGCCCCACCCCTAGGAGCTACCCCCACTGCAGCTCTGCATTTTAGATATAATAGCACCGGGATGCCAGGATGCCTGGCTCCTACTACATTTAAACTGCAAAGCTGCAGTGAGGGAAAGCAAGCTCCCACCATTAACTACTTGAAGCAAAATGCAGGACAACGTAGCACTTTAAAGACTAACAAGATGGTTTATTAGATGATGAGCTTTCGTGGGCCAGACCCCTGAGGAAGTGGGTCTGGCCCACGAAAGCTCATCATCTAATAAACCATCTTGTTAGTCTTTAAAGTGCTACATTGTCCTGCATTTTGCTTCAACTACCCCAGACTAACACGGCTACATTTCTATCATTAACTACTTAACATCCTTAATTTGCATTAGCACCTAAAAGCCCCTGCCAAGATGAAAACCCCCCCGTGCTAGACACCATACAGATGCGTGTACGTGCACACAGAGCAGAGCCCCTGCCTGCAGAGTTTCTAACCTACCTTACCTAGAGAGAAAGGATGGAACAAAGGAAGCTCTTCCAGAGGTCTTGAGCAAGAAAGATTAAACGATCTGACCATCTTCCCACTCTCTTGGTTCTGCCACAGAACATTCATCTCCAGGGTCCTGGTTCAGAGCTTTACTCCACAACCACTCTTTCTAAAAAAATCCATGTTGGATTCTAACATTAAGCACAGTTAGTAAAAGAGCTTTTAAAATCTAGGGATGTAATAGTATAGTCAAGTAACCAGTACGCAAAAGCTTATAGGTTATGCTATAGACCATGCACATTTCCTCTCCCCCGCCCCACACACACACACACACCTCTCCTGCCAATAAATGTATAGCAAGCTAGCCAGCAGCCTCTCTCAGTCCTGGCTTGCAATGAGTCCAGGACCTACCCCCACTGCAGTTCTAAATGTAAACTGTTATTACGAGGTAGACAGGTAGGCAGCCTGGCTCAGTTCCGGCTTACACTGGGTCCAGAAGCTCTGACACACACCCCTAACAGCGGCAACTGTCACCCCTGTATCAGAGGCAGCAGTACAGGGTGACAGGTCCATGAAAGGAGCGGATTTTTAAACTGGCTCCTCTTGTGGACCAGCTCTCACCTGACACCCTGCGCTACTGCCTCTGTAACAGAGGGAGCAGCAGGGCTCCTTGGGAGTAGGGCCACAGTGCTCTGGCTGCCAGCCCCACCCCGGAGGACAATAGAATATCCAAGTAGGAGTAGCCAATAAGAATTCATGAGATTGCCCGGCTATTCAATTAACTGATATTTAACATCCCTATTAAAATCCATGAGTGTGTCTGCATTGCAAGGCTTTAAGGACCTACGCTTGTTTGATGGCAGTACATTTGAAAAAAAATCCACTCGGGTTTCCAGATTGGTCAACAAATTTCAGATATTGTTCTGATTAAGATGAGGCATTTCACCTAGTTTTCAGGTCACTGCGTTTGAGGAAAGCAGCAGGCAAAAGGAACAGACAAAACTGAGAATATTTTTACCACATTCTTGGCATCCGCTTGTGTTACTAGCTTTTGGAGGAGGTGGTGTTGTTCCTCTGTCCATAATACTTAGAGGCTTTCCCTCACTAGAAAAACCACACTGTTTATTTTTAAACTGAACGTCCCTTTAAAAGAAGCCACAGGTTTGAAGTACGGGAGGAAAGTGCTTTCTCACTACTGCTTTCCAAGTACTTTTCCCAACTTAAAATACAATATGGCCTCAAACTCCATCCTTCCTTAAACTACAGACAGCTCTGAATACAAACAGCCTATTACAGGGTAGGATGAACCCAGACTTGAAGAGTTTAAGAAAACCAACTGTTTTAGCAGCTACGCTCAAATCAGATTAGTCCCAAAGGATTTCAGATAAAGAAAGGAGCAAGGTCCAAGGGAAGTGGCATATGCTACCCAGGCTCTGTTGCTCCCTCTATTTGTACTGGTTTTTTTTCATTGCTCTTCAGAAACGTAGATATTTATGTGGTCCCAGCATTTGGTAGCCAAGTGCATACCAAATATTTATTAAAAAGATTCTTTAACTCTTCCTTGTAAATCTTTCTAGAAATAGCTGGGTAAGTTGACAGAATTGATCATTTGTTGTCAGCTGACTTGAGTGCATATCTGCATTACCAAGTTCAGTTGCCAGAAAGTGCCTTTTGATGACAAAACTGCTGGAGTGTACAAACATGACTTCCGCGTGAATAACGCCCAGTTTCGTCAAAAAAAACATGCACCTCCACGAGGGACTTGTTTCTTTTCCCTCTCTCTTCACTGTCAAACATGTGGTGTGGATACAGGGAAGGGTTCCCCCTCCCCACATTTATTGCCCACCCCATAGTTTCCCAAATGCCTCAAGCAGCCACTCTGGTCAGCACTTTGAACTCTGCTGCCCTGCAGCCAGGTACACAGCAATCCACCTCTCCACCGTGCAAGTCCCATGAATTTTACATTCCATTTCCTGCTGGCTGGCTCAGCATGGAGTGGTGTCTCGGCACCTTCCCAGCTGACCATGGCTGGATACCACTCTAAATGCTTTCCAGCTTGGCCCATGAGCGTATGGGTACAGGAGTCTGTGCAGTCTCAGCTGCAAGTGATCTACCACAGTGGTCACCAAAGAGTAGATCAGGATCTACCCGTAGATCTTGGGGCCTCTGACAGGTGATACTGACTGGTTTGGCCGGGAAACTATCAAGTGCTGGCACTTCAGTTGCCCCTCCACCCACTGTCATGCTGCTCCTGCCCTCTGCCTTGGAGCTGTCCCTTGGGAGCCTCCTGCTCCCTGTGCAGGGTGTGGAAAGGAGAAAGGTTGCTGCTATCAGGGTGTCCCTCCTCCCCCCAATCCTGTACACCGTCTCCACACAGAGAGAAGGGAATGGAGGGAGCTTGGCAATACAAATCTCTGTCACACACAGTGTGTGTGTCTGTCAGTCTCTCAAACACACACTGTCCTTTCCCCTCATCTCCAGACCTGACGCTCCCCAGTTTACTACTTTTACTGTTTGCAAAGTGGGTTAGTTTTGGTTTTTGACTGGTCTGTGCATTTCCTCACTTTCATTTCTCTCTTACACTTGAATTTAATTCTTTAAGCAGTGAGTTCTAAAGTGCCTGTCATGTCTGGAATAATGTTCCCTGTAGCAATTGTGCTCCTGGAAGTGGCTAGCACATCCCTGCAGCCCCTGAGAAAGTCACAGCAGGGGGTCCTTGCCTGCAGACACCACTGCTGCAGCTCCCATTGATCAATAACAGACAACTGTGGCCAGCAGAGGCTGTGGGGTCAGTGCCTGTGGATGAGCATCAGCCACAACTGTACATGCCAGGGGCTTTCATGAGTGCAGGGTGGGAGCAAGCCTGCCTTAGCTCCACTACTCCATCTCTGGAGCAGCTGTCTGGCCACTTCCAGGGTGGGCATCCATGGTGGGCAAGACTCAAACACAACCAAGCAAATGCTCTATCCCCAATCTACTCCAGAGCCCACCACAACTCTGTACCTTCAGGGCTTCCCTTATCCTGCCTTCCTAATGTGGGAGCCAGCTCTATCTCCGGGGCAGATTGTATTGGCTATCTGGCTGCTCTGAGGTGGGGGGACCTGAGTCCACTAGTGAGCAAGCTGCTTCCCCCTCCCCCAAACAGCGGGCGCGTTTCCTGAACAGCTGGGTCTGTCGCACACCAGCAACGTCCTTCCCATGATGCCTTCCTATGTTTGGGGCGGGAGGGGGTGCCAAAGGGAGGGGTAGGAGTCCCAGGACTGTGCCAGCTCCTACTCTTCTGCTCCCCGTGCAGGAAGGCAGCAGGGGAAGGAAGTCTCTGGTGTGCAACAGACCCGGCTGTTCAGGAAACGTACTGGCTGTTGGGGGAGGGGGAAGCAGCGCACATGCTTCCTGAGACCCGGGCTTGGCATTCAGCTGCAATATCCCCAGGTATTGGCACAAGCTGTCCCTGTCCCTTCCTCCTAGCCAGACTCCCCCAGCCCGAGTCCCCTGCCCCAGCACAGGCCACATTAGTGAGACTTTGGGGGTTTTGGAGGGTTGTTTTTTTTACCATCTCACTTGTGCGGCCCCAACTGACTTTTCTGTGGGCCATTGACCCCTGACTCAAAACAGGTTCCCCACCCCTCATAAATAAAGACAATGCTGAAACCTTTTGTGTTTGACATAATATTTTATTTAAAATGAAGCCTGGCCAATATGCCCCCAATTGGGAACAAGTCCCCATCTTGCTGCAACATCATAACAACCCCGCACCTCCCTCAGACCCAAAATCATACACTGGAATCCCCTGTCCTCAGCCTGTCATCTCCAAACTTCTGCACCCCACATCCTCAGTCTTCTGCCACAACACTCCTGCACCATCCACACACCACAAATCTGTGTCCTGAATGCATCATACTCCCAACCTCCTTGCCCTGAGCCCCTCACATACACAACCCAAACTCCTGCACCCTCATATCCACACACCCGTGGCTTGCTCAGCACCCCAACCCTTCATTTGACCCTAATACTCCCCAGCCAGGAACCCCCTCCCCAAGCCAGCATCCCCTTCCCCACCTCCTCCTGCATCCAAATTGCCTTCCAGAGCTTGCTCCTCTCACCCCTTCATACCCAAATCCTTCTCACCCCAGAGCCCACACCTCCTGTCCCAACCTAGTGTATAAGGGCTGGGGACAGCCAATGATGGAGAGGAGGGGGACAGAGAAGGTGGGGCCTCAAGCAAGGGGTGGGGTCTTGGGGAAGGGACGGAGTCAATCTTGGCTTGTCCTGACATTTAAAAAGTGATCTTGGATGTAAAAAGGTTGGAGACCTCATTATTTACCCCTTTCTCTAGATCAGTGGCGGCAACATTTGCAGATGATACCAAACGGCTTAAGGTAGTTAAGACCAAAGCAGACTGAAGGGCTTCAAAAAGATCTCACCAAACTAAGTGTTTGGGCAACAAAACGGCCAAATGAAATGTAATGTTGATGAATGTAAATAAATGGAAAAATAATCCCAACTATATATACACAATATGATGGGGACTAATCTGGCTACAACTATTCAAGAGAAAGATCTTCGAGTCATTGTGGCTAGTTCTCTGAAAACATCCATGCAGTGGCAGTCAAAAAAGCAAACAATGTTAGAAGTCATTTAAAAAGGGAGAGCGAATGAGACAGAAAATATCTTATTGCCTCTATACAAATCCATGGTATGCCCACATCTTGAATACTGCATATGGATGTGGTCGCCTCATCTGAAAAAAGATATACCGGTATTGGAAAAGGACAACAAAAAAGATGTGGGGTTTGGAACGGGCCCGATATGAAGAGATTAAAAAGACTTGGACTTTTCAGCTTAGAAAAGAGGAAACTAAGGGAGGGATATGATAGAGGTCTATAAAATCATGACTAGCATGGAAACAGTGAATAAGAAAAAGTTCTTTACTTATTCCCACAATATAAGAACTACAGGTCACCAAACGAAATTAATAGGCAGCAGATTTAAAAACAAACAAAAGGGAAGTTTCTTCACGCAGCACAGTGTCAACCCGTGGAACTCCTTGCCAGAGGATGTGGTGAAGGCTAGAACTTTAACAGGGCTCAAAAGAGAGCTAGAGAGAGTCATGGAGGTTAGGTCCATCAATGGCTATTAGCCAGGATGGGTAGGAATGGTGTCCCTAGCCTCTGTTTCTCTGGAGGTGGGTGACAGAGGAGATCACATGAGGATTATCGGTTATGTTCCCTCCCCCTTGGGCATCTCGTATTGGCCACTGTTGGTAGACAGTGGATACTGGGCTAGATGGACCTTTTAACTGACCCAGCATGGCCGTTCTTATGACTATTAAATTAACCAATATTTAACACCCCTAGTATTGAGCCCACCACCCTATGCTCCAAAGGCTGATGCCCTATTCCTGAGTTCACTGCATAACCCACCCCCACCTTCCTACCTTCAGGGAGTTCCTGATCCTGCCTTCCTAGTGCGGGAGCCTGCTCCATGCTTGGGGCAGCTGGTGTTGGCTCTCTGGCCTCTCCCAGGGTAGACGGGACTCAAGCCCCCAACCCTATGCTCCTCAAGCAAATGCCCTATCCCCAAGGCCTCTCCAGAACAGACCCCACCCTCCCTACCTTCAGGGCATCCCCTCCCACATTCCGAACCCTTTGGCCCAAGACCAGAGCCTGCACCCTAAACCCCTTCCCCAGCCTGGTGAAAGTGAATGAGATTTGTGGAGGAAGGGGGATGGAGTGAGCAGGGTGAGGCCTGGGAGAAGGGATGGAGCATGGGGAGGGCCTCAGAGAAGGGGGGGGGGGGGGAGGGAAGCCGGGCAAGGGTATTTGAGACAGATCTTACATTGCACTGAAATTGAAAAAGTCATCTTGTGGTTAAAAAGGTTGGAGGCCACTAACCTAGAGGAATTGGGACACATGAACATATTTTGCAAAGCTTGAATGTAAAGGGCTATGAGCAGGACACGCCACAATGAAGAATGAAGATAAAGCAAGATAAAGGAGCTGAGGTCTCATATCATAAGGTGGAAGGGGCAAACAGTCGCTCCAATGCTGCACCCAAGATCTGCCAATTTTATAAGCAGCTATTGGTGGCAACCCCACCACCACCACCACGAGCCCCATGGATACTTCAGAGAGCACAGAGTCAGCAGAAAATAACCTAACCCGGTGAACAAAAGAGGAAAGCTAGTTAAGGATTGGGGCACCTTAAGAAAGCAGCCAGGAACTGTTCTCCACTCCTGAGGTGCAGCGCCAATCTCAGCAGCTGCTCCTTGGGGAGCAGGAGAGGAAATGCAGGGTAGGTGGCTGAGGCTTGGACAGAGCAGGGCACAGAAAAGTGGGAGGCTGGCTATGTTTCTGTGAGCTGGACACAGCCCACTATAGCTAACTGATGGGCCCAAGCAGGATGTTGATGCACCCTAAGGTGTCAATGGACTCCTGCCGAGACACTCGGGAAACTTTGCTGAGGAACTTCTTCATTTTCCTGTCACAGGTTCCATGACAGTGCCACCGTGTTTCTCCACCCACAGTAGGGAGCTGCAAGCAGCCGTACATGCGGAGGCACAGGTAAACACAGCATCAGCATCCCACCAGGGCTGAACGTGGTGAACCATGTCCGGCCCATGGACTGCTTATTGCTCACCATGACGTAACACCTGGGATACATTTGTGCTGGATCCGACCCCAAAGTCCTGGTCAGGAAGAAGAGGGGACTTGGCAAAGACTGAGTTTTGTACAGCACCTGACGCAATAGGGCCCAAATTCACATCTGGGGCTGCCCAACACTACTCTATATCCTGCAGCCTCCTGACAAGCCTTCCCCGTGAACCATCTCCCTCCAGTGGGTGCCCCCAAGAGAACCGTCTCTGGAGAGGCCTGGTAGAGACATTTAACAACAGCCACACGAGACAGTGTGACCTGGCCCTGCTAGAGGAAAAGGCAGCTGTGGCATAGGAGACCTCACTAGCCAGACACAGGCTCGGCTGCCTGCAACGAGAAGGAGCAAAAAAGCAAAAGCAGCGAGCAATTATTTCCCCAAACCACCCTGAAGCAGCAGTTTCTGCCGTCAAGCTCTAAAGCACAGGGCTGCCTAAGCAAGCAGTGGGGAGCAGATTTGGGTCTATTTTCCTTGCTCTCGTTATTTACCAAGAGCCACTTCCCTGCCAGCCGAGGGCCAGCTATATCGGGCCACTCACCAACCATGTTTTTCTTCTGGCTTCCTGCCATTTTCATTTACAGCCGCTCCCCGAGTTGCGAACGGTGAAGTTACGACCATTCGCACTTACGACCAAAGTTCACATGGAGCAGTCGTAAAAGCGGTCCCCGAGTTACGAACGCGACCTGCGCTTACGAACGGCACAGTCGCATGTAACTCAATGGGGTCCAAATTACGAACGCATCGAGTTACGGCCAAATGTTTGGTCTGTAACTCGTTCGTAACTCAGAGAGAGGCTGTATTTCTTAGGGCAAAAAGAACCGTACAAAGCGTCTTGCCAAAGTGCCTGTGCCCACTCATTGATCCTCCTTCCCAGGTTGCGTCTCGCAGGACATATGAAGCAAAGAGACTGTTGGAAAGGGACCTCCCCAGAAACTCGACAAGAGCACTGGAGTCCGAAAGCAAGTCTAGGTCATGTACCATTCTGCCAATTAATGATGCCGGGATCAAAAAGGCACATAGGCGGGCTGCAGATGGAATAGGGTGAAAGCTGCTAGCATCCAATAATTGAGTCCTGTTTCCTCTTTACACTAAGAAGTGAGGTGTGGTTGAGTGATACCCAATGTGGGGAAGTGTGAAATAGAATAATTTCTCTGAAAAGCTGCTCCACAAGCCACAACTGTATTTTCTTTTGCCCCTATGCATACCTATGCACCCCTTCCTTCCCCACACTCACCATGTTAACAAGGTCTGCAGAGATGTGTGCCTTGCAAGGACCAGTGGGAAAGCGAATGGATATGTTGCAAAAGGCGCTTGTAAGTGAAATGTTACAGTGTTGAGTTGGAATGTAAACCATCCCTCTCTCTTATGCATTGTTTTAGGCAGCAGAGACCCTGCAGACACACGGGCCTTCCCCAGCTGACAGGCTGCGCCATAAGAAAGACTCAAATGCAACAGGGAGGATTTAGTGAGCAAAGTGATCAAGCATTTCTCCAGAGGCCAAGGAGCAGGACCACCACTGGGTAACAGAAAGGCAGGATAGGAAAGATGCCACTGATCACATGATCAAGGTCACGGAGGAGCAAACCAAAATGCTCAAGCCTTCAATCAAACTGCAGAGAGCTGATCCAGGCTCGACCACCTCTGCAGCGCACACAAAATTCTTTGTCCAGCACATACTATGCCCACACATTCCTTTTCACTCTCTGGGAAGCCTCAATTTCCCCAGCATTCCACTGCCTCTCACAACCTTGGCTACAATAATTGGACCTACACACAGATGTCAGGTTTTACCCTTTCCCAGACCCTCCCTTACCAGCATACATTAGTGCTGTGGTGCATTTCACTGTAATTTGTCTTGATGGATAAAGGCAAAGTTGAATGGTACAATAATTTTATTTTCTATTCATCTACAGCAATCAACTTGGTCCCAGGTTCAAGTATTTTCTTGCATGGATACATGTTACATGGGATGTTAAATGTGATGCAGCAGGGAAGCAGCCACAAGAGGTAGGTTTCAGTTCCCCTCACTGTCAAAGTGCTTCCTCAAAGCCTCCCTGATGTTAACAGCAGCCCACTGGGCTCCTCTGATAACCCTAGTGATCCACTGCTCAAACTCTGCAGCCAAGCACTGTGCCTCAGTGTTCCACACCTGAGCAAACGCTTCATCCTTAGAGCCACACAGATTATGGGAAGTGCAGCACACTGCTATAACCATGGAAATATTGTCCTCTGCGAGGTCCAGCCTGCCATAGTAACACCTCCATCTCCCTTTCAATCTGCCAAATGCACACTCCACAGTCATGCAGCACTGGCTAAGCTTGCTGTTGAAAAGTTCCTTACTGCTATCTGGGTGCCCCATGTAACATATCATGAGCCATAGTTCTAAGGCAGTAGTCCCAAACGCGGTGCCCGCAGGTGCCATGGTGCCCGCCGGGCCATTTATGTGCACCCATGGAGCAATCTGGGTTGGCCCCGCCCCCGGGCGTGTGGCAGGTGCCAGCCCCAGGTGCATGGGCGGCCCCTGCCCCGGGGTCGCGGCACATGCCGGTGTCGGCCCCAGGCGCGCGGCGCATGCTTGGCCACGCCCCCAGGCCTGTGGCCTATGAGTGGCCCCGCCCCAGGTGCCCGGCAGCCCCAAAACGTTGGGGACCACTGTTCTAAGGCAAGGGTGGACAAGACAGCCTCTGTGGGCTAGATCCAGCCCTCCAAGCCCTTAGATTGGGCTCACAACCGCTTCCCTGCCCCCCAGCCAATCAAGACCTGGGGATGGGGGAGCATACCAAGTCTCCTTCCCCGCCTTCTCCTCCCAGCAAAGGCCTGCAGCACCAGAGGGAACCACCAGCTCTTTTCAACAGCTGGCAAATCTCCCTAGGCCAGGGGTGCCCAAACTTTTTTCAAAGAGGGCCAGATTTGATGAAGTGAACAAGCGTGAGGGCCGACCATTTTGCCTGACATTCTTTGAACCATTAAAATTAAATGCAAATTAACTATTTTATGCAAAGTTTATTGCAAACGGCATACTTTTCATTTCATCACATGGATGACAAATCTAAACAGGTGTTAAATCACTCTGCCTTTCATATCTGAAGGCCAGATGAAAAAAAAATCCAGGAAGCTGAAATATATGTCAGGAACATTGTAAAGTACATTACATATTATTGGTAATAAAGGTTGTCTGTCAACTTTTAAGTTCAAAAAATATGAACAGGAACATAACACCAAGTATACATGTTGTGTCCAAATATATTTATAACTGATTTAGACCAACTGACATTAACTGAGATTTTACAATGTATTCATCTCAATACATATGGATTCGTTGGGGGCCATAAAAGATAGATATTGCCAAATTACCTGTGGGGCCGTATTAAACCGGAACACGGGCCGCAATTGGCCCGCGGGCCGGACTTTGGACATGCCTGCCCTAGGCACTGCGCACCCATGGCAGGGCAGAGGGACAAAGACTTCATGCACGCTCTCCTTCCAGGGCAGCCCACAACCACTTCTGAAATTCATGAAGTGCCCCCCTCCTTCAAAAATTATTGCCCACCGCTGCTCTAAGGGGGAAGCTGGGTCACTCAGGATTACTGTACACATTTCTACATCCCCCACTGTAATCCTGGGGTCTGGAAAGAAAGTCCCTGCCTGCAGTTTTCTGTACAGGCCAGTGTTCCTGAAGATGCATGTGTCATGCGCCTTTCCAGATCAACCCACTTGCAGCAAAGCAGCCACAAAAGTCAACTTCCCCACTTCAAAATGATTTGTAACCAACTGGTAGCCTCTGGAGGTGCCAGCTTCCAGACAGCAATTGTAACATGCTTCTCTACAGAGAGGGCAGCTCTCATTCTGGTATCCTTGACCCACAATTGGGGACCAACTCAGCACAGAGGGTTGCTTCACGCATGCTAAAGTTGTGTAGCCACTATTCTTCATCATACACCTGCAGGACAATATGATTGAACTCATCAGTGCTGGTTTCCCCAGCACAAAAGTACTGCTGCTCTGAGTGCTGATCACGACAGGTTGCTCATGTCCATCTCCTGCAGAATGTCAACTACCCGCGAGCCTTCTTCCTATCAGTAATTTCAAGAGTCACTTCGCTGAAATGCATGATGTCCTCACCACACTAACCAGAGCATAGGACAGGGATGTAGAAGTCTGGTTAACAGATTAACTGATTAGGCAGGCTCCCACTACTGGTCCCACCCCCAGCCCACACACGAGGCAGCCAGCTCCCAACCCTTGCAGGGATGGAGTAGCCATCTGCCCGTGGTGGGCCGCTGCTCCCAGGTACTGGTTAGCCAGTTACTCATTTACAGGACTATCATAGGAGAGAAGTGCAGAATCCATGCTCACAGCAAAGAATGGCAATACCCCCCTCACCCCACTTCTTTCCCTTTTTTTTTTTTTAAGGGAAACTTCTGGCTCAATATTTTCTGATCCCTTCCTGCCAACTGCCAAGTATGCATTGCAGTAGAAAGCACTGCTGTCTTACTTTAACCAGGCCATTTCTCACACCATAGGAAGGTGGATGAGTACCAGCTCAGAGAGCAGTCCTTAGGGAAGCGAGTGTATAAATAGTTTGAGGACATAATGTAGGCTCCTCCTCTGTTAAACAGGAAAGAGGTCATCTCATTCTGAGCACGATTCCCATTAAAAGTGACAAGGAGTCCTGCAGCACCTTATAGACTAACAGATGTTGTTAAGAGTGTTAACAGCAACCAGTTAACCAGCACCCGGGAGCAGCCCACCACAGGTAGAGGGCCACTCCAGACCTGCACAGGGCCACCATCTCTGCCAGAGCAGCCCTCCCCTGTTTACCCGGTTGGCTGGTTAAACAAGATTTTACATCCCTAATTCACACCTCACTGACCTCCTTAAGGACAGGCACAGACCCTGGGGCTGGAGCATCCAAGGGAGGAAAAAAGCCACAGTGGCTGCTAAACACCCTGCTGATCAGCTCCTCCCCATCCCACCACCTCTGATCTGCTGTTCAGCAGCCTGCAGGAGGCACTGGGAATGAGTGGGAGCTGCGGGGTAAGAAAAGGCAGGGGGAAGAAGCTCAACAGGCCAGGAAGAGCCAGGGTAAAGCAGGGGCATGGAGGAGAGGGGTTGAGTAGGCATAAGATGTGGGTCCAAGCGGGGGTTAAGCACCGTGCCCCATGCATCCAGGAAGCTGGTGCCTCTGTCCCTAGCAATCCAGCATTTGACCCCTTCTAGAAGACTGAAGACTTCCCTTCTCTCACTCAAGCCAACATCCCAATCCACATTTTCCTCCCTTCTACAGGAAGCTCTATCAGCTTCTCCACAGAGCGATAGAAATTAGATGTTAAAGATTTATTTTTCTGGCACTAGTTGAAAAAGGAAACTTCTCAGCAATTCTTCCAGTTTCATTTCATCTTTCTTGGACATGGGGGATCAGAATGATAGTCTTCCAAATAAGGTCTTACAGGAGTATTGTAGAACAGCATTAATACTTCTCTCTCCCTCTACTGAAAACACCTTATCTGATGCATCCTAGGATCACGTTTGCCTTTTTCCACAGCTACACCACTACAACGGTCACTCTGTGACCAACCCATACACCTAGGACTTTGCTTCCAACTCATCTGCTACAAGCTTGTAGCTCAAGTTATTAATAGATCAGAAGTGCATGTGCTTAAACCTTAATTCTAACACATTTCTGTTACTGCATTTTCAAGGTGAGGCAGATATTCCTGTAGAATACTCCAATCCTCCTCTGTTAACAATTCCTCCCAACTTTGTACTATCTACAAATTATCGCTCCTACTTTTTGTGCCAAATAATTCATAAAAATATTCAATAAGTCTGGTCCCAAAACTAATCTTTAGGGACATCTACTAGCCATCTCCCTCCAGTTTGAAAGTTTACCTTTCAGCACAATCCATTGCCTTTTCCTTTTCAGTCAGTTCTTAATCCATTTTACAATTTGTGTACTAATCCCTCACCTTCTGTAACTAATAAGTGTCCTATGTGGTATATGAAATCTTTTACTGAAGTCCAGGTGTAGTGGATACACCTTGCATTTTCCTGGTAAAAAACGGACCCACTTTCTTACACTATCAAATTTGAATGGCAGAAGCTACCTTTGGTAAATCCATGTAACATTACACTCCCTTTTCTGTTCACCTCCATAAATTTAATCATCTGGTTCTTCATAATGTGTTCCCAACTCTTGCATATTATTGAGGTTAGATTAACCAGTGTAATTGCTCAGATCACTTTTTCATCTTTACTTAAATACTGGTAAAATGTTTAGCTGTTCTTCAACCTATAATACCATCCCCGAATAGATAAGTGTATAAAAAAATCCTTGCCACTCAACTGGCAATCTTGTGCCAGATTTTTTCAGTATTCTGTGATAGAAATTACCCAGTCCCACACTTCGAGCACATCACACTTGGAATTCTCCTTCTGCCTCAAATGTTGTAATTTCTGTTTTGACATGCTCATCATCTCCATCAGCTGTCTTGCCTTCATGCCCTTCTATATTAACATCCTTATTGAAAACCAAGGGAAAGTATTCATGTAAGTTTTGTATCATACCTAGATTATCTCAATCTCCTTTTCACTCACTGCATAGCAGCTAAACCTCATCCCTCCTTATTAACTTTTTATTTAGAAAACTAAGCTTTTTATTCTTTATTTTTCAGCTTGACTTCTACCAAATCTCACGTTATTACTACATTTTCTCATCTCCAAGATGTGGCTTTCTTTGCTGATCAACCTCCTTGTTCACTCCCTAAAAGCTCTCTGCTTATTCTTCATTTTTCTGAAGTAGTTATTCATCCAGCTGTGTCTGGAGCCTTTCCCTAAAGTTCTCTCTCAGCTTAGAATTCAAATTGCCGAGAGTTTTTTATACTGTTGATTTAAAGAAATTCCAAACCACATCCAAATTTAAGTTTGAGAGCTTCAAGTCCAGCTGACTTTTTAACTAATTCCCTTAATCTCCTGAAGTCTGACCACTGGAAATTAAAAACTGTAGCTACCACCTGGTTTTGATGATTCAGTTGAAATTAAATGAGGTAACCATGAATTGAGTGATCACAAGTTTATTTCTCATTACTAGCTCTTTTGTAACATCCTCATTACTTACCAAAATGGGAGCACTGGCTCCTGCTCCCTCCCACGCACCGTGCTGCCTCCGAGTAGCAAATCCAAGTAGTCGACTACTTTTTACATCCCTATTTCACACGTTCATCTTTCCAAAATGTAGTCCTCTACCAAACACGAAAGCACAAGCCCCTACCATTTAATCATCTTTAGTAGCATAGGACCTGCATCATACTGGTGAACAATTCTTATTGAATCAAGGTGTAAATAATGGATATACACTATTCAGTGCAATAGGCATAGGTGGCACTTTACAGACAATTAATGGCTTGAGTGCTTACAGAGATCTTTTTAGGATCCCATTTCCCTATAATGCACTAGCGTGCAAAAAGCAAACTATGTTTTGCAGATGACAAAAGGAACATCAAGCAGACAACCCCCCGTACACGCCACATGACTGCAAGCTACATCTTTCTGTTGTGGAAACGCCATTTCCCTGATTTAAAGCATGACAAGCATGCAGTGTGGCCACGTGGTCAAGACATGAGACTGGATGACACTGATTAGGAGTATTAACTCAGGTAAGTCTCATGAACTCTTTGCACCTCAGTTTACCCCATCTATAAACATAAGGTAAGAACCTGATCATGGATGCAAATGACAAGTGAAGTATTTAGAACTTTATTCATCCACTACTGAAATGAAGCAGGACAGCTTCAGAAACACATAGCAACTCTACACAAGTTAACACATTGTAAGTGAAAGACTGTATCCAATTAAATATACTCCATAAGCACTTAGGAACTTCACTAAGAAACCAGGGTTAATATCTCAGAGGCCCAAATGAGCACTAGTAGTCAGAATCTCAGCTCTGTCATCTGAAAACAGCAGCACCTGATTCCAACATACCTCACTCCACACAGAATGATCTGCCCTACTTGTGAACACATTTTACCTGGTGGGACTTGTGCACCAACAGAAGTAATTTCTTCTTTCTGTGACCACAAAAAAACATGCATAGGGCATGGACAGTTGTCCCTCTCTTTTGCAGTTTCGCAGACTGCTAGCCTCCTAGAAAGGAGCAGTTCACTTCAGTAAGCAACAGTAAAAGCCAAGACTCTTCTGCACTTCAAGCTCCAAAAGTACAAAATGGCTCATCAAGCTTGAGATGTTCAGGAATGTTTAATTTTCTGGCTGTGAAGCCACTTCTGCATCAAGACTCTGCAGTGTTGCCATCCCAACTGAGAATTCAAAGTCTTCCCTTGATAGTGGACAGAAAAGGATTAGATACAATAGAATGTTCCCCTTTTGTAACCAGCAAGGACAAATCCAGGAGAACCGTCATGCATTACTGAACTCTGCTTATGACAAGTCCTTTTACTTCCTCCAGGAAAGACTAAGAACATTGCCTTCAGAGTTGGAGGCTACTTGTGAAACAACTAGCAGGGAACATGCAGAAAGAACAAGGTTCCATTTGCCCTAACTTCAGCTGCCATAACCAAAACCTTCCTGCAACCCAGATTTATCAAAGGCAGTTTGCCAAAAATCTATTTTCTGAGGCTTAATGATGAATTATATGGTGCATCACTCTTGTCCAGATGCTCATGTTGTATTTGAATCTGCAGCATCATTGGTTCATTTTCAGGATTGCAGGCCCTGAGATGAAAGCAGAGTGAAGCAGCAGTCTACTGAAATGACAGTATCTAATTGCTCAGATATCTCATGTTTGTTTACATGTGGCTTCAGTCCTGAAATTCCTACACACAACTCAGTGGCAAAATATGTCATGGCATGAAAATGAAAAAGCCATCAGAGAATCTTGCAAAACCAAACCCAGAAGCTAATGCAAGCACTTGGGAGAGAGTGGTCAGTTATTTCAGCACCATTGCACCCAACCCTAACAGCTTCAGTTTCAGCACGTGTCTTGCATTTTAACCAAATTGTCAGAACCAAAGGCAAAGTACAGCCATCTCCATGGCCCAGAAACCATCTTCTCAGTTATCCCTAGCCAATTATCTCCATTTATTTAAGATACTCTTCTTGCAGCCTTTGGTTAGAACAAGACCTGGTCTTCATTAGTGTCTGAAACACGCTTAGGGTGATTTAAGTGGTGAACTTGTGGGTTGCCAGTGGCATGAGACCAGAGACCCTTATGTAAGTTGTACTAATAGCAAGAGCATTAGCAAAAGGAAGCTCTTATAAAGGAATGTGATCTATTGAACAAAGCAAAGGACTTGTATCCTTACCTCCTGCCATAACTGAGCTTTGACAGACATCTGCCTCACTTTCCCCAGCTGTAATGCAAGACAGACAGCCATAGAAATGCTGTGAGACAAATGCATCTCCATTAATCATTAAACCCCCCCATTGTAAGTTCAATTTTCAACCTTCTATCAAAACCGAGTCACATCTTAGCCTTCCAAGAAAGAATTCTACCCAGGACTAAGGGCAAAGTGGACGAGAGAGAGAAAGAGTGTGAGTGAGTGAGTGAGTGAGTGAGTGAGTGAGTGAGTGAGTGAGTGAGTGCGCTTAAAACTTCAGAGAATTTCTATCCGAGTGCAAGGTGCTCATATTAAACTACTGTATTCTGGCTTGTTCCACCTTAGACTTGTAATATTTTTGCAACTCTGTTCCAAGATACCTCAAGTCCTTTGACATTTGAGACTTTCAATGCCAAGAAAAAAAATCTTCCTAAAGTTGTAAGAGATTGACAATAAAGCAATATCGCAAAGAATATTTTCCAGCTAGTGCATTTATCTAAATTGTGGAGCCAGCACTTGATTAATAAGTCACAGATGTTCTAAATTAAGTGCCTATGTAAACAATTAAGGCACTTGCATTCAAAGGTAATGTGGAACAGGGTGAATACCATTCAATATTCCACGCCAGTGCCACAACTATTGCCCTTTGAAAACAGAGCAGTTAAACTTGATCCATAAGTTGTCTCAACATCCCTCTCAACACTTCAATAGAGCATAAGAACCCTTTCCATTACCTTGTGCTAGGACACTGCCTTTTAAGCCAGCCTAAATGTACCAGGGTCCTGCCTGTATCTATCACCTATCAACAGTCAGGATGATGTGTCCATTTCCTACACTAGTAGTCACATGATCTTATGGGAGTTCCAAGTGAGCATTAGGTGCTGTACCAACAGTGAAGTCCCCTCCCCACAGAGCTGACAATCTAACCAGAGACACTGAGGAATAATTATCCCCAGGTTAAAGAACTATCCCCCAGTTAACTAATGAGCTAACTGAAGTGCCAATTGCATGACTTCTCTGTTGTCACACAGCAAGTCTGTGATCCAGCCAGAAACTGAACCCAGACCTCAACTCCCTGCTGCACCTACAAGCTTGTGGGTAACAGAACTATTTGGGTCAGTGAGCAAACAGAATGCTGCAAAACAATCCCTTGCAACCTTCCAAAACAGTAAAAAAGTGCTTTTAAGTCAACAATTCACAGGGGAAGAGAGTCAACTGAGAGACTGCATATCAATTCACACCTAATACCTTCCACAGTACTGGCACTCAGAGTCCTGGAGAAGCCTGTTGTACTTAACTGTTTGCAAGACAGGGTGTGGTGAATACTCCATAGTTCACCTGGGTGAGCAGGCTATTGTTCAACTAACAGAGCCAAGCAAGAAAGATTCAGGAAGAGCCCTCATGTTTCTATTAGTACAAATCCTCATAAAATGAGTTTGTACTATGTGCTCAGAAAAGCTTCCTTTTTTGAAGGGGGGAAGGAGTAGTTTTGTTGATCCCGTCCCACCCCCACCACACCCGCAGTTCTCAAAGCTTGAATGGAGTTCAGAAGAGAGCAGCAGCCTAGTTTCTGCTGATATTGCAGCTTTTACACCACACCATAAAGCTTAGCTATCCATAAGGGATACCACAGCACCTAAGAGCAGAGGGGCAAGTTGAACACTAGAAATTCAGCCTAACTCCACATGGAGCAGAATCTATCCAGATCCTGCTCCCACAAACAGATTTTAAGGCCAAAATAGCCTAATTTAAAAAATTAAAAAACAATGGTCCTGCAGCACCTTCAAGTCTAACAAAAAATGTAAATAGTGTCATAAGCTTTCCTGGGTACAGCCCACTTCCTCATATGAATGGAACAAGGGGTCCAGAGGTACAAATAAATAGCAGAAAAAGAGGGGAGAGAGGGAAGGGAAAAAGAAAAAACCCTGTCTCCCAGCACAAAGTGTTTGTGCTGAATGACACCAACAGAGTGAGCTGTAAGTGCCCAATACTTAGCTTCTGATGTCATTTGGGCATTGAATATAGCGGCCCATCCAGTTCCCATCTTTGTTCAGACCGTGGTTAAATGTGTCAAATTTGCATATGAAGGCAAGTTTTGCAGTTTCTCTCTCCAACTGGTTTTTTAAATTGCTTTGTCAGAGTCGCTTTGAGATCCATTAATGAGTGCCGAGGCAAGTTAAAATGTTCCCCCAACAAGTTTCTGAGTACTGAATTTGTGTCTACTAATCCCTGCTGGCAGAGACTATCCAGTATGTCCAACATACATTGTAGAGGGGCATTGCTGAAACTTGATGGCACATATCAGTCTCTCTCACTGTATAGAGTATCCTTGGGGTAATCGAGAGAAGTCTGGGGGGTACATCAACACAACTGAAATTTGGAGAAAACTGAATGTGTGTTTTAAGTTTCACAGCACCTTATTATTTTTGTACATTTTGTAATCTGACCAAAGTCCCACAGCTTCAGAAAATCGCCTTGAAATCTCAACAGCTTTGCTCAATGAGAGGTCTCTGAACATTTAAATCACATTTTCAGTCCTTTTCATACTGGCTAATAGTTCAAAATCAGTTTGAGAGAAAAGCCACATTGAAATCAAGCAAATGCTACAATGGTACAATGTCAAGATCCAAACTTCCTTGCCCTTTGGCAGAAGCCAGAGGATGCTCATTGTTTGATTGTTGTAAGATGTTACATGAACTTATTAATATCATTTGTTTGCTAATTAATGGTTCTTATCTGCCCCCTTTGACTATCTAGTCTTAAGGTGCTTATAGACTCAGCTTTCCCTTGATATATTTTTTACCCACTGCCTTTTCTTGGTCATCCATCTCCCCTGCTCCCCCCCCCCCCCCAATTTTCCCTTCTTCCACTCCCCTTGCCTCTCCCCTGTTTATTTTGGTCCTAGACATCCAACACTTCAGTCATCTGAAGAAGTGGGCTGTGCCCACAAAAGCTCATGATACCATCTACATGTTTTGTTAGTCTTTAAAGTGCTACCCGACTATCTGTTGTTTTTTCAGTTTAATATTATTTGGACTGTATATACATCTCATGGTTTTTTTGCAGCAAGTCCAAACATCTAACAAATTGTCCTACTGGAGCTACCCATTCCCTTAATCTACTATAAAGGGACTTCATTTTCACAACTAGTCAGTTTAAAAAAAAAAAAGTGATCTAAAACCCAACTAAGAATCTATCCATGCTCTTGCTTCTTACCTGCAACTATTACTTTCATAGCTCCCTTTTCTTATTCTTCTCCTTTGTGAGAATGACCTACTCAGAAGAAACAGTGAAACTGACAGTGCCCTCAAGCGAAAAAAAATAAAGACAAGCACTTCTCTAATCTCTTCCAGTTCCTTTTAGGTGTCTTTTGTAGCTGTAATAAGTAGCAATTTTGGCAGAGAGGTATGTAAGATGGGTCCTTTGCTCTCTTTAGTCCTTTGAATCCTTCTTTAGTGACAAAGTGCTGACACCCAGTAGCCACACATAGCCAATACAGCTGATTGAGCTGAATTTAGTCTACCTTAGCTTATGAGCAGAATTATCAACCAAGTGCAATTAATATGTAGTTTTTATTTCTAGGGAAAGTGTAATGGCCAAAGAGAGCTCAGTTGGATTTTCTGTTCATAGGCAATGATTGCAGCACTAGGCAGTAAGTCATATTTTGTCTGGTAAACTGAATAAACTAACAGGTTTGTCCCCAAATCACTTTTCTGACCATCTGCATGTGGACAGTCTGAAATTGTTTATAATGATTAAACATTCCCCCATCTCATGTTATTTCCTAAACCCTTCTAATACTACTATTGAAAATCGAGTCAAACAAAAGCCCCCTCTTCTCAACACATGTATGCAAGAAACTCTTAATTTCAATAGAAACTGTCTCAGTTTACAGTCCACAACTCAAAATAGCCTCACTTTCCCACTCTGCCAAGTGCCAACCAAAATTCACAGCCTCTTGACACCAGCCAACCAAAATTAAAGGCTTACTCTGAAAGTTCTGCCAGAGAAAAAAAATATACCATTACTGTTACAAACCTTGTTAAAACTTTTTGAATGCAACTCACAACAGCATAGGCCACAAGATCATTTCACTGCTTCCTGCTACAGAATTTTGCAATGAAGAGGAAAAGAAGATTTTAATTTCACAGCTGTAAGCAGAAGTATCCTGCTCAGGCCAGCCAATGGCTTGTTTGATTTGTAAGGCACTTGTATTCCTTGGACTTCCTTTTACTTACTTAGCTTACTATTTATGCTGGTTCAAGATGAGAAGATCTCCGGATTAACTCAGTGGTACCCAACCTTTTTTATACCATGGACCGGCAAACCCATTAAAAAACACTTGGCACTGAAATATTTGCATATTGCATGGCAATTTTAGCCCATGGAATATCAGCACACCAAAGGAGGGAGGACATGATGGTTAACAAGAATTTGAAAAACTGCTGCACAGGCATTTTAAAAAACAATAAAATAGTTGCTACTGCTTGTTCATGAGCATTCTCCAGTCCAAACCTTTTGCCTCAATTGCACCAGAATTAAAGAGGCAGGAGTTAACAGGTCCGACCATGCTGACATTCATATTTTCCTATGCACTGGGTGGGAGCAGCTGGAGGCCAGGGCAAGGCTCCCGCTGAGCAGGGCGACTGGGAACCGCTGTTTTAACGGGTCAGTAGGAAACATTATGTTCATATATATGAAGGACTTGAGGTATGGTTTGGAGAGGGCAGAAGCAGAAATTGTATCAAGGAGCACATCTCTGTGTACGCAGACCAGGAATCCTATAATCTGATCCATGCTTAAACTTCTGAACCAGTGAGAAACCCCACTGGCTTCATACTGCACGTTTAGAATATGGAAATGGGTATGCCCATAACATAACTCGACTCAGTCTAAACCTACACAACATGTGACCCAACCACGTCTACAAGTGGACCCTTATTAGGGGTCTCAGCAACAGCCAATGGCTGCACTGGACATGCAGACTAGTGATGTTACATACCGGTTAATTGAATAGCCGATTAACCTCATGAATTCTCGTCCGTTAGTCTTATTCTATAGTCCCTGGGCAGCCTGTTGGAGGGAAGGGGTCATAGCTCCTGGACTTGGCACAAGCCAGAACTGAGATGGGCTGCCTGCCTGCCTGGCTCCTAATACCCTTTGAAGGCTGAGCTGCAGTAGGGGTAAGTCCAGGACCCAGTGCAAGCCGGGACTGAGCTGGGCTGCTGGCCAGCCTGTTAAAAACTTACTGGCAGGGCCAAGGGGAGAATGCATGTAGTATATAGCATTAACCGATAAGCTTTTGCTTATCCATTAATCGACTATACTATTACATCCCTAATGCAGACAACTCCCTTTCCTGTTTCCTAGCTCTTTTCAGAATTATACTGTCCCTGATTATGTTCCACCTGTAAACAGAGAATCCAGCCTGCAGGTCTGTCTATCTGGCACCTTCCAAAAGCACAAATCACTTTTTAAAGCTGAGAAGCTGCTGTGCATTGTTTCTTGCCAGCTCAGTGCTTAGGGGTAGAAAGTCCCTGTCTCTGCAGTTGTCAGTTTTAATGTCCACATCACCCGGTTTGGTGCGCTCCTATTTTATTTTTTCTCCTCCCTTCCATACTGAGAACAGGCATGTGCCTGCCACTTTCCACTGGGAACACAGAGGTAAAGAACACTGAAAATTCAAGTTGTGGCTGTTTGCCTTTGCATGCTTTCCTCATGATTTCAATGCATCTTTAGCGCAGCATTAACCTAGGCTTCTTTCTTGGGTGTTACCCTAACAGCAATTCTCAAACTTTTTGACCCACAGCCTGCCAGGCTGAACACAAACCTTTCTGGAGCCCACCAGCCAACCACCCACAAGGACAAAATGGGTGCAGGACAGGCTGGGAGTGCAGAGTCTGGGCAGGAGGCTGGGGCCATATGTGAGCTGGGATTGGAGGATCTGTGCAGGAGGTCAGGTTCAAGAGGAGGCTTGGGGTGGGCATGTGGCCAATAGAAGCAGTGGGGAAAGCCTCTAGGTGTGCCGTTTCCTGTGCTGCCATTTCCCTGGCAAAGGGGAGCAGCAGCATACGCAGAGCCACTTCCTTCCCCTGCAACCCAGATCCGGCTCGCAAGCCTTGGGGCTCCACCTCCTGTAGCAAGAAGCAAACTTCTTGGAGTGGGGGGGAAATGCGGGCTCCCTGCTGTGGCAGAAGAGAGAGCCCATAGCCCACCTGCAAGACGGCCATGGACTCCTAGTGGTCTGCAGACCACACTGATGACTACTGCCCTAAACCCCACCCCATCTACACATGAAAACTAAGTGGTGCTTTCAACTCAGACTAACCCAACCTACGGCATGGGTTAGAGTCAGGGCTCCACTTTCACTCAGACCACTAATACAGTGTTTCTCAATCAGTGGTACGAGTACCCTTAGGGGTACTTGAGAGAAGTCTGGGGGGTACGTCAACACAACTGAAGTTTGGAGAAAACTGAATTTGTGTTAAGTTTTACAGCGCTTTATTATCTTCGTACTTTTTACACAAAAATTTAATCACCTGCCCAGGTACGATTAAGTTGTTTAAACAAGTGTGCTGCAATGGTCGAAAAAAAAAAGTGCCTGAAAACTGTAGGTACTAGAGGTACTTTTTTTATAAAGTACCCCCCCCCTTTTAAAAAAAAAAGGTTGAGAAACACGGCGCTAATCCACCTGTTTTTCAGCAAGGGAGGCAGGTTAATATACTTCAATGCTGATGGCCCTAGACCCAGAGTTTCCTCTGCCCATTCACTTCCTCCTCTTTTTGCACCTACAAGGACACATTAATTCTTCCACAATTCACTGGGAAAAGGGGGTGACCCAGCTCATAGTTGCTCAGAGAACCATGGGGCAGGCTCTCAGAAGTTCTAGCAGTCTCACCTGGGAGTGCCACACTAGTAAGGTAACAGTAACATGGGTATGGCTTTACTGACATGTTCCTTAGGCAATAGCTTGGAAGACTAGAAGCATGATCCTCCTCTCTGTTAACTGAACTTTCATTCCCTAGTCCATTCAGTACAGCTTTCTACCTGCTGCTCCATGCCTGCTCTTGGGTCCTCCTGCCAAGGCTACTACTTCATTCATGTTCATTTTACACTGGGGCTTATTTCCCTGCCTAATGTTTAAGTATTAAATAATGGAATGTATGCATCCCAAGAAGAGGATTTATCTTTAACAGTACTCGGGCATTTCCTTCTCCCCTTTTGTCACATTGCATCCCATCAGATCTCTCTTCCTAAATACCTACAACATTGTTACGATGGAACTGTGTCATTTTTATTTTCAACCCATTCATCTCATTTTGAAAAGGACTGCCCTAGAGGTTATGGCTGAACGGTTGAAGCACCATGTATGAAATACTCTGCAATCTCTGCCAATTGAGAGTTGAATATCAGCAAGGATTAGCTTAGCCCATCACCTGCATGAGGCTGAAAGAAACTGAGTTCCAGATAATTTCCTGCTCAGGCGCCTTCAGAATGAGATGAAGACCACTGAAGCATTAGCAGCTTTTAAACAGGCTTGCACCAGGGACGAGCCTAGAGACTCCCTTTCCACATCATTATGCCAGAGTGTAACGTAAAGTTATTTGGCCACCAACCTGAATGTGCTGCATCTGAGCAGGTGGATGAAAAATAACCTTATTACACAAAGCATTCTGGGATGGGAGGCACCACATCAGCATTTAACCAACAGTAGATACTACGGAAATAGAGCCTGCACTGGCACTCAGGAGACCTGGATTCCATTCTTGGCTCTGCCAATACCCGCTTGGAAACCTTGGGCAAGTCACCTTTCCAGCTGTAAAATGGGGACAGTGTAAAGAGTTTTGAGAACCACTGAGGCAGTGCTATTATTGATTTAGAAGCCTATCCTAGCTTCTACCTTTTTAGACATCTCACCTAAGCACTAGGCAGGTTACTCAGCCTTCTGCATTATGTCCACAAACATACTTCACCTGTTCCTTAAGTACCCAAGGCTGTGCTCAGTTCTTCCCAGTCTATTGCTTCTTATTTCTGCCATTCAGCAAGCTAGATTTTTGCAATCCCCCCCAGGAATATCACATAAAGGAAGATTCTCAGATTGCTTATTTACAAACAGAATGCCTATTGTTAGATGCAGTATCCAAATGCTGGACAATCCTATTCAAAAGAGTTAAACTGGGCACAACGCCCAGAACAGCCAGACATTCCCTCAAACAACACACAAAAGAGTAGTCCAAAAAGTAATATGGTACAAAAAAAAGCAGAAACTGGTAAGTTATGAACAGACCTAAACTCAGAGACAGAAAAACCATGGGAAATCTGTACACATGGCAAAGAAAGCTTACAACCCTGTTACCCAGAAGGAGCTTTCAGAAGAAGACTGAGGTTAACCCACCTGACTTGAGTCAGAAGGAAGAGATGGCTGCTACCCAAGAAAAGGAAACTTGTTGCACACCTTTCCTTCCTCCAGGGTACTTTGGCCAACATAGTGGGGAGGAACTTATCCTTATCCTACCACAACTGAGAGCGCACACTGAGTCAGAGAAAAGCTGTCATGTTCCCCTATCACTTGCCATGCTCCAAGACTACTGCAGCAAGAGCCCACAACGTATAGCCCATGTGTTCCTAAATTGGCTCCCCAGCAACCTCTATTTTCAGTAGAAAGGAAGGCTCAGTATCTCTCCTGCACCACTCCATCTGACAGTGGCTCTCCAATGACAGCGCAATGGAAACAGTTTTTAGGAGCATATGAGTGACTTCGGACTTGGAAAGTTTTACCAAATGCCTGATTTTGCCATAATCATTCACTAGTAGGAAGTCACATTTGGCTGCTTCAGTGGCATGGGCTAGTCTCCACAGACCCCTTCAGTGTTGCTAATGTGGCCCACAGCAGAACCACAGTGGACCATCTTTCTCCTCAGTACAGTACATCAGCACAAACATGACTTCATATCCCTACTCTAAACTCAAACTGAGAAGCCCTAAGACATTTCATGCCAGAAGCATCTATTATTCTTTAACCACCCCCTTCTTTTCCCACTCTTGATAAGGATAATTACCAGCCCCCCACTGGTAATGCTCAGACCTCGCCCCCATTGATTCACTTCACTTGGCATGCATTTATGCTATCTTTCAAGGGAAATTCCTCTCTGGGCATAACTCCAGCTCATTTGTTTAATTCAGAAAACATATCTCTCTGCAACAAACTCATGGCGCCATGAGAACTTTGAAGAACAGCTCCTTCAACTCAGTGTTTTAAAAAAAAACATTTATTCTTGAGCTGAATGTCAGACGCCGTTACTTTGAGACTCACCCCCTTAGCCTTCCCTACAATAAATACAATTTTCATTGCTCAACTGATTTCCTGCCTCCTCTACTCATCTGCCATTTTCTTCTTGTGACCTTTACAGGTGCCCCCTTCAGTTTTCTACCAAAGGCTGGGCTAACATTTACATTTTTTCCCTGTGTTTCTACTTTTCACACCTTTGCAGTACCGTAGTTTTAATTGGACTACTGCAACACATGCACACTGAGAGGAAAGAGTGGACACCTCAAGACCGCTAAGACACTCTGTCTTATTTTTTGGAAGGGAGGAGAATCAATCCCCTAGAATAGTAGGGATCATATTCATGTCTCCTTCATACCTATTGCTACAAAAATGACAAACAATTTCAGAGATCAGAGAGCTCCCCTTCACCAGTTTTTGCAAGCCTGATCTAGCCGTACTAACAGGATTTCAATTACATTTAAGCAGTGTTGTAGTCACGTCAGTCCCAGGATATTAAAAACGAAGTATCACACACAAACCCAAGTGACACCCCCTTCAACTCAGACAATTTATGAAAACAATTATGGAAGTTTGTCCATCTTATTCCAATTCCACCCTGCACAATTCTCAGGCCACCTATTTCAGGTAAATTTAGTAACTCTTTTTCATAAAGACATTATGTGGCCTAAAGTTAGCACACACATTTCCTGCTGTGGATTCATCTGATCCAAAGTACAAGAATTTACAAAATAAATTAATGGGGTACTAGAAGTAACACGGAAATTTCAAAGCTACTGTATGTCCTCATTCTCAACATTCCAATTTAACTTCAGCTTCCAGAATCCAAGACAAAAAACAGTCCCTGAGGAAAAGGGAGCCTCTAATAACACTGCTGTTAGAGACATTGAGAGATCCTGAATATAACAGCAGTTTGACACTTTTTAGTTGTCACCATATATGGTGCACCAACATGCACATATCTGAGGCTGACATACATGCCAACACAGCCAGCTGTTGGATCAGTTGTCATACATCACATCCTTGTCCCGTATAACACAAGCAGTCATCCTACCAATATTGACAGGGTTGTCATAACCAACACATGTTGAAAGGAACTGTGGTCAAGCAGCTGGAACAAGGGATTGATAAAATTTTCTGGCATGCATTTAACTGCGTTGACCCTGTGTACACCATTTAAAACATCTCTCCTCTAATGCAGACTAACGTTTGAATGCTTTCTGACCCAGAACAGAAGTAGCAAACGTTGATTATTTTCCCTCTATGTCTTGTATATTAAAGTTTGACCTAACCAAACATACAACATTTACACTTTGGGGGAAGAAATCACAAATATTTACAAGACAGCAAACAAACTTCCTTTGCTTTTCCTCAACTCACCTCACTGGCTCCCTGCTGTTCATGTCATTGGTACCTCAGTGTGCTATTACCCCTAACAATTATCAGTAAGGCAAAACAGGGAAAGAACAAGTTAAGAATATGTAGCTATGTTAGAGGAGTTCAAGTCAACAGAGCCTGATGAAATTCATCCTAAAAGTACTTATGGAACTAGTGGAAGCAATCATCTTTTACATTTCATGGAGGACAGAGGAGGTCTCAGAGGACTGGAGAACGGCAAACTTAGTACCAATCTTTAAAAAAGAGGAACAAAGAGAACCAAGGGAATTAAAAGACCTGTCACACTAACCAATACTTGGAAAGATACTGGAGCAAGTTAACAAGCAATTTGTAAGCACCTTGATGATAATAGGGTTACAAGAAATAGTATGGATTTATCAAGAATAAATCATGCCAATTAAATGAATTTCATTCTTAAACGGAGCTTTTGCTCTAGTTTGGGGGAGTCCAAGTGAAATGTTTTTATTTTAGTAAGACTACAAACATAGTTCCAGATTATATTCTCACATGCAAATAAGGGAAACGTAGTCTAGCTGAAGTTACTATAACAAACGCACAGCTAGTAATGAAAGACCATGTTCAGAGTAGTTATCAGCAGTTCGCTGTCCAACTGGGAGGACATAAATAGTAGGGTCATAAGAACCATCATAATGAAAACTAAAGACCAATGTAGCCCAATATCGTGTCTTCGAACAACGCCCAATATCACATCCCACAGGGATCAGTCCTCCCTCTGGTACTATTCAATATTTGCATTAATTACTTGAATAACAGATCCTACTGATGATGGTGGGAGGCATTGCAAGCACTTTAGAGGAGAGACTAAGAAATCAAAACTACCTTGATAAAATAGAGCATTTTTCTGAAATCAAAGTGATTGCATTCTATAAAGACAAGCACAACACACTTGAACTTGGAAGGAAAAAGCAAATGCAAATCTACAAAATAGGGAATAACTGGCTAAGAGGTAGTATAACTGGAAACTATGTGGAAGTTACACTGGAGCACAAATTGAATACAGGTCAATATGATATAGCTGTGGAAAATGCTAACATCCTACCTGGAGTGCATTAAGAGGAATAGTGTAAGTAAGGAGCTATTTGTCCCACTATTCTCAGCATCCATGAGGCCTCAGCTGGAGTACTGAGTCTAATTCTGTGCACCACACTTCAGGAAAAATGAAGACAAAATTAGAGAGCAAACGGAAAAGAGTGAAAAAGAAAGATAAGTCTTATACAACCTGACCTATCAGGAAAAAAATTCAAAAGGGTATTTTTAGTCTTGAAAAAGAAAGACGGGGGGGGGGGGGGATAACCTAACAACAGTCTTCAAAAGATGTTTTAAAAGATGTTATTAACCAAATGGGGATCAGCTGTCCACTAAAGGCAGGACAAGGAGTAAATGGGCATCTGCAGCAAGAGATTTATGGTCAATATTAGGAAAAACTATAAGGATAATTAAATTCTGGAATAGATTCCCAAGGGAAAATCTGAAATCCCCACCATTGTAAGTTTGAGATCACCTGTTGAGGTGATCTGTTTACTAGGTCCTGCCTCAGCACAGGAAGCTGGACTTGACCTTTTAAGAGCCTTTCCCTGCCTCCTATATTTTTTAATCCACGGAGAGGTGAAGAGAGATATGAAATTTAGTTGCATTCATGTCAGAAATTTCTTCCCCATCTCCGAAGAATGCCACCACCAAGAGACACGCAAGCAAAAGTAGCCGTCAACTCTCCGACCATCCTCCTACAACTCAAACAGCCAGAGGGAGGGAAAGATAGGAGGGAACAGGATCAGCAGCATTTTCTAGCAGCAGGACTGGAACTGCATGGAAGGAAAACTGCAGCGAGCAGCACCCCGAGAAATGCTACAGCTAGAGGTTTATTTGAGAGCTGCTTGCAGGGAAGAGAGGAAGGAGAAAGCAGCTACACAAAGAGCTGGAAGCTACCGAGCAAGGTAGAGCAAGGTAGATCGCACATCACGGAGCATTCCCAGCCAAGGCAAAGGCCTATGTCCCTGGGGGTGTGTGCGCAGCACCCAGCACTGCCCCCAGTCCTGACGGGGAGCCAAGGGACTATAAATCTAAAACTGGAAAGTCACAGAAATCACAGCAAGGAAAGGCATGCCCGGCCTGGCTGGGGTAACCTCACACAGGAAGGAAACTGAGGGGCTGGAGCAATTGTGCCGTGAGGGTGCGGAGAGCCACGGAACCGGACTGCAAGCCCGGGGTAGAGTGGTCCCCTCTTCAAGACCCCCCCCCCGTCCCAACACCTCTGGGGGGGGGGGGGAGTTTCCTCTGAGCATCCCCAGCCCACCTCCCTCCCCCCATACACACCCCCCTCACACCAGGCATCCAGCCCCCCGGGCTAGCACCACAGCCCCCCCAAGCCCAACCCCCCTCACACCAGGCACCACAGCCCCCCCCACACACACCACGCATCCAGCCTCCTGGGCTGGCACCACAGCCCCCCCCGCCCGACCCCCCTCACACCAGGCATCCAGCCCCCCGAACTGGCACCACAGCCCGCCCCCCCGCCCGGCCCCCCTCACCCCAGGCATCCAGCCCCCTGGGCTGGCACCACAGCCCCCCCCAGCCCAACCCCCCTCACACCAGGCATCCAGCCCCCCGGGCTGGCACCACAGCCCCCCCCGCCCGACCCCCCTCACACCAGGCATCCAGCCCCCCCCGCCCGGCCCCCCTCACACCAGGCATCCAGCCCCCCGCCCCGGCGCGCGGAACCCCGCCCCCCTCCCGCCCGTGGAAGGACCGAGGCGGGCGCTGCCCCGCGGAGCGGGACTCACCTGAGGAGGCTGGAGAGCGGGTGCCCCCCGCCGCCGCCGCCCCCGGAGCCGCCGCCCGCGGAGCCGAAGCCCGAGCTGAGGCGCTTGCCCGACAGCAGCTTCTCCACGGCGGGCAGGTTGCCGGTGCGGGCGGCCTCCAGCAGCTCCTGCTCCTTCCCCATGGCCCGGCCCCGCCGGGGCCCCGCGCTCCCCGGTGCCGGCAGCCGCGAACCGCCGCCGTCGCCGCCTGCCCCGCGCCAGCGCCTGGCCCGCGCGTCCTTCCGGGGCGGGGCCACGCAGACCCCACCCCCCGCCGCGGGAAGCTCCGCCCACACAAGGGGACACAGCAGTGCCACGCCCGCAGGGGCGGGTCCGAGGAAGGCTCCGCCCACACACGAGGAAGGCTCCGCCCGTCTGAAAGGGCATGTCTCTAGGACCCCACAGGGGAGGGGTACCCCATAACCTCACCCCCATAGGGGGCTTAGAGCTGCCCCCCAGAAGTATCCCCCCCTTCAGGGCATAAATCGCATCCCAGAGTGGATGAAGAAGGGGCATGGTATGACCCCTCTCAGAGCAGAAGTGCTTCCAGTCTCCCAAGAAGGGGAGAAATTATATTGTGCCCATAATAATGCAGCACCTGGCTCCCCACTCTCCTTGCAGAAGATAGAGACCAAACCCACAGCGCTCATGGACTTCGCTGGTGTACCACTATCATCACTCTGCTGCCACATCTGGTCCTATCCTGCAACTGGACCCATGAAATACTCACCATCCACTTAGCCCTTCTTCAAAGAAAGAGGGAAAGTGCCATTTGACATGGAAGAGCACCCGAGTCTTTCAATTAATCCTCCAAAATCCCTGAGGGCCTTTATAGGGATTCATACATGTGTTAAATCCACTGTTTAAAGAGGGAAATGTAGCAGTTCCCCAGCATCTGCCTGTCTCAGTGCCATCCTAACCAAAGGCAGGATCCAAAATTCCTGTACTTCTGCAGTATTCATCTTGCCTGGTCCTCAAACCCATGTGCCAGAGGTAGTGTCCAATGCTCCACCTTCCCATCAGAGGGAATGCCTGGTCTCAGATCTCCTGCTTCATGACTGAAAGAGGGTACAAAGGGGGACAGGATGACATTTGCATATATTAATAAAAGGGAAGAATAATGCTCTGGTTGCTTGTCCTGTAATGAATAAAATGGAAGCAGATGAGCCTGTTTACGTATAATCTAAGACACATGTAAGAGGCAGCCTCCAGTGATATCCATGTGTTAACCCCTCAGCCTCCTACCCCACAAGAAGCATTATACATCAAGTTTGACCCAATAATCCAGTTAGTATTTTGCAAATGTAATGTGATTTGGTAGGGCAAAATCCTACCACTAGGGCAAATGGCTTTTTGGCAGTGTTATCAACAGAAACGGTACCCTTCCAAACCCACAAGGCACCCCTGAATTCAGATTAGAGACACAAAGCAGCAGGGCAATATGGGTGATAAAGTAGAATGATGCTGCTCAGACTATAGCTGCTTTGCATATAAACAGAAGCCTCCAGAGCATAAAGCTAGCACCTTCCATTAACCCTAAAAATCACGTTTCTTTTTTAAAAGAACATGCTGCCTCATGTTTTTGAAAAGTTTTCTGTTAAAAGCATTTTCGGAAAGTGCGTCTAGATTGGCACGGATGCTTTTCCGCAATAGCACTTTTTGTAGAAAAGCGTCCGTGGCCAATCTAGACGCGCTTTTGCGCAAAAAAGCCCCGATAGCCTTCTTCGCGATCAGGGCTTTTTTGAGGAAAACAAATCTCAGCTGTCTTCACTGGCCCTTTTGCGCAAAAGTTTTGCGCAAAAGGGACTTTTGCCCGAATGGGAGCAGCATAGTATTTCCGCAAAAAGCACTGATTTCTTACAGTAAGAAGTCGGTGCTTTTGCGGAAATTCAAGCAGCCAGTGTAGACAGCTGGCAAGCTTTTCCGGAAAAGCGGCTGATTTTCCGGAAAAACTGGCTAGTCTAGACACAGCCTAAGGGTACGTCTAGACTGCGATGCTATTATGGGATACCAGAAAAATCTCAAAATAGTAACGCCACATCTTTAAACACTCCCACCATTTCCCAAAACAGCGGGCACGCTATTCCGGCATCACTGTAACCCTTATTCCACGAGGGTTAAGGGATTTGTCAGAATAATGACTTATTTTGAAATTTGGCATGGTCTACACGGTGCCAAATTTCAAAATAAGCTGTTTCAACCTAGACTGGGAATAAGCTACACAATTTGCATACTGCAAATTGTGTAGCTTATTCCAACAAAAGGGTGCTGTCTAGATGCACCCTAACAGTCTGTGTTAGGTATGCCCTTCCATAAGAAGGCTATATAGCAGACCATAACCTTCAATTAATTCTTAAGATAGGCAACTTGTGCCTGGGGGAGGGAGGACCAGCAGAGAAAGAGGGAGAGGGCAGGAAGGGGCACCTCATTTAGCAACTGAAATTCTGACAGGGATGCTAGGGGGTGGTGTATCTCTTAAGTGCTATCACAAGTCTCCAGTGATTCCTACCCCCAACTACTCTTCCCTCACAACCTAACTATCACCCTAGTCAACCCCCAATTTAGCTGCTTCAGAAGGTAGCCAAGTTAGTCTGTTACAGAAAAAAAACAACAAATGGTCTGGTAGCACTTTATAGACTAACAAAACATGTAGATGGTATCACAAGCTTTCATGGGCACAGCCCACTTCTGTGCTCCTTTCTTTTAACTCCTCCTTCCTGGCTTCAAATCAATTAGGTGTCATGGTGTGGGGTTAGAGACACTGCAGTTTATTAACCCCTCCTGGCCAGCATAATGTTCCCATCACACCATCTTTCCCGCATGTATTTTAAAGTGTTTTCTTTATGGATTAATATTCAGTAATAATCATAAGGCAACTAAGAGACTCACCTTTTATAAAACAGGAAAGAGTTAATACTCTCAAGAAAGAAGGCTTGAATTTTACTTGGCAAACAGATACCTGACATTTGTCAGCATAATGAGATTCATACAGGAAAAGCTTCTGACTGAACCAGACGTTTAAGTAGGTAGTGTGCTGCTATTATCGTGAAATACAAATGACATCTCTCATTCATTGCTATTGTGCAAAAAATGGGACTAGAATGATTGAAGATGTAGATTATCCTCATTAGTTCAGTGGATCTTTTAAACTACCTTAATGTATTAAAGACGTAGAATTAACTTCTCCTTAGTGATTTCTGTTTGTTCAATGAAAGGATTCTTCTTCAAGTCACATACAGTGGAACATAAATAATGCTGACGTAGGATTACAGCACGAATTACTGGAAAAGAATAGCACTGAATCGGAATATAGATATGCTGGTATAGTTTCCATAGTGTAAACATATGATAGTCCCTGCTACAAACATTGATTGATACAAATTATGTGAGCATACACATGCAAAAAGTTATATATCACTTAGGTGAATGCATATGGCTGCTCCTGTCAGCACTGCATATATACCAGGAGTGCTTGTGTTGATGTAAAATACACTACACTACAGTTAGGTACCTCAGAGTGACATGAAGACACTACAATGCCTTTTGGGACATTTTTCCAAGGTTTTGCAGTATAGCAATGGCTCATCCAGACACCTCTGGAAGCGAGGGGTCAACTTCCCAGCATGCAACTTTCTCCATCTTACAATGCCATAATTTTCACTTTTTTTAAATACACCACAAACCTACATGAAGTATTTTGGTATCTGCTATCTCACACAAAAGCATGAAGCACCTAGGGCTTTGCACTATTGTCATGGAAATTGCACATACACAGTGCACAAGTGTCCTGTATTTGCAGACCCTCAGAAAGTACCACCACCACAACTGGGGACAGGAGGATTTCTTTGACACATTGCTTCACGACATAGCAAAAATAATTCAACGTACTTGGTAGTGTTCATGGAGCATTTGCAGGCAGGGGAGTGCCACTTCTGAGCTGAGAATGAACACTGACTGGTGGCACTACACTGTAATGCAGATTTGGGAAAGAAGTTGGCAGAACTTTAGGATGTGAAAGGCCTCATTCCTAGACCTGTATGCTAAGCTTATCCCATCCCTCCAGAGTAAGAGTTTCGGTCAGGATTTCATCAGTTACATCATCCTAATAGTCTTGACTACACAGAAAAAGAACAGCATGTATGTGTAGTACTGCAGGAGAATGATGTAATCAGCTGTGGCCCCGAAAATAATAAAATCTCAAACCTTTAGCACTTTTCAGTCAAGGATCTCAAGCCCTTCACAAACATGAATTAATCTTCACCATAGCCCTATGAAGAATGTAAATAGTACCCATTTTACAGACAGGCAAACTGAGCCACAAAGACGTTCACTGACATGTCAAAACTCGCATACTGACCAAGAGCGGAGCTGGAAACAACTCAGGACTCCTGACTCCTCCGTCTCCCAGCCTAACCATTATCCTAATGATGATAACATCTTAGCGTGCTGTGCTGGCCAATTAGAAAGCAACAATGCAGAAAATTATCACCTCTGCTTTCGCCTCCCCAATTGGTTTCCTTCATCAAAGAAACAGAGTCAGCAAACAACTCATTATAGGACCTTAATGAGAAACATTTATTTGCATTAAGGATTATAAAGTCCTGTGATAATCCTGTGGGTACCCCCAGGGCCTAGGCACGAGGGATCTTGCTTCATTCACCCCAATGCTCCCCATCTGCTCTGTACTCCCGAGTCCCCACTCCATGCCCACCTTACCCAGCGCTCCCTCCTCCAACACCCACTGCTCCCCCTGGTCTGTGCCCCCCCCCCCTTCCTTGCCACTGCTCTAACCATAGTCGGCCGCCCCTCCCCCACTCCAACCCCAGGCCCCGCCCCCACTCTCACACCATTCCCCCGCCCCGCGCCCCGCTCCCCGAGGGCTGTCGCGTTGCCATGGAAACAGAACTCGCCCGCAAGCGGCAGAGCTCGGGCGCGCCCCCCCCCCCCCACACACACACCCCGCCGAGCCGTCGCGATGACCTCATCGGCGCGCGCGGCCTCCGCCCAGGCGATGGCGGACGCCGCGCAGCCCGGCCGCGAGGAGAGCGGGGACTCGGGCCCTCCCCAGGAGGCTTTCCCGCCGCCCGCGTCGCCGCCGGGGCTGGGGGCGGCTCCCGCGGAACCGCCGGCTGCGGCCGAGACCCCCGCGGGGGAGGCGGCCGAGCCGGGCGGGGGCAGCGAGCCCGCGGCGGACGGGCCGGCGGGGGAGGTGAGGGGCGCGGGGCGGGTCACCACAGAGAGATTCCTGCGGCGGCCGCGTGACGTCATCACGCCGTGCCCCCCCCCTCCCGGGCAGAGCGCGAAGAGGAAGTGGCGCCCCTCCCCCCTCCTGGCAGCAGCCCGATTCCCCCCTGTCTGCCCCCCCCCGCTCCTGCTCCCCCCTTGGTGCCTCTAGTGAGGCAGCAAAGGGGGGGAAGCGACTAGTTGAGCAGGGACTAGGCCACCCAACAAGCCTGAGATTATCCCGTAGTCGACTAGTCGCTTCCACCCCCCCCCCAGTCCCCCGCCCCTCTAGGCTCATGCGCCGCTAACCAAACAGTAGGCTGCTAGGTGAAAGCGTGTAGGGTGTAATATTTATCATCCTGCTCTGGGGGTGCTTCCTAGTACTGCGCACAGGCCACCATGGACGGACATGGGTCGTTTGGAACCAACAGACCTCACCCCGCTAATTGTTCTCTCTTGCGGCAGGTGAATAGCCAAGAAAGCTTGGAATTGGGCTCAGCAGAAGCAGAGGATCCTGCATTGGCGGCAGCCAAGAAGATAAAACTAGAGATGAAAGAGAAGAAAGAGAAGAAGCACAAAGTAGATGAAGACGAGATTCAGAAAATGCAGTGCGTGCACCCTGTTATTTCTAACCCATTTGACATCAAGTTTGGTTATAGGATATGGGATGTTGATTAACCTAGAAACTTTTGCTTATAAGTTAATGCTGTAGACTACATGCACACATCCCTTCATTTTTTTAGCAGGCTGGCCTGCAGCATGACTCAGTCTGGGCTTGTGCCAGGTCCAGGATGTACCCCTGCTGCAGCTCTGCATTTAATGAGTATTAGGAGCCAGAGGGGCAGGCAGCCCAGCTCTGTTCAGGCTCATACTGCATCCAGGAGCTGAGTCCCCCCCACCTCCCTTCCCCAGCTGCTATTCTGCACTGCTGCCTGTATATTAGAGGCAGCAGCATGGGGCAGCAGGTCTGCAAGGGGAGCTGGTTTTTAAACCCTCCCCTCATGGACCAGCTCCCACCTTACACCGCAGCACGGAGTGGCAAGGGGGTCCTCGGGAGTGGGGCTGGATTACATTGGCTGCAGGCCTCACCCTTGTGGATTATAGAATAGTTGAGTAATCAATAAGAATTCATGAGGTTAATCGACTATTCAGTTAACCCATATTTAACATCCCTGTACGGGATTTTATTTTATGACAATTTGCTCATCAGACTGAGTTTAACTCACCCAATTTACTGTACAGAGCTTGCTGATGTAAATGAAAAGTACAGTAGTATGTAATATGCCATGTCATTATTTTAAGCCTAACATTGGAGACTATTCCTTAATAGGTTGTCTTTCTGATTTTTGCCTTCATAAAGGAAGATCTAAGTCAAGCTTGTAAACCAAAACAATTCATCTGTCTCAACCTTGTGTGTTAGATAATTAGGGCACAATCTACCCCCTCCTTTTAGTGGTGTGTCTTATGCTTAATAAAGTATTTAGGGCTAAAGTGGCACGCTGTAGTAACAGACCATATGTAGATTTGGGTAACTTTTCAAAATGCTTTTTAAGATGAAAATAAGTCCACCTGTGTTCTCTCATAACTGACCTGTTTCCTCCTTCCAGAATTTTGGTTTCTTCCTTTTCTGAAGAGCAGCTGAATCGCTATGAGATGTACCGCCGGTCTGCTTTCCCCAAGGCTGCTATTAAACGGGTAAGTTTTTGCAAATAGTCAGTCCACAGAGGAACATATCCAGCTTGGTACGTATAAAAGTAAGTGCATAAAACATCATTATAGATTAGGTCACAGTTTGAGTGCACAAGTTTTCAACTATGGAATAGGTGTTGAGCACTGAAGTCCACTTGTGTTGACTTCAGTAGTTACTGCTCAGTATTTCCCATGCTTAGACTAAGTGTTTCTTAAAGTCTTCACCTGCAAAACTGAATTACATTTTCTTTTGTTTCAAGCTGGTCCAGTCCATTACTGGTACATCTGTGTCTCAGAATGTGGTTATTGCTATGTCAGGGATTTCCAAAGTCTTCGTTGGGGAGGTGGTAGAAGAAGGTGAGTAGAAGAGGAATATTGTAAAAGTGGGGGGAAATATTCCTAAGAATATATTGTGTAAAGATCACTATAAAAGCAGAGAAAAAAGCTTTTGAAGTGAAATCATGTAGTTTCAACAGCTTAGACCTTTGTCTTAGCATCTGTATAACTCTGAAATGAATCATTTTGTCATTAGAGGCATTTGGCTTGTGGTCCGCAGATTTACATTGAGCAGGGTGGGTCGCGGGCCAAAAAGTTTGAGAACCACTGCCTCACAGTATCTCTATTTGAGATGAGCTTTCTTTCATGTGGCAACTGGAGAGGGATGGATGTAGTGATCCAATAGGTTCTTTCCATCTCTGTATATTAGGGATGTGACTATTTAACTGGTTAACCAGCAGGTGCCTGCTCCAGACGGACAGGGGGCCTGTTGCTGACAGGGGCTGCTCCTGAGGTCCTGATTGAAGCAGACAGAGGTTGCAAACAGGGCACAGCTGGTGCAGCCCCTGCCTGTGATGGGGCTGGGTGCTACAATCCAGCAGAGAGAGAGAGTGTGAGTGCGCACGCACACATGCGCGCGCTCAAATTGGGCTAGAGCAGCCTCCCCCCTTTAATTAGTTAACTCTTTGGTGTCCAACACACTAGCCACATGTGGCTATTTGGCTGATTGAATGTGGTCAGTTGGCTTGAACAATGTGGTTATTTGGCTAGTTAAGTTTGACTAATTTATCACAGCAGTAGCCACTATAACTTCAGAACTGGTTGGACACTAGGGTTAACCAGTTAAACTGGATGTGAATATGTACCCATGCAGATGGTTAACTGATGAGCCTGAGCTCATTTGTTAACATGCATGGTTACATGCAGCCCTGCCTCTGATACAGAGCCGGCAGCAGGGGACTCCGTATAAACATGTAACCACTGACATTTTCGGTGGTTACACGTTTATCTAAATAAACACATTTAACATCCCTAATCTGTACTGTTTGTTTCCTTGTGTATGTTCATCTCCTAGCTCTAGTGCAGTAGTCCCTACATGTGTTCAAGTTAACCAACCTGTGAATATTTTAACAGTTCAAAGGAGAAAGGGGCATTCTCCACTTATTTTATGTTCTAAGAAATTAAGTAACCGCAACTGTTCCATAAAATGTAACTTCACCAGTTAAAGAGTGTTTATATTCTCTGTCAGCTTGGATAGTGAGAACCAGAGTCGTCAGTTTTGCGCTCATTCTTGTCCACTGGAAAATCCCAACTGTCCCTTGCGGACACCACTTGGAAACTAGTGCCTGCTGTTTTTAGGGATTTGAAGTTGAAAGGGTTTATGAATAGTAGAACCTGCTTAGTAAAAGATGAGACACTTGCTTAATAAGTCAACTGTCTGACAGATAACATTCTCTGTGTTTGGTTTGTTTAGCACTGGATGTGTGTGAGAAGTGGGGAGAATTACCACCTCTTCAGCCCAAACACATGCGTGAGGCAGTCCGGCGGCTAAAATCACGTGGGCAGATCCCCAATTCTAAGTATAAAAAAATCACCTTCCATTGAAGTGAACTAGAGAGCAGTTTAAGAAGCAGACCTTGGAGAAGATGGAGGAGAATAGACTTCCAGCTGTAAATTATATCACCTCAGGGAGCTGCTTAAACAAAAAGCTTGCAGACCTTCTGCACTACTGATGGTTTCAGCATTAACTAGCAAACCTGTACCAAAACAACCTAACAGAAGTTTCTTAAAACTACAGTGAGCCCATGTGGCCAGTTTCTCAGACTCTATGAAATGCTTCCATTTATAACTTCTGCAAGAAGTGACTGCTTAAGTTCTCTCTCTTTAAACACTTCCTGGGCAACTTACAGAAGTGCTGGTGGTAGAGAGACATAAAAACTGATGTGGAAATGTTGTCAGGGGAATTAGACATAGCTGAGGTTGTGTGAAAGGTAGCCAAACCCTTCAATTACAAAGGACAAAAGCCTTTGGTGTAATAGGCTTTTTAGTTAGAGAGGAAAATGTGATGGGGGCTGATACTGCTGTAACAGGTACACTTCAGTCTGTATAGAAATGGGGAGATTTTGTACAATGAAAATTCATTAAATTTGCTGTTCTGTTAAACGACTGGGATTTGAGTTGTCTCTTCCATTCACATTGACTCTGCTGATGAAACATCATTGAATGTTTTGTGGTAGCTGCTTATAGAACTTAAGCTGAGAAAATGCTATCTGTTAATCCTTAATCAATGTGGGGGCTCTAGCGTTTTAGTTTTCCTTTGGAAAAGAGGGTCTTTTAACGATAGCCTCTCGTTCTCACAGCCTTTAACCACTGTTACTTTTCCTGTGTGCTGTTCAGCCACGTTCTGCGTTTACTCAGGATTCAAGAAAACCAGCCATGGAGAAAAACATTTGACACAGTGGAGGTTTAGTTTTTCTTTAAGATGGTTCACAGAACCAAAAAATGCACTAGTGGAAATGTAATACTGCAACATAAGATTCCAATACGGATAGGCCTTAGATTCAAGTCAGACTTGTACCCAGTATTGCCAAGTATAAGCAGAAAAGACTGGAACCCCGAAACTAATGAGCTATTGCAACCCCAACTCATCCCTACTGTAACACTGCAATTACTCAGAATGAAGTTAGCTCATTTAATAGAACATACAACAGTAGAGCAATCTTCAAGAACTAACTTCCCTTAACACAACGTAACTTATCAGTCACATCACCCTCCGTATCTTTCCTACTGTTCAAGCTTAGCTCTTCAGTCCTCTGCAGTGAGCAAGCTTTTATACAGCACGAAGCCCAATGAGGCTTTGAGTAGTAATGTACCTGTATTGTACTGAAATACAATGAAATAGAAGCACTCAGTTTTTTCCTGAACCTAGCCCTATATGGACTGATCCAAGCTCCTGTGGTCATTGGAACAAGATGCTTGCCAAGGAAAACTACGTACCAGCTGTTTCTGATGCAGTAGCCGGAGAGGGAAGTAGCTTCATGTTATTGTAGCTAGATACCAGTTCTGGGCAAAACCTTCCCCTATCACTCCTTTCATAACCTGCTAAAAGACGCAGCAGGACATCTTAAAAAAAGTTTTGGGTTTTTTTGTTTGTTTTTTTACAAAAGTGATTTCCAAGCACACTGACTAAAGCAGTGGGATCAACATCACCTTCCCCCCGGGGCATTTTCAGTCAGTTCTTAGCACTGCCCAGACCTGGTCAGCAGCTCTATGCCCTAGAGCAATTGCTGCCTTTGCTCTCCACCCCCGACCCCCTCCCACCAGGGGGCCTGGTTGCAGGAATACTCTTATCTCAACAGGAAGAGATGGAGTTTGCATATAAGTGTATAAGTTTCACTAAAGAATGTTAATTTCAGTTTACATGGAAGTGACCAACAACTTCACTTTGGAAACAAACATTTGGGCTTAAAACACACTTCACAACATTAGATGTCTTTTACACCTACAATTAGCTGCTTTATATTAGGTTCACAGCAAGTCTGGTTATATATAAACAGATGCACTGTAACATTAGTGCCTGTTTTACAAGAAAACTGTTTAGCCTTGCCACAGTGTGATCCTTACCACACGAGATAATTCTTGCATTTCTAAAACCTCTTTTTCTTTATTTTAAAAGTATTCTGTGCATACACAAGGCAAAGGTGGTGGGGAAATACCCAGTTGGGCTACCCCTACACTACTGCTAAAAGTTAAAGTGCCGCCTTCTCTTGTTAACAGATTCTCTGCTCCATAGGATCAAACAAGGACTGCTACACAAGAGGATTTTTCAACGTAGGCAATAATGCATGTAATAACCTGTCACAAAGACTGTTTTGAGGAGGCATAGGACAAGAAAGATGCTCTTGAAGTAAAGCAGTAAGATTCCAGTACAGAGAGAGAACACTATCCTCCCTCTTCCAGGGACAGAAATTAAAATGAGAACTAGAGCAGTCAAGATATAATACACAGTAGCCAACACAGTTCCATCAGATGTGGAAAGAGACATTACAACAACTGCAAAGCCTTCTGGCATTTGGCTGCTCTTTGCCTAATGCTCATCTCAGGCTGTTTAAAACAGATTTTTCCTTCAAAAGCCAAATAATTTCTAATTGTTGGCTCCCAGTGCACACAGGGAAGTTTGGGCTCTTGCTGACCTGGTTTTAGGCATTGGTCAGTTGGACCTTGTTAGACAAGGTGGTAGAGATGCAGTCCACCTTACAGCAGTAAATCAGGGCTGTCTCTGCGCCAAGGCTATTGTGTCTTCAATGGTACTGGTCAAAGACTCCATCTTCAGCGTAGTGTAGTCAAAATATTTTGAATTTATAATTATCCCCATAATGACAGCTATTTGTGTTGGGTATGGGCATCCTTTCTATGTCCTCTCCTTTCATCTGGAGTGACATATGCAAGGGATTCGTTGTTGGCTCATTTTATAGTTCAGTACCATCAACTGAGCACATAAAAACATGCACCCTTCCTCCCTAGAGCTTAGACTGCAAGTTCCCTATTAAAGAGAAACACCTGATAGATCCAGAATTGGGTAGAAGAAAAATGTGCAGGATAGTGTAACAGGGAAAAAACGGTTACAAGTCATTGTCTTCCTTCTGATCACTCCCCAAATCTTAATTCATCAAGATGTGTGGGGCTCATCTGTTTGTTTTACAGGCACTAGAAAAAGTATTGTGTATGCGCTACAAATCGTGCATTAATACAAATATAAAGTACATCTGGAGAAATCTAATCCATAAAAAGTTTGAAATGCATTAAAATCCAAGAGACTCTGAATGCTATAAAGTATGGTGGGTGGGCATTCTTCAGTAGTAAAACATTGGCTGAAACTTGTATGGTTCTTTCTTAAACTGTATACAGCTTACTCTTCTGTCCAGCACTATCTTCTACCTTGTGGATACTCTCTTTGCCATTGCTTTCTCTCTTCCATTTATTTCTTTGTTAGTTAAGGAGGGCACACAACAGTTGCTTCTTCACCCAGTGCCAAGACTGTGCATGCACTAGCTTAGTCAGCTAAAGTGAGGAAATAGCAAACTTAGCCTTTAGAAAAGCATTTGATTCTTGTAACATTACAAAAGAGCCTTTTCATCAATGACTTCTCATGAACTCCTACTTTGTCTTTTACCAGGTATTCTTACCTGTAGAAGCTATTTAATTTTAAATTACGAAAGCCACACACTGACTTTGGACACTTCACCTTCATCATGGAAGCAATTTGGAGAAGATTAGCACTGAGTCACCATCCTCCAGGAGAGAACATTAGACAGCTGCTGTTTTGATTGCCTTTAGATAACTAGCACAGAGCAACCAAGGCAGCTAGAAGCCACTAAAGTCTGAGTGTCAGCACTCTGTTAAAACACACATTACCAGCCCTTTGTACAACTTCCATATCATCTGATTCATCTCTAGCTCAGAATACATGACTAGGGTAGAATATGTATACTGGTTGTTGTTGCTGTCAGTGCTTTTCCTCCGTCACCAGTCTGTGAACCTCTGTCAGGTAAGTCTGAGTGCAGTACTCTTCACAAAGGGAGATGACAGGTCCTCCCCCTCTTCTGCCCCTTGGCCTATAAGCTTTGCACCCAGCCTGCCTCCTAGGTAGTCAGTTGATAGAAAGGTCATGTTTGTGGGGAGAGGTTGGATTCCTCCCATTTCATTGTGGAGAACACTAAGCTGAACTCAGCCTCTGTGCTTTTAGCTAATGAGCAAGGGACACTTTTCAAACTGGCAACTTTCATACCAGGCTAAAGGCAATGGCCAAGGCATATGGACATAGAGTTAGAGGTGGGGTTGAGAGGCAGCATTGCAAGCAGAGTACCTTTCTAAATCTAATACCCCACATCTTCCTTTGGGCCTGGGACTACAAACTGTTGGGTTTCTTCTAGTACCTTTTCCACTGTGTACTACGCTAGATGGGTGGAAGGGAGAATATCTTCAAGTCACATTCCCTCTCCCCTATAGAGAGTAGTTACTTCCAGATCTCTCACAGCTAGTCACCCCCCACATTTCCAGCCCATTTTACTTCATTTCATATGTATTCACTATAAAACAAACTTCTGCCATATTTGACTATGCCTTGACTGAACAAGTTGACCTTATTGCTTTTGCCTGCGCTCTTTGGTGAGTGTGTTTGGGCAAAAACACCCAGGAAGATACTCAAGGAAGTACAGACCCCCACACCACCCACCTCTGTAAACCAAGATGAACAAGGAAGAAGACGCAATGGTGGTATGAAAGTAGGCCAGCAACACCGTTGTAAGATGACTAGACAGGGTGCCTGGCTCTTGACTACTGTTCTGCATTTTCTGCTTGCAGACCAAGCACTGCAGTTATTCAGTGACACCGAGTATAGCACCGTTCTGTCAGGACTGAGGGACATGGCTGCAAAACCAGAACCAGGTAGCTCCTTGTTGCTAATTTCCCTTCACCCAGCCAGGCTCTCCTTCTTTCTTCCTGACTTAAGAGTTTATCCTGCTATTAGGATTTAGTTCCCCAAGGCGATTCCTCTCTACTGAGGTTGGCCTCTCAGTAGCAATGTAACAAATTAGCCACCTGGATGCTGGTGATGATCTCTGCTCCTCCTGAGCAGCTGCAGCCTTGGGCCTCTGTTGTCAAAGCTGGAAGAGGGGATCGTATTTCCTAATTTCCTGCAGAAGGCGTTCTATGTCCAGATTGGCTTCTGCTAGGGCTATTTTCATAGCCTGGAGATCCTTCTGCAAAGCTGGGGCTTCCTTTAGCTACAAGAAACAAGGAGAGAAAGAGAGACAGATTTTCCAAAAGGTAAAAAGCAGGTGAGACCAAACTGATTTTTCGCAATACTGTCAAAGAGGAATATGAAACCAGGAGCTTGGAGATGAACTGCAGCTACATGCCAGACAGCAAACAAAGCCTGCCAACATACTGATTCCATTTGACTTTCTTGCATGAGTCCTTGCTGACAAGATGCATTTCCAACAGTTTCCTGGAATACCTTTCATAGTCATTATTATACTGAGACTGCACACCCATCAGTGGCAGCCTAATGGCCATCAGACTCCATGGATTCCCTACTTTAGACATGTGAACAAGACTGTCAGCAGCAGAGGGTCTTCCTGCAGTACTCTGGCATCAGCTTAAGGTTAATACTGTACTTACAGGGAAGATAAAAGTGGGCTCCATTCTGTGCTTACAGATGTGTTATCCTCATAAACAGGCATACTAGAGTTAACGAGGGATGTTAAATATCAAGTTAATTGAATATTTGATTAACCTCATTAATTCTTATCAACTAGTTGACTAGTCTATAGTTCCCAGGGGCGGGGCAGGGCCAGCAGCAGCCCCTGTCCGGGGGCGCTGAGCTGGGCTGCCTGCCCACCTGGCTTCTTAACACACTTTAAATGCAGAGTCACAGCTAGAGGTAGCCAGTCTGCTAAAAAATTTACTGGCAAGAAGGTCTGGGGGGAAATGTGTGTAGTCTATAGCATTAACCTATAAGATTTTGTTTATCAGCTAACCGACTACACATATACATCCCTACAGTTAACAGGACTACCTGTGTAAGTTCACCAGGAACCTCCCCTTAATTCGGTCACATCTGTTACTACCTCCTGGACTGAAGCTACCTGTGCCTTACAGATGTGTTTTATTCATAAACAGGCATACTAGAGTTAACTAGGGATGTTAAATATACCTTGTTATACCAATGGCCATCAGGATCCCTAGCATAGCATATGGCAAGTCTAATGTTGACAATGATTTGGACAATACTATTTATTGGTGGATCTTCCTTGGGCTGTGTTATTTTTTAATTCAGAATTTAAGCCTCAATCCTGCTCCCACTGACTTGAGTAGGATCAGTAAATTAACTACTGTATGACCTAGAGGTTCCAGTTGTGATCACCAATCCATTGTCTAGACTAGGTGCTACACACACAATCAGACAGTCCCTTCCCCCAAACAGCTTACAACCTAAAATGAGGCAAAGAGAGGGAGGGAAAATAGAGGTACAAAGTGGAGAAGTGATTTGACCAAGGTCACCCAGAAGGCCAGTGGCAGAGCCACGTCTCCAGAATCCTAGTTCAGCACCTCACCCGCTAGACCTCATTGCTTCTATCAGCACATTTTTCAATAGCCAATCATCAGATTATCTAGTAATACTTGCATAAAGGAAGAGCAATACAAAGTGAAGGTTGTTTTTTATTTTGTTTGCATTACAAAATTATTTGGGTTCCAGATGTCTGGATGAAATTAAATGGAAGATAAAATTAAAAAGTGAGTAAACTAAGCAGAGGGTTCCATCCATGTTAACAGGATATTGACTGTAGTACTCATTCTGTGGTTGCTTATGACCTATTTTCTAAGTCCCTACATCTAAAAGAATGTCACAGAATCATAGAGCTGGAAGAGACCTCAGGAGGTCATTAAGTCCAGCCCCCTGCCCAAGACAGGACCAGTCCCAACTACATCAACCCAGCCAGGGCTTTGTCAAGCTGAGACTTAAACACCTCTAGGGATGGAGATTCCACCACCTCCCTAGGGAACCCATCCCAGTGTTTCACCACCCTCCTAGTAAAATAGTATTTCCTAATATCCAACCTAGATCTCCCCCACTGTAACTTGAGACCATTGCTCCTTGTTCTGCCATCTGTCACTACTGTGAACAGCCTTTCTCCATCCTCTTTGGAACCTCCCTTCAGGAAGTTGAAGGCTGCTATCAAATCCTCCCTCACTCTTCTCTTCTGCAGACTAAATAAACCCAAATCCCTAAGTCTCTCCTCATAGGTCATGCGCTCCAGCCCCCCTAGTCATTTTGGTTGCCCTCCGCTGGACCCTCTCCAATGCATCCACATCCTTTCTATAGTGGAGGGCCCAGAACTGGATACAGTAGTCCAGGTGTGGCCTCACCAGAGCCGAATGAAGGGGAATAATCACATCTCTGGATCTGCTGGCAATGCTCCTCCTAATGCACCCCAATATGCCATTAGCCTTCTTGGCTACAAGGGCACACTGTTGACTCATATCCAGCTTCTCATCCACTGTAATCCCCAGGTCCTTTTCTGCTGAACTGCTACTGAGCCATTCGGTCCCCAGCCTGTAACAATGCTTGGGATTCTTCTGTCCCAAGTGCAGGACTCTACACTTGTCCTTGTTGAACTTCATCAGATTTCTTTTGGCCCAATCCTCTAATCTGCCAGATCACTCTGGACCCTATCCCTGCCCTCCAGTGTATCTACCTCTCCCCCTAGCTTGGTGTCATCTGTAAACTTGCTGAGGGTGCAATCCATCCCCTCATCCAGGTCATTAATAAAGATGTTGAACAAAACCGGTCCAAGAACCGATTCTTTAGGCACTCTGCTAGAAACTGACCGACAACCTGACATCGAGCAATTGATCGCTACTCGTTGGGCCCCACTGTCTGGCCAGCTTACAGTCCATTTATCCAATCCGTACTTCCTTAACTTGCTGGCAAGAATATTGTGGGAGACCGTATCAAAAGCTTTGCTAAAGTCAAGGTATATCACATCCACTGACTTTCCCATGTCCACAGAGCCAGTTACCTCATCATAGAAGCTAATCAGATTGGTCAGGCACCACTTGCCCTTCGTGAATCCATGTTGACTATTCCTGATCACTTTCCCCTCTTCCAAGTTCTTCAAAATGCATTCCTTGAGGATCCCCTCCATGATTTTTCCAGGGACTGAGGTAAGGCTGACTGAGCTGTAGTTCCCTGGATTGTCCTTCTTCCCTTTTTTGAAGATGGGCACTACATTTGCCTTTTTCCAGTCATCCGGGATCTCTCCGGATCTCCACAAGTTTTCAAAGATAATGGCCAAAGGCTCTGCAATGACATTTGCCAACTCCCTCAGTACCCTCGGATGCATTAAATCTGGGCCCATGGATTTGTGTATGTTTAGCTTTTCTAAATAGTTCCTAATTTGTTCTTTCCCCACCATGGGCCGTCCACCTCCTTCCCATACTATGTTGCCTAATGCATTTGTCTGGGAGCTGACCTTGTCTGTAAAGACAGAGGCAAAGAAAGCATTGAGTACTTCAACTTTTCCCACATCATCTGTCACTAGGTTACCTCCCTCATCCAGTAAGGGCCCCACACCCTCTCTGATCACCCTTTTATTCCTAACATACCTGTAGAAACCTTTCTTGTTACCCTTCACATCCCTTGCCAGCTGCAATTCCAATTGCGCTTTCGCCTTCCTGATAACTCCCCTGCATTCTCAAACAATATATGTATACTCCTCCCTAGTAATCTGTCCAAGTTTCCACTTCTTGTAAGATTCCTTTTTGTGTTTAAGCTCACCATGGATGTTCCCGGTAAGCCAATCTGGTCGCCTACCATATTTGCTTTTCTTCCTGCACATCGGGATGGTTTCTTCCTGTGCCTTTAATAAGGCTTCTTTAAAATACTGCCAGTTCTCCTGGACTCTTTTCCCCTTCATATAAGCATCCCAGGGAATCCTGCTCATCAGTTCTCTGAGGGAGTCCAAGTCTGCTCTTCTGAAGTCCAGGGTTTGTATTTTGCTAGTCTCCTTTTGTCCTTTGGTCAGGATCCTGAAATCTACCATCTCATGATCACTGCTTCCCAGGTTGTCACCCACCTCTACTCCCCCTACCAGTTCCTCCCTGTTTCTGAGCAGTAGGTCAAGCTGCACATGGCCCCTGGTCAGTTCCTTCAGCACTTGTTCCAAGAAGTTATCCTCAACATTCTCCAAAAACTTCCTGGATTGTCTGTGTACTGCTGTATTGGTCTCCCAACAGATGTCAGAGTGATTAAAGTCCCCCATAAGAACCAGGGCCTGCAATCTGGAAGCTTCCCTCAGTTGTCTGAAGAAAGCTTCGTCTACCTCATCCACCTGATCCGGAGGTCTACAGCAGACACCAACCACAACATCACCCCTATTGCTTCCCCCTCTAAATTTAACCAATAGATTCTCAACACTCTTCCACTCAGGGATTGGACGGGTGGTTGAAAGATGGATCTCCTCAGAAAACAAGGTCGTGAAAGTGATCAGGAAAGTTTGCTGCAGGCATCACTCTTAATTCTGGATTGTGTGTGAAAGGTGAGATGGGAACTGAATCCTGACTGCTCTCACAAGACGACACTAATGCTTCCTGTCTATAAACACCCCAGAAAAGGAAAGAGACATGCATGTATAGGCCTTACATGTCCCAACTCTGCACTTTCTGGTCTGCAGCCATCTGTCCGGGACACAAGCTACTATTTATCTGGAAGGAAACATGCAGAAATGGCTTACCTGTAATACAGGTACTGCTCCTCTTGGGACTGCCAAGAGTCTTTCTTTTGGGTCCTTCTGTTCCTTCAGACCTTTCTCAGGCCTTTTCTGTAAAGGTAGTCCCCCGTTCTGTGCAGCTGGAAAGGAATACAGAAATACTAATATGTGCATTTATACCATGAAGCACTTTTTTTTAAAAAGGGTTTCGAAGTGCTGTACAGATGTATTATCCCCATTTTAAAAACACTCTTACTGCGGCACAAAAAGAAACTACTTGCCCAGTCCTTGCAAGTCAGCAAGAGTGACAACCAGAACCAAATTCATTTTAACAAATACACCAATGCTGTCTTGAGTTTTTAATATATAATCTCAAGAAAAAGTTTGTACACAAGCAAAAAGTTACACCAGTTGGAGTGGCTGCTGCTGAGAACACTGGAGTATTGTAGGAGAGGGATGCTTATACAGAAGACGTAATATTCTTAGCCTGTTCTGGGAGAAGTGGCTGCAGAGAATAAGGAAACACTGGGTGCTGGTGGTAATCAAATACTCCTGATCTAACTTCCCCCAGCAGCAGCAGATTTCAGTTCCAGTCTCTACCTGCAGGAATCCCTGCAGTGTTCTACACTCCAGTGATGGCATGAAGGAAGGGAGACTCAAGGCTTCCCTATTTTACCAACCTGTTACATAGAACACTCCATCATCGCTGCGCTTCACAACAACATGATCCATCGCCAGAGTTATGGGAATGGGGCCAGGAGAGGTAGGGTATACCCGAGGGCTGTCATCCTGCAGAACCAACACAAATTATCAGCTGCCATGCACCAGTGTGAAACAGGCAAAGCAGCATAGAATTTCCTCTCAAGCCCTCACAGTAGCCATGTTACTGCTGATCCCATCCTGGGCTGACCATTAAACAGAAGAGGATGGCTTTGCACAGGGGTTGCATGTAAACCTTAGTTATCTTTGCAGAAAGCCCTCCTGGGTGGCAAAAGAGAGTTCACTCATATCCCCAATGAAGACCCAAGAGTCGGTTTCTCACCACAATCCCCCTGAAGGCCACATCTCACAATATTGTTCCAGATTCTAAGTTCCATCGAAATTCATTAATATTGGCCCTTAACAATCCGCAGATATCCCTGCTGGTTCACAGTAAGCCTAGCTCATGCGTGTCTGAGGAGACACTGACCAAAGAAATGGGCATGCAGTGGTTATAGGGAGTATAACAAAGACACATGGCTGGATTATCAGACATCTCTCTGCACATGGTATCCTCTCTCAGGCCATGTCTAAACTACATACCTCTTTTGAAAGAGGGATGTAAATTAGACAGATGGAAACTGCAAATTAAGCCGGGATTTGAATTTCCCGCGCTTCATTTGCATCATGGTGGCTGCGTGTTCTTTTGAAAATGGGTATTTCAAAAGTGAAACCGCCATCTAGTCACGGTTCATTCGGAAAAAAACCCACCTTTTTCGAAAGATCCTGTACACCTAAAAAATGAAGTTTATAGGATCTTTCAAAAAAGGATGGTTGTTTTTTTTTTAAAGAACGCGCGGCTGCCATTATGCAAATGAAGTGCAGGAAATTCAAATCCCGGCTTCATTTGTAATTTTGATATGTCTAATTTACATCCCTCTTTTGAAAGAGGGATGTAGTCTAGACCAGTAGTGCACAACTTTTTTTCCCAGCGCAACCCCTGGGAAAATTTTGGTTGAGAAAAAGAAAAAAAAAAAAAAAAAGCCCCTTTAAATGCCTCTCCACTTGCCTGTCGTTCCCCGTGCCCCCACTGCATTTACGCCACTCCAGGGGAAAAAATGGCAGCTGGCCCGGTGCTCCGACCCCCCCCCCCCGGAAGACAACCGCAACCCCCTTGGGGGGTCATGACCCACAGGTTGCGCACCACTGGCCTAGACCAGTGTTTCTCAACTTTTTTTTTTTTTTAATAAAGTACCCCTTTAAAAAAAAAAAAAAAAGTACCCCTAGTACTTACAGTTTTCAGACATACATTTTTTTTTCTATTGCAACACATTTGTTTAAACAACTTAATTGTAGCTGGGCAGGTGATGACATTTTTGGGTGTAAAAAGTACAAAAATAAAGTGCTGTACAACAAAAATTCAGTGTTCTCTAAATTTCAGTTGTGTTGACGTAACCCCCAGACTTCTCTCGAGTACCCCTAAAGATACTCGTTCCACTGGTTGAGAAACACTGGTCTAGACATAGCCTCACTAACACTCTCACCCAGCTTTTATGCAACCCTTTCCATTTGTAGAGCTCCAAGACCTTCAGAAGGAAAGGCTGGTAACACTGCCCCTGCTACAGATGCAGATGACAAGAGCAGCATAGAAGGATGAAACAAGTTTCCTGACATTGCAAAGCACGCCATTCGTGAAACTGGGAAGGGAACTCCCATGCATATTCTCCATGGTCAAACCATTACAGTACAATACCAAGGAGATATCTGTTCTTCACTGAGGTCATTTAAGAGTCAGGAAAGGTTATAGAGCCATTCTGCAGACCTGATTAAGGAAATGGCACCTCTCCGGGTAGCCACATTTCTCTTTAACTGGTAAAATCTTAGCCAGAATTGAGCCTCGAGCACCCCCTTTTCCCTGCCAGTGCACACACAGACATACCTTCAGTGTAATCCTGGTATCCACAATTTCTATCTTCATGGGTATCACCTCGGGTATCGCTTCATCCTCGAGGAAGGGTCCGAGGTTGGTGAGGAAGGACATCAGGAGCTCTGTGCTGTAGCTATGGATGAGGATGTGAAGGAACCCATTCTGGACAGCGAGGGGTGAGTGCACAATGGCGCTGGGTCCTATTTCAAGACGTAAGCACATTTCTGGTTGAGTCTGATTAGCTTCTGCGGATAAGGGCTTCTCTATGCTTGGGTCCCCTAGAGGCACAAAAGAAAATCATAGAGGTGGAGGAGAGTGGATGATATCAGCAGTAGGTTATAGGCCTTTAGCACACATACAGCCTCTAAAGCCTTTCATTGCTCAGATACTGATCAAGAGTCCTGAGTGCTTTTCAGTATTACCCCTCCCTCCCTCCCTCCCTCCCATGTGAAATGAGTCTGAGCCTAATTTTCAAGCCAACAAGTTACACATCACAGAAATAAAATACAGGACTATGTAGCACTTTAAAGACTAACAAGATGGTTTATTAGGCGATGAGCTTTCGTGGGCCAGACCCACTTCCTCAGATCAAATAATGGAAGAAAATAGTCACAACCATATATACCAAAGGATACAATTAAAAAAATGAACACACATGAAAAGGACAAATCACATTACAGAACAGAAGGGGGATGTAGGGGGGGGGGAAGGAAGGTGAATGCCAGGTTAATTCCGCAGGGGAATTAACAAAGACTCCAACTATCTTACCCATTACAAAGATAGCTTCCCCAATTATCACCTCTAATACTATTAACTCACAGACATTTCCCCTTCCGCACCTCTAATATCATTAACTCACTGGCATTCACCTTCCTTCCCCCCCCCCCCCCCCGATATCCCCCTTCTGTTCTGCAATGTGATTTGTCCTTTTCATGTGTGTTCATTTTTTTTAAATTGTATCCTTTGGTATATATGGTTGTGACTATTTTCTTCCATTATTTGATCTGAGGAAGTGGGTCTGGCCCACGAAAGCTCATCATCTAATAAACCATCTTGTTAGTCTTTAAAGTGCTACATAGTCCTGTATTTTGTTTCAGCTACACCAGACTAACACGGCTACATCTCTATCACTATATCACAGAAATAAGCTCCCTGGCAGTCACATGCCCCCTACATTCAACCCTCAGCTATGTCAGCTCCCAGATAGGCTTAATTGTTCTTGAGGACTTGACTCTTACATGGATCATGCAAAACTCCACCCCATAAATAGAGGCCTTTGGTAGAAGACAGGAAGCTTTACATGCCAACTGAAGGCTATGTAATTTTATAATTGTATTGTGCCCTCTAGTGGCAAAAGGGTGTATTGCTATCAAGGGGTATCACTAGCACAAAAATTACTACTCTTTATTTTAAAGCTTCAGGGAGTATCCGAGTTAGTCTGTTACAGAAAAAAACAACAAATGGCCTGGTAGCACTTTACAGACTAACAAAACATGTAGATGGGATCATGAGCTTTCGTGAACTCCGGTCATCTGAAGAAGTGGGCTGTGCCCACAAAAGCTCATGATGCCATCTACATGTGTTGTTAGTCTATAAAGTGCTACCAGACCATTTGTTGTTTCTTTCTTTTAAAGATTTTAAAGCTTGAACTCAGTGCTGTTGGAACACCCTAAAGTAAGCAAACTACAGTCTGAGGATGTCTATCAGCACAGAAATAGCATCAAGAGTGGCAATGCAAGCTTCCCCACATAGCTTCTGTAAGCCTTATTAATTATACATCTAGGAACCCTAGCCAAAAGTCAGGTCCCAATTATGGTAGGCACCATAGAGACAAAGTCCCTACTCTGGAGAGCTTTAGCGCGGGAGATACCTTTTGGCATTGATATGATCATCTAGTCTGACCTGCACATGACTTTCCTGCATCAATTCCTGTTTGAACCAGAGCATGTCTTTTATAAAAAGCCCTGGAAACAACGTTTGAAAATTGTATTTCAATCACCGAGAGGCTCTCAATATTAGTAACTTTTCACGTACATTGTTACTGGATGTCAACACTGAAACCGCTATGTACAATTCATGGCTCCCTAAAAGCATTCAGTGCCTGATGCTCTGGTTTCGAAACAAGCAGGTCCAAAGGCCAGCATCTTACCCACACGGCTGCTTTGCAGATACTGCCACATCCCAGTATTGCCCAACTGCTCTAGAGTAACCTCCATTACTTGTACAGCAAGTGACAGATCGTCTCCTCTTGTCTCTATCCCGCAGTTCACCTCATTCATTTTCAGCACCAGAACAGAAACCTGAAATGGCAAGTCAGAGTATCATCACTCATCAAACAGCTACATGGCCCTCCTCCAAGCTTCTTTAGAGAAAGACTTTAGGGAGAAGGAGAAAAGAAATCTGACCAGCTGAAGGCTGGGGTCCTCTCCACTCTGAGAAGCTGAGCTGTTCATGTCAGGCGTCCCTCTACCCTCATCCTCTGCCATTGGGCTCTCCCTGCTACCTGCATCATGAAGGTCATGAAGAAGTTGTCCTGGGGTGAGGGAATCCAAACTAGGCTCTGAAAACAAATCATGAATACGTTAGGGATGTTAGATTTCGTTTAATCAACTCATTGACAAGTCGATGGATTAGTTGATAAGCAGGGGAGGCAGCAAGAAGGAGGAAGCGACTAGTTGAGGGACTAATTGACTCTCCAATCACCTTTTGCTTATCGGATAGTCAATTAGTCACTTACATCCCTAGAATACTTAGGTACAGTTCCACTTTACCACCTTCCTGAAAATAGTCACAAGCATCTTGGATTGATTTAATTGAAAGATAAAGAGCCCAAATGAGACATTTATTGTAATATTCAACGTCACACATTGCCCTTCTACAGCACCTTCACAAATATTCCACCTACCTATGTACAGTACTACTATAGCATTCATCACTGCAAGAGCCAAGAGTCTTCAAATTCTAACATGAATACACAAAGATCATGTTTCTGTCGGTCTTTCCACCCTTTTGAAACCCAGGAAGACTGTATAATTTGTTACATTTAAGTGTATTTATTTAGGGGAATGATAGCTGAAGAAATGGGTTCTGAACATTGTATTCTGCAGGCTGAGATTCATGGTCATTCTGCTTCTTCCCAAAGGTTAGATGCACAGTCATAGGCAAGCTGCCTAGGAGCTGGCTCTCACAGCCACTCTCAAAGTTGGCACTCCCATTGTTCCAGAGGAACATACCCATTATAGGAAGTTACAGTCATGCAGAGTGAGGCATTCAGGCAGTGTGGGCCCAGCCACAGAGGGCTTTGAAGAGAAAATTCATGAATCAAGCCTCTTAACTTCCTTATGAGGTAGGTTAACTATACCTCTCATTTTACAGATGAGGAAACAGAGGACGTGACTAGCCCATGGTCATGCAACAAGACTGTGGCAGAGCTGGCAATAGAATCCAGATCTCCCAAGTCCCAGTTCTATGTTTTAGCCCTTCTCTAGAGTCAGCTCTACATTTTGAGTGTGCCAGTGACCATACCATGCAGATACTAGTAAAGCTCTGTTTGACTGTACTCGCCCTACAGCTCCTTTCACAGAGAAGGCATCTCAAAGAGTATCAGAGATCCACACTAAGTTAACTGCCCAGGAATGAGAGATTGACGGGATCACTTAGAGACAGACATAGTGGGGTCGCTAGTATAAATCACTCCATTAGCTACATCAGAGATCTGTCTGTGGGAACGAATAATGGAAGAACGCATACACGCAGTTCTAGTTACCAGGGTCCAGGAGCATCACAAAGCTATCACTGCCATCACTGTCCACAGACAGCCTGTCCTCTGGGCCATTCCCATCTAGTGATGTGGTATCAAAGGAATGCTGGGACGCAGTCCTCTTCATGGAGAAGAAACGCATTCGCGTGCTGCTGCTGCCCACAGGGGTGGCTGCCCCCTCTTCAGCTTTAGACACAGGCTCCCTACCAAAAACCCACAGAAGCAGACAGCTTAGCCTCTACGCACTAAATTCACTATCACAGTTACACTGTTTCTATATTAAATAATATGTTATCAGCACAGCTCTGTGGTTTCATTTAGAACTGTATGAGATGAAATGATGGCAAAGCAGAGTGAAAGAGAAAATGTAATCCTGTTTATCTACAGCAGAGGCAGTGAAGTGCAAGCTTCTTGCAATGCTCCATCCACGCATCTTAGTTCTCTCTTGGAGGGGCCATCTCTGCAAGAGAGAGAAAACTTGGAACTTCAGTTATTACCTCCTCTAATGTATCAACCACATGGGGACCTGTTATTCATAATGTGATATAGACTTGTGCGGACACTTGTCTACAGGGACCTAGACTGAGATCTAGCCACTCAGTTCAACATGCCCATTCAACAGCCATCAGGTAACACCCGGCCACCCTATTTCCCCAGCTCTCTGTATTACCTCAGGAAGAACGACTGGAAGGGAACCAGCTGTAGACACCAGCTTACTGGGAATCACTAGCACATCCCAAAGGCAATTCAATACCTGTCGGTTGGTCAGAATTTTAGGCCCTGGCCAATGTGAGCTATACAGTCCTGATAACCGAGACGTGACAGGTTCCTGTATGCCTTGAGAGATCTAATTCTCAGGAAAGACTCTTACCTGGTGATGTGTGTTAACCTGCACCTTCTTCAAATGTGGGACAGAGAGAAAGTCATAGGGATAGTGAGAAGGGGCAAGTGGTCTAATCACATCGCACCTGATAGATGTTAGTCAGACTGTTTAATGCACTACTAGAAGACCTTTAGATACCCAATGCAGGTGGGGAGCTGCTCTAGCTCGGCCTGGCCCACCACGCTGCAGGGGGTGTTCCAGTCTGACTGGGCCCACTGTGGCATCTTTAGTAATATATCTGGCCAGAGTAGCCCACAGTGTGGCAGGCCCGGCTGGGCTGGAGCAGCCCCCCACACGTGCTGTGCTGCCACTCCAGACCAGCGGGACACACTGCACTCTGCTATGGATAGGGGGGCTGCTCCAGCCTGGCCTTGCCCACTGCACCACGTCACAGACCATTCCAATCCAATTGGGCTGGGACGGCCCCTTATCCACAGGATCCTGGTTAACCAGAATGTTTAACATTCCGGTTAACTTTTTAATCAGAATTTTACATCCCTATATTACAGCAGTGAAAGGTGCTAGAGACTATGGGATGTGTAGGATCTTGGATCCAAGCCACTAGCAAGGAGGAGGAAGCAGGCAGCAATGTCCTTTATAAGCTGTGTGCTTGTGCAGCCACTCAGGAAAGATTCAAATGCTTCCCAGCTGATTAGCAAAGCAAAGGTGGGTTGTTTCTGCTGGTGGTGCACATAAATTTATTGTGCACACGGATGAAAAAGATTAGCAAAAACATTGGCAGATAGCCAACATTTTGTGCCCTTCCCAGAAAGTGAATGGCCTACAAATGTAAAGAGAATCCAGTGTAGTGTCAGAGGGAAAGATGAGTTTCTAAAAGGGAGAGGAAACATGGACGTGTTACTGTTAAACTCCACCACCACCACCCCTGGTCCGTCTCAGCTTTGCTGTTGCTGTTTGGAAGGGCAAGAGGAGGAGCAATCACTCACTTGGCTGGGGGTAGAGAGAGCATTTTCTGCATGGTAGAAGCCATCTTCTCCCGGCTCAGGCTGAAAGCATCTTTAGTTATAGACATGGCTTCCTTTGTGAGGTCCATGGTCACATGCAAGGCTTCCTTAGTGGCATCCTTAGTCATATGCAGTGCACTTGATAGTTCTACCTCTAGATTCTTCAAGGGAATGAGCTCTTCCTGCTCCTTGAGAGTGAGGTCTCCACTCCTCAATGGCTGTACATCTGAGGAATGGCTGGAAGGAAGGACAAGAGGGGTTTGAGAGCAGCTGGGCTCACTCACTCTCCTAGTATCCAGGGCTTCTACAGCTTCATGTGCTTCCTCAACTGGGCCCCTCTCCTCCAAGCCTTTGTTCTGTGGATCAGCTGTGTCAGTTGCTCCCAGGGTTCCATCACTCACAGATTCTGGCAGTCTCTCTGGCAACATGGTCACACTCACATCTGTGTTTTCAATACCACTGTCCTCCAGGACTTTGGAGGGGCTGTTTACTTCCTTCTCTGAGCTAGCTTCTGATTTCAGCTCCTTCTCTTCTGTAGTCAGCACCTCCCTGCTGTCTGAGGGTGAGAGCTCAGATTCTATCAAGCTCGTTGTATCTGAGTCCATAGACCTGGGTTCTGATCTTGGGATGGGATGCATGAGAAGGGCCATTTCAGCACTGTTGAACATGATGCCCATACACACAGTCATGGGTTCCAAGGGAGATCCAGTCAGTTCCTGGGTGTCTTGGGCCAACTGCTCCTGCAGCATCTGCAAAACTTCTTTCATTCTGAGCAGCACCAGATATTGGTAGTGGTTGAGTCGCACTTTCACGTGGGCGGTCGAGTACACAAGCATGTGAATATCAGCAGAGGCTTCTGGCTCTTGAGCATCCTCTGTGCCATTGTCACAGTTATATTCTCCCAAGATATCCTTTGCCTCACGGACCTTGTAAATGTTTTTCAGGTCCTGCTCAGTCTTTGATCTTTGGCAGAGCCCAGGCTCTCTGGTCATGTCCTGGTATTTGGCATGATTGCTAAAGCTAGCAGAAGACTTTATTTTCAATTCCGATGCAGCAGAGGCCTGCTGCTTAGACACCTGAGCTAGCTCCCATCTCTTGGGATGACAAGCCCAAATGGAGAGGGGGAAAGGGTCAATAAAGGTAAGGGCTCTGCCCTTTGAACTCTCAGCCCCTTCGAAGTCCAGGGAGATCTGGGTGAAGTTAACAGACCAGAGGTCTTCAGAAGCAGAGGTCCTCCAAATTGAATAGGCAAAGCCGTTACATTTCTGGGCTGTGGTTTCCACCTGATATGCGTGGCGTAAGAAGAGAGTGTGGAGGACACTGAAGTTATCCTGAGACTTTGGGAACTGGGTGTAAGTGGAGTGGAAGAACTCTGAATTGGCAAATCTGCGAAACAGGTTCTGGAGGGCTGAGCAGCTGCAGTGAGGGTCGTAGCGTGAATTGGTGGCAGTCACCTCCGAGGTGTGAATGCACAGGGCCTTGGGACGGTCCCGATGATCAGTTACTTTCTTCTCTACAGGGATGCTTAGCTTCAGTGAGGGGTAATAAATAAGAAGAGAGATTAGCAGCCAGTTCTAAGAATGTATATTGCACTCAGCACAGTGATATCTGTACTGTCATGCTTAAGTCATCCTTATTCTGAGAATGACATACATTAAGAACAACTTTTTTTTAAGTGTGTTTTGTTCTGAAAGGTGAAAAGGCACCAGCCCAACAGCATCGGTGACTGAAGTCCTTCATTAATTAATCAAAGCTTGGACACCATCAATGCAAGGTTCTCTCACCCTGTCTCCATTAGGGATGTTAAATTTCGATTAATCAGTTAATTCAGTAATCCATGGAATTTCCCTCAACTACTTGATTAGTCAATAAGGGGAGGGGCGCTCTTTATCCCCCCCCCCCTGCGCTTCACTATTCCCGCTGCACTTCAAGCAGTCCCTGCTCATGCCATGCCCTCCGCTTCTGCCTCCCCTGCCCCCCCGTGGAGACGGTGCTGGGGAGAACTGGCTTTTAAGCTGGCTCCTCCCAGCACTGGCTCCTGCTCTCCCACCCCTTTGATGCCTCTGATACAGAGGCAGCAAGGTGGAAGGAAGTGACTAGTCGAGTAGTGACTTGGCTACTCGATAAACCTAGGCATATCAGGTAGTCAACTAGTTGCTTACATCCCTAGCCTCCATCCAGCTACCCATATCTGGAAAGACCCAGCTCTAAGAGGCAGAAGGTAGGGATGTAAAATCCCATTTAATTAGTTAACCAGTTAAACTTAACGTTTAACTGGTTAACTGATTAAACAGGGGAGGGAAGGGAGGGACAGCGTGGCTGGGCTAGAGCAACCCCCATCCCCTTTTCCACCTCCCTGCCTTCCAGTCGCGCATGGGGCTGCTGGCTCCAAGCCTGCATGGGCTGGGAACTGGCAGCTCCATGCAGGGGCCCAGCAGACCTCTGCCCGTGGCAGGCTGCATGCAGAAGGCTGCTCCCTGGGTACCTGGTAATTGGTTACCCGTTAACATCCCTAGTAGAAGGGCATTTTGGGCCTTAACCTGCCTGCCAAAACTGCTAACAACAGGGCTAGCCAGTGCCAAATGCAGTAGGATTTCGGTGCTACGGACATTTGTCCACTGGGCACTGATGTGAGATTCAACAACTCATTTCATATAAGCCAAATGGCCATCAACCTACAACAATTTTCAGTTGCTACTGTGTTGGCTGTCTTTGAAGTGGCAATTTAGACGAGAAAGACTCCATATAAACCTACTTCACCTGCCACCCAGCCATTCCTCCTCTTAAGCATCAGCTCGCTCCCAGCTGGTTCTGAGCATGTGTTCTTCCATCCACAGGTCACAAAGGGTACGTCTAGACTGCAAGCTTCTTTTGAAAGAGTGTCCACACCTCAAAACCAAATCGAAAAAGCGATCTGCTTTTTCAAAAGAGAGTGTCCAGACTGCATGGACGCTCTCTCGAAAGAAATCCCTGATCGCTATTCACAGAATGGCCACCAGGGCACCTGTGCTTTTTTCGATTGCCTCATCTTCCGAAAAATGTCCCTGTTCTGCATCCACACACACCTTTTTTCGAAAGAGCTCTTTCAAAAAAGATGTTCTTATAATTTGAAGTTTACCAAGGTCTAAAAACCCCCTGCGTTCTTTCAATTTAATTTTGAAAGAACGCAATTGCAGTGTGGACGCAGGTGAAGTTTTTTCGAAAAAAGGGCAGTTTTTTCGAAAGAACAATGTAGTCTAGACATACCCAAAGAGAAATTAACAGCAGCAGGAGCCAGCCTACATAGGTAGAGTTTCCATTCTCCTCTTCCTCTGAGCTGCCACCGTACCTTGTTCTCACATTTTTCCCTTCAAAAAGGGATTGGGAAACCACTGCAGACAAGGGCAAGAAGTGAATGAATGGTACCTTTAGCCTAAATCCATCCAGTCGGATATCCACATGCTCATCTTGCTTCTCTGAGTCCTCCAACTTGTAGATGGCTTTGAACTGCTCCAGGCTGCGATAGAGATCCAGGCAGAAGAGATTTACCCACAGCATGCTTGTCACATCCAGAGTCAACATCAGACCATTCAACTGCATGTATAGGTTCGGATATGGAACTGGAGAGGATGAAAAATGGGGCAATTAATAGAGATTCAAAGAAAAGAGGATTGGTCATGGATAGCTAAAGCCTTCTGAGAATGCTGAATTCTTTCACCACAGTTCAAGAACATTAGGGTAGCAGGGGAAGAGATGATAGGCAAAATGCACTGTACTAATATGCACTGGTAAGGCTGCCTAATATTCAAGGATCTTAAAGTGCTTTAACAATATTAATTAAACAGTACAATGTCCCTCTGAGATGGATCTCTGTATCAGAGAGAGAGAAACTGAGGCACAAAAGCAAAGTAACTTATTCAAGTTCACAGTGAGTGAGTGGTAGATCCAGCAAGAAAACTCAGATTCTCCTGATTCCTGCACTAGTGCAAAAAAACAAACCAGAACCTCAAGGCTAGAATAGACAGAAACTGCATATTTTCAGTAAGCATGTGGCAAACTATAGTCACACAAATGTAACCCTCCCTCCTCGGGGGAATTTACCCAGGATGCCAGAAGAGTGCAAAAAATCAATACACAGAGAGGAACATCGGGAGACTGAACAAGAACATAGCTGCAGAGAAACTGACTCTCTAGTAGCTGTAACTTGATTATGTATCAAGAGAGCTAAAGATGGGTTGGTTCCTTAGGAAGTTTATCAAATGAGGAGCTAACTTATTGCATTACCTGGGAAATCCTGATTGTCTGGGAAGTAATACTCTGTGAACTCGATATGAATTGCAGAGACTTGATCTGGAAGGTTCAGGGATTTCCTGCTACAGGAAAGCAAGGTGGAAGGTTTCTTACTCTGCTGACCAGCGGTGGAAACCTGAACAATAAAGACAAGTAGTTGCACTGCAATCAGTTAGAAAAGCGACTGTTCGTATAGCATCACTGTTTCCCATACTCATCCTCTCTCAAAGATTCATTCCTGCATCAAATGTTTACAAAATCAGAAAAGTTGTATTTCAAATGCCAGCACCTCCAAGTCAAACCAGGATCTGAAAAAGCCAGCTGGGAGCTTTGAGTCTTTCTGCCTCTCGCATCACCATCAGTACAAGATGTGCCCATCAGAAGTTAATGGAAAATTCTATTGAAAGATACAAGGTAGATGAAGTAGTATCTTATATTCAACCAACTTCTGTTGGTTGAAGGGACAGAAGTTGGTCCAGTAAAAGATATTGCCATCTTGTGTGTTTCAGGTCCTGGAACCAACATGGCTACAACACTGCAAATGAATTCTATTGATGACATGAGGCAGAACAGAATCCATTTCACTCTCCTGAAACTCTGCAGGGGTAACAAGAAGGGTCTGTAAGGAGTAGCCGTGTTAAGGATAGGCTGTAGATTGTTAATGATGCACTGGAGGAGTTTAAGTTGGGGGCTGTACGTGATTACTAGTGGTGTAGAGCCCTACAGCCCCCCAACTTAAACCCCTCCAGCGTATCATTAACAATCTACAATCCTGCAAAATGATCCCTTACTCTCACAGGCCTAGGGGGACAGGCCAATCCTCACCTACAGACAACCCGCTAACCTGAAACAATTTTTTTCCTGCCACCATGCAGCACATCTCCATCATATTCACCCAGAAACTCACCCCTGCAATAAACCCCAGTGCAACTCTGTTCACACATCTACACAAGCAACATCATCACAGGGTTTAACCTCATAAGCCACCATGTCAGAGGCTCATAAAACTACACATACACCAATGTGATCTATGCCATCAAGTGCCAGTAATGCCCCTCTTCCATGTTAATTGGCCAAACTGGATGGTCTCTACCAACAAGGATTAATGGACACAAATCAGATATTCGAAATGGTAACACACAGAAACCTGTTGGGGAACATTTTAACTTGCCTGGACACTCACTACTGGATTTAAAAGTGGCTATCCTTTTACAAAATAATTTCAGGAATCAGCTAAAGAAAAAATCTGCGGAACTGGCCTCCATATGCAAATTTGAAACATTCACCCAAGGACTGAACAAAAACATGTCTTGTATGTGCCATTATATTCAACACCCAAATGACATCAGAAGCTAAGTATTGGGCACTTACAGCCCACTCTGTTAGCCTCATTTAGCATGGACACTTTAATTTACAGGGTTTTTGTCTCCCTCCTCCTCTCCCCTCTTCTTCTGCTATATATTTGTACCCCTGGACCCCTTGCTCCATTCATATGAGGAAGTGGGTTTTGCCCACGCAAGCTCATGATACTATCTATATCTTTTGATTAGTCTCTAAGGTGCTATAGGACCATTTTCTGTTTTTTAAGAAGGGTCTGTGTATGATTAAGTGTGTGTAAAGTTTTCTGAAGCATCTGATATTAGTCACGGTCAGAAACAGGATTATAGACTAGATCAGTCTTGGGTCTAGATCAGTCTTGGATCCAGCCTGGCAAGTCCTACATTGCTGGCAGTGAAGACATTTACCGAGAGACCCTCTCCCATCCTCACTCATTTCTCAAATCCACAAAACACCATTTGTTTAAAGTGGTGACAAAAAGCAGCTCCAGCTCTATAGTCAGGGCTTCCCCAGAAACTCAGCAGTTTTGAATGAAGTTTGCTTTGAGATTTGGGGTTCTTCTGATCCCATATTTGGTTCAGAAGATACAAGTAATATCTTACAGAGATCTGCCAGGCCTCCTGAATGCTGCAGCTATAGAATTTTGTTTGGCTGTAGTTGCACACTCGTTTTTTTGTCATTTTTTATTTAACACGGTATCTGATTAAATGCTTTGTTTCAAAACTATAATCTAACAATGGATGAGAGCTCCTTCACACCTGATAAATGTCCAGGTCATCTACACGGACTACCACGCAGCTGGATCGGAGTCGGTTCCATGAAGGGTGCCGAAGAAGCGGTAAGCTTGCAGGAGGTACACGTGTTTGGGAGCAGCCTTTCTCTGGGGGGCTTTTGTGAGGACTGGACAAAGTGTCTGGGGAGAAAAAAAAGTTAAAAATTACATCAGCCATTATTAAATGAATCTCCTTAGCAACAAGGTAGAGCTATTAAACATCAAACCCACAAGAGGTCTCTAGGGAATTCATGTTTATTGGTTAGACATAATGGACTGAGAGTAGGATATAAATGGGAAAGACTAAGTAATGAAAGCTTAGGACTTTATGAAAAAAGAATACAATCAAAGATCTGTGTAATGTGTGGCAAAATCAACCTAAATTCTGCAGCAAGGACTCAAGGATTCTGTGGTAATCATACAAGCTTCATTTACATCCAAACATAGAGGGGCTCACTGGACTATGAAAATGAACACCGCAATCTGTCTAGTGGTCCATGAGTCACTCATTTGGACATTAAATTCAGTGCATTTTATTCTGTCCTTAAATTGTGCCCAAATCACCAGCAAATAAGTCTGTTCATCTCTTTCTTAAAGTAGAAGCAACTGAAAGAAAACTCCCAAGCCAAGCCAACAGTGCTACCTAGTTGCTTTTTGAAAGGGGATCTTGGAGCCTTGGTGGATCCAGCATCCATTTCTTCACAGTGCTTCTCCATCTTGCTTTGAAATTCATTCACCAGCTTTTTTGCCCACTGTCCCCGAGTCTCCATGGTTTCACAGTACTTCACCCAATGCTTACAGGTGTCTCCTGCAGAACAAATGAACAAGGTGGCTTGCGTGAGCACCAAAAACTTCAGCACCCTTACTCACATGTGCACCTTTTAAATGCTCTCCTCCAAATGGAGCCACCCTAACACAAGACGGGCTACATGGTCAGAGGACTCCCTGTTAAACAATGCAGATTTCCTCATAGCACAGCTGCTCATTCTGTGGGGGTTCCAGATGTAAGAGTTTCTTTCTCCCCTTTTCCACTGTGAGGGGTCCTGTGTTACACATATAACTGTGCCTGGGCTCTTCCTGGGCCTCGTTCCATACACTGAAACCCTTTCAAGCTGACCAGGCACATACAGAAACCAGATCCCGAGTTTAGGCAATGGGAAAGGTCAAGGGGAATCCAAGAGTTTAACCTTATGACATTATGACAGAGAGCTATGTGTTCCCTTCCTCAGAGTCTCACTCCTTGGCATCCTTACTTCGCACGAGAAAATCACCCACAAAGAGGCAAATTGGATTAATCCTGCAAAGAGGATTCAAGTCACAAGATCTCTCTGCATACTTACTTGCAGTCCTTTCTGCCTCCTTCAGCCCACAGTTTTATAGCAGCATATTTCCTCTTTTTATCCCTTTCATGAATGAGGAAAGAACAAACTCCTCTTACCTGTCCAGTGGAAGGGATAATAGTCAAAAGCCATCCTCCTAAAAGTGAGCTGCATTGCACCTCCCATCACCCTCTGCTTTGAGGTACCTGTAGGAAGAAGGGAATAAAGAACATCTGCATATCAGCTGTGCAATCCAAGTCCTGAGGGGAATTCAGAATAACTTTGCATAAATAACACACCTCATGAGTTACTATCTCATGTCAGACTTAGGCGGCACTGCATTGCCAGCAGTATTGGTACCTTCTTTTACAAGAGACATAAAATCTTGCTCATTAAGGATCCCACTCCTTTTTTATATCAGAAGATTTACCTGTGGCCCTGGGTAAATTCTAAATAGAGTCATTGCTTTGTCTCTTAATAAAATTCCCCCTTAAGGTTTCAGTAGGCTGTGTAAAGTGGTGTCCTGAATGGCTAGTAAAGAATTGATAAGCACTACTGAATAGTTGCTACATTTGAGGTGATTGTACTTCTGTGATGTGAGAGTAATCCCTGTATATATACAAAAAGCATAGCATTTTGGGATCCCTTAGCATGCTATATAAGATACTATACAGAATACTATTTTAAGATACGATGCTGTAAACATTATACCTCTTTTGGGGTTTAGCATCCTATCCCATGAACAACTAGGCCAGGAAACAGACAGCGGAATGAAACTGACAATTAGTGGACTCAAGAAAATTAGTGCACCATGCACAAAACTGCATAATGCCCCTGTGTCCCTAGCAATCACCGTTCTCACTACTATAATAAACAATATGGTAACAAAATAAAGAGGACAAAGCAGCTTTGGGCTGCATATGCAGAGGCTTTAAATCACAAGGTTTATTAAGAGCCTGTTCTCTCTATTTGGCTCTGGTGAAAGTCCAGCTGGAATACTGTGTACACTGCAATTCCAGGCAACTCAGCAACAACACAAGGTGTCAAACTGGAGCAAGTTCAGAGAAAAGCAACAATAATGATCAGAGAGCACTGAATTATAAGAAAAGTTTTATGGAAATAAATATCTACGGGTTGATTAAGGGATCTCCGATGGGGAAAGAAGGGGACTGGAAGAGAGTTAATATGTACTTCAACAGGGAGGGAAGTCATGCAGCATGGCTCACTGGAATAAATTAGAAAAAATTAGATTAAAATAAGGCAGATTTTAAATTGAATTATTGGGAAAGCTTTCTCTGCAAAGATCTACTAACCTAGGGATTGGCCTCACAAGGGAAGTAGTGAAGCTCCACTGCCTAGTCAAAACTAGGATAACTAAGGGTATATCTAGACTCCATGGCTCCGTCAATGGAGCCATGTAGATGAGTTTACTAGACATAGGAAAATGAAGCAGCAATTTAAATAATCGCCGCTTCATTTACATCAAAATGGCCTCCGTGCTGTGCCAATCAGCTGTTTGGCAGCACAGTGGGGCAGTCTGGACGCGGCGCGGTCGACAAGGGAAGCCAGAGTTAGTGGATTTTGTGGACCCCCTTAGGCTTGGGGGGACAGAAATGGGGGGTTCAGTGTGGGCGACAGGGTGCAGGATCTGGGCAGGAGGGGATGAAGGTGCAAGGTCTGGGTGGGAGGTAAGGTGCAGAAGTAGGTTTGGGAGTAGAGTGTCTGGCCAGGAGGGGAGGGAGCAAGAGCAAGGGAGGGTGCAGGAGCAGGCAGGGGTAGGTGTCTGGCTAGGGGGGACGCGCAGAACCAAGGGGGGACGCAGGAGGAAGTTTGGGGTAGGATGTCTGTCCATGAGGGAGAGTGTCTGGCCAGGAGAGAGGGTGCAGGAACAAGGGAGAGTGCAGAGTCTGGACGGTAGAGAGGGCGTAGGAGGAGACTGGGGGTAGAGTATCTGGCCAGGAGGGAGGGTGTATGTCCCAGAGGGAGGGTGCAGGAACAAGGAAGGGTGCAGAGTGTGGCCAGGAGGGAGGGCACAAGAGCAAGGGAGAGTGTAAGAGCAAGCTGGGGGTGTGGGAGGAGTGAAAGGGATTGGAGTGCAGGGGTCTGGGCATGAGAAGAATGCTTACCTGGGTTTGCACCCCCATTAGCTGGCCAACGGCAGCAGCGGGAAAAGCCTACAACCAGCGCATCATTGCACTGGGTTCCCCCAATAGGGTGGGGAGTTCAGCCCCCTTTCTTCCCCTAAGCAGCAGGGAGCCCGTGCTGGCTGGTGCACTTGGATGGCACGCGGGAGCGAGGGGGAGATGAAGAAAGCCCCGACCTTCCCCACCACACCTGGCTTGTGGAGAGCGGCAGAGAAAATGGCTCCATGCTCTCGTCAGTAAGAAACAACCCCAGGTGTCTCCGTCATCCTGCCAGACCCCACCCACCGCAGAACGAGGCTGCGGGAGGAGCAGGGAAACTGCTGCAGGGTGCATGTTAGTGTCACCGGTGATTTGCAATCTCAGCCTCTCCACTCCGAGCCAGCGGGTCCCAGTGAGGGGGGAGAGGCAGGTGCCCAGCATGGGGGCAAGTGCACCATGCTGGAACCAGGCCAGGCTTCCACATGCACCTATGCAGAGCCCATTCACATGCCAGGTGCTGCTCCACTATCAAGTCCATGGCAGCTCAGCCACAGGGGGCCCCCCCACACTGGACCCACTGCAGCCTGTGCCTGGCTAAAACTTTACTTGCCCACTACTGGGACAAAAGTCTCCAGAGAAGGCAGCACAGGAGACTGCTGGGAGCCAAGTCCTGTGTGCAGGCAACCCACACAACCCCAGGAGCTCCAGCTGCAACAGAGACCTGGCGCTCACTACTTTCCCATGTGGGTGGGTGTGGGGTACCCAGCCTGCAATGCCCACTCTGGGTGGGTGAACTTTGCCTCTTTCTGCCTGCAGCATTGCTCAGAGCTGAAACTCGCCCCATCCTTGCAATGTTCCAGGTGCCTGCCCCTGCCCCAGCTTGCAAAGGCCTGGCTTCCCCTGCCTCCTACTGTCATTGGTTGGGTACACCAGGGAGCTGGTGACAGCGCCCCCAGAGGAGCGAGAAGAGGAGGAAATAGACAACCCCAGCTATGGCTCGCTGGTGCCAGTGCCACTCCAGCCACCTCTATCCCAGTGGGGAAGGAGGCGGGAGGGCTGAGCTTGAGCTGCTGACGACCTGGGAGGCAGCTGCAGATCACTAGTGGTCCGTGGACCACACTTCTACACCACATATTCAAGTCTCCTAGTACTCATCATAGTGTCACCCCAGAAAAGCCAAGCCAATAACATCTGCTTCCCTCTGATATGCATGTGCACACGTGAGAAAGAACTACCCCCACAATCTGGTTAATTTCTTCCTCCTCCAGGCTCTCCCTAGTGCTACGCTTGGCTAGATACCTGACTCCCGGGTGTGGCTATCATCGCAAATGTGCAGGTCGAGACGGGAGATAAACAGATGGTAGGAGGACTCTTTCATGTCATATTTCTCAAAGTACTGGCTGATGCTGCTTGCATTCACGTTGCCTCCAAATGTCTGGGACCAGGACTGCTGGGCACTAGGAGCAGGTGGTGTAGTCTAGAATAGACAGAAACATGTAGCAGCACATCATGCAAGGAAAGTGTTCCCCAAATGAAAGGCCATTGACCGATGGTTCTGACACAGCATGTACAAGGAAAGAGCCAAACATAACTTAACAACTAGAACTTATAATTATCAATGTAATCTTGATCTTCCATTTCTGCACAGACTTTGCAAAGCTGAAAGCTGTTGCAGTTCATCAATTGATTTATAATCAATGGAGGCAGCAAGGCCAAGCAGACAAGGTACCAAACAGGGAATCAAGATACCTCTGTCCTATTCTAAACAATGCTATGTGACCTTGGCAAGGCATGCCTCAATTTCCCAATCTCTAAAATAGGACTAATGATACTCACCTATCTTTGGGAAAATGCTTTCAAGTCTATGGTTGAAAAGGAAAATAATAAGCTTTATTATTGAAACTCCTCTTGGCCTGATCTCACCACACCGTATGCCAGAGGTCGGGAACCTTTTTTGGATAGGGGGCCACTGACCCACAGAAAAATCAGTTGGGGGCCACACACAAATGAGAACCAAAAAACCCCCTTCACTGACATGGCCCCTGACTGAGAAGGAGAAAGACACTCCTCACATTCCCCTCCTAAACCACAGGCTAGTGGAGATCAGACTAGCAGATTTTGTGTGCTCCAGCCCCATGGTGTGGCAGCAGGGGAGAGGGGCTGGAGTGCCAGCACTGCTCCCCAATGCTGGGGGCCCCTGAGCTTCGGGGGCTGGATCCAGGCAAGCTGAGGGCCGCATTCGGCCCCCAGGCCTGAGATTCTCCACCCCTGCTGTATTTTCTCTCTGCAGCAATTATTTAAAAATATCTCTGTTACTTAACTCTGCTGAGCATTTTGCACACTTCTTTAAAAGAATTGTAAGGATTAAGGGAGGAAATTCAAGGGCTAACGATGAAAGGAGGTGTAAGAAACAGCTGGTTAGAGGTTCTGAAATACCAATGAGCTGTGTGTGCTGCAAACAAACCATACAAACACCCCTGAGCACTGCGAGCCCCTAGCAGGATACTGGGAGAAAAAAATAATGATCCTGAAAACATGGTAATTTTTACAGGGTTGGAGTGCCCCCTGTGTAGATTTTTATTTTGAGAAATAAAGTAGGAGACATACTACCTAGCATAGGCTGAAGAGAGTGTTTCCAGGGTATGCTCATTATCTATTATTACCAAAACAAAATCTAGGGATTCCCTGGCATGTTGTGACAGTCCTGCCTAGAAGATCACAAAATTCTGCATATTTTCCCCCCAGATCAATTCTAGTGCATGACTATTTTTAAAATATTCACTGATACTTTTCTGACGTTAGGTGCAATGCCTTTAGGCCATGTTTTATCCCAGTGGTGACTCTGTACCCATGTGCTCCTAAACTTGCAGCAGGTGAGCTTTTCAGGCTCCTCCCAATGCTAACACCTGTATAGAGTGTTGACAAGACTGTTGGGATGCTGCACAGATTACAGCTTTCCTACCTCTTCCCATCATTAGAGAGACCACTAGGCAGCAATCACTGTTTGTGTATGTAGACAGAGAGTCCACACTGCCTTTTCCATGTCTCTTTTTCCCAGGTGTAGACAACGGCTGCTTACCAGGACAGGTTCTGGTGCCATACTCTTCCTCTGCTGGGCAGATTTCTCCATGGCTTCACTCAAGGACTCTGCATACTTCATCATGGCTTTCAGCTGGGAGTCTGTCAGTACCCAGAGCAAGTCATCGAGGAGGAACATCAGCTTAGATGCCACCACATTGCAATCTTTGGTCTGTGGCAACAGAAAGCAGGGCCTGGTTTAATATAACCATTTTAAATCTCCATATTTATTCCTCAGTGGACTTGTGGAATGAGGCAGCTGCAAAATGTGCTACTTCACAAGTCATATGAGAGAAAATAGGATGGAAAGAGGCTATTTATCTACCTGACAGGTGTCCAGGGTACCACAATATTATTCAATAGGATCTGTTGTCTCAGCTGAGCTCCAAGCTAGTCAGATATAAGGAGGCATGTACCTCCTTCTCCTTCTCCTGTTTATCACACTATTAAACCTGGCAGTGATTTATGTTCAATGAAACAGTGAAGGAGCACACAGCATACTTTTACATTAATTTGACAGTGGATTATTCACCCATTAGCCCTGCTGCATGCATTCCTGAATTAAGAAATGAGCTGTTCTGAGTATACACGATAAGAGCACAGCACATCTCTCACTGACACCACAGAGCAAAACAGCTTGTAGGGCTCTTCTTTTGTGGACAGCAAGCACAAGCACGGAGAAGGGAGGGCATGTGAATCATCATTGGACACAGGAATAATTATCCCTCTCTGTCCCTCTTCTCTGTTCTGAGATTCAATTTAGTAAGGACGCTATTCCTCGTCAGGGGGATACATTCAGGATTTCACCATGGAAATCACTCCTGGTATGAATGGAGATACTCACCCTTCTCTTGAGAGAAATTTGGATCCTGCCTTGATTAGTAATGAGTCTCAAAGGAGTGGTAACAGGATCCTGATCACCATTGTCAGTGGCATCTGCCTCTATCCGAAGTGTCTGCCAGGTGAGCTCTTTAAATGTCAAAACCTACCCAAAGAGAAGAGTTGAGGAGACAAACAGGAAAATGCTGAGGTTTTCACCAACTTCAAGACCTTAACTACAGATACGTTACACGGCACATAGGCAAGAAAAGAAATAGCTATGCAAGTGGGGAAGGAAGAGGCAACCATCTTTCTTCTGGGATCTCAGTAATAAATGGAGGAGCTGCCCTCGGAGCATGTAGTCCTCCCTCTACAGCGCAATCGCAGTTAAGACTAGTGAAACTGTACTCATTGCACTGGAGAGCACAGCTTCTCCAGGTTTTCATACTCTGAGTAGGTATGAAATAAGAGTTGAGAGCAACTCCAGTTCCCAGTGGATGCTGTAGATAGTGGGGCAGAAGTCACTTAGAGCCATCCACACCGAGACCACGATGTGAGAATTCAGGGAAAATGAACTATGACCCCAAATCTGCCAGAGACCACAGAAGAGATGCCCCCGCATGCTGTATCTGCCAATACAGACAGGTTCTTACCTCTCCTCTGTGAGTGTCAGTAATGCGGGTGAAACGCAGGTCACTCTGCTGCCAGCTGGGGTTCACGCTGTATCCCTGGAGCTGCCACAGTTCCAAAGAGGCGTGGAAGGCCTTGGAATGAATCTTGATGGTGATGGAATTGACAACAATGTACATCCCCTCCACAACCTTTTCGGCAAAGCCATACTCGCTGTCAAGAGAACCCTCAAAATCATCATTTTATAAACAGGGGCCCTAGCGCAGGCTGACCCGGTGCTAACAAACATCTGTCACAAAGGAGACTGACCGAAGGCTCAGAAGTAGCCTAGCTCCACAGAGATGAGCTATCTCCTGGAAAGGTGTCATCACCTGTGCTCCAAGGCACCCCCATTTGATAGATTAGCCTCAGCCATGGTTACACCTGAGCACTTAATACCACCTTCAGGAACAGCATAAGACGAATAAATGGTGGAGCAAGGGATGGGCGAGAGGATGCAATGCACATAAGAAGCTGAAGTTTAACTCCTGGAGTCAGCTTCTAGCTCCCAAGGCCAGAGACAGAGATATTTATCCTTAAACACTCCTGTCCCACACATTCCAGCAAGCAGTACTAGCTAATTCAGAAGAGACAGGATTGTTAACATAACAATGAAGGCGTATACAGCACATCTCACAGCTGGAAAGACTGTGAGAAAACAATTCCTTTTATTCTGCAAAGCTCCTTCACTGTTCAGAATGGACAATCATGGATGCCTGCCCAACTCCAACAATACAGTGTCAAAAACTAACGGTAGAGTGAGTGGATGCCAACCTTTGCCCTGCAGCGAGAGCAATAGGAGACTGTCCATTGGGTGGCCGAGGTTCTTCACAGGTTCGCATCTCCACCTCCACCTTATCCAGGTACTGCAAACACAGAAAGGAAGAAGTAAATATGACATTAAGTCTCAGGATGAGCATTGTGGCCTTAGGTTTGAAACATACAGAACTGAAGGATTGAACACAAACAAAATAGACTCCACCTTCCATCATTCTCAGAGAACTCACTGTGGGTACGTCTAAACTACATGCCTCCGTCGATGGAGGCATGTAGATTAGACAGATCGGCAGAGGGAAATGAAGCCGTGATTAAAATAATCGCGGCTTCATTTAAATTTAAATGGCTGCCCCGCTCTGCCGATCAGCTGTTTGTCGGCAGATCGGGGCAGTCTGGATGCGCCGCGTCGACAAAGAAGCCTTTCTTGATCGGCACAGGTATGCCTCGTGAAACCAGGTTTACCTGTGCCAATCAAGAAAGGCTTCTTTGTCGACGCGGCGCGTCCAGACTGCCCCGATCTGCCGACAAACAGCTGATCGGCAGAGCGGGGTAGCCATTTAAATGTAAATGAAGCCGCGATTATTTTAATCGCGGCTTCATTTCCCTCTGCCGATCTGTCTAATCTACATGCCTCCGTCGACGGAGGCATGTAGTCTAGACACACCCTGTGTGCGGGTGCATATTTCAAATGAGACTTTAAAAACCAAGGTCTCATCTGCTCTGCCTGGACACTGAAAATTTCACAGGGTACTTTTCATAAAAGTAAGGAAGCTGTCCAAACCCTCCACTATCATGCAGCAATGGGGCTGAATCCTGTCGTGCTCCTTTGCCTCCAGCCCCTCAGCTGGTTTGTAACTATGTTTGTGGCTCAAGCTATCCAATGCTTTCTGTCTACTCCAGGCAGCAGCATGTCTAGTGTGTGGAGCATGTCACAACTGGTTAGTTAATTGCACACAGTCAGGGGTCACAAAGAATGGTGCATTGTGGAATAGCTGCTGGAGGGCTGTTGGGGTTGACACACGTCAAACAATAACTACTCTTACACTACATTGACTTCAGTAGATGAACTATGGCTCTATGCCATTTGGGGAGGTGGTTTTACTGTGTGACTAACAAGTGCTTATATCAGCTGGAGACAAATTTGAGTCTAGACACGTGCACAAATAGGTTGACACAAAGCAACTCACATCAACCTAACCCTGTAATGTAGCCCAAACCTCAGAGGTTGCTGCATTTTAGTGCTACTCTATCACTGATTTCACATCTACTTGTAAAGAGATAATCTGATAATACACTTTAGAGCATATTAGCCCCCTGGGGCCAGTGGAAATGTCTCCTGGGCATTTCTCAGCATAACCCAGGAACTTGTACTCTTTCCTAAGGCTACTCAACAATTGACCGCAAGACGGCATGGCAACCTCCGAAAAGGCCTGACTACACTGCAAAAAACTAAACAAAACAAAAAAACCCTAAGCCCCATGGTAACTAGTCTCAGAGGCTGGGTCAACTGAATGAGGCTCACCAAGCTCATGCTATGGCATTAAAAAAAAACACTGTAGATATTCCCTCCTAGGTTGGAGCTGGGCTTGGAAATCCAAGGAGGGAGGTGAGTCATAGAGTGTGGACTCCAGCCCCTCACCAGGTTTCAAAGCCAAGCAGAAATGTCTATAAACTGCTATTTTTAGGCCCACCACACAAGCCCAAGATACTTGACACAGGCTCTGAGACTCACTGCCATGGGGATGTTCGTGCAGTATAGACATACTCTTTGGACAAAGACACCGCCTACGAGGCCTGAGTGGTAAAAAAACATTCATGTAACCTTAGAGAAGCCTCTGTGCAACAGGCTGGATTTCACCAGCAGCTGAGATGTTATGTCAGAAAATCTTCAACACCTTTAGCAGAAAGAGCTAACTTTGCACAATCCCTTGGCTAAGATTTATTATAAAAAGGGGAAAATAAAACAAAATATATTACCAGACAAATTGGGTGTGTCTTCAGTTTCGTCCACTGGATCTGTAAAGACAGAGCTCGAGTTACAGAAGATGCCTCAACATGAGGAGGTTTGAATGATTTCAGGAAGACAGTGAAAACTCCCAAGAACCAACTCACTTCAAGTCCTGCTCTGCTCTGAGAGCTGATCACATAAAAAATAGCACTGTGAAGATCCATGTTCACTGTGTCTCACTGACTCCAGATCAAATGCGCACTTACAGACAACTGCACAGATGTTCCAGTGACCTGGGCTGTGTCTACATTGGCAAGATTTTGCGCAAAAGCGGCCGCTTTTACGCAAAATCTTGCCACCTGTCTACACTGGCTGTGAGTATTTGCGCAAGAACACTGACATTCTAATGTACAAAATCAGTGCTTCTTGCACAAATACTCTGACGCTCCCACTCAGGGATAAGCCCTCTTGCGCAAGTATTCTTGTGCAAGAGGCCAGCGTAGACAGGCAATGTTAATTGGCCATCGGAGCTTTCTTGCACAAGAGAGCGTCTACACTGGCACGGATGCTTTTGTGCAAAAGCACATGCCAGTGTAGACACTCTCTTGTGCAAATACTTTCAACGGAAAAACTTTTCCATTAAAAGTATTTGCGCAAAATCATGCCAGTCTAGACTCAGACCTGCTGAATAAGTCCAGTTTGGCTTTTGTATTTCAGGCTGTCTTTTCCTTCTCATGCATCATTACCAGTAATATACATTCTGCAGCCCACATTCAAATGTCACTTATGCATGACCAACTCTCTTGTCTTTAATAGGTTTGTAATCAATTAATTCACGCTGTAACTGGGAATTTAGTTAACAGTACTGTAGATGATTCTCAAACCTGAATACAATCCATTTTACCTGAACTGACCTGTATTTGCTCTGCAACTCTAAGAGGAGCAAGAACTAATCTCTCTATATATTTTAGAGAGTTTATGCATCCATTTGTCTGTCCATACATGAATCCATCCATCCATCCATCCATCTCTGAGTCCATTTGTTCAAGAACTCCTTCTAATAGTAAGACCTAGGGGTGCAGCTTCCTCTTACCCTAACTTAAAGATTAGGGTTTGGCTGTGCCAGGAAAACAAGATGTGCCTGGCATCAGATTATTTTCCATAACACAGAAAGGGAGGCAGTTGAGAGCAAGGACAGCTATGCTCTGCAATGACCACTGTGGGCAGTAATAGAGATGTAGCCGTGTTAGTCTGGTCTTGCTGAAACAAAAGACAGGACTATGCAGCACTTTAAAGACTAACAAGATGGTTTATTAGGTGATAATAAACCGTGGGCAGTGAGTGCAGGGGACAGTTATACTGCAGAGTGACCACGGGGTGGGGGGGAAGGGCAGCCACACCAGGAAGAGAGTGGTCAGCTGGAGTCAGAGCTCTCCATTGCCAGTCCCGGGTAAGTGGTCTCCCTACTCCAAACCCCTCCCTCCCTGGCCCTGAGGAATACCACTGGGGCCAGCCAGCACAGACCCTCGCCCCCGCAAGAAGCTGCTGGGGCTGGAGCCGGGGCCGGGTACTGCAGCACCATCCCTCCTCCTCCAGAGTAGCCATGGCTGGCCACTGCAGCCACAGCCACTCCACAGGAAGAGCTAGGGGAAAAGTAGCAACTGCAGCACTATCCTCACCACCACAGGCAGCTCTAGTAAGCCCTCCTAGATCTCACAGTCCCCTGACTTCACCCCACTGGCCTCAGCCCCCCACCTCCTGCCCTACACTCCCACACATCCCATCCCCCTGCCCTGATACCCCCCCACCTCCCTGCCCTGAGTCCCCTCCCACCCAATCCACTGCCCTGAGTCCCCTCACCTCCCAGGCCCTTTCCCAGACTCCTGCACCACTACTCCCTGCCCTGAGCCTCCCACACACCCAACCCACTGCCCTGACTGTTGCACCTCCCACTACCTGTCCTGAGCCCCCCAAGTCCTGCTAAGACTCCTGCCCCCCCACCCCCCGCCACATCACCAGCCCCCTGCCCTTAAGGATCTGAGCAATGCCAGGTACATTTCTAGTGTTTGTTATTCAATTGAGTAGAACCAATTCTGAATAAATACATGGAGCAGCTGAGATGAGTAAAAGGAGGCCTTTTTACAGTCATTGGCAGGGCAGAACCACACATTAACAGAAAGTTTTTTCCATATGCTCAATGCTTTTAGATTAATTTAGTGTAACTGTGTCTAAAAAAGCAGTTGGAATAAGATTTTCAAGATGAAGAGACCTATTCTCTGTGCACAAGTGTGACTGCAAGTACAAATGCTACAATTATACAAGCAAACCGGGTAATTGCGATAGCAGAGGCTGATAAGGGGCCTAACAAATCGTTTTTCACAGACTTTCACCAAATTTGCACATTATTTCTGAAGTCTCCTTTGCTGAAAATCTAATTTTTAAATAACAGTTACTACACACAACCTCACGGTACAAGAAGGTTTTCAAAGAATTTCAGTCTGTGTTTATTTACATTCCTGTTTTGAGGTTTGTGTGAACAGCCAAGGCAACTTTTTTCACTCTCTCAGCATTAAAGAATTAGGCAGGGAAAGGAAGGAGGGGCAGCATGTGCTTGGGTTACCACAATTTCATTTTCAGGAAACTGACATCCTTTATCAAAAGCCCCAGATAACACCAAATGCAAACTGACATTAAGTGGGCTGCACTGTGTTTGGAGCAGGCATGTAAAATCCCATTTAATCAGTTAACCAGTGAAACATTATGTTTAATTGGTTAACCACCTAAAGGGGGATGGGTGGGCCGCTAGAGCAGTCCCCCAATGCAGGTGGGAGGTACTCCGGCTGGGCTGGAGTGTCCCCCCGCCCATGTAGAGGCATGGCTGCTCTGGCTGGACTGGGGGCCCGCCAACTGTGGTGTACTGCTCCCGGCCAGGCCAGGCCTATGGCAGGAAGGGGCTGTTCCAGCCCAGCCAAGCCACCAGTTAATTAGATAACCAGTTAACCATTAACATCCCTAGTTTGGAGGACACCATGGGTATGTCTGCACAGCAATATTATTTCAAAATAACTAGTGTTATTTTGAAATAAGTTAGTCTGCATCTACGCAGCAGGCAGTTATTTCGAAATAATGTTGAAATACTGTCAAGCTGGAGGACTTCTTATGCCTACTCCTGTAACCCTCATGGTACGAAGAGTAAGACAAGTCGGAGAAAGAGAGCTCTATTTCAAAATAAGTGCCGTGTAGACGCTCTCAATTTTGAAATAAGCTATTTCGAAGTCAACTATGCAAGTAACGTAGCTCAATTTGCGTAGCTTATTTTGAGTTAAGCCCTGCTGTGTAGACTCACACCATTAGTGTAGTATTCCAACTCACCCGGATGGAAGCCTTGTTACAGTAGACCCGAGTGATAGCTAGCCAGGTGGGCAACTCCAACACATTCTGCAGCACCTCTTCATCCAGTTCCAGATTGGTCAGCTGCCCCTGACCTTTCAGTGTGCTCAGGTTGATTTTGTCCGGAGAGAGATTCTTTGTAAACCTGTGGAGAAGGAGAATTAAGACAACAATTTCCAATGTGTTTGTTGAGAATAGAAAGTCCTGCACCTAATGGACGTTATTTTAATAGTAAACACCTTCCTGTTCCTTTGCAGAGCACCTCACATGCTCAGGGGACTAGAGAGAGGGAATAACAGGGACACTATTACACCACACTCTGGACAGACCATTGCAATGCTAGAAGTATCCAGTTAGGCCCCGAATCAACTCCTGCTGACTTCCGTGGCAACGGGGTCAGCTCTTTGAGTCATAAGTGCATTTGACACCTAAGTACTATGGAGATTGACTCACTACTCAGGAAAGCAGAGAAAGAAGCAGATAGGTCCAATATGCTTTATTTTATTTTTTTAAAGGGAAATAAGAGGGAGGAAGGTCACAAACATGTTCAGACATCCTTCCCCACAGAAAAATCTTCACTAAGTTTGAACTGAGGTTGCAAGAACATAGCCAAAACTAAAGGGAAAAAATAGAAAATTACAGTTTAAAATATGCTGGTGGAAAGGTAAGGTTGTTAGGTGTAACTTTGAATTTCTTGCCTTTAAGATGTTTTGATTCTATGGAAGAGGACAGAATTAAAGCCATCCCAAAAAGCATCTTCGCCTTGGGCATCCTCCATATAAGCTACAAGTGTTGTAGTATCATAGCTAGCTGACAGTTAAACCCTGGTACTCTGCCAGTTCAGCAAAGCAGCTTGGTGGGTATCTTTAAGGCCTTTATAGTTTGGCATTTAAAATGTGTTAAATAAAATCATGAGAGCGCACTGGAAACCCAATAATTAACATAATTACATGAGAGCGCAAAGAGAAAATGAAATTGACAAAAAACAAATGCAAATGGAGAACAATTTAATTCCCCTAGATAAGTGACATTCAAAAACAATATTAAGAAACTTACAGCATCAATGGTGGGAAAAGATTGTCATGAATGAAGATGCAGCGGGGTAGCAATGTTACTCTGTAAGGATACATTTACACTGTGGCACTATTTTGTGATACCAGAAGTATCACGAAATAGCTATTTCGCATCTATTGAAGCAGCCCGTTATTTAGAAATAGATTTTGAAATAACAGGTGGCTTATTCCAACGTCCTGGTAACCCTCGTTCCACGAGGGTTATGGGGCATTTTGGAACAGCTAGTCATTTTGAAATTTGGCATTGTGTAGACAAGTGCCAAATTACAAAATAAGCTATTTCGAAATACACTAAAAATAAGCTATGCGATTTGCATAGTGCAAATTGCATTGCTTATTTCGAGTTAAGGGTGCTGAGTAGACGCACTCTAATTAAAAAAAAACTTTAAAAACAACGAATAGTCCTGCAGCACCTTAGAGACTAACAAAAAATGTAGATGGTATCATGAGCTTTTGTGGGCACAACCCAACTCTTCAGATGAATGGAGTTTAAGGGGTCCAGGTAAAAAATAAATAGCAGAGAAAAAGAGGGGATGGGGGCAGGAAGGAAAGGAAAGGAGAAAAAAATGGGAAAAGAATAGTCAATTCGAGTATCCATGCTAAATGAAGCTGATAGAGTGGGTTCTAAGTACTCTTAAGTACCTGGTGACAAGTATCAGAGGGGTAGCCTTGTTAGTCTGAATCTGCATAAACAATGAGAAGTCCTGTGGCACCTTATAGACTAACCCAGCGGTTCTCAAACTTTTTGGGCTCCAGAGCCCTTCACATACATAAAAATTTATGTGGAGCCCCAGCAGTCCACTATTCTATGTGTTGTACCTATCGATGTTTCCAGTTTGTCAACCTCACATCGCAGAGCCCCGGAGCTCCGCGGAGCACAGTTTGAGAAACACTGGACTAACAGATTTATTGGAGCATAACCTTTCGTGGGCAAAGGTCCACTTTGTCAGATGCATGTAGTGGAAATTCCAGAGGCAGGTATAAATATATAGGTACCTTAGTCCAGCCAGTTCCCAAGTCCCATCTACACCACAACAACCATAGTACAATATATGGCAGTCCCTTGACACAAATAAAACATGGTTCAGTCTCATAGTGTAGATGAGACTGAACCATGTTTTAATTGTGTTTCCGAGTTATGGGTCAGCCCACAAAGTCCTAAGCTATGGTGCATTTCACGGACATGGTACAATCCGATCTATGCCAAAAGAGAATATTAGGGATTTGACCATGTTGTAACCAGGTCCCTCAATATACAGCCAGCCAGCTCTGTTTGGGGGTAGAGCCTGTTTTAAGAAGAGGTGTTCTCTCCAGGCAGAGCCCAGGTAGGGAGGGGTTAGGCCATTCTTAAGAAGGACTGAAAGAGCTCATGTCAAGAGAAAACTGAAGGAAATAGGGCAGCTCACGTGACAGGGAGAGAGCTGTAAGGGGAAAGGCCTCTGTGGCTCTGCATCCTGTGATGTTCAGAGAAACAGTTTGGCTGTGTCTAGACTGCATCCCTTTTCCATAAAAGGGATGCAGATTAGACATATCGCAATTGCAAACGAAGCGAGGATTTAAATCCCCCCCGCTTCATTAGCATAAAAATGGCTGCCGCTTTTTTCCAGCTCGGAGCTTTGCCGGAAAAAAGCGCCAGTCTAGACGCGGATCTTTCGGAAAATAAAGCCTTTTCTGAAAGATCCCTTATCCCTCATTTAAAGTGCTACATAGTCCTCATTTTAAGAGGGATAGGGGATCTTTCAGAAAATGCTTTATTTTCCGAAAGATCCGCGTCTAGACTGGCGCTTTTTTCCAGCAAAGCTCCGAGCCGGAAGAAAGCGGCAGCCATTTTTATGCTAATGAAGCAGGGGGGATTTTAAATCCCCGCTTCATTTGCAATTGTGATATGTCTAATTTGCATCCCTTTTACGGAAAAGGGATGCAGTCTAGACACAGCCTTCGAGTTTGTGTTAACTCAGGAGTTTTGTGGCTGAACTATAAACTGCCTAAAAGAGGGGCTAGAAGTTAACTAGACTTTGGGAATGGGATCAGTCCTTTCAGGGCTTGGGGGACAAGCCAGCAGCCCACCTACTGAACCCACAACTACAGAAGTGTATTTGGCTTGCCAGTATCTCATTGGGATGTCTGCTACAGAGTTTCCCCCTCTATATGAAAGAGGGAATCCAAAAGAGGGCTGCAGCTTGCATAGAAATAGTAACACCATCATGATGGAGTTTTTCTGCCAGATGATTTACTCAAAGCTGAAGCCAGACCCATTTTGCACATTCCCCCATGCTAATTCTAATTCTGCAGAGCAGCTCAGCAAGAGAAGGAAAAGAAAGGCCCCTTTGTCAACCACGGCAGGATTAAATTCCCACATTTGTCACATGCTGCAGATCTCTCACTGGCGTGGCTACTTGTGCTGCCCCATTGTGCAAGGCCCACAGACAGTTCTGAGACACTGTGCCAGCAGCTGGGGAGGATCATAAAGGCGGGAAAAGAGGGGCTATGGTGCTTGTTTAATCCATCTCACTACAAGAGCATGAGTTGAACTCAGAAACCAGCTAGGACTAACTGATTGGCTTATCTGCCAAATTTCCTCCAAATTTGATTTGTCCTTTTTATTTATGTGTGTTCACTTTTTTTTTGTATTGTATCCCTTTGGTATATATGGTCATGCCTATTTTCTTCCACAATTTGATCTGAGGAAGTGGGTCTGGCCCACGAAAGCTCATCACCTAAAAAACCATCTTGTTAGTCTTTAAAGTGCTACATAGTCCTGTTTTTTGCTCCAGAACAAAGTGAACTTCGTGTCAGGGCAGAATCCGAAGTGTGGAGAGAAGCAGTTCTGCATTTCACTGCAAACACTCTCCTCCTAGGAGAGGCTGGGACTTGAGCAGCTGTGAGCTTGCCTGCTGCTTGTTTTCCCACACCATTTCCTGCAATCATTCCCTGCTTTTATTTCCACACCATTCCCTGCTGGTCAGGATCGCAGTATGAGACCTCTACAGACTTTAACCTGCCACATAAGTTTTCTCCATTCCAGACCTAATAAGCTCGTATATTTACTATTTCAAACTGTTTGTCTTCCACCACGTGACAGAATAACACATATGTCACTCTCTCAGGCTCACATGGGAAACCACCCTGCTTACTTTAGACAAATATTTCCTCATTAAACTAGAGGTCACTCTTAACACCTGAGAAGGCAGCCAAAATCAACAGTTTCTCAATTACTAGATGGCAAAATCAGCTGTGTGTAAAATTACCTATTCCAGCCTGTGTGACATTCTACAGGGGACAGGTTCATGGGAGCAGCATAAACAATTATATCATATATATCTGTAAATGAACCAACCTAAAGATCTCAAAGCATAATGCCCATTATCTGGATCATTACTGGGAATTGAGCATGTGATACCCAGAGATCAAGCATGAATCTTGATGACTTGAAGTGGGCTGTGCCCACGAAAACTCATGATACTATCTACATTTTTGTTAGTCTCTAAGGTGCTACACGACCATTTGTTGTTTTTTCAGTTTTTTTCCCCCCAGTTACTGACTAACATGGCTACCCCCTGAGACTCGATGGCTTGAGCTTACAGATCAGAGTCCTCAGAGCTGCAGCAGAGTCATATCCTCTGTGGACTAGGTACAGAAAACAGCATATAACACATGCTGACCAGTAGGATGCCAAAAGCATTCTGCAGACGTTAACTTAACATTGTAAGGCTAAGTCAAAAAGCCTCATTTTATAGATGGGGATGCTGAGGCCCAGGGAGGAGATGTGGTAGAGCAAGGAACAGAAAACCCACCTCTCCTGACTTCTAGTCCTTAGCATACTTCCTCTGTGGAGACAAGCTGCTCTCAACTGGTACATTAATGCCATAATTGTTGTTTCAGAAAATTGCAGAACAAATTTATCAGACCATCATCTCAGCCAGAGGCAGAGCTGAAATCTTCATCCTCAGACAATGATGGAGAGAGATATTAAACAAAGCCAGATTTTTAATCAAAGTGCAGTGGCTAAAAGGAGTCCTGCTGAACTGATAGGAAGATGCTGTATGGAACAGTCCCTTAGGACCAGGCAAAATTAATCTGAAACTTTAATTAACAGTGCCCACGGAAGGGGACATGGGGAAGACTGTGGAACAAAAGAGAAATGTAAATAGTTACATGAACAATGGGGCCTCTGGCTTTAGCCAAACCTCATACAGCCACATAAAAAGAGTGGAGTTTAGAAGAAGATCTAAAGCACCCTCAAGTCACTAGATAAATCTAACATGATGTGGTGAATGGGAGCCGCTACACCCTTTTCTGGATATCTCAGCCATTCAGTTAACTAAATTGTCTGTAAGGGTTAATCCAAGAGACAGTGAATCCTAAGGAAGTGTTGGAAGGGAGCCAGGAGAGTCAATGATAAGAGAGTGTGAGTATTTAAATTGAAAAGGACATTCTTGCTGCAGTCTTTGTGTGATCAGAGTTGAACTGGGAGAGATGAGTTAAGCTAGAAACAAGGCATGGAATTTCCAGCGATATCCATGCCTGGGGAAAGACTAAACATGGGAACAATAGATATGTAAGTAGAACTGGGATGTTTAGTCAGACACGATCAGGTTATTTTCAGCTTTGTTGAACTCCTCTGTGCTCAGCCCATGTATCCCCTCATGCCCACCCAATACACTGTAACTTTTAAACTGAATCCCAGAGAAGCAATTCTGTGTTTTTAATCTGCCTTTTTTTCGGTTGCTCTGTAACACCTAGCAATCAGATATGCTTTACCAAATATGTCTTCTTTGTTTTGTTAATAAAAATCACCTTTTTAAGACTATGATATGATTCCTGTGTCCTAGGAGGTTCTGTGTACAAATGCCTGAGACTGAAAGATCAGCTAGTAAGAAATTACAGTTTGTTTTCAAGCTCTCTCCAGAGAGAGGGTTGAAGAGCTTGAGTGCAACCTCACACGAAGAAATTCCCAAGTGTGTCTTCCTGGGTTTTCAAAGGGGTTTTTGCATTTGGGTGATGACACTCTGATCTTGGAAAGTTTTTTGAGCAGAAGCCTTTAGTTGCAGGGTATTTTAAAGTCTCTTCTGGGAGCCCACCTTCAGCACTCAAAGTGGCAGAGTGGGGAACAGCCTTGACACATGACAAACAAATACCCATGGTACTGATCCCACGGTGACAGATTCAGGCTCACGGCCACTGTTTCTTCTAAACCTTTCTGTCCTTGTACGAAATAAATGTTTATGTGCACTGAGGCATGTGTGAATGTGCACCAACAGTAGAAACGAAAACCTAGTTGCGGGCACTGCTCTCATCAGCTGGGCAGGATTTGAATGCCTCCTGAGCAGCTGCACAAGCACAGAGTTTAGCAGGGGGTTCATGTTACAGCATGAAAAATAGCTGTGTTTGGGTTCTGAAGTATAGGGAGGAGGGAAGGTTTCACAGCCCAAGGAACAATGGCTATACAGCTATTTTAACCCCAATCTGTAAATCTGGGCTCTGAAACTTGCTGCTATTGGTTTGTTTGCTATATAGATGTATCAAATGAGATTAGGGTTGCCAGGTGTCCAGTTTTTAACTGGACAGTCCAGTATTTGAGCTTTCTGTTTGGGAACAAATTGAGAAAATATAAATGAGAACATATAAATGTCCAGTATTTTATAAAATACCAGATATTTATATTTTCTCAATAAGATGTAACGTAGATTGTGATGTAATGTCAAGTATGTCCAGTATTTTTGTTGAAACCCTCTGTCAACCCTAAATGAGACCAAGTGCATCACATTGGTTTCCAAGGTAGAGGGTAGCAAGCATCTCCCACTAAGTTGATCCCTAGAACTTTAGTAGCTGGAGATAGCTCTTTATCTGACATCAGAAGGACTGGAGAGCCTGAAATATCCCCATACAAAGTGGCCAGTTCCATAGCTCAATGCAAGATTAATCTGTCAACTGTTCTAACAGCAAGTGAGAGACCTAACATCAGTGTGGACAGAAAGCAGAGTGAGTTGGGCAGAAGGAATCAAAGTCAATCTTCACGTTGCTGCAGCTGAGGACACCGGAGGATTCCTCATGCAAAAACACAGTTTCAAATATTGTGCCTGTTGCCAGTGAATGGAAAGATCTCAGACTCTGCTTAAGTAACATAAGATTATGCTACAGTAACAAACTAAAATATAACTGTGTGATCCAGCAGAGCAGGCAATTTCCAGTCACAACTCCCGTGTTCTATCATCAGCATCACAACTGGACAAATCAGTTCTCTATGAATTAGTTTACCCAGAACTAGAGTCCTACCAAATTCACAGTTTATTTTGATCAATTTCATGGTCATTTGATTTTAAAAATAGTAAATTTCACTATTTCAGCTATTTAAATCTGAAATTTGTCAGTGTTGTAACTGTCAGGGTATTAACCCAAAAAGGGAGTTGTAGGGACGGAGTCACACACTTTTTGAGGGGAGGTGGCAGCACTGCTATCCTTAATGATGCACTAGTACTGGTAGTGGCACTGCCTTCTGACGAGGGTAGATACAAAGTGGTGGTTGCTGGTCTAGAGCCCAGCTCTGAAGGCAGAGCTGCTACCAGCAGCACCATCACAGCAGTAAGGATGGTGTGGTATGGTGCCCTTACTTTTGTGCTACTGACTGCAGAGCTGTATGCCCTGCCCACAGCCACCACTCTCCGACTGCCCAGCTACAAAGGTAGCACAGAAGTAACAGTGCAGATGGCACTGCTGCAATCCTCCTAAAGTAACCTTGTGCTCCCTTTCCCTCCCCGCCCAAACTCTCTGTAAATGCACACAAGAGACCAGATGTCACTGGGGGAGAACAAATTTCATGGTTCTTTTTTAATGGGCATGAATTTGGTAAAACAAAATTACTACACCTACCTCATATGACTGTCACAAGGTTAAACCGTTTGCTAAGGCTTTAAGATCCTCTGATGAAATCTTCAAATTCAAAATATTCAGGGAGAAGACAGTATGTATATTTGGGAATAGGTTCATAAAAGAGGCAGAGATAGTGTGGCAGCACAGCTGCTGGGAATTCAGAAAGAAGTCCAGTTTTCCTAGCAGCTTCTAAGTAAATGCTTTGATCAATATCAGTGGAAGGTAAGTCCATTGAATGTGGGCTGGAGATTTTAAGCAAAGTTTGCTGGCAGACTCTCCATTCATACTGAATGGCGGTAAAACTTTTGGCAGAATGCATTGTTGGCTTGGACAAAAGTGAATGGAAAGAGTTTGTGGCTGCTAAGAAAATTGTCTGAATGGACTAGTTCCATTTCTTTTTCCAAAGATCCTTAATAGAGGGCATGCACTATTAGCCAGTACATTTAAAGAACACCACTCTTCTTAGATCTGCCAGGAACAATATCAGCAAGAATAATTCAAACATATATGCTCTGTCAGCGGCTGACACTATTTCATCCTCTCAAATATCACCTTATCAAGACAAGTGCAAATTTGATTTGTGGGGTAATGGCTAAACTAACTACCAGAGTCACCAGTATCCACAGAAAATTTCAAAATGGCTAAAGACTCTGACTGTATTCTTAGCCATGGCAATTACAAAGAGGAGACATGGGATCATAGTAGATTGATGCCCAGTCATGTCCATGCCCCAGTAACCTATGCAGAGCTTTACTATAAAATATATTTTCCAGTGCTTTGTCTGATCCAGGTTTTTCAAGTAACTGCGGCTTCCAACACAGACTTTGTGAGAATGAACATACACACCACTGTTGGCAAATTTTCTCTTTCATCCCATTACTTCTAATTATACTCCTGCAGACCACCCTAAATAATCTCTCTCCTTTGTTAGCATTTTCACACGTTGAATTTTTGCTGAAACAGCAGCATGACTTTGGTAGTCATGTGCCCAGAACTGGATGCCATATGTTATATCTTATTTTCCCACACCTCAATGCCACGCCCTTAAGTGGAGGAGGAAAGAGGCCTGTTGGAACAGCTGTTGTTAAAGATAAACTAGTGGGATATGGTAGCAGATAAAACACAGCCTATAAATATGGTTTAAAATCCTGTTTAAGCTACAGTGGTTTTGGGCTGCAACAGCACAATTCTTAGGGGAAAAAAGTCTTCTTGGGTGGTTTCTGAACTCCTGATGCTTTAGCTTTTATTTCTTTAAAGAGTCTTTTGTCTGTTTTTTGGCTGGAAAAAAAAGGAGCATAAATCTAGCTCTTCCATCATTAACTTTAAAAGGATATCATAGGAAGATTTCATTACTCAGAGACCTTGTATCCAATTCATCTCCCCGTACATCTTGATATCACAAACCTACTTATTGCAAGAGAGAATTAAGTCAAAGATAGTTGCTGGCCAGAAGCCAGACTATACCAATAATACATTTAGAAATCAATGTCCATACTTCTGACTGTCTGGCAGGTAAAGCACTGTCTGTAACTGAGCAAATATTTCTCTTGAAGGTGGGAAGGATTAGATAAAAAGTCTCAGAACAGGATGTCTTAATATTAAACCATAATTATGATCGCCCCCATTCTGATCTCCCTCTGCTCATCAGCTCTTGATCCCTTCTCATTCATTACCCTGCCACTGTTGGTCCAAGACCATTCTCCTTTGCAGGTCCAGCCATCTGAAATACACTGTCTCTCAAGTCTCCTCATATCTCAATTTCTTCTCCAACTGCTCTTCTGTAATTTTATCTTACTGTATATAATTAGCATCTATGTCTTAATAGATCTGTTTCTATTAATAAATTTGTAACTATGGGTAAATGTGTGCAGTAACACTGACAGATGCCCGTTATTTTAATTTAGACAGCTACAGGCTAGGGTAATATATTAACAGATGTATATAATTATTACTCACAACACTGCTACTGATACAGAGTAGCAGATGGTGAAGATATAAAAGGGTGAATAATAGAAGGAACAGGATAAATTTTCTGCTGAGATATGAAAAGATGTGGAGAGACTGAGGGTTGTAGGGAAGCTGCTTTTGTTGTTAAATGGTACAGAAAAAAAGGATTTTCTTGTAACAGTGGTGAACTTATGGAAAGGGACCAAGAGTTTCTTTTAGGGTTGCCAGATGGTTTCGACAAAACTGCCGGACACACTTGACATTACATCACATTCTACATTACACATTATTTAGAAAATACCGGACATTTCTATTTTCTTATTTATATTTTCTCAAATTATTTCCCGAACAGAAAACTCAAATACTGGACTGTCCAGTTCAAAACCAGACACCTGGCAACCCCAATTCTTTTCTTAATTGAAACACAAACACAATATTTAAACACTTATATCAACAGACAAAACAGAGAGAGTAGTACTACATTAGAAATGGAGGAAACCAATTCAGTCATATCTAGTCATGCCCTGGCTAATGCGGGATTGTACTCTACACAGCATATTCCCCAGTGTCTTGTCTAATCATGTTTGGTCTCACAATGGGGTTTCCATACTTCTCTGGGAAGATTTCATTCTCACATCTTTTAGAGATCTTTCATTTCCCTCATATTAAATCTCATTATCTCTAAAGCCAAGAACCACATTCGCTTGGCAAGAAGGCCCATTGCTGGTAGAAGAAAAGATCGATAATTATGAAACAGACAGTCTTCCCCGGAAAACATAAGAATGGCCATACTGGGTCAGACCAAAGCCCATCTAGCCCAGTATCCTGTCTGCAGACAGTGGTCAATGCCAGATGCCCCCGAACAGTGGAAGCTTCTTCTATAATAAATACAATGAATTTGGAGGAGTATCTGAGCAGGGAACTAAACTTAGTTTTGGAAGGAAATAAAACTGGGTCGGAGGCCAAAATGTTTTTGAAGAAGGGAAAAGCAGTACTTTGATAGACACTGCATTACACAGGAGGAAGAACGCACACCACAATTTAGTGGAGATAAACCATTTAACGTTTCAGCACAACCCTGCAGAAACCTGTTCACTAACAAGACATTATATCACTCATTGCAAGATTTAGAAGTTTCAGGCTGAGCACAAGAAAAAGAGATGTTTAATTAGTATTGGATATCTAAATTAAAACTTACATTACTTTAGTTAGTAGCACATTAACCTAATTAATCAATCTGTATAGAACTAAATGAAACCAATTAGTATCAGACCAATTGGTTCTTTGGAAAATTGAAAGCACAAAGTTATTAATATTTATCACTTCTGCAGCATTATTCATATACAACTCCTTTACTAATCCACAGCAGGCCAGACAGGTAGGCTAGTAATATTAGCCCAAAAACAAGAAAAAGGTTATGTGACTTTAAGGTTATACATGGAGTAAGTGTCTGCTAGGGAAATGATCCACAAGCTTTTAGCTGCCACTACTGTGCTTAGTACATGCTACTCTCCAAGAATAAGAAATTATGTTTAGCATTTAATTTGGAAAGCATGTAATGCTTTCAAGAAGTGTCACCTCTTATCCATATCCCATCTGATGGGAGTTGGGTATCTTGCCTACAGATCTGGAAGGCTAGAAAATCTCTACAGTTGTTCATGATGCAATCTCCAGTTAGACTGGGATTCTGCCATGATTAACACTCCTAGAGCATCATTCTCCCCACTGGAGCTAATGTCCATAAAAGTTCCAAAGCGACTTTGCACTTAGATACTTCACTCTCTTTTTTACTTTCAGAAATAAAAGAAAGTTTGCGTTTCAGAACCTTGGTTTTAAAGAGTACACAGATTTTTTTTAAAACAATTAACATTATCCAAAGCAAAAATTATCCTGGTGATGGTGGGATACTAAGTACCTAGATAGCTGATGGAAAAATAATAGAGTGGAGCACACATTACCCAACAAGTTCTTGGAATGCCCAAGAGACATAATACTCAGTCCTGCCTTAGTGTCTGGGACTGAACTGATTAGATGACCTATTAAGGTCCCTTCAAGTCCTCCATTTTTATGATTTCTATGGTGACACTAGACAGATTGTTCTGGCACTTAGGTCAGAGCAAGGAACTAATGATGCAGTGAGTAAACACAATACCTTTTCAACTGCCTACACATCAGATTAGTGACTTGTGTACATAGAAAAATTATAACAGCCTAAGATATGGGGTGAATTTGAATCATTGCAGTTATACTGCTAAGAGTCCCTGGGTGGGCATACTTTTTCTGATTTAAGAATGCCATTTGTTGGTTTGTTTATTTATGCTCTTTGGAAGGGATTAATCTGGTGGGAAACCTCAAACAGGAACTGAAGAGTCAACCCAGGGAATTATAGTGGTGATGTCACACTAATATAATTCTACCAGTGTAACTGGTAAAACTTTCCAAATTGATGAGGGCTAACTTTAGTAAATTAAGGAAATTAGTTAGGGAAGTTGATTGGACTAAAGAAATTATGGATCTTAAAGTGGAGGAGGACTGGAATTATTTTAAGTTAAAGTTGCAGAAGCTGTCAGAAGCCTGTATCCCTAGAAAAAGGGAAAAAATTTATAGGCAGGTGTGTTAGACCAAGCTGGATGAGCAAGCATCTCAGAGAGGTGATTAAGAAAAAGCAGAAAGCATATGAGGAGTGGAAAATGGGAGGGATCAGTAAAGAAAGCTACCTTATTGAGGTTAGAGCACGTAGGGATAAAGTGAGAAAGGCTAAAAGTCAGGTAGAGTTGGACCTTGCAAAGGGAATTAAAACCAATAGTAAAAGGTTTTATAGCCATATAAATAGGAAAAAAACAAAAAAAGAAGAAGTAGGACCGCTAATTACTAAGGATGGAGTAGAGGTTAAGGATAATCTAGGAATGGCCCAATATTTGAACAAATACTTTGCTTCAGTCTTTAATGAGGCTAATGAAGAGCTTAGGAATAATGGTAAATTAACAAATGGGACTAAAGATAAGGAGGTAGATATTACCATATCCGAGGTAAAAGCCAAACTTGAACAGCTTAATGGGAGTAAATCGGGGGGCCCAGATAATCTTTATCCAAGAATATTAAAGGAACTCGCACATGAACTTTCAAGCGAAAATTTTTAATAAATCTCTAAACTCAGGGGTTGTACCATTTGACTGAAGAATTGCTAATATAGTTCCGATTTTTAAGAAAGGGAAAAAAAGCGACCCGGGTAACTATAGGCCTGTTAGTTTGACATCTGTAGTATGTAAGATCCTGGAAAAAATTTTGAAGGAGAAAGTAGTTAGAGACATTGAAGCTAATGGCAATTGGGACAAATTACAACACGGTTTTACAAAAGGTAGATCGTGCCAAACCAACCTGATCTCCTTTTTTGAGAAAGTAACAGATATTTTAAATAAAGGAAATGCAGTGGATCTAATCTACCTCGACTTTAGTAAGGCATTTGATACAGTGCCACATGGGGAATTATTGGTTAAATTGGAAAAGATAGGGATTAATACGAAAGTTGAGAGGTGGATAAGCAACTGGTTAAAGGGGAGACTACAGCGGGACATACTGAAAGGTGAACTGTCAGGTTGGAGGAAGATTACTAGCGGAGTTCCTCAGGGATCAGTTTTGGGGCCAATTTTATTTAATCTTTTTATTGCTGATCTTGGCACCAAAAGTGGAAGTGTCCTAATAAAATTTGCGGATGACACAAACTTAGGAGCTATTGCCAATTCAGAAAAGGATCGGGATATCATACAGAAAGATCTGGATGATCTTGTAAATTGGAGTGATAGCAATAGGATGAAATTTAATAGTGAGAAGTGTAAGGTTATGCATTTAGGGATTAATAAGAATTTTAGTTATAAACTGGGGACACATCAGTTGGAAGTAACGGAGGAGGAGAAGGACCTCGGAGTCCTGGTTGATTACAGAATGACTATGAGCCGCCATTGTGACATGGCCGTGAAAAAGGCTAATATGGTCTTGGGATGTATTAGGCGAGGTATTTCCAGTAGGGATAAGGAGGTGTTAGTGCCATTATACAAGGCATTGGTGAGACCCCATTTAGAATACTGTGTGCAGTTTTGGTCTCCCATGTTTAAGAAGGATGAATTCAAACTGGAACAGGTACAAAGAAGGGCCACTAGGATGATCCGAGGAATGGAAAATCTGTCTTATAAAAGGAGACTCAAGGAGCTTGGCTTGTTTACTTCAACCAAAAGAAGGCTGAGGGGGGACATGATTGCACTTTTTAAATATATTAGAGGGATAAATACCAGGGAGGGAGAGGAATTATTTAAGTTTAATACCAATGTGGACACAAGAACAAATGGATATAAGCTGGCTAGTAGGAAGTTTAGACTTGAGATTAGACGAAGGTTTCTAACCATTAGAGGAGTGAGGTTCTGGAACGGCCTTCCAAGGGAAGTAGCGAGGGCAAAAGATCTATCTGGCTTCAAGATTAAACTAGATGGGTTTATGAAGGGGATGGTTTGATGAGATAACAGGATCTTGGTAACTAATTGACCATTCATTATCAGTGGGAAATAGGTCAATGGAGGGATGATAGGAGTTACTATAGAGAACTTTCTGGGTGTCTGGCTGGTGAGTCTTGCCCACATGCTCAGGGTTTAGCTGATTGCCATATTTGGGGTCGGGAAGGAATTTTCCTCCAGGGTAGATTGGCAGAGGCCCTGGAGGTTTTTCGCCTTCCTCTGTAGCATGGGGTACAGATCACAGCTAGAGGATTCTCTGCATCTTGGGGTCTTCAAGGTATTTGAAGGCTTCAATATCTGAGATATAGGTGAGAGGATTATTCCAGGAGGGGTGGGTGAGATTTTGTGGTCTGCACTGTGCAGGGGGTCAGATTAGATGATCATAATGGTCCCTTCTGACCTTAAAGTCTATGAGGTCGCAGTACAACAAACCTGGTGGCTCACTCTAATTTATCCACAGCAAAAATCCAACACAATTTTTGCCACAGCTGTTGGCTTCTACTCAGCATTCAGCACTGGATCAGCTGGTGCACTGCAGTGGGGCAGGATTACAGTATACTGACAAATCTATGTGAAGGATGTTTTAAACACCATACCTGCCTGTAGCAGAGTAGGCTCTAGATTATCAGGGTTTTCAGTTCCCTGTTTCATGGGCACCACATTCATCTAACTTAAATAAAAGCCTAGCCACTAAACTGACCAATGCAAATTATTCAGCTTTATTTGTACTGTGGAATGTTCATGTATCTTGCCCCAATTCATTTAGCTGTTAGTTCTCTGAGCTTCAGGAATATCATTAATGCTATTCTCTGCACTGACTGTTGGCTTACAAGTCGATGACTAAAATAAAAAGGAATTGAAAATCCAGTTCAAAGTTCAACCTATAAACAAAACCATGATTTCCAAACAAGCTGGGAAAAGATAGAACCGTTATACAGATGAACATGTCACATTGCACTGTCCCAGTTTCTCTCCCACCCCTTCCTCAATAACATCCATTAACTTATTCCCTTTTAGACAGTCTCTTCTCCTGGATAGGAGCAACTAACTAGGGCCATAGACTCCAGAACTTAATGAAGGCCCCTGATGAAGCATACTCCATATAGGGAAGTTAAAATGCAGTTAATTGACTAGTCGAGCAGTCAATGGAGTTTCCATTGACTACTCAACTAGTCGATAGGCACTTCCGCATGCCTCCTTTGAAATGTGCAAGAGCCCCCGCTGGGTATTTTGTACACTCCGTGTACAGCCCAGGGCCAGCGGGAAGTCCCACTGACACAAGGTTGCACATGGGTGTCTGCTTTGAAATGTACAAGTGTCCCCGGCGGGGGCTCTTGTGCATTTCAAAGCCATGGAGCCCAGGGTAGCCCAGTGTGCATTTCAAAGCCATGAAGCCCAAGGTAGGCTGGGGACTCTCTAGCTGACTACGGTTCCCTATGGCATTTCAGCAGAACCCGGGATCAGTTGGGGACTCCCCAGCTGACCCTGGGTTCCACATGGCACTTCCTTGGAACCCAGGGTCTCCACCGCTAACCCCAGGTCCTGGGAAAATGCTGCAGGGAGGTTGGGATCAGCTGGGGAGTGCTGCTCAGTTGAGCCTGGCCTCCCCATTGAAACATGGAGGCAGAGTTTCAAAGGGGCAGCGCTGCACAGCTGAGCTGGGGATCAGCTGCGTGGCAGCTGCCCCTTTGAAACGACGCCTCCACGTTTCAATGGGAAGGCCGGGGTCAGCTGGGCACTCTCCAGCTGATCCCAAGCTCCTCCCGGCATTTCCCCAGGACCCTGGGTCAGCTGGGGATGATGAAATGCCACGGGGAGCCCAGGATCAGCTGGGGAATCCCCAGCTGACCCCGGGCTCAGTGTTTTAAAGGAGCAGCGCTGCACAGCTGAGACGCAGATCAGCTGTAGAGCAATTGCCCCTTTGAAACGCCGCCTTGGAGTTTCAAAGAGGCAGCACTGCACAACTGATCCAAGCTCAGCTGTATGGTGCTGTCGCTTTGAAGTACCCCTTCCTCCCACTTTGCTGCCTCTATCTTATAGAGGCAGCAGGGGGAGGGGAGAATCCACTAGTTGACAGACTATCCAATAAGCTAATGCTTATTGCATAGCTGACTAGTCCTTAACATCCTTAACTCTGTACAAACACATAGCAAACTCCTTCCTCACCAAAAGGAGATTTCGGCAACAGGCCACAAACTGATGTGAAGAAAGAGGGAGTTGTGCCAGGATGACACATGCACTTATTAAGGAGCTGTCTTGTTATTCTGAGTCCATCAGCTGGAAGCTCAAGAGTCATTAAATGTCAACTATTCCATGTTCTGAAGCTGTAATGCTATACATGTTAAACTGTCAGGGTTTTTCCCCCAAGACTAAACCCCAAGCAAATAATAGCACACAAGCACAGGCAACTAGAAAACAAGGCACAAATTGAGAAATTTTACACCTTTTTTGCCCCTTTATGGTAGATGCCGCCCATCAGATTTTGAGCAACTCTATTTTGCAATCTGATTTCCCTGGGGATTTATTTCCATCCACAAAAAATGAAAAGCTATTGTGTAATTTAGATTCATGACAATGGTGAGGGCAGAACAAGTCAAGAAGAAATACTACAAGAGCAGGGAATGGGAGTCAGGCTCATTGAATTCCATCTTAGCTCTGTGACTTTTCTTCACCTTTGTTTTCTCTGTAAAATGGGAATAGTACCTACCACATAAGGAGGTCAGTAAGTAATTAGTCACTATTAGTAAAGCACTATTGTGCATGTGTATTCATATACAACATACACTTTGTCCCATATAATGTAGGAGGTAATTTGTGTTAAGTGCCAAAGTATTAATACAATCATACAAATGCTTGTTACGTACTCAACTTTACAATTCCCTATGTGATAAGTAATATTAGTCATTTGGGGGGAAATAAGCTGGGATACAGGGAACTTTATGCGGCTTGTGTATGGCCACCCCATAAGCCAGGGGCAGAGCTAGGAACTGGACCCAGGAGTTACTACTTCCTCAATAGAATAATTCAGATTTTTGCACTCACAAAAAGTGTCCTTCTAACTTGCCAGAGAGAGTGATCATTCTTCTATACAACTTTGTAATTAAAGTGGAAATGGTTTGAGACGATCAAGAGCCAAGCTGTAGATACAATTCAGCTCTTTTGATAGATTGCTGAGCTTTCTGATTTTATAGATAACTTTATGCAGAAGAAAGCAGGCCCTGTCACATGTGCACACACTTCCCCCATCCTGTTTTCCTGGGTAGAAAACAGGACCCAAAAGCCACCAAACACTGTAATAGAAGAAGTAGTTACCAAAGTATATTCCTAAAAGCTCTGCCTTCATAGTCCTACATGTATTGGTGGAAACTTAAGAGACTGAAGTTTATAAATGAATAGTTTTCAAACTAAGGTCCACAGCTCACCAATTCCCTTGGCAGCTCTTCGTACAGATTAGGTATTGCAAGAATCAATGACAGGAGTATTGAGGAGGGGAGGGTTGATGTATATGTTTTAAAGAGGCCCCTCTTAGGAAATGGACTGAAGAGACCCTTGCTTTGAACTGTTTTCACCCTGTACCTGAATATAGATTTGGACACATTTTCAGAGTAATATACAAATGTTCATGAACTAATCCTCTCATCATTAAGATGAGGTATTATCCCTATTATACATGGGAGAGACTGATGCAGAGAGCAGAAGTGATTTTCCAAGGACCACGCAGTGCATCACTATTGGCTGGATTTACCAGACATCATCTCCTTAACTCCCAGTAAAGAAGAGAGGCACTATTGCCATCTGTCAGATAGGTAAACAACATAAGACTAGCATTTTCAAAGGACCATCTATTGACCTGCATGCTTGTCATGGCATTAAAATCAGCAGATGCAGAACTGCTGACCATCTTGAGGTTTCATCTCAAGTGGATAGGAAACAAGGGGTTTTCCAACAGAAGTTAGCAATTCTGGAGTCCTCTGCTCCTTTAGAGACCGGATCATATAACAAGACTCCCAACATTTGCATCTCTGCTTCGATTCTCTGTTGTGGGATTGATGCTGGCTGTTGGAGGATGCTGGCTTCCACTTAGAGGTTTATTGCTCAGACCATGTTCCTTTTGATTGTAAAATATATGTTCTGTTTCATTTGGCCACAAGACAGCTTACTAGCTGGTTCAGGAGCACAGCATGTTGAAAAAGCAGTAATGTGATGCTTTTGCAGAAGGGAAACTTCCATTCCACTCATGATTTATCATCACATTTTAACTGCTAGAAGCTTTGTGGTTTTACACACTTCCCTATAGCTGTAACAACTCGTTCAGGCCGTGTGTGGTTCCCCTCTTAATGAGGAGCTGTCAATTCCTGAAATACTAAAAGAGGGTATGCAAGGTGCTGAAACTGAGACAGCCTCTCTTGCATTATCTTGTGGGTGAAGCATTATCTTGAAGACTAGTGTGACAATACAGGATGAATCTGCAGTCTAGACAAAGTGAGATATTTAAAGCCCAAATACAGAATTTTAATTCATTAACGTTAAAGCATTCTCCAAGAGCCTGAGGTGAGAAAATGTTTTGGTGGCAAAGAGATCTTCAAGCTCAGAGAGCAAGGCAGGTTCTTCTGAGACGAATACATTTTACCTAGTATATTAAGTGCTAGGAAGAGTGGTTAGACTAGGAGCCCTGGAGACTGAAGATGAGCCATTTGTAGGAATGGGAAGGGAGTTCAGCCTCTATGATCAATTCCGTCATTAGCCTCTCTGCTGGAACTATCAAAAAAGGGAACACAATGTTAATGGTGATTAATCTGGAGGCAGAGATACCCATTAATTTATAGGTGGACCAAGTCTCCTGAGTTCATTTCACATAGAGCACTGTATGGTAATGAAACCATGGTAATGACTTTCAATCACTACGGAATTGGTTTGGTTTCAAGTGGTTTGTAGAGATGAAAGGCTGTACAAGTCCCACTACTGAATCTTTGCAGCAGAAGTCCTGCTTGCTTTTCATCAGTTGCTGTCCAGATGCATGGCGTAAGGTAGCAAAAGCCCATATGGAAACAGCTAGTAAAAGTAATCAGGCATTTCAGTATCTGCAGGGTAGACTAAGGGCAAAACATAGTTGCATCTCTGTGCAATTTGAAATCTAGCTCAGTCTTGTCAAAGGTGCTGTTCTGCTGAGCACATTCCATTACTACAAAGGGTCAAATAAGTGACCACTTTCAGACCATTCCAAGAACTGTGATCCATTAAACTAAAGTTGTGGATTTCCATTAACTTAATGAATGAACAAAGGAAAAGATTCTCAAAGGGTTATAAGGTGAATAAATAACAGCTTGCATTTATATTACACTTCTTAATCTGAAGGACCCTGAAGCACTTTACCAACACCACATGCAATAGTCACTTCAATCATGACAGAAAGGTAGCCACAAGGGAATGGGATGCAGCAGCTGCTTATGAGCAAATAGCAACAACACATAACAGATGAGAACAAGAAGTTAAAAAGTTACATATGCTAGGAAATTTAGGAGGGCAGATGGTAATTTCCAGAGTTCAGCATATAGCCAAGAAACTGGAGGTATTGATGAAACACGTACAACCATAGGATTTTCCCCATTACACATATTTCAGCAATCATAAAGCCAGCAGGGACCATTATAATCATCTACTCTAACTTCCTGCCTAACACAGGCTAAAGAATTTCCCCCGGTAATTTCTGAATGGAGGCCACATCCCACTTTCCTGTCTTATATATTGCCTTATCCTCTCTCAGTGCTTTCTAGAGAATGATAAGCCTTTTCATGCAAAACGGTTTTTCTGACATCACTGCCATCTTGGCCTCTGAAGCACTTTATTTGGCCTCTGAAGCCTGAAACCCTATGTAACAAGATGCTGACTTGTGCAAGCAATGCCTCCTTGCTCAATTACCTTATAGTATCATATATATAGATAATATGTGGGGATGAATGACAGTTGGGATTCTTGGCTTCTGCATGGCCAAACTGCTCTCTGACTCTAGTTGAAAATCCCGAAGTCTGTTATTGGAGATTAAGCGTGGTCTAGTAGACAGAGAACCAAACCTGAACGCAGGCAGATGTGGGTTTTATTTACCAGTTCTTACAGACCCGTTGCCACGTTGGGTTGACTGCTTGTGTGTGAAAAGGGAGTATTAATACACATCTACCTCATGGGGTGAGGAGGATACATTCATCATTGATGGGAAAATGCTTTGAAATCCCTAAGTAGAGAGTTCTATATAAGAGTCTTCCAAACAGGTCTGTGAAATGCTTACTGATCACATGAAGCTGACTTCTCCTGATTTCTCCTAAAATGCTCCTGATATTGCTTTTCCATGTATGCTATTGCTGTAATTGCCACAGGGATGTTATGTGATTGTAAACAAAATGGGAGGTGAGTCAACCCAATTTTGAGAGGAGGATTGTAGGGAGCATGGCCTGTACAACTGTGAATGGGAGGGGAGTGTCCTTGAGTCAATATTAAAATATAGCCCATCCCATCCAAGAATTTGGAAACCCCATGCTTGAGAAATACATAGTATCTAAGTATTACAATACCATCTTAAATTTAACCTGCTATTGGTATCAGTTGCCATACATGCAATAATTGGTTTTCAGAATTATTTGCCAAAATTTTGAAAAATTTCTCTACTTCTAAAAGATTTACACAAAACAGACCCATATTACAGAAAGCTCCACTATCAGGCTATGTAAGACACAAATCTGTCAAACTCTCCCCCTTTTCTTATCCTTACTGCCAAATGTACGGATAAGGGTGATAAAATTTGCAGAGAAAACAGTGAAACTGACTATACATCTTTATGCGCACCAGTCACCAATGATGATGATAATTAGGCTTCAACCTCTATCATGTAAACTACTAAAAAAAAACCTTGAAAGCAGGAATAAGAAATCCTCCAGAAAAGGCTTTATTTTCCGGAGAATAACGTCTAGACTGGCGCTTTTCTCTGGCTTTTCCCCAAGCCGGAAAAAAGTGGCAGCCATGTTAATGCAAATGCTGCGGGGGATATTTAAATCCCCCGCAGATTTGCCTATTCCAAAGTCTACATTAGCATCCCTTTTCCGGAAAGAGGTGCCAATGTAGACACAGCCTATGGGTATGTCTAGACTGCATCCCTCTGTCGGCAGAGGAATGCAGGTTAGGCAAGTCAACACTGCAAATGAGGCAGGAATTTAAATATCCTGTGCCTAATTTGCATAAAAATGGCCACCATGTTTTGCCGGCTCGGCATTTTGTCAGCAAAAAGTGGCAGTATAGAGATAGATCTGTTGAGAAAGAAAGCCTTTTTCAACATTGCTTATGCCTCTTGCAAGGAGGTTTACAGGATCTGTCGAAAAAGGCTTTCTTTTGCCACAGATCCCGCTAGAGTGCCGCTTTTTGCCGACAAAGTGCGGAGCGGGCAAAATATGACGGCCATTTTTATGCAAATTAGGCACAGGATATTTAAATCCCTGCCTCATTTGCAATGTCGACTTGCCTAATCTGCATCCCTCTGCCGAAGAGGGATGCAGTCTAGACATACCCTAAGGGTGCATCCCATAGCTCGAAATAAGCTACGTCATTTGAGCTACGCAAATGGCGTAGCTTATTTCAAGTCAATTTCGAAATAGCTGATTTTGAAATTTGGCACTGCCTACACAGCACTTATTTAGAAATAAATCGCTAGTCCAAAATATCCCTCACTCCTCATGGAACGAGGTTTACTGGGACACTGAAATAGTGAGCCCGTGATATTTCGAAATAACGGGCACACTCAAAAGATACAGAATAGATAGGTCGGGATATGTCTGGTATCCCGAAACAGTTCTGCAGTGTAGACATAGCCTAAAAATAAATGCATTTCTTCCTGTCATCAAATTACCACATTCCTCTCTAGGTTCTAGGGTTGCCAGGTGTCCAGTATTGACCTGGACAGTTCGGTACTTTCGCCTCCTGTCTGGTAAAAAATTCAGAAAATACCGGACACCTAAAATATCCAGTATTTTCTGATTTTTTTTTTCCTGGCCAGAAGGAGAAAATACTGAGTGCTTACCTGGTTCCGCAGGAGAGTTATCTGGCCCAGAGCAGGTAGACAAGATGGTGGGCTTGTCAAAGGCTTCAAGGGGACATGCTGGGCTTTTTTCTTAATTCTTGGGGCTTTTTTTTTTTTTTTTTTGCTCAACAACTTTGGTCTCCCCCCCCCCCCAACAGAATTTTTTCCCTGGTGTTTTTTTTTGGGGGGGGGGGGGAAAGGGGAGAAAGGGTGTTCGATATTTTTGGTTAAACCATCTGGCAACCCCACTGGGTTCCCATAATTCCAGGTTTTCTAACTCACTCCGTATCACAGATTTGCCTTTCAGAAGGCATGGTCCATTAAAACTCTCCAAACCAAGACCCATACTAGTATTTCAATTAAATGACTGGGATTGTATAAGCCAAATAACCAAATGTGAGGTGTGTGAGATGGAAATGTCCCTGAGCAGCAAAGAACTGTGCCTTGGCACTTTCTACGAGATCTGGAGAGAAGGGACCTTGTCAAAATCAATCCCTTGTCTGCTCACAAGTATGGTGGGTTCAGCAGAGACAAGAAAAGTGACAGCATAATATATGCATTTGTGTGTTGATATCACTCACATCTGTAACCACTGAAGCCAGCTGCCTAGGCTACTTGGTGACTTAATAAATAGCACCATTTGTTATCACATGTACAGCAAGGAGAAGCTAATAGATGGTGCTGATTTTCATACTCTTGTCTCAGCCAGCCTTCCATAGACAAGAGAACCTTCTCCACAACTCCTGCCCAGCCTATGCCAGTGCTCCTCTCCTCCGACACACACCACCCTGTTCCCAAGAGACCATCCCAGATTCTCTGCTGACAGCTCCTTTAACCCTTTCCTGACTCCTAGTCTTCCACACTGAACCTCCTAATTAAAACAGGTAAAGCTTGCCAGCCTCTCTCTCTGCCTCCTTAAGATACCACCTAAAATCTATCCTAACATGTGACTACACTCCCATTTTGTATCACATCCACTCATACCATTACAGTGAGATTTCTTTGGCACATGGCCTTTATTTATTGGGCAGAGATTACCTAGCACCCTATGACTCATGTATGGTTTTTAAGTGTGTAATAAAACGAAGCTTTAAGAAGCCTTTGTTAAAACTAAGGGCATGTCTACTCTACTGCTTAAGTCAATCAAATGTACATTGCTCAGGAATGTGAAAAAGAACTTACCCAGAGCAACACAACTTACCTAGCTGCATCAGCTGGAGTGTTTCCTGCTGACACTGTTTCTGCCTTTTGCAAAAGTGGAGTAATTATGCCAATGGGAGTGCTCTCTCCCATCAACAAAGTATCTTCACTTGAACCGCAGCGGCCATGTATTTGCATCAGTGCAGCTGCACTGATGTAGCACTTCTAGTATAGATCTGCCCTAACAGTGGGCAGAAATTTTCTCCATGAAATTCAACACAAACACTTCTCTGAAGACTATGTCATAGAATCATAGGATTAGAAGAGACCTCAGGAGGACATTGAGTCCACCCCCTTACTAAGGGGAGAGGTAGCCGTGTTAGTCTGTAACTGGAAAAAACTTTAACAACAAATAGTCTTCCAACACCTTAGAGACTAAAAAAACCTATATGGTAGCATGAGCTTTTGTGGGCACAACCCATTTCTTTGGGTACTCCATCTGAAGAAGAGAGTTGTGCCCTAGGGATATAAAAGTGTAGTCAATTCACCAATTAGCAAAAGCTTATAGATTAATGCTATAAATGACACACATTTGTTGTTAGTCTCTAACGTGCTGGAAGACTATTTGTTGTTTTTTAAGTTTTTCCATACTGACTAAATCATCCCAGCCAGGGCTTTGTCAAGCCAAGACTTACAAACCCCTAGGAAGGGAGATTCCATCACCTCCCTAGGCAACCCATTCCACCTCACCACCCTCCCAGCGTAATTCTTTCCCCCCCCCCAATATCCAACCAAGACTTCCCCCACTGCAACTTGAGACCATTACTTCTTGTTCTCTCATTTGTTACCACTGAGAACAGCATCTCTCCATCCTTTTTGAAACCCCCCTTCAGGTAGTTGAAGGGTGCTATCAAATCCCACCCCACACACACTCTTTTCTTTTGTAGACTAAATAAGCCCATATCCCTTAGCACAGGTGCGGCCAACCTAAGCCTGAGAAGGAGCCATAGTTTACCAGCGTACATTACCAAAGAGCTATAGTAATTTGTTAGTAGTCCCCATCGGGTGCCTCCTCTCCCATCTCCAGTATCTTTTGCCCCACCAATCAGTGCCTCCTCTTCCTTCCCCGTGCCTCTCGTCCGCTGCAATCTGCTGGTTCATGGCACTCAGGAGGCTCTGTGGGAGAGGGAAGGAGCGAGGGTGCAATATGCTTGGAGGAGGAGGTGGAGCCAAGAGTTGAGTACTGGAAAGTTGGCAGCTGTAGCTGCAGCCCCAGAGTCATTGCCTGTAAAAGGAGCCGCATATTAACTTCAGAAGAGCCACAGATGGCTCCAGAGCCACAGGTTGGCCACCCCTGCCTTAGCATCTCTTCATAACTCACGTGCTCCAGATCCCTAATCATTTTTGTTGCCCTCTGTCAGACCCTCTCCAATTGCATCCACATTCACATCCTTTCTGTAATGGGAGCCCAGAATTAGGCCTAGATGTGGCCTCACTAGTGCTGAATAAAAGTGAATAATCACTTCCCTAGATCTCCTGGCAATGCTCCTACTAATGGACTCCAACATGCTGCTACCCTTCTTGGCTACAAAGGCACACTGCTGACCCATATCCAAATTCTCATCCATTCTAATTCCCAGGTTCTTTTACATTGGGAGTGAAATCTTAAGAAGTCTCTTCACTACCCTGTGCCTCAGTTTTCCCACTTGTGAAACAGAGATAATACCATCCCACCACCCTCATGAAGCAATAAGATCAAGCACTCACGTCAGTTATATGAATGCTAACTGTGATGGACCGCCCCCCCATGCTTTATGAAATGGACTTATGGACACTTATGCATAACTCAAAGGCAGGGGCAGACCATGACTATAGGCGGACTCGGCTACCACTGCCCGGGGCACCTGCTGATGTCGTCACGGGGCACCCAGGGTGCCCAATGATGACATCAGTCCATTGATGGCCCTGCAGGCAGGAGCACCAATCGCACATTCCACCTGGGGCGCCAGCTGCCGCAGCCCGCCTCAAGCCGCTCCTGCTCAAAGGTGCTTGGGACAAGCAGCCTCATGTAACCTATCAATCTTAATATCACAATCCACTTGGTCTGTGTATCTTATTTTGGTGTGTGTATCATTCTTGCGTGTAAAGTTAGATATATTGAGTATGGAATGCTGAATGCTTTGTCAATGTGCAAATAAAGCCATCAAGGGTGTTTCCAAAGCTGGAATGCCTCAACATCATATGTAAATAGACAGTTTTGTCCTTGAAGTCTTAGAAGGGTTTGGTCCCAGGAAGTCATGTGACTGCCTTAACTGGTATGAACTGGCCAAGTAATTTCCCATGTAAAGTAGAATGTATAAAACAATGGAAGTTTAGCAGTGTCTTTGTCTTGTATGGCACGCCCAAGAGGATGATCCAAAGACCCCAGGGTGAAGGAACTTCCCTGGTTTGAAGGCTTAGCTGGAACAAAAACAGTTTTAGGGTGAGTTTGTAATAAGTTTGTACTAAATGTTAGTGTTAGAATTAGCTAAGACTTTTCTGTCACTTTAAATTTGTAATTCACTTTGCTCTGCCTATTTTCACCCCTTAAATCCTACTGCTTGTACTTAAAAAAATCACTTATTTAATATCAAGCAAATGTAAATAATTGTTAAATGAGGGAGCAATCCTCCTTTCATTGTTAAAGGGGGCTTACCTAAATAATTTATTTGGGGTTCGGTAACCCAGGAAGCTGGGCCCAAAACTACATTTTCCTTGGACCTGAAGAGTTTCAGTGTCTGTACTAGTCCTCAGGGGAGTGAGGGCAGTGATCTCAGCTCTGTGCCTTGGGTGGGGGAGACCAGGGAGCTGGCTCAGCAAGACCAGGCAGCAAAAAGCCCCAGAGAGCAGGTAGGTGAAGGTCCGTGGCTTTGTCAGCACCCTGGAAAGCACTCCAAAGGGGTCTTCTGTGACCTCACCCCATCACACTAACTATTAGAAGTTAATTCAAATTAGATTAATCTGGTTTCATTATCCAAGATGAGTGAAATGGAAAGCACTGAAGGGATCACTCTTTAAACTCAAAACATAGAGTTTTCCAAAATGAAGGTTTTATAAAGGCTAAGATCAAGAGAGAGGTTTCTATTAATTATTATTATAAATTACTAAATAAAAAAGTATTTTGTTGTGTGTGCATCTAAGGAGCCCAAACAGGGATTAGATGTATACAAATATAGACAATCCCTGCTCCAGAAAGCTCACAATCTAGGATCTTTATTTCAAGGTAAACATTCTGCCAGTGTTTGCAACCTAACCATAGCAGCCATGGGCTAATGAAGGAGAACTATAAAGTGAAACCAACAAAACTATTTTCCTTCTACAAGCTAAAAATAGCGCAAGAAAATAAACAGGATGATGAAAAATACATTCCTGATTTTAGATTCATTCTTTAGAAATGGAACATAAGTTGTTAAAAATGCAAGTTTTTTCAGATGTATCCTAAGGTCAGTGCCCGTCATTCACATAAAAACTCACCTTTGAAGAGCTTTGGAAAGTGATAATCATTATTCCATTACAAGTGCATGTGTTTCATTTCTTTTGAATAACAGCTACTGAGCAATTTGATACAGTACAACTCTCCCTTTGATTTATTTAACTTTGCAGTCTCACTTTCCCCTTCTTTGTAAATTCCCCCCTCCCCCCACACACACACACAAAACTGAGCAGACTGCAAAAGGAACAAGGAGTGATTTCAAATTAAAATTGAAACCAGAAAATTAAGGGAAGATACAAACGCAATAGCAAAGCTTCTCTCAAACACTCTCAGTTAGAAAAGTGAGACCCACATGAATAAAGAGTTTGGTTATTTTATGTCAAAGAAAACTATAATAGCAATATTAGAAATGCAGGTTGTTGCTTTTCTGCATAATCTTTAAACTTGTGAAGGCTCAAGGCACATTACATTTCTCAATCCCTGTGAAACCACTTTTAATAGATGGTGACTCAGACCCCAATCCTGCAAGCTACTAAATTCACTTGGACAGAGCCCCAAAGAAGCAAATAGCATGAAGGATTGGAGCCTGGCTGACTAGTCTAAAATACCACCACAAACCAGTAACAATACCAGGAGCAGAAACCAGAAATCTTCCTGATTCCAAACCTACCACTCACACACACCATTAGGCCATAGTCCAGGCTAGGGATGTTCAATTTCGTTTAATCAGCTAATTGAATAGTTGGTCGAATTTCCTTCAACTACTCGCTTAGTTGATAAGGGGGGAAACTGAAGAGCAGCAATAGGGATAATTCCCAGGGATCTCCCAGGGAGATAACCACTCTGCTACTCTGCCTTTTAAATGTAACAACAGCCACCTGGCTCTTACTACATTTAAAAGGCAGAGGAGCAGTGGGGGACCAGGCATAAGCCGGGAATCAGCTGTCCTAGCTCTTGCCCCGTCAGCTGCGCCTCTGCTTTAAAAGCGTTTAAAAGGCAGAGGCACGGCAAGGAACTGGGCATGAGCTGGGAATCTGCTCTCCCGGCTTGCACCTGATCCCCCACCATGCCTCTGCCTTCCCTTGCCCCCTGCGGAGATAGTGCTGGGGGAAACTGGCTTTTATGCCGGTTTCCCCCAGCACTGGCTCCTGCTCCTCCAGCTTGCTGCCCAAGCGAAGTGGAAAAATGACTAGTCAAGGAGTCACTCAACTACCCGATAAGCATATGCTTATTAGGTAGTCGACGACTCGCTTACATCCCTAGTCCAGACTAGGGATGTAAACAAGTAGTCAGATTGACTACTCACTTCCCCCTTCCCCTGCTGCCTCTGTCTCAGAGGCAAGCAAGGTGGAAGGAAGCAAGAGCCGGTGGGGGGAACAGGAGAGGCTCATGCCAGGTCCAGGGCCGCTGTGCCTCTGCATGTTAAATGTACTAAGAGCCTCTTAGTACATTTAACATTCAGAGGCGCAGGAGTCTGGGACCCAGCGTGAGTCAGGACTCCTTAGTCCCGGCTCATGCCATGTTTAGGACCTACTCCGCCACAGCTCTGCATTTTAAATGTAGTAAAAGCTGGGCTGTGTGCACACCCAGCTTCTACTACATTTAAACTGTAGAGCTGTAGCAGGGGTAGCTCCTGGACCAAGCACCAGCCGGGACAGATCACCTCCCTTTATCGACTAATCGAGTCGTCGATACAAATTGCATCAACTATGCGACTGGCCAGTTACCCAGTTCTTAACATCCTTAGTCCAGGCACTGCAACAAATGGGTAGAAAAAAAGCAAAATTGAGGACTGTAAAGTAATTAGATTAGGAGGAGTACAGGGAAGAGAAGGGGGTGCATGAGCAAAAAAAGACTTTAAAAGGGATTTTGACAATGCATGGTGAGACAGCCAAGAATGAGCCAAAAGATTAAGGCACCCAAAAATACCAGCGAGGAAAGGTTCTGCACATAAAGCAAATGACAGTATTATATATGGTCAGAAAAAGGTGTCATTTAATCATGGGGATAGCAAAATTTAACACTCACATTAACTTTATTGATGACTACATTACTAACTGGTCCAATGTACTCATACACTTTTCCACATTACGAATGGGTCAGCACCTCCTGACAAGGCGGCTGAATCTATAATGTACATACACTTGTTTTGGGGTAGGGAAATGTAGGAAGCTTGGAAGTGTGTGATGTCAAGACTAACGGAAAATCATGTAAATTAAGGAACTTAAGAAGCCTAGTAGCAAGCTATGTTACATTCTTGGTACAAAGGTGAAGTAGAGAGCAAATAGCAACTCGCAGAACAGCCTTAAAACCTAAAGCTTTGCAGACTGAACTGCTCATTTATCATTTGCAGAAATTCTTTGCAGGTCCCAGAAATGCTGAGATTTTACCTTTGGTCTACAAATATATGAAGTCTACCCACCTCAGTGTACCTAGCAGTTCACAGTAGAAAATGGCACAAGGGTCCTTTCCTAGCTCTGCCACTTACATTATATAGCTTTTACCTCTCTTTCTCCATCTGTAATATTAGGATAAATGCCTTTCGGTCAAAGGTTGCATGTAATATTTCACCTTCAATCACATTCTCATGTTTCATACCACCACTTCGCGATATTTGTTGACCTAATTTTTAGAGGTGAAGTGGCTTGCCCAGGGTCACACAGCTAGTAACAATACCTAGCTCTCAAAAAAGCTCTTTTTGGCCTAGATCACAAAGCAGGTCTTTCAAAGGAAGTGTATATCACTATCATTTTAGAGATAGGAGAACTGAGGCAAGAAGCAGAAAAATGGTCAGGTCAGTGGGAAAGCTGGAAATAGAAGTCCTGTACATTAACCAATAGATATTCTTTCCTCTTAAATATAAGTTTGATGTATTACTAGAGACATTAATATAACATTCATTAGTCACTCCATGTTTTCTCAGTCTACCAAGACTGTGTTGCGTGTGATAGAACAAGAAGCAATGGGCTTAAACTGCAGCAAGGGAGGTTTAGGTTGGACATTAAGAAAAAGTTCCTAACTGACAGGATAGTCAAACACTGGAATAAATTGCCCAGGGAGGTTGTGGAATCCCCATCTCTGGAGATATTTAAGAGTAGGTTAGATAACTGTCTATCAGGGATGGTTTAGACAGTATTTGGTCCTGCCATGGGGGCAGGGGACTGGACTCGTTGACCTGTCGAGGTCCCTTCCAGTCCTAGTATTCTATGATATTCTGCTCTTTTCCCCCCCTGGATTCACCGACCTTCCAGCCCTACCTCATTATCATTTAGCCCTACTCTTGCTTTCCAGTTATTTCTTGGACTTTTTATTCACATATTTATTACTTATCAGTTTCATCTACTTAAACCTCTTAATTAAAAAGCTTCTCTACATCCCCTTTCACAGCTTAGTGTTACCGAATCCAAAAACAGTGAAGAAAAAGCAAATTCAACACCTCCTCAGAGGTTAGAACACCATGCTTTACTTTAACCCAAATAATAGGACTAAACCAACTAAAGGGAAGCAATCACTGGAAAGCAGGACAGAGTGACATCTGTCATCTTTCATTCCTCCTTTCATCTTCTCTGAGGGCAGCAACCAACTCATTAACTTCTAACCTGCCAACCAATCCTGTGCCACATATGTATCTTCCTGCGGTTGGAGAGGGAGAGAGAGAGCGGGGAAGAAAAAAAACAGTAGAATGAATGGGAAACGCAGGGAAGGGAACATGCTATCAGCCCCAGGTCCAGTCCTTGTGCTAGTGTATGGGAGGCAGAACATGTGCAGGAGAGGCAGAGGAATGGGAAAATGAGAGGAAGACAGGAGGGCTACATCTGCACTGGCACTCTTTTCCGGAAATGCTTAAAACGGAACAGTTTTCCGTTATAAGTATTTCCGGAGAAAGCGCATCTACATTGGCAGGATGCTTTTCCGGAAAAGCACTTGCGTCATTTTTGCGATCGGGGCTTTTTTGCGGAAAAGAAATCTGTGCCGTCTACACTGGCCCTTTTCCACAACAGTTTTCCGGAAAAGGACTTTTGCCCGAACGGGAGCAGCATAGTTTTTCCGGAAAAGCACTGATGATTTTACAGTAGAGCATCAGTGCTTTTCCGGAAATTCAAGGGGCCAGTGTAGACAGCCGGCAAGTTCTTCTGGAAAAGCGGCTGATTTTCCGGAATAAGTGGCCAGTGTAGACACAGCCGAGTAGTATTCCCTCTCACCTGACCAGAATCCATTCCCAAGCCAATAGCAGAAACACTGAGGAGTCAGGGGCACTTGGGTGAAGCAATCACAGCAGGAAGGAGCCTGGAAGGGGGCGTCAATGCCTAGGCACAAGGGACGCAAGGAGACAGTAGGGAGAAAAACAGAGACATGGGGTAGGGTGGGAAGCATAGGGGAGCAGGACAAGCCAAGGAACAACAAGATAGCCGGGCCACTAAGCTGACACCCTCTGGCCCTGGCCAGGTGCTCCTAGCCCAGACTGCCCCTCTGGAGAAGGGGCTGAGGGGGGCCGCCCCACTTGGTCCCCAGGCGGGAGACAAGCCCCCCCCCTGCTGGAGGGCAGCCTGGCCCCTCGCTTCTCTGGGGGGGCAGAGAGGCCCAGGAGGGCAGCGACTGGGGGGGAGCAGTAGCGATCTGGGGGGTTGGCCCCAAGGGGCGGAAGGCGGGGGGGGGGCCCTGCGGGGGGAGGGGCTAAGGGGGCGGGGGGGTTGTGCGGCCGGTGTCTCACCTGGACAGGTGTTTCAGGATCTGTTTCTTGATGATGCCGGCCATTCCGGGTCCGGGCGGGGGCGGCTCCTAACGCTCGGCGCAGGAGGGGTGGGGGGGGGACCAGCCCCTCAGCCGCTCCCGCCCGCTGAGCCGCCGGCTCCTGCCATCTCCCTGACAGCTCCCCCCCTCCCCCGCCCCCAGCTCCGCCAGCATCCCGGCTCGCACCGCGGCGCTCCGCTCAGCGCCGCCTCTAGCCCCCGCCTACCAGCGAGAGCGCGCAGCAGCGCCCTCTGCTGTTCCAAAGCGGCGAATGCCACCCTTCTCCCCCCCCACGTGGAGTAGCTCTTCCCTCCACCGGCACCTAGGACCACCCCACCACCAAGCTTCCTTGGCCCCCTTTTGTTTGGGGAACGGGCTTTCCTCCTCGACTTTGCCAAGGTCTCATCCACTGCACCAAGTCCGAGCCTCAGCCCAGCCTGCTGCCTTTCCTTGACCTCCCAAGCCAGTGTCCCACCCTCCTTCCGCTTGACTGTAGATAGTCATAACCCTACCTCTTGTGCCTGTTCTCACCGCTAAACCCTCCCCCGAGCACAGGATGCTGAATAGCCATTTCCCCTGTTTCCCATGGGGGTAAAACAGAACGTGGTGCAAAAGGGCCAAAGCTACACCGCAAGACCGAGGCCATAACAAGGGTAGGGCAAGCAGGGCGCTTGCCCCAAACCCATCGGGGTGCAAAGACGCGATAAGTAAAAATAATAAGCTGCAAAAGTATAGAGCACAACATGCACTAAGCTAAGACGGTGTCATAATTAATATTCTGCCCTGGACACAGAAAATACCTGGTTACGGTGCTGAGACACACAATGACATAGGTAGGCCAGTTTATATATAAAGTTTTGCTATGATAGCAATGCAAGTTATAGAATAGTCTGTCTACTCTGAAACATGTGTCAGCCAAAGCCCTAATGTACACAGTTATACTGTCCAGCCAAACCAAAAAAGGTGAGAACTTTTTTGGCAGTGTTGCTTACTTTGTTGGGGGAACAAGTACTTTTGCAAACAAACTGGATCTACAGTCTACTCCTTTGCTCTCCATATAGTATCTATGCACAGCTCACAGCAGTAAATGTGGCTATATAGAGACAAGCAGCCATTTACCAAGGCCTAGGACTAAACTTGCAGGAGCATCCCTCCTAAGGTAGAAGACCAGCTTGCATGGATTTCTGATTCCACAGTGATAGGACTAGGGCATGAGCATTATGGGAATTACATTTACTTCTAAAAATCAAACCTAGAGCTACTATGCTACTACTTCGGTTGCTTCTTAATCCCTGCCTTTGCCTCTATTACAGCATTTACCATACACTTGGACCAATCTCATATTCTTATTGGTAGAAAATCTTAAACTTAGTCTCACACCTCTTCTCTGCCCATCTTATTTCCAGAGACAGTTTCAGGCAAGCATATACTTTAACTCAAAAATAGACATGGGTCAGGTTAAAAAAACAAAACAAAACACACCTTTAACATAGCAACTTTACCTGTTATTGGTGTCAGACAAGATTGAAACGGGGGGAAAAAATGAGATTAATTTCTTCCTGGATGCTTTTTTTGTTTAATTGTTGGATTCCACTCAAATTGGACAGTGAAAATTGATTAGTTTCCCTTTGCAGTTCCATGCACCAACACAAAACTACAACAGATGGATGTAAATATAAGCCAACATGATGTGTATGTGTTCTAATTTATTCAGTGAAATGTTGCCAAAACACAAAAATCATGGGAATCATTCTATTGCTCTTCAGTTTACAAGCCGTGTGCTTTATACCACATTGCGGTAAGTCTCTTAACAGCCAAATGTCCTATTTTGGACAAGAAAACCATGTTCTTTACAGACTACGCTCTATTTTTGGAGATGGCTGTAAGCTTAGAGGGAGAACAAAAGTCTAAATATCAACGCAAAAATCCATTTGTGGTGACAGATTTGTGTTGGAGAAAATAGGTGATGGACTTCAACATATGGTTGGATATGCTCAAACCTTTGCAACCATAAATCAAAACTAGGCAAGTTGCAAACCAAACACTTTTCTTTTCAAAGGTAGAGAGATAGATACAAGTTCCATGCTGTTGACTCATTGGCTACGTCTACATTGCGCTTTCTTGCACAAGAACATATACAAATGAGGCACGGCAATGAAGATCTCCATGCCTCATTTGCATACCTAATGAGCCACCATTTTTGCACAAGGGGCTTTTGCGCAAGAGCCATTCTGACGCTTATTTTCAGGCAGAACGGCTCTTGCGCAAGAGGGGTTTTTTGCCCAAGAAAGAGCAGTGTAGACTTCTTCTTGCACAAAAGTCCCTTGTGCAAAATGGCGGCTCATTAGGTATGCAAATGAGGCACGGCGATATTCATTGCCACGGCGCATTTGCATATGTTATTGTGCAAGAAAGTGCAATGTAGACATAGCCCTAGTGTTTGTCTTTCCTACAACTCTTTAGAAACCTTGGCTTTGTTGTACAAAGACAATATCTGGAGATTTTGTAAAAGGATTTTCCTTGTATTCCTTTGATTTCCTCTTCCCCTACCAGTGTTCAGCAATAAAGATTGTCATGCTCCTGCCAAGGTGGATGTTTGCCCAGGATCTATGTCAGGTTAAGTAATGGAAAAGCTGATATAGGATTCATTTGAGAAAGAATTAGACTACAGGAATACAATTAATGCCAGTCAACGTGGCTTTATGGAAAATAGGCCTTTTCAAAGAATGAAATCAGGAAGAAATTGTTGGAAGAGATTACAACAATTGCTTGATAAAAATTAATTGCATAGGTGTGATAAGACTTGTATAAAGCATTTGACGTAGTACCACGCAACATTCCAGTACAATAGTTAATACTATACGATGTCAGTAAAACTTAAATTGAACCAGAACTGCCAAACCGATTTCAATACATAGTCATTGAGCAATCACCACAGAGTTGTTTCCAGTGGGGTTCGTCAGAAATCTGAACTACACCTGCCACCAGTCAAACTTTTCATCAGCTATCTGAAAGTAAATATATCACTGCTGACAACACAAACACTGGTCCAGTGCTAAATAATCATGAGAACAGGGTAACCCTACAAAGTAATCTAGATCACTTTTAGTAAGCTGGGCCCATTCAACAAAATGCTGAAAAATGGGACACTGTGCAGAAAAGTGCCACAAACATTTGAGAGCTAGTGAAAATGTCTTACAGCAAGAAACTTCAACAGCTCAGTCCATTTAACTTATCAAAATATTGAAAGGTGACTTGATCAGAGCATAAAAGTATGTCATGGGAAGAAAACAGCAGGTAATAAAGGGCTCTTTAGTCTAATGGAGAAAAAACACAAGAACCAGTCTGGAAGTGGAAACCAGACCAATTCAAATGAGAAATTAGGCTTTTTTTTTTTTTGGTTAAACAGCAATAGTGATTAATCATTGAACAACCTACCAAGGCAAGTGGTGGATTCTCCATTTCTTGGTGTCATCAAATCAAGACTGGATCTTTCTGAAAAGTCTGCTTTAGCCAAATAAAGAACACAAGTTATTGGACTCAAAATTGGGTACGAAGCAATGGCCTGTGTCCTATAAGCCAGACTATAAACTAATAGTGCAAGGGTGGGGAACCTTCTTTGAGTCAGGGTCCACTGACCCACAAAAAAGCAAATAATTTGGGGCCCGCACAAAATTGACCCCCACTGAAAAGAAGAAAAAACACTCCTCCACATCCCCCTCACACACCAGAGCCTGGGGGACCTGGGCTAGTACATTTTGAGCTCCCCTCAAGTTCAGAGTGTGGGAAGGAGCTGCCAGGTAGCAAGCTGAGAGGTGGAGGTGGAAGGAGGCAGGACAAGGGCACAGGAGTGGTAGGGTACAGGGTCGGGGTGATGCTGGTGTGGGGTCCCCAGTGATGGGGAGCCCCAATCCCCAAGGTTCAGATCCAGGCATGTCAGGGGCCAAATCCAGCCCCTGGGTCTTTGGTTTCCCACCCCTGCAATAGTACACCTTCCCCAGGCCTTAACCTTAAGAAACAGCTGCATACTTTGCCTAATATAGATCTGTCAGGATAAGAGGGGATATAAAATGATTAACAATTCAACACTGACAATACTTAAGATCTGCAGATACTTCATTAGGAAATTCAGTGCTAAGAGGCTTGTGTTTCTCAAAACAGCCCAAGTATGATTTTAAGATAGCATTGATTCTCAGAATTTTAATTTTTCCAAGTGTATACTTAGAACAAGAAGCTCCATGTTTAAAGACTGGCTCTTTTTCTCAGCTACACTGCACACTGAATCTGATTTCCACCATACCTATTTGAGCAAAGGACTATGGCTGAGACCATGACATTCCACAAGGCCATTGTGTTGCCTTGCCTCTTAAGCAACAAAGAAGACCTCAGATAAATAACTTGGGTGACCATATACTTTTTGGAGAAACTTCCCTTGAGCCTCCCATTAGACACAGCAAATACAATCCAGGAGACTGAACACAGGAATCACTTTCTACTAAAGATTACAGTCAAAATACACAGAGCTTCTCTACTTGTATGCGGTGGGAAATTGCCTTAGTGTAATGCACATGTGGTTTCAATAAAGCACTGCACTTCCAAAGGCAAGGCCACATTATTACAGCTAAGGGGCCCCGATTGTGAGGCAAAAGAACCTTTTTTTTTTTAAATTTGAAAATGTGAAACTAGCACTCACAACAGTTGCTCCTTTGACTGCACTGGTGACTTGAATACTATAGTCAAACAAAAGGTATAGCACATGAAAGCTACTGTAATGAAATAACACAGCAATTTATCCCTGGGGCTATAGCAGCCAATTACTAGAGTTTGTTTCCCTCTGAGTCAAGGCCAGCAGCAGAGTTTTATTGGATGTTGCAGAGATACCACTGCAGTGTTTTCTGACATTTTTATTAAAAATAAACCTTCACAAAGACAAGCACTGCACTGCACAGCAGCCTGTTAGTCTGAGATATCTAGTCCACTCTTTATGCCCCTCATGGATGTATCAAACAGGGGAAATTCTATCAAAAGAGGGTTGAAGCATGTTGCAATGGACATCTCGGGAAACAAAGCACAACGGACTAAAGTAGCACAAGGCTATAGATAAAATAGGAATATTGTTGGAATCTATATAGCAGGTACCTCATTCTACTGGAGACAGCAAAACAGACACATAGGAAAGCACACTGAATGCTCTGTATCTAAACCAGCATCAACATTTTATTGTTACAAAAGCAAAAGGGCAAAAAAAAATTATTAGTTACAATGCATTAGCCCAGTGCACCCTAGATCAAACACGCTGCAATTTGTAAGAGCAGCAGGTCTTGTCATCACACCATTTTGTTATAAAATTGTGGAGATGCAGCACCATGATGTTCTGGTGAAGAAGAGAAACAAAGAAAAAGGTAGCTCCACTTCCATCTTTATCTTTCTGGACGTGTCATTCCTGGCCTCGTTGGCACCATCATAGGCCTGGAGGGAGGTCTCATCATTGGAGGACCTGGCATCATCGGCATGTGTCCTCCCATGGGCGGCCTCATCCCTGGAGCTGCAAGATGACAGAGAAATAGAAAGCATCAGAATAAGTTGATTAGGCACCAATTTGCAACTGTTTGAAAGACTGAATTACTCTGCTGGGAAATTTCTATTTTCTATGTTTAGAAAGAATAAAACAATCTGCAAGTCTGCTGGATACTACGGATGTTAAGTAGTGATTAATTAGCTAGTCGAGTAGTCGATGGAATTTCCATCCACTAGTCGTTAGGGAAAGGCTCACTTCTGGGTCTCAGCACAAGCTCCCCCTGCCAATTTCCCCATTGCCACTGTGCACTCTTAAAGTGACAGAGGAGCCGTGTGCAAAGACGTTGGCTCAGCCTCTGGTCCCACACAGGACAACCCTCCCTCGCGCTGCTACTCTGCATTCTGAAAGGGACAGAGAAGCAGCAGCCCGTCCCATGGGTCTCTCACTTTAAGAGTGCAGAGCAGCAACAAGGGAATAGGGGGGCGGAGGGAGGGGAGGCAGGCAGTTGTGCTGACAGATCCAGGGGAGGAGCTGCCCCTGCTCTGTCCCTTTAAAAATGCACAATGGCACTGGGGGGAGAATGCTTGTGCTGAGACACCTGTGGGACCGGCTGCCTCTTCTCTGTCCCTTTCAGAATGCATTGGGGCAGCGCGGGGGAGGGTTGTCCTGAGACCCTGCAGGGGACCAGAGACGGAGCCAGCGTTTTTGCACTCCAGCTCCTCTCTGTCCCTTTAAGAGTGCAGAGCTGCAATGGAGGGGGGGGGGGAAAGAGAAGAGAAGAGGGGTGATCGAGTAGTCGATATTGCTACCCAATAAGCTCCTGCTTATCGGGTGGTCGACTACTTGTTCACATCCCTACTGTATACAGGGAATAAGGTTTCCATACAGAGTATCTAGTGATTATAGGACTGGGAGGCAGGGCTCTAGGGTTATCTTTCTTATTTTGACATAAAACAGTTCACCTACCTACAATTACCTATAGGGAGATTAATGTTTAGAAAGTGCTTTGTGATCCTCTGATAGAGTGTGCTATAGGATGGCCACGTAACTTATTTTCATCTCTTTGGATGACAGCATTATCAGCAAGGAGAGCTTGAATCATTACTTAGCACAAGATCTTCTGAGAACACTTGAATAACTGATTCAACCTGATTTGCTATTTACACCTCTCACACAAAGACAAGCATTGCACTGCCTAGCAACATGTTCATCTGAGATGTCTAGTCCACTCTCTATGCCTCTCACTGAGCACTTTATTGGGGCTGCTTCTCTACTACTGACAAGAGCATCACAAAGCACACTGCATCACTGCTGATATATATTATTCCTTGGAACGTGCTGTAGAAATACACAAAAAAATCCAGACATGCTGTATGAGAACAAGCCTTCCTGTGCCAATATCATCAGTACAGGAACAGAACACAACAATGCCCTTTTGACTTTTCTCCATCCATTTCTTTAACAACTCCTGTAAAACACTTAATACGTCTGGGATTACGTTCTTTGAAGGCACTCCAAAAGATTTCAAAGTATTCTACACAACTCCACATATACACTGCAATCTCCACCTATAGCTAACATATTTTACCTCTGATGCAGAGGCTACTTAGTGCATGCAATTTAACATAATTGACTAAATTTGTGTAGCATTAACAGTTAGGGCTGTCAAGCTCAGTTAACTCAAGCAACTGAAAATAAACTCAAGTAAAAATAGTGATTAATAGCACTTTTACTCACATGGCTAAGCTGTAATAGAATTTAAATGTAAATCTATTATAAATATTTGTGGGTCTTTCTACAGTAAAACTCCGATTGTCCAGCATCTGATGGTCCGGTACTCCTGATGGTCCGGCACCATCAGGAACCCAGAAGTTCTCCAGGCAGCCGGACCATTGGAGCTGCTCTGCCCCCAGCTTCCCCGATTCAGCCGCTGCTAAAACTGATCAGCAGCTGAATCGGGGAAGCCGGGGTAAAGCAGCTGGAGTGCCGCCGAGTAGGTCCTGTAGCGCTGCCCCTCGGCACTGCGGGACCAACCCGGCAGCACCCCAGCTGTCCCCGATTCAGCCGCTGCTGAAACTGACCAGCGGCTGACTCCAGGAAGCCCAAGGCAGAGCTGCTCTTCCTCGGCTTCCTGGAGTCAGCCACTGATCAGTATCAGCAGCAGCTGACTTGGGGACACCTGGGGCAGAGAAGCTGGGGTGCTGCCGGGTTGGTCCAGTAGTGCCGAGGAATGGCGTTGCGGGACCAACCCAGCGGCACCCTAGATGCTCTGCCCCAGGCGTCTCCAAGAGCAGCTGGGATGCTGCCAGGTTGCTCTCGCCGCGCCAAGGGTCAGCGCTACCGGACCAACCTGGCAGCACTCCAGCTGCTCTGCTGCAGGCGTCCCGATTCAGCCGCTGCTGAAACTGACCAGCAGCGGCTGTATCAGGGACGCCTGGGGCAGAGCCGGACTATCGGAAGGGAGGGCTATGAGGGGTCTGGGGTGGCATCCTCCCCACCCCAGGCTCCTCATAGCCCCCCCTTCCGATAGTACGGCATATCTGATAATCCGGCACCCCCCGGATTATCGTAAGTTTTCTGTACATTTTCAAATATATTGATATCAACAGCAGCACAGTGTACAGTGCCCACTTTACATTACTACAAATATTTGCATTGCAAGAAAAGAAACAGAAACAGAAACAGCAACAGCATGAGGTACTGTAGTGGCCTCTCGCTGACCCGGAAGGGGAAGCCATCCATAAGGCCCCATGGTGGGTGGGACCACAGCCACCCAGCTCCACCCCCAGGAAGTAGATGGGTGGTACTGGGACTATAAGGACAGGGGCAGAGAGCTCAGTTAGAGCCCAGCAGGCAAGATGCTCTCCCTGGCCTCCCCAAGAGAGGGGCACAACAGCCCTAGGGTTGCAACAAAATACCGGACGCACTTGACATTACATCACAATCTACATTACATCTTCTTTAGAAAATACTGGACATTTCTATTTTCTCAATTTGTTTCCTGGCCAGAAAGCTCAAATACTGGACTGTCCGTGCAAAACCAGACACCTGGCAATCCTAGACAGCCCCTCCATTCAAGGGAGGACTGGATTGGACCTGCGGGACCACTGCCCAACCCTGGGGACCCGCCCCAGCTACCCCAACTCCTGCCAGGCTCCAAGGATCGGTGGAGACAACCAGAGGCCATGGCAGGCCCTGGAGACTGGTCTGTGCTGCCGGGGCCAGTGAGTGAGCCAGACCCTGAGCCTATGGACACCCTGCCATCGCGGCCATCCACCAAGGATTCCGAGAACCAGCAGCCGCGCCAGGTAGACTCCCAGGGAGAACTAGGGAACGGCCCAGGAATAGCGAATCCAGTGCCGGCTGATGAAATGAAGGATGAGTAGGGCAGCGTGTTGTAGCCTGCATCCCACTGACCCCTCCCCAATCTGGTCAGCATGTTGGGGGCAGAATCCCCACTGACCCAGCGGTAGTCCACGCTGACAGTGTTAGGGCCCTGGACTGAGATGCAGTGTAACGGGTGGGCCTGTGTCCCCCTCCTGCCACTCCACCACCCGGGGTGGCAGGTTCCCCCTTTAGGGAGGAAAGCCCCCTGTGCTTGTCGGCTGTCCTGCCAGAGCAAGGAGGCCCAACTACCGCTCAGCCAACAGACAGGCTTGAACACTAAATTGCTCAAACTGCCTCACAGACTGCAGCACAGCCCGTAGTCAGGCCTGAGCCTTTGACTGTTTTGCTTGTCTGCTACCTCCCCCAAACCTAGGGTTCCCAGATGGTTTAACCAAAAATATTGAACAGTCCCCCCCACCCCCCAACAAACACAAAAACTAGGGAAAAAAATTCTGTTGGGGGGGGGGGAAAGAAGGGGGAGACCAAAGTTGTTGAGCAAAAAAGAAAGAAAGAAAAGGACCCCAAGAGTTAAGCAAAAAAAAAAAAAACCCACACACACAAAACACCAGCATGGCACCTTCAAGTGCATGCAGAGTCAGAATACGGATAGGAAGACGGGAGAGGTTAAGCACTAAGACTGAGGGAAGGCATTGCTGCCTTGCTTCAGGTCTTGTTGCCAGCAGGCATCTTGTTTTCTTGATCGAGCCAGAAGGTAAGCAAGCGGGTCTGGGGGGGGGAGGAAGGAATTCCGGGGGCTGGGCCCAGCTGCTGAGTGTGTGGTACGGTTGCCAGGTGTCTGGTATTTTCGCCTCCTGGCAGGGGAAAAAAACCCAGAAAATACTGGACATTTTAGGTGTCCGGTATTTTCTGATTTTTTTTTTTTAATCAGACAGAAGGGAAAAATACTTGACATCTGGCAACCCTACCCAAACCAGGGCTTGGGCCTCGAACGGTTTTGTTTGATGTAAACTGTTTGAACTGCTTTAACTCCTGCAGTTCAGCCTATAGCTAGGCCTGAGCCTTTAATTGTGGTGTTTGCCTGCTGACTGGGTTGCGGCTACTGGACTTTCTAACTGCCGGCCTGTTTGTTGCCGTCCTGACCCAGGAACCGGCAAGTCCTGTGTCACCTTGTAGCTGTAGTGGATTAGCATGGCCTCTCACTGACCCACACTGGTACAGGTACATTAAAAAAAATGCAGGTATTGTAATGCCAACTGTGTATGAGATTACAATTTACAAATGTAGATTTTTTTTTAATATTAACTACACTCCAAGATAAAACTACGTACATCTTCAGAGCCTGTATTAGTCCACTCAATCCTTGTTTAGCCAATAGCTAGGATAAACAAGTTTATTTATTTCAATGCAGGGATGTGAAAATGGTAAACTGGTTAAACACTAGCACTTAACCATTTCACCATTTTAATTTGGGGCTACTGCGTCTGTGGGGTCCTACTGCCCCCCTTGCTGACACCTCTGTGGCCAGGCCTGCTGTGGCCCGAAACAGCTGGTCGCTGCCAGAGTTCATCAGCAAGGACTGGTTAACTCGTTAGCATATGGGTAAGCCTCATGCTTACCAGTAAACCATTTAATATCTCTATTTGTATGAGAGATAATGCTGCCAGACAGATACTTATTTACAAGGTCACACAACAAGACTTTGCATAGCTCTGTTGTAGCCAGTGTTGCAAGGTATTTACATGCCAGATATGCTAAATATACACCTTCATGCTTTAACTATTAAATTGCATTACTTTGTTTACTTTTTACAGTGCAAATATCTGTAATAAAGTGAAAACTCTTCAATTTACATGTGTTGTAATTGAAATCAATATACAATAAAACTCCGATGGTCCAGCATCTGATGATCCGGCACCATCAGGAACCCGCAAGTGCTCCCGGCAGCTGGACCATTGGAGCTGCTCTGCCCCGAGCTTCTCCGATTCAGCTGCTGAAGCCCGGGGCAGAGCAGCTGGAGTACCACCGGGTAGGTCCCGTAGCGCTGCCTCTCGGGGCTGCAGGACCAACCCGGCAACACCCCAGCTGTCCCTGATTCAGCCGCTGCTGAAACTGACCAGCTGCTGACTCCAGGAAGCCAGAGGCAGAGCAGCTCTGCCCCAGCTTCCTGCAATCAGCCCTTGATCAGTTTCAGCAGCAGCTGGCTTGGGTACACCTGGGACAGAGCAGCTGGGGTGCTCCCGGGTCGGTCCCCGTAGTGCTGAGGTACGGCGCTGCGGGGACCAACCCAGCAGCGCCCCAGCTGCTCTGTCCCAGGCATCCTGATTCAGCTGCTGTTGTAATTGACCAGCAGCTGACTCCAGGATGCCCGGGGCAGAGCAGCTCTGCCTCAAGTTTCCTGGAGTCAGCCGCTGATCACTATCAGCAGCAGATGACTTGGGGACACCTGGGGTAGAGCAGCTGGGGTACTGCCGGGTTAGTCCAGTAGCGCCAAGAGCAGCGCTGCAGGAGCAACCCGGCAGCACCCCAGCTGCTCTGCCCCAGCTGTCCCCAAGAGCAGCTGGGGTGCTGCTGGGTTGGTCTTGCAGCGCCAAGGGTCCGCACTACCGGACCAACCCGGCAGCACTCCAGCTGCTCTGCTGAAGGCATCCCCAATTCAGCCACTGCTGAAACTGACCAGCAACAGCTGAATCAGGGACTTCTGGGGCAGAGCCGGACTATCGGAAGGGAGGGCTACGAGGGGTCTGGGGTGGCATCTCGCCCACCCCACCCCACCCCAGACCGCTCATAGCCCCCCCTTCAGATAGTCCGGCATATCTGATAATCCGGCACCCCGCGGGTCCTAAAGGTGCCAGATTATCGGAAGTTTACTGTATTTAAAAAAGAACGCCTACGAATCTTTATCATTTAAATTCTATTGTTTAACTATGTGATTAAAATTGATTCATCATGATCAATTTTTTCTTGTGATTTAATCTTGCAGTTTTAAAAATAATTTTAACAGCCTTAAACAGTATTGTTTAAAATAGTTTAAAGGTCTGTAAACAAAAAAAAGATATGGGACACCAAACAAACTATCAAATTTTGATAGCTGGGGAAATTAGGGAGATAATAAAATTCCCAGCCAAAATTTGACCTCCACATAAGGATTATCAACTACTCTTGTCAGTAATGCCACAGGAACTTTCATAACCCAAGCTAAGGATATCAGTTTTATGACTCATCTGAAAAACAGCATTCTCTAGCACCACAAAGAGGACAACAGATCAATACTGACTCTGAACATGAAGGATCACACACTGAAACACAACCTGAAGACTTGGGCCATTTCCCCATCCAACTACTGACCTAGCTCAATTGCTTAGCATGCAAGTGCTGATTAGATTTCAGCCTGAAGTTAAGGGGCCACAAGCAAGTGTATATCAATACATTTAACACCCAGGTAGTCCAATTGCTTAGAAAGGATATTATCGACATTCAGTTTGCTGTTAATCAAGATAATAAAAAACTGGATAATAAAAAACTGGAAACCTAGCTCAATCACCCTGTTAATCTAGATCCAGAGCACTGCTTTATAAAGAAAATATAAATATAGAACAGAAATTAAGTTTCTGAAGGCTGAGGCTTACCAGGACCAACTGGCATCATTCCTGGAGGAGGTGGGCCCATCATTGGCATCATTGGCGGTCCACCCATATGGGGAGCTGGCATCATACCTGGGCGTGGAGGACCAGCTGTAAGAACATGTATAAAAACTAATAGCACACATCTAACTGAATGTGTGTGTCATGCCAGCAAGTCTGACAGTATGGAATCCAAGTTAACAAATACTTGTTAACTGCTAAACATCTTCTGTTTGCCTCTTGTAGGTTATTTTATGATAGTGTATGAATATCCCTTTCTAATTTTGTTTGATTTTTCAGCAGTCAAGAAATTAGTTAATCACTTGCTTCTGCACATCTAATAAATATGACCACTCTTCTGCAACCAGGGCTCCTTATTAGCTAAAGGTATTATCCATTTCCCAGCTGGAACACAGAATGGTAAATAGTTTCTCTTCTACTTCAATAATTTATGAGTGGAGTAAGTGGCTGCATTAGAGATACAGTAAAAAAAAACCTGGCAAGCTGATGAAAAACAAAATTTTTTCAGGCATTTCATTGAACACTATCGGGCAACATGTTAGAATGAAGATGCTAAAAAACACTCAATATTATTCAAAGCTGTTGGAGAACTCCTAAAGAGCTGCTTTATATTTTCATTATCAGACTTAGGGAACATTTTGAAGTTCATGGATGACTAAGCCAGAGAAAACTTAACACACAATTTAAAGACTAACAAAACATGGAGATGGTATCATGAGCTTTCGTGGGCACAGCCCACTTCTTCAGATAACCAAAGTGTTGGATGTCCAGAACCAAAAAACTCCTGCAAATCCTAGCGAAGTAGTTAGTGAGCAGTAGCCAACAAATAGGCATACTACTCGTAACACTCAAACTTACGCATGTTGGGAGGAGGGGGGATCATGGCTCCTCCAGGAGGTGGAGCAGAAAACGGAGTAGGTGGGATTTTGCCTTGTTGAAATGCAGCCGCTGTATTAGGAAATAAGAGGAGACAGTGATTAGTTTGTTAACAGGACTGCTATACAGTTGTTACAATATCAGTTGCTGCCCCCCTCAACTCTCCCATAATATTTACATCATGCTGAAATCACACAGGGTCAGACTCTCTTGAAAGCTGCAGTACTGGCTGGACCATTCAACATGTCCCAGCCTCAATACTGCTTCTACTGAGACGGAAGTACACACTGTATGCCAGGCATGTCCAACTGGCGTTTGGCAGGCTGCATTCAGCCCGATCGAATTTTTTTGCGGCCCGCCACTCCATGTTTATAAAGGAATAAAGTGCGGCCCACAGGCCACTTGGAGCACGTGGCCGAGTGCAGATCACAGCCATCTGGGCCGCTCTGCACCGCAGCGACTGCTCACAGGCAGGGCCCCTCTGCGCACGGCACACACCACGTGCTCACGGCCGGCTGGGCTACTCAGCGATGGGTGGACGCACTCACAGCCCACTAGGCCACTCTGCACTGAGCAACCAGCATACTCACAGCTGACCACTGTGCTCACCCGCCACCACACATTTCTTCTTGAGGCTCGCTGGGGTAATAACAGCAACTCTGGAGCCCAAGTATTAAGTTAAGGGGGGCTGTGAGAGCCTGGCTGTGGAGGAGGGGGAGGCATTGGTTGGGGGTGTCTGGCTCTGGGGGAGGGAGGCGGCATTAGGTTGGGGGGCAGGCTCTGGGGGAGCAGAGGGGAATAGGTTAGAACAGGGGTATGGGAGTGCTTGGCTCTGGGGGAAAAGGAGGGGCCTATTTTGTTAATATTTTGTTTATTTATTCCCAAATAAAAATCATAAACTGTATATTAATTTTATATCCATAAATGTCAATTTTTTGCAATTGCACGAAGAATTATGTTTATGCAATATCTCAAACTTACAAGTATCTGAAATTTTCACAGAACCATGTTCTGTTTGATTAACCATGGTCTATACTTGGATGGTGAACAGTGAGGCAACAACATTTATGGATACCAATGATGTAAGTTAGTGAAAACGAGAAAAGGCTGTGGGGCACTTCACATAGTTAACTTAATGAGAAATGGGATAGCACATGAAATTCCATGACAACAAATGCAAAGTAATTAACACAGGAAAGAAAATAATTATACAGTCACACTGCTGGATTCTAAATTAACAGCAAAGGCTCAGGGAAGAGGCAGAGGTGCCACTACAGGTAACTAAATGAAGATCTCTGGCCAATATGCAGCAATGATAAAAAATATCAGATAAAGGGCTACAACAGACAAAGAATGAAACACAAAATACTAACAATATTAGGCCGTTTACAAACAGTTAGCCACTTGGAATATGGTATTCAGTTCTAGTGACCTTAGAATGGATACAGCTGAAAGTGGTTGTTCAGGAATAGGCAATGAAAGGTATAGAAAGACTTGCATATGAGAGAAGACTGAAGAGACAGACTGTTTAGAAAGGAGACAAGTGATAAGAATATAACAGAGGTAGCAAACGATTAATGGTATTGAGAAAAGAAATTTAGCACTTGTATTTTGGGAGTAAATACACAAACAAAAGAGACCTTCAGGGATCAATGTCACAAATTTAACACTATTTGAAGGAAACACTTTTTAACCTAATGTATAATTAGTCTGTGGAGCTCATTGCCATTCAGTAAATAAATGAGGCCAAGAGACTAATATGAGTCAAAATGCAAATTAGACAGCTACTTAAGTAACTTTTACATTTACACTGAATATGGCAAATCACAGGAATATAACACTCACGTTTGAGACTACAAGCTAACTACTAACTGCAGAAAATGCTCAAAACCAGCTCCTACTAAAGTGAAGGGGAGTAGAGGGTGGTAGGCAACTTGCAGGATTGCATCCTTAAAAGACAACAATCATGGGAAACAATCAAACCCACATGGAAGAGGAACCAAATAAAGCCCTTCTATCCTAGGGCTTAGGAAAGATTTACAGTTCTGCAGCAGCACAACTGTACTACTCCGCAAAAATGCTACCTATGTTGATCCGAGAGCTTCTGCTGTCAGCATACTTCCTCAAGAGACAATAGCTATGTTGATAGAAGCCCTTCAGTCAACATCATACTGTCTACACCAGGTTAGGACTGTGTCACTAAGGATAAGTCTACATTGCAACACTACTTTGAAATAACTAGCACTATTCCAAAATAACTTCGTCTGCATCTACACAGCAGGTAGTTATTTCAAAAGCATCAAAATACTGTCAAGCTGGAGGACTTCTTACTCTGACACCTGTAACCCTCATTGTATGAGGAATAAGGGAAGTTGGAGGAAGCGCACTCTGTTTCGAAATAAGTGCAGTGTAGACACTCCCTATTTCAAAATAAGCTATTTTGTATTTGACGTAGCTCAATTTGCATAGCTTATTTCGAGTTAAGCCCTCCAGTGTAGACGCACCCTTAGGGTGCGGATTTTCTACACCAGCAAGCTACGTAGTTACTGACAAACTGGTAGTGTGGACCAAGCCCTAGAGCAGGGGTTCCCAATGTTTTTCAGTCCCCGTACTCCCTTGGCTTTTAGTAAAACTTCCCATACCCCCTGTTCAATATGAAAGGAAATAAATTCTAGACTCTAGAATCCACAACTTTGTTCATTAACACTACTACTTTTGGAATATTTCAATTAGGATAATCTAGTTATTTACCAAATATTCCCCGTAACCCTTTGACAAGCTTTTCATGCCCCCTGGGGGTACGTTTACCCCGGATTGGGAACCCCTGCCCTAGAGCAAGCAAAGAGTAAATTCAAGTACAGGAACAGTGCCTTGGCTACTCCGCAGTAGGAGGGGGGCTCAAATGATGGCCTTCAGATTTGTGGCAGAACTATTAGAAATTGCTGATACAGGAAACTGATTCACAATAAGGACTTAGGACATGGCAATTTAGGATATTTAATTAACTTTCAAAAGGCATCCTCAACAAAGCAGATGGAGAGTTATGTTTAAAAACCTGAGCTAAAGATGACCCTTAACCTAAGGACCTACCAATACAGCCACCCTCCTGTGAAACCCCATCAGTTTTAAAGAAGTCCTATCCACAGAGCAGCTACAGAACAAAATTCTCTATTACTTTCCTATTTAGACCTTCAGCATTATAATTCACTTCTATCCAATGCAAGACAGAGGGAGGAGGGAACCTTAAGTGAAATGATCTAGCTCAATAAGTCATTTTTCTTACTTGTTTTATCAATCAGGCTCTGAGCTTGTTCTTCCATCCATTTCTGATAGTAATCTTTCACATTCTCTTTGTGTTTCCGACCACTGCAGTGGGTCTTTCTCACAGATGGCTGCAAAATGAAGAGATAGTGTGATCCACGCACTAAGCACGCATGAGTCAAAGATTTACCTCAAGTTAATATAAACCTCCACGCTGGCAGTCAAGAAACACATATATAGGTTGAATGGCATATACAATCAGATAACTGATCCAATATCAGTGTGTCAAGGCTGTTCCCTACTCTAGCACTCAGAGCAGAAGATGGGGGCCTGCAAAGAGAGCTTAAAAGGAAAAAAACCCACCTTTGCCTCCATAGGCACTGGTTACAGAAACCTTCCCCCCAGAATCACAATACACAGATTTTGGAGAGATTGCTGCCATCATCTAATAATTTTGATCCCTGGTTTTTAGGGATGTACACTTGAACCCAACCCCAGGGATACCCCAAGCTCTTTTGCCTCAAAGAGCTTGAAAAAAGTAAAGAGAAAAACAAGCTGTAGTCTCGAGTAGCTGACCCCTCAGTCAGAGGCACACAGATCCACACAGACAGACCTTTCAGGACACAAGAATCAAATTATCTTTAAAAAAAGTGATTTTTATTACAAAAGATAAACTTGATAAAGCATACTTGGTTGCTAGATGTTACATAGCAAGTACAGAAAACAAATTAGAACACAGAGATAAGTCTCTGGGCATAATGCTAGATGGCAAACGGGAAGGGGAGGCATAGATTCACATAGAGCAGTTCAAACCAAACAACAAAATAAAGAAAAATTACCCTGAACGTGACTAGATTCACTTCTCCCCCGACTTACTTCCCATTTTCTCTTTGTTCAGTCCACTCCCATGCCAGTCCTACCTGGGTCTAAATCATTCTGTGTCTCTCAACTCTTGGGTTGTATTCTCCTCCACAAAGAAAGCAGGCAAATAATCTATATCCAATTCCAATTTCAATACTCTCTCAGTTGGTTCTCCCGGCCCCCTGGCCAACACATTTACTAGTTACCTGAGTAGGGACCAGATGCAGGTCAGCACTTCTCCTGCCCATTACACAGTGTTTAAAAGCTACAGATCTCCACACCTAGTTTAAATTTTAAAAAGCTTGTTTCCTATTATGTGAACAATGTGATTGTTCCCAATATGTTCATTATGACATCAACTTGAGATATTAACTTGCAAGACACTAGCAAACCTATAAGGATCTATTTTGAGAAGGGGCTTTTTTGGGGGGATAGAAATGTTATTTTAACGTCTGGTACTGTGGTTTTAATAGAATGCAAGATTTTGACTTAGCATCCACTTTCAAAATAGAATTAACAGTAAATCTGTTGTTTCTGAAAAGGGATGATAAGAGTTCACACATTTCTTACGTTGCTGATGGATGAACGTCGCAAGGCACTTGGCAGTGTAAGTTTTCCCCAGATCAATGCTGCCACATCACATTATGTCCTATCTGCCTACCTCCCTTCTCACAGATATTCTTCCTTTTAAATAACCAAACCTGCTAAGAGATAACAGTGTATCCCCTTTCTAAGCAACAATGTTTAAAGGAAATTTCTCCAAAAAAAAAAAAATACACACCACACACATACTTCAAGGGTAATGTATCTACATAGCAATGTTTCAGGTATTACTTTTTCAAAGAAAAAAGAAACAAATTTAATCTCCAACCGAATACTCAAAAGGCATGAATCCAAACAATTTAGTACTTACAGAGTCATGGGTGAGGTATGTGTCACAATAGTCACAATAAAACCTGGCGAAAAGAGAAAAAAACTGTGTTAAAAGGTGGGGGAATTATTACTTATGTCCAATACATAGCAGCTCTACAAGATAAAAAAAAATTCAGTTAGAACCAGTTACTTCTAGAAGACAATCACTAGTCCATTACTTCAATAGGAAAAAAATCCCTGAACTTTTTAGTTTCATCCATACTTAACCCAAAAAAAATTCTGTTTCAAACCTAAAGAAGTTTCTTGGAGCTCCAATCCTACCAGGAAACCTGTATAGGCAAACACTTACACTTGGGACTCTACCAAATTCACAGCCATAAAAAACACCACTACAGACCATGAAATCTGGTCTATACTACTCAGATTCCATTTCTCAAATTGGGGATTCTGACCCAAAAGGAAGTTACAGGTCCATTATTGCCTTAAGAGCTGGGTAGTCAGACAATGGTAGCTGTTGAGGGCCCACTCTGCAGGCAGCAGCACAAAAGTAAGAGGGGCAATACCCCACCATGCCATCCTTACATCTGCACTGCTGCTGGTGGCAGCTTTGCCTTCAGAGCTAGACACCCAACCAGCGGACTCCACTACTCTCCAGCTACTTAACTCTAAAGGCAGCACCGCCACTAGCAGCAGTACAGAAGTAAGGGTTGAAGTAGTGCCACCCTCCTACAACAACCTCATAACCTCTGTACAACTCCTTTTTTTTCCAGTCAGGACCTATAAAATTACAACACCATGAAATTTCAGATTTATGGGGGGCGGCGGGGAGGAAATTGTGACATTTGCCATTTAAAAAAATCATAACTATGAAATTGACCTAAATGGACCCTGAATTTAGAAGGACCCAAGGCTCCTGTGAAATTATACTGATGTCCCAGTCGACCTTTTTACAGGCCTGGACCTATAACTAGTTTTGTTTTACACATTTCTACCTTCCTCCCTCCATCCAGACCATCAGTGTCCCCTGTAGGCAGGGTGCTTGAGCAGTCAGAAGACTCCAATGCCACCCAGATTGACTAGCAGAGCGCCCACCGCTAGGTTTCGGGTCTGTTTCTTTCTGCTGAGGGTGCACCATCGCACACGCCTCGGTGCACATACAATTTATTCCGCACATGTACGGGGAAAAGATCTACAGGTGAATGAAAATGGTTGGAGGGGCCATTGCAGATCACCCCCCCCACCCCGGCCCAACCATCACCCCCTTCCCCCCGTGTCTGCCCCCCGCCCCCACTGCCTCGCCCCATCCCTGCCCCCCAGCAGCAGGCTCCGAGGGCCCGGGGCTGAGGGGGCGGGAACCCCGGGGCAGGTTCACTCACTTGGGCATGTTGCTCGGGACCCCGGCGCCGCCAGCCGGAAGTGACCTGATCACGACGCGACTTCTCCTCTTCCCGCCTCCGGCGCGCTCGGGCTCGAACGCCGCTCGGCAGCGGCCGTAGAGACGCGGCGCTCTACCCTCGCCGCAAAGGCCGGGGCGCGCGGCACGCCGGGATTTGTAGTTCTCTTCCCGCCCCGGACTCCCACGGTGCTTCGCGAGGGTCAAACCATTCATCTCTCAGCGACTCGCTCTCCCCGGCGGGAAGTGACGCGCAGAGTGGGGGGGGGAGAGGTCCTGGAGTGTAGATCGGATCAATGTCCCACATTGCCCCTGTACTGCCCCCTGCCACCCTCCCCCTACTGCCCCCTGCCTCTACTGCCCCCTGCCACCCTCCCCCTACTGCCCCCTGCCTCTACTGCCCCCTGCCACCCTCTCCCTACTGCCCCCTGCCTCTACTGCCCCCTGCCACCCTCTCCCTACTGCCCCCTGCCTCTACTGCCCCCTGCCCCCCTCTCCCTACTGCCCCCTGCCTCTACTGCCCCCTGCCACCCTCTCCCTACTTCCCCCCTGCTTCTACTGCCCCCTGCCCCCCTCTCCCTACTGCCCCCTGCCTCCACTGCCCCCTGCCACCCTCTCCCTACTGCCCCCTGCCTCCACTGCCCCCTGCCACCCTCTCCCTACTGCCCCAATGGTGCCCCCTCCCTACTGCCTCCTGCCACCCTCTCCCTACTGCCCCAATGGTGCCCCCTCCCTACTGCCTCCTGTCACCCTCTCCCTACTGCCCCAATGGTGCCCCCTCCCTACTGCCTCCTGCCACCCTCTCCCTACTGCCCCAATGGTGCCCCCTCCCTACTGCCTCCTGCCACCCTCTCCCTACTGCCCCAATGGTGCCCCCTCCCTACTGCCTCCTGCCACCCTCTCCCTACTGCCCCAATGGTGCCCCCTCCCTACTGCCTCCTGCCACCCTCTCCCTACTGCCCCAATGGTGCCCCCTCCCTACTGCCTCCTGCCACCCTCTCCCTACTGCCCCAATGGTGCCCCCTCCCTACTGCCCCCTGCCTCTTCTGCTCCCTGCTACCCTCTCTCTACTGCCCTTTGCTTCACTCTCTACTGCTCCCTGCTACCCTCTCTCTATTGTCCCCTACTTCTACTGCTCCCATGCATGGACAACCCCAGGACAATATCATGCGACTGTCCAAAAAACTCAGGAAAACCAGAAGTCATTGTGGTTGTAAACGGACAACCAAAAAGATTGTAAACGGACGTTCAGTGGAAATCCCTAAGGCTGCGTCTAGATTGGCATGATTTTCCGGAAATGCTTTTAACGGAAAAGTTTTCCGTTAAAAGCATTTTTGGAACAAAGCGTCTAGATTGGCACGGAGGCTTTTCCGCAAAAGCACTTTTTGCTGAAAAGCGTCTGTGCCAATCTAGACGCAGATTTCCGCAAAAAAGCCCCGATAGCCATTTTCACGATTGGGGCTTTTTTGCGGAAAACAAATCTGAGCTGTCTACACTGGCCCTTTTGCGCAAAAGCTTTGCACAAAAGGGACTTTTGCCTGAACGGGAGCGGAATAGTATTTCCATACATAAATGAGTCTATGTCACTTCATTGCTATTAACACCTAGTCATTTACTATGCATGCAGCAGTAGTGTTTTTTTGATGATAAAATTGTTTTCCTTTTTGTCTTGATTAACTGGTATTGGTTGATTGTTGTGTCCTTAAGTTTATGTGCCTAATTACCCGGGCAGAGTCCATTGTTCTCTGCAGATTTCCCTATGTTTGTTTTCCCAACTCCCAAGTAAAATGGAGGTTTGGGGAGGGGAGAGCTTTGCCATAGGGAGAGGATTCCCAAGTGATCTCTTCTCTGGAAAAGGGTTTATTTTATATTTTCTTTTATTCACTTGGGTGGTGGCAGCAAGGAATCAGTCTTTGACTTTCTGGATCTCAGGGGGACTGAGATTGAACAAGTTTGTCTCTGGAAGTCTCAGAAACAGGTTTTACAGAGTTTATTCTACTAGCCAGCCCCCCATCTCTGCTCTCGGAGTGTCAGGTTGGGGAATTGAGCCGTAACATGCATCACTTCTCTTTGTTGACTTTGTATGTTGACGTGTTTCCATTATGTTAGCTTACACAGCTTAGTTTACACCATGACAGAGACAGATGAATAAACTTCTCTTGTGTGACAAAAAACATGCTTTCTCCTCTACTGGCGACTCACATCTTGACACGCACGCTCCGAACATGTTTCCACTCCACATAAATAAATCCTTACATAGCATCTGCATATAGATTTCACAACAATATTAATAACCCTGTAACTCTCTGTCATTTGAGATCAAGACATTGCTCTAAACCCCTTGTCAGTAAGCATTTAAGTGTTCTTGAGTCACACATGTTAATTGACATAGGCACTGGATAAGTGGATGGTCCAGTGTGTGGTTAATAGAGATGTGCAAGGTTAAACAGTTAACAGGTGGGAGTTGGAGCAGCTTCCCTCTCCTCGTGGGCAGGGGACAGCTCCAGCTCCACAGGGCCTGTTGCAGACAGGCTTCTTTGGGTATCCAGAGCTGTCCCTGTTCACGGCGGCCTGTGTGTGTCGCAGGCAGGGGCGGCTCCTGTACCATCACAATCAGCTGTTTTGTGACATGCAGAAAAGTTCTCTGGGAGGAAGGAGACGGAGCGGGGATTCAGTGTGCTTGGGGGAGGGCACTGGAAGAGGTGGGGAAGAGGAGGGCAGAGATGGGAAGTAGTGGGGCAGAGGTGAGGTTTGTGAGAAGGGGTAGGGTGGAGGCAGAGTCTGTGAAAAAGTGGGGACAGGAGAGGCAGAACAGGGGTCAGTGCTTGGGGGAAGGGGTGGAGTGAGAGTGGGGCCTGAGGTGGAGTGGGGAGTTGAGCACCCCTGCCCTGGACCCAGAGAAAGCCAATGCCTATGTTACTGTATTATACTGTCATACAGGCCCTCCAGTGGGGGTAAAGGAGGCAGTTGACCCGAGGCCCAGTGATTCAAACGGGCCTGGGGTTCCCAGCCCCCGATGCTGCTACTGTGGCAGCGGTGGTGGTCGGAGCCCTGAGCCCTTTAAATCGTTGCTGGATTGCTGCACCTCATGGCTCCCATGGCTTGGGTGGGTCGGGGCATGGTGGGCTCCGGGCAGTGCAGAGGGCTGGCTGTCCCAACTCCACCCCTTCCACCAAAGGCTCCGCCCCTTCTGAGAGTGTCAAGTCAGGTGCCCCCACCTTGCCCAGGGGGCCATGCAAGCTGTGCATACTGCTCTCTGGCTGTCATACTAACAGAAAGACACATAACAAAGAAACAAGAAGACAAGTATGAAGAACTCTGGCACAAAGTGGTGTGATAAAGGAAGCTTAGAACAAAAATGATACTAGTGATTACTGGAGAACTTGGAGCCATCCATAAGGGTCTGAATGAGCAGCTCAAAACACTTTAGGAACAGAAATTGGGGTCCTGACCCAACAGGGAGTTGCAGTGGGGTCACAAGATTATTTTAGAGGAGTTGTAGTGTTGCCACACTTTACTTCTGCATTTCCTTCATAGCTGGGTGGCCAGAGAGACATGGCTATTGGCCAGGCGCCAAGCTTGGAAGGTGGCACCCCACCATCAGCAGTGCAGAAATAAGGGTGGCAATATCATATCATGCCACCCTTACTTCCTTGCTGCTACCTTCAGAGCTGGGTGGCCAGAGAATGGTGGCTGTTGACTTAGGACCCAGCTCTGCAGACAGCAGCGCAGAAGTAAAGGTGGCAATACCATACCATGCCGTCCTTATTCTGCACTGCTGCTGATGTTGACTCTGCCGTCAGAGCTGGCTTTCCAGCCAGCAGCTGCTGCTTTCCATCTGCCTATCTCCATCTGAAGGCAGAGCCATCACCAGCAGCAGCACAAACGTAAAGGCTGTATTACTGCAACCCCTCCTCCCAATAACCTTGCCGTCTGCCTGCAAATCCTTTTTGGACCCTACAATTACAACTCTCTTAAACTTCAAATTTAAATAGCTGAAAACATGACATTTATATTTTTAAAAATTCTATTATTGTGAAATTGACCAAAATGGACCATGAATTTGGTAGGGCCCTAATAATAGTATAGGGTATCTAGGATAGTGTGACAGTAGCTTGTCAAAACATGTTAAGAGCTGACAGTATAGTGAAGGAAAACAAACCCAGTGTGAATGCCAAGATTGGTGGGTTGGGCATCACTGATTCATTTTTTGACATGACTACTCATTATATAATTAGTCTATTTATAACGTTAATTAAAGTATCTTCCTATGATGTGTTTATCCTGAGGGCTGGATATGCTTGTTTATTTGTCATATGATACTTTTTTTCTGTACAAGTCATCTCACTCAACAAAGGTTACTGTTTAATTGCTAATTTTTTTTAGCAATAAAATCAGATCCTGTGTTTTAAATTAGTCACCTTTTCTGATACATCAGAAGCAAACAACTTTTCCCAGCCACAAACTTCAAAGAGTATTCCCTGGACTCTCAGAATGAAATGTCCTATTTTTATGTTGTTGGCAAGTCATTTCTTTCCCTATATTGCTTGTACTTTGTCATTTGTTTTGCTTTTGACTTGCACTGATTTTCTTGTTCACTTGTGTTGTAATGTTTGCTATACAAATATTGCAACAGGAAACTTCCTCTCAGTGGTCCTTAGAACTGATGGCACTATTATTTTTAGCATGGAGAAAAACAACAGTATGTTTATATTAAATGTTACTATATTACAGCTTTCCTGTTAGATTTCTGTATACACTCACTGCTGTTGATTGGGTATGGCCTGACATTTATTTCAGTTTCTTTCTTTCAAAGAATACAGATAATGACCTCTCAAAAGAGGCAAGTTATGTTCTGTTTTTTAAAAAATTCTATGTCTGTATGGAGAGAGAAGTGTTAGATTAGAACTATGAAAGACAAGTACTCAAAGGAATACTCCATTGTAAAATGCTAATTTTAAGAAAAACTCCAATGGTTGAGATTACTGTAGGGATCCTTAGATAAACAAATAGTCAAATATTAATAACAGATAAATAAATACTTCAAGAGACAATGTCAACTGAGAAGTATATTTCTGTCTGTAAATAGCGTGCTTATTTTAGTTACAAGTAACATGATTACTGTGTCGGTATTTGCACCGCACAGTTCAGTCAACACAAGATACATTAGCATACAGCTGCTGAAATTAATGTGTCAGTGGGAGTGCTTGCTTGTCTACTGGCATTAGTACTGTGCATACTCATCAGGAGAACTTGTGTCATGTAAAGCTTGGTGCCCCATAAGTAGGTATTCTCTCCTGCACTGCTATCTGGTGCAATGCCTTTGGGGACATTTTCTCAGCACTTTATGGGCTGGTGTGATACACTGGGTTCCAGGGGAACTGCACTGCAAGAAATGGGATGGCCAGTCCCCAAAGCTGGTTGGTTATTCCAATATTTATAGTCACCAAGCCAGCACAAAACAGCTTCTTTATTACCTTACTGGTTAATCATAAGTGAATTCCAAGCAATTCCAAAACCTCAGGCCTCCATCCAGACATTCCAGCTAAATAAAATTCGACCAATCCCAAAGGATCCAACACATTACTTTCCAGGCCAATGAATATTTCAGATCTTATCCCAACCACACACTTATTGCCAATTCTTATTAACCAAACTAAAATGTATTAAAGAAGAAAAAAGAGTATTGGTTAAAAGAGTAACATAAACACAGACATGAGTTCAACTCCTGAGGTTCAGTTAAATAACAGGGATGGTGATCTTGTTGCAAAATGTTCTTTTAGAATTTAGTCCGTGGTTATAGTCCAAAATCCATATGCAGGATGGTTCTTGACAATGACTGGGACCTCTGTTCTTTGCGGCTTAGGTGTCCCCTGTATGAAACCTCAAGCAGATTTGAGATCCTAACTCAATGTTCATTAAAAAGGGGTACCAGGATATCCTGGGATCTCACTTCTTATGGCTTACAACTTTTCCCATGAGCATCCAAGACATGAGATGTGTTGAAGTGGGGACTTTATTCCCCTTCTTATATTGCATGTAATTTCTACTATCCTGTAATAACCCTGTGTATGTGCCTCAGTTTCCCTGGGCACTGCACCCATGCCTAGGTGGTGATGGGAATTTTGGGGGTGACAGCTTCCTGCACGTACACAATGGCAAAGGCCCTTCCTACCCTGAGCCTGGGAGGGGAGCAACCAGGTGACACCTTTTGCCCAGGAAGCAGGACAAAGACTGGGAGAAGGGCCTGGCTTGAGGGGGTGGGGCTGCATTGAGGCTGCCGGGCATGTTGGTCAGTCCTGGGTGGCTTGGAGGCAGGGGGAGCTCTAGGTCTGGGTCCCTCTCTCCCCAAGATGGATTGTGCTAACTGCTTCTGGTTGCTATGCTGACAGGTCTGTTCTGCATTGTGTCTCTGTCACCTGATAGACCTTCTGTTCTGCCTGATGGCTGAATGTCATATCTGATTGTGGATGGAATGCAGGGCCCATGGACTCCCCCACACTTCAAGGACATGGGACAAAAAGGATACTGTACAAAAGTCCCTTTGGACAGAATCCTCTAGGGTCTCTTGGCCTGGGAGGACATCATAGACTTTTTACCTAACCTTCTGTCTCCTAAACATCATGGCGATTAGTGCGTGGTAATTTATCCATTAAAACAGTTCATACACAATTTATCACAACCTTCAAAGAGACATATAACAATAATACTACTTCAATGAAGTTTCATCATAAATTCCAATTATTCCTTATGATCTTGAATCAAAGCTATAGTGACAAACAAGAATTGTTTGTTCACATCACAAGATCTGAGCAAAGACCTACCATTCTATTGCTGTAACAAAGAAAGTTTGCATTTCAAAGTTTTATTCTAATTTAGTCCACTTAGCGTCTTGCCAACAAGTCTTTAAAAGTGGGCCGTGTGAGCTGATTTACCCTTTCTGGCCATGTGCCACATTTTAATCAGATAACTAATATTTCAATCAGATAACATCACAGATTTTAGTGAGTTAACTGGGATTAACTGTAAGACGTTAGTACAAAAATAGTTACTTTTAAAGGCAGATCCAGTATGCATTTAAGTGAATGGGAATTTTTAATTTATATAAATGAGTGCTGGATTCAACCCTTGATACATATGACAGGCTGCAGGATTTGGTGTGTAATCAGTTAAGAACATAAGCACAGACATATTGGGTCAGAGGAATGGTTCACAGCAGCGGATATAGGGCACAGCGAGCGGGGCTGCTGCCCCGGGCCCCGCGCTTCAATAGGCCCCGCGCACGCTCTACTACCTGTCGGCTGTGGCCATGGCGCATGTGCGAAATTGTGCTGCCCTGGGCCCCGCAAACTCTCATCCGCCCCGATGGTTCATATTTCCCAATATCCTGTTTTCTGACAGCGGTCAATTCCAGATACAGGTAATGAACAGAAAAGGGAAGCCCCAAAAAACTAAGAGAAACTTTGTTTTTACTAACATAAAATAATCTTTGAGTGATATGCTACTATCTCACATAATTTCTTGTAAAGTATCACTTAGGCCACAATTCTGTCAAAATTTCAGCATGTGAATAATTTATGTACAATAAAACTCCAGTAGTCCGGCATCCAACTGTACAGCGCTCCCAATCGTCCGACATCAAAATGGCAAAAGCCTACTGAGTGAGCTTCAGCAAAAAATGAGTCATAAGGCAGCAGCGGCAGCAGCTGAACCAAGCAAAACTGGATGGGACTGAGTCAGTCTGCCACAAGCATTGTGTGACGCTGGACAGTGCTTGTGCTACAATAAAAAGAGTTAAAAACACTTTATATACAGTGTTATATAATCTGATAATCCATCATATCCGATAATCCGGCACCACCTAGGTCCCAAAGGTTCCAGATTATCGGAAATCTACTGGTCTACTGTATATTGAAGTGCTTACAGGCGTTTGATTTCAGTTGTGGAGTTCAGCAAAGTTTGAATATATCATCTTGTAGGATTGAAGCCTTATAAAACTGATTCCTTGCTTAGGGCACATCTACACAGCAGGTCAAAAGCTGAAATAAGCTATGCAATTTGAGTTACATCGATTGTGTAGCTGAAGTCGAAATAGCTTATTTTGGGCTTTTGGCTCTGTCTATACAGTAGGAAGTCCGAGAAAGAGCACTCTTCCTCCAACTTCCCTTACTCCTTATAAAATGAGTGTTCCAGAAGTCGAAGTAAGAAATCCTCCAGTTCAACATTATTTCAAGATCATGTCAAAATAATTGATTGTAGTGTAGACGTGGATTATGTTATTCGTAAATAACAATGCTGTGTAGATGTACCCTTAGAAACATCAACACAGGAAGGCTACGTCTACATTGGCCCCCTATTACGGAATAGGGATGCAAATGTAGCACTTGGGAAGAGGCAAATGTGCGGGGGATTTAAATATCCCCCGCGGCATTTGCATTTTCATGGCCGCCGCTTTTTTCCGGCTTGGAGATAAGCCGGAGAAAAGCGTCCAGACTGGCGCGATCCTCCGGAATAAAGCCCTATTCCGGAGGATCTCTTATTCCAAGTAGGAATTGCTGTTATTCCAAGTAGGAAAAAGAGATCCTCCGGAATAGGGCTTTATTCCGGAGGATCGCGCCAGTCTGGGCGCTTTTCTCCGGCTTATCTCCAAGCCGGAAAAAAGCGGCGGCCATGAAAATGCAAATGCCGCGGGGGATATTTAAATCCCCCGCGCATTTGCCTCTTCCCAAGTGCTACATTTGCATCCCCATTCCGTAATAGGGGGCCAATGTAGACGTAGCCGAACAGAAAAGTCCGTACAATTTTTACAAGCATTTTTAATTAATCAAATTCTACTGCTTAAAAGGACTCTCTGAACTGGATGTTTTTAATAGTATGTTGACAGTTTCCCATTCATTCACTTTGGAGTGTGAAACTAAATTAGTCTGAAAAAGTCTCAGAGAGGTAGCCGTTTTAGTCTGTAACTCTACAAACTACAAGCAGACCTTTAGGCTAACAAATGTATTAAGTCATGAGCTTTTGTGGATAAAACCCACATCAGATGAGTTGGAGTGGAAATTACAGAATATGGGGTATATATAACAGCAATAGAAGTCACCTGTCAATTGTAAAACCAGTGTTAATGAAATTAATAAGTCACGGTGGATATGTATCATTCACAACATTTGATATGGAGATGCCAGTATCAAAAGTGAGGAAATTACCTTTGTAGTGTTTTAAGCAGTTAAGGTTTTTATTCAAGACTAAGTTGATAGTATTGAAATTCAGATGAACTCCAGTTTAGCTGTCTCCCTCTGTAATCGTGTGATACAATTCTTTTGTAGAAAGATGACTACTTTTAAATCCATTATTGAATGTTCATGGTTAAAATGTTCTTCTACAGGTTTATGTGTGTTACCTTTCCTGATGTCTGATTTGTGTCCATTTATCCTTTGGTGCAGAGACTGTCTGGTGTGGCCAATATACATGGGAGAGGGGCATTGCTGTCACTTGATGGCATATATCACATGAACGGATGTGTAGTTGTATGAGCCCCATGATATTGTAGTGTATTGTGTTGGGTCCAGGGATGATGTTGCTTGAATGGATATGTGGACAGAGTTGGCAATGGGGTTTGTTGAAGGGCTAGTCTCCTGGTTGAGCATTTCTGTGGTGCAGCATGTGGCTGCTGGTAAGTATTTGCTTCAGGTTGGGTGCTGTCTGTAAGCAATGACAAACAAGGTCTCCCAAGGTCTGTGAGAATGAGGGATAATTTTCCTGAATAAGTTGTAGATTGTCTACGATGCACTGGAGGGGTTTGAGCTGGGGACTGTAGGTGATGACTAGGGGTGTTCTTAGGGTTACCAGATGGTTTAAAAAAATACCGGACACACTTGATCTCAGATCGTGGCGGAGGGGAGGGGAGCGGGGCTGGCCGGGGGAGATCGGGGGAAGAGGGGGTCGGGAACCAGCAGGTGGGAAGCAGGGCTGGCTCAGAAGCGACTGAGGAAGCGGGGCTGACCGGGGGGGGGGGGGGGGAACCGGCTGGCGGAGAGGGGGGGCTGGCTGGGAGGCGGTTGGGGGAGCAGGGCTGGCCAGGAGGGGAGTCGAGGGGGGGACCAGTTGGCGGGTAGCGGGGCTGGCCTGAGCGCATGCAGATCCCGGGGTGCTGCCTGTCCTGTGCACGGTCCTGGAGGGGCGCATGAGCGAGTCTGGCCCCAGGGATTCCATCCTGCCCCCTCCTCCGCTCCCACGCTGCCTCCTCTCTACTGTGTAGTTGCGTACTGCCTGGCTGGTAGACACGCTCACACAGTGTGAGCGTGTCTACCAGCCAGGCAGTACGCAACTATGCACTGATACTCATGATAACAATAAAACTTACTTACTTAAAAAATACCGGACATTTATATGTCTGGTATTTTCTCAATTTTTTTCCCAGACAGAAAGCTCAAATACCGGACTGTCCGGTTCAAAACCGGAAATCTAGCAATCCTAGGTGTTCTGTTATTTCCTTTGTTGGGCCTGTCTTGAAATAGGTAACTTCTGTGTACTCATCTGGCTCTGTTAATCTGTTTCCTCACTTCCCCAGATGGTTAGTTTGGTTAGTCATTTTCGTTTTCTGTTTCTTGTGTGATTTTAGTGAATCCTTTAGGGCCTGATTGTCAAATGGGTTGAGCAGTCTCATATCTCAAGAGTTAGTTACCTAGGATTTCTAAACTCAGCCCATTAACATTTTTCCCTATCTATCTAGTCTATGAGGGATTGTGAGGCTATTACTGTTATTAATTATTATTAAAATTGTATTAATTTCCAAATTAATAAACACACATCAATTAGATATACTCTTATTTTAAGCACATTTGTGATTAACCTTCCTCTCTACAATGCGTATTATGTGTCTTGTCTCTTATTATATGATTTCCTTTTACCATCATTAGATTAGTATGCTGGTTAATACAGGTGATGCATATACTCCTATACAGCTGAACAGTCATGTGACTGATTTAAACATAGAACATAATAACATATAATATAATTAAACACATAACTATAATTAATGAAATTAATTAGCATATGTAAAGAAAGATTTTATATCTCTATGTGTCTGTGCTTGATCAGTGTCATTTTTCTAAGACTACGGAAACCATATTATTTGCTGCGGTGTCATTATTTGAATAAATGTGCTTAATTTGCCTATGCAAATGTGAAAATATTTCTCTACGCCATGTTCATCTGTTCCACTACATATGTAAAATAGACTCTTGATTGCACGGCTATTTTAATCATGTGAACAATTAGCATACGTGAAATCTGATTTCCATAGGAAAATTATTAATATGCATACACACCCCATATGCAAAATAGGTGTTGACATACGTCATGGCTAATTTGCATACGTAAATAACGTGCCCCTGCGGAACTCCGCGGAGACGGCTCCCGGGTGGGGCGCTGTTTGTATTTTTCCTTTGGGTGACGTCACCACGTCTGTGCGGTCACGCAACGTGATGACGCTAGCGGTGGCGTGCCCCGCGCGTGGGCGGGCCCGCGCATGCGCCGTGCATCGGGACGCGCTCCCCCCCTCGTCCCCTCCCCCTCCATGCAGCGCTGAGGAGACGGGCGGCGGAGCCGAGCAGGGGAGGCCCGGGGCCTAGCGGAGCGGGCTGGAGCGGCGGCCCCGGCGCCATGGAGGGGATGGACGTGGACCTGGACGCCGAGCTGATGCAGAAGTTCAGCTGCCTGGGCACCACCGACAAGGACGTGCTGATCGGCGAGTTCCAGCGGCTGCTGGGCTTCCAGCTGAGCCCGGCCGGCTGCGCCTTCTTCCTGGACATGACCAACTGGTGAGGGGCCGGGGGGGCTGGGCCGGCCCCGGGGGGAGCGCAGGCCGCTGCTGGGCCGGCCCCGGGGGGAGCGCAGGCTGGCGGGAGGGAGCAGGCCTGGGGGGGGCCGGCCAGGTAGGGCTGCGGAGTCTGTCGGCACCTGCCTTCTGATCGCGGTCTGCCCCGGTGCCCGGGCAGCCTTTTCCTAGCTGCTGGGCGCGCCCCGCGGCTCGGGGGTTCCGTGCGCTCCGGGGGGAAGACTCGCAATTGGACCCGCACGCAGTCTGCCCGGGGAGAGTTCTCAGGTGCCCCCCCTCCTCGGGGAGCTTTTCCTGTCACAGTCTTGAGCGTGTGGGGGGTTCTCTGGGGAGCCTGTCTGCAGCTGGATGGGATGGGGGGATGGGGCGCTCAGTCTCCAACTTCTCTCTCAGCCGGGATGCAGCCCAGATACTTGTATCTGCACTGCTGAAGGGGACATGAGCACCCTCTCCTGCTGACATCACCTGCTGACCAGTCCTGCTGGCTTCCCCAGGGTCATGTAAAGGCAATTGGAATAAAAATGTGGTATCTTGTTCCCATGCATCTTTCCCAGTACATTTGTTAACTTTGGTGAGACGACGTCTTATTCCTGTTTGCCTCACAATACTCACAAGGTTATATGAAAGTGAGCCGCAGTCTCTTCTGTTTCAACCATCACAGCAAGTTACTGAATTGAAATTTCAGGTGTTAAACATCAATGGTAGAAAGATCTAGTTTGACTTACAGGTCCAGGTGGCAATGAGAAAAAAAATTTCACTTACGAAGTGAGTAAACTTCCTTTGAAAGGATAACAATGAAAACAGTGTAATATTTAGTCATACATTTGGCTAGAGCCCTGTTTTATTTAACACTGGAGAGTGTCTTTTTGGGAAAAGATTGATCAGGAAATGTTGGATCGATATTAAGATAGCCTCTTTTATCCAAGCAAGGTGTCACGTAAGGCGGTGCTGAGTTTCTTTGGGGTAAGTGTGTTCATGACAAAATATTTCCTATTCAAATGTTTTGGAATGGTAACATAAATGCGAACTGTCTGCTATATGTTCTGTACTTTCCTTGGAGGAAACAGTGTGAACTCAAAAGTTATCATATTAACATAAAGGCATGTTTTTGTGCGTCTGTAATATTCTGTTTTGTATTAGGAATATACTCTTTGTCTTCAGGAATATTGCTCGGCTACTTAATACTTTTGTTACTACTTTCAGGCATGAATAAATCACTCATAAAAATAAGTCTTGGGTAAAACCTCATGTGTCAGCAATTCTGACAACTGTTTTTATTTAATGAATTTTCAACACAATTAGTCACGCTTTTTTTGCCATGTTTAACTTTTGGATGCTGGTTTGTACACAGCTCAGACTGTTCCGCTTTTGTATGAAAGGAGTAAACCTAAATGACATAACATGGTTTGGGGAGTACTGTTCAAAATTTTAAATTGGTCACCATTTAGACTGACCTTTTCAAATTTGTGTGCCTAAATTCATATCTTTAATGTTAACACTGTTTCTAGTATGTGAATTGAGGGATTGGAGCAGATGCTAATTGAGTTTTACAGATTACTTTATCATTTTTACCATATAAAATGTCATACCACAAAATAAATCAATTGGCATATAAATATTGTATTTACATTTCAGTGTAAAGCATACAAAGCTGTATAAAGAATTAATTTTCTATGAAACTTTAGTTTGTGTGGATTTTGCTAGTGCTTTTTATGTAATCTCTTGTAAAACTAGGGAAATACGTAGATGAGTTGATGTACCCCCTGGAAGATCTCTGAGTACTCCCATAAGGTACATGTAAACCTAACTGAGAATCATGGCTTTAAGAAAGTCCCCTGCCTAATAAGTTACCAATACAGTAAAAACCCTTCCGGTAGAGTGCACCCAGATATTGCACAGATTTCCATGGTTATTTTCCCTTGATGATCAAGAGCTATCAATTCAACATTTAATTGAACTATATTTTTCTCCCCCTTTTTCTAAATCATTTCCTTTGGATGACAAAATCCAAGCTGCTTCAATTTTTTTTGGTCTTTTAGATTCTGGCTTATGTTCTGTACACCACCAGAATATGCTTTTTGGTGAGGAGTTCTTTGTGATTGAGGGGAGAAGTGTGTCATGGGGTTAGCTTTTATTGCCTCTTGGCAGACTTGATACTCTTCCCTGGTACTGAGTTAAGTTCGCTGTGTTGCTTTGACACTAAATTATCACTTATTGTTGGAGGTTATGTGGATAGCATAATCAGTGACCATTTTATGGACAATATATCTGGGATAATAACTGCCCTTCATTAAATAACGTATTTATCTATCATTCTGCGTGTGTTACCATCCCCTCCAGATGTTATGTAATCCAGAAAATTGGCTAGCTGACACTGAATGGCATCTGGCACCTTATGTTTAAGTACTGGGGAAAAATGTGCTGGTCAGATTTATTTTAGTGGTCAAGTTAAGTTTCAGGTGTCTAGAACAGCTTTGAGTTTTGTGATATGGCATGAGTAGTAACATGTCTGAACTTGTGTACTCTTCCCTCCAAACCTCTAGTAAAGTCTATTAGAAATGTGTATCAAAAGCCTTACTGTGTTTAATGTTCCAGGAAACTGGAATATTTAAAGTGGATAGGTGTAATGTAGTGTGCATACACTGGAACTTTTATAGCTCTTCTTACATTAAGACAATTATTTTTTGTCAGTGCTCAAGATAGGTAGAACCAGATTATTTAGCCACAGGAAAATGACTGCAGAGCAAAGTTCATATAGTCAAGTAATTTTTGAGTAAAGTGCAATTGGTATTCATGAACACTACTAATTTTTTATAAATCATCTATCAGAAAATTTTACTTTTGTTACAAGGTTATTGTAGTAGTAAGAGGCTAGAGAAAAATGATTTTTTTTTCTTTATCACTTTGTGTGGAGTCAGTTTCACTATTTCCCCTTATTTATGTGCATAATAAATGTAGCATTTAATTGAGGTTTGGCAGGTGGTGAAAACTGGTTGCCAAATGGTGTCCGTTATAAATCTCAGGGTTATTGTAGTAAACCTTAATTTGTTTTATTCTTCGCTTTCTTTAAGAGAAATCTTTGTATTAAGACTTCTATTGCATGTCATTTCCTGAGATGGGATTTGTTTTTTAAAGGTGTAATGAAATCTGGTCTAGCATGGTAGAAGCCCACAATGCTATATCTTTATATGAGAGCTCTCAACACAGGTAAGCAATTGCCTAGTGCAACCATCTGGAACCTTTGCTGGGGGCTGTGGATGTGTTGCTATGCCCTTGTGTTTAGAATATCAGAGATACTCACCTTTGCAAACTAATTAGACGGCATTGGTCAGGCACAGTCTGACTGCTGTTTCATCACATAAAACATCACATCACTTAGCTTGTGTACATTCAGAGCGAGAAACTAGTTTTATCCCACCTTCGGTTGTTACCTTAGACATTAAAACTGCTTGTCAGGTTACATTAAGATGGGAGCCTAAATGCTGCCTCTTCACATAGGTCTTTAGGTTGCATTCCTAGGACAGATGCACGCTTTACAGAAGTGGCACTCTTCAAGGAAAGGTCCACTTCAGGAAATGGGTTAGGATGTGTCAGTGGCATAGAGCTGGTTTTTTGCCTCAACAGTGGGAGCTATTCATCATGTTACTTGCATGTGTATGTAAGTGGAAGTACACTTGAAGAAAAAAGGTTCCCATAAACAGAAAAAAAAAAAAAGCAATTCCATATGCAAAACTTTTGTCAGAAAACGTGAAAGATGACATTGAATGTATGGCCTTAGCTTTATTTGTTCCTCAGCATTATAAATCTTTGTGCTTAGATACAGTCTACAGTTTTATTGACTGCAGTTGGCCTGACACAGCTTGGATTTAATGGACTACCACGGCCAATTATTTTAGGTGCTATATAAATACCTTAGTTTTCTGTTTAAGTGTGTTGTTTTAGATAGCACTCCTCTGTGCTTACTATTTTGTCGTAGGGTTTTATTGAATTTCCTTTATCCTTTATAGTGATAGTCTTTAAAAATGATTGAATAACTTCAATCACATCTTCAGCTACCTTAACACTCTTCCTTTGACTTCCCTTACTCCTCGTGAAAGCAGGGTTACTGGCATCAACTGGAGTGTCCCTCTCATTTCTAATTACCTGTTTTAACTAGACTGCTAATTCAAACCCTGGAAGATCGACAGCAGCACCTTTGGTCTTCCTCTGTAGTGTAGATGTACTCCAAGTGTGTGAGGTGTGATACAATCCCCTTGGCTGAGAGCAAGGTATAGGATGGGATGGGCAATAATTTTTGATGAGGGGGGCACTCCAAGATTTTGGGTAAGTGATCAAAGGCTGCACTTTTGTGTGGAGTGGGTGCAGGGTCTGGTGTGGAGGTTGGGTGCAGGGTCTGGTATGGAGATTGGGTGCAGAAGGGAGCTCAAGGTAGGAGACTGGGGTACAGGAGAGTATGGGGTATAAGAGGGAGTTTGGATGAAAGACAGGGTTGTGACCTGGGGCAGGAGATAGGGTGCAGGATCTGGGAGGGAGTCTGGGTACAGAAGAGAATTTTGGCCTAGGGGAGGCATGGAGGGATGGGTGCAGAGTCTGGGAGTGGGTTGAGTATGGGAGAGTGTGGGGTGCCAGAGGCAGGCTCTGGCCAGGAGATGCTTACCTAAGCCAGTGGTTCCCAATCTTTTTTATACTGTGTACTAGGGATGTTAGCAAGTAGTCGACTGGAGTATCGAATGCTTGCTTCCCTCCCCTTGCTACCTCTTAGAAGCAGCAAGGGGGAGGGAGGACAGGAGCTGGTGCTAGGGGGAGCTGGCTTAAAAGCACTGTAGTAGCTTCTGTCTGTGGGGGTCCCAGCGGGGAGCTGGGTCCCCCTATGGACAGGGGCTACCGCCGCCAAGCATTTCCTGTTCCTAGTAGCCCGGGCAGGCCGTGCGCAGGCGCTGCTCCGGTAGCAGTCCCTGTTCAGGGGGGGACAGGACTGGCTGTTGCGAACACTGGCTCACGCTGACCTGGGATATTGTGGCTCTGCATTTTAACTATAGTAAGAGCCCAGTTGCTTTTACTATAGTTAAAATGCAATACCGTAGCACAGGTGACTCCCGGAGCCAGCATGGGCCGAGACTACTGAGTCCTGGCTGAGCTGGCTCTTGGAGCTATCTCCGCTGCCACTCGGCAGAGCGATTCTTATCAACTAATTATGTAGTCAATACCAATTGTATCGATTGCATGATTATTCAGATAACTACAATTTAACATCACGGACTGGCAAAGCATTCACAAACTTTTGGCAGACCAGTAACATTTTATTTGCATATTCATTATGGTAATTAATTTTAAGACATCACGTGTTATTTTGCATTGCATCTGTACACCGACAATACATGTCATTGTAATGTATCAGAGTTTGCAGGTACCTACATCACTAAAAATAATACTGTTAAAAGAATCCTTTCCTCAACTTTGGAAGCCCTGGGAGCCACAACAATAATCCCAGCACATGCCGAGAGCTGCAACTTAAGTGTGGTTGCATGTATATGCAAATATACAGGGCTTGACAAACTGTGGCAAGAGCTACTCGCCAGCCCTGCACCGCACATGCGCAGTGCTGGTGAATGGGGTGCACGGAACGACCGGCTGAAATCTACTTGCCACAGGCGAGTAGAAACTGTGGTTTGTCGAGCCCTGCAAATATATATATGCAAATAGCTTCTTTCACACTGATGGGCATGAAAACAAAGATCAAGGCAAGACTACACAACATGCATGCCCCATTTATGTCAATTCTGCTGATATTAATAAAAGGCAATATTAACCGATTTCCACCCACCTGACAGCACTTTTAATGAGCAATAATAGTCCAGGAATTTATCTACTAAAACACATATCAACAGAAGACCACCATATTGACTACTTGTTTTGGCTTCACAAGAGTCCAGAAATTTAACTACTAAAACACTTACCAACCCAAACTGCACCCTAAACCCAAACCCCACCGTGGGCTGCAAACAACAGGTCATGTGTTGAGTAGCCCTGTATTAAGCCATTAACACCTGTGTAAACTTTGAAATGTAATCATGCAAGTGTCATGAGCTAGTCCTTTTGTTCTGCCTGCAGCCCAGAGAGAAACAAGTTAGATACCCCAAACTTCCCTCTGTGCCCACCTCAGTGAATTAGTACCTACCACTTGACAGAGGGAGATGCGCACAGCTAGGCTCCCCAGCTTGCACGCCCCACATGTGAGCCAGGCAGAGTGGCTCCAGCCTACCTGGTGCCCCTGGAGAAGGCAGGAACAGCTGCTGCATGAGAAACCAGAATGCTCCCACCCACCTCCAGGACTTGGGGACATGCTTGGGGCAGGCAGGAAGGCCTCATGTCTCTGCAGGAGCTTCCTGTCAGCAGCCAGGGCCCCCTGGCAGTCCCTCTGCGACTCCCCCAGCAACATTTGGGTCCATTCTGCCGTGGCTGTGCCAGTGCTTCACGCTAGGGAGAGAAGCTGGAATTAACACCCAGCCACAGGGCCAGAGTTGTGGCAGCTAGTGCTCCACGGGGCAGGCAAAGCACTGTGAGCTGGCTTCCTGCTCGCTCCCTTCAGCAGCTCCTGCCCCCCACTGAGCTGGGCAAAGGGGGGGGGGGAAAGGTGGCCAAGGGCCTGGCACCCCCATCAGGCTATGTGAGAGACTAGAACAGAGATGAAGGGTGAGGGTGCATTTGCACACACACTCCTTCCCCACATACAGGCCTCTTGAGGCATGGGCATGGCCTGGCAGCCAGCGGTTTGTGGCCCCGCACTGGTCTGTGGATTGGCAGTGACCTAAGCAGCTCCTAGCCAGCAGCACACTCAGGTAGACTTATCTGCCTGCCATCAGCTCCCAGCTATGGCCAAGATGGCAATTTATAAGACCATGGAGCAGAGGTATACTGAAGGAGGGGCCTGCGACTGGGCTGCCTATTGCTGCTCCTGTATCCATTCATGCGTCCGGGCAGAGTTCTACTGGGTGGCGTCCACTGGCCCCCTCAAGGCCTTTGAGGGGCTTTGGGCTCTGTCCGGGGCTCTCTGCTCAGTGTCCCCATCTGACTGCCTCGTTTTAGCCCTTTGACCTCCATGCTCAGTTTTCTCTTTATTTGTCCCCCGGAATCAGTTGGAGTCTAGGACTGTAGGGGAGGGTCCTTTAGAGTAAGTCCACCCACATATCAGGCCCCAGTAGGAGCAGCTCCTGGCTGGCTTTTCCATGTGGCTGTCAGAGCTGGGGGACGGGGATGCTTTACCTGCTTCTCCTGCTCCCAGTAAAAGCTCTCAACTCCCATTGGTTGGTTTCCGGCCAAAAGGAGCAGAGATTTTTTTTTAACAGGGTTTGAGCCCTCCCCCAGCTTTCCCCTGCAGCACAGAGAACCACAGGGAGCAGCTGGCTGCTTTGAGCACTGCAGCTCTGTGCTGCAGGGGCAGGCGAGCTGGATTAAAAGGCTTGGTAAGCCAGGCCATATCTTGTCCATCTCTGGTGTAGGATATTTGATTGACTTTTAAGTGTTCTAAATGCTTATGGAAAAAGGACTTAGATGCTTAAGTAGGGATGTGAAAGGGTAACTGGTTATCTGGTAAGCATCACCCTTACCAGGTGATGCTTTCGGGGTTATGGTTAACCAGTGTCCAGAAGCAGTTCCCTGCCCGCTTGGGGCCAGTGGCCTGCCTCCTTGCTGGGGGTTGGGGGCTGGCCCCTGATCCTAATTAGTTGGGTAACTGGTTAAATGTTAGCTTAACCTAATGTTTATCTCATGGGTGGGGAACCTTTTTTGGGTTGGGGGCCACCCATTCACAGAAAAATCAGCCAGGGGCTGCACACAAGTGAGAAGCAAAAAAACCCACAACAAACCCCTTATTGGTGTGGCCCCTGACTGAAATGGAGAAAGGCACTCCCAACATACCCTCACACACCAGAGCCTAGGGGGCCCAACCTAGTAGATTTTGTGTGCGCTAGCCCGGGGGAATTTGGGGGGAAAGGAGGTGGGAGCACCAATATGAGCTCCCCAATGCTGGGTGGGGGGGTCATGAGCCTGGTGGGCTGGGTCCAGGCAAGCTGAAGGCCACATCCAGCCCCTGGACCTGTGGTTCCCTACCCTTGGTTTGACCAGTTAACTGATTAATCAGGATTTTACATCCTTGTTCTTAAGGTGTCCTGTTATATTTCTTGTCTTTTTTTTTTTTTTAAATTAAGATATTTGCATGAAACATGATCGGAGTACTTTGTTTTGGGTGTTTCCTGTCCCATCTGACTTGAGACATCTTGTTGTATGAGCATTCTGGTGGTTTAGACAATAGTAAATCTTAGGTCAGAGAATGATATCACATAAGAAATAAGCATTGGGAGCAGATGAGTTCATAGGATATTAGAAATTGTTTTTTAATTAGTTCATCTAGTTCGGTATTTCCCAATTTTATTTGGACACGGAACCCTTTTAAACTCGAAAGATTTTTGCGGAACCCCTAATAACAGTCTTGTATATGGAACTGAAAAATTAGACCATAAATAAGTAAAGATAGTAATAAACAAATGCTAAAAAAGGTCATGAGATCAACATTTAATTTAATTGCACATATTTAAAAACAAAAATCACATTTTATGTGTACAAAAAATAAAGCTAAAAAAATAATACGCATTATATTGGCAGTTTTCAATGCGAAGAGTGGTTTTTCTTCTTTTCTTGGCAAATTCTTTTTATATTTGGTTTAATACTGAAAAGTTGGATTCGCATATCTGGCGAGTCTTGATTGTAATGGTCGAGTTTTTATATAATTAATAATCTGTACTGCTTCATCCATTACATTTTTGAGAGGGAGAAATAGTCTTAATTACCAGGCGATTGCACTGCTGAGTAGTGACATCATCGTCCCCACTCTCTGGCAAAGCTAGTATTATACAGGGACACTTATCACGGCAAACACAAATGAAAATAGTTTTCAATTAAATTCATAAATGCTTAAATATTAATTTTTATTTTAAATCATAAAATGTTATTGTAATAGAATTTTCTTGCAGAACCCTTATTTTCACTTTGCGAACCCTGGGGTTCCACGGAACACCATTCTGACTGTTATCTCCACTGACGGTTGAACCAACCTTGTATGTTCCCTAGTGCAAGTTGTCTAATTCACAGGTTCAAAAAGTATGATTTGAATATGTCTACCAGGTTGGTGGAGAGCTGGCTGATTAGAATTAGTTGGCTCTCCTGTTCCATCTGAGACATCAGGTGAGAGGAGGGGATGAAATGAAATGAAATGAAAGGTTGATTGTGGATCTTCCTTTTCCAAAAAGATAATGCAAATTGAAATAAAAGCAATTACAAATCCACACATACGTGTCCTAATTGTTGCATGTAGTGTTGGTGAAAAGTGTTGGTTGGTCCCCTGATAATTTATCTTAAAAACAAAAACAAAAAACCTTACAGATTATGATTGACAGAAGTTGGTCCAATAAAAATTATTGCCTCCCTGGCCTTGTCTTGCAGTTCCCTTTTGTCATATTTGTGTGGGCATTTGGGATAGTTTATTTTTCAAACTATGAAAAGGGTTGACTATCCCTGCTGTCAGTGATATCCAGACTCTCTCTGTCTTCCACTTGTTGAAATATCCCACAGCTTCATACTTTAGTCAGGAATTTCTCCCTGTATTCAGTGTAATTTCTAATAATTTCTGCCACTCCTAATTATTGTTGTTGTGTAGCACTCTGACTCCACTCCCTTCTTGACTTTCAGGATGCTCAGACCTAATTTGCAAGCTAGTGTTTTTGGCAATAAAAAGCAAGACACAACTATGAGGCAGAAGAATTTTCCAAATGCTTCCCTTTCTTTCATCTCTAAATTTTTTTTTTCCCCACAAGACAGCCACTCTTCAGAGTTTTGTTCAAGAAGTGACAGGATGAAAACAAGTGCTTTCTTAATGTACACCACTACTTCTCCCCTGTGACTTCAGATTCCTCTGGACAATACAGTGAACAAAGCTATATTTGTACTACTGGGTGACATGAAGAATCAATATATAGTAGCTTTCTGAGTGAACTGTTTTTTCTCTTGACTCTGGCCATGTCGATGATCTGCTGAACACTTATTTAAGAACATGGACTAGTACTTAATTTTTCCAGGTTGCTGGTTGTGCTTGCTAATGCTGTCAGAAAATTCGTATAACTTAAACTGAATACAGTGACTTGGAAGCTGTTGATGAGCTACCGTTCTTTCTACGCAGTCACTTTTCTGCCTCTAATAGGCTGGATAGCTCTTGAAGCACTGTCACCAAAATGCCCCACAGCAGTTAGAGATAACAGGATGTCAGTGTGTAAGTATAGTGTCAGTTGTCAATAGGTGGACTAAAAAATATTTCAGCTACTCAGTCCTTCATTTGGAGTCAGTCTGAAATGTATAGCCACTGACTTTTGCAGTTCTGTATCTTTGTATCCGTGGTCCCACATATCCCTATACCGACATGTCCTGAAATTTGGTTAGAATCATGAGACCATAGGTTAGATTATTCAAAATGCCATCTTAAGGGATATTAAAATGCATTTATTTGTGTGAATGTGTTACTGCTGAAATTTTTCAGCTGTTACACACTTACGGGGGGGGGGGAGCAGCAGCTCACTACACAAATTTGTTTGTGCTTCTCCATCCCCCGCCAAGTGTTGCCGCCTCTGATACAGATGCGGAAGCATGGGAGTGGGGGGTGCTTTGTGTAACCGCGAGGGTTAATTGATGAGCCCAGGCTCTTCAGTTTACCACAGACACAGGTACACGTTCACATCCTGAAAGAGTACAAAAGTACCCAAACCAGCAAAGTTTCCTCCTTCATAACTCTGGTGGTTGTCCTAATAATTTACTTTTTTAACAAAATAAACTTCCAGCTTGAGATAGACACACCATATAATTTTATATAGTGAGCTACAGATTTCTGAAAAACTGGGTGGGTGTGAAATGAAAGTGGAGGCAGACAACTGTAGTGGAAGGAATTAGGGATATTATCATTTTAGTCCAGCTGAGTTGCAGTACATGCCTAGACCTGTTTTGTTTCCATAACTTATCCTCCTTTATTTTAATGCAGACAATTATAGATCATAACTGAGGAGTTACAAATGTTACTAGACTCTTTCGCACGTTTGTTGGCATTGATATATCTTTGTCGCTTTGTGAAGTGTATTGCTCTTCTGATGCTAATGCCTATTTCTAAAAGCTGCAAGTAGTTAATGGCTCCTGCTGTGACATTCTCAAAATACTTTCCCTCATGCTTAAAGCTTCTGACCACCTGCTTAAGATGGTTCAGTTGCTGGGTGTGACTTGATTTTTGTGTCCTTTTTCATAATGTCACAGTAATGATTCTGTCTCTAAGCCTGCTTTCCATTGTTTGGAAGACAAAATGCTTGATCTGGTACAGGTGGGGTGATAGGTAATGGTTAAACAATACATATGTTCATTAATACTTTGAGACAGACTTCCTAAAGGAAAGCAGCATGAATTGATATAAATCACTGATATTAATCATTTAAATCAGTAAACAGGACATCTTAATTCCTCTCTCTCCCTATATAAAATTTTTTCCTGTGAGATGACAAGAGTAACATCATCACGTTACTCTGTGTCCCACAGCTCTTCCCTCTACCATCAGCTGCCCTGCCTCCTCCCTCCCTCCCCATACTTCGGCAGGCCGGGAGCCACCCACCCATTCCACATGGTGGGGGTGCGGGAGCCACACACCCTTCCACCTCATGGCATTTCCTCTCCCTACACAGGTTGGAAGCTGGTGCTCTGATCTTGCAGGGAGGTGGGAAAAGGCTGGAGTGTCATGTAGGTGGTGAACCAAGTGCCTGGCCTGAGAAAGGTGAAGGTGCTGGGTCCTGGAGCACAGTGAGGAGCTGCTGCTGCCGTCCCCTAGCTCGGCCCTGGTCCTCCTCTGGAGGCGAGCCGGGACACTAGGATTGTGGGGGGGGACTGAGAGGCTGCGGCTAGCTTAGCCCTGTCGGGCAGGGGAGAGGGACCGAGAGGCCAGGGCTGGGGCAGTCCCTGGCGGCCGGGGTGTGGGTGTGAGAGGCTTGCCTACTTCCAGAGATTGGGGTTGGCAAGTGTAGCAAGCAGGGGGCACAGCCCCCTACTATAATTTTAATCTTGTTTTGCATTTGTAGTTTGTCTTTAAATGGTTGATTCTCATTGGTTGGTAACCATTAAAACATGTAATTTACAACTGAATATAGCTTTTACATCAACTTGTTATTGCTGTTTGCTAGCCAGAATCTATTATAACTACACATTTAAGTAGTTAGTTTAATATACATTTATTCACATTCTTGACTTTCCCTTTTTTATATTGGAAAATGGTGGATGAGTCACTTAATATTTACTGGCTTAATTTTTAACTTGTGATTTGTATCAAGCTGCATTTGGATGGAAGTTGGAATTCAGTTAAAATTGCACAATAATGTAATTTTAAAAATTGTTTTCATTTAATACAACCACCACAGATATGTTGATACTTACTTTTTCATAATTTTATCAAGACATGTTTTGGATGTAATAGCATTTATTAAACTAAGGCATTAGTTTTTGTAGTTAATATATTGAATAGATTGTTTCTAGTAACTTCATCCTTTATTTTTATAGAACTATAGATTTCATCCTCCTTCACTCAGTTCTTATTTATACATTACTTTAGTCTTCCAGTCTCTCCTTCAATTTCTGAATAGTTTCTCAACTTCGAATGGACTATTTATTGCACTGAACTAGTTGGATAATGAAAGTACAGTCTCTGCATCTGCAGAAGAGTCTACCTGCTATGAGAACTTGGTTTGCACTTTAACAAATTGATTTCAGCTGATTAGTCAGTGACTTTCACCAGTTCAGTGGTTAGACTTTGATTTAAAGCTGTAGTGGCAGACATGTTGGCTTAATATTAATAATATGTGTAGATCTTAATATAGGGTTGTCATAATTTTCAGTAGGTTTATTTTTAAAACTATTTTTTCCATCCTGAAGAAACTAACAGTTACATAACCTCTAACATAGTCTCAAATCTGGTTTATCATTTGAAAGTAGCTATTTGAAGCAGAAAACTTGTAAAATTTTGGTTTTCTGATCAGAATTCTTTAGGAGACTTGATAATGGATGACCTTTTGAGAGACCGTTGAACTGAAAGTTTTTGGGTGTGTGTGTGTGTATTTCAAATTCCCTTAAGTCACAAATTCCTATAGTCTTGATTTTTTTTGAGAGAGAGAGAGAGAGGAGTCAATAGTGAAGATTTCTATAACTCATGTTGAAATGTGGCTTTAGAGAATGGTGTGTCTCACAAGCAGTTAAGTGATGGATTAACATATCCAGTGTTATAAAACATCTTGTATCTTTCTACTTTGTCACCATGTCTCATGCCTGCTAAAACATTCAGTATTAGCGCGCTCTCACTTGGGATTTTCTAACATTTTTTCCCATTCTTTGGCCCTCTCTCAGGGATATTCCTTTGAGGAGTCTGCTGTTTGAAAACCAGCAAATGGTGTGAGTTTTCCCATTTGGCCCAAAGTCGATAAGTAGTTCCATTCGAGTTACCCAACAGGTGGGGCAAATGAAGTACATAGGTTTTCCATATTCGCAGGTCAGTGGTAGGAAGCAGAACAATCTAAGGTAAGTTGTATCAAGTTCCATTACCGAGGAGGGAGAAATAATTAATCTACTGTGCTGTGTATTTCTCTTGTGTATTTTCTCTCAACTATATTCACATGAACCACCTAGCTGAGGTTGTTATATTATTGAAGAATTTAAAAAGTCTGAGAGTGCTTCTCTATAATATTGTTTAGCATCTAGTGCTCCATACTGTAGTTAATTCTTGCATCACTGTTCTGCTCTGTTGTATGGGAGGAGTAAGGGTTGTGATTTTTCTTGTTTTTCATGTCTCCTTCCGAATACTACAGGTTGGACTTCCTTAGTCTGGCTTGGACAGAAGAGTTCTCTGGACCAGGGAAGGCTGAGGTGTGTGCATGCCAGCCTCTCCGTTGGGCTCCTCTCCCCAACTACCTGGCTCTACTGCCTCAACCTCCTGGCTGTGGCAGCCCCACAGGCTTGGTGGCCCCAGGGGTGCTTGCAGCAGCCCCCCACTTCCTGGCCCCGCTGACTGTGTCCTCTATGTCCTGCAAATTTTGGCGGCTCCGCCTGCTTCCTGGCCCGCTGCAAATTCCCATGGGCTCTTGCGCTCCCACCATCTTCCCGACTCTACTGCTGCAGACTCTGGTGCCCCATGGGCTCCACTGGCCAGCTTCGCCCCCAGCCTCTCACAACCTCTGTGATGGGACTCTCTAGTCCAACAATATCCGTGGTCCTTCTGGACCACAGATGTTGCCGTACCAGAGTCCCAAACCACAGAGTTTCAGCCTTTAGTATGCATAGCATGCAAATTATAAATATTGAACTTCAAGTAGTTCACTTCTCATTATTGTAAAGCGGGAGACTATGCAACATCCCTGGAAGAGCATCCACAAGAAAAGGAATATAACTCTTTCTTACTTTGCATTAGAGTTGCATCATGAAACTAAGTGACTTGGTCAACTCATTAGCTCAGGTGAAACAGGAAAATAACTGGAGGATGTTTCTTGCTTTCAGTGTCATAATTGCATCCTGCATGAAACTCAGAGTTTAAGGGGTGGATTAGGTAATGTTGTATGGTGAGCTGGGAAGCAACCTTAGCTTAGGATTGTACTGAAAAGTCTGATTTTTGCCTTATCTGATTTGGTTGGTTTTTCTTATTGAAAAATCTGAAAGTTTAGTAGCTTTCATACTCATACTAAATGGCTTTGGCTATAGGGATGGGGAGAAGCCAATAAAAAGAAATCAGCATATAAATATCTCTAGTTCCTGAAGTACTATGGAGGTGAATCACTAATTTGGAACAACTTAAAAAACAACTAATAGTCTAGCAGCACCTTAAACACTAACAAAACGTAGATTGTATCATGAGCTTTTGTGGATACAACAGAATCTTTTTTTCTTTGCTCTCCGTAGTATCTTTAATCAAAGGATTTCAGAGCACTTAATGGACAAGAATTAATTTCACAAATCATTTAAGTAATAGTATATTTTATTCTCCATTGTGAACACTTGACTTATGAAATCTTAAAACATGAAAGAATACATTTCAGTATAGGGTGTGTGACCCTCCCCCATGTTTTATGAAATGGACTTATGGACATAAGTATACCTAACTCAAAGGTGCTTTGAGCAAATTATTTAATGTAACCTATCAATCTTCATGTCCTAATCCGCTGGTTCCGTTTCTTATTTCTGTGTATGTATCCCTCTTGGGTGTAAAGTTAGACATATGGGCTACGTCTACACTGCAGGCTTCTTGCCCAAGATGTGCTTTTGCGCAAGAGCATCCATGGCAGTGTGGACATTCCCTTGCGCAAGAAAGCTCTGATAGCCATTTTAGCCATAGGGGTTTCTTGTGCAAGAAACTGCTGTTGCCTGTCATTGCCGCCTTGGGGAGAGGAATAACTCTTGTGCAAGAAGCACTCTTTTCTGAAACTTTACTGTAAATTTACTTGCACAAGAATGCGCATGCAGTCTAGACAGTCCGTAAGTTTTTGCGCAAGAACAGCTGTAGATGGTATCATGAGCTTTCGTGGGCACAGCCCACTTCTTCCGATGAAGAAATGGGCTATGCCCACGAAAGCTCATGATACTATACATATTTTGTTAGTCTATAAAGTGCTACCAGACCATTTGCTTGCTGTTTTTTAAAGCAAGCAGCCAAGCTGCTCTGAAGTTTCTCAACAAAGTTCCATGTGGATTGGCACCTATTAAGGCCCATTGCCAATCAAGTACTGCTATTCACTTGACTAGAAAGCCTTTCACATTAGGTAGGTGAAGCTTATTGGAATCTCCCAGAAGCAAACAATTGAAATACAAGTACAGAGCCAACACTCATTACTTCAAATACAAAAATTATACATGCATATGAGCAGTATGAACAGAATCGGTGAATTGTTAGCTTACTTGGCCCACTTTGTTCAAGATTAGGTGCAAACATGTAATAGTGGCTACAACAATGATTTGCATGTTCAAATCAGAATCTGATAATGTCAAATTTACGTTCTGATCCCTGCTTTGCTACCCATTTGGTGTGGCCTTAAGCAGATTAACCCGGCTGCATCTTTTTCTCCATGTGGAAAAGAGGGATCATACTAACGTGTTTTGTAGAGGAGAATTAACTCAATTAATTTTGTAGGGGAGAATTAACTCAATTAACATGTGTAAATGTACTTTGAAAAGTACCCTCTAAAGAATACTTAATATGGAACCATTGTTTTACCTGAAATAACACAAGATAAGAGCTGTTTGTCTAAACAAAATCTGGACAAAAGAGGTGGAGCGAGAAGCTTACATTACTTTGGAGATGCTCTGAAATAATTTATGAATGCTGTATGTTGACCTGATTACTGGCTTGTTTATGAAATATGTTGTACTAAACAGGAGGTTGTTTGAAAAAACAGGCAGGAAAATAATAGTTCAAGATAAGCCATTTCTTCACAAACATTTGAAATGTAAAAGATAATGTGAGGGCTATTGTTTTTTTCCTATTTTCTAGCCCACAAAACTGGTTTGAGCCAGGATAGATGAAAAAAACCTGACAGGTTAAAAAAAAAAATCAGTCTCAAGAGAGAATGTTGTTGTTTGGGGGACTGAGATGCAGACACAGCCGGGGGGTGTCTGAAGTACCTAAGTTGCCATCAGGGGATGGTAGACCTTTGTACAAGAGAGATTTGTGTCGTGTTGTTTTAAAATCCTTTTTCTCAAAAGGCTTTGTTTCTATTATTCAACAATACTTGGTAATTAAGAAGGCTTTCTGGTTACTCTCTTCACCATGGGTCACAGGTTTTCAAAGGAAGGAATGGCAAGTGCTCAACCCAGTTGGACAAGCAAGATAAGCACAGTCGACACGTGGGATGCTGTAGCCTTGGGCTCCATCTAAGAGTGGGATATCATCTAAAATATGTAAAGGCATGAGGTCCAGGGACTGATGGATGTGCAGTCACTGACACCAGAAAGCAGACAAAGGAGCAGCAAACCCTGGAACTGTGACAGCTTAGTCATGTGAATGTTGTTGATTAAGTTTGACACTTGCCTTAATGGTTCCAGGTTTTTTATTAGTTTATATGCAAGCTGTGGGACACACTCTTACCCTAATAGTATAGCCTGGGTTACTAAAAATGATATGCCTACTCTTTAGGGAAAGTGCTCTCACTAATAAAAATATGGTGGGTTACTATAAACATCCATTCACCTACATCCAGGCACTACACACTCCTTTATGTTCTATGGATGTCTCAAAAAACCACGTGTTGTAACTCCTCCCCCCCTTCCCTCCCCTCATCCACCAGAATTTGCATATATTCTTCACAAGCCATGTATGGGGCACTACTTGTGTATTTTGGGCGATGCAGGCTCCTTGTATGTGTGGGTCACTCCCAGGGGGTGCATGATGTAATTTGGCATAAAGGCATGTAATTAGCGCACTGGGCTCAAGCATCACGTTACTGTAATGTAAACTCTGTACCCACCCTCACCCCAACCCTAAAATCTGTCCCTGGATACCCTATCTACTTCATTGATGTTAAACTTGTGTTTTAAACTTCTTCACAAACATTTGCTCAATTAACTTTATAATGTAGGCAGAAGGTTTTTGTGAATGAATAGTGAACTTTGAAAAAGGATTTAATGAAGGGTGAGGTGGACTGACACACTGGAAGAGGGTTGCTGTTCCAAATGTGTGGATGAAGGAATGAAGTCAAGGGGTTTGTCGAGGTGATGGAAGGATCCAATGCATAGATGAGTTAAGACGATAAATCCTTCACTTTTGTAGCTGTCTCTAAAGTGCTTCATGTACTATTATGATAGAGACAAATAGTAATGGGGATGGAGAATGGAGACTAGAAAAGAGGTGGCACCATGTAGGTGCTCAAATTGCTTGCTTGGACTTTTAGCCAGTGAAGGGGCTTTTGGGAGGAGAGGTGAAAATTAACTTTTGAAAATGAACATCATGGATACCAAAACTGTATTTGTATCTGAACTGCAAACATGGTCTCTGGATATAAAGCAGAGCTCTGTAGATGTTTACTTTTAAGTATTTTTCTAATTTTCAAAGTTCATGCTTGTAAATGGCCCTAGGTACTTAACGGAAGGTAAGGAGTTAGTGGTGGGCACTTTAATCGTAGCTGCCTATAGTTTTGTAGTTCAGATTTCAAATGGTTTACTACTACGTCCATTTACTGGAGCAAGGGTGTGGTATCCCAACAGAAGGCATACCACGTTTAAGCTCATACTTGCGTTGATCTCTTGAAAAAGGCAATGACAACAAGGAAATGTTGCTGTTTAATCTGTCTGATTGTGTAACCCGCCAGTTTGTGACTTTAAAATGCAGCTGTTGTAGGCAACTGATACAGCAGGGCTGTGCCATCTAGCCTCACAGTGGGATCTCAGAGCGGTTCCGTGTCGGAGAGTTCTCTGGCTTGAACTTTAGTTGGAGATTTGCTTTCTCATTCTGACTGGCTCCTGCTACTTTCCATGTTGCTACTTTCATTTTCTGTTTAGTCTCTTGAAATTTCCTTTAATCGTCCTTTGTGAGGGCCAAAGCATTTAGGAAAAAACCCATAAACAAAATTTAAACATGTGCAGTGGAGTAGGGGCAGGCAGGGAGGGAAGGTATTTGATACCTGGACACACTGGGACAGCAAGTCTGCTTTTCAGCTTGCATCTCATTTAGTTTTTTTATTAAATGCTGCAGCAGGCTTTGAATTGTTTCCCAGTGGCAAAGCAATCTGATGAAATATGACACAGGGACGGAAGAAGACTTGGCAGATGGCCTTGATGCACGAATAGCCCACTACCCTCTGAAGTATGCTACAGCTAAGCAAACCGAGTACAGAATACTGCACGCTGCTTTCAGAATTGCTGCAGAATTTTTCTTCAAGATCTGAATTTTGTTTCCTTGCTTTTTTTCATCTTAGTGCAATGGTTGTATGGCTCATATGCTGCACTCTTGGGATCAGACGTCTTGGGGGTGTCTGGAGATTTATCTCTATGTTTATGGATAGAGAGGAGGAAGAGCTGTGTGCAGTAGTATAATGTCTGGCTACTATAATATCTTTAACCTTGGCTCATGGTAATGAGGGGAAGACATTTCAGTGTAGACTAAACTCTAGATCATTGTGTTAACTGGTTGAGTGAACAGGAACGTCTTGGCACAGTTCCATTGTGAGTTATGTAAATCTTGTTTAGTGTATAAGCAACAGGCGTCGGATGACGCAAAACCAAGCATTTGTCTTCATTTACTGGCTAATATGACATGCACCCTTTGACTGAGCATTTGACTGAGCTGGCTGTTTTAAATATAGTTCTATCTATCCTAAGTAGAAAATGCCTAGAGTTGAAATAATGGCTTGTAGTATAAAATTTGTTGATTGTGTGTCTGTGAAAATCTTGCACTGCGGCTATTATGATCAGGATCTGCTCTGTGCTTGGTAAAACCTGATAATTAAATCCTTACCCTGTTTGGCTGCCTAAATACTTACGTCCTTCAGGACATTCCTCCATTGTCACCTGATGCATTGGATACATTCTCCATAACGTAAACAGGATGCAAGTTAATGTCACCATGATTGTGGGTAACAAGTGTATTTAAAACTGAGCTCTGTATTAGGGATGTGATAGTGTACACAAGTACTTTGTTTACTGATGAGTCTGGGCTCATCAGTTAACCTTCTGTTGGAAGACAGGATACTGGGCTAGATGGACCTTTTGTCTTTGCCAGTATGGCTGTTCTTACGTTTTTACATTTAGTTACATGCAGACTGCCCCCTCCCTACTCTTCTTCCTGATAGTCAGCAGCACTGGGAGCAGGTGCTTTTAAGCCAGCTCCCCATGCATACCAGGTCCCACAGAGCCACCTACCCCCCTGTGCTGCTGCCTCCGATAAATTTTCAGTGGTTACATGTTAACTTAATTAATCGCTTTTTAACATCTCTACGTTTAGACCAGGAGACAGCAATCTTTCAGAGGCGGAGTGCTGAGATTTGACTTATTCACCTCTGCGTACGGGTCAGAGTGCAAGTGATACTTTTTAAGTCAATGATAGTCCTACTTACAGCAGCTTCATTAATCAAGAAAGATGCGGATCTTACCTTTTTAGTTCAGGGGCCAGAAACCCTTCCGAAGCAGCATACCAAGATTTATCTTATTCATGGATCTCTGTGTTGGGGGGGATGGGAAGAGACGGGAGGGCAGGCTGGGTACGGTGACCATATTTTCTGAACCAGTTGCAGCTAGGGAGAATGGTTTAATTTAAATTATGAAACAGATTAAGTGTTTTAATTGTCTCATGTTGGTTAATCAAGCTTTATTTTAAATAAAGTAAAATATTATGTCCAACACACAAGGTTCCCATGTTTTCTTTATGGCAGGGGTGGGGAACCTTTTTTGTGTTGGGATCACTGACCACAGAGCAATCAGTTGGGGCTCGCACAAGTGACAAGCAACACAGCTCCTCCAAAAACCCCCAACCCTCACTGATGTGGCCCTGTGGCAGGCTGCGCATCCTACCTCCCCGCCCCGGTGCCCAAGCGCAGGGTAATGACCTTCAAGAGCACCCTTGGGTTCTTTAGTACTTCCACAATTATTTACATATGTCCCCACATGTCCTGGTGGTCAGCACTTCTCTCCCCACAAGTCCATACCCGTAGTTCTAGCCATATCCACTTCCCCCCCATACATTGGCTCTATTCAAGGTGGCGGAAGGGGGACCTGGGCCCGCCCTCACTCCAGGTCCTGACCAAGGGACCTAAAGATGGGGAGCCCTTCCCTGGCTTGGTTGGTGGGGTATTACCCCAAAACGCACCAACTCTCAGGTGTTCACTCAGCCCTACGCTGGGTCACTTCCTTCCCACAGGGTCACCTGTCCAGCTGACCGGTTCCCTTTCTTCCCCCCATCTCCCTCTGGCTATCTCCCTCCTGTATCCCGCTCCCTGTACGACCCACCCCCCACGTCAGTGCTACACCCACCCCTTTCGTCCACTGTGGGGGTGTCCGCTGACGTGGGAGCATCCGCGCCACCCTGCGGTCCCTGACCCCTCACTGAGCCGCCGTGGTCTCCTTCCGAGGGCGCCCTGGGTCCTGGACCTACCACTGCTGTGTGTGTGCATTTAAAATGTTTTAGGAGCCAGGTAGGCAGGCAGCCTGGCTCAGTTTCGGCTCATGCCAGGTCCGGGAGCTTAAACCCCCTCCTCCTCTGGACAGGGACTGCCTGGGGACTATAGAATAGTCGACTAACTGATAAAAATTGATGAGGTGAATTGACTATTCAATTACCCGATATTTAACATACCTAACTGAAGAGAAGTTAGTGAGAATGGTGCAGGTGCTAAATGAGGAAGGTAAGTGGTATGGACAGATTATGAATATCGATAAAATGAAGACAATGGTATTTGGAGATAAGGAAATAGGAAGGAAGATCAGTGTAGATGGGATCGAACTAGAGATTGTAGAGAAGTTCACGTATTTGGGGAGCAACATGACGTATGATCTAGACTGTAAGAAGGAAATAGCAACTAGAAAAGCAAAAGCAAGAGCGAGTTTGAAGGCGATGGATAAGATCTGGAAAAGTAAAGCGATTAGCTTAGGAACGAAGCTGAGCATCTTGAAAATGTGTGTATTTAGCAGCATGTTGTACGGATGTGAGACATGGGTGATAACGAAAGATTCGAAGAGAAGGATATTGGCATTCAAGAGAAGTTGTTATAGAAAGATCCTGAGAATAGGATGGATGCAGAAGGTCACCAGCGAGGAATTCTATAGGAAGATAAAGCTGAAAGAGAACCTACTGCAGAAGGTTATACAATGGAAGTTACAGCTATTTGGGCATATCTGCAGAATGAACGACGAGCCAAAAGTTAAGACGCAGGTATTCGGCATAATGGATGGTCCAAATAGGAGAGGCAGACCCCACAGAGAATGGGTAGATGATATAGTGGATTGGTGCGGAGCTAGTCTCCCGAAACTAAGCCACTCTGCACTGGACAGGGAAAGATGGAAGGAAATAGTGAGGTAGGCATCGGACACCGACGGACATTGAGCCCATGGTGGTTGATGATGATGAACTGAGACACCTCACTCCTCTGGTGCCTGATGGCGCTGGGCGAAGGGAAGGGATGGAGGAACTGAGGTTCAGGGCTTCCCATAGACCAAATTTACTTTTTTGGGGTTTTGGATTTTATGGACCCCCCTTAGACTCTGGGACAGGGACAGAAACAAGGGGTACAGTGTGAGACAGGGCTGCCAAAAAGTAGGATGGGTAAGGGGTGCAGGATCTGGGAGGGAGATGGGATGCATGCAGAAGGGGGAGAGGTGGTGAGGTCTGGATGGGAGATAAGGTGCATAAGCAGGCCGAGAGTAGGGTGTCTGGCCATGTGGAGGGAGCAGGAGCAAGGGAGAGTGCAGCAGCAATGGTGGATGCAGGAGCAGGGTGGGGGTATTTGGCCAGGCCAGCAGGGAAGTTGAAGGAGCAAGGGTAGGGTGTCTGGCCAGGAGGAAAGGTGCAGGAACAAGGGAGGGTTTTGGAGCAAGTTGGGGGTGCAGCGCTTTGAGGGGAATGAGGGCATTAGGGAGTGGAGGGCTTTAGGGTGTGGAGGACCGTACCTGACTTCGTAAGATAAGGACCAAAGGGCAGGCTGCCAGGGCCCATGTGGTCCGGGACCAGCCACCGGAAGTCCCATTGCCATGCCCACATCGTCCGGGGACGGCCTTGGAGGCCAAAGGCACTGTGGGGCTGGCCCTGGACCACATGGCCAAAAGGCCCCACTGCTGCAGCCATGTGGTCCAGGGCTGTCCCCAGAGGCTGGAGGTGCTGGTGGTGCTGCCGCTGCCATGCGATTCTGGGCCATCCCTGGGCAGTGTGGCTGCGGCAGAAGCATCTCTGGTCCTGGCCAATGTGCTGCTAAGGAGCCTCTGCCCCAACACTGCCTCCTCCCACTGTAGCTTAATCTGCTGCAGGGAGGAGAGTGCTCTCCAGCGGCTGCATGGGGGAAGAGCGGCGGGGCTGAGCTCCCTCTCGCGTGCTGCAGAAAATTGGCTCGTGTGCCATAAGTGGCACGTTTGCTGTAGGTTGCCGACCCCTGCTTTAGACCTTCATACATGGCATGAGTTTCACAGGTTGTGCATTATGTCAAGAAGTATTCCCATGTTTGTTTTAAACCTGCTGTCTGTTAATTCCATTGGGTGACCTCTAGTTCTTGTGTTGTGCAAAGGATTAAATAATAATTCACTATTGCTTATCTCGACACCATTCATGATATTTCAGACTGCTGTGTGTCTTAATCATCGTTTTTCTAAGGTAAATGGTTCTGGCCTTTTTAGACTGTATCTACACTATCATTACTTTGGTATAACTTATGACGTTCAATGGTGTGAATAAGCCCCCCAGTGACATAAGTTAGGCTAACCTTAGCACTGCTGTGGACAGTGCACACGGTGCTTGTTGGATTAATTAAGTTGACTGGAGAGCTTACCTTTTGGCTTAGAGCAGCTGCCCTAGAAAGCTTACAGCAGTGCAGCTGTGTCACTATAAGATCTCTAGTGTAGTCAGTCTGTCTCTCTCATATCGTTCTGTGTTCTATTGATGTTAGATATAGTGTAACTGAACAATCATGTAACTGCATGAAATCTTGGTGGTTACATGAGTATTCGATTGTCCCCAGGAGTAGGGCCGGCGGCCTGTGCTCTGGCCCCATGCTTGGGGAGCCTCCCACCACCCTGCGCTGCTTCCTCAGTATCAAAAGGCAGCAGTGCAGGGTGGCAGGCGGGAGCTGGGCTGTGAGAGGAGCCAGTTTAAAAACCAGCTGGCAGCTGGTAAGCGAGGGGAGCTGGTTTTCAAACTGGCTCCCGCTTGCCACCCCAAGCTGCTGCCTTGTATAGAGAGGCAGTAGCATGGGGGGCAGGAAGGGGGCAGGGGATTCCCCAGGGGTGGGGTTGGACTTCACTGGCAGCTGGCCCCATCACTGGGGTCTATAGAATAGTTGCGTAACATGATATTTTATGTGGTTACATGACTATTCAATTATATGATCGCTAACATCCCTACTACGTGCAACATATACATCCCTCTCTGTCCCCCTGCAAGTAAATTTTTTAGTGGGCTGGCTGATAGGCTGGCTCATCCCGGCTTGCACTGGGACCTGGCACCAACTCCCGATTCGGCTCTGCAGTACAAGCACTAAGATCTGCCACAGGGTTTGATGCTGGGTCCCGGCATGAGCCAGCATGCCTGAACACTGGCTGTTAGAGCTTGTACTTCAGAGTCGCAGCAAGGGTTGATGCTGGATCCCAGTATTAAGAGCCAGTGTGCGGGCAGGCTGGCTCAGTCCTGGCTAGTACTGGAACGCAGCATCAATCCTGTTGCGGTTCTGAGGTACAATCACTAAGAGCTGGCACGAGGCTTGATTCTGGGTCCTGGCATGGTCCAGGACTGAGCCAGCCAGCCCATACGCCAGCTTTTAGTGCTTCTAGTGCGGAGTTGCAGCAGGGGTTGATGCTGGGTCCTGGCATGAGTTGGCACTGAGTGGTAGCACTGCTACCCCGTATCAATCATGTAGTAGACAAAATTTTTGTTGACTATATAGTTAATGAATTACATGCTTCTTAACTTCCCTAATCCAAAGAGGAACATAACTGCGTCTTACCTGTGTTCTGAATGAGGGGAGGCTCTTAGTCAACATCTTCAGTAAAGATTCACCCGACAGTATGTTTTACCCAAGGATCTTGCATCGCTTTTCTGAAAACCCTCACAATGCCTCTGTGAGGAATTAGCTCTGTTTTAGATGAGTACACTGAGAAGTTAAGTGACTTGCCTGAAGCGTCTCATAGTGAATTATAGGTGCAGCCTAGAATTGAAGATAGGACTCCTGAATTTGAATTCTCATCTTATCCTTCGACCATTTTTTTTAAATTGCTGATAAAATGACTTAATTTATAAAGTATTGACTATGGCTCTAGAGCCCATAACATTGAATAGCGCTGAAACGTGTCTACTGATGCAAGCTTCTACCGTCACCTGATCTATTAAGGTCTTAAGTACATTGTCTATCTGAAATAGGTTATAAGCTCTGTGGAGCTGGGATTGTGTTCAGGTCTGAGCATGCTATCACCAATAAATAAGCTCTTTGTTTGTAATTCATGCCATTTTGTGTATAACCATGTACTTTGAAAGCAGCAGGGCCTGTATCGTAGTTGATCCAGCAATGATTTTGGTTTTGAGAATTGAATAATTCCACATGTGTGCTTTGTGCTTCATCCATGCCATAGAGCTAGAGGATCAGAAGATCTTGTATTGCAAAATTAACTTAACTGAGCTAACATTCTTTAAATTTGTTAGTTAGCTTTAAGAGATGGAGTGTATAAGCCCTTGAAAGGGACCTGACCAACTGGTCTGTACTTACAGCTACATTCTCTTTTTTCTTTTTCAGGAACCTGCAAGCAGCCATTGGAGCCTACTATGACTTTGAGAGTCCGAACATTAATGTGCCCTCCATGTCCTTTGTGGAAGACGTTACCATAGGAGAAGGGGAGTCCATCCCACCTGATACCCAGTTTACAAAAACATGGAGGATACAAAACACAGGTAAATGGGGTTAGATTTCTTTCCTTTTTTACTAAACTGAGATGGAAATATCATAGAAATCAAGATCTACTTGTGCAGAATGATCTTTTATTTCATAGTAGTAAAGTTATTTCATGTCAAGGTATTAATGAAGGGGGAGGTTTGAGACCCAAGGGGCAATGAAGTGCCTATATTCCATTGAAAATCAATGGTAGTTAGGTGCCTACCATCTTGTTGCCTTTGAAAATGTTCACCTTTCTGGTAGGGATGTGAAAGATTAACTGGTAAGTGTTGGAGCAGCTCTCTGCCTGCCACGGGAAGGGAGCTGCTCCAGCCCTGCTGGGCCTGCCGCGAATGGGGACACTCCAGGCTGGATAGAGCACCCCTTTAATTGGTTAAACATCACATTTAACTGCTTAACCCAGGGCTTCTCAAATTTTGTGATACCGTGACCCCCCTCTAAGTTGCTCGTGACCCCTGGGAGGTCAGGACCCACAGTTTGAGAAATGTGGGGTTAACCAGTTAAATGGGGTTTTACATCTATACTTTCTGGACAGTCACTTTTGGGTGAAATGGAAGCCTGATGTTATATTGACAGGCAGGGAGCTGTAATTTCTGTCTTATCTACATTAACTTTCCAGGGAAGCTGAGTCAGGAGACGTAATACAAAGGTCTGTATATTTGTTAGAAAGAAAAAAGCAGATGTGATGTGATATCTGCAGCCTAGCTTCTTGCTGCTGTTCCCTCAGGCTTCTTCCATGCTTACCATCCTCACTGCCTTTTTTAGGAGGGCTCTTTTATATGGCAGTAACATGACAAGGGGTAGAACAAGATGGTGTTGATATGGGTATAAAAGGACCTTACGAACTCTTTTTTTTTTTCTTTTCAGTCCCAGGTATATCTGGTCACTTGAGTAATTTCTATCCCTATAAACTGGATTGATATTTTCTGTGCCCTTCGTTAGTAATTCGTTTATAGGCTGTTTATACTTTGAGCTCTGCACAGCACCATTGTATTTATGGGGATGTTTGTTGTCCTGTTCAAACCTTCTGTTTTGACTGGTTGACATCCTGAATGTTCCAAACTCTGTGGAGGAGGAATTTGTAATGTAAATTCTCAATCTGAAAATAAAACCACGGGACCTAGAAGTGGTCCCAAGTAGTAGTTTCTGTTGAAGTTCTTTATTCTTCTTGCTCTTCTTCTGTCCCTATGCTATATACTTCACTTAGGAGGAAAGCCTTTAATTGGGATGGTAGTTGTGTTGGAACAATTCCCTAGGAACACATTTAGCCTTACTATTGTGAATGGCATGAGCCAGATGGCACACTACTGAAATCAGTAGTTTTGCTCCAATTGGAGCAGTATCAGTCCCTGCCTGGATACAATATTATTAACAATTCTGATTCAGACAGATTAATGTCTCCAGTTATGATGTCCAGTGGTCTTTTGACCAGGAGTTTCCATCCCTGTGGAATTTGCCAAATACAAATGAAATGCAATAAAAATTGCATGGAATTTCTTATTTTCAATCTTTTCCTTCGCATAAAAAAGGCTCTTCTAATCACAGTCTCTTCCAACTAGAGGATGGAAATTATGTACTTTTACAAAGGGATATTTTTCAGCAAGTAAACTCAGCCCATTTAAAATCAGAATTGTTTTATTTAAACGTCTTTAAACTCACGAGCAGCGAGTATGTTAGAACAACATTTCATTCTTTTTTGTGTGTATGTGGTCTGTATGCTCTCCATTCTGTTGTTTGTGGGGCACTTCATAGAATCAATGATAGTGTTGAGAAATCAATAGAGATGATGCAACTCGGAGAAGAAATGGTGTAAGGTCCAACTAAATTACTCACCGCAAGGCTGTGATCTTTGTAATTCTATTAAAACTGTGTGTGACTTGTGGAAGAGCATAATCTTGTGACAATTACTAGAGGAGAGGATGTGATGCAAGTTTGAGAAGACATCATTTCAGCATGAGGTGAGCCAAAACAGTCTCTTGCATGTGAGTCTGAAGTGAGGCCAGGCAAAATAAATGCTCAGCATTTATTTACTGGGATGTAATTATGGGAGGAAATGAGATGGGTCAGTTCAAAGAGAGATAATATTTTGTCCTTAAGTACTGCAATGACCAACTGTTGTATGTGTAGTTAACCGATGTATCAGAATTGAATTGCGATGCTTTTGCTGCTTCTGTGCAGAAGAATGATCGCATAACAATGACTGTGTGAGCAAAATACAGCAGTATAAAAATAAGTGATTGTATTTGCTATAGTGCTTGGAGCGCTGTATAGTAATATGCTAGTTTCCTGATGAATAAACTAGGGCAATACAACTTAGATGGGGCTACTATAAGGTGGGTGCATAACTGTCTGGATAACCGTTCTCAGAGAGTAGTTATTAATGGTTCACAGTCATGCTGGAAGGGCATAACAAATAGGGTTGCACAAGGATCTGTTTTGGGATGGGTTCTGTTCAGTATCTTCCTCAGCGGTTTAGATGATGGCATAGAGAGTACGCTTGTTAAGTTTGCAGATGATACCAAGCTGGGAGGGGTTGCAAGTGCTTTGGAGGATAGGGTCATAATTCAAAATGATCTGGATAAACTGGAGAAATGGTCTGAGGTAAATAGGATGAAGTTTAATAAAGAGAAATGCAAAGTACTCCACTCTAGGAAGGAGCAATCCATTTCACACATACAGGCGTCAGAGTATTGTGTCCAATTCTGGGCACCGCATTTCAAGGAAGATGTGGAGAAACTGGAGAAGACCAAAGAAGAGCAACAAAAATGATTAAAGGTCTAGAAAACATGAGCTATGATGGAAGACTGAAAGAATTGGGCTTGTTTAATTTAGAAAAGAGAAGACTGAGAGGGGACATGATAGCGGTTTTCAAGTACTGAAAAGAGTGTTACAAGGAGAAGGGAGAAAATTGTTCTTCTTGACCTCTGATGATAGAACAAGAAGCAATGGGTTTAAGTTGCTGCAAGGGAAGTTGAGGGTTGGACATTAACCACCCTGACTGTTAAGAAGTTTTTCCCTATACACTTGAATAAATTACCTAGGGTAGGGATGTAAGTGACTAGTCAAGTAGTCGACTATCTGATAAGCATACGTTTATTGGGTAGTTGAGTGAATACTCGCTTCCTCCTTGGCCCCCGCTGCCTCTGTATCAGAGGCAGCAAGGGGGGAAGCAGGAGGTGGTGCTGGGGAGAGCCCAGCTTAAAAACTGACTCCCCCCAGCATCGTCTTCGCAGTGCAGGGGAGACAGAGCCCAGGATCCCAGGGGTGGCGCAAGCCGGGACTATCCAGTCCCTGCTTGAGCTGCCCTGATAGCTGACTCTGCTGTGACTCTGCACTTTAAATGCAGTAAGAGCTCGGCGGGCTTTTATTACATTTAAAGTGTAGAGCCACAGCAGGAACGCTCCCCTTACCCCTTTATCGACTAATCAAATTATGGAATTTTCATTGACTACTTGATTACTCATTTAACTGATAGTTAACATCCCCTAGCCTAGGGAAGTTGTGGTCTCTCCATCACTGGATATATTTCAGAGCAGATTAGACAGACACCGATCAGGGATGATCTAGATGGTGCTTGGTCCTGCCATGAGGGCAGGGGCCTGGACTGGATCTCTTGAGGTCCCTTCCAGTTCTTGTGTTCTATGATTCTATGCTAAAAATTCTAAAACAAGCATTATTAAAAGCCCACCGTCCTAAAAACTTAGACTTTGAAACTGGCCAAGAGGGGAGGTCAAGGTAGACTCAGCAGCACTGTTGTATTGGACTTTCCTGTGTGTATTTGGTGGTTGTTTGGGTAAAATAGAAAGGTGATTGAGCACTGTGTCTTATAATTTGTAAAACCAGTTGACAAATCTATACACGTATTATATTTGACATTAATTGTCTATATATTATATACATAAGACATGCTTGACAATTAATGAGGGATAGATCCCAGTGGAGCACGTTTTTCACCCTAGCAATCCCCACAGCAAAGGCACTATAACCTTCTTATCTGTTGAGGTGGCGTTTCCTAGAAGTTCAAGTCCTGTCTTAAGTTTAAGATTGAGACTGAAAAGTGCGAAAACCCTAAATGAAATCCCCATATGTGAGACCTCTTAGTGTTGGCTGATAGACCTGTCTGTAGTAGCTAAAGCAGTGTTTCTTAAACTGTTCTGTGGTGCACTGGTGTACCATGGAGAACAACAGAGTTCAAAATGACTGCCCTTAAAGGGACAGGCGACCTTTTCCCCCTCAATAACTCCCCCCCGCCCCCAACAAAAAAATTTGGAGTTCCTCATAAAAAAAGTTGTTTGTTCCTTGGTCTTAAAAAGTTTAAGAAACTATCTAGATTTTTTTTTTAAGCTACAGTGAATTTTATATTTTGTTTAAAATTTGTTTCCTCTCCTAAAATCTTTGGGCCTTATAAGATGTGCGTTAGGAAACTGAAAGAAACAGTTTTAACATAAAATTCCTTGTTTTTTTGGCATCTTGTCAAAACCAAAATTTTGGCTTTCACCAGGCCTGAAACATGACTTGTTTTGTACATTTTGGCTGTAACAATAATTGGCTCTGTCCACAAGGGCCAGACCACACCGTTACATCTTGGTTTAGCTTCAGTCCAGGGAAACTACCGTTTTCATGGTGGTATTGCTGTTGTGCAGTTTAGACTGTCTCTCTCATTTAAAAATTATTTTAATTAAGATTTTTTTATCGAAGGACTGAAATGTTGTTCAAGATAAGATCTTGTAGGTAAATAGTGAAGTAAAGCCAAGATTCTTCTTCGAGTGGTTGCTCATGTACATTCTAATATAGGTGTGTGTGCGTAGCATGTACGTGCTGTTGGAGACTTTCCCCTCAGCAGTACCCTTAGGGCAGGGGTGTCCAAACTTTTTTCAAAGAGGGCCAGATTTGATGAAGTGAACATGCGTGAGGGCCGACCATTTTGCCTGACATTCTTTGAACCATTAAAATTAAATGCAAATTAACTATTTTATGCAAAGTTTATTGCAAACGGCATACTTTTCATTTCGTCACATGGATGACAAATCTAAACAGGTGTTAAATCACTCTGCCTTTCATATCTGAAGGCCAGATGAAAAAAAAATCCAGGAAGCTGAAATATATGTCAGGAACATTGTAAAGTACATTACATATTATTGGTAATAAAGGTTGTCTGTCAACTTTTAAGTTAAAAAAATATGAACAGGAACATAACACCAAGTATATATGTTGTGTCCAAATATATTTACAACTGATTTAGACCAACTGACATTAACTGAGATTTTACAATGTATTCATCTCAATACATATGGATTCGTTGGGGGCCATAAAAGATAGATATTGCCAAATTACCTGTGGGGCCGTATTAAACCGGAACACGGGCCGCAATTGGCCCGCGGGCCGGACTTTGGACATGCCTGCCTTAGGGCCAGCAGGAGCCCCCTGGAGTGGCGCCGATATATCAGCCCATATATATCCTTGGTGGCCCCTTCACCCACTCAGTTCCTTGAAAGTCGTTGGAACAACCCTCAGCTCGTCTTCGAGTCATTCTCTTCACAGTTCTTCTCCATTGTTAGCTGTCTTCTGTTAAGTACCTGTTAATTTAGTTAGACTTTTCTTTTTACCCTGCTGCAGCATGCTGTGTGCCTGTGGCAGGGCATGCCCGGCCCACAAGGCTTTAAGCCCTGCAAGAAGTGCAACAAGTCTATGCTGTGTGGTGACTGTCACTCGTGTTTGAAGTACCTGGGAGAATCGCACATTAGAGACGCGCGCAAGATTTGTAAGGTGTTTAAGCCTAGGACCAAACGAGAGTGAGAGTCATGGCTCAAGGTGCTCCTGATGGAAGCGGCACTTTGGCTGGCTCAGGCACCGTTACCTGGTGTGCCGACGTAGTCGGGGTTCCCCTGACACTGCACCCACCGTAGCAGCAAGAACAGACTCCGCCAGCTGGTAGAATAGAGGGTGTTTATTGCTTTCCCAGGATACAGCATAGACATGATGTGTTTACAGGAGTCTGGGCCAGGATATCTCAGACCCCTTGAGATGGGGTCCCTGGGCCCCTAGATTCCAGCCCTCTCCTTAGACTGGTTCCTTCATGATTCCAGCCCAAGACTGCCACTGCCCCTTCACCCGAAACCTGGTGTTGGTCTCCACCTCTCTGCCTTTATCTCTCTCCCTGGGAGGCTGAGCCTAGGTGTCTGGGTTAATACACATTTGGATGAGTCAGTGAGAATCTCACATCACAGCACAGGGGGACCCCAGGTTACAGAGCAGACAGCCCCCCCACGCCACAACTGGACTCGGCACCAAGTATCAACAGTACACTGGCCTTGGTGCGTGACAGCTCCGCACACCATGCCTCCCTAGTACCGCACAGGGCCAGACGTCGCTCCCAGTCGCTGGTACGGATATGGAAGAGGAGTCCTAATAGGGATTGATCCCCACCCAGGTATGCATTCTCTGTGCGCTCTACAGTGGGGCATCCAGCTCCAGTCAGTCCAGAGCCTGGGCCTTCTAGATGGGCCTTCTACTTTTTCCACCGGAGGGATGTGAGTCCTTCAGAGGATCTCCTGGACCTGTCCACCCTGGAGGCTTTGGTGGTAGCAAGGGTGCTTATATACTTCTCCCTCCCCTCCACCCTCTCCGGCACCCTCAAGACAGCATGGGGGTGCCCGGTACTGCTCCCCTCCTAGGGTGCCTGGAGAAACCGTACATGATGTGTGGCAGAGCCATGTGGCACATGCAACACCTCCCTTGGCACTGTCTGTCACACCGGTGCCGTTGGCACCGGTTCCAGCACAGGATGCGATGCTGATAACCTGCTCGGCACCATGGCACCTACCGTCAGGGACCCTGTCTTGGCCATGCCTCCTCCTCTACCTCGGCACCATGGCAAACTGGAAGTCATGTTTCAGCACGACGCAGGACAGTCAACACCGGCCCTTGGCACTGCCTTAGACCGCCTCTGAGTACTCCTCTGACTCCGACGTGGAGTCTGCATGGTCTTCACCGGGCTCTTGGTCCCGTTCACGGCACCGTTCCCGGCACTGTACTTCTCCACATCGGTACCAACAACAGTGGGCTCAGCCAATCCCCATACCGATGGTCCAGCAGACATGGCCACCCCAGTCACCTTTTTGGACCCCCTGGGCCTATCATCAGGGCCAGGGTGCGAACCCTTCTAGACTGGCTTGTGTCACGTCAGGTCCACGAGTCCCTCCATTGGCGACTCCTTTGGTCCGGTCCCCCACTTCGGCCCACTCACTACCTCAGGGCCAGTCATCCCCAGGCTCAGGGGAGAGCACGGCTCTGGTGAGCCAACCTCTCTCTCCGTGGCTACGTTGGACAATCCAGGCCATACAGAGACCCCCCCACCCCCTCCCGCCGAGCAAAGGGGTCATAGTCCTCCTCCCCGGATGAGGCTCTGGCTGACTCTGCACCCTCCATGGATGCCAGGGCCCAACAAGACCACCTGGCCCAAAGTCTGGAAGTCCAGGTGGACAAGGTCTCTGAGGTCTCAACATCTTGCACGCAGACACTCCCTCCAGAGTGGCGTTGCCAATCAACAAGACGGTAGCCAAGATCTCGGCAGCCTTGTGGCAAACTCCAGCGTCCATCTCGCCCACCGATAAACGTGTGGAACAGAGGTGTTTTGTCCCTCAGGAGGGTAATGAACACCTCTTCTCCTATCCTCCCCCGGTGTTCGTTAGGCAGTCAACCAGAGGGAGAGGCAGGGACAGCCTGCGGCCACCCCTAAGAACAGGGAAGCTAAAAAGACCGACTTACTGGACAGAAAAGTCTACGCATCTGGGGGGCATCCAATACCGAATTGCCAACTAACAAGTTTTTCTGTCCAGATACGCCTACAACACCTGGGCATCAATGGACAAGTTTACAGTCTTGCTCCCCAGAGACTCCTGTGCGGAGTATAAGGCCCTTAAGGAGGAGGGGAGAGTACTTTCTCGAATGGCACTACAAGCAGCACTTGATGTGGCTGTTGTGGCTTCTCGAGTCATGGCCACCAGAGTGGTCCTGCATTCGTAGCTCCAGGGCTCCGGAGTGCTGCCGGAAGTCCAAAACACCTTGCAGGACCTCCCTTTCGAAGGCACATCGCTCTTCTCCGAGCAAACTGGCCAGCAGCTCCATGGCCTGAAGGACACGAGAGCCACATTAAAGTCCTTGGGCCTTCACACACCTGCCACCCAGATGCGTTCATATGCTAATAGGAATGCCCCTAGAATGCCTCCACAGGGCCCACGCCCCGATTTTACCCATTGTAGGGGGCAGGGGTAATAATGGCAGGAACAATAGGTGCCGCCCTCGCACAGCCCCAGATTCTAACCAGGGGCCCCCTCAATAACCCCACCAGGTCCCAACAAAGGTTTTGACGGGATAGCCTTATATCTTCCAGGCTCACAGAACGTCCTAGCGGACAGATTGAACAGATCGTTTGCGAGCTATGAGTGGTCCCTGTGTTGGGACGTTGCCCAATCCATCTTGCGCTTGTCGGGGTTTTCTCATCTGGATCTGTTCACCACAAGGCAGAGCATGAAGTGCCCTCACTACTACTCCTTCATGGGGCAGGGACAGGAGTCCCTAGGGGACGCTCTCCTTCTCCACTGGCCACAAGGCCTGCTGTACGGCTTCCTGCCCTTCCTACTAGTTCACAGGGTCTTGTTGAAAGTGCAACAGTTCAGTGCGTCATTAATTCTAATCACCCCAGCGTGGCCCAGACAGCATTGGTTTTCGACCCTCCTCAACCTTCATGCGAGAGGCCTGTAACCCTCCCACTGGTCCAGAACCTGATATCCCAGGACTTGGGCAGGCTTCACCATTCAGACCTACAGTCCCTCCACTTGACAGCTCCATGGTTAACGGAAGAGGAGCTCCAGTGCTCTCAACGAGTCCAAGAAGCCCTTCTGGGTAGCAGAAAACCTTCCACTAGAACTACGTACCTCGCTAAGTGGAAGCGGTTTTGCTGTTGGGCTTCTCAGAAGGGGGTACAGCCAAGTTAGGCACCAATCCCTTTGATCCTGGATTACCTGTTGGACCTCAAGCTCCAGCATCTCTCTTCCTCTTCTATTAAGGTCCACCTAGCGGTCATTTTGGCCTTCCACCCAGGGAAAGGGGGGGAAATGCTATTTGCCAACCCTATGGTCAACAGGTTCCTAAAAGGAATGGACAGACTCCATCTGTATGTCCGGCAATCCGTTCCCCAGTGGGAACTAAATCTGGTACTATCCAAACTTATAGGGCCCCCGTTCGAACCACTAGCCACATGCTCCCTCCTTCGCCTATCATATAAGGTGTCCCTCCTAGGTAGGAGCAATCACACCCGTGAGGTGGCTGTCTGAGCTTAGGGCATTGACGTCAGATCCCCCCAACACAGTATTTTTTTAAAGACAAGGTCCGGCTCCGCCCTTACCTAGCCTTTTTGCCGATGATAGTTTCTGCATTTCACCCTTCCCAGGATATTTTTCTACCAGTTTTTTACCCCAAACCACATGCATTGGAGAGAGAGCAAGCTTTACACATGTTAGACGTCCGTAGGGTGCTAGCCTTTTATTTAGACAGGACTAAACCGTTCCGAAAATCACTACAACTTTTCGTAGCCAATGTGGATCACATGAGAAGCCAACCTGTATCCACTCAGCAGATGGCCTCATGGATAACTGCCTGTGTCAGGGAGTGCTACTCTCTAGCGGGCATTTCAGCCCCAACACTTAGAGCACACTCCACGAGAGCTATGGCAGCTTCCACTGCTTTCGCAGCACAGGTTTCCATCCTGGATATCTGTAGGGCTACCACATGGTCCTCGGTCCACACGTTTGCCAACCATTCTGTGCTGTCCCATCAGGCCAGAGAGGAGAATGCCCTATGTAGGGCGGTCCTTAACTCCTCCGTGGTTTCGACTTCCAGCCTTCCGCCTAGTTAGGTTCTGCTTTAGTCACCTATATTGGAATGCACATGAGCAATCACTCGAAGAAGAAAGAACGGTTACTTACCTCGTAACTGTGATTCTTCGAGATGTGTTGCTCATGTCCATTCCAAATCACCGCCCTTTATCCAGAATATGCTGGTAAGAAGGAACAGAGTGGGTGAGGGGGCCAACAGGGGTATATATGGGCTGATATATCTGCGCCCACTCCAGGGGTCTCCCTGCTGCCCCAAAGGGTACTGCTGAGGGAAAAGTCTCTGACGGCGCGTGTACGCTGCGCACGCACACACCTATATTGGAATGGACATGAGCAACACATCTCGAAGAATCACAGTTACGAGGTAAGTAACCGTTCTTTCTTAATGATCCTGCAGCAACTCTTGATTAAATGACTTCAGTTTTAAAAGATGAAAAAAATAGTGAAGCATTGCTTTGAGGGATTAGATGTAGAAGAGCTGCATTCTGTCTGGTGCAGAAAGTAGAGCTATTGTGTACTCATTGAGTTGAACCAGCTCTCTTAGAATTCTGTAAGCAAGTAGTGCTGTTTGAGTAAGCTGCTTTCAGGCAGGCCTTTTTGCCTGTTGTCAAAGACTAAGGTCCAGCCCTTCTGCACTGCGATAGTCTTTCTGCAGGCTAACCAGTCACCAGGCTTCAGCAAACTTATTTCCATCTCCCAGTCTACCCCTAGCTGCTGTGAGCACCTTTGGGTAGTCACTGCAATATATCCTCTCCCAAGAAATTCATGTACTGAAATAGCATGGCGTAATAATCATTTTGTGTTGATGGCTCTTATCAGCTGTAGCACTCTAAGCGCTGGGCAAGTATAAAGCCATTAAAACTGATAAAAATCACATTATTTAAACCAAAAACATGTTGCCAGGCTGCAAACCCTTTCACACAAAAGTCTTTATGCTCTGAAACTCCCACGCATCACCGTCTTAAGGCCAGCTAACCACTCCGATCTTCCTTTTCAAATAGTCCTCTACCGTCATGTTATTTCTAACTAACTTTGGGTCCAAAGATAGCTGCTGTGATCTCATTCCAACTGTGTCTCACTGAAACTTCCTCAGTTGATAGTTTTCCCTCTAGGTTCAACACCTACAGATGATTCATTGCCCAGCCCTTGTTACAGTACCTCCAGAAAAATATATTCTTCCATAAAGTCAGGTATCTCAAGAAATGATCCTACAAGATGATGATTGGGCACTAATACCTATCCAGAGTTGCCATCTCAGCGTGGGCTTGCAATGATCAGGGCTTACCAAGCAGTGGCGAGCCCCGCTTGCCCGCCACGCGCTATCGTGCGCTGTGCATGCGCTGACTGCGCTGCGTGGCTGTGCCGGGCTAAAATCTACTCGCCGTGGGCGAGTAGATTACATTAATTGTTGAGCCCCGGCAGTGATCATATACTGGATGATTTACCCGGCATTGCTTGGGTCCTGAACTCAGTGTTTGTTTTTTGAAAAATAAAATGGGGCTGGAGATGAGGCAGGCTACCCTGGAGAGAGAGGACTACCACAGCCCCCCCTCAGCACAGCAGCTTGTGGCAATCTAAACTAGGGAAGTTAAATCCTGGTTTATTCAGTTAACTGGTTAAATCTTATGTTCAACCCTTTAAATGAGGGTGGGCAGGGTGGAGCCATGGGCGGGGACTGCTCTAGCTGGGCTGCAGTGCACCAGGCTGAGCTTGCCACAGGTGGGGGCTACTTTGTCCAGGATGGAGTGCCCCCTCCTGTGGCGGGCCCCTCTGGGCTGCTTCAGTTCCTGCTGGTTAACTGAACCAGTAAGCATTACCCAGCAGTTAACCATTCACATCTCTCATCTAAACTTGGAATACACTGTAAGAGTAGTTCAACCACACCATCTTGGAGATGAAAGGGCGTCACTACAGGAAGGAGAAAAAAAACTGTATATCGGGGCTGCAGGTTGCCCACCACTGATACAAAGGATGTTATTTCTAGTTTGTAAGATTATAAACCGGGAGCACAAAACTGTTAGCTATTTGCAAGACTGCCAACAAACTGAAAAAGAAACCTGACACACTTGAGAGGAAAAGATCTTGTGTTGACTATTAACATATTTTCAGTTATGTGATGGTGGCTTAGGGGGATGAACTGTAAAATGAAGATGGAAAAAACTAGGTGGACATCTTTATTGCATGCTACATGTTTGCCCAACATGGCTAAAGTGCAGCTGAACATGTCATCAAAGGTCGCACACTCAGATATGTTGATTAGTGTTGGCCTTCGTTAAACTACAACTCTGAATTTCCCAATTTTAAAGCACTTGTGCATATGCTACTGGTCTTTCCTTTCAGTTGGTCACATATTGAAACAGTTATGTTTGTATGAAAATCTTTGCTGTTATGGCTAGCTGTTGTGTGAGAAATAGAAAACTTGACTAGCCTGGAATCCTTTTGACTGTTCAACAAGGCAGTGTGACTATTTTAATAAAAGTTTATCTGCTTGTGCAGGAATGTGCCAAAAAGAAGCAGGACAAAGTTGCTACATTTGCGTTGTCACTGACATTTCAATGCCTTTTTCTGTTCAATCAGGGACAGAGGCATGGCCCCCAGGGGTTTGTCTTAAGTACGTTGGGGGAGACCAGTTTGGCCATGTAAACATGGTGATGGTTCGATCGCTAGAGCCCCAGGAGATTGCAGATGTCAGCGTTCAGATGTGCAGCCCTAGCACAGCGGGAATGTATCAGGGACAGTGGCGCATGTGCACTGCTACAGGACTCTACTATGGAGGTAAGTTTTTCCTCTTTTTGCAGTTATCCCTTAGCACTCAAGGTAAGAGCCTTCATCTTTGTATTGTTGTTGGTCCAATGCTGGCTGGCTTCCCAGTCAACCTCCTATTATTTAAATGATAATCTAGTGGGCTACGTCTAGACTGGCCACATAAGACGGAATAGGCATGCAAAGCAGGCGAGTCAGAATAGGGAAATCCGCGGGGGATTTAAATAAACATGGCCGCCGCTTTTTTCCCGGCTTGGGGAAAAGCCAGAAAAGAGCATCTAGACTGGCGCGATCCTCCGGAATAAAGCCCTTTTCCAGAGGATCTCTTATTCCTACTTGAAGCCTGGCTAACTAACCCACAATTGGGGCCAACCCCCCATCTGGCTGCAGCATCATAACACTCTTGCACCCCCCAGAACCCAAATCTGAGCTTATCGTACACTGGAATCCCCTGTCCTTAGCCTCTTACATCCCCAAACTTCTGTACCCCCACATCTTCAGTCTTCTGCCACAACACTTCTGCACCATTCACACACCACAAATGTGTCCAGAGCCCATCATACTCCCAGCGTCCCTGCCCTGAGCCCTTCACATACCCAACCCAAACTCCTGCACCCTCACATCCACGTGCCTGTGGCTTGCTCAGCACCACAACCCTCTGCCTGACGGCAGCACTCTCCAGCCTTGAGCCCTCATCCTGAGCCAGCATTCCCTTCTTCACATGCTCCTGCATCCAAATTCCCTCCCAGAGGTTGCACTTCTCACCCCTTTTCATACCCAGATCATTCATTCCCACCCCAGAGCCCACACATCCTCTGTCTACCCAGTGAGGGTACGGCTAGACTACTAGAGGTTTTTTCCAGGATACCGGAGAGATCCTGGAAAAATTCTTCCGCATCCAGGGACGCCTTTGTTCTTCCGCATTTTTTTAGCGGAAGAGCAAACATCCTCTTTTGGCAACCCCTGTATACCTCGTTCCACGAGGAATAAGGGGGCTTCCGAAAGAAGGGGTAAACAGGCGATATGTTGGGAAAACCTCTTCCTACAGAAGAATCGAAAAACATGGCAGTGTAGCCGTACCCTCATGAGTGTATAAGGGCTGGGGATAGCAAGTGATGGAGAGGAGGAGAACAGAGAGGGTGAGGCTTCAAGGAAGAGGTGGGGTCTTGGGTCAGTAGACCTTGGCTTGTCCTGACTTTTAAAAAGTGATCTTGGGCATAAAAAGTTTGGAGACCACTGATGGTTCTTCCCTTTGAGGCCAGTGCAAGACTGTTCTCTGTACTTCAGGTTTTTTCCCTGTTCATTTTTAAGAGTGGAACAAAAGAGTGCTCACGGAAGACTGTTTTATAATCTAATTGTCCATATCAGGCGTGCTTTTTTTTCTCTCAAGGGAAGGATGTTCAGTGCTTAGCTCTTCTGAAAATTGTGCAGTTTAGTTAGGCACCTGAGTTTGGACTTGAAAGTCTAAAGGTTGATCTAAACTAGGAAGTTGTGCTGCTTTTCCAATACTGGTATAATTTAAAGCTTCTTAAATCCTGCCATCCCTCCCCAGTTTAGTTGCAGGTACATTAGCTCAAAAATGTTTTATTCTGCATAATTATTCCCATATAGCAATAGCTATAACTTCACAGATTTAAGGCTTGTCTACATTTCACTTGCACTGTTTAAAACTTAAGATGGTAAAAATAAATATATTGAAGGAAAAAAATCACACACTGAATGAAAATAGTTTGGATAGTAACACTTAAATGTAAACCACCCTAATTCCATGCACTGAGTTTGGAGAACATGGCCTGTATTTGGAAATACCAGGCCCTTTTTAAATAATAAATAACCCACTGACTTCTGTACTACATTCCTTTGTGATTTGTGCTAAACATTCACTGGTACTAACAGATAGTGAGAACATACTTAACAGGTGTCTCTTGATTTTTTTTTTTATGGCAATTAGTGTACCCTGACTGCATGGGGGGAAATATATTAACACCAGAAAACAAAATAATTATCCTCTTCAAAAGTACATATTAGCAACAGATCAAAGCTTTCTTTGGAGGGGATGTAATTGATACCTGAAATGAGAGGAAAGCTTTCTCCTGTTTTTATTTCTGTTTAGGAGATCTGCATAACTGCAATTGTCTTCTGTAGTTGCACTGCTGTGTAAGGGTATACGATTCTTATTTTTAAAGGTCACTAAGGGGCTGAGCCCCTGCTCACTATACTCGCCAACCCCCCTCTCTGGGGATAGGTGTCTGGCCAGGGGGAGAGTGCAGGATGACTGGCCAGGGGAGGGGGCAGGAGCAGGTCGACGGTGTGGCGCTTTAGTGGATGGGATCTGTGAGGGTGCAGGGTCTTGGTGGAGGGGATGTGTGAGGGGGGCTAGATGTGTGGGGGTCTCGGCCAAGAGGGGGTGTGAGGAGGCGGGGGTACAGGAAGGGAAATGGAGGATGCTGCATGGCTCCCGGCTCCCCCCCCCCCTCCCGCTGCTCCTGCCCTCCCAGAGTATCAGGGAGGAGTGTGTGGTTCCTGCCTGCTTCTGCCTCCTCCCCGCCCCCCCGAGCACCAGGAAGGGGTGAGGCTGCATGACTCCTGCCCCCATGAGCACAGCGGAGGGGGAGGAAGAGAGGATGACGGCAGCTGAAGGTGGAGGGACTGCGGGACACAGAGTGATGTGATGATATCACTCTCATCCTCCAGGAGCATTTTTTTATATAAAGAGAGAGTGATTAGAACTAAAGTGTAGGGTAAAGGTTACAAGTTTTCTTGATTTACTTTCCTTGTGTGTAGCTTTCTCTGATATTTACATTCTTCAGTTAGGATATGTCTAGACTGCAGGCTTCTTTCGCAAGAAGCTTTTTTTCGGAAGAGATCTTCCGAAAAAACTTCTTGTGAAAGAGAGCATCCACACACACAAGTGCATTGAAAAAGTGATCTGCTTTTTCGAAAGAGTGCGTCCAGACTCAGTGGACGCTCTCTCACATATAAGCAGTGATTGCAATGGATGGAATGGCCACCAGGGCACCTGTGCTTTTTCCTCTTTTCTTTTCTTCCGAAAACTCCCTCCCTCTCCAGCCACACACGCCTGTTTGCAAAAGAGCTCTTTCACAAAAAGGCTTCTTCCTTGTAGAATGAGGATTGCCAATGCTGGAAAAACCCCTCTGTTCTTTCAGTTTTTCTTGTAGAAGAACACAATTGTAGTGTGGATGTTCTTCAAGTTTTGTCGGAAAAACAGCTGTTACCCTGAGAAACATAGAGTGATAGCCTGCTTCAGAGGAAGGACCCGTCCCCATAATTCATAGCCAATGATATACACAGTGTGTGGAATTGTTGCCTGATTTCTCTGCATATTTAGATGGTGCTCTGAAGCATGATTTGATTTTCCCTTTTTTTTTGTTGGCATAGCTACAGATGATGATGGTCGTAAAATTATTAATGCTTGGAATGTGGGAGTAATTTTATTTGTACAGTAGAAGCATTCTTTTGTCTTTGTTTCTCCAAGTGCAGGTCATCTAGAGAGGAAATTTGCTTTCCTTTGGTGATCTCTACATTTGCTGTATTTTTAGATTTCTAGTCATGTATCAGTTTCTTCCCTGTTAGAAAAAAAAAATCTAACTATATGGTGCTTTAATTCCTTTTTTTTAATGATGGAAATGGAGCTAGCTTTTACTAGTCAGTATCCTTCCATATGTGCAGTATACTGTACCTAATTTTAACTAACTCTGAATGTGTGTATTGGGAGGAGAATATTGCCATCCCCCATTTTTTCCTTTCCTCCCTAGACCGGTCCTGTTAACCTTCTTGAAAGAGGAAAGATGGTTTGAAAGTGGCATCCTCTGGAGTACAGTGGAGCATTAATCAAAGGTGTTTTTTTGAAAATAACACAAAGTACTTCTTTTGGGGACTAAATGTGCCACCTGCACATTTCTCCCAGCCCCTCAGGATCTAGGGAGCTGCATATTTGAATTCACACTGAGTCTCAGAATTATTTTTGCTAGCTAAGTTGCAAGTCTCACACCTGAAACTCTTAACTTAGAATTAAAATATATTCATGCTAATACTAGGGATGTGAACGAGTAGCTTTAGTGGGTAATGCTTACTGGTAATCGGTTAACCAGTGTCCCCAGGCAGCCTCCCCCAGTGCCCACCAAGCTGACAGGTAGGGATGTTAAAGATTAACCAGTAAACATATGTCTTAACATACAACTAGTTATCGGAGGGCTCTCCTCTCCCCCCGGCCCGGCCACCACGAACCTGACCACGATAGACTGCCTGGCAGGACTAGTGGCTGGAGAGAAAACGCTGCTTCTCTCTTCACATACATGCTGGGTCCTGAGTTCATGATTCTGTGCAATTGCTAATGAAATTAAAAAGGCACAATAAAGGAACTGTTGGGTTAGGGAGCATTTATTGCATTAGTGGTTTCAGGTCAAATGGCTAAACAGTGGGCTTGCCAGGTGGGTAAAGAAAAATTGTTTTTGGCTACTTTTCATATAGTTAAAAAACAATCTACATATTCTGTTAGTCTCTAAGGTGCTGCTAGACTATTCTTTAAGTTTTTCCAGTTAGACTAACTCGGCTACCCCTCTACAACTTTTTTTCATATAATTGTCCGTCTGTACAGATGTTCCACTAATGATGGTGGCATGTCAGAAATTTTCAAGTCCAAATTTTGCAGTTCTTTTCAAATAAGGAAAGGGGGAAAGCCCTTAAAATTGGGTTAATCATTTTGGCTTTTCCTGAAATGGCATGCCCTCTCTTGCTGGGGTAAGACTGGAGGAGTTGCCTGAGATGAACAGCAGATGGCACCACTTCACTGCTTGTGAGACCTGTTAGTGGAAAACTATTTACTGTGTTTGTGCAACTAAGCCAAAAGAATTCTCTGTAAATGTAATTGGATTTAGTCTAATTTCTTATGTCTTTTCAGTGTTCTAATTGAGGTTTCATAAGGGATTTAAACCTTGATAGTATGTTGATCGTTGACGTGTTCATATACAAACTAAGATGGCTTTGAAAAAGCAATATTGGGAGGAGAAAAGGTGCTAGTGAATTCCCCGAGGCTGGCTTGGTAAAGTAAAGGCAGCTAAACCCCGTCAAACTAAGCATTGTGGCCAAATGAGAAGAGACACGCTGTGAGTTCAGCTGTTTGAGAAGCACTGGTAGTCAAACTAAACTGCAAAGGACCCTGCTGCCCTCTTTTCCCCAGCCTGCCTGCCACTGGCAACATGTTGCAAGCAGTTGGGCTGCTTGCAGATTTACTTAATCTGGCAGACAACCAGCAGCTGATTAGAGACAAGGTGGGTAAGGTAATATCTTTTATTGGACCTGAGAGAGCAAAGCTTTCAAGCCACACAGAGCTCTTCTGCAGGTCTGGGAAAGGTCCTCTAAGTGTCACATTCTAAGGCAGGGTTGCCCAACAGACAGCTCACAGACCCACCAAAGCATTTTGTAAGGCCCATAGCCTGCTTCAATGCAATATATAGACCAGTGGACTGCCAAGCTGCCGGATCTGGGTACAGAAGAGCCAGCTGCTTCAGAGCAGTCCCACGTCTGCTCCCTGTAGCTCTCTGCTCAGGGTGCTGGGTGTGGGGAGAGGTGAAGGGGAAGGCCTTACGCGCTGCCACCACCTCCCAGCAAAATCTCTCAGCTCCCATTGGCCAGAATGATGCTGCTAGGCTTATGTGGTGCTTGTAAAACACTGTAAAATGTATTGTTAAAAATTCTGTCAGGTAAAAATACTATTCTGGTATTATAGGGGCAGGAGTGATCGCCTTGTTGTTCTGTGAATACATCTAACCCAAACCTAAGTGACCTTCCCTTTTCACAGATGTCATCTGGGTTATCCTCAGCGTGGAGGTTGGAGGACTATTAGGAGTAACGCAGCAGCTGTCGTCCTTTGAAACGGAATTCAACACACAACCACATCGCAAGGTAGAAGGAAACTTTAACCCCTTCGCCTCTCCGCAGAAGAACAGGCAACCAGATGAAAACAACCTAAAAGACCCTGGGGGTTCTGAGCTAGGCACAATCAGCAAAAACACGTGGGGGCCTGCTCCTGACCAAATTGAACAAGATCAGACTGGACTGTCACAAAACTCTGTAAATCTCTCCCCCAGCAGTCACTCAAACAACTTGTCGGTAGTGACGTACAGTAAGGTAGGTGCCCTGGGAGATCAGGAGAATGGGTAGGTGACGAGACCATGATGTGTATTGTGATAGTCCTGCTTCATTACAAACTGTGAAGCCCTGCCTTCCACCTCCGTCTGACCTGCTAAGGAAGGGTTTGACTATAAGACCGTCTAACTCTGCCAGCTCCTCACCTTATATTAAACACGAAATAAAACACCCTTTTCATCCAATAGATTCTACTAGGTCCACATTTTAAAAATCCTTCTTGATGTCCTCATCTTGACTGGGTGCTGTGTAACTGATAGTTGTTGAAGTCCTCTCCAACTTCCAATATGTTTTGAAGAAAAAAGTCACAATATCTCCAAACTCAAATCTAGGTGATTTCAACATCCCTCCTCCCCTGGCACATCTTGGGATTCAACCAAAGAAAATAAATGTATATATTTTTTTCCTGCACCAAGGAGCAGATAGGGGGTACCCTGCTCAACAGCTTGTTTTCAGGAGCCACAGTTGAGGAATAGTCAGTCCTAGGACCATTCTTGTTTCTGTGATTTTTTTTTTCTTGTCTCTATAATCATGTTTTAAAATTTCCCTCAGAAGCTTGCTTGATGGATGTTATACAAATAAGCTTGCGTGATATTTTAACTTTTTTAAGATGTGTGCGTGTACAAATTTATGAAAATGAATTTCAGGGTTTATTTACACTTCAGAATCCTATTGTTGAAAGAAGCATGTCTAGGTGTGTATGTCCAAAATAGTTGATTTAAAAGCCTTTAAATATGCTTTACTGTAATTTGAACAGTCTATATAGGAAAAGAACACTCAGTTGCTATTTACATTAATAAAGTCCTAATGTTAGGAACTACTGTGCTGTAGATGAACTTGTTAAACTGCTTGCAGTGTACAAATGAATCCATTCCAAAGTACCACACATTGTACTGAGGTTACATCATTTTGTCCTAACTTTTAGAGCAGATAACAAAATAGGAACTGCAACTGTACAGCAAACTATCAATTGCCTTCTTCATATTAGACACCTCAGACTGTCAGCTGTGTGAGACTTACTGGGTCATGCTTCAAGAGGGGACTCTCAACAACCCTTTAAGGCTAGCGCTTCACTGTTCAGTGAATTGAAAATTACAGCCTTGTACCTTTAGATTGCCAGCCTCAATCATTAGTGATCTGAAGCTCTTACCATATGGTGATTGCTTTCTGTGTTCTGGATCAGGCCATGGTGGATAGTGGCCTAACCATAATCACTGCTCAATCCCTATGGAGGGGCCAAGAGCTAATGTACCTGTTGGCTGACGTCTGGTTCTCCCCGAAAGTGATCCCTCTGTAACAAGGTTGAGGCACATTGGTGGGATAATGTGCAGGAAGTTATCCTATTGTCTGTGAGATGTGTATATTCTGTACCTAAAGGGCTACTACGATTCCAGGACTGGTAGAGGGTACCTTGCAAGAATGTTTAATACATGAAAAGAACTGAAATAAAAACTTAATTTAGCTGAGATACTGGACTAATCTACTAGTTTTTTACAGCTACAGATGGAATCAAATCTGTCTTATGTCACCCATGAAAACTTGGTTGTCCCAGTCTTAGCATATGTCAACACTTGCTGGTGAAGGCGGGCATAGCAATGCTCATTTTAATCTAACTACCATGAGTAACAGCTGAGTACATGTGGTGTCATGGACTTAGTCGTGGATTAGCAACCAGAGTACAAGTCCTGCAGAGTCCCTGGCTTGTCCTTGTCATGACAGGTATGTTGTTGTTGTTACCCATGCTAATTAGATTAAAGCTAGGTAGACATACTTGTCCAGCTACGTTATGTCTTCACTTTCAATGTAGACAGACCCTTAGGAGTACATTTTCAGCTAATCTTGGGGATTTGGGGCTTGCCCATTTTGATTGAAGAATTTGGTTGTTACTTATGTCTACTTCATTGGTACCTGCAGTTGGGTAGGCACGTAACTACTAAGATTTGCACCTAAGTATAGCACTACTGCATCATTAAGAGTAGCCAAGACTAGAAAAATGTCAAATTTTAAGATTTAAATTACTGTGGTGGTGTCTTTGTTAGATACCCAGGACTGAAATACTTGTTATGTTGGGATAAATGTGGTATGGCCATTTATGGATAATTTCTTTCGTATATTGCCTGACTGTCTGGAACGCAATACAAAGGCTAATGACAGCTACCATGATACAGAGATAGAAACAGACAGGAGTACACCTTGACTACGCAGAGCTAAAGGAAGAAGTGGCTAATTCCATGGGCAAGGATTATATCCTTCTCAACAATCTGGACAGTATGTGATTTGGAACATGATCTATTTTGATATGGGACAGCCCAGTTTAGTTCCATGATGCAGATGTAGGGTGGTAACTTGTGTTCTAGTGATTCTTTATTCTGACTGATGAGTTTAGCTTATCCATTGCTTCTAACTAGTTGTCATGCCAGCACAAAAGATCCCTTCATCTGCTTTGAACTGAAAGATAACTTTAATAATAGTTCAGTGGGGTAGTCTACAACTTCTTTTCCCAACACAAAAGAAGACCACAGCCCTACTAATTTGGACTTTTTTGCAGTGCTTGTGCACAAAGCTTGCAGTTCTGTTTCAGGCTGCTAAGAGACTCCCACTGTCTTTTTGACAGAAGCTGATGTGGCCTGGGCCTCTGTTACAGGTTGAACCTCTCTAGTCCAACACACTTCGGTCTGGCAACATCCAATGGTCCGGGGGCATGGATATCCACTTATCATGGGTGTGGCTAAGTTTCCCATGGCCCCAGAAAGTATCACAGCCACCAGTCCGGTCTCTGTGTTCTGTGCTGTTATTTGCCCATACTGGGCTCTTTGAAGACATTTAAGCAGTAGAAGTGTTGGTAATGCTGCTAGACAATATTGACCTCCCATAGTTTGGCAAATTCTCTGGTTCAGCACTGGTTGAGTCCCGAGGGTGCTGAACTAGAGAGTTTCTACTGTACTTTGATTACCTCCTGCTTAGAATACAGGGCCCTGGAAGAGTTTCTCTATTATTGATCACACACTCTTCTGTCCATGGTAACTTAGTAGCTAAACACTGTCTCAGCACTTTACAAAGTGATTTTCCAGTAGGCAGCTTTGTCAATTGCATGAATCTCTTGGGCATACAAGCATATATTGGCAAAGTATTTTGAAAAGGAAGCAACAGTGACAGTCCGTTGCGCATTGAAAGGGCTCACAAAGCTGGTAGGAAGCTCCTGGCAGAATCGGTTGCCCATTGACAGCATTTTGGAAATGCAGGGAGAGTATTTGTCACATCCAGAAAGTATTATTGGGTAGGCAGAACAAAATAAGACAGCTTCTCACACGTTACCTTGTGAAAGCTGGATGGATATGTGGTTTGTCACCATGAGAAATTGAACACCTAAATTGCATGGCAGTTTTTTCTAGGAAGGGACACTACATTGACAATCAAAAGCTCTGAGACTCTGGGATGTGCCAAGTGAGAAGCAGTAAGAGAGAATGACCAGTCCTTTTCATCTCATATCCTTGAAGTTCCTACCTCTGTTTGAGAACTTCCCATGGTGGCCAAGATGGTATATGCTGACCTGCTTTGCTAGAAGTCATAAATCTGGCATGTTACTTTTGTTTGAAATACACTGAGCTGACTGTCAGCTTAACAGTAACTTGCTTATCCTAAGTGAATGGTCTGATCAAATATTAGTGAAAAGTACAAACTAGTTTTAACCTTTCGGTTTCAGAATTCCTGCAAATAAGGTGGTGCCAGATACTGACTCCTGTTGTTGCAAGGCTGATGTTTCTCTTCCCAGACCAATATCTCACTGCCAGAAGGATTCCAGTTTTCAAAAAATCATCTTCAAAAATCAGACCTATCAAACATAAGCTAAACTCTTCCTCTGTTTCCTTTTCCATTCCACTGTTCAGGTTGGGACTAATCTGGTGTAAGATCCGGTTGAAGATCTAAAAGCCCTGACTGGGGAGTAGCTGCTATACCATGTTGTGGTCCTAAATAGGGTAATTGTGGAAATAAAAAACAAAACACAAAAACTGTAGCAGTTTTGTTATCACTGCCATACTGTCAATCGATTTAAGAGATCTCATCGGTGCTTTTGGAATGGGTGGAGAATTTGGTGTGTAGGGATTCATTCACTTATCTAGGTGTCTTGTGTCCTGCACTGTTATCTATGGCTTAGTAAAATAGGTAACTGGTTTCCTCCAAAGCCAAGGCTATTCTGAAGACCATTGAATGCCCGTGGCTGTTAAGCTAAGCATTTTGCCTTGGGAAGCTGCTTTATCTCTTCTTCCTTAAGGAAAAAGGAGTTCAGAACTGGGTTTCCGTTCCCCAAAATCATCAGAAAGCTTCTCCATGAGGTGTCTCGGGGTTCTCATGAGAACAACTCCTCTCAGGTAACTGGTTTCTGAAGATATGGAGTCAAGGAAAGCAGAAGCTTTGACACCAGAAATTTCTGGACCCACATTTAATTTCGAAAAGCCAGTGACATGCTGTCCTGTTGCTTTGAACCAGTGATATCACCTTCTTCTTGCAAGCTGGCAATCTTTCTTTAAAAAGAGGGGTTTCTTAGGAACGAATAACAAGTAACATAAATCATGCACTTGGGTGTCTCTGTAAAGGGAAGTTGTAGGGCTCTTCAGGGCAACTCCAGAAGTATTCTGCATTTCTGAGTGGTTTTGGGGAAAGGTGGGGAAATTACATGGATACTTGAAAATTGCTAGATTCTTGTGCGTGCTCATTCTTAACAGAAAAGGCTTCATCCCACATGGTGGTGATTTAACATTATAAAACAAGTTTTAGAGAGCCATATTAATCTGTCATCAAATACAATGAGTCCGGTGGCACCTTAAAGACTAATAATTATTTTATGGAATAAACTTCCATGAATTGCAACTCACAGAATGAGAGAGCGATCTTCAAATGGATTGAGCATGATGTTAAAGGTCCAGAGACTTGGGTTTTATTTCCTGGGTCTGTCACAGACTTGCTGTGTCATCTGCTGAGCTGCTTCGTGGGCTTGTGCCTTCATTTTCTCTGCTTAAAAAATTGAGTGAATTCATTGCCATGTTTAAGTGCTTAAAGATGAAAACCATCAAATCCATTAAATCTGTGAAAACAGAAGAAGGGATGGATGAGGTAGGAAGAGGTTGGATAAAATTTTCAAAAGCATCTAAGTGCCCTTTTAAAAATTGATGCAGGCACTTAGTTTAATTGTCAGATTCAGTGTCAAATTGTTCTTGGGGTATTTCTACACTAGCACATTTTTTGATAGTTCCAGCCATTTCAGGAGTACTAGTGGAAGTGTCTCTTTAGCCAAAGCTCTTGCAGTTTTCAGATTATAACAGATTGTGATTAAACCTGCCAATGTAAAAATGGTCAGAGGCTGCCAGAGCCTTGTCTGAGTTAGGACTCCCTATAAAGCAACTGCACAGGTGTAAATGGTTTTCTAAAATTCCATAGTGTAGATTAGGCCCTGCTGACAACCTCACATGCTGTCTGCCACTGAGGCAAGTAAGAATCTTGAGATTTCACATGCAAAGTATTTGGAACACTGTTGTGTGTGGCAGTGCAGGCTATGGAGTTTGGATAAATCATCTTTGGAAAACCAAAATCGAATGTAATCAAACAAACTTCCTCTAAAAATGTCAGTAGAACTTAATAAAAAGGCAATATGCTCTGGACTGCTTCTGTAGTAAGTTTCTCCTTCCATCCCCAACAATTTGATCAGCTCCTGCCTGACCTTGATATTTCGTTTGGTAGTAATGAGGCCATCCCTAGGAGTTCCTGATGGGTACCTTAGCTCTTGGGCTCTCAAAGCCTGAAATTGTACAGGCAAGTTACTTGGCCTTGGGAATGGTGGGGAAGGAATAGCAGCTTGTGTGTCTGGTATCTTCTAGATTTTTGAGCCCTCCCCTTTGGGGAGAGGGTATGTTCCCATTGTTGACAAACTTTGAGCCTGGATTAGGGATTTATTTTCCAAAATGGGTTAGTTGACTGCCATTATAATTGAACTGACTTAGATCAAGTGTGGAGACGCCACAAGCTCGGCATGGCTATTAGCCACTTTCCTGGGACAATCGCAGAGCTCCTTATTAGTGTCTGCAGGTTCATCTGGTTTTAAACCCCTCCTCTGTGGACCTAGGCTTACCTAACTGTTGAAAGACTAACCTAGATGTAATTGAGTCAAAAGAACTCAGGATAGTATGGAGAGGCACTGACCACAATCGGCCCAGGAAGAGAGAGGGACATATAGTGTTATCTGATGTTGCCATCAGTGTACGCTGAGAGACTTCTGTGTTGCTTGGCAGCCACTTATCAAAAAGCTCATGTCTTTTTTTAATTAAACTGTACCTTTTATTGATCTAAATTCTTCCACAAACAAAGGTGAAATAAAGATAGTTGTGAAAGTTTCTGAGTTGTGATGGTTTATAAAAGATTAAGTCCCTGAGATGAAAGTGGGATTTTGATTTAACTTTAAAAATGTCTGCTTTTACAATGACCATGCTGTTCAGAGTAATCACTAGGGCACATGCTTTTTCCTTCTTCACAAACCCTATTTTAGTTTCATGTTTGGAAGGTATTTAGTGTCTGAGCTGGGCTCATTGGATGAATTATAAAAGCAAAAATGAATTCTTCTGGTCAAATTTGCAGTTGCAAGAGAGACCACTTGGAAGCAGTTCTGGGACTATTCATGACAGACTCATTCCACAGATGTGAATACAGTATACCATAGGGTTAAGGTCCTGCACATATCAGGTGGTTTTTTCACACTTGAAAGTGAATTGTAATCTAGTTCTGATGGAGACTCCAAATCATTAACAAAATTGTGTAAATTCAAATTAGACACTGTTGAAAGTAGGCTGTGACCTATTTTCTTGATGTACTTGGGAAGATCCAAGGACAGAGGTCTTTCTCTTGCAGCTGTTTATAAATTTACTAATCTCTTTAGGGACTGTCACTGTGCTTTCAAGGGAGGTGCTAATAGGCTGCATCCATTTCTGACTGTTATCTCAAGGCAACACAGGGAGCTTTACTTACTGTGTTTTAGCTGTTAATATTGCCATTTGGGGCGGACAACGCTGAGCTCCTGGCAGCAGACATTTTTTTAACAGTGTTATAGCACAAGTGCCCTTGTTTGCCAAACACAAAGAAAAGATGTTGGTTGCAGGGTTCATTTGAAAATCTTGCCCTTGCATTCAAATCTTTTGAATCAAAAGTTATTAGGGGGTTTGCCCCCCTGCTTAATGCACAGGGGGTAGGCAACCCCAGCCCTCCCCCCAGCCACCGGTGAGGGCCAGGCTGTGGCCGTGCTAGCTCGGGCCCCTTCTCTTTCCTCCTCCGCTGTGCCAGCCCTGGGCCCCTTTTCCCTTTCTCCCGCCCCTGCCAGCCTGGGCCCTTTCCCTCCCTGACTCTGACCCCACCCCGGCACACCAGGCTTGGCTCTCTCACTCTGGTGGCCAGGGAGGTTCAGGGGTGCCTGCTCCACCCCATGTGGGGCACAGGTGGTGCCATGTGCATGCGGCATTCCAGAGCAGTGCAGCCTGCTGAGGTGGGGAAAGCAGCTGTGCGGGCAGCACTATCGTGACCTTTCCTCTGTGCGCTTCCTCCTGCATTACTCTCCGCTCAGCCCTGCCCGCCGGGCCACCCGTCCACCCACTGGGAGCGGAAGGGAAGGAGCAGACAGGTCAGTGAGGCAGTTCCCCTGGGTTGCTTTGGCTGCTGCGGTAAGTGCAGCTGCTGGGGACGAGTTAGTCTTCTCGGGGGCAGCCAGACTCTGGGTAGTCGGGCACCGCGCTCTGGCTCCCCAAGAGCCTGCTGCTGGCACATAAGCCCGGCTGGGAGCCCTGCTCCTAACGCCTGTCCCTGGGCTGCTGTCCCAAGCACCGTATCCTCTGCCCCGCCCAGCTCTGGGGCTCTCAAGACTGATATGGGGTTTACTGACTACTGTGCCATGTTTCTTCACGTTGAAAGCCCTTTGGGGTGGAGGTGAAGGAAGGGGAGTAGGGGCTTGGTTTACAATAGCAATTCCAAGTGGCAAGGGAAGCAGTGAGGTTGGGCTTGGTGGGGGTGGGGGAGGCAGGTGGGATGCAAAGTGACATAACAGTCACTCTGTCATCCTGCAGGAAGAACTTTTTTTAGTATATAGAGAGATGAGATACTACTCTTGCGCAGTGTGCCACTAACCATTCTCCCCTGATAGATGCTAGACTCCACAATAGTTTTGAGTCACTGGAAGATGCTTTGTTGATGTGCTATTTCCTGACACCATATAGCCCAGGAAAATACTCTTGCCTTGTTAACTGTGGTGAGACTTCAGTATCCTATCTGCACTTGATCATTAAAACCTAGAAAGTAAGATATAATAAGACTTTTGATAACGTTTTTGTAGTTTGACCTAGCCCATCCCACCAGACTATATAGTCAGGGCTTTTTGGTATGAGTCATACAAAAATACCTCGGTGCTCCACAGCCAATTCCAATACTTACGGGTCACAGAGCAAGCTAGTTATGGAGTTACAGCAAAATAAGTTGGAGACAATATTTCTTTTGCTGCCTTGGCTCATCCTGCTTGAAATGGTGTTACTGCTTAATTAGGTCACTGGCTGTCTTTTTTACTCCTCGATACAATGGGAAACAGCAGGACTGTATAAAGGCCAGAAGACCTACCTTCTGTCTCTGGTAAATCCAGCATAATGCATTTTTTTTCTTATTTTTACTTGACTTTGTCTTATGGTCTTTTTTAAAAATGGAATTTAATTGCTGTAGCTATTTCAGTAAGCTATGCGCCTCTCATTTATAGAGAAGCCTCTTAATGCTGTGGGATTTATTATGATGTATAATAAAATGTTCTAAAGTTAGTGAAATTAGAGCATGGGAGATTGCAGAAATAGTGTCCCTGTTAGTTTTAGACCTCCTGCTGCTAGATCTGACGCTTACATAAATTCACTCCGGGTTCAGAAGGAAAACACAAGTCACTAAATATTCCCCTTTTTTTGGAGGCAGCTGGTTTCAATTGAAGAAATATAGTTTTTTAAGAACTATCAAGTCTCGTTGTCTTGAGGGAATTAAGATGGTCAGAGAGGAAAAGCTTCCTCATAACATGTAGTAGTGGGGTGGCACTCAAGCCCACCAATCTGCACTCTACAAGTTGATGCCCTATCCCTGAGTTCACACTCCACCTCTCTACTTGTTCCTTAACCTGCCAGCTTAAAGCAGGCACCAGCTCCAGGGCAGCTAATGTTGGCTGTCCGGCCACTCCTGGGGGGGGGGGGGAGGGGGGGAGAATGGGACTTGAGCAGCTGAGTGGGGGGCAGGATTCAAACCCCCCAATCCTGGTCTCCCCAGGTGAAAGCCCTATCCCCTAGGCCACACCTACAGGTGTTTATAGAGGGAAACTAAGGCCATGTATGTCTACATTGAGAATTTGCCCTATTTTCAGCCAGTGTCCTAGGTGTGCACTGCAATACTCTAGTTTAGGCTAGAGAAAACCATTAAGTGCACTGGGGCAGCCTTATCCTGGTTTCAGGGGTATAGATGGGGCTTATAAATGATTTATCCTGTGTAAGCTGGGAGTTTGGACTCTGGCAGTTTCACCAGTAGCTGACATCCCCAATAAAGAGTATAGAAGGTCAAAAAGAGCCAAAAACCAACAGAAGAACATGCAGTCATGTTGATTGACTATTAGCTATATGACAACAGGCAGAGGTGAGTTGCTGGAAATGTATGTAATGACGCCCCTGGTGAGTTCATCTGTGAGGGTTGAACCACAGGATATTGGATCTTAAAAGCAGCTCCAGACCCATTAGCTTAAAGGCAGTAAGTAGCAGATTCAAACATCTGTATGTGATCTAGCTGCTAGAGGGAGACAGGTGGCGTTTTAGCATGTGTTACATGTAGATTTCAGTAGATGGGTCAGTTCATGTAGGTTAAAGAATGCAGGAGGTAAATGCAGGCAGTGGGATAGGGTAGAGAGGGCAGGTATCCTTTTTTGCCAACTAATGGTGATCAGCTGGTTTCAACTCTTGCCTATTGATATTGATTTTTGTCTCCAACTTTCTTCCAGGGTTTCCACGGTCCTTATCCCTTTGGACAGTCTTAAAAACAAACAAACAAAAAACAAAACGGGTATCGTCAAGAGGAGAGTTTGACAAAGAACTTACTCAAGAGGGATGTAGGGGGGTTCTTATGGCTTATAGAAGATACGGCATGGACCCCCTTCTCCACTTCTGCAACCTGGATAAAGAAGAAAACAAACAAACCAATAATTTAAGACTAGTGGTTTCCAGAGGAAAACAAAACTAAAGTATGCATGTGTGAATGCTGAATTTCAGGAGTGCTGTTCAATGCTACGAGAGAGAGAAAATATACCAACACCATGGGTTTTTTTTAGAAGTCATTATCACAATTGATTAGGTAGCTGAAAAAGTTTAAGAAAAATTAAAATGAAAGCCATCTTTTTAAACGAAAAACAAAGAATTATTTTGCCTACAGAGCGGTTGTAGTTTGAGCAAATGTTTAATATTTTTGTTTGTTTCCTGTTCATAATTTTTTTAATAAGGGACAGAGTGCATTTTTATGGAACTGTTGTGTCTGCTTGCTACAGTACGGGAGCTCGCTTAGCGTCTTCTGGAGTTTATGCAGTGTGTTGGATGTTTTTAATGTGCGATTGGGCCAGCACCCAGCTCTGTGAATTTCAGTGACATCAGCTGTTTTTAGTTATCAACCTTTTAATCTTCTGATTTGTCTGTTTCCCACTTGACCTTAGTGTTTTCAGTAACCTCAGTCAAGACCAAACTCTTGCATCAGAATGAGGGGGGAGATTCCAGAACTGAATTAAGATAACCTGGAGGTTCTTTTTTCTCTTGGAACTTGAAGTATACATACACATGTTTAAGGCAGAGACGGATTTACTAAAGTTCCAAAGCTGGTCCTTAGTGGTTGGTATTTTAAAATGCTGTTTTGTTGTCTGATACTGATGTCCAGTAGCTGTGCCTAGGACAGCCAGGCAAGTGTATCTGTCTTGTGCCAAGAGGAAATTAACTTTCTGTAGCTGTAGTTCACCAAACAGTAATTATAAAGTTATGCAAAGGTCATGTCCCTTTAGATTTAAACCTCATATCCATACCCTTTATAGAAGTATAATTTTAATTCCTCTCTCCTGTGATAAAGTACTAGCTTAGGAGGCAGAGGCCAGTTGTTTTTGAATGTAGAGCAAGAATTTGAATCATCAGCTGAGTTCCACAGTAGCGCCTTGTATTCTTGTTTTGCCTTTTTACTGGCCTGTAGCTTCTTTGAGGTTCTAGCTTTCTAGATGGATCTCATCAAGTCTCCTGTTCACAAGAAGAAGAACTCTTCTGGTCACGAGTCACTTAGCTGTGGGCGTCCGCAGAGGAATGGGAGCCATGAACAAAAGAGACTGTGCAGAGCAATTGTGTAGGGTGGTGACGTTCTGGTTCAGATTTTTGAGGTGTTGGGTCACTGTTAGCCAAGCAGCCTGGGTACTCGGGAAGAGAATGGGTTTTTTGGGGGGAGGCGCTGATTCAGAAACTTAAGCCAGGCCGTAACAGCCATCTGCCAAAGATACAATAATATGCAACGCCCCCCATCATCCTCTTCTAGCCCCCCAATCCCAAGCTATCCACCCATGTTGGGAGCTGAGTGCTCATTTTACTTGCTGAAGGTGATGCAAGGCTTTCAGCAGGCCCAAGCAGCAGTGTTTGCTTCATTGACTTAAGGGTTCCATTTTCAATGCACTTTCCATGGGCCCTGTTCCCCCAGGCTACGTGGGCAGCTCCTGTTGAGGCTAATGGGGAATGGTTGGTATTATGCCAAGGAAGAATTAGTTCACTGGTGAGGCATTTGGATTCTTGTAGTCTCTAGGTCCTGACATTGCTCCATTAGTGAGTGGCTAATACTTTAGTTGCCTATTAGACCCAGAATTTCTAAGGGCATGTTCCCTTTTAAGATTGGAAGTCTCCCTTCCATACTCTCTAAATACATGTGCGAGGCTGTAAGGGATTGCCCTTTGAATGAAGAAGGAGGAGGAGTTTTGAAGGAAGGTCCTGTCTGACTTGGAGAAGGGGTGCAGCTTGCCATTGTGATTTGAATGCAATTTAGGAGGTGTAGGCTGCTTGGTTAGCTCTAGTCATAATACCCTGTATGTGTCTTGTAAAAATCCCTCTGTCTGTGGGTGAGGTTTTATTCATCTCTCAAAATGAAGCAAGTATGTAAACCTTCATGGTAAAGTGTGGGTGAAGTTTGAATTATCGCAACAAGCATGCGAGGCCTCAGCACGTGCACATCTGGTACCCAGCATGCAGCATCTCCCCACTTTTCCATGTGTCCCCGAAGTGTTGCTGTTAGTCGAGTTGCCATACTTCTCATTGGTCTCTTCTCATGAGCTCCATCCAGCTGCCACCACTGGGCCCAGAGCTCTACAAGCCTTGTACTGGCAAGGACAGCGGTTCAACCCTCAAAACCAGCTCACCAGATTCTCATTTTCTTCTCAGCTGTTCCCAGACCTGTAGGCTTCACCCAGCTAAACCAGTGGCCATGTTTGTTGCCTGTCACTACTGCAAAGATGATGTTTTGTTCCCATTCCTAGAGAAAGCTAGTGTCTACCCCCAGTTGTTCTTGTGCCTTCTCAGAAGACTGTGTCCATTCTGCACACATCTCCGTGTTGTCTCCTCTCTTGAGCATATCTTAAGTCTACTTTGTCCTTGTGATTGGGACATTCACAGAGGGAAGAAAGGGTAGGGCCTGATTTGAGCTGCAGCTTGCAATAAGTCAGCCTGTTAATGTTGGCCTATTACATCTGTTTCCTAGGGAATGAGTCTCAAGCATAATCACCACCATTATCAGTGGGGATAATTGCTCTAGAAATAGCTGCAAAAGGCTCATAAGTGTTTCAGTGTGTTGGTTAGTGTGATAATCCGTGTGATGATGATGATGGGCGGATGTTTAAATTGGTAATTACGCTGCCTCCTATTTCTTCTCTCTGTGAAAACTGAGTCCCCTGGTGCTCAATGCACCCAGTCCCCAAATTTAAGCTACTATTAAGTTGGCAACATTTTCAAAAGAGAATTCGGGGTGCTGGGCGAAAGTCAGTCACACTTAGGACTGAAATTGCATTGCTTTCCTTGAACCAATATTTTTAAGATGGGGGGAGAGGCTAAAGTTTGGCACCTAAACCAAAAAATCCAAAAATGCTGAGCTCCCACGTTTCTAATTCACCTTAGCAGGGGACTGTGGATGCAGAACCTCTGAAAACCAGACTGAGTGACATGCCTAATTTTAGACTCTCAAGTGATAAAATGGAATCTCAGCTGATGATACCCTTGCCCAGAAGTCTCATAGGTAAGAGACTCTATGCCATGTTACCCAAGCCTGGCTGGTGTCTCTAACTTTGGAGAGTGGGGGGAAGGGGAGGAAGAGAAAGGGCTGGTACCCAGTGGTCTGAGAGACCATAGCTATGGAGGGGCTTGAGTTGACTCTGATCCCCAGCTGCTGCTGTTGTGGGGGGAGGAGGGGTGTTTGGGGTCCTCAGAGGGCATGACAAATGGAGAACAATTCAAAAAAGGGAGTTTGAATTTCCGATACATAGTGGGGTTTTTCAAGCATAGTGTGAGCTGCTGAGTCCAGAAATGCCTGGTAATCCTGGTGTGTCCCAATGTAACTCAAGTCTGGTTGGAAAAATACCCTGTCCCATGGCTGGGAAAGCGTGCGCAAGCTTTGTGTCCCTCTTGCTGGAAATGCAATCTGTATCTGGGAATAAGTGTCTAGCCAGCTTTGGCATGATGGAGAGAAAGTATCTGCTGCCCTGTGTCTTGAGAGGAGCATATGTGTGTATGTGCAAGAGGGAAGAGTGCATCCTGAAACCTATAGGACCTGCAAGTGTAATCCCAGCCCCCTGGTTGTGAGTATAATCTGAGTCTGCAGGGCTAGGAAATACACACTGTCCCCTGTTTCTGTTTTTTTTTTCTTTTCTTTTAGTGTGTGAGGTGAGTGGTTGGTTCTGCAGCCTGTCTTTATTCTCTTTGGAGGAGTGCATGTGTAGAGCAGGATGGTGTGTTGCCTCATTGAGTCTGGGAGAAGTCCAATGATAGCACATTGGGGGTAATAAAGGAAGTTTTTCCTTTAATGTATAAATGAATATTTGTATGATTAAATTAACACAGAAAAAATTACCATCAGCTGTCTATAGAGTTTTATTGAAGGTGTGAGCAGTTTCTAGTTTTCTGTGACCTCTGCAATGTTTGTTAAATGCAACTCTCTTGCTTCCTTCCCCAGATCTTTGGGGGTGCCGGGCAGACATAAAAAATGTGCCATACATCTCAACGTTACCTTTCCTTTTCCCATGAATAAATTTGAGGAGAACATTTGAGAGGAAATTAATTCAGGGTGCATTGGATGCATGAAATAAAAAAAACTAATTTTCCAGTCCAGATATAAATGCCAACAAGAATAAACACTGGAGGAAGGATCCTTTAAAAGACAGATGGCTTCACATGGGAGTTGACCTGGAAAAGAACCAGTTAGAAAGGATCCTGCAAAAAATTTTCATGCAGGTAGATCCCCAATGGGACTCCACCTGGATACAGAGTGCTTTTGTGGGATAGTTTACAGAATTTGGGCAACTACTTTTTTACAAAATGCCGAGGCAGATATTCCGGGGGAGTTCTCTGTCCTAGGGGGAGAGCATGAGAGCAGAAGCTCCATCATTCAGTGACTTTCAGACTTTGTCTACATTGGCCGTTGAACGACACAGCTTTGTTGTACTCAGGTACTTTGAAAGATAAAAGCTGCCAACAGAGCAAACCTCTCATGGGGGTGGGGGGGTGGAATGTTTTTGTCAGCAGAAGTGCCAACAGACAGTGATTGTACTGCCTGACTTTTAGCGACACAGATGAAGTTCAATAAGGATAAAATACTCCTTTGAGGGAGGAGTAGTCAGTTTCACACATATAGAATGGGAAGTGACTGTCTAGGAAGGAGGACTGCAGAAAGGGATCTTGGGGTCATAGTGGACCACAAGCTAAATATGAGTCAACAGTGTGACACTGCTACAAAAAAAACCAAAAAAACACTCTGGGATATATTAACAGGAATGTTGTGAGCAAGACATGAGAAGTCATTCTTCTGCTCTACTCTGTGCTAATTAGGCCTCAGCTGGAGTATTGTGTCCAATTCTGGGCACTACATTTCAGGAAAGACGTGGAAAAATTGGAGAAGGTCCCGAGAAGAGCAACACAAATGATTAAAGGTATAGAAAACATTACCTATGAGGGAAGACTGAAAGAATTGGGTGTATTTAATCTGGAAAAGAGAAGACACAGAAAGGACATGATAGAAGCTTTCAAGTATCTGAAAGGCTGCTGGAGGGTGAAAAATTATTCCCCTTAATCTCCAATAGGGCAAGGAACCATGGACTTAAATTTCACCAAGGGAGGTTGAGGTTGGACATTAGAGAAAAACTTCCTAATTGTCAGAGTGGTTAAGCACTGGAATAAATTGCCTTGAGAGATTGTGGAATCTCCATCAGAGATATTTAACATCAGGTTAGACAGCCAGATGTCAGGGATGATTCTAGACGGTGCTTGGTCCTGTTGTGAGGGCAGGGGACTGGACTCGATGACCCCTCGTGGTCCCTTCCAATTCTAATGTTCTATGATTCTATGGTAATATTTAATACAAAGCCTTATGAATGAGGCATGTTCTTAATCTCCCAGAATACTGACACAGGGTCACCAGGAATGGTGTGACAGAGCTACAATAGATGCCCATGCACCCCTCACCCTCACAGCTGATCTGTTACGGTAATAAAGCGGTTTGTGCCTAACAAGAGGTTGCCACAAACATGCAGGCTCACTAGAGGAGCCTCAGCACTCTGTTACAGAGGGTTGGTGGCCTTCTCCTAGCAAAGGTGATGTCTCCTGGTTAAATCTGTCTTAAGCTGAAGCCTTTGAGTGATCTTCAAAGGTTAGCTTCAAGCAAATCATGGTTCTGTGGCTCAGCTGACAATGGTAAGTATTGTTACAGCAAGTATGGCCAACCTCCCATACTTGCAGAGAGAAGTGAAGTGGGGAGGGAAGAGAAGCAGCATGAGCTAGCAATCGAAAAGTAGCCCTAGAAAGTGGTGCAGAAGTTCTGACTTAGCAAGCCTCTTTCACAAAGGGTGGGATATGATCCACTTAAAGATGGAGCAGTTGCAAACTCAGCCAGTTCGAGTTGTTTTCTCTAGCTTCTGATCAGTATTCCTCCATCCCAATGACCCCAGTTACCTCAGCTGGTGCACTGACATTAAGGGATCTGCACTGATTTATAGCAGCTGGGTTGGTATTTTAGCTTGTTTCTGAGAAAGGGAGGCAGTGTGTGTGAAATTCATGCAAATTCATGCAGGTTAAGGCCTAACCTGTGGATAATTAAGACAAGGTGAGTGAGGTAACATCTTTCATTGAACCAATTTCTGTTCATGGGAGGGACAAGCTTTTGAGTCTCACAGAGCTCTTCTTGTGGTCTGGGAAAAGGGACAATTGGGACTGTGATCTGACCTGTGTTAGATTACGGGTTAGAGAATGTCTCCTAGTGAAGCCCAATACTCTGTCTATACAGTCTTTAGTTTGGAGCAGTTTAGTTGCAGCTATTTGCTTGCTTACATGTGGCTTCATTATTAATCCCTGTGAGACTTGTCAGTAGGATTTTTACGTCTGAATAAATGCTTGGCCCTTTTATATGCCATTTAGCCTTGTTTGAAAATTTTGCTGGGAACAGACATCCTGCTGCATATGCCCATAGCTATTTGTTCTCTGCCTGGTAATGAACACACCCCTTGACTCTGTGATGCTCCCAGTTGTTTTTAAACGCACTCTGTGTTTGGACAGATTGCAATCCCCCCTTCTCCCTGCTTACATTTCTTCACTAGTTATTTGCTTGAAATAATCTGTTTGTCTTTAGGGCTGCTACCTGTCAGGAGTTCGTCAAAGCAAGGTAGTCAGCTCACACCTTCATTAATGCACTGTCTTTGGAGCAGGACAAGTAATGCTGGCAATTGCGATAAAGCAGTCAGTTTAATGAGGCTGTATGTATGTTATGATACATGCATAGTAGGCCTGGGCTGTGGGTGTGGTCCAGGTTAGTGGCCAAGGCAAATAGTTGCATTAGAATCAAGTACTAATTTCTTTTTATAAAAGGACCAAGATTTTATTTGTAACATTCACGTTGTGGGTTTTTTTAAATACGGTTAATCCAGCCTCTGTGCATCAGGATGTTGAAATGATAGCTGCTGTGGTCCAACAGAAATCACCCATTCTGGTGCACTGGTATCAGCCAGTGCCTTATTGTGGGGAAAAGGGATTATTAGCTTGAGAAAGCATTAGTAGTTGCTGAGGTATAAGGTATAGGCCTTAAAGGAATAGCAAACACTTTTGTGTGTCTGGCATCAATCACCCAAAACTTTGTTCTTTGCAAATACCCTTTGGCGGGGAAGGGTCATTGCAGTTTTGGAATGATTACAGAGTGAACACAAAAGTGATGTTGCAGAGCTTTGTCACACAGCAACCCTAGGATCTGTTCAGCCAAGATAAACTATACCAAAACCCCTCCTTGGAGCTAGGCACTGCAAAGGCTTAGTGGTCTGAGAGGTTGCCTGGGGTCACAACTGGAAACTGAAGTTGATTTAGTTTGTCATCCTAGGTCCACATTGTTATTCCTCCTCGCTAAGCTACGTCACGCATTAGGGGCAGATTCTTAGCTGGTGTAAATGATCAAATTTAAGTCCTGTCTATTGAAGTCAATAGCCTCTGACAGCCTTGCTCCATTTAAGTCAGTTCTGCTGATGATAATAAAATGCAATATTTACCCGGTTTCCACCCATCTGACAGCACTTTTAATGAGCAATGGGAGTCCAGGAATTTAACTACTAAAACGCATATCAACAGAAGACCATTATATATTAACTACTTTTTTGTTTTGGCTTCACAGTTTTAACAAATCAAACAAAAACTACCAATACAATACTGTAATTTACTGGAGTATAAGAACAATCAATGTGAAGATTGTGTCTCCAAACTTTTCACCAGCTGTTTCATGTCAGGCTTGTATTCCATTGTAGCAGCATGGACACAGTTGGTCGGATGTCTGTCAATAAAAGAGGTGCTCAGTTTTGACTTGATTCCCATGGAGGAGAATTAACTTTCACAGACATGTAAACCTAAAGCAAGTTAGCATTTTTTTGGGCACACTTCAGTAATGCAGGGTACATGCCTTCCTGTACATAAGTCATCCAAAATGTTTCAGTGTCTTCCTTATGCCTAGCTTTTAGAATACTATTGTTTTTCAGTTCTATCATCTCTTCTTCAGATGTGGTCCTCTCAACACCAAATCTCACTGCTAAAGGTGAGACTGCCTTTACCTCATCTGAAAATGGATTTTCAGTAAAATTCAAGAACTGTCTTTGGGGATTTGGCATTTAGAAAGTGAGAAGAAAATTCGGTTTGCAGCTCTGAGATGTAATCCCTAAATAAATCAGGCAAAAAAGGTACGTTCACTCAGGTGTCACTTACCTGTTGAGGATGGGAGTGAGTCAAGTCTCATGAAACTGATCTGCAAAAAGGGTCAGTTTTGTTTGAAATGCAGAAACATTGCCCATCAGAAAAAGCAGATTTTTTTCTTTGTCTTGAAGTTTAAGATTGAGTGCATTTAAGTGGCTTGTCATATCAGTGAGAAAAGCCACGTTTAGCAGGAACGTCTCTTCGTCTAAACACGACAGTAAATCCTGGTGATCCTTTGCCTCCAAAAACATTCGTACAGCAGACAGTAGATCCATAAACCAAACTAACACTTTGTCTCAACTCAGCCATCTAACTTATGCAAGCATTGCCAAGTCACCACACTGTGTTTTATACTCCTCCACTAAAATTGTCTGTTTCAAGGTATTTGCAACAATGAAGTTGACAACTTTTGTGGCACTATCCATTGTGCTCTTGACAAATCCTCTCTTCAGTTTGCTGCATAACTGTTGTTGGTGCAGAATGCAATGATATGAAAAAAAAATCTGGAAACTGGATTTTTCTTCAACAAAGAAATTAGCCCCTTCTCTTTTCCAACCATGGAGGGAGCGCCATCAGTTGTTACCGAAGTAAGCTTCATTAAATCAATCCATTTTCCTGGTCCTTCAAATAATGCCATCAGCGCAGAACACATGTCCTCTCCCCTAAATTGCTGTCAGGTGGATACAAGTCTTTGAACTCAGGGTGACAAGATTAATGGTGCCGTTGCAGGTTTGTTTTCTTTAACGGAGCAATAGTCTTTTGACAAAGACAGCACATTGGTTTTCCATTTATCTCTGCAAAAGCGAATTTCATCTCCCAAAAAGGGTTGAAAACCCTGTGTTCGTCCAACAAGCGTCTCTTCTTTGTTGCCATTTTTAATGCTTCTTATTAAAAAGAAAATTGTATACCAGGCTACATCTAGACTGCATTGCTTTTCTGGGATACTAGAGGTATTCCGGAAATGCAACGCCACATTCCAAGGAATGCATCTGCTTTTCCAAAAATTGTTTTAAAAAAAGCAGACGCGCTCTTTCACCATCCCTGGGAACTGTGTTCTACAAGGAATAAGGGATGTGTTGAAAGAGCATTTTTTTCCAAAATTTGGCGCTGTGTAGATATGCCAAATTTTGGAAAAAACCTCTTTCTAAAGTAAATCAAAAAAAGATACGCAATTTGTGGTTTCTTTTTCCGATTTAACATTGGCATGTAGACCTAGTCCCAGTGTTTTGGATGTTTAGCTTGAAGCTTCAGGTTGTGTGTTTTGTGGAGTGATTTTACAGCGGCGGGCAGGGAGCTGGGCAAGTCAGGCCAGAAATGAGAGGCAAAAAAGGACAGGTGCACAGGAACCCCATCCTGGTTTCCCAGCAGGGCTGACGTCCCCACGTGGTAGGGTGTTGCTTCATGTGGGCCGGAGGCAGGGCTGCCCGGCTGCAGCACTGGACCCAAACATGGTGGTCAGCACCTTGGGCTCTGCCCACAAGGCTAAACAGCCAGCGCTTCCCATAATGCCCCGGTGCTCCCAGCACCTCCTCCCTGGGGACTAGAAATGCCGACACCCTGTACCTGTCTATTCCAGCCAGCCCGTCCGCTTGCATATTTCAGTGCTCACCCTGCCTGGGAGACCCTTGCAATTGTGAAGTGTGTTCCCAGTGGAGGCCACGTTCAAAGGATCCCACCCACAGGCCATGTATTGAGCCCCAAGTAAACCCAAACCACACCGTGGGCCACATGCGGCGTGTAGCTCTGCTCTAAAGGAAGCAGACGGTACCCAATGGTAAGGAAATAGTATTATGCACTGTGCATCTATTATGGTGTCAGTCCTTAACACTACACAGGGGTTTGACCTGTTTCATCCATGGGTAACTTGCCAGCAAAATGAAGTGAGGCCGGTTTGAAAGCAGTAATTAACATAACATAATGCAGGTGTCTGGGCAGATCATCCTGTTGCCACAATTCTTGAAACTCTTCTATCATTCCTCATAAGTCTCAAAGTAGTTTAAAAAGGTGACTTGTGTTATTCCCCACTCTACAGATGGGGAAATTGCAGCACAGCCATGTGATATGACTTGGGTGTTGAGCTGGGATCGCTTGCTCTCAGAAGATGTTTAGCTTGGGTGTGTCTCTATTGCTCCTTGTGTTTGGTTTTGGGGGTTATTGTTCCAAATAAGAAAGGGACATGGGTAAGAAGCCAGGATTGACCTGAAGCTATAGGCTCATTGCCCAAGGTTGCATGAGGCTTCTATCAGTAAAGAGAGATAGAATCATAGAATACTAGGACTGGAAGGGACCTCGAGAGGTCATCAAGTCCAATCCCCTGCCCTCATGGCAGGACCAAGTACTGTCTAGATCATCCCTGATAGACATTTCTCTAACCTGCTCTTAAATATCTCCAGAGATGGAGATTCCACAACCTCCCTGGGCAATTTATTCCAGTGTCTGACCACCCTGACAGGAACTTTTTCCTAATGTCCAACCTAAACTTCCCTTGCTGCAATTTAAGCTCATTGCTTCTTGTTCTATCCTCAGAGGCCAGGAAGAACAAGTTTTCTCCCTCCTTCTTGTATCACCCTTTTAGATATCTGAAAACTGCTATCATGTCCCTCCTCAATCTTCTCTTTTCTAAACTAAACAAACCCAGTTTTTTCAACCTTCCTTCATAGGTCATGTTCTCTAGACCTTTAATCATTCTTGTTGCTCTTCTCTGGACCCTCTCCAATTTGGAAGGGGATGGTACATTGCTACCTTGAAAATGGAGCAGGGCCCTCTGGCAGCAGGAGGGTGATAACAGGTATAGTTTGCATGGGAACAGGCTAACAAAAACCAGGTTTGGTGCACCTGCAGCTCCCATTGATGCCTGCTGAAATTCTGGGGTGCTCAGGTGCAACATGTCAATGACCCACCTTCTGAACCAAGGGCTAAAGTGACAGGCTCTGAAGAGAGAGGGGGTTGGGCTGTACTTTCAGAGCAAGGTTGGGGGAATGGAAAGGAACTGGCTGAGAATAGCACCTTCTTCTCCCTCTCCAGTGTTGCCTCTTACAGATAGGTTTGTGTGTGTGTGTCTAGGGCTCTAAGGTAAATTTTAAAAGAAATCCATAAGGGGAAATCTCACCTAGCACAAGTGTCTCTTCAGACAGCTTTTAGAACATCCCACATTTGGGATTATGGATTCCTCCCCCTGCCTTACATCCTCCTCACAGGCTCAGTTCCCAGGACTCCATCTTTGCAGGTTCAATTGATGGTTGCTAGCCCTAGTCTGGAAGTATAGTCTAGTCCTTAAAGCAGAAGACTGTGCTGCAGGAGACCTCAGTTCTCCTGTTCTTAGCTCTGCTGTTCTGGATGACTTTTGGGAGGTCTCTTTCCCCAATTATAAAATGGAGTTAACTTTTAAAGGCCAACTGGGAGAGTGGTTTGTTAATCCATTTTTAAAGCATTATCTGTATTCTGATGCCACCCACAGTATGCTCTGAAGAGTTTGGAATCAAGGAAATCAAGCCCTTTTAGTGATTTGGGGCTGGAAGGGGTGAAGGCTAGGGAAGTGAGTGTGCAGTGTGTGTTGTAACCAGTTTTCTGTATAACAGGGACTAATAGTAGTCCTGTGATACCTTAGAGACTAACAAAAATAAATAGAATCCCATCAAATGAAGTGGGTTTTACCCATGAAAGCTCATGATTTTATATATTTTGTTGGTCTCTAACGTGCCACAGGACTACTCGTTTTTGACGTTACAAACTGACACGGCGACTCCTCTGGGACTAATACAGTGGTTCCCAAACATTTCAGCATCATGCCCCCATTTTGATTTTTTAGAAACCTTCACGCCTCCCCCCCCCCCCCCCCCCGACAGCAGCAAAAAAAAAAAAAAAAAAAGACAACCAGACCGGGGCTGAAAAAAAAATAACAGAAAAACTTAGGGGGGAACTTGAAGGAGGGGGACTGGGTTACCTTGCACCCACCCACCCCTGGAATTTCTTCACACACCCCCAGTTTGGGAACCCATGGACTATTAGAACCATTTGCAGTGCATCAGAGTGGCCAATAGGGGGAGCTGAATGCTTCTGTCCGTTTGGGAAAGCATTAAGGCCCTAAAGCGCGTTGGGAACCTGTCTCTGCTGCATTTGAGCCTTTATTTTTCCATTGAGATGGGGATGGACGGTGGCATCATTTTCTTCCAGATGGAAGCCCCCTGGCCTGAAGCCCATGGGGAAATATCGCTGATCAAGGGCACCATGAGGAACTAAATGAATTTTCCCAGGTTTCTGGTTGGAACTGGAGCCCTAATGTTCATTGTTAGAGGACCCTTGAATCTTTAAACCCAGCCCCCCTTTGCTGCCAACATCTGGCAGAAGCATAACACAGATGTGCTACGCCTGTGCTCCATATTGCTGCAGAATCTTGCCCAAGGCAGGGTGGGGATGGGCAAAAGCCCACAATTATATTTTTAAGTAGGTGACTGCTTGCAAGCTGGTCACAGACGGATGAGCTGAATTCCCAACAGAGTCTGAATCCAGGCCGATGTTTTACAGTTGCTGCTGCTATCCACGTGTGCTGAAGTCTGACACTCAGCCTGCCCCTCCTGAAATGTGTGGGATGGTGCGTGAACTAGCAGTCCTCTCGGCTGCGCCCCACTTCCCTAGCGTTGGAAAGGGGAGGAGAGACCGATTTGGAATCTCTTGGTCTAACAGCACTTGACTCTGTGGCATACGAGTGTTTTAGGGAGAGGCAAGAAGAGTTGGTGAGCGCACAGGCTGGGTTGATGTCATGTGACTCTTCCAGGGGGCTTGTACTCTTATTGAGAATGAGAGTCTGCTACTGTAACCTAAGGGCTGACGGGTGGCCCCTGACTTCAGGTGGGTGCCCAAGAATGGCGGCGGGGGGGGGGGAGGGTGTTGCAGGACAGGAAACATGGGGGATAAGGCCCGACCCCCCTCCTCAGTCCAGGGCACTGGGGTGCAGCGGGGCAATCCCCAGCCCCCAACCTCTTTGCCAGGCTGGAGCACAGAGGCACAGTGAAGTGCTCTCTGACTGAAGCACCAGGTGGGCTGGTGGAGGTGGGCCTGGATATAAAATAGAATCCTAGAATACTATGACTGGAAGAATAGTAATAGAGATGTAGCCGTGTTAGTCTGGTGTAGCTGAAACAAAAGACAGGACTATGTAGCACTTTAAAGACTAACAAGATGGTTTATTAGGTGATGAGCTTTCGTGGGCCAGACCCACTTCCTCAGATCAAGTAGTGGAAGAAAATAGGCATGACCATATATACCAAAGGGGTACACTCAAAATAAGTGAACACACATAAAAGGACAAATCAAATTTCAGAACAGAGGAGGGAAGGTAAATGTCTGTGAGCTAATGATATTAGAGGTGATCATTGGGGAAGCTATCTTTGTAATGGGTAAGATAATTAGCATCTTTAAGACCCCCCCCCCTGCATAAAGTGTCAAATTTAAGCATGAATGACAGTTCAGAGGTTTCTCTTTCAAAGTCTGGTGTTAAAATGCCTTTGAAGCAGTATGCAGGTAATCAAGTTATTGAGACAATGCCCTTTCTGGTTGAAATAGCAAGAAACTTTTTTCTTTGTGATACTGTCTGATATCCGTTTTGTGTGCATTGATTCTTTGGCGAAGTGTCTGAGATGTTTGTCCAATGTACATAGCAGATGGACACTGTTGGCACATGATGACATAAATTATATTTCTGGATGAGCAGGAATATGTGTTCTTGATCTTATAACTGAATTGGTTAGGTCCAATAATAAACCATCTTGTTAGTCTTTAAAGGGCTACATATGACCTCGAGAGGTCAAGTGCAGTCCCCTGAACTCAGGCCAGGACCAAACTAAGTGATTGGGCAACAAAATGGCAAATGAAATTTAATGTTGATGAATGTAAAGTAATGCACATTGGGAAAAAATTATCTCAACTACACATACAATATGATGGGGACTAATTTAGCTACAACTATTCGGGAAATCTTGGAGTTGTTGTAGTTAGTCTGAAAACATCCACTCTGTGCAGCAGCAGTCAAAAAAGCAAGTAGAATGTTAGAATCATTAAGCAAGGGACAGACAATAAGACAGAGAATATCTTATTGCCTCTCTAAAATCATGGTATATCCACATCTTGAATACTACGTACAGATGTGGTCGCCTCATCTCAAAAAAGATATATTGGCATTGGAAAAGGTGCAGAAAAGGGCAACAAAAAAGGTAAGGGGTTTGAAATGGGTCCCATATGAAGAGAGATTTAAAAGACTTGGACTTTTCAACTTAGAAAAAGAGGAGACTAATGGGGGATATGATAGAGGTCTATGAAATCATGACTGATATGGAAAAAGCATATAAGGAAAAGTTATTTCCACAATATAAGAACTAGGAGTCACCAAATGAAATTAATAGCAGGTTTCAAATAAAAGGAAGTTTTTCTTCACTCAGAGCACAGTCAGCCTATGGAACTCCTTGCCAGAGGATGTTATGAAGACTAGGACTTTAACAGGGTTCCAAAAAGAGCTAGATAGCCATTGATGGAACTAACCTCCATGAATCTATTAGCTAGGAGGGTAGGAATGGTGTCTCTAGCCTCTGTTTGTCTGGAAATGGGTGATGGGAGAGGGATCATGTGAGCATTATTTGTTGCATTCCCTCCCTCTGAGGGCAACTGGCATTGGCCACTGTTGGCAGACAGGATACTGGACTAGATGGACGTTTGGTCTGACCCAGTATGTCTGTTCTTATGTTTATGTTCAAATATCATCTAGACCCTCCTGGACAGGTGTTTAACCTGTTCTTAAATATCTCCAATGATGGCGATTCCACGTCTTCCCTAGGCAATTTATTCCAATGTTTAACCTCCCTGACAGGAAGATTTTCCTAATATCCAACCTAAGCCTCCCTTGTTGCAATTTAAACCCATTGCTTCTTGTCCTATCCTCAGAGGCCAAGGAGAACAATTTTTCTCCTTCCTTGTAACACCTTTTAGGTACTAGAAAGCTATTCTATGTATCACCGTCACATTGGGAGAGACGGGAAATTGTCTGACTTGTGTATTGAACCTCCTACAATGTTTAAGTTTTATGTGTTTGCTGCAGGGAGGGATTCCGGGCTATCCCGTTCTGTTTCTGGATCTAGCCAGCCTTGAGCAGTCTTGTGCAATATTTTTCTACAGCAGGGGCATGTGCTTCACGATATGGGTTCGGGAAAGCTGTAGCATAGGGAGATGGCTTTTTGAAGAGCAATATGTCTTTAACACTCTCTGTGAGGTAGGTAACATTCCCTTTTCTGGCTATCCAGGGGTAGCTAGCCTTTCAGGGTTGGCTATACTCAATGTGAAATGCAAATATTGAAAATCCTGCATCATGCTCCCTTTAACATGAGTTTTAAAATCATAAGATTTTAACTTGGGTTCTTTCTTGGCTCTCTGATTTTGAGCTTTCTAAGGGGTCACGGTTTAAAGTTTTTCTCTGCATGAAAGCTGAGATCTTCACCTCATCGGGTGACTCCAGGAACAGGCCCAGATATCAGGGGACTCCCAATAAAATTGTGAGAAATGGTTCTACTGCTAAGGCCTCCTCTCATTTTCTTTTGAGCTGACCTTAGTTGCTTGCTGTCTCGCACATGTCTGTAGTTAAGTGTTGGAGGCATAAACCATGCATGCCCCATATCGGGCTCCCCCAACTATCTCCTGCTGCTCCATCAGGAAAGGAAAAGCCAATACCATTCCTCCAAACTGCCAGCTAGCAACAGCTACCAGCAATTCCCTTTCCCTCAGTGCTTGGGGGGGGGGGGGGAGAGCAGGGCGTGCGTGCATGCGCACGCGAGCTAGAAGGACGAATGCTGGTCACTCTCGTTTTGAAGAGGCTGTGTTGGAAGGGCAGGATGCCATCTGCCTCGGGAAAGTAGGAGCCCTGATTAAGTGAGTGACTCTGCGCCTCTCCTGTGTAAGCCTTGCCACAATAAAAACATTTCCTTGTTATCTAATCTGCCCAGTTTTCCTTCCCCTCTGTTTACCATGGCCAAGTTTCCTCAATAATTCTGACAGCTGCAGGCTGGGCTGTGACGTCAAGCTGCAATACTGAAGTAAAAAAGATGTTGAAATGAGAACTGTTAATGCTACTTATTACAAAACCTAGCCTTGGTGACTAGGCTGGGGGAAGGTCAGAGGTAGCACTTGGCTGGGCTTAAGCCAGTGGTGTCAGATGGTGGTGATACCTTAGGTTAATTTCATGTCTCGAGCTAGTAGAGGCCTCCAGCTCTGGGCAGGAACGCAGCGGCAGCTTAAAAGGCTGCAGCAGCGAGTGCTACCATGTAACAGCCTCTTTCCAACGTAGCCCTGTCCCGGATCAGTGGCACACCGGAGTCTGCTCTGGGCCAACCTGATTCCAACACCTCAGCACATGGGTCAGTTAAGGCACTCTACGCTTTCTTCCCACCCCTTTCTGCGCCTTTACTGCTTCCCTGGCCCACACGAGAGACCCTGTGTCTGGCATGATGAAGCTGCCGCCTCAGTCTCCCATACAAACGACCAGAGAGGGTCAGAGCAATGGTCCATTGAATCCAGTATCCTGTCTCCCGGCAATAGCCAATGACAGGTGCTATATTGGGAACGAACAGAATAGGCCATCGCAGAGTGATCCATCTCCTGTCATCCATTCCCCAGCTTCTGGAAGTCAGAAGCTTGCAGGGAGACGGGGGGAGGATTGAACACTGAATTTTCCTTGGGCTTCTTGTGGTGCTGGTCCTTCCAGGTCACCTCTGAGGCCACTGATGGAGACAATAAGGCAATGACTTTAAATCTCAATGTTTTTCTCCAGTGATATATGTCTAGAAAAAGGAGCCTTTCAGTTCCAGCACAACCTAGGCCAGTGACCAGAAATCTTTTTACTTTACTTTATTTTCCAGCCTCTGTGCACAAGGATCTGTCCCGGAGCAGTTGAAAGCAAACAGGTGTCTGTAACGTGATCGCTCACCATTGGTCCTGCCTGCCTGCTTGGTGCTTCAGCAGAAAGGCCAGGCTGTACTCTCTTCTCTGTCTTGGAGACAGTCTTTGCAGGTCTGCGTTGAATCACAGTGGCTTGGCAAGATGGAGTAGTTTTCTCTGCTGTTGCTTGTGCTCTTCCTGGTCTGTGGCTGGAGAAAACTTCCTTGCCTAGGTTGTCAGTCCAGCACCTTTCATCAGCACTAAACTGGCTCCCAAAGTTAAATATATAGGTGTAAGCTTTATTTTCTGTAGCAGAAATGCTGAGCCTGGCAAGAATGCTGTTTTCCCACAGAGAATCCATAACTTGTCTGTCAGGCTGCGAGAAAGTGATGATGGCTGTTTGTGGAGGAAGTAACTGCGTTTTAAGAGCCCAGGTTAGAGAATCCTGTTTATCCAGCTAGAGGAGCAGCAAAAATAGACACTGCCCAAAGAAAGGCAGGAATGAGACCCACTCTACTCTTTCTGGCTCTTTCTGTAGTAGCTCTGGTGGGAAATCTACTTGTATCATGGCTTCACAAATATGCTCAGGTGGGGGAGAACTGGCACAGAATTACCTACTGGAAGGGTGGGACAAAAGAGCTAGAAACCCACAAATCAGTCGCCACCCTGTCTCCTAGACCTTAGCATGTGGATAGTCAATGAGCTATCTGCCTTGGGATCTCTGAGCTGGCTTCTGCTTTTAGGCGATTGACAAAGGAGGGTTGGAAGGAAACAGGTTGTGGTGCCTGAGAATCAGGTTTCTCAGAACTTTTAAAGGGATTTAAATAAATAACTATAAGGAAGCAATTATTTTAAGAGCAAATAAACGGGCACTACAAACTCTAGGTGTTCTGGTGGGGGAAGGGTAGGCTTTGTTTGGGTTCTGGGGCCTGACAAAGAAATCCCACCACACCCCCCCCCTTGAAGTATTGTCTTCGTTTTTATATCACACCTGTTACTACAGTATGCGTAGTAGGGTACGTCCTTAGAATCAGGAAAGTGAATGTATTTTTGGCTGGTGCCAGTTTCTTCTGGATGTGCCAATGGTGGAAGGCTTAGTGTGGGAGATGGGCCAATCTCAAGGATATGGGCCAGGGGAAAGTTACCTGCTTGCCAGAGCTGTCAGGTGGTTGGCCTGACGGTGTTGCCAGATGAGCTAGAAACAGCTACGTGAAAGGCCAGTGTCTCACCAGGAAATGCTGACACCTCATCTGAAAATGCCAATCTGAACACAACCCCAAAAGCTTGTGTCTTGACAGGGTTAAAATGTCTAACTTGGTGGTACTGAGTCACCAGTAGGAGATACAGAAAAACAGACGAATGTCTGACTGAGTGGAAAATGTAAGCTTTCTCCATACCCTAATGCACTGTGTTGTACACACCTGGAATTTTGTTTCTGTAAGGAAAAGATACAGACTCTGAGACACATTTATCTCATCTACTGTGACTAGCTGCATCTAGAATGGCAAGTTTTTCCACAAAAGCAGCTGCTTTTGTGGAAAAACTTGTCAGCTGTCTACACTGGCCGCTTGAATTTGCGCAAGAACACTGACGATCTAAGTAAGATTGTCAGTGTTCTTCTGCAAATACTATGATGCTCCCATTCGGGGAAAAGCCCTCTTGTGCAAATGCTTTTGCGCAAGAGGGCCAGTGTAGACAGGTAAAAACTGTTTTGCGCAAAAAAGCCCCGATGGCGAAAATGGCGATCGGGGCTTTCTTGTGCAAAACCGTGTCTAGATAGGCACGGACGCTTTTGAGCAAAAGCAATCTAGACACTCTTTTCCGTAAATGCTTTTGACAGAAAAACTTTCTCCGTTAAAAGCATTTGCGGAAAATCATGCCAGTCTAGACGTAGCCACTGAGTTTTCGTGTACCAAAACCGAAGGCATAAAACTTTCTATTAAGGATACTAGGTATTACAAGTTCAACAGGCAATTTCCAATACTAAACCCTAACATCCCTGCCCTTTCTATCCTTCCCCCTGAGGAAGGGGCTCTTTGAGGCTTAAATGTGTTTTAAAAGAATCAGTTGGGTCCCGTTGACATAATCTGCTCAAGTGTAAAGAGTGTGCTTACATATGCACCGTTTCATCTAGCACAGAAATGCTGCTGTCGCTGAAGTAGAAGCCATTTAACGGAGCACACGACATGACTGTTCAATAGGATAAGTGAAGAGGACCTACAGGGAGAATTTTAAGTGGGCTGATGAATTAGAATTGATCGGAACACCAGCCCTCCTGTACTTCTGCACATAAGGTTGTGGGATTTAATGACTGCTGGTTTAACTGTTTGGTCAAGGGCACTCAGAACTGGGATAAGGAGTTTCTTTTTCACTTGATATTACTGAACTGTAAATAAATTATCATGGTCAGGAGCTGCAAGTCCTCTGCACAGATTGCTGAGCTCCTTCAGAGAAGGTGCTTTGGAAAGGACTCTGGTTTCTGTTGGAACCGGCTTGGTGGTGGTTTTCATAGCTGGTATAGAAAATGCACAGAAGTTCCCTGATTTGAGGGTTCCTCTACTGTTCTTTTCATGACTGCTTCGTTGTTGCACAAAGAGCATGTCTACACGCAATTTTTATTTCAGGAGAAGGATGCAAATACCGCAGCACATCTGCATACTTCCCCCCCCCCCAAAAAAAAAGCAGAGGAAGAGGCTCTTCTGGTATTTACCCACATCTACATGCGGCCAATTTTCTAAATAAACCCCGATTTTGAAAGGCCCCTGTAAACCTCATTGTAGGAAGAATTAAGGGGTCTTTTGAAATAGGGGTTTATTTCGAAATTCGGCCATGTGTAGACATGGGTAAATACTGGAAGAGCCTCTTCCGAAAAAAAAAAAAAGTGGAGGAAGTATGCAAATGTGCTGCGGTATTTGCATCTTTCTCCTGAAAAAAAAAATGTGTGTAGACATACCCTAACTGAGCAGCATCTGTTCTGCTTTGTTACTATATCTATGAAGTATGTAATCATTAAGTCACTGGCTTAAAACCTCTGCCGATGCTCATTGACAGTGATGGGAAAGGATTTTGGTTGGCACTCTGGTTAACAGAGCTCTTGGACTTCTACAACACCATGGCTCCCTTCTGGGCTGTGAGGCAGGGAAAGGAATGAATCCATATCCTAAGGCTGTGTAGGAATTGCCGTTAAAATCCCAGTTCTGATCATCTTCTGTACTTAGGTGTTTTGTACCTGACTTTTCAGAAGACCTGAGCAGCTGTTGTCCAAGTGAAACAGGAACTGTTCATGCTCAGGGCTTGAAAATCAGGCCTCAGGTTACTGATTGAGTTTAGAATCATAGAACACTGGAACTGGAAGGGGCCTTGAGAGGCCTTCAAGTCTAGGTCCCTGCCCTCACAGCGGGATCTGGTTGCAGTATTGAGACATAACATCAGTATGGGAGTGGCTATACTAGAGGTTCTGAGCATGCACATTGTGGCATCAGTGTTAACAATTATCAGTTGGATAACTCCCCCTCCCTCCACACACCAAAATCATGAGATTTAAAAACAAAAGTTAGGGGTGGTTCTTGCTTTGTGCCTCCTGGGAGCAGTTGGGTCACATTTGCAAGCTTTGCTCTGCCACCAAGAAGGCTACATTTTCATCTTAAAATAAACAATTTGACCTACTCTCTCAGCTCTTGGAGCTTCGACTTCTTGACTTGCATCAGATATCATGAGACTTGGGATAAGATCAGCAGCATCACTGGAATTCCAGAAACCTCAGCAGACCTAGACCTTGACTACACAGAAATAGCTTTAGTTGGTGCAGCTTTTATCTATGGTCTCCCTTTATAATGCTTTAGAATTAGTTATCAGTTTAGATTGTGTAATGCCGATGAGGGAACTGAACCTAGGACCTCTAGAACTGAGCATGAGGTGCTACCACATGCGCTAAAAGCTAGCTCTTAGCTAAGGCTGTAGAGCAGACAAGTTATTCCCTCTGTAAGTGGTCTCTGTGCCACTAGATGGGAAAGTGCCCCACACCCATCACAGGTGTGCAGTTACTTATGCCTGCACGTTTACCTGCAAAACTACCAGAAGTCCCATTTTGAATACCAGCTCCTGACATCGTTGGAGACTTCTTCCTCTCCTGCCCCTTTCCCTCCATGCAAATTTCTTGAGCTTCTGGGATTCAGAGGTCTGACACCACCCTCTTTATTGCATGTATTGATTTGTAACCAGCACTGATGCAGCATGCCTGTCTCCATCTAGGGGTGCCTACCCTGAGGTTCTAGATCCCGTGGGCACAGGTTTGCTCCCCATGGCGCTCTCTCCACCCAAATATGTCCTATGACATATTGATTTAATATTTATATTCCAAGAGCAGCAGCCAGAATCGGGACCCCATTGTGTGCTGCACAAACACACGGGAAGATGTGGTCCTTGCCCTGACGCGCTGCTCTGTACCGTTCTGTTAATCTTGCTTTAAAGGGCAGTGAATTCCCATCCCTCTCTCTATTTTAATAGTCTTTGGGTTGAGGATTAGTTATGTATTGACAGAGCAAACATTTGCCTGCCCTCAATCTGCCACTGACAGCAAAAACTTCACTGTGTCTTGGCTTTTGCGCACTAACTGATGAAGAGAAAGCCGCAGGTTGGAAGCTGAGACCGTCTTTCCAAAGGCAAGGCAGGATGGCCTGAGAGGAAGGACTTCTGGGTTCTGCTTCCAGCCCCGGGAAGGGGTGTGCGTACATCAGGGAAGTGGGCACCCTGGCTCCTGAGTTCTGTGCCCAAAGGTCACATGCATCTGACAAAGTGGGTCTTTGCCCACGAAAGCTTATGCTCCAATACATCTGTTAGTCTATAGGTGCTACAGGACTCCTTGTCGCTTTTACTGATTAGTTAGTTCATCTCTCCAGGCCTTAGTTTTTCCATCTGCAAAATAGGCCGAACGAGCCTTTCCTCTCCAGAGCTTGGTGAGGTTTCAATAAACAGTCTGTATAAAGGGTTTTGTCATTCTTGGATGAAACGTGGAGTATTTAATCATTAAGTCACTGGCTTAAAATGAAAACTCCTTCCTGGTACTGGTGCCCAAAAACTGTAGCTCGGATCTCCCATCCCAGCTGACCAAGACCACCTGGATTTCCTCTTATAAACCTGTTTAGTGTCTGCAGGAAATCGCCGGTGGCTCAGGGAGCAAAGGAGGGGTTTTACGGTTCTGCTGGGTGCCCACTGGATTGCTCTACAGCAGGTTGGCTCATGGAGAAAATGGTGGTTCTTTCACAAAGAAATCCCTGTGTCTGAACTAGAGCCAGCTCTTGTGGTACAGGAGAGAGGACGCGACTTCAGAGCCAGGGCGGCCTCTGGGTGCCTCAGCGCCGCTGGAAATTGGGTCCTGTCAGTCTAGGGCATTGAACTGGGATTTGGGACTGTCCCTTTAGGCATCCAAGCGTTCTCAAGTGGGCCCTCAGCGCCCTGTTTATCCTGGTACGTGGTACAGGGATGGGCAGGAAGCAGAGCAACACACGGCCTCGCTGCCAGGGCCTATGGGGTTTCGTTGGGACCCTGACACTGGATAGGACAGCTCGCATTTGCCTCCCCTCTGCAAAGGCCCCCTGGAGTGTGTGGGGCCAGCCCATCTCCCCCGGCACTCCAGGGGCGTCTGTGCTGCGGGGTGCAGTGTAGGTCTGTACGCTGTGCTGGCAGTTCAGTGGGTTAATTCTGCAGCACCTAGGGAGAACGTTACACCTGCCGGTGCTGCTGTGTCTGACTGCACTAGGAGTACAAAGTGCCTGTGTCTTGAGCGCGGCAGCGAGCTGTCTGGGAGGTGGGGGAGGGTGTCTCTGAGCCCGGGGGGTGGTTAGTCTGGAATGACACGTTTCCTTAGCTCTGTGACTCACCCTTGAGTCAGCGCTCAGCCTGCAGCGCCTTCGTCTTGGCCTTTCCTTGTTTCTTCTGGCCCTGGAAGACAGAGACTAGAAGGCTCTTGCCTACTGCCCCCCCCCACCCCAGCTGAATTGCCAACTTCCTCAGCACCTGCTGTCAGCACACAGTGCTGGTAGGTGTGCAGAGGGCAACCTGTTTCAATTGTGGCAGCATGAGAACCACCTGCCTGACCTTGATTTCTGACAGAAGGGGTGTGGCCTGACCCCCAGTTAAAGGACCCAGTCTGGCTTTGGCTCAGTCCCCCTTGAGCAGCATCTGAGAGGACCCAGGGTGGCTGATCTCCTATGCAGGAATGGCCTCTTTGGAGCAGGGGGAGGGAAGGCTGCAGCAGGCTGTCATGACCTCCCTCTCTCATGCCTTCCTGCCGGGAGTTCCTCTGTGTCAGCCCCCCTGTGATTTCTGAGGCCTGCTGGAGGGGCATCAGTTCTTTGTGCTATTCCTTCCTGTTGCCTCACCCCAGAATTGGGATTAAAACCCCATGCTGCTTCTGCTTCACCTGCAGGAAACCTGGCTCCTGTTCCTGGTCTGTTACATGACTCCACCACTCTGTGCCTCAGTTTCCCCAACTGTAAAAGGAGGACAAGGATATTGGCACCCCACTTGGTGAAGTGCTGCGAGATCTGCAGGTGGCAGGTGAGCTATAAGAGTCAGGTTTTATTAACAACTTTAAAGGTAGGGATCACTGCACCAATTGCTAAAGTGCAATCAGAGAACCCCAGGGCTGGAAGAGACCTCAGGAGTCATCAAGCTAACCCCAACTCAATCACTTTGGGAGCGGACCGGGATAGCTGTGACCAGCATGACTGTACTTAGTTTTTTTTTTTTAAGATTGAGGAGAACTAGAGGTAGATTCGTAACCTGGCTAAACCAGAAAGAGTAATTGAAGGACGGCGACCTTGTTCTAAAATACCATGGCTGCTTCAATGACTGCGAAGGGATGCTTGACGCTCTCTTGACAGAGTAATGCTGCGAATTTAAGAGAGGTTATAGTTGATTGCCAGTCCTAACAAAACAGATTTACTCTGTCCAAAAGCAAGTAAAATCTTCAGTGCCTCCTCCTGCAGCATGGGATTGACCTATGGAACACTGCCTCAGGCGTGTGTGTTCAACACTGTGGCTGAGTGTAAAAGGGGCTGGATAAGTTTATGGCTAGCAAGCAACACGTTAACTCTCCAGCTGTGTCTAGACTGGCCAGTTTTTCCGCAAAATCAGCTGCTTTTGCAGAAAAACTTGCCAGCTGTCTACAATGGCCGCTTGGATTTGCGCAAGAACACTGAGGATCTCATGTAAGATTGTCAGTGTTCTTGCGGAAATACTGTGCTGCTCCCATTCAGGCAAAAGCCCTCTTGCGCAAATCATTCAGGCCATGAGCGGATTGCCGTGAATCAGGCAGGATTACCACCTCCCTATGCATAGCATTGATTACCCACATGTGTCATGGGCATCTTCACTTTCCCTGATGTACCAGGAACTGGCCATAGCCAGAAGCAGGAGACCAGATTTATTAGAGCCCTGGTTTCTCAGCATGGTGGATGTTGCATCCTCTCTAATTTCTGAACCTAATGATCATCTAGTTCTCCCCAAAGGGGACAATGGGGGATGAATCCAACCCAGAGCTCATTATCTAACCTTTCAGCTTCATCTTTTGGGGTAAACGTGGACTGTGATCTGACCCGACCTGCCCTGTGTTTTCCGTTGCTGGAACTGACATAAGGAGCTTTGGCAAAATAAAATCACCCCAATTTTGCCATGGGACAAAATGGCCGACCCTTGTGTTTAGAGAGCAGTGCTTGGGGCACTGTAGAACCAGACCAACATCACGCCAAAGAGCCTTGAATTGAGATCCATTCCAGTCTCTTGGGGCCCTGGCAGCTTCTCTGGACTTCAGGTCTTTGCAACCCTCGGTTGTACTTGCTCTCAAGCCCGCGAGGCGTTCTCAGGAAGAGGGCTTGCCACCCGTCTCCCACGATGCTGGCCAGGGAGCTCTGCTCCTTGAGGCCGTTATGCCCAAGGATCATTTGCATGCACAAAAGAAAGAATTTGCATTTCTCTGTGGCAGCTAGTGTGGGAACCGCAGCAGTCCATGAGTCAGGCGGTGCTGCAGCCCAGAGACACGCTGGGCATGGTGTGAAAAGACAACATCCCTTCTCTTGGCACTTGTCACTGCTGGTTTCACCTGGCTGGCTGTGTATGCCTGGGAACAGCGGGCAGAGAATGGCTTGATCTATTGTGGCTGGCGGGGGGTGAAGGGTGGGGAGGGCTTTAGCATGGGTCACCTGTCCCAGAAATGACCCTCCCAAGGCTGGCTAACGTGCCAAGGAGAGTGAGCAGAGGGGATTACAGCCTCAGCTCACGTTTTCCCCATAGGGAGGTTGGGTGCAGCAAGCTGACAAGCTGTTTACATTACTGCGAACGTGAGTTAATGGTATCAAAGTCACTGGGCTTCTTGTGGCTGGGCAGGGTTGAGATCACCCTGCCTTTCCCTGGTTAGCAGCCAGGAAGGGGGTTGTGGACGGGGCACCATTGGCCCATGTCTTCCTTGAGACAGACCCAACCATCCCTGTATGCAGCGGTGCAATGCCTGTGCAAGGTGCTCTCGGGTGACAGTGAAGGCCTCTCTCCAGGCACTCAAGTGGCAGGGCAGGAGCCCTCCATCCAGCAGTCACTGAAAGCACGGCAAGTCCTGCCTGAGGCCAAAGTGGTTCTTAGACCCTGGGCTTCCCCGTCTGCTGAAGGGTGGGCTCTGTCCCAGTAAGACATGGGCATGGTGCCTGGGGGGGATTGTACCACTGTGAGTGCAGGGGTCTGCAAAGGTGAATGGCGACCCTGGTTTGGGTGCTAGCTAGGGGAGCTGGAAGGAAGCGGTTAATAGGCCCACTAGGGTTATGTGGCACTAGTTTTTGTAATGGGTGAAGTATTAATGTCAGCACGCTGCACTAGGTCTAGGCAGCTGTGGGCATGTCAGCATGATACCCAGCACCTGACTAGCTGCTTCTCCTTCAGGGAGGCGGAGCCGCACCTGATGGAGGATCCACCTGCACAGTCTGGGGTGGGAACAGCCCAGAGTGCTAGTCACCTCCGCCTGCCAGTGGGACAGTGTAGGAACGTGAGGACTGGAACATCGAGCTGCAGTGGCAGGTCACAATCTCAGGCTTCATAGAGCTGAAGGGGGAATCCAGGCCGGGCCCAGCAGCGAGGGCTGCGGAGCCGAGCTGGGGAGATGTCTGCAAAACCTTCCTTTCTAGGACTCGGGGTCGGCCTGTCTCTTCTGAGCTTAGAACAATTAGTGGAAACAAAGGCGGCCGGCACCGTCCGTCCTCGCTCCGCCACTGTGGGCGGGTCACGCCCGCTTTGCACTGAGATGCCCGTCGCTGGCGGCTGTGCCAGCCCCTCCCCGATGGGCTGCACACAGTGACTTCCCAGGCTGAATCCCAAGGGACAAAGGCAGCAGTTTACAGAACCCAGAGGAAGAACAGCTCAGGCATTAAGGGAAGAACAACAAACATGCAGGTGGATGCTGTGCCTTGTACTGTGCTGGGCTGTTTGGGCTGGTACAGGGCAGGCTGTGATCTCTCCGTGCTGTGCTGCGTCTCTACGGATTTGTACTGGCAGTGCTGAGAAGGACCGAGACAAGACAGCCTGACCAAGGCAACGGCGGCCCACGAAGGGGAGAGCAAGAAAAGGAGAGGCCGGTGGGCAGGAGAGGGCACAGAGGAGAGTGAGGGGGAGAGGATGCTTTGAGGAGAATGGCTAAGGCAGGACAAGCTGGGGCCGGGGCAAGGGAAGGCTTGCATTGGGGGCTACATGGATTTATCTTTCCTGTGCTGGGGCTGCAGGGCTGGAAGTGCGTGGCAAGCTGGAACAAGCAGTGGAAAGGCTCTAATGTCTGTGTGCAATCAGGTGGTCAGTCGACCTTACTGATACGTATCAATCCATTGTACCCAGCCTCCTCTGTAACCCCCGGGGCTCCGTTGCTGCCAGCCCGTATCCCTAACTGTAGCAGGACTTGAGTGCCCCCCTCAGGTAACCTGCTGCCCCCATTGCCTTGCCCTAGTGCTGGCTCTCCCCTTCCGTACCACTTGGTCACACGTGCCCTGGAGGACTGGGCTTATCCCAGGCTAAAATGGGCAGAAATGTGTTTTCTCAGAACATTGGCAGTGCCCTGTGGGCGGGAGGTGGGAGGCTGAGGGCTGTGATTGTCCGCTCTTTGGGGCAGGAGCTATCTTGGTCTGTGTCTATACAATGCCTCACAGTGGAGTCATGGACCATGATGTGGGCTCCTAGGTGCTCCCCCAATACCTGTAATTAAAATCAGTGAAGAGCTGATCATTAAGACGTGCTGTCCCTGGGGAAACAAACCTTACATCCTCTATGGGCATGCCCTAGCCTGCCTGAGCTGGGAGCGTGCTCCATTCTTGTCCCCTTCTCCCCATGCTCAGTTGTTGCTGGGAGTAAGTAGGAAGCCCTTACTGGCTTATTCCTCTTCAACTTGGGGCTGTGTCTAGACTGGCCAGTTTTTCTGGAAAATCAGCCGCTTTTCCGGAAAAGCTTGCCAGCTGTCTACACTGGCCGCTTGAATTTCTGCAAAAGCACTGACTTCCTACTGTAAGAAATCAGTGCTTTTTGCAGAAATACTATGCTGCTCCCGTTTGGGCAAAAGTCCCTTTTGCGCAAAACTTTTGCGCAAAAGGGCTAGTGTAGACAGCTCAGATTTGTTTTGCGCAAAAAAGTCCCGATGGCGAAAATAGCGATCGGTGCTTTTTTTGCGCAAAAGCACGTCTAGATTGGCCACAGACGCTTTTCCGCAAAAAAGTGCTTTTGTGGAAAAGCGTCCATGCCAATCTAGACGCTCTGTTCCGAAAATGCTTTTAACGGACAACTTTTCCGTTAAAAGCATTTGCGGAAAATCATGCCAGTCTAGACGTAGCTTGGGTGTGGGAATCCCCTTTCTCTGTCCAAGCCTCACTCCGGAGAACTGTCCCTCCCCAGTTCACACCAGGCGTGTAGCCATGAGTGTGCTGTGGCCTGCCAACTTTGTCTCTAGGCTGACCCCCGGGGGTTTGTCCTGCTCTACTTCAGGGGAGTAGGGTGGGGCTTACCCCCCATCACTCCTGTCCCACTTTCCCCCTATTTTTGCCCACCCACCCAAAGTTTCTGGCTACACCACTGGCTCACACACACAAGTGGCTGAAGGCCCAATGTGGGGATGGGGTGCTGGCGAGTGAGGGCCGAGACAGAGGCCTACTCTCAAGTAGGAGCTGCTGGCACGGGGCTCGTCTCCCTGGGCACCCATGTCGGATGCCGGGCACCAAGTCATGGCACTGAGTGATGTTTCAGGCCACTCTCTTCCTTTGGCCAGTGGCTGAGGTGGCCACGCTTCCCTCAGGGCCATAAAAACCTGCTGGCGTGCTGGGAGCACCCACCTGTGTGAGGCAGGGCCGTGTTAGCTCTGCCATCGCCTGGCCCCTTCCTCCCAGCCACCCATCTCTCAGCGGAGCCGGTCGCCTGCAGGGAGACCCACCCAGTGTCAGCGCTATGGTTACTGTGGAAGGGAGGGCCTGGTGTGTAAGGGTATTTGTGTTTCTCCCTGCTTCACTGATCCCTATCCGGATTGCCTCCTGCAGCAGGCAGGGAGGGAATGTCTACACTGCAATCAAATGGCCGTGGCTGGCCCACGTCAGCTGACTCTGGCTTGCTGGATTTGGGCCGTGGGGCTAAAAATCACAGCCCAGACATTTTGGCTCGAGCTGAAGCCCCGTTCTCTGGGACTCCACAAGTGACGAGGATCTCGGAGTCCAGGCTCCAGCCCAAGTGTCTGCGCTGTAATTGAATGTCCTTGCGACCCGAGTCAGCTCACGGCCCTGGCGTGGAGGGGTGATTGTAGTGTAGAGATATCTGGAGTGCTTTGGTTGAATGGCAGGCTCTGGCATGGGGAAGAGAGGCAGTTCATGCCTTGTGTCTGTTGGCCTTATCGTCCCAATCTGATCTAATCCTTCATCCCAGTTCACAATAGGCTTGCCAGTTTTGGCTGGATCTATTTCCAGAGGTTTCATCACATAACTATCTTTTAGTTAAAGATTAATAGAGCCCTATAAATCCATGCATATCTGTGGCTCATTTTTGCAGATATTGATGTGGAGTCAAACTTTTGTATCCACACAGGGCTCTAAAAATTAATCCTCAATTCCTGGATTCCAGGACGACTCCTGGAGAGTTGGCAACCCTGGATCATAAGAACAGCTGGACTGGGTCAGAAAAATGGTCCATCTGGCCCAGTATTCTATCTTCCGATAGTGGCCAGTTTTCCAGGTGTTTCAGAGGGAATGAATGGAACAGGACATAGAAGGGCGTAATCCATCCCCTGTCATCCAATTCCAACTTCTGGTAGTCAGAGATTTAGGAGAATCCAGGGCATGACCATCTTGACTAGTAGCCACTGATTGACCTATCCACCAGGAATTCACCTAATTCTTCATCCTTTTTGCCTTCGTAACAGCCCTTGGCAATGACTTCCACAGGTTAACTGTGTGTTGTATGAAGGAGCAGTACTCAGGCTTGTGTTAAACCTGCCGCTGCTTATTAATCTGGTTCTTGTGTTACGTGAAGGGTAAATAAAACTTTCTCCACACCATTCATCAGTTTCTATTCTGTCCCCATAGTCCTCTTTTCCAAGCTAAACAGTCCCAGTCTTTTAATCTCTCCTCATAGGGAAGCTGCTCCGTACCCATCATCTTTCATGCCTTCTCTGTACTTTTTCCAATTTTTCTATCTCTTTTTCAAAAGGGGCCATCTGAACTGCAGTCTCGAAGGTGTGGATCAACAGTGTAGCTAGAGAGTGGAATTACCATGTTTCCTGTCTTATTTATTCCTTTTCTAATGATTTCTAAAATGGTTAGCTTTTTAAACTGCTGCTGTGATTATTTTCCAGTATGCATTACTTTGCATTGATAAACATTACAATTCATTTGCCCTTTCGTTGTCCAATCACCCCGTGCAGTGAGATTCCTCTGTAGTTTTTCACAGCCAGCTTTGGACTTAATTATCTTGAACAACTTTGAACTGTTTGCACACTTTGCAAACTTGATGTTTACCCTCTATTCCAGAGCATTTATGGCTGTGTTGAACAGCGCTGGTCCCAATACAGATCCTTTGGAGAGAGACCTTGCCAAAGGTTTCCTGAAAGTCCAACTACACTCTAAGCATGGGGTCAACCTTTGCATGCTTCTTGATACTCTCAAAGAATTCTAATAGATTAGTGAGGCATGGTTTCCCTTTGAAAAGCCATGTTGATCCAATATATCGTGTTCATCTAGGAGTCTGATAATTATGGGTTTGGCTATAGTTTGAACTAATTTGCCTGGCACTGACGTTAGGCACTCTGGTCTGTAATTGTCAGGATCGACTCTGGTGCCTTTTTTTTTTTTTTTAATTGGGTCATGTGGTAGAGGGTCATGTGCTTTAATTGGGTCATGTGCTTTAAGTTGTAGGTTACATACCACAGCTAGCTGTTCTGCTGTTTTATATTTTGAGTTACGTCAGTAACCTTGGGTCAATACCCTGTGGTCTTGGTGACTCATTAGTGTTTAATTTTTCAGTTTGACACCTCAATCTGGGACTGTTCCTCAGAGTTATCCCCTGAAAGAATGGCGGAGGTGTGGGAAGCCCAGTGCAAAGAATTCATTTTGTTTATCTGCAATGACTTTGTCTCCCCTGGGTGCTGTGTTAACACCTCTATTGTCCAGTTGGGCGGGCTCGCAATGGTGAGAACTAGAGGCACTGGCAGCACCCCCAAATTTTACATGGGGATCCGCTGTTGGCCCTGCGTCTGGAGCACCAGCTGTCAGCTCAAGTCTCAGTCCCCTTTCTCCTGTCCAGGCCCTCCCCTCCCCAAAACACAGCCCTGCTCCCAGCTCCAGTTAGGGGGAGGGCGGACGAGGATAAGGAGGCTTGCTTTCAGCACCTCTGCTAGGAAGCGGTCCAGCACCACTGGGCAAGCTTCCTGCTTCTGATGTTGTTTAAAAACACGCTGTTAGTTTTTGTGCCTACAGGTAGGTGACGCCTACAATCCTGCATTGGCTGTAGGCCTTAAGGGAAGATGCTCCTAAGAGGGCTTCTCCGGTCAGCATGGTTAATCCAGCTCCCTAAGAGGTGGTAGCTATGTCAATGGGAGACGCTCTCCTGTCAACGGCATGTTGCCTACAGGGAGGGTCAGGTCACTGTAAGGACATCACTGAAGAGTGGGGATTTTTCACTTACTGTGACACCGGTCTGTAGGGTACACCTGGCCTGTGACCGTGTAATCAAATTTGCTCTTCTTTATGCAGTTCAACCGAAGGCATCAATCGAATCTTATCCCAGTCCTGCACGACTTAACCTACCATCCACATCAAACCCAGCCTGAACTGTCATCTCAGTCTAGTCCAAACTACATCTGACGAAGTGGGTCTTTGCCCACAAAAGCTTCTGCTCCAATACATCTGTTAGTCTATAAGGTGCTACAGGACTCCTTGTCGCTTTTGCAAACTACATCTGTTATCCCAGGTCAGTACAGTCTAATCCGGGATAGGCAAACTATTTGGCCCAAGAGCCACATGAGGGTATGGAAACTGTATGGAGGCCTATGAATGCTCATGAAATTGGAATGGGAGGGGAGAGGGTTCCAGCTGGAGCTGGGGAACACCAAGAACGAGGGGTTCAGGGTGCAGAATGGGGATCTGGGCTGGATAGGGAGTTGGAGTGGGGAAGGGACGAGAAAGGCTCTGGCTGGGGATGCAGGCTCTGAGGTGCAGCTGGAGAGGGCTTCTGCAGGTGGGAGGGGGATCAGGGTTGGGGTATGGGGAAGGAATCAGGGTGCAGACTTCCAGATGTGTCTACTCCCTTAAGCAGCTCCCAGAATCAGCGGCATGTCCCCCTTCAGCCTGCTCCTATGCAGAGGCACGGCCTGGTGGCGCTCTGTGCTGCCCCCTTGTCTGGAGGTGCCACCCCTGAAGCTCCCATTGGCTGTGGAGCTGGGAGATGCTGCTTGGGGTGAGGCAGCAGATGGACAGAGCTCCTTTGGCTGCCCTGTGTATAGGAGCTGGAGTGGGGAGATGCTGCTGCTTGTGGGAGACTCACAGAGCTCCAGCATGCAAGGAGAAGGGCAGCCCCCAGACCCTGCTCTCCAATGTCTGATGGGCTGGATGTGGCCCACGGGCCGTAATTTACCCGTTCCCCCCCGGTCTAATCCATACTACTTTGGGGCAGACTGTCTGTTTTGTGTTTATACATCCTCTAGCCCAGCTGGGCCCTGATCCATGACTGGGGCGCTTTAGGTCCAATACAACCACTGCTATTGCAGTGCCAATAAGAAGCAGTGATATCATGCAACCTGCTCTATGCAGCCCTGCTGGTTTTGATCTAGTCTACCAGCCCAATCTGGTCTATTCTAACCTCTCCTCTCACGTTCGATCCCCCCGAGTGCTGCTGTTGGGAGGAAAGCCTGCAAAGTTCAAACTCAGCTTGGGCTTTCTGGCACTTCCACGTTGGTTTGGGGCTCGTTGAAAGCCAGAGTGCATGCGCACCTTTCCAAAGCGAGCACTGAGGGTGCATTAACCGTCGCGTAGTTGCCTATTAGCGGAGTGACTGGAACTTCAGATCCTGTATTAGCAATGGGCCCAGACTAGAATCTTAATGCTTCCCTGACCGACTCTAACATTTTACAGGGGAATGTGGGGTGAATTCCTGGAAGAAGTACCATTGAGACATAGGGTCCCTTCTAACCCTACGGGTCATCTCGTCTGCCCCGCTGGCAAGATGCTGGATTTGTTGGGTCTATACCAGCCCTGTCTGAGTTTGTTAGGATTCGAGGGGCCAGGCCTAGAGATGTGAATGGTTAACGGGCAAGCAAGCATAGCATCCTAGGGCAAGAAGAGACCTCAGTAGGTCATCAAGTCCAGCCCCCTGCCCCAGGCAGGCCCAATCACAACTAAACCCAGCCAGGGCTTTGTCAAGCCGAGACTTAAACACCTCTAGGGATGGAGATTCCACTACTTCCCTAGGGAACCCATCCCAGTGCTTCCCCAGCCTCCTAGGGAAATAGTTTTTCCTAATATCCAACCTAGATCTCCCCCACTGTAACTTGAGACCATTGCTCCTTGTTCTGCCATCTGTCACCAATGAGAACAGCCTTTCTCCATCCTCTCTGGAACCTCCCTTCAGGAAGTTGAAGGCTGCTGTCAAATCCCCCCTCACTCTTCTCTTCTGCAGACTAAACAGACCCAAATCCCTCAGCCTCTCCTCATAGGTCATGTGCTTACTGGGTGATACTTCCCGGTTGCAGTTCACTGGCGAGGACTGGAGCAGCCTAGAGGGGCCGGTTGCAGGACAGGGTGCTCCAGACCGGCCAAAGTAGCCACCACCCATGCTAGGGTTGCCAGATGGTTTCAACAAAAAAACTGGACACACTTGACGTGACATCACAATCTACATTACATCTTATTTAGAAAATACCGGACGTTTCTATTTTCTCAATTTGTTTCCCAAACAGAAAGCTCAAATACTGGACTGTCCGGTTCAAAACCGGACACCTGGCAACCTCACCTTTGGCAGCCCCAGCCTGATGTATTGCAGTTCCAGCCCATGGCTCCAACCTACCCATCCCTGTTTAGCGGGTTGGACATAAGGTTTAATCACTTAACTAAATAAACAGGGATTTTACATCCCTAGCCAGGCCGGGTGTATTTTCCAGTTCTGGTCTGACTGCAACCACGTTGTTGGGAATTTGTAGCAGACCCTGTGAAATAGGATGACAGCTTTGATATGGGTTTCCTCTACTCCTTCATTGCCGACGGGTTGAGCAGAGCCCTGCAACAACTCCAGCCCCTGGCGGTTTCGGGACCTGTGGGAGGAGCCTGCGTGTTGCCTTCGTTATCTCCAGCTCCACTTTCACACTGCTGGGCAGCGGCAGACACAGAGCAGGCGGCTTTCCCTCTGCTGGGCCGGGCGCTAGCGTGTGCGACTGCTCCTGTGCGTGCACGAGCACCAAATACTCACTTCAAAACTGAAAACGAGAAGGAGTCCGGAGGAGAGGGAACTCCTGTGCACCTGGCTTCCTCCACAGCAGCTTCTGGCCATGAGCCTGTGCCAAGTCCAGAGGGTGGGCCCCACATGCGGCTGCTAGCTATTATTACTCTGTGCACCTCAGGCACCTGTATAATCCTCCATAAACACCTTTATGGCAGCATCTGGGAGATGGGGCAGCAGGGCAAAGAAAACAAATGGAAGTAATAAATGGGACTGATCCCTATCTCAGTCAAGTCATCCCGGTTCGGGAGCTGTGGCTGGTTAAAAGCTGGTAGTCTTGACGGAGGCAAGGAAAAAATGAATTGTGACTCAACTGGTCTCTGCTGTAGATCAGATAGCCATGTAAATCATTTCCCAAATAATCATGCTTCTGGCTTCACTGATATATCTATCACGCAGTATGTAAATAAGTGCTGTATTGGTTTCAAATGTGCTGCCCTGCTGTTATTTTCTCTTTCCCTCTTGACATACCCTAAGATTTGTTTGGCCATGGGTTGAATGCACAGCCAAAAGAGACCTATTTGCTTGGTCCAGTTTGGATGCAACTGAAGCGCTTGGAATTCCCAGTGTGTATTCTGAAGCCTAATGATGACTGTGTAAATGCCAATTACATTAGTAGCAACATACAGCTATGCCTGCCTTTGGAGATGGAGTGTTGAATTTCTTTGTGTGTGTGTGTGTGTGTGTGTGTGTGTGTGTGTGTGTGTGTGTGTGTGTGTGTCTGTCTGTCTTTGTCAGATTTCCTATCAAATCTCCTCTTAACTCTCCAAATCTCTGTCTGATGTTTAACCTTTATTATGTAAGATGGATTTCCATGAGCGGAAGGATTCCTGTCTGGCTGAGGTAACCTCTTGCATTTAGTCATACTGAGAGTATTTGCATTCCTGGTTTCTCTTGTGCTTCCAGGAGTATGCAACCTGCTAACATGGTCTACACCAGGGGTGGGCAATAATTTTTTACTCAGGGCCACTTCAAAAATTTCTGAAGTGGCCCTGGACTGCTCCAGAAGGGGTGGAGCCTCAGTCAAGGGGCGGGACCAGAACACTTCCCTGCTTCCCCACACACAGACCATGATTGGTCTGGTAGTGGGGGAGCCAGTGAAGTCTTCCCCCTCCCCCTCCAAGAGGTTCCCCCTGGACACCCATGCCCCTGGTGGTGGGAGGAGACTTTGCGTGCTCCAGCTTCTGCCCCAGGCCAGTCAGAGCTTGCGGGGGGAGCACAATTAAACAGGGATTCCCAGACACGGCCTGTTTCCTCTCAGCATACAGGTAGTTCCCTTTCCAGATCTTTGGAGCTGTGACTCAGGGCAAGGCAGAGGCTGTTTCTCTTGGTTAATGACCTAGGACAAAGGAACTCGATGTCTCCTGGCCATATAGCTGGCAGAGACCCATCAGCTCAGCCCGCCTCCATCCGTGCTCCCTATGCTGTTGCTATTATTGACTCTCAGACGGTCTTGCTCCCAGAGAGGGCAGATGCCATCCGGCAGTGGGAAGGCCTCGGCTCGCTTGGAGGGGGGTGAAGATGGTACAAGAAGCAACTCAGATGAAACCCCCAGGCCTCTGTTCCGTGCTGGCTGTGCCACTCGAGAAACATAATTAGACCGTGGGTTTAGATCATTGCAGCAATCGTGCCAGCTCACCTCCGGTGACCGAGCCCAGTGCTCAGGGACTCACTAGCCTGCAAAGGAAACAATAAGACTTACAGCAGTGCAACGGAACAAAGGCGCAATCTTGGACAGTCATTGGGCCCTGCGGCGTGTGGCTCTTACCAGACTTAGCCCTGCTATAACCCCCATGATCGGGGACTCTCAGGGCACTTTAAGTTCGCTAAGTGAACTGCATCTGGTCTGTATTTCATCTGTAAAATGGGGATGAGTGAGGGGAAGTGACCAAGGTTACACAGTGTGTCAATGGCAGAACAGTAGCCTGGTGTCCTGATTTTCCCCGCTCCCCCAGTTCCAATCAGCAGTCAACACTCCCATTTGGAGAGGGGGGGTCTGGAACAATTTGTACAGGGGGGAGCTGAGAGCCATTGAACCCAAGAGCGTATGATGGAGCCCACCTTAAGCCAGGGGCTGTGACTCCACCTCTAGTTCCAGCATCTCTGCTCCATCTCGTGGCCATCTCAAGCATCCTCCTGCAGTGGGGGTGTTGGTGGCAGTTCTGTGCGTTGGTGGTAGGATCAGTGCGTGCCCTGGTGGCAGGGCCCGTGGCAGAATGGGAACTTGTACTGCCTGTGTGTACAAATTGCTACGGACTCTTATCTGCTTCATTCGTCCATGGGGAAAAAAACACTCTAACTGCTTAAAATAAACAGCTTAGTCCGCTTCAAACTGACCCCCTGGGAGGCAAGTCGAACGGATGGCCCCTGTGCTGCTGGTTTTGCTGTTTGCATGTGACTGGCAGGTATGAAGAAGCTGCCATGGGATCAAGGTGGCTATGTATACAGCTGGCAATCTCTTCCCTGCATTGGTGCTGTGCAGCGTAGCTGGCCTCCAGGCAGAGCGTGTCAGGTGCTAAGACATGTAAACACTCCATGGAGCTTCAGAGGAATGAGCATGCTACATCTCTCCTTCCTTCAAGAGCTATCTCTTCCCACAGGCTCCTTGGAGGACAGCCTGTGAACTCCGGTGCCGGTGCCATGGCTCGCTCGCTTGCATGGGAGATGCTCTGGCTTCACTTCTGTCAGCCCCACGCAGGGAACGGGAATCGAGTCCTAGTCCAGCAGATGCATCAGCTGCAGGCTGGTCGGCCAGCTTCTAATTGCAGGGCTAGTGGTGCAGCCCCAGGGTCGCCGCTGTCTCTGGATTCCTTGCTGAAGGCGATGAGGATAGCGGAGCGTCTCACAAGAATCTTCTCTGCAGAATCTGTATCACTAGTGATGTGCCAAAAGGGCTCCACCCACCTGTTAGATCCCGGCCGCGCGTACAGGGCTGGAAAGGAGACATTTTATTTTATTTTTACAAATGAGAGCAGAGTCTGAGACACAAAGGCAGCATCCTGCACAAAGCAGCATCCTGCACCAAATATGGTTGGGTGCCAGTGGCAGAGTGCAGGGCATTCACAGGGGGGCCTGCACTCTGATCACTCAGAGATCAGTGAGGGCTCCTGCAGGACGCTGGTTGGGGTAGCAGGAGTTAGTGATCTGATAATGGTGGGGGAGCAGGGCTGGGGGAACTAAAGCAGCTGTCAGCTCAAGGCAGCAAAAGTGAGGTCTCTGCTCCATGCCTGCCCCCGGGAAGCAGGGGACTGTCTCGGAGTCGGCGGTGGGGACATACATGAACGGTATGGTCTGGAGACCCAGCCTGTGATATCTGATGGGTTTCTGGGGTGCAGGAAGGGATGGTACTTGGTCCTGCTGTGAAGGGAGGGGACTGGACTTGATGACCTTTCAAGGTCCCTTCCAGTTCTAGGAGATAGGTATATCTCCATTTAAAAAAAAAAAAAAAGGAACGAAATGCGCTCTGCTATGGTCCCCAATGATCTAATGAGGTTAAGACACTCACTGGCCTCTAACCATGACCAGCCTCTGCAAGTGTGTGTTTGTGTGTGTGTGTGGGGGGGGGGGGGGGGGGGAGGATGGTGGTTCATTCCTGTCTTTGATCACGCTCCGGTCTGACCCAATTGGACGCGACTGGCAGGCTCCTTAGGCGGAGACTGAAATAGCAGTGAGTGAAACAAGGCAGGTTGAGGGGCTGGGCACGCCGTGCAAGATGCTCTTCCCATGGAAGGATAAGGGGTGTCCCCAATATGCCCTGGGGTGCACAGTCAAAGCGTGTACAATGATGAGACAATGAGCTGTGGATCAATCCTGGATCAGCAGAACTGTGCAGATGCAGGGTGGTAGCTGGTTTGAGTATGTATGGGCACAGCTCTGCCATGGGAGCAGGACTCAAGCCTGGCCGTGTTAGGCTGTAACTTTAAAAACAGCCAGTAGTCCTGTGGCACCTTAGAGACTAACACAAATATATACATAGTATCATGAGCTTTCGTGGGCAAAACCCACTTCCTCAGAGGAGCTGGAAGCTGAAGTGGAAATTACAGGAACCCAGAATGTATCACAGAAAAAGAAGGGAAGAAAAAAAATTACCTGTCAATTATGCCAGTGCTAATGGGGCTAATTGGGTGGGGTGGAAGTGTCCCATACTTAGCTTTGGGAGTGAACGAGGTGTTAATTCAGGGAAGGCTGGCTTTAGAATGCGACAGCCAGTTAATGTCTTTGTTCAAGCCCAGTGTCAGATTTGCAGATGAAGGTCAAGTCTGCGCATACTTGGGGGAGTGAACCTGCTCTGAAGCGCCACCTTGAATACCACAACCCCCCTCCTTGCTGCAGGAGTTAGCTGAGCAGTTGGTAATCTGCCTCCAGGGGTTTAGTGCTTCTGCGCTGCCTGCTTGTTGGCTGTGGCAGTTACTGAGGCCTGGCAGAAGGCAAGGGAGCGCATGATCTGGCTAGGGCATTAGCCAGTCTGTAATGGAGTTGGCTTAGGAGGAAATGTTGGGGACAGAATAGCCCAGAGCTGCCTCCTGCAGACTTCCTTGAACATTCTTCTGGAGCATGGTTGGAGTCAGGACTCTGGGCTAGTGGGACCGTAGGTCTGGTTGGCCTGGCAGTTCCTCGGCTCCTGTTTTACCCCAAGGAGTTCCTCGGGTGATTTCAAGAACCTCCATTCTAAGGATGCCAGAGATCACTAGGGGTCCTGACCTTCTAACTATGCATTAGCCTGCAATAACGTAACAGAGCCAGCGATAATCCCCATCAGTATGCTGGGAGGAAATGGACTAGCATAAGCAAACATAGACGCCAGAGCAATTAAGATTACACCCTGCGAAGGGGGAGCAAGCAGCTTCCAGGACCAGTGCCAGCAGCTAACTCATGTAATTGCCTCATTTCTAAAGTGGCGGGGGAGGGGGTCTCCTTCCAGAAGTGGGCAGCTGCTCTTCCAAGGCGTGGTCCACTTAGCCATCCTGGACTTGCAGGGCACAGAGACATGGCCGTGGGTCACACAGCGTAGGGAAGTACTTGCTGTGGCCATAGTGAATGGAAAGAAGATTCTCTAGGAAGGAGGCTGCTGGACACGGACAGCTCCTGTGGTTCTCCCAGCCTGACCCATGCTGTCTGTGCTCCTTGGCATTGGTGCAATCCAGGGGGGACTTTGTGCAGGGGAAAACCAGAGCTGAATTTCTACTCTACAGCCCTTTTCAGCCTTTTGGTGGAGGCTGTGAATGGTTGGGACCCATTTGTGCCTGTTGCGGTGGTGAGTTATATGATGGGGAGCTGTCTGAATGTACATTCGCCCAGACTCCTTTTCCTCCGGGCCACCCTACTTCACACCCAGGACTGCCCAAGAGATCGAATAAAGCGACCTAGCAGCATGTGAGTGCCAGGAAATTCCTTTGGGTTCTGGCGCCACATCCTGCCGTTGATGTCTGTGGTTTCTGTGATGGCACCAATGCTCCTAAGTGTTTTATTGTATCGGGATGTTCCGTGGCTGCTCATCTATCAACCTAGCAATGGAAGCAGAGATAAGCCCAGAGAGATTCCTCCAGCCCGATTCCTATCGCTTTTCTAACTGTCAAGTTCCCTAGCCGCGGGCTAAGAATTAAGGTGTGACGAGCGCCCCCCAGTCAAAGGTGCTGCCGTCCCAAAAGGGACCAGGAAAAGTTTTAAAAAATTAGCTCTGCTGTTGCAAGCTACTCGTTGAATGTCACTGTTTTGCATGTGTAACCAGAGCTGTTTTGAATAGCAGTTGTGACCGCACTGGGGTTGCGAAAGGCAGGGCTTTTTCATTCAGCCAGATTTGCAGCCTGGGGAGCTGGTTCACTCGCGGCTCTGGATCCGCTACACCTGATCGTGGGAGGGAAGGAAATCGAAGCGTGCTGGATGGGCCAAAGTGTAGGCAAAGCAGCATTTATGTATAGCTATATGGGCTGAGTCACGCCTTCGGGGACTACCTCCATTTCCCCACCTGTAAAATGGGAAGAACACCCTCCTTCAGAAAAAGCATTGAGACCCTTGGATGACTGGTGTAATGCATCAGCAGTGTCGTATGCCCTGCTCTGATCCAAGGCTCCTTCTGCTGTAATGCTCCTTCCAGCCCGCTCTTCTTGCACCATCTGCCCCTGCCCAGGCGACTTCGTGCCCGCAGACTTCATGGAGTGCCTCTGGTGAAGTGGATGCACTGCTGTCTTGGCTTCATGGCAGGATTCAGCCAGCAGCTCCTCACTCTTGCTGCTGCCATACAAAGGGCTTGCTCCTACAATGCTCTTGGTTCCTGCTGAAGCCCCTGAGCTGTTTTATGGCTCCCCACTCCTTTCCCCCATCTCTGTAGGATCTGAGCACCTCACCCTTTTAAAAGGTGTTTATCCTCAGGCAGTTCCACGCATTGCAGGGCTGGGGCTGCGTGTCTTGCAGAGAAGGGAATTAAACCCAGCGCTGTCAAGTCCCAGCTGAGTGCTCATCCTTGAGACCGTCCAGCGACCACGCAACTGGCTTGGCATCTGGCAAGACTTGGGCCTCTCCTGGCATCATGGGTGTGAATTCCTTCCTAGGGGCGGGAGTGGGGAGTAACCTTGCCTGGCTGTGGGTGAGATTGTCCAAGCACTGGCTTAGCTCAATGCTCGTTGACGCCAATGGGAGCAGAGTTGGGCCAAGGGGAGTTAGAACATGGCTGACAGGCTGGGGATTATAGAGCAGCACCCAAGTCTGATGCCGTGCTTAGCCCGAGCAATTCTGGGTCAGGCTCCGCCCACAACAATTGCTGTCAGCTGGTAGTGAGTTTGTGATTTATCCCGTGTGTTTCCATAGCACTGTCGGAGTTGTGGCCTGGCACCCAGTTGTGCTCGGTGCCATACAAACACAGAACCACAATTCGGTCCTTGCTTGTGAGAACCCAGATGTGGTGGCTGAATTAAGCCAAGCCCGTCACAGGAAGATGGCTGTACCAGCAGCTGCTCTGCATTGCTCCCTCTGTGTCCCCAATGGCTTCAGGAAAGGGATCCAGTCACATGTAGTCCATTTCCAGACAGAATTAACGGCAGTTTCAGACCGTGCCCTGAATCCTTTTGCCTGTTTAGGGGCTTTTCTATATTTTTTTCTTGCCCCCGCGTTGCTGCCCCAAGCAAACAAGGGGAACAGAAGAGGGCAACTCTCCCCAAAGCGTTGCCAAGTTCACAAAGCAAACAGCCTGCAAAGCAGGGCAATTGCGTTTTCGCTAATCACTTTCCCTTATCAAAGTCTCCGGTGTTAGCGATAACAGGAGCAGGGAAAACATTTTCAGACCAATGTGTGATCCTTATGTTGTTTGAGTCCCCTGAAAGGCCAGGCCCAGGGGTTTGGGACATGGCGAGCAATAGTTCCATGCTGGCTGCTTCCAGTTCGATCCCATTTGCTCAGGAGCCTCAAATTGACTGCTCTCTTGGCATATCCAGGTTCTTCTATGGTTGGCTGGGGTGGGATTGGCTGCTCTGGTGTTGGTCCTGGTGCAAAGATGGTTAGGAAGCCCAGTAAGGCAGGGAATCCCATGAATGATGACTGTCCAAGAGTGGCCACTTGAGCCTGCACAACCTTCAAAAGCAACTGTCCCCTCCCAAAAAATCTTTCTAGTAGTCCCCTCCCTCCTGCCGGAAAGGTTGGCTACTGCTTGGGAAAGGGCAGTGCTTGGGTGGCTACCCAGGAGAGATTCGAATGGCACCCAGCTGGTTAGCAGAGTACCCATAGACAGCAGCATGTGTTTCTAATTGTGGTGCACATCCACTTGGTGCACCCAACAAAATGTATTCCGCACATGGATGGAAATGGAGATAGAGCACACTGCTGCTGGGGCAGGTCAGCATGTCGCTTGCGTGAAATTTCTGCGGTTCGTAGGCCCTTCCATGTGCGTCATACCTGCCGTTTCTAGAGATCATACATAATGTGTGAGGCTTCCATTCTGTGACCCTAAAGTATAGCAAGTGGAGAGCAGGCCTGCAACTAGTGTGTCTGTGTGACTGATGCGACCTTAGTGTGTTGCCTGGGTGGGCCACGTGAAGCGAACGTGACCTTAAGGTGCCGTGTGTGTGAGACCAGCGTGCAGCACATGAGCAGCCTTGTGCTCAAGGTGGGTTGTGTCGTTTCCGTGGTAAAAGCCAAACAGTGAAAATGCACCTGGGGGACGATGTTAAGAAAATAGCTCTTGGGAGCTGCAACTTACGCTGTCATGATCTGTGTGCTTGGAACATCTAACAAAATCTAGAGAAGTACATGGCCAATGCAAAGGAGCAAAAGACAGCACTAGGGACAGCCTGGGGAAGAAAGACTAGAGCCCCATTCTGGAGCTCTGCTGGGAGCAAGGGGAACCAATGCTGGACTTCGAGGTCTGACTGTCCGAGCTGGGAGAGTGAGCATGTCAGATGTTCGTCCAGCCACGCTGCTGGCAGAGCTGTCCAATCGCCCAGCTCAGCAGTAGCTGAAAGAGTTGGCCTGGTACTGAAGAAGTCCTGCCTCCCCTGGGCCTGGTTTGCACAGTGCACTGCAATTTCCTTTCCCTGTCACGAGCCCTGACTTGTGTCAGTTTTGTGAAAATCTTTCGAGCTGGCTCCAGAAAACTAGCCCCTCTCCGAGGAGAGAGCAGTTCAGGGGCTGGAATCCTCCACCCAGTCCTGGCTGCTGCTTTTCTGAGGTCGGACGGGTTCCAGTTTGCACAGCGCCTATTGGAGAGGAGCCCAAACCAACGCTCTGGGGTCCAGTTGGGGAGCTGGGTCCTCTCGCTAGGGTCTGCACAGTATCGTCCTGCCTCAGAGTGAATCCGCAGCAGGTTGGCTGGCTTCCAAAGGAGTTGCTGCCCTGATACTCCCTAAATGCTTTCATGACCGTTCCCCTTCAGGCACAGAGGGGAGGTAAACAGCCCCCTGGGATTCATTAAACTGCAACGGAACGGAATCATTTTAACAGGGCCTGCCCTGCAGATGAACGTAGAGAGTGGTGCTGTGTACTTTCACACGGAGGTGTCTGCAGAAGGGCTGGCTCCCTCAGGGGACACGGGGCACTTCAGAAGGAGGCTGGATGCAGCCTCTGCTGATCTAAACAGTCTGTCAGGCCCACTTTGTCCCACCCGGTCTCCTCAGCGGGAGGTCGGGAGCGCAGGAGTCCTTTCCTGTCTGTGTTAGGATGGCTGCTACGTGGGGGAGTGAACTGGTGATCTCCGGAGCTCTGGGCTCCAGAGTCAGGGCAGTCCAGCTGTGGTTGCAGCAGATTTGTCGCCTGAGGTGGGAGACGCAGGACACAGTGGCCAGTGGGTTAGATCCGCATTCTGGCTTTGTCAGCCCTGAGATCTGAGCCAGTGGCATCCCAGCATTACTCATTCCTCTTGTGCTGAGGGCCTCTGTTGGCTGAGAAGATTAGAAACCCTGTCTCCACAGTGAGGCGGCCATGTTTACTCATGTGCTCTGTACATATAGACAGGGCCGCGTTATGATTTTCGTGGGCCCTCGGCACTTCTGCCTTCGTGGGCCCCTTCCTCCATTAAAAAAAAAATTAAAAATTATTTTTGATATCACTTTAAATACTTCAACATTTTTTTTCTTCTGTTTGAGGCAAAATGTAATAGATTTTCATGGGCCCTAAAAGTTTCATTTTTTTTCTGATGTGTGAAAAAAATTAAAACATTTTCTTCGACCCTAAAAGTTTATTTATTTTTCTTCTGATTTTAAAAGAAATTAAAACATTTGCGTGGGCCCCTAAAAGTATCATGGGCCCTAGGCACTGTGCCTGCTGTGCCTAATGGATAAGTCAGTCCTGCATATAGAGAGGCCACCAGGTCTCTGGCGAGGGCTGAGTTCTAGTGGATCCCTGCAAAGGCTAAATGCTAAATTCCAGACAGGCTACACTGTCATGGAGGAAGATGGTCCTGAATTTCCATCCCCTCTGATTTGGGATTCGTGAAGCCAACGTGACATTGGGTGAGGAAATAGCAGGGCTTCGTATCGGTGGATATTTGTGTCTTTCTTGCTATCTCTGAATCAAAGCTCTGAGTGTAAATATCCCAGTTCCTGAGAACATTCTGAATAATGGCTTAGGCAAATCAGGAGAATTGATTTTGCACTGTCCTATAATCACATGTGCTCTCGTAGCAAAGAAGGTAAACAGGTTGCCCTGCCATGCAAACAGCTCTCTGATCCTCCCCACTTGATGGTGTTGGCTTTACAACAATAACTATCAATAATCAAGAACCAGAGAAGCGGAGAGTTGCAGCCGCAATGTAGCGAGATGGCTGGTGTATTTGTGTGTTTATTTTATGCCATATCTTAAGTTTCCACATTTGAGACACACCTGTGTTTCTATTCATAAACTATGATAAAGTTATCACCGCCCAGAGAAGGCGCAGTGCGAATAGCCGTGAGTTCTGCAGCGGGCCGAAAGCAGGACTGAAGTAGTTGTGAATTGAACTGGGTCACATTTTTTGTATGGAACCTTTTTTTTCCAAAAAAGGCAGACTTGGGTTGACTGAAGCAATTTGCGAAAACAGCAGAGAGTCCGGGGGCACCTTGAAGACGGACCGGTTTGTTTGGGCATAAGCTTTCCTGGGCAAAACACCACTTTGTCAGAGGGGGTTTTGCCCAGGAAAGCTTATGCCCAAATAAATCTGAGTCGTTAAGGTGCCACAGGACTCTTCATTGCTTTTCGGGAAACAAACTAACATGACTCCCCCTCTGATAATTGAAACAATCGACAAATTTGTGACTATTTTGACAAATTGGATCTGTTGAAACAAACACAGGGAGAGAATCATGTGGTCAGCATCAAAACAGACTAATAAGATGCTCTGGAAACCTCACTAGCTTTCTCCGTCTTGACTCCCCAAAATTGCTAGTACTGCTCCTTGCTTTAGCCTAGGGACCAGGGTGCTCCCCTGGGAGGGGGGAGACCCAGGTTTGAGTGCCAGCCCTGGAGCAGGGACTTGTAACCTCAGTTCCCCACTCCCCCCTATCAGAGTGCCGTGACATCCACACTATTGTGTGATGGGGCTCTCCGTCTCCCTGCTATCCTGTTAGGAAGCAAGGGTATGTCAGGAGAGCCTCCAGGAAGTAGTGCATAATCCTCCTCTCGCTTGCAGTTGGAACTCCGAGCTGGCATCAGAATCAAAGTTCCTTGTGGTCAGTGATGGTCTTTCCACTGATGATAGAGGGCCCATAATTCCTTCGTAGCCCAAAAGGCTAGAAACTCTTTGAGCAGCCAAGAGAAACTTGGTTCTGACATTGAGCTGCTCGGATCCCACTGGCGCCCTTAGGGTCAGACCCTTTGCAAGCCCTGCCGATGAAATTGGTGTGTGCGTACCTGGGATTTATCCCTGACAGACACAGTTTCTCTAGTGATCGTGGGTGGCGCTTGCCATTCAACAGTGGTTGCTTCTTGGTTCAAAGCCCCAGTGCGGCCTACAGTGAAGATGTAAATCAGTGCTGGGTTTGTCCCAGCACAGTTAATTTCAGGGCATCCTAACCCCTGGATGATTGGAGTTCCTGGAAGGGTCAGGAAGGAGAAAAAAGGCCAGGTGGGGAGAACATTCATGTACCAATACACATATCTCAGGGACAGGATGGTCAATGGACTTCAGATCTTTTCAGCCTGGTTTGCACCCAGGCCGTGTGGGTAGGGAATGAACATTTCCACTAACGAGTGATCCATGCCCAAACCCCAGAACCGAACAACCCTGGCACTTTCATGGAGAAGCCCAGATTTTGCAGCTTGGGCCTACATCCCTGGACATTAGGCCGGCAACACCTCTTAGCCTGTCTCTGTTTGTTGACATCTAAAGGTTGCGTGGTGCCCCATCTGAAGTGAGCTGATGACTCTCCACTCCTTAGCAGGCAGGTTTCTGTATTGCAATAGAGGACGATGGTCAAGGTGCTTGCCTAGACTTGAGAAATCTAGGTTCGGTTTCTTGCTCTCCTGTGTAATCCTGGGCATGTTGCTGTCTCTCTCTGCTTCAGTGTCCCATCTGTAAAATAGGTCTCTTTCCTGCATCTACCAGCATGGTCAATACACCACGGCTGTGTCTAGACTGGCCAGTTTTTCCGGAAAATCAGCCACTTTTCCGGAAAAACCTGCTAGCTGTCTACACTGGCCGCTTGAATTTCCGCAAAAGCACTGACTTCCTACTGTAAGAAATCAGTGCTTTTTGTGGAAATACTGTACTGCTCCCGTTCGGGCAAAAGTCTCTTTTGCGCAAAACTTTTGTGCAAAAGGGCCAGTGTAGACAGCTGAGATTTGTTTTCCACAAAAAAGCCCCGATCGCGAAAATGGCGTTCGGGGCTTTTTTGCGGAAAAGCGTCCGTGCCAATCTAGACGCTCTGTTCTGAAAATGCTTTTAACGGACAACTTTTCCGTTAAAAGCATTTGCGGAAAATCATGCCAGTCTAGACGTAGCCCAGGTGTTGTGAGATGTCCTGAAATTGTAGGAACTGGGGTCTGCTCTAGATCAGATGCTGCCACTGGATCAGCTGTAGGCCAGAGTGAACCCTTAGAAAGAGGTGGAACAGGCACAGAGCTCACCCATGCTGGTGGAAACAAAATCTACTTAACAAACACCTGCTGCTGATCACAAGGGTACCCATGTGAGCTGGCTGGGGTGAGCAGAGAGCACACAGGATGCTACTGCCCAAGGGGGAGCTGCTGGCAGTAGAGGTTGCAACTCTCCGAAGGAGCTTGACTGCAGTGCGGCAGGCATCCAGCTGCCCGTGCTGCCTGCCACGTGTTCCGGGCCTGACTCTAATTACAAGGCCCTCATCGAAATGAACAAAGAAAGCTCGTCTGCAGCAGCCAGGACTGTAATCTAGGGGAAATGTTCTCCTCCGATAAGATAACATTGATGCATTTCTAAAGGGAGCTGAGCCCCCTGAATCGGTGATAGCATGGGAATGCGCAGAGGGCCTGGGTGCCAATGGGCCGCCGCTTGCTCGTGGCACTTTAATGCACGGCCCTCCTTTCTTTTTTCCTACCAAAACAGCTTTTTGATTGTGCGCTTATCTGGGCTGTGGGTTTGAAAACCCATTTCCGTTGGCACAGGCCTGCTGGAGAAAACGAGGACCTTTCGCCTCCGGGACCTGTGGGTCAGCCGCAAGCTGAGCTGTTGCTGGGGGAGCGAGTCTGGGGCATGCGTCCCAGGCTGTGAAGTGGCGCTGTAAGGTGCTCCGAAAAGCAGCGGGGAGCTTGCACAATTCCTGCGGCGATAACAAAGAAACGATTGTTCGGTGCTGGCTCTTTCAATGGAGATCGCGGATTTGCTCTACCTGGGCTACAGAAAATCGGTGCATCGCTCTAAGCTACAGGAGGCTGGGTTTGGCTTGTGGTTTGGGCTGTCAGTTCTTAAAGGCACAGCGGGCCTGATTCTCCACTGGCTCCTGTCTTGCAGCCCTTTCTCCCCCTGCAAAATGCGTTCATAAGGTGACCATTCTGAGTAAAGGAAAAGGCAGGGAGGGGGGAATAAAATAGAGCTCAGAAGGGAAGGTAGGAGACTAACAGAAGGGGGCAGGATAGGATTGCTGCCGGGAAGGAAAAGATGAATTAAACAGACAAGAGCTCCTTAGAACATGAATCTTAGTGGGCGCACCTGCTAATTGATGCTCTAGGAAGCCATGACTCCGTATGGAAGGGCAGCCAAGCCTTAGCCTAAGCTATGCAGCCGTGACTGCTCAGACTAGTTTAACCCTGGGCAGCCAAACTCTTCTGAGAGCTTGACAGGGAAGGGGCCTTTCGGAGAAGCACTAGCGGTTGGTGATGGTCCTGGTTACAGTCTTCAGAACATTTGCTTGTAAACATGGTGGCGTTTGGGGGGAGTATGGTGGTGTGACGGACGAGGCCAGGTCTGGGCACTGCTGAGAGCATTCACTCAGGGCGAATTGCTCAAAACCAGGGCACCTTACAGCCCCTGACTGGAGACCTTTCCCAAATAGGCCACAAACCAGTCACACCGAGCGTTTCAGCTGCCAATCCGGCCAGCAGGAAGCCTCACGAGCAAATCCCTAGACACCCCAGATTTCCCTGTGCCACAATCAGCCCTGGGCCTTACACACAGGTGAGGGGTATAGAACCCAATCCCACCTACCCTGAACAGGTCTTCCTGGTCCCAAAGAACCAGCCATAGATCCCCGGTCAGTTTACACTGTGGATCTTACCCACACAAACCCGATGCGCCAATCCTTTAGAATCTAAAATCTAGGGCAATGTCTACACTTGCTGCTGCTTGCGCAAGCACGGCCATTCTTGCGCAAGCATCTGCAGAGCGTCCACACTGCCCGCCTGCTCATGCGCAAGGAAATTTACAGTACGGCGTGGTCAGAGGGGGCTCCTAGCGCAAGAGCTACGCTCTTTTTTAACAGGTGTAAGCCCTCTTGTGTAGGGGCTCTTGCTCAAGAGGGCAGTGTGGACGCTCGGCAGGGATTTCTTGCGCGAGAAAGCCCTATGGCTAAAATGGCCATCAGAGCTTTCTTGTGCAAGAGAGTGTCCACACTGCCATGGGGGCTCTTGCGCAAAAGCACAGCTCGCACATGGCAGTGTGGACATTTTCTTGCGCAAGACTTCTTGCACAAGATGTTCTTGCGCAAGAAGCCGCGAGCGTAGACATAGCCTAGAGGTTTAATAATAAAAGAAAGAAAAAGTATGAGAGTAAGGTTAAGGAGAATACATTACATGCACCAGTCACCAAGTTCTTGATGCAGGCTCTCAGCAGAGATGTTATAAACTGCTAGCTTAAAAGTCTCTGGTGTACATCCTATGTCAGGATGGGTCGACAATCCTTCCTGGCTCTGTCTCTCGCAAGGCTGCATCTAGGATCAGTAGCAGAATTGAAAACAAGATGGAGTTTGCCTCATGGCATTTTATATCCATTCCTGGTACCTTCCAAGCTGGAGCGGGTCACACAGTCAAGTGACCTATCCCTGTGTCCCATGCCAGCAGATTTGTGTGATGGGAACTGTGCTCAGCATGTGTAGACATGCGTACAGATGTTGTGGCTTGCTTTTATTTTCCTGGATGGCGGTCTGTATTTATACATACACACGTGTGTGTGTGTGTGTGTGTGTATAAGTATTTGCACTTGTTTGTATGTGAACCTCTGTGTCTGCACACGTGCATGTTCTTATACAGGTAAGAATTTGTGTGTCATTGTTCTCACATATGCACCGATCTGCTTATAAATTTGTTCTATGGGCTTCTCTGTATGTGTCCTTATTCATAGAATACTAGGACTGGAAGGGACCTCGAGAGGTCATTGAGTCCAGTCTCCTGCCCCCATAGCAGGACCAAATACTGTCTAGACCATCCCTGATAGACATTTATCTAACCTACTCTTAAAAATCTCCAGAGATGGGGATTCCACAACCTCCCTGGGCAATTTATTCCAGCGTTTGACTACCCTGACAGTTAGGAACTTTTTCCTAATGTCCAACCTAAGCCTCCCTTGCTGCACTTTAAGTTCATTGCTTCTTGTCCTCTCCTCAGCGGCCAAGATGAACAAGTTTTCTCCCTCCTCCTTATGACACCCTTTTAGATATCTCTTCATGTGCATATGAACATGCTGTGTAGAATCCTTGCACGTGCATGGATGCGTTGGGTATGGTTATTCATGGGCTGGCTTGTGCATATGTATGGATTTGTCTGTATATGCCCCTTGACATGTACCCTGTGCTTTCGCATGTGTCGACCTGTTTACACATGCAGTTGTCTGGGTGTAGCAGCTGTAAATGTCTGTGCGGCTCTTGTATGTGTGCAAGCCTCGCCTCTGTGTACAAGCCTGCTGGGTGTCCGTGCATGTGCAAATACTACGTGTTAGCCTGGAGTGTGCCGTGCACGCCTTTTATTTGATGTCCCAGCCCATGAGGGGAGTCCATCTTGGGAATGGGTCCAGGGGAGGTGTGCGTGGGAGGGCAAGGATGTAAACAAACAGCCTATCAGTGTGCATGCTGCAGTGCTTATCATTCACAGAGCCTCCACACGGGCTCACCATTTACTAGGGATGGGGCTGGCATCAGCCTGATGGAGCCATGCGTGGAAAGCAGGGGGAGCTAAAAGCCTGGCTGTGCGGGAGAAGACCTCTGCTCTCATGACCCTGAGAAGAAGTTGGAAGGATGTGGGATGCAGCCGGTAAGTGCACTAGGTGGGCCGATGCCATTCCGGAGATCTGTCGTCTGGCTTAGCCCTGCCTCTGGGGTCCGGGCTGAACTGCAATACAGCTACTTACATCCTGCCAAAGTAACTTTTCCTTGTGGCTTCAGCTGGACACAGTGGGCCTGAGCTACCTCTTGCCAGTTGGCTTGATTCCTCTGGCTCTCCCGAAGTTCCTTTTGACTTGCCCCAGCATAGGAGGCTCAGGCCCAGTATTCCTCTTCACCCCCGGCCTCTCCTGTCAATCAGCCGCCACAGGCTGTCCCAGGTGGAGCAGCATTTCAGTGGGTAAAGCACTAAGGAGGGAAGGGACGTATCATTGCTGAGTCCCACTTACCTCTCGGCGCTGGGCCCTGTCATGTCACACCTGGGAGCAGGGCTCTGTAGCGTTGGGCACGCTTGCATTGGGTGCGGAGCAGCTGGGGCAGCCTTAAGTCTGAATTTCCTGCCATTCGACTTCGGCCCTGGGGCGCCTGTTGGGCGTGTGTAGGTTTCTCGCAGCTTACTCATGAGAGGGGCAGGGGAGTGGCCCTGTGGGAAGCGGATCCAGCAGGGCAGGAAAAGATGGTTTTGCACCAAGAGCGCAAAGGAGAAAGAGCAGAGTGTTGGAGTTGGAGGCTCCAATGGAGCCAGGAGAAGGGGCTTCATATCTCACCCAGCTGTTCATGCCCCCGGTGCAGAAGTGACCCCACAGCACCCTCACAACAGAGAGGGCCTCCCTCCCAAGCTGCCCACTTAATCTGGGAGTACCTAGCAAGGAACCATCTTAGCTCCCTGCCAGGACCCAGGCTCCCCTCTTGGAAGTGCTGGCTGCATGGTACCGGCAGCACTTCTGAAAGGGTTAAAGATTAGATGGGCCCAGCTCTGAGTCCCGATACCCAGCTCTGAGTAACCTAAAGGGTTAACCCTGGGCTGGGCTATTCAAACACCTCCTGAGGTAAGCACCCAGCTTGTTTGTTCAGGTAAATAAGGAAGGAATTAGATATAATGGGTAAAGGAGGCATTTGCTCAACACTTTGCATTCTAGCGCGCAGCGGCTGGGCATGCCTGCTACGTGCCTAGAGACAGATGCCTTTAGCTGAGTGTGTTTCTCCACAACCCACCACTTCGTTCCCACCGAGCCTCCTCGCGGCTCCCATCCCCCAGAAGTCACTTCTGGTGGCGCGTCTCTGAGGGCTGGTGCTTCTCCGCACAGCCGGCCTCCTGCAAACAGTGTCCTGCTGAGTTCCATAGGGGTAGAGCTCTTGTCCCCCCCGTCCAGCATTCTCCACAGACCAAGTCCCTGCACCCCCATTCCACCTCTCTGCCTCCCTCCCCATGCCTGACTGAGACGCTGAAGGGGAGAGGGAGAATTTTTCTAACCTTCTTCCTGGATCGATGCTGCAGCTGAGATCCTGCACGTCTCTGCACACCTGACGGGTAAGTCTCACTAGTGTTATATCTGACTTGCCCTCCATGGTGGTAGGGAGTACATCCTGGACTCTACGATCTCCTGGATCTTTTCCATCTCTGCTCTTTTCCAGCCCTGGCTCTCTAGTCTCCTGTCTTGTGTCATCTGAGGTCAGCTGGCTGATGCTGTGATGTGGTCACCTGGCTTTTCTTCCAGATCCTTCATTGTCTTGAACTCTCTCGGGGTTAACCTGAGAGATTTCCCCTGGGGGCAGCTTCTCCCATAGCTGCCTAATTTGGGGTTTCTTGCACTTTCCTCCGAAGCAGCTGGGACTGGCCACTCCTCAGGAAAAGTTACGGATCCAGTAGGTGACTCCTACAATCTTAGGGGGAAAAACATCCCAATGGCACAAATGGGGATGTAGTACCCCTCTCCTTCTGAAAAGCAATGAGTCGGAAACTCATTCTCATTAGTGCCCTTAGTAGCCCCCTCCAGAGCTTTGAGCAAAGGATGGGGGGGAGGGTTTCTGTACCTCGCTGTATTGCTGGATGACCACTGACTTTTAAAAAATCCGTGCCTCAGTTTACCCAGCTATGAAATGTAGACAATAAACGCTTGCTTCTGAGAGCATGCAAGGAGTTAATTGATTAAATTAGTGCCTTTGGAGAACTTGGTAGATGGTGGTATAGAAGGGTAAATTTATTGTTAGATACCATGCAAAATAAATAATGACAATTGTTAGGTTTCAGTGACTGGATTAGCTAAGATGGGCATGCAAGGGGCTGGGGGCATATTTGTAAAAGGACAGCGGGTGCTGTTAACCCTTTTAGACATAGTGGCCATGTTTCAGGGTGCCCTTCACATTTTTCAGTGCCGAAGGCAAATTGGCTCTGTCTGATTTTTATAGTTCTGCTCGGTTAGCGAAACACAAATGACACCTTTGATGCCAAATCCCTTACAATACCAGTATTCTCCTGGGCAGGCGTCTCCGCAGGGCAAGCAGCTTGCAGGGGGGAGGCAGGCACTGATATAAAGAGGGGCTCTGCTGATTCTAATGGGGAACACCAAGCTCTGCTTCTCCCCTGGGACACATGCACAGGTCGGTGCTTAATTAAAACCAGCAGCTCGCCACCTCTCTGCTGTTCACCTCCCAGCGGGCATGGAGAGATGGCAGCTGGAGAGGGCAACTTGACCCAGGCAGCAGAGATCTATGTGAACATCAAAGGCGGCTCCGAACAGGGGCTCCATCGCCCAAGAGTCTCGGCATTGGGTGAAGGTAAACCAGTGAGGAGCTGTGTATTGGTGGTTGTGGAGGGGTGGGTCTGCGCTCTCCTTTTAATACCCTAGTATTAATTTGCAGAGAAGTCAGCTAGGAAGAGAATGGCCCAAGAGGAAGGCTGGTCCAGGGGGAAGTGAAGGGACAGAAAAGAGAGGAAAAGTCTTTTCTCGAAGTCCTAAAATCAATAGCACCCAGACAGATTTCCCCGTCGTCATTAACAGGCCCGTGCCTGGCAGTCCGTGGAGTTTGCAGCAGGAATCAATACAGCCTATTGACACCCAAGCTTTTGGGGTGCATGGGGCTACAGCTGTGACCATTTTTTAAGAGCAGGAGAGAATGGGAGGACACTAGACTGGATTCTCTATCCTGAAAGTCCCGTCCTCTCTGCCCACCCTGCAGTGGTGGACACCTAGACAAGACAAACAGATCACCAGCCGTTCTCCACTCCTGAAATTGGTCCAACCTGCTTGTCTGTCGTCTGGGCTCTTCCCATGGCTAGGAGATCAACTGAGTGACAGGGACAGGCCTGGGTCACATACAAGCCTGTGAGGCCGAAGTGTTTGCGGGACCCCTGAACCTCACTGTGCATGGCTGGTGTTCCACTGACCCCTGTCAGTTGTGTGCTCTCTGGGAGGTGACCCCATCAGGCCTGAGGGCACGAGATGCAATTTGATCATGTGTGCAGCCAGACCTCCGTGCCTGACACCCTTGTCCTCAGGTGAGCATGCTCTGAACCCCCCCGGATCCAGAACCAGGGACAGCTCTTAAACCAAATGCTTCTAGTCCCTGCTCTGAACGTCACAGGCCAAACTTTGCCCAACGTCCTGCTTCGAAGAGCCCCAAAGAGAGGGAGCTTGTCCAGGCGTGTGAGAGACCGGAGGATTTTACAGACATGCTGAGCCCTCTGACACCTGGGCCCTTTCAAGGGTTTTCAAGATGGAGACACCTGGACTCACTAATCACTTGTGAAAACCTCAGCTGGGTGCTGCCTTCTGGGCGGCTGGTTTACTGTGGCCCCTTCTCCCGTCTCTCTATTTGGTTATGGGAACACCTAGAATTCACTTTCATCATTGATCTCATGGCCCCCAATAAAACCATCCCATTTCCTTCTTGCCTCCAGATGTCTGGCTGGCAGAGCAAACAGGCTGGTAATCATTTCATACCCGACGGCTGGACTTTGACAGCCTTCATTTCCAGGTGCGCCCCGTTCGCAATCTTGACGCTGTCCTCAGACCAATGCCAGGGCCCCTGAGGCAACCTGCTGTATTTCTAAAGCCCCTGTCTCCTTGGGATGTCAGGCCAGTGGTATCCTAGTAACCCGCATGGTTCCTCGGGGTTGTCCTAGGCCAGGCTCTGGAGGACACATGCCCAGCGCAAGGGGACTGGAAAGAGACGGAGAGACGGCCTTGCAGTCAGTCAGTGAGGGGCAGGAGGATAAAGCAGGGATATTATACTCCTTTGGGAACAGTGATCCGGACTTACTGAGCTTTCCTGGCAGTGGAAGGTACAATGTAAAGGGGTCTCGATAACATTCTCTCCTCCGGGGCGCTTTGCCTACTTGGCACCTTTGTTTGGAAGAGAGGGTTTATGAGGGTGAGAGATGGGGGGTGTTCTCATCCCAGGTGGCGGGCAGGAGCTGTGTACCTGGGGGAAGCTATAGAGCAGGGACAAGCCTCCAGTTCCAAACAAACCCAGCCTTGGAGGAGATATTGCAGCCAAGCCGAGCAGCTGAATCAAACCTGTGGAGCCAAGCAGTGCGTTTCACAGACGTAGCCGGGGGGTGATGGGTGAGGTACCCGCGGACCCTGCGCCTTGTGGACCAGTGTGGAAGCTGTCCTCACCCGGCCTGAGGCTGGGAGAGCCACGGCTGCGGTTGATGCTGAAGTTCTGAAGAGCAAAGGCTGCTGTAGAGAGGGCAGCTGAGCCAGCCACGTGGGTGGCTGGAGAACTCCAGCTGAGGGGTTTGGGAGGCCTGGGGAGCAAGGAGGGATAGCTTTCCAGGGGAGCTTTGGGAAGTGAGCACGGGGAGAACTTGCACAAGGGGGGTGGAGACTTGGGGCACCTGTATGCAAATCCTTCCAGGCCAAGCTCTGCAGGCAAGTTTCGCACAAGCTTCTGCCTCTCTTGGTCCTTAGCTGCCCTGACTTGCTGGGCCCAGAGGCCTTGCATCACTCTTCCCAGGTTAGACGCGCTTCTCTGACCAGCTGGGGCCAGCCAGGGATGGAAAGGGTGGGAGACTCAGGCAGAGCCAAGCAGCTCAGCCCGTGGGCTTGCTACAGCTGTGACGCCACCCTCAGGGGCTGCTTTTACCAAGGCAAATCCACCCCGTGGTAGGGGATTGCTGGGATCTTTGCAGACCACAGAATGGGGCAATGTGGCAATGGCCTATGTAATGGGTGGTGCCTGGTGGTGGGGGGCGGAGCTGGGCCAAATGGGAGTGGCATTGCAGCCCTGTGCGCTGGGTCACGACACCAGCTGCCTCCCGGTCACGTTCTAAATCAGTTCTGGGGGCCTGTGATCCCGCAGTGCAGCCAGGGGAGTGGCCTGGACTCAGCTCGGGCAGCCCTGCAGTGGGGGAAAGGCCTCCTGGCCGGGTTCAGTAAAGGGCCTGCAATTTTTTATTTAAATAAGGGACGTCCCTTATAAGTCAGGCCTGTTGCAACCCTATGCTCCCTCTGCCCTCCTGTCAGATGCTCCACTCCATGGGCATGGCCTACGTCCCCCCCACTTCAGGAGGGAGAAGAGTAGCTCTCATGGCCCCTTACAGCCCCACGGGGCGCACCCATTCTTGGGGCGCTGGGGCTACAACCCAGCTCCCTCCGCACAGCCCTGAGCCGCAGCGGGTCCCGTCTGAGTGGGGGGTTAGCGACGGGCTCGCTATCAGCCCAGCCACTAGAGAGTGATGTTCTGCACCCTCGGGCCAGGTGGATGCAGCTGTTACTTGCTGTGCCTCCAAGGCCCCCCCCCAACACCTCGTGCCCAGCAAGCTGGCTGAGACTGGGCAGGTTGTAGGCACTGCAAGCTGCATTGGTTGGCCCCAGGGCTAAGGGAGAAGAAAGCCTTGCCAGAGAGTGCACCAGAGAGGGTGCCAAGAGCTGCTGGCCTCCCCAGGTGCAGGGAGGTGGGCGGTCTCATGTGCCAGGACCACTCCCTCTTAGTGCTTCCTGGAGGCGGCAGAGAGCTGGCTATGGAATCCCGGCCCTGCCTTTCTCCTACCTGGGGGGAACAGGTTGTGGGGGGGATCGGCTGGATAATGGGGCTTGGGATCCCCCTGCTGGCAGGGCTACTTCCTTGCTCCCTACTGCAACGGGGTCATACATTGCACTGTGAGCCTCTGCGTACAGGGGAAACACATGGCCAGGGTCATGTGGCCCTTTCCAGGCACTTGGCAACAGGAGAGAAAGCCCCGGCTGCCCCATCACCCGCAATCTTACTATGCAAAGCAGTTTGGCTCTTGTACTCTGGAGCCTGGTGCCTTGAGGCAGCCTCTGTATTTATACAGTTACCTGCCTCCTGCTCCTCGTTGCTCCAACTCCCTTTAACCTCTGAGAGTGCGATCCAGAGCTGAGCCACCCGAGCAGGGAAGGGAGGAGGGAGCTCCATGCAATCAGAGCTGGTAACGTTGTCCAGCTTCCTTTGGGCACGGTGTGAAAAGGAGCTAGTGATTTTTTTTTTCATGTACCGTTGAGGGGTGTTTTAAGGGGAGGCAGTGTTGTCTTCTGCTTAAACCATCCGACTGAGAATCAAGGCGCCTGGCTTCTTGACAGAGGCATTTGCTTTGTGTGTGACTGTGGACGAGTCATGGAAATGTGCTGTGCCTCAGTTTCCCCTTTTTGCAAAATGGGCCTCACCACTTTTGCCAAGTGCTTTGAGCAGGCCTGCCAACCCGGGAGGGGCATCGGGGGCAGTTTCCCTGGGGCCCAGCGATTCAAAGGGGCCTGGGATTCTGGCCATGGCCTGAGCGCTGGGCCCCTTTGAATTGCTGCTGGAGTGCTGCTCCGCACGGCTCTGAGGGCTGGAGAGGGACACGTTGTGGTCCCGGACGCACTGCGGGCAGCTGCTCTGCCCCTTCTGCCCAAGGTCTCGCCCCTTCTGTGGTCATGGAGCCGAGCCCTCTTCCCCCCCACACACACCTTGCCTTGGGGCCCGCAGTGGCTGTTGGCCCCACTGGCTTTGAGCTGCATACATGAAAGGTGCCACCAATTGTTAAATATTGTTTTTAGCCTTCGTGATGTGTTTGAATTCCTTTCCAAAGGCTCATCCTAGTTTAAAAAGAAACAAAAAGCTTCTGTAATAGCAGCCTGTTAGCCCTCTCCTCTCCTGGGGAGACTTCAGAGTGGTAGCAAAGAGCACCCATTACGTTTAGATGTTTTAATCCAAAACTGCTCTGAACTCGTTGCATCTGCTCAATTGGGCTGGACCCATACACAGAATATGCAGCTGCGTAGGGCACCTGAACATTTGGGACACCCCGAGTCTTAACGTCCATCTGCCTGCCTATTCCCATCCCTGTTCTGTGGCTCTGCTTCCTTCAGAGAGGACTTAGTTAACTTCCAAGTGACAACCCTGGCCGGCGCGATTAGCAGGACACTGAACCTGGCAAAGGGCCAGCCACGCAGTCATGAAGCCATTTAACAGGCATTTGTAAACCCTGGGGCTGTGTCTACACTGGCATGAATTTCCGGAACTGCTTAAAACGGAATAGTATTCTGTTTTCAGTTTTTCCGGAAAAGGAGCATCTACATTGGCAGGCTGCTTTTCCGGAAAAGCCCTTTTTCTGGAAAAGCGTCTGTGGCCAATGTAGACGCGCTTTTCCGGAAAAGACTACTGGGCTGTCTACACTGGCCCTTTTCCGGAACAGTGTTCCGGAATAAGGACTTATGCCCGAGCGGGAGCAGAATAGTTTTTCCGGAATAGCGGCTGATTTTGTACAGTAGAGCATCGTTGCTTTTCCGGAAATTCAAGGGCCAGTGTAGACAGCTCGCAGCTTATTCCGGAAAAGCGGCTGATTTTCCGGAATAAGTGGCCCAGTGTAGACACAGCCCAGGGCTGTACCGTCAGTTTCTCAATTCACTGTGCTAGTCGACAGGACCTTGGTTTAAAATGTGCTTTAAAACCATTTCATTCGTGTGTGGCTGAAAGTTAGAAAATCACATCTCTAAAAAAAATCGTTCCCCCACCTCCCATCTCAGCTGCATATGAGCACCAGTTTACTAGTACTGTGTAGGACCCTGTATAAATCCTAAGGCTGGTCCTAGCTGGAAACAGGAAGCAAGGGCCCTTTTTGTGGGATTTCTGGAGATTTCCCCTCTTGGGAGGCTGAAAATGGGGGGGGGGGGGGACAGTCTTCCCATGATTTTTCAGGGGTTCAGCTTATGTTCCTGATTGAAGCCCAAAGCACAGAGCCAGCATAGGGATGGGAGAACTGAGGGAGGGGGGAGAGAAATGTAGTTTGGTCAAAGGTCAATCTTATTTTATCCCCTTTGGTTTGCCCGACGCTGGAACACATATTCCTCCTCCAAAAGCATTTATGGCTGCTGGAAAGAGCCCACAGGGTTAGAGTTATACCTCTTTGGCTCCCGTAGTCCTCCATGGACTGCTAAAAGGTGTCAGGTTCTTCTCCACAGGGCCCTCTCTCAAAGGCCTCTCCTCTTGTCTCGTCTGAGACATCCAGACCTTCTTGCTCCTGGTAGTCCAGAGACACAGAGCTAGGCCCTGGCTTTGGGCCGCTCCCAGATTTCTGGGCTGTTGTTGGCTGGGCGCCAACTTCAGTGAAGGCGAGACAGAGCCTCGGGAAACGGAAATAAGTTTTGGGAACCCCCCAAGATTGTCGAGCTGTCCTACAATCCCCCCCAGCCTCCAGGTCCCCTGCTTCTACTGCTTCTGCCTGTTCGCAAGCCGTTGCCAATCGTCGGGAGAGCTTTCTGAGCTTGCCCTAACCCAACCTGTTTCGCTGCGGATTTGATTTTAATTAATGAGCTCATTGTTTAAGGGAGGTTTGTTCTTTGCTTTCCATGGACTTGATCCCAACTCCACTGAAGTCAATAGCAAAGATCTCGCTGACTTATCAAGGAGGATCATCATAATACAAATAATGCCAGGCCGAGCTCTCAAAGCAAGAGACGTCTGTGCCATTCTCCCCACTTCGCAAATGGCGAAACGGAAGCCCAAGTGGCTGAGTGGTGAGCAGTAACCGGTTCTCCTGAGTCCCAGACTCGTGCTCCGTCCACTTGGTCACACCACCTCCACGAGAGACAAAAACCTGGGCTTTCCGTGTACTGACGTTCTGCATGGAGTTGAACGTAAGAACGGCCAGACTGGGTCAGCCCAAAAGACCATCCAGTCCAGTGTCCTGCCTTCCAACAGCTGCCAGCAGGGCCCGGCTGCGGGTTGCCACGGTGCAGGTGGAGCTCCAGGGTGTGGAGCTGGGGAAGGAACCGTCCCCCACCCTCCAGCCTGCTGCGGGGGCTGGATCAGCTTTGTTAGGGCCACGGCAGCCAGCTCAGCCCGGCCACGCTCACCTGGGCCACGGCAGCCAGCTCAGCCCAGCCACGCTCACCTGGGCCACGGGAGCCAGCCCAGCCCGGCCACGCTCACCTGGGCCACGGGAGCCAGCCCAGCCCGGCCACGCTCACCTGGGCCACGGCAGCCAGCCCAGCCCGGCCACGCTCACCTGGGCCACGGCAGCCAGCCCAGCCCGGCCACGCTCACCTGGGCCACGGCAGCCAGCCCAGCCCGGCCACGCTCACCTGGGCCACGGGAGCCAGCCCAGCCCGGCCACGCTCACCTGGGCCACGGGAGCCAGCCCAGCCCGGCCACGCTCACCTGGGCCACGGGAGCCAGCCCAGCCCGGCCACGCTCACCTGGGCCATGGCAGCCAGCCCAGCCCGGCCACGCTCACCTGGGCCACGGGAGCCAGCCCAGCCCGGCCACGCTCACCTGGGCCACGGCAGCCAGCCCAGCCCGGCCACGCTCACCTGGGCCACGGCAGCCAGCTCAGCCCAGCCACGCTCACCTGGGCCACGGGAGCCAGCCCAGCCCGGCCACGCTCACCTGGGCCACGGGAGCCAGCCCAGCCCGGCCACGCTCACCTGGGCCACGGGAGCCAGCCCGGCCACGCTCACCTGGGCCACGGGAGCCAGCCCAGCCCGGCCACGCTCACCTGGGCCACGGGAGCCAGCCCAGCCCGGCCACGCTCACCTGGGCCACGGGAGCCAGCCCAGCCCGGCCACGCTCACCTAGGCAAGGCAGCGAGCGGCAGGAGCAGCAGGCAGAGCACCCCATGATGCAGAAGTGGACAGGAGGAAGTGTGTGGAGGGCAAGCTCCGGCAGGGCTTTATCTCCGGGCCTGGGCTCCCATTGGGCAGCACGGGAGCGGCCGGGGCCAATCACCGCTGCTCGAGATCCAAGCATCCCTTGGCGGGAATCAGGCAGTTTTGGTGCCCGAGGAGTTTCGACTGAGGCTGAATTAGCCACCTGCCTCACTGCGCACCCAACAGCTCTCACCTGCGGCGCGGGGCCCAAGGCAAGCACCTGGCTCACCTTGCCCTAGGGCTGGGCCTGCCCGGAGGGTAGGGAGGTGGGGCAGAGCAGGCTGCTGGGCCGCTCTGGCTCCCGCTGCTCGCCTGGTGAGCGGAGGGGAGTTAGGGCTGTATCAGGCCCCCGTAATCTCCCAGATCGCATTGCTTGGGAGCTGAGCAGGGGCGGGGCTTGGGGAAGGAGTGGGGCAGGGCCAGGCAGGGCCTGTGGGAGGGTGGGGTATGCCTTGCACATGGGGCACGGTGTGTTTGTGAGTGGGAGTTGTTGCCCCCTCAGCCCAGCCCTGCCTCTTGCCCAGGGCAATCCTGACCTATACGTAGAATGCACAGCTTCATAGGGCACCCAAATATTTGGGGTGACAGTGGGTCTTAATGTCCACCCACCCACCTCTTTCTATCCCCGTTCTGTGGCTTCGCATCCTCCGGAGAGGATCTAGTTCACTTACAAGCGACAAGGCTGGCCGGCGCGATCCGCAGGACACTGAAGCTGGGAACAAGCCCGTCCAGTGGCCATGAAGCCATTTAACAGGCCTTTGCCAGCCCCAGGTCTGTACGGAGAGGTTTCAGAGGCAGCCCTGAGTTGCAACGCAGGGAAGTTTATGCCATAATCAAATTGCTAGTCTGTAAGGCACCACCGGGCTCCTCGTTCCAGGTCTGTCCTGTCAGCTTCTGAACTTACTATCCGCTCACAAGCCCTTTGCTTACAATTGGCTTTAAAACTATTTCGGTCGTGTGTTGCTGACGATTATAAAACTACATCTCTACAAAAGTCATCCCTCCCCCTCTCCCGCGGGCTTCTGTCCGTAAGGGGGCACCAGTTTAAGATTGCAGCACAGAGCCCCATAAATCCCATTAGCTGGGGCCCTTCTTCAAAGCAACTGTGTTTGTGTGGCTCTGCTTAGCATCCCCGTGGGCGCAGGACATGCCAGCAGGGGCGGCCAGGTGTGGGGGATGCCTGGCTCTGCACTCCTGGAAGGAGCAGCCAGCCCTCGATGCTGCCCAGATCAGGGACAATTTAAAGGGCTGATGCTGCGTGGCAGCTGGGGGCTCTGGGCCCCTTTAAATTGTTGCTCCCCCTGCCCCTTCCCCCGTTGACAGGCCTGCATGCCAGCAGTTGTATCGTCTCCTCTAGGGGGGGTTGCTTAGTAGGGAGCTACACCTGGGTTCTCTCGGCAGGCCCAACGGCCTTCACAAAGCTCTGAGCCGCGGGAGCGAGCCTCGTGTTTGTATCCTCCAAGCTGGATGAGTTTTACCTGCTTCGGCTCTTTTTCTTGGCAAGCGTTTTGCACGGTGCTAGGCCCTGGCATCGGCTCCTGTGTAGGACCATCCCGCTCCTCCATGGGTGAATCTCACCACTGCCGCGCTCTCTAGCCAACGATCCCTTCATGCTTTTACCCGGTGAGCTCTTTTTGAGGGGTGAAAGGCCCTACCCCATCCCCAAGTCCTTATTCAGGCAGAGCTTCCAGAGGAGTAAAGGAGAAGCAGGAACCTCTCTCTGTTTTGCTGCAACTTTTCTCTGCTGGCAGAGACCTGCAGCTCCCTCAGGTGGGATAGAGGGTGGGTTAGACAGGGGTGGGCAGGCCCGATGGGAAGAGAGATGCTTTTTGTTGCAAGAAGGCTCTACTGATTTTTGCCCTCCCTCCCCCCTCCAGTGGCTTGACAAAAATGGAGGAACATGTTTCCAGCTGCATGCAGTGCTTACCTGGGATCTTTTTTTCGACTCATAGGAATATTTTGCATTAGAGTTAATGGGAGTGTCATAGGAGAATGAATGTACAGCTGGAAACTCGCCTGATAGCAAAGCTGATGTCCTCACAATTATCCACAGCTTGCAGGAGTTTCTTTTAACAGCATTTAAAATCTATTTCACACTGGGAGGTGTGATTCTGTTTGTCTGACTGTGGGGAAAGAAGGCCCCTCCTTTCCCCTCAGACCAGCTCTTGGTGTGTATTTACCAGCAGCGTCGATCACTTTCGTGACAAACCTACTTTATTATTCTCCTGCCTCGCTGACAGAGCGAAGACTGTGCAAACTGGAGTCCGCTCCTCATGCATCTTCGCCAGCCCGGGTTGCAAAGTTCCAACGTCAGAGTTAATTGAGGCCCCAATGAAGGCAAGGGGCTTTGCAGACCCTTCATACCCGCGTGCAATGTCTGCCAATGCTGGTGTACACGAGCTGGAGATCTGGCTTAGCACCTTCCTTCTTGTAGACGGAGGCCAATTGGTGTGGAGATGCTGAGACCATTTTTACAAGGACTTTTTTCTTACAGTGACACCCCTTGCTCTTGTAGAGTCTGCAAACAGCTGAGGTGGGACATAACTCTGCAGATAATCGAGAAACCCACGAGGAGGCAGGGGAACCATTTGGGGGTGTCAGCAGGGTCCTTAAGTGCAACCAGGGCTATGCCTACCCTTCCAATAGCGTGTGACAGGTTCTCACGTGCTTCCCGAGAGAAAGAAAACCCAAAACTGTCAGGGCAGCAGCTCACACTTCGAAACCTTCAGGCCTGGGGGGATTCTTATAGCTTGGTGACAGGTGCTTGTTTTTAAAGACTGTAAGAGTTAATTCCTTCATTGTTTCCTTTCCTGCTTGGATCAGTGATAGCCTCGCTCTCCCCCCAGCCATGTGACCGAGAGAGAGGGACTAAAGTAGGGACCATACCGGAAAAAGAAGAGTCAAAGGAAATAGACCAGAGAGAGTTAAAACAGAGAAATGTGTGAGTGCTACATACCGGTACTCTCTGACTGGGGCATGGTGACCTCTGTAATTAACGTGCTGGAACCATTTGGTCACAGGAATGATCCCAGCTGACACTTGTTTTACATTTTTATTACAGCTGCCCGACGCACTGAGCCCTGGGACCCATTTGTTACTGCAGGGCTTGTCTAGCTGACAAATTACTGCCCCACACAGCAGGGTATCAATCTGCATTCGGATGCCATGCGCAGGCATAAGCGGCGGGCGGTTGGGCAGGGGAGGGGCTCAGCCCCTCTGCCCCCAAACACACCGACCAGCTCCCCCGTTTGAGCTGAGCCAGCCTGTGTCCATGCCCAGCTCCCATGCCCGGGCTGCTTCTCCTTGGTCTAGCAGGAGTGTCACAGGTAGTGAGGCTCTGGACAGCAGCAGCAGAGTCCTGGCCATGCGTTCCTGGTTTCAGGAGGGGCTGTCCTCACGGCTTGCCTGGTCTCTGCAGTGACAGCCAGACACCTGCTTCAGCGCAGCGAACGGATTTGCTGCGAGCTGCCCAGATAGGGAGCGGAGGGGTGGTGGCTTCTGGTCTCTCCAAGTCTGCTAGAATCTGCCCTGGAATTTAACTAGAAGTGTCTTTGGGTTCCCTGGCACATTCTTTTGCTCCATGAACCCCAGGTCAAATCCCAGAACTGCCTTTGACACCAGTCGGGGGGCAGGCGGTGGTAGGGTTTAAAGCTCTCTCCAAGGTGCTGGGGGAAAGGACTCGGAAGCCAAAAGAACCACACCCATTCAGCCATTAACAACTGTTTGCTTATGGCCTGAGCTCCAATGCTATCTCTGCAGCTGCTCTGCCTGGAGAAATGACAGGGGTGGAGGCAAAATATTAGCTGCAGCGCTAATGTCTAGCAGTAAAGAGGGGTGGAGGTCTCCAAGGCTAAAGATGGGCCAGGAGAAAGGGATAATGCAAGTGAGGGAGGAGAAAAGAGGAAATAAATGCAAAGGAAAACAGGCTAGAACATAAGACCAGCCAGACTGGGTTGGAGCAAAGGTCCATCTAGCCCGGTGTCCTGTCTGCCCAGGTGCCCCAGAGGGAGTGAACAGAGCAAGGAATCATCAGGTGACTCATGCCCTGTCACCCATTCCCAGCTTTATAGAGGGCACTTGCATTGGCCCCATTGTGCAATAGCTGGTTTCTAACACATTGACACGCAAAGAAAATCAAGGGCTTCTCCTCCCTCGGATCAGTACGTCCCGGCTGATGGAGGGGACCTGATGCACCAGCCCAGCCCCCGTGCGACAGCCTGGCTTTGGAAGCAGGGCTGCGCCTTGATGATGCCATTCGGGAACGGACGCGCCAGGGGAAAGCTGCGCGTTGCCCGCAGTGGGATCCCTCCTTCTGCTGTTGTCTCCGTCAGTCTCTCTCTTGCTCGACGCAGCTTCTCAGAGTAAATACGTCCCCACCTAACCCATAAAGGCCTCAGCAGCAGCCTCCTTGTGCCAAAGCCAGAGAAAATCAAACAAAGGTCCCCACCCTTGGAGTACAGCACATTTTGTCAGATGATTACTCAGTCTTTTCTCTCCCACAGCCCAGAGGTTCTGCTCCTGGCCAGAGTCTGTTTCCCAGGTGCTCCGTCCTAAACTTTCCCAGCCGATGATGGGTGGTGGTGAGGTGGGGTGGGGTGGAAAGAAAGGGCAGGCCTGATTAGTTAGAGGTTTCACCTTCTTTCTTTGTGCTCTGTCCCCAAACTTGGCAACGACCCGTGGGCCCTTGGGCCTCCGTTTGGCACCAGCTGTGCTGGCTTTGCCCCAGTCCATCTGTTTGATGTGTGGCTGCTGGCTTGAACACCGTGACTAGTGCGTTTCTCCAGTGGCTCTTGCATCAGAGGTGTCAGGGACTTGGTAATGGTTTGGAGAATAGGGCTCACCCCACCTCCCGTGCAGACACAGAGGTAGGTGTCCCTCCGAGTGTTCCCCCACCTCCTTCCCTGGAGAGCGCTGTGGTGGAGATCAGGCAGCCGGATCCTCTGCTAGTATCAATTGGTGTTGCTCCATTGACTTCAGTGGAGCTACCCCTGTGGATGGCAGCTGGAGATCTAGCCCTGAAACTTAGGGGCATGGGCGGCGAGTATGAGAGGCAGGCCCCAAATGTGGCCCTGCCCACTCTCTGCCCCCTTCTTTCGCGTGGCTGCGCACCCTCCCCATGCTCTGGACTGGGGAGGCTCACAAGGGGCTCAAGATCTGCCCCTGTGGTAGCGAGGGCTTGGCTCCTGAAGGGGGTGGGGCCTTGGGTGCGAGAGGCGGGGTTGGCGGGGTTGGGTAGGTTCGCCCATCCGCCATGCTTGCGGGTAATATTGCGGGCTCAAACGGAGATCTGGCTGAACAGCTACAACTGCAAATGCTTGATGTCTCCGGAGGGGAGAGAACGGCAGACGGTGACCGGAGGGACAAACTCTGTCCCATTGCAGCCCATGCCTGGCACAGCCACTGTGCATGAAGGCGCGTTGCTGCAGGCACCAGACGCTGTTTTGCTTAGAGCCGGGAGGGGACTTGGGCAGAGAAGGCTGGAATGAGGCAGAGGAGGGCAGCGCTGCAGGGGAAGGTCCCATGAGACAAACAGGCCGGGGCAGGGGGTCTGGTCTGCCATTGCTCCACAGTGCAGGCACATAACCGTGCACGTTCTTTTATTTACTGAGCCCGCTGCTTGTGGGGAAGGTGGGGCTGGGACCTAGCCCTGCTCCCAGGGATCGCCTCACCCTCTCGGGTTTGCAAAGGGCTTTCTCAGGGCGAGGGCCTCGCAAGCTGTTACCAGCTTTCCTTTGTGCCGGGAGCAGCATGGGGCTGGATTTAAGGCTGATCCCCTCAAGTCTTAAACTAATCCAGAGCAAATAAACCAGAGGTTTGGAAGCGCGCAGCGTCTCTCAGGGAAACATGCTGCCTCTTGGGAGATGTCCTCCCCCCCCCAGCTAAGGTCTTCCCAGTTCCGGCCTCTGGAACATGGGCGACAATGCAATGTTTGCTGGGCAGCAGCGAGGGTAGAACCCCTCTTCAGAGGATCTTCTTATTGGGCACCTGATCGGACGGGCCACGCTTGCTGCAGGGGCACTGGGACATGTTTCTAAAAGTCTCCTCTCTGAGCCAAATTCCCCACTGACGGGCAGCCTGCTATTTCTGTGCTCCTTCCCACCAGGTGTAAATCAGCATAACTCCGAGAGCTTGAGGTCACCAAATGAAATTAATAGGGAGCAAGTTTAAAACAAACAAAAGGAAGTGTTTCTTCACTCAGCGCACAGTCAACCTGTGGAACTCCTCGCCAGAGGATGTTGTGAAGACCAGGACTTTCACAGGGTTCAGAAAAGAGCTAGATAGATTCATGGAGGTTAGGTCCATCAATGGCTAGTAGCCAGCTGGGTAGGGATGTTGTCCCTAGCCTCTGATTGTCAGAAGCTGGGAATGGATGACAGGGGAGGGATTGCTTGGTGGTTACCTGTTCGTTACCTCTGGGACACCTGGCACTTGCCGCTCTCAGAAGACAAGACACTGGAGATAGGTGGACATTTGATCTGACCCAGTCTGGCTGTTTTTATGTTCTTATGTTCTCCATTGCTGTCCATGAGCCAGTGTGGTTGATTCAAGCTGGGAAATCCGTGTGAGTATATGATCATGTTGTGTAAATGTGGGAGGATATTTATCTATACGTTCTAGGGACTTATCCTAGCCTCCAATGTTCCCTCTAATTTTTTCCATGTGCGGAATACATTTTGTTAGGTGTACCGAGGCATGTGTGGATGTGCACCACCAGTAGACACACTTGCTGCTGACAGTGGGCACTCTGCGAATCAGCTGGGTGGCATTTGAATTTCTCCTGGGTGGCCGCCCACGTGCTCAGCTTACAGGGAACACTGCTGACTTCTATGACTGTAATGCCTGAGCTCCCCACAAACCTGCTTGTGTATACACGGTATGTGCAGGAGGAGAAGCTTTCTTTGTATAGTCAGTCGCGGGCGCAGAAGTAGTTACTATGGTAGAGAATGGCAAGGAGATTTTCTGGCAGTCGTCCTTGAGCACTGTGCTGGTTGTTGTACAGTTGTTCATGAGGGCTAGGGTTGCGCACAGTAGCTGGGATTTGTTGCATACCGTAGGATCCGCACGCTGACTTGTTATTGTAGGGTTTCCTGCGTATATGTTCTCTCTCTTTTTTTTTCTTTGAATAAAAGCACAGAAGTATTTAGATTTTTTTCAGATGAGCCCTGCAGGCCCCTTGAGTGCCGAGGCTTTGGAAAATCCAGCGAGAGCGGTAGAATTCCTCCCTCGCTCGCAATGTGGTTCATTTTCAAAACCTGAGATTTGTGCCACAAAAGGCCCTTGTGAAATGTTGGCCTTTTGGGATTCTGATGCCAAACAGGAGCAGTGGGATGAGACAGTGGTCTGTGCATAGGAATTGGAGCCAGGTCCGTCTAACCCCAGCTCGGCCACTGAGTTTGCGTGACCTTTGGCAAGTCTTTTAACCTGCACATGACTCAGTTTCCCTATATTCACTGCAAAGGGCCAGGACTTGACTTCAGTGGAGATATGATGATTTGCAGTAATGCAGGCCCTGGCCCAAGGATGGTAAAACTTCTTTCCCAGGGATAATTGGGAAACCTTTGTGAAGCACAGTGGCGATGCAACGCCCCGGGGGAATGTTAAGCGTTGCTGCTGTTAAAATCATTGTAGACTTCGTTCCTGGCTTTGTTTGAAGGCTGAGTTTAACGGTAACAATGTAAATCTTCCGGATGCCTCCTCCTTTCCTTACCCCCATCCCTTCCACTGGCAAATCTGTGGTTAATGGAAACCTAGCTTGCGGCTGTTAATGACATTTCATTATCTCTTATTTACCAAGCACCCCTGGCTGCAAGGAGCAAACATGGGACATGGGACCAGACGATTTGCTGGAACCAACCTTCAAGACTCAGTAGAATGGAAATGAAATTTTCTTGGCACATTAAAAAAAGTACAAAGATAGTAACGCACAGTACAGAACACTTCGGTAAATAACATCTCTGCTACACAAAGGGTACTTTATGTGGCGAGAAGGGCTTGATAAACTCAAGGGATTTGCTGTTTCATCATCCGCTCCCTTGGGTTTCAAGAACTCAATGAAGGCTCTTCATTCCTATTATTTTCCTGCTGCTGCTGCTTTTTTTTATCATACCCACTGGGAAACATCCCACTCAAATCCGGTCACCTACCAATGTTTCCCGTCCTCCATCATATGTTGGTTTGTTTAATGCAAGATCACTTGTGTGTGCTGCATGGACCTATTTGGTTTTGTAATGTTTCTTTTGAGTCACGGCCTACGCTGACACATGCTGGTTATTTTGTGTAGAGTCACTTGTGTGTGCTGCTATCATTGCTCATTATTTGTATTACAGGAACAAAAGTAATGGCCCCTGTGCGCTAGGTGCTGTACAAACACAGATGGCCCCTGCCCCCAAAGAGCTTACAGTCTGTGATCCGTGTGCACTGTGTTTTGTAGGAGATGCCTTGCTGTGTACACTGCTTTGTTATTGCAGCAACCTTCACTAGCACGGGGTTGCTATATTGGGAGAAAAAGAGCATGGAATCATTTGGTGGGGTTTGGTTTTCTGGAAAATCCCCATACAAAGAAAGGCACGGGCCATGCAAACAGCTTCCCAATTGCCCCTGGTGCTGCCCTTTTACTGGCACGCTCATTTCAGAGGGCTCTTTTCTTTAAAGCCTCAGGAGTCCTCTCGGGGAGCTATCGGGCTTTTTCTTTCGATGGCGACATTACCCAAGGTTGCCATGGAAATTCAGCAGGGTCATCCTCTTCTCTGCAGAGTCCAGGGCTCCCTGTGTCGAGGAGACAGATGGAAATGGGCTTTTAAACATGTGCTCTGGGAAGAAAAGAACCAGAGAAAGAGTTCATGCCAATAGGGATTGGAGGGGTTCGTGGCTAGGAGCCATCCGCTGCCGTGCGCCCTGTCAATTGATTGATAGTTTCCAAGGCCGGCCAGCGGGGACCGACGTGATCATCTTGTTTGATCTTCTAGATCGCCCGGGCCGAATTCCCAGAGATCTGATAGTAAAACAGCTCATCTTAATTTAAATGTGGTCGGGGCGATGGAGAAGCCAGCCTGACCCTTGGCAAATTGTTAATTACTCTCCCTGTTTGTTTTTTTTCTTTTAAGTGCTTCATTTCCATCCTTGGGAAACAGGGATACTAAAACCAGGGGGGTTCCCTATGGAAATGACACAGCCGCGAGGTGCCCTGAGCTGGGGCTCAGTCTAATCGCCAGCCACTCTTTTTAGGGTTTTTATACCAGGCTCATCCCTGTAGGGTCTGGGACGTCACAGATACCAGTGACTCATCCAGATCGGAGCTGAACTAGCATGGGTCTCAGTGGGTTTTGGAGAGCTAATGACTGGAGAGCTCACGGAGGTGGGGGTGTAATAGCGTGAGCTGCCCTGGGACGCAAGAGTAGCAGCTACGCCTGGGCCTAAATCTTGTTAGAGAATCCCCACAGTGTCCTTTAGGACATGGCTCTCTGTCCTGGTCTACAGTAGGGACCAGGTTTGCAAAGAGGTTTAGGCACCGAAGGAAGCAGCAAGGCACCGAGGCAGGCTGGCTTAAGGTACACCATCCAGCTATGCAAAATGTGTAGCTGAGGTAGGCTCCCCTTAAGCGGAGCCGCCGCAGCGTCCACGCCGGGGGAGGCCGATAGGAGCACGCGCTCCCTCCGGCTTCCCTTACTCCTCGCAGAATGAGGAGCAGCAGGTGCCGGCGGGGGCTGCCTGCAGCGTTCGACTTCCGGGTCTACACTTGAGCTGCTCAATCAAGTGCTAGATGATGGACTTCCAGAGGCTGGATCTTCTCTGCAGTGTAGACAAGCCCCTAGTGAAAAGCATCTAAGCAGCTGACGTGGCTAATTCCCAGTGACGTCAATGAGATTTCTGTGCCTCACCAGCTTTTATAGGAATCTCCCAAGGTGCCTAGTTGCATGGTTAGGTACCTAAACCCCTTGGTAAATCTGGCCCTGTGCGAAAAGACTTTCCAGTAAGCCTGCACTCTGAATCCCTCGCAGTGCCTTGAATTTACCCAGCAGCCCTGCTAGGGACTCGATGGGGTTTGAGGCACCGCCAAGTCGAGAGAGAACCAATATGGAGTCCAGCGCCGCTGGAAAGGCTTCCTGGCTCAATGCAGATGTGCCCTGCTGACGTGAAGCCCTTTTAAAGGGCTGCTCCTTTGGTGGCACTCGGCTCATTCATGGTTGTTGTTGGTTTGTATGATTGTGGTGCCCTTGACTCCCAGTCCTGGCCCGGGACGCCAGCGCGCCAGGCGCTGTACAAACGCCGAGCAAACAGGCGGTCCATGCCCCACTCGGTTGGACTTTTTCTCTGTGATCGTAACTGATCGGTGCTCGGAGGCCCCGCTTGGCAGAGATGCATGGAGGGGGAATGCTGCGGAGTCCAACCAGAGAGGCCCGCCTCTGTCGGCCCCTGCCCCGAGCAGCGCCTCCCCTCGCAGTGATGGGGCTCGGCTGTGAGCACTAGTGCTGGGTGCCTGGCAGAGAGGCACTCCCCGCCCAAGGAAGGGGGCGCAGAAACCTGACTCCCACGCCCTGTCTCTGGCTTTGTGTATGTCCCCCCCCCCCCTCCTCCTCCTGAGGCTGATGGCTTCATCGTCCCAACTGGCTTCGGCAACCCCCCCCCCCATGCGCTCGACAAGGAGGGGGCTTATTTCTCCCAGACCCTGTTCCTTCCTACCACTCTGCTCAGGGGTGACTCCCTCACGTTTGGGTCTCGGATCGTTCCAGGCTGATCGGCTTTTCCCTCCTCTCAACCCCCCGACTGCCCAATGACCCAGAAGCAAAGCAGTCACCCGGGCCCACAAATAGCTATTTAACCTGTTTTCATCTGGGGGTCTCTTCGGGCGTCGAGTGGCTCTTTGGAGGCTTCTTTCCCGCTAACAGGCTTAGCTTTCCCCCATTGTGCCTGTCCACTGGGCAGAAAGACAGGAATGATGCTCAACCCCCAGCCCGCTCTGACGGGGGCTTGTGGGTTTGTTTCTCTCTCCAACCCTCGGCAGACTTGGAGACGCACCCGGGCAGAGTGATGGGCAGCGCAGGCCAGGGGCTGAGCGCTCTGCCTCTCGGCCGGATCGTCCCACAGGACTCCCTGCTGCTGACCAGCCTGGAGAAGCCCCCTGCTGCACAAGACCTCGATACCCGGAGCTGGAGCTCCCTGGACAGCCCCAGCCCCCCTGCCACGCCCGAGCAGACCCTGCCCGCTTTCTACCTCCACTACGTCGACATGTTCTACTCGGAGGACACCAGCTGGGTGCCCAAGGGCCTGGGGGAGGTGCCTCAGGGCAGCGGCCAAGCTGGCAGGGGTGAAGGGCAGAAGGAGCCGGAGCAGTGCCCCATCATCGACAGCCAGGGCCTGGGGCTCAGCCCCGACATGGACTACCAGGACGGCCTCCACTTGGAGGAGCACTCGCTGGAGCAGGTGCAGAGCATGGTGGTGGGCGAGGTGCTCAAGGACATCGAGACAGCGTGCAAGCTCCTCAATATTGCGGCAGGTGGGTGCTTCCTTCTCTCTCTCCCCTTTGCTCGGCGGGGCGGGGGGGAGCTCAGTGCCTTGTCGTGGGGAGAGCAGGGGCCCTGAGAGCTCCCGACCGGGCGGGGGCGCTTGTCACCCCTCGCTGCCTGATTTGGGTTTGCCTCAGCAGCAGGGGAAAGGGGCTGGGGGCTCTGTTCTGGGATGTCCATGGGGTGGCTGCAGAATTCCTGGCCCTCCACACTTACCAGGGCTCCCCAGGGCGGGCTGTGTAGGCAGGTAGCCCCAGGGCACTGACAGCTGAACCAGAGCCCCTGGAAGGCTGAGGCAGTTTTCCTGTTGTTTCAGGGAGCTCTGAGTCAGGTCCTAATTGTCCCCTGGTCGGCTCTCTCAGCAGAGAGGCCAAACACTGACTGGGCCATGGAGGCCACGCCATGCCCCTCATGGGCATTCCTCCAGGGCAGGACCGAGTCCCATTTCCAGGGGCTGCAGATGTCAAAGGAAACCTCCCCCCCCCACACACACACTGGCCTCTGTGGGCTTCGCTGTCAGGATGCTCGCTCAAACAAAACCAGCTGGGCAGACTGGCTCTGTCCTTGCAGGCCCTTGTATGGGAGAGAAAAGGGAAACAGTGAAAGCGTTCTGCGGGGTGGTGATACCGTGAGGGGGCGTGCGTGAGGGGCCCCCACAGCGCGGCATCTGGCACATCTGGATCCCAGCAGTGCCTAGAGTTTTCAAAGAGGTGGGAGCTGGGGGTGGAAGAGTCTAAGGCCAGAGCAACCCCTGAAACGTAGCTTGGTCTAGCTCAGAGGTGGGCAATAATTTTTGTAGGGGGGGCACTTCACCAATTTTGGTAGTGGTTCTGCCCCCAGAAGGGGCGGGGCATGAGGCAGAAGGGGCGGTTCCTTCTAGGCACCGTGTGCAGCTGGGGAGAGGAGACTTTGCAAGCTTCCCTGAGGTGTGGGGGAGCGCACAAAATCTCTCGGCCTCTGCCCTCACCATGCCAGGGGCGTGCAGCACCCAGAGGGACCCGCCGGCTGTTTCGAACCTCTGGTGCACGCGCCCCTGGTAGGGGGAGAGGAGACTTTGCGTGCACACCACTCCCAGGTGCCGATTGGCCTGGGGGCGGGGGAGTGTGCAAAGTCTCTCGCCCCCACCCCATTCTGCCAGGGGTGCACCGTGCCTAGAGGGAACCACCAACTCTGGTGAGGGGAGGGGACTTCACGCACTCCCCCACCTCCAAGCCCCCGACTGGCCTGAGGATGGGGGTGCGGCAGGCCGGGCTGCAGGCCAGATCAGATGGCTTGGCAGGCCAGATCCAACCCGCCAATCATATCTCGCCCACCCCTGGCCTAGCTACAACCCTCAAGGCTATGAGAAATGTCATGCCCTGAGCACTGTCAGTAGATCAACTTAACCCCCAGTATAGGGGTGCTAGCATTCTTCTGTCGACCAATAGAAAGGTGGATTATCTACATCAGTGTTTCTCGACCAGTGGTGCGAGTGCCCTTAGAGGTACTCGAGAGGAGTCTGGACACAACTGACATTTGGAGAAAACTGAATTAATGTTTTAAATTCTACAGTGCTTTCTTGTGTTTATACTTTTTACACCCACAAATTTCATCGCCTGCCCGGCTACAATGAAGTTGTTTAAACAAATGTGTTGTAATGGTAGAAAAATAGTTTGTATTTCTGAAAACTGTAGGTACTGGGGGTACTTACGTATTTTTTTTGAAAAAGGGGGTACTTTATAAAAAAAAAAGGTTGAGAAACACTGATCTACATCAACAACAAACAACCCTTTTGTCGCTGTAAGAAGTGTCGATGCTGCAGTGCTGCAGCTGTGCCGCTGTAGTAGCTACAGTGTAGACATGGCGCAACGTTGCCTAAATCAGTCTTCTACTCCACCAGCCTTCCCCTAAGACACGCCGAATATTCTGGTCTCCCCAGAGACAGGGGCAACTGGATTTATAGGGACTAACAGCTTTTCCCCATCTCCCCTGTCAATGACCGTGGGAAATATATTTCACCAGGCTGCAGGGGGAATCTCTTCCCCAAGGGAGAAAAGAGTCTCTGAAGTCTTGTGTGCTAAGCAAGCGGATGGGAGGTGGGAAAGGGAGCAGCCGGATGGGTTGTTTTTTCTTCCTGGCTAATTTCCCGCTCAGGGAAGAGCTGGTGGTGGAATGTTGAGTGTCTAGCAGCTGTCCTCTGTGGTGAGTCCAGGGGCGAGGGGGGGGGGTACAGAGCCTGCTTTTGTTGATGTCAATGATAAAACTGCCAGGATTGGGCTGCAGGGGTGTGACAGTGAAACCTTAAAGCATGTACTATGGGGGGACTGCCAGGGAATAGTGCTGAGATGGCCCCACCCCCGGATGTGGTTCAATTGTATCCCTCTCGAAAATCATCCGGCACGTGTCTTTAAAGCAGTGGCCGGAGAGATCAGTGGAAGTGCTTTGGACTTGCCAACGCCTGCAGCAAGGTTTCAGCCAGCTGGCCCCAGTGGGGATGGGATGGAGTGTGAACCAGAATGAGCAGTCTGATCTTAGAGGAGCCGGAGCTGGCTCCTGTCTGAGTCAATGGGCATTTTCCCACTGACTTCGGGGAGGGAGGGAGCAAGAGCAGGGCCGAACTGTGGCCGTCTTGCTGCAGTGGTAGAACGTGCCCTGCGTGCGTCCTCTCTGACCAGCCAAACCCAGCAGCGAGGTAGGGACCCTACAGGCAGCACCTCGTTGGCTCTGCTTTGGAGCGGACGGTGATGGGCGAGGGATGGCGGGCCTACAGGGTAAATGACCTTGGTGGTCATTCACTATTTCTCGTCCACAGATCCGGCAGACTGGAGTCCAGGAAACGTCCAGAAGTGGATCTTATGGACCGAGCACCAGTACCGGCTGCCCCAGATCGGGAAATCTTTCCAGGACCTGTCCGGGAAGGATCTGTGCGCCATGTCGGAGGAGCAGTTCCGTCAGCGCTCCCTGGTGTGCGGGGATGTACTGCATGCCCACCTGGACATCTGGAAATCAGGTGCGGAGCTGGAGGAGGTGGGGCGAGCGTGGCAAAGTTCCCTTCATTCAAAAGCTTGGGGGCTGATGCTAAATGAGCCATGACCCATTGACACTTCCCCGGCCAATTGCCTCTCTTCTGTGTTACCTCTGGCCCCTGTTTGTGAATGGTGCACCCTGTAGCGGGTGGATTCTGCTCCCCTGGCATGATGCCCCTCTCTGACACTACTTGGGTTTCTCTTCCAGCTGCCTGGATGAAGGAGAAGGCTGCGCCTGGAGAAGTGCGCTACTGTGGTGAGTTCCCACTTTTGCCAAGGAGAAGTGAGGAGGACTAGGGGGTGCAGCAGGAGAGTCAGTGTATTTATGATGGTTAATTTACTAATACTGTAGCACTCAGGAGTCCCAGCTGTGTACCAGCACCTTGATGTGCTAGGTGCTGTACAGAGGAAAGAACAGCAAGATGGTCCCTATCCCAAAGAGCTGACAGTCTCAGGCTTTACAACACTCCTAGAAGGCAGGACAGGGCTATTCTCCCTAGGTTACAGATGGGGAACCAAGACAGAGGGAAGTTAAGTGACTTGCCCAAGATCAGTTTGGGAAATCTGTGTCGGAGCAGGAAACTGCACCTGGGATCCCCAAGTTGCAGGCTACTTTTGGCCTCTCATGACCCTCTGTTCCCAGTTACCAGAGTCATTCACTCCTCTGGCGTGTGATTCCTTCCTGCTGCAGGCAGTGACGAGAGCTGGACGGATAGTGAGGTGGACTCCTCCTGCTCAGGCCAGCCCATCCACCTGTGGCAGTTCCTCAAAGAGCTTTTGCTGAAGCCTCACCATTACGGACGGTTCATTCGCTGGCTCAATAAGGAGAAAGGTGGGGGCCACTGACTCCTGGGAGACTCAAAGCTGCTCTTCTCTCTACGGAGTAATTTCCGGGAGCCCCCGCAGGTCGTCACCCAGGCAGACACTCCCTCGCAACACCCTCTGGGCCAGATTCCACTTTCGTTAGCCGTCAAGACACAGGGCCGGACTTTCTGACCGTCTCTTTGCAGCCAGAAAATTGAGCCCAGTCGCTCCTGGGTTCCGTGGCTGTCAGAGAGATCAGAATCAGGCCCTACGCCTGGGTGTCTCCCTGTTCTCTTTCCCCAAACTCTCTCCCTTCGTGAGTTTGTGGGAACCAAAGCTCCATGTGCTCAACTCCCTTCCTGGTGGACCTTCCGGTGGGCTCCTGCTTCCTGTAGTGCCCAGATCAAAGCCCGAGCGTGCTCGACTCTGCCCGTCTTGGGCATATCTGCCCAGTGCCTGACAGGCTCAAGGTCCAGTAGACACGCAGCTGTGTAGAGTTTGTGGTCTAGGCTCTGACACCCTCCCGCCCCTAGCTTCCGAGCCAAGGCTGAACATCTTCACTGATGTTCTTAGAGCAAACTGCATGAGCCTGAGTTTGCTGAGCCGGGCTTGGACCTTGCTACCTGAGTAGGCGTACCCACAGGGTCCCTGCCCCCAGACTTTACAAGGCTGCTGACGGGTGAAAAGGGAAACAGCCACACAGAGAGTGGGAGTCGCTTGTCCACATCCCCCCAGCAGGGCAGTGACTCCGGAATCCTAGTCCTGCACTCTGCCCACTAGACTATGCTGCCTCTCCGCTGCTCTAGCGCAGTGTTTCTTAAACAGTGTCCTGTAGTACACCGGCGTGCCGCGAGGCAGCCAGAGATGTGCTGCGGAGAACAACAGAGTTCAAAATGGCTGCCCTTAAAGGGACAGGTGACTTCCCCCCCCCCCCCCTCAAGAACTTTCCCCTGACTCTCTCTCTCTCTCTTTTTTTTTTTTTTTTTTTTTTTTCTCAACAAAAAGTCCTTGGTGTTCCTCATTTAAAAAAAAAATAATATTGTTCGGTGTTGCTGCATCTTAAAAAGTTTAAGAAACACTGCTCTAGCACCTCACCCCCCATCCTATATTATTGCCTCCTTTTTCTCCCCATCTTCTGCTCTCAGGCATATTTAAGATCGAGGACTCTGCCCAGGTGGCGCGTTTATGGGGAATCCGGAAGAACCGGCCGGCCATGAACTATGACAAGCTGAGTCGCTCCATCCGGCAGTATTACAAGAAAGGGATCATCCGCAAGCCTGACATCTCCCAGCGCCTGGTCTACCAGTTTGTACACCCCGTCTGAGAAGGGGGCAGGAGCAGGCGAACTGACTGACCTGCTGGTGGGATGGGGGGTTCCCTGTAACCACAGCACCTCCCACCCTCTCCCAAACATATATCCGCCTTTGATAATAAAGATGAAGCCTCGGGTTGTGCAAGAGGCTGGAAATGCATCAGACTTGCCAGATGTGAACTTCAGAGCTTCCAGCCTCCCTCAGGCTGCAGGTGCATGTGAGGGGGGAAGAGCCCTCACCTAGCAATGGACTGCCTGTGGAATGGAGTGTATGCATTTAATTCTGGGGGTCAGTGAATTTGTGCCAACAGCCCCCTTCTCCTGGTAAAGCAGCGCTGTGAGGAGACTCTGGGAGGCACGCAAATTGGGGAGGGGGGGAGGGGACGCTGCCTGAAAGCAACGTTGAACCTGTAGCCGTGGCATCTCGCTGTTGTGCATGGAGTTAATTGCCCCACCCCCCTAGAGTTTTGAATCTTTGGCTTGAAGAGAGGCACCCTGGGCCAGATGCCACTCGGCGGAGGTTTATGGCCTGTGGGAGGATATATAGCAAAGCAGCTGAGTGGAGAACCCAGGAGTCCTGCCCGCAAGTCCCTTACTGTGGAAACACAGGAGTTGCCGTACCGTATCCGAGCTGGTCCCTATGTTTGACAATGGCTGGCCACACCCGTTTTAGTGACTGGTGCAGATACTCCTGCAGGATGGGCAACTTGCTCCCAGAGGGAGTTTCTTCCTGACGCCCATCAGTGAGAGGCTGGCTTGGGCCTTGGAGGTTGATAAGAGACACTCCCCGGCCCCCAACCCCACACAGCATCTAGTGAAGATCAGACTCAGCTTCTCTTTGTCGATCCTTTTTCAGTTGTCCTGGAATATCCCCTTCCTCAGCCAGTCTGGAGCCTTTCTTTTGAGGGACAACTCCCTCACCTGTCCCCTAACCTTAAAGTGGTAACCTTTTAGTGTAAGTACCTCCCTCTCTGAGCTAGACTACCAGCTGGGTGGGCCAGTTGTTAACTGGTGGTGGCACATCTTTCAGCATAGAATGATAGCCAGAAAGTGCCTGTTACTAAGGCAATTTCTCCTGTCCACCTGCCGACGCTTCCTAGGTGCACGTGGTCAGTTTAGCAACTCCCCAGCCTTGTAGGGTGGCGCATGGAAGGGCCGAGAGCAGCAGTGCCGGGGGGTAAAGGACAGTGAGAAGAACTGCAGGCGATCTGCTGCAGAGGAAGCATTTGCCTCCCTCGCTGGCTCACTGGAGGTGGGGCATCGCGAGGCAGGGCTGGAATTGTCCAGTAGTGTGTGATGTTGGGTAGCAGCTGGTGAACCTCTTAACCATCCTGTGTCTCTTCCTTACCAAGCAGCCGTTCTGAAGCGCCTGCCTTGCTCTCTCTGGAAGATCGCTTAGCTACGCTCGTCGTGTCCGACTGACCCTCTGACGCATGCGGCGGGCAGTTTTCCTTTTTCTGAGTGCCTGATTCTTTAGCCTTAATTTAACACCTCAGAGCTTAATTGTGTGAGTATGAACTGGGATTAATTCTCTGAGCTTCTGCTGGTTTACTCTGGATTTGCCCTGGTGTGAGATCAGAGTCAGGCACAAGTATTTTTTGGAGTCAAATTCTGCTACTCCCCACCTCTGCTCATCTCCTGTAGCCCCTGGCAAGAGCAGCACCAGTTGTAAACCGTAGAGGAACGTGGCAGATCCCGGGGGGAGGGCTCTCACTCGGGGCTTGCCTAACGGGGTCAAACCCCTGACACGCGACTCAGCTCCAAAGTGACTGAGCTAGCCAGTTTCTGGGGCACACTTGGATGGCTGTGGTGACCATTTTCGGTCATTGTGTGTGAAAGGACAAAGTCACCCATGCGCAGGATGTGAGCAAGGTACATTTGAAAGGAAAGACAATAGGATCATACACAGCAATCTCCTGCCAGGGCTCACGCTGACCCAACGTTGGGACAGCCTGGTACTTGGATGCATGAGAGAGCCATCTGGCTGAGCAGCAGGGTAACACCGAAAAGCTCTTCTGGGAAGCCTGGAGTGGCTGTGCCTTGCTCCTCTGCACTGGCCAATCTCCTAAGCAGGAGCAGGTTGCAAACCAAGTGGGACCAGTGTCTCTTGCACCTCTTCTGTGCGGCTCTTATCTCTTTGCCACTGAGGGCAAAATAAAAGCCACTAAGCAGGTTTCCCTACCTCCCCACAATGTGTGGCGTTGATGCCCCAGGTGTGCTGGTTAATTTCACAGTGACACCCCATCCTGTTGGTGAGAAATCTGCTGCCTGTCTTAGGCAAGCAAAGTAGGGAGGCGGAGGCAGACTGCTTTGGGAGCACAGAGTGCTCTAGCAGTGGTTTCTAAGGTGGGTAGAAGGTCGCACGACAGCTGGGTTGGCTCTCGGGGACCAGATGTTCAGCTTGGTTTACAGTATGGCTGAATTCTGCCTCCTTAATTCTACCGGTGATTAAGAGCGTTGGAAGTGGCTGGAGCAGAAATCCGGAGGACTGACACCATAGCCAAGGTACTAAGGAAGCAAATTTTCCTACCCCCATTTTCCAGCTTCTGTCCTGACCTGGCAGTTCTTCTAGCATTAACAGAAGAACTCACTCTCCAGCCAACCAGGGCTCAAGCTGCAGATCTTGGATTCAGATTTCAAAGTCCCCAGCCTTCACCCCCGAGATAGCCAGCACAGGGTCAGATGGGGCAGGATCTCTTTAACCTTTCTGCTCAGACTGCCAACTGCGATCCAGTGGGGATGGTGGTTCATATGGACAGAAACCCACTCAATTCACTGCCTACCTGCTACTGCGTAGGGCTTCCTTGACTGCCTTGCTATTGTACCTGTTTTTAAAGGGATTTTATTCTTGACACCTCCGTCGTTTACTCCCCCAGGAAACAAATCAACAGACGTTCACATGATGATAAAATAGAACTTGGACAGAGGGTAGAGGGTTGTTTAACTGAACGTTTCATAACAGGCCAAGCTAACCTGGTAATGTTGATCTTTTATATTATACGTTTTTAGTTGTTTTCTTTTGGCTGAAGAGCAGCTGTGATTCAGGTTCAAATGAAGAGTTGAGACAAGGGATAAGGATAGCTGTGAAAGCCTTTGGAAGAGATGGAAAAAATATAGATATATGTGTTTTTAATTTAAAAGAGCTGCCTGTGTCAGCTGCTGCCTTTGTATTTCTTTCTCATTATTTTGTATTGTTTACATGTCAGAGTAGGAGCTAAAATGCTTTTTAGCTTCCCCACAGATGTTTCATTGCCTTGGGGGTCTGATGCCTTGTCGGAAGGGTGGATGGGAATAGCTTCGTGTCTTCTGAAAAAACAGTGAAATTTGTGCTTCCTGATTATGTATTTTGTGTAATGAAGAGGGGAAAAATTGATGTGAACCATGTGGCTAATAGATCCCCCCCCTCAGCCAAGGATCTGTCCAATAACCTCCTCTCTATTACAATGAACAACTGTTTATTCTGTTCTGGGTTTTTCTTTCAGGTTGCAGTAGAAAAGGTGTGTCCTTGTCTCTGTGGAGGAGAAAGTGTCTGCACACCTAGGAGTGTGCAGGGAACATGCACATGTGTTTGTGCTCAAGTGTGTGTGCACAAACGCGGTGGGGTAGCGGTAATAAACGCTAAGCATAGGGAACAGTGGCGGCTGTCCATCTTGATTTTTGCTACAGCAATGTCATATGAAGGAGGAACAAAGCCTCCCTTTCTGCCACCCCCAGCCCAGCAACCACTGTGCTGTCGTTAGTCCCTTCCCTAGGAACTACTCCTGGACTTGCCTCGTCCCCCCGAGTTCTCCATAACCACATGCCCTTGTGGAAAATCTTGGCCCCCTAGATCCTCCTATGCTTTCCCCCGCCCCTTCCCCTTATTGTACGAAGCTGGGTGTGAAAACGTGCACTCAAGCCTAGGTGCCCCCTTTGCACACTCAGAGCTCCTGCCCCGCGGACTATGATACCATCCCCAGAGGACCCAGTGATGCTAAGCACCCCCAATAACAATGCAAAACACGCTGTGCCTGAATAAAATAATCCTTTTGCTTTATTACTGTATTTTTAAGTATTGTCTATTTTTTCCCTTTATGGAAGAAGAGCAGCCAGATATACACTCTCCTTCTCATAGGATGTAGCTTTGCTCACAGTAACACTGTTAATTACAGCCTCAAGAGTGCCCCTCCCCCAACCGCCACGGCACTAATGGGAAACGTTAAGCAAAGATATCACCCCCATTTCTGTTGTCTCCCTCGCGATGCATCCGGAGCCATACAGACAGTTAATGGCATTATCTCAGCCTCTGGTCCCTTCCATTTGAGCCCTTGAAGTTCCCCTGGACATAAAGGGGCAGCCTCCCATTGTAAAGCCTGATAGGAGAGATTTGCCTTCTTTTAACCCTGCTATTTTCTGCTGGTGGTTTGGTCTGGTGGGGAAAGGAGGGAGGGGAGGGGGAGCGGCGCTTGCGACATTCTTTTGCCAGGTTAAAAGCTCTGCCTTGCAGCTCTTCCCATCCCAGGACAACATGTGGAATGACTCTCCTAGGTCGGGATGTGTTTGCATGCCTGTTGCACAGCTGCTGCCAAGCCTCAGTGGTAGCCTGTGGTCAGTGGTTATGAGGCCAGCCACGGAGAAGGCAACGGATTTAGGAGCTAACACCACTCATGGAGCAGTCAAGGGAGGGAGCAGCGGACTTGCTCCATCTGCCAGGTTAAATAGTCTTAAACGGGGCCTGAGAGTCTGGCCGACAAGTGACTCAGCTCAGCCCTTCTGGATAACAGCTCAGGGAGCTATCGGACAGGGCTCCTTACACTCCAGCTGAGCACAGTCTGAATGCAGCCTGCTCAGGATCTCACAGGGCTAGGCTCTTACTTTGAGTTGCAGCCTGGTGTTTGCTTGGGGTCTTGCTTGCTCCTTAGGGAGTCTTGGCGTCTGGGGGAAACTCTCCTGCAAAGGCCCTTTACTGAGAGAAGTGGCCACCTCTGGTGGCTGCCCATTGCACTTAATCCCCACCAAGGATAGCTGACTTGGGAGGCGGGGTTACTTGTTTGTTTAAAGTGAATGGGAGCAAATTCCCCTTGGGATATGACCCTGCTGGCTTCCCTGGAGTTAGGGAAGCGATTTCCCCTTTGCACCTTACGCTGTTCCGCGTGTCCCATCCCCAGCGCCCTAAAGCAGAGGTCAGTTCCCATGCCTTCCGTGCAGGACGCTGCCAGCTCACGTCGCTTTATCCGCAGTGAAAACTCTCACCCCCTGGACCTACGTGTTATTTCCTCTGTTCCACCTGGACTGGTGCCCAGAGTCACTGCGCTAGAGACGTGCTGAGCTCAGCAAAAACAAAACAAAGCCTAAGAAGCCCTCTCCTGGCAGCCCAAGCTCCTCTGACCTGGTGCTGGAGCCCGGGAGAGGACCTGCTGAACTGAACAGCAGTAGGCAAGATGGGCCCAGAGGGTCAGTTATGGGGAGTGGGTGTCCCCCGCCCGTTCAGGCTTGGGGTGAATTGGAACGAGGCTTGGGTCCTGCATGACCGCAGGCAAACTCGCAAGCCCGGTCGATCAGAGGAGAATCTGAATCTTATGAGGAGCTTGGCTTTGTCCTGACAGCAAAAATTTAGAATCCTCGCTCCCCGCCTCCAACTCCTGGCTTTGGATTGGACTTTGGAGCGAAGCCCTAGAGGCAGCATTGGGGATTGGAATCCAATCCCTCCTCTCCACCAATAAAGGAACCACCGTGGACATCGTGGCCCAGCTCCCACAAGGAAAGGGAAGAGCTGGTCTTGGCTACAAAGGGCCTGTTCCTCCTGTCTCCCATCTAACCTCAAGCCTGCACCTGCAATGGGCTTCGCCTGGTAGGAATGTGTGTTCAGAACACCCAAGTCCTGGCGGCCACAGCGTCTGAGCACCTGCACCTCCAAATGAAGCCAGCAAACGCTCAAGAGGGCTGAAAACCAGGCCTCCCCGCCCCCAACCTTCTCTGGATGAGCACAACAGGCAGGAGCGGCCTGAGACCGGCTGCGGCAGCTGGCGCCCTAGTTGGAAGGTGCGATCGGCGCCCCCGCCTGCACGGCCGTCAATGGTCATGATGTAATCACGGGGCACCCGGGTGCCCCGTGACGTCATCATCGGGCGCCCGGGCCGGCGGCAACTGCCTAGTTTGCCTAGGTTCACGGGCCGCCCCTGACAACAGGGCCTGCTCAGCCTGGGTCGCGCCTCCATCAGGTGCAGCCATAGCTCAGCGTGCAATGAGTGAGAGGCCAATGGTGGGCAACAGGAAGGCCTCAAACTTGCCGTGCAGGATGTTGGAAGCAAGCAGAGAACCAAGTTCCCCCACCCCCGCCATGCTGGGGATTCAGAAATATCCCTTCTCTTACTCCCCCACGCCCACTGCCTGCTACTAACCAAACCCAAACTTAAGGCTCCTCTTGTAACGGTGACAGCTACATCTACACCGGGAGATATTTGAGCACAAGAATCAAAGGAGGATTAAAATCCATATCACATTTACATAGCTCAGTTACTCTTTTTGTTGTATCCACAGTAATACAATCACAAGATATATATATATATATTTCTTTTAAATTACACAATCAATGTACAAAAAACAGGGGCAGTGCTGAGACGACAGCATTTCCTTTACTTTTTCGTTTTCTACTAATGGAAGAAACAGAGCTGAAGGTTGGAGAGGTCTTGTCTATATTATCCCATATGCAGCACATGTATTTGGGCGGGAAGAACACTTGTCACTGGAGTCAATAATTCATGAACTAAACAGATTGAGGAGGAGGTGGAGGGGAGGTGGATGATGAATTTGAAAACGATGGGGGTATGGCATGAAAATAAATAAAGGGATGATTGGTGGCATCCTGTGGAAAAATCGGTGGTGTGTGTGTGTGGGGGGGGTATTTTCTTACGAACTGCTCAAGGGGTGGGGGTGAGGAATGGCAGATAGCCTGTTCTCCATATGCCCCAGTGGTCCATATGGCATTTGAATCTGCTATATATAATGTTCTGTCATTTCGCTGCACCTCCAAGATCCAAGCCGGTCTCGATGGAGGCTCTTTGTGGAGGAACGTAGCTAGATGCTGAAAGGAGGCTGCTGGAAAAGGGTAAACTCAGCTGCGATGCATGAAAGGCCTGTAGGGGCATGGGAGGCTTCTACCAGCCCATATAGTTTTGTCCTGAAGAGGCGGGAGACGATGCGTCTGGCTCGGAATCTCCTGAATTGCTCTTCTTTGCATTCAGCGATGATGGAACCTGTCTACGGCATGCCCAGGGATTGGGAAAGGACAAATGTGGTGAGATAACAGGTGACCCAACTTCATCGCCGACAGGAGGAAGCAGCTGTGATAACCAGGCTTGCTTTTGCTTGCTTCTCTCCTGGGTGGGGTAATGCTGTTCCTCAGAGAAGCTGTTCCTCCCTGTGGGGATTTGCTGGTAGGCCCATGCCAGGGCTATCAAATAGCAAACACAGATGGAGCCGAGACCTAAACGTCTGCACTGTTTGGATAGAGGGTTTTAGGTTCAGGTTCATCTCTAATGCAACAGGCGGTCATGACAACGTGAGCAGCTGTGTGGTTTAATCTTCTCGTCTCCTCTCTCGTGGACGAGGGTTGTTGGTGTTATCTCAGTCTGAAGGCCAAAGCCGCTGAGGAATGGCCATTCTTTTCTCTCAGGGGACTCTTGACCCTTTGAACAGCTCCTACCTGCTTGTCTCTGATGAAACCTTCAAAGGGAGATGCTCTAAGGAGGACTGTTTGCCATGGGATGCGAGGCTGCATTTGAGTAAGGCGGAAGCACGTGTCCCTTTCTTCCATGGTCCATGCTTTGCTATCATGGCGTGCGGAGGGTTAAAGAGCTGAGATGTAGCATTTGACAAAGGGATTGTTGCTTCATAGTCGTGGGATGCTGCCTTTGTGGAACTGCCCCGATGGAAGAAGCCACAGGGCTTTCCCCGAGCACAGTTACCGATAGGCGTGCTGGGCTTAGCAGGGTCAGCTCCTTCCGCAAGGGCTACAGCGCTGTACTGGACCCTTCCCTCCATGGAGCAGAGTAAAAACCAATCCCCAGCAGCTTTCATGGTCAGTGAGGAGACCCTGGTGTTTTAGCTTTGCCGTTCTCTTCCATGTGGTATTTGTTCTTCGGTTCCTACACCCCTGCCTTTAGGCTCAGAATCCATTCCACGCGCACCGATCCAGTCCCACGTTCTCCCTCCACACGCCCATGCCAGGTGTGCAAAGCTGTCCAGCTAAGTTCTTCTTAGCCTTGTTACCCCCACCTAAGGGAGGGGTCTTCTCCTGTCCAACGCCAGTGCAGGCATCGTCTATTGAACCCGTCTCGCCTGGGATTCTTCCCCCGGGGTCCTAGGCAGGGCAGTGGTGCAGAGCACCTTCCTCATTATGCACCCAGTCAGCATGGCAGGACCCTCCTCTCCATGCCTCCTGCACCACCCAGCAGGTGGCTGGGGGTAAGAACCTGCACGTGTAAAAGGAATCTCCTACATCCATTCACTTCGGGTTGGATTAAACATAAATCTGGTCTCCAGGGCAAAGAACTGGACAGTAAAGTCTGCTCCTGGCTTAGTTTGGTGGCAGAAAAATAGTTCCCATGATGGTCCCTGGTGAGACTTCTTTCCCAGGAAGGAAGTCCTCATCCAGGCCCCAAGATTCATCTCTGAATAGTCCCAGCTCCTGTTGCTGCTACGAAGAGGTTTCCAACAGCGGTGAAGAAGTGAGACAAAAACTCCAAAGACTCAAATACAAGGGGTGATGCATTTCAAGCCTGGTTCACTCCTACCCAGAGTGCAGGCCTCCATTAGCTTTCACAGACCTACAGTGTAGCAAACATCCACAAAGAGAGAGCAGGAGTCCACGTTATTGTTCCAGGCCCATGCCTGCCTGTGCCCCAGCAAGCCCAGGTACTGTCACACACAGAGGCATTCCTGTCTCAGAATGGAGAACTTGTACAGCCTTGCTGGGAACCGGGATTGAGGAAGTGATGTCACGTCACAGAAGAGCAGTGGAACGAAGCCTTCGCAGAGTCCAGAACGACAGTGGGAGACCAGACCATGGTGATGTCTGATTGGAGGAGGAAGACCAAAAGTGGAAGGTCCTCAAAGCTCTCACTGGTGTGAGGAAATTTCCCCTTCAATTTACGGGCAGCCATTCCTGCTTGCAAGACATCACTAAGCCTTTATCCTGGCCCAACTTAAGACTCCGGGGTATCCAGAGGGAGGGGAGGTGTACATGGATGTGGTTTGGAATGAATGGGAGAAGGCAAGGAACACATAAGGAGATATTTTTCCTTTACTTTCCCCCAAGGAAGGAGAGACAATGAACAAGGAGGAAGTGGGGGGAAGTGAGTATAAAAATCTATCCATAAAAGGGGTTGAACTCCATTTCCTCCCATTTTAATTTGGTTATGTTCAAATGGGACAAATTTGACCAGTCCCAGCAGTTGACGCGCTGTGCATTTCGAAACAGTTCCAGCCAATTGGAAGGCGGCTCATGGTTACAATATCCTTAAAAACCAACCAATCAAAAGCTCCAGAAATGCTCTCATTGGTTGGGCTTTAAGATCTTGAGGTATTGGCTTTTTGCTTCAAAAAGAAAAAAAAAAAAAAAAAAAGGACAGACAATGTCGACCTTTTGCTTCACATTATCTTAAAAGAAGAAGAGGAAGAAAAGCCAGTATGCAAAATACTCTTTAGAGACAGCTCTTAAAAAAATAAAAGCTTGGTTGGAAAATATGTTTGACTCTCTAATGGTGCAGCGTGAGTGACCAGACAGCAAGATGGCTGGTTGGCTGGTGTACAGAAATGAAGATGGCGGAGGGTTTATTTTCTGACCGCAATGACGAGAACACCACGAGGTTAGATAGACTCCACGTAGTTGGCTGGGTAAAGGCCAAGTTGCCCATTGTCTAGACGCCCTTTGCACCATCCTTGTTCATCTTCTTCACCTAATTTGGTTAATTCATCGCCTGAGGCAAAAAGCAGAAATAAAGAATTCACTGCCAATCCATCTGTGTGCTCCTTAGCTTCAGTGCATACATCATGGGTGGTTAGAGGGGACTAAACCTTGCATTTCCAGTACGGTACTCTACCGCTTGAGGTGAAGGAGTAATTCCATAGGCTGATAGCAGTCGAAGGTATTTATCTAGCTACAGGAAGGGGACATGTAACAGACTGAAAAAGTAGATTCTGTGGATATGTGTTATGTCCCAACTTCCATTCTATACACCCTAGTTAGCGCGTAACTTTCCCAAAGTGATTCCCATTGACATGTTCCAGGATCAGGCTCAGGCCATGTGTGAGGGGTGTTTAGAAAGTTGGAGCAAAACCGGTCACGCATAGTAAATGTTGAGTAAGAGGGGCAAAAAACTTCCTCTCCTTCCCTTATCTTCAAGGTAAATATTTGTGGGCTTGGATAATTCAGAGAGGGAGGACTGAGTTTACTCAAACTTTCAAAAAAACTCAAACAAACCTCTCAGCAAGCCCCCGCCTCTCAAAGTGCCAGCTCCCCTCATGGCCCCCATGGCAGACTGCTAGTGCCAACTCCTGGCATGTCCTGTGCCATACCTGCTTTGAAACTCAGCTCATCCTGCTCCTGCCCATCATAGTCATAGAGAGCCCGCACGCGTGCTCCCTTCCCTGCCGTCTCCTCCTCAAAGGGGTTGGCACCGCCATTGGCCTCGCTGGCGCTGAGGGAGTTGCCGCCCTCGTCATCCGACCACTCCGCAGTGTAGGGCTGGCTGCGTTCGTAGCTGCTCACGCTGGGAACACAAAGGGGGTAGAAAGTGCCGTGAAGAGAGGCACAGACGCAGGAGGCAGGAGAGTTTGGTCCCAGCCCAAGTGTATAAATATGTTTATCTATCCTAGCATCTTCCCAAGGAACCTCCTGCATTGAGACACGACCGTGTCCCCTCTGGTGTGTCACAACACAACCTACAGGAACCAGGGATGTAAATGGCCAACCATTTAACCCCAAGCCTCACCCTTAACGAGTGAGGCTTACCAGTTCTCGTTAACCACTAGGGGCTGGGCCTCCCACCCCAGACAGGGGACTGCTCCAGCCTTCTGGAGCTTCCCACAGGCAGAGGCTGCTCTGGCCCCTGTCTGTGGTGGGCCTGCCTGGCCCCCCGTGGTAGGTTACACGCTGGCTCCCCGGGAGCAGAGCCGGCAGGGGCTGCCGACTGCAGAGCCCACGGTGAAGCCTCCGTGGGAGTGGGGCTGGTAGCCTTTGCCGGCCCCACTCCTGGGGACCTTTTGCTGTGCTCTAGGGATGTTAAGAAGCGTATCATTTGTCAATCGTGGAGTCAACAAAAATGTTGTCGACTCCACAATCCATCGATAAGGGTGAGCAGTGAAAACACTTAGTCCCAGCTTGCGCCGCGTCTGGAACCAACCCCGCTGCGGCTCTGCCCGGTTAGTGGATGGGGGAGCTGGGACGCAGGCAGGCTGGCTCAAGCCTGGCTCGCTCTGGGTCCCAGCATCACCCCCCGGCAGCAGCTCTGCACTGTTAGTGGACGGGGGAGCTGGCGCGAGCTGGGGGGTGATGCTGGGACCAGCCATGCGCCGGGACTGCCAGCCTGCCTGCACGCCGGCTCCCCAGTCCACTAATAATGCAGAGCTGCAGTGGGAAACCCAAGGTTGAGCCAGCCTAACGGGTCATAGAGCCACGGGGGCGTGTGTGTGCATGTAGCCAATAACGTTAAACGATAAGCTCCCGCTTATCGGTTAATCATACTGCAGAGCCTGCAGCGCGTGGAACCGCTCGGATTTTTAGCAGTTGCATTTTTAAACGACTTCTTACATCCCTACCAGGAGCTGCCCACGGTGGAACAAGGCTGCACGAGGAGGTTCTAAGCAAAGCACAGCAGCTGTTGCTGTCTGCCTCTCTCCGAAGTTCCACCCTGTCTCTGCAGCCCTCCCAGTGGATCAGTAATCGGAGGCCTCCCCTCTCCCCTCGAGCAGCCTGGGTGCTGTCACCTGCCGCGGTCTCCGGCCAGTGCTGCTGACTCGCCCACTCCAGAGGCATTGGTCAGGGTCACACCTTCGTTCTTCTTACTTTTCTCTCTCCTCGTTATCGTGTGCGTGAGGTCTGAGTTCCACTCCTGGAGACACAAAGCAACATGCCCCTGTGCTTCTGTTGGGCTCTCTTCACCCTCCTCCCTCCCTGCATATCCCTTCCCCACCCCCCTTCTATTTCCTCCCCATTTACAGCAACCACCTCCGGAGGGGGCGCGCAGGCTCCTCACCTCAAACTGAGGCCAGTTCATAGGCATGCCCGGGCCGCTGGTGCTGCGGAACCACCGGAGGTCCTCCTGCGCGTCCGCCATGCGGATGGTTTGCTCCAGCTCACGGTAGACGTTGGCGTAGCTGAGGTAGGTCACAAGCAAAGCGGGAGTGAGGAACCCCAGGGGCTCCCTGCGCTCCCTGCAGGCACTGACTGGCGGAGAAGGGGCGGTGGGCGCAGCTATGCATGGGAACTATGCCGCACTCGGGACCCACTCCTGAGAGAACTCAGAACTGGAACGTCTCCTGCTGGCCACAGGAGGGAGCCAGGCACCGGCACACATCCACCTGGCGTGGCCACTGATCCAGCCATCCCCCTGAATGCGCTAGTGCCTTGCCAGGAGGTCCCATGGCTGGAGCAACTGATCCAACCCTGAGCCCTCCATCGGCCTCCTACAGTGACTGGGTCTGAGGGGGCCTCTGAGAGCCTCTCCTAGGTACCTGAACACATCCATGGGGCCTGGCTCATGGCTAAAGGAGCAGCCCAGCTACTGGAGTCACCGGAGACCCCCATGACTCCTCTACGCGGCTGGTCTCCTCCCTCCCCAGCACCCCCCGTGCGCGTGGTTACCTGCTGCTCTCCGCCAGGTTCAGGTGCCGCTTGATGTCCAACAGCACCTCCTTCAGGAAGATGAGCCGCTTCTCCTCGAACTGCTGGCACTGCTCGAACACCTGCTCCATGCTCTCCATGTACTGCGGGGTGCACTTGTTCAGCTCCTCCAGCACCTTCTCGTACTTCTCCTGGGCCTGCGGGGGCAACCCAGGGTGGAGGTTAAAGCCCGGGGCCCTCCCAGATCACCTGGCCTGGGCCCTGCCCTCCCCTGTGCAGCTTCTGATGAACCCATCTTCATCTTCGTGAGGGCAGAGAGCCTGGACCTCCAGCAGGGACAAATCAGCACGCCCTGGCATCAATGGATTGACACCAGCTGGGGGGCTGACTCCACTGGAGTGAGGCAGGTTTATGCCAGCAGGGGAGCTGGCCGTCTCTCCCCTAGCATGCACCTGCAGCTCCACCCCCTGCCCTGCTGCACCAGGCTACAGTTGTGTGGGGCTGGCCCAGGGGATGAGATCCTTGGTGGAAGGGAAGATGGGAGACACGGATATTTCACCAATGCTCCTCTTTCAAGGACAACAGAGGCCTGTAGCACCTGGAAGGCTGCTTCCCGGAGGAGACAGAGAGCAGGGTTCCAGACGGTCCCCAGGGCCCTAGGCACTTTTGCCTTCGTGGGCCCCTCCCACCCTAATAATATCAATATTAAAAATTAGTTTTGATATCACTTTAAATACGTCAACATTTCATTTTTTTTCTGTTTGAGGCAAAATGTAATAGATTTTCGTGGGCCCTAAAAATTCATTTTTTTCCTTTTGATTTTAAAAGAATTTAGAACATTTTCGTGGGCCCCTAAAAGTATCGTGGGCCCTAGGCACTGTGCCTACTGTGCCTAATGGATAAGTCGGTCCTGACGGTCCCCACACCCAGCGTAGTGTGTTTGGTTGCTCAGGAGCCAGGTATCCACCCAGCCCTGGCAGCTGGACAAGCTTCCCACACGCTGCTCTGCCCGTGTGCCTCAGCATGGCCCTGGAGGGAGCTCAGCGTGTGTCTCTGATTCCCCTCCCCCTGCCCTTTGGGGCAGCAGCTCGCACCTTTTGCACATCTTGCTTGCACTTTTCCACCTTGTCCTGGAGCTTCTTCTGCTGGTCTGCGGTAATGGACTGCTCTGTCTTGCTGTTGGCTTCCCGGGTCACTGCCAGCTTCTCCTCTTTGCACGCCAGGTGGTAGGCTTTCTTCGCCGTCTCCACCTGTGGCCGGAGGGCAGGGTCGGGGAGGGAAGTCACCCAGGACAGATGTTCACAGATGTTCTACCCATAACCCGTATCCCTTCCCCTACGCATCATCTCTGTGCTGCAACTGGGCTTCCATCCTGCCTGTGTCAGGGTCTCCCTGCCCCTGCACATGGAGATTTTGCCTCATTCCACCTGCGTCCAAGTGCAACGGGTGTTCGGACCAGAGTTCCTATGGGGTCGGTGGCAGAAGAACGGGCAGATGCTCAGTAGTGGGTGTACCTACCAAGCCTGAGTCCTGGGCCAGAATATGCTTGTGCTAGGCCCTGTACAGACACCAAACAAAGAGACGGTCCCTGATCCTGCTTCTGCTTCCTACTGTGGAAGAAAACATCCACACTACGTTCTCCCACGTTCAGCCCTTCTCTCAGGTGCCATACAAGACGTTGAATGGGAAGCTCTGTAGGCAAAATGGGCATCTGTCTGCTGCTCCTAGAGGAATGACTGGTTCTCTCAGGCACCAGCCCTGGGACCCCACTGGAGAGGGGGGACCGCCCGCCCTGCAAGCTGTGACTGGTGCCTCTGTGATAGGCATCTTTCTCCTCACTGCTTGCAAGGTCAGGGCCGGACGGAGGCATGGGCGAGCCGGGCAGCTGCCCAGGGCGCCAACCCATGGGGGACGCCTGATGGCGGCTGTAAGGGGTGTGCGGCGTCCCTGACAGCTGCCATCAGGAGCTGCACGCCTGGCTCCCACAGCGCCGGCCCTATGGCACCAGACAGCAGTGCCCTTGCCCCTATGGCTGCGGGGGTCCTGCACGGCCTGGCGCGTGCGTGCACTAGCAGCGCTGGCCAGGCCAGGCTGGGCAGCGCATGCACCGTGCGCCCCGGGGGCACATCCTGGGGGGGGGGGCAATGCCCCACGGGCGGGCCTGTGCATGTGCCCTGCGCCCTGTGGCAGCACTGCACGCCCGGGCCCAGGGCGCCAAAAGGGCTCGGGCCGGCCCTGTCCAAGGTACAACCAGTACCTCTGGCCATAAAGTGGCACATTATCCCCTGCCCTGCCCAATGAATACTGTGGTACTGTGTCCAGTTCTGGGCCCCACATTTCAGGAAAGATGTGGACAAACTGGAGAAAGTCCGGAGAAAAGCAACGAGAATGATGAAAGGTCTAGAAAACATGACCTATGAGGGAAGACTGAAAGAATTGGGCTTGTTAACCCTTGGGGTATGTTTAGACTGCGGGGGTTTTCCGGGATTCCAAAGGTATCCCGGAAAAACTCTGCCATGTCCAGGGCATGTGTTTGCTCTTCTGCTTTTTTTCCTAGCCGCCCTGTGGTGCAGTAAGTGGACTCTTTGCTCCTTGAGCTCTCCGTGGTTCACTGCTCCGTGAGCAGGCCCGCTCCACCCGGTCCCATCTCCTACCTCCTTTATTTTCTTGGCCCAGGGTTTCTGCGCTTTCCGGAAGCCGTCATCTGCCTCCTTGGCCTCCTTGAAGCCCCCTATGATCTGCTTGTGGTAGGCGTCCTTCTGCCAGTTCTTCACCTTCTCAAAGTCCTCGTTCAGCAGGCTGCTCTTCACGTCCTGATGCAGCTCGCTCACCTTATCCGCCTCTGTCATCACGGCTCCCCACGCCCTCTCCAAGCTGCCATACTGGGGGCCTGTGGGACAGGGCTGGGGTAAGCAATCGCGGTCATAGCAACACTTGGAGTCCCACAAAACGCCTGTCAATGGCTGGGGAAACTGAGGCACAGCATGTGGCAAGGGCGACTTACTCAAGGAAGTGCACTAAGTCAGGGGCCAAGTCACCCTAGAAGTCGTGTTTTCCTGTGCCTGGATCTAGCCCATAGGACAATGCTGCTTCCCCTTATGAACGGTGAAATGCCCCGTGTGGCCTATTCCCGAGTGCTGACTGGGAGACTGGCAGGATTAAAACCAAACAAACCAATACTATGAATCTGGACAGCCTGCTCAATAGGATGCTAATTTGGGGCCAGGCAGGAAGCCCACAGCCATTACTCAGTGGGACTTCACAGAAATGGGGGTAAGGTGGGGACTGAATAGAGATCTTCCAGCTCCAAAAACATAGTCCCCTGACACATGAGCTACAGGGGAATCTCCACTAGCAGTACAGGGCCTATGCCACACAATCAATTCTGATTCCACCCAGAGGAGAGCAGTGGAGCATGAACCACCAGCCAACTCTTTCTAATTATTAGAGGACCTACAAATATAGAAGTAAACAATTCCCAGGGGAAGTGCACAAACCCTGTCCTTAGGGGGCCATTCTGGGTTTTTTTCCCTGGTGAGATGAATGTTGCAGCCCCTTCCGCCCCCCCTCCCCTGCACACACACACATTGTGGAAGGCTGGGGACGGAGACAGGGCTGCAATACCTTTCTCTATCAGCTGCCTCCACCTCTTGGACCAGTCGGTCAGCTGCTGGGCGTAGGCCTTCTCGATCTTGGCCCGCTCATGGACACAGTTCATCAGGTCATTGCAGAGCCGGTGCCCGTCGTCGATCCGCTTCACTGTCCGTTTGTAGTTCCCCACCTGCGTGCAAGAGAGACAGCTGGCTGGGGACTACAGCTGGCTCTGGCCCAGGCATGCCCGCTCTGGAGGCAGGAGGGAACGGTGCCAGGCCAAACCTCTCCGGGAAGGAAGAGGGCTTGGGGCGAGATCAGCCATTTCTACAGTGACTAGTTCAGGAGAGGAGTGTGGAGAAGGCATGGGGGCCAATAGCCAGGCTGGGCCCCTGGGCAGGTTGGGGGGAGTCCTAGCTCTGCATTCCCACACCGGGTAGCCTTGGGTGGAAGGGGCGGGGCAGTGAGCTTGCCATGCCAACCCTCCTGCACAGCCCTCAGCACCACCTGGAGCCTGGTGCATGCCCTCCCCAGCCCTTAGAGTTGACTGGAGCGCACTGTGCCGTGCTCCAGGGGCACTTGAAAGGGCTGGGGCTCCAGGCGCTGTTACCCCCTTCACGCCCCCTGCCCTCACTGGCAGGCCTGGGGGTGGGGCAGGTTGTCATTTACAATTAGTGAGTGAGAGGCTGAAGCTGGTGGATGTGAATTCACGTGGCAACCCCCCTCGGCCGCTGCCACACGCAGTGGCTAGGTGGGATTAAGGGCAAGCCAGGTGATTTCTTTGCCTGGGTGACTTGGGGGAGGACTGAAACGCCGCTCTGCGGAGAGGAGCGGCCCGTGTGCTGCAAGGTTGCCTTGTAGAGGGTCACGTTCAAAAGAAAGCGAGAACGCCGCATTCTCTCAATCACTCATTCCCCCGCGCAAGGTCACGGAGCCCTCCCGCCGCCCTGCAGCCTGTGCCAAGCCCGACGCTGGATGCTGAACTGCTGAGCACCTACGACAGCGGGGCTGGGAACACACAGTGCTTCAGCTCGGGCCCTCAGGGCGCAGCGACTGCAGCCACGCACACAGCGGACACTGAATGCTCAGTGACAGCTCACGTCCCCTTGGGCACGAGACCGGGTTCCAACGAGATGTCACCCCCCCTCCAGATGTTGTGCCTGGCTCTGAGGGTCATGGGGAGTTCACCCCCTTGCAGGGGTGGTCAGGAACTGCAGGTGAGGGTCTCTGCTGGACCAGCCAGCAGGGGGCGCTTCCCGTTTATACTAGTTTTGCCATCTCGGTTTGCAAAGACGGCTGCTTGAGGTGGCTAATGGCGCCCTCTAGTGGCAACAGTTTGCTCAGCAAAGAGTGCAGAGCGAACCCTAGTGAGTAGAGATTGCTCTGGTTCTTTTCCTGACTATTCCATCAGCAGTGCTCATCCAGGCACCAGGGGAGGCATCTGCTACAATTCGTTGCTCCTCCCTGCTTGCTCGATATCCCTCAGGTGGCCCTGGGAAGAACTCACCTCCCAGAAGCTGTCGGTTATTTCCTCCGCAGCCGCCGCAGACTCGTCGTAGGAGCCCGACATGTTTCCTTAGGGTTTAATGCACAGGCTCAGCCACTCTCCGGGAAGCACCAGACCTCATGCACTGGTCAGAGGAAGGACAGGAGTCAGCAGGGGAGAGGGCATCATTCAGAGCCCAGCTCTGCACAGCTACTGCCAGGCCTGTTATCAGATGCCACCGCTGAAAGGCCCAATGTTCCACGTGCTCCCTTCTCTGCACTGCTCCGTGCTCTACCAAAGCACTTTGACTCCAAGCTGCAGAATCCTTCTGTGCCAGTCCTGCCCCATCCCGCTTTGCCAATCCCTTCACCCTGATCAACAGCACCCCCAGAATTATTCCCTCTAATCTTTTCCATCCATGTGTGGAATTTTTCTATCCATGTGAAGAATAAATTTTATGTGCACTGAGGCATGTGCTTAATGTGCACCACCAGGAGAAACAAAAACTTAGCTGTGGGTGCTCTGGTTACAGGAAACACTGACTCCCGGCTACCCTGACCATAGGTCCCCTGCTTTTCATTTGCTCTCTTTCCTTAGCAAAGGCCACATTGCACGATGCCTTCTCGGCCACCACTCACTGAGAACGAATAATCCCAAAAGGCATTTCAGTCGCGCTGTCTGAAAGCTGCATATTGTTTTCTGCACAAATGCTTGTCAAGCCCATTTTACATTTTCCCTTCCAAGCTTTCCCATGGAATAAAATTTAAATTCCCATGAACATTTTCCAGTTAAAAAAACAAAGAAAACTGACCACCAATTTTTAAAAACAAACTAAACAAATCCAATGGTGTAAAATATTTGGTTGTGAGTAAAAAAGTTCGTTTTTTTTCCTGAAAATTTCTAGTGAAACTCAACTTTTCCACAGGAAAAATGTTGGCTTAAAAGGCCATTTCCCCAGAAAACACAAATTTAGAGGGAAAAGGCCAACTCTGCTTTTCCAAACCACACCGCTCTAGGAATCATTTTGCTCCCCCTGCAGTGAAATTATCATCATGTAATAATTAGATTACAGTAACCCACAGATATCCCATTGTGGTTGTATTTCTCTTGTAATAATACTCAACTCCTATATGACATTTTTCATCAGTGGATCTCAAAACACTTTACTAAGAAGGTCGGTATCATTACCCCATTTTACAGATGGAGAAACTGAGGCACAGAATGGTAAAGTGACTTGCCCAAGGTCACCCAGACAATCAGTGGCTGAGCCAGGAATAAAATCCAGGTTTTCCTAGTCCAGTGCTATACCCACTAGGCTCCTCGAGAGCCTAGCATAGCGCATGTGTGTATATTGTGAAGTAAATAACCTTTTACATACAGAACTAAAAGAAGTAAATTGGACTGGTACAAATTCCATATTATACTGGTGTACAGCATCGTCATACAGACAGGCCCTTAGACCACACTCCTGTACTAAGGGGCTTCTTTCTTGGCATGGGAGAGGAATCTATACGTTCATCCATTCTTTTGCTTCTCTGACACTAGCCCCTGAAGCAGGATTCTGCCCTGACCTTGACACCAATTCAGAGCTAGCTCAGCCTCCTTGCAGCCCTGTGTATAAGTCTGTCACATGCAGAGAGCAAGAGCTGGCTAGCTTGGCATCTCGCTGCTGCTGTCACGGTCTTAGGTCACGTGAGCAGTTCAGCGATGTTATTAAAGTCAGTGTATTCTACAGTGGGAGGCATCTGTACTAGGAACCGCTGCAGAGGGATGGGATGGGAGGAGGCATCTTAGCAGTGTGACCTCCCCTGGTGGCAGCTACCCTCCCGCTCCCTTCTGCATTCAGATCCCAACTGCATTAAATCCAGCAAGAGGTTTTGGAAGTGGCAGGACAGTTCTTCATAGCTCAGCAGGCACCAAATAATGCCCGTTCCCTAAAAGGGTGCCTGCTGTCCTCCAGTACATTCAGCCACTGGCAGCTCTCAGGTATGTTCATCCCTTGCATCCATTATAACCTGCACCCATGCCACCCTCAGCACCCTTGATCCCAAGAGGTACCCGGCTCCATTCCAATGGTGTTTACTAGCCAACTTCCCCGGTGCAGAGCCCGAATGAGCCATGCACAGCCCAGGCGAGGCTCTGGGCAAGGAGGAGGAGCTAACCCCTGGACTGCTCGGCAGAATCATCCCCTACTCAGATTTCTTCCTGCCCAGCTGCATATCCCTGCTGGACTGAGTGGCACTTTGGGGGTGGGAGGGGAGGGAATAGGAGGCTGGGTTGTGTTTAGGGAGGATGGGAGAAAGGGGGAGCTGAGCAATAGGAAATTCTGGTCCTGATATTTCTATTTAATCCCTTCTGATCTTCAGAAAACCAGCATCTCTGGAGAGTCACATGAGCCGGCCAGCCACTTAACCCTTTGCTGCTTGGCTAAAGGAGGGAAAAGCTGGTGCCAGAACAAAGCAGACAGGCAGTCCTGGCTAGGGGGCTGGTAGGGAAATGCCCAGCAGGTGCCCTGCAGAACACAGATCTGCACTGGGGAAGGCAGAACTGGAAAGGCTGTGAACCTGCCCACAGTCAGCTCTCCTGTACCTGGTCCACCCTGCTGCAGGAAACTGGGGGTGGAGTAGTAAATTTTGCTGCTTGGCAGTTGTTTGCCTGCACTCTCTCCAACGTCATTCATGCTCAAATTTGACACTTTACGCTTAGGTTTGAACAAAGACTCTAATTACCTTACCCATTACAAAGATAGCCTCCCCAATTATCACCTCTAATATCATTAGCTCACAGACATTTACCTTTCCCCCTCCCCATCCCCCTTCAGTTCTGAAATGTGATTTGTCCTTTTCATACGTGTTCATTTTTTTAATTGTATCCTTTGGTATATATGGTCATGCCAATTTTCTTCCACTATTTGATCTGAGGAAGTGGGTCTGGCCCACGAAAGCTCATCACCTAATAAACCATCTTGTTAGTCTTTAAAGTGCTACATAGTCCTGTTTTTTGTTTCTCTCCAAAGTAGTGAGGGAGCTCATGGACTTCTCATACCTGGCCTACCCTAACCCTGAAGCTCGAGTGTTTGAGAGCACACCAGCAACTCCTGTTGGCTTGTTCTTAGTATGCTGACCTTCCTAACTAGCTGAGAGATTATCTCAGGTGACTGTAACCCCTCCCCTCCTGAAGCCAGCCTCAGGGAGCACAAGCTGTCCCAGCTGAGTTAATTATTAACAGCAAGTCTGCAGCACTTTGGCACGGGAAGCACTGCGAAGACGCTGGAAACTCAGCCACAGGTAACAGGATATGCACTAGAATTCATCAAACCAATGTCTCCAGCCTTTAGCTTGATGCTGGCTAAGGCTGAGTTGGGGGACAGAATGGCTGGGTATTGCATTGTTACTTAAGATCCAAGGGTTCTGCTCCCAGGGATGGGAAGGAGGGGTGCTAGTGGGGAGAGCAGGAGATTCTGGGTGCTGGTAGGGTGAGCTGTATTCTACTTTTATCATGGCTGACCTTGGGCAAATGGCTCCCCCGTTCTGTGCTTTTGGTTCCCCTGCCTGTCAAACAAGGACAGGGAGCTGGGTTCTCTGCTGTACAGCACTTGGTGAGCGATGGGAGGAAAAGAGCTACACTCTGGGCTATTTTATGTGTGCCCTCTAGCCCGACGGACAAACACCAAAAACATGAAAGCCACATTTCAGACCAAGAGTGTGAGTCCAAAAAACAAATCTCCCTGGCAACTCCCAGCAGCTCCCTTTCCCACATCCCCCGGGGGAACAAATGGCCTTGTAACTTTGACCTGGAGTCCAGCAAACTTAGATGCTGGCAGCCTGAAGCCTCAAGTAAACTCTCCAACCAAGGAGCCCTCCCCAAATACGACCACTCCTGTGGTGCGGCCTTACCCTGAAAGCCCAGCAGAGAAAGGGAATCCTGGGGAACCCATGGCCATGCCTTTTTGAGCACAGAGTGTAAATGAACAACTGGAAGGGAACGGATAGCCAGTGTGGCTTCCTATGCCTTGATGCCCAGGCTGCTGCATTGGCTCCTTGCAAGGTGCGTCCCCATGTAGGCACTGCAGCAATCCAGCCACACGGTGACCAGGGCCTTGCGCGCTGTGCAGGATCCCAGCAGCTGGGAGGGGAGGTAGCCAGCAGCGAGGCTGGGCCAGGCTCCCTCTGTACCAAGGCGGGCTATGACTCAGTGCTATCACCTGCTCACACACATGCACAGCTTGGGAACAAGAGTCGAGGGGGCTTTTCCGTTGGCCGGTGCAGCAGTGGGGACCATGGCAAGCTGCCGCCCTCTGTGCCGAAAGGGACACTGGTGCTCCTAAGCTTCTTGTTGTTAAGAGGCTGAGTTCCAGGGCTCGCTGCAGTGGAACTAACAGAGCCTAGAGGGGATTTAGTGATATAACCAAGGAACTACCAATCCTGCCCTGTGGTTTAGGCTGGCTATAAATAAATGTATGACTCTGTCGCATGCAGTCCAAGGGACGTACATATGCATGCACATGCTCAAAGTAACGCAAAGCACACAGCAATGCCCCTCGCCTGTACGCACCCAGCAACGCACCCTCACACAAAGAGCAACATACAAGTCACACCACGTACAGATAGACCCAGTAACAAACAGCACATAGAGCAGTGCACACATGCACAAGACCTACAGCAATGCAGAGAGACACATGCACACGGACAACAGGTAGACAGAGCAACATCTCCCTAACTTAGAGCCCCACACTCGCAACTGTGCAAATACACACCCACAAATCCAAGCATCAGGTCGCTACCATATACAAACATACATACACACACAAACACAAACTGCATGCTCACATTCCCATGTATAAATTGAATTACATATTCACACAAATGTACTTTCTACTAGGGATGTTAAATTATGTTTAATCAGCTAATTAAGTAGTCGGTGGAATTTTTATTGACTACTCGTTTAGTCAGTAAGGGGGGAAACTACAGAGCTGCAGCAGGGTAAGTTCCCAGCCCTGGGAGCTAACCTTGCTGCAACTTTGCCTTTTAAATTAGAGCCTGGAAGCTCTTAATGTATTTAAAAAGCAGAGGCATAGTGGGGCAGCCTGGCATGAGCCGGGAATCAGCTGATTTTGGGCTCATGCCCAGTCCCCACCCCTACTCCTCAGCCTCCCTGTGGAGACAGTATTGGGGGGAACCAGCTTTTAAGCCGACTCCTCCCAGCACCAGCTCCTGCTCCCCCCCCCTTGCTGCCCCTCTCTGATAGAGGCAGCAGAGAGAGGGAGGGAAGGGACTAGTCGAGTCACTACTATCGGCTAGTCGACTAGTCACTTACATCCCTACATTCTACCCACAGGTGCATGCACTCAAACTAACATTGATGTTTACACACTGTAGGGTAAACTGAGGCAGTCCATGTCATCTCTTGCCACGTGTGTTACAGTCCACTACTGTCAGCTGTTTTGTTTCAGGGCTATATAGCCAGATATATACACATATGCTTCATTGTGTATATTACTGTCTGCGTTGTTTTGAGGTGCTATATACACACATTTGTATGCGCGCGCACACACATTATTGCTCTGTTATTTTGTTGTGTGGCTACACACACACACACACACATTGCTGTCTGCTGCTGCATATATTGTTGCCACTTGCTGTCAGTTCTGTTGTGGTGCTATGCACACACACATTCCCAGCTGTCAGTTGTTGTTTTGGTGCTCACCCGCCCCCCTACACATACACCCACCCACTCACTCACCCCCCACCCACCCTGCACTCCTTGCCCCCTGCAGAACACTCCCTCCCTCATCAAGTTCCCCAGCTCCTAAGAGATCAGCAAGGCAACAAGATGAGCAGCTGAAAGGAAAAACAGTTGAGCGTTATCAAGTCAATTTTATGCTTATTTCACCGGGGTTAAGAAACATCAAGGGGAGAAAAGGAAACAGCTTTAGTGACAACTCTGCCTGGGAGTCAAGTTTCTCTCCACCAGCCGCAGAGAGCGGGCAGGAGTCAAAGGGGAGAATGTAGAAACGCTGAGGACCTTGTGAAATTCTCCCTTTGCCACGCGGGGTGGCTAGCAGCATCATGGAGGGGAGAATGGTGGGATCCCCATGGCTGAGTCCCGGACATATTGCATGCCAGTGCTAGAGCACGGAGAAGGATCGCAGGGCAAACCCAACCCAGGCGCATGTGGGTGTCATGGCACTGTAATGTGATGCAGTCATGCCAGCTGTTGGCTAATGAAAGCACCATAGTCACCACGGTGCCTGTAAGCCAATGGCCCATCTCATCAGCCCGTGCCAGAGAACAGGAAGCAGAGGAACCTGCAAAACCAGCTTTCTGCTCTTCACTGTTCCCCAAGAGCTCCAGAGAAGCCAAGGACTGAGAGAGTGGGGGGTGGTATGCAGGGACTCCTGGAGCAGAGAGAAGACACCAGTTCCTATGCTACTGCCAGGCAGCTAGCCTGTGGCAATTAACCCAGCAGGGAACCACCAGCCCTCTGCAGAAGCCCTGAGATCAGGCAGAAGGAAAGGACCATAACGGAGTAACTGGACTTATGCTACGTGGTTTCTCTTTTGAAGAACTGAGATCAAAGCCACTGAAATGGGAAGTGACTTGTCCCAGAGAAGCTCGGGGTTTGCAGCACCTTGCAGCCCTGGCTATTGTTTGCAGAACAAGTCAGCCCCCTGTGAAGGCCGCGGCTGACCTCTAATGTGCAGACACACGTCGCGTGTAATGAGGGTATTTGTTAAACAGGCTTCCACCACATGCAGGGCTTTTTAAACCCAGCTACGTGGCTGCAACCAACCCTGGCCTGCAGCCCCCTCATTCCAGTCCTGGGCTCTGCACATGCAGTTCTGTGCGGCCCCTCCATCCTGCCGGGCAGCCCCTCTATTCCAGCTCAGGCCGCTCTGCCCATGCACCATGCCTGTGCCGTGGTGCAGCCTCTGCTGTTTTGATCCTTGGCCTTTACCCGTCGCTACTACTACACAAGCCTGTAGCAACCACGGCTCTTCGCTCTTGTGACCACTAACTGCAAGATTCCCAGCTGCTCATTCCTGACCTATAATGCCTGCTCTCCCAGTCTTGAGCCTTTGCACGTCCAAGTCAGTCCCAAATTGGAGCACCCCTGGCTATCCCCGTCCTGGCTCCCTACACCCCTCTGCCAATGCACCCCAATCCTGACCTTCAGCAACCCCCTTCTGTCCAGTTCAGGGCCTCTCCTCTAGCAGCTGCCAGTCACGCCTCACTACAGCACACAGTGCAAGTTGCCAGAGATGACTGCATTGGCTCACTGGCAGGCCCACGGTTCCTCTGCAGCCTGCATTTTAACAACTGCCTGTGGTGCACTTCCTTTAGCTGCCAGGTATCTGCAGTGCCTCAGAACCTGCGCGGGCCAAGCCGACGCAGCTGCATGTTAGAAGACCCATGGGATTGTGCAAGCCTTTTGGTCTAGAAACATATCCTTGGGCTTCATGCAGCTCTGCCAATGTGCCTCCATCCTGACCAGCAGGGCTACTCCAGCCCAGCCTCCCAAAGGCAGCATGCAAGGAAATGTAATGTTCCCAGCCAAGCGTGATCCACAGGAGTGGGAGATCCATGAAGCGGTTAGCTCTCTCTGCCCGGCCCATGCTGTGGTGCTGAGCCAGCAAACAGGCAGGAGAGGGTGTCGTTTTAGGAAACCCCCTGAGTGGGTTGGCTTTGTTAGCAATTGCTCTCTGCAAGGAGACCCAGAGCAGGCAAAAGGCTCTGAGAGTCAGGCGCAGAGGCCTGATGTAATAACTAGTTCCCAGTTGCACCTCTCGCTTTCTCTCTCATCTTGTGTTGCATGGTGGGTCCAGGGAATTTCTCTCTGAATTCTAACAGGGCCATCCAGTCCCTTGTATGTGAATGCATGTGCACCCATGCACGCGCACACACATGCAATAAAGCATCCTTATTTTCCTGTGAAATGCATTGCAGTGCCACGCTGTCCTAAAAGCGGCTTGTTCCTCTCGCTCTAGCCCTGAGCCTGGGCACTCCCTGATCTACAGCGACTGTCCCTCTTCGGAGGGGAGATGGAAAGGCCAGTCCAGCCATATATCTCCGGCTTCACCCAGCATCCTCAGCCCTCGTTACAGAGAGCAGCTTGCTTCCTTGTGCGTCCAGCACTGAGCTTCTCTGGTGCTGAGTCGAATGCTGAGAACTTCCGCTGCTACTTCTCTGCAGCCTGCTTTGTCTCCCCCCATTCCCTCTTGCCCTCTGCCAAGTTGGCGGTCCCTGGGAAGCTGCGGCAGCCCCAGCCATAGCAACTTGGGTGCTGATGAGATACCGGAGGAAATCACAACGGTTGCATCCCACGGGCCTCACCTTCCATCACCCTGTGCTACACGCCATCATCTACACCAGTGCTGGGGGTTCGGCGCTGCCACTCCGCTGCGGCAGCACTCCCTTTGCACTGGGGCCACCAGGACAGGGCACGGAAGAATCTGGGCCTGTCTCAGCTGAGAGGCCACAGGCAGAGCCTGGCCTCCCATCACACCTCACGGCCGTCTTCTCAGTGCAATGGAAGCACCTTGTAGGTGAAGCTTATCCTGCTGCTGCCCAACCGGCACCTGCTCTGCAGAGGGAGTGTTAGACACTAGCACTGTCAATGCAGCACCTGGTCATTACAGAAACACCACAGGCAGCTGGGCAACAAGCCCCTACTTCCAAATGGGCATGAGCTATGGAAGTTATTATTCCAACCAAGACCATGCCCCACTATGTTGGGTACTGTACAAAACCTAGGAAGAGACAGCTCCTGCTCCTATGTGCTTATTGCCCAGACAAAGCAGAATTCATAACCCCATTTTACAGGTGGGCAACTCAGGCCCAGAGAAACTAAGAACCGGAGTTTTGATTATATTTAGGCACCTAAAGATGTAGGGCGGGCCCTAGCAGGGGTTTCAAAAGCACCTTGAAATCAATGGGAGTTAGATGCCTAATCTCCGTAGGTAGTGCCCTGCAAATCCATGGGTATCCGCGGCTCATTTTTGCAGATACGGACACAGACGCAGATACAGATTTTGGATCTGGAACCATGCAAATCTGCGGATATCCACTTCATATTCTCAGATTACCTTTGCAGATGTGACTACCAGTTGTGTAGCTGCGCAGAGCTCTTTGAAAATCTCACAAGGCGCCTGCCTGCATCTTTAGGCACTTTTGCAAACATGACCAAGATCACACAGGAAAACTGGGCTGGAGCAAGGCAGACTTAGCCCTGTCAGCCGATGGTCAGGGTAGTGTGTGTGTGTATGTTACACCCGAGTCTTCAACTGCTGGGACACAAGGTCCCATCGCAGCGGGCAGCCAAGGGAGGCTGACGGGCACCCCGAGAAGTTTAACGTCCGTGTTTTTGACTGCTAGGACCAGGTCCCTTCGCAGTGGGCAGACAACAGGCTGACAGACGCCCCAGAGTTTACAGAGAGAGCTTATTACACCTCAGACTTTGACTGCTAGGATACATGATCCCTTCGCAGCAGGCAGCCTAGGGAAGGCTAGGGAAGGCAGCCTAGGCAAGACTGAGAGATGCCCCTACGGATCTGTCCTCTGGAAGCGACACGATCGAAATGTCCAGCTCTGCCTGTATCTGTCCCTTATGACCGGCTGGAGTTCTTTTAAATTGTGCTTGGTTCTGTTACAGCAACTGAAGGAGTCAGGTTAAAACTTAACCAGTTACAGGTTTGTTAAAGAAGCTTATAAATCATATGGTTACAATGGCTATTGCTCTATTTCTTAACTGCTAGCAAATATAGATCTTAAAAATGGTTACAAAGAAAATAAAGATAGAAAATAGAAATAATGGTACCAAGTGACAGCTTAATCTTTAAAGAGCTCTAAATCTATGTGTACACTTAAGACAAAGGACACATCCAGGTACAATTTTACCCCCTTCTGTGCCTCTCGACTCCAGCGTATCAGGCCAGGGCCGGTCCCTCAATTCCTAGGAAAGACAAACACGAGGTGGGCGTCCCCGTTGAACCTCGGAAGGCCAATCGCCTAACCCGACCAGCAGATAGATGGTAGATTGACGCTCGGAGTAAGTGTGCTGCTTGACCCATCTTTATACCCATAGGGGCCCGTATCCTCTTTCTTATCTTAGATGCCAAATTGTACTGGTCCGTCTTTGTGATGCCAGTTCTCACACGGGAGTTTCAACTTAATTTACACTTGTAAGAGAGAGAACTAAATTGTGAGTACTGGACATTCTTTACTGGGCGGGAGATTCCTCCCCCCCAGACAAGTGTGTGTGATCGTATCAATATGGGTTTCAGTCAAGGGCACTCCTCGGCAGCCTCTTGGTCAGCGATTGGCGTATCTCTGTTTACAGCCATCCAGGGTCACAGCAGCCAGCATATCCGGGCCTCCTGTCAAGTCTTCAAAGACTATGCTGATTTTACTGCTCTGTGTGCCCTGTATGCTTCTAGGTAAGCAAAGATGAATGTTATAGATGAGGGTTCCTGTCTAGCTACAAGCCCCCAGCTAGTGCACTAACTAACCACTGGGTAATGCTACCATTCTTTTTGTTTCTGTGTCACAGGCTTAAGTCCTGAGCTAGTATAAACTTTGCCCCACATTGGAACTAAGGCCAGGCATGCTCCCTTTGAAGTTAATATAGATTTTAGCATTGTCATGCAGTAGGCTGAATACAGTCATGGTTCATTCTCTCCCAGTTCCCTCTGTTCCCCTCTCTCGGTGTTATTGTCTCTGGGAAGGAAAGCGTGAGGAACTGTTAATTTTATACCCTGTCCTCCTTAACATCTGCACATTAGGTGCACGAGTTTCTCTGCTGCGGCAAAATGCCCTGCTCAGCACCAATTTGCTATGTGCTGACTGCCGGGTGCAATCTTTATGGCAATGTGATTCATCTGCAAGTGAGAAGGGCTGGGGAGGGGGGAGAGAGGAGAAGAAGCACAGGAGAGGAAGAGGAGGAAGGGAGGGAGGTCAGGTGAGTCATGTGACTAAGTACCTGCCTGCTGGACTCAAAATTATCCCATTTGCCAGAAGGAAAGAGTGAAGAAACAATAAGAGTGAGGAAAACCGGACAAGGAGGGAAATGTACCAGGAGTGATGGGAAAGAACCAGGAGACAGACAGACAATCACCGCCTATTGGTGGTGGTAAGGTGTAGGGCGGGGGTGGGCAATTATTTCTGCCAGGGGGCCACTTCAAAAATTTGCTCCTTGTTCTGCCATCTGTCACTACTGAGAACAGCCTTTCTCCAGCCTCTTTGGAACCTTCCTTCAGGAAGTTGAAGGCTGCTGTCAAATCCCCCCTCACTCTTCGCTTCTGCAGACTAAATAAGCCCAAATCCCTCAGCCTCTCCTTGTAGGTCATAGGCTCCAGCCCCCTAATCATTTTGGTTGCCCTCTGCTGGACCCTCTCCAATGCGTCCACATCCTTTTTGTAGTGGGTGGCCCAGAACTGGACACAATACTCCAGATGTGGCCTCACCAGAGCCGAATAAAGGGGAAAGAACTTAAGAGCTCTAATCATGGTCCATGAGCCCATGGCAGGAGGACCTGTACAAACACAGAACAAACCCCTTCTGAGTTCTCTGGCCCATCCACATGCGCTTCCCTAGCAATGGGGTCTCCCCGCAGCAGCCCAGGCCACAACCTCATAGATGTTCCTTGTCTTTCTCTTCTAAGATCTAGCCTTATTTTCCCCTTCTCTTCATTCCACCCTCTGACTCCTAGGCTATATCTACACTGCACAGTTATTTTGGAATAAGCTGTTCCGGAATAGTTACTCTGAAATAGTTTATTTCGAAATAGCACGTCTACACTGCAGGGAAGTCTCAAAATTAGTCCGAGGCAGGCTCCCCTAATGCAGACGCGCTATCTTGATTTCGATCCCCAAGGAGGAATAACTTGGAATGGCCCTGGTAAAGGGCTATTTCGAAATAGCAGTAGTGGGGTGTCTACACACGCCTTATTTTGAAAAAGCTATTTTGAAGTAGGTGTCAGGGCCGGCTTTCGGAAGTGTGGGGCCCAATTCGAACCGTTTCGATGGGGCCTTGGCAGCCAGGATATTTTTTGTTGACCAAATAAAAAAAAACAAACCAGCACACACAGAAAAAAGTCACAGCCCCCTTAAATCCCTAGCTACAGGGCAGAGTCCTGCCTTCCGGGCAAACCCAGGCGCTGAACTCCCCTCCCACGGCGCACAGAAACCACCGCAGCATGCCAGCACACTTCCGGGTTTAGAGCGCAGGGCCCTCTGGCTTTAGGGCGCAGGGCCCTTTTAGGCGTGGGGCCCTTTTGGGGGGAATCGGGTGAATCGGCCTAAAACCGGCCCTGGTAGGTGTTATTTTTCGTGGAATGAGGTTTACAGAAGTCGGAATAAGCTGTCTGTTATTTCAAAATTATTTCGAAATAACGCACTTGCTGTGTAGACGCTCGCGCAGTTATTTTGGAATAACAGCCTTTATTCTGAAATAACTTTGCTATGTAAACACACCCCTAGTTTCCTCCCTTTAATCCTAATCTTCTCCCCTGCCCGCTCACTACTGCTCCTTTCCCTGTACATGACTATGTTTCCCTGTTAGCCAAGCTGTATACAAAGAGTCAAATCCATGCCTGCCACAAGCCCAGTAGAGCTTCACCAGGGATGAATTTGGCCCATTTAGCTCCATAGGGACAGATACTTAGCACATGTGACTTGTCAAAGCTCTACACCGATTGACATCAGTTGAAGACCTGGTCTTTAATCTCTGCTCATCAGATGATTCCCCACCCCCCACTTGCAGGTTGCTCTTCACTGAATTCGCTCTCCTCGTGGCTGGTTCTAGAGCTTGGTAGCTGAACACAATGTTACGGGGCAGCCTAATTAGAGACACATATCGAGGAGCTACTGGGGTACCTTCTGCCCCCTAGTATGATGCCTCTACATATGCAGCCCACAAGAGCCATGTTGTATTACAAGCTCATGTCTAATACGCTGTCCACTATCACCCCATGTCTCCTTCAGCCTCTGCGAGCCGGCTTCTCCCTTCTCCTTCATCTCCTTTCTGCGTTTGTACAGCGCCCGGCACAACGGGGCCAGATCTTGACCGTAGGCCTTTGGGTGCTATTGCTTCTGTGCACCACCCCACATGGAATAGTTCTTGCATTTTCCGTGAACTGAGAGTCCCCATATTTCCTGCCTCTATTTCTCAGCTCTATATCCTGTCCTCGTTGGTGCACATCTTCTCCCAGGACCCAATGCTGCAGTTGCTGTTGCTATTGCTATTTGGCCTACTACAAGAGCATCTAGAGGGCCCAGCTGAGATTGTGTTAGGTGCTGTACGTGCCCACAGTGAGAGCTTAAGAGAGAAGAAGAGTTGCTACCCCTATTTTACAGTTGAGGCTCGGAGAGTTTGCCCAAAGCCACCGTGGGATACTGTAGCAGACCTGGGATCTGCAGGAGGGTTTAGTGTTAGTAAGAGGGCTGCCTATTAAAGAGGGACTTTATAAGGAGCATCGGGGCCGGCTCACAACATTTTGGCACCTGAGGAGGGGAGCTCGAATGACACCCCCATGTCCCCTTGCTTGGGCCAAAACTTTGAAAGGTCTCAATTCTCTGGGTCTTAGTGACGGCCGCCTCAGTTTGCCTCATGGGAAGTCCAGCCCTGAGGAGCGTGGCCCCACAGAAGAGAGCTCTCTAAGCAGAGGGAGCAACCCTTGTCTCCGGGTGGCCGGGAGAGACCGCAGCTCTTTCTGGCGTCTCCGTTTCTGATCCCTTTGAATTATTCATCGGCAGGCGACGCAGAAGATCAAGCTGAGCTGCCTTTATTCAACGCGACGGCCTGTGTGTCAGAGGCGGACGCAGGCTGCGTTCTGCGCCAGTGCAGCCTTGAGGGGAACACGGCCCAAACACTGTCAAGTCACGGCGGGGCAGACATCGCTTGAGGGGTGCTGGCATTTCTACCACAGCAGTGCTTGCTGCTGGGGGGTGGGGGAGACGCATGGAGAAGGGAGCCTGCCCAGGACAAGAGGGAGCCCCACTGGCTGTTTGTGGGGCTCCTTGTTCGTGTGGGGTTTTTTTGGGGGGGGGGGGTATTGGCACATGCGCTCTGAGCCCCACACTTAGCCAGGTATTGCAGCACCCGGCGCACCATGGGCGGTGCATGGGTAACACAGCTCACGTGCTCAGACGCAGCCCCCCACCCCACGCCTTACAGAACTCAAGGGGCAGCTCCCCAACAGGAGGAAGCTGGGGGGTAGGCCTGGCACACTCCGCTCGCCAGAGGGCAGCTTCATGCAGACGTGTCGCTGCGATGCTCAGGGTGCAATGCTTCCCTTTGTTGGTGCAAAATGGGGGTGGGCGTGGAGGGAGGGAAAAGATGGATTGCACTCACCCCACCCCCCCAATCCTGCAGCTGCCAGGGCCTGCTTGAGCCCTGACCTCACGTGTACATGGCTGTGTAGTGTGCACAAATGCTTCCCCTCCTTGTGCAATTGCATTCAACTGCCCCAGGACTCTGCAGCAAGCAGGGCACAGCAGGGCGTGCAGTTCCCACTGGATATATCCCTTCCAGCATGGGTAGCCTCCCTCCCCCTGGCCTAGAATGGTCCCTGAAATTGGAGGCTCTTTGCTGGAGTGTGTGGCTGCTTTGTGGCTCTAAGCTTGCATCACCCACACAACACTGTGCATCCACACATCGCCCGCACAACACTGTGCATCCGCACGTCGCCCATCGCCCGCACAACACTGTGCATCCGCACGTCGCCCATCGCCCGCACAACACTGTGCATCCGCACGTCGCCCGCACAACACTGTGCATCCGCACGTCGCCCGCGCAACACTGTGCATCCGCACATCGCACGTCGCCCACGCAACACTGTGCATCCGCACGTTGCCCGCGCAACACTGTGCATCCGCACGTCGCCCGCGCAACACTGTGCATCCGCACGTCGCACGTCGCCCGCGCAACACTGTGCATCCGCACGTCGCTCATCGCCCGCACAACACTGTGCATCCGCACGTCGCTCATCGCCCGCACAACACTGTGCATCCGCACGTCGCACATCGCCCGCACAACACTGTGCATCCACACATCATCTGCACAACATTGTGCATCCTCATGTCACACATCGCCCGCACAACACTGTGCATCCACACGTCACAGCTGCTGCCAGCATTTCACAGGGTTATTACTTGCGTTGGAAGCAGGAACGTAGACCCAGTGCCGAAGAGGGTGTGTAACTTTTTATGCCTTGGGGAGGGGGGCAGGGCAGAGATGTTGCTTAAGGTTTTGGCAGGTTTTTAAGCTCGTCAAACCTTTTAATCACCTGCTTGATCACTAGTTAAATGCACCCACTGGGTCTGAGATCATAGTGTGTTCCCAGCCAGGTCTGAGGTTAGCTTGTTTGCTGGCGGGTTAGTGAGTGAAGCGCATTCGCTGTTGGGTTTGTGATCACAGCCTATTCACTATTGGTTTGCCATCAGGGGCTGTGACCACTGTGCATTCACCGTGGGGCCTGTGATTTAGCATTCGCTGCTGGGTCAGTACTGAGCCTGTGCTGCCTTCGTTAATGGGTTTCCCAGCGCCGTGATGATCCCATGTCGCTACGGAGATGTGGCGGTGCTACAGGCGTGGGGACTGCGTGTGTGTGCAAATGACAGCTTGCCAGCCCCATCGCTGAGCAGAGCAAGCGCGGGTTAGTGGGCAGGATCCTTGGGCTGCGTCCTGTGACCGGGCACCACCCAGGGAGTGGGGAGATGTGCCCTGCCTGTAGAGCCCTGGTGGTGTCTGTATCACACCCAGAATGACTCATCCCTTGGGTTGGAAGAAGGGGGATGCCCTGCCTGCTCCTGGGTGTGCTGGCTAAGGAGGTGCCTGCTTGTGGTTCCGATGGCAGCTGTGAAGGACGTGGGTATTCTGGTCCTCCACGTTTCTGGTGGAGGAAGCGCCTGGTGTGAATGGTCCCCAGCAATCTATGGTGACTGTGGGGGTAGGCAAGTGAGGGATGAAGTCCCCAGAGCTAGTGAGGAAAGGGAATGGCACAAGGAGGTGTTCAGGGGAGTAACAGCCCCCACACTGATCCCCAGCTGAACACTGCAGACCACTATTGAAGCTGTCGCAAGGCACGGAGGGCAGGAAGGGCGTGTGCTCTTCCTGCTCTGTGGCAGAGTCTGGGACAATGCCCCACTCTCCCTGCCATGGCCCCTCCCTATGCTTAATGAAAACTGGCTTATAGAATCCCAGGGCTGGAAGAGACCTCAGGAGTCACAGAGTCCAACCCCCAGCCCAAAGCAGGACCAATCCCAATTGAATCAACCCAGCCAAGCCGGGGCATAAACACCTCTAAGGATGGAGATTCCACCCGCTCCCTAGGGAACCCATCCCAGTGCTTCACCACCCTCCTAGGGAAATAGTTTTTCCTAATGTCCAACCTAGACCTCCCCCACTGCAACTTGAGACCATTGCTCCTTGTTCTGCCATCTGTCACTACTGAGAACAGCCTCTCTCCATCCTCTTTGGAACCTCCCTTCAGGAAGTTGAAGTTATGAATATGTGCATGTATCCTTCTTGTATGTGAAGATAGAAATACGAAGTGTGGATCTGCTTATCATTCTAAAAGTGCTAATGAAGGCCATTATTGATGCCTCGGGACCTGTGGCTCGGTGCTCAAGTCAGCGACCTGTGAATAGCCTTGTTTGTCCTGTGAGCCCAAACTATGGTTGGCCCTAGAAAGACACAGGGCCAGGCCAGCTGATGCTGAAACCCATTTTGGATCTGGTTCTTTTCCACTCAAGTGAGAAAAGTCTGAATTGAGCACAAAGAATTTCCGCCTTTGGCAAAAGGGATAGAAGAAGGGAAACCAAACAATCGAGCAGTGGTCAGACGCCAGGCAATCCCCTCCCTTACCACTGCCTGCTGGAAACATCTAAGGCAGGAAGGAGGCATCAGTGACTCGATCAGGGCACGGGGGGATAATCCCGAGTCCCCAAGAGGATGTCTGAAGGAACAATCAGATTTTTGCTTCCGACACTCTAACTGCAGCCACAGCTGAGATCGGCAGAAACCGCCAACCAATTCTGCTGAGACTTCCACTCCCAAATCAGTGAAATTAAACCGCTATTAACCTTCTGGCACACGTTAGTCTGAAGGGGCTGCAGAGCCTTCCAAGGGCAAAGCACAGACCCTCCTCCTGCTCAGCGCTCTGCCAGCCAGAACCGTGCATAAGGGACTGTACCACAAGGCTTGCCTACCTCCCCCCACCCAGATGGAGCGGGAATGCAGGGCCGGCTTTAGGCCGATTTGCCTGATTCCCCCGAATTGGGCCCCGCGCCCTAAACCCGGAAGTGTGCTGGTATTCCGGGTGCGTTGCGGGAGGGGGTGTCGGCCCCGGAGGAAGAGCGTGGCGGCTTCTGTGCCCGGCTGCCGGGGCCCCGTCGAAATGGTTCGAATTGGGCCCCTCGCTTCCTAAAGCCGGCCCTGCGGGAATGCATGCAGGGCAGGGGGAAGAGTGCAGCTCGCTGGGGCTCCACCTGCAGCCCACGCACCCCCTGCCTGCCCCTCCCCTCCACGTGCCTCTCGTACACTGGGGCACGGAGCCCTGCACGTCCTAATTCTCCCCCTCCCTCCCAGCACTTTCGGAGCGCCATGAATCCGCTGATTCGCGCTTTGTTCCCGCTCCTCTTCCTCCATGCCTCCCAGAGCTTGAACAGCCATGAGTGGGGCTCCAGTGCCCCAGTGTGCTAAAGGTGTGAGGGAAGGGGGCAGAAAGGGGATGCATAGGCTGCAGGTAGAACCCCAGAGGGCTGCAGGTTGTCTGCCATGCGGCCCATTGGGATGAAGGAGGGTCACTGATGAGGCCCACTCACTAGGCTTGGTTGCCCATCGCTGCTGCACGTGGTTAGGGGTGTAAAAAAGGTTTTAAAAAGGTAAGCATGTGAGGTTTATACTGCAGATCCTGAAGTGTAGCCAGCTCCCTGGGACAAGGGCCAGCAGCCAGGAGTTGGTGCACGCTGGGAGCCAGCACACAAGGGGAGTTTAACTGCAACCGGACCCTGATGCTTATTGGTTAACCAATCTATTCACGGAGGCTAGGTCCATCACTGTGATTAGCCAGGATAGCTAGGAATGGTGTCCCTAGCCTCTGGAGGTGGGTGACAGGGGAGGGATCACGTGAGGCTTACCTGTTGTGTTCCCTCCCTCTGGAGCATCTGGTATTGGCCACTGTCAGCAGACACGACACTGGGCTGAATGGACCATTGGTCTAACCCCGTATGGCCGTTCTTACGTTCTTAACTGCTTAAACGCTTATATCCCTATTCCAGGGAATGTAGTCCTGACCCTTGACTCTGAGTCCTGACTTTGGCTCTGACATCTGACTCTGGCTAAGACCCTTGGCTCTGTTTCTTACTCTAAACCTGAGGCATAACTGCACGTGTCCCACTAACTAACACCCATTGTACCAAACTGCTATATAAACCACAACTGCATAGGGACATGGGAGTAGAACTTGGCCCTTCTGCTCCAAAAACACAAGCCTGTACCACCTGAGATCTTTTACATGGTAGCATGTGGTCCACCTATCCAGTAGATACTAATATCACACATTCTTATACAAAACTAGTGCATTACAGTCCCCTGTACCAGTCCCCTATTTTCCCTTCCCAACTAGGGATGTGAACGACTAGTCGACTATTCGATAAGCAAATGCTTATCGGATAGTCGACAAACTAGTCGCTTCCCCCCCTTGCTTGAGTCCCCTGCTGGCTCTGTGCTCCCCTGCAGCCCTGGGGCTGTTGCTGCACTTCAAAGGCAGAGGCGCTTTTATTGACTAATCAAATAGTCTAAGCAAATTGACTAAGCAAATTGCATTGTCTGTTCGATTAGCCAATTAATAAAATTTTACAACCCAATTCCCAGCACTCCAGGCCCATGCTGCTTGATCCCCACAATATTTAATCTTGCGGATCACTAGTTTAACCTCCATCGAGTGTGATCTGGAATAACAGATCTCCTTAAACAAGTGTTTATTTGAGAAAATTGCAACAGACCCAAAAAGGCTTCAACACATCTTGAAGCCTGTGCTGGTTACTAGGATCTATGCAGAGCTCTCACCAGAACATGATGACATCCAGTGGCTGCAATATATATATGCATATACACAGACCACCGAGAACCTCTGCTAACAAGGCTTCCTTGTTGAAAATTTAAATAAACCCTTTAATTTTACCCAATAGTTCATCTCGAAACATCCCTTAGACAAAATGTGGTGAGGATCCCAGTGCCTGAGACATGGCTACATGGGATCCAGAAACTTCACTTATTAGGTAAATATATGACCTCAAGAAGAAATGCTAATTTGTTCCATGCTGTTGCCTTTTAGTTACTTGTTGGTTCCCAGCAGGATCATCATTAAGAGCTTTGGAATTAGAAACAAACAATTGTGTTAAGGAACAAGGAGAAAATGGCCTACTTTATGTCTTAGATTTAGGTTTTGTAAAATGATAGTATTTCGCTGGGCTGTAATATGAAATTGAAGTATCTGAATTACTTTAATTGAAAATCATATGTGTGCATATAAGCATGCACACTAGGATACTGGGATAGCCAATCAGAAGCAGAGAGGAAGGGCGTCCTTTACAGTTAAGGCACTGGCCTGGGACTTGAGAGATCTAGATTCAATTCCTAGATCTGCCATTGATTCCCCTAGGAGATCCATTGTGGCTGGACTGCTGTATGTAAGCAAGCAGAAATCATCCTAAATCTCCTTGTGCCTCAGTTCCTCATCTTTGAAATGGGGATAATATTTCCTTTCTCCCTCTCTGTTTTGTCTACTTAGATTGGAAGCTCTTCAATCAAGGACTGTCTCGCTATGTGTATGTAGGGAACCTAGTACAATGAGGTCCTGATTTGAGTTTTGGCTTTTAGGTGCTACCTTAATACAAATAACACTGAAAGAAAGTGAAATTGACTAGAAACAAAGGAGAAATTGATAAGCTGAGTTTAATAGTTCAAACTGAGTGAGATGCAGAGAGCAAGTCCTTTGGCCCTAATGGGGGGCTCTTTCTAACATCATCATCATCATCATCAACCATGAGCTCAGCGCCCATTGGTGTCCAATGTCTCCCTATTTCCTTCCATTTTTCCCTATCCAGTGCGGAGTGGCTTAGTTTCTGTAGACTAGCTCCGCACCAATCCACTACAGGCAGTCCCCGGGTTACGTACAAGATAGGGACTGTAGGTTTGTTCTTAAGTTGAATCTGTATGTAAGTCGGAACTGGCGTCCAGATTCAGCCGCTGCTGAAACTGATCAGTTTCAACAGTGGCTGAATCTGGACGCCAGTTCTGACTTACATACAGATTCAACTTAAGAACCCCAGGCATCCCCAAGTCAGCTGCTGCTGAAACTGATCAGCGGCTGATTCCAGGAAGCCCGGGGCAGGGGCTTCCTGTAGTCAGCCACTGGTCATTTTCAGCAGCTGCTGACTAGGGGACACCTGGGGCAGAGCAGCTGGGGTGCTGCTGGGTTGGTCCAGTGGCACCCAGAGCGGCGCTACGGGACCAACCGGCAGCGCCCCAGCTGCTGTACCACAGGCGTCAGGAGCAAAGCCGTGGAGCACGGGGGCAGCGGGACAGCTCAGACGCGCCGTGGCTATCCTGCTGCCCCCGGGCTCCGCGGCTTTGCTCTGCTCTGCTCCCCGTCCCCCAGGTCTGCAGACCAGGGGGGGGGGGAGCAGAGTAGAGCAGAGGGGCGGAACGCGCGGCCAGCTGACAGCCCAGACGCGTCTGGGCTGTCAGCTGGCCGCGTGCTCCGCTCTGCTCCCCCTCCCCCTGGTCTGCAGACCAGGGGGAGGGGGAGCGGAGCGGAGCAGAGCAGAGCAGAGCGGCAGAACGCGCGGCCAGCTGACAGCCCAGACGCGTCTGGGCTGTCAGCTGGCCGCGTGCTCCGCTCTGCTTCCCCCCCCCCCATGGTTTGCAGACCAGGGGGAGGGGGAGCAGAGCGGAGCAGAGCAGAGCGGCAGAACGCGCGGCCAGCTGACAGCCCAGACGCGTCTGGGCTGTCAGCTGGCCGCGTGCTCCGCTCTGCTCCCCCTCCCCCTGGTCTGCAGACCAGGGGGAGGGGGAGCAGAGCGGAGCGGAGCAGAGCGGCAGAACGCGCGGCCAGCTGACAGCTGGCTGCGCGTTCCGCCGCTCTGCTCTGCTCTGCTCCCCCTCCCCCTGGTCTGCAGGGGGGGTGGGGGGGAGCAGAGCGGAGCGCGCGGCCAGCTGACAGCCCAGACGCTTCTGGGCTGTCAGCTGGCCCCGCATTCCGCCGCCGCTTTGCTTCCTCTCCCTGGTCTGCTCGAGACCAGGGAGAGGAAGTGCCCCGTTCGTAACTGCGGATCCGACGTAAGTCGGATCCGCGTAACTCGGGGACTGCCTGTATATCATCTCCCCATTCTCTGTGGGGTCTGCCTCTCCTATTCGGACCATCCATTATGCCGAATACCTGGGTCTTAACTTTTGGCTCGTCGTTCATTCTGCAGATATGCCCAAATAGCTGTAACTTCCGTTGTATAACCTTTTGCAGTAGGTTCTCTTTTGGCTGTATCTTCCTATATACTTTCTCATTGGTAACCTTCTGCATCCATCCTATTCTCAGCATCTTTTTATAACAACTCCTCTCGAACGCTAATATCCTTCTCTTCAAATCTTTCGTTATCACCTATGTCTCACACCCATACAAAATGCTGCTAAATACATGTTTTCAAGACACTCAGCTTGGTTCCTAAGCTAATCGCTTTACTTTTTCAGATCTTATCCGTCACCTTCAAACTCGCTCTTGCTTTTCTAGTCGCTAGTTCCCTCTTACAGTCTAGTTCATACGTCATGTTGCTACCCAAATACGTGAACTTCTCTATGTTCTCTAGTTCGATCCCATCTACACTGATCTTCCTTCCTATTTCCTTATCTCCAAATACCATTCTTTGTTTTATCGATATTCATAATCAGTCCATACCGTTTCTCTTCCTCATCTAGCACCTGCACCATTCTCGCTAATTTCTCTTCATCTTCCTCTATGATAACTATATCATCCGCGAACCTCAAGTTGTTAATTCTCATCCTGTGCACCGATATCCCTTCTATCTCTTCCTTGATCTTGTCCACCACTCTCTCTAGGTGTGTGATGAAGATACTCGGCGATATCAGATCTCCTTGTCTCATACCTCTACTTGTTCTAAACCAACTTCTCAACTCTCTGTACGTTCTCACCGCTGCCTCCACATTATCGTTGATATCCTTCAACAACCGTATCAGTCTGTTATCCGCTCTGTACGACTCCAACACCGCCCAAGTCACTTTCTGATCTATACTGTCAAATGCCTTCTGAAAATCAATAAATCAAATGTACATATGCTTGTTCTTTCGCTGAGCTTTCTCTGCTATCAATCTTAGTGCCAATATCTGCTGTATGGTACTTCTATCTTTCCTGAAACCCGCTTGCTCATCCACTAGATGTTCTTCTATCTGTGATCTCAATTTCTCCATCAGTATCATCATCAGCACCTGCCTATATGATTCGTTAAGGCAATTGTTCTATAATTCTTATACTCCAACATGCTAACACAGAGAAGGGTAAAAGTTGCTAAGGTACTCTGGAAAACTGTACCCTGTAGCTCTAAACATGATTTTTATCCTGTTTAAATACAGGATGGCTCAGAAAGAAATTAGCAGGCCTATTCATGACTAGAACCCACTTCCAACTCATGTTGTGCATATACATTATGGGTTAATCTCATTGTGTGGGTGCTCACTCCCGCCTTTCTTGTTGCTCTGTGTAAACAGATTGAAAGGCACCGGTGGGCGAGGTAATTGCTCGAACCACGGCGGCAGGGTTTGCAGGCGGCGAGAAGGTGCGTGACAGCGAAGGATTTGGCTAGGGAAGGGCCGATTCAGACTGAAGCAGCAGCAGCTCCAAACTCCATCTAAAATTCAAACCGACTCACCTAATGTTGGGAAAGTTCAGGCCAGTCCTTAGCCTTTCCCTACCTCTGTCCTAGCTCCCTGCTCCTGCACGGCCTGATTCTCACAGGATTTCTTGACCCAGTACTGCAGACCCTGGAGATTCACATGGAGTGCCTGGGTCCAATCATCCTGTTAAGTTAGGGGGGGAGGAAAGGCACAAATGCAGAGGCCTGGGGTAAAGTCTGCCATGACCGTGGCATGGAGAGGCAATGCCAGCCCTGCGAAGGGGACACGCACGCTGGCAACTAGTGCTGAGGCATCTGTTGGGAGCAGGGCTTGTAACCATCAGCCCTAGGGAGCACTGAGTCATGCCAAAGTCAGCTGTCGAGCATTCCTAGACATTGGGTGTACAGCAGGGCCAGGAGCACAGCTGATCTCTGGATTCTGGCATTCTTGCTGGTCTCTTCCATGACCACCCAGGGGCAGTCTGGAACCCTCTAGCTTCAGCTCTTGTGCTTTCCCTTTGGGAGGAGTGTGTCTCTGGTTCACAGCTGTTTACTGTTTCCTGCTCTGAATGACCTGCTTGGTAAAACAGATGGGTGGAGTTACAGCCCTGTTCCCTCCCCTATTACTGTGGCCAGCCTGTCTGTTTGACTACCTGCTGGTAATATCAGGTAGCCTGGAGCCAGAGTCCACTGAGGTCAGTTGACTCCGGATCAGGTCTAGGAACATTTAGGCGCTCATCTAAACCCACACAAGGTTTGCTCAGTCCTGCCTTTGGCCCTCTATTTCCACATTTCAATGTGGGACTCCTCAGTCTAAAAGCATGATCCAAAGCCTAATGCAATCCAGGGGCTGTGAGGCAGGTTCTTGAGGAGCAAGGAGATGCTTTGCCCATTCTGGTCTCCCCAAAGACTGAAGACAATGGCCCAGTTCTCTCCTGGGGGATGCTGCCTATGCCAGCATCCCTGCCTTGCTCAGAACTCCACGCCCAGGCTCCCGGAGCCAGGATCGAGCTGTGTCAGTGCTTGTGTCACGTTGGCAGACAGCTGGCAAATGAGCTAAATGGCTCTATGTGTTGTGACTACCACAAGAAGAAACATAAATTGACTTCCAGAGGAAGAAACAATAAATCGGAGCAGCTAAAGGGCACACGCAACGGGAGGGAGGGAGGGAAAGGCTACAGGAAATGGAGAGGGGTGAGCCCAAGAGGGCAGAGGGAAGTGAGGAGAATAAAAGAGGGAGAGAGGATAATGGAAGCTGGGAGTTAAAGGATAAGTCAACCCCTGTGTCCCATTCTCCTTCCCCCACCTCTGACCATCTGCTTCTGCTTCTATTGCTCAGAGCCTGCGCTGAACCTGCCAAGCTGAGGGAAGAACCATTGGCTTCCATGTGGAGTATAAACAGCCCGGCACAGCTGTGCATTGAGTCAATAGTGAGCTTATTGCCCCAGCTTACTGGTATTTCTAAAGTGACAGGCACGTAAAGCGAGGGACATGCTGATTGCACACCGCATTGCCTGTCATAGCCACGTGCTCCCCCGCATCCAACCCCAGCGCTGCTGCCGTTCAATCGGCACAACCCCGCACGTTTTCAGTACGCAAGCGCAGTGAGCAAAACCGCCCTGCCCCGGGAGACTGTCTTGGTTACAGCAATCATGCAACCCACTGAGATGGAGACCCCTCATGTGGCCCACTCACTAGCCTAGGTTGTCCACCGCTGCCCTAGCCCCTCGTGTCTCTGCCATTTTCAAAAGCAGGGGTGTCAAACCTGGCACGCTGGCCACCTGCAACATATTTAATGATCTACATTCTCCCTTCAGCGTCAAATAGTCAAATGATTCTTGGCACCTTTTAGGCATTGTTATGTGGTGTTGCTGTTAAACAGCTGATGTGTCCTATCCCAGAGGTGGGTGACAGATTCCTACATATACTAGGGATGTGAATGGTTAAAAGGCTGATGCTTACTGATTATGGTTAGCCAGCGGCTCAGCCTGGCCACAGCAGCCCACTGGGCCCGATGGGCCTCACCGGGGTGGGGCCCACTCTGGAGTGGCCCCTCACCTGCCCCCCATTTAAGCGATTAACCAGTTAAACATAACGTTTAACTGGTTCAACTGATGAAATGGGATTTTTTGTTCCTAACGTGTACGGTCACTTCTGCCTCTGAGCTGAGTCTTGGGGAGTTCTGTGCATACAATTTCAGGCTTAGGATTACGGTTCCCCAAGTCCCTATTGGAGAAGGATGCTGTATAAATATATAGGGATGTATAACAGGCTTGCTGAGTCATCCCAGCTTTTCAGCAGGCATTGATCGTGCAGGGAAAAGATTTGGTGGGCACGGCTGACACAGAGGCTCTATATGCCACTTGTATCTAAGGCAGGTAGAAGAGGATCTTTAAAAGATGGGACCTAGGAGGTGGGCTGAGTAATGTCGAGAGGACATGACCAACCCTGGGGGAAGGTTTGAGCTGAGCTTTTTCCTCTAGCTGCTAATTAAGCCAAAGCCTAGAAAGGAGCTGAGCTTGGAGTCTACTTACCACGTTGGCTTTGCTTTGGAGCAGGTTGGGGAAAGGGCCTGTTCAGGGTTGTATCCCTGGGACCCAACCGGCTCCTTTTGGAGTTAATGGCAAAACTTCCCTTGACTTCAGTAAGAGCCGGATTTGGCCCAGTCATTACTAGGTGTGCACACCAATGAAAACTAGGGATGTGACGGTTTAACTGGTTAACCGGTGGAGGACAGAAGCTGCTCCTCTAGAACTGGAAGGGAGGGGGCTGCTCCACCCTAGCTGGAGCGCCCCTCCCCCTGCTCACTCCCCCTTTAATTGTTTAACCGGTTAAACAATATGTTAAACTGGTTAGCCAGTTAAATGGGAATGGCTGGAGAGGGAGGGAGGGTGAGGAAATCCACTGAAACGCAAGGCATGTCTCTGAAGAGAGTCCACATAGTGAAATACACAGGGCCAGATCCTGGGGAGGTGCAAATCCCCATCTCCCCACAGAAATCAATGGAGTTAGGCTGACTTACACCAGCTGAGGATCTGTCCCACGGAAGCTATGCAGACGTCAGCAAAGCCCACTGAAAACATGCCTGATATACGTGGCTCTGCGCGTGAGAGCCTCGGCAAAGGCAGGGGTGGGCTTTGTTCTGCAGGCAAGGGCTCTCAGTTTAACTAGCTAAATAAAAAACCTACAGGAAGGGGGGCAGAGTTATAACCATCGGAGTGATCAACCTGGACAGGGAAGTGGCGTTAGATGCAGCTTTTCAGTCCATGGGATTAAATCACCGGCATCCGCAGGGCATCCCTGCTTCCCCATCACCTTCTGTGAATTTCAGCAGCCAGATCACAGCCGGTTTCTTTGGCCTGGCTTTCCTTTTTAAATAGACTTCGGGAGAGTGAAAGCCTATAGGATGGAGTTCCCCCATCCCAGAACCAAGTACAGCATAGGCAGCTTCAGGACAAGCTTCCGAACATGGCCTTGCCAGCACACTTTGATTTGAAAGAGATCCACTCTAGGGCCAGCAGGGGGCAATCTGCTGTAATTCCCGAGAAGATGAATAACTAATATCAACGGGGTGCATCTAGACTGGCAAGATTTTGCGCAAAAGCAGTCGCTTTTGCACAAAAACTTGCCAGCTGTCTACGCTGGCCGCTTGAATTTGCGCAAGAGCACTGACTTTGTAATGTACAAAATCAGTGCTTCTTGCGCAAATCCTTTCACGCTCCCGCTCAGGGATAAGCCCTCTTGCGCAAGAGGGCCAGTGTAGACAGGCACCTTCATTTTTTGCGCAAGAAAGCCCGATGGCTAAAATGGCCATCAGAGCTTTCTTGCGCAAAAGCGCGTCTAGATTGGCACGGATGCTTTTGCTCAAAAGCACTTTTTGTGCAAAAGCATCCGTGCCAATCTAGACGCTCTTTTGCAGAAATACTTTTCACGGAAAAACTTTTCCGTGAAAAGTATTTCCTCAAAATCATGCCAGTCTAGACGTAGCCATGGAGTTGGGACAACGACATCCGGTCTATCATGAAAATAAACATGCCCAATCCAGGTGTCTCAGTTAAGTGGACCCACGGAGGGCTGACAGGACCCACTTGTACCAAAGACCATGTCTTCACCATGGGAATTTCAGTGTCCCTGTCCCAGGTCATGATGGCAGGGTTTGTGAGGCACAAAGGTCAGACAGAACACCTTCTAAAGAGATTTCCAACTGTTTCCATGAACCCTTTTTAGAGATCCACGTTCCTCAGTGCCAGGTGGGAATATTGTGACATTAGATATGGTGCACGTACGTGAAGATACACCCTCCCCACCACTTGAAGCAATGCCACAAACTCAGCATGGTAACAACCACAAGCTTTTTCCTTAAATTCCTGGCCACAAAACAGTTTTACTTTTTGCACACTCTAAGAGAAGATCCATCTTCTCCTTGCTCTCCCCAGGGCTAAGCATTCTTTTTCAGAACAAAGGAGACCATGCAGTACTTTCTTTCAGGGATCTCCAAGCTCTCTGCAATCTTTCCATTAATGTGACATGGCACTTCTCAGATCAAAGACAAGGTCTCTGTCCAGAGGAGTTTACATTCTCCATAATGATGACAAACACTGGACATGTGCCTAGACACCAGGGATGAGGGCAGTAGAGAAATGAGGTAGTATTGTCAAACTCAAACATGTGTCAGGTACCCCCAAATCTTGCTTAAAAGTTGCAAGATTAAAACAAATACATGGGTTCTGGTTATTTTTCCTCTGGTTTCTGAGAACGGAAGGGTCATGTTTTCAAGCTTTTCTTGGCTAAAATCTTACTTTTCATTTTAAAATAAGCTAAGAGTCTCAATAAATCACGACTCTGGGAACTCAGGGTTTTAAATCAATCCCCAAATACCATGAGCCTTGTGATAAAATTGAGAGCTGGCAACACTATGGTGGCTACAGACGCATAATAATACCCAGCTCTTATACGGAGCTTTTTTTCATTAATAAATTTCAAAGCACTTTACAAAGTATCTGTTTCCACATTTTACAGACAGGGAAATCTGAAGCATGAGGAAGGGTCACCCAACAGGCCAGTGGCAGAGTTAGAAATAAAGCCTAGCTCTTCTGAAGCCCCGTCCAATACACTAGCCACTAGGCAACACTGCCACATCACAAAGAGTCTCTTTTTATCTTCCTTCATGCACACAGACACAGGGACTCCGAGGGTTTGGTGTCCTCGTGGGAAAAGCAGGCCTGACTCCGCTGACACTGCCTCCAGGGGAGCTCTGTGGACTTCCTGCTTGTTTACCCCAACATAAGGGTGAGAAGAATCAAGCTCGCTGTTTCAAGAAGAGACTGGCACCGCAGATCTGGTCAGGAAGGGAAGAGGGATGCCCAGGAGCGGCAGGACTGATGGAAGGTGGCGATGAGGTGAGTGAGAGGAAAATGCAGAGGAGCGGTTAATGTATCTGCTTTTCTGTGGAGTGCAAAGAGCGAATGGGGAGTCATAAGAGACAAGGACAGGGTGAGAGAAGGGGGGATGCATTCTATAGGTGAGGACAAGGATCTCAGTGATAGGAGGGCAGTGCACAGATTTGAGATAGGGCTGGAAGTTGTGCAAACAGTCTTCCAAGCAGGCTGGGGTTGGGAAGGCCAAGGCAGGGAGGAGGCTGCATTAGTGGAGGTGAAAGACAATCAGAGCTTGCAAGAGGCTTTTGCTTTGACAGAGCCTGGACAGGCAGGGATTTTGTGTCAGAATGTAGAAGGCGTGAAAGAAGAAGGGTGCTATGAGGCTGAAGGCTGGTCACTTTGCCAGAAGAGATGGGGATGGAGGGGCAAGCTTAGGGGCTAGGGTTCAGTTAATCCTCACAAACCCTGCGACAGAGGGAAGTATCTGTTTTATAGATAGGGAAACTGAGGCACTGAGCAGTGACATGATAGGCCCATGGTCACACAGTGAGTCAGTAGCAGCGGGAGAAGCAAATTCTGAGGATCCCAGCTTGTTCTCACCACCTCCCAGACTGGTGAATCAGAGCCCAGTGACCCTCTCTGCAAGCACCCTGGCCTGTTTCCTTCTCTGTGGGAGGCAGCTGTTGGGAGCGGCTCCTGTTGTGACTATTCCACCCTATGGCTTTCCCTTCCCCAGGTGGCTCAGGGGGGCACACGGTCCTCCCAGGACCTTCTGGGTAACATTCCCTCCAGCTCTCTGGGCTTCAGAGCAGCTTCACTTCCCAGATGTGGCCTTTGGCTCCCTGGGCCAGCCGGGCAAGGGCTGGGAACAGCTGTCCGCAGAGCTAGCAGCCTCTGCCCTCACTACTCACTGGCAACCCCTGCTGGCTGCTTGCGGGGGGAGGGCAACAAGCTCTGAAAGGGCTCCTACCCCGCCCTCCTTGGCAGGGGTGCTGGGGTCAGGCCCCAGGAAGATTGAGGGGCAGGGTGACAAAGAGAGCAGGGTGCAGGGGGAGGGGGCTGGGTGGGAGTGGGGAAGGGACGGGACGTGCCCTCCACGGAAGGGAATGCAGCCTGAGCAAAAAGATCAGCCTTAGAGCAAACTCCTGAGCACTGGCCATAGGAATAGCTCTGCACCGCCCGCCCTCAGGGACCAGGGGCCCTTCTCCCAGCTGGCAGCAGCCTCCTGCAACCTGCCTGCCAGGCGCCACGCCAGCCCCCCTCCCCAGGGCTGCAAGCTGCGCCCCCAGCCCTGGCTCCATTTCCCCCTCGGATTTGATCTCGCCCGTCCCCTTCCCCGCTTTTGGGAAGCTGGGGGCGGGGGGGGAGCCGGGCTTTAGCCGATTCCCTCCCCCTCCACCCCACTTCCCTCGCGCTGCATAAACCGCAGCCTGGCCCCCGCTCCTGGGATGCAGGTAGAAACCAGCCCCAGAGCCGGGGGAAGGGGGGAGATGCAGCCTCCAGCCTGCTCCCTGGTTTGCCAAAATCCAAGCAGGGAGGTCACTGCAGGAGACAGCCCAGCTCCCCCCCCCCCCCATCTCTCCGGTGAGTGGGGGAGGGGGAGGGAAAGGTGCAGCTGGTCCTGCCTGCAAGCTGCCGGGGCAGCTGCTCCCCCGCAGCGCGCCACAGGGACCTTTGCAACCCCTGGCCTGCCGCCAAAGACCCCCCCCTCCTCCTCCCTTTTGCATTTCCCTGCCGGAGGCGAGGCGCTTACCTGGCGCGCCCCCGACCGTGCATAGAGCAGCCCCCCTGCGGGAGGGTGCAAGGCGGGCGCGGGACCGAGCAGGGAGGGTGCGGGACGCGCGGCTCCTGCGTCCGCCAGCGGAGCTCGCAATGAAGCAGCCGCGCCAGGACTGCAGGCGAGGCGCGCGCTCCCTGCCTCCCTCCCTCCCTCCCTCCTTCCTCCAGCAGCCGCCCACCGCCTTCTGCTGGTTTCCATGGCAACTGGGTAATGCTCCGTCCCTCCAGGCTCCCCGCGAGCCCCGGCCACGCGCGGGCTCCCGCCGCCCGCCTTGTGCATCCGTGTCCTCAGCCCCTGCACCCTCAGCACATGCCCAAGTCACAAGTGCTGCTGAGAGACTCACTCTGATGAGTGCACACACACAGGACCCACGCGCTCACCCCGGAGGGTGTTTGCACGGGCAGGTGTGCACACGCGTGACATCCCCCCCCTCCCAGGGCAGCCCCTGCATGTGGGAAGTAAATGCACAGCCTTCATGCTGGAACCGGTGTGCCTCTGTATGACCATGCTCACCTGCATGCTAGATTGCATGTGTGCACGCAGGACATCAGAGCTACCACTGGCATGATGAGTTCTGACCTGTTTTGGTTTTATGAGTTGCACTAATCAGATGAATTCTCCAGCCCTGCTAAGGAAGGGGTCATTGGGCATGGCCCAGCGTTATGCAACCTGCATATTTCCTTTTATGTAGCTCTATCCATGCACCTCCTTGACCATCTGCACAGACAGGGAGCTCTGTCTATGTATATCATTCATAAACCGTGCTCCCCCCCTGCTGTTCTAGTCCTGGCCTCCCTACTCAACTTCTGTCCTGATCTACTGACCACACAGCTCTACAAATGCACCTGAATTCTGACTCTCAGCATGCTCTGCTATTCCAGCGCTGGTCCTATCCTGTCCAGACTGCTGGCTTTGCCCAGTTATCCAGAAGGCATGGAAGTTCTTGTGACCTAGCCCCAAAAGCTTGTGGAGGGCTAGGCTAAGACCCACCAAATGCCTTTTTCCCTGTGACCTAAGGCATTTTAATGAATATCTCCATGGACAAAGCACAATGAAAAGCCAGTGCCCCATCTGATCCCCAGAGCTGGTATTTCATGATCCTCATGGTTCATCAGCTTTGCTAAATATGCCTGGTGATCAGCCTTAAAAAGGGGGGAGGGGAGCGCAGACCTCACACCACTGAGACAATTTGGAAACCCAGCTGGGTTCCCAGCCTTTTGGGAGATTTGTGACTCCTAGCACCTCAGCTCTGCTTGAACATGGTGATCCGTTTTAAGACCTACAGTCACAGCTTCAGTTGTTTGCAGACACTGCAATAACAGGTCACTTTGGTCCCAGACGCACGTTCTCCAGTGAGAGCGCAGGCACTGCTTGTGCCCTATTTACAATGGGTGCCGTGACTCCCAAGTGCACACGTGCTAGGCACTAGGCAACGTGAACAGCCATCTGGACTCCTTGTTTAGTGCTGGTGGGCCAGAACTCCCTGCTCCCCGGGGAGCGCGCTCAGTGACAATCTGGCTTGCAGTCCTCATTGGATCTTGCCAGAAAGGGAGCAGAGGGGGACAAATACTCTCCAGGGGTAGGGATTCCATCTTAAAGCCTTCCATGGGGGAAGGCAGGTGAGTGGAAATAGAGCTGCATCCTCATTGCCAGTAGGAGACATCCCCTCCGCCTGTTCCTTCCTGTGGGGCTACCCAGATTGGAGTTGAAGGGCAGTGACAATATTTTGCGAGAGACGCCCTGGAGGAGCTTGGATTCCAGGCCTAACACTGTTTAGAGCTGGTTTTATCTACTGAGGCTCTGGCCTCCCTCCATAAGTAAAACCAGCTCTAAACAGAGTTGGGCCTGGAATCCAAGCTTCTCCAAAGTGCAGGGGGGGGGGGGTCTGTTTTAGGGGTCTGGATCCAATCTAGGGATGTTACATACCAGTTAATTGAATAGTCGATTAACCTCATGAATTCTTATCCGTTAGTCAACTATTCTATAGTCCCCGGACAGTCCCTGTTTGGGGTGGAGGGATCTGAGCTCTTGGACCTGGCATGAGCCAGAACTGAGCTGGGCTGCCTGCCCACCTGGCTCCTTACACACTTTAAATGCAGAGGGTAGGTCCAGGACCCAGTGCAAGCCGGGACTGAGCTGCGCAGCTGACCAGCCTGCAAAAAAATTGGCTGGCAAGGCGTGGGAAAAATGTGTGTAGCCTATAGCATTCATCTATAAGCTTTTGCTTATCGGTTAATCGACTATACTATTACATCCCTAATCCAATCTTGCCTGGAGACTGGTTGCTGAGTGCATCAGGGCTGTGTTTCTTTATGTTACTAGAATGGATGCCAGAGAAAACCATGTTTCTTTCTTCCCTGAATTATGCTACCTGGGAGATTTCCCTCCCAGCCTAGAGAAGCTTAATGTACAGCCTCCAGGAGCCCTAGAGAGCCCTATGTCCGAGGAACTGAGGATTATCAATTATTCCTCTCCTGTTTACTCTCAGTCCCCATGGTGCCCTCTCTCCAAAGCACCTAGGAAGGACAGGAATGGGTTCTGTGTCACTGGGGTTTGGGTCTAGCAGAGTCTATTAGATCTCACCCGGCATGACAGCCCATCAGAACAGCAGCATGGACCAATTATCACACATTCTGTTTTTAGGAGAGCCAGCATCTCTGGGCAGCATTCCCTCAGCACCCTCCACTCCCTACCGTGCACACTCACTCTCTTGTTTTCTCCAAGCAGACGCACCGCGGCTCCTGTTATCATGTAGCCTGTAAGCACTGACAGCGTTGGACCACTGACAGTGTTGGACTCAGCAGCCAGGCTGCAGGTGCAGCCTTATTCAGTGGGCAGCCTTGTGTCTGCTGCTGCAGATATGAGGACCCATCAAATGCCTTTAAAGCTCTGCTGAGAGAGACGCAAACTGGACCCATCTGTTGGGAGAATCTAATGCAGCCTCGTCACTGATGTCACCGATCTGTGTTAATGTATGCTAATATATACAGGAAGCAACAGCCCCTCCTGTGAATAACCTGATACATGGGCCAGAGTAGGAGATGCCAGTTCCTCTCCCCTAGCCACCAGCCTGGTGAAAAGGGGCCTGTGTAGCTTAGGGGATGGGTAATAGACTAGAGAGACTGTTGTCTCCTAAAATTGCAAGGGTGAATCCAGCTCAAGCTGGTATCGAGGGCATTTTATGACCATCTGATGGCGTAGCCTGTTGTGAAGTCAGCGCCTGATGGCTCTTAGTCTCGATCCCAAAGCACGGGTGCCCCCATTATCACAAATGGTCCCCTACCCAGTCTCTGAGATGATGCTGATACATGCTAGAGATGGTTCCTTCTGGCCAGCACATGGGCCAGGGGTGCGGCTGGGGAAGCTCGCCCCACTGCCCATGCTGAACCGGCTTGGTGGCCGTTCTGAGTCATATGGGGATGACAAGCCAGCCCACTTCTGCAGCCAGAGGAGGAACTGAGAGGTGGAAAAGAGAACAAAGCAAGAGTAGACTCTACTTTAAATACCAGAATCCATCTTCCATATGGGGTAGCTCTAATGGCAGGGTGAATCCAAGCAGTGGGGGCTGAGATGCATGGAGGTAAGATGTTCTGCAGGAGACAGGAGCTGGGAAAATTTCCCTTCTGCTCTAAAGCTGCTTTAATGCCTCTTTCTTGTGTTCCAGCCTGGCTAACGGAAGGCACAGAGGTAACTAAAACTAGTAAGAGGCTGGGGTCTTAGGCAGTCTTAGAACTCCCCTGGGACACAGTTGTGATAAAGAAGCTATTGAGCTGGTGAGGATTACTTTGTTGTTCAGGAGCTTCAGGATCGAGTTGCCCTGAGAACATAAACCATGTGGCTCCTTTCTCAGCGCAGTCTCATCTTTCTTCTAAAGAGCACATTTGACTTCCTAAAGCGCAGTGGGCCTCTCCATCTTCTGCACCTTTCAGCTGCCCTCCTGTTTCTTAGCCTCCTCATTTCAGATGAGACATTCACTCAATACACACATACAACACTAAATAAATACAAATGTGTGTCCTTGAGCTGCATTTTCCTTTTTCCTCTCACTGCTAAGCTCCTCCCCAGAAGCAGCTGCATTTCAGCAGCACTATACCTATAGGCTACGTCTAGACTGCCCCCTCTTGCGCAAGAGAATATGCAAATGAGGTGAAGCGGTGAATATCGCGGTGCCTCATTTGCATACTTAATGAGCCACCATTTTCCACAAAACCCCTCCTCTTGCGCAAGAGCCATTCTGCCGCTTTTTTTCAGGAAGTATGGCTCTTGCGCAAGAGGGGGATTTTGCGCAAAATGGTAGCTCATTAAATATGCAAATGAGGTGCATCAATAGTCACCTCTTTGCCTCATTTGCATATTCTCTTGCACAAGAGGGTGCAGTCTACACATAGCCATAGTGTATATCAAGTGTTTGGAGATCTTTCCAGATGATAGATGCTTTAGAAATGTAAAATACTGTTATTACAAGGAATCTATTTATCTCAGGGTTTTATACTGCTGCCCATCACCATAGTATTTGGGCACCTTCCCCGTAAAGTCCACTACAGCAGTAGTGAAGTCCCCAGTGGGCGTGAGATAATGTTGCAAACTTGACAGCGTGTGGCTTCGCTGGTCAATTACGGAACTGGGTTCTATTTGCCTCTCCCAGCGCGTGTCACACGCCACGGAGATTCTGAAACGAGATGTGATCGGCCAGTTCGACCCAGGAGGAAGAGCAGAATTGAGTTCCCTCTCCCACAGCGGAGTTGCTAAGGCCAGCAAAGGCTTGGTTAGATCCACAGAGTCAGCAGGTCTGAGATGAAGATACATTTGGCCATACAGTCGCTCCACTCAACAGCCTCTGGCTTGGGAGACTGCACCTTGCTGTTGGTGACTCCAGCTTCATGGATTTAATTTTCTGCAGTGAGGAGGGATGGGGGCAGAAGTCTGTCACCTCTCCAGAAAGCAGGAGGAGAACTTAAGATTGGGTGTTGAGCTGCTTCATGGGAGGCTTTCATCTCCCGGGTCCCGCTGGGGCCAAGTTCCCTTCTCTCAGAGGAAGCCTTCCCAGTCTACAGCCTCGGCACATGCTCACGGTAGGGCCCAAGACTGGCATAGGAGGAGGCGCTGCCGGGCTTGACTGAGGTGCGCTGTCAGATCTCTTGGGGAGGACAAGAAAGAGCGACATTGCAGAATGGTATGGGAAGCCTGTTGAACTGGAGACGTAAATGCTAGCGTCCACCCCGGCACGGGTCCAGCACTGCTTTTGTGCCAGAGCTTCAGCAACTAGCATCACGCTTTGCAAAAGCTCAGGCAAAATTAGCTGTTCCCTAGGTTACCGCCATATGGCTGCCCGCGGCAGGGGCTACCGCTCAAGGAAGCCTGCCTAATAAAGGTGAAATTCAGGCATCAGAGGGGTGCGGACGGGCTTGGTTTGTTTGCCAACAGTGACTCATGGGTAACTTCCTCGTTAGCCCAGTTACTGGGTCGGCTTCCTGAGAGGGCATGAGAGGAGAGGGGGAGGTTCATACTCCAGCTTCTCCTCCGTAGGGTGCAAAGGGAAAGCCAGCTCAGGGGCAGGCCATGATTGGTAAGGAAGTTCCCAGTTTCTCATGGGTGTTCCGTCTCTGCTGCCCTCTGGGTGCATGAATCAGGGAGGCGGGAAGGGAAGGGAACCTTGTTGTGGTCTCCTCTGACCTGTCTGGTTTGTTCCTCAAACATGCCATGTTAGATCCCAGCATCAGCGGCTGATCATCCGGGCTGATTCTTTTCCCGTCTCTTCTCCGGCTCCCATTTGATCCAGCAGGCAAAGGACATGCGAACACACCCCACGGCTTCCCATAAAACCAGGGGTGAAGATCCACACTGCACCCAGGTCGGGGCGGAGATAGAATCATAGCACACTAGAACTGGAAGGGACCTTGCGAGGTCATCGAGTCCAGTCCCCTGCCCTCATTGCAGGACCCAGTACCATCTAGACCATGCTTAGATCTTGCAGCAGGTGACTCCAGGGTCCCTTGGGTTATTCTAGGACATTGCTGTCCTTCTCCGGAGGGGGAGAGGGAGGTTCCGTCTTTCAGCCCAGGAAGTTCACAGTCAGCTGCCAATCCCAAGAGCCCTCTCCCTCTTGCAGCAAAAATGCAAATGCAGGGCTATTTGCATCTCTAATTAGGAAGAGCAGATAATTGGGCCCGCTGCAGTGATTACTCAGAAAGCGAGCCATTGTGAAGGTCTCCAGCGCAGTGCAGGTGCTGGCAGAAGCCTGGCTCCCACCAAAACAATCTGCCTTTTGTTTGCTAATAACCGGCCCTACAGGCATCCTCCCGAGCTCCTTCCGGGGAAGGGGCCGGGCCTGGGACATAAAGGACTCCATTTTTCTGGCAAACTGGCTGGCTGTACAATGCTCTGTGGAATGTTCTGTGTTTGTGAAGCTGGGAAAGAAACTTGCTTATATCCCAGGAACTCAGCTCTGCTACTGATTCCTGCCTGGGGCGGGGGTGTGGTGGGGGGGTGCCTCCTAGGCTCCGGTTCTGTTGTCCTTGTGCTATGATGTCCACCCAAATGGCTGCATTTTGCATGCACTTTGCAATGGTGAAAATGGCTGCTTCAAATGCAGGGCAATGAGTCTATTTGCCAGAAGCCGGGAAATGGATCCAGTGGAACTGAGAGCCTCCATGGCAAGGTGTGAGAGGGACAGCAGCTCTGTGCTCCCAGGAGGGGCAGGGCCAAGAGTGGAAGGGTGGGGCCGAGAGCAGCTGGCCCTCAGTGCTGCCCGGAACACGGCACGCCTCAGCCCTCGGCGCTGCCTGGAGCACATGACCCAGTGTTCTGGTATGGCACTGAATACTGGGCTCCTGCTGTCACGGCTGCTATGAGGCAGCAGCTGGTGTCCTGGGCCCCTTTGAATTGCCAGGACTTGGGGAAATTGCCCCCTGGCCCGCCTCCCTCTTTCCCATCGGCAGGCCTCGAGGGATCACGTGATGATTTCCTGTTCTGTTCATTTCCTCTGGGGCATCTGGCATTGGCCACTGTGGGCAGACAAGACACTGGCCCAGATGGATCTTCAGTCTGACCCAGTCTGACGGTTCTTATAAAATCAGCCCTGGATTTGCAAACTGCTTGTTTCTTAAGGGTCCAGGTTGACAACATGTAAAAAATGCCTCGTGGGATTCCCAAAAGTCTCAGAGCAGGTTACGACCTTGCCTCCCATTTGAAACTTGTGTGTGTTTATTTCCAGGAAAAGTCTCTTTTTTAAAAATTCCTTTGAAGGCAAAGCTAGCAAAGAGAAATTAATCACAGAAGCAGCTGGGCATTCTCAGTTACCCTTAACTCTGTCCTCTCGCCTCCATCTCCTCTCTGCTTTCTATAACAGGCTGCCATTCTTGCCATATCAAATAATACTTAGGACTTCTACATGTGCTTTCTAGCCGTAGATCGGCTCTTTAAAAGGGTTGGTAAATATAAGTATCCCTCTTACACAGAAGGAGAAATATAGGCACAGGAGCAACATACCTCACCCAGTACCATGCAGTGTAGCAGGGCAAGTACTGGGTTTTCTGAGTGCTGGGTTTGTGCCCTATCCAGTAGACTGCCTTGCTGCCCCAGCACTAACTCTGTCTCCTCACCCATGTGTGTAATAAAAATAGCAGCCTTCAACTTCCTGAAGGGAGGTTCCAGAGAGGATGGAGAGAGGCTGTTCTCAGTAGTGACAGATGGCAGAACAAGGAGCAGTGGTCTCTAGTTACAGTGCAGGAGGTCTAGGTTGGATATTAGGAAAAACTATTTCCCTAGAAGCCTAGTGAAGCACTGGGATGGGTTCCCTAGGGAGGGGTGGAATCTCCATCCCTAGAGGTTTTTAAGTCTCGGCTTGACAAAGCCCTGGCTGTGTTGATTTAGATGGGTTTGGTCCTACCGAGAGCAGGGGGCTGGACTTGATGACTCCTGAGGTCTCTTCCAGCTCTATGATTCTATGATACTCAGTATTATGTAGATGGGAAGTTCATGGGGCCAGGGACTGATTCTTTGTATGATGGGGTCCAGATCCATGGCTGGGACTCCTAGGCATTACCACAATACAAATAAATCATCATTAATAATGACGTCCACCTCCTCTCCTGGCCCATATGTTGTGGTTGGGCAGCAGGCACGCAGGGTGGGGGTGGGCTGGGATGTCTGTCCTGTGTGTGAGGAAGCTGAGGAGTTGTGATTATAACTGAAGTGTTTAGCACATTTTATAGCATCTCTTTTCCAAGGATCTCAAAGCACTTAGCAGTTCAGTCTCATAACGCCCCCTCTTTTGAAACTGGTAAGGGATACAGAAGTCACTTCATTCCCCACTGCAGCACAGTCACCTCTGGGGTAGGGTGCCGAGGCTTTTTAATCACAATGCAGATCACCGGTGGAGGACATGCAGGGGGAGCGTGCTGTCCCTTAAGGGAAGCAGAGCAGGACGGCTTGAACTGGAAGTGGAGTAGCACGCTGGCATTAGCACTAGGGATGTTAAATATCGGTTAATTGAATAGTCGAGTAACCTCATGAATTCTTATTGGTTAGTTGGCTAGTCTATAGTCCCCGGGAGCAGGGCCAGCAGCCAGTGCGCTCTGGCTCCACTCTGGAAATGCTGGCATAGTCTATAAGCTTTGGCTTATCAGTTAAGCAACTACACTATTACATCCCTAATTAGCACTCCTGCTCTGGCAGAAAGTGCCACAGGATGGTTAAGGATCACAAGCAGTCATGCCATGGTTTTGTGTGTCACCCAAAAACAGCTCCTAGCCACAGGCTGACCTAGTTCAGTGCCGATCCAAAGGGGGAAAGGGGCTGGCAGATTGACCAGAGCTTGTCATACAGCCACACAGTGTAGCCCTCCCATAAAGCGGCAGGTTCCCGCCCTGCTTTGCTTGTGGCAGCTGACGGAGCCCTGGCACAAAATGCTACTAACAGGGCCGCCGTCAGCCTGATGTTTCCTGTGAAGTAAGGCCCGGCAGCCATTGCTAGGAGCGAGGTAGGAGAAGGCTCAAGAAAAGCAAATATCTCTGTGTGGTTAAGTGTTGGGCCGAAAGAGGCGCTGAGTCACAGTACTAGCTGTTCAGCTATCCAAGCCTGAGTTAGCTCACAGGTGCAACGAGGGTGGCCGTCTCATTCTGGACCAAGATTGTAAACATGCTCTCTCCCCTACCACAAATCAACCTGCCCTGGCATCCCACAGCCTGTGCCTCATAGTGGCTGGCAGGACTGAAATGAATTCCGTCGTGGTCCAGCCATGTTTGTACGTGCAAAGTGCAGAGTCCATGCAACCCGGATCCTCACAGCACCCATCAGGGAGACAATGGGCTATGCCTATCCAAGGCATTACCGCCGCGTACGGCATTTCCTTTCTTCCTAAGGGACTCCTGGCCAAAAGCCTGCGCCAGAATCCAGGTCTCTCATGCCAGTGAGGTTAGAACACAAGATTTGTTCCACTTCCTCGTGTGTTAGCACAGGCTTTCCCCAGAGGACTAGGGCTGAGCATTGCTGTTAGCGGCCTTGGGGTTTGGATGCTGAGTTTTACAGTGAGGCACTTTGGGCACGAAGTTCAGTGGCAGCACTGAGCACCCACAGCTCCCTTTGATGCCCAGGGGAGTCAGATGACCAAGGGTACAAAGGCCTAGAGCCGGGCATGCCTAGCTGAGGATACGTGGACTGTGTGGGAGGCAAAGAGGCCAGTCAGTCCCAAAGGCAGAGAGGTTATTTGCCACGGGAATTTTTGCTTTGCTAAAAGCTGGACAGAGACCCACTAAACGTATTTCCCAATCAGATGCTAGACTGTCCCAGCTGATCCCGAGGTGCAATTTATTTTCACAAAGCAGAGAGGCTGTGCAGAGAAGGACACACACACAGGTGCAGCACATTCCAGTTAGAAGCAATCCCCCCATTAGCATGGGAATGGCAGGTCTGGTGTTCAGCTCCTTCCTCTCCACCCTCTCTCCCACGTGTGTCCCTGCTGGGCTCTGGATATCAAGTGAGCGGAGGAGGTGGTTCCTCAGCAACTGTAGCCACGAGACCCCTCCAGCTCCCACCACTCCCCCCGGCGTGTGGGGCAGGTTGCTATTTATTATGCATGATTTTTGCAGCGTCAGCAGCACGCTGGCCGCCAAGCTGCTCGGCTCCTCTCAGCAGAGTGTCTATTGCTAGTGAAGCGCGAGGCGCAGTCAATACCAGTGCGGCGTGATGACAGGTGGCGTCGGCATCTAGCCCCCTGGTCTGTGCTCTGTCAGCTCCGGGAGCAGGAGGCTCTGATCTCCAGGCAGGGGCAGATGATCATTTTGCAGGGCCCAGGGCAGCCCAATTTCACGGGGCCCCCCTTTGCCACGGCACATGTGCGGGGCTTCTTGAAGCGCGGGGCCTGGAGCGGCTGCCCCGCTCGCCCTGTCCCTATATCCGCCCCTGTCTCCAGTGCTGCTGGTCTGGCTGCCTTCAGCGACACTAAGTGCTTCTTCCTGCTCTCAGCAAAGCTCCCATTGACTTGAATGGGGCAAGGAGTAGGCCTTAAATTCACACACGCCGAGCCCTGGTTGTCTGCCATGTGAGGCAGGTTCCCAGCTTGGTCTGGAAAGCTTTCCTTTCCAGGGAGGGATGAGCCAGTCCTGGGGTCAAACTAATCCCAGCTCTGCCTCCCTGCATTGCTTGTGTAACACGCCCACCTTCTGCGTGGGGTGCACTGGCCCGGCTCGTGGCACGGAGACCTCTTACTGAGAGAATAAAGATTCTGCGACATTTTGGCACCTGAGGCGGGGAGCTCAAATGACACCCCCCATGTCACCTTTTCTCCTGCCTGCTTATGTTGTTTGTGCCCTCCTTCCTCCAGCACTGCACCCCACCATCTCTGTTCAGCAAGAGCAGAGAGTATACATATGCATCAGCAGCAGACACAATTTTCTACACTCTGGGTCCTAGTGGTGCACCCTTCCAGTCTGGCACCTGAGGCGGCTGCCTCAGTTTGCCTCATGGTAAGGCCAGCCCTGGCCTCAGTGAATAGCCAGCTGGCTTTAGGCTCATGTGCTAACTTCTAGAGGTCCCAGGTTTGGTTCTGGCTGTCAGCAATACCCTTGTCTAACCTACACACCTGGGCTACGTCTAGACTGGCATGATTTTCCGCAAATGCTTTTAACGGAAAACTTTTCTGCTAAAAGCATTTGCGGAAAAGAGCATCTAGATTGGCACGGACGCTTTTCCGCAAAAAGCGTCCATGCAAATCTAGACGCGCTTTTGCACAAAAAAGCCCCAATCGCCATTTTTGCGGAAAACAAATCTGAGCCGTCTACACTGACCCTTTTGCGCAAAAGGACTTTTGCCCGAACGGGAGCAGCATAGTATTTCCGCAAGAAGCCCTGATTTCTTACAGTAGGAAGTCAGTGTTTTTGCAGAAATTCAAGCGGCCAGTGTAGACAGCTGGCAAGTTTTCCAGAAAAGCGGCTGATTTTCTGGAAAAACTGGCCAGTCTAGACACAGCCCTAGTGTGGTTCTTTGTCCCATGCAGTGGCACCTAGACCACAGCAACAGCTAAGAACAAGAGATCTCTACAGCAGGGGCTGAAAGCCAGCTGGCTTTTAGCTCAGAGGGTAGAGGCTTTTACACGGAGTTCCCAGGTTCAAATCCACCTGGTGGTGGTTACACTTGCACCTGTTCTTATACTGTGCCCTTTCTATGCAGGCAAAAAACACTCAGCAACCAGTGATGCTGCTGAAATAAGGGTCTCTTCACTGAGCCATACAGGGTATGCTGCACCTCTCAACCTTCCTGTGGAGCAGAGAACCTTGCTTGGTTGCTTCCAGATCTGTCTCCATGATATGGCCCTACACTGTGCTGCAGGCATCATGCCCTTCCTAGTCAGCATGACTCAGGAGCCGCCTTTCCACACAGAGGAGAAATATAAAGGTAGATGTAACCGTGGGAAAGTTGGTTAATGATTCCTCTCACACCCAGATGCCCGTAGGGCTTTTTGGAGAGGCCCTGCTGAGCTGAAAACTCTGCTCCAAGATGCTAAGCATGCAGCCTGCTTCCTGGAGTAAAAACTCTGCCTTTCCTTCTTTTTCTGGGCCTGCCTATGTGACTGAAAAAAGGCACTGCAGGAACACCTTGATCTCAGTGCCTGACCCTTGTATTGGCACACAACAGCTATCAGAGGCATTTCACAAATGTTGATTGTATTTGCTGGTTGCAACCCCTGGGACAAAGTCTTTAGATTAGATCTGGCGTAGACGGTGCAGTCAGCAAAGGTTTCTTCCTAGTGTGCACAAGGAGCTAAGAGCATGCCGGCTGCCCTGGCTCAGCCAGTCCTCCAGCTCCCTCCGACAGTACTTTGCCTTCCAACCAGAAGCTACATCAAATCCCTTGCTCTAAGCCACAGTTTCTCAATCTTTTGGTTCTAGGGACCAGACTGCTGCCTTCCTAAATGGGGTCAGGGAGATCTCAGGGAGTGGTACCGGTGCGTGGACTGGCCATTGAGAAACACTGCTCTAAACACCAACGCCAGGAGCTGTGGGAGAGGTTCCTGAGGAGTCTGAAAATGCCAAGTGCGGCCAGGGCTGGTAGATGCAAGGGGCACTGATGTGCCAGAATGATTCTGTGATGGGATGAGCTAAAGTAGTTCAGGAACCAGCCCTTTGGGGCCATTAATGTCGTAGCAGCAGTTTCCAGTTAGGGCTGAATTCAGAGCTGGTGCAATTCCTGGCTTAGTGTAAACACATCTGTGTCTTTCTCATTCTCTTGATCTCTCTGTTTCCACCCCCTCCCCACACCTTCTCTCATCTTTGGTTACTCACGCATTGTTTTTCTCTCTCACAGTAGGTAACTGATCCCACAATGCACAGGAAGCACCCTCAGCCTGCCTTTTGCAGTGCTTTTACTATTATGTTTCTCCTGCCTCCTTGGACAGCTCTATAAGCACTGGCCACCTATTAATCACCCGGTCTCCAGGAAACAGGGCCAAGGAAAATGCAGTTGAAGAGGACCAGGTGTGGCCCAGCAGTTAGAGCAATGGTCTAGGTTTGGGATACCCAGCTTCAATTTGCTGCTTTGCTCTGTGTGACCTTGGGCAAGTCACTTAGTCTCTGTGCTGCAGAGCTGAGTTGGCTCTCCGGCTCCCTGGGTGAGACCAGTCACTGCATGGTGAGCTCTGCTCTGTCTGCTGGTTTGGGGCAGCTGCCTGCTGTGTGTGTCTGAGTGCTGGGCTAGGAGATTACAGGAGGTGCAGGCCACACAACTGCACTAAAATTCAAACTATCAGGATCAGTTCTTCTCTTTGGGTCTGTCTGCTTCTGGGGCTCCTCCATCATAATGGCTCAGCCCACACCCTAGATCCTGCTCTCAACTGAGAAAGCCACACCCACCTCCCTCGCATGCACTGAGGTAACTGTCCTCAATAGTGGGTCAGTAGAAACTGCTTAGTCCTTTCCCAGAAGGCATGTCATCTGGGAGGTAGGGGGAGGGATAGCTCTGTGATTGGAGGGAGAGCGCTCAGTGGTTTGGAGCATTAGCTTGGTAAACCGTGGGTTCAAACCTTGTGGAGGCCATTTGGAGCAAAATTTGTCAGGGGTGGTACTTGGTTCTGCTGTGAAGGCAGGGGACTGGGCTCAATGACCTTTGGTCCCTTCCAGTTCTAGGAGATAGGCAATCTCTATTTATTTATTTTACTTCCTAATGCCAGAGCCTGCTCTATCCCTGAGGAGCTGGTGTTGGCCCCCTACCAGTTGCCCAGGTGGGCAGAGGGGGGCAGGGCAGGGCCTTACCACCTTGTGCTCCCTAGGTGAATGCTGTAGTCTCTAGGCCCCTCCATAACCTACCCCACCACCCTCTCTTCAGTCACTGCCGGCCTGCTACAAACAGGGCAGAGAGAGGCTGGGTAGCACCCTGTGTGGCCTGGGACTTGGAGAACGTGAAGGCCTAGCACTACTGCCATTGGGCAGTGAGGAAGCAGTGTTTTCAACCCACAGCGAGCTCTCCACACAGCTTGTGTGTGTGCGCAGAAAGACGCTGATGACTCCTCTACCAGCTCCTGCTCCACAGGTCCATTGGTGCGAAAGGGGAGCCTGTGATAATGGCCTCCCTTGATTACGCCAGCCACAGAGGACAGCTGCTAATGCTACCGGCACTTGCAGCCAGTGTGAGTTGAGCGTCAGCCAGTGGCACAGAGCTGGGATGTGCGATCCAGGCCCAGCAAGAGCCCGTGGACGCTAAGCAGCAGGTAGTAATGCATCCTGGAGTCACTGATCCAGGCTGCAGCCTGAAGACAGAGCCTAATGTGTCACTGGAGCAGCCGGTTCAGATTACAGCCAGAGCCTGCACCAGCCTTCAGCTGAGGTAAGTAGGCCCAGGAGAGTCTCTAATCGGCAGTGGTGAGGGGTTGGGGGTGTCTGACACAGGAAACCAAAGCCAGCCTAGGGAGACCAGCCAGCCAAAGATAGTCTGACATGAGAGTCTGGGAGGATCATGCCTCCTGCAGCTGCCCAGGATGAGGATGGGGATTTTCTGCTGATCTCTTTTGTGTCGTCCTCCTCCACCCCTAGCACAGCTGGGGAATTTCCTAGTGTATTGTGCTGTTTAATGTCTTCTGGCTGTTTGCCTCAACAGAGCTGTTTTGCCCAAGTCTGCTCTCTTAACTGCAGTATTTATTGGCCATGAAAGAGGTGCCAGGACTCACATAGTTTGTTTACATCGATAACTGATGTATCAATCCCAAAGGCGCTGGGCTATGAACGGCCCATCCTAGAGGTGGCAGGGCTCAGCCCGGGCACAAATTAAGCCCTGCTGTACTGCCTGGAGTCAGATACACCGGGCCTGACTTCCATCTCCTGCCTGAGCTACCTCAGTGACTCTAGCAGAGTTCCTCTTGGGTTGCACTAGTGAAAGAGAGAGCACAGTTCAACCCACTGGGCCCCGGGCTCCAACGTGGCCGACAGTAGTGCCTAAATCCTGCATTTAGAGTCTCAAATCTGGCTTCCAAATACCAATCCAAATCCAGATTTTGAGAGGGGCAGGATTAGTGAAGCCCTGCACTAATGTATGGTAGGAGCTGGAGTCGTCTTTATTTAGCCCCAGAATCCTGAGAGGCAGGGAGGTGGTGTAATTGAGGATTAAGCCCTGGATGTGTAATTTACACCAGGGTATAAGTGAGGAAAAATGCAGCTGGTACCGATCTGGCATGAAGCAGACACACAAAACAAGTGCAGAACAGATGCCAGGAAGGCCCCATGAAAACTGAAAGAACTTTAAAAATCGAACCTACTCCTGTCACCGTCAGCGCTGATTGTTTTCTGTGTGCCTCACTCAGCTGGGACAGGGACCCCGGCCTGAGCAGTTTCACATTTTTGTTTCTAGGCCAGTGGTCACCAACCAGTCAATCGGGATCTACCGGTAGATCTTGGAGCCTCTGACAGGTGATCCTGACTGTCTTGGCCAAGTAGCTATCAACTGCAACACTTCAGCTGCCCCACCGCCCACAGCTGTGCCTCTCCTGCCCTTAGCTTTGGAGCTACTCCCTCCACACCCCCCAGGAGCCTCCTGCTTGCTGTGCAGAGCAGGGAAGGGAGAGGAGGGAGCGCTGATGTCAGGGTGCCCCCCTCACAGCCCGTATTCTAGCTCCACAGAATGGAGACGGGACAACAGAACTTGGAGGGAGTTTGCTGGCTGCTTTGGAGAGTGGTGCTGGGCCAGGGCAGGGGTGAGCCTGCCTTAGCCCCTCTGCACCACCCCCCCGGAGCCACCTGAGGTCAACAGTGTCCAGAGGGAGTTAGCATCCCAAACCTCTGCCCCAGTCATAAACCCCCTCCTGTACCCCAAGCCTCTGCCCAGCCCTGAGCCCCCTGGACCTAAATTTACAGAGCCTATCCCCGAAGAGTGAGGGGGGACTTGATAGCAGCCTTCAACTTCCTGAAGGGAGGTTCCAAAGAGGATGGAGAGAGGCTGTTCTCAGTAGTGACAGATGGCAGAACAAGGAGCAAGGGTCTCAAGTTGTGGTGGGAGAGGTCCAGATTGGATATTAGGAAAAACTATTTTACTAGGAGGGTAGTGAAGCATTGGAATGGGTTACCTAGGGAAGTAGTGGAGTCTCCATCCCTAGAGGTGTTTAAGTCTCGGCTTGACAAAGCCCTGGCCGGGTTGATTTAGATGGGATTGGTCCTGCCTAGAGCGGAGGGCTGGACTTGACGACCTTCTGAGGTCTCTTCCAGTTCTGATTCTATGATAAGGGGATGGTTGGATGAAATAACATGATCTTGGTAACTAATTGACCATTCATTTCCAGTTGGAAATAGGTCAATGGAGGGATGATAGGAGTTGCTATAGGGAACTTTCTGGGTGTCTGGCTGGTGAGTCTTGCCCACATGCTCAGGGTTTAGCTGATCGCCATATCTGGGGTCAGGAAGGAATTTTCCTCCAGGGTAGATTGGCAGAGGCCCTGGAGGTTTTTCGCCTTCCTCTGTAGCATTGGGCACAGATCACAGCTGAAGGACTCTCTGCATGTTGGGGCCTTCAAAGTATTGGAAGGCTTCAATATCTGAGACATAGGTGAGAGGATTATTCTAAGAGGGGTGGGCGAGATTCTGTGGCCTGCACTGTGCAGGGGGTCAGACTAGATGATCATAATGGTCCCTTCTGACCTTAAAGTCTATGAGTCTATGAGTCTATGAACCCTCTGCTGCTCCAGGCTCAGCTCAGAGCCCCTCTCACACTCCAAATCCCTTAGCCCAAGACCAGAAGCTGTGCCCCAGCCCTCTGCCCCTCCCCGGTGAAAGGGAGGGAGGACAGAGTGAGCAGGGGTGGGGCCTCGGAGAAGAAGGAGGCGGGGCAAGGGTATTTGGGTTTGGGGTAGATCCTGGATTGCACTTTAATTCAAAAAGTGATCTTGGGCTTAAAAAGGTTGGAGACCCCTGTTCTAGACAGTTTCCTATTTCCTATGGGAGCTCATCACAAGTGGCCAGGCATGGAAGTAGGTAGCCACCTGAGAGAGCCAGATTCTGAAATTCTTCTGGGCCACCACTTCCTAACGGCAGAACAGCTGATCTCAGAAGACGGGAGAGAGCAAACCATAATCCCCCCCCAGCCATCCAAAGAGGAAGTTTTGGATGCCACCTGTGCAGTACTATGGACCAAACTCTGGTCTTATGCAAAGCGGTCCTATAACCAGGACATGTCTGCTGCAAGATCAGCATTTGCATGCGCCTGTGTCCCAGCCACCAACAGCCCCTTCCCCTGGGAACAGTCTGAGCAAGGACTGTGTGTGTGGGCTGTGGATGGATCAGAGGTGTATGCCGATTCTTCCCTGTGCTCCCAAGATCCTTTCCTTCTGCTCTTGTCACTGTGGGGGTGTGCAAAGGAATCTCTGCTGGGAAATCCATAATCGAGACAGTTCCATCACATCATTTAGTCCCCACAGTTGGTTTGGAGGTTTTCTAACCAGCACCTTCCAGAATTTGACACTAGGTAACATCTGGCAGGTTCCATCTGTGATTCATAGTGCATAATATACAGGCCAGCGTTCTTACCATATGCTATATAATACACACTCAGTGCTGTCCGTGGTAGATATTACATACTGCATACATACTCTTCTACAGTCATTATAGGCCTGATGCTGCCATGTGCTGATCACACACAGCTCCTGCTGAGGTCCTCTTATCTTATAGATGCAGCCCCTATGATAACACGCCCCTCTTTGTCATTTTCTTTGGCCCCTTACTGAAGTGTGACAGTGCTCCACATATATCTGAACTTTGGGGCTTTAGATTATTTTCAGACCTGGGAGGCCAAAAATGGGGCAAGGTAAATGGCCTAGGAGCTATGCAGCACCAAGCAATCTGAGCCAAGAGAGCAGGATCCCGATAGACCAGCGTGTGTAGTGGAAATGTAACAGGTGAAAGCTGCCCCCATCTCTGAGACACTCATGTCTCACGCCAGCACTCGCTTGTGTGGACGGAAATGAAGTGTCAGCTGGCCATGATTAGGAGCAGGACCCGATCTGGTGTAACGGTGCTCCATAGCCACCCGACACCAGCCCATCCCGGAGGAAAGTTACAGGACTCCCTTAGCCTCCTTTCTCCCTTCTCAGGCATTTTCTAGGGCAAGCCACAGAGCAGGTTTCGGGGGAGGAGGGGAGCCTGAGCCACACACACGAACACCTGGCCCCTCACCCCAGCCAAGGTGCGTGTGGCATGATGGTGCCGCCACAAGTTACAAAGTCCGACATGCAGCCCCGATGCCGGTGCCCACAAGGATCAGAGCGCAGCTTGCGACGTACCTTTGAGAAGTGGCAGCGGAGACCATGGGAGGCGGGTGGAAAGGCGAAGTCCCGGCACCTATCAGGCAGAAGGCCCTGCAGGCTGGCTGCCTCCTCTGCTGTACGGGAGTCGGCTGCCAGGGACGCCTACTGGGTCCTTCTCTCGCTCTGCACATTGGCAGGAAGGTCACAGCAGATGGGGAGGAGGGGGGTAAAGATCAGCACGGAGATTAGAGAGGCATTTTTAGCCAGCCAATCCCCGCCTGGGCCCAGCGCGATGACTCGCCCGACAGCACAAGGTGAACACAGGACTGCAGAAAAGGCAGGCAATACGCTCTGAGCCGCGCGCCCGGATGGGACCCTTCCCCCGCCCCGCTCTTCTCTCCCTTTGCTCCCTCTCCCAGGCAGTTCCCTTCACTCGCTCGACAATCCTAGAATCCTGCAGCTGGCAGAGACCTCAGGAGTCACTGAGTCCAGCCCCCTGCCCGAGGCAGGACCAACCCCAATTCTCTCACTTTCTCCCTCCTTGCTGCTCCCTCTTCCTCCTCTCTTTCTCTCTTCACCTGCACTTACTTTTACTTTCCTTCTTTTCCCCATCACCCTCCCTTCATTTCCTCCTTCACTCTCTTTCCCTGTCACTGTGCCTCCCTTCCCGGCTCTAACCCCATCCCCCCACCTGTTCCCTCTCCAGCCTCCGGCCTCGCGCTCCCTTCCCTTCATAGTCACAGCCTTTGCTCCCAGCTATGCCTGAGGAAGCCCTCGCAATGCACAGTATGGGAAATACTGTGCCATGGGCCTCCCTCCAGTCCCCTCTGTGCATGCAGGGGGGGACTGGGCAGGAAGTGACCTCCCCTTCCAGTTCCTTTTGTTCTGCTGGGGGCCCCGTCTCTGTCTGCTCCGGGGTCTAGGATGCAGGCTGGGGAGAGAGGACAACCCCAGCCCTCTATCATTGCAGCAGCTTGGGGCCAGATGAGAAGCACCTGTCTATGGCTGCCGCAGCTGCAGCTGAGCACACCCAGGGGAAGGGTGCATGTCTCCTGGCTGGGTGACAGACAGACACACAAACAGAGAAATTCTCTGAGATAGGGTATGTCTACACTGCCACCCTAGTTCGAACTAGGGTGGCTAATGCAGGCAACCGAAGTTGCAAATGAAGCCCGGGATTTAAATATCCCGGGCTTCATTTGCATCTTGCCGGGCGCCGCCATTTTTAAATCCCCATTAGTGCAGACTCCGTGCCCGCGGCTACACGCAGCACGGAGTAGGTAGTTCGAATTAGGCTCTCTAATTCGAACTACCGGTACACCTCGTTCCACAGCCTGGCTCTGGGGGAGGGGGAGAGCATTGGGTTGAGGAGACCTGGGGGAGCCTGGCTCTGAGGGAGAGGGAGGGCATTGGGTTGAGGGGGGCCTGGGGAGGCCTGGGTCTGGGGGAGGGATGTGTGGCTCTTTGCACTACTATCCAAAGCTCTTTTGGCTCTTCGTGACTAACTGGTTGGCCACCCCTGATCTAGTCTGACCTGCTATGTAGGATAGGCCATTCAATTTCATTCACTTGCCCCGTATTGAGAATAGGGATATAATAGTATAGTCGATTAACCGACAAGCAAAAGATTATAGGTTAATGCTATAGACTACATTCATTTCCCTCTCCCCCTCTCCCTGCCAGTAAATTTTTTAGCAGGCTGGCCAGCAGCCTGGCTCAGTCCTGGCTCACGCTGGGTCTGGGAGCTCAGACCTTCCCTAGACAGGGACTGCTGCCAGCCTGCACTACTGCCTCTTTCTCAGAAGCAGCAGCACAGGGCGACAGGCAGCTGGTCCGCGGGAGGTGCTGGTTTTTAAACTGGCTCCCTTCACAGACCAGCTCCCACCTGGCATTCTGCACTGCTGCCTCTGGTACAGTAGCTGCTGGGCCCCACCCCTGGGGACTGTAGAATAGTCCCCGGTACAATGTCATGAGGTTACTCGACTATTCAATTAACCGAGATTTAACATCCCTAATTCAGACCAGTATCTTGCACTTGGCTACGGCATCTCTTCCAGAAAGGTCTCTGGTGTCAACACGAACGCATCCACCTCTTCCCTTGGCACTTTGTTCATCACCTGCACTGTTCAAAATGCATGCCTTATTTCCATGTGCCTGGCTTCCGCTTCCAGCCATCGGTTCTTGTTCTACCTTCCTCCGCTAGATTAGAGAGCCCTTCGGTGCCTGCTATTTTCTCTGCAGGGAGGTACTTAGACACTGTAATCAAGTCACCTCTCAATCTTCTGTTTGACAAGCTAAACAGACCGAGCTGTTTAAATCGCTCGTTGTCAGACCTTTACATCATGTTTCTGGCTCTTGTTCTGCTCCCTCTCCTACTATTCAACATCCTTTGAGAAAGATGGGCACCAGGACTGGACCCAGTATCCAGTACTGGTCTTGCCACTGCTGTATGCAGAGATAAAACCAACTCCCTTCTCCTACGTGCTTATTCCCCTCTGTATACATGTCAGGATCGTCTTAGCCCGTTCTGCCCCAGCACTGCATGGGGAGTGCACGTTCAGTTACTTGTCCACTGTGACCCCTAGTTTCTTTTCAGAGGTGCTGCGTTCCAAGGTCCCCTTCAGTCACCCCTTGTGTACGTGCACCCTCCATTCCTTGTTCCCGGGTGTCTGACTTTGCGTTGAGCTGTGTTAATATGCAGGAGGAAAAAGAAAATTCAATCATGCCCAGTAAAAAAAAACTGAGCACCTGTTTCATATGTACCCTAATTGGCTGTGTCGAGACTGCATCCCTTTTCCGTAAAAGGGATGCAAATTAGACACATCGCAATTGCAAATGAAGCGGGGATTTAAATCCCCCTCGTTTCATTTGCATAAACATGGCAGCCGCTTTCTTCCGGCTCGGAGCTTTGCCGGAAAAAAGCGCCAGTCTAGACAGGGATCTTTCAGAAAATAAAGCCTTTTCCGAAAGATCCCTTATTCCTGATTTTTAAAATGTGGTAGCCATTTTTATTCAAATTAGGCATGCGATATTTAAATCCCTGCCTCATTTGCAATGTCAGCCTGCCTAATTTGCATCCCTCTGCCGACAGAGGGATGCAGTGTAGACATACCCTATGAGGGTACCCAGAAAATCTGCCCGCCACAGTGAGAAAAGCATTTGAGTTGTACACATACACACAGAGACAGCATGTGAGAGGCAGGGTGTCTAGCCCACACCATGCGAGGCGCCCCTAGCAGAGGAGGGCTTGTGTGCCTGTAATGTGTGCTGCTGCCGCTGAGACGGGCAAAGAACTGCAGGCATAAACACGGGTGTAGCTTGCACAGCTGCAAAACCCTTTTTTTTTTAGCCAACAGAATGGGGATCCAAGGAGATCGCCTGCCCAGAAAGCCTATAAACATGCAGCTCCAAACAATAAATCCTTCGAGGCCCCTCATTTGACACTGACCTGATTTAAAAAGTCGTTTGGAGGGTTTTGACAAACCATTTTAATCTAATCCCCTGCTGAGTCTACACTGCATTCCGTTTTTATCATAGCACCGAAATCTGGGTCTGCTTTTGACTGAATCTATCGTGTTTGGGGGCAAGCCATCACCTACTCTTATCTCACTTCCAGTGGTTAGCTTTATCCTGGGTTTGGAGGGCAAGTGCCTCCCTTGGACAACAGGTTCAAATCCCCAGTATGCCACGACAGCTATAGATTTTTACGGTATTTAATATCTTGTTCATTAATGGTAGTTGCTCATGATCCTAGCGCCATCGCTATGTGTGGCTCACTCTCTCTAGAGATTAAAATAAGTCCAGTCCCTGCTCAGAAGGATTTACAATTTAAGCCCCCCAATCCTGTAATTTTATCCATGCAAATAGACACCCTGGGCCTGTGTGGAGTCTCTCTGACTAGAATAGCCTAAGGACTTACCCACATGAAGTCAATGCAGCTCCATGTAGGCTCAGAGAACTGTGTGATTGTAGATCAAGGCCTACATTAGGGAAATCTAGCTTGTGACAATAACCAATAGAGGTAAGCTAGGTGGGTTTTAGCCCATGGGCAGTGTTCCCCGTAAGCTGTGTGCTTGTGCAGCTGTGCAGGAGACATTCCAACGCTGCCCAGCTGACTGAGGCACAAACCTTCCTCTGCTATGGGCACCTCACATGGTGTGGGAAGGACACCCTGCCTCTCATATTCCAGTGCTGCTCAAGGAGCTAATAGAGGAGGTATCTGAGCCTTTAGCGATCACCTTTGACAAGTCATGGAAGTTGGGAGAGATTCCAGAAGACTGGAAAAGGGCAAATCTGGTGCCCATCTATAAAAAGAGAAATAAGAGCAACCCAGGAAACAGTCAGTTTAACTTTTGTGCCAGGGAAGATAATGGAGCAAGTAATGAAGGCAGTATTTCCCAATTGTATTTGGCCACAGAATCCTTTTAAACTCAAAAGAATTTTGTGGAACCCCTAATAGCAGTCTTATATATGGCACTGAAAAAGTAGACCACAAATAAGTAAGGATAATAATAAACAAATGCTAATCAAGGTCATGAGATCAACACAAATGAAAACTGGTTTAAATAAAATTCATAAATGCTTAATATTTATTATTATTTTATTTTATTTTATTATTTTAATAACAACATGTTATTGTAATGGAATTTTCTTGCGGAACCCTTATTTTCACTTCGCAGAACCCCAGGGTTCCCCGGAATTTGGGAAACACTGAATTAAGGAATTCATATGGAAGAAAATAAGGTGATAGGTAACAGCCAGAAATGAATTTGTAAAGAACAAATCATGTCAAGCCAATCTGATAGCTTTCTTTGATAGGATAACAAATCATATGGATAAGGGAGAAGCGGTGGATGTGGTATACCTAGACTTTAGTGAGGCATTTGATATGGTCTTGCATGACCTTCTTATCAATAAACTAGGCAAATACAACTTAGATGGGGCTACTATAAGGTGGGTGCATAACTGTCTGGATAACCATTCTCAGAGAGTAGTTACTAATGGTTCACAGTCATGCTGGAAGGGCATAACAAATAGGGTTGCACAAGGGTCTGTTTTGGGATGGGTTCTGTTCAATATCTTCATCAACCATTTAGATGTTGGCATAGAGAGGAAGCTTGTTAAGTTTGCAGATGATACCAAGCTGGGAGGGGTTGCAAGTGCTTTGGAGGATAGGGTCAAAATCCAAAATGATCTGGACAACAAACTGGAGAAATGGTCTGAGGTAAATAGGATGAACTTTAATATGGACAAATGCAAAGTGCTCCACTTTGGAAGAAACAATCAGTTTCACACATACCAAATGGGAAGCGACTGTCTAGGAAGGAGTACGGCAGAAAGGGATCTAGGGGTTATAGTGGACCACAAGCTAAATATGAGTCAGCGGTGTGACACTGTTGCAAGAAAAAAACCCATGATTCTGAGATGCATTAATAGGAGTGTTGTGAGCAAGACGGGAGAAGTCATTCTTCTGCTCTACTCCGCACTGGTAAGGCCTTAGTTGTAGTATCGTGTCCAGTTCTGGGTACCACATTTCAAGAAAGATGTTGAGAAATTGGAGACGGTCCGGAGAAGAGCAACAAAAATGATTAAAGGTCTAGAGAACATGAGCTATGAGGCAAGGCTGAAGGAATTGGGCTTGTTTAGTTTGGAAAAAGAAGACTGAGAAGGGACATGATAGTTTTCAGGTATCTAAAAAGGTGTCACAGGAAAGAGGGGGGAAAATTGTTCTCCTTGGCCTCTGATGATAGGACAAGAAGCAATGGGCTTAAACTGCAGCAAGGGAGGACAGTAGGAAAAACTTCCTAACAGTCAGGGTGGTTAAACGCTGGAATAAATTGCCTACGGGGGTTGTGGAATCTCCATCTCTGGGGATAGTTAAGAGCAGGTTAGATAGACAGCTATTAGGGATGATCTAGATGGTGCTTGGTCCTGCCATGAGGGCAGGGGACTGGACTTGATGATCTCTCGATGTCCCTTCCAGTTTTAGTATTCTATGATTCCATGATTAGCAGAGCGCCTACAGCTAGGTTTTGTGTCACTGGTGGTGCACATTGGCGCTTGCCTCAGTGCTCATAACTATTTATTCTGCACATTGGTGAAAAAAATCCACACATGGATAGGAAAGATTAGTGGGAACATTGCCCGTAGGCCTCCACTTTTGAGAGATTTAACTTTCAATCCTGCAAGGGCCTGGGTGCAGCAAGCATGTGAGTAGGGCTATTCATGTGTTTGAAGTGAAGCGCTTTGCTGGCTCGAGACCAAAGGGTTTGCCCTTTTGCAGGATGCAGCCCCTGTGCAGTAACACTGTCTGTTGTTGTAGACAGACTGCTCTCATGAGAAGAAAAATGTCAGGGATTTGGCTCATAATTTATCAAGTACTTCAATCTTGCTGGGCGGAAAATGCTACCTATCTAAATGTCTGTCAGTTGGCTACCTGTGTGAACACATTAACTATCCAGTTAAAAAGTAGTTGTCTGGCAAGAGGACCTAGAAGAAGCCCCATGGGACTGCCTGGATTTCCTTACTCTCGTTATGAAATATTTAAAAGCTCCATCAGATGAAGTCCCATTTCATTTTGCTGGGTGGAGGGAGGGAGTGGACAAGCAGGCAGGGTTGTTCTCTCTGCACTGATCACTGTCCCTGGGATATTGGGTAAAGAGGCATCTTAACATTTCACATTTGCTGCATCCAGCATAGCTTTTGTCTCTGAGGCTGTGTCTAGATTGCAGGGTTTTTTCGAAAAAACTTCACCTGCATCTAGACTACAGCTGCGTTCTTTCGAAATTAAATCGAAAGAACGTGGCTTTTCTTTCGATGGTGGTACTCCTCATTTCACGAGGAAGAACGCCTTTTTTCGAAAGTGCTCTTTCGAAAAAAGGCGTTCTTGAATGCAAACAGGGCTTTTTTGAAAGAGAGCATCCAGACTGCCTGGATGCTCTCTTTCGAAAAAGCGGCTTGCTTTTTCGAAAGTACTGCTTGCAGTCTAGACACTCTTTTTCGAAAGAGGCTTTTTCGAAAGTATCTTTTGAAAAAGTCTCTTTCGAAAGAGGCTTGCAGTCTAGACGTAGCCTGAATTGGTCTATTTCAGATTCAGGTTTCATTTGGGGCATCAGGGCTGTGAGGAAGAATGTGGGCTAAATCCCTGCTCCTCTTTCACTTGTCTGCATGCCCGGCAGGATAATAAGAATAAAACCTAACTCTTATCATCTGTAGAGCTCAAAGTGCTTCACAAAGGAGGGCCTTGTCATTAACCCCATTTAACAGATGGGAAAAGTGAGTCAAGGAGCAGGAAAGTGACTTGCCCAAGCTTAGTAGCAGACTGGGAGTAAAATTCTGGATTCTAGAAAGCGAGTCTAGGGCTCTAGCCACTAGCCAGCCCAGCTTTGAAAAAATGTCTCTATGAAACGAGGAAAAGTTTGCAGAGTATTTACTCAAAAAAGTCAGGACCAGTGTTCCCTGTGAGCTGAGTGCTTGGGCAGCCACCCAGGAGAGATTCAAGTGCCTTCCAGTGGATTAGCAGAGTGCCCACAGCCGGCAGCCTGTATTTCCACTGGTTGTGCACATCCTCACATGCCCTGGTGCACATAACAAAATGTATTCCACACATGGATGAGAACAATTAGAAGGAACACTGGTCAGGACTGTGATCTAAGCAACCAAGATTGCCACCAAGTCTATCATAGAGCTGGGAACAGACCCCAGCTTTTCTTGTATTCAGCCAGCATAACCACATGCCAGCCTCTCTCCCAGAATTAGCACATTTAATCTATTGTAAAGTGGGCCCATGATCTATGTATAATTTATAGAACTATACTGGCTCCATCTGTTTCATTAACAGGATGGAATCAGACACAATGGCAAAGTAAAATGAAGGATAAGGAATACATGATCGACCCTATGGTGTGTGCGACATAGCCATCTACAGTGGGAATATCGTTCATCCCTAGGATATGCTTCATGGCCACTCAGAACGTCACACAGACATAAATCTGATCCTCTTGCTCAAAAAACAACACAACAGCACAGGCTCCTGCCGCTTATGCTAGAGGAGACTCTCCCCTAGTAGCGAACAGTATTGGTCCTATGACACACAGTTGAGCAGTTCTCATTCCAAACTTTAGAGGGCAGTCATATGCACAGTTCATTACACATTTAATGGAATTAATGAACAAAAACCTCAGTGTCTGACTTCTATGTAGGACCTTCTTTTGTAAATTGTTATGTTGCCTGATCCCAGCAGGATTAGCTATCTTTACTCTCACTATTCCAGCACAGTGGGGCATACGGAATTGCCTTTTGGTGAGGCACAACAAAAATGTAAATCATTTTAAAAAATACTATTGGCCATGCTTGTCAACTAAAGGCCCTGAACCATAGATACAATCCTGCCAACCAAGGATAGATTAAAATCCAATGTACAGCCTGATCCAACCCACCAAAGTCAATAGGAAAAGTCTCTGCCTTCACTAGACTTTGGATCCATCCCTTGGTACTCCAGCAATCTCTGCCATACTGAAGATGTTGAATCATGAAAGGTCCTTGAATACTGTGTACAGATGTGGTCTTCTCACCTCAAAAAAGATATTTTGCCCTTAGAAAGGGTTCAGAAAAGGGCAACTAAAATGATTAGGGGTTTGGAATGGGTCCCATATGAAGAGAGGTTAAAGTGACTGGGACTTTTCAGTTTAGAAAAGAGGAGACTGAGGAGGGATATGATAGAGGTCTATAAAATCATGAGTGGTGTGGAGAGGGCGGATAAAGAAAAGTTATTTATTAATTCCCATAATAGAAGAACTAGAGGACACCAAATGAAGTTAATGGGTAGCAGGTTTAAAACTAATAAAAGAAACTTCTTCTTCACATAGCGCGTAGTCAACCTGTGGAACTCCTTGCCAGAGGAGGCTGTGAAGGCTAGGACTATAACAGAGTTTAAAGAGAAGCTAGATAATTTCATGGAGGTTAGGTCCATAAAAGGCTATTAGCCAGGGGATAGAAATGGTGTCCCTGGCCTCTGTTTGTCAGAGGCTGGAGAAAGATGGCAGGAGAAAAATTGCTTGATCGTTGTCTTCGGTCCACTCCCTCTGGGGCACCTGGTGCTGGCCACTGTCGGCAGACAGGCTACTGGGCTAGATGGACCTTTGGTCTGACCCAGTACGGCCCTTCTTATGTTCCTATGTTCTTATGGCCTCCTGCCCCAAAACAGCATGGAACATGCACTGCTTCTTCTCTGGTGAGCAGGGATGCAGAATTGAACCCAGCTGCTGTCCCAAGGGGCACGACAGAACAGAAACCACTGGGATGCATGATAACAGAGACATCAGAGCTGGATGGCAGTCCATTAGAGAGGATGACGATAACAGCAGTTAATAATTGATAAATGCTAAGGCTGATCCATGTTGTGCTGTAACTAAGTTAAGTGAGGCCTGAATGTATGTCAGGGAATGCTAAGAGGGGAAATCTGAAGTCCTGGTTCCCAGGGAAAAGCTCATTACAAGCAAATGAACATCCACTCTTTGTAGCATCCCTGTTGTGCAAAGAGCAGCCAATGGGAGCTAGTCCTCCCTTCCATTATATTCAAGAGGTAGTTCTCTACCTCCGTGAAGATGCACCAATGTGCTAGAGGGGAAGGAACAGGAGATTCCGCATGTAAGGATGGCATTGGGATCTGCCTGGACCCGTGAAAACTGCCTGTCTTTGCATTACTGAGACTAGAGTGCCAGGGTGGGGGTGGGGGACCGGAAACATGCAAGTTTGCATTTGTCATGCTTGTGCTTGAGATGCGGAGGCACCACAGGTAAACAACACGGTCCTGCCCTTCTTCTTGCTCATCCAGGAGGGTCTGTAAAATAGCATGGATGCAAAAAAAAAACCCAGGAGGGATCATCTGGTTAGGGAAGGCGGCTGACTGCTGGGCTGAGCCGACTGAAAGCAACTGTTTTTGCAAATTGTGGGGAGCGGAATGAATGATCTCTGTGCTTGTGAAGAATCCTCCTTATTCAGAAGCATGTGATGAGCACAGCCCTTCATGCTGATAACTGCAGTGCCCTCTAGCGCGATGGCCTGGGCAGAACCTTTGCTGGAGAAAGCTTTCAGAAGGGGGACACTGCACGTCTGCACAGATTGCTAGCTATTAATGGATGGCATGCGTGCAGAGGGAAGGGAGTGGAAGAGAGGCTGTGGCAGGGGTGTAGCCACGGATAGGCCTGAGTGGGCCGTGGCCCACCCACTTTGCATCTATTCTAGGCCCATCTCCTGCCAGTGCCAGCCCACCCAGCTTACCAGCCGGGGAGTGGGATCTGAGCACAGGGACAAGCCACCCGGGGAAAGGGGCCCGGGCGCTGGGGTTTACCCTGTTCACCCCACTCCAGCGAGCCAGTGGGGGAAAGGAGCTGGGCGTATCCCACTCACTCTGCTCCAGCCAGGGTGTGGGGGCCAGGGCTTATCTCGCTTTCCGGGAAGCGGGGTCGGGGCTTACCCCATTCTGCCCTGACACCCTGTCCAGGGAGCGGGGTCAGGGTTTACCGCCCATCCCTCCTGTCCCGCTCTGCCCTACATTCCTGCCCACTTATCCAAAGTTGGGGCCCACCCAAGTAGGCACTTCTGGCTATGCCATTGGGCTGGGCGGGTTCCAGTTAGAGGTGGGAAGGGTGGATTAAACGCAGCGTACCCAAACAAGTAATAGTGGGTTTAAAACAGGATCATTATTAGAAGTCCACATGGAATGGGGGAAAAATGTGTGTGGGGGGGGGGGGGAGAAAAGGGTGTGTGTGTATGCGCGTGACATCTCTCCCTTCATCTCCCTCTTGTTACATTACATTCAGGAATAGCCCAGCTGCTCCATGTGCACAGGTCCCTGCATCCCCACGGAGCCACGTTGATTTTAGCAAGGGCTTCCCTTTGGGCTATGGGTTTGCTTTTGTAGAACAGCCCTCAAGGCCAGTGCCGTGGGTTGCGAGCTCTTCAGGGTAGAGACCACGTTTAATGTATCTGCCTAGACAACACCTTGGATATAGGGTTGCCAGATACAAAAAAATCCCAAACATGGCAGGAAAAAAAATCAGTTGAGCAAAAAAAATCCCCACGCTTCTCGCTCCCCCCGCCCTCGCCAGATGCAGCTGGGGAAGAATGTCCCCACCGGCCTTCCGTCCGAGAGAAACAGACAATACCAGACATTTTACATGTCCGTTATTTTCTGTTTTTTTTACCGGACAGGGGCCAGAAATAACGGACTGTCCTGGCAAAAAACAGACACCTGGCAATCCTATTTGGACATGGGCTAATTATGCATAATTGGAATTGCTGTATTTCCGGTGTAAAACCCTGAGTGCTGCGGAGCAGTGGATGGTATATAAAGAAAAGTATCCCAAAGGTTGATAATTTAAATGGGAATGGCAGGCCAAGCCAACTCTGTCACTATTTCAATGTCTGCAGGGAGGATCCTATGATCGTTGCAAGGTGAATTTGGCCAAGTATTAACAGTTACATAAATACCTGACACACACACACCATGTGAGGGGAGGATTTTAGGGAGAAAATGGTCTGGTATAATATTCACAGTCACTTTGGGATTGCTGGTGGAATCAGTCAATCCATATCATGGCTGCAGCTGGCTCTTCCACTGCTCCTATGTGATAGCTGCCTACGCCTTCTCCCACCACAAGGCCGATTCTCGCTGTGCCTGAGGTGATTTTGAGGCTGTAAAGAGAAGGATAAGTTCCCCGGGGCTCCATGTCTCAGATAATGTGCTGCATTCTCTTTCACATGGGAACATGAGCTACATTCACCCCAGCCTTGCTGTATTAAAGACTATGTGACCTTTATTGTGTTGCAGAGAGCAAAGTCTCTCTCAGCATGGCCAGTCAGCTGGAAAGGGCAGCCTCTTTGGGAGGCAGCAGCTGCTTTGATGTGCTGAGGAAATGCAAGGTCAGTTTGATGGCTTTATATATATATTTTTTCCCGTCCATCTCATGATTCCATTTCAGTAGCAGCTCCCAATTTCTGCCAAGCGAGGGACTGCAGTGAAGTAACAGGGCGGGAGCCCACGAGAGACAAACTGACAGACTTAAGAAGCCAGAAAAGACTCTGATCGCATCTGTCCATGTGGTGATGCAGCCTATGGAGACTATAAGTACAGCCCTGCAAAACCACCAATATCCATGGAGCATTTTTGCAGATGCAGATGTGGATACCAATTTTGTATCCATGCTGGCCTCTATCTACAAGCCCTGCTGTGCAAGGCTCCATCTTGAAACCAGTGTACCTGTGAAACCTCAACATTAATTTAGTAGGAGGCGGCTGTACATTTATGTATTTTTGCACCAAGTTATTTAGATCAACATTGCTCCATCCCTCCAGGCTGTGAAAATTTTTACATCCTGAGCATTGTATAACCATTCACCACGCAGGCTTGCCAGGAGCTCCAAACAAGCAACCCACATAGAGCTCACTGCAGGATCAAGATCAGAGACTGTACTCTGCAAACAGACTTTAATGCAGGACAATAATGCATAGGAATGGCTCTCTGTAAATGGGAGGAAATGGCATTTTGGATTAATCCTCAGGTTTTGATTCCAAATCACAGATTCAGTCACCAGAGAGGACCAAAATGTTTGTATGTGGTGTGGGCCTTATATTGTTTATTACCACAACAAAGACAACATTCTCTTTGCACAGACCTGTGGACTGCTAAATAAATATGTTCTTTGATGGAAGCTCTTTAAGATTTCTGTGTGGTAATGCAAACTGGATGAGGAACCTCCTGCCCTCTGGTGGGAGCAGAATAATTAAATTAATATAGCCATGTTATTACATACAAATGCAAAAATAATATAATAAAAAGATGTCCTGCCTCTCCTTGTTCCATAGGTATTTAATTTGTCCCGCTTTCTCAATGATGGTGGGTCCCTGTTTTTCTCATATATAAATGTACTAGAAGACTTCAAGGCAAGGGGCTGGTGGTGTGTAGGGGGTGCCAGAGTCAGGGCAAGGCCTGGGGAATTTGGGGGTTTTTGGGGAGAAGGCCAGGGTGTGGGATTGCAGGAGGGGCAACTGGGGGATCTCTCCCTCTCCTCTGGCCCCTTCTGGTGTGTGTGTGCGCGCGCACGCGTGCACCAGGGGCTTCCTCCTTCCCCCCAGACTTCTTTCAGGAGGGGCTGCCAGGGGCTTTCTTCTTACCCTTTGGCCCCTCTTGGGGTGGGGGTGAGGGCCCAGGGGCTCTCTCCCTCCCCCCGACCCTTCCCAGGGCAGGGGGAGCTTTCTCCCAGGGAAGACTCACAAACAGACTCACAGATGGACAAGCACAGAGATGCACATTTTTAAAATATATAGATATAGATACAAACTGCAATATTGGATAGCTAAGGACCAAAGGCTCCAAAGTACAATAGTGATTTGCTATACAGTAATCACTCCATTAGCAATGTTGTTTAGGGCTTTTACAGTGGAATGCTTCAATAGTTGTTTGTGTGTTCATTAGAATTAATTTCCCTTAGCAGCTCATATGATCCAGGGTCTAGCAGCCAGTGGAGGCCATGATACAAGACCCATATACTTTATTTAATATTTGACTGATTGTTGAATTTGCTTAGATTTTTGCAAATGCCTGTCTAATCTGAATTTAAATTAGGGCATCCATCTACATTCCAAGGAACGAAAGGACATCAGTAAGAAGAATACAGGACAGCATTTCTTTTTAAGGGTCAGTACCTCTATTGTTCTATCCATGGCACAAAACCATACATTTGTACAAAGAGTATGAAGTTCCAGTAAAATACAAGGCAAAGTATGTTAGAGTAGGTGGGATGTTTTGAGTGCCAAAAGCAAGATCTGCTGTGGTTCTGATTGTCAACTGTTCAGTACTTCTGAGGTGACATTCAGCACTTCTCAGCTAAGAGGTCTCCTTTAAAATATGGCACATGGTCACTATGAGTTTAATCTGTATAATTGCAGAACTTGTTTATGAGCATTCATAGAGCACCTATCACCATGGGCTACTTTACAAGGTTCATATTCAGAAATGCCCCCATGCATTCCCCGTCTAATTGGCTGACCAGTTAAATAAGTTTAACCAGTTAAATAATTATATAGGATTTTGCATCCCTAGTGCGCAGATGCAGCTGGCCCAATGAAAGAATTCTGCCAGCAATCTAGCTATCATCTCTTAGACAGGTGGAAAAAACCCTTTTGTCAATGTAGGCAGCATCTATGCTATGGTGCTAGAGCAGAGAGCAGTACAACTGCAGTGCAGTAGCTATGCTGCTGTAGTAGACTAGAATTTCACTAGAATTCTGTGACCTGGTCTATGCTTAAAATTTAAGTCAACATAGCAATATCTGTCAATCCACACCTCTGTCCAAAATAGTGTCAATTTAAGTGTAGATGCAGCTAGGTCAGCAGAAGACTGCTTTCATTGACCTAGCTACTGATGCTTGGGGAGATGGCATTCATAAACTAGAAAAGCCCTTTCCTTTGGCATAGGCTGCATCTACTGTATTGTGCCAGCATAGCTACAGCAACACAGATATGCTACTGTACCCTAAAATCTGAGGAATTTCTGTTGACTAGACCAGAGGATCAAAGACGAGTTTTACTTAGGCTGGTTATGAAGAGAACTGACAACACAGTGTATTAACACTGACCATGATCCTGCAAATGGATAAGCCGCATCACCCTGTGTCTGCGTGGAGTCCCACAGATTTCAAATGGGGCTTTGTGGGTGCAGGACTGGGGACAGGAGATGACTTCTCTGGCTCCAGTGCACCAGATGACAGTAATCTGCAGGGATTTGAAAGTAGCCTGGCGGGTCATGTTGCAGGGGGAGCCAATGTCACTATTCATTCAATATGGCCTGAACAGAACAGGTCTCTCTGGGTTTGGGTGCCCAGCTTTAGATAACAGACTTGGCTAAATTGTCAGAGAGGTTGATATCACTAGACTCAATGGAGCTCTAGAAATCAGGACCTTGTTATTTTAAATTAGACACGTTAAAAAAAATGAAGCACCCAACATCAGAAGCCACTTAACTTCCATTTCCACTTCCCTCCCAACCTGCAATTAAATGCAGGTGGCATTTCCCATTCAGGCAATGGTACAGCTACCCATGTGTTCTGCTCAAGGAGAGGGGTCCTAACGCGATTTCCCCCCGGCACTCGATTAGTCGCTTGCGCCGCTGTTGCGTGGGGTCCTTCGCGGCAGGCCGGAAGAGACCGCCCTGCGCATGCTCTTTCCTTTCCAGCTCTTGGGCTTACTCTTACCGCCACGGTACGTCCGCGCTCCAGCCGCTTCATCTCTCTCCCATCGCCGCCATCCTGCGGCCTGGGACCCCGGCTTGGCTCTCGGCGGTGGGTGGGCACCCTGCGCCACATGTCTATGGGGATATTTCCCGGGAGGGCCCTCGGGGACTAGAGGGAGCTAGGCCCCAAGTGGGGCGGGGGCGCTTGCGGCCTAGGGCTGGATGTTATGCTGGGCCACCGGGGTATGGGGGAGAAATTAGTGCCTGGAAAGCTGCTTGTGTATTGGGTGGGTGGGAGAAGCCACGCAGTGCTCTTGATAGGGTCGAGGGGATGGGTTGGGTAGGCTAAACTGGGAAATCCGATTTCTGCTGTCTACCTTGTAAACTGAGGCAGTGTAAACCTGCAGCCCTTGTAAATCTCCAGCCCTGCTGGTATGGAAGAGGGTCCGGCTTTCCCTGTACTGCGGGCAGGTGTGATGGAAAAGTCTTCATAGAATCAGAGCTGGGAGAGACCTCAGGTGCTCATCAAGTCCATCCTGCCCAGCCCAGAGTCATTGAGACTGGGTGGCAAGTTGTGCATGAACTGCACCAAAGTGCTGAAAAGTTATTTTCCTGTTGCTTAGTGATGGGTTCTCCATGGCTCCCATGCATGTTGGTCATGTTCTTTTTTTTTCTCTGGATGGCCCGTGAACATGATTTTTGCAGTTAGGTGCTGTACAAATGTTAATTAGAAAGAAGTGACCCAAAGCCAAAACATCCTTTTTGTCACTGTAGTGATGGGCAGTTATTGTTTTTATGGACCCTCTTAACTGTGAGACTACCATATGAATATACATTTACAATTTTCTAAGTAGCTTTTTATTTCAGTAGACCCTCTAATAGCTTGTTGATGCTGTTCATTATGCTGCACTAGTTTTGTACATTTGAAGCACTTAAGTATCAGGGACTTTGCTTAAAGCACTCATTAAGTACATGTAGCTTTTATTGGCAGGGAGAGTGAATTAAAATCAGTAGAAAGTAAGTCTGGAGACAACTGAATGCATGTTTGCAATTATTCTCTTTTAGATTCTGTTTACAAATATATCTGTCATCAAAAAGGCTACTTTGCTTGCTCTTCCTAGTGCAGCATAACACAGGCTTCTGAGCAACTAATCTATGTAATCTTACATCTTGTAGCAAACTTCCATACATCTTGCCAGTTCATATGCAGCAAGGATGTTCATAATTTCCGGCTTGGTTAAAGATAGTGCTTTGCTCAGTGAATTACTGAAGGTCCAGTGGACTCAAGTGATGTAAAATAAAATACATCCAGTTATTAGATCTAGTAACACGCTAATGTATACTACAAGTTTACTACTTGTTTCTCATTCTAGATGTTGATGCCCAAGAAGAACCGAATTGCCATCTACGAACTCCTTTTTAAGGAGGGAGTGATGGTGGCCAAGAAAGATGTTCACATGCCTAAACACCCAGAGCTGGCAGACAAGAATGTACCCAACCTCCATGTAATGAAAGCCATGCAGGTGTGAAGTATTAATTTGTGGGTGTACATGGAGCTGTAAAAGCAGCTTTAATTTCTGTTTTGGGGCCTTATTGGTTTGAGCATCATCTAAGTAATGATGGCCTTACAGATGGTTCCTTCCTGGTCCGGGACCTGAGCTGTCCCAAACCACAGGGTTTGCCAGACCAAGGGATGTCAAGGCTCGCTCCTGGCTGTTAGCCTTGCTGCCCTTGGCCCTGCTGAGGCTGTACTCCCCTCCTGGGGCCGGGACCACGCTCCAGTCCGTGCTCCCCACTGTGCCAGTGCTGCGCTTCCCACTGTGTTAGTCCCCAGCTGTGCCTTCTGCTATGCTGTCCATGCCTTTGCTCCCCACTGTGTCAATCCCCACCAGCCAGGGCTGTGCTCCCAGGTGCCAGCCCAGCTGCCTCTAGCCCAGGCAGAGCTGTGTTCTCCCATTGCACCAACCTTGCTCCTGCTAGGGCTGCGCTTTCCACCACCATTTGAACCCCTTAACCTGGCCAGCTGGGGCTCTCTGGTCCAGCAATAACCATGGATATTGCTGGACCAGAGAATCCTGGATTATATAGGTTCATCATGTACTTCTCTTTAAGGAGAGAGAAAACAGCAACTCCAGTGGACTTCGCTTTTTCTTGCAGAATAATTGTTTTTGCATATTAATTTCATAAATCCTACACAAACTGTAGAAAGTTTTTATATTGTGTTGCACAAGAGTCACAGTCCTCTCTGAACTATGATTTTAGCATCATTATAGTTCAGTTTTGCATAGTGACTCTTGAATTGGTCTCATGGAGTATGAATGTGTAGTTGTCAGTGCTTCACCCTATCCCCCGCCCCCCCCCCCCCGCCCCCAATAAACTACTACAGAGATCTGAGTGATCATGTTTGAAGAAATAATCCACTTTAAGGAACTGCAAAAAGGTTAACCACAATTTCTCTCCATAGTCACTGAAATCCCGTGGCTACGTTAAGGAACAGTTTGCTTGGAGGCACTTTTATTGGTATCTGACTAATGAGGGTATCCAATATTTGCGCGATTATCTTCATCTACCCCCTGAGATTGTGCCTGCCACACTGCGCCGTAGCCGCCCTGAGACTGGCAGACCGCGGCCCAAAGGTAAGCACTGGTTAATAGAAGTAACTTCCAGGGGACTCTTGGATGGGTGATATGGGAAGGAGGGAAGAATGGTGTAAATTAAAGTTGAGGTTGCTGGATTGCACAGTTATGGTGGATAATCAGCTTAACATGAGCTCCTAGTGCCATGTGTTGACCAAAAGGGCAAATGCGATCTTTGGTGAGTAGGAAGGTTCTCCGTTTCAGGTGTCTGCAGATCAAAAAGGAAGTTGAAAAATTTGAGAGTCACCATGAGAATGAGAACTAATGAAAGTATCAAGGAAATAAAGATATAGCTTTAAAGCTACAGAGGCAGCAGTGTGGGCGCAGGGGGGGCAAACTCCCCAGGAGCCGGCTGTTAAGACGGCTTCCCTTGTGTACTGGGAGCCTGTGTGTAACTGTGAACATTAACTGATGAGCCAAGGCTCATGGGTTACTTTCACATCCCTATTATGTACTGTGCTGTATGCTAGCTGATGGCCTGCCACCTCATTTTCTTAGGTATTAGTGTTTAATTGGAACAGTATGAATGTCTTGCAAATTTATTTGGGTGTGAACAGATGCTATTGTGTCTCTGTAGAAAAAGTTTATGCTCCCGAAAATAGCTTTTAGGTTTTGTTTGTAACACTAAAGACTATGAAAACTGAAGGTGAATAAGTTGTTTTATTGTTGCTTATTTGCTTCCTAACCTTGTGCTCAACACAAAATGTGTGAGGGTTTGTACCTGTAACCTTTCTATGTTATCCAGAGAGACAGTAGCACCTTTTGAGCTAGGGTTGTAAAATCTTGTAATTGGGTAACAGATTAAAGAGGAGTGGGGCACTCCAGCCCAGCTGGAGCAGCCCCTGCCCTTTAACAAGCCTATTTCTACTATGGACATGGGCTGCTCAGGAAGGACAAAGCAGCCCCTGTTTGCACCAGGCAGAGAGCTGCTCCAGCAGTTAACCAGAACCGGTAAGCATCACCTCAACGGGAGATGCTTACCGGTTAACCTTTCACACCCCTACTTTGAGCAAATGGTTTAATTTCCATTTCCAGGAAAATACCTTCACCAGTATTGCGAGGTTTGAATGTATTTAATGCCACTTGATGCTGGGTCTGTAAGGTCCCCAGTTTGTCTTTGTCCTTCCTGTGAGGTGCCGGACTATACAGAAGAGCTTGTAAGTGTGAGAAATTAGCAGGCTAAAATTTTCTTTGAAGCTTCTCTGCTGATAGCTATTGCCTTATTTATCTCAGTGTGTATAGCACAGAAGTCTTAAACCCTATCCACTGTACAGCTCCAATGATGCTTCAGGGGGTAGCAGAGTTAAGTTTGTACAGGATAAACTTAAAAAAATGACACAGTCTGGTAGCACTTTAAAGACTAACAAAACATGTAGATGGTCATCTGAAGAAGTGGGCTGTGCCCAAAAAAGCTTATACCACCATCTAAATGTTTTGTTAGTCTTTAAAGTGCTACCAGACTATATATTTTTTTAAGTTTAGCTTAAATGATGTTAACTAAGACACTGATAGAGCTAGACCTATTGTCCAGTTGCAATAACTAATGTGATTGACTTTTTTTTTGTTCAAGGCAAATGATATTTTAAAGTGTGTGAATTATATTCTCAAGTACTGTTTACGGGTAGTCAGTTAAATGGTTACCCAGTAACCAGAAGCAGCCCCCCTGTCCATGGTTGGTTAGTGAAGGGGTGAACCCGTCCCTTCTGCAACGGCCCCACCCCGTCCCCACCATAGCCAAGCTACTTCCCTACACCCACCCTTGCAGGGAAGCAAGCCATGTGCGCATGTGACCCCCGACCGCCACCCTAACTGAGGGGAGGAGAGTGCATGGGTGCAGCCCCAGCCTCCCTGGACCTATCTACATTAAGCATTCTGGGGGTGGAGTGTGGATGGTGCCAGGTTAGTGGCTTGGGAAGACAATGCCTTCCCCTGCCCATAGCCTGGCAGGGGTGTGGGGAGGAACAACTAGGCTGGAGGAACCCATATAATTGGATAAATGTAGTATTAGCAGTGTGTTTACCTGTTTAACCAATGAAACAGGATTTTACATCCCTAGTACTGTTGTGTATATTATGGCATTTCAAGTTTTTGTAAGCTTATTAGGCATGTAATAATGTTTGACTGCAAGCTTCAGGGTAGACCGGCACTGCATTTCTTAGTGCCCAGAGCTTTGTCAAGACCAGAACTACCCAACAGACAGCTCTCTTTGCTCAGGGGAATGAGAGGAAGTGGGTGTAGCTGAACTCTGGTTCAACAACTGTGTCCCATAGATTTATCATTTGGGGGGAGGGGTAGCTCAGTGGTTTGCACATTGGCCTGCTAAACCCAGGGTTGTGAGTTCAGTCCTTGAGAGGGGTCATTTAGGAATCTGGGGCAAATCTGTCAGGGATGGTACTTAGTCCTGCCATGAGGGCAGGGGACTGGACTTGATGACCTCTCAAGGTCCCTTCCAGTTCTATATGAGAGGTATATCTCCATATAAAAATAAAATCATAGGAAAGTATCCTATGGCAAAAGCATTTTGAAAACTCTGACCTCTCACCCCACAGCAAATGGAGTGAGCAGGAGCTAGTGCTGGGGGGAACTGGCTTAAAAGCTGGTTTTCTCCCCAGCACCATCTCTGTAGGAGGTAGCAGGGACCAGGCGCAAGCTGGGAATCAACTGTCCCGGCTCGCACTGGGTACCCCCACTGCACTTCAGCCTTTTAAATATATTAAGAGTAAATGGAAATTCCATTGACTAGTTGATTACGCTAAATTTAACATCCCTAGGTGTAGGACAGTGACCCTCAACCAGTGGTACATGTACCCTGGGGAATAAACAGTCCTTCTAGGGTCGTGGTCACCCACCCGTCAATTGTGATCAACTGGTCGATCACGAGGTGTTTGGGCACCCCCATCCTCCCATTTTTTTCCCCCACCCCCGAGAAGCCCCACTATCTACCTCCAGTGTAGTGCCGGCTTCCTGCAGGGTGGACAGAAGTCCTGTCTGAAGCCCGCGTCACTTCCGGGGGTTTTGGAAGTGCGTGAGCTGCTCCTTTCCCACAGCTCTGTTGCGTGCTGAGGGAGGGGGCGTCAGCCCTAGAGGAGGTCCCTGCGCCGCCGGCGCCAGAGGGGTGAGCTGAGCGCAGGGGTTTCCCTGTGTCGCGGGAGCGGGGGTCAGCCCCGGGGTTTGGCCCAGGTCAGGCATCCATGGGGGTTTCGCTGCGCTACGCGAGGGGGGATTTGGCCCTGGGGTAGGGGTCCGCGGGAGAGGGGCTTTGGCCCCGCCACAGGAGAGGGGCCCGTGGGGGTTTGGCCCTGCCATGGGAAAGGGGGTTTGGCCCCAGGGCAGGCGCCTGCGGAGGTTTGGCTGCGCTGTGGGAGGCATGTGCCGACATCCCTCGGGGGGGGGGGTGGAGAATCCTGGGAGGAGGCACTAGCAGGGGACTCTCTGCCCCCACTCGCATCTGTCCCCTCTCCCCAGCCTCCTGTTCCATCTCCCCACTCCCCGGCCTCAGAAACCTGTCCCCACTGGCACCCTGTCCAAACAGGTTCCCTGCCCTTCTCAGAAATAAAGATAATGCAGAAATTTTTTGTTTGACGTAGTATTTTATTTGAAAAGGAAGCCTGGCCAACAAACCCCCAATGGGGGCCACGCCCCCATCTGGCCACAGCATCATGACACTCCTGCACTCCCCTTTCCCCAGACCCTAGATCTCAGCCTATCATACACTGGAACCCCCCTGCCCTGAGCTCCGCACATACCCCAACCCAAATTCCTAAACCCTCACATCCAGAAGTCTGTGGCTTACTTAGTACCCTAACTCTACATCTGACCCCAACACTGCCCGGCCTGGAACTCCCTCCCCAAGCCAGCGTTCCCTTATCCACTTCCTCCTGCATCCAGATTTCCTCCCGGAGCTTGCACCTTGCATCCCTTCCCACACCCAAATCCCTCATTCCTACCCCGGAGCCTACACATCCTGTCTCAACCCAGCGAGGGTACATCTAGACTGCAGGAGTTTTTCAGGATTCCGGAGATACCCCAGAAAAACGCTTCTGCATCCAGGGATGCATTTGTTCTTCCACTTCTTTTAGTGGAAGAGCAAGCATGATCTTTTGGTCACCCCTATATTCCTCTTTCCACGAGGAATAAGGGGGCTTCCAAAAGAAGGGTTTTTTCTGACATTTGGTCAAGACTAGACAGGCCAAATGTTGGAAAAACTTCTTCCTACAGAAGAATTGGGGGGGGGGGGAAGCAGCATGGCGAGAAGGAGAACAGAGAGGGCAGGTCTTCAAAGAAGGGGCGGGGCGGTAGATCTTGGCTTGTTCTGTCATTTAAAAAGTGATCTTGGGTGTAAAGGTTGGAGACCACTGTTCTAGGGAGTACATCAACCCATCTAGATATGTCTAGTTTTACAACAAGCTACATAAAAAAACACCTGTGAAATCAGTACAAACTAAAGTTTTATACAGTGGCTTGTTTATACTGCTCTATATACTATACACTGAAATTTAAATGCAGTATTCATATTCCGGGCAAATTAGTCGAAACAATAGTAAAGAATATGTTCTTCTACATGCTTCACAATATTAATTTGTTGGACAAAAGTCAACATGGTTTCTGTAAAGGGAAATCCTGTCTTACTAATCTATTAGAGTTCTTTGAAGGGGTTAACAAACATGCCGACAAGGGGGATCCAGTAGATATAGTATACTTGGATTTTCAGAAAGCCTTTGACAAGGTCCCTCACCAAAGGCTCTTGTGTAAATTACATGGCCATGGGATAAGAGGGAAGGTCCTTTCTTGGATTGAGAACTGGTTAAAAGACAGGAAACAAAGGGTAGGAATAAATGGTAAATTTTCAGATTGGAGAGGGGTAACTAGTGGTGTACCCCAAGGGTCAGTCCTGGGACCAATCCTTTTCAACTTATTCATAAATGATCTGGAGAAAGGGGTAAGCAGTGAGGTAGTAAAGTTTGCAGATGATACCAAACTGTTTAGGATAGTCAAGACAGAAGCAGACTGTGAGGGACTCCAAGAAGATCTCACCAAACTGAGTGATTGGGCAACAAAATGGCTAATTTGGCTATGACAAATCAGGAAAGAGATCTTGGAATTACTGTGGACAGTTCTCTGAAAACTTCCACACAGAGTGCAGCGGCGGTCAAAAAGGCAAATAGGATGCTAGGAATTATTAGGAAAGGGATAGAAAATAAGACGCAGAACATGTTACTGCCCCTGTATAAAACTATGGTACGCCCACATCTTGAATACTGTGTACAGATGTGGTCTCCTCACCTCAAAAAAGATATTTTGGCCTTGGAAAGGGTTCAGAAAAGGGCAACTAAAATGATTAGGGGTTTGGAACGGGTCCCGTATGAGGAGAGGCTAAAGAGACTGGGACTTTTCAGTTTAGAAAAGAGGAGACTGAGGGGGGGATATAGAGGTCTATAAAATCATGAGTGGTGTGGAGAGGGCTGATAAAGTTATTTATTAGTTCCCATAATAGAAGAACTAGAGGACACCAAATGAAATTAATGGGTAGAAGGTTTAAAACTAATAAAAGGAAGTTCTTCTTCACACAGCGTGTTGTCCACCTGTGGAACTCCTTGCCAGAGGAGGCAGTGAAGGCTAGGACTATAATAGAGTTTAAAGAGAAGCTGGATAAATTCATGGAGGTTAGGTCCATAAAAGGCCATTCGCCAGGGGATAAAATGGTGTCCTTGGCCTCTGTTTGTCAGAGGCTGGAGAGGGATGGCAGGAGACAAATCGCGTGATCATTGTCTTCGGTCCACCCTCTCTGGGACACCTGGTGCTAGCCACTGTCGGTAGACAGGATACTGGGCTAGATGAACCTTTGGTCTGACCCAGTACGGCCGTTCTTATGTTCCAATAGATTTATATGGCTAAAAATGAGCAAGTAAGAAATTTTGAAGTGAGATGACATTTGCGGGTACAGAAGACAAATTGTTTTAGAAAGGGGTACAACAGTGTGGAAGGATTGTGTGTCACTGGCATAGATATTCATCTTTCAGGACTGACAGTAGGGTTTTCCCAGAGTTTCAAAGACTGGCAAATAGGGATGTAAAAAAATTGTGTAACCCCTAAAAATCCTAGTGCTTACACATGCTGCAGGCTCTGCACTATCACTCTTATAGCGCCGAGCCCAGAGCACAGGGTGATAGCCTGCTCCCCAGAAGCGGAGAGATGGTTTGTAACCATAATGGGAACCTTTTACATTCCTACTAGCAAGTTAACCAGGCTTCAATTTGAGCTCTGCCTCTTCCCTGGAAGCATCTGCTCACCTTTAATTTGAATTGAGCTTAATTTCTTGTAATGTTAATAGACCATCTTTTCTTAGGCTTACTAATGTATGCAGTTTTAAAGATATAAGATGGTTTTTTTTGCTCAAAGGTAAATATTTGGGGCTGAGAGAATTCTGTACATCTGGGATTTTGGGTAAAAATGTGCATTTGTCTGGCATTATAATCACAATATTGATGTGTTATTTATATCTTAACCTTCAACTTTAGTCCAGCCCAGTGTGGTTGAAAGTATGTTGTAAATTCAGAATTGGTAACATAACTTAGCTGTATTTGCATTGGTCTGACTTGGCAGGCAAATAGTTATGACTTTTGTAATTGTAGAAGGGATCTGTTAGATCAGATTTCTGTTTAGATTTGTATTGTTCAAACTAGGGATGTTAGAAATAGTTTATTTCAATAATTGCATAACCACTAAAATTGTTAGTGGTTACACATGGGGTAGGGGTTGCTGATCCACAGAAAAAAATCATTTGGGGCCCACACACAAGTGAGAAGTGGGACTCAGACTAGTAGATTTTGTGTGCTCTGGCCCCACGAAAAGGGCAGGGGCCTGGATCACCAGCACAGGTTCCTCAATGCTGGGAAGGAAGCCAAGAGCTTTGGGAGCCAGATCCAGGCAAGCCGGTGGCTGCGTCTGGCCCTTGGGCCTTAGGTTCTCCACCTCTGGGTTATACAATTACTCGGTGCCCCTGTTCTCCCACTGGTGTGAGCCGACATCCAGTGTGCTCCCAGCCCTACTCCAGGGGAGCCCCCTGGAACTCCATGCTGCTGCCTCATCAGACAGCAGGGCAGCAGGCAAGAGCCAGAATTTTAAATCAGTTGCCCACATGGACCTGATCCCGCCTGCCGCCTCATGCTGCTGCCTCTGTATCAGATACAGAGGCAGCAGTGTGGTGTGGCAGGCAGCTCCCCTACGTGCTTTTCATTAAACTCAGACTGGAGCTGAGCCAGCCTGCTGATCTAAGTTTTAAATGCAGAGCCATGGGGAGGAGGGTTGTTAAAGTTAACCAGTACCGATAAGCAACTGCTAACTAGCTAGCAGCTACTTGGTTGGCAGTCCTAGTTCAAACACTATTGATGTGGTCTTTAACAGTGGCTCTCAAGTAGGGGTATGCAAAGGTCTTTCAAGGGGTAAACCAGCTTATCAAGGGTACCTCTGCACAGTCTCGCGTAGCTTGAAATAAGCTACGCAAATTGTGGGTAGGTGTGGGCTGCTCCCAAGTAGTGAGTCACTGTACCTGGTAAACATCACCCATTAAGGGTGGTGCTTACTGGTAACTGCTTAACACAGGACCCATTAACATCCCCAATTCATACAGACAATTACTTGTTCATACTGCTCCCTCTATGATAAACTGAAATGTAAGCAAAAAAATTATATTTTCGTTGACTTCTAGTTATGGTAACAATGAGAGTGTTTATCTGAAGGTTGGTGGATTTTTTTTGTTTTTGTGGTTTTTTTTGGTAAGCATTTGAGGTGAAACTTGGGTTATTCAAGACAGATCAGGGTCTGAAAGGCTTAGGGATGTAAAGACAGGATTAAAAATGCAACCAAGTGACCACTAAGAATTATAGAGATTACACATGCTGTGGGCTCTACAATATAAAGCTTAAATAAGCTTTATACTGCAGAGTCCCAGCAAAGCTGGGAGTGGGGTCAGCAGCCAGCATGTAACCTGCTTCAGCCCCTACTGGTGAACTGGTAAGCCTCACCCTTAACATCTTTTACATCCCTAGAAAATAATATGGTAGTCAAGAAAGGGGAGTCATGCTGGTCTGTAAGAATGTCTAGTAGTGTATCTGATAGAGAACTGTATTTATAACTTAGCTGCCTGCATTTGTGGCCCAAAGAGGTCACAGATTTGTTCAGGCAAATAACATGTCTCTTTAATCCTGTATTGAAGCATAATTGTACTGTGACGTGTAGCATAATTGAGGCTTCTTTAGATCCGATTCCTTGGATTGAAAATGTTGTTCTAACTTGCAGGTCTGGAAGGTGAACGCCCTGCTCGTCTTACTCGGGGAGAGGCTGACAGAGATACCTACAGGCGCAGTACCGCTCCACGTAAGTATCCTGTCTAGTGCAAGAATGAGTTAACCAGGCTGAACTTGTCATTTGTGCCGTTTAAATCTCTTTTCGAGACATTTCTTCAGTGTTTAGATGTGTAACGTGGTGACTTTTGTGATGAATGTCTGTGGCCTCAAGCCTCCATTTCCCTGGCGATTCTAGGGTCTGTTGATCAAGTCGTTCCTGCTACACTGCAGTTACGCTTACATGTCACGCTCCCACGTGGCATAATGTTTGCAATTGTCTGGGTTTAAAAAAAAAAAGGTCACTGCAAAAGTGCCTATGGTGTGCACATCACAAGGTATTAAACATTTGACACTGCTAAAGATGGTATGTCCTGAATAAGAATTTGTCATCCACACCAGGCAGTGGATTCTCTCTGCTTTCTGATTTTCTAAAAAAGCCTTTTCTTCTTTCCAGCTGGTTCTGACAAAAAAGCTGAGGCTGGGGCTGGAGCAGCTACTGAATTCCAATTTGTAAGTGTCTGTATTTGAGCAATGTGTAGTGGGGTGGTTTGTTTGTGTTTTTTAGTTCCTTATGTTAATGCTTTAGGAAAGCTTTTACTCAAGCAGTTCCTGGAAGAGATGGTATTTTTTTCACATCATTCATTCACCACCTGTTGGAACAGTATAAGGTGCTCCCTGTAGATGGAGTTCCTTTTGAGCCTGTAGTTACACCACCTGGCCTACTGTCATATAAAACTTCACGTGTTAAATAGCATTGGTTGAGATAATTGACTGACCAGCGCTTGTGTGTTCTTAGAAGACCTTCTGAGGTGATACTAATTTTTGGATTGGTACTGGGTAGGGAGCCCCCAGTGTACCTAATCTTTCAAGTGAAAGCAAACTACAAAAACCATGATCATCTGTAATTTAATTCTTTGGCAGCCTTTTGGAAAAATCGTAACCTCAGTGATGTGGTCACATAATTCAAGTTGCAATTGGGTTCTGTCAAGCTAAATTTTCTTTCTGTTTTCAACTTGATATGTTATCTTTCCCATCTGTCTTAAATGTGTTACTGTATGTAACGCTTAATGCCTCTCATTTGAGGTGTTAAATTTCTTAAGCAAATCAATGTCTCTATATCCCTTACCTCATGTCAAAAGAGAGATGGAGGCTTAATATTTGTTAAGGTATGTGGGATTTCTGATGAAAGGGTTGCTTCACACGTCTATAGAGTATTAGTTTTGAGTAGACTAGCTTGGAGGTGATACATCAGTGTGATCCTCAACTATTTACCATTGTGGGCTGCACCCACACCATATATACACTGTATGGCCCTGAGGATTTCATATGGACTGCAGCTATGTGCTAATTGGGTTTCTAGTGGGCCGCAGATTGAGAACCACTGCATTAGGCTAACAGTGGAGAAGTGATAAATTTAAAAAACAAAAACTGGTCTGGTAGCACTGTATAGACTAACAAAGCATATAGATGGCATCATGAGCTTTCGTGGGCATAGCCCACTTCTTCAGATGACAGGAGTTTTGAGTTTAGAATGTGCAGACCCAAAATAAATAGGTGTGAAAGAAGAGGGGGAAAAGGGCGGGGGGAGGAGGGGAGGGCAGGATTGAATTCCTAGCTTAGTCATGTTTTGGATCAGTATGGTGAGGCCAAGAGCTGTGCTTTTGACAAGTGCGAGTTCCACCTTGCTCTCAGTGCATACGGTAATTAACTTCAGAAATGAATCTTTAAGTCTTTGTTTGCTGAACTTGATCAGTAGTAGCATGCAAAATGAATGGATCTCCTTATGATTAAAGCATACAATTCCACATCATGGGAAGAAATGATGCAGTGTATTTGGAATGTACTTAATATTTGGTTTGAAAGTGATGTGCTACTTTCAATTGCTGATATGACCAAACTTCTAATGCTGTCTTTTTTTTTTTTCTTTTTTTTTTTTTTTAACAGAGAGGTGGATTTGGTCGTGGACGTGGTCAGCCTCCTCAGTAGAATTCTCTGGTCATGTTTTTGTGTATAATAAAATAGGTGAAAATCTTCTGTGTATCATTTCAATGTGTGGAAGCTAATATTGGAGAAAGGCAGAGCAGCCTCTCATACTATTAAGCCTTCTGGTATGACAGGGTTGAAAATAATCCAGATTACAAAGTGGGTTCTGGAGAGTAAACAAAATCCTAGGAAATCAGTCTGACTTCGCAGCAGTGATAGGAGAGGAGATTACTGCTGCAGGATTTTGGTAGTGAGGTTGATGGATCTTTTCGGAGGAGAACATGGGGTTTTGGGTTCTCTGGTGGCTTGTAAGGACTGCTGGTACCCTCTGTGCTTCCAGTAAGAGGGTGTCCACAGTAGATTTCTGGTAAATATTATGGGGCCTCTCTTATAATAAGGCAGTATGGAGGTTTGAGTCCTCTTTAGAGCTTAATCTTGTATTATGGGCAGGGCTCGATCGTGGCAAAAACCACTCGCCAGTCCCGTACTGTGCATGCGCGAACTGCCAGTGAATGGGGCGACCAGCTGAAATCTACTTGCCACAGGCAAGTAGATAAGTGGATTTGTTGAGCCCTGATTATGGGTAATGTGAAGTTGAAGCAGCTGAAGTATACTGAGTCCTGAAAGATTCCTGTGGTGTGACACTGAAGTAATTTGACCACACCCCATCGCCTTACAAAGGTTAGAGCAGTGTTTCTCAAACTGCTCCACGGAGCCTGAGACGTCACAAGGGGCTCCGTGAGGTTGACAAACTGGAAACGTCGATAGGTACAACACACAATCAGTGGACTGCTAGGGCGCCGCATAAATTTTTATGCATGTAAAGGGCTCCAGAGCCCAAAATATTGGAGAACCGCTGGGTTAGAGGACCCAGCCCTTCATAACAACTGACACATCTTTTGCTTCTGTGGCAAGAACTCTGCATCAGCTTGTATTGCAAGCCAAATCTTTCAGGAAATTCTCCTGCAAGACAATAGGGAGCAGCTATTGATCTTCCATATCTTAAAGTACAAAGTTCTCATAAGATCAATGTATTCTTTACTGTCTGTAGGTAATCATTTACTGTAAAACAGTATAGTCTATGGTCTCTGATGTTTAGCAAAACATAGGGGAAAATAGAGCTGTCTTCCTTTTGATATGGGGGCAGGATGACAAACAACCATTTCTCCAATGTAGTGTTGTTTATGCACACATGATCTGTTTGTAACTAAAAACGGACATGAAGTAATTAAGCAATCTGAATTGGCTGCCTTGCTATAGATGTGTACTCTGTCGAGTATAATCAGATTCTGTAGCAAAAGGTGTGGGTTCTGTGACAGTCCTGTGCTGCAAACTGAAAAATTCCTTAGATAGAGGCTTTTATTAAAACATATGCATGACCCACAATCACTACATTATTTCTTGTGTTCAGAATATTGGAACAGTAAAAAAATGAACTTGCAGCATGCTGTATAACTTTGTGTTGCAAACAACCATTATGAAAGGCAAGTTTTTTTTGGGGGGGGAACTTATGATCAACCAACTGGAGCCATCAACAGTCATGAACTCCTACTTGCAGGTGAATCAAACACTTGTAAAGAAGTGAAGCTGCCTGAACAGTGGGGAGCGGGGAAGAAAGCTGACTTCCTGTGTGTATGTTTTGGTTTTGTAGGTGTGTTGTTTTTTTTTAAAAGCGGTGCTTACCTGTCTCAGCCCAAGAACACTTGAAAGCCTTTTCAAAGGAAACTCTCATTTGCTCTTTTAGATTTGATGGATCTGGTGGTTTGACTCTCCATTGTTGGCTTGGATGGGCCTGTTTGCAATATGTGATCACACCAGTAGATGTCATCCTAATGCAAATTATATGATACTTACGAGAATGCTAACCTGAATGGTGACAGAGATGCAGCGATGTTAGTCTGGTGTAGCTGAAACAAAAGGATCTGAGGAAGTGGGTCTGGCCCACGAAAGCTCATCACCTAATAAACCATCTTGTTAGTCTTTAAAGTTCTGTCTTTTGTTTCAGCTAACCTGAATGGTTACACTGCAAAAGTAGACACACATTAATCCCAATAAACACCCCAGTGATGAAGGTAATTCATTATTTTTAGAGATGGGAGAGTAAAATGAAAGGAAGGTTTTTTTTTTTTGTTTTTTTTTTTAAAACTACAGAGTATTGGTGTGTTAGGTGGTCATCTTTACTTGGGGAAGTTTAATTCTAATGCAGCCATCTCTAATTTTCATCTTTTTTACATCAAGAATTCCAGTTTAACTGAAGTCTGTAGATTATAATGTAGCCGAATTACCACAATTAAATTACAGTTTAAGTATGGATTTCCTAACCACTGGATCTAATGGTACACTTTATAGCCTAGATACCTGCCACGCAAGCAAACATTTCCAGTCATTATAGTTGCATTTGATCTTTCCTTGTTTCTAGCTAATCACTGTTGCACAATGAATTATGTGGGTTAGTATTTCTGGACTGTTTACTTGATGCTATGTAACTGCTGTGATTCCTGTTTTTTTTTCCCTCTAAGTAGGTAACAGGCATAGTTATTGTCTACCTTTTTTTGTCATGCAAGACTCCACTTCCCAGGGTAACACATAGCAATAGATACATTCACTTGCTGCTGGCTCTTATCAACTTTCTGCTATGCTCTACATAGACGGAGGCATCATAATCTCATTATCTGTAGACTTGCTGGATAGGTGCATGTGCTTATTTAACTGACTTGTCAATTTCCATATTTTTTGCCTGTTAACATAATGTTTTGCTTCATCTACACACATACTACTTGCACTAACAGGAGATGCTGATATATGGAATAAGTACTTTCTAGATAAATACTCCATCAGAGATGCATCTTTGGTCTTTTCAGCACTAGCTTTTTGTCTGTTTCATTAGCTGCCTGTGACACTTAATTGCATGTGAACTCATTTGGAGGAATTCTAATCCAGTGGTTCTCAAATTTCATTGCAGCTCCCTCCTAACACAAGAAAAATTGCTACGTGACCTTGAGTGGGGCTGAAGCCGGAGCCTGAGGTCTTCAGCTCAGCAGGGCAAAGCTCAGGCCCTAGCTTCAGTCTCAGGTACTAGAATGTCTGATGCTGGCCCTAGCAACCCTGTTATAACAGGGTCAGACTTATGACCCACAGTGTGAGAAGCATTGTTTTAATGTAAGCAGTGTCACTTTGCTGCTTCCTTATTTACAAATCCCAGTGAGTGAATGTCTCGATGCTAAATACCAGTAAGTAGCACAATGCACCAAAGATGGCTCACCTTGAAGTACAGTATTAGAAAAAAGTAATGAAATGCTGACCATTAAAAATGAACTTCCTGGTACAGTGCTGTCACCTCTTGTAGTCAGTAATCCAGTCTTCCTCCTGCTAGTGGTGGTCATAAACTTTGATCTTGGGAATTAAGATATCTAGCTCGTGTTTGGATGAGGTTTACGAGAGCTACAAACTGGCTGGAGCTGCATCTGAGCAAGAGCGGGGAGATGAGTGGGTGGCTCTTGGAATTGTTACAGCCCTCTGCCAGCCGCCTCCACTCTAGGCGTGGGTGTGTGTGTTTTGATTTGTGTTCCTATGCAGCAGTTTCCAGTGGCCACGCATGCAGAAATGAGTTACTGTAGTTTGTTCTCCACCCTATTCCCCAAATCTCCCCTGCACTAGCAATCCACCAAGAACTTTCCTCAGGAAATCTCAGACCAATGTGGAAATTAGTATATCTGACTTTTTCCTAGATTATGACAAACCTGCAGTTGCAGGCAAATACCTACAATCAGTCAATTAAATCGTTGGGATTGTACAAGGTGTCTAGGTTTCTCAGTGTCCCTAATCTCTCAAGTGGCACAAGTAACACTTCCTATCATTTCCAGTTAGCTGTGAGACTTAATTATCTCCTTGCAGACCATGACCTGCCCTCACTTATGCACACGTTTGTTGCTTTCTGTCTAGACTACAGGAATGCAATACATGAGGGTGTATAAACAGTAGGAAATTCTAACTTTGCTCTAGCATTCTGTTGCCTCAGTAAAAAAGCTAATGAGAACACCATCCTGTTATAAAAATTAACACCTTTGTACTTTTGACTTATGTTTGTAAAACAAATGCCAGAATAGTGACAAGACACACCAGGCACAAAGACACCAGTAAATGGCACCAATTAGTTTTATAGTCAAAGGACCTACAAATAAAGTAGATGGGAGATCATCTATTCAAGCATAAAGCACTCTTTCTGTTTTCTATTAAACCTAGCTTGTGCTTTTGGCCTTGGAAAAAAATATTACAAAACTACATACCGAAATATTTTAGTAATGTTAATAATTCTTCCTTAAAAGAGCTAGTTCTACTATTGCTGTTCTCCTACTCCCTCCCGTCTTTCCATGAATAGATGAGTCTTGTAGTCTGTCCTGAAAGTCGTCAATCTCCTGCTCTGCTGTGGGGGGTAGAGCAAAAGCATCCCATACCAAAGAGGACTTTTTGCTGAAATTATCTTGCTATTAGAACCCACTTGTGTAAAATGGGGGGCCCTGCTAGCTTAAGCCCCTTTTCTTTCAGTTAAGAACAGATATTACTAAACCAGTGTCAGAAATGTTCTTTATGGGAGGAAAATTGCCTCTTGAGTTTTAACCAATGTTACTGAAATGTGTTTGTCCTTGTTTTAACCATATTTAGATGCATCCTCTGTCCATGGTGTATTTTAGGGATTTATGCTGCCACCCATCACCACAGTAGCTAGCTGTTTTCCAAGTAAAATCAAGATCCTTAGTTGACTTCATGGAGTCTCTAGACTAGAGCTTTTCAGATGTCATTAATTTCTTCCTTTCTTCCCCCCTCCCTCACTGGTTTAGCAAATGGGGGTTAATTTGCTATCAGTGCTCTCAGTTAAAGCAAAATGCAGGACAATGTAGCACTTTAACGACTAACAAGATGGTTTATTAGATGATGAGCTTTCGTGGGCCAGACCCACTTCCTCAGGTCTGGCCCACGAAAGCTCATCATCTAATAAACCATCTTGTTAATCTTTAAAGTGCTACATTGTCCTGCATTTTGCTTCAGCTACCCCAGACTAACACGGCTGCATTTCTATCACTGCTCTCAGTTAAGCAGCATAATGGTAGGCTTTATGTCCCATGACTGGAGAGACAAAGTGAGTGAAGATATTGCCTCACCAACCTATTACTGAGTGTCATGTTCATAATGGAAACCCCCGGGCTGTTTTTCAGTTTTGGAAGAAAGTGACTAGACATTGGATTCTCCTAACAGCCAGAAGTTTGTTCTGTTGGTGCTGGAGCTCTCTTTCAGTTGGAATACTTTGTCTCCCCCCAGCTTTATCCTGGGCTTTATGATCTGTTTGGTCCCAGAGGATAGCAGAATCAGAATTGGGCTTCTGATGAAGAGGAGGCATTTTTCCACTATAAATTAGCCACAGCACATATGACTTAACTTGTAATAAGTGAAAACCACTCCCTTTTTTTAAATTACATTTGCCTGCCAAGCCTGTGTGGGAGCTGCAGGTAGGAGGCACGTGTTTCAGTGGTGATTGGTGTGCTATAAATACCTAACTACATATGCAACTAGCCCCACAGCCTAGTGGCTCGCCTGTGCTTCGGGTGTAATTCATTACGGTCTGGGTGCAGTGCTTCGAGCTCCTCCGGTGGAAAGCAGCAATGGGTGTGCGAAGAATACGGCGGCTCTTGAGTTCTGGCTTTAGGCACCTTTCTTCTACCAGTCAGGGCCAGTTCTTCCCCCCTCCCGGACATCAGGTTCTTTCTCCCCTTATTCCCACGAACTCCAGCGGCTTGTCAGCAGACGACTCCTTCCTTTTAATTTCCCAAGCAAACAGGAGACACTTAGCCTCGGAGCCAGTGCTAGGCAGGAGCAGACTAAGCAATCCTGACTCAAAGGGAGCCTCTTTTTTAGTCTAGAGACAAAGATGCAGCCGTGTTAGTCTGGTGTAGCTGAAACATAGTTCTGTCTTTTTTTAGTCTGTGCGGTGGGAGGCGGGGAGGGGGGCAGGAATATTCCTAATTAGGGATCCAGGGGGCTAGCATTGTAGCTGTCTAGCAGGCTGGAGGGGGTTCCCCAGAAGAATCACCTCCCCCCCCCCGTGCTGAGCTGGCTCGAGTCACTTTTATCGCCCCCCCCCCCATCAGCTCACGCGTCTCCCCCTTCCCGGGTACTGTTACAATGGAACAATCGCAGCGCTCCAGTGCTGCGCTAGTAGCGTAGCACTCTCGCCACCAGACAGGTACGCTGGCTGGGTAAGCCAGGTGCATTGCGTAAAGCCACCGTTTGTCTGCCGTTCCTTCCTGCGCCATTTGCGTAAACGTCCGCCTTCCGACCCCACCCCCTCCCGCGCCGCGGGCCGCAAACGGCGTAAGGCCCTCCCTATTCCTGGCGCCGGTCTACCCTCGTGCCTAGCGTAGAGCGCGTGCTGGGCCCGGAAGGGGAGTGAGGCTTCACGCGCGGGGCGTTGCGGCCGCCCCGGTGCCTTTACGCTGTTGGCGTAGCGTGCCCCAAGATGGCGTCGCGGTCGTCGTTGGCGGCGGCCGGAGAGCTGGCGGCGGCCGAGCTCGCGGAGCTGACGCGGGGGACGAGGCGGGCGAAAGGCGGCAGCGTCCGTAGCGTGTAGCGGAGGCTCCCGGCGTGAGAGAGGCTCCCCTGGGAGGCGGGTCCCCTCACTCCCCGCTGCCGGAGACCGGCGGGTCCCACCCCCTCAGGCCCCCTTCCCCGCCCGGAGCCCAGGCCCCAGCCTCGGTGCGCTCCCCCCGGCGCCGAGCCCCTTCCTCCTCTCAGCGCCCCGGAGCCGAGCCCCGCTTCTGCCCCCCCGCCCCGCCCGCCCTTCCTCACGGCGGAGGATGATGAAGCTCAAGTCCAACCAGACTCGCACCTACGACGGGGACGGGTACAAGAAGCGGGCGGCCTGTCTCTGCTTCCGCAGCGAGAGCGAGGAGGAGGTGAGCGGGGCTGGGGGCTCGGTGGGGAGGGGGGAGACAGTAGAATGGGGGAGGGGCTGGGGGCTCGGTGGGGGAGGGGGAGACAGTAGAATGGGGGGCTCGGGGGGGAGGGGGAGACAGTAGAATGGGGGGCTCGGGGGGGAGGGGGAGACAGTAGAATGGGGGGCTCGGGGGGGAGGGGGAGACAGTAGAATGGGGGGCTCGGTGGGGGAGGGGGAGACAGTAGAATGGGGGGCTCGGTGGGGGAGGGGGAGACAGTAGAATCGGGGAGGGGTTGGCCTGGGGGCAGCCTAGGGGGATTGGAAGGAGGGGGCCGTAGTGGACTGGGGCCGGGTGTGGGCGCTTGGGAGTAGAGTGGGTGGGAGGCCTGGCAAGAGAATGAGGGAGCTAAAAGGACGATGCCTTCTGAGTGGCTCAGCAGGGGGAAGAAAAGGCAGTGGGGGGGGGGAAGCTGGTGGGGTGCTGTTACCAGGATGAGCAGGGAATGCTGAATGTTAAGCCTGGGGAAACGTAGAGGCGGAGACACTTTTAGAAGTGACAGGCGCTCAGGAGGGTGGGCTGGCAGGAATTGTGAGTGAGACCTTTGGGGGGAGGCTTGGAAGGTAAGAACCTGGTGTTCCCAGAGAGTGAAGGCTCACAGGAGCTAAGATATTTAAGGTCCTTGCCATGGTTGACTCGAGAGAGTAAACGCTTGGTTCTATAGCTCAAGAAGTGTATGGGGCTTTAATTTTGCTAATGAGCTAGACAGCTCTCTCTTCTGCTATCTTACATACCGGAGGTGTGGGAAGGTACAACAGATTTTGGTAGATAAAGTAGATGCAGGAGTCTGAGTCTAAGGGCAACTGAAAAAGATAAAACCATTGCAAATCGTTATTTTTTTCCTCGTACAAAACCTAGACTTCTGAAGGTGTTTATATTACATTTGGTGAATTGAATGTAACACTTTTTGTAAAACATATTTAAGGAAATGTAAGATACAGTGTTGAGTGATGGTGTGAACATGATTGCAGATGAAAATTACTGAACTGAAGGTTTAAAACACTGAAGGGTGAAGTGCTCTCGTATGGCGTGGCATGGGATTTGGCAGTGGATTGCACTTTAACCACAGTGGCAGAGCTTCACTCTACCACATCACATGAGATGGGAAAGGAAACATGACTCTGGATTTATAAAAAGAAACTGGGATAAAAGGGACTCATGCATTGCCAGAAACTAATGGCCAGAAAGGCTTGAGAGGAAGTGGGAATTAAATGTAAACTGGTTGGCCTGAAAACAATTATATCATAGAGGATACTTATGTCTGTAATGCTAAAGGGATGGAATTTGCACTTAGAAATATGATTTTTCTAACCCTTTTTAAAGAGAAAAGCTTCTTATTTGTGATACAATATTTAAAACAAATCAAGAGATACTCTTACATGAATGTAATGGAATCCTCTTGACTTGATCTGATTTACTAGTTTCTGGGTGGCTGTATCAAAGTCTTTGTTCTCCTCATTATCATAGTTGTAGATACAGGAGATCTGAAGGGAATCACTGGAAAGTTAATTAGCATACCATTTGGTTATTATTTAATATGGTGAAGAAGCCTTTTTTATAGTTGTACTCTCATGGTGAAGAATGTCAGCATTTCAGTTAAAAATGGTCTGAATGCTTGTAAAAACTTGCCTAGACAAAAAGAACTGCCTTTCTTACCAATTTCTATGAAACTATTTTGCAATTTTAAATAAGTATAAGGAAAAAATATAGCCTTGTGGTTTCAGAGGTTGCTTTGTGGGGCAATGATGCTGGGCCTAATTAAGAAAATTACACTTACTGAAGTAGCTTTATACAGTTGATTAGATATATATGGTAACTTCTTATACACATTTCTAGAAAGGTGTATTTAGGTACATTTTCATTGTCGTGTCTGGATTGTAATATAACTAAATATGCTTGAAATTTCTGAACTGAGGCTGTGAGGGGAGACACAACAAAATTTCAGTAATGCCATTCACTGACATTTGGCCCGTCCCTTCCACCTCATCACCAACAGTGGGACAACCAGGGCAAATCTGAACAAATGGAATTGCAACCAGGCATGTGGAGTTGTAACACCATTCAAATGTAAAGTGGTTGGCTCCCTGCCTGTAGGGATGTCAAAATGTAGAAGCTATACAATTAATCAGTAGCCCTGGGCTTATTGGTTAATCTTGTTGATTACACACATTCTCTCCCCCCCCCCCCCCTCCCCGCCTCTGTATTGGAGGCAGTAAGGGTAGGGGGAGGCGGGAACTGGTGCCTGTGAAGGGCCAGATTTAAACTGGCTCTTCACAAGCACCAGATCCACCTGCACCACTCCCACCCCGCACTGCTGCCTCTGATAGAAAGACAGAAGCATGGAGGATGACGGGGCAGGCGGGAGCTGATACATGCGAGGAGCCAGCTTTTAAGTGAGTCTCCGTGCGTCCAGGCTCTGTGGACCTGCCCACTGCCTCCTACAGAGGCAGTGTGGGGGAGCTGGCTTGGTGGGAGGGTGGAAGGGAGACGGGAGGCTGCTGCGAAGTGGCAGGCGGAGCTGGTCTGCACGGGGAGCTGGTTTTTAAACTCTGATAGAATGTCAGCAGCGCGGGGTAGCAGGCTGGGAGCACATTGGCTGCCGGCCCTACCCCAAAGACTATCAAATAGTCATGTACATGCATCAAATATTATTAGTTACACAACTATTATTACACGATATCTGATAGCCATACCTGCCAGGCTTCTAAGGGTGGGAGGGAGTGATGGTGGAAATGGATGAGGTGGACAACAGGGCTGAGGACTAGGGATGTAAGAGAGTAGTCTAGACTGCTCACATTCTCTTCCCCTCCTCCCCCCGCCTTTATATCGGAGGCAGCTGGGTGCAGGGAGCAGGAGCTGTCTTAAAAGCCGGTCCCCCCACCCCCAGCACTGTCTCTGCTCCCCCGCCCCACCTCTGTTAGAGGCAGCAGGGGGAAGGGGGCAGGGGAGGCTGCTCTGGCAGCAGCTCCTGGCCACGGGGGTCCCAACTTCCCACTGGGACTCTGTGGTAACAGTTCCTGTCTAGCTGAGCAGGTAGCCCAGCTCTGTCCTGGCTTGTGCTGGGGCCAAACCCCACTGCGGCTCTGCAATTTAAAAGGCAGTAGGATCTGGGCAGCTTGCCCTCCTCTCTTCCTTCTTCCCCCTTCTCCCCTCTTCTATCCTGCCCCTCCCTCTTTCCTCCCCCCGGGGCGGCTCCTACTGTGTTCTAAATTGCAGATCTGCAGTTTTGGTCCCCGATCTGGCATGAGCAGGGAATGAGCTGGACTGCCTGCCCGGCTTCTACTAAATTTAGGAGCCAGGCGGGCAGGCAGCCCCGCCCAGTCCATGCTCGCGCTGGATCAGGGACCAAACTCCACTGTAGCTCTGCAATTTAAAATGCAGTAGGAGCTGTGAAACAGTGGGGTTTGGTCCTGGCATGAACTGGGACTGAGTGGGGCTACTTTCTCCTATTGGGTAGTTGATAGAATTTTTGACTACTCAATTTCTGAAATAATGTAAATTTAACATGCCTACTGAGGAACTATCTGGGTCAGGGCAGGACTTTTGGGGAGGTGGTTTCATCCAATTCACTGCACTGGCTCCATGCCAGCTGGCGCTGCATGTACTTAGTCCTGCTGGTGCTGGTCTTGCACTCTGCCCGGATGCAGTTGCACCTCTAGAAAGTGCAGATCAAGCCCGTGGAATAGCTTCTGCACTACCTGAGGACTTTGCTTTCGTTGGCTGCCTTGCTGCATGATTTGGAGTTGTCGGATGGGCCAGAGGAGCCCTGGCAGTGCCAGCCCTCCATATGGCCTAGAGGAATCTCTGAGCTGAGGATATTTCTAGGGCTTGCCCCTTTGCACGCCTCCCTGGGGTTTGGAGGAGTGGAATTGGCTATTCAGCCCCCTTTGAAGGGGCTGCCATCAGTTTGCTGCCAACTTGACATCTATTCAATTACACTCGAAGCAATGTGTTTGTATCTCTACATACTCGTCTGCTATGATTAGGATGTAAAATCCCATTTAATTAGTTATCTGGTTAAACATTAAGTTTAACCAGTTAACTGATTAAATGGGGCTGGGTGAAAGGGGGGCCGTTCCAATCCTCTGTATTGAAGCCATTGGTGCTGGGAGCATGGGCTGCTCCTCCCTCTGCCTGCTGCAGCTTCCGCCCCTTATCCTTTCCTCCCCCCCACATGGCTGCTGACTCCCAGGTAACTGTTTACATCCCAGTTGTGATGGAGGGACAGATGGTCCAAATTTGAGTGGCTTTGTAATTCCATGCTCAAGGCAGGATCCTTGCTATTGTAAGGGGTGGAAACAGGCTCCAAGTGTTTATGGGAGGTGTGCAATAGTAGAAAAACACCCCCTAAGGTTTTTTATAAAGGTGGAGAACCCAGGCCTAATGGATAGATGATATACTACTTTAAGTGGTCAATTTTGAAACAAACCATTTTTCAATATATCGTCTACAGACTGGGTATTTTTTTTAAAAAGATCTATGATTGAAAAGTCAGTGTTAGGACACAATATTTAAATGAGGTTGTCCTAGAAATTGAATACATTCTTTCTCCAGAGATTTTCATACCCAAAGTTTACATAAAAACCAATTTAATGCTGCAAAGATTCCTCTAAAATTGGTGAAGAAATAATTAACATAATAAAACTTAAAATACAAGTGAAGAATAAATTTAAATTGGCTCTGCTAGAAAACCTTTTATTGTACTCCAGTTCTTTGTGAAACAATAAATTCCCCTTAAAAGGAAATGTCTGCAAAAAAAAAAAAAAAAAGCAACATGGCTATTTCGAAGAGATTTTGAACGGCTTTCAGAGAGCCTTGCAATAGTTAGCTTAAACAAAGGATGAAAAGGATGAAAAAACTAGGGGCAGTAAATTCTTGTGCTAATTGCTGCCTGTGTGTGAGAGAAGGGAATAGTTTAGAAATTTAAATAACTGTTTATAGGAAGCAGCATAATCCTGAATTTTGTGTGTAATCCAATCTAGAACTTTGAAGTACAGCTTTTTAGCACCTGTGATGTCATGTAAGTTTTTAAAATTTTACTGCAGGTTGTATTGACAAAACAAAACAGTTTTGTATACTGATTTTTTCCAATAAGTATTTGAGGCAGGGGTCCAAAAAATTTCACAGATTCACTTACAGGTACAGACAGAATGGAAATCCACTTACTGGAACTTTGTGCTATATTTTAATAAGATACACAGTATAAATGTTCAGTTCTACTGTGTTTTTTAAAGCCTGGGTGTTGGAGTGGCTACAGCTATAGACATGCTTGACTTATCTAATAGATAGGTTGCTTATTAACAACTTAATACCTTGAAGGAATTTTTGAGGAAATAATTGTTTCACAAAGAGTAGCAGGGCATTACTGCTCTCCAGTCTACTATAAAGTGAGGAATAAAAGTGAATGAGGGAAAGCTATGAAAATATGCCGAGTCTACAGAGCTTTCCTGAAGTGTGCCAGATAAGCACTCTGAGAGGATCTCTAACTTGTTTCATGTGTGCTGTGTTTTAAGAGATAGTTACGACCATCTGACTGCTCACTGATAATCAGGTAACATCCCTGTTGTATCCTTAGATTGGTTGTTGACATGAAAAGATGATATTATACAGTATTTAATGTATATTTAGCTATTTTTAATGTGATTCAGTAGCTGGAAATAAGGAAGTACTGCATCATGTGATCAGCCAGCTTTCCACAGACCAAAGTCTGAAAATCATTGCTCTAAGGTTTATGGCTAAATGTTATGTGTAATTGGTTAACCGTTTAAACAGGATGGGTGAAGGGCCCCTCTCCAGCCCAGCTGGGCTGGGTGTTCCCTGCCCACAGTGGGGCGGACTGCTCCAGCCAGACGGGGCCTGCTACAGGTAGAGAACTGCTTCTGCCAAGGGGCTGCTCTGGCTCGACTGGGTGCCCACTGTAGGCTAGGTGCCAGATGGCTTCAGAAAAAATACCAAAAAAAAAAGGACCCTGAGAGTTAAGCAAAAAAAAAACCCCAACAGCGTGACCCCTTTAAAAAACGTGTGTTGAGGCTTTTTGGCCCTGACAGGCTGCCAGCAGCCGCCCACCATCTTGCCTCCCTGCGTGGGGCCGGACAGTTCCCCTGTGGAACCAGGTAAGCACTAGGGTTGCCAGGCTGCCTCCATATTGAGCTGGACAGGATGAGATTTTCACCTCCTGGCTGGGAAAAAATGAGAACGTACCGGACATTTTAGGTGTCCGGTATTTTCTGAATTTTTTTTTACCGGACAGGAGGTGAAAATATCAAACTGTCTGGTTCAATACCTGACACCTAGCAACTCTACTAAGAATGTTAAGAAGCATGTAATTTGCTAATCATGTAGTCAACAAAAATGTTATCAATTAATCATGTACTGTAGTTGACCAGGATTAGCACTGTAAGGACTTAGTCCTGCCTTGTGCTAGGTCCCGGCTACTACTCCTGCTGTGGTTCCGCGTTGTTAGCGTTCTGGGAAGCCAGCACACAGGCAGGCTGGCTCAGTCCCCTAATAATGCGAAGCCACAGCGGGTTAGTTGCTGGGACTTGGCTCGAGCAGGGACTGAGCCACTTGCCTGCCCATGTGCTGGCTCTTAAATTGTTTCTAATGCAGAGCTGCAGCAAGGGTTGTTGCCAGGACCTGGCACGAGCTGGGACTGAGCCAAGTGTTTGGTCAGCCTTCTAAAAAATTTACTTGCAAAGGCACAGTGGGGGGGTGGAGGAGAGAGTTGTGTGTAGCAGATAGCATTAACCAATAAGCTCTGGCTTATCTTTTAATCAACTATTACATCCCTGCTGCGGGTGGGGGGCTGCTCCAGCCCAGCTGAGCCACCTGTTAACCATTGACATCCCTAGTGTCTGGTGAACTTTTAAAATTCTGTATGTATAATATTGTTTGGCCCTTTTAAATTTCTGAATTATAGAGAATAATGCACTATGAACCTGTTTTGAAAATATTATGTGAAGTTGCAGAACTCCGTGAAATAAGAGACTCCTACATGGGTATAGTTCGGGGGATGGGGAAATTACAGGCCCTTGGTGTATTTTCTGATTCCTAATGACTTGACTCATGTTTCTTTTTGAACATATAGGCACATATCTTTGTTCAGTGTGGATTTGACAAATTTTTTTTTTCAAATATGAGTATATTATGAGTTAAACTAGTGGGCACTGGAAAAACAGAAGCTAGTTTCCTCTTCCAATTAGGGAGTATAACCAGTAAGTTGTTGCTTATTGGGTAAACTCTTCCCACCTGGGGAGTTGGCTGCAGACTCTGTAGTTAACTTGGAAGCCAGCAGGATCCTGATGTGGGCTGGTTCCCACCAGCTAGCCTTGATCCAGGGGAGCCAGCTGCCCCCCACATGCCCTAGGGTTCTTGCAGCCCCACTCTGGGGCACTGGTTCCACTCCCAGAAAACTGGCTGCCCCTGCTGTGGGCTCTGTAGTAGGAGCTGGCATGCTCCATCCCAGCACATGCCGAGTCCTGGCTGCTGGCCGCCTTCCCAGGGAACTGACTACCTCTGCTGCAGGCTCTGCATTAGAACTCCCAGCCAGCTGCTGGGACCTGGCGTGTGGCAGGATGGAGCCTGCTGGCTCCTAATGCAGAGCTCGCAGCAGCTATCCCATCCCCGGGTAAAAGAAATGCTTAACCGTATAACTGATAGGAATTGTATCAGTTACCTGGTTACCATTTTAAATTATTTTTTTACATCCCTACTTCCTATCTGTAAATAAAAACTAGCTTTGAGAGGATGAGATCTACTAGTTCTAAAATCTTGAAGGATATAGTGACCAGAAACAGTTCAATTCACTGACTACAGATACTATATTTTCTTCGTGCAACAGTTTTAAATACAGAATGTTTTGATAAATGTTCTTATGTATTTAGCACATGTAAGACACCTTTATTTAACTAATTTTAAAACACAAAACGTCTGTTTTTAATTGAATTTGAATTTCCATCTGGCTAGAAAGTAACAAAAATCACATGTAAAATATTTGTTATCTAGGAAACACATTCACCATTTTATAACATAATCCAATATGTACAAATTAAGATTATGAATAAATGTAAATTAAATTATGTAATTGTTTAAATGTGTAGGTATGGTGTATTCTTCTGTTACACTAAATTTGGTGTTTATTTTTGGTAAAAGCATTGTTTAGTTACAAATTAACATGTTTCAATGGTTATCAAACGAGAATTTCCTTTAAGAAATTAAAAAGTACAAACATAAAACAAGATTAAAGTTGGTAATTTAAAAGAAAAGCTCCTACATGCCAATTTAAATCAGTTGAAATTGGCAAATCATTTTGATTTGAATAGATCCATCCTGTGACTATAGAAAGCATAGTTGTTCCTTAAATCTATGTATTGATAAATAGATCATTTTAGATTTTATCACTGAAATGGTTGAGTTCAGTTGACAACTATTCATAGAACTCACTGTTTCTCAGATTTTTTAATTTCAGGGTCTGTGGGCCTTCCTTCCTAAACTGTGTAAGGGAGATCTCAGGGACTGATCATTAAGAAACGCTGAACTGATCTTGACACTTTCCATCTTGTGGCAAGTTCTAATAGATATATCTGAGGTAGCCAATGTGGAGTGGACCTGGATTAGTTTTGCATGCAGTTTTATGAGTTTGGTTATGATGATAAATACTGCTACTTGATATCTTGTCAGCCTTCCCTCTGTCATGTCTCATCAAGTATGTTTACTTGACTGTCCTTAAGACTGTGAATTACTCAGGGCTTTTCTTGAATGTCCGGAAAGTGCATTGCTAAAATATTTTGTGTGAGTAGATAATCATCTAGCTTTATATCCATTCTTATAATTCTGTAATCCTTCGTAAAATTGCATCCATGAAGCCACACAGTAGAAGTCATATGCTTAGCTGTGACTAAGCAGTGAACAGTGGTGTGTGTGATGTGTGGTTTTTTTTTTCCCTTCTGTAGTTGAGGAGCCTGGCATTTCCTTGATAGCTGCCGTGTATAAACTGAGGATTGATCCTTCACTTTTCGAACATCTCTCAATTCCTGTTTTTTGGCTGCCAAAGTAGTCAAGGAACCAGTCTCTCCTTTCCAAACGTGTTAGATTTGCATAGGAATATTGTAAGTAGTACATAAGGCCATGTTTGTCATGTAGATCACAGAAGTCACAGATCTCATGACCTTTGGGACTTCTGCAATGTTTCCTGGCCACTGGAAGATGCGGAGCCAAAGCTTGTGGCTGGGGCAGTGCGTGGAGTAGCCTCCCTAACCTTTTCTTCCCCTAGGAGTTTGCAGGGACACGCTGTTGACTTCTGGGTAGCCCTACTGCGGTAAGCTCTGCCCTGCATCCCAACCCTGAGCCACCTCCCCCATACAAATTGTCCTATGCCGAATTCTTCTGGGGAGCTGGGTAGGGGGCCTGCCAACTCCCTCTTTTACCCCCCCCTCCCAGCTCTAGTAGGGGTCCTTAGACTAAGTTTGTTAGGGGTATAGGACAAGTCATGGACAGGTCACAGACTGTGAATTTTTGTTTACTGCCCTGTGACCTGTCCATGACTTCTACTAAAAATATCTGTGCCTAAAATGTAGCCTTATACTTAAATAATTGTATCTTGAGTATGGTATGTGCTTTAATTTTAGTTTAATGTTGTAGATTTCATTTGTTTGGTTGAATTTTTACTGGCTTTAAGTTGCCATGGACCTTGCCTAAGATGATTGCCTTGCTACTTTCCTTTCTTTTGATTTATATATGGTAAGTACCTTTTTATGCTTCAGAGAAGGGCAGTTTGCACTCATCACAGTCATGACAAAGTCTTCTCCAAAAGGAGCCATAAGGACTGTCTCCAGAACATGCCCCCCAAGAAGCTGTTAGTAGATGGCCATCTCCTTACAAATGCCTTGCTGGCAAGAGTAGTGTGGATATTAATCCTTCCTCAGTGCTTAAGCCTAACACAAAATGCTTGGCTGCGGAAGGGGTTCTCTTTTAAAGGCACCCTGTAAGTAACCATTGAAATGTTTTACCAGTGAGGGAACCCCGGGGTCATTGAAATAGGTGAGAGAGATAGAGCAACAGGAAGAAATGCTGGGGTTCATGGAGGAAAGAAATTATTTTAGATTGCTCTTGTTTCAGCCCTGGAGGCCTCTAGGCAACATAGAAGGCACATTGCATAAGTCCCTATACAGACACATACATAGAGACAATACTGCAATTGAAAGAAATGAACAATTCATCTTCTCTTGAATTTTCGCTGTATTTCTGAGAAACAGTGTCCGGGCTTGGTCACTGCTTTCAGGCGTATTTCAGAGGCTCAGTGGTTTTTTTGTTTGTTTGTTTGTTTTTTAAGCATTCTATTTTTAGCTGAAGTTGCTGAAAATCTCACCTAGTCTCTTGCAGAAACACTAATGAACTGTAAGATGCCTTCATAGATATTAAATACTTTTTTGAAATAAACTTTCTTCATTTTGTAAATTTCAAATAGATTTGTTTTTTAAATATAATGCAACAATGGGAATACATTTTGCTCACACTGCTAGAAGTTAGCTTGATGAATTTTAATATGTTTCCAAAAGGTACTTTTGTCTGATGCTAGTATTTCATGATCGCTGCTTTTACAATTTGCTGTGACTAGAGTAAGAATCTGGGAAGTTGGGACTCCTAGGTTCTGCTTCCATATCTGCCATTGGGTTGCTCTGTATTACGGAGCTCACTTCACCACTATGCCTCTGTTTTCTTATGTAACATAAATATAATACTTTCTCACGGGATTTTTTTTTTCTGAATGATTGAAACTATCAGTGTAATAAGAGTAGAATAAGGCATTTAGTGATAGAATATTACTGAGTTCCAAGCTTGGCAGGTGAAGGCATTAGCTGCAGTAGCCTGACTAAATGCAAACTTTGATAATTCTTCCTGTTTTCGTGTACTATACTATAGTTGCAAATGGATGTTATGTTGACTTGTACTACGTTATTGTGCACTGGGTTAACCATTTGACCAGAGATGGCTATGCTTGTCCGATGGGCAAAATGACTGTTCATGTGTGTATTATATGATGTTAACGTTACGTTTTGTAAAGCACTTTAGGAACATTCTAGATACATAGCAGACATGATAATTCTCATGAGCAGAATAGAAGAATTCTTGTGAAGGTCTGATTTTTTTCTAATGTAGGTTGAAAATATAAAGAAAAGGGGACTTTAAATTTAAACTGTTCAGAAAATTAGAAACAAGGAAAGTAATGATTAAGTCTATTAAGAATTTGTCAAGTAATTTAGATCAAACATTTGGCCTGCCTTTTTTGGTGTTGGAAAGAGAGGATTCCTTTTGTTTTGAGAGATGTTATAATCTGTAGACCATCTGTAAGGACCATCATGATCATATAGTCTAACCTCTTGCACGCTTCAGGCCACTGAACTTTATTTGCCCATTCCTGTAATAGCCCCATAACCTCTGGTTAAAATGCTGAAATTCTAAAATGGTGATTTAAAGTTTTCAAGTTATAAAGAATTCACCCTTTACCCTAGTTCAAAATGGATGTTAAAAATCATGTAATAGGGTAACTGTGTAACTGCTACATGGTTACGTTTTAAAATTACTCTTTACATCCCTAGTTCAAAACAGAAAGTGACTTGTACCCCATGCTTCTGAGAAATGTCAGTTCCCTCCTCCCCGGACTCTAGCAGTCTGACCGGGGCAGGGATTCCTTTTCACCCCAAATACGGCAATTATTTAGATCCCAAGCATGTGGAAAGACCCACCTGTTGGCCACCTGGGAAAGACCTATCTGTAGGCCATTTGAAAGATTGGCTAATAGCAGTTATGTTTGTAAGTAATCTCATACCATTTTGTCCATACGTTTATCGAGTTCAGTCTTGCAGCCGGGTTTTTGCCCCCACTATTTCCCTTGGAAAGCTGATCCAGAACTTCACTTCTTTGATGATTAGAGACCTTTATTTAATTTCAAGCTTAAACATGTGGAGGGCCAGTTTATATCCATTTGTTCTTGTGCCAACCTTGACCTTAACTTAAATAACTCTTCTCCTTCCCTGGTGTTTATCACTCTTATATATTTATAGAGAGCAATCCTATCTCCCCTCAGCCTTCGTTTTGTTAGGCTAAACAAGCTGGGTTTCTCTCATAAGGTAGTTTCTCCATCTCTACTGGAAATACAATAAACTTCTGATAATCCGGCACCTTTGAGACCCAGGGGGTGCTGAATTATCGGATATGCCAGAGTATCAGGAGGTACTCCGGAAGGGGGTTGTGAGGTGTCTAGGGGGGAGTAGGCGGGGAACGCTGTGGCATGGGGTGAACCCTCAGCCGTTATGCAGGGAGGTGAGGGAAGCCCCGTGCAGCTGCTGGCGATAGGCCAGCTGGGGCTGCAAGTGGCAGTGGCGACTTGGGGAAGGGGTGGGGCAGAACAGCTGGGGTGCTGCCGGGTTGGTCCCACAGTGCTGCCCCTGAGCGGTGCTGCGGGACCAACCTGGCAGCACCCCAGCTTCTCTGCCCACCATTTCCCCAAGTCCGCTGCTCGTCAGTTTCAGCAACGGCCGACTTAGGGAAGCCATGGGGCAGAGCAGCTGGGGTGCTGCCCGGTTGGTCCTGCAGCGCCACCCTTCAGCCCCCCTGCTCGGTGCCCAGCAGCACGCCAGCTGCTCTGCTCCGCAGCTTCCCCAAGTCTGCTGCTCGTCAGTTTCAGCAGCAGTGTGGAGCAGAGCAGCTGGGGTGCTGCCCCGTGCCGAGCAGGGAGGTGAGGGGCAGCGCTGCTGGACCAACAGGGCAGCACCCCGGCTGCTCTGCTCTGTGCCTCTTCCCCAAGTCCGCCACTGGTCAGTTTCAGCAGCAGTGGACTTGGGGAAGCGGCGCGGAGCAGCTCCAATTGTCTGGCTGGCCGGAGTATTTCCAGGTTCCATTTGGTGCCGGGCTATCAGGAGTACCAGACCACTGGATGCTGGACAATTGGAGTTTTACTGTATCTTGCTTGATGCATCCTAGGATTGCATTAGCCTTTTTGAAGGCTATATCTTGTCAGTGGCTCATAGTTATGCTGTGCTTGGCTGAAGCTTCATGCCCTTTCTCCTTTTCTATTGCTTCTAACTGATCCATCCCCAGCTCATAGCAAAAATGCTTTTTGTCAGTTCATAAATGCATGACCTTGTACTTGGAACTATTACATTTCATCCCATTTTTGGTAGTCTAGTTGTCATCCAAATCTTCTTGTATAATATTCCAGTCCTCCATGATATTGGCAGTACTTCTCAACTTTTTGACATCTGCAAATTTTGTTAGTGCCCTTCCACTTTTTGTGCCAAAGTAGTTAATGAAAATGTTTGACTAAGATTGATCCCTAGACTGGTTCCCGAGGAACTCCACTAGAGGTTGAACCTCTCTGGTCCGCCATCCTTGTGACCTGACTGATGCTAAACCAGAGAATTTGATGAACCATGGGAGATCAACTTTGTCTAACAGCATTACCAACATTACTTCCACCGCTTACTGGGCTCTTAGAAGACATTTAGGGGTAAATTGGAGCTAAATAACAGCACAGGACATTGAGAGCCAGGATTGATAGCTTTAAACAAACTTTATTGAACTGCAGGAAACTTGGCTACACCCTGTGCTTTTTTTGTGATGGTACTGCCTGGTACACAGTACTGGCACCTCCAGACTCAGTACCAGCACCTCCAGTTGGAGCTCAACAACTTTTCCCCTGGAGTACTGGCACCTTTTTTTAACAAAAAAAGCACTGGCTACACCCATGATAAATGGAGCTCCAGCTAACTAAAATCATGCTGGACCAGAGAGCTGGACTAGAGAGGTTCATCCTGTAATAACTTCCTTTTAGTATGACCAGTTGTAGCCTCCTATTTAACCATTTCCTTACTCACCTGTTGATTCTTGTATGAATCTCCATATCTGCCTGTTTCATGAAAAATTAAAGGAAAAAAATGTAGCCATTGGGGTGGATTTATTTTTTATTTTTTGAGTGCAATTTGATAATATGTTTGTGTTCCTGCATTCTTTCTTGCCTCTGGAGCAGCAGTTCTTAACCCAGTAGTTCCAAACCTTTTTTTTATTCCGGGGATTGGCAAACCCATTCCCAAACCTTTAGTGGGCTGGTAATATTCTATTTGCATATTCATTATGCAAATGATGAATATGCAAATAAAACATTACCAGTCTGTCAAAAGCCTAGTCCCCAGTGCCAGCCCTAACTCCTAGAGCCCCCCACCCTCCACTGCCCCACCAGCCACTGACCCCAGAGCCCCCTGTACCCAACCCCCTTTAGTGCCAGGCCCCCCATCCCAAATGCTTGTGCCAGCCCCTGAATAGAACTCCCCAGTACCAGCCTCCTGTTTCCAGAGCCCCACTGCACCCAAACCCCCCCAGTGCCAGCCCCCGATATTAGCCCTGTCCCCAGAACCTCCCCTCCCGCCCACTACTAGCTCATCCTCCAGAACCCCCCAGCACTAGCTCTGCCCCTGGAGCCCCCAGTGCCTGCCCCATCCCTCCTTACCTAGCTAGCCCTGCACTGCTGCCTGTGTTGTGGTGGCTCTGGGGGCAAGGGCTGGGGTACACTGCCCAGTGCCTTCCCTTCCCCTGCAGCTGTTGGGAAAGTTATGTCCTGCCCTGCCTCTCAGCCAAGCGCCGGGCAGGGGCAGGGTCTCCTGGCCGTGGAAGAGCGCTTTCCTGCATGGTGGGAGGGCCATGTGGAGCCATTCAGGGAAGCACTTTTCTGTGGCTGGGAGGAGATGCTGCCCCTGCCCAGTGTTGGTTGGCTGAGAGGTGGGGAAGGACATGCCTCTCCCAACAGCCATGGCGGGAAGGGTGGCGCTGGGTGGTGTACCCCAACCCCGGCCCCCAGAGCTGCTGCGGCTTGGGAGCCAGAGCTCCACGGCCAGACAGCTGGGAACCGCTGTACTAACCAGTCTTATTCCCAGAACTGTGTTAATGTAACAGTTTGTTTCAAAATTAATTTTGAATGCACTAGAAACTGTGGTAAAATTAGAAAGTAAAAATTGGTAGGGATAGAACTCTTAATTTCAAATTTTTGGGAAGAGGGGAAAATTAAAAATAACACTTGTGCTGTTTTTCTGAGCAATACAAATTTCAGAATTTTAAGCAGTATTTAAGGTAGTGCAAGTGCATACACATCTACTAATGGAGCCATTTTGACTTGTCATGAGATCAGTTAAGCTTGATGATTTCTTTTTTTCACTCCTTTGTTGCCAGCAAAGTTACATCTTCCATACCATGTTGCCATTGCTACTCGGTTAATTCTGCTGTGGTTTTCTTTTCTCTGGTTCTATAAGGATAAAGATCTTAATTTTGGTTTGTAAGTCTTGTGCTATATATGGGTCTTGTGCTATATAGTGGAAAGACCTTTCTTCAGCAACCCTACTGTTTAGCCAGATTGCTTGCAAGAAGTACTGTTCCCCACCCCCATGATCTCACTGCAGAAAAGAAATAACTGCCAGGAAGTGAGGGTGCGGGTTGGGGGAGGAAGGATTGTTGGGATAGAAGTGCCAGGCATTTTCTTTGTAATTCCCTATTGGTTTTGATAAATCAGGCTGAGAGTAGCCTTAGTTCTGTATAGAATTCTGCATTTGTTTCTTGTAATATAGATGTTTGATGGCAAATCTTGATATTTAGTAACTCCACTTGAAATGTTTTTAAAGGACTTTTAGAGAATGGGGAGGGGAGACAGAAGGGATTTTGTTTTAATTGCAACTGCTTTTTAACAGTGAATGGAAAGCCAGCCAGGCTATTGGTACAGCCACGTGAGGCCCCCTTCCCTGCAGTGTTGTCTGGGCAATAGAAAAGAAGTGCTAGCTAGCTGTTCTGTGGTTCTAATCTATAAGCCTACTTACCCCCTTGTTAACTTCACTGTAAAACTGTGGTTATAACTTTTACAATCACAAGCATAAGTGTGTTGTGAAAGACATGGATGATGATTGTTGACCTCTTGGCAGTGCAATGAACTATGAGGAACATTTATTTGTTTTTGTTTTTGGGGATGAAGAAATGCTGTAAAACTCTTGTTACTTGAAATATTCATTGGACTTGAGTTGCATTTTTGACCAGTGGCAGAAAGACCAGGAGTTAAATTTCTTAACTTTGGCCTTAGAGGTAAAGAATGAAGGCCACACCAAACCAAAAATGAGTATAGGATGGTAGATGGAAAATTGCAGAAACTTCTGTAGTACAGATATAATGTTGAGAAGTTTCTTGGTTTGTAGAGAAAGCAATAGTAAAAGAGAGTTAACATGAAAATACAATATTGAGTTCTGGGGTGGTGTTAGAGCGGGGTGGGCAATAATTTTTGACAGAGGACCACTGCAAAATTTTGGAAAGTAGTTGAGGACTGCACTCTTCCATGATGTTAATGGAGATGTGGGGTCTGGAATGGAGATTGAGTGCAGAAGAGAGCTTGGGGTAAGGGATTGGGGTGCAGGAGGGAGAATGGAATCTGGGAGGGAGTTTGGGTCAAAGAGGCGGTTGTGACCTAGGGCAGGGAACTGGAGTGCAGGGGTTTGGGATGTGACCTAGGGTAGGAGGAGGTTGTGATCTGGGGCAGGAGATTGGGTTGCCAGATCTGGGAGGGGGTATGGGTGCAAGAGGGCTGCACAGGGTTTGGGGGATGTTGATTGGGGGGGCAGAAGGTTGGGGAAGGGAGGGGCTGGGGTGCCAGAGGCAGGCTCTGGACAGGAGACTCACCAGCCAGCAGCCAAACCAGCCTGCCTGCCTTCAGAACCAAGACTTAAAATGTTTTCCTGCCTGCCTGGCCATGTGCTTGTGTGAATAACTGAGCCAAGGGGGGGGGGGGGTTCTTCTTGGCAGCCTGTTATTCAAACAGGCAGCTCCCATTTGGCCAGTTTCTGGCCAGAAATGGGCCAGTGGGATTATGCTTGGAGCAGGGGCAGCTTGTGAAGCTTTTTCCCCCTCTTCTCCAGTTTTGAAATAGAAACAGGGCCTGACATCTGTGTTTCTGAGCAGTGTGCAGAGCTGTGGGGCAAGCAGGGAGGCCTGCCTGGGGCTCCCCACTGTCTCCGTGGGCTGGATCCAATGGCTTGGTGGGCCAGATCTGGCCCGCGGGCCGTATTTTGCGTAGGCCTGTGTCAGAGGCTTTTCAGTGCTGCAGTTTAGGATGGGGAAGAGATGTGTACTAATACATTTGTGAAGCCTTTGTTTTGAGACAGCAGTTTTAAAGTATGAATATTCCCTTTAGAGCTTTGCACAAGTTTGTATATTTTAAAATCATACGAAGGGAGGGAAAGGATAGAATCTCCATTGCGGCACACAAATCTTTCATGTGAAAAACTTCTCATCTTCACATTTTGGCCCTGTTTACTCTAGTAAATTAAATAAATGCAGTACATGTTTTGAAACTTATCCTCATACTATAATGACTAGAAACTAAAGCTGTCAAGTGATTAAAAATCATTGTGATTTCAAAATTGTGATAATGCAATTATGCTTTTAAACAATAATATAATACCATTTATTTAAATATTTGCATGTTCTCTACAGTTTTGAATGTTAATTTCAATTACAAAACAGAATACCAAGTGTATACTGCTCACTTTATATTTTTGACTAGAAGATTTACCAGGCATTGCTTGGCTCTTAAAATAGAGAGATGTGAAAATAGAGAGATGAAATAGATGTGACATCACAGCTGTGTATGGAGTGAATGAATAAACATCATTTAGAAACTTGACAAAATACCACTGGATTTGATTTTGCTTGCGTTTCTCCTTGTGGATGAGTCACAGCCAGATACAGTAAACACAATGTCCAGGTATTCTTTGGGGAAACTTTCATCCAGCTGGGATTAACAGTTGCCATTTGTTTATGGGAGAGGTTAAGCAAACAAATACAATCACATAATATTGTACAGCTGAATGCTAGAATAAAAGGTGCTCCAAAAATATGTATACTATGGGGAAATCTTGAATTGCTCCAATTCAGATACATTCAAACTGTGAATGTTAAGTACCATTTAACTAGGTAATTGAGTAGTCGATGGAATTTCCATTGACTACTCAATTAGTTAAGGGAGGGCACTCGCTACTCTGGCTGAGGCTCTGTAGTTTACGTGTAGTAAGAGCTGGGTGTACAGGCAGCCTGGCTCCTACTACATTTAAACTGCAGAGCAGCAGTGGCGTTAGCTCCCAAGGGCAGTGCGAGCAGATACTGAGCAGTCCCAGCTCATGCCGGGTCCCCAGTCGCTGCCCCTCTGGCTTTTGAATATAGTAAGAGCTGCTTGGTATCTCTGCATATCCCCCGGGCGGCTTTTACAACATTTAAAGGCAGAGGCACAGTGGGCAGGGATCTGGCTTGCTAAGAATGTACTAAGAATCAGGCAGCTCTTATTACCTTTACAAGGCAGATCCTCAGTGTTTGGATCTCCCAGTGCGCTTCTACCTCCTCTGCCCCTCCCTGCGGAGAACCAAAGCTGGCTCCCCCCCAGCACAGGCTCCTGCTCCTTCCCCTTGCTGCCTCTGATACAGAGGCAGCAAGTGGGAGAAGCGAGTAGTCAAGTAGTGACTCCACTAGCCTAGCCTTATCGGGTAGTAAACTACTCAACTAGTCTCTACATTCTTAGTTCAAACCTGTTTTGTTGGTTCACAAACTGAGTTCTATTGAAATGAGAATATGTATTTCTTTTTATTCTTTCTAGGCTGATGGAACTCAGACATGCATTGAGATTCTGCTTTCCACCTTATCAGAGGCAGAGAAAATTGAGCGCTGGTCACAGGGCTGTTTTCCATGGTGCCTGAGAGACAAGGCAGGGGAGAGAATGCAGAGTGAATGAATAGGATTAGCTAGGATCCCTTGCTGTCAGTTCCAAGGGTCAGAAGAAGTGTGATGGATGAGAAATATATTTTTCTTTTCAACAGCCAGAAAGGGGTACAACAGTTGGGATACAAATGAAAGGTGTATAATTATTTGCATCACATGTTTATTCTCTTAGTGTGCTACTGAATAGAATGTAGGTTTTGGGTAGGAATGATAGCAATTCTTTATTTTTGTCAACATGTAAATGTTATATGTTTACATGTGGGTGGGGGGCAGGCGGGAGTTGGGGCTCATGGCGAGCCACCGTTTAAGCCAGCTCCTCGCAAGCACCAGCTCCTGCCTCCCCTCTGTCACCTCTGATACAGAGGCAGCAGCTGCCGGGGGAAGGAGTGGGTTGTACGGAGCTGGCATGCGCAGGGAGCTGGTTTGAAAGCTGGGTTTCCGTGTATACCACTTCCTCCTCAGCCCTCTGCATTGCTGCCTGTCTATCAGAGGCAGCAGCGTGGGGCAGGTGACCTCCCCCTTCCCTGCCCCCTGAGAGGCAGCATGGTGGGAAGGCAGGTGACTCTATGGGAGCTGGCACACTTGAAGAGCCAGCTTCCCACGTGTGTCGGCTTCCATCTGCCTCCCCTGTTTCCTCCCACCATGCTGCTGCCTCTATCAGGGGAGGAGCTCTATGGGAGCCAGTATGTGCAGGGAGCCAGCTCTCAAGCTACCTCCCCGTGTGTACCGGCTCTCTCCTGCCCCCCTCATCCTCCACATGGCTGCTTCTCTATCAGAGGAGTAGTGGGGGGGTGGCTCCATGGGGAGCCAGCTTTTAAGCCAGCACCCAACAAGAACTGGCTTCTACCTGCCTCTCTGTGCCTCTGCACCTGGAGGCGGCAGCAGGTGGCTTCACAGGAGCTGTCTTAAATACTGGCTCACGGCAGGCACTGCTTCCTTCCTCCCCCCCCGCCCCCCCAATCCCTTGCTGCCTCTCATAAAGAGGCAGCATGGGGGAGGGTGAATGTAGTTAGGATTAACTGATTAAACCCAGGCTTATCTGTTAACCATGTGAACAACTACGTTATAACATCCCTAGTTGGGGGGGGGGGGGGTCGAACTCTTCAAAGGGAAAAAGGAAGTTAGGCACCCAACTTGAAAATCTTTCCATTATACTACCAAAAGTAGCAATTTATAAGGGCAAGTTACCTTACTTCTGTGTCTAAACAACTTAAACCCCCTCCCTCCCGTTCCTTGTAATGTAGGTGTGGTTAGGTGCAAAGTAGTGGTATAGTGTCTTGACTGTCTGATATTGTATTGTGATGTCTTGAAGTTTAAACAGTAGGTGATGACATTGACTTTAATGCGACTTTGGGATGTCATGTCAGATTGCTAACCCTAATTTTGTGGTGACCATCCTCCATTTGTTCTCTTTTCAAGATTGAGTACCTCTGTTTCCAGAGTAGTAGTGGTTAGAATAGTTTGGGAAAACTTTGAGTAGCTTACTGAATAGAGTATATGCAGTTGTTAGGGTTAGGGAAGGCTGAGCCTCAGAAGGAAGATACAGAATATTTTTCAGACCCCAGTTTGACCAGTCTGAGGGGGTCTTTACATGAGAACTTGTGTTTTTAAACCAAGTCCTGCAAAAGCATGCTACTATGAGTACATATATCAGTAGTACTCTGTTTTGCTTTGAAATGTAACCCTTTTCATTGGCAGGTGCTATTGGTGAGCAGTAGTCGCCATCCAGATAGATGGATTGTCCCAGGCGGGGGTATGGAACCTGAGGAGGAACCCAGTGTGGCTGCTGTGCGGGAAGTCTGTGAAGAGGTAAGTACCCTACAAGAACAAAACACTTAGCAACACTCTATGGTCGGTAGTTGGCTGTTTCCTTATTCATCTCTGTTCCTTCCGTTCCCCTGCTGCCAAAATATTTGCGTGTTGTGAGAAATCTTTTCTGTGTTGGTTCATTTTTCAGTATTCCCGCAATTTATTACAGGTACTAAATAGTGCTTGCATTATCAGTGACAATGTCTGTTACTATACTTATGTCTCTATCTGCATATCCTTAAGGGTAAAAATTAGGGCTGTCAAGCGATTAAAAAATATAATTGCGATTAATTGCATGTGCCTCCCCTCTGAAGTGCTGTGGCTGAGCCCGGGCTCCATGCAAGTGTTGTCCCTTGGAAGTGCTGCAGCGCATTAGAAGCTTGGTACCAGCTGGGGACTCCAGCTGATCCCTGGCTCTGCTGAAGCCCCTTTGAAGCACCAAAATGGCACTTCAAAGGGGCAGTGCAGCATTACTGCGTTAATCGCAGACGTTAATGCAGGTCAACTGACAGCCCTAGTAAAAATTATTTAAAGTCAACTGCAAAGTTCATGTGTAATAGAGGACTGACTACAGGTTCCATAAGTGCATAACGAGAACCCTGCAAATCTGATGATATCTGTGGGTATCTGTGAACATGGATATGCGCGGTGCTCTTTTGTGGATATGCATGTGGACAAAAATACAAATTTTGTATCTAAAACACTGCAGATTTGCAGGTATCTGTGGCTCATTTTTTGCAGATACTGACATGGATGCAGATGCACCATTTTGTATCCACGCAGGGCTCTGTGTGTAACTTCTAAATTGAACAGGATTTATGTGGAGCATAAAACAGAATACTTTCATTCTTACAAGAGATTTTGTATCTATTTAAGAAACTTATAAATATATACCTAATAGTATTCTTTTCCCTTCCTTTAACTGTGACATTACATAAATTCTTTTCAGTAATATGTGCATTTTATGTCTTAAAGGTCCCAACATAGCTATACAGTGATTTAAGTTTGGCTGTCCCATTCAATGTCTTGCTGTGAAGAGGCAGCCTTTTCCATTCTCTGTACAGCTTTTACTTTAAGTAGTCTTTTGGGTCCTGTTTGATTTGTATCTAATAGATGGATACAAGCTCCTGACTGCTGTTACTAGAATTTAAAATGTGTTTTTGAATGGCTGGTGATGCTTCTTCTGTACAAATATAATATAGGTATCCTGTTTTTTAAGGAAAGAAACTAAAGTTTTGTTAGTGCTAATAACATGGAACGCTTGATACCAACAGTCTTGTGCAAAATCCCCACAAAAACATTAAAAGATCAGGATTATCAGTCAACACAGTCAGTTTTTCTCGAATTCAGGATCTATCTACTCTTTTGGAAAGGTACATTGACTAATGTAGGGGTGAAAAATTATTTTATAACCTACAAAACTGATATAGAATGAGAAGAGTATGTATGGTGAGTCACCATTTTTCAGCACTTCAGAGTATTTTTCTTACTGTTTCCTACTTCCAAATTCCAAAATGAATTTTCAAGTTAAATAGTTATGATTTTAAAAGAAAAGACTATACATTCGGGAATAAAAATGCATAGAAGATTGGAAACTACATGAAGACTGTTAAAATGACAGTAGCTGGAGAAGTGAAGGTTCTTGTATTAGTACCAAGATTATTGGAAGAGAGCAGACAGTGTTCAGGAATTGGAGAGTGATGTTCATGTGCTTGGTTGAGCAAGTTTCCAAGGTTTTTTAAACTGAGGACAGTTTTGAATTTGATATTAAAATCAATAGGGGTTCAGTGGAGTTGTGAGAAGACAGAAGCATTTTGTATGTGTTTATAGTTGGCAGTGGTAAGGAACCGGGAAAACTTGTAGTAATCGAGATGGGAGGAAATGAACTCATGTTCAACAGGCTTTTGTCTGAGACCTTTTGTTGAAAAGTTAAAATGAAGCTAGAATAATTTTTGAGCCCTGTATTGGGATGAATTTTACATTGTATTGTCTGTAAAATTCAGTTTCTTAAAAAATAGCTTCATACAAGACATGTCCTTACAGAATGGTCCAACAGTTGGTATAGAACTCCTGTGGGCAATAACTTTTTGATGGGGAGCCCCTTCAGAAATTTCTAAAGTGGCCCTGGGCCGCCCTTGAAGGGTCAGAGCCAGGGCCAGGGCAATTCTGTGCTTTTCCAACCACATCATGGAGGGCGTAGGGGGCTCCCACTCCCCCCACTGCTGCCTTTGTGGAAGACTGGGGGGAGGCAGCTCCTTCCTCCTTCTCCCCCCCCCAACCCAAGCGGTGATGGGGAGTGTGTGTAGTTAATAAGTAGTAGTCCTTATCAGTTAACCATCTAGTTGACAACACATTGACATCCCTAGTTCCCTCCAGCTCTAGGAGACACTGATCTGGAAATGACTGCTGACACACACAGTACTGGACTAGATGGTCTCTAGGTCTGGTCTAATACAACAATTCCTGTATTCTGTGTATATATTCAGATGTCCTCAATCTTCATATCAGATTTCAAAATCCTTATCTATACTGCCTTCTGTATACATTCCAAGGCAGCCTCTTAATAGCAAAATATCTTTCCTATTTAACCCACGTCTAATAACAGATTTTCATGAAACTGCCATTTTTTATTTACAGCACAATTGGTACTGTATTTTATTGCTATAAAAGAAATAGGTTCATGCACATCTTAAAATTTAAAAATCATATTTAGAAACCAACTAAAACATTGCATGCTTTAGTGTGTGTTCAAAATGTTCCACTTTTGTTTCCCCACATATTATGCTTTGTGCTGAAAATCAAATAAGGTCAGAGCTGAGATTGTCTTCTTCCCCCAGTTGTGTTAGGAGGATTGTGGAGCAGGTTATTGAACTTTGTACTTGGTTCACCTCCGTTGTATAATTAAACCATGTCATTCAGTTTCAAATGCAGGTGGGGTTAATTGTGCTTGTGAAAATACTTGGCAGCACCCATCTCTCTCTCCCAGCTATTCATTTTCTTGTATACCCTGGATAAAATAAAATGGCGAAGATTGAAAAAGAGCCCCTCTTCCCAAAGTTCTTCTGAAGGCTATTTTTGGTGGGAGTGGGGGGTGTTCCTACGAAGGTCACGTTTTCCAATAGCTCATCTCTTTGAAAGTGAGGAGAAACTGCTCAATTTTCTTGTTTCCAAGCTGTAACATGGTACACTGAACTTGAGCTTCTAATAATCTAAGAATATAGCAAAATATTGTGCTGGCAAGCGTCAAAGGACAAATGATATTAAGTTTAATCACACTAGTGAAAAATGTTCTACTTATGGACACAGCCCTGCTTTACAAACAAAATCACTATTAATAATAATTAAGCTATTTGATATCGAAGTCAAAGGTTCATTGAGCAGAGCGGTGGCTTCACCTTTCAAATCCAAAAATAAATCTGCATTGACCCTTCCTTTCTCTGGCAGCTGAGAGCCTTGGAAAAGCTGCTCTTTCAACCACTGAGCTGTCATGGAAAGGAAGCCTTGGCATGGACTACATTTGCAGTGAAGAAACTGGTTTGGGCTGGCTGAGATAATCCCCTGTTGCTCAGCTGGTGTTTGCTTGCTCACATGTATTACTGCATAATGAGACTGTATTTCAAACTGTGGCAGCCTAGCAGGGTTGAGTTGCTTTGAGTAAAGTACCTGCCTGCTTGAATGCTGTTCAACAAACAATAAACATTAAAAATGCCAGGAGAAGCAGGGTTACAGAAACAGCTGATCGCTGCAGCACACAAACATATCTCCAGGGATTTCAGATTCCAGTTCTGCCCTCAATCTATCAGATGCTGTCACGATGAAGACTCCTCTCGAAATGAACGTCAGAAGAACGATTTGAAAGGGTACTGGGTTATAGCAGGGAGGGGGAGATGTTTGGCTCTGGGAAAGGGAAGGGGAGGTGAAGGGAGGGGCATTGGATTGGGAGTATGCCCCTGTGATGGATCTACTGGGAAACCCAGCTGCTGGCCTGCAAGAAGGGGTAGAGGAGAGGGGGCATGGCGTCTGGCAAGGGGGTGTCAGCGAGGAATGGTGTGGCGAGCGGTGAACCCTCCGCCTCTTTGCAGGGAGACTGGGGAAGCCCCGCGCAGCCACTGGCAATGGGCTGGCTAGGAAAATCATGTTATTCCAAGGACGGTCGTGTAATTAAAAAAAGTTCCCTAAAAAAAAAAAAAAATTGTGCTATCACAAAAACGTGTTAAGCGGGCACGTGTTAAATGAGGAATTGCTGTATACTGAAACCTGTAGGAGAGCACTTCCGACTCCCTGGACACACAGTAGCAGATTTAAGGGTAGCCATCCTACAGCAAAAAAACCTTCAAGACCAGACTTCAAAGAGAAGCTACTGAACTACAGTTCATCTGCAAGTTTGACACCATCAGTTTAGGATTAAACAAAGACTGTGAATGGCTAGCCAACTACAAAAGCAGTTTCTCCTCTCTTGGTGTTCACACCTCCAGATCAGCTGCTAGAAGTGGGCCTCACCCTCCCTGACTGAATTAACCTAATTATTTCTAGCTTTATTCTGGCCTGCATATTTATAGCTGTCTCTGGAAATTTCCACCACGTGCATCTGATGAAGTGGGTCTTTGCCCACGAAAGCTTATGCTCCAATACATCTGTTAGTCTGTAAGGTGCCACAGAGCTCCTTGTCGTCCTAGTGAACTAGCCACACTCAAGCAGCCAAATAGTCACATGTGGCTAGTGACTAGCATGTTGGACACCTAGACCTTGCTGGCTCTCTTGTAGCCTGCATCATGGGCTATAGCAAATTCATGGCTCCTTGGACCTCCAGGGAATTTGGAACTTGCCTAACAGGTTCCCCAGGATTCCAGGGCTGCTGCTGACTCTCTCTCCAGCTAGTTCCTTGGGCTGCTTTCCTGGCTTTCAGTCTTCCCCAGTGGCTGGTTATCCAGCTCTCTGTGCTGCCCACCTGATGGGCTGACTCCTTAGGGCAGTGGTTCCCAACTGCTGGGCTGTGGCCTGCTGCCAGGCCACGGCGGCTCTAGGGAATACATTGCTCCTGAGACAGCTTTTGGGAGAAACATGTCCTGCCCCGCCTCTCAGCCAACCAGGGCAGGGGTAGAGTCTCTTCCTCTACATGGAGGAGTGGTTCACACTGCGGTGGGAGGGCCGCACAGAGCCTGGCATGTCAACCTTAGAGCAACCGCGACCCAGGTAGCTACGCTCAGCTAGCGGCAGGGAGATAGTGCAGGGCTAGGTGAGGGGGTGTGGAGCAGGCTCTGGAGGTTCTGGGGGCAGAGGGAGGTCTAAGTAGTGGGGGGCTCTTAAGAGGTGGGGAGCTGACATTGGGTGATACTGAGGACGGGGATAATATTGGGAACTGGGCTGGCTGTGCGGAGGACTCGGGGTGGGGTTGGGTGCAGTGGGTCTCTGGAAATAGCAGGCTGTCACTGAGGGTTCTGGTGGTGGGGGGCTCTAAGGAGCGGGGGGCTGGCACTGAGATGTTTGGGATGGGGGCTGGCACTGGGGTTTGGGTGCAGGACACTCAGATCATTAGCTGGTGCTGGGGGGTAGTGGAGGGGTGGGGGACTCTAGAAGTTAGGGCTGGCACTGGGGGATTCTGGGGGCCAGGACATTTGGTGGACTGGTAACATTCTATTATATATAATGAATATACAAAATCATGAATATGCAGATATGCAAATAGAAAGTTACTGGTCCGCCAAAAGTTTGCGACTGGGTTTACCAGTCCCCGGTGTTTTTTTAAAAAAAAAAAAAAAAGGCAGCAGCAGCTTGGGAACCTCTGTCTTAGGGTAAAAGAGAATTGGCTAGAAAAGTTGGAAAAGTTCCATTTCAGGTATCCTGAAATTAAATTTGTTTTTTCCATTGCATAGGAAAATCCGCTTTTCAGACTTATTGTTCATTTCCAAAATGAAAACTTTTTCAGAAATATGAATTGATTGGTTTGTGATACATGATAAAACAGCCTATCAGTTAATAAAATATTTGTGACTTCTACTACCAATTTTATTTGTAAGAATAATAAATAAGGAGAATTAGAAAATAATCTGCTGTCTGTACAGATTCCTTGAAATTTCGCATGTCTCCAGTTCCATTGTAGTACAATTAACTTTGAATTATAATTAGCACAGTTGGCATTGTGCTATCTAAATGCCTTATTCATCTTCAGGTTACAAACATGAATGGTAATTTAAGATATACTTTTTCATCTGCTGTAACCTTCCATTTGCTAGCAAAATTAATTGCTAATCAAGCTTAGTGTAGGAAGACTAGAAACAGTAATGGGGAACCCTAAATTTTAAACTACCCTAACTAATCCAGTATGTATTAAAGCTGGGGTTGCAAGGTATTTAGCACATCTGGCGCATAAACTTTCATATGCGTCTTTATGGTTTGACTTATGGGCTCTAAAGGTTTTACTTTTTTTTTTCTTGTAACTGTGTTGAAAAATAAAACATAAATAAGAATTCTACATGAAGTTGCACTTCCATGATGGGATTGTACTACAGTACTTATTTACATTTGAAACTGTAGAAAAACATTCAAAAATATTTATAGTAAATTGAAATGGGTATTCTATTCAACAATACAATTAAAATGGTGATTAATCACAACTATTTTAATCTCATGATTAATTACAATTATTTTTAATTGACTTAAATTTAAATTTAGTGTAATGGACTATGGTAAAATTAGGTGGTAGGCTGACATTTTAAATGTACTTAAAAATTTACATAATTTAAATTAAAAATTCCAATTTAAATACAGGTCTGACTTTTTTTATTTAAAAATTTGATTATCCACATCACTCTGCTAGTTATAAGACAGCAGAGAATTAAGTCTACAGACTTACATCGCCAAAAGTGTGGGTAAAGGAAACAGTAAATCATTTTGCCCTTGTCTAAAGTAACAAACATCTTGTTTTATAATTCACCACCGGTGTTTGTGATGGAAGTTATATTGTAAATAGGATTAAATTGATTTTACTTGAGGTTTCTCAACTTAAAGTTTACTAATGTAGACTCAGCCTTTAAACCCAAGTAGAACAAAGTAAAACTGAAATTCCAACTCACGCTTTCTTCAGCTAAGATGCAAGAGAATAGAAGCTGTTTGCAGAACAGGTGGTGTTGCTACAGATTTTCCTTTTATTAAAAAAAGCTAATCAATATTGATCACATAGAAAATTTTTGCTACATGTGTGATGAGTTACTGATATTTGGCTAAGAGTGACCTTAGAACAATAACAGTTATTTGTGGCCACAGTCCACTAGAAACAGTCCCCACATGGTGTAATAAGGAGGTGAATGAAAAGGGAAAGCTTCATTTCAGAGCAGCAGGTATTTCCTTACCTTAGAGATCAAAGTGATTGAATAACATTCTTTGCAGCATATTTATGTATTTATGCTCTAACTTATAGACACAGATCTTCTGCACTTGTGAAATATGGAGTGAGCTGTTACTGTGTTCTCTGGAATTACGCCATCGCACGTAGATAAAATGGCAAAGAGAGCAGGTGTAACTGTTCCCAAATCCACTACTGTATTCACAGCTCGTTTTGTTAAATCAGAAAGCTGTTTTCAAACTTGTAATTGGTTATTTAAGAAATATTCTGAGCAGTCATTTGTGCAGTCTTCTCTCTTCCTGCTGAAAGGACGGAGTAAGCATTTACTGTTTCTGTCTCAGGCAGAATAAAGCAGCTAATGGGAAAGACTGCAACATTTCTAGATCGGAGCAGATTCTTTAAATTGGAAACATCAGTAATGAGAGAAGCAAGTCCACTTAAGTTGAGGAAATTGACTTTATATAACTGCATAAAACTGTAACTCCAGACTGTAGAAATAGCAGAGAGGAGAAGGTGGAGCAATTAAATGCATTAGAAATGCTGTTGTATGGAAATGCTAGAGCACTGGTCTACTCTCAAACTAGACTGGCTGTAACAGGAAAGGAACTTCCAGGATCATGGTCTCTTGAAAGGTGAGTTGTAAACAATTAACAGCCCCCTTTTCTTCCCCCAGGAGTCTTGAAATACAGTATTAACCAAGACTCATTTTGTCCTGAATGCCTGTCCTGCCACTGCAGATAACTTTATAGAAGTTAAAAAATTGTTGTCAAGTAATGCAAAATGCCTAAAGTTTTCCAAAATCATGCAAAGTTAATACTTTTAACGTTTGGACTGAACAAGAAACTATTTGGCGCAATGTAATGGAAGTTCTGAAAACACTGCTATTTTAAAATAAAGCATTGTGTGCATTGGGTCCTATCACTTGATTCGCCATGACTAATAACATACAGTTGAGTGGAAGATACCTAATGATATGATTGTTTATGAAAACCTCAAGAACAGGATGTATCAGGGAACTGATAAAAACTTGTGTTATGCGCTTTAAAATTTTATTTTACTGCTTACAAACAAGTTTACAGGTGGCTGAGACTGTTTCAGAAGTATCCAATGTTTTTTACCTCAGCAACTGTATGTCCAGGAGTAAGAGCTGTGCCTATTTTTTTTTTGAGATGTTGATTTTTTTTTAATAGTGTTCTCAACAAAACAGTTGCTAAGCCACTAAGCAAGTTTTATCTAAGTTCAGACTTGATATGCTGCTTGTTGTATTTAGGGTCCTGTATAGAAGCTATTGGATCATTGAGGGTATCTCAGTATGCAGGTATCAAATTGATTTTCCTCTAAGATGGATTCAAAGTTTTTGGGGCTTGTGCTGCAGTTTCACCATCCCTCTCATGATTACGCTATTGTATGTGAATTGACTGCTTGCAACATTTGCTTCCTGCTTTTACAAATATTGCAGTCAAACTGGAAATAGAAAATGAGCTGAGCTGTAGTTAAAACATTAAACCTTATTCTTCTGTTTGTACCTTCTGTAGGCTGGAGTGAAAGGGACGTTAGGAAGATTAGTAGGAATTTTTGAGGTAAGTTTATTAATATCTCTATTTAGGTTGTAAGATCTTGCTGCAAAAATGTCATTTTAGTGAAACTTCTGTCTAAGCTTGCAGCTGTATGTGTGTTGGCCAAACTAGACAACCAGGTTTGGAGAGAGCACTTTTTTAAAAGTGTGCCCTGACTTTTTTTTCAAAGGTTCTGAGTGCTCAGTTTCAGTTAGGAAGACTGGTGATCAGCAGCAATCAAAATCACATCTTTTATTAAATAATGCCATTCACCAATAGCAAGATTCATGGAATGGTGTTGGGCTTACTGTGTGTGGACCATTGTATGGTACTTCATCCTTAGTTTATACACACTAATCCTTTCTGAACAAATGTCTTGATCTTGAAATGGAAAACGACTGTATACTAAATAGCCAGTATTTAAATGAAGACTTGCACTATCCCATCTTCTGAAAGCTGCTTTAAGATTTCCCCCTCCCACCAAAAAGAAGGGTTTAGGATTTTATTTAAGTGCTATGTTCTTAACAGGATTATGGCAAGCCTGTCCATTTTGCCTTTCAGAATCAGGACAGGAAACACAGAACGTATGTTTATGTACTCATCGTCACAGAAGTGTTAGAAGACTGGGAGGACTCTGTCAATATTGGTAAGACCTTCATGCTTGGTAATACTTCCTTCCATGCAGAAACATGCCAACTCCCCCACCCCTACAATAAGTGATTGTTAAAATAATTGAACTCTATTGGCTTCTTCTTTTCAACGCAAAAATGTGATCGTGTTTTGGATTCCTTCTTTCCTCTCTGATCCTTGAGTTGGCTCTGAGTGTTTGAGGACTTGTGTTTGGCCTAGTCCTGAAAGCTGTGCATTTGAATTATCAAATCCCTAAATGAACTGAGTTTCAGAATAATTCCTGCAGGATGTTTGCCAGCACTCTTAAAACCCCACATATAATTGGGCTCATCTTGTTGGCTTTCCCCAGAAGAGGTCTCAGTACAAAGAGGCAAATGCTGTATGTGAAGATTGAGATGATATGGGGGGAAAAGCACTTCCTCATTCTAAACCAGGTTCCAGAGAGTGACATAATTTCCTCCTCAGGAGCAAGTCATTCAAAAAAGAAAATATTTAGATCATAGGTTGAGTTCTAAATTTATATTGTTTTTTCTATCCTACTCAGAACTCATGGAAATAACATTTTTAAAAACCCCACCAAAACTCAGGAGTCCCAAACCACCATCAATTGGATTGTGAATTTAATACCCTAATGATGCATCTTTTGTGGAAGCTTGAAGGCATCTGTCATACACTTGGGTAGGGTGACCCTTCTGTGGCTATGAGAACAGAAGACTAGTGAGAGAAATCTCTTGGGATTTTTGAATTGGCATTGGGCTGCAAGATCACTTCATTGTTGAATGTTAATCACAGTTGATGTGGACAGAATGCTAGTCAACTGCAAAAACTTCACAGAAGGGATAAATGCCTATCTATAGTTCTTATACTGCATTTATTAATTTATTCCTCTACCCACAGGAAGGAAAAGGGAATGGTTTAAGATAGAAGACGCTGTAAAAGTTCTGCAGTACCACAAACCAGTGCAGGCCTCATACTTTCAAACCTTGAGACAAGGCTGTTTGGCAAATAACGGCACTCCTGTCATGACCGCTTCATACTCTGACTCTAATGAGAGCTCTGTGTCTGACATCAGATGACTGAAGACGTCCCTATAAAAGAGAGATTTTTGGAATATAGACTGAAATGTGGATTTCCCTCTTCTTTCTCCTACCCCCTTTCACATGCCTCCTCTGAACAAGGCATGGGCAGCAGCCTGTGGCAAAGCAAGTGTTAAGAATGTTGCAGTTTAGTGCAAGGTGGGGTTTTTTGCTTTTTCTGGATATGTATTTTGTAAAATACATTTTGTGCATGAGGTGCCCCTTTCCTTTTACACCGCTACCATGGCCTGGAGAGTGACGCTGCTTGTTTTGCCTCTGCCTTGTGTTCTGAAGTGTTCCCGTATGTGTCATCCCGGCCATAGCCAGATATTTTTCTTTTTTAAATTAAAGACTGCAAATGTGAGATCAATTCTTTAAGTCTTAGTCTGTACTGTAAGGTGCTGTTCAGACCTGTGGTGGTCACTTTCAGCCCATATGTATAAACTTTTTTTTTAATGGAGGAATCTAACTTTTTAATTTTGCAGGATTTTTTTAAAACCTGGACTACTTGTGAAAAGAGGGTTTCATAATCGGTTTGCCTTGTTTTTTTAAATACAAAACTGTTTGTGACCATGCTAGTGGTTGGGCCAGTTTACTCTTCCATAAGCCCCCTTCAAACTTAGCGCCGATGACATTTTAAAGTCAGCAGAATTTTGATCGCTGCAAGCATCTCTGATGCTTAGTATTTTCTCCTACAGTTTCAGCCAATGTTTCTGCTTTTATATTAAAATGAAACACAAGGAATTGGTTTTTACCACCCAGCCAAAAGCAAACAGTCTCAGAAAACCACTGATAGAAACTGGATTTTGGCCTCAATGGTAGACATCAGGGGATTCAAAATGAGGTTAAAATCTAGCCGAGCTGTCCTGCTGTTTTGGAATTATTTCCCATCTTGCTGCATATTGTTAATGTCTCTTCTTGTCCACATGCCTTACAATATGCTGAACTGAGTATTGTAATTTGTGCTACAGGATCAGATTGTACTTATTGAGTGTCATTGCACAAACTTGTGGGGATGTCCCTGGCATATCCCTGAAAATAAGTCTTTTTTGGGAGGGGAGTTCAGGTTTGAAATCTCTTGTATGTGGCTCTGCAGCACTTACCATTGCACCACAGAGCATGCCCAAAATGTTTAAACTCTCATCTTCTGAGACAAAGGTACAGCTGGCTTCCATGCAGAAATGCTAGTGTGGAGAAGTATGCATCTAATAGGATAGTTAACCTGATGCATTGGCACACTTCATGATTTTTTTTGTTTATTTTTTACTGATGTAAGTTTCATGCTGTCTTGATTTGCCAACAGTGTTGTCTAGTTGGAAAATAAAATGGAAAAAGGGTTGGGGTTGGGGGTCGGAGGGTAGGGAAAGGTTTGGGAGGGGCATTAGTTAATCCCTGGCTTGGGACAGGAGCTAGTTGCTGCAATTGGTAACTTCTCCTTTGTCAGCACATAGCCAAGATGTGAAATTAAATCTGCAGTACTCTTTTTCCTTATATTTAATGGAAATTATTCTAATAAATAATCATACCTTTCACGAGCATTCTTTCTTCCCAGTGAGCACTTACCATATACAAATCTGATAGAAGTATCCATGGAGCTGGGATAATGGGAGTTGGTATCTTCGTTATTTTGGCAAGTAGCTGTTTAATTTGAGATCCCTTTCTATTTCTTTACTTGTTCTCCCTACTTTCATCAGTATGTGGCAACAAGGCCAAAGCGATGCCAGTGATCACTGAGATGAAAAGACACACAAGAAAAGGCTGAGAGGCATTATTCAAGTAGTAGTTTGAAAATGAGTATCTGGAATTGAGCCTAAATTTCACCAGTTCTGTTCCCTTCAACTTAAAAGCAAATATACAGGCCCTTCTTAGTCTTTGTTGATTAGCCTGAGCATAACTCTAAAAAGGGCTTGAATAGTCTATCCAGAAATGGACAAGAAAGTAAAGGAATCCACTCTTTCCAACCTGTAAGCAGTGCCTACCAACACAGCTTTTTGCTGCCTTCAGTTGAGTGCTTTTTCTTCATTGTATAGATTAATACATTACAAATGCTTTGCAAGAAAGCAGCTGGTACTTGTAAAAGAGTAACTGCAGTTTTAATATCAATAGCATGCACACTTTTTTGTTTCCTTAAGTCTAAAAATGTTTTTAGAGGGCTGTTAAACTGACACTTTAGGGTAGCATATTGTTAATGACTTGCTAGTGGCTTTGTTTGGGTCAGAAAAATAAATTGTGCCAAGAAAGTATTTTAATGTGGCATGAATTGATGCTGTTAATGCAGTTATATTGAGTGGTTGGTGCTTTGCCTTAATAACTGGAAATAGAAGATTGAAGTCCTCTGGTGGAAGTAGCCTTTATTCAGTAGCTGTATATTTAAAACAAACCTTGTTCCTGACTACATAAATCGTTTCCCCCTTTCCACCACTTAGAGTTCACATCATCTCAGTGTGCGAAGCTCTTCTGGATGTAGCTATGTGGTATGTTGATGTGAGTCATATTATCCAAAATGACACTAAATTGATTTGAGACTGATAGTTGAGCTCACTTTTATATGTAAACACATCAAGATTTCTCTCAGCTGTTGTCAGCATGAAATAACTTCAATCTCTCTGTAGCAAGTCTGGCTGACCCAGTGCAGAAAATGACTTTTGAACTAGGTTAGTATTTCCAGCATTGCTAGGTTAGGTGCTTCTGAATATATTAACAAAGGTGGAAATCATTACTTCCCAAAAAGTATTGGGTATTGACTCACCCTAAATTTAGAGCTAGGATATGTCTCAGATCTTCACTTAGCCAGTGCAGGTACTGATTTAACTGTCATGGGCAGACAGGTACTGCAGTGTAATTCCTCCTTGATTGGCCCTGGATATTAGCCAATACAATCTTGGCTGCCCTTCAACTAGAATAGGAGAGAGATTTCTAGATTTGGTTTAAGAAATCTCTTGAGGTTGTAGCAGTCTGGGAAATATATAGCTACACCCTCTAGCCACAACTGTGAAGGTTTTGTTATATTTGTGTTGGTGCTTTGGAGCAGAACTTGCCACTTCTCATTAACACCAGAGGTTCATGATTGTGTATAGAGCCCAGCTGTGAGTTATTAATATTAGGTTTTCTTCATCATCTCTTAACACAGGGTTTTAAGAGAATTGGAGTCCTGAAATTCAGTGCTGAGCTTGGTGATAGAGTAAATTCACACACCTGATTATTTCCCCCAGTATCTTGCTAGCTGCACCTTCATTCCCTGCATATACGAGAGGCAGGAGGATAGTCATTGAGAGACAGGACTGCTTACAGGAGAGGAGTAGGAGAAATTGCTGGGTATTGGAGATTCTGAAATGATTTGTATTGTGCACCCTACTGTAGGGCTTAGGGTTAGAGATTAACATGAGGGCAAATAGGCATGATGATGGGCTTGTCTATATTAGGGAAACTTGTCAAACGTTTCCCACTGTCACACATGCTGATTCAGCTCCACCAAAGTTAGCAGAGTTGAAACCTTGCGTCAAATGGGTTGTAGGCCGCCCACCTACATTTTAAGAATATAGGCCACATTGTCAAAAATCATACTGTGTGCCTGTCTCCATCTTGAGGCACCTAAATGCCTTTTGAAAATCTGGCTCCATGCCACTTAACATGGCTTAGAGCAGTTACAGCTGACAGGATGATTAAAATTTAGTGGCAGCCAGAGAGTCCTCTGCATCATGGTGCCAAACACAGGTAACCCTGTCAGAGCTGAAGTAGTGTTAGAAATAGTGTAGAAGAGGCTTCAGTAAAGAATAGACCCTTTTAAAGGAGGAAGTATGCATCAAGTTCTTGGAATTATTTCTCAAACTCTGTTTTGGTACATTGGAACAGTGATTTCTGTGGCATTATTTTTGTGCTTTAATATCACCATTCCGAAAGTCTACGTGAGTAAAATAAATACATTGGAGTCTTTGGAACTAGTTACTGTAAGTCTTTTTTGGCTTTAACCTTGAGTTAATTAACTCACATTAGGGCTTTTAAAAGACTTTCTTTTTAAAAAGTCAACTGAACTGCATCATCCCTGATTTTCTGCCCCTCTTCATTTTTTGTTTTAAAGACAGGGCAGTCTTGTTGTTCTCCCCATATACTCTCCATATATTTAAGCTGCTTACACTCTTAGCCATAATTTTTTCACCCATTAATTTATTTGCCACTATGGCTAGCTGTTTCTCATATTGTCTTCCCTCATCACCATTGCTCAAAGTGAATTGCCCTTGGCCAAGTTTATTTCTGAAATTTGTCACCCATTATGATGAGTACCACGCAGTATGTCATCTCAATAGTGCTCCTAGTTATTTCAAACCTGACACGCAGCAGATTTAGAATGTGATCTCTAGAGAAAATAATTACTTATGTGCTTTTTGTTTTCTTAATCAGAGTTAAAAGTAAATGGATCCCACATCTGTCACTTAGCTTATTTTAAAAACCGCTTGACAATCTGCCACTGAATCACATGAAATGTTAGCGTTCCTACATCAGTCAAAACTCAAGGAAATGTGTGGCAATGACAACGGAGCTACTGCTGATGTTTTACTGTGGGTAACTGCTTTTAGAAAGAAACATTCAGCTGCACTTTCACTGCTCACTTGGTTTTGGCCATCTGTCTGACTTAACTGTCCCTAAGCCATGCTGTTCTTCAGTCAGAGGAAAAGCATGTAGTAAGCTATAGACCAGCTCTCCACGGGAGGAGTAGTACTCTGCTCAGACCTTTCTGAAATAAAATATCTTTGTGAATGATTTCCTTCATCTCATCAGGGCAGACTTTATTAGGATGTCTTGCCTCCTGGAATCTGACCGTAAAGGGTTTTCAGCTAAGACTTCAGTTCGGCGTCTTGCCTTTCCAGCATGACTTTCTTGGCTTGATGGGGATGCTGAAGTCCCCATGCTGGTGAAAGGTTTCAGATGGCCTGTGAGAGCTTCATAGTTTGGGCACTGTCCATGCAATGTCACTCACTTGAGGTGCAAGCATGTCCATATGTGGGTCTCCTGTGTGACAGGGGGAGGGGCGTGGAAAATATCTTTGAGGGAAGGATATAGATAGTCATACTCTGACATTTGAACATCTTACCCCTAAGAAGCTCTCTGTCCATCTGAAACCTCTCACAGGCATGGGGACTTCTGCATCCCCACCAGGCCAAGAAAGTCATGCTGGAAAGGCAATGCTCAGAACTGAAGTTTTAGCTGAAAGCCGTTTACGTTCACATTCCAGGAGGCAGAATACTGATGCTTTCCTTATGGCAGTTTTTTCCCAGGTGCAAGCTTCAGTTAGATTTGGCTGCTGTGATTGCTTGCTTGAATCCAGCAGGTTTTTGTGCATCAGGATAATAGAATAAAAATGGTTGTGCTGCTGGCAAATCAGTTACCCAACACATTAGCTCTTCTAAAGATTAAAACATGGAGGGGAAAGGTCATCTACTTGTCAGACTAAACGTGTACTCACTGGGGCCTGTAGTGTAGATTAATGGTTTTCTAAGTACCCTTGGAAGACCAGTTACAATGAAACTGGAAATCTTAACATTCTTAAGCCCTAGCAAGTAGTAAATTTTTCTTGAATTCACTGTAGATCTGAGGAGGATCCTACAAACTGGGAGCCACGGTGTTGCCGAGAATAAAGATGTATTTTTGGTTTTGGACCATGACTTATTGGAGATATGCAAAAACTAGTATTGTACATAGCAGGCAGATGTGTGAGGGGGAGGGGACTGAGTTGATGCTTTTTTCATCTTGCTCTATGGCAGCTATATACAAAGGAACAACTTCCTGTCATCACTGGAAAAACTGTTTTATTCCTGTACTGATCACGTTACATAGTATCTCTCAACTAATGCCCAAAATACTGCCTCCGAGACCACAGTGCCCTTGTTTTCTTCAGTGTTGCAAGACCTGCTTAGGAAATGAATTGTGTATAGGAGGTGCATTTCTAAGTATAATGTGTGACAAAACATTGATTTTATTAAAATCTACTTTGTAAAGTCAAAACTGGAGTGTAAAACTTGAAAGAGTAGTTTCAAAAACACCTTAATTGGATTAAATTAAGACTGGGACTGATAGTGACAATTCATGTATGTGTAGGGGTTGGGATCCTGAAACATATTTGTGCCATGCACATTAGAGAGGAATCTGACTGCTGAGAGCCTGTTCTGTCCTCCCCCACGCCTTCTGCCAAGTCTTATTCATGAGCTGCAGTAATGGGACTATGCTCCCATACATTAGACTGGATTCTTAATTTAGCTAAAATACTCAACCTCAACACAACTTCACAACTGAAATCCTGCATGAAACTATAGAAGATGTTTTTCTTTAAATTAGACCTTTTGGTTGGCATGAGTTTGTGATTATCTCCTGTAAAAGGAAGGTATATCTGGAGCTGTTGAAGATCTATACCACTAGACAGCAATGAAGTAACGGGTTCATCTTAGTGGTAAATTTTTAACCAATTAATTTAAATCTAATGAGAGGAGATAGAAATGTTTGATCTTGTGAGGAGATATTGGTGACTCAACACACTCGTTTAGCACTGTTTGGAGTGAATGAAAAAGTAAAACCTCAATTGTGGGAGTTTGGGAGTTTACTTTTTTTTGTATCTCTAACTTAGATGAAGATCTGAGAAACAAAACGTTGGGAGGCCATACATAAGTTCTTGATTGAAAATATTGCTAATATGCTACTTGTCTAGAGAGTTTGGTCTGGGAATGTTTTAAGTATGTGAAATTATTGTATAAATGGATCTGTGTTTTTTGTATTTGAGGAAAGTCCTGAATGAGGTCCATATAATTCTCTTTGCAGTATGAAGGTGGTACATGTCATAGCCAGATGGAAACTTTGTGTTTGCATCCACTGCACTCTTTCACTTTAGTCAAAATGAGTACTTTGGGATTTGCTTTCCTTTTTACAAGGAGGAATTGGTTCCTCTGAAAGCGGATTGTGACTGTAATTGCAACATGGGTGCTGGAAAGGCAGATGCTGAGTTTGCGTATACCTGTTCCTGCTGTGACGCAAGATGAAACTGCTATGCTCGGCTAATGCTGGAGTAGTACAATCCACTGCCGTGGTGGGATTGAAGTTCAAGATATTTTGCTACCAGGTCAGCAGAGGTTCGTGTGGGAATCTGCTCCATTGTGACCAGCCTTCAGTGAGGAGAACTGTTGCGATGGGATCACTGGGCTAGGGAAAGAAATATTAGTGAGAACTTGTCAGCTTCAGTTGCTGATGGAGGAATGATAAGTTATCTTACTACAATTTCTCCTAGGCAGACACTTATACTATAAACTAAACTTCACCTAAGAGGGAGCCAAAGCTGTTGGAATTCCCATTTATCACAGTGTCATCTTTTAAATTGTGCTGTGTGCAAGGTAGTGATTGGTCATTAAAGGTGGGCCAGGCGTGCCAGGAGGCCTGGCTCTATTCCTGTCTCTGCCAGTGGCTCTTAAAAACTAACAAGATGGTTTAATAAGTGATGAGCTTTCGTGGGCCAGACCCACTTCCTCAGATCGTATTCTGGAAGAGAATTGGCATGTGGTTGCCAAAGGAATACAGTGAAAAAAGTGAATAAATTATTAAACTGACAATGGATAAGGTATTCACATTTTTCATTGTATTCCTTTGGTATATATGGTCATGCCAATTCTCTTCCAGAATATGATCTGAGGAAGTGGGTCTGGCCCACGAAAGCTCATCACCTATTAAATCATCTTTTTAGTCTTTAAAGTGCTACATAGTCTGATCTTGCTAAAGGAAAAACTAACACAGCTACCTCTCTATTACTGGCTCATTGTGACTTTGGGCAATTCATTTAACCACTCTCTGCATGCGTTTCCCCTTTTGAAAAATACAAGGCTATTGACTCACTTGTTGCAAAATGCTTTGAGTTTGCTATAGAAGTGCAGCGCCAGATAGGTTTTGATACGTGCTGGACAAAGCTTAAACAGCAATGCTTTTAGCGTCCTTAATTATCAAAGAACATGACCGTATCCCATCTCTTGCACTAACATACACATTTGTTCATAGTTCTTCTTTTAAAACAGCAGTTCTAAATGCTTTGGTCTTATGTCTGCAACAACCATCTCTGGCTCAGAAGGAAGTGGATGATCTTTAGTTTTGAAATTGCTATTTTTGGTATGTTTTACTTGAGCGGAAGTCATGTTTTGTAATTAAAACAGTGCTGTAGCAGAAGAGATGATTGGTTGGGTCTGGTCTCTCTGGCCCGTCTAGGCCACGAAACTGACCTGTTGCTTAAAACTGATAGCAGCTTGTTGTCCTGAACTGGTGCTGAAAACCACATACATAAACTAATGCGCACAGGGTTTACCTGTTTCTGTGGTCATTAGGAAAAGCATGATTGGCCCCTTTTCCCTTGTCTCAGTTAAGTTGTCTGTTACTGCTGAAAGGAACAATAGTAGGTAAATGTTTTCAGCATGGATTTAATGAGATCCCCGAATCAATTTCCTCATACAAATAGGGCTTAAGGAATGGTAGTTATTTGCGTGAGATGGATCTGTTTAGGTTTACTTTCCATACAGGTGAGATGAACCTCAGTGATTGCTGTCATCAGTGACTTTGAAATCCCAAACCAAGTGTTCATACCGAGCATGTACTTTGAAGAAGATGGAAATGCGCCTTTCTGCAGGGCATCTTTATCTGGATTAGAAGAGGAAGTAAATGTTGCATTTCAGGAGCTGGAGAGCTATTTTAGAACTGAAGTGCTGAGCAAGTTGCAGCCCCTTGCACACAATTTGTGTCAATTAAAGAGGAAGTTAGAATAGAGTCCTTTCTTTGTCACATTATTGCCAACCTGTTCCTCTAGTTCTTATGTACTGTCTTTTGTCATCAGATGTTTGAACTGCAAAGAAAACCCCACACAGCCCCCCGAGTCTGAGCATGGATTAGTTGACTTGGCTTTGCTGGCTTGGGCGGTGGGGCTAAAAATTGCAGTGTTGATGTTTCAGCTGGGGCTGGAGCTCTGGCTCTGTGATCTTACCTGCTCACTGCTTGTCAAAGCCCAAGCTACATCTGAGCTGGAATGTCGACACTGAGATGTACAGCCCCTTAACCCAAGTCTCAATCAGTTGACCAAGCTGTGAGGCTCATTAACAATTTTCTCTAATCCTCTGGCTGCTACTGCAGATAATAGAAATAAAAGTTTTTCCCCTCCCAGCTCAACTAGTAGTTACAACAGAGGATTTGAGATTCCAGAGACCTCGCTTCTATTGTTTGCCAAAGGCTGACTTGACACAACTCATTTTGCCTCCATGTGTCCCCATTTCCCTACCTGCACAATGGGCTTTAAAACTCATCTGTGTTTATAGAGAGCTTCCAGATCCTCTGATAGAAGGTGTACCCTGCTGTGTTGGCTATTGTGGAATGCCTTTATGTAATCAAGGAAGAGGAGCAGATGGGCTGGGAGGGAGCACCAACTGGATTTAAATGGCATTTATTAGCTTCTTTTTCACATGTCTGTAAAGACCTTTTTGTGACTAGCTGATAGTGTCCTGGGAAAGAAATTTGGATGTGTGCTTTAAATGTGGTGGCATTTCCTCTGCTCTCGAATTCCACCTGCATTTACTAAGCTTCCTATATGGCACAGTATATTCACTCTGGTAAAAAGTCAAAAAGCTGTAAGCTTTGAATTTTTTGTCTGATCTTGTCACAAAACCCATAGTATCAGCAAAATCTAAAATGTGGACATTAGCATGGAGGACTGAATCCCAGACCTGATCAAAATTCTCTCTGAATAGGTATAAAACACAATAGCTAGGGATCTATTATAGTAAAACAGCACAAGTCTGGTTTGAGTAAGTCTGAGCACAAGTGATTTGAGTAAGTCTGAGCACTTTGCTGTCATTCCTTACCTTATCCATATATCTCCAAGACCAAACCCCTTTGGCTCACTCTGACTCTACAAACATTAGTTGTATTTATTCATTTTTTGTGCGTGGGGCCCTACTTGAGATGGTACATTTGAACTGATCTTTCTGACCAAGGATAGGATGTGGTGAGGTCAATCCAGGTACTGATTTGACACTTCACCTCTTCTTCTGGTTATTTCTGCAATTGGCAAAACAAATGGAAACCACAGAGAGAAGCTGAACATAGTCACCTGAAATAAGAACGGCCATACTGGGTCAGACCTACCCGAGTCCATCTACCCCAGTATCCTGTCTGCCGACAGTTGCCAATACCAGATGCCCCAGAGGGGAGGGATCAGAACAGGTAATCCTCACGTTATCCCTCCTCTGTCACCCACTTCCAGAGAAACAGAGATTAGGGACACCATTCCTACCCATCCTGACTAGAGAACTGGGAAGAACTTGTAATTATTTGTGAGATTGGCAATGCCCTATGTAAGCCCCCATGTTTTCCTGCTAATGCTGGCAGTGGATGTTCTTGACTGGAAAAAGTGTTGGCTGTGGTGCTACTGCTGACCAGTAATTCAGTTTTCAAGTGGCATTGTCAGATTAGATCAGGAGTAGACAAAAGGCGGCTAGTGTGCCGTATCTAGCCCATGGCCACTTCGCCAGCATCCTTACTACATAGCAGTGGCTGCTAATTTCTCTGCACACTGGAGAGGGATGGAGAAGCCTTTTGTGCTGTCCCTGTCCCCTAGGAAAATCTTTCAGCTCCCATTGACCAGTTTCCAGCCAATAGGAGCTGAGAAATTTTCCTGGAGGCAGAGTCAGCAAGCAAAGCTTCCTCACTTTCCCCTCTGTGCTACAACAGTGCCGCATGGAGCAGCCAGCCCAGCAGACAGGCATGGAGTGTGTCTCAGGCTCCTGCAGCACTGCTGGCTGGGAACTGCCTAGGTAAGCGCCTCCCAGCAAGAACCTGCCTCTGGCACCCTAACCCCTCCCTCCCTTCAACTTCCTGACCAAGGCCACCACTCCCTCCTGACCCAGACCACCACCCAAACCCTGTGTATCCCCTCTCCACACCTCGTCCAGGTCACAACTCCCTCCCAGACCTTGCACTTCCTCCTATAATCCCTCTCCCAGGCCAGAATCCTCTCCTGCACCCACACCCCCTCCTGGACCCTGAACTTCAACCCTTGCCCCGATTATAACCCTCTCCACCCAAACTCCCTCTCGGACCCCACACCTCCTTCTGCTCCCCAGTCCTCTATCCCAGGCTCCCTTCCACACCCCACCCACTGTCCCAGGACTCCATGCCCCCTGCATAGAATGTGGCCCTTGATGACTTACCAAAATCTTGGAGTGTCCTCTTCCCCCCCCCCCCCCCTTAAAAATTATTGCCCACCTCTGGATTAGATTGTTTCATCAGTTTTTCCTACTCCAAACAAGTCAGAATTAAAATTAAGGCTGGCATTTTCAAGGGCGCTGAAGGGAGTTAAAACACCCAGTTGAGTGAATTTCAATGAGATCTGGGAACTAACTCCCTTAAGCTTTTTTCCTACACAGTGTGCTCCTAACCTCCTTTGTGTTTGATCTTTGGGTAACCCTGACACTTTCTTGTAATCTTCTTTGATCTTAAAATAGTTCTTAAGAATAAGAATTGTGAGGACACTTCAGAAGTGTAGCATTTCAGCAGAGGTCCATGTTTGTCGCTGCTTGTGTTGGAGTCTCTCATTTGTGACTTCTTGTTCTTGTTGTAGGTATAATTCATTGAATAGAAAACCATGTTTTTCTTTGAGGGCAGATCTTTAAGTCTGTGAATAATTCAGACGCACACTTTTTTGTTTGCTCTGGGCTGGGCAGGTTCAGTAGACAGCTAGATAATTTTGAGCTTTCATCCTTCAGTTTCCAGAGACGAGGCACAACTGGGGTTTGTTCTATGGTCAGTTGTGCTAAACTGAAATCCATGTATGGGATGAGCCGTATCCTCAACTGATGTAAAGCCGTACAACTTCACTGAAATACAGGGAGAAACGCTGATGATCTGGCCTCTTGCGCTGGAGAGTGCAGTTCCTTTCTCTTTAAAAGATCTCTCTCATTTTGAGTTGTGTGCGAGGGGGAGGGTTTTGATGAGTGTAGGTTGTAATCTAGTGCCACCCAATAAACGCATCGATATTTCACACACAGCTATGCTTATTGTGGTATTTCTTCTTCCTAACCTTGCTCCCCAATTCTGACTTTTAAACGGGCTACAAGAAGAGGAACAAGAAAAATGTTCTTGAAGGAGCAAGTTCCTGCTGTGAATCTGCCAGGTAAGTTGACGGTCAGGAGGATGCCAAGTTTAAGGGACAATACAATCCTGAAACCCTCATGTTAACTAAAGACTTGTCTACATGGAGAAAATATTCTGGAACAACAAGGTATGGTATGAATTTAAAGCGCGATATCTATTGCAGAATGGCTCTTATTCCAGTAGCACTGTAGGGTTTTTTGTGATGTAGTTTAACCCAGACATTGGAATTGGAGTATGCTAAACTGGAAAAGGCACTGCTATAATGGAAGAAGCTGTTGCAGTTAGCTTCCCTGTGTAGACAAGCTCTTAACTAAGTCCTTTTCTGAATGGTATATCCTAAAATTGAAGTGTCCTCCTCCTCGTCTGCTTATGTTTAGGATCAAGAGCGCAGCACTACCCTCTTCCTTTCGTACAGATGCTTTCACTCTTGTCTCTTTGGGTTCAGATTTGCTGGTTATGGTCTGTTTGCATTGCAGCAGCCCCTAACTCTCCCGACCCTCCAATCCCCGGCATGGACCAGAATCCCACTGCGCAAAGCATGGTGCAAAACCTCCTCTTGCAACTATTTTTGTGACTGGGTGGGAAGAGTATAGAAACAAGCTTCTAGATTGGCACATGAGATGCCATCAACCATCAGCAAAATAGACAAGTAACTTGCTAATCAATGCATAAAGTAAACTTGAAAACTGTTTCATCTCTTTTTTTTCTGCTGTTGTGTTTTTTGTCAAGTAACAGAATGGTCAGAGGAAGGTGTGGTTTAAGTTGATGGTGATGTCTGTTAGTGTGACAAGTCACATGTCTGTCCACTCCATTTTATAAAGCAAAACTACATTGTAATGCCTGCAAGACTCTTTACACTCACCTCTTTTTTCTTCTACCTGGACCTTTTCTTCCAAGCATCACCAAATCAGGCTGAGGTGAAGGAGTCCTGTGAAAAGAAGCAGTCAGTGCTCTCCAGTTGTGGTTTGACTTCACCTACTGCAGAATTGCAGTCTCCTCTCATTGTGCATGTGGCTGTTCAATAGGAAAAGCAACCCTACAGTGTGTCAGGAAGTGAAGAATAAGCAATCCGAGCTGCTAAGACTTAGTTACACGGAATACATTACTCAAATTGAAACAGACTTGGGACATTGGGGCCAAACTTCCCACCCCCCTGTTGTTTTTAACAATGCCACAATCTAGAATAGTGACAAGGTTGGTGTGGTAATATTTGATTGAGGACCATCTCCAGTGCCTAAGACCTCAATTTTATTTAGATCTCCTCTGAAATATAGGAACTCAGCAAACCAAAGCCTACTAACAAAACCATGCTGTGCCATTGGGGGTCTGAATTATTTGTGCAGATCTTTGCACTCTCCTGTGCTATCACTGAAGATTTCTCCTTCTATTGTCTGTACTGAAGCCTGAGACCACCTTGCTTCATGCCCCTCTGTAAAGAAACAAATCGCCTCTTACAGAAAAGAAGCTGCATGCTTGAGCCAAATCCCCGGTGCCATCTTCCTCTAAAATAGAAATCTGGCTTAAATACTCCATATTAGAGATGTCAGTGTTACCAGACATTTTTCTACTCTCACACTAATGCAGTGTTGGGAGTGTGGCTAATCCTTTGCCTTCTCTCACTAGTGATGTTACAGCATCTTACCCAGAGACTTCACCAAAGCTAGGAGTTAATAGAACTTAGAGCTCAATCCAAAAGTTCAGGGCTGATTTCAAAGCAATCTTACAGGGGCAGGAGAAGGGAGGGGAAAGGAACCCTATCTGAACAGACAAAACAGCCTTACTGGTGGGTTGTACATGTTACAGCAGAGATCTATTTCACTGACTTGTACTGAGTACTGTATGTGGCTTGGTAAAAATAACCATTGCATCACTTCTAGTAGTATTTCATGCCTGGCAAAGCTGGTTACATTTATCCTGAGCTATTGCATTGATTGTTTTAATCTCTGTCCCATTTGCTGCTGCAACAAGCAAGAGGCTAGCAAAAAGCTTTATGGAAATGATCCTGAGTAGAAAGTGTGTGTGTGGGGGGGGGGGGGGGGAATGAAAGGCAAGGCTTGAAGGAGAATTAGCGTAAAGACGATCACGAGTGTAAATGTGACTGAATGCTTCCCCTGTAACTGAATCCTTTTAATGCTAGGCATGGGAGGTTGAGAGGAGTACGACAGCTGCCTCTGAGTAGCCCTGCTTTCCACATTTAGTGCTGGGTTCCCCCTCTCAGATTGTAGCTGTCCCAGGGGAGCAATTAAAAGAAGCCCCGTTCTACCTGCTGACCTAACAGTCCAGCCACTAACAGCAGGATGGCACGACAGTACAAAGTTGGAATCTAGCACTGCACTTATGTAGTTATATAAGGCCTTTCCAGGGAGGCTCTCCACAAGTTGTCACAATTTTAGGTAATTGTGCCTGTGTCCCCACTTCAGGCCCCTTGGAGTGGTCAGTCAGGTCTTAAGCCTTTTCTTTGTCTTAGTCTCTGGACCAGCCAATTTCAAGCCGTATGTGGAAGCTGCCTCCAGGGGCAGTACCTGTCTGGAGGGGGTTACAGCCTGAGAGTCACTTTCCACTGTGCTGCTAGCTCAGTTGTGGTATCTGTGCCCCTGGTGCTACATGCAGTTCTTGGCCCACAGAGATACAGTAATCACTCATATAGGCTCAACAATGTGGCTCTCAAAGATACTGCTTAGAGTTGCAGTATCTCTCACCATGCCTTCCAGATACCAGCTATCAGTAACCAAGGGATTATGCACGTGTGTGTGTGTGTGTGTGTGTGTGTGTGTGTGTGTGTGTGTAAAATACATTATATATAGCAATGCTTGGTCGGTGCTTTGTTTAAAGATGGACTCTTCTTTGTGCTCTTAAATCTGCATGTGTGCTCAGGTCTTGACATTTGCTGTGACTCCATGGGGTGCAAGTTAGTGTCGGGGGTCCAAAATGTGGGTCATTCAAGCAGAGTCTTCTCTAGAGAGCCCTCTACAAAACCAGGATTTTTCAAACTCTTTTAGGATTCTTTGCCCACGCCTGGGGCCCAAACTATGGTTCTGATCAGTTGTTCCCTGTAAGCTGTGTGCTTGTGCAGCCACTCAGGAGAGATTCAAATGCTGCTCAGCTGATGAGCAGAGTGCCCACAGCGAGGTTTTGTTTCTACGGGTGGTGCACATGGGCACGTGTCTTGTTGCACACACAAAATGTATGCTGCATATGGATGGAAAAGCGTAGTGGGAACATTGGTTCTGATCTTCCCTAACCAACAACGGGGAATTATATGGGACATATTATTATTAAAAACTAGTCTAGGAAAGTAGCAAGTGTCTGAAATGTGCATGTGCAATGAGATATGAGCTCTGTTGAAACAAGGATCTGCTGGCAGCCCATTTTCTCAGTCGCATTTTTGGCTCCAGGGGCAGGCTGTGGCTACTGACCTGATCTCTGTGATGTAAGTTGACAGAAACTTGAGTATCATCTGCAGGCATGTTACACTATCCACTTCTGTCAAGGAGATTTTAGACTTCTGGGAAAAGTGCCCGGAATAGTACAATTAATGTAGAAGGGTTCTAATGGGGGAGGTTTTGTAGGAGGGTGGATCTGCCTCCCATGAAAACAGGGATTGTATAGCTTTATTAATGAATTGGTGATTAATTCATACTGATTAATCTCTTAGCCTGTTGTGGGCAATAAAGGTTTGATCTACTGTGGGCTACAGTATGATGAATATTATCGGTAGCGTTAGAATAAGACTCCCGAAGCCCATGAGAAAAAAAATGTGATTTATCACGTGCCTTTGTTTAGCACACCCACTAAGTGCACAAACAACCCCATGAACATTGAGCTACAATAGCCGACAGTGCAAAGTGGTGAGCCCCATGACGGGCATTGTGCATAGCTGTGCCTGGTGCACACTGGAGTGATACTCATTCTCTCTTTTCATCATCACTGCTACCATCTGTGGGTCCCCAACTTATCTCACCTGGAATGCCACTGTACTCTTATCATTTACTGATACAAGGTTCAGGCCCCAGGGTTTGTGTGGTTGAGCTTGTCTGTCTTCCAGGCCTGTGTGCCCTGTGTTAGAACAGGAATTAATACTTACATTTCACCCCCGTAGCCAAAATAAACTTCCTATCTTTGATGCTTGGCTACAGCCTAGGGGAGGAGGTGCTGATGAAGTTCACAGGAGCATTTACAGTAATCTCTCTTGCAGGTGGTAGCCAGGAGCGGTGGGGAATGCAATCTCTTGCCCTTCTGTAAAGTTAGTAGCTGGTCTTACGTGGCCGTCTGCATCCGCTGGGCTACTACAGATACACTAGCACCCTTCTAGGAGAGTGCAGTGGATGGACTAGTTCTTCACATCTTTTCAGGGAATGCTAGGCTGGGCACACTTAATTTTAAATAGCCTCAAAATTCCCGAGTAGGCTCTTACACAGCCCCACTTTTCTGTAACATTTCAGCACCTGAATGGCTGGAAGCTGGTTATCTGAGGGCACGTTTACAGGAGGCTTAGGGAAGTTCCGACAAAGCAGTGACGTTGAAGTGCTCTTATTCAGGAGTAAAGCCCACTAGCTAATAACTAAGGCCCTTTCGCTTTGGAATGAAAGTTTGGTTAATGTGCTTAACTTACACGAGAACTTCACGTCTTTAGCTGCTTCATTTTTGCTTTCCAGAGGGTTCCCCTGCAGGCAAGAATTGAGACCGCTCCAAGCATAAGATCAGCCATACGGAGTCAGACCAAAAGTCCATATCACTCAGTACCTTGTCTCTGACAATGGCCAGTGCCTGATACATCAGAGGGAATGAACAGAAAGTGACAATTTCAAGGGATCTATCCCTGTTGCCTCATCCCAGCTTCTATCAGTCGGTGGTTTAGGGGTACCCAGATTATGGAGTTGCACCACTGACCACCTTAGCTACTAGCCATTGAGTCCTGCCCTCTGTATACATCCTCTATTCTTTTTTGAATTCTCTTACCTTTCTGCAGTTGCCTGGGAGTGGATGGCCAGAGACGAGGCTTCCTTGGGTGAAGCTAACCCCCTCTTACTATGGAACTTGCACACTGTGATGGGTGTCCAATCCCCTTGCCAGCCAGGCAAGGTCCAAAGAGCTGCTCTGGGCTCAGGGAGCCCGGCCCCACCCAACCACCTTTGCCCTGTGGGGAGAAGGGTTCTGAAAGAGGGAGAAGTGTAGCTGAGATGTTGGCAGACCCAGGAGGGGAATGGATCTCTGCTCCTGCAGAAATCCTTCTGGAAGTTGAGAGCTGCTCCTGCAACCACAGCCAGTCTGGGCTCCCGAGGGGGAAAGGAGGGCCTGGTGCTGAACCATTGCTTCAGAGCGATTGTTACAGACTCATCTGGAAGCATTGAGTTGGGCTGCTGCTGGAGGAGAGGAGAAACCTGTGACTCCCTTGGATCCTTGTGTGCTGCTCGCCCCAGTTAGGGTGTGTGTGCACCCACAGAATCAACTGGAGGGAGGGTGTAATCTCCCACCACCTCTCTTGGGCTGCTGAGCCTTAGCTATAGAAAATCAAACTGGGGTGAGTCTAGAGCCCTGTGATATCCGAAGGAGGTCAACCCTGTGGGGTCACCAATGTCAGGGTCTGGCATGTTTCAGGACATACTGCAAGCCCTGGTTGTTTACTGGGAGCTGATGGTCCCTGGGTGGGCAAGGCTTAAATCCACTACCCCAAGGTTCCCCAGATCAGTGCCCTAACCCCTAGGGCAGCTGCTGCAGCTTGCTGGAGTGAGTAAGCTGCTGAATGTGGGTGCTGGTGAAAGTAAGTGACTCTTGAATGGGCCCCAACTCTCGTGAGGGGTTAAGCACCTGAGCGCTCAGTTATATTAGCTATCCATGGGGTTTGGCCTGTTGCAATTGGCTACAAAGGGCTACAGGAGTAGACTGTTCCAAAGGTCAGAGCTCAGTTTTCACTCCCAAATGCAGGGACAGTGAAAGAACATATCTTCCCATGCAAAACTACCCGATCTATTGATCCCAGCGGTACGACGGCTCAGGGCTGGCAAAGCTCAGTCCTCCTGGTCCCCCAACTTTCAACCCCAGCAGGGCTTCCTCAGCCCTTCATCCTTCTGTGATGGATAAACTGAGTTGCATTGAGTTAACACCTGGGGAAAGGCGCCCTTAACTGTGCAGACCATAAGGCTTCTGTGAGCACTTTAAAAGGAAGTGGTTTCTGCCCTCATCATGTGCTTGAATGGGGCTGCCCTCCACCCCAGACGAAGCCACCTTGATGCATGTGGGGCTTGTGAGGGGACTTTTATTCTCGTGCCAGGCAAAGGGCAGTTAGTTCTATTACTTTGTTGAAAATAATAGCAATAGACCCTAAGGCAGAAGTTTCTGTAAGGTGTGGCAGTAAGGCAGTAAAAACAGCCAAGCCCTTTCTACAGCATTGCTTGTACTGGTGGTGAAATACAGATCCTAGGTCAGACAACACCCAACCTGAAACTTGTTTCAACCCAGCTTTCAATCTGCCTTGAACACTGCTGCTTTATAGTAACAGCTTCCTGGGAAAGCTCAAAGGTTTCTTTCATGGGGTATAACAAGCCAGCATGACCTAATTTCTTTTAGGTGAGTGTAAGACGCCTCTTCACCTCCAGAGGGCGCCCACTCTGCATGTTTCTCTCCAAGGAAATTTCCTAGAAATTCATGGTTTATTTTTAACTGCGACAGGGAGATGTGTGAAGGGGGGAGGAGAGGAGCTACCTACCTCCTCCTCCTCTCTTCTCCCCAGCCTGTCTCAAGCAGAAGCAGTGGCCTGCACCACGAAAGGTCATTTTGTGTATCTATATTCCATCTCCGCAGTGTTCAGCTAATGCCCGAGCCAGGCTGGGCTGGATTTAGCCTGGGATTTTCCAAGCTGTAATGGAGTGAAGTGCCTGACTTCCAGAGACTGGCAGGGGGATAGGAGCAGTTTCTGTAGGGTGTGGCAGTAAGGCAGTAAAAACAGCCAACCCCTTTCTACAGCATTGCTTGTACTGGTGGTGAAATACAGATCCTAGGTCAGACAACACCCAGCCTGAAACCTGGTCCATTGCTTTATTTCTGGAGGGGGGGGGGCAGGCGCTCCTCTCTGCCCCATCATCTGCAATGGGACAGTGGAACCTGACAGGTCTCCTCTCTTCTCAGGCCAGAACTCCGGGGGAGTTCTCCTCCTCAGTGAGGCCCAAATGGCAAAACAAGGAAATTAGGCTGCGTAGCTACAGCTCCGGTGTGAGCTGCGAACCGGGCTGGGACTGCTGGGCTCTTACTCCATTTAAAGTGCAAGGCGCAGTGGTCCCGGGGTGAGCCTCCCCTTATCGACTAATTGTGTCGTCGATACAAATTGTATCGACGACACGAGTAGGAAAATACCTGTTCCTTAGCCCCCTTAGGTAAATGAATGTGTGTAACCAGCTGTGAGAGCCTCCCATGCCAGGGGCTGGGGAGGGCCAAAGCATCGATTAGCCAGGATGGGTAAGGAATGGTGGCCCTAGCTCTGTTTGTCAGAGGGTGGAGATGGCTGGCAGGAGAGAGATCGCTTGATCATTGCCTGTTGGATTCACTCCCTCTGGGGCACCTGGCACTGGCCACTGTCGGCAGACGGGACACTGGGCTGGATGGACCTTTGGTCTGACCCAGTGTGGCCATTCTCATGTTCTTCTCACCAAAGTGTGTCTGGGCCAGGGCTGCGGGGGAAGAAGCAAGGCAAAGGACTTGCCATCTGTGCAGCACTTGTTTTCAGCTCCAAGCCCAGCTCCTCTCACCGGCCGGCTCCCCTTGGCAGGACTGCGGCCGTGTGAACTCTTCATTCACTTGGATGGAAGGATGAGATGGGGAGAGAGGCAGGAGGTGAGAGCCCAGACTCTGCTTTAGAGAATGAGCTAAGGGCGGCTTTCAGACACCCTTAAAATAGGCCTTGCTGCAGGGTACCCAGCTAGGTGCAGTGGGAGGTGCTGGCGGGCTCTTGGCTCTAATCAACACCAGGGAACCCTAGGGTAGGTCCAGGTCACGCTCTCTCTGCCCATCCCTCCCTCCAAGTGCTTATCAGGCAGCCTTACTCATTTGTGATCTCGTGCCCCCCCTTGTCCCCAGCCATGAAACCCCCTACCTGGGTGGGATTTGACACCCCCCCCTTGTCCCTAGCCATGTACCCCCTGTACCTGGGTGGGGTTTGACACCCCCCCTTGTCCCCAGCCATGTACCCCCTGTACCTGGGTGGGGTTTGACACCCCCCCTTGTCCCCAGCCATGTACCCCCCTGTACCTGGGTGGGGTTTGATCCTCCCCTTGTCCCTAGCCATGTACCCCCCCGTACCTGGGTGGGGTTTGACCCCCCCCTTGTCCCTAGCCATGTACCCCCCCGTACCTGGGTGGGGTTTGACCCCCCCTTGTCCCTAGCCATGTACCCCCCTGTACCTGGGTGGGGTTTGACCCCCCTTGTCCCTAGCCATGTACCCCCCGTACCTGGGTGGGGTTTGACCCACCTTGTCCCTAGCCATGTACCCCTCGTACCTGGGTGGGGTTTGACACCCCCCCTTGTCCCCAGCCATGTACCCCCCGTACCTGGGTGGGGTTTGACCCCCCCTTGTCCCTAGCCATGTACCCCCCGTACCTGGGTGGGGTTTGACCCCCCCTTGTCCCTAGCCATGTACCCCCCTGTACCTGGGTGGGGTTTGACCCCCCCTTGTCCCTAGCCATGTACCCCCCCGTACCTAGGTGGGGTTTGACCCCCACCCCCTTTGGCGCGCGGCGCCCCCAGCGGAGCTGCAGCGATCTGGCTGCCGCGGGCCATTCTGCCGCACGACCCCCCCCCCCCCCCCCCCGGCTCCCATCCCCACCCGGGCGGGCTGCGGCTGCACGAAACTCCGCCCCCGCTCCCCAGGGAGGAGCCCCCTTCGCTGCCAGGCCGTGTCCGGAGCGGCGCCGGCAGATCCCCCCTGTCTCCCCCAGCGGCCCCGCATGGGATCGGCCCACCTGGGCGCGCTGACCTGCCGGCGACCTTGAGACAGGTACCGCTGCTCCGAGCCCTGCCCAGGTGCGCTGAGCCCGGCGTGGGGGGGCGGGGGGGGCGGACGGGTCAGGGTTTGCACAAAGGACACTGCGGGGGGGGGGAGCAGCAGGGGGAGCCCCCCTCCCCCAATGGGTCTTGTCTCCCTTGGGATGATTTTTTGCAGAGACTAGGCGGGGGCGGAGGGGGGGGAGGTTGTATCTGTGATCAGCAAAGAGTAGCAGTTGGGCCCTCCGGGAAGACCCCCCCTTTTGCAACGCTTCTTTTGTGCTGCGGCCAGAGCCGCCCCCCCTTTAATCCACAGTCCTGCCTTGCCCAGAGAAGGGGCACTGAATTATTGATCATTTATTACCAACCCCCCTTCCCCCACAGCCAGCCGCTTAGCTGCCCCCTTCCCTTAACAAATACCTATCAGCAGCACTGTGTGTGGGGAGACGTGGGGGGCTGGACTGGAGAGCATGGAGCTGGATTAGCCCATCAGAGGAGTGGCTGTCAGCAGCAGAGAGTCTTTCCAAGGCTGCTGTGAGCCTAGCGGACTGCAGCTGCCTCGGAAAGTGCAGCTGTTATTCCATTTCCCCCTGGATGCTGGGCAGAGGGGCAGGAGCGAGGGGGGCTGCCGCACCCCCAGCCTGGAAGCGGTGGGATTAGCGTGTGCGTCACTGGCTCCAATGCCCTACCCACGGGTGCTCTGCAAACTAAGGGAGTGAGTCGGTCCTCAAGAACAGGCTGTTTCGGGCCGCGTGCAGTGGGGGGTGCATGGGCCTTCCTTTGACCTGAGCACAAAGCACCTGTGGGAAAGCTGAGAGGTGGCATGGGGGAGGGAGGTGTTGGTTCCTTTGCCTACTGCTGAGTCCGGGCATGTTGGCTGGTTCTGTTGGCCTGTATGTTCTCTTCCACCAGCAAGATCATAGAAGATGAGGCAAAGGTCCTGAGTCCAGTGGAGGGTCCATCACATACAAGAGTCTTTTCTCCTATACCTCTCCCTTGCAAGTTGTTTTCTCCAGCGAGACAAAAGAAACCCGCCCGGGTGCAGTGGTGCCTGGGCTGTGGTCAGTAACCTTCCCCATCTCTGTTCCTTCCTGTGCCGGATCTCTCTGATGCTCGCCAATAGGGAAATGTGACACATCTAACTGCAGATATCTCCAATCTGGTTGATTGACAGGCATCGTGCTCTCCCCTTTCCCCATGCTCCTTGGCCGCTGGCCTGCCATGCCGGGTCCGGACTGTCAATCCCGTGTTTGATGCTTCACATGAAGGCAAAAGATGGGCATAGCCAGTTGCTCCATGCAGTGTAAGTGTCAGAAGCGTTCCTGACCTCCCTCAAGCAATCGGCTTATCCCCTTTATAGAATCATAGAATACTAGGACTGGAAGGGACCTCGAGAGGTTGAGTCCAGTCCCCTGCCCCCATAGCAGGACCCAGCACTGTCTAGACCATCCCTGATAGACATTTATCTAACCTACTCTGAAATATCTCCAGAGATGGAGATTCCACAACTTCCCTGAGCAATTTATTCAAGAGTATGTCTAGACTACATGGCTCCGTCAATGGAGCTATGTCAATTAGTTTACCTGGCATAGACAAAGGGATAAGTTTCACGAGGCATAAGGGGATCGGTCGGCAAAGGCTTCCCCAGCCGACAGATCCGTGTCTAGATTGCCGCGCTGTGCCGGATCAGCTGATCGTCAGCACAGCGTGGCGGCCATGTTTATTTCAATGAAGCGGGGATTATTTAAATCCCTGCTTCTTTTCCTGTGCCAGGTAAACTAGTTTACATGGCTTTGTCGATGGAGCCATGTAGTCTAGACATACCCCAAGTTTTTAACCACCCTGACAGTTATGAACTTTTTCCTAATGGCCAATCTAAACCTCCCTTGCTGCAGTTTAAGCTCATTGCTTCTTGTTCTATCCTCAGAAGCCAGGAAGAACAAGTTTTCTCCCTCCTTGTGACACCCTTTTAGATACCTGAAAACTGCTCTCATGTCCCCTTTCAATCTTCTATTTTCCAAACTAAATAAGCCCAATTCTTTCAGTCTTCCTTCATAGGTCATGTTCTCTAGACCTTTCATCATTCTTGTTGCTCTTCTCTGAACCTTCTCCAATTTCTCCACATCTTTCTTGAAATGCGGTGCCCAGAACTGGACACAATACTCCAATACTCCTACTGGAAATAATCACAGGTCTTACCAATGGTTGTAAAACTGCCTGGCAGAAAGGCTTAGGTTTGGGGAGCAATGGAGAACTGGTAACAGGGAACCTGGAAATAGAGGGGGCTTAGAGTTGAGGAGGCTGCAGAGGTGGAGAGCTTTAAACCATAAGCTAGGGATGAGGGTTCATAGGCAGAAATGACCAGGAGCTCCTTAAAACGGACTCTAACCAAGGAGGGAGACAAATATTGGGGGAAATGTACCAAGCCTGCCCCAAGAGTTACATCAAAACCAAGAGGAATCTCCTTCCAAAGCCCTCTCATGTCTCTGCTTGTGGGCCACTGCCCATTCTGTGCCCACATGACTAGTGAGGCAGGAAACTGAGTCACAAGGACCCATTCAGACTCGGTGCCAGCCTGTGAAGCTCTGCGGACGTCAATCCTGCTTTCACCCACTTACGAGCTGGGCCCCACTAAGAGTGTCAGGACATATGGGGGTAACTGCTCAGCATGAAAGAGGACGTGTGGTCCCGGTTCACCATGGCCCGTGGACTCTGTCAAGCATGATGCCCTTTGGCTTGTGCTAAGTTGTGTGTGACCTCCTGAGGGCTAATCCCAGTGTGGACCAAACACAGCGACTTCTCTGATGCGGGGGTGATGAAAACCAGTGGATGTGATTGCGAAGAAAGAAATCAGCCCAGAAGGCATGGTCGCTGGAGCACTCTTCCCTCTGCAGGGCGTGGAATATCGTTGCCATTTGCAAACGCAGGGAAAGGGGCCGGATTTGGCTGGGGATGGGGCTGGTAGCGCTCTGTTAATGTTTGACGATGATTGTCGAGTATGTTGCAATGTATTTTCCTGGCAGGTTTTCAGGGACAGCCGGTGCTCCCTTTAGGAGGCAGGCATGTCAGTGTCACGAAGCAATGGGCTCTGTTATTGTTCCATGATACCATTGTCCAGAAGAGATTGCTTCTGCCAGCTAGAGAGGGAAGAATCTGACTTTCCAACACATTCTTCTGCCTTCCTACTCTTTTTGTCTTTCTTTTTCCCTGGATGACTTGGTGGTTTTTGCAGCCTTTGGAGAGACTCCAGAGAAGGTGAATTTTCAGTGTTTACATTCCATTCCTTCAAGCCCTGGCATGTGGGATGAGCTGCCGTTCTCCAAGCAGATGTTGTTTTCCACTCTAGCTAGTAAAGGCTGCAGAACAATACAGTATGTGTTGCCTTGCATCCTGCTTGTTGTCTTTGAAAACAGTGTAACTCTGGGCCTCCAAGGACTTCACACAGCTGTCACTATGCCCACGGTGATACAAAATCGTGGGACCAGCAGGGATGGACCGCAGGTCTTTGTGCTCAGAGGCATGAGGTCCATGAGCTATTGGGGAATCTCGCTGACTGTTAACAGTATGGAGTCTAAGACATGCAATGGGCTAGTTAGACAGCTGTTATGTACACTCTCCTGTTCTATTTAGCAGTGTCTCGTTTTATTTTTAAACTGCTCTTTAAACTATAGTCAGGGGCTGAAACACTGGTGTTTTAAAGAGTAGTTCAAGCCAAAAATGGCTCCTGCATAAGAGAGACCGAAGACCCGGGTGGGGATCAGAACGGGAATGGTGCAGTTAAGAAATAATCACTTCAGGACCATGTCAGTCTGAAGGTCAGATCTCAGCCACGGGGGCTAAAACCCAGAGATGAGCTCAAGGCACAGAGTTTAGATCTGGGCTGTTCCAAATTTGGGTGGCATTTGGAGAGAAGTGCCCAAGCCTCTGGATCCAGTGCCGGGGTTATTTTTCCAGCCCGGTGTCCAGACGATTAGGAGTGAAGTCAATGGCAAGCTAAAGGACGATGCTTTTACCAGCAGGATCAGAGCGTTCGTGCAGCAGTGTGGGAGTGGTATTTTAGCGAAGCCCGGGGGGAAAACCCTCTTGGTCAGCACCTACTTGTCCATGGTGGGCACCACCATTCCATTCTTTACCCAGAGCCTGAAAGAGCCATGCTCAAAAAGCCCATCCGAGAGGGAGCATGCTGTGACATAAAAGCCTTCTAACCTTATTATCGCTAATGTTCTGCCTATGCTGGGGCTGGGGAGGAGGGACAGAAACCTCACAGCCACGGAGTTCTTGACTCTTCTCTTCCCTCCAGCTTTCTGACCAACTCCGTGTGACCGTGACCTGTTCTGTGCCTCAGTTTCTCCTTGGCGACGTTGTGTAGACACAAGAATGGACGTGGGGACAGGTCGTTGAAGACGGGGTGTGTGCGGTAGGGGAGTGTTAGAGCTGGGCTAAATGTTTACTCATGCGATATTTGTAGATGTTTGCCCTCTGAAGAGACCTCTGCGTTCAGATGTTGGAAATAACCTGGATAAGAAGAGAGGTGAAGATTTTGGTCCTAAAGCAAAGCTGTTCAACACCTCATGAGGCTCCTAAATAGAAACGACCAATGTTTGGATTCCAGTCGTACCCACGGGCCCTGCGGCGCTAGGTGCTGTACAAACAAGAGACAGTCTCTGCTCCAGAGGGCTTCATGTCCAAATAGGCAAAGCCGCCTAGGAGAGAGGAAGTGCACTGGGCTGCCGAGGTGCGGAGTCCCCGCAGCCCCGATTGCCGTCAGTGGAATTCGGAGGTGCTCAGGCACTTCTGCTCACCAGGCCACAAGGAGCGAGGTGCCTGCGCGTGAATTTAGGAAGCTCATTTCTGACACTCCAGGTTTGAAAGTTTCAGTCCAAACCCCACTGTGGAGAAGAGAGCCAGAACTGACCCTGGATCTCAGCATGAGTCTCCGGTCTGCCCCCCGCCCTCCTGCCTGCCTTCCCAGGGCCAGATCTCCGACCCGGTCATCTCAGTTCGTTCCCCAGACAGCAAATCCCTCTCCATGTGGGTGGGTATAAATCCACCTCATTAGGATGCCAGAGCAGCGCTCCCTCCTTGCAGCCGTCTGCCCCTGAAATGCGCTTGCCTCGCCTCACGCTTGAGCCCGACCCATCCCCGGGTTAGACGGGAATTAGTTCACTGGCAGACAGAGGGGAAGCGAAGGCTTTAATCAGCGTGGCCAGGAGCGTCCCGGAAGCCTGCCTTGTTGGAGGGTTATCCTAGGTAAGAGTGGAATGCAGCAGTTGGATGGAGGCTGATGCCAAGGAGCGGGGGCAAGCGGATTGAACTAGCCAGACTGTGTGTGTGTCGTATGCTCCAGCACTGAAACCGGCTGCCCTGTGTGACCTGTGCACGGTAGAGTCCCTGCAGCAGCTTGAGACGTGGAGAGAACTGTTGCAGGTTGCTCTGGGGCCGGGCTGCCTAAATCCACCAGCATCATCTGTCTTGTTCACCTCCTCTTGTATACAAGCCCTTCCCCTGCACCCATGCCCGGGTCCCCTGTGCCCTTGTTCTGCATCTTTCCTCCTTGTCGGTGCTTCCCAGTTCTCTCTGAGCAGGGGACGACTTTTGCAGGCGTGCACAGCTGGGAGTTAAGCACTAAATTCCTACTGGTTTCCCATGGGAGTTGGGCTCTGTTGTGAGGGGCGGGGGAATACCTGGGAAGGGAGGTGAGTAATTATCTGCCTCTTTGGTGATGGGCCAGGGGCTGGGAGGAGTCAGGTGAGAGCCTGCAGCTCATCTGGAAAGCGGCCAGGCAGCAGGAGCTGATGATCTGCCTAATAACGTGTATGGGATTGTTTTTGTTCCGAGAAATAAACTCTTCCCTGAAGGCAAGGACTGAGATTCTGCCACCGGTGGGAGCTTTCTCCCATGCCCTGGCCAATGAGTGCTGCCCCCCTCCGTCTCACATTCTCTGAGCTGCCCTTTGGGCCTTCTGAAAAAGTCTCCCCTAGAGAGACCAGGAGCTGGTGGGACGTGCTTGATCACGCTCTTACCAAGCACTGGGTGCTGGATTGCACTCAGTCCCCTCCGCCAGGAGAGGGCCATTGCAGGGGTACTTGTAGGGCTTGAATTCAGGCCCCGAAAGGTCGTCCGGTTTGAAACACCAAGACTTGCCCCTTCGACTGCTGGCGGGGCTGGCTGAGCGTTTCGCAGGTGCAGACTGTGGCGTTTGCTGTGCCTTCAAACCGAGCCCCTCTCTCCTCGGCCTGCTGTTCGCCAGCGTGGGGCCATCTGTCAGCCTCTGCTGTTTGCCCATGTGGCTTTGGTTGGCACTTCAGATAGTATGGCCTAGAGGTTAGAGCAGGGCTCTTGGATTCTAAACCCGCCTTCCACAGAGACTTGCCGCGTGACCTTGGGCAACTCACTCTGTCTGTGGAAAGGTGGGGAGATATCAGGGCACCTTGCTCCCCTGACGACTAGATGGGATACCACCCCAGGGGGCTTCTCTCATTCAAGCCCCTCATCGGAGCTTCCCTCCTCCCACGCTCAAGGGATCTCTAAATGCTGTTAACAAAACAGCCCTGTGAACCTCCCAAGGCAGGTGCTTAACTCACTGCAACTTTCAGCACCAAAATACTAACGGCAGAGGTTGCTGCATCTGCTGGCCCCTAGGGAAATGTGGTTTGTTACCTAACAGCTCAGGGAGGGTGGCAGGTTTTGGTACGTCTCGTCATCACCTTCCATTCAAACAGGGCAAAGCGCATGGGGGACTTTCATCCTGTCCATCTAATTCTTAAGCTGCTCTCATCTGTACTGCCAGGAGACAAAGACCTGCCAGTTTCCATGGCTGTGATCTGTTTTCCAGGGCTCCGTCCGTGCCATAATGTTCCCCTGAAGAGATGGCTCCATGTTATGGATTCTTCTCTGTATAACTCAAAGGTATAGAATGGGACAGAAAAAAAATCATGGTCTTGAAATATATGGAGATATACCTATCTTGTAGAGCTGGAGGGGACCTTGAGAGGTCATTGAGTCTGGTCCCCTGCCCTCATGGCAGGACCAAGTACCATCCCTGACAGATTTACCCCAGATCCCTAAATGGGACCCTAGAGGATTGAACTCATAATCCTGAGTTTCAGCAGGTCATGCTCAAACCACTGAGCTTTCCTTCCCCGAGACACTTTCCCATCCCAGAGCTGGGGAGAAAACTCCAGAGCCCTGGCTCCCAGCCCACTGCTCTAACCACTAGACCACATGCCCATCCCTTTCTTTTTTCCTCTCCCAAAGTCAAAATTCTCTCCCCCTCTGCTCCCTAATCTAGAGCTGGTCAGAGCCCTGGAAGAAAAAAATCCACAGTTTAGTTTGGGTAGAAAATTGTAATGTTGACCCAAAAAACCCTTGGTTGGAAGTTGGCTCCTTTGGAGCAGCTTTGCCCTGTTCTCTTACAAAGCTGCAGCCGTCAGCGTGTCTGCTCCTGCCTCTTGCTCTTTGCTGCTGTTGGATTTGGTGCCTCCAGCGCAGCAGTCTCATAAGGAATCCCGGCAGCAGCTGGCAATGATGGTCTCTGGCCATGCTCCTGGGCGAATGGCTTTGCAGCAGTTGGACGTCCTTGCGTGGTTTTCTCCTTTCTCTGCCCTTCTGTGTTGCCTTCTAGGTGTTGACGAGCCAAATGAGATGCCCCTAGTGATGGTGGCAGCACCGACCTCCCCTTGATCACATTCTGAGAGACCCTCTGGCCAAGGGAACACTGGACCATGAAGTCCCCCAGTGCTGTGATCTGCAGGGAGAAGCCTCCTCTGTCCGTTTACCCTTATGGGTCTGAAAGGGATGGCTGGGAAGATGCCAGGGATGGGGACATGAACTCAGCCCAGATCAGCTGCACCATAAGCCACCTGGAGCAAGCTGGTAAGGGGCAATGGATGTTGGTCCTAGATGCTGAAACCTGTTCTCACAGGCTACGTCTAGACTACTTGGCTCTGTCGACAGAGCCATGTAAAATAGTTTATTCGGCATAGTCAAAGAAGTGGGGATTTAAATCCCCGCTTCATTAAAATAAAAATGGCCGCCACGCTGTGCCGACGATCAGCTGATCCGGCACAGCGCGGCAGTCTAGACGTGGCACAGTTGACAACGTGAAACGAGGTTTACCGGAGTGGTCGACAAAGGCTTCCCTTGTCGACTGCACCGCGTCTAGACTGCCGCGCTGTGCCGGATCAGCTGATCGTCGGCACAGCGTGGCGGCCATTTTCATTTTAATGAAGCGGGGATTTAAATCCCCACTTCTTTGACTATGCCGAATAAACTATTTTACATGGCTCCGTCGACGGAGCCATGTAGTCTAGCTGTAGCCATAGATACTGGACCAGCACAAAGCTGCTAGGTCATCTAGCCTCGTCCTTCCCCCGCCCAAGGCTGTTCCCTAGAGACTGTTCTCCAGGCCTCTGTCTAGTCCAAGTCTTAGACGTCCCCGGCAGCAGCTTCCCTTATTTCTGTCCATTTGCTTTCCAGCCAAACAGCGCTCAGGGACGGGAGATGTACCCAGTTCCCAGCCATAGCAGTTCAGGAGTTCTGTAACTTAGTCGTGCTCCGAGAACTGTGCCCGCCTGGCTTGTCAGTAGCCTCAGCAGACAGGCCACTGACTGGCTGGGTCACAGAGACCTGAATTCTCCTCACACCCTTAGTCGCTTTTCAACGGGTCAAAACGTGGGCGGGGCAGCATGGCCTCACCCTCAAACAGGCCCACGGTCAATCTGGCATCTCACTATTGTCCTTAATCCCGATTGGTCCCTGCCAGTGTGAATTGACAGACCCCTTGAGTAATCTGCACCCGAGGACTATTTGAACTGGGGTAGCTCTGGCCCTAGAGGCCCGGTCCCTGTTGCATTCAGGCCAGGCAGTCCCTGCCCTGAAGAGCTCAAAGACAATTGGTGGAGAACGCAAACAGCTGGGGGGAACATGGGGAACCAGTGGGGTGACTTATACTGGTCAGCAGGAAAAGATTGGTCACAGCCCACCAGCTGCCCGCCCACTGGCCTTATTCCTCTGCCCCTTCTATTCCTGTGGCCCAGAGCTCTCTTGGGAGTCTCTTACATGGGGCAGCCAGCAGGCCCCTTCCCCTCCCTGTTTCAGCCTTGTCGGGCGACGCGCTCGGGCTGACCGGCCTGTGATGGTGCTTTCTTCCTTGGGCAGGTTGGTACTGGGGTGCCCTCTCGGCAGCAGAGGCCAGGCGCGTGCTCTGCCCAGCTTTGGAAGGCTCCTTCTTGATGCGTGACAGTTCCAGCCCGGACAACCTGCTCACCCTGTCCGTCCAAACCTCTGCCGGGCCCACCCACATCCGGATCTGCTACTGCGCCGGCCGCTTCGGCCTCGACGCGTCCCTCCTGGCCAAGCCCAAGCTCCAGAGCTTCCGGGACGCTATGGACTTGGTCCAGTTCTATTCCCAGGCCTCGCGGAAGCGAGCTGAGCGGCTGGAGCCGGCGGGGGAGGATGTCGCGTCCGAGGATCCGGCCATCCACCTGAAACTGATCAAGCCCCTGTATGTGTCCGTGCCGGCCCTGCAGCACCTGTGCCGGCTCGCTATCAACCGGCGCGCCCCGCAGGTGGCGGCCCTGCCTTTGCCTCTGAGGCTCAAGGACTATCTGCTGAGGTACCCCTACGTGCTCTGAGACACGCCCCCCCCCTTGCTCGCCTCACCTCCCCGTGCAACACGTGGGGCTCTCCCAGCAGCTCCCCCTGCTCGGGCACCATCGTTGGTGGACTCCGAAGGCCCCTGGTGCCGTTCAGCTGGGGTGCTGCAGCACACGGCAGCGGGGCGGATGCAAGTGCGAGAGGCGGAGCGAAAGGCAGGGATCCCTGGGGCTCGGGGGGCAGACGGTGTTTTCCCACTCTCGGGGCCTGCAGTCCCCAACCACGGCTGCTAATAAAAATGAACCGTCCTATTGTTGGTTCTTCTCCCATTGCTAGTCTGGCGCCGGCTTCTGCTTGGCCAGGGCTTCCCTCCTGGCTGTCAGGGGGAGAGGCGGGCTGTTTTGGTAGGGTTGGATGGTTGAATATGGCCTGGTGCACGGCGAGGGCTGAGATTTCTTTTCCAGAAGTGGCAGATGATTTTTCAACGCCCAAACTGAGTCCATAAAGGGGCTTGATAGTCAGAGGGTGGATGCTCGCCACTGCCTAGAAATCAGCATCCCCAGCCAGGCCCCCAGAATCACTGCGGGGAAATCCTGACCTGGGTTTCCACAGGGAGGACTAGATCTCCAGGCATCTCTATGGTGGAAGCAGCCGGGGGCTAAAACACACCGAAGCTCAGCTCTGCGATGCTCTATATTCCCCAGCGATTGCTTCTCCCTGCACATGGTGCAACATCCCTGGGAGGGGGGAGGATGGGGTCACCCCGTTCCACAGACCCCATCAGCCCCTGCTGGGCTGCACAAGCCCTGGCAGTTTTGCAGCCCTGTTTAGGAACACAACGGAGGCCGGATTCCTGTTTACGTGGGACTGGCAGGGTGGGCAATGCATTACTCCCCTGGTACGAAGGCAGATGAAATTCTGCCAGCACGAAGGCTTACGTGCTCCCGGCATGTGCCCATGCGCACGCTGCCTGGGGTTGGACTTCCAGGTTAGCCTCTAGGCCCAGACGTGAGGGTGTAATTCCTTCACTCACCATGCATTTTGGCATCTGTGTAGTTCTAGTGCGTCTCTCCCTAACTCAGCCCCTGCTGCGTCCCCCAACTAGGGCTAGGAACAAGTGTCCATAAAACAACAGACATTCTCCTGTTTCCCCTTAAACTTTAACATGGATTCACAGCCTGGGGGGGGGAGGTGTGTGCGTTAGGGATGTAATAGTGTAACCAGTTAACTGATAAACATGAGCTTGTTGGTTACCATAATGGTTACACACCAGCTCCCGGCCCCACTCCTGGGGAGCAGGGTGTGGGAACAAGGGAGCAGGCTTGGGAGCCGGTACATGCCGGGAGCTAGCTTAAAAGCCAATTCCCAGTGCGCACCGGTTCCTGGGGAGCCAGCTGCCACCTCGCGCTGCTGCCTACTGTAAACCCTCAAGTATACTCTCTGGCTACGTCTACACGATGAGTTTTCTCAGCAAAACATATGCTAATGAGGGACTCATTTGCATGATTTATCTCATTGGCATATTTTCTGCTGATCTGTTTTGTGCTGGGGTTTTTGCACAAAAACAAGCAGTGTAGATGTTTTCTTTTTGCACAAAACCTCCCTTTCCCACAAGATCGGTAAACCTCCTTTTTTGGGGCATAAGGATCTTGCGGAAAAAGGGTTTTTGGCACAAAAGAAAACATTCACACCGCTTGTTTTTGCGCAAAAACCCCAGCGAAAAAAATGGAGCAGCAGAAAATATGCAAATGAGATTGCAACTCACGCAAATGAGTCCCTCGTTAGCATATTTTTTGCTGAGAAAACTCGTCGTGTAGACGTAGCCTCTCCGTATGTATCAGGGGCAGCAGTGTGTAGCCACTAAGAATTTTTAATGGTTACACCGTTACTTAGTTAACTGTATTTTAACATCCTGTGTGTGTGTGTGTGTGTGTGTGTGTGTGTATTCCAGCATAGCCCACATGGCTTTTAATAGCCAGCCCCTTGCAAACTTGCTGCCTCCGCAGGAGGGTGAGAGCCTCTCTCCGGCCTTTCTAGGGAAGCAGGCTAACATGCCCATCTTACCATTCCGCCTGCGAGGGAAGGGGAGAGCAAATACAGGAGCCCAGCACATTTCTTGGAAGCTGCTGCGTCTCAGCTCCACCTGCAGAGGGAGGATGCGATGCCTTTTGGAACTACCTGCTACAGGTTTGCAATCCCTGCATTTCCGGAGCAGCCGGCTCTGCCTGGGGGTCTTCTGTATTGATTATCTTGGAGCTCAAAAGATTCTGGGTTTGGCTCCTGTGGAGCAGCCGAAAGACTTGAAGGAGGGGCTGCCCTGTGGCCACCATGCTGTCGGGGAGAGAGGCAGGTGGTTTATTCTTTGTCTTATGTCAGTGCCACAGCAGCTGTGGGGCAGGGGATGGTCGCTTGGGTCTGTTTGTACAGCACCTAGTGCAATGGGATTCTGATCTGTGACCGGAACTTCTAGGTGCAAACGTGGTATAAATAACCATGGAAATTCCGAGGAAACATTATCCACCAAGCCTGTGCGCTAGGTAGTGTGGGGTAGGGCAGGGGCTGGAGCCCCAAGAATTGGGCTCCGTTTCCAGCTCTGCCACAACAGCTCTCCCCTCCGCTTTCATGCAGGGACTGAGTTCCAGCCAGTTTCTCCCCAGGACAGAAGAAGGGGAGGGGAGGTTGTGTCTAGTGTCCTCGGTGGGGCTGCATAGAAACCCCCAGCCAGGGCTCCCTGTGTGACACAGGCAGAGAAACGGGCTGAACCTGGCATGATCCCCAGGCTCACCCCACAGGTTTCCAGCCAGAAACCCAAGTTGGGGGTGAGCTGGCAGCTGGGGGAGAGGGGCCGGCTCTGCGGTTAATTTGCTGCCAGCGTGTCTGCTTTTAACTGTGCAATCGCCAAGCTGGGGACGGTTTCCAATAAAAGGCGACCCCGTCAACTTGGAGCCAGGAGTTCAGGCTGCTGTGCAGCATGGGAGGGGCCCAGGTGGGGCAGAGCTGGTCCCTAAGGCCTCAGGCTATCGACAGCTGGAACCAAACCCAGGGCCTCTGGAGCTTAGTGCATGAGCAGCTAAGAGCTTGAGCTAAAAGCCGGCTGCCGGCCTCGTCCCCGGGGACTTCAGAATAGTCGACTAACCAATGAAAATTCATGAGATTAATCGACTATTCAATTAACCACTATTTAACATCCCTAGGGCGGGCCCTGCAGCCCAGCCCCATATGGTCACAGAAAGGGCTGGTGGGGACAGCCCCTCTCCTGCTGTGGCACAGGTAGGAGGGGAAGGATATGAGGCTGTGGCGATCCCAGCCCAGCGCCTCGTCCGGTCACAGCTGCCCGGGTACAGCAGCCCATCCCCAGTGAGGTAAGGTAATCCGGCCCCGGGGTCCCCCTCCACATTCCGTATTTCCCACCCCCAGCGCCCTGCCCTGCCTCCTGCACCTCCCATACATCCCTGCCCTGAGCTTCTCAAACACCCCAACCCTGATTCCTTCCCCCTCACATCCACAAACTGCCCCCCCGGCAGCAGCAGAAGTCCCATTAAATAAAGTCTGGGAGTACAATGTTGCATTGATGCTGTTATTAATCATCATGTCAATTATCAATGTTATTAAGTTGTATATTTTCAGTCTTGCAAATGGGCATTTTAGACGGCTCTTTGTTGACCACAGGTTCTGAATTTTGATGTAGTTCGGCTCTTGGGTTTGAAAAGGATGCTGACCTCTGGTATATAGTAATATTTTCAGGTATACCTTAACCCAGGGCTACTCAACACGTGGCCCACGGCCTGTGGCCCGTGGTGCGGTTTGGGTTTACGCAGGCTCAACATGCGGCCCATGGGTAGGATCCTTTGACCATGGCCTCCACTGGGAACACGCTCCACAACCGCGAGTCAATAGAATGGTCTTCTGTTGAGATGCATTTTAGTAGTTAAATTCCTGGACTGTCATTGCTCATTAATTGCTCCCGCCCCCGCATCCAACCATACCCCCTGCCACCTGCAACCATGAGCTTGCTGGCCTGGAACACCTCATCACAGGGTGCTAGCAATTCTCCACCAATCCAGCTCAGTTATTCCTCACTGCATGGCTGGGGCACTTGTCTGGTCTCGCTAGTGCCTGCCTATTTGACACGTGGTGGTGCTCTTAGGAGGGCTGGGTTCTCTCTGCCTCCTGTTCTCATAAGAATGCAAGAACGGCCATACTAGGTCAGATCAAAGCCCACTATCCTGTCATCCTGCAATGTCCAGTGCCAGATGCCCCAGAAGGAGTGAATAGACTAGGTAATCATCAAATATCTCTCTCCTGTTATCCATTTCAAGCCCCTGACAAACAGAGGTCAGGGACACCGTTCCTGGAGCCTCCCTGCTGCACCCAGCCCCCACCTTGGCTTAGCCATTCTGGCTACTAAAGTATTGATGAACCTAACCTCCATGAATTTATCTAGTTCTTTTTTTAACTCTTTTAAAGTCCTCGTCTTCACAACTTCCTCTGGCAAGGAGTTCCACAGGTTGACTGTGCGCTGTGTGAAGAAAAACTCCCTTTTGTTCATTTTAAACCTGCTACCTATTCATTTCATTTGGTGACCCCCTAGTTCTTATGTTATGGGAACAAGTAAATAACTTTTTCTTATTCACTTTCTCCACACCCGTCATGATTTTATAGACCTCTCTCATATCTCCCCTTAGTCTCTGTTCATTTTCTAAGATGAAAAGTCCCCGTCTTTTTAATCTCTCTTCATATGGGACCCGTTCTAAACCCCTAATCATTTTTGTTACCCTTTTCTGAACCTTTTCTAATGCCAATATGTCTTTTTTGAGATGAGACTACCACATCTGTACGCAGTATTCGAGATGTGGGCATAGCATGGTTTTATACAGAGGCAATAAGATGTTCTCTGTCTTATTCTCTATCCCTTTTTTAATGATTCCTAACATTGTTTGCTTTTTTGACTGTCGCTGCACACTGCGTAGGTGTTTTCAGAGAACTGTCCACAAGGACTCCAAGATCCCTCTCTTGAGTGGATATAGCTAAATTAGTCCCCATCATTTTGTCCCTCGAAAGCAGCCTGTACAGCTCCCAGCATGCCTGGTGGCTTAGGATGCTTAGAGACTTGCCAGTTCTCCTCCTCCCCCCGCCTCCCACCGGCTGCAACAGCCGCCGCCGCCCACTCGCCTTTTGTTTTATGGATCCATTTCTCGTTTGACCCAGTTAGTGGTGCCATCTGGTGCCTCCCTCCATGTACGCAAAGAGGATTACGCAGCAGCCAGCGGGGGAAGGGAACTGGTGCAGAGGGGCTTGCCTTCCTCTCCTGGCTAAGCCGAGGTGGGGGCTGGGTGCTGTGGGGAGGCTCCAGGCATGGACTCCCCAGCTCCATGTGAGGCATGGAAGATAACTGCTGGCATGTTAGTGTATCTCTCCATGCAGTGCAGAGGGCTGACCAGGCTACTCCAGGCTGCTACAGGAACAACCCTGTGCACGTTGCTCTCTGTTCATTATCTAAGCTTGCTCCTTCCTCCCAGGGAGAGAGGAGATGCCCATTAGCTCTGTGTTATGGGGGAAACTGAGGCACGGAGAGGTGGATTTGTTTTCAGTGCCCTGCCCCAGGTAATGGAATGAGTGGCTGAGCCTGGAAAACAAGCCAGTCCCGTCACCCTCCCCCACTAGACAACATTTCCTCCCAACAGATAGCTTTATTCACTACTTACACACAGCCACTAGTGTGGAAGGCAGTGGCTGTTCGTCAGGGCATAGCAACAGAACAGGACAGGACAGGAAGTGGGGTGTGGCAGAGCCAGTGACTTCAAGAAGGCAGAAGAGGTGTTTGGTCAGCTTGCTTCGGCTCTTGCAAACAGTGCGACTGCATGGTTAGTGGTTCCAGAAGAGCAGGAATTTGGATTTATGTCTCACGTGAAAATGTGGCGTGGTGCTTCCTAATGATGCACTGTGAGACCCAGGAGATGTGCTAAAGCAGCATGAATTGGGGGAAAATATTCTCAGCACATTTCTCTTTGAATTCCACTGTCATTTATCTGCCTTTGACATTTTTTTCGTGTCCGTTCCTCTGTCACTTCAGGGCACATGTTTCACTCACATGTGTACAAGGAGAAGACACATCTGGATGCATGTTTAAGGCACTAAAGTCAGGAGATCTGGGTTTGATTCTTGATACCGCCACAGGCTTCCTGGGTGACCTTGGGCAAGTCACTTGATGTCTCCATGTCTAATAGGGGCAATACTTTCTTTCTTCCCCCTTGGTCATTTAGGTTGCTTTGGGGGCAGAGATTCTCTCTTAGCATGTATTTGTACAGCACAATCTCAGCCGGATTATAGTAATACACAGTGAATAATTGTAAATTGCTCACAAAAGAGAGCTACGAAGCTTGAATATTTGCCAAAGGCACTGGTAACATTTGCCATTTATGTGATGTTTGGCTAGTTACATAAATTGTCCAACCAAGGAATGGGAACAATACCCCATGTCATTACGATCACTCGCCAGGGCCGTGCAAATGATCACCGCTAGCAAAGCAGCCGCGAGCCATAGGCCAAGTCTGATTCCCTGCAGCCGTTTGCAAATCAGGAAGGTTAGCTAATGAATTTGAGAATTTCATGGACAATGGGGCAGCGCAGCCTGCCAAAGTTCTTGATTAAATCATTCATTGTGAATTACTTGCTGTCAGATGCTGATGGGATGAATTGTGCAACTTGTCGAATTGCCAGCAGCACCTCATGCAGCACCCGGAGGGCATCAGCAGCCCTGGCCCAGCAGTTCGAACTTGGTAGAACTAGCTGAGATCTTCCCAGATAGTCTGGTCAACTTTCTCTTTCATTCCTGTGACCCTGCAGAAGCTGGGGGGAGGTTGCAGAGATGTGCACGTGATAAGGGAAGTAACAGTTTGCAAGAACCATGCAAACTTGGCCACCGCTAGTGGAAGCAACCAGCCCCTGCAACATACAGCTGGAGAGAGGCAGGGTGAATTGTGTGCATCAGACTGTTGCTGGCTCAGTTTCCAGTAGAGGCCAATGTTCAGAGCAGCCCAATGGTTCAGCCAGGCTGCTCTTGTGTCTCTAGCAGCAGCATATTGCAGGTATTTCAAAGGACAGTGGGCGGGAGGGAATAAACACAAGGTACCAGACCAGTGGCCCAATATACCATGAATTCCCAAAGAGAACCCTGACTCCAGCTGGAGAGCAGCTTTTGCCTTGAAGCATGAGAATGGAAAGTCTGGTCATCTTGGCCATGGTGCCTGCAGATGCTGTTGCTATTCTGATGCTCTTCATTCACGCTAGTGAGAAGGGACCGAAAGGCATCTGACCGGTAACAAGTTACATAAGTGGCAGGGCTATGGAGAAGACAGAGAATCAGGCTCCCTCTTTTTTTTTTTTTTTGCATTCTCTTAAATCATTTGCCCCTCTCATACCCTGCAGCAGTGAGTTCCCCAGGCTAATGATGTGGGGTCTGAAATAGTTACACATAAACTTGGAAAGATTAGATTTTTATGGATAAATGTTGGTAAAGGTCGATGTTGCTGTCCAGCCGCACACTGCCAAAACAGTATTTCCAGCTATCATCATCACAAAGCTTGGCTAAGTAAGGAAGATGCTGCTTGGAAACTTACTAGGGATTGATTTGAGGATAAGTATTTGGTATATTTTATCATGAGAGGTTGATAATTTGTGCTTTAATGGATTTTAACCTTGAATCGCAGTGCCTCCTGTGATTAAATAATTACTGTCTCATGGCCAGAATTTCATGCAACTGTGAAAATGTAAATCGATAAGTAAATGCTTAAAAATAAACATCCATCGTATCTGTCAAAATCATGAGAAAACAAAAATTGAATTCTGCCAAGCCACCTAGGATGGGGTTCTGAGCTGCTGCTGTTTTCATGTATAACAGTAATTCCCTGCTTTTAATCTTAAGACTTCCTCCTCTGTCAGTATTTTCCACTTTCCCATCTTAAATTTGACACTAAATTTGGGATCAGGCATAGCTTGAAATATCAGTTATTGTCCCATCCACTCTGTGTGTGTGTGTGTGTGTGTGTGTGTGTGTGTGTGTGTGTGTGTGTGTGTGTGTGTGTGTGTGTGTAATAAGCTCACATACCTGCTCAAGAAGACACATGGCATTTCCATTCTCACCTGCTAGTGCTGTGTTTGCCTTCTTGACATGCACATTAAGGTCAGAATAACCAAGTGGCACAGTCCTGTCTACACTGTAATCTCTAGCATCTATAACACAATAGTCCTTCCAGGTGGATAAACTTGGTTGCTCTGAAGAATAGGTAGAATTGAGACAGGCTCTCAAACCATGACATGACCGTGGACAGGGGGGTATTATCCCTGTTTACCACAGGGAAACTGAGGCACAGCAGTGAGGTATCACACTGGCAGAGCTGGAGCTGTGGTTAGCTAACCCACTTCTCCTGTTCATTAACCTTGAGACTATGCTGCTGCCCTTTCTCCAGTTGCTTTTCCTGTCCTGCCTACGCTTGCCAGTGCTAATGCCTTGAATACAGGCTCCTTGTGGCTGGCGCTCTGCCTTATGCACTTGTAGGTTTGGAAGTATCTGACCATGAGCCAATGAGTGCTATAGCAAAAGGGTGGAGACATCTCTCTGGGGGGTAAAGCTGGTAATGTGCTGGGGGGCACTGGAGGAGCTCCCCTTTCCTCGGCGGTTGCAGGGCTCGCTCACATAGGGAATGATAGACTGGCACATCCTGGGATTTCAACTGGACAAACTTGGCAAGCCCAGGTGGCTGCTGGAGGTAGGTGGCCTCCTTCCCCCCGCAGCCTGGATCTGGGAATGCTGTTATCATCCAGAGAGACTTCCATCTCCCACGGGAGCTGTAACCCGCTCTGGTCTGACGTCAGAGCGAGAATTGCATTCAGTGTGGGAGCCAAAGAGAAGCATAACAACATGGTGGCAGGAGAAGCAGGAGTCTGAAGTGAGGTCCCCAGATCCCTACCAGGGCACACAAACAAGTGGCCTGATTTCCAACACTCCGCACTTGATGGCAGTCATGGGGCTCGGTGGTGATTAGCCCCTCTGGAAATCAGCTCACTTCTGTACAGAGAAGGCTTTAGGTGCACAATTTTAAACACCCAAATTTGAAGACTTCATCTTCGATTCATCTTGGTTGCTCTGCAGCATAAATACAACTGAGACAGGCTCTCAAACTATAACACAACCTTGGATGGGGGGGTATTATCCCTGTTTACCACAGGGAAACTGAGGCACAGCAATGAAGTATCATACAGACTAGTGTGAGACACCCCCCCCCAGGGCTTTGCTGTCACGAACTCTGCACTGGCCTGATTTGGAAAGGGGTGTGGAGCCCTCTACCTGCATTAACTTCAGCGAGAGTCAGGGGCATGCAGCTTCTTGGAAAATGGGCCCAAATCAGCCTTGGACAGCTTTGCCCCCCAGGCAGACTTAGCTCTGGGCCATTGCAGGCTTCTGGCTGTCCTGTGAACATCTCCCATGTTACTGGATCTGGTGATAACACGATAGTCGGCTGTTGTGGTTAAAGCAGGGTGCAGAAAGGATGGAACAAGGTATTAGCAAAGTTCACCATTTTGGGACTGTGGCTGCTGCTGGGTTAAGTGTGCTGGATGCAGCGGCGTTGCAGCTGGACCTGAGGATGCGCTATGAGTTTCTGTGCAAGGAGGCTCAGGGGTGTGGCACAGAGCAGTGAGGTGATATGTGCTCCGGAGCTTAGGAGACATGATATGGAGCCTTATGGACTATTGGGCCTTATGTGGCACTGGGCCTTGGAGATCGGTTGTTAGGACACAGGACGGGGCCTCAGAGCCTGCTGGGGGGATCATACCCCTCATGGTGCCAAGTTCATCATGTGGTGGATGGGACTGCCTGGGCTTGGCACCCCCAGCCCTGGTGTAACAAGCGGCCGTGCCTCTGAGAAACGCATGGCACGGTGCCTGGGAGCAAGCACCCCTCCTAGTGCCCCCTGCCTGGCTGGAGCCAGCTGGCTGCTGCCCGGGCCCTGGACAAACCTGTTCCCCGCTATCGGCACAGGCTGCCCGCTCCTCCCCTGGCACCCCCAAAGATGTGGCCGGTTGGGGGGGGAGGGCAGCGCCCTGGCAGATGGCATGAACCTGATGGCACCTCCCCATTGGAACCCCCCCATAGCAGGCTACTGGGGCAACAGAGCCAACCAGCCCCCCTCTCCCCCGGCCTTCATCCCGTCCTCCTCCTCCCTGCCCTGGCCCCCATCCCTGCCTAGCTCCGCTCTCCCTCCACCAGCTGGCTAGTCGGGGCCGCGAGACGCTGCTGCCCCCTGCCGGCTCCCTGGCGTCCCTGCAGCCTCCCCGCCTGCCGGGCGCGGCTCCTCCCCCTGCCCGGCATGGGCTGAGGCCCCGCCCCGCCCCGCCGCGGCCGGCTGTCAGTCACGCGCCTTTGGGCCTTCCGGATGGGAGGGGCGCGCGGGGTCGTGCGGCAGGTAAGGGGCCGGCGCTGCCCGGGGCGCGTGGCGCACAGAGGTGGGGGCGCGCGGCCGGGGATGCAGCCAGCAGCAAAGCCGGGCCGGGGGGATGCAGCACGGCGGGGCGGGAAGGATTTGGCAGGGCATATGAAGCGGGCTGGGGGTGGCTGCCAAGGGAGAGGGTCTGGGGTGGTTGCAAAGGGAGAGGGAGCAGGGTGGGAGCCGGCAGGGCAAAGGGAGGGTCTGGGGTGGTTGCAAAGGGAGAGGGAGCAGGGTGGGAGCCGGCAGGGCAAAGGGAGGGGTCTGGGGTGGTTGCAAAGGGAGAGGGAGCAGGGTGGGAGCCGGCAGGGCAAAGGGAGGGGTCTGGGGTGGTTGCAAAGGGAGAGGGAGCAGGGTGGGAGCCGGCAGGGCAAAGGGAGGGGTCTGGGGTGGTTGCAAAGGGAGAGGGAGCAGGGTGGGAGCCGGCAGGGCAAAGGGAGGGGTCTGGGGTGGTTGCAAAGGGAGAGGGAGCAGGGTGGGAGCCGGCAGGGCAAGGGGAGGGGTCTGGGGTGGTTGCAAAGGGAGAGGGAGCAGGGTGGGAGCCGGCAGGGCAAAGGGAGGGGCCTGGGGTGGTTGCAAAGGGAGAGGGAGCAGGGTGGGAGCCGGCAGGGCAAAGGGAGGGTCTGGGGTGGTTGCAAAGGGAGAGGGAGCAGGGTGGGAGCCGGCAGGGCAAAGGGAGGGGTCTGGGGTGGTTGCAAAGGGAGAGGGAGCAGGGTGGGAGCCGGCAGGGCAAAGGGAGGGTCTGGGGTGGTTGCAAAGGGAGAGGGAGCAGGGTGGGAGCCGGCAGGGCAAAGGGAGGGTCTGGGGTGGTTGCAAAGGGAGAGGGAGCAGGGTGGGAGCCGGCAGGGCAAAGGGAAGGTCTGGGGTGGTTGCAAAGGGAGAGGGAGCAGGGTGGGAGCCGGCAGGGCAAAGGGAGGGTCTGGGGTGGTTGCAAAGGGAGAGGGAGCAGGGTGGGAGCCGGCAGGGCAAAGGGAGGGGTCTGTGGTGGTTGCAAAGGGAGAGGGAGCAGGGTGGGAGCCGGCAGGGCAAAGGGAGGGGTCTGGGGTGGTTGCAAAGGGAGAGGGAGCAGGGTGGAGGGAGGGTCAGGGGGACTGTGGCAGGGAGAGGGGGCAGGGCGGTGCAGGGGGTAAGAAGTGGAGAGGGTGGTCAGACCTGGGGAACCCCAGATTCCCTCTGGGGCCGGTAGCAGTACTGCAGGGGGGTGGGCTAGGGAAAGCATAGCAAGTGAAGCGCAGCAAAGGGCAGGAATTGCACGTGAGCTGGCAGAGTGTTCTTGCAGGGCTTGAGTTTGAACCGGTGCCTTTCCTTCCTCAGGACCTAGCTCTAGGGCTTCCCACGAGGTGATGAAAGCATCTCGGGAGTGACTCCTTGTCAGCAGCCACTGTTACACCCACTGCCCAAGCACTGTGGAATTTGTGGTGGTGAGCCATGCGCTACCAATGCGGGGACCTGGGAGGGGGTGCTGTGTGATGTGTACAGGGGTGGAGAGCACTACTGGTAAACTGGGGGAGCCACTGCTGGTTACATTATAAAGTCCCCAGTAACTCCACAGGTAACTACTGTGCTAAACATCTAATTGATTCCTCACTGTGTGTGCAGGCCCTGATCCTGCAATCCACACCACCATGCCAGCAGATCTCTGCTATTGGGGGTCAATAGGCCCACTCCTGTGCTGAGCTTGTTGCAATGCTTTTAGAGCGTTATTCATTGCATTGTTTTATGCTTGGATAATGCAGGCCACCTCCTATGTTACCGTTTTACCTTTTTGTTGCCTTTGAATACAGGGAGACTCCATGCCTATCCACTATAGTGCTTGTTTCCGTTGGCCTATTGTATCAGAGGCAGCAGCTGGCTCCCTAAGAGTGGGGTGGCAGGTGGGAGCTGGCTCCTGGTGCATACTGGCTGCCAGCCTTACTTCTGGGGAACTGACTTTATACTGCAGTATAAGCTTTATACCGTAGAGTTTGTAGCTTAGTGTAACCACTAAGATTTTCAGTGGTTACATGGTTGCCTAATGAATAGCTCTTTAACATCCCTAGACTGAATGCTGCCCCTCATGCAGACTTTATATTTGTTCTTTCTTTGATGGGCTTCTCCTCCCCCTCTCCCCCAAATCTGAAATAAGCCTTCCAGGTTTGTAAGCCATTTGTGCTCTGTGTGGGTAATACAGAACCACAGAACTGTAGGGATGGAAGAACGTGTTCCATCCCCCTATGCTGCAGCATAGGGTTCGATGTCAGGATGGCGGTCGGTTTCTAGTAGAGTGCCCCAAGGTTCGGTTCTAGGACCGGTTTTGTTCAATATCTTTATTAATGACCTGGATGAGGGGATAGATTGCACCCTCAGCAAGTTTGCAGATGACACTAAGCTAGGGGGAGAGGTAGATACGCTTCAGGGCAGAGATAGGGTCCAGAGTGACTTAGACAAATTGGAGGATTGGGCCACTAGAAATCTCATGAGATTCAACAAAGACAAGTGTAGAGTCCTGCACTTGGGACGGAAGAATCCCAAGCATAGTTACAGACTGGGGACCAACCGGTTAAGTAGTAGTTCTGCAGAAAAGGACCTGGGGACTGCAGTGGATGAGAAGCTGGATATGAGTCAACAGTGTGCCCTTGTAGCCAAGAAGGCTAATGGCATATTGGGGTGCATTAAGAGGAGCATTGCCAGCAGATCCAGAGATGTCATTATTCCCCTTTATTCGGCTTTGGTGAGGCCACATCTGGAGTATTGTGTCCAGTTCTGGGCCCCCCACTACAAAAAGGATGCGGAAGCATTGGAGAGGGTCCAGCGGAGGGCAACCAAAATGATTAGGGGTCTGGAGCATATGACCTATGAGGAGAGGCTGAGGGACTTGGGTCTGTTTAGTCTGCAGAAGAGAAGAGTGAGGGGAGATTTGATAGCAGCCTTCAACTTCCTGAAGGGAGGTTCCAAAGAGGATGGAGAGAGGCTGTTCTCAGTAGTGACAGATGGCAGAACAAGGAGCAATGGTCTCAAGTTGTGGTGGGAGAGGTCCAGATTGGATATTAGGAAAAACTATTTTACTAGGAGGGTAGTGAAGCATTGGAATGGGTTACCTAGGGAAGTAGTGGAGTCTCCATCCCTAGAGGTGTTTAAGTCTCGGCTTGACAAAGCCCTGGCCGGGTTGATTTAGATGGGATTGGTCCTGCTTAGAGCGGGGGGCTGGACTTGACGACCTTCTGAGGTCTCTTCCAGTTCTATGATTCTATGATAAGGGGATGGTTGGATGAAATAACATGATCTTGGTAACTAATTGACCATTCATTATCAGTTGGAAATAGGTCAATGGAGGGATGATAGGAGTTGCTATTGGGAACTTTCTGGGTGTCTGGCTGGTGAGTCTTGCCCACATGCTCAGGGTTTAGCTGATTGCCATATTTGGGGTCAGGAAGGAATTTTCCTCCAGGGTTGATTGGCAGAGGCCCTGGAGGTTTTTTGCCTTCCTCTGTAGCATTGGGCACAGATCACAGCTGAAGGACTCTCTGCATGTTGGGGCCTTCAAAGTATTTGAAGGCTTCAATATCTGAGACCTAGGTGAGAGGATTATTCTAAGAGGGGTGGGCGAGATTCTGTGGCCTGCACTGTGCAGGGGGTCAGACTAGATGATCATAATGGTCCCTTCTGACCTTAAAGTCTATGAGTCTATGAGCAGGGATAAATAAATCGTGTATACCAGGATACCATGCCGTAGATCAGTGGTGCCCAACCCGTGGGTCATGACCCCCGAGGGGGTTGCAGCTGTTTTCCTGGCGGGTCGTGGCACTTTGATCCAGCTGGCCAGGGGCTGGGCCCGGCTGCATGTGGCACTTTGATCTGGCTAGCTAGGAGCTGGGCCCAGCCGTTGGTGACCCCCGCAGTGCAGGGGTCGCGAATGAAAAAAGGTTGCGCGCTACTGCCCTAGATTAGCACTGTAGGGTTTGAGCTGCTGGAGAGGAATGTTTGCATCCAAGCACAACAATATTTTTTAGGACTGTTCTGCTCCCTTCCCCCGAATCTGGCTCTCGACTGACTGTCGGCATCCCTTCAAGGGTGGAGAGATCAGATGGTGGATTGGAAGCTCTTTGGGTCAGGCACCATGTTTTTTGTATGGCACCTTACATAGAGGGGAGCATGGCCATCACGAGGTGCTGCAGTAATACAAATGATAAACAGTGATGGGGCCTGGAATGAGGCCTGCTCCTGCTGGCCATTGGGTAATTCCCTGTAGTGGATAAAGGCCCATTGTGCTCTTCTGAGATGTATCCGCATGGCTGTCCGGTGCTTAAGGGCCTCCAGGCATTTCCTGACTGCAGAGGGCTCAGGGATCTGCTCCCGAGCCAAGATCTGGCCTCTGCTGTCAATTCCAGTGTGTGTCTTTATTCATCTCAAGGGCGTCTTTGTATGTGCTGCATATTGCAAACTCGTGCTCGGAGATGGCAGAGTTTCTTTCGTGGATTAAGTAGTCTGGGGAGGTCTCTGCACCAGCGTCACAGAAGAGGGATTTGAGACAAAGCTGCAGTTTTTTACATCCCCCCCAACTGATGCATTATTAGTATGAATTATTTGTATGGCTACTGCATCTAGGGTTCACAGTGCTAGGGGCTGTAAGCCCTCTCTGCAATGGTGCCCCCTTGTGGGTGTTTCTGTGAGAGCAGTGAGGCCATGAAGATGCATTGGCATTTTCTTGAGCCTTGCATAGTTATTGGTGTCAGGCTAATGCCTAGAGTTCCAGTTGAGATCAGGGCGCTGGTGCGCTAGGAGCTGTACATGCACATAGTGAGGAATGGTGCTTACAGTGTAAATGGAGGAGACAGATGAAGGGAGGAGAAACAAAGCATTATCATCCCCATCTTACAGGTGAGAAACTGAGGCACTAAGAAGGTGACTTGCCCAAGGTCATGCAGGAGTCAGTAGCAGTATAGGGAACTCAATAGTGATAGAAATGTAGCCGTGTTCGTCTGGGGTAGCTGAAGCAAAATGCAGGACAATGTAGCACTTTAAAGACTAACAAGATGGTTTATTAGATGATGAGCTTTCGTGGGCCAGACCCACTTCCTCAGATCAAATAGTGGAAGAAAATAGTCACAACCATATATACCAAAGGATACAATTAAAAAAAATGAACACACATGAAAAGGACAAATCACATTTCAGAACAGGAGGGGGATGCGGGGGGGGGGGGGGGGAGGAAGGAAGGTAAGTGTCTGTGAATTGACGATATTAGAGGTGGGGAGAGTGGGATGTTTGTGAGTTAATGGTATTAGAGGTGATAATTGGGAAAGCTATCTTGATAATGTGGCAGGAGCCTCACTGCAGTCCCGGCTCCTGCCACAGCACTGCCAGCTGCCGCACTCACCCTGCTGCTGCATGGGGAAGTGGATGGAAGGGAATTTCCTGGGAACCCCAGTGGGCGGAGCTAAATAAAAGATGGGGGCGCAGCCTGGCAATGTGCCACGGCCCAGCAGACAGGGGTTCGCTTGGTGGTTGGGAACCACTGAGTTAACGGGTTAAATGATAGGTTAACCTAACCCATTGAGCAGGATCTGGGTGGGGGGCCGCTTCAGCCCGGCTGGAGCAGCCTGCAGGGCTCCCGCTCCCAGCCTCGCACTGGGGCTGGCTGCTGGCTCCAAGCCCCCATGTGAGGGCTGGGGCTGCTGCTGGCTCCCAGTTGCCGGTCCCCGCTGGAGCAGCTCCAGAGTAAGGGTGATGCTCACCGGTTAACCTTTCACATCCCTACCTAGCCCTGCAGGATGCTGTGTCCTTCTCTAGCTCCTTTTGTCTCAGCGCCTCGCAGGTGTTTCCAGGATGTCTGGCGTGAAGGGAGGCACATCACCCCCATTTTAACTGGGAGGGAAACGGAGAGGTGATTGGCCCAAATTTGCCCCAGGCTATCACTCAGATGTGGGCAGATTACTTCCTCCCCCTTGGTTTTTCTGCCTCTGGTTTTCCCTGTTTACCAGCAGTTAGTGAGGTCTGTGGCTGGGCCGTGCTCTCGGAGCGCAGCAATTGCCTAATACAGCGGTTCCCAACCTTTCCCAGATGGGGACCGACTCTGACAATCCAGGAAGACTTGGTGACCCAAGGCAATTCAAAAATGGGGGGAGGAGGGAGGACAGAGCCACCTGGGGAGACCCTTGGCGACCCTTTTGAAATGTAATGGCGACCCATAGAGGGGTCGTGACCCGTCGGTTGGGAAACCCTGGCCTAATAGATGGCGCAGGCCTGTTTTTCAATGGGCTGTTTCCCTGTGTAGCCTAGGGAGCATTTGTAAGTAGCCCCCTTGCCCATTTGTAGGTTTAAACAGGAAGGAGCCATCACCTGTTACTCCTCCCCTTGTCCCTAATGGGCATTGGGTGGGGCCCACGCAACCTGCTAGGCTACATACCAAAGCCCTGAATTTGTGTCCTTTGCTGGCCTGCTGTGGAACCCGATGTCGTGGTCAGTCTGTGACGGACTCACATCACACCCTGTGGTGCCGGTGTGGGGCGTCCCTTCCCCTCCTGCCTGGAATTTGGCAACTGAATGGGAGAAACCGATTTGCATCTGGAACGGGGAGCTTAAAATCCAAGCTCTTGTTCTGTTTACAGCTGAGAGGGTCGGCCGAGAGGTTCTCTTCTCGATGAAGATCCGAGCCGCCCGCCTGTCTCCCCTCGACCAGTTGCTTCCTATGCAATGAGTAACACGACCACTCCCAGCTCCGCCAGGACCTCCAGCGACTCCTTGGTCGGGTATGTCCTGGTGCCCTTCTTCCTCATCACCGTCGTCGGCATCGTCGTGGCCGTGGTAAGAGAGTTGCTTTTGTTTGGGGAGTTCAGCCGGCCCCTAGAGTGTATAGATGCCATCCCGGAGAGGAGTGGGGATTGGACAGCTCGGTTCTGTGTGTGGGGATCAAGCCTTTTCTCGCTTCTAGGTTGCTCGTTCAAGTCTGGGCATTGATCAAAATGGAGGCCTGCCTCTGTGGCCGCTGTCCCAGTGTGGCTCACACTACGGAAGTGATGGCCTCTTGTTGGGGGCTCCAGTAATGACCATAGGCCCCTCTTGCCCTTGGATGTGGCCTCTCCAGGTTGGGGCTGACCTACACTAGTGTGTGGTGAGCTTGAGTTGCTGCTGCCTATGCTGTGGCTCGAGCGGAGTGGGCCAAAGGGCCCCCAAGAGCCGGATCCGGCCCGTGGAGGCCCTGCTGCTCTGCTGTCCCCAGGCCGATTAGGGCCTGCGGGCGGGGGAGTGCGTGAAGCCTTCTCCGCTATGCCACCACTTTGCGAGCAGCGCGAAGCCTCGCCCTGCCCTGCCAGGACATTGATGGCAGGAATGGGCTGAGCTTCATTGCAACAGGCTTTTCCCAGGTGGCCAGCTCCCTGCTAACATCTGGTGCCAGCGTCTCCTAAGAGCTCTGCCTCCAGCATGTCCTGAAAATCTGGCTGCAGGTGCCTGGCGACCTCAGGCCAGAGGCTGTGGCCCATTGACAGGGGATGTTGTGTTGTGTGGGAAAGCCAGCGCTGCCACCATCCGGCTCTGTGAATGGGGGCCAGCCCCTCTCCTTAGCACGCGTCTCACTTTACATGTGACTGGGCTGTGTTCCTGCTCACGGAGTGCTTTTTCCCCCTTTGCAGATGATGTACATTCAGAAGAAGAGGAGGTAAGAGGGGGCGGGGACGTCTGGGTTTGCTTTAACTGGAGAACAGGGCGATGGTCCTACACTGTGCTTTTTTGTGATGGTACTGCCCGGAACTGCGTACCGTCACCTATTTCACCAGCCCACAGAAAAGGAATGGGATTGCCCCCTGCACGTACCGGCACCTGTTTTCCTGGGGCAGCTCAGCTACTGACAGAAGCCTGCTTGGGACGCACAGAATGTGTGTTTTTGTTGTTGTTTTCTGGCTTCCAGAGTGGCGCTGTGGCTGTTACAGGGGCTATGACCACTTTTTGGCCCCCAGCACAGTTTGTGTGGGGTGTTGTTTTTTTTTTTCTCCTCAACAAGTTTGCCCCAGAGTACCGGCACCTTTTTTCTTACAAAAAAAGCACTGGTCCTTCAGCGTCTGCAGTGCTGACGGTCGCAAAGCAGAGACAGGCATGCACAGGCCTTTGAGTGGCCAGGGAAGAACTCACTGGCTGCAGTCCCTTTATGTTCTGGGCCTTTCCCCTCATCCGGACTGGTGGTTGTGCGGGCGAAAGGAAGGGGGGTGTGTGCTTAGAAGGGATTTAAACCAGGCCTGGTGCAGCCGTGAGTGTCTTTCTCATGCGCAATGTCAGCAGGGCCAGACTGATGCAAAGCTCAGATGTGGGGAGGGCGAAATCAGGCCATTGTCGCCCGCTTCTGCCTCTGCCTCCTGGTGCCTCTGAGGGCCACTGGCTGCCTGCAGCCATGCCCTCTGTCCAGACGCTGCGATGCTGATCCCAGCTGGCCGCTCTGCCTCTCTCTTCCCCTATGCCTCATGGCAGAGCCTCCTTCCCCAGCAGCTGCCCGAGGCATCGGGCTGGCATAGCTAGGTCGGCCTCTGCTTGCGCAAGCATTCGGAAACTTGCCTCTTTCCCCAGCTCTAGCAGAGCGAGGGCCTCTTGGCCTTGCTGCCGTCCGCTGAAAGTCCGGCATTGCCCCGATTCCAAACCTGCCAGGCTCCGTTTACTCCCCAGCTTGCCACAAGCTGAGCGTTGGTGTGGACATGCCCGGGGGTGCAGTGAGATTGAACCTCCGTCCCCTTGGTTTTCCTGATTCACCTGCACTCATTGCCCCTCATCGGCCCTTTCCACAGGGAAACAAAAGGGACCTTGTGTGTCTGTCTCCTCCCCCCCCCCCCCACACATGTTCTCTGTCCACCTTCTGGGGCAATCATAGACTCATAGCACACTAGAACTGGAAGGAACCTCGAGAGGTCATTGAGTCCAGTCCCCTGCCCTCACGGCAGGACCAAGCACCATCTGGACCATCCCTGACAGATGTCTCTAATCTGCTCTTAAATATCTCCAGTGATGGAGATTCCACAACCTTCCTAGGCAATTTATTCCAGTGTTTAACCACCCTGCTAGTTAGGAAGTTTTTCCCAATGTCCAACCTAAACCTCCCTTGCTGCAGTTTAAGCCCATTGCATCTTGTCCTAATGAATATCTTTCACCTAACTTGGATCCTGGGCTCTGTGATGCCCGATCCTTTGAGTGTGGCTGGGACCTCTGGTGGGAGTAGAGACGGACTTAAATGTTGCACTATTTCCCTAGCCAAACTCCCATTGACTTCACTATAACAATAGTTAGCCCTTCCATTTATCCTCGTGCTCTGTCCCGCTGTCCTAGGTGCTCCAGTTGCCCAAGGAGCTTTCGACCCTGTGTAAGAGTAGACGGGGTGAATCGAACACAGACGTGGGGGAAAGCACAAGGCAACAGCCAGATGGTAGCTTTGAATGAGGAAGGAGCGCTAGCTTTGCCCCTGGGATTAGACCTGTGATGAGATTTTCAAACAAATGTCTAGATCTCTTAGGTGGTTCTGGGAATTTCAGCCCTCCCCTCTGCTGACCATGTGGGTCTATGGTCAGTGTCACCCTTTGGTCCGGTGCGGGGCTGCGGGTTCCCAGACCAGCCTCACAGTCTCCTGTCTCTGCGCGTATCAGGTTTGACAGGCTACGTCACCACCTGCTACCGATGTACAGCTATGACCCCGCGGAGGACCTGCATGAGGTTGAACAAGAACTGCTGGGGGATCCAGATGACACCAAGGTGAGCCACGTGGGTCCAGGGCCCCGCACGGGGGAGGCTGTGGGTAGGTGGTGTGAGTGGGCGCAATGCCACTTGCAGCCAGTCTCCGTCGTCGGTAACGCGCTTTGAGGCAGGTGGGTTGACGGAGAGATGTGGGGAGGCACTTTACGGACCACCCCGGTTGCTCCTGCTGATGTTCCTCACCCTAAATCACCCGCTGAAACAATCTGCCCAAGAGAGCTCTGTGCATTCTGCTGTCTGGTGCAAGAGACGTGATGGCTGGGGTCTGAGCACAGGGCAGGGTGAATGCTTGAGTGACTTATGTGGATGAGTAACAACCTTTCAGTGCCAGAGTTGGTCTGTAAACACAGGATTAATCATGCTGCTTGCTGCTAGTGGATAAGTCCTAGAGGGCTGTTTGCAAATGAGAAGTTTAAAAGGGTCACCCTCAACTTGGCAAACCATATTTTTTTGCCTGAAACTTAGTATCTGGTATTATTACAGCTAACACCGGAGATCACTATCACTAAAATGTTAGCAGCAAAGTTGGGGATTGCGGTCCAGAATCTGCTTGATATGAGTTCCCGGTGTGACCTGCGGTGGCCAAAAGGGCTAATAGGAAGAGTCCTGCATGGATACAAAATTTGCATTCACATCTGCAAAAATGAACCCCAGATACTCTCATTGACCCCCACGGTTGTAGATGCCTGTGGATATAAAGCGGATAGCTGCAAACGTGCAGGGTTCTAGATACAAAAAAATTGTATCCGTATCCAGACCTGCCAAAACGAGCTGTGGATACCTGCATTGACATCTGCAGGTGTCTGCATCTGTGGATATAAAGCAGATATCTGCAGATTTGCAGGGCTCTATTAATGTGATCCTGGGATGCAGACACCAGGGCATTCCCAGGAGGAGCAGAGAGGTTCTGTTACCTTTGCTTTTGACACCAGTGCGACTTCTGAATCCTAGAGCTGGAAGAGACCTCAGAAGGTCAAGTCCAGCCCCCTGCCCAAGGCAGGACCAATCCCAACTAAATCAACCCAGCCAGGGCTTTGTCAAGCTGAGACTTAAACACCTGCTGCAGTGTTGCATTCTGCTGCAATGCTAGGTGCTGCTCTGGTGCCCATAATTCAAGAAGGATGTTGATACATTAGAAAGGGTCCAGACATGAGAGAGCTCCAAGGGTCGTATAGTCATAGACTCCTGAAGCTCAATCTACTTTGCTTGACAAAGAGAAGGTTAAGGAATGACTGGCTTAAGGACAGTCCATAAGGTATCGACAGGCGCTCTTCCATCTAGCAGGATCCAAGGACTGGAAATTGAAGCGAAACAAATCCAGGCTGGAAAGAAGATGTACATTTTTAACAGTGCGAGTAATTAACCATCGGAACAGTTTACCAAGGGTTGTGGGGCATTCTCCAGCACGGATAACTTTTCTTCAGTGAAGACTGGATGTCTTTCTAGAAGGTCTCCTCTAGGAATTATTTGGAGGAAGTCATATGGACGTGATAAACACAGGGGTCTCTTCATGCATCAGAACCTATGGCTATTTGAAACAAATTGCCTTTTCTCTGTCAGCTTTTTATGTATGGTCACTTCCAAGGAGGTTTTCCTCTGTATAGTCAATTAGGCCCCAATCTTGCAAACATTTTATCATGTAACTCGTTGGGTTTATCAAATTACCTTTATGTTTGCAGCATTGGTCTTTCCTCTGCTGAAAAGAGCCCTAAACGTTTAACAAGGGAGCAGAAAAACTTGGCCATTTGCTTTTTAAAGTATTTTAACAAGAGATTCTCTTTAAGGGGCTCTGTCAGAAACAGGAACTTTTTTGCACTTGGTCCATTTAAAAAAAACAAAAAACCAAACCAAACCAGTTTGACCATGTTTCTTTACATATCACTGCTGATGCACAACACAAGTCATTGACTAGAAATGAAGCTGCTTTTTTTTTTTTAATCTGGCTTCAGGAAAACAATACTAAGAAATGCCCACTTGTTTCTCAGAAATGGGGCTTGGAAAACTCGGTCTGCTGTAACTAGAGCTTTGATCCATAATACTTCAGTGACTGTTCAAGATTTCCCCCTTCCTCATATTGATCATCTTGTGTTTTAAAGTACTCCTGTAGGGAAAGTAACCACTGGGTGAAAGGAGGCTGCACAGCTCAGGGAATAAGGCACTTAATTGTGGGTCAGAAAAGTGGAGTTCTGTGCTTAGCTCTGTAACTGACCTGCCTGGGTAGTCTCTGTTTTCCCCATCTGTGAAATGGGGATATCATCTGGCTTTTGTAATGAGCTTTGAGAGCTACGGTTTAAAAGCCCTGTGTAATAATTTAGCATTTACAGTAAAACTCCAGTTGTTCGTCATCCAGTGGTCTGGCACTCCCGATAGTCCGGCACCAGCTGGAACCCGGAAGTGCTCTGGCCAGCTGGACAATTGGAGCTGCTCTGCCCCCCGCTTTCCCAAGTCCGCTGCTGGTCAGTTTCAAGCAGCAGCGGACTTGGGGAAGCTGGGGGCAGAGCAGCTGGTGTGCTGCCCACGCTGCACCGTTCCTCGCTGACCCCCCCGACCCCTCATAGCCCCCCTTCTGGTACTCCGGCATATCCAATAATCCGGCACCCCTTGGGTCCCAAAGGTGCCGGATTATCGGAAGTTTACTGTATTGTTGTTGTTCTGCACTTGAAATGCGTAGAACATTTTGAATCCGTAACTATTCAATGTAACCTGGCCCTAAACTGTTAAAAATGGCATCGTAAAAGAAATTAATTAATACTCCTGTAGATTACAAATAGAGATCAGATCTGACTTTCCACCATTTATGTTGCTTGCATTTCACTCTACTTGGATGACAAAAACAGGTCAATTTCCCACTGTTGTTTTTCACGTGGTAGCCCAAGGCTGCAGTGCTAGGGTTGCAAATTCAGCAGGGGAAATTTTCACTTAATTATGTTGATTTAAAAAAACAAAACAAAACCACCCGGTTTTCACAAAACCTAATGTGAGGCCTCAAGCTCCAGTTTAAAGGGGGCGATGGATGAGAGTTGAGAAGAGGCCAAGTGTTGTAGATAAACAACATCAGCCCTTTGGAAATTAGGTCAGTGACTCAGAGTGAATGTTTGTGGAGTGGCTGATTGCTGGGGACGTGTTAGCGCTGAAGTGATCACCAGCAAAGCTGCGTGATCTTGTTCAGGCCAGCTGTCCTAGGCACGAGTCTGATGCACCGGATCAAAACTAGAGGGAAATTTAGATCAAAAGGGTTCGAGTCTTGCCTCTTCCTACTCTGTTGTCTTAGTAAGTTCAGGACTATCCCAAAAAGTTGTTGACAAATCCACGCCTGGGGTGACGTGGTTAAATCAATCTATCTCCCAGCATTCTACGTTGGCGATTCTGTCAGCTTAACTATGTTCATACTCCTGAGGGATGTAACTAGATTGACCTAACTTGTAAACCGGCCCACAGCACCTTTCTGAGTTACATTGCTTTTGTGTAGCACTGCTAAGCTACTTTTGTGTAGCAAAAGCTACTTTTGTGTAGCATTGCTTTTGTTCAGATCCCGCCTGGTGAAATAGAGGTGTAGAATCAGTCCTGTTCCATGCAGGCAAATGTACCTGCTGCACAAAGCTAATTTGGAGCACCTTCTGTTGGCAAACTCAGCAGAGGCTGTAATTGGACTGGGTCAGAGAGACTGAATCCCTTGACCAGCGGAAGAAGCTGGTGACGTTTTCCCAGCAGTGGCCCACAATCTGCCTGTTCTGTGCACAGACAGACGGCTTGGGTCTGCTGGGCTGTGCTGGTTTTACAGGGTGGGGGAAAAAAATTCATTGAAAATAACTTGTTTGGGCAGGAAACGTGGCCTGTGATCCTGGGCTTCTGCTGAACTTTAAGGCATGTTCCGTGAGAGAAACTGACCACTCCAGCTGATCTGGCCTCTCTTGTTCCCTGCAATTGGGATATGCCGATTGCCACTATCTCCTTGCTAGCCAGACAGCATCCAGAGTGTCTCCTCCGGCTGTGGACCGATGGCCAGTGCATCAGCTCGTTTTCAGGTCATGGCACATGGTGTGGGGAAGGAGAATCAGCCCCCACCCAGTAATACAGGCAATGTGGGTTTTTTCACTGCCTCAGCGGAGGGACGTTGGGAATTCCTGAGTCCCACCCCCAGCTGTGATGGCAGTGCCTTCCACAGCTCTGGCAGGCTGCTTAATCTCTGCCTTGGTTGCCTGATCGACAGGTTAACCCCACCGTGCTTTTGTGTCTGGTTGGCAGGAGCGGGTACTCTGAAGGCACATAAACAGCGTGCTGTTTGTTGCAGGTGATGCAGGGCTGGGGTGGATACCAGCCCCAACGGACTCTGCTCATGGACATGAAAGCGTAACGCCACGTGGAGACCAGAGGCCGGGCGATGTACTCACCAGCTCCACCCTTCATCCGTTTGTGTTAACCTCGCATCCTCTCACGTGGGGTTCACTGGTAAAGCTCCGCCCTCCTCGTCGCTCTCCCCGTTTTCTGCTCCTTTTCCATTACCAGGCATGGCAGGTGGGCGTTAACCCTGCCGCCTCAGCACTGCCAGACCCGCGCTGCAGCCCCTGAGTGTTCCTGCTGGCGAAGCACTGAAGGTATAGGCCAAGTTTGGGGTTTGCGCGCTTTGACCAGGAACAGGGTCTTTCTTCCTCCTGGTTCTGGATATAAAACCCTCTGAGCCTTTCCACACAGGCACCGAAGAGACTGTAGATCCTGAGTGTGTGTTGGTGAAACTTCATTGCTGGGTGGCTAAAGACTCAACCCCAATAAACCCAGTTTCTCAGCCTCCCCTTCAGTATAAGCCATTTAAAACTAACCTGGCTCTGGTGTTGCATATCTGCAGACTGCACAGAGACTAAACCTCCATGCTGCCTGTATATCTATGCACGTACTGGGGGTGTTAGCTTGCTACAGTGGGGGGGTGGGTCAGTCCCAGGCACTAACCTGATTATTGTGCGTCTGTTTGGGGACTGCTGTTGAATTGTGCAGCTGGGGACTCGAATACTTAATTTAATGGCGTCTTTGCTGTGATCTTGAACTAGCTGACAGTGAGGATGTTCCCTGCAGCCCTGCAAGTGGCCGTTCACATGGGTGCCTTCGAAGCAGTCACCTAAGGGCAGGGAGGGTCCAGTTTGGCTATGCAGTGAAAACAGGGTGTGTTTAACAGGGCAAAACTGTCTTTGCATTCAGCCAAGAGGCCTTATGTATTGACCAAGGAGGAGACCTCATCCTAGCACGAAAGCTATTGGATCGTAAAAGAACCCAACTCCGTAGGGGTTCAGCAAGGGGGCTCTTTCTATGCTGTGGAGTTTTGTATTCACCGGTAGCGCCTCTCTTTGTTTTGTAAATAAAAAGGCACTGTGAGCGTGTGTGTGTCTGGCAAGAACTCCGTGGGCAGTGCTTGTCTTGCCACTTAAAGCAAGGAGGGCAGCTTGTGTGATGTTAACCCTTTGTCAGCTGCAGAGCTGGACTGGGAGGTCCTGACTGGAAAGGGACTGTGTCCTCCGAGCAGAACCCTCTGCCACCATCTGCCTCAAAGTCAGGGCCACTGGTGAGGGGCTAGTCCTGGGCTTGGCCCTGTCTGCTGAATCCCTTATGCCCAGTATGCTCCTCGCACTCCACTGCCCCTGCCCTTACTGCCATGGAGAGGGGTGCTGATACTGAGTGCTTCATGCCTGCCGGTTGCATGTGGCTGAGACTCAGTGCCAGATCTCTCCCCTCCCCAGCTGGGTGATCCTGGAGTAAAAAGGCCCTTTCTGTTTGTCCTTCAAACGGGGTGGCAGGGAGCTTGAAAAATATATAGAGATCAACACTGCACAGCCCTTAGCCACTCAAACCAATCTTGGGATACAGTCCTGCTCAAATTGCAGACCTACATTAGTAATTCAAATGCACATTAACATTAGCGAACCCCCCAAATGTTAGAAACCCAGGAAATGCAATGTTAGGGTCACACTCCTCAATTAGGGTGCGTGGCCCACCTTAATGCTGACCGTTTAGCTGTCTCCTCGCCATTTTCTTTTGTTTGACAATAGGTATCGTACAAAGTGGGCCTTGCAACTTTGTGTCAGCGATACCTGTCGAGTATATCTACTAGCTTCCAAGTGACTGGGACTCGAAGTTCCCACTGGTCCCAGCTGCTGCGTTTGTGGACTCCCAAGGAGAGTGCACAGAGTGGGCCTTGTGTGGAACTGTACATGTTCTGCAGCCTGAGAAAGAGAAGCCTTTTGCTGCCAGAAATCCCAGTCTGCTTGCACCACTGTTGCCTCAGCTGACAGACCTGGGAGTCAGATGCAGAAGGAACATCCCTTGCTGCTGGGGATATGGCCAAGAGTGCTCAGAAGTGACTTGTTGCCTAGAGTCCTGCTGCTACCAGCTGCCGCCCACGTTCATGCTCCTGCCCTCCTTGTGGCTCTTTGCTCGAAGGGCCATGTGTCCAGTGCTGTTGCACTCACCTAGTTGCCTGAAGCCGTGGGAAGGTGAGTGGCTAGCAGCCATTTGCTCTGCGCTGTGTGGCTGTCTCTACACTGGCCACTTATTCCAGAAAATCAGCCGCTTTTCCAGAATAACTTGCCAGCTGTCTACACTGGCCCCTTGAATTTCTGGAAAAGCACTGACGATCTACTGTAAAATCATCAGTGCTTTTCCAGAAAAACTATGCTGCTCCTGTTCGGGCAAAAGTCCTTTTCCAGAAAACTGTTCCGGAAAAGGGCCAGTGTAGACAGCCCAGATTTCTTTTCCGCAAAAAGTGTCTACATTGACACGGATGCTTTTCCGGAAAAAGTGCTTTTGCGGAAAAGCATCCTGCCAATGTAGATGCGCTTTTTCCGGAAATACTTATAACGGAAAACTGTTCCATTTTAAGCATTTCCGGAAAAGGGTGCCAGTGTAGAGGTAGCGTCTCTGTATGTAAATGGAAAAGCAGGGCCTCCCTACCAGGTAGAAAGCCGGCTGATCTGTGGCAGGGGCTCGGTGCTGCTCTTAAACCAACCCACCAACTAGGACAGACAGGGAGGCTGGAAACATCCATAAAATGTTTTATTCAAGTAACTGCAAATAGGAAACCAAAAGGTCTTTAACAATGGACCAAAAAACCCCCACTTCCTACTGCCTGCCTGCTTTCTCCAGCCGCTGCGTCCACATGGATGGGTGCCCCAACCCCCACCCGCTGAACAGGTGCTTTTCACTGGTTTCACTCCTCGGGGCTTCCTCCTAGCAATAACCTCCAGCTCTGTTGCAGTTGGTCGTGTCTAAAGGGATGGAGTGTAGCGAAGGGATCTCAGAGGCCGCCCGAGAGCATTGCAGGCAGACACTCAAGTGCTTCCCGGCTTAGTCTAATCCCCCAGCCGTGAGGCCTGGCGCATGAGAAGTGTAAACGTCCTGGTATGACTTAATGAGCAAAGAACAGCACCCCTGCCCATCCTTCGCCTGCTGAAAGCAGCACTGTTGTGCTGACGCCCTTCCCTCCGGCTATGGTGCTCGCCTTGCTGACGCACCCCTCAAACACTGTATGCTCCCCCCCCCCCCCCATTGGCCAGTGGCAGGTGGGGAAAAGGAGGCAGGGACTGGCTCCTCTGCTCGTCAGGCCCAGTGGGACACCTGACCTGGGTTGCTCCTCTCTCTCAACAGCAACATCGCCCATTCAGTGTTGTGGAGCAGCCGGGGAAAGTTTTCAGGCCATGGCTGTGGAGAGATAATCCCACGGGGGCAGAGAGATGGGGGGAGGGAGGCAGTTTCCCCACCTGCAAGCACTAACGGCTGGTGGGGAACAGGTGAAGTCCTGCTGCTTTGCCATGTTTCGCTAGCGTTGGCGGGAAAGCCTGGGGAGAAGGCTGCCAGGAACCCTTCACCCCGCCTCATGAAAGGCTGTGTCCCTTTTCATACTAGAGCAGCCTAGCGCTTTAAAATAATTAAAAAAAAAGACCCTGTCCAGCTGACTTTGGCTCCCTCCTGTAACCAAATGGTTGCCAGAGAAGGGAAGTGTGTGTGTGCGTGTGTAGGGAATATAAACCAGAAAGACCATGTTGGACTAATATCACTGTTGTAACCAGTAGAGCAGCAGTAACAGCAGCAGCATATCTATGGTTAAGAGAATGGAACTTAAATTATCCAGAGGTAGTTGTGAATGAAGGAGAGGAAAAAACAAATAAACAAAAAAACCTTTAAAAAAGAAATCCACTGAAACCTGGACAGAGAGTACAAGTGTAACTAAAACGCCCCTGGCAGGCGTTCCCCTCTATGTGGCAGAAACTCCGAGGCTGGTCCTGGTGCAGACTGCCTGTAGGCAGGGGATGGGGGAAATTTGAAGCGAAAAGGCAGCAATGTTAACTCTACGGTGCGCGGCCAGGCCCCCTGTCTTTTGTTGAGAGGGAAGCCTGCTTCTGTAAGCAGGAAGGAGGGATATGAACAGCATTAGTGCTCCGCTACCAGGACCACCAGGGATGGGTGGGCTCTGGAACTGAAGAACAATTACCCTTTTGTTTCGAGCACTGAGCCTTGAAGGTTTTCCCAAGATGGCAACAGGGCAGTTTTAAGCTCTGCCCGAGAGTAATGCAAACAAAGCTGGCAGCGCCCTGCTTCCAGGCTTGCGATTGTGTCTTGGGTAGGTTCCATGGCCAGCTGGGACCTGCACCAGGTCTGCTCCGTGCTCCAGCATCAAGCCACAGCGGTACTCTCCGGACTGCACAGAGGAGATAGTTCTATCAGCCCCGGGCTGCTCCGTAGGCAAGCGACGGTAACACTGTACCTGCTAGCTCCTGCCTGGAGCTGTTCAGCTGCAGCTCTCCCAGCACTTTACAAAGGCAATTGGGATCATTATCCTCATCTTACAGATGGGGAAACTGAGGCACACAGGCACAGTGACTTGGTGCAGGTCAGCCAGAGGCAGAGGAGGCCCCAGTTCTGAATCCCTGGCCATTGCTCTACAGCCATTATCTTCTGTCCTAGACCCAGAGCTGGGCACAGTCACATGCCCATCCTAAGAGAACATGCCTTGGCTGACCCGAAACAATTAGCACGCAGCCATGGCTCAGAGCCTCTCCTGCACCCTGCCAGGGAGTCACTATCGTTCGCTTCCCCCCACCGTGATCTGAACGCTCAGCCCTGCTTCCCAAAGGGGAAACCTACCAGCATGAAGGTTCTGCTGAATTCTAGGCTAGCACAGGGCTTTGGGGAGCACAGCTGGAGTTGGACTCAGGAGAGGGGGATTCCTTCAAGCTCTCTCAACTCTCCGCCTTCAAATCTTCCCCTCTGGGCCAGCTGTGGAGGAGGGCGGGCCGGCCCATTGCAGTGGAGGGAAATAGAGGCAAGCCAGGGAAACGCCAGCCACTTCTGCGGCCGTGAGCAACAAGGGAGTTTGAAATACTCAGGGGGGAGCTGTTCTCAGCCAGCCCATCTTCCTCCCTGCATTTGCTGCTCATCTCTACTGCATGCTAGCAGCAGCTTTAGGGTCTCCCCTCTACAAGGGGGGTTGGCTGAAGCTTGAAAGGTGGGGCACCGCTTCAAATGAGCTGCAGAGGGCAAAAGCGTACTGCTCCCCTGGCCTCTACTGGCGGGAGGGGAGGAATTCACATGCATTCATCCGAGAGAAGGCCATTTATACCAAACCTACCGTACCATCCTCCCACTCCTGAACCAGCAGCATTGGGTTGGGAAGTCGACCACCTCTGCAACAGAGACAAGGGGTGCAGAAAGAAGACTGGGGGCATGTGCGACAGACCTGTCTCCAACTAGTTTAAAACAGAAAAAGAAAACTAAACTATACAGCCAACTCTAACCGGTCCCCTGCTCTCCTTTCCCTGCCAAGAAGCGTGTTGGGACAAAGTCACAAGGGCTAAAGGAACCTTCCCTCAGTGAATTTCACCAGGAGCAAAAGAAACTACGTAAAATCAGTCGGCTAAAGTTTAACCCTGTCCAATAAGGAAGTGAAACAGACCGTTCTCTCCCTTCACGTTAACGGCGGCCGGCGCGACGGCTGCTCCGTCGGTTTGATCTGTACTCCAGTGCTGCTGCTGTTTTGAGTGTGAGAAAGTTGCGGAGGGAAAAAAAAAACAAAAAATCCCACCTAGGATTTTTGTTTTGTTTTGTTCCTTCCTCAGTCCAAGTACGTGACGAGAAATTGGTAAGTTGATTGATGAGGTAGTGCCGGGCTCAAGCGTTTTCACTGCTCCTCTTCGGACGACTCCTGGGATACGTTCACCTCCTCCTCGTCCTTTTGCTGAAAGAGAAGGAGGAGTGAGGAAGCCCCTGAGCCGTCTGTCTCCAGGTCAGCGTAGGGCAGCGGTGGGCAACCTGTGGCCGGCAGGCTGCACGTGGCCCATCGGGGTTCTGTGAATGGCCCACGAGACATTCTGTTACCCTTGCCCACGTGGGCCTTTGCCAGATTCTGCTGGTTTCCTATGGTTCTGTCGGCACCACCCCCCGCAAATTTCAGGTACACGAGCACAGTTCGTAACACTGCCCTATCCCACGAGGCCATCTTGGTTACAAAAATCTTGCAGCCCACTGAAATGGAGGGCTCCTCATATAGCCCATTCGCTTGCCCATGGCTGGCCTAGGAGCATTCCTTAGGATGTCGTATCTACTGCTGTATCAGCTTACACACAGCCCTTTTTAGACATGCCCTTTGCCACCTCTGAATGTTTCAGATGCTCACACTCCAAGGTCGCCACGTGAAGCCTAAAGAGCCTCAATGTCAACTCAAGCTCCCAAGCCCCTCCAGGGCACAGATGTGAGCTAGGAAGCCTGGGTTCTCATCCTCGCGATGCCATTGGCTTTGGGGGAGTCATTCCGCCTCTTTGCCCAGGTTTCCCCACCTGTCTTTGGAAAGCGCTTCGATAGCTATCAATGAGCTAGAGACAGACTCATTGGACCAAGGTCACGCCCTAATCAGCATCATAGAATCCTAGGGTGGGAAGAAACCTCAGGAAGCATCGAGTCCAACCCCCTGCCCAAAGCAGGACCAACCCCAACTAAATCAACCCAGCCAGGGCTTTGTCAAGCTGGGACTTAAAAACCTCTAGGGATGGAGATTCCACCCCATCCCTAGGGAACCCATCCCAGTGCTTCCCCACCCTCCTAGGGACATAGCTGTTCCTAATATCCAACCTAGACCTCTGCCGCCTCAACTTGAGACCATTGCTCCTTGCTCTGCCATCTGCCCCCACTGAGACCAGCCTTTCTCCATCCTCTTTGGACTAAGGATGTTAAAATGCGGTTAATTGACTAGTCTACTAGTTGGAATTTCCATTGAGTAGTCGATAGACACTTCCACATTCCTCCTTTGTACAAGAGCCCCCGCTGGGGCTCCTATACATTTCAAAGGAGGAACGTGGAACTCCGCGTACAGCCAGAGGCCAGCAGGAAGTCCCTTTGACTCCAGGATGCACGCGGGTGCCTGCTTTGAAATGCACAAGTGTTTCCAGCAGGGGCTCCTGTGCATTTCAAAGCCATGGAGCCCGGGGTCAGCAGGGGACTCAGAGTTCCCCGCCGACCCTGGGCTCCATGCTACATTGCCTGGTGCTAGGAGCCTGGCGTGAGCTGAGGAAGTGCCGTGTTCCCCAGGTTCTAGGGAAGTGCTACACAGAGACTGGGATCAGCTGGGGATTCCCAGCTGACCCCAGGCTCCACAGCAGCTGCCCCTTTGAAACATCAGAAGTGGAGTTTTAAAGGGGCAGCCGCCGCACAACTGATCCACAGATCAGCTGTGTAGCAACTGCCCCTTTTAAATGCTGCCTTGGGGTTTCAAAGTGGCAGCGCCAACAGCTGTGCGGCACTGCCACTTTGAAGTACCCCATTCCACCCTTTGCTGCCTCTATCTCAGAGGCAGCAAGATGATGGGGGAAATCAACTAGTTAAACCGACTGGTCAAAGCAAATGTTTATTGGATAGTCAACTAGTTTTTAAACAACCCTACTTTAGACACTTCTCCCCCCTTCAGTGGAAGGCTGCTATCAAATCCCCCCTTGCTCTTCTCTTCTGTAGACTAATAAGCCCAAATCCCTCAGCCTCTCCTTGTGGGTCACACGCTCCAGCCCCCAAATCATTCTCACTGGTGACTGCAACAGAACATGACTCTTGGGCTATGTCTACACTGCAGGCTTCTTGCGCACAAACTGTTTTGGCACAAGAGTTCTTGTGCAAATGGTCTTCCACAAGAGCGCATCCACACTGCCTAGTGCTTTTGCGCAAGAGCGCCCATGGTAGTGTGGACACTCTCTTGCACAAGAAAGCTCTGATGGCCATTTTAGCCATAGGGGTTTCTTGCACAAGAAATTCATGTTGCCTGTCTACACTGTCTTCTTGTGGAAGAGCTCTTGCGCAAGAGGGCTTATTCCTTATGGGGAGAGGAATAACTCTTGCGCAAGGAGCCCTCTTTTCTGACACTGTACTGTAAATTTACTTGCGCAAGAACATGTGTCCAGTGTAGACGCTCTGCAAGTTTGTGCAAGGACAGCCGTTCTTGCGCAAAAAGCCTGCGGTGTAGACGTAGCCTTGGTGTATTCAGCAATAGCGCCTCTGCCAAGAAACCCCCCCAGTTTCTGTGCTTCCAACAGCCCCGGGAATGGATTCCTGGTACAGCCTGGGGACGGAAGGCGGGGGCAGGGGAGGAGAGCTGTGCCGGGAGAGGTGGGCAGGGCCAGTCTCAGGTATTCATGTGGTGCAGTGCACCGCAGGGCCCTGCTCCCAAGTAGTTGTCTGGCCTCTGCTATAGCAAAACCACGAAATACTAGTAACTGGCACGGACATGGAACAGTCCAACAAAAAACCATCTCCAGCTGCTAGATGTAATGCTGCCCGGAGGCCACAAGAGGGGCCCCAGCAGCAGCTGGAAAGCTACTGGCCCTTTTACAACCCCTTTGTGCTCTTCCTCCCCTTTCGCAAGCACCTCTGTTCGCCCGCTCAGAGGGCGCACGCTGTCCCTGGCCCACCCCCTCCTGCCAACGGGCAAGGAGCCCTCGCCGGCACTGCTGGAGGAGCCCTGGGCCCAGTGCCACAATCATGGCGTGAGGCGGAGCAGCAGCATTCCTTGAAACACACTCCTCCGCCCGGCTCTCTTTAAAGCAACACTCAAAACAGTCTGAGTCAGGGCTGAGTGTGAGAGTGAGTCAGCAGCCTCCACTTCCTCGCGTTTCATTCATAAAACAAACACTCCGGCCCGCGGAAGCCGGTATGGAAAGCAGCTGCCAATTCCATACAGAGTGTTCCAGTGACACAGAGCATCTCACTTAGCGAAGGAAGGAAGGAAGTGACTGATGGGCCCAGGATTAACCCTTCTGTGCCCCTGGGCAGCCCACTGTGGTTAACCAGCAAAACCAGGGCAACCCAGAATGGAAAAGGGGGCTGGCAGCCCCACCTGGAGAGCGAGGAAACTGACTAGAAGATCCTGCGGCTGGACAAAGCCAAGGCCCTGCTTGCAGGCCGAATCGTTGGCCATTCAGACAGCGGTTTCGGTTGGAGAGTTTCTGGGGGGTAGGAAACAGCCCCCCCGGGGAGCCTGCAAGGGAATTTGCAGGTTTCCAAGCCAAAGACTCTGCTGAAATAATATGGCATTCAGGGGACGAGGGCCTGCTCAGTTCATTCCCTCTCAAGCACCCGGTACTGGCCGCTGTCCGAAGACCAGTTGCCAGGCTAGGGGGACCAGTCCGGCTAGGGATTGTCCAAGTTTCAGGGAGGCAGTGAACTTTGTGTTAGACCTGATGCCGTTCCAGTCCAGCCCCACTGCTGCTATTGCTACGGCAGCCCCCCTCGGCTCTGTCCCTTTACTAGGGACGTAACAGTAGAACCGTTTAAACGGTAAAGCAATACGCACAGGCTTATCGGTTACACGCCAGCTCCTGGCCCCGCTCCCAGGCCCACAGTGCGGGGCTGCAGGTGGGAGCCCGTGGGCATTGGAAGCTGGCTGCTGCCCTGTGGGCTCTGCAGAATAAAGCTTACACTGCAGAGGCCGCAGCGCCTTAGGAACGAGGTCAGCAGGTGCGAGCCAGCTCCTGGCGCACGCAGGCTGCCAGCCCTGCAGCCCAGTCTTCCTACTGCAGAGCTGGCTGCGTGGCATTGCTAAGAGTTCAGCGGGTTACACCATTACCTGGTTAACTGCTTCTGAACACCCCTACCCTTTACCACACCGGAATGCTAGGGACAGCTGGACAGCCCGTGTTATGACCTAGTCCGGCCTCCTGCATAACAGTCCCTTGTGGCTTTATCTCGCTACTAGATCTAAAGCCAGCAATGGGCAACCTAGGCTAGGGAGCGGGCCACTAGACTGTAACCAAGACCCCCTCCCACGATAGGGTAGGTTTTCTAACTGCGCCTAGAATTTGCAGGGGGTGCTGACTGCACTAGGGAACTTAAATTTAGTTTAATCAACTTGCTGATGAATTTTCCATCATCTGGTCAATTAGTCGATAATTGGAGGAGCTACAAGCTGGGTGAGCTTCTGGGCCTGGGAGCTAACCCCACTGCAGCTCTGCCTTTTAAATGGCAGGTTCTTAATACATTTAAAAGGCTGAAGCACAGCGGGGAGACCCGGCCCGAGCCAGGAATCAGCTGGGTCCCCCCACTGCTTCTAATTTTTAAAGAGCCAGCAGAAGACCGCGCTGGGGAGAAACGGCTTTTAAGTCGACTATCCAATAAGCTTTTGCTTATTGGATAGTCAACTAGTCACTTACATCCCTATACTGGACTGTAGCAGCACTTTGATTAGACGCAGAGGGAGCGCAGGCCTTTTACAGATTGGCTACCTATACTCCGCAGGCTTTTTGCGCAAGAACAGTTCTTGCACAAAAACTTGCAGAGCGTCTAAACTGCATGCGTGTTCTTGCGCAAGTAAATTTACAGTGCAGTGTCGGAAAAGAGGGCTTCTTCCGGAAGAGTTATTCCTCTCCCTACGAGGAATAAGCCCTCTTGTGCAAGAGCTCTTCCGCAAGAAGGCAGTGTAGACAGGCAACATGAATTTCTTGCACAAGAAAGCCCTATGGCTAAAATGGCCATCAGAACTTTCTTGCACAAGAGAGTCCACACTGCCATGGACGCTCTTGCGCAAAAGCACATCTCTTGTGCAAAAGCACATGGCAGTGTGGACACGCTCTTGTGGAAGACCTTTTGCACAAGAACTCTTGTGCAAGCAGCCTGCAGTGTAGACATAGCCTCAGTGTTGGGTGCAATCAGCACGCCCCTCACTTTGCACGCTCTGGCTTTGCACGTATCACTTTAGTAACACGGGTAGGAAAAAATGCATGGACAGAACCCAGCAGAATCTGGCAACCCTGCACGTGGGCAACGGTAAACAAAATCTCTCACGGGCCGCACACAGAACCCCGATGGACTGCTGGCTGCCTACGACTGTCTTAAGCGCACCCTCAGGCCTGACTGAGCATGGGAAGGGCCCAGCATTTGGCAAGGTAGGCATTTTCCTCATTGACCAGCCTCGAACAAACCCCCCCCCCCCTGCTTTCCAGGCTGGGATCTGAACCTACGTCTGGAAGAGCGAGCGACCACGCGCACCAGCTTTGCTGTTATCCCTGCTCTGAGCTTCCAGACAAACTCCCTTCACAGCTGCGTTCCGGTGAGCCTTCCCAATCTAGGGGTAAGCAACAGCACCGGCTCCTTCCCCTCCTCGCTGCTCACGGGCTGGGAGGACACTCCAGCCAGCCAGCAGCAGGTAAGCACGGCCCATTCTGCAAGGATGCTCCTGCCTGGGGTGACGTTGCAACATGCTGAGCCGGGGCTGAGGGAGGGGCGAGTGTGACGGGTCTGCTGTGCAGTATGGCCCCCACAGCGGAGCCACGCTTAGTTTGGCCAGAGGAATTTGCAGGGCGTACGAAGAAAGGACCAACTGGAGGTGGTGGCAGGAGACAGCCCGTAGTGGAACCCCCAGGGGGCTGGCAGGATGCAGAGGAAGCCATGAGGCAACGAGGGGCAGGTGGGAGAGATCCAAGTACTGCTGGCGGGGTGCCCCCCATGGCCAGGCTATCAGAGCTGGCTGTGCAAGGCGATCTGGCTGCCATAACCCGGAGAGAAGCGAGAAAACCAGCCTCCTGCAGCGCTAGCAGAGCCAGCAGAGTGCTCCTGAGGGCAGCAGATAGCCTGCGGGAGGGGAAGGGTGGGGCTGCTGCAGTAGCTTATCGCGGCTGGGGGAAGCGGGGCCTGCCAGGGCCCGGCGGGAGGGTCTGCGTTACAGCCGGAGCGTCACAGCGGCTGGGAAAGGGAAAGAGGAGCGGTGGAGGGGGGCAGAGGGGAATTTGCTGCACACTCACGCAGCAGGAATGTCACCCTGGTAACACACCACTAAGCTTCGGGCAGGCCTGTGCCAGCTAGCTGAAGGGAACAAGCCACTTCCTGTTAGTCACGCCGGGAACAGGGGAAGAACACGGAGCTAATTGCAGCCGGGTCGGGTTCTGCTGGACCACAGAGAGGTGGATTAGTACCTAGGCTATTCCAGTTTAGCCCCCAGGAGCCCTCTGGCCCAGAGACAACACCGTCCCTCCCCCGCATGCTGTGTTCTGTTGAGCATCATCCGGCACCAGGATGTGACTGTCCTCGCCACAGTACATTGCACCACACCCTAAGGTATACCCTAGCCTGCCTCCAAGGACATCTGGCACCCATGCTAGCTTGCTGCTAGTTCTGTGCTGCAGCCAAAGAACTTCCCGCCCAGAGATTTCATTGCATCTCCCCGGTACAGGACCACACAGGTCCCCAGGAGCTGCTAGCACCAGGACACAACTGTATGCCTTCTGCGTAGTGAGGGCACAGCCCTGGTGGCTGATGTCCAGCCCAGAGACGCAGGGCCTTGCACCCCTGCCCCTTCTACTCTGTTGTGCTGCCAGGGCTGCGAAGTAGTGGAGTGCGGGGCTGCCGAGAACTGCGTGGTTCTCACCGCAATTCACAATGGCAGACCTCAGATCCTCCTGCAACTTCTGGTGCCCAAGGAGAATTGCCATCAGCAATACAGGGGCTATGACACGAAACGCAGCAAATTGCCAGCACTGGTGCCCATACAAAGTAGCCAGCATCAGGATGTGTGTTAGCCACCTGCAAATCCTCAAGGACAAAGGCCAGCTCTCAGTGCAGCAGAGAGGCAAAGCCATCCACCTGCAGCATGAGACACCAGGCAGCAGTGTTCCCTGCAAGCAGTGAGCTCCACTGGCCACCCAGGAGACAGTCAAAGGCCGCCCCGTTGATTAGCAGAGCGCCCACAGCCAGCAGTGTGTTTCTATTGGTGGTGCACATCTGCACATGCCTCAGTGCACATAATAAAATTTATTCTGCGCAGGGATGCGCGCTCTCCCCTCCAGACCGGCTTCCTCTGTGCAAGAAGCAGCCCTCTTTTCCCATCTTGCATCTGAGCAAAGGCCTGATTCTGTGGGGCAGCGCACCCTCTCAATTCACCGGGAGCAGAGCGGGGCTTAGCACCTTGCAGAATCCGGCCTCGGAGGGGAACAAGGAGGAAAGGAAGAGCCACTTACTGATTTTTTGGGCCGGCCTCGAGGTTTCCTCCCAGGTGTTACTGCAGCTTTCTAAACACAAAAAGAATGTTTAAGTTCCGAGAGGGGATGGAAGAAACTCCCCCTCACCGCCACCCTTGGAAATCTTCGTGATGCTGATTTCGGTCCTTTTCTAGTTCAGGTGGCACAATGGTCGATCCTTTCTCTCCCCCCCCTCCCTGCCACAACGACTTGCCAAACTCATCACACATGTGGCAGTTCCCAGGCTGCCCTGCAGCTGCTGCCCCACCTACTTCCCCCCATCCTTCAAGTTATTTTCCAGCATTTGAGGGCCGGGTCCCGGCCCCATGACTCAGAGAACTTTGCAGGATATGAGTCGCATGTTTTCAAAACAGCTTGTAAGACAAACACATACACAAACCACATTCCCCGAACCTTCCGTGTCTCTCCCCTGCCTTCCCCCACGTATAAGCACAATGATGTCTCATCCTCCCAGTCGTTTATATAGCCTGTCCTCACAGACTTCCTGCGGGAGGGGGGAAAGGGAGCTGGTAACCTCATCCTCCTTCCTCACACACACACGACCTCGGGCAAAGCAGCACGACATGCCTGGGTCACTGCTGCCACCGATTCCTCCCTAGGCACCCCCCCCCCGCACGATCACACTTTGTCCTTCTACGAAGTGAGGATCTGAAAGCACATTTCTCAGTGCTGGGTATCATTATTCCCATCTCACAGGTGGGCAAACCGAGGCACAGGAGAAAGTGACTTGTCCAAGGACCCCTGCAGCAGGAATGGAACACAGGTGTTCTAATGCTTGCCTCCCCCTTCCAATGTAACCTTCCCATTTATCAGGAGACAAATATCCCTCCAGAGCTGCTCCCTTCTTGAATGCCTTTCACAGGCCTGGGGAAGAGACCCAGGGAGTGCGTGCCTAGCAGTAGCTGGGAGCAAACCTGCGACTAGTGGAGGCTGCGGAAACTGGGTTTGGTGAGATGCTCAAGGCTGCAGTTAAACTGAAGATCGGATGTGAGCTCTCCCCTTGTCCATCGTATTGCAGCCCAGAGTCTGGGGTAAGAATTTCCTCTTGTCTCACCTCCGACGTCCCTGCAGAAGGGCCGGGTTTCCCTGCTTTATGGGGCCCCCTTTCTTCCCTGCCCCGCTGTGGCCATGCAAGCCCCAGTGGCCCAAATGCTGCACACGGAGCCCATGCTCCCACCGACAAACCAATCCCATCTGCTTTCCCATTTGGAAGCAAATGGCTTCACGTGACGAGACCGAGGGACCCTCGTGTTCTTCCGCCTGCCAGCTCCCCACACAAGCACCAGTGACCTCCTGGAACGAGGCGTTCCCAGGCTCTTAGTGATGGCGGAGAAGGGGCGGAAAGTCACGTAGGGGCTCTCCAAAGGGGCAGGCGGTTCCTCCCTGCAGAAGTCTGGCCCCCCCAAAAAGCCAAGGGACAGGGACACCTTGTGACGTCCGCGTTCCCTTCCTAGCTTTGCTGCATGCCCTTGTAACATGCCAGCTTAGCACGGTGCTTGGAAAGGCTCATCTACACCGGCACTGGACCATCATCGGCTGAACCCAACTGGTCCTTCGCCGCGGCTGGGGAGGGTTTCTCTCCTGTACCTACCCTGCCTTTAGAACTGGCCTTGTTTTTGCTCCCCTTTGGTCTGCCACGTGGTCTCTTGGGGGTTGGCGCCTCGCTGGGTTCCTGCTGGAGACAAAGGACAGGGCTGTTAGCAGACACCCAGATCTGAAGAGGCAGGGCTGGACCAAACCCACGTGCCCAGCCATGGGGAATCCCACTGCAACAAGGCCAGGAGCCGTGGAAAGGAAGGAATCCCAGCAAAACAAAGGGGATCTGAGTCCCGGCGCAGGAGGAGACATAGGAGCCTCGGTTACGGAAACGCTCACAGCCTGGCACTCCACCAGTCCCCTTCGATCTTAATATTTGGCGGGGGGGTGGGATACAACACAAGAGGGTGTGTGGGGACGTGGGGGGAGAGGAGGGGCGCAGCTACCAACCAATACACCTGGGTAGGATTTTCACGGCGGCAGAGGCAGCTCAAGAGGGAGCAATGCATGCTGGGACCTGTAGTTTCCAAAGGAATGGATGGCCACAGCAGGCCTGCACTTAGACCAGCTCTGCTTTCAAGGGATGCTGCTGCGGAGAGAATGCACCTGTCGCGCCGCAAACAGGAGGGACGTGGGACAAAGCCGACTGGACTTCTGGCGGAACGGCCCATTGGTGGCTGGAGGGGTGAGGGAGGAGGCCTGACCCTTCCCAGAAGAGGCTGCTTTTCCTCCCCAATTTGGAGACCGAAGAGAGAACAGCACAGGACTGATTTCTGGAGCAGGTACCAGGGTATCTCCCTTTAAAAAACTTAACCCAAGAGTCCATCGCCCAGGGAGGAGCCCCCTGACATTTCAATGCCGAGAGACTGATAAAAATCCCAATCTTGTGAATTATGCATTCCACCAGGAGATACTGATGTCACAGCCACAGTGTCTAATACCCAAGCGCTTTCTGTTTATAGCTGCAGCTATTAGCAAGCCAGTAATCCAACACCGGCCGCCCTGCCCCCACCTCCCGAATCCCGGCCCGGCTCGGCAGATATTCCACCAGCCGGAAGAGGAAGGAGCAGCTGGCTCAGGGCAGTTGCTGCTCTTAGTTAGGCTGGTGTCCATGTGGAGAAACGGCCCTGGCTGAGCTCAGATGTAAGTGCTGCGCTTTTGAAGGAGACGTGCTCGAGATTTCCTGTGCTTCCCCAGCTCCCTGGGTCTATGCTGGAGCTAATATTGCAGCAATAAAAGGGCCAAAGGAATGATATGCTCCAGAAATTAGAATGCTACATGGGAATCCTGCAGACGCTGCACTTTGACCCCAAGAAACCCAAAAGAAGAGGGAAATTTGCAACACCTGAGTTCCCTTCCTTGTTTTGCCACCAACTTGCTGCGTGCTCTTTCGGTGCACCTGTAACATGTCTGCTTAGCACAATGCTTTGAGGGCCTCATCTACATAGGCACTACACCATCGTCAGCTGAACCCAGCTGGTCCTAAAGTTCCCCAGTTTGAGCAGACTACTGGTTGCTAGTTAGTGGCTGCAGTTCCAGGTGGTGAATAGGGGACTTTTCCCTTCTGTGCAGGTTTAGCCAATCCTGTTTCAGGTTCTGCCGTAAGAAGTTATACATGGTTTGCGAACTAATTGTGTTGGCGGCACGGCAGAGAAATCAGAGAGTTGGCGGCACGGCAGAGAAATCAGAGAGTTAGCAGCTGGGCCGGACACAAGAGAAACTTATACAATGAAATTCCCAGTGGTTCAACCGGACTCACGGGAGCCCTAGTGCAGAGGAGACAGCGTTTGTGTTTTTAGTCAGTGTTAGGGAACGAAACGTGCTGAAAAGCAAGTTTTGTTGTCAGGATCATAAAAATGGGGCCAGCTGCACAAGTCTTATCTATAGGGTGGCTCCCATCAATTCAGCTGAACTAGAGGTAGAACTGCAAAGGAATCCCAGCAGGTTTCCCTATTGGACCTAAAACCTTTGTGGTCATTTTGTTCGGACAGCTGGTGCTTAGTTGGAGTTTCCCGAGGACCGTGGGCACAGCCAGGAGCAGAATGTTATGTTTACACAATTCCAAGTCACTCAAAAACCATACGCCTACAGAAATGCAGCCACAACTGCAGCAGAGAAGAGAAGCTGAGAGAGGGAAGGCATTGGGAAAGGAGGTATCTTTCCGTCCCCTTACTCTGTAAGAAGTTCCTGGAGGTCCCTGCTAGCCACATGTAATAAAGAGAGCCAGGGTTTCTACGTTTGTAGCAGGAAGACAAGGTGTGCATGTGTTAGCTCCCATGGCATGATTCCCAATGCCAGTGAATATATTCTGTGGAACCCCGGTTATTTTGTTCTGTTCATCCCTAGGGTGAATGTTACTTTTCCCTTAAAGTCCCTTCTGTCTGTGCTTTATTGCTGCCTCTTCTCCTTGCCTTGGCCTCAGGTCCTGCTGGAGAGGGCCAAATGGCCCTCGCTCAGAAGCCAGACTTTAATCTTACCCAGCAATAGAGGCTATTTTTTTTGCCCCGTGCTCGGTCTGGGGATGAAAGCTCAGTAAGAATTGATCCAGCCGTCCTCGCTGATGTTGGAAGCAGCTCCATATTGTTAAGTAACTTGCCCAAGGTGGCTGCAAGGCAGCGGCAGAGCTGAGGAGAGAACCCAGGATCCCAGTCCTTCACTAACCAGACTGAGCTTGGCAGGCGGGGCCTCCCAGGCTGCAAAGTCTGTAAGGAAGGGGCCTTGTTCTTCCCTTTCTTCCCCATGGATCTCCTCTCTGGGAACAAGGAAGAAAGCAGTTCTCCATACCTGAGGCTTCTTCCTGGGTCGCCCCCGTCCTCTCTTCTCAGACACGTCCTCCTCCTGTTTGGAAGCCAAGGGCTGGCTGGATTTTGCACTAGATTCACTCATCGTCTTTCTTTGAAAGGACAAGAGAAGGAGAGAGGGTAAGTGCGCAATGCTGGTCTCTACGTTGGTGACATGAGCATCCCCACCATAGTGATGGGGGCACAGAGGGGGGGAAGGGTCCCAGGCACGGCCCATGGGAAAGGTCCCAGGCACGGCCCATGGGAAAGCCATGCAGTCGGAATCACAAACTGGAGTCCACTGGTCCTCTGCCGTGTCCCGTGAGACCCTTGTCTCCCCCTTGCCGGTTCTCCCCCCACGATGACGGCAGACCAACAAGCGGCGAGGGATCCGTCGGCAATACCTTTCTCGGGGAACGGCAGCGCGAGAAGAGGTGGGGTTTCCTTCCGAACACAAAGCTGTCTGGGCCTCGCCGTTTGCCCACCCCTCTGCAAGCACCCCAAATCAGAGCCCCCGTGGGGAAGTCTGAGCCCTGTCCATTGCAGCTGGTTGTCCACACGCCGCCCTGCTGTGTCAGCGAAGGAGGGAGCGAATGACATATCGTCTCCCCCTGCTGCGCCCCGTGCCGACCTGCAAACCTTCCCTGCATGCACTCGCTAGTTACTTAGAGGAGCGTCAACACGCACAGACAGTACTATCGTAAATAGCCTCGAGAGCAAGAGGCAGGAAGACTAATGGGAGACTCCACCCTCAGGATATGGAGGGGTAACCAGTTATCTGGTAAGCTCTGCCTTACCAGCATGCTTACCGGGTAACCAGCTAACCACCCTGGCATGCCACAGGTCAGTTAACTGGTTCACATTTTAAATGGGATTTTGCATCCCTACTCCCCACTCAAAGTGGGGGGAGCCCTATGACTTACAGCACGGAAAAGTACGCTGCAGAGATAGGACCCCAGGGAATAATCCTGCCTGGGTAGGGAGATGGTCTCGGTAGCTCCCAATTCTATCATTCCAGCGATCCTCCTCCTGTGCAACGTGGCGGCAACGCTTCCCTAAGGCTTCAGGGGAGAATACTCCAGAGAGCATTGATGCTTCTGTTTGTACTGCAGAGCCGGAGGTGCTGTTACATGCGCAAAAGCAAGACAGCCCCCGGGCTAATTGCTTCAGCCTCCAACAGAGGACGGGTTATTTAACCCTGCTGTGCAGATGGACAATGGAGGCGTGGAGAGATGAAGAAACCTGCCCTGGGTTACACACTCAGTCTGTGGCTGTCACAAATGGAGCTCACATCTTCTAAATCCCAGACCAGCGCCTTGTCCGGCAGGCCCTCCTTTAACTCTGCTGGGTCTCACGATGATCCCAATAATACCCCACCTCTAGACAGACACAGGACCTGCTCCTTGACCTAGTCAGAGTGCCTGACTCCTCTGGTCCAGACAGCCTGATGCTCTCCCACATCTCCGTACTGTCCCTCGAAAAGTCACAGGCTGCTCCTTGAAACCGACAGAGCATCCTGCACTAGCCACTCTCACATCCAGCCAGGAATCAGGAACCGGACGAGTGGCAGAAGTTCTAGCCTGACAGGTTGCTAGGTGCTGTACAGACGCAGTGCCAGAGACAGCGCCTGCTCCCAAATATCTAGTCTGAGTAACCCCTCTGCAGCACTGGAGCCAAAACTGTCTCCTCTGCAGGAGGGGGCTGATGCAAAGGTCACCTTGGGGCAGTTGTTCAAACCTGGCAGAAGGCAGCCTCTCCCCCCCGACTCCCCGTGGAGGCCTAGGCGCCTCAGTTGTCATGCTTCTTGTCTCCAGCTGCTGCTATCACTGGTGGGGGTGGGGTTCTCCTGCACCCTGTCCTCCACAGCTGCTGCTCCCGTTATCCCTTCCCCCGTCTGTGCAGTGCCCCCTGCATTTACTGCAGGCACCTGGAGACCCCCGGCAACCCCTCTCCTCCCTCCGAATTCTCTGTGTGCCTCCATCCCTGCTCAACAAAGTCAGTCCGTTTCCCAGTGGCTAAGCCGCTAGCCACCAGTGCTCAGAACAATGCCACCTCCTCGTCAGCAGCAACTAGAAGGGGTCCAATTCCAAAAGGAGCATCAGCAGTCAGGAAACAAACCCCTGAGCTCACGAAAACAAGCAACGCCAGCATCTAAATCTGCCCCAGAGCAGTCAGCAAATTCCCCCTCAGCCGGTCACAAGGGAAGCCCTTATGGTGCCTAGACCACCTAGGGCTAATGGATTTCCATCCAGCACCTTGGTAAAGTTTCAGAGGTGTGAGAGTCTAACTGATTTAAAAAAAAAAAAAAAAAAAAAAAAGTCACAAAACCAACCACCACCAGCCAGTCCTGCAGCATCTTAGAGATGAACAACAAATGTAGTTGGTACCATGAACTTTTGTGGGCACAACCTTAACTCCATTCATATGAAGAAGTGGGTTGTGCCCTCAAAAGCTCATGATACCATCCACATTTTTTGTTCAACTCTAAGGTGCTGCAGGACTATTCATGGTTTTTAATGTTTTTTTTAAAACCTTGGTTAATCGGGATATACAGCCACGCCCCTTTGTGGTAACAGCTACAGGACCAGTCTTGGAACAACCAAATTCAGAGCAGTCTGTCTGTCTGTCTGTTCGGTCCCCTGCATATTTAAAGACAATAGTAGTGGCCTTATGGCAATTTCATTCTCTCTGGCTATGTCTACACTGGCAGCTTCTTGCGCAACAACAGCTGTTCTTGCGCAAAAACTTGCCGTCTGTCTACACTGCATGTTCTTGCGCAAGTAAATTTACTGTACAGCGTTGTAAAACAGGGCTTCTTCCAGAAGAGTTATTCCTCTCCCCATGAGGAATAAGCCCTCTTGCACAAGAGCTCTTCCACAAGAGGGCAGTGTAGACAGGCAACATGAATTTCTTGTGCAAGAAACCCCTATGGCTAAAATGGCCATCAGAGCTTTCTTGTGCAAGAGAGCGTCCACACCTGCCATAGACGCTCTTGCGCAAAAGCACAGCTCTTGTGCAAAAGGACATGGCAGTGTAGACGCTCTCTTGTGGAAGATTTTTTGCACAAGAACTCTTCCGCAAAAGAGTTCTTGCGCAAGAAGTCTCCAGTGTAGATGGAACCTCTAGGTATACACCATGCCTATGCTCTCCTTGCTGGAGGAGGGAGCGGGCTGAGATTAGGGATGTTAAATTTCAATTAATCAGCTAATCGAGTAGTCGATGGAAATTCCATTGCCTAGTTGATAAGGGGGATGCTCACTATCCCACTGAGCCTCTCCCTCTGAAATGTACAAGAGGCACCCTCTGCCTCTCTCCCTCTGAAATGCACAAGAGCCGGGGCAGCTCCTGTACATTTCAAAGGGAGAGAGGCAGCAGAAACCCACACCAGTGGGGAACAAAGCAGCTGGCTAGGGTTCCCCGCTGTGCCTCTTCCTTTGAAATGTACAAGAGTCTTGTACATTCCAAAGGGAGACGAGCAGCAGTGGGACCAGCACAAGTGGGGCATTTCAATCCCCGCTCGCACCATTTCCCCGCTGCCTTCACTGCCCCCCGCGGAGATGGTGCTGGGGAGGCGGGGAAACTGGCTTTTAAGCTGACTCCCCCCAGCACCAGCCTGTGCTCCCCCCTTGCTGCCTCTCTCTGATAGAGGCAGCAAGGTGGAGAGGAGGGGAACCAACTAGTTGTGTTCCTACTCGACTACCCGCTAAGCATTTGCTTATCGGGTAGTCGACTAGTCGCTTCCATCCTTAGCTGAGATCTGACCAAATGGGCACCACCACCCTGGCATTTTTTAATAGAGGTCTTCACAATTTGCTCCCAATTTTTTCTCCTAAAGATTTGGGTGCAACGTTTCTTGGTTTGGTCCCAGTTCTGCAAGGCCTCCTGTAGTTCAGTGAGTCCCAGGGTGCTAATGCAGCTCACCTATACATACTTCAGCTAGCTTTAATCCAAGCAGCAGGGGCATGGGCTATATGAGGCTGCCTAGAACCCAGATCAATTACTTGAGGTGGTCAGCCTGTGGTACTGCGACTTCACGGCGCCAAATCCACGTGCTAAAAGCAGATTAAAAGTAGCTCTGGTACATCAACATAAGCTGCAGTCGTGTCCTGGAATTGCAGCACAGATATACTGTAAGTATCACATGTGTGTGTCTTCTGGACCATTGTACTTGGGCAGTGGTTTTCTACCTTCTCCAAACTGATCTGACCCCATTCCATCAACTTACAGCAGTAGAAGTGTTTCAGGACCTTCCTCCTAGCTATAAAGAAAGAGGAGGTTTGCAACCTCCCCCTGGAACCTGATCGCAACCCCCCAGGAAAACAGGGAGCCCATTTAATTAGCACTGAAAGCGGTTGTGCAGAGAGATTAAATCTCTAGCAATGCCTTTGCAGCGCTAACAAGACACAATGGTTTTGAAGATGCTTCAGTTCCATTTACTCTCTCAGCTGTAGCAACCACACAGGGTCCCCTTTACAGAGGGCTACCCTCAGCAATGGGTAGTTTTGCTCCAATTCACACCAGCACAATTCACCCCGTCGTGACATCCATGCAGCCTTCCTCGCCAGGGCTTCACTGCTACAGCCCAAAATGGGAAGTTCAGATTCCTAAACAAGTTGCATAGTGGGATCAAAGCCCAAGGAAACCACACACGCATCCTGAATGCACAGGCCTTCTAGGTTTTTTAAAAAAAGTGCATATGGGCTCATGTTCAGTTGTGGAAGTGACTCACGAGTTAGTAAACCTCAGAAGCCGCAGCCTCATGTAAACACCCCTATGCATTACTCACTACAGCCAAAAGCTATTCAAGGATTCTCTCGCTCAGCCCTAATGTTTTGGTTTGTTTTTAAAAGTTAAATTCATGGTCACTTGGGTACCTTCCAAGCCAGGATGCTTCTCAGAGGTGATACATCCTTTGAGCATCTGTCTCTGAAAATCTGGCCATGCAGAGCTTTGGACTCACAACATACTTCCCTCTGCCCCACAGAGAAACCCCTCTCCAGCAGCTGCATGGGGCAGGACTCACCCCACTGTGCTAATTCAGGGTCCCATCTCCCCATTTTGAGCCAGTAGCGAGGTTTTTGGCAGAGCTGTGTTACCCTGCAGGAAAAGAGAGCCAGGAAGTAGGCTAGAAACACAAATCCTTTTGTAGATGGTCCTACCCAGCATCCAGGAAGCTGCATGAATAGATTTGCAGCTTCTCTGGGCTAAACCCCTTCCAGTTTTTGCAGCAGCTCTGATAGGCAACCTCAGTGCAGCATTATGGGGCACTGGGAAACTGCGGATATCTGTGCAGGGATGTCATAGGTCTCTTCCCTGTCTAGGCCAGGTCTACACAATAGCCATGCCACTGTAGTGCCGTGGCGTAGATGGAAGATTTTTGTGGCATCATCTTAATTAATCCACAATAGCTAGGTGGAGGGATGAGTCCTTCTGTCATTGTCCACCTCCACACCCGGGGTTAGGTTCACCTAACCACACACAGTGCTCAGGGCATGAAGTTTTTCACAGCCCCCCAGGGACACAGGTCGACCTAAGCTTTAGGTGTAGACCAGGCCTCTGGCTTACGAAGAGAAGCAGTCAGTGGTGCAGGAGGAGCTAGTCAGGTCACATGGCTGTCTTGCTGTGCCCTGAACCCCGCGGGCAGGAAGCGAAAGCACAGCAGACACACGCAGCTGGCTGGCTGACACCTGAGGAAGGGACCTGATACTCCGGCTGTTCTTTCGGACGCACAAGCCTCCGGCGTGTCTCCACACCCTAGCCCAGTTTCACAGCACCATTCCAAGCAACCAGCCCTGCCGATCCAAGGCCCAGTCACCACCTCCCAGATGAACCACACACACAAAAAGGGAGACCCAGTGGAGACCCATCTCCTGCGTACATCTCAGTCTCATCGTGTGCAAGAAGGCAGAGCAGCCGCGCAGGGACACCATCAAAGCAGGGTGGTGCCAGCAGCAAGGGAATAGCATAAATAAAAACCTGTTTGATTGAGGAATAGAGGAGGGCTGGAGGGGGAAGGACCGGACAGGATGTGCATGCAACTCCATCCCTATTAACTTTAGGAACATTCCAATGCTGTACGAGAGCAGCCCAATCCTTTTAAATGAGCACAATAAAAGGAAGTGAGAAGGGGGAGGGAGAGAGAGGTCACAGGAAGAGACACCACCAGAAGCCCTGGAGGGTAGAATAAAAGCCACCCATTTGGAGAAGGGCTTGATTCCAGGAGAAAGGGCTGGCCCCCTCCTCAAGAGGAAGGAGCGGGAGTGGAAAGAAACCTGGTAAAGTTTACAGCGGGGGCAGGCCACGGTCTGTTCCCCCCCTCCCCACTTTTGGACTGCCACTGAGGCCAGCCCCAGCCTCCAGAGGGGGCGGAAGCGGAGCTCTTCCTGGGGGGCTATCTGGAGCCCCCAGGAAACCCGGCCTGGCCCCCAGCTGGGAGGCAAGCGTGGGAGATCCCAGGTGCTGGTACTTCCCACCACACACAAGATTGGCAGCGCAGCTCGATCGCTCTCAGCACCCCGGCGCTGCAGAGTGTGCCAGCCCCCTCCTCCCGGGGGGGGGGGGGGGAGAGCCATGCACCCCCCCCTAAAAACCACCCCATCTCCATGGGCACACACCGACCTTAGCATCCACCTCTCTGGTCCCCAATGGGAACAAGCCGGAGGGGCAAATGGAGCCCTCCCCCCGCGCACGCCCCCCCGCAGCGGCTTTACCCCCGTCTGGTCGCGGCTGGAAAGAGACATGGCCTCGGGCCCGGCCCCTTTAAAGGGGCAGGAGAGGGGGCGTCCCAGCGCGCTACCTGCCCGCTGCACAAGGCACAAGGCAGCCCGCCGGCTCCGGCCGCTATTGGCAGAGCCGCAGCGCACAAGACACGGCGAAGGGGCAGGAAAGCGCTGTCGCGCGATTTGAAAATGAAACCGGCTCGGAGTGTGCGTATTTGCAAAGCTCGCAAATGCTGGAAGGGGGGGGGGGGGATCAGGAGCACCGAGAGCTCAGCCAAAGCCACCCACCCTCCCCCGAGCCCTGCAGCGGCCACACTCCGCCAGCCGCCCGGAGCCGATTGCAAGCTAGTGTCCCCCCCCCCAGCCACTGCTGCTCCACCCCAGCGCCCAGGTGGGGTGGTCTCCGGAGGGGCTTCCATCCATCAGCTCGGAGACCTGCTGAGGAAAGGCCCCCCGCTCCCAAAGCAGGTGCTTTAAGGATAAAAATAAAGCAGGGTGGAGAGGCAGCATTGCAGTTTCTGCCCCCCCCTCCAGCCCCGTGCAAGCCCCCCCCCCCCACCTGGCATACTGCAATGCACGATGCGAAGCAAAGCAAAAGGGCACATCGATTCCGCATGCCTGGCTTGTTTTCCTCTGCAAATTCTTAAAAACAAACAAGCAGGCTTCAGAATTACTTTTTTTTTTTTGCAATTGGAAAATGATTTTTTAGCCCCCCCCCCAAGCTGCACATTCGACTAAAAAATGGTAAAAAAAACGAAAAGAAACATCAACTCCCCCCCCCCACACCTCCTCCACCCAAATCAAAACGAAAAAAAAAAAAAAAAAAAAAAAGGCCAGACACTCACAATTGCTCTCGGTCTCGGCTCTGTGTGGTGTTGTGTTTTTTTTTCCTTGTGAGTCTGTGTTGTGATCAAATTAAACCCCAACCCCCCTTCTGGTTGCTGCTGATTGCAAATGCGGATCTGAAACAAGAAGGCAGGGACTCACTCACATACATATACAGACCAGCCAGGGCTCTCTTATTTATATAAATAAAAAAAATTGTTCCAAGAGGAAGGAAGCTGGGTCAAAATCATTTGCACGGGGGAGGGGGGGAGGGGGAAATAGGAAGGGGACCAAAAACAAAAAAAACCTCCAAGCCTTACAGGAGGGACTATCCAGCTACTAAAAATAGCAAAATCACACTCTAAATTAAATAAGGGCAGGCTGGCTAAGCTTAGGGGAGTGTTAAGCCCTTCTAGTTGAGGAAGGGTGGAGCTCAGCAGACGCTACGTCATCACCAGTGGGTGGGGAACATGCAAAGAAGGGGAGGGGAAGGGTGATTTAAAAGTGCTGCTTGGTTAAAGCCAATGTTGGAAGGTGGGTGGAAAATGGCTAAGAAAGAACCATCACTAGCAAAAACCAGCAGGAGCAGCCAGGACCACTGTCTCCTTCCCCCTTTTAACAAAACAAATCTGGTAAGATGAAGGAGAGGGGAAGAGAATTGTTTTTCAGAGTTGTCATTTAGACACATAAATATTTAAAGAGGGTAAAAGAAAGCCCCTCAATTGTTCTTTGGTTTAAAGGAGAAATGATTTCTGTATGGTTCCTGTGGGATAGGTAGCAGGCAAAGGGCTGAGATATGAAGCTATTTATTATTTTTGAGAGCGATGCTTGCAGGCAGCTTTAGACCCTCAATTTTTTACAAAAATCCCCCTTTTTACATGCATGAAGTCATTTTGATTGTGAGCAAGGGTGGGACCTGTTTTTGGGACCTGCTTGTGCTGTTCTATGACTATGTAAGTCCTGGTTTACACCAGTGGTGGGTGAATGAAAGATCAGGACACTGTACTGTAATGTAGGGAACTTTTCCACAGCCTGGGCTGAATATCAATAGATTGTCTTGTCACCTCCCCTCCTATTTGTGATTGTTCTAGCCCACCTCTGACCCATGTTCTCCATTGCATAGTATCTGTGTAGTAGCTATGGTAATTGCTTACATGGAAAAGTGACATTAGGAATGTATTATTTAATGTATCTTTAGATTATTTTAACATGATTTAGCTGCTGGTAATCAGGAAAAACGAGCCCCACATGGTCAGCTACAAACCACCAGCCCCCATTTTTTTTAACCTAAGTTATTCTAAGATCAAAGTCTATTAAAAGTGAAAGGATTTTTAAACTCCAATTCACTTGTCCCCCATTATGGCCTTTTGTGTATGTTTTACATTTCTCCCCACCTGGATGAGGAAATGAACGTTTCTCTTTTGCTGAGGATCATTTTCCCATCCAAGTTCTTCCTCTGACTTTGGGCTTCAAACTCTGCAGTTAAAAGTAGTTTCATTGTCATTTTCTTCTGAAACTGAAGACTCATCCAGGGAGCCAAAGTTTTAAAATCTGGGTGCCTAAAGTTAGATTCCTAACTTAAGATTTAGGAACCTAAATCAAAGTAGCTGGTTTTTCAGACCTGCGGAGTAGCTGCAGCTTTTGCAAGCTCTTGGTCTGCAGTAAGCTCAGCATGGCCACAAAGATTCACCAATGCCAATTTTATGCAGGATCAAAGCTATGGCTCTAGATGAGGGCTGAGATTTTCAGTATCTTTGAAAATCAGGCCATTTTATAGGAGGGATAAGATTTTTGCCCAGTGCTTAGCACAGTGGAACATTGGTCCATATCTTCAGCTCCTACGAATGAATGCAATACAAAATATAATAGTATTTTGAAAAGTACATAAACCCTTTAGGAACATAGAACACTGAGAAGAAACCTAAAGGAGTTAGGTACTGAACTCTCATTATTCAGTGGGAGTTGAGTGCCTAACTTTCTGACTTGTTTGACAATTCCCATCACAAATCCCAGTCAGTAAAGTTTCTTTTTCATTAGTCCCTTTTTGAAAAAGTGGTTGCAAATTCTCCTGTGAGTTCTTAATTTAAGCACACATTGTTATTCCTGGCAGCTGCAAAGTTTGAAACAGACTAAAAATGAAAGGGAAACTGACCAGTCTGTTTTTAATGTATAGAAAAATACACAAATGGCATAAATGGAAAAAAAAGTAAAAATTCTTAGACTAGTTTTATAGTGGGTAATGCCACTGAATTCAGTGAAGTAATTCCTCATTAACGCTGGTGTGAGAGAAAAACACCATGATCGGGGCTTGATTCATCTCAGTTGACAGCAGTGCAAGTGAGGTGAGATGCAAACCAACCATGCTGATGTGTTTTTGTTTTAAACCTACTTTTTTACAATATAAAGTTTTAGTAACACAGGTAGATGCATATTATTTTTTTGTTTTAAATAAAAGTTAACAGTAAATAATAAAATCACAGGTCTAAATCTTCATTGCCTTGTGTTATTTCCACCTGTGCCAACTTGGTGACCTCCTTAGGCCTCTTCCAGCTCTATGATTCTAAGTGATTTTAAAATGCTGGCATTTTGGCTGGACAGTGATTGACACCCACATTGCCTAAACAAAATGACCCCAGCAAGGTGTAAGACAATGGAGAATAAACTCTGTCACATTTCATGGAGTTTTCCTTTCATATGTCTAGTTCCTTTGCTGAGAGATTTTGCCCTATATTTCAAGGCTGCCTTCAAAATTTGGTTCCTTATTAGAATCATAGAATCCCAGGGTTGGAAGAGACCTCAGGAGGTCGAGTCCAGCCCCTTCTCCTGCCCAAAGCAGGACCAACCCCAACTCAATCATCCCAGCCAGGGCTTTGACAAGCCGGGTCTTAAAAACCTCTAAGGATGGAGATTCCACCCCCTCCCTAGGGAACCCATTCCAGTGCTTCCCCACCCTAATAGGGAAATAGGTTTTCCTAATATCCAACCTAGACCTCCCCCACTGCAACGTGAGACCATTGCTCCTTGTTCTGTCATCCGTCACTACTGAGAACAGCCTCTTTCCGTTCTCTTTGGAACCTCCTTTCAGGTAGCTGAAGGCTGCTATCAAATCCCTCTTCACTCTTCTCTTCTGCAGACTAAATAAGCCCTCAGCCTCTCTTCATGGGTCATATGCTCCAGCCCCCTAATCATTTTGGTCACCCCCCACTGGACCCTCTCCAATGCGTCCACATCCTTTCTATATTGGGGGGGCCTATCTATACTAGACGCAATACTCCAGATGTGGCTTCACCAGTGCTGAATAAAGGGGAATAATCACTTCTCTAGATCTGCTGGCAATGCTCCTCCTAATGCACCCTAATATGCCATTAGCCTTCTTGGCTACAAGGGCACACTGTTGACGCATATCCAGCTTCTCATCCACTGTAATCCCCAGGTCCTTTCCTGCTGCTTGTCGGTCCCCAGCCTGTAACAATGCTTGGGATTCTTCCAACCCAAGTGGAGGACTCTGCACTTGGCCTTGTTGAACCTCATTAGATTTCTTGTGGCCCAATCTTCCAATTGGTCTAGGTCACTCTAGACCCTATCCCTGCCCTCCAACTATCTCTCCCCCTAACTTAGTGTCATCCGTAAACTTGCTGAGGGTGCAATCCATCCCCTCATCCAGGTCATTAAGAAAGATGTTGAACAAAACTGGCCCTAGAATCGATCCTTGGGGCATTCCACTTGAAATCAACCACCAACCAGACATCAAGCTGTTGATCGCTACCCATTGGGCCCGACAAGCTAACCAGCTTTTTATCCACCTTACAGTCCATTTATCCAATCCATACTTCCTTAATTTGCTGGCAAGTATATTGTGGGAGACTGTATCAAAAGCTTTGCTAAAGTCAAGGCATATCACATCCACTGTCTTCCTCATGTCCCTGGAGCCAGCTACCTCATCATAGAAGCTAATCAGGTTGGTCAGACACAACTTGCCCTTGGTGAATCCAAGTTGACTATTCCTAATCACTTCCCCTCTTCCAGGTGCTTCAAAATAGGTTCCTTGAGGATTCCCTCCGTGATTTTTCCAGGTACTGAGGTGAGGCTGACTGATCTGTAGTTCCCTGGATTGTCCTTCTTCCTTTTTTTTAAAGATGGGCACTACATTTGCTTTTTTCCAAACTTCCGGGATCTCTCCTGATCTCCATGCATTTTCAAAGATAGCGACCAAAGACTCTGCAATGATATTTGCCAACTCCCTCAGTACCCTCGGATGCATTAAATCCGGCCCTGTGAATTTGTGCGCGTCTAACTTTTTTTAAAGGGTTCTTAACCTGTTTTTTCTCCACCGAGGACTGCCCACCTTCCTATACTGTGTTGCCTAATTCAGTAGTCTGGGAGCTGACCTTGTCTGTGAAGACAGAGGCAAAGAAAGCATTGAGTACTTCAGCTTTTCCCATATCATTGGTCACTAGATTACCTCCCTCATCCAATAAGGGCCCCACACTCTCTCCGATCACCCTCTTATTGCTAACATGCCTGTAGAAACCTTTCGGCTGTGTCTAGACTGCACCCCTTTTGCGGAAAAGGGATGCAGATTAGACAAAGTGCAATTGCAAATGAAGCGGGGATTTAAATCTTCCCCGCTTCATTTGCATGAACATGGCTGCCGCTTTTTTTCGGCTCGGGGCTTTGCCGGCAAAAAGTGCCAGTCTAGACGGGGATCTTTCGGAAAATAAAGCCTTTTCCGAAAGATCCCTTATTCCTGATTTTAAGCCTTTACCCCCTAACAGCTGTTCCAAGACAAATGATGCGCAACAATAATTTTTCTGAGCGACGTGGGGGTGGGGTAAGCAGGGAGCCTGCCTGAGGCTCTCACCTACGTTTGTGGGTTAGATCTGGTGGCTTAGCAGGCCAGATCCGGATGGCTGGCCCTATTTTGCCCAGGCCTGTTCTAGCCCTTAAATAGCAGCCCTGGACAAGTGCAAAACCAGACAGTGAGGCTGCCTAGAAACAAAAATGAAAGTGACCCACTTTCCCACAGTCCTGGCTGAGTGAAATACAGAAAGTAACTGAAGAGCATACATTATTAAAGGCATTTTTTAAAAAAAATCCTCCCTCATTTTAATAATTTCTAGGTACTCCTACTAGTGCAGGTAAGGAATGGACTTTTAAGTAATATTTTTAACCCGATTGAGTCACTGATGATATCAGGGAGGTGACATTCGAATGGGATTCTTTTAGAAATAACTTAAGACGACTCTGTGACTCATCATGCCAAAGCACTCTGGTTCATGTGCCTCATCAGTCACCACAAATGTGGAGGGAGCTCTTACAGACGTTATGATTAATTGATTATTTGTATTGCAGCATCCAGAGGCACTAACTGAGATCCGGGCCCCGTTGTGCTGAGCAATGTGCACGGCCATGGGAAAAGAGGGTCGCTGCTCTACAGAGCTTATAATGACGATAGGCAAGATTGATGTAGGAAGGGTTAGAATTCTCACTTTATGGCTGCAGAATGAGGTGGAAAACAGACTAAATAATTGGCTCAGCTCGCCTGTGAAGACATTTCTGCTGCACAGCCAATGAAAGTGGGGGGAGCAAGCACAGAATTTTGTTTTTCAGTGGGTCCTACAAAATAGCAGCTGGGTTTTGGTTTTTGTTTCTGCCTTTTTTTGGCATTGGAATTGAGGATTTAAAAATATACAAGGGGAAATTCTGTTCTTGAATCTGGAGTCATTCATATGGCTGCCATGGGAATGCTTTGGGGTGACTGAACAGAATTTGGCTTTCAGAAGCTAGGAGTTTTTTCCCACTGGTCACCCAGGCAATCAGTGGCAGTGGCAGTAGCCTCATTTAACAGCTGGGGTGCATCTAGACTGGCAAAATTTTGCACAAAAACTTGCCAGCTGTCTACATTGGCTGCTTGAATTTGCGCAAGAACACTGACAATCTAATGTAAGATTGTCAGTGTTCTTACGCAAATACACTGATGCTCCCGCTCAGGAAAAAGCCCTCTTGCGCAAATGTTTTTGCACAGGAAGGCCAGTGTAGACAGGGAAGAACTGTTTTGTGCAAAAAAGCCCCGATGGCGAAAATGGCGATCGGAGCTTTTTTGCGCAAAATCGTGTCTAGACTGGCCACGGATGCTTTTGTGCAAAAGCACTTTTTGCTCCAAGGCACCCGTGCCAATCTAGACGCGCTTTTGCGGAAATACTTTTAACGGAAAAACTTTTCAGTTCAAAGCATTTCCTCAAAATCATGCCAGTCTAGACGCAGCCCTGGGGTATAGAGAGACTGGACTGAGCTCTTGCAGGCCGAGAACCTCTTTTCATTATGTGTGTGTATAGTACCTAGCACAACGGGGCCCCGATCCTTGGTACTAGAACAATAGATGAGCCAGAGGTCATGCAAGGAATCTCTGACAGAGCTACAATCTGAATCTGTATTTCTAGAGCACCAGCCCAGAGCCTTTTTCTGAAAGCCGAGCAAAAAGCCCAGTTTCTGGCTGAGAGAAGAGGACTATTCTGGAGTGAATACAGAATAATGAGCGACATTTGCCCTTCCTTCTAGCGCAGATTAAAAGGCCAGGTGCCACATCAGCTTTGCCTAGTACAGCCGCTCTCCGAGTTACGAACAAGTTACGGACCAACACTTGGTCCGTAACTCGAACTGTTCGTAACTCTGAATCCATTGAGTTATACACGACTGCGCTGTTCGTAAGTGCGGGTCGCATTCATAACTCGGAGGCCGCCTTTACAACCGCTCCATGGGCGCTTTGGTCGTAAGTGCGAACGGTCATAACTCGACCATTCGCAACTCAAGGAGCGGCTGTATGTCTCAAGGCAACATCCACTGTAGTTTGCCAGAGACTAAACTCGTCCATGCTAAAACTCTGCCCCTATTGCACTGGCTTTGAGACCCAATTGGCTTTTACACGTAGAGGACTGGTTAGAACGATTAAATGTCTGAGCTGGGAGGAAAGAAGTTTTTGCGGGAGATCTCTTCTTCAAAAACCTTCTTTCGCAAAAACCCTGCAGTGTAGACAAAGCCTCGGTGACTTGCCCATGTCAAGGGAGTGGTGATGGGGAGGGGTGCATAACTGAAGACAAATTTCTTGACTCGTGATGCATGGCCTTAACTACATGTCACTGACAGAACCAAGAACCCAACCTCAGGACTAATTTTTCACTGTGCTAACTGTTAGACACACTTGTCCCCTAGCTATGGAATAATTCCTGAATATCTACAAAGGAAGACATTTGTAGGTTTCTTTGGAAGATTTGTGGCTTGTTTACACCAGGCTATGTGAGAGGGGATGGTCATGAGACGGTGTCTAGGGAATTGCATAAAATGATGGGGTGGATCAAATAGGAAGCACCTGAAGAATAACACTTAATACAGTGTAGCTATCCCACTGCTGCCGCCTAGAGCCAGCCTGACCATATAGGTGAACTAGGCGGTCGCTTATGGTGCTGGGTTTTGAGGGGTGCCAAATTAGACAGAAGTGATTTTTTTCTCAATTAAAAAAATATTAATATATCATCTCTTATAGATGAAAGTACCAAATATTGTACTTGTCAAACAGGGCAGCATTGCCATGTTTGAAGCTGAGTTATATTATTTATTTCCCCAGACCTCTTTGGCCGGCCCTGCTGTCATCCCATGAGGAGCCAACAGGCACGTCAGACCATGCTTAACGCGGCTAAGGAAATGCTTTGAGCTTTGCTATCAGGAGGAATTAATTGCTGATTAAAAATGAAAGAAACCGACAAGAAAAGCTGATGCTGTTGGACAGCGAAGAGCTAAGACTCTTGCCTCGCAGTTTGGTGTGGAGAATGAAGATCCCCAAACTGGATGCATTCAGTGAAGAGCTAACGAGCTGGAGGGAAGTCCTCCCCCCACAAGGGATGGAAGCCTGCATGGAACTGTTGTTTCAGGCCAATTCTGTAGAATTCCATTTCTGCTTGGTTTGGAGGTGACCGAGAGATGTTTGATCAGTCACTATCTGGAAAAGGAGAACCAAGCCAATGAAGCAATAATCGGAGAGTCGAGCTGAATCGGGCAGACAGAGCCGTACTAGCTCAGGCTGCAGTCCTGGTAAGTCTTCCAAACTCCGCAAGGTTTGGCTAGTTCCCTTCTTGGATATTCCCTCTGAGTCAGTGCCCTGCGAAGGAGCGAGGGACTGCTGCATTGCTTCTTGGCCATAGTTCTGCTCTGTTGCTTCTTGGCTGTAGCTGTTAAAACGCGGAACTGGCTGGGAAACAAAATTCCGAAACATTTTCACAAAATTCCCTTTGTTTCTCGTCCAAACGTGGGGTGAAATTTTCTATCCAACTCTGGCCAGTACAGACCCTTTGGCATGTTCTGCAGGAGTTAGGTGTGATAACCTGGGTAATTCTCCTCTGCAGTTTCTGGATCCAGTATTCTCCTTCATTCCCTCTCTACACTGAATTGTTGTAGACTGTGGCTTTTTGCTGTTAGGCTAGGTCTACACTGCAGTGCTATTTTGGGTTAACGGAGGTATCCTGAAATAGTTATTCCACGTCTTTTGAGTGCTCCCGTTATTTCAAAATGTAACAGGCTTGCTAACCCAGTATCCCTGTAAACCTCGTTCCACGGGGAGTAAGGGACGTTTCGGAATAGTGATTTATTTTGAAACAAGTGCTGTGTAGACACTATTTCGAAATAACATCAAAATAAGATGCACAATTTGCATAGCTCAAATTGCGTACATCTTATTTCAACCTAAGGTGCAGTGTTGATGCACCCTTAGAGAGCTGCTGTGTGTCGCTCCAGAGGAAGTTGTATTTAGGTAGCTTGTGAGGACAACGGCGAAAACTGTGGAATTTGGGAACCTTCAGTTATCTCACACACACACACACACACACACACACACACACACACACACACACACACACACACACACACACACACACACACACACACACACACACACACACACACACACACACACACACACACACACACACACACACACACACACACACACACCCTACTGCCCAATCTCCCACTTAGTTGCTTCTAGGCTTTATTTCCCATCCAAGAGGTGGCTGCATTTCAGATATTAAGTGATTTCTGCATGTCTAATGCATGAAGCATTATGAGAATCAGATGAAAATGCTCCCTAAATCTCATTGTTAGTCAGGGTGGATTGATTTAAATCATGATTTAACTCAGCGAGCAGAAACTCTTGATTTAAATAATTGATTTCAGTCTCATTTTACATTATACCTTTTATTTTCCTCGAGAAATATTCATTCTGATTGATCGATATGATCACTAAAACAAAGAATCATAGGAATGTATGCCTGAAAAGAAACTTGCAAGGTCATCTAGTCCAGTGTTTCTCAACCAGTGGTACGTGTACCCTTAGGGGTACTCAAGAGAAGTCTGGGGGATACGTCAACACAACTGAAATTTGGAGAAAACTGAAATTTTGTTTTAAGTTTTACAGCATTTTATTATTGTTGTACTTTTTATACCCAAAAACTTAATCGCCCACTCAGCTATGATTAAGTTGTTTAAACAAATGTGTTGCAATGGTAGAAAAAAATGTTATGTGTCTGAAAACTATAGGTACTGGGGGTACTTATAATTTTTTTTTAAAGGGGTACTTTATAAAAAAAGGTTGAGAAACACTCAGGGCCGGATGGAAGCATGGGCGAGACAGGCAGCTGCCCAGAGCGCCAACTGATAGGGGCGCCTGATGGCAATTATAAGGGGTGCGTGGCGTCCCTTACAGTTGCCATCAGGCGCCACTCGCCTGACTCCCGCAGCGCCGGCCCGCCTGCATCCTTGTGGCGCTGGCCAGCAACACCCTTTCCCCCACGGTCGCGGGGCCCTACACGGCCCGGCATGTGCGCCAGCAGCAACAGCTGGGTTGAACTGGGCTGCGCATGCACCGTGTGCCCCGGGGGTGAGCCTGGGCTGCACGCCCGTGGCTGTAGCTGGGCTGCGCATGCACCGTGTGCTCCGGGGGCGGGCCTGTGCACCCTAGGGGGGCGGGCCTGCTCCCCACGGGTGGGCCTGCACATGCACCGTGTGCCCGGGGGCGGTGCCATGCGCCTGTGCCCGGGGCACCAGAATACCTCGGGCCGGCCCTGGAAACACTGATCTAGTCCAATCCCGTGTACTGGGTCAGAACCAACTACACCTAGATATATGTTGATTTGCAATGAGCTATCATCTCTACGCTAAATTCTGTCATTCTTTTTGCTAAGCAGGAGCAAACATTCTATGCACATTTATTTAAACATGTATGTAGTTTAACACGTGTGTGTACAGATCTTTTATGATGTTAGAAAATGGTGAATGATGCATTTTTTATGATGATTTTTTACTTGGGATTTATGTCAAGCAGTATTTGGATGGAAATGAGAATTCTGTGTAATATCGTTTTTAATTAAGTAGATAAAACTACCTCATGTACTGGATATGTGAGGGGAAAAAATAAGAAATTATGTTTTACATTTAAAACTCATTTATTAAACAAAGGAAGTATTAACTGCAGGGAGAGCTGGATTGTGTCTGGCCACTATGGGCTAGAATATCAAAGGTATTTAGATGCTTAAAGATGCAGATAGATGCCCAGTGCAATTTTCAGAAGTGGCTAACCAGGTTAGGTACCTAACTCTATTGAAATCTAACTTATGTGCTTCTGAAAATTGCTTTAGGAGTGTCTCCATAGTTTTAGATGCTTAAAGTCCTTTGAAAAGATCTCATCTTCTCCCACCTGTGTTTTATTCATTGTCTGGAAAAGGAAAACAAGCTTTCCTGCTTTTTCCATTCAACTAGTCAAAATGAAAAAAGCTTTTCTTTCTGTATCCACTAGTTAAACTGCAAGCTAGAATAATTAAGGCAAAAGCTGTTCAGCCCACCAGAAACTGAAAGTACCTATATTTGGATAAAGGGAAATGCCGGCATTGTTTCCATTGAGAAGACTAAACATCATAGAGATAGTTAACACAGTACATGACACTCCTTCCTTGGTAGTCCGTCGTGTCCGAAGATGACGTCTTGAGCTTGCAGAGGCTCATCGGTTGTGGACTCGCATGTGGTTGAGGATTCCAAGCTTTGAACGGCATGGGCGTTCACAGAAGGGGCAAAGGAATTGTCTTGTCTCTGTTGGTGTGGCTGCTACTGTTGCTTTTCTCCTCTCACGAACATCAATCAGGCGTATGCGTCGCTGCTCTTCGAAGTTGTCATACATGTGTCGTACGAGAGCATGCCATCCTGTTCCGTCTCCTGCATGCTGCTCTAGCTGCTTTGGCTTTAATCCAGCACGAGTGTGACGGATCCGCCAGGCCCCACACTAGAGCCAGCAAAGCCTCCACCGCTTTTCCGGAGGGCAGGGGAGACCGCGCTGGGGAGGAGACACCGCACCGCCAACAGAGGCCCCAATGCCTGTATACGCGGGCTACGGGAGGAGGCAGGCTGACCCGGGGAGAGGGCAACGTGTCTGGTACAGCAAACAGTGGGCCCATTCAAAAGGGCCAGGGGAGCGAGGGGGAGGCGGTAGAACCGCGGACCTCCCAGAGGGAGTCGACAAGGAGACACCCCGAGAGGACCGCAGCAGCAACGAGAGGGAGGAAGCCTCAGAGACTCTGGTAGGAACTGTGATCGGGGAGTGGAAAGAGAAAGACAGTGAAGGGGGAAGGAAGCAGCCTGGGGCAGGGCAACATTGGCGCCTGTGGGCTGATGAGTTTCGGGGGAGCATCCTGTCAGCTGGGTAGGGAGCTATCTGTCCCTACGCCTTAGGGCCCCAGGCTGGGACTTGGTGGAGAGGGAGGGCCTGGGTCCCGCTTACCCCTTCCAAGTGGAGGGAGTGCACTTGCCCTACGTGTTCAGGCAACAACCAACCTACCATATCAGACTATTGAAATTCAGCCCTACGGGGAACGGCGAACTCACGGGAGTTTGGGGTGACTTTAAGGCAGCCGGTCACACGGGACCCTGCCCGAACTCATGGGTAGGGGCTCCAGACCAAACTGAGCTGCCACAATGAGCAATGTTGGCCTTTATGCAGTCTTTATACCTCTTTATACCTACCTTGTTTCCTTTTGCCCTGGTGCTCCTCACCATAGAGGAGTTGCTTAGGAATTCTTGATTCCTCCATTCGAATGACGTGGCCTGTCCAACAAAACTGGACTTTCAGAATCATGGCTTCAATGCCTGTGGTTCCGAATGTGCAGTAATGACCTCAGGCTGCGTGTGTGGAAGCGCTCCAGTAGTTTCACATGCTTTCTGTACTAGGTCCAGGCTTCACATCCATACAGGAGGTTGGCCAAGATTACAGCCTTGTAATCAGTTTAGTGGACTGTTGAATATTGTGCTGATTCAACACTCGTGCTCTAGGCTTCCTAATGCCTGATTGGCTTTGCAGATCCTGGCATTGATTTCTTTGTCAAGGGAGCCATCATTGGCTATCACACTGCTGAGGTACTTAAACTCGTCCACTGTTTTTAACTGTTCCTTCAATAGAGATGGAAGTGGGGAGAGCAGCAGATCGTGGAGCAGGCTGAAACAGTACCTCGGACTTTCCTAGGCTGATGGTCAAACCAAAGAGGCGAGTGGCTTCCTCAAACTTGTTGACAATCAGCTGGAGATCAGATTCCTCGTGTGCCGTAAGTGCACAGTCGTCAGCAAAAAGGACTTCAAGAAGGAGCCTCTCAAGCATCTTGGTTCTAGCATTCAAATGACGAAGGTTGAAAAGTGACCCATCAAACCTGTACTTTATATAGACTCCATGGTCCAGGTCCCTGACTGCGTGGCTGAGGACGCACGTAAAAAAGAGGTTGAATAGCACTGGGGCCAGCATGCACCCTTGCTTCACACCATTGAATATCTCAAATGGATCTGAAAACTTGCCATTTGAAAGAATGAAGCCAGTTATGTCATCATGGAACAGGAGCATGAGGTTGATAAATCTTCTTGGGCAGCTGAATTTTAACAGGATAATCCACAGGGCTTCTCTGTTGATGGTGTCAGACGCCTTGGTCAGGGCTATAAAGACAGCGTATAGATCCAAGTTCTGCTCTATGCACTTTTCCTGGACCTGACGAACAGCAAAGATCATAACAATGGTGCTGTGGCCTGAACAGAAACCACACTGTGCCTCTGGTAGGTTCTCCTCCGAGATGCTGGTGACCAGATGGTTAAGGATGACTCGAGCCAAAATCTTACAGTAGAGAGAAGAGAGATGCCCCGGTAATTTCCACAGCGTTATTGCCCTGTGGCATCCCTAAAGTCTTTGGGCATGTCGTCTTCTTCTTCCCAGATGCTGGTCAAAATGCTGTGAAAGGCTCTGAGTGACACTGGTCCTGCTGCCTTGAAAGTTTCAGCAGTCTACCATCCATCCCAGAGGCTTTGCCAGAGCTAGTCTGGCTGATTGCCTTTTTGACCTCATCCATTGTAGGGAGCAGGTCAAGACTGTCTATGGTGGGTTTCTGGGGGATCTGATCTAGGGCCGCAGGGTCAGCAATGGATGGCCTATTGAGAAGGATGTTGAAGTGCTCTCTCCACCTGTCATTGATGCTGCTCTTCTCCCTCCGGAGGGTCATGCCATCTGCAGGCAGGAGAGGTGCAGTACTTGGCTTTGAAGGTCCATATAAAGCTTTGATAGCACTGAAGAACATCTTGGAGTTCTTGGTATCGGCGTAATGTTGGACTTCATCCGCTTTTCTCTCCCGCCACTCATCCTGCATTTTGCAAAGTGCAGTCTGCGCCAGACTCTGAGGGTGCTTGAAACGGTCAAGTTTGGAGATTGAGGACTGGTCGTTTTGCCCTACCAAAAATGCGTTCTGTTTTTCCTCTAAAATCTTCATGATGGTCTCGTCATTTTCATCAGACCAGTCTTGGTGAACTCTCTTTTTTAGTCCTAGTGTCGACTTAGCTGACTCCGTCACCAGGGTTTTGAACTGGCCCCACTTTTGTGTTAGGTCTCCTGTCAAGGGTCCATGGGACGTCAGCACATCGTCAAGGCAGGCTGCGAATTGCTCATGATGACCAATATGCTGCAGCTTCCCGATGTTGAAGGAAGGTCTGACAACCTTGGGCTTCTTGCGGTACAGTGGTGTGATGTGCAGCATAAGGACAGATCTGACCAGTCTGTGATCAGTCCAGCACTCAGCTCCCCGCATGGCCCTAGTGATCTTAACATCATGCACGTCCTGCCTGCAACTGATGACATCGTCAATCAGGTGCCATTGTTTTGATCTCGGGTGCATCCATGTGGTCTTGTATTTATCCGCCTGCCTGAAGAGAGTGTTGATAGTTGTCAGGTCATTTTCTGCACACAAGCTCAGCAGAAGAAGGCCATTGGCATTCATGTTACCAACGCCATGATGCCTCAGCACTCCTTTCCAGTTCCTACAGTCCTTGCCAACACTGGTGTTGAAGGCACCCAACAGGAGAAGCTTGTCTGTAGGAAGCAGCTTTCGCAAGACGATCAAGGTCCTCATAGAAACTCTCTTTTGCTTCATCGCTGCTGGTCAGAGTGGGGGCGTAAGCGCTGATGACTGTGATGTGATGAAAGGGGTTGAGGGGGAAGCAGAACTTGATCAGACGCTCACTGATGCAAGTTGGTAGGTCAGGAAGCTGGCACAGAAGTGATGTCTTAATGGCAAGTCTCACTCCGTGGATTCTGTCTCCCTTTTCTGGCCTGCCTTTCCAGAAGAAGGTGTAACCTCCTTTCGGTTCACAGATGGATCCTTCCTCTGCAAGTCTGGTCTCGCTCAAGGCAGCTATGTCAATATTATAGCGTGCCAGTTCTCTTGCTATGAGGGCCATTCAGACTTCATAGTATTCTTCCTGTCCAAGAGGGTGCGAATGTTCCATGCTCCAAATAGCGTCTTTCTTTTCACTGTTTTTTGACCACTGTGAGGGTAAAACTGCCAGCTGCGGCATGCTGGCCAGTTTGTTTGGGACAAGCAATTTTTGGGACACCTTTTCTAGTCCCCTCCCTCATTTGAGGGCGAGCAGTGCTACTCCTAGAAAGGCCTGCTCTGTTGCCTGGGGTGTTGCCAAACTCCTCTGTTGTCCCGGGATCAGAGTCGAGTGACCAGAGTTGGGGTTGGTCCTGCCTAGAGCAGGGGGCTGGACTTGATGACCTTCTGAGGTCTTTTCCAGCTCTATGATTATATGATTCTATGACCAAAGTCCACAGGCTGCCTATGTGCAGGTTTGGGACTACGACTCCCGGTGGTCACCTCCACCTGTCGCGTCGACCCTCCCCCATCGCCGCAGGTCTTGAAGTAATTTTTTGTAAACTGAAAGAGATGAGAACGTGCAAAGAACCTGTGCGGGAAAGAGTTCAAAGAGAAAAAGCCATTGCACGGGGGCAGTTCCAGTCTCTTGGCCTAAGAAGCCTGGTTCCAGTGGTACGAAAAGTCGTCACGGCTGGAGACTTCCTAGGCTGCAGTGGATGGCCATGGCATCTTCGATGCATTGTCCTGTCCTTCGCTCTCCACAGAGTGTGGCAGAACCGCCTTCCTGGTCGTTGGATCTCACTGTTGATTTCCTCCGCACAGTCTGCCGGAACTGACTTCGCATGCTGGGGTAGGCAAGTCCCTATCTCCCCGAAGGTTTCAGACTTGTCAGCTACGCTCACTTGGTTTAGCCCACCTGTTGAAGCGGTTTATCAGGGTGTGGCTGCTGCGCATGCTACGGCTACTTGGAGTCGCAGGTGAGAGCTGAGTGCCAGGTGGGGACCAAAGATGCACGAACTGCCCCTGAAGAGACACGACAAGTCCTCACACCAGAGGTGCTACCCCTCCCTGAGCACCCCAAACACCCCATGACACTAGAGCATTCATAAAGTTCAAGTTGACCCCACATTTAAGGATGCTTCCCTTCCAATTCTGTATATAATTTAAAAAATGTGTTACACATTGAAGTGAGTTCATTGAGGCAGCATGTTTTTTATTTATGGAAATGATTGTAAACCGAATGCCATATATGTGGGTCTTCCTATTAGTTGTCATAATTTCATACTTAATTTCAAAAAGGTGTGTTTTTAAAAAGAAATTTCATTGAAATTAAAAAAAGTCTGATTTTTACATATTGTTTTAAGAAGTAGTTTCCATCCAGCCTGTTGTTAGCTTTGGTAATAAGAGAAAGAGGGGAATCTCATAATAGCTGAGCTGCAGAAATGCTACCTCAGGGTGCTGTCCCCTTGCTCCTTGGCGCCAGTATTTCTCAAACCATGATCCATGGTGGTCTGCAGAGAGATGACTGGTCACTAGGCGCTGGCCCTTCCCCTTTGCTTCCAGCTGCAAAATTCCATTAAAAACAGCTGCTCATCTGGTATTCCAGTGTTACCCGTGCTCGCAACAGCTGGTGTTTTTGTAAAATTCAAACTCACGGAGTCATTGGATTACTTGAAAAAAAACTCCTTTTCTTTTTCTTTTTTCTTTTCTACAAGGAGGGTTATAGGATCTGTCAAAAAAGGCTTCCTTTCTCAACAGATCCCCCTCTAGACTGCCATTTTAATGGAAATTAAGCATGGGATATTTAAAACCCTGCTTCATTTGCAATGTCGACCTGCCTAATCTGCATCCCTCTCCCGACAGAGGGATGCAGTCTAGACATACCCTTCATGCAGTTGTAGAAAAGAAAGAAAGAAAGGTGACCTTTGACCAGGGATGTCCTTATGAGGTCCTACGCAGTACTATTACACTGGCGCCTCTATGCCCAATGGCAGCTCCAGGTGGGATAATAATGTTATAATCTTCAGTAACACACTAATGCAAAATTTTAAACTGTTGACTAACACCATAAATTGAGAAACCGACAGTATATACCTGAGCTTGGCAAATGCCTGTTTGGTGGCTTCGTGACCACTTGAGTTGTGGTCTTTGAATGCCTCGGGCTGGCAGAACTACATTATTCTATTATGTTACACAATCGGGAACGGGGCAGGTGGAGAAAGCACAAGAACTTTAGCTGACTGGAAAAATGTGTACAAACCGTGTTCCACTGGAATTTGCCAGTTTGTTCGAATGGAAACCGTTTGCAGAGACAGTTCAATTTGACGACTTTCTGACGGAAACCTGCCTGCTTGCCAAGGGCAGAGTTTCGAGAGAGTGGGGGGGCGGGGGGGGGCGGGGCAGTAGCCATGTGCACCAGGACACGGCTCGCTTTTCTTCCCGTTCTCCTGACAATAAGGGAGCGAGGGGAAAGTACTTGGATTCCACATGTGCCTCTCACTCCTGGCTGGGTTGGGGCAGAGGTGTAAATCACGGAATCCAAGTACTTTCCCCTCACTCCCTTATCGGCAGGGGCAGGGGCAGATGATGATTTTGTGGGGCCCAGGGCAGCACAATTTTGCGGGGCCCCCCCTTTGACACGGTGCATGTGTGGGGCTTCTTGAAGCGCGGGGCCCAGAGCGGCTGCCCCGCTCGCCCTTCCCTATATCTGCCCCAGGTCAGGGGACCAGGAAGAAGAGCAAACCGCGTCCCGGTGTGCACAGCTGCCGTCCCCCTGCTCTTTTGAAACACCACCCTGGGGCTCCTGCACATCTCCAGGGCAGCCTGCCTGCTAAAGATGCCAGGGCTTCCAGAGGTAGACCTCTTGGTCAGCCATGGCATTCAGAGTGCCCGGGGGCAAGGGGCACCAGGCCTTCCAAATCCATGGCTCTGCGTAGCCTGCTGAAGGCACTGCCCAAGAGCCGGACCCCCATCCCCACTTGTGGAGACATTTGGCATTTTGGGGGGTTTCTTCCAAATTGGAATGAAACCCAGTTTTGAAATAGTAAGCTCCGCCCTCGAATGGAATGACCTTTATATTCCCAACCCTGCTCTGCCTGCCCTACGACGCACTCCCCCTGGTCTCCTGCTAACGGGAACCCTTTCTTGGGCAGCCTGCTTGAGCACAAAGCACAGGGCCTTGGGAGAGATGAACCTGCCGCTCCGCGTTGTCAATGCAAACGATGGAGCCGGAGCAGATTCTGAACTTCCCCAAAGGCTGAAATGTCCCCTGGTGTACGTGGAGGCACGATGTGTGTGCCCATGGATGTGGGGGGCAGATGCATGCCTGTAGGGGTGTTCCCTTTGGTGTCTGTATGTGAGACTGCTGCCGAGTGAGCTGTGCGCTTGTGCGGATGTTCAGGAGAAATTCCAGCGCCACCCGGCTGCTTAGCCGAGCGCGCACCGCTAGGTTTTGTGTTTCTATCGGAGGGACACGTTCACATATACCGTGCTGCACATAAAAATGATTCTGCACATGGATGGAAAAGGTTAGAGGGAACAGTGCTGCTGTCATGTGGTAGTGTAACCCGCACACCTCCTGGGCGTGCTGTGCTGTCCCATCTCGTGGCACTGAGACCACTCCCAGCAATGATGAGGTTGCTCTACAGCCTTAGCTGGGAGCCAGCTGGCTTTTAGCTCAGGCTAGAGGCTCACGCACTGAGCCCCAGTGGTCCCAGGTTTAGTTCTGCAGGTGTTACACTAGGAGGCTAAGGAGCTGAGAAGCTGTTATGTGGCCTCCTATCCCAGGAGCTTGGAACCCAGGCCTGCTAGTGAGATGGGTCTGCCAGCCTGAGCCCTTTGCCCCTACTGCGGGTAATAACAGCGGGAGCGCAAGTCACGCAGGCAGCCTGGGGGACGTGGAATCTGCTCTGGGGAGCAAAGTGCTTCCGCAGGGGGATGGGGTGGGAGGTTGGGATGTCAAATTGGTTAACTGGTTAACCAATGAAATGGGGCGAAGGAGGGGTGCTCCAGACCGACTGGGCTGGAGTGGCCCCCTGTTCCCCACGGCTGTGTAGGAGCACCTTCCCCTCACAGATGGGCTGCTCTGGCCAGGCTGGAGCACCCCCACCCTCAGCAGGCCCGGCAGGTTAACCTTAGTGAGGCTGAGGCTTGCTGGTTGAACATTCACATCCCTAGGAGGAGGGCAGACCTTGGAGCTTGTACACAGGAGTGTACCTGCCAGCTTCCTCCTACGCAACAAATCCTTCCCCAGCCCCCTCCAGCTGGCAGAATTGAGACTTACAAAGAGCTGTGGAAAGGCCAGAGAGGAAATGCTGTAAATGATTAAGTAGGGGAACGGCGGGAGGACTGCAAAGGGACAATTAATGGAGGTTTCATTCCGGGCCCGTAAGTCTCCTCTTGCAAACGGAGCACCAAAACTAAGCTGCAGAAAAAATTTTGTGGCAATTCCATGCCCGCCTACATCGTGGCTCTCACTGTGCCGCTGCCACGCTGCAGGGAACTTTGTTTCAGCAGCAGCAGGGAGACTGCACAGATGGTCCTGCTCAGAATGCAGGCCCAAACCCGTTATGCTGGCAGAGAATCTCCCTTAGGGATTAGTAGTATAGGGACTATGATACATAGCTGAGAAAGCTCTGACTCTATCTAGTAGAGGACAAGACATGTGTACACACAGACAGACAGTCATGCAAGCACATGCTAGCCAGCTCATTATCAGCGGAGTGCCCCAAGGTTCGGGTCTGGGACTGGTTTTGTTCAACGTCTTTATTAATGACCTGGATGAGGGGATGGATTGCACCCTCAGCAAGTTTGCGGATAACACTAAGCTAAGGGGAGTGGTAGACTAAGCTGGAGGTCAGGGATAGAGTCCAGAGTGACTTAGACAATTTTCCTCCGGGGTAGATTGGCAGAGGCCCTGGAGGTTTTTTGCCTTCCTCTGTAGCATGGGGCACAGATCACAGCTGGAGGATTCTCTGCATCTTGGGGTCTTCAAACTCTTTGAAGGCTTCAATATCTGAGATATAGGTGAGAGGATTATTCTAGGAGGGTGTGGGTGAGATTCTGTGGCCTGCACTGTGCAGGGGGCTGCTGCAGCTGACCTCAGGCTGCTCCTGACTAGGAGGGTAGTGAAGCACTGGAATGGGTTACCTAGGGAAGTAGTGGAGTCTCCATCCCTAGAGGTGTTTAAGTCTCGGCTTGACAAAGCCCTGGCTGGGTTGATTTAGTTGGGATTGGTCCTGCCTTGGGCAGGGGCTGGACTCGACCTCCTGAGATCTCTTCCAGCTCTATGATTCTATGATTGTACGATCAGTCATCACTTTAAAGTATGCAATTCGATTTTGCTGTTTTCAGCGAGCTGTGCAACATGAGTTAGTGCTTCTGAGAAACCAATAAACAAAGTCTCTTCTAGAAAGAGCTTGCAATCAAAAGATCAGATGATGGCACTTCCTGGTCTGATTCCCCCCTGCTATGTGTCGGGGAGTGGTTTATACCTATGCGTTTATACCTAGGTGTAAAGAGCATTCTCCGCCCAAGCTGGTGGGACTGGTTTGTACTCCTTTGCCCAGGCGTAAATTTTGCCAGGGTGCAAAGCAGTGTGGGATCAGATTGGCCATAGCACTAGCAAAGGCTTGTGACATATTTGCACAGCTGCTTGTGTTTCGGTGAAGCATTTTCAGCTTCTAGCTAGATTCCTGCAGCTGCTCTATTTTGGGGTCAATCCCCTTCAGTCCCCCTCTCTGGGCTTCTGGACTCCGCTAGTCACACAAGTTCACTATGGCAAAGGGGAATAACTCAGGCAAACAGAGAGCTTGTCCCAGCTCCAAGAAAACATTGGTCCAGGCCAAATTCCTTAACACTTTCCCTTTTACTCAGCTCCGGTTTGAAAAGCAGGGAGTTGGAGGGACTTCCCTTCCGTGAGTCACCCGCTGGTCATGCCTGGTGACTCAGCACTTGGGCAGCCGTTGTGTGCTGTGCTGTGCTGTGCGGGGAGTGGGGACTCCTGCAGGAAAGCGGGGAGGAGGGTGAGGAGAGGGGAGAAGGGAGGTGGCAGGGGAATGCGAGGGGAGAGTATTATAGAGGCCAGGCAGCAGGCAGAAAGAAGATGGCAATAAATAATGCCAGGGCAAGAGCATGAGCAAAGCGGATTAAAAGAGCCCGAAGGAGCCGAATTCTCCGCCGGCGTAAATGGATAAACTCCACCCATGTCAGTGGAGTGGCTAGGCCCATTTACACGCACAGAGCATTCCTCCTCGCTACCCCCTGAAGAACAAAGAAAAGGAGCTAGACCCCATCCCACAGGGCACCACTGACTAACACCCGGGAGCCAGGAAGGGCTGGTGGGGAGGAGAGACCTGGGAGGGAGAGAGAAGTGGGAACAAAAGGGAAAGTGAGACAGGCGGAAAGACTGGGGGATGCAGGGGCTGAGAGAACCAGGAAGTTACAATAAGCACTGAACTAACTGAGTTTAGGGCTTGCCTAGACTGGGGAAATGTAGATTTACCTGCTCCGAATTGTTTCTCGGCTGACTGCTCCACAGGACAATTGCCACTCGCTTCTCAGCTGTCAGAGCAGGTCTCATTCTGATATCGCTGCGCTCCAGGGCGGGGGATAGCGATCTGCAAGCTTCCATGCAAGTGGCCTTGCACCTGTGTAAGTCTTGCAAGCACTGCTGATCGCCCCATAGCTGCACCCCTAGTCTGTGCTTGTCTCCAGTGTTGCACCAGAACCAGTGTTTCACTATGTTAATAGGATCGGCTGCCGCCATCGTCTGCCAATCACTCGTCTCAAGCGCTTCATGGAAGCGGACCTTCACAGCCTCCCGAGATCCTTCCTCGTGACGCTGGGCTGGGGAGAGGCTCTGCAGCGTAAGGCGCAAGAGGGTTAATATGATTGCCATTGCGCTTTGTTGCTGAGCGAGTTCCATGCTGGGTTCCATGCTTACCCTGCTATGGGGTCTACAGCATCACCAGGGGAAAAGGGGTGAAAAGATTGTTTGCCATTTCTTTCAAGCGGGGGTGGGAGGTATGGGGGTTGGAGGAGATGAGTGCATTATGGGACACTGACGACATGTACCCAGAACCACCTGCTGCACTGTTTTGCTCCGATCAGGCACTGGGCGGCAGGAAGTGTGGGATAGCTGCCCATACTGCATTGCTGTCGAAGTCGAAAGTAGCCACCTTACTGGGGTCGCCCTGCGTCAGGCTCTTGCAGAGTGGGAACATGCACCTTCGCCTTTACAAAATCATATGCTAGAAAATCAGTCTTCATAAATGTGACTTTATATCTCGGTGTAGACACAGAGGGTATGTCTACACTACAGAGTTTTATCAGAATAACGATGTTTTTTTCCGACAAAACTTGAGGAACATCCTCACTGCAATTGCATTCTTCCGCAAGAAAATCAAAAGAACAGAGGGGTTTTCCTGGCATTGGTAACCCTCATTTTACTAGGAAGAAGCCTTTCTGCGAAAGAGCTCTCTTGCAAAAAAGCATGTGGATGGGGAAGAGGGCGTTCTTTCGGAAGAAGAGGAAAGAGGAAAACGCACAGGTGCCCTGGTGGCCATTCTGTCCATAGCGATCACAGCTTACATGCGAGAGAGTGTCCATTCAGTCTGGACTCTCTCTTTCGAAAAAGCAGATCTCTTTTTCGATGTGCTTTTGCAGTGTGGGCACTCTCTTTCAGAAGAAGTTTTTTTTTTGGAAGCTCTTGTCCAAAGAAAGCTTCTTCTGACAGAAGCCTGCAGTCTAGATGTAGCCAGAGAGAGTGAGTATGAATTTGTCAAAAGCCTTTGCACAGAAGGTTAAGGGCAGTGTGGTCTGGAGGAATGTGAATCGGAAGAACCCTCAAGTTCCATGCCAGATCTGTGACTGACTCACTCTGTTACCTTGTCCCCTCGGTATCTTTCCCTCCTTCCACTCAGCAAAAGGGGAATACCAACATTGCCCTAACTCACATGCAGACTCCACTCCCCCCCTGCACTAAATCCACATTGAAAGTTCTTTTTTGGAGCAATGTCTCCACAGAACCTAGCCCCGCTGGGCAGTAATGGAGGCCTTTGGCAGTGCAGGCTCTGGCACCAAAACCACAGGACTAGGGCACACACAGGCTTGCAAAGAGCTGATTCTCGTTTTCTATGTTGCTCATTCTTCCTCTGGCCCTGCCTCTCTCTACTTTTTTCATGCAGCACAGTTAGCCTGTGGAACTCATTGCTGCATGAGATCATTGATGGCAAGAGATTAGCAGAGTTCAGAAGGGGTTTGGATATTTTCATATGGGCAACAAGACTACCCAGATCACAAACCAATCTCCAACTGTTGGGAGTGAAGAGGTAACGTCCTCTGGATCAGGCTTCATACTCCTTCCATTAAAGCGGCTGCTGCTGGCTCCTGTTGGAGATGGGATACTGCTCCAGAAGGACCCCTGGACTGCTCCAGGTGTTTCTAAGTTCTGCAATCTCGGTGTTTCTATGTTCTGTAGGGTGCTATGCATGCTCTCAGCATGCAGCGAATCACCAATAATGACCAAGTTGAGTTTAGATTCAGAGGGTTCTGAACTTTGTGGTTTTAACTTTACCTGATCCAGTTGTGCCATGGACTTGCGGCAGGATGAGACCTTCAGAAAGTTATTGCCCTGCTCCATGCCTCAGTTTCCCTACCTGCAAAATGTGGGTAATGACACCACACTGCATCCAGAGGAGCTGTGAAGCTTAACTTGTTAATGTGAGCCTCCATTGACATATGCTCTATTAAAAGGCAAAATTAGGGGGAAGGGATATGATAGAGGTCTATAAAATCACGGCTGGTATGGAAAAAGTGAATAAAGAAAAGTTATTTACTTATTCCCACAATATAAGAACTAGGTGTCCCCAAATGAAATTAATAGGCAGCAGGTTTAAAACAAACAAAAGGAAGTTTTTCTTCACTCAGCACAGTCAACCTGTGGAACTCCTTGCCAGAGGATGCAGTGAAGACTAGAACTTTAACAGGGTTCTAAAAAGAGCTAGATAGTTATGAAGGTTAGGTCCATCAATGGCTATTAGCCAGGACAGGTAGGAATGGTGTCCCTAGCCTCTGTTTGTCTGGAAGTGGGTGACTGGGAAGGTATCATATGGGGATTATCTGTTGTAAGCCCTCCCTCTGGAGCCTCTGGTACTGGCCACTGTCTGCAGACAGGATGCTGGGCTAGATGGGGTATGTCTACACTACATGGCTCCCTCGACGGAGCCATGTAAATTTGTTTACTGGGCATAGGTAAATGAAGCGGCAATTTAAATAATCGCCGCTTCATTTAAATTTAAATGGCTGCCGCGCTGAGCCGACGATCAGCTGTTTGTCGGCTCAGTGTGCTAGCCTGGATGCTCCGCGGTCGACATCAAAGCCCTTTATCGACCGCCCCGGTAAACCTCATCCCACGAGGAATAACGGGGAGGTCAACAAAGGGCTTTGATGTTGACCGCGGAGCGTCCAGACTAGCGCGCTGATCAGCTGTTTGTCGGCTCTGCGTGGCAGCCATTTAAATTTCAATGAAGCGGCGATTATTTAAATCGCCGCTTCCTTTCCCTATGCCTACAACCCTAATCTACATGGCTCTGTCGACGGAGCCATGTAGTCTAGACACAGCCTTGGTCTGACCCATTATGGCCTTTCTTATGTTCTTAAGTCTTTTTTTAAACATAGTCCAATGGATTGGGGTCTGTTCTAAGTGTGACTTGCTGCATTACTTGGGGCCCTACATCCCCGCTTTCTGACTCTGTTCCTCCTTCCACTCTTTGTCTTGTCTATTTTGTCGGTAAGCACCTTGGGATAGGGGCTGTCGCTCACCGCGTGTCTATTACAGGTCCTAGCACAATGGGACACAGCGATCTGTTAGGGGTTCCTCTAACACAATCACATTCACAAAATATGAGCCATATGGGTTCAGCCACCTGACTGTGGTTTCCTGCTGCCATCTAATGCGCAAACGGGGCACAGCAACTCTAGCTGTCTGGGAGGATGCAGGGGGTTGGCTTGTGGAATGCCATGAATGCAGGCGGATAAGGTTACATTCCCCTGCTGGATCAGTGCTCTCTGTTCCCTTGGGAAGAGCTCTGCTTCAGCTCATAGGAGTCAGCTGGGTCTCAGCTGCTCTTCTGGGCACAGGCTGCCCCTGGCTCTTGCCCATCCGTTTTATGTGCTCCTTAAACTTTGCAACATTCACTCGAAGCAGGAGCTGGCCCCGCTGGGCTGTTTCCCCCCGGCCTGGCCCCTGGTGGAATCATTCCCACCCGTGCACAGTGAACACAGAGTGAATTCTGATCTGGCAGTGCGCTTCCCACTCCTGCTTGGTTATTCCTCCCCTCCTAGGGCTCTAAATCGAGATAGCCCGTCTGCATTAGGGAAGCCTGCCTCGGGCTAATTTTGGGGTTTCCCTGCAGTGTAGACGTGCCATTTCGAAATAAGCTGTTTCAGAATAACTAGTCCGGAATATCTTATTTCGAAATAGCCATGCAGTGTAGACATACCTATAGAGAGGGGGCAGTTAATATCCATACCTGTCTAGACATCTTACTCTTTATAGAGCCCTTGTCACTGTAATATTAGAGCCCTCCACAATCTTTAATGTATTTATCCTTACAACACCTTTGTGAGGCAGGCCAGCTGCAACAAGGCCTTGGCCGGGTTGATTGAGTTGGGATTGGTCCTGCCTAGAGCAGGGGGCTGAACTTGATGACCTTCTAAGGTCTCTTCCAGCTCTATGGTTCTATGATTCTATGATATTATATTATAAACTGAGGCACAGAGAGACTCAGCTCCTCAATGGTATTTAGGCTCCTAAGGGGCATTGATTTCAGTGGACATTAGGAACTTAAATAGCTTTCAGGTTCTGGGCCTAAGTGACTTGCCTAAGGTCATCCAGGATGTTTGTGGCAGAGTAAAAATTGAACCCAGAATTTCCTATGGCCTAGGCTAGTGTGCTAACCACTGGACGCTCACCTGTTTCACTTGCTCAGCTATGTACAGAAAGGCAGCTATGTCAGTTTAATGGCATAAACAGTCAGCCATGGGCAACCAAGGCTAGTGAGTGGCCTCCCGTATCTCAGTGGACTGCAGATTGTCGTGACCAAGACGATTTCCCGGGACAGGGCCGTGTTGCTCACTGTGCTGGCGTAGCTAGAATTTGTGCGGGGTGCCGATTGGACGCAGAGGGAGCGCATGGCTCTCGCAGTCAGTGTTGTGTGTGATCAGAAAGCACCTCATATGCCCTGGCTTTATGGGAGTGTCACTTGATTAATACTGGTAGGAAAAAACCGAACCGTATGGAAAGCAGCGTGATCTGGCAACCCTAAATGTCTTGCAAGCCACTCAGAGAACCCAGACGGGCAGTTGCCCATCACTGCACAAGGTATTGAATGAATAACTCTGTAGGAAATCACATTCCTAACCAAACCAGCCGTGCTAAAACAAAACTTGCGCTTAGGCCCTTGTGTTAACACTAGTCAGTGGCTAGCTCACGCCCAAATGAAGAGTTCCAGCCACAGCTGGCCTGAGAGCTGACTCTCTTTGCCCAGTGGGCTTCGTTTCCTGAGAGAGACAGTTATACAGACCCCCATTTGCAGGGCTTGCTTTTGTACTGCGTACGGGCTTGTCTGCTCTCTGAGGGCCAGCAAGAGATGAGCAGAGAGGTTTTCCCTTCCTGCAGTGTAAGCAGTTTTGGGTCTGAGATTCTGCTTACACAGTTAAGCCCAAAGTCCCATAAGAGATGGGTTCCTGAATAGTCCTTCATGTTTGTAGCAACCTAGCCGGACCCATGGAAGTGCTTCATATCCTACTCCCAGGGTATGTCTAGACTACATGCCTCTGTCGGTGGATCAGGGTCCCATTGTGCTAAGTGCGGGGCAAACACTGACCAAAGACCACCTCTAAAGCTCTTACAATCTAAGGCTATGTCTAGACTTCAGGCTTCTTTCAGAAGAAGCTTTTCCGGAAGAGATCTTCTGAAAAACCTTCTTCCGAAAGAGAGCGTCCACACTGCCAAAGTGCATTGAAAACGCGATCTGCTTTTTTGGAAGATAGCGTCCACACTGAATGGACGCTATCTCGCATTTCAGCTGTGATTGCTATGGATGGAGTGGCCACCAGGGTACCTGTGCTTTTTCCTCTTTCCTCTTCTTTCAAAAGAACGCCCTCTTCCCCGTCCGCACACACCTTTTTCTGAAAGAGCGCTTTCGCAAAAAGGCTTCCTCCTCCTAGAAAGAGGTTTACCAATGTTGGCAAAACCCCTTTGTTTTTGTTATTTTTTTTTTTTTTTTTTTTTTTTTGAAAGAACGCAATTGCAGTGTGGACGTAAGTGAAGTTTTTTTACTTGGAAGTGTAGACATAGCCTGTGTGTAAAACAAGGGCAGACAAATGGTGAACACAAGGAAACAGTGAAGTAGCATTCAAGGTGTCATGTGATGATGCCAAAGGAAAGAAATTATTAAGCTGGAGTGGGGACCTTGTGGCAAGGAGGATGGGGGGAAGGAGTCCAGGGGTATGTCTAGACTACATGGCTCCGTCGACGGAACCATGTAGATGAATTTACTAGACATAGGAAAATGAAGTGGGGATTTAAATAATCGCCGCTTCATTTACATCAAAATGGCCACCGCACTGTGCCAATCAGCTGTTTGGCTGCACAATGGGGCAGTGAGGCCACTCCGTGGTTGACAACGGAAGCCCACTCCGTGGTTGACAACGGAAGCCTTTGTCGACCTCCCCGGTAAACCTCATTTCACGAGGTATAATGGAGCGGTCGACAAAGGCTTCCGTTGTCGACTGCGGAGCGTCCAGACTGCCCCGCTGTGCCGCCAAACAGCTGATCGGCACAGTGCGGTGGCCATTTTGATGTAAACGAAGCGGCGATTATTTAAATCGCCGCTTCATTTTCCTGTGTCTAGTAAACTCATCTACATGGCTCCGTCGACAGAGCCATGTAGTCTAGCCATACCCCAGGAGAGCTGGCTGTGTTTTAAAGAAGCCTTATTGAGGACACAGGAACAAGCCATACCAATGTGCAGAAAGAAAAGCAAATATGGCAGATGACCAGCTTGGCTTTGCAGTGAAATCTTGGGTGAGCTTAAACACAAAAAAGAAGCTCACAAGAAGTGGAAACTTGGACTTTAGGGAAGCGTCTAAATACATTGCTTAAGCCTGCAGGGGTGTTGTCAGGAAGGCCAAAGTGCAGTTGGAGATGCAGATAGTGATGGATGTGAAGGGTAAGAAGAAAGGTTTGTACAGGTATGTTAGCAACAAGAAAGTGGTCAGGGGAAATGTGGGACCCCAATGGTACGTCTAGACTACATGGCTCTGTCGATGGAGCCATGTAGATTTGTTTGTTCGGCAAAGGGAAATGAAGCCGCGATTTAAATAATCGTGGCTTCATTTAAATATAAATGGCTGCCCCGCTCTGCCGATCAGCTGTTTGTCAGCAGATCGGGGCAGTCTGGATGCTCCCCTGTCAACATGAAAGCCCTTTATCAACCTCCCCAGTAAACCTCATCCTACAGGGCATAACGGGGAGGTCGATAAAGGGCTTTCAGGTCGGCGTGGGAGCGTCCAGACTAGCGTGCTGAGCCGACAAACAGCTGATCAGCTGTTTGTCGGCTCAGCGTGGCAGCCATTTAAATTTAAATGAAGCCGCGATTATTTAAATCGCGGCTTCATTTCCTCTGCTGATCAGCCTAATCTACATGGCTCCATCGATGGAGCCATGTAGTTGAGACACACCCTTACTGAATAAGAGAGGGAACCTAGGGCCGATATGGAAAATGCTGAAGTACTCTGTGTTTGTTTTGCTTGGGTCTTCAGCTCTCAGATTGCCGCAATAGGCAGCCCAGTATGTGGAGCAGGTGAGCAGCCCGTGGTGAGAAAACAGGTTAAGGACTGTTTAGGAAGCTGGACATGCCACGTCCAGGGGGCGGATTGAATGCATCCAACAGTGCTGGGAGAGTTGGCTGTGACTGCAGAGCTCTTGGCCATGATTGAAAACTCTGAGCAGGGGAGGTCCCAGAGGATTGGAAAAAAGGCAAATGTGGTGCCTGTCTTCAGAAAGGGGAAGGAGGATTGGGGTGGAATCTCCATCCCTGGAGGTTTTTATGTCCCGGCTTGACAAAGCTCTGGCTGGGATGATTGAGTTGGGGTTGATTGTGCTTTTGGGGGGGGGGAGAGGAAAGGGGTTTGGACTGGAGAGTTTTTTCCAACCCCAATCTTCTATGATTCTATGACTCGGAGAATGCATTCTGAGCCAGGGTTAGTTACCTGGGTCTCTCTTGAGGATCAGGGATGCACCAGGTAATCTTTACCTCCGTCTTTGAGGGGCGGGGTGGTGCTGAAGTCCAGTTGATACTTAAATACAAAACCCTGTAAAAAGGAGCAAAATGCAAATGACTAGTGGCTTGGGCAAGATGCTTCATTGATAAAAGAGATTGGTGGAGGCCAAATTTTAGCCCAGGATGGGTTTCCATGGGATTTGAGCAGGGAAAGTGTATTGATACATAGTTGTATGATTCAGCCGCTAGATGTCTCTCTGGTCTGCATAAATGTCCAGACAGCTTGATTTTTAAAAAAAGAAAAGAAACACTGCAAAGCCAGAGCTCACGCTGTATGGAAGACCAGCCTGTTTGTCAGGAGTCGAGGCTGTTTGGGATAACTAGCCCCTGCTGTTTATGCCGGACTGGGATTCCTTTTGTCTCGATGGAAACCATTCCTGTGGCTTGCCAGGGCATGTGCAGTGCCTTGAATTAATGGCGCTCTGATACTCTAGTGAGCACCATGCTCGATTTGATGCTCTGGTGCATACTGAAGTCTTGGCCACATGGAACCTGCCCTGGGCTAGGGCTTTCTCAGGATCTTAGGTGAAGTCATGTCTCAGGGTCAGGGTCTCAGGTGAAGGCTCTCCTCCCTCCCCATCCTGTCAATGAGCGTGGTCCCTCTGCATACTCTCCTCCCTGCCTCGCCATCACCTTGCTCATTTGCAGTCCAGCCCATTGGGATGGGGAGAGCATCTCTGTCCCAGTTGGAACCTGGCTATCCTCTAGCGATTCGTTATAAGAGCAGGAAGGGGAACCCAGAGTGGTGTCCTTATGGGGGGCAGCCAAGGAATGCACCATCTGCTGGGATAAAGCTGCTGCAGGGATAGGGTGAAGCCGGAGATGGGGACGTGTGTGCTTCACGGGTATGAGGGTTCACTAAGGAGATCTCCAGACCGGGGCTTGTGTCGGAAAGGAAGGGCCAGATTCTCGTCTGGTCAGGGCAGGTGGCTTTGGGTGAGGTAGCTAATAACCATGTCAGATGCAGATCTGTCGCAGTGGGGTCTGGTGCAGACATGTGGCACGGGACCCTGGGAAGAACAGATGCCCACGTAGACTCTGCCAGCCAACGGGCCGCTCTGTCTCTGTGCTCTCAGGCTGGTTGCGTAAGCGAAAGTGTATTGGCCTACTCCAGGCTCCCACCATCCATCACGCAAGCAGCTCAGTGGGAGTTTACAAGGCTGTAATTTCCCTTCGTGAATGGCTCTCGGACTGATTAATTACTTGCTTAGCAACTGCTCATTTGTATGTTGCGGGGGGAGCCAGAAGAGGAGCAGAAGGGGAATGTGCGCGGCTGGCTTCGCACGGGACGCTCGCTCTTTCCGCCCGTCCGAGCGAGGGCAGGAGGCGTAGAGGAGAGGTTTTAAAAACAAGCCTGGGCCTTGCTTGCTGATGAATAAGGCTGAGAATCCAAGAGTGCGTTCTCCTTCGGAAGGGAAGGGTTACACCTCCGTGGATGTAGACAGGGGCGGCCCGTGGACCTAGGCAAACTAGGCAGTTGCCTAGGGAGCCGCAGACCTGGGCGCCTGATGATGACATCACGGGATGCCCTGTGATTACGTCACGGCCATTGATGGCCATGCAGGCGAGGGTGCCAATCGCGCCTTCCGCCTAGGGCGTCAGCTGCCGCAGCTGGCCTCAGGCCGCTCCTGGATGTAGACCGGCCTTAAATGACACCATTGGATTTCATAAGATCCTAGGGCTGGAAGAGACCTCAGGAGGTATCTAATCCAGTCCCCTGCCCAAAGCAGGACCAACCCCAACTAAATCATCCCAGCCAGGGCTTTGTCAAGCTTGGCCTTAAACCTCCAGGGATGGAAATTCCACCCCCTCCCCAGTGAACCCATCCCAGTGCTTCATCACTCTCCTAGGGAAATAGTTTTTCCTAATATCCAACCTGGACCTCCACCACTGTAACTTGAGACCATTGCTCCTTGTTCTGTCATCCGTCACTACTGAGAACAGCCTCTCTCCATCCTCTTTGGAACCTCCCTCTAGGAAGTTGAAGGCTGCTACCAAATCCCCTTCACTCTTCTCTTCTGCAGAGTAAACAAGCCCAAATCCCTCAGCCTCTCCTCACAGATCATGTGCTCCAGCCCCCTCATCATTTTGATTCCCCTCCGCTGGATTCTCTCCAATGGGTCCACATCGTTTCTGTAGTGGAAGGCCCCAAAGCTGGATGCAAAACTCAGGATGTGGCCTCACCCGAGCTGAATAAAATGGAATAATCACGTCCCTTGATCTGCTGGCGATGCTCTTACTAGTGCAGCCCAATATGCCGTTAGCCCGCTTGGCAAGGGCTCACTGACTCACATCCAGCTTTTTTCAAGTGCAGTCATCCATGGGTGAGATGAGCAGTTAAGCCTCAACTCGGCCGTGCCATGCGGCATGAGGGGAGGGTATTGATTTCTTTTATTTGGCTTATTTTGGATTGATCATCTGTGCTGTGGTAGCCCAAAGGGGTCCCATTGGGTTAGGCACGGCACAGGCAGCCCCACAACTGCAGGGTGGGGAGCTAAACGAGGAAGTGATGTGCCAAAGGCCAAGTTGGGAGTCTGTAGCAGATGTGGGAATTCTAGTCCAGGCCTTTCCACCAGGGCGGTCCTTCCTTTCAGGGTGCATGGGCAGGCAAGCCCTGTTTCTCTCTGCAGAGGCTCTGATGGGGTAGTATTCAGACGCTGGTTAGTTTTATGTGCAAGCTCATCAGCTGTTGTCGTAGCCGCCTCTCTGGATTAGGCCTGGGCTGTCAACGCAGCCTGGGAGCTGCGGCCAGTGCTGGAATAGGCCGGGTGGGAGCAGCTAGTGCAGCAATGGGTGGGGGGTGGCTGATCTTTCTGAGGCATCGCGGATGTGTAAGTGGGTCTCTCCACAGAGGTTCCCCATTGCCGTCGGCTTTGGGCTGCAAGGAGATGGAAGGCTGCAGTCCAGGGCGGGTGGGGATTTAAAGAGTCCAAAGTGACTCTGGTTCTGTTTCAAAGATGCCTGATCTGCACAGCCCTTCCCGTGAAGAGAGAGGGGACTGCCGGGAGTATAGTGGGTCCATTGGGGCTGAGACGAGGATTGGAATGAACCACTAGAAATGAGGCACAATAAAATCCAAAGGGTTCAGTGAGTTCTACCTATTGCCAGGCTCCCTCGCTGTACTATCTGGGCACCTCTTGACGCCCCTGGGAGGCAGGGCAGTGCTGTGAGTCCCATTGTGTGTCTGGCCAACTGGGGTGCCGAGGCAAAGGGACATGCCAAAGATCACTCGAAGTCTGTGGCAGAGCTGGGAATGGCGCATGGTGTCCCTACTCCCAGGGCAGTGTCCTAACCGCTGGCCCAGCCTTCCTGCTTCCACTGATGTCAGTGGAGGAAGATCAATCCTCTAGCAAGGAGCAGTGGCCCTGAATTGGCATCCCAAAGCAGCCTCGGACTGCGTGTTTGCAGGCAGCACCTGGGCTGGAGTTCTGCTGCTGTCCCCTAGTCACTAGGATGGAGCAGAGCAGAGCCCTGGGTCTGAGCATCTCTGAATTTTGGGGGTGTTTGAAGTCTGGAGCCAAACATGGCCACTGAGGTCTCTGTTCTTAGGAATCCATCACCGAAGCCCTTCTCAGACTGAGATAATCCCTGCAATCTGGAGAGAAGGTAAAGTTGCAGATCCAGCAGCTCTGAGTCTCAGGCCCGTCTGGGTCTCCCATTTCTACTGCCCTGTGTCTTTGCTGGTTATTGGCCCAGCCACATGGACCCGTCTCACGAGCCAGGATTGCAGCTCCCGTGCGCGGCACGAAGCACAAAGCTCCGTGTGCCGTTCACCTCTGCACACAGCCCAGCGGGCAGAGGAAGGCTAGAGCCTCTCCAAGTGCGGGAGCGAGAGCCGCAGGCACGGACCCAGGGCAGCCTGAGGCTGCTTGGTGTCCGATTGTCCTTAAAATAGATCTGAGCCCAGGCCTCAAGGACCAGCCTTGTGTGCCGCTTCAAAGGCGAGCTCTGTGAATCTTTGGCGCCACCTCCCCTGCATGAGCCTTCCCGCCACTCCGGATCCAAACGCCGCCTGCCCCAGTTTGCTGCAGGCTGGAGCTGTCCTGTCTTGACAACGGGCTAAACCAAAGTCCAGGCGTCAAACGCCCCAGGTGTAAACCTTGGCATTGCAGTTCTGGGAGCTGTCCCTGCACTTGGAGAGACAGTCGCTGCCTCCAGAGCTTGCTCTAAGTAGGTGATGCAGAACAAACGCACGTTCTCGGAGGGTCAGAGAGACCGAGTGCCTTCCCCAAGGTCGCACAGGCAGTCAGCTGGGAATTGAAGCCTGGTTTCCTAACCCTGCCAGTTCACCACCATCAGACCAGCCTCCCTTTTGACCGAGGCTCAGGGTTGTGCCTCATCCTGAGCTCGTGTGTACGGTTTTAGACCAATCCATGCTGTAGTAATAGTTTACATTTACCAAGTGCCTTTCAGTGACTCACAAATGCATCACGGATTAGGTAAAGGGTAGGCGATGCTGCTGAAGGGCAGCCACCTCTGGGGTGGAGCGCAGCCGCTATAAAACAGCTCACAGCAAGGCCATGCTACAGCTGCAGATGACAAGTGAGGCGCAATTGGCTCCATTCCCCTGGTGGTTTCCAATGGACCCAAGTGCCCAAGTTGGAATTTGGCCAGGAGCAGGGTTAATACCCTTAATTGTGGCCATGCGCACCAAGGGGTCCATAAGGAATCAAGCATTTGGGATCTTGCGTTTTGGGAAAGGCTGCTCTGATCCCTTGCCAGGCTGGGGCATGGAGCCTGTTGTGACTCCAGCGGGGAGAGCCACTTGCTCAGAGCCTGCACCACCGCTTGTCGCAGCCTCTTGAATGTTTCTTGTGGGGCTCCCAGCCCGGTGATAAATCTGGCCTGTCCCTGTTCAGCAGGCCTGGAGCTGGGCTGTCAGGGGCTCCCTATTCATCAGCTAGCCTTGGGAGCGCAGGGTCCCCACAGAGCAGAGTCCCTGGAGTGCCGTGTAGCTGACACCCCAGCACCATGGCGAGAGCCTGGGAGAGGAGCAGCCTCAGAGCTCTGCCCCATCCCTCCTGGTACACGTGCCTGTCCTGTTCTCTCACCCATTGGTTTCCAGCTGGCCTCTCTGGCCCCCATCCTCTCTGGCACCTGCCTCTGCCCTCAGATTTGCTCACAGCCTGGTTCCCCCCTGCCCCCACGTATCTTATTGCACTCTCAGGTCTCCTTCTAAAAGCGTCGCTGGCTCCTATGGAGTGAACTGGAGCAATTCCAGAGTTTGCTTACCCCCAGCTACTGCTACATCCCCCATCTAACTTCCCTCTCAGTCCCCATGGCACGGCTTGGGCCATATCACCAGGGACAGATGCCGACTCCCCACTGGAGTTTAGGGTTGCCAGGTGTCTGGTATTCACCCGGACAGTCTGGTATTTTCACCTCCTGTCTGGGAAAAAAATTCAGAAAATAATGGACACCTAAGAAGTCCGGTATTTTCTGATTTTTTTTTTTTTTTCCCCAGCCAGGAGGCAAAAATGCCGGGCACCTGGCAACCCTACAAACACTCAGTGCCTGGTCTCCCCCCCCCCCCTGCAAATTCCCCCTGGCCCCTAAAATCCCCAGCCCCCCCCCGACCCTGGTTCCGCAAGGCTGCTGGCACACAATGGCTGCCTGCAAAAAGACCAAGGGAAAGCAATGACTCCTCTGGGTCTTAGTGCTGAACCACGCCCTTGTTCCTATCCTTGCACTCACTCTTAAAGGGGACATGCTGTTTTAATGCTGTTTTATTTTAATTTTTTTTGTTTTGCTTAAGTCTTGGAGTCCTTTTTTTTTTTTTTTTTTTCTCAACAACTTTGGTCTCCCCCCCTTTTTTTCTTCAACAGAATTTTTTCCCGGTGGTTTTGGTTTTTTGGGGAGGGAGTGTTCGGTATTTTTGTTTCAACCATCTGGCAACCCTACTGGGGTCCTGCAACGACTGGTCCCTCATCTGACCGTATCGCGGCATAGTACTAGGAAGCAGCAGGCCCTGCCCTGTTCCTCAGTGGCCCACCCCAGAGGAATTCTTGCTAGGTTGGCCTCTCCATTCTCTGGCATCACCAATGCAGCCTCGGCTTTCCTGCAGCCTCCTCCCACCGCAAAACCTGTCTGACCTGTCTTGGCAGCTCCTAGCCTCTCTGGCTGTGGGGGCTGTTGTCCTAGGCAGGGCCTTGTTCCCACAGCCCCTGAGCTCAGCCGGGCTGGACACGTTACTGCGCTGGGCTCCTTCCCCTAGTTCTCCTTGAATTCCCCACCTCACCTAGGCTCCAGTGAAAGGAGCGGCCGGAGCCATTTCTCTTTGCATTTGCTCTTAAGTGGAATCTGCTCCCAGTGGAACCTACATCTTGTTTTCAACGTTGCTATTTGCAGAGGAAACGGTTGGCAGAGGGAGCGAATGCAAAGGCATTAGGTGGTGGAGAGGGGAGAGCTCCTTGTACTCACTACAAGCAACCCAGCACCCTCTGCACTCTCCTCCACACCGCCCTAACATGGAGCCTCTAACAGGGCTGGGGAACCTTTTTGGGGTCGGGGGCCGCTGCCCCACAGAAAAATCAGTCGACAAAGGAGGGGGAGCCGCACACAGGTGAGAAGTGCAAAAAAAAAAACCCCAAACCCAACCCCTAAAATAACAAAGTGGCCCCCAGCTGAGGAGAGACACTCCCCACATTCCCGCACACACTAGAGCCTAAGGGGACCCAGCCTAGTAGATTTTGTGCGCTCCAGCCCCACAGAAGGGTGTGTGTGTGGGGGAAGGGGGTTTGGAGTGCCAGTGTGGGCTCCCCAATGCTGGGGAGACCTGGATCCAGGCAAGCTGGGGGCCACATATGGCCGCCAGGCCTTAGGTTCCCCACCCCTGCAACTAGGCCACTGAACCGCTGCCAGTAGCTTAGAGATGGGGGCTCCTGCGTGCTAGAACTGAGACGGAGGCCTGACCATGGCACCTATATGGGCCACAAACATGGAAGATTTTCAGTCCCTACCGAACCGGGAAGCGAATGGCTCACTCGTTCTCTTTCTACCTTCGGAGCCTCCTGCCTGGGGGAGGCAGCCAACAGGCTGGCCACAGCAGGGACCTCTACAGGGCAATGGGACCTGCGGCACCGCCACGCCTGGCCCGGATTACCTGCTACAGGCTCATGGGGCTCAGACCGCAGGGGAGCTTGTGCTGCAGCCCACGCCCACCCAGCTGAAGAAGAGCCAAGAGGTGCCTCCCCAAAATCAGCACCCCTCTGTAGAGTGCCCAGCACAGACACAAAGGCCCCCAACTCACCCGCCCTGCCCCGCTGCCATTGCAAACGAGAGAGCAGCAGAGGAGCCAGGCACAGAGAAACGGCTGCAGCGCTGGGGGCTGAACGCAGATCTCATCTCCAGTCCGAGCCGGCCTTCCCTTCCGTGCCTGTCCCTGCACCGCGGCCCCGGCGGCGTGGCCTGCAGGGGGGGGACTCGAGTCCTGCTCATTCCATGCCCGCTCACCTGCCAAGCAAATACAATGAAACTAACGAAGCGCAGCGCACCCCCGGCACGCGCCGTCCTGCGCCAGTGATTGCAGGCTGAGTCATGCGTGCGGCCGGGGGGCTGTGCACCGACCAGCGCTGCCTCCAATTACACTGCGCGGTGGGTGACGGTGTGCAGGGGCCGGGTGAGGAGTATCTGAATGGGAGCCGTGCCTGCAGCTTTTCTTAATTTTCAAACCCAAATGAGCTTCCTTCCCCCGCCCACCCTCGCTAAGTTCCTGGAGCGACTCTAATGCCTGACTCCTCTGCTCTCATCCTGCCTGAGGCCTCCCCCTGTGCGATCCCTGCCTGCTGCTAGCTGAGTTGTGTCTTTGTTATGTGTACATGTCAGTTCCCTTCTCCCTGCTTGTACTCTGCTCTGGTCCCTGTGCATCACTTCCCCTTTCTGCCTGGAGTGTGGCACCCCTTCCTCCTGCATGCGGTACCCCCAAAGGGGCAGCAGGTAGCGACTATGGGGGGCAGGAGGGGTTGCTGGACTACCAGCGTCCCCTCCTGTTGGCTTTAATTTTGGAGGTGTTGGCCCGTTGTACAATGATCCAGGGACGGTTCGAGCCATTCCTGCACCCTGGGCAGCGGGCGTACGATGCACGTGCAGCTCTACCCCTGGGCACAGGGCACATGTGTGGCCTCGCCCCCAGCGCGCTACGCACCTTACAGCTGCAATCGGGCACGCGGCACCCCTTACAGCTGCCATCAGGCACCCCTCATAGGCTGGTGCCCCATGCAGCTGCCCAGCTAGCCCTGCCTCCCTTAATCTGGCCCTGCATTGAGCCTAGCCTGCAGTAGTTCTGTTAAAACTCATGAGCCTGCCTCTAACTGAGCCTGATTCTAAGCACAGTCTCTCCATTGGCCGCACTGGGCTTCGGATTAGCCCCTTCGTGCCAGAATCGGGATCAGACCCAGGAGTGAAAAATGCCTGTCTAGCCCCTGTCTGCGTTCCAGGTGAATGGACACATTGACATACGGGTTGGTGGGGCCAGATGTTATATCCCCCGGCAATATAGTGTGGTCTGTTCTGGCTTGTGGCATGACACAAGAATGCGGCTTGCAGGACGCATGCTTCCTATACGATTCCAGATACTTTGCTTCTTTCTGTACCAGGCCCCAACTACATAAGAACGGCCCTTATAGCCAAGAAGGCTAATGGCATATTAGGTTGCATTAGGAGGAGCATTGCCAACAGATCTAGAGAAGTGATTATTCCCCTTTATTCAGCACTGGTGAGGCCACATCTGGAGTATTGCATCCAGTTCTGAGCCCCCCTCATATAGAAAAGGATGTGGACGCATTGGAGAGGGTCCAACGGAGGGCAACCAAAATGATGAGGGGGCTGGAGCACATGACCTATGAGGTGAGACTGAGGGATTTGGGTTTGTTTAGTCTGCAAAAGAGAAGAGTGAGGGAGAGATTTGGTAGCAGCCTTAAACTTCCTGAAGGGAGGTTCCAGAGAAGATGGAGAGAGGCTGTTCTTAGTAGTGACAGATGGCAGAACAAGGAGCAATGGTCTCAAGTTGCACTAGAGAAGGCCTAGGTTCGATATTAGGAAAAACTATTTCCCTAGGAGGGTGGGGAAGCACTGGAATGGGTTCCTTAGGGAGGGGGTGGAATCTCTATCCCTAGAGGTTTTTCAGTCCTGGCTTGACAAAGTCCTGGCTGGGATGATTTAGTTGGGGTTGGTCCTGCTTTGGGCAGGGGCTGGACTCAATGACCTGTTAAGGTCTCTTCCAGCCCTAGGAGTCTATGATTTTTTTCTTCCATTAATTTATCTGGCTCTTTTTTGAACCTTGTTATAGTCTTGGACTTCATAAATCCTCCAGCAAGGAGTTCCACAGGTAGACTGTGCAGTGTTTGTGGAGAAATGTTGTTTGTTTTAAACCTGCTCCTTATTTCATCTGAAGCCTAGTTCTTGTGTTATGGGAGGGAGTAGATAATTCTTTCTTCAGTTTCTCCACACTGGTCATGATTTTATACACCTCTCTCCTATCCTCCCTTAGTCATCTCTTTTCAAGCTGAAAAGTTCCAGTTTTATTAATCTCTCCTCATATGGCGGCTGTTCCATGCCCTTAATCATTTCTGATTGACTGACTTGACTGACACAAACAAGGCTTGGCTTGCATGAGAACCTGCTACAGGAGAGCCAACAGGCGTGTCTGTTCTGCTGCCTCATTGGCAGCCCTGTTCCAAGGCCAGCACCCGTATTTGGGGATGAATTGAGAAGCAGAGAGACCCAGCTGCATCTGCCAGTTCTGTCAGAAAAATCCTCCTTTTTTTTTCTTTTTTTCTAAATTGTCTTGATTTGTATGTAAGCCTTGCCTAAAGATCAAAAGGCTACCAATGGATGTGATAGCTGCAGAGAGGCTGGGCATAGCTTCACACCTAGCCCGCCAGCAATGTCATTGTTTTGACTTCTACGCTTTGCAAACGAGCTGGATTTGCAAGGAGGCTCAGTGAGGTATTTCCAGCTCAGGTCCCAGATGGGAGTTGGAAGCTCTTTGCGGCAGGGACTGTCGTACTGTGGGCAGAACCTGGCAGGGGGAGGATCCTGAGCCTCCATCCAGATGTGCCAAGCTCCTCTTGAGTTAATTCTGGCTTGACAGGAACTAGGAAGAATCGGAAACCTCCCAAAAGCCATGTGAGATTCCTGGTCTGATCCCCAAGGCATGGAGAGTTTGCATAAGCTATCTTGCACCCACTGTGCTTCTTGATGTTTAACCAAATGCAGCCTTCAAAGCCGATGGTGTTCTCCCTTCCCTGATGCTGTGAAAAGTAACATCGCTCTGGCGCCAACTCTCTACGGCAGTGCTGAATTTTCCTCTTTAAAACAAAGGGATCTCTCTCCTCCAGATGTTTCATGCAGTGTGTGTGGGGGGGGGGGAGGGAGGGAGGGAGGGGCGAGAGAATGTCTTTCTAGAAGCCACCTGTTCTAGATAGAACCCCAGATCCAAACCCTGGGGAATTTCACATTGATTTGGAACCCTAGGCTGTGTTGCAGTGTAAGTCCTAACCAACATCCAAGCCCTGGGATGCTGTAGGTAGAGAAAGACAGTGGCTGACCTCAAGCTTCCTGTGATGGGTTGGGTCACAGAGATCCCCTTTAGACTGTCACCTGATCATACCACTGAGCCCACCTACCTGCCCTCTGGGGTGTCCTGTAGAGGGGTTTTCCCCAGCAATGGCACAGTTGGGGTAATAACCCCCCAGCAGAGCAACACAGATGCTGATAACAGCTCAGCTCTGGGAGGGTTCACTTACAAGGACTTTACAGCACCCAAGAGTCCAGCCCCAAATAAGGACCAAAACCTCAACTAAATCCATCTTACTCTGTGAGTTTTACACAGAAAGTGCACAAGTTTGCTCCCTTTATTCATGAAAGAGAGGTGCACAGCTGTGTTCCCCCTCAGGTAACAATTATTTACACTCGTAATTAATAATAAATAGAAGTGATTTCATTACACATGAAAAGTGGGATTTAAGTAGTTTCAGGTAGTGACAGATCAAAGTAAGTTACTAAGCAAAAATGCACAACACACGCCAGCTCAGCTTAATACACTAAGAAATTGTTGCAAGTCATCGTTTCTTACACTTGTCTTTGTTTCAGGTAAAGTTCTTCAGGCCAGAGTTGATCGCTTCCGATCTGGGCCCAACTGCTTTCCTCATCCCTGTTTGTTAGTTTTGTTTCCAGGTCTCTGCCTATGTCCTTTTGTGGTGGGGAGCAGTCTGTGAAGCCAGCTGAAAACCATCATTGTTTGCTTCTTATCCCTTAAATAGAATTTCCCCAAGGCAGGAACTTTGTTCAGTTCCCTTCCCCCCACCTATCCCCTCCTGATGGAAAAGTATAAAATTCAAGATGGATTCCAGTACTAGGTGGCACAGTTGCCTGTCTTTAGAGGACAAATCATAATCCAGGCTTTCAGGAAAAACCATTCACAGATCATTGTCTTGAGCACTGGGCCATTACGTTCCGTAAGTACTACTAATGGCTTTCACTAGAAGACCTAGATTAATAAACAGATTTACACTTCACATTTCTAATGTCACATATAAGAAAGATACATGCTCATAAATAGAATACACACATTCAGGGGATTACAAGCTCTTGAATGACCAGTTACTTACCCCATTTTGCATAATGCATATTTGTAGTATGAGTATTCATATTCAACAACATATTTCCATAAAAATATAGGGGAACAGTGTGACATTTCCAGTTTCAATAGACCAGGCTGATAGGAGTAAGGATAGGGGAGTTGAGACATAGTGGTGAAGTGACTGACCAAGGGCAAACAGGGACTCAGTAGCAGAGCCAGAATTCAATTCTCCTGCCTCCCAGCCCTGTGCCCTAATGTAGGGGTTATCCTTCTCCCCCTAGGGTGTGGCTCTGCAATTTGTAATTGGTCCCTCCCTTTTAAATAGGCTGCACCAGAATCCTGGAACCAAGCATCCTGGAGCTTTGACATTTCTAGCATGTGCTTGCCTTGGGCTCTACTTTGGCTTCTCTTTCCCTGCACAGTGAGTCTGGACAACCCAGAGCCTGGCAGAACTAGAGCAGAAGCCATGTGAACCCATTTTAAGCACTGTCAAAAGCTGACTCTTTATCCTGGATCACATTGCGTATCAGTTCTCCAGATCGTCTTTCATCGTTCGGGGCAAACTAATCCATCAAGCTGGCTTCTTCATAACCTGTCTCCTGCGGCTCTTTGTCTGGTTTTATGCTGCTGTCTCGTGTGATCGTGCAGAGATCTCTCCCTCTTCTATTGCTTGACTGCTGGGCCTCGGGAAGGAGTCTTTTCACCATGCGATGTACCCGACTTATTCTTTCTGTTTCTTGTGCACAGGAGGTCTCTTTACCTGGGCTTGTTAAAGTTGCTGGTGCTAGAAATCAGCCCACTGGAAGACATTTCTGTCCTTCAGCATGGAATCCAAAGGACTTCTATCATGGGGGAAAGTGTTGACTGGCAGGGTGTATTTGTAGGGGCGCGCGCGCGCGCGCGCACACACACACACACACACACACACACACACACACAGATTCTCCAAATGCACAGTTTTGATTAATTAAAGCAGACCGGGTGTATCTGTAGGGGTGCGTGTACGCACACACACTCTCTCTCTCTCTCTCTCTCTATTTCTCTGATTCTCCGAATGCACGGCTTTGATTAATTAAAGCAGACCTGTTGTCAGAGGCAGTTTTTAATTGGCTTATAGTGTGAAAAACCGTGAAATCTGGGCCATGTTTTATTAAGGTTCATATCACGCGGAACACGATGAGAGTAATTAAACTAAATGCTGTCATTTTCACTCTGCTCTGTTCAAAGAGGGCTTACTCTTAAGCTGTAGCAATACAGCAAAGTCAGGGATATCCCTTTCCTCTCTTTGCTGGCATCTCTGTGCTTTGCCTGGACCCGGGATGGAACTGCAGCGTGGGAAACAATGGGGATTTAATCCATCTGAGTGAGCTAGGAGCAGTGGATTGTGCTGCAGGGCTTCCGAATCCATTTCATTTCGGCCTGATCTAGGTGCTCCTTTCACTGTGTTCCTTAGCAAAGTGGCTTCAAGCAAAATAGCTAAATGAGTACAACCCCCGTGCAGATGCTGTTTTATTGCTATCAAGGTGTCTTACGCTGGGATTGTTTCCTGACACTACTGGAATAAGCTATCGCCGTGCAAAGCAGCGTTACAGCAATATTATTGCATCCACACTTGGGGGTTGTCACTTCAGCTAGATTGGTCTTAAATTGATACGGTTGAAGCAGTAAAAACTCCTTAGACAAACCCAGGGGGGGCGTGTGTCTGTTTCTAGTCCTCCTCACAAAGCTCAATTTGAAAACATGAACTGACTGTAAACTGCTGTGTTGTCATCTCGGGCAGAATCCAGCTTTTCACTGTGGTGTAACTGCATGGCGGTGTTACTTCTCACTTACCCCCTTGGGAAAGCTGTCTGTGGCAGTTCGGCACAGCCGTGGGGAGCGCAAACAATCTCCCTTCCTCCGTGGGGCGGTGACGAGGGAGCCGAAGGACAGCGGCTGGAGCCTCTCCCTGGAGCCTTCCCCGCCTGTCCTCCCAGGCAGCCAGCTAGTCAACGGCACAAATCTTCACAGGTCCCTCTGCAGCTTTATATACCCCAAACCTGCAGCCTGTTCCAAGCCAGTGGCTTGCAGTGAATTGGCTTTTAATTCCAAATGAGGGCGGTGGGAGAGTGGAAACGGTGGCCCTGTGTGAAGAAGAGGTCAGAGGACCCTTCCCCTCACCCTGGTGCTGAGGTAGTCGGCCATCATGGTCACTGTGCTCCCCGAATGCAAGTTCCATATGGGCTCTTGGCACTAGCCCTTTGGGAGGAGATGCGGGGAGTGGGGTGGTGGTCCAGCCCGTTGGAGAACTGGTGGGCTGGGAAGGAGGAGGCAGGCTGCCCCCCCCGGCAGGCCTTAAAGGCACGGCACCCTCATTGTTGCATTAAGTCTATTCTCCTCTCCCTTGACCTGCACAAATGGACATCCGCCTCCCCAAGGCCTCACGCAGGCAGTCTAGGCTACACTGTAGGCCCCGCTTTCCCGGGCATGGTCCTAGCCCTAGCCCAACAACCTTGCTGCTTCTTTCTTCCCAGGGCTGGGGAAGCGACGAAAACCTTCCTGGCTCCTTCAGCAGCTGCTGCACTGCCGCTCTGGGGGAGCATTCGGCGTCCGGAGCGCTGGCTTCTCTCCAGGCAAGGAAAGGAAGGTGAGGCTCCTTAAGGAAACACCCTACATGGGTAGACCGTCCACACCTGCCTTAATAGATCTCCTCCGTCGCCAGCCCACCAGAATGGGAGCATTGCCTGACTTCGGAGCATTTGTCTTTGCAATCGTTGTGCTCTTTTCATGGCTCTGCTTGTGCGGGACTGACTCTAGGGCTGTTGGCGAGGAGGGGCTGGGGTGCAGCTACCCCCCTGAATCCTCCCGTCTGCCTGCTTTCCCCATTCCCTAACCAAATACCTTCTACCTGGGACATGGAGCAGACAGGAGCTCTGGTCTCCACTCATGTGTGAGGTTAAAGGCTGGACTGGTGTGTGCTCAGACCCCCTGCCACGGCCAAATAATCAGCCAGGCTCAGCAGCCAGAGCTGTGCCCAGTTCTGAAACCCGGCCTTTGCTTGGGGAGCTGAGCCTTTTGGAAAACTCTGACCCAAGGTGGCATGGGGGGAAGGAGAGATGGGCCTGGAACTGGCAAGGGAGGGGATCAGCTGGGAACAAGATGCCACGGCGAGGAGGGTGGGGATGGGTGTGGAAGGGGCAGGGCCCTTGCGGACAGCACGGCTGCAGAGCTGGGAGCGGTTGGAGGGAGGTTTTGCCTTTGCAGGGGATGAATGTTGCCTTGGCAGCATTTCAGTCCCTGAGAGTCATATCAATAATGCCCAGTGGCTCATTTGGAAGACGGATGGCAGCTGTGGGAGCCGGAGAGCGAGGCAAGGGGATGGAGATGGAGCTGATTGCAGGGGTGCAGCTAACGGGAGGGGGGCAGACTCCGGGCAGGAGGGTACTGTGATCTCTCGGATTTGGGTGAGCAGTTTGGGGAGATCTTGCGCAGATGCCCATCGCCCGAGTGCCTGGTAGCTCAGTTGAGTCATGGCTGCTGATTGGTAGAGGGGTGCAGATGGGGTGGTCTGAAGAGGGGTAGGGAAGGCGAACTGTGGGGGTGGGGAGGCATCTTTGTGGGAGGGGCTGTCTCGTGCCCCCTTTACCTCTTTAACTCCTTTGAAGATGAGGTGGCCTCAGGGAGCTTTCAGCTGCTACTTTTCTTCCCCCATGAGGGAATCGGCCAAATACCGAAAGGGCGTGAGGTGTGGCTGGACCCCTTTCCGCGGTGGTCTCAGACTCCGAGGCAGGAGCTGTCCCCCTTCCCCTCTGCCAGCACCTTAGCCACTTCCCTGGCTGGCTGGTGTCAGTGTGGCCCTGCATCTCGGGGACCCGGTGTGGGGGGTAAGAGGTGCGGGGCAGAGCCCACACTGGCCTAGCCGTGGTGGAGCTGCTTATGGGAGAGAAATTGATGGCCCGACATTGTGCCAAGTACAAAGCACAAAAGCCAGCAGCTTCTTAGCCTCCTAGGCATTAGCTCTTCTTGCCGAGGTTGTGTTAACCCTTCTGGGGCCGGGACGCTCCATGCGAGCAGATGGAGGGGGAAGGGAGGTGCATGTTAACAGGAGACCCTTTAGGATCTCAGCATTTGGGCGGGGTGGGGGGACTGGAATGGAGAGCCAAGCACTGGTCTGTCCTGAGCGAAATGGGCTTGGCTGGATGATTGGGGGAAGGACAGTCTCAGGCTGGAAAAGAGATTCTGTCCTTAGCAGCGGGCAGGGGAATGACTGAGGGGGGGGGGTAGGGGGGGATTCCCCTTATTTACTAGTGAATGGCCCCTGTCTTTGCCTCCATTCCTGGGAAGAAGAGGGATCCCCCCTGGCTGGATCCAAAGTGGGAATGAGAGTGTCTCTCTCCAGGGCAGCGATGGGCAACTAGGCTAGCGAGTGGGCGCAGGAGCGGCCTCCTTCATCTCAGTGGGCCACAGGATGCTCTCCTGGAATAGGGCAGTTTTGCTCACTGGGCTTGTGTACTTAAAATTTGCGGGGTGGGGGGTTGGAAGGGGAAGTAAGGGAAGGGGGAGGGGTGCTGATTGAACCGTAGCAGCGTGGTGTGACAGTCAGGCTGGAGGACTACAGCAGAGCGAGAGAAAGTCAGCAACAGCCCTGAGCAATTAGGGGCAAAGGAGATCGGCCGCTGCAAATTAAGCAGAGCCAGCTGATCTCTCTTGAGGCTGCCATGGAGCCGGTTGAAAGGATGCCCTCTGGGCAGGAAGGGGGGGAGCAGAGCAGAAACAACCACCACAGCACAACTTTGCCAGGCTGAGAGACTGGAGCCACAACCCTGCCAAGGGCCAGTAGTGCAGGACTGAGGCTGCTTGAGGTAGGTCTGAGCGGGTTATGGGCAGGGGTGGCCCGTGAGGCTAGGCAGTCGCCTAGGGTGCCGCCGGCCCAGGCGCCCGATGATGACATCATGGCCATTGATGGCTGTGCAGATGGGGGCGCTGATCGCACTGTCCGCCTGGGGCGCCAGCTGCCGCAGCCGGCCTCGGGCTGCTCCTGGTTATGGGGCCCCAGGAGTGGGGCCACCCTTCCCCAGCCGTGATTGGCTGCAGAGGCAGCGCCTGGCTCTCCCCGTCAGTGCTGTGTGCCATCTGCCCGCACCGCCCAGGCATGTCACTTTAGCAGCCCCAGGAGGAAAAAAACCCAGATGGAAACTAGCAGGATCTGGCAACCCTGCCCATGGGCAATAGCAAACAAAATGTCTCGTGGACCACGCACAGCACCACGATGGGCTGCCCACGGCTGCTCCAGCGTGAACGTGGAAGGCAAGAAAATAATCAACACGAGGTGGCCATGTGGGGTTCTGTTCGTTAACATGGTGTCGGGGTGGCCCGTGACTATAGGCCGACTCGGCTGTCGCCTAGGGCGCCGCCTTCAACGGTGATGACGTCAATGACGTCACTCCATTGACGGCTGTGCAGGCGGGGGCGCCAATCGCGCGTTCCGCCTGGGGCGCCAGCTGCTGCAGCCCACCTCGGGCCTCTCCTGCATGGTGTTAACAGATCTTGCGTGTGTTAAAGCCCCAGCTTCAGGAGTCCCGTGAGGTTATGAGACTCTCAGCCTTCATTTACTAAAGCTGGGAGTTTCTAGCCCTTGTGGTTGCAGAAAGATGCTTGGAGACATGACTCATGTGTTCCCTGATCACTCAGAAACCAGAAGACCAAGGGGGGAAAAAAGCAGAATATTTAAAAATATTGTATAGCTTTTAAGCTAATCTCATGGCTTGTGAGATCAAGAGTATTTTTTTTCTTTTTCTTTTAATGTTTGGGGTTGACAACACAGTGGAGCCCCAGTAGTAAAGTTAGTAGACGGAAGAATGAGACAGATTTTGGGCAAGCGGCCCTGGAGTGCTCAGGAAGGTGTGAGAGAGGGGCTGGGCTGTTTTTACTTCCCAAAGTGCGGCTGTTCCATCGTAACCCCGAATCAATAAGAACCGTAATTACTCCAACACAGGAAACTCCATGCTGGCCTTGAGGGGAAGGGCGTGTCCGGCGGAGAACCATGCTTTATTACAAAGTATTAGGACATGAATATTTTATGCCCAAGAGGATTTTTTTTCTTTTGGGAGATGATTGTATGAATTATGAAAAAACTCCAAAAAGAACACAAGCCATTATTTCTGCCAGGGCTGTCTCCTCTCTCTCATCACTGGTGCCTTTCAGGAGCGCTGGTGGGGATCCGAGGGCGGCTTATTGCACTGGACTTGGAACTGGAGAGACCTGGGTTTGTTTCCTGGCTCTCTGTAAGTGATGTGGAATGATTCATTCCAAGCTTGCCTACGCTCTAGACAGTACCTGGCATAGACGCAGTCTGCAGTGACTGAGGGGTTTTCTCCTGTCACTGAAAGAACTCCCTTCCCTGAGCACCGGCAGCTACATCACTGGAAGCTTTGTGCTGTGGACCTACCTGTGTCTATAGCCAGGGTTAGGTTGGCTTAGCTATAGCGTTGCGAGGTGGGGGGCAGCCTGCCCACCGGCTTCTCCCCGGGGCTGGCCTGGGGAGGAGATGCTGCCTCCGGTTTCTCCCCAGGCTGGAAAGGCCCGTGCGGCCCACCTGCTGGCTTCTTTCCAGGGCTGGCCCAGGATGGAGGGGGCTTCTCCCTGGGACTGGCCTGGGGTGGAGGGCAGCATGTGTGGCCCACTGCCAACTTCTGCCCTGCCTAGCACCCCACCAGCTTCTCCCCGGGGTGGGGGGTGGGGACCACACTGCTGTCCCTGCTATCATAGAATCCTAGAGCTGGAAGAGACCTCAGGAGTCATCAAGTCCAGCCCCCTACCCAAGGTAGGACCAACCCCCAACTAAATTGTCAAGCCGAGACAAACACCTCTAGGGATGGAGATTCCACCACCTCCCTAGGGAACCCATCCCAGTGCTTCCCACCCGCCTAGGGAAATAGTTTTTCCTAATGTCCAACCTAGACCTCCCCCACTGTAACTTGAGCCCATTGCTCCTTGTTCTGCCGTCTGTCACTACTGTGAACAGCCTCTCTCCATCCTCTCTGGAACCTCCCTTCAGGAAGTTGAAGGCTGCTACCAAATCCCCCCTCACTCTTCTCTTCTGCAGACTAAATAAACCCAAATCCCTCAGTCACTCCTCATAGGTCATGCACTCCAGCCTCCTAATCATTTCAGTCGCCCTCCGCTGGACCCTCTCCAATGCGTCCACATCCTTTCTATAGAGGGGGCCCCAGAACTGGACACAATACTCCAGATGTGGCCTCATCAGAGCCAAATAAAGGGGAATCATCACATCTCTGGATCTGCTGGCAATGCTCCTCCTAATGCACCCTAATATGCCATTAGCCTTCTTGGCTACAAGGACACACTGTTGACTCATATCCAGCTTCTCATCCACTGTAACCCCCAGGTCCTTTTCTGCTGAACTGCTACTGAGCCATTCGGTCCCCAGCCTGTAACAATGCCTGTCACACCCCTTCATTTCTGTTTGCTGAGAAACAATCCCATTCCAGGTACATCCCATTGTCCTGGCACAACCAAACCCTGCCCTTGTGTTATCTTATGAGGAGAGGAAGCTGCATGGCAAATTTGGTGGTCCTTTAGGAGGAGGAGTTCTTGAACAGACTCACTCACAGATGGACGGACCTGCAGCCAGACTCAAACTCTCTCTCAAATATACAGTAGATTATCAGGCGGCTCTGACTCCAAAGCACGGCTTTGGTAATGAGTCCATAGTGTCCTAACCTGTTGAATATAAAATCCGCCATAGACATGTAGGTCTAGAAGGGACCTCAAAAGGGCATCACATTCAGCCTCCGGTGCTGAGGTAGGACTTAATGCACTGAGATCACCCCTGAGAGGTGTTTGTCCAACCTATTTTCAAAACTTTGGGTATCACGGATTCTGGCTAGCTCCCGGGCTTCACCCACCCCCGGCTATCTAACCTAAATCACCCTGGCTGCAGAGTAAAGCCATGGCTTCTTGTGGGCCTCACCACAAGAATATCTGAGCACCTTTATTTATTCTCACAACACACTGGGATGCCGAGTAGGGCTGTTATTCCCATTGACTGAGTGATCTTCACTAGGGAAAAGGCTGGGTTCTGACTCGGGGTTGGCACACGAGGCATGAGCCCGGTGAAGACAAGGCAGGCTGGGGAGCTGAGTCAGTGGGGACAAGTTAGCAGGCCCCGTTAAAGAACAAGATGGAGATGAAATCCCACACTTAGCCCTAATGCCTGGGGAGACATGATGCCTGGATATTGCTAGAATGTTTACCTCAGGGTGGCGTCCATGTTTTAATGAGAGAGTTTAAAAACAATGTTCCCTCTAGTCTTTTCCATCCACGTGCGGAATAAATTTTTGAAGTGCACTGAGGCATGTGCGAATGTGCACCACCATTAGAAATATAAAACCTAGCTGTGGGCACTCTGCTAATCAGCTGGGTGGCATTTGAATCTCTCCGGAGTGGTCGCACAAGTGCACAGCTTACAGAGAACTCTGGTTAAAACACACAGTCTTTTCCCTGTGAAAGACAGGACTAAGTGACTTGCCTGAGGGCATGTAGGCAGTCTGATAGGGCAAGGAATTGCACCTATGCTTTTGCAGTTGGAAGGCTAGTAGCCCACCCCTATACCTACTTCCTCTGTAAGCTAGACTGGCCAGGTGCAGCAGTTTTAGTGATTAACAGCCCCCCCTCCTCGCCCCACACCTTTTGCTTTTGCTAATGTGTAAAGATTTTCCTCTAATCATCCTGTCGGGAGCAGAGGGAGTGTGTGCTGTCTGGCCGTCTCAGTTAATTTTACTACCAAACACTGCGGCGGCAGCGGCTGCTGCGTTTCGTTTTTCTTTGTGGCTTCCAAATGATTGCTGAGGATGGAAACAGCCTCTCCCCCCCCGAATGGAAACCCTAACGACGTCTGTTCTCTCTCTGCAAACCTTCCGGGATGGAGTTCGAGGACACGCACGTGTTTATGGAGGGTTGCACATCAGCTGGAGTAGGGGAAGCCTGTTTGCTTTAAAAGAGAGACCCAACTCAGTGCAGATTAAGGGGATTAAGGGGCGGGCTAGCCAGGCAGCTGCCCAGGGCACCAACCTACGGGGAGCGCCTGATGGCAGCTGTAAGGGGCGCCACGTGCCCGGCTGTGCGGCACCCCTTAGAGCTGCCATCAGGTGCCACACACCCGATCGCAGCTGTAAGGTGCGCAGTGTGCCGGGGGGTGGGGCCATGCATGCGCCATGCGCCTGGGGGCAGAGCCGCGCATGCATTGTGCGCCCACTGCCCGGTGTGTAGGAATGGCTTGAGCTGGCCCTGGGCAGCAGGACAGTACCCACAGGAGACATCCATTTAAAGAGGGAGCTTTCTTCTTGTGGGTCTTCCATGCCTCCCGCTTCCAACCCACCCAAGAGAATCCATTCCCTTGCCAATTGTTTTATGATGTATGACCGTATTATGTGCCTGGGGCTCCTATATTTGCTCACATCTATTCAGGCACATGAATCCACACCCTGAAAAGATTACAGTCTGAACAAAAGGATAATCATTAGCTCCATTTTACAGATGGGGAAACTGAGGCACGCTGTGATGCTGTGGCTTCATCATGGTCAATCTATGGCACACCCAGGAGTGGAATTCAGTTCCCTGAGTCTCACTCCCTGTTTTACATACAAATGGCCATACTGGGTCAGACCAAAGATCCATCTAGCCCAGTATCCTGTCTGCTGACAGTGGACAATGCCAGGTGCCCCAGAGGGAGTGAACACAACAGGTAATCCTCATGTGATCCCTCCCCTGTCACCCATTTCCAGATAAAGAGAGGCTAGGGACACCATTCCTACTCATCCTTTCTACTAACCATTGACGCACCTAACCTACATAAATCTAACTAGCTCTTTTTTGAACCCTTTTAAATTCCTAGTCTTCACCACATCCTTTGGCAAGGAGTTCCACAGGTTGACAGTATGCTGAGTGAAGAAAAGAAAGTCCATCTGTCTTTGATTGTGGCCACGCTCCCTCCTACAGCTGAGGGGAAAACGTAACATGATTTCTATTGGGCCTGATGAGCTGGAAACAAAATTTCCAGTGGCAACTGTGGAGGGGATGCCTGAGATGTGCTCCTAGTGCACTGCCATTGCCTGTCATGTGTAATCAGGTCATCCCCCAGTGGCTGTCCCCTGGGGCTACAAAAGCCCATTCCTTTTTTTCAATAGCTAACGGAGTTTTCAGCAGCTCTGGTGGAGACGGACCCTTTGGGTGCGGAAGGAGCTAGCCCTGAGTCATGCTCACAACCAGGAGAGCTTTACTGCTACTGTAACGGCTCGTGACACATTGCTTCTTGACACGGGGTCCCCGGTGGTCTTCTCGGCGCTCTACGTCTGAGACAGCGAGGCCGGCATTTGGGCTGTAATACAGATTACCAAGAAAGCTGTGCATAGAAGCAATCTGCAAGGCCAGGAACGGACACAGTGACTGGGCTAAACTCAGGCTTGGTGCAGGGAAGCCAAGCTCCCTTGAAATCAGTGGAATTGTACCCAGTTCTATCAGGCCGGGAAGGTAGATTACACTCTTACAGGCCAGTCTGATCTCTGGTGCAATTCCAGGGGCGTGAGTGAATTTCACCCCTGAACACGGAGCTGCCACTCTTGTGCATTTGTCGAGCCTCCCGTAGTTCTGCATGTCCTGGGCTGGGCGGTGCCTGGCGCGTGGCAGCCCCTTGAAATCATAAGGCTTGAGTTGTGAGCTCCATCTGGGGCGTCTGCAGCCGTCATGCCCAGCAGAGGACTTAAAAAAACCCAAGCGGGGAATAAAAGCCCCCTGGTCATTGTGCTTTAAAATTGAGATGAAAATGGGTTTTGCTTTGCGCAATATTTAGCCTAAAACAAATGGCAGCTCTAATGATATTAGCATGGCCGGCGTTCTGTGCTTATTAGTCAGCTCCGTAACTTGGGCACTGGAAGGAAACCCTCCAGGGCGTAATACTCATTGGCTTCCCATTATTACTGTAACAGCATGGCTGCTGCTCCAGCTCCCAGCCAAAAGGAGAGAACAGAGTCGTTCCCGAACTCAGCATCTGATTATTTCATTTTTAAAATAATTCCGTTTCCTGTGCGACCTTGGGCGAGCCATTTAGTTTTCCCGGAGAATCCGCTCCCATCTGTTACTCGGAGAAGGCTTCCTAGTCTGGTGGGTCTGTCCGCATCACAGGCACTTCCAGTTGCTTGCCGTGTGCAGCGCCTAGCACACTGGGGTCCTGGTCTCCAGTTAGCTGCTGATTTGCAAGGGACTGCTGGCTTCCATGCATCCTCCGGTAACCTTTCACCCCCACACTTGCGCCTCCGGCGAGGTGTGTGTCTCCTGCCGGGGTCTGCGATGGGGGAAGACGTCACTGGGTCCCTGCTGTGAATGCTGATGTGAGGAGGCGTAGGGTGAATGCTCCCATCTTAAGCGGCTAGCAGACGGGTCTGCTTAGCCCCAGGGTTCTGTCGCAGTCTGCTGAGCCTTTCATTTCTAGGTCAGTGGTTCAGATCCCAGCTCAGGAGTGACTAAAGGCTGTTCCTGGAGTGTGCATGTGTCATCCCAGGGCTTGGAGGTGAGGGGCCCCATTGTATTCTGGTCCCAGTGACTTGGCTCCCACAGTCAGAGACTCAATGGAGCATAGAGTCTGAAGCCCTGTGTCTGACAGAGTCCTGCTGTGTCGGGGCTCAGGCATGTTGGCAGGGAAACATGGGGAAGCACAGACAGCTGCACTCCCCAGGGCTGTCGCTCACACACCTGATGCCAGCACAGAAGCCTTGGTGAACAAGGGGGTGATCCGATTCCCCCCCCCATGCCAGCCCATGTAAAGGGCACACATGACCCTTCCTAAAATATTTGCAAAGCCGCCCGCGTGACTCTGGGCTGAGACTCGTCTGCCCTCGTTGGAACGTGGCTGAGTAATCAGCAGCAAAGTTGGGAATTGTTCTAATTGCTGAGTGTGCTTTCCAGCTGAGCGCAGTGCTGTAGAGACACGCTCCCCCTCCTCCAGCGCTCTGTCGCTGTGAAGGTTAATTAGTGTAAGTTTTAACATAATCTCCTCCGATCCCACGGCCTCTGTTCATTAGTGTTGGAGAGAGACAACGACAAGAGCTAATAGAATCCCCCTTTCCCGCAAATTCCTTATGAGGCTCCCTCCTCCTCCATGTTTGCTCGTTGAGGGGTGTACGCGCAAACGCAGAGTGATCTACTCTTCCCTGTGTAGTGTCGTTTGGAAATCATAAGAACGGCCAGACTGGATCAGACCAACAGTCCATCCAGGCCAGTATCCTGTCTGCTGGCAGTGGCCAGTGCCAGATGCCCCAGAGGGAGGGAACACAACAGGTAATCCTCATGTGATCCCTCCCCTGTCACCCATTTCCGGACAAACAGAGGCTAAATACACCATTCCTACCCATCCTGGATACTAGCCATTGATGGACAAAGCTATCTAGTTCTTTTTTGAACCCTGTTAAAGTCCTAGCCTTCACCACATCCCCTGGCAAGGAGTTCCACAGGTTGACTGTGCACTGAGTGGAAAAAAAACTTCCTTTTGTTTGTTTTAAATTATTTTGTTTGTCATGAACGAATCCTCTCCTCTAGGGCGTACATAGTGTTGGGAGGGTGAGAGATGGGCCAGTGGGTTTCACCAGTTCAGGCATCCCACAAAGAGAGCCTTATTCATGGTGCATGCTGTGGCTGAAAGTCACTCAAGTCCTGTTTTAAGCAGTGCACGGGTTTCTGCAGGGCTTTAATCAGGGATCTGGGCCTTATTGTGCTGTATATTCGCTTGGGCTGTGAAGCCTCTGTACCCTGAAGGAGCTTGTGATCTGAAGGCCAGATGCTGCTGGTTGGTGCCCTTTTGCTGCAGGTGAATTTCACCCTCCGAGTTCCTCAATCTACTGCAGGGTTTTGCCTGCTAACATGTGGATTGCTCCGTCTGCCTAAAGCTTTGGTGTTTGCTTGTCCTTCGGTCAGAGACTTGACTTGTCTCTGCCCATTTGCAAAGGGCAGGGGAAAGGTTATGCCCAGAGACTGCGTTGGGTGGGAACAAATATCCACACGGGACCCTTTTTCCTCTCATCCAGGCTGCACCCCGCGTTCATCCCAGGCTGATTCCCAGAGAGCCGACCTGGCACTCCCTGGCATCTTCAGCAGTTCTCTCAACATAGCGACTGCCTGAGGCTTTGGTGAAGATGTCAAGATTTCCCAGCAAAATCCTGCAGCTCTAGGACTGTGCTGGGCATGGAGGGGGGCTGCCGGACAAGCCCAGCAGCTCAGAGGCAGGGCGGTCCCCAGTACCCTCAAGGGCGCCTGTGAGCTAAGGATGGAGCTGGTCTGCAGATGGTTACCTGCACCCTTGGCTGTGCACCCCCTGCTGGCTGCTGAAGCACTTCATAGCTCTGGGGCTTGGGGTGCACTTAGTGCTGGGGGAAGGCGCTGGGCTGACAGCCCTGGAGGCTCGATGCTCACAGAACCGGGGCTGCTTGGGGCTAGCAGGGGGCTCTGCCCTGCACAGTTTCCTGCTGATCTGCTTCAGCCCATGCAAACTCTTTGGATGAGTCTCCGTGGCCTGCACAGTCCTACTGATGTGAGGGCTTCATCTTGCAAGAACGCACCCACCCGGGTGCTTAGGTGAAAGCTGGATTGGGGCAGAGTCCTCGGCACCTTGCAGGACCGGGCCATACGCAAGTCGTTATTCTGCACCCATTGCTGGGTGGCCGTCCAGAAGGGCATTAAGCAGATGGCTCGGTGGCCCCTTTACTGGCCAAGGCAGGGAGGGGAACCTAAGGCCCGGGGGACAGATGCGGCCCCTGGCTTGTCTGGGTCTGGCCCCTGAGGCTTTGAGGAGCCTGCACTGGCTCTCCAGCCTGCCGCCCTACATCTGCCCATGGGGCTGGAGCACACAAAATCTAATACACTGGGCCCCCATAGGCTCTGGTGTGTGAGGGGAACATGGGGAGTATCTTTCTCCTCAGTCAGGAGGGGTTTTTTTTGGGTGTTTTTTTTTTTTTTAGCTTTTCACTTGTGTGTAGCCTCCAACTAATTTTTTTATGTGGGTCAGTGGCCCCTGGCCCAGAAGAGGTTCCCCAGCTTGGTGCTAAGGGGTGAAGGTGTGTTTTTTTTTTTTTTTTTTTTTTTTTTTACTGAAGAGACCAGAAAAGACTCAGAGCGGATCCTCAGCAGGTGTGAATCAGCTGGGGGAGGTTGCCCCCCCACTATTATTAAGCACCCCTCTTGGACCCCTAAATATACAGCTTATCTGGGATTGACAATGGCTTCCCGGATATGTACCATGGGCAGAACTGGGTGTTTTAATAGAATGGGTACGATGAAGTCTCAGTCTTTGGGGTCTAATTTCAGAACTAGGCCACACATTCTCCTGAGAACTATCAAAAAATGTGCTAAGAGTGCACAATGGGAGGTGTTTCAGACTTAACACTGTGTCTCCGCTTTTCTTGTTTCTTTATTGTTTAGACCAAAAAGCTGGAGTAATCGCTTACCCAAAATAGCCTCTTTCTTTCAAACCATGTCACTGGTTTTGAACCATGTAAGCATCTTCCCTCCTGAGGGGAAAAAAGGCCCTTTAAACCACTAAATTTGTCACACAAATTGGCTTTTAAGCCTAGTAGCTTAAAATGTTAATGGGGAGGAAGAGACTTTCAAACATAGAATCACAGAATTGGAAGGGACCTCAAGAGGTCATCCGGTCCAGTCCCCTGCCCTTAAGGCAGGATCTAGCGCCCTATAGGCCATCCCGGGCAGAGGTTTGTCTCATGTGCTCTTGAATATCTCCAATGAGGAGATTCCAGAACCTTCTGAGATCTGCCCCGAGACCTGTCTGTTCTCTTTAGTTGAGAAACAAAACAAAACAGAAAATCAACCACCCCACCCCCCTTTATTCCAGCGCTTAACCATCCTGACAGGGAGTTTTTCCTAATGGCCAACCTAAACCTCCCTTGCTGCAGTTTAACTCCATTGCTTCTTGTCCTATCCTCAGAAGCCAAGGGGAACATTTTTTCTCCCTCCTGCTTGTAACACCCTTATAGGTCCTTGAAAGCTGCTATCATGTCCCCTCTCAGTCTTCTCTTTTCCAAATTAAACAAACTCAGTTCTTTCAGTCTTCCCTCAGAGGCCATGTTTTCTAGCCCTTTAATCATTTTGTTGCTCTTTGCATCTTCTCCAATTTGTCCATATCTTTCCTGAAATGTGGTGCCCAGAACTGGACTCAATACTCCAGTTGAGGCCTACTCAGTGCAGATAACAGAGGTGATATAATGTGCTTAGATATTCTTGATTATTTGCAACAGTGGCCAGGAGACAGAGTCATGGACCCAGGAGCTGTATGGACACAGAATAAAGGATGGCCCTGCCACCAAAGAGCCAAGAGCCCAAGTAATACCAGCAGGGGCGGATGAGAGTTTTGCGGGGCCCAGGGCAGCACAATATCGTGGGGCCCCCCCTTTGAAGAAAAAACAGAAAAAAGGGGTCCCCCCCCGTGCCCACTCCTCCAGTAGCCCTACACTGATCATGTGAGCTACCCCTCCTCATCCCCTCTCCTAACACCTCCCTCTACTCACCTGCCCTGCCTCTCTCCTCTGGTGCTGGTCCCTCCCCTGCAGGTGTCTGCCCTTCTGCTTCACCCCCAGAATCCCCTGGCACCTGCACCTTCTCTTACTCCTGCACCCTCCTGGTGCCTCCCCTTCCCTCACTGCCCCTGCACCCTTTGCCCTTTTTTCCCTGATGTCCATCCCCTCACCAGCCTCTGCCCACATTCCCCTCATGCCCCTGTGCCCTCACACATGCCTTGCTCCATCCCTGACTTCCTCACGCCCACCCCTTCTTTCAAGCCTTCTCCCAGCATCTCCCCATCCCTCCTCTAGCCCCAATACCTTTACCCTCTCCTTTCCAGCATCACCCTGTCCCCCCTCCCACTTACACCTCCCCTCCTGCCCTTTTCCTCATTGTCTCCACTTGGCCCCCTGGCATTTGTCTCTCCTCCACGCTGTCCCTTGGTGCCTTCCCCTTTCTTCTCCTGACCTGCCCCCCTCACCTCAGCACAAGCCCCTTCCTCTGCTATCCAGCTTCTGCCTTCCAGTGTGCAGGGCGGCTGCGACCCCGGCCCAGGCTCCAGGCACATGCCAAACCGTGTGGTGCAACGCTGGGCCACGCGGTTTTAAAGTCCCAGGCCATGGCGTCACCCCACGCCATGCCACGCCCGGGCGTCTCCCCTCTCAGCTGTTGCGTGGCATTTCAGCACGCCGCGCATGCGCTCCCTCGGCCCCACGTGGCCCGTACTGACCGGCGCCAGGGAATTTCAAGTGTGGGGCTGTGGTCACAATCCCCCCCCTTCCTCCTCCAGCAGCTGCCGGCCAGCCCTTCGGTGGACGGCCCACCGGGAAATTCCCGGTATCCCGCCGGGCCAGTCCGCCCCTGGTGCTGGCACGGGGCCTATTGAAGCGCAGGGCCCGGGGCAGCTGCCCCACTTGCCCTGCCCTGTACCGTCGCTGAATACCAGGAGAGACCTGGTTGGGAACTTTCTGAGGCAGCGTTTCTTAAAGTGTGTTCCACAGCACACTGTTTTGCCACGAGGCAGTCAGAGGTGTGCCGCGGAGAGAACAGAATTCAAAATGGCCGCTCAACAACTGCGGGCTTTATTTTTTGGTCAACAACTTTTCTCTAGGGAATGGCCACCCTTAAAGGGGGAAGCCTCCTTTTGTTTTGTTTTGCTCAACAAAAAACTCCTCGGTGTTCCCCATAAAAAAAAAATATCATTTGGTTTTCCTCGGTCTTAAAAAGTTTAAGAAACACTGTTCCAAGGGGACACTTTTTCCACCAGAAAATGTGGGTTTGTCAAAACTGAAACAATTAGCAAGAATAGGTCAGCTTAGACAAATGTTCTGACTCTAAACCACTTTGAAACGTCCACTTTCGACAGTTTGAAAAAGAAAAGCTTAATATTTCCATTTCAAATGATTTTAGGGGTCTGAGATTTTAGTTCTGTATTATTTTTTTAGAAGTAAATAAAGGTTCAAAACAGAACCCAGCCCTTTTGAAATGATCAAAATGTGTTTGGCTTGACCCAATCCAGTTTTGTGGTTGAGTGGTCAGTTCACATGTTTTTGATGTTTGTCCTCATTCGGGAAAGAGAAAAAAAAATGTTGGGACAGTCGCTTCTTGCCCCTCTCTAACTGGGATGCTAAGAAACAAACGAGTAAATGGAGGAAGAATAAGCTGCAGTGAGGCAGAGGGGAACTTGAGTGGAGTATCTGGGAAAGCCTGTGCATGGTGAGCTGTGTGGAGGTTCCTGGGAGGCTGCCCATTAGGGTGATATTAGGGTGCTGGACGCCTGTGGAATGATCTCCCCAAGGGAAGAGGGGGCAGCCCCATGGCTTGGAGTGTTTAAAAGGGGCATTGAGATATGTATTGGCTGAGAGAGGTGGGTGAGGTAATATCTTTTATTGGCCCAACTTGTGAAAGTATTACCTCACCCACTATGCTCCCCGAGGAGCTGATTGTCAGGTACACTAAGGTCCCCTCTTTGGTCTCTGGCCACACAAAGGCCTTAAAGAGGTGTGTGATGGGGCTGGCCAGCCCTGCACTGAACAAGGGGGCGGAGAGCCTGCCTATTGGGTAGAATACGCCCCTCCCCCCCAGCCCTGCTGGGCATGCTCGCAGTGCAGCCCAGGTATAAAAGGCGGCAGGGCTGCTCAGTTGGGGCTGGCTGCCGGAGGAGAAGGAGCTCCTGTCCACACACAGGAGGCAGAGCTGTTGCAGCTGGAACAAGAGGCGCTGGACCAGATACCCCGGCCGCTGTTGTCCCCGGGACGAGCCAGACCGCAACGCCAGCTGCGCTGTGCAGCCCCCTCTAGAAGCTGACGCTGCCCCGGCCACTGCTGTCTCCAAGGCCACGCCTGCCAACATTGCTGCTGTAGCCAGACCCGCTCCACAGGTGGGACCGCTGTCGGCCAGGGCAAGGGGGTAGGAAGCAACCCAGGGCGGGGACCAGGAAAGGACCCAGCGGGCTCCGTGAGTTTCGGAGAGAACTCCCTGTTGAGCCAGTGATAGGGCCCTGGGTTGAGGCCCAGTGGAGAGGGAGGGCCCAGGCCCCCCTACCCCTTCCTCCCAGATCCCGGATGAAGAGGGGATCCCATAAAGGACTAGGCCGCTGGGCCTGCGTTCTAGGGACTAGGCCACTGGGCCTGCATTTAAAAGACCAGGCCTTGGGGATTGGAGGAGCCGGGGCCGGTGACCCCGCCACAAGGTGGAAAGGGCCTTTGAGACTCCTCCCCAGCTGGCATAGTGGAGCTAGTTCTATTCCCGCCTCCCCTGCTCCCCGTCCCGCCCCTGATTGACGGCATGGACAGGAAGCCAGAGAGTGGTATAATTCTCTGCCTCCCAGGACACATGGGTTTAGAGGTTGCTCGTGGTGGGGTTTGTGTGTGTGTGTGTGTGTGTGTGTGTAGGGGGGGGGGCAGTGATGCTGGTGGGCAGGGCCAGATCATGTGGCTCAAAAAGCAAAGGTGCTTCAAAACACCCACGTTGCCTCTTGCTCTGGGTGCCTGTCCCAGGTATGTGAATGGAGCAAGTGAGTCACGCTCTTAGCACGGGGCATGATCCTAGATGGGAGGACTCTGAACTTGCAGGGGACTGCGGGGAGCGTTTTAAGTGCCTGGCTGAGTGCTGGGGGTTGTAGCGGTGTGCGTGGGATGGGATGCTCATCTGATCAACTCCAAGGTTCGAAAATCACGGTGGTGCGGCATCTTTGGCGCCTGCCTCTCATGCTGTCTTTCTATTTGCTCAAGGTCCAAAACCCAAATGCTCTTTGTAGCTTTTTATTTCCCCCTCTCTCCCGCTGCACAGTTTGGTTGCACCTTGAGAACGTATTCTTCATTTTTCTGCACTGATTGCTAAATACAGGTACGCTGGTTCTTTAATACAGGTGATAGGCCGTGCAGGTAATAAATGCTGAACAGACAATACTATGAATGATGAACAGCTATAAGGAATGTGCAGACACCTGATAACAATGTGGTGTTGTTTGACTGTGTGAGTTTGTTAGTAGAAAGCTGGCTATGCAGCTTAATTAGGCATTGGTCCCTCTTGCTGGGAGTGCCACTACAGGGTAGCTTGCCTGAAAAGTCCTGATCCTATACAATGGGGAGCACTCAGAACTCCTACCCCAAACTCCTGGTATCTTTCTTGGCCTGATTATCGATCCACTAGTGCAGTGAGTTGCATTGGCCTCAGTTTCGTCCTTCAGTGATGGCTGTTTCTAGAAATAGGGTACGACAAAGAAGACGTGTGAGGTGCCTCTCTGAGGCTGCTTTTATCTGAGGAACGTGCTAGCCCTGTTTCTTCTCCGTAGGGCCGTTCTGCCTTTCATAGGAAATGTTGCTGGAGAGAAGAAACCCGTTGCTTTATTCTGCCTTGGGTTTGCAAAGCAGCTCCTCCAGGTGGTGAAGGTGCAACAAACCTCAGTCGACTCCATTTTTCATACCATGGCAAAGGGGTACATGTTTTAGGGGATGACAGTGACTAAGGGGAAAATTTTGAGTTGTGTGTCAGCCAGAGCAATTCCTGCCAGTGAAATCCAACCGGCTGGGGGGCGAGTCTGGCAAAGGAAGCTTTAAAGCCCAACTGCTTGAGGCATTTACGTCTCAAGCCCCAGTTGCAACTGCTTGATTGTGAACATTCACTTTTTCTCTCAAGGGCAACACACAGCTTTATCTGTCAAGACCGATACGGAAGCAAGTTGTCTTTCCTTCCCTCTGTGCCCCAGTTCCTCCGGAAACACAAGTTCTGGGGGCTTTGCCAATGAGGCCTTGCAAATATCAGGTGTGTCTGTGAACTTGCCAAGTTATTATTTGCATCTAGGCCAAGGGTTGGGAATCGCAGGCCCAGGGCCTGGATCTGGCCCCTTGGGCACATTGGGGAGCCCAAACTGATGATCCAGCCCCCCTCCAACCACCCACAGGGTGGGAGCACACAAAATCGACTAACCTGGGCCCCCCCAGTCTCTGGCATGCAAGGGGAATGTGCGGAGTGTCTAGTTCCTTCTTAATCAAGGACCTCTCACTTTGCTTTTCTCTTGTGTGTGGCCCCCCATTGATTTTTCTGTGGGTCAGCGGCCCCTGACTCAAAAAAGCTTCCTTTCCCTGCCCCTGATCTAGGCCCTTGTCATAGGCCAGCCACCTCCTTCTACAACACCAAGGTTGTGCGGGTGCGCAAACAGGCCTGCATGCTTGTGTATGTGTGTACACCTCTCGCTGTGTGGAATGTGAGTACGTCCTTCTGGATAGGAATGCAGTGTCATTCCGTGCACGACTGCTGTTGTATTTACAGTCTATTCTCCTCATTCTTTTTTTCCCCCCACCTCTTCCATGTCCCTTTCATTTGATGGGAGCACACTTTTTCCCGAGCCCAGCAGCTGTGGACTGGCTTTCGGACTGGCTCTGCTGCTGCCCAAACTTAAATAATCCATCCTGCCAAGCAGGCTGCTTGTGAGCACTAGACGGCGCCTCAGTCCACAAAAGAATTCCCTGCTCTGTACTGGGCAGAGTCTCCGTAGCATCCCAGCAAATGCAAAGAAATGTGAGCTAGCAGGCAAAGGGGCTGTGGGGGAGAAGAGGAAAGCTGGCAGAGTGTGGCTACCACTTTCTTCTGTATCGCTCACTCTAGCGGAAGAGGTATCAGACAAAGAACAGACTTCTCCCTCTTTCATTCCAGATTCCCCCACGCAAGCCTGGATGCTTAAAATGCAACACTCCTCATAGAGGTCTACTTTAGTCACGAGGCACACAGGGAGGCTTTTAAATCTCTATCTAAAAATGGTCTGACAGGCAGCATCATGTGAGTCTTTCTGTTCTAGGGACACATGGGGTAGATGTGTGAATGTTGATCCAATAAGAAAGCCGTCTTATGCACTGAAATATCCATATCTATTACCCACATTCATGTGCTGTTTGTGTGTAGGAGGGTTTTTTCCTTGCACAAAGAAATCGGAGACAGACTTTATTTTTGCCTGTTTATCTTTTTTATGTATAATGTTTTGGCAAGTCTGTTCTCACTTCCTGCCCTTCCTCCACCCGCACTTGGTAACTTAAATGTAGGCGTTCGCTGCAAACCATTGAAATGCTGGATTTTGCAAGTGACTCCTTCGATTTCAAAGGGCTGGACATTCGGCTGGATAATATCGGTGTAGCTCTGTCAATTCCATTGGACTAAGACCGGTTTACACCAGCATGGGCTCAGATGGAATGATGCAGATTTACTCTGGCTGAATATCTGGCTCTTAGACATCAACCAGCACAACTGGATTGAAGCTGACAGAGCTGTGATGTGAAACTGAGCTGAGGAATTTTAGCAAAGACTTCTCTTCTTTTTTTTTTAATTTTTTTTTTATATGGGCCCATCTCTTTGTTTTGCTGCAGCTACCCTGATTTGCTCCAGCAGAGGATCTAGCATGCTTTTCTGTAATGAACAGAGCTGAACAAAAATGGCATTTTTTTTCTTTTTGTCTTGAGTTCTTTTTCTCCCTTTGAGAAATTGGCCCTTTGACTTGCGGTGAGTCACTGGCGCAAAACAGGAGCCTTGAACTGAACAACAAACCTCTCGTTCCTCTGTCTGATCTTGCAGCAACTCAAGCGAGAAGATTTGTTCTATTTGCTGATCGGGGGCGGGAGGGGGATACTCTTAAAAAAACAACAACCCCCAGCCCCTATGAAACTTTACATACATATGCTTACCAGGACCCATTGGGTTTAATTGTGTGGCTATTATGCCTAGTTTTAGTTCTATTAATATTTCACTTTTAATTAAATTGGTCTCCTGTCCTATCCCCCTCCCCCGTTCTTTTTACTAGAAAGGAATTAGCCATTTACCGAAGCCAATCAACTGTAATTAAAAAGTATCCCCTAGAAAAAGGAGTGTGTGTGTGTGTGTGTGTGTGTGTGTGTGTGTGTGTGTGTTTCAGATTTCTTTTGACTGACCCACAAAGAGGAGTATGAGGCGGCAGCTTTGGCATAGGTTATTGAACTGTTTCTGCAGAACAGAGGAGGCGAGACCAGTCCATCAGCTGTGGTTTAAAATTTTCCTTTTATTAAAGAAAATTGCGGGCGGCCTTCCTGCCTGCTTATGCTGAAATGAGATGAGCCAGTGGACGAAATGACCTTCCTGGCTGGAAAGGAGCCAGACACTTGGAGGCTGGATAATATTTATACAAACCCATTCTTCACTTCTTTTTTTAAACGGGGCGTGTGGAAATGGGTGTCAATGCTCCCCTGTGTTTTGCTGATCCAAGGCTTTTCAGTGAAGGCGCTGCTGTTTAGACAGGCCCTACCCTGCACCCCACTCACTGCGGGTGGATTCTTGTGCCAATTGCAATGAAGGATTAAGCCACACACGGACTTCGGCAGTGGGGTTTTGTTGGTTGCAGGGGCGCATCTGTGCAGAGATCAGTGAAGATTGGTGCTGAGGGTCACTGCTGCAGGCTGGGAGTGGTACCTCTGGATTAACCCCATTTGTAGCTACCTGGATTACTGGTAGAGTAAGGCTGCTTGGCTGATGGCATTTCCCATCCTTTTCAGAAGGCCAGCACACTTCTGTCTCTCCAGCATAGGCACCTTATGGTAGGACTCGGGAGATGCGCTGTCACCACTGTGCCCCTGCCCAAATCTTAATTGCTTAATTGGTCCTCAAGGCGGCCCTCCAGGTACGCTCTCCCTCCACAGGCTCCATTCGCCTATGATTCCGATTTGTGTTGCATAGGCCTGGTGCTTGCCATGTGCCCCATGAATGACACTCACTGTGACCACCCATGACCCTGAGGGACCAGCTCCCAACCTGGTGAAAACCAGCCAGGTGCATGAAGCTGTTCCCATCTGATATACGCTGTCCCCTGCATTCCAAACTCCACCATGTGGTTGTCCAGTCCTGCCTCCCAGGATGGGTGAGCGTTTGGTGATCTGTCTGAATTCCTGTCATTTGACTATGCTGAAGCTGTATCGATCTGCACGGATGATGAATATTGTATTTCATGCTGCATACAGCAAGCCATTTGCTGACAGCACTGAATTCATGTGGAGTATTTTATCCTTTTTTTATATGATCAGCTGTCTGAAGAATCCGATCTCTGCAGCTCCATTCAGCAATCATTTTTGCATTATACGATAAATGCTTAGCGTGCACCACCCAGCTCAGATGAAGAGCACCGTCTGCGGCGGAGGAAAAATATTATCTTAAAAACATCCCCGCTCAAACTGTGCTTCACTTGATCCTAATGAAACACAGGCACCTTTCATTTTATTGCCGTAGAATCTGGTCTCTTCTCCGCCACCCGCCGTGCGCTGAGTCAAACATGCTTACTTCCCTGACTGTCACATTTCAGGCCTCTCTGCTTCTGCTGGGGAGATGCTACTGTGCCATTCGGTGGCCTACCATGTGCTGGGATGAGCCGGGTTTTTAAATGTTAATTGCAGGTTGACCTTTTTGCTAGTGACATCCATGTGAGGGATGGTTGACTCCGGGCCAACTATGTGCACACAAAGAGGAGAAGCCACGGCCCATGTGAAGGGAGATGTGCTGTTCACGAATCTTGGAGAAAATAAGTGATAGTACCCTAGAAGATGCTTTGGATGCATACGGTAAGTCTGAGCAACTCTGTTTCTGGGCCCTGGGTTTGAGGCCCCTGTGGCATTTTTTGGAAGATAATCTGAAGAGCTGACTTCAGCTGGAGATATGATGGATCGGCACCTCTTTGATTCAGGCCATGGGAGGCTCAAGAACTAAGTAGTAGTTCTGCAGAAAAGGACCTGGGGGTTACAGTGGATGAGAAGCTGGATATGAGTCAAGAGTGTGTCCTTGTAGCCAAGAAGGCTAATGGCATATTAGGTTGCATTAAGAGGAGCATTGTTAGCAGATTCAGAGATGTGATTATTCCCCTTTATTCGGCTTTGGTGAGGCCACATCTGGAGTATTGTGTCCAGTTCTGGACCCCCAACTAACAAAAAGGATGTGGTCGCTTTGGAGAGGGTGCAGCGGAGGGCAACCAGAATGATTAGGGGGCTGGAACATATGACCTATGAGGAGAGGCTGAGGGAGTTGGGTCTCTTTAGTCTGCAGAAGCGAAGAGTGAGGGGGGATTTGATAGCAGCAGCCTTCAACTTCCTGAAGGGAGGTTCCAAAGAGGATGGAGAGAGGCTGTTCTCAGTCATGACAGATGGCAGAACAAGAAGCAATGGTCTTAAGTTGCAGTGGGGAAGGTCCAGGTTGGATATTAGGAAAAACTATTTCCCTAGGAGGGTGGGGAAGCACTGGGATGGGTTACCTAGGGAAGTAGTGGAGTCTCCATCCCTGGAGGTGTTTAAGTCTCAGCTTGACAAAGCCCTGGCTGGGTTGATTTAGGTGGGATCGGTCCTGCCTTGGGCGGGGGGCTGGACTTGATGACTCCTGAGGTCTCTTCCAGCTCTATGGTTCTATGACTCTATAAGGCGAGGAGCCAGCATTCATGGCCCGTTCTGCATGCCCTGGGTGCTGAATAAATCAAATTGGCCTCTTGGGAGTTTTGGAGAGGGAGGGGGGATGAGAGAGAGATGCCCAGTGGGAAAGGAGAGGAGAACCTACAAAGCTCCCACCACGATCCCCTGCCTTGGGACTGGCTCCTTCTCTGTCATGGCTTCCTGAAGAATTAAGGGTACGTCTAAACTACATGCCTTCGTCGACGGAGGCATGTAGATTAGCCAGATCGGCAGAGGGAAATGAAGCCGCGATTAAAATAATCACGGCTTCATTTAAATTTAAATGGCTGCCCCGCTCTGCCGATCAGCTGTTTGTCGGCAGATCGGGGCAGTCTGGACGCGACGCGCCGACAAAGAAGCCTTTCTTGATCGGCACAGGTAAACCTGGTTTCACGAGGCTTACCTGTGCCGATCAAGAAAGGCTTCTTTGTCGGTGCGTCGCGTCCAGACTGCCCCGATCTGCAGACAAACAGCTGATCGGCAGAGCGGGGCAGCCATTTAAATTTAAATGAAGCCGTGATTATTTTAATCGCGGCTTCATTTCCCTCTGCCGATCTGGCTAATCTACATGCCTCCGTCGACGGAGGCATGTAGTCTAGACACACCCTAAATGTGGGAACAGAGGATTTGCCCCCCTGTAGTTGTGTGATGCTTCAGAGGAAGGTTTTCCACTTCTCTCTCAAGACATTGGGTTGGTTGATTGCATGATGCTACTGATGGTGAAAACCGTTGTTCCTTCCAGCTGTTTCACTATGACATTAGCAGGCCAAAACAAGGAAAGCCAGAGAAAAGATGAAATTACTTCTCTCTTCCCGCACACCTTGTATCTGTAAAGCCCATGAGTCAGGCGTGTAAGTGCTGTTTTCGTAGACTGAGTGAGGCACAGAGAAACGAAAAGCCTTCCCCAGCTCCCTCTGGAAAGACTTGAATGGGAGCTGGGCCAATCACTGAAGGCCTGGCCAATAGAATCCAGGTCTTCTGACTCCACACTCTGCATTTCCTCCATTGATTCCAGCTGTGGGCTCAGGGACAGGCTGGACCAATCAATCCACCACTCTAGTATCTGGGCACGTTCCCAGGTTACTCAGGGCATTGGGATTGTCCTCGCGGAGTCCCCAAGCAGTGTTGGAGCAAACAGTCAGCTAGGAACTCTTCACCATACGGGAACAGCGGGAGGAGAATGTGTCACCCGTGGAGTAGATTCATGGATTAAGGCCAGAAGGGATTAATATGCTCCTGTAGAGTTTACACAGGGATTCCCGCATTTCGCCCATATCATATGGTTTGGCATGTGTGTAAATAATCGACATTGTCCCCTTTCAAAGCAAAGATCTGTCATTTGTTTCCCTCTATTCAACTCTCCTTATTACACAGGGCCTAGAACCAAAGGGTTTTCAATAGGAGAGGGAGACTTTTCTCACCTGTTGGCCATGGCTGTAGACGTACCTGCTGCCAAGGAAGACTGATGCTTTTGCCATCGCTGGCTGCATGCTGGCTGGATGCGAGCTGAGTTTGGTGGGCTTCAGTCCAGTCCCTGATTGGTGTTGTGAAAACCATCCCCGGACCCAGTTGGCAGTTTCCAGCCCAGATACCAGTGACTGAATGGGAACAGCGAATAACTCGCTGACCTTTAGAATAGCTCCTCCCTCCCAGCTTGATAGGGGTGATGCGAGGTCAAAGCCATGCTCGCTTGTCGGCTGATCTCCTAGTCTGAGGATGAGCATTATAGAAAAGCTCATGTTAATAAATGCACAGAGATAGGGCCCCTCCAGGAGAGGGTATCTGATCATTGGCATGAAGGGAAATAGGGCTGTCTGGACCAGACCCATTCTGCACAGAACTCTGTCCCTCCAGGGCTGTCAAGCTACTTTAAAATCTGCGGTGCTTTCTAGTAGTCACTTTATTTAAAGTGATGGGAAGGGACAGTCATGCCATGGAGCCAGGCTGTTCTCAGTGGTGGCAGATGACAGACCGAGGAGCAATGGTCTCAAGTTGCAGTGGGGGAGGGCTAGGTTGGATATTAGCAAAAACTACTTCCCTAGGAGGGTGGTGAAACCCTGGGATGGGTCCCCTAGGGAGGGGGTGGAATCTCCATCCCTAGAGGTTTTTAAGTCCTGGTTTGACAAAGCCCTGGCTGGGTTGATTTAGTTGGGGTTGGTCCTGCTTTGGGCAGGAGGTTGGACTCAATGACTCCTGAGGTCTCTTCCAATCCTAGGATTCTATGAAAGCAGATGGGGTCATTAAGGTCTCTTCTTATCCTAATCTCCTAGGATTCTGTCACTTAAAAATATTCCAATGCAGAAAGTTGCCACCTCATGCAGTGGGGGTCCAGGACCCTCAACTCAGGCAGCGGGGGCTCTAAAAGCCTATTAATAAATCAGTTGCAAACTCTGGTGGCAACTTTTGCTAGGGGCGTTGTCCTCTGACCACATGGAGATGGAAGAATTACTTTGGACTGTCGCAACCTTGGTTCCAGGCATGTGGGAATCTGTGGGGCTTTATTCCCAATTCCTGCCCTAGAGAGGGAATGAGAAGTAAGTGGAGTTATTCCAGATATTCCAGCCAAATTTCCAAAGGAAAAGAGAAAATGGGAGGGACTAGGTCAGTCCCAGCGCTTCCTATGGAGATTTCTGAGGGTGGGGAGTACAGCTTATTCTACAAATACACTGTCATTTCCTTAACCTCCTAGCTGTTTGTTAGTAACCACCCTATAACCCAGGGCTTCCTGATGTCACAATCCAGCCATAAAGCTGCCATCCCACCCAGCTCTGGTTGAGGCTTGGCTCTGAGCCTCCCTCCTCCTGTATTCTGGATTTGTAAGGACTGGGGGAGGAGAGGGATGCTTCTCTGTGCGTCTTGTGATCATGACTAAGCTTCCCATGGGGTGACATCCCCTTCTCAATAGAGCCGCTGCTGGGGGCGCCTGTTCTGTATTGTTCTAAGGTGGATGAAGCCATTCCCTTGGCCTGATTGGCCTGCGTCTCAGGCTCTCCTTGTCCGGGGATGCTGCGCTGACATTCCTGTCCCAGTGACAGACCTTGTGCAGGGTGTGGAAGGGCTTGCGTGTGTCTCTGGGATCCTCCCCTCCCCACAGTCGTTGGTCCCCAGCAAATGCCTGGCACTTGGATGCCAGTTGTTTTAAGCAGCCGACTGTAGGTGTTTCCGTCAGAGAATCCCCAAAGGTACTTACCTCCTTAAGCTGCTGCTAGTGGAAGGGGGCAGCATGGAGGTGAGAGAGCCTGGAGAAGCGGGCAGGGGGCTGCCTGTACTGTGCAGGCTTTGAAGCAGGACCATGGTGCCACGCACTCTTCTCCCTTTAAAGAGGCTAGCCCATGGCTGCATTGCACCAGACCTCAGGCTGCAAGCTTAGATTGCAACAGTGGTGGACAACCTGCAGCCCGAGGGCTGCCTGGGGCCCATTGGGGTTCTGTGTGGTCCACAAGATGTTTGATTTACCAGGGTCCACACTCAGAGTTGCCAGATTCTGCTTTTTCTTGCCCACATAGGGTTTTTTCCACCATTATTACTAATGTGATGCAACATAAAGCCAGGGCACGTGAGTGAGGTGGGTGCTGATTGCACACAGCACTGACTGGGAGAGCTGGGTGCTCCCTCTGCAGCCAATCACCGTGCTGCTACGGTTCCCGCCCCCTCGCAAATTCTAGCTATGCAAGCGCAGTTCACAAAACTACCCTATCCCGCGAGGCCAACTTGGTTACAATAATCTTGCAGCCCACTGAGATGAAAAGGGGCCATTCATGCAGCCCACTCATTAGCCTAGGTTGCTCCTCACTGGGTTAGAAATCAATGGGATCTGTAGAAGTAGAAGCTTGGCCATTGTTCACAGGAACAAACTATAGGTGGCGGCTTGTGGTCTCTTTCCTTGTGCACTCTGGGATCAGGTACGTTTGAGCACTGTGACTGCAGGAGCATTGCTGGGAGCAGCAATTAATATGCTATATAACTTGCCTGGAGATGTTTTATTCTTTAGGTTCTTTTTCCTTTCCCCATCTCCGAATGATGGGATGGCCCACCGTCCTTTCTACTGTGGGAGGTTTAATTCTACCCGCCCCCCTGAAGGACTAGATTCATGCCAGTGTAGATTTGGAGCAACTTCCCTGCCTTGAGTAGAATTACTCTGGATTTGCAGTGGTGTAAATGAATCGGAGTTGGTCCAAGACCTCTGCATCTCCTCTTATTTGCAGACTGGTTACAGCTTTGTAACTCAATTGCTTTTAGTAGAGTTACTCCAGATTGGCACCAGCTTAAGTGATGGGAAACTAGGGCCCACTGGATGCTGACAGGTTGAATGTTTAGAGAGGCTGGTGGAGTTTGATTTGATTTCAAGCCTCTTCCAAAACAGACCACCGAGAGAAATTCCAACTACTGTAGCTTTCTGTACATGAGATCATTGTAACAAACTGAGCCACGAGGCAGAAGCTAGGAACATGATCCTGCTGTCATCCAAGTCAATGAGAATGTTCCCATTGGCTCCATGGGAAATAGGAGCAAGGGGAGAGATTTTTCAGAAGACCACCTGGATTCGGGTGCTAGGATCTGCTGTAATTTGGCTGTCAGCACGTCACTGGGAGCTGCTGCATGCATCTTCAAGGGCTCTGAGCTCTTTGAGAAGTTCAGTCTCTGAGCATTCAACTTGTGGACTCTGAACTCTTAAAAAATCCAGCTCTGTAACAATATCTAGGGGATGGAGTGCTAGATTGGGATGCTGGAGACTTGGAATCTACTGTGGGGTGACATTGGGTTAATCCATGTTGACACTTTGTGCCTTAGTTTTCCCACCTGTAAAATGGGGAGAACACTAGAGACCTCCTTTGTAAAACAAAACATTTTTGAGAGCTACAGATAAAGAGTGATTATATAAGGGCTGGGTGGTTGGGGGTGAGAGATTATTTATTAAAGATCTTACTTGACCCTGCAGTGGGGCATAAGATACTGCGGTATGTGCTCAACATTCCTCCTGTCTACCTAGATACACCTTAATTTCAGACAGGCCTGAGAAGTACATTCCAGAAAGTCTTGCCTACCTTTTGTAGGCAAAAATCTTTATCGTAAGAGTTGGGTTGTATTTATTTTCACTTTTTGAAGGGTGACTCAGAGCAGCCATTCAGACTTGCAACTCCTCTTGCTTTAGGTGGCTTGAAGAGGCAGGGCTGAGTTTTTTTCTGGTGCTCCACTTACAGCTTTCCGTGGTCACTAAGCACCCCAGACTAGAATGAAAAGCACATTTCAGAAGAGCTCCAGTGACCGATTAGCTACCTGTCATTACTGTGATGGATTAACGCAGTTGCTGTGTCAATGGTTATTACTCGGGGGCTCTTTTTTCCTCTGGATTAATGAATTGATAGACCGCAATGACTTCTTCAGAGCCACTAGAGTCTGCCAATGAGTTGGTTTATTAGCAAAACAAGACATTATACAAGCCACGTGTTATGCTGACCATGTGCAGGAATCAAAATATTATTTATTTGTACTACAGGAGTGCCTGGAAGACCTAGCCCAAATCAGAGCCCCATTGTGGTCATCGCTGTACATACACATACTAAGCCACAGCCCTTGTCCCAATGAGTGTCCAGCCACAGCTGTTGCCTTTTATCTGAGGATCTCCCTGTGCTCTCTGGGCAAGAGAGATTTCTAAAGCTTAGCAATTCTCCTGAGCAGTATCCCTATTTTACAGGTGGGGAAACTGAGGCAGGGAGCTGGGAGAGGGGGAAGGGGGCAGGGACTTTCTCAACAATGCATTTCGAACACAGACAGAGCCAGGAACAGAAGTTGGAGCGCTGTAACCTTTGTCATTCTTATCCTAAAACGACTCGTGGAAAGTTAGTTGTACAAAGGCAATTGATGCTGCTTACATGACCGGTTTAGAGCTGTCTATCAAACGAATAATTCGAGATACTAAACCTCCTTAGGGACAGCAACATGTCTTGGTTTTTAACTAGACTTTTCTGGCGTTCAAGCAGTGAAAAGATGCATTAGAAATGATGAGCGACGAGATTGTCTGTCAATCACCTCCTGGTTAGAGCTGAAAGAATTGTGCGTTTGGTTCTGAACAACTAACCCTAGGATGGCAACTAATTCAAGTTCCAGAACAGGCTTGGAGGGGGCCGGTGGTGCATTTTGTACAGTCCCACTTAAAAAGGGGGTTCGGGGGAAGGGTGGGGGAGGGAAAATGAGGGTTTCTGATGGAATCCCCTCCTTCCCTCTCGTGTAGGTAGGTTTGCAGCTAGGGGGTGAGATGTGTCAGGGTGTGTGGGTATTGAGGTGTGTGTGGGGGGGGTCGGATTGCTGTTCAGTGCACGATCATCCCCCCCCAACACCGCTAGGATGCACTAGTGCTTTAAAAGGCTGGCCCAAACCAGAGCCTTGGGCTTGATAGCAGCTCCCAATGCAAAACTTCCAAGGCTCGCTCGCTCGCTCTGGCTGCGGAGCCTGCTGCTCGGCAGATGTTATCCGACTGAATTTAGTTTAGCGTGACTGCAGCTCCCTTCCTCTGGCTCCTCTCCTGGATCGCTCGCTTTTTTGTTGCAGTGCTGAGGCAGGAGGGGGGGTGGGGGATGCGTGGACCGTCCCCTCGCAGCTGATCTCTCTCGTTCTTTCCGGAGGACCTTGGAGGTTTTAAATCAACCCCTGCCTGACAGCGCGGATTCTCTCTTCCCCCGACGCCAGACGGTAGCTCCCTTCCCCTCTTCCCTCCCCGGCGGCCGCTCCGCCGCCTTATGCGTCAAATTAAAGGGGTTCTTTTAAATTGAGAAATCGTTTGGATGATGCGCGCTGGCGGAACCGGGTTGAGCCTCCTTGCCCCTGGACTACAGCGTTTCAGCAGGATCTGGTCTGGATAACCGCGGTCTCCCCCGGAATCTCCTGCAGCACCATGCGAGTGGACAGCTCCTCCGGCTGAGCCCGGCTTGGCCCTGAACCTGGTGTGGGGGAGTGTGTGTGTGGGGGGGGATTGGCACCCCCACCAAGGCAGGTCAGAGCCTGCGTTGTTCCTCGCTAGCAAGCCGTGGCGTGGAGGGAGCCGGATCTCCGCTACCGCCCAGGGAAGGGCTCGCAGATTACCACGGGGGGGTTGCCCGCTCGGCCGTGCCCAGGTAACACAAGGCGCAGGGAGCCCAAGCTGCCCTGGGCGGCGAGAGGGAACTGCCATCGATCGAGCGCCTGGGCGCAAGGCGAGCGGAGGGCGGGGAGGCGGCCGGAGGCTTCAGCACCGCGGACAGCTCCCGGCGCGGGGGAGCGGGTGGCGCCGGGAGCAGCGGATCGGGCCCAACTTTGCCCGGGGGCCGGCTGCGGGGTGAGTGACTCGATTTCTCCTTCCCCCGCCGGGCGGGGCGGGTGGCGCGGGGCTCGCAGGCAGATCCGCGCAGGGATCCTCCGGCTGAGCCCGGAGCGGGTTGCTTTCCAAAGGAGCGATGCTTGGGGACCCGCCTGCCCCGCAGGCCTGTAATGAACAATGTGTGTATGTGGGGAGGAGAGGAGTCTAGGTCCCTTTCAGCTGTCCCACCCTGATGGCAAGCGGGAGCGGGGGGACTGGTCACCCCGGAACTGGGGGCTTTGCTTGCTTGAGGACATGCTCCTGAAAGCACCGGCGGCTTTGGCTCGGCGCTGGAGGCAGGGGTCCCGCTAATGGCTCGCCGCGCAGTCCTGGGACTGCAGGTGGGACCCGGGAAGCGGGGGCGGAGGGAGTCTCCGGTCTTACAGAGAACAGCCCCCCGCTCCCGCCGGGGCAGAGTGATCGAGCTGCAGCCGCCTAAGACCGTAAGTCAGCATCGATCTTCCCTACCTCTGCCCCTTGCCCCCCGCCCCCCGGCCTCTGCGACCCGCGGAACGTTTTCCGGAGAGAGAGCGGACTGCGCCAGCCCCAGCGGAACGACTTGCACCGAGCAGGATCGAATCAAGCCCCGGCGCTTGCCCGGGCAGGCAGGGAAAGCTGGTGGTACGGAACAGGGAGGAGGCGATGGAAGCGGACCCGGGCGCTCGGTGCTTTCCCAGTCTGCTTGGCTCTTGCTCTCCCTCTCCTCCCTCGCTCAGTAGTTTGCACCCCAATAGTGCAGTGAGCTCCCCCTACCTGCTGGGCATGCGGCTTTGTTAAACCGGCCTGGCAATTAGCCCCCTACCTGCCCCAGAGAGGGGCTCTGAAAGAATCGCGAATACGTTCCTGGCTTTTGCTAACAGCTCCCCCCCTCCCCCGCCCCCGCTCACACGCTGCCCTGCAGGCTACAAATCTTGAGCTTGTTTGCTTCTCCCCCTGCCTCATGTCCCTCTGGAGGCGACACCCTGGCACATCTGTTGGGAGGGGAGGTGTTTCCCAGTGCTCTCTACGGGGGAGAACAGGGACTCAGCCTGGAGAAGCTACAGTCGGCTGCTCTGGCCTTCGCAGTGACTCACAGGGCGGACCAGGAGATCAGTCAGATAGATACAGGCATATGTAGTTAGTGGTCAGGCTGCGTCTTCCCTGCCTGGTCTCTTGCCCTCCTGGCTTCCTCTCCTGGGAAGCCAAGAGGTGGCGAGGAAAGAACGAGCCACCCCCGCAGAAGGGCAAAGGCACACGCTGCCGTCCAGGAGGAAACCGCAGCTACCCCTGCTAGGCGTGTGGGAGTGTTGTGAATGGAGCGGGCTTGGGTGTGTTCTCCCCACTATAGGCAGAGCTGAGCCCTGGGAGGTGAGTTTCCCGAGAGCCTTTCCTTGTAAATAAGCTGGTGTTCTGCAGAGGAACCGCTTCAGACAGAGGAAAGCGATCTCTATCCTGGGCCCAGTCACCCCATGGGCTGTTGTGGGGGCTAGTCCCCCGGTGTCCAACACGCTAGCCACACGTGGCTATTTGGCCAGTGGCCTGTGGCTAGCTGGCTCACAAAACTCTTTACATGTTCAGAACAATGGGGCTAGGTCGCTATCTAGTGGCTACTGCTTCAGAATTGGTTGGACACCACGAGTGAGGCTGAATTGGGATTTGTCTTCACAAGAAAAGCCGAGGGGAGCCCGGCTGGAGGCCCCCACCCCGGCTTGTCTAGTCTAATGGGTTTGACGGGTACTCAGTTTGGTGCGCTCAACTCATTCCTAGGGGGGTGCTTTTGTCTCGGCAAGCCACGGCCCGTCTTGTGTTCAGGAGGCTCAGGGCTGAGTCATGGTTGTTGCGGGCTGGCCTTTGGCCCTGGGTTTGAAGAGGGAACAATGCAGGCAGGAGGTCGCGCCACTGGCTGGTTGCCCCTTGGCACCGCCTGTGGGTGAAGGGAGACCAGCAGCGCGGCTGAATGCCTGCAGGAGCTCAGGGGGAACAGGAGCAGTTAAATCAAGAGCCCGTCTTGCTTCTCCTTTTCCCGGACAGCATCTTGTTTCCTTCAGCTACCAGGGAGAGCCGAGTCCAGGTCTCCTTCCTTGCTCGAGTTCCTCTGCTCTGGGGGTGCAGGTGTTAGGGAGGAGAAGGCTCGCCCCGGCCTTGCAGTGCAGAGGGGGCAGGGCGAGGAGAGATCCCTCCTTCTCTGAGCTGCAGTTTCGAAACAACCTGCTTCCAGCCTTGGCCGCGGCTCCTTTCCTTCCACCAGGAGTTCCTCCCACTTCTTGGTTCACCTCATTTCGCCAGCGAGCTTAGCCCGGGCCTGGGAGGTTCTCTGAAGGGAGTGAGGGCGAATCACAGGAACACAGAAATTGTCAAGCCACAAGTGCCTCCACTCGAAGGTCCTGTCCCCCATAGTGACCAACACTAGCTGCTCCTGACAGTCCCCGAGCCCCCCGTCAGGTATAATAAACCTCCCCTGCGGGTTGGCTATTTCCCATCAGTGGGGGCAACCTGCCTGTTTCAGAGCATGCTCGAAGGGAGGAAGGGTGGTCCTGTGGGGAGCGTGCGAGCCTGGACTTGGTAGACCCAGCTGCAGTTTCCTGCTCCAAGTGCCCTTGGGCAAGTTTCTCTGTGCCTCGGTTCCCCAGCTGTACAATAGGGATAATCCGCTTCCCTACCTCGCAGGCAGCTGGCAGGAGAAATGCATTAAAGATTGGGCGGGGGTAGGCTTGGAAACGGCTGGATTTAGGGATGAAAAAAACCGGGAGAGACGTTCCATAGAAGTTTACCCTCAAAACAAAACCTCCCCTAGTCTGGTGATGTTCAACATTCTCCCCTAGTCTGGTGATGTTCCTTGCGATCCCAATTCCTTCCCTCTCCTGACAGCTGTCCAAGGCTCAGTGCTTAATTTGTAATGAAAGGGATGCCGGGGCAGAAGCATCTTTTTACTTTCATCACGGATGTAGCCAGCCCAGAGATGCTGGGGCTATGAACGGCCAAGCCCCAAAGTACCAGGGCTCAGTGCAGGCACAAATGAAGCCTCAATATCGGACTGGCAAGCGCTTGGGGCTATTGCCTGACAGTTCCTCCATCAGCCGAGGCCCAGAAATATTGACACAACATGCCAGGGGGAAATGTGCTGCTTAACTTTTGCGTTGCTTGTCTGCTTGATTCCCTGCTCTCTCCATCCTTCGGCTATTCAGGAGAGAGCTTCACCTGCTTCCAAACCACCATATCATGCCCCGCCTTGTGGATTTTTCTACTAATTTTGTCCTGGTTCCTTCATTTTGCCGGGGCCACTTGGCTCACTCTGTCTCTTTCCCTCCTGGCCCTCTTGCCGCAATAAAGGGCCACCTCTCTGAAATGTAGCAGCTTTGCATGCGCATGCATTACCCAGCAAGAAACATCTCTGGGGACATCGCCTCGCCTGTCTGCCAGACCCGAGCACTTCCAGGGATGGCTGGTTGGAGAAGGGGCGCACAGGCGGGTGGGTGTGTGGTTGTTAGCTGTTCGACAGCGTGAGATCCTGGGACTCGGCTGTGGGGTGGCAGTGATGCACGTGCATGCGGCTGATGGGTTCTTAGGAGATGAAAGTTGGGCCCTTCTAGTCATTCGACCCCTCTGTTAGTGGGAAGCGATCAAAAATTAATGGAAAGGCGCCATCGTGTTTGTACACGCAGACTTGCAGACTGACTCCTTCCGACTCCGAGGCTCGAGTTGGGGTTGTTTCTTAGCACAATCGGTGCTGGTTCAGCTCACAAGCCCTGCTTTGCTTTTCCGCCTGTCACACTGGGGCTGAAATCCTCTGATCTCTGGCTGATTCGCTCTCCCCCTCTTCCTGGCTTTTCCTTTTGGGTGCGATGCAACCCTGGAAAGCGAGGGATTCAAATTGGCTCTGTTCTACAAAGACGAGGAGCGGGAGAACTATAGTCAGATGGTCTGATCTAATGCTCATTGGGCATTTCTGTGGACTTCAATGCGCTTTGGATCGGGCTCTATATGAGAGGGGGGGAATAGTTTAATAATAACCTAAATGAAGTCTGCTACATCCCTTCGGAATCTTGCATCAGTATTTATTATGAATGGGATGCTTCCGAGAGCGTACTGAGTAGCTCTGAGTTTTTCTTTAAAAAAAAAAAGCATGCAGAAGATGTTGCCACTTGCTGGACCAGATCCAAAGGAGGTAGAAATTGGCTCTCTTAATTGGGTCATGATGACGTAAGCGCTCATGGTATTGGCTATGCTAGTCAATCCAGACATCATTGAATTGGGGCCGTATTGGAATGATTTTTTTTGGTTTAGTTTAAACACTGGGTCCGTGTTTCTCCACTTAGAACTCGCTCCTAGCCCTGGGCTACTTTTCTTGCTTGGCCCAACCAATACGGGGCGACTGAACTGGGATTCTTTACATTTCCACTTGTCGAGAAATGAGTTAAAGGACTTCTCCCCCCCCCCCCCCCCCCCGGTCTGCTGTATTTAACATGGGCTTGGCAGCAAAATCTACAGCCCTAGCAAAGTCTCCCATAATAGCCTCTCAAGTGGGGAAAAAACTAGTGCAAGCTAATTGGAATATTATGCTGTGCTAAGACTGTCCTCCCTCTCCAAAGGATCAGCAGGTGGGGAAAAGGGCCTGGATTTAAAAAGAAAGAGGCTGGTTTAAACGCACAACAGCCGCAGCAGCGGTACCGAGGGAGGAGCTCTTCTCGTTGCGTTTTCCCACTGGAAAGTCCATGCTGTTTAGGATTATTGGATTTTTATCACTTCCTCGGCAGAGCCTCTTTCCAGTAGAGAGGAGGGAATATGGTTAATTCAGGGGCCAGAGCTGGATTTTGCTAGAAGTTAAGGGGAGCAGCCCTTCAGTTTGTCACTTTCCCCAGACTTCTGACAAGGCTTTAGGCTCCACTTTCTTGCATCCCCCCCACTGTTGCAAGAGGGAACATATTCCCATGTGATTTATTTATATGCTGACACTGATTTTGCTGCCTCTCACCGCACCTTTTTCTGAATAAATGCCCCTGCCAGGCAGGCAGGATTTCTGGGTTCTGCTCCCCAGCTCTGACAGGGAGTGGGTTCATGATTAGAGCCGGGGATGAGGAGGAGGCAGGACACCTGGGCTCTGCTTCCAGCTTAGCAGGCGATTTCATTGGCGGAAGTTGGGCAAATCATTTCAACTGGTCCTTGCCTCAGTTTCCCCACCTGTAATTTGGGTGGGACGGTACTTTCCTTCTGACCTTTCCTCAGCTGGCAAAGCTGAATTAATGTTTCTACAGCCCTAATCACAGAGGGGGAAAGACCATGTGATGAGATGGTGTTATGATACAACTCCAGTGAAATCAACTTCTATTGCAAGGCTATTATGGTGACCTAAATTAGTGTTTCTCAACCAGTGGTACGAGTACCGAGAAGTCTGGGGGGTACATCAACACACTTTGGAGAAAGCTGAATTTTTGTTTTAAGTTTTACAGCTCTTTATTATGTTTGTACTTTTTACACCCAAAAATTTGATCACCCGCCCAACTACAATTACGTTGTTTAAACAAATGTGTTGCAGTAGTAGAAAAAAAATGTTGGTGTCTGAAAATGTAGGTACTGGGGGTATTTATAATTTTTTTTTGGAAAAAGGGGTACTTTATAAAAAAAGGTTGAGAAACACTGACCTAAATCACAACAGTTAGGGAAACTTGGACAAACCCAGTTCTGGGAATGTAACTGTATAGAAATCTGCAAAACTGCCTGTCCCAAGGTAGCGTCTTGGTTAGCACAATCTTGCGGCCTACTGAAATGGAGGAGGGCCACTCATGTGATCCACTTACTAGCCTCAGTTGCCCCTCACTGTGCTAGGGTGTTGTGAAATCCTGTGATCTCTGCATGCTGGACCAGCCCCCCAGCCTTCCCTTAGAGCAGGGGTTCTCAAACTTTGTGATACCACAACCCCCCTCTAAGTTGCTCGTGACCCCCCCAGGGGGTCGGGACCCACAGTTTGAGAAACGCAGCCTTAGAGGAAGACACAATACTTGAGAGCAATAGGAGGGTCAGTTAGTTTATGGTATTTTGGAAGAATTTAGCTTGACTGTTGTATAATGCGGTTCCCTAACAACTTCTGTCTCTGCTTGTGCCTGTTTCACTTGAGGCCAACCATGTGGCTTCAGTGCCAGTGTTATTATCAAAGGCCAGATCCTCAGCTGCCGTAAATCAGCACGCCTCTAGTGAAGTCAACAGAGCCCCGTCCATTTGCATCAGCCGTGGAACTGGCCTAAGATTTTCCAAGCTCCCTGTTGAACTTCCACTGACCGAAATGGGACCAGGATCTGGCCCTGTAATTCTCACGGCCTCTGTGGTCGGAAGTGCCGCAGCTCTTTGGAAGCACAGCAGCTGCAATGTGGTTTCTGCTCCGTGGAGTCGGAAGTGGTGGGAGTGTGATATCTGCTGCCTATGCCAACACACCTGTGCCAATGTGGTCTCTGTAGCGTAGACGTACCTCCAATGATTGCCAGGCCAAGTTGGCTCTCTTTACAAGCCCAACGTGGATGGCCTTTTGCTGCTGGAGCTGCCATCTCCAGTGGAGAGCTGCCTACCCGTACCCGGTGTCTTCTGCTTGGTACTTCATGGCCAGCAATAAAGCCTCTGGAATTGGAGTTGAACAGGCAATGTTATTGGTGGCACGTGGGGCCGAGCAGTATAGCCTGTTTGCATAGTGCATGGCAAAACCTTTGTTGGGCGCAGGATTGGTCCCGTCAGGCATAGTTGGGTGGAAATCTCGGTGGACGTGGCACCCCAGGCTTCAGTGTCTGACCTTTGTGCCACATTTGCTGAGTTGGTGGCTAAAACGATGTTTCCCCCCCTAACTGCCAGCCCTTAAAATTCATCCTGAAATCTGGGGTTTAGGCTGGGAAGGGGGAGGATGAGGCTAGAGGTGGTGCCTCTATTACTCTCGTAGAATTATCATTGGCGACAGATTCTGGAGTCCAGTGGCCATGATAGGGTTAACTGGGTCCCAAGGGTGTTTAGGATGGAGCTATGTTCCACCTTCCCCTTGCTTCCTGACTCAGTGCCCCCTCCTCACTTGGTTGTGATACAGTTAAATAAAGCAGCAAGCTCCCCAGCCTGCAGTCTTGAGTAGACTCATTTTTGCTATCCAGAGTGAGGTCCCTTTACAGCCATTCTGTGTGCCTGTCTAGACAGCTCAACTCCGGGCAGAACTTGGCGCAGCCATGAAGACTCTGACAACAATTTTGGCATGGAGGCTTAAGCAGGAGTGGAACCTGCTTCCCTCTTTGGGGCTGGGTTGGCTCAGGAGGAAAAAGAAAGTAACCCCTGCTGTTTGTCTGCAAATCCTGCAGAGAGAGAGAGGGATTTTTAGCAAGGCTATTCCACTTCCATAGAGATCCCTTATCACTAGGTCGGTGTGTGTGTGGTGGTGAGGGGAGGTTTTGAAATGAATTTAGACTTTGTTGCAGAAAGTGGAATAATTTTAAGCAGCATCATGGGAGTGGGAATGTGCCCGTCTGTCTGTCTGTCTGTCTGTAGGATACAATAAGCCAAAATCCGCTCAGATTGCTCTTTTGCAACCTTGTTGACATCAAAGTGCCTTTGAGCTCAGAGAGCTTGGATGCAAGTGCCCTTGAAGTTGCTTTGTAAGCAGTGTATTTGATTTAAACTGTAGGCAGAACTTGACCTCAACGTGCCAGGCCTAGCTCCGTCACTTTAAGAGCCAGAACTCTGTGCTCTGACCATTTCCCCTGGCACTGAAGTGTGTGGGCCATATCTGGAGTGGAGGACGCCTCTACTTGTCATCTCACCTTTAGCTGGGACAAGCCACAGCTACTGCGTAAGTGCAAAGCATCGGTCGCTGCCTTGCGTTGGAGCCTCGCTGCCCAAGATCTGCTGCAATCCCCACCACCAGCGTCCGACTTATTGGCTGAGCAAATGGAATAAGCAGATCTGTTAACAATTGTCCCCCCTGTGTCCCACCCGCTTACCCACGAGGGAAGCAATCACGTTGCAGCCGGCAGGGCAGAGCTGTTCCCCCAGGCTGTGTCTCACTGCCCTATGGGGCACACGTACCCAGGTGGAGCTAGGTTTTGGAAAGAGCCAAGCACCAAAAGGATCTGTCTGATTTTTCATGCCAGGTGCTGCGCTCTTGTGAAAATCCAGCTGCCAGTGTCCCAACAGCAGCTGCTGGGGGGTCGAGCTGTCTTAGAAATCTGAGCTTGCTTTAGGTGCCTAAATGGGAGGAGAGGCCTTGGGCGAATCTAGTTCTACTTATGGATGCTGAATCCTTGAAAACTCTGCCCTGAGGTCCCTGGGGATCTAGCCCTGTTGGCCAGAGATGCTGAGTGGCCCCATCATCAAGTGACTTTAGTGGGCGTTGAGCAGTGGAGGGCCAGATTAGCTTGGTTGTGTAACACCATGTGGGCTCTAATTGCACCATTTGTCAGTGATGTAGGAGTAACGTGGGAGCAGCCTAGAATCCAATAGGGACAATGTAGTAATCCCCTGTACCGAGACAGCAGCGTTCAGCCGGGGATGTGTAAGTACGTCACAAGAGCTAGCTGAGTTGCATGGATGCTGGTGTGTTAGGTGGCATGGATGTCCCGTTTTGCAGAGATTGCCTAGCATGCTCATGAGCGGGCTGTTTAATGTACATGTGTGCTATTGTCCTGTCTTGGGTGGAACTGTGTGACATAGGCCCTGTATGGCTAGCAGCTAATGGAGATTCTCCATCACAATGACCAGAGATTGTGCTTTTGGAGCAGGATGGTTTGAGTTCCACCTTTGCTATTGGCAAGTTCCTAGTGGCCGCAGCATGTGGCAAAGTGACAGCTGTGACCTGCTTGGTGGCCATGGATTTATACAGTTTGTATGTAACAGGTGTGTGCGTAGGGGGACACACACACTGAGAATGTCTATGCTGTATTCAGAGGTGTGATTGCGGCACATGCATGAGCTAGCTTTGATCTAGGCAGCTCCAGCAACAATAGCAGTTGAGGCAGCATGGGCCAGCCTAGAGTGCATAGCCAGGGCCCTGGGTGAGTTGTCCAGCCCGTGTTGCTATGGCTTCATACTGTTTTTACTCAAGCCAGTCTGGTTGTGTCTGTGGGCTGTGGCCACACCCTGCTTCCAGTGGAGACGTACACCCAGGAGTCCCAGTATCTAGTCCTCCAGCTGTCAGACAACACTGCCACTACAGAAACCATTGATTGTAGGTAACAGGCAGCTCTAGAGAAGGGCGAGGGGGACAGTGGGACACACACAGGGTAGTCAGTCACGTAAGGGGCCTGCAGATCAGGCCAGGAAGTACAGCGCCTCCAGAGGGACAGCTGTAAACCGCCAGCACTGAATGCCAGGCAGCAGCTGATGGAAAGCGTCCTGTGTTCAGGGCCATTGCAATCAGGCGCAGTGAGAAATGATGGCATACAACAATGGGTCTGAAGACACAGGATGATGCCCAAGAGAGCCAAGGAGTGATATAAAGGACAAGAGGCAGGCAGCATGCCAGGGCTAGGCAGACGTGTGGCTGGTGAGGGCCAGGTCGTCGGCTGGTAGAAGTTTTCCAGAGCCCCACTGGAGCCGAGGCAGCTGTGTCTATTAATGCCACACAAGGATCGGACCCGTAGCCCTTTTCCGGTGCTCGGTGCAAAGCACTCTGCAGAAGTAGGCTCAGTCCCTCAGCTGGGGTGTGCTCAGAACCAGGGTGGGCTGGCCCATTGTTATGAAGTGGGTCACTATTTTTCTCTTCAGTTGGGGAAACTGAGGTGGGGAAGGGCCAGGAGTTGTCTATGTTCATACAGGGAGTCAGTGGCAAAGCAGCGATCTAGAGGAAGCCGGTCGTGTGCCCCGCTCACTCGATCCTGCTGCGCCTGTCTTGTGACAAAGACCCAAGTTCCAGGTAAAATTCCGTCTGCAGCACAAGGCTGCCTGCAGGGAAGTTAGCTCCCTCAGCAGCACCCGGGGCGACGGCGCTGATGGTAATAGGGGGTGCTGCCCTCTCCCTCCACAGACAGATTCACAGACCTTGGCTCTTCACTTAACACCTTTAAAACGCTTCCCAGGCACTTTTCCAGCGAGTCATTTAAGGTACCATCTGCGAAAGTGCCACCAGAGTCTGCGCCGGAGGCACCAAAACAGCACTTGGGGGGGCATTTTGCAGAGCATTAAAAGGGGAATGTTTAAAACTCCACAACCCAGGGCTTCTGCCCGCCTCTGTGGGAGAAATGCTGTCTCCCAGCCAAGCGCCAGTCGCCCACTGCTGAGCCCAAGGGCTGCAGTGCGGTTCCTGGCACACGCCGAGCTCTCAAAGAACAGACGCGACAAAGGGATCTCACTGACTCTCACGTTGAGGTGCGAATGGGGAGGAGCGAGAGGGAGACACCTACTATCAGCCAGGTGGGGTGCTGGTGTGCTGCTCACTTGCGGTGTGGCCATTTCTTGTGCCTCAGTTTCCCCACCTGGCCAACTAGCCTCTCCCCCCTCCCCCAATTTAACATTTTTATGAAAGATGCTAGGCACGACATTGCAAACCACACAGTGAATTGGCTTGGGCCAACCCCCCAGCCCCGGGCTTTGTTCCCTTTTTTTCAGGGCTGTTTGTGCAGCTGAGTTTTACATGCAAAGCTGTGCATCTTTCCCACCCCGCTCTCCATCCCTCCTGGTCCCCTCTGGGTTTTCGCCTCTTGCCCCATCTCCTATCTCCCTTTTGTCTCTAAGTGCATAGAAGATGCTGGCTGCAGTCATGCTCTGGCGTTCTTCTCCTCCAGTTCCATCCTAGACCTTCTCCAGTCCTGCTTCTGCCCCAGCTCTCCAAAATTGCTCTTGCCAGGGTATTGAAGGCCCCTTTCCTAATTAAAACTGAGACTCATATTCCATCCATTCTCCTGTCCCTGTCACCCCTCATTATCCTTGGATTCAAATGCTCCTCTTGTGGAAACCTTGTCCTCCCCTGACTTCTGTGACTTTGTCCTTCCCTACTCTCTACTCACTCCTTCAGAGGATCCCACTCATCTTTTCAGCAGCTTTTTGGGGACATTCACCAGGCTCTGTCTTTGGTCTCCTTCTCTTTGAATCCCAGGACTGGAAGAGATCTCAGGAGTCATCACGGCCAGCCCCCTGCCCTAGGCAGGACCAACCCCAACTCAATCAACCCAGCCAGGGCTTTGTCAAGCCGGGACTTAAAAACCTCTAGGGATGGAGATTCCACCCCCTCCGTAGGTAACTCATCCCAGTGCTTCCCCACCCTCCTAGGGAAATCGTTTTTTCTAATATCTAACCTGAACCTCCCCCACTGCAACTTGAGACCATTGCTCCTTGTTCTGCCATCTGCCACTGCTGAGAACAGCCTTTCTCCATCCTCTTTGGAACCTCCCTTCTTCCTCTGCCCCTTACCTCTGGTACTTATTTGCAACCATAAATTCAACTACTGTCTCTAGGTGGATGACTCGCAGATCTCTCTGCTCCTGTCTCTTTCTGGCTAAACTACAAGCTTAGTCTGTCTCCCTCTGACAGCTAGTCATCTGCTCCAGCTCAGCCTGGCTAACACAGAGCTTGGAACAGAGCTCTTCATCTCCAACCGCGCTGCTCAAATCCTCCCCGTTACCCACAGCGACTGAGAAAGGAGGTATCACCATCGAACTTGGGTGTCCTCTGTGACTCACACTCCCTAGGGCCTCTCCGCCACACTACAACGAAACCGTGGAGATTGTTTCGGCTTTTCCTCTCCACCCTCGTCCGGGGCTCTCGTCATCTGGTGCCTTAATTACTTCACAGTCCTCCTCTCGGGTCTTGACAGAGGCAAGATCTTGCCCTGCTCAGACCCAGGCAGACTGCTGCTGCAGACAGGCTGTTCCGGGGACTCCCCTACCCCTCTGCCCCTGGTAACCCACCTCTTCCTGCCCCCACCCTGCCTCCCTTCCACCAAGCTCTGGCCCCACCTTTATTTACTTTCTGCCCCCTCCCCTGAGCGATACTGGAGGGCGGCAGAGTGGGGCAGGCTGGAGTCAGGTCTCTTGCTGCTGGTGGTGCCATGCCCCACACTATCTCCCCTGAAGTGCGGACCCCCCAAAGTGTGGGTCACAGGGCAGTTGCCCTGGTACGTCCTATGGATGGGACAGTTCTGACTGCAGAGATGGGTTTCTGAGCCTGGCCCATTGCCCTCTCTTTGTGTCCCCCCCGCACTGGCTCCCCTTCATCTATGGCTGCTTGGCTTCCCTTCCAAGGGCCTTTCACGGCCTGCGTCCCGCTCTCCCTCTCCTCTCATTAACTCTCAGGACACCACCTGTCTCCAGCGGCCCCTTGTGCCAGCTCCATGGCCCGCTGGTTAGACTGTCTCACCGGCCCCTTCGTGTTTCCCCGCGCCTGGGAGGAGCAACCTGTCCCTCAAACCCTTCCTCAGACTCCCCCGTACACTCTGCTGGGCCAGGTCTCTGCAAGGGTAGACGCCTCCCTGCTTGTCCTGGTGACGGGTAAGACCTCCCTTCCCTGGCACTCTCTCATTGGAGTATCTGGGGCTGTCTATTGTCCCGGCTACTGCAAACCCTTTGGCACAGGAACGGCCTTTTGCCTTTGTGTTGTGCCTCCGTGGGGCTCCTGACTAGGGTAACACAAAGAGGTGGCAATGGAGATATTGGCAGAAGGCAGCTGAGTCTCTCTGGCCCCGGCCCGGCCTTCTGTGGTATCAATAATGCAATTGCTAGCTGGGTGTTCGACTGACGTGCTGGGGGCCAGCAAGCGGACAGAGTGCGCCAGAGCCATCAGCCATGCAGCTGAAGGTGCATCAGGCCCTTGAGAGCTCCGGAGCAGGCCCAGCCACGAGGAGGGCCCCTTTTAGAGCCAGGAGAGTGCAGGACGGGGTGTCTTCCTCCTAGCAGGGCCCCTGGCTCTCACAAACTAATGACCGCCCCACCGGTGTTCTCTGTGAGCTGAGCGCTTGGGCGCCCACCCAGGAGAAATTCAAATGCCGCCCAGCTGATGAGCAGAGCGCCGGCAGCATGCGTTTTGACGAGTGGTGCACATCTGCACATGCCCCAGTGCACATAACAAAATTTATTCTGCACATGGATGGAAAAACCTTGCAGGGAACACTGCCCCCCCCCCCCCAGACTCTTCATAACCCCTCCTCCCAGCATTGGAATTAAGCCTAAGGTGCCGACTCAGCCTAAGGTGCCATTCCTACCCAATACCTTTCCTCTGTTCCCTAGGCAAGCCGAGGACACTAACAAATGCTAATTAACAGCTCAATAACATTACGCTGAGCTGCTCTCGGAATGCTTCCATTGATAATCGAGTTACAGAAAGCCAGCCCAGGAGCAGGCGCGTGGAGCCGGGTAAGTGGACTTGGCAGTTGTGTGCAAGCACGAGAGATGGAGCAGGCAAACCAGAACAGGCCAGCTGCATTAATATCCACTTGTGAAATTCCTGACACTCGTTAAGTGGGTTTGACGCGGGCTGAGCTGGGGATTTACTGCCAAGGACCCCAGAAATGTGCACATCATCTGATTAGATATTGTGCCCTTTGCCAGATCTCAGATCCAGCGTTCGGAGCCGGGAGCATGTATGTGTGCAGTGGGGGGGAATCTCTCGTCGGAAAGAGAACGAACCATCCAGAAGGGCTCGTTATGTGCTGATAAAGCGCTCGTCTGGCACGGAGAGGCTGGAGTTGGGTTTTGCTTTCCTCTTGCTTCCGCGCATAAATCCAGGCGTGCTCTCCGTCCAAATAGCTCAACTGCAGCTGAGCTCATTGGAAACAGGGAAGGAGAAATGCACCAGGTGTGACTGCAAACCAGGGATGGGGATGTAGTCTAGAGCTGAGGATGCAGCACTTGCGTGGCCGTTATTCTCCGAGGCCTCAAAGAGACCAGGGTGCTGCTGTGCTAGGCGCTGTCCAGACGCTGGAGGCGCTGGATGTGCTGGATTTGGGGAGATAAATGGGAAGGGGAGCCTATAGTTTGCTTTAGCCGCTCAGTGCTGCGTAGTGGCTCATGGATTGTCGTGCACAGCTGTCGGAGTGGCTCTCCTAGAGGAATGAGCAGAAGTACTCTCGAACGGCAGCTGCAGGATCCTGTGCTTTCTTCTGAATGGAGTTGGTGCCAGAGCTGCTGCTGAAGCATCCCCAATGGCTTGGAACCAGAATTTCCCCACCTTACGCCTGCAACTCAGGTTCCCCTCCATGTCCAGAGGTGTAGGCCTTGCTGCATGCAGGGGACAGCCGGGTGCCTTTCGCCAGGGGTGAGATACCCAGAGAGCACAGCAGAGCTATGCTAGCTTGCCCCAGCTGAGGATCTGGCCTCTGGCTCCATGGCATTGCCGCTCTGGGTGTGGAGATGACTGGGCCGGCTTTCGGAAGCAAGGTGCTGTCTGCAGGGGCATTGGGGCCTTTGCATCTCTGCCATGCGTCTGCTTCCAGTGGCACTTTTTCTAAGAGCGGAGGTTTGCCTCTGTAGCCATACCTGAAGTACCTGCTCTCTTGCTGCCCCGTCAGCATGCTCCATGCTGTGCAACTCCCCATCCGCCCCCAGAGGTGGGTGCATTTCAGTGTGCGTGTGTGGGCGGGGGATTCTTATTCAAGTGGTTTGGATGCAAGTTGCTCTCTGGATGTAAGATGCAGTTACGTAAACGGGTAACCTAGCTCCAGGGGAAGAGTCCCCAGGCCCGGAGGATGCACCAGTAAAGCTGTTAGCAGCTGAATTATTCACCCGCTGGGTATGTTTCTGCTTCAAGTCCTCTCTCCTCATTCCTCCCCTCCAGTGCAGCTTTCCTCCTTGTTGTGCTTCCCGGACAGCAGGAATCTGTGGGAATGGAGGGGGAAAGTGGCTGCTGGCAACAGCCATGTCATCAGGGTGCTTTGCAGAGCCTGAACAGAGCAAACCAGCTAGGGCTGAGATGTTCACAGGTTGTTGTAGAGCTGGGGGGAGGGCAGGGAGAGGGGCCAAACAGCCACTTTGAACATTTGCCTTTTTTGGATTCAAGGTTGTATCAGCTTTTTGGAGCAAGAAGGGAGATGTGTGTGTGTGTGTGTGTGTGTGTGTGTGTGTGTGTGTGTGTGTGTGTGTGTATGTGTGTGTAGCAAGAGGAGAGGTGTGTGTGTGTGTGTGTGTGTGTGTGTGTAGCGAGAGGAGAGGTGTGTGTGTGTGTGTGTGTGTGTAGTGAGGAGAGGTGTGTGTGTGTGTGTGTGTGTGTGTACCGAGAGGAGAGGTGTGTGTGTGTGTGTGTGTGTGTAGTGAGAGGAGAGGTGTGTGTGTGTGTGTGTGTGTGTGTGTGTGTGTAGCGAGAGGAGAGGTGTGTGTGTGTGTGTGTGTGTGTGTGTGTACCGAGAGGAGAGGTGTGTGTGTGTGTGTGTGTGTACCGAGAGGAGAGGTGTGTGTGTGTGTGTGTGTGTAGTGAGAGGAGAGGTGTGTGTGTGTGTGTGTGTGTGTGTGTGTGTAGCGAGAGGAGAGGTGTGTGTGTGTGTGTGTGTGTAGCGCGAGGAAAGGGGGGTGTGTGTGTGTGTGTGTTGGAGGAAGAGGACAGGGGTGTGTGTTGTGGCAGGGTCAGTCCCACTCCTGAGTCCCTACCCCTGTTCTGCCCCCTATCCCGCAGTTTAGGGGCCGTGGTACAATTCCCACTTGCCTTTTCTCCGCATTTGTCCTTCTGTCCCTTGGCAAAACAAAGGGGTGTTGGGGCCGATGACCCTGGCCAGTTGGGCCTGAGTAAACTTCCTCCTCAGCCACGGGCTGAAGTATCTGCCCACCTGGGGGGAAGGAAGCCTCGGAACACTCCCTGTCGGAGAGGATGAGATCATAGAATCAGAGACTCACAGGACCGGAAGGGACCTCGAGAGCTCATCAAATCCAGTCCCCTGCCCTTCCGGCAGGCCCAAGCACCATCAGATCATCTCTGATAGCTGTCAATCCAAGCTGCTCTTAAATAGCTCCAGAGATGGAGATTCCACAACCTCCCTGGGCAATTTATTCCAGTGTCTGACCACCCTGACAGTTAGGAACTTTTTCCCAATGTCCAACCTAAACCTCCCTTGCTGCAGTTTAAGCCCATTGCTTCTTGTCCGACCCTCAGAGGCCAAGGAGAACAATTTGTCTCCCTCCTCCTTTGACAGATACTTGAAAACTGCTCTCATGTCCCCTCTCGGTCTTCTTTCCAAACGAAACAAGCCCAATTCCTTCAGTCCTCCCTCATAGCTCAAGTTCTCTAGACCTTTACTCATGTGTGTTGCTGCTCTCTGGACATTCTCCAGTTTCTCCGCGTCTTTCCTGAACTATGGGGCCCAGAACTGGACACTACGCTCCAGGGGAGGCCTAATCAGTGCAGAGCAGAGTGGAAGAATGGCTCCTTGTGCCTCGCTCACCACACTCCTCCTGCTGCATCCTACAATGATGTTGGCTTTTTCTGCAACTGCATCATACTGTTGACTCATATTTAGCTTGTGGTGCACAATGCCCCCTCGGTCCCTTTCCTTAGGACTCCTCCCTACGTTGTCATGTCCCATTTAGTATGTGTATAGCTGCCTGCTCCTTGTTTAATGAACGTGAATGGCTGGGGCCCGGATGGGTGTGGGGACATGGAGAATATTTGGTCCTGTAGACACAAGCCTCACCGGCCATCTGGAAACCAGTGAGCAGCTCCCTTGGGCTTTGCCTATGGCCTTGGGCTAGTGGCTGTGTGTGTTGTCTGTCTTGTTACAGGTCAGGTCCATTTTACTTCATCAGCATCAATTACTGTCACTTCGCCTTGCTGCCCAGAGATGCAGTTCAACACGCTGGAAATAAAAATTGTCTGTAGGGCTCGGGGGACCTCGCCTCAAGCTCTGCCCTGCTGTAAAAATCCACGCACACGTCTAGGGCAGCAGGGGACAAGCAGAGTAAGCAGCACAACGCTGCTCATAAGAATGGCCATACTGGGTCAGACCAAAGATCCATCTAGCCCAGTATCCTGTCTGCCGACAGTGGCCAATACCAGATGCTCCAGAGGGAGGGATCACAAAAGGTTGTCCCCTGTCACCCATCTCCAGCCATTGATGGATCTAACCTCCATGAATCTATCTAGCTCTCTTTTGAACTCTGTTAAAATTCTAGCCTTCGCCACATCCTCTGGCAAGGAGTTCCACAGGTTGACTGTGCGCTGAGTGAAGAAAAACTTCCTTCTGTTTGTTTTAAACCTGCTGCCTATTCATTTCATTTCTCATTATGGACCGAACCCTGAGTTTCTGTCCCAGCTTCTGCCCCTTTTCAAACGGCGCTCGATCAGCCTGAGAGGTGCGTGGGCCAAATCGGGAGTGATATGATTCCTGTGCAAGTTCATGCTGCTGGGGTGCAGCCTGGGGTCTTCGTTCAGGATCCATCTATGCTGGAGAGATTTCTAGTGCAGGTAGACGTATCTGAGATCGAGCAAGTACACTTAAAGTAGCATAGAATCATAGAATCAGAACTGGAAGAGACCTCAGAAGGTCATCAAGTCCAGCCCCCTGCTCTAGGCAGGACCAATTCCAACTAAATCAACCGGGCCAGGGCTTTGTCAAGCTGAGATTTAAACACCTCTAGGGATGGAGACTCCACTACTTCCCTAGGCAACCCATCCCAGTGCTTCACCAGCCTCCTAGTGAAATAGTTTTCCCTAATATCCAACCTAGACCTCTCCCACCACAACTTGAGACCATTGCTCCTTGTTCTGCCGTCTGTCACTACTGAGAACAGCCTTTCTCCAGCCTCTTTGGAACCTCCCTTCAGGAAGTTGAAGGCTGCTATCAAATCCCCCCTCACTCTTTGCTTCTGCAGACTAAACAGACCCAAGTCCCTCAGCCTCTCCTCGTAGGTCATATGCTCCAGCCCCCTAATCATTTTGGTTGCCCTCCGCTGGACCCTCTCCAATGTGTCCACATCCTTTTTGTAGTGGGGGGCCCAGAACTGGATGCAATACTCCAGATGTGGCCTTATCAAAGCCGAATAAAGGGGAATGATGACATCTCTGGATCTGCTGGCAATGCTCCTCTTAATGCATCCTAATATGCCATTAGCCTTCTTGGCTACAAGGGCACCCTGCTGACTCATATCTAGCTTCTCATCCACTGTAACCCCCAGGTCCTTTTCTGCAGAACTGCTACTTAACCGGTTGGTCCCCAGCTTGTAACTATGCTTGGGATTCTTCCGTCCCAAGTGCAGGACTCTACACTTGTCCTTGTTGAACCTCATCAGATTTCTTGTGGCCCAATCCTCCAATTTGTCTAAGTCATTCTGTACCCTATCTCTGCCCTTAAGCGTATCTACCTCTCCCCCCAGCTTAGTGTCATCCGCAAACTTGCTGAGGGTGCAATCCATCCCCTCATCCAGGTCATTAATAAAGATATTGAACAAAACCGGTCCTAGAACCGAACCTTGGGGCACTCCACTAGAAACCGACCGCCATCCTGACATCGAGCCATTGATCAGGGTGGTGGGATGAGCTAGCCAACAGCAAATGTGCGGAGGATCTCAGATGGGATTGGATTTGGGGTGGCTAGCCCCTCGTGAAGGCACGGCCAATGGAACTGTGCTGCTAGGTTTAGCACCCTAGCTTGATTGAAGCTAGCATTGCCAGCAGATCTAGAGAAGTGATTATTCCCCTTTATTCTGCTCTGGTGAGGCCACATCTGGAGTATTGTGTCCAGTTCTGGGCCCCCAATTACAGGAAGGATGTGGACGCATTGGAAAGGGTCCAGTGGAGGGCGACCAAAATGATGAGGGGACTGGAGCACATGACCTATGAGGAGAGACGGAGGGATTTGGGTTTATTTAGTCTGCAGAAGAGAAGAGTGAGGGGGGATTTGATAGCAGCCTTCAACTTCCTGAAGGGAGGTTCCTGAGAGGATGGAGAGAGGCTGTTCACAGTAGTGATGGATGGCAGAACAAGGAACAATGGTCTCAAGTTGCAGTGGGGGAGGTCTAGGTTGGACATTAGGACATTTCCCTAGGCGGGTGGGGAAGCACTGGGATGGGTTCCCTAGGAAGGGGGTGGAATCTCCATCCCTAGAGGTGTTTAAGTCTTGGCTTGACAAAGCTCTTGCTGGGTTGATTTAGTTGGGATTGGTTCTACTTTGGGCAGGGGGCTGGACTTGATGACCTCCTGAGGTCTCTTCCAGCTTTATGATTCTATTGATAAGTCAACCCAAGCTGGAAATGACAGCTCCAGGTGTATGCACACCTTTGCATAAGGAGTGAGGGAGGAGCTCAGCATTTAACCCAGGGACCTAAGCAGGTCCTAGCTTGTGCGTTCCTAGTGTTAAAACCAAGCCCACCCTTTTAGCATTATTAACTAACGATCAAAAGTTTACATTTGGGTCAATGCCAGGATCAAGCTCCGTATCCCCTCCAGAAGCAGTTGCATTTTGGTGAGGAAAGACGTGGTCCCTGTGTATTCACAGGATGTATAAGGAAGGCTCCCCCTTCCTAAATACAGGTCCCTAAGCAGTGCTCATGAAGTTCTGATGAACTGCTGCCTTTGCACACCAAACAGTGGGTGTCTTTGGACAGGAGAACGAGGGGCTTGCGTGAATATCTGCAGGGGTGGTGACCTCTGTAATTGCCCAATTTGGGCGTGCACGCAGGTGGGTTTAGGCAAGGTGCTTAAATGCACCCAGCAAAGACATCTTAGAGGTTAAGACTCGAGAGATCTGGGCTCTGATCACTCGCTATGTCTAGGTTCTGCTCTCGGCTGAGGTTTCTAGGTGCTCGCAGAATACAAACGATCAATCAGTGTTGCATGCTTAGCTGAGGCATGTGCATACAAACACTTTGTTTGGTAGTGTGCCAGGAGCTATACTCCCGTGCAATATTTATAATTCAGAGAAAGCCATGAATATTTATCGAGCTCCACGCTGCAAGAGGGCAAGGGCAACCTACCCGTCCAGATGCGGAATCCCAACTGCTCTCTTGCCACGAGGCTTTGGTAATGAGGGGAAAACAAATATTTTGCTTCCCCTGTCTCAAAAATATTATCTGGCCCTGCAGACCAGAGTTCTGCGAGGCTGGGTTTCCTAGACGCAGAGCCCAAGACCAGTCCGAGTGGCCAAGTAGCCATTGCTGGTACAGTTCTTTGGGGCGGGGAGATGGGACTTGGCCGAATAGCTATAAAAGCAATTCTTTGAGATGGCTGAGGTACTCCCTGGAGCCCGGATTTTGTGTTGTTTTCCAGCGTCCCCATCTATGGCTTCTTGCAGACACAGAACAAAGCACTAGCTTCTTTCCCTTTGCTTACGAGTGAGAAGAAATGTCTGCTCCTCACTGTTTAGCTCTGTATGTTACGCTTCCCTAAAGGCTGGGAGTATCTAGATTTGGGGTTTGGGCCCAACTCCCCATTTTCCTGGGCTTTGCCTAGTCATTTGCATTGTCACAGAGGGTTTGTAAACTGCTACCAGAACATAATGGGAATGCTGATCCCCGCCCGTGCATTGCCGCAAAGTGTCCCGAGCTGCTGGAAAGCACTGCACCAAGGAATCCACCAGCAGTGCACAACGAGAAGTAGTATTATTGCTCCTGCAGGACCTAGTAACTGTGCTACGCTTTCTGCAAGCTGGCAACTTCCCAGTTACTTCTGTGCGCATCCAGAGCTCTCTTGTAACATCCAGGACAGCCCATACGGCCTGGTAGAGAACTCGGCACTCTGTCAAACCCAGCAATAGGGTGGATCCTTCACAGGGAGAAACACCAAGTCAGCCTTCATCCACGTGAGAACCGCCACGATAGCTGCTTACATAATTCCTGTCCCATGGGCAAGGCAGCTCTGAAGTTCCGCACCAGCTGGGGTAGCTCTGTCAATTGAAACAGTCGATCGCGGTGTTGTAAATTCATCTTTGGCTCGGGTGATCAAGATTTAGGGGCCGAACCCTCCTTCGAGACAGCGTTGCTCTTTGGCTGGTCAATGTGATGATGCGTGAGTAGGGTTCCAGAGCTGGGGTTTTGACTGGGGTTTTGATTGGCAGAGGGAAATGAAGCCGCGATTAAAATAATCACGGCTTCATTTAAATTTAAATGGCTGCCCCGCTCTGCCGATCAGCTGTTTTTCGGCAGATCGGGGCAGTCTGGACGTGCCGCGGTCGACAAAGAAGCTTTTGTCGACCGGCACAGGTATGCCTCATGAAACCATGAAATCCCTTTTTCGAATAAACTAATCTACATGCCTCCGTCGACAGAGGCATGTAGTTTAGACGTCCCCTAAGTGTCGGGGGAGTTTCGGGGGGGTATGTCCTAGATCAGACAGCTACGTAAAGTGTCACCAGGTGGGGAGACTCAACAGAGACAGGCTAATAACCGGATATGTTTTTAAGTGGAGTGAGCACACGTGGTATTGTGGGATTCACAGATTACAGCCAAAAGGGACTTTGGGTTGTCTAGTCTGATCTCCCACATTTCCCCATCTGTTACCCTAGCAATGAGACCAACAGACTGTGTGTAAGCAAACTTTGCAGCACGGCTCCAGCCTGGTTTTGAAGCCCTACCGAGAACATCCACCCCTTCCTGTGTTGGTTTGTTCCGGTCATTGTCACTGTGCTTAGGCATCTTATTGCGAATTTGAATTTGTTTGGCTTTAATCTTCCAGCCACTTTCCCTTGTTGTGCTTGACTCAGGCTGGCTGCAAGAGCCCTTTACTACCTGGTATTTTCTCTTCCGTTTCTTCTGAAAATCAGGCCCTTCAGGGATTGCCCAGAGTTCAACTGCAAGTCAGTGGAAGAACCCAGGAGTCCTGACTCCTGGGACTCCTCTGGTTGGTGCTGCAGAACTTTGCTGAGGGTTGAAACTCTCACCATCCCTTTGTCTGGGGCATCCAGAATTCTGCAGGTCCATGGTACCAAATCGTGGCTCCTCCATGCAGTGCCGGCTGCCCTTTGAGCCAAGCCCCTGAGGCCTAGGACCACGAGGCGCTAAGCCCGGCTTCCTAGCATGCAACATCCAGGCCTTTCTGGCTGGGAATGTACTTTGAAAACTCAGCGGGGGCAGCCTGGGAATCGGAGGCTTTCATGCTGCAAAGCTCAGATGCTCCTTCACTTTTTGAAGCAAACAGCTTGGCTCTGGGAAATTCTGATTGCTTAAAAGCCCCGGCTGTCAGAAACACTTTGGAAATTGGCCTTCAGAGCAGCTTTGACAGGCGGAGACGTACATAATTTATTGGGGTTAGCTCAGGCAGGGCCCCTCCCATCCAGGGAAACCACAAATCAGCTGGATCCTCTGCTGGTGTAAATGGGAGGTGCTTTGATGACTTCAGTGGAGCAATGCCATTTTACACCAGCGGGGGATGTGGCTCCGCCCGGCTACAAAGTTCTGTGTTTAAAACAAGATTAAATTAAACTGTTTCCTGGTGCTAAATAATCAAGAGCGTCCCAGTCAGGGAATGCATTTTCCTGCTCCGCCTCTCTCGAGTTTTCTGCGGTTTGCATTAATAATACGCTGCCCTAAGAATAGCCCGCATCTCTCCTCCCTGTGTCTCAGAGGCTTTGCAAAGATGAGCGAGACTCATTGGCCCCATTTTCCAGATGAGGAAACGGAGGCCCAAAGGGGGAGCTGCTCAAAGCCAAGCAAGGCACTGAGCTACACAGCTCCCCATGAAATGAAGAGCTGGGGGGATAAACTAGAGGATTGGAAAAGCTGTCTTTCAGCTTCCGTTTAACTCCTTTCTCCAAGGGGGATGATGATATTACCCAGCTCTTAAATGGGGCAGAGCGCAATGTGCTTTTGCCAAAGAGGTCAGCGTCATTCTCCCCATGTGAGAGGAGGGGAAACTGAGGCACGGGCAAATGGTTACGCAGGAGCTGAGTGAGGACTAGGACTCAGGTCTAGCCACTAGGCTGGAAGAGCTGTGCAGACAAATCAATTGATGGTTGAGGTCCATGGATGCATGAATATCAGAGAGACAAGGAAGGCAATACCCCTCCCCCATCGTGAGTCACAAACAGAGGTTATATGACGTGTCCGAGGATACACAGTAGGTCAATGGGTAGAACTGGAACAGAACTTCGTTCTCTTGACTCCCAGACCTTTGCATTAGCTATAAAAGCCTCCTAATGCTGTTTTTATGCTACATCTATTGTGTGCTCTTTACTTTGGCCCACAGCTTTGGGGAAACCTGCTAGGTCTTCACCACACAAGTGGGGAAACTGAGGCACGAAAGTGAAGCAACCTGTCCACGGTCACGTGTAGAGACTGTGGCAGAGTTCTGGTGCCGAGTCCCCTGCTTTAAGTCCTAGACCTCATTGTCTTCTCCAGATGTGGCTCGCACATGGTGAGCTGGGTTGAGTTTAAACAAGGGCTGGGTTTAAACAAAATGAACTGAAAGGGGTAAGGCCTGTGGGGTTAGTTAGTCTCTTAGGGCATGTCTATACAGCAGGGCTGAACTCAAAAGAAGTTACGCAACTTGAGCTACTCTAATTGTGTAGCTTAAGTTGAGAGAGACTGCATCTTCCCTATGTGCGAGCTGAGGAATAGTTCTACCCTGCCGTTATTTAGGTAGAGTACTCGTCCCCTGACTTCCCTTCCTCCTCGTACAATGAGGGTTGCAGGAGTCAGAGTAAGCAGTCCTCCAGCTCAACACTATGTCGAAATAACAGCTTGTGTGTGGACGTGGATTGTGTTATTCCGGAATAGCACGGCTGGGTAGGCATAGCCCTATTGAGGATGGAGGCGTGCTTAAAAAAGCAGGAAATCGCTTTATAATAGGAGGAATTTCTTGCAGACGGGGATCCTTTGAGTGCCTCCAGATCATCCCAGGTGAAACCCAAGGGCTCCCACTGAAGCGGGCTCATCTGTCAGCCCCTAGAGTGAGCTGTTGTGCCTCGAGAACCCAGGGGCTTTGAGTCTGGCTCGGGAAAGACAAATTGTGCAATTATGCTGCAGCCTTCTCTCTCTCCTCCCCCATGCTAGTACCAGCTGGGGCTGGGGGAGGCAGCACTGAGCAGAGACATCTGTAGCTGCCCGGCTGTCAAATGCAGGGGATGGGGGAAGAGGGACTGGCTCCAGGGAGATCTCTCAAGGCAAGGGGGATGTCATTTGCCTGCATAGTCAGCTGGAGCTTGCTTGTGAGGTGTTGCCAGCCAGCCCGCAGGGCGAGGAGCCATGGGATGGGAATGCTTTGGCACAGAGACGGCACCTCCCTATGTGCTAGCAGAGGAATAGGTTTACGTGCTACCTGCTGGGTGCATTGGCACGAGGCCGTTCGGGTGCTCTTCACTGGCGGACTCCCCTGTCACAGGAGTTGTCAGATGGCTCTTCAGATCATTTGTGGCCATCAAAAAGCCCCTGGCAAGCAATTGAGAGCACAGGCATTGGGGGCTATGGCGCCGATCCGATAGCCAATGCTGGCAACTTCCTGGTCGGCCTCCCTAACATTCATCCTTGTCGTTCCAGTGGAATAAAACCTCGTTCGTTGCTCCCCACCCCACGTTGCTTGGCGGGCCTAAGAGGGGGCTGCCTTGCTGTGGTGGGGTGTACAGACAGATAATGGGCTTGCGAAGTGCTTGGGTGCAAGAGGCCCGGGCAGCCTGTTTCCCAAAGGCAGGCTAATCCTTCCTAGAGAGCCAGTCTTGAAGCTGCTTTTCCCCTGCGTCCCCATTTTGCACGTTTCTCTGCTGCCTCCTTCTTCTCACTGCATGTGCGACTTGGACGCCCTCCCATCGCCTGTCGCCCTTCTGGATCCTCCCCTCTGGCAGCTTCGGTCCCACAGGTGGCTCCTGGGATGGTCTTTGTGTCCCAAGCAGCGAGCACTTAACTGTTAAATTATTGTTCTCTTATTCAAATGTTGTGTAGCCACAGCCTGCTGTTGGGATGGGCTCCCCAGGCTAGAGCCCCGCCCACCAAATGGAGCCCCACCCATCTTTGGGCTCTGCAGCCATAGTCCTACTGCAAAAGAAGCTCTGTTTGGCTCAGGCCCTGCAGGACAGCTCCTATGTCCCCACTTCCCCGTGGCATGGTTGTTCACAAACAATGGCAGCTTTTGTAGCTCTGCCTTCTTTCCTGCTCCTCCAATGGGGGGAACTTGCTGGCTCTCCCTCGCCCATCAGCACATAGGAGCCGCTGTACTGTCAGGCTGCAAGATCTTGTCCCGAAAGCACAACTGCTAGGGAGTAGCATGGGTCAGCTTGCTTACCCAGCTCTCTCTCTAAGAATGGTACAAGCTCCTACATCTTATAGAAAACTACCAGGAAGCAAAAGCCCTGAGATCCAGCTCCTGTGGGAGCAATGCATGTGAGAAATGGTTAATGACCAGGGGACAGAGCGTGTGATCAGAAGTTGGTACAATATTTTTATGTGTGTGGTTCAGGCATGAAGGAATGAGTCCAGCCCAGGGGAAATCTAAGCTCGGGTAAGGGGCATATATGTGTGAAGGGAGTCTCGGGGAATTCTGCTTTCCTGAAAAATACACTGACAAAAAAACACTGTTCAGGCAGAGCAGCATCCTGGATAATTTCACACTCTCATGCCGGTTTGCCAGCGCAGTGTCACTTTACAGAGGAAATTTGAGAGTACAGATACAAATTTCCCTCTACATGCAGTTAGCATGGAAATGAATCGGAGACACATTGACGTGGCTGGTTGGAGACAGGGGAAGTGCAGGTTTGCAGGCCCCAGAAAGATGATTCCCCTGGAGTCACAGGCAAAGCAGCTTGTGGTAGGGTAGGACTGTCTCTGTTGCTTGTATCTCAATAGCTCCTAGAAGCCTCATTGTGCTGTATGTGGGCAAAATGTGAGACAGTTAACAGTTTATTTATCTATTTAACCTATGGGGTTAAATAGAGCAGGGTGGGAAGAAAACAGTGTTATTACCCCACTTTACAGAAGGGGGTACAGAGATTAAGTGACTTGCCCTAGGGCACAGAGAGAATCTGTGGCGGAGACTAGAACTGACCCCGTGTCAGTCCTCAAGACTGGCTGTCCCATTACTGCTTTGGACAGGCTGAATTGGTGAGCTCATGGCAGCCTTATGGGGCATCTCTTGCTCCTTGGGGGTTCAAACATACAAGGTGCTTAGCATCTGCAGCCCCTGTTGATTTTAATGATTGCTGAGGTGCTCAGCACCACCAGGAGTTGCTTGACTCCTTGGGGAAGCTCCTTGGCAGTGACTCCATCTCCAAATTCCAGCCCTAGTGAACCCTCCCAAATGCTCACGCCCTTTTGGGTGCAGCCAGTTCTCGCCAGATGTTCCTTGCAAGCCAGATGCTTTGCTTAGTTGCAGGCAGGTTCTGTCCTGGCAGCTTTTCAATGTGAAGCAGCCTCCAAAACCTCACAAAGGAGATAGAAGAGCAAGTGGAATTATCATCATAGCTAAGGCCAGTTCTTTTTTGCATTGCCAATACTCGACTCTAAGACACTGCCAACACCTAATGCTTTCAAGGAATGTGAATGGTGTTCAGAACACACCTGGCCAGCTGTGCCATGAGATACATGGGAATGTGTGGAGCATTGTTGCACATTGGCAAATTTTTGGTGTTTTCTTAAATACCTGGACACGTTAGCTCCTTGAATCATGTTATTACATGCTAATCTTAGTTTACATGGAAAATAAAATAGTTTCTAGCCCTGTGGATTGTGGAGAAAAACTCAAAACCGGAAGTCTAATAACTCAAAAGACTAAAGGCCAATGAAAACCTCAGATCTGTTGTATTTTAAAATCTCATGGGGTGATAAAAGATTTTTGAATGCTGAGGATAGGCAGTGTGATATAGGCAGGCGCTTCAGTTCCAGAGTATTCCCTGAAGTCTATGATTGGATTGCCCCACCCCCTTTTTAATAGCTAGGTGCAGAGATGCTACATAATTATGGATCCTATTTGTGATGGAGTCACGGTGATGGGCTGTGTAATTAGAAGGCATTTATAGAGTCATAGAACCCTAGGGCTGGAAGAGACCTCAGGAAGTCATCAAGTCCAGCCCCCTGCCAAAGGCAGGACCGATCCCAACTAAATCAACCCAGCCAGGGCTTTGTCAAGCCAAGACTTAAAAACCTCTAAGGATGGAGATTCCAACACCTTCCTAGGGAACCCATCCCAGTAAAGACTGAAGCAAAGAAATCATTTAGTTTCTCCGCAATGGCTTTATAGCCCTTGATTCCTCCTTTTCTATCTCGATCATCTAGGGGACCCACAGGTTTTTTAGCAGGCTTCCTGCTTCTAATGTACTTAATAAACATTCTGTTATTTCTTTTTGAGTTTATGGCTAGCTGTTCCTCAAAATCTTTTTTTGCTTTTCTTATTACATTTTTACACTTGATTTGACAGTGTTTATATTCCTTTCTATTTATCTCACTAGGATTGGACTTCCACTTCTTAAAAGATACCTTTTTGTCCCTCACTGCTTCTTTTACATGGTGGTTAAGCCACGGTAACTCTTTTTTAGGTCTCTTGCTATGTTTTTTAATTTGGGGTATACATTTAAGTTGGGCCTCTATTATGGTGTCTTTAAAAAGTTTCCATGCAGCTTGCAGGGATTTGGCTCTAGTCACCGTGCCTTTTAATTTCTGTTTAACTAACCTCCTCATTTTTGTGTAATTCCCCTTTTTGAAATTAAATGCCAGGATGCTGGACTGCTGAGGTGTTCTTCCCACCACAGGAATGTTAAATGTTATTATATTATGGTCACTATTCCCAAGCGGTCCTGTAACTCCCCCTAAACGGTAAGAGCTAGGACCACCAAATTTGGTAGGCACCTCCTTTTATCATAACTTAAAGCAAGGTCAGTGTTTGGTTATGCCAGGACAGCGAGATGTGCCTTGAATGGGATTGTTTCTCATCAAATGGAAAGGGAGAAGTATGATAGGAGGGACAGTTATACTCATGAATGACCACAGGGGGGCAGCAAACACCCCAGCATCAGGGAGCAGCCAGCGGCTGCCCCCACCCGCTGCCATGAACTCCTCCTCACTCCCCAATCCTGACTCCTGCACCTCCACACCTCTAGCCTCCTGTCTTGAGCCCCCCACACCTCCAAGCCCTGCCCCGAAGGACCAGAGGAACGCTGCATAGGTCTTCTAGTAAAGCAGTGCTTCAGGTCTTGTAATTTTGGGTGACTTTATTTTCTAATAGATACTTGGAGGGTTTCTCTCCTTTGTTGTTTACCCAGTTGCGATTAGAATGGAGGAGCTTGGAGAGATCTGCTGTGGAAGGGGGCAGCGTTCACACACTTTGTCGAGTTGCTGGAGGAAGGAGGGAACAGAAGGTTGTGCCCTAGGGTTTGTGTTCGGTTGTGACTAACAACTTCTCCTGGGGGAGGGAGGGAGGCGCTTTCTGTGCAGACAGACATGTCTCTCTCAGGGCTCAGGGGTCTTCCATACATCGATCCTGGTCCTTTTCTTCTGCTTCCCTGCTCCTCACCAGAGCCCTTCAATAAGCAGCAGGATCAGATTTCCTATGAGGCAGCTGTGACCAAGTGGAGGCCCAGTTAGCAAGAACTACCACTCCCAGCATGCAATGCTTCTCCTAGGTCTGAGTAGCCTTGAGCTGGAGAGACACGTGACTGGAGGAAAAGGGCTGGCTCTGGAGAGGTGGTGGCTGGCCCAGAAGGCCAGTCAGAGGACGAATGCCATCCCAATTGGTGGAGGGAGAGGTTCAGGTTGGTTATTATCTCCTGGAGCTGACCCTATGATCCCACAGCATGGAGGACCCCCGTTAACATGGGTGTAATGCAGGCAGCATCAGCCCTGACAGCAAGGAGGATGTGTTTCCTAGTAGTTAAAGCATGTGGCTGGGGTGGGAGGAGACTTACACCCATCTGTATAACCATAATTCAGCTTCATGGCTTTATGCCTCAGTTTCCCCCATGTAAAAAGACACTGTGGGTTGCACCGGCTGGGAGCTAGGGTCTAGCGTTTATGCCTGTTGAGCTCCAGATGAAAGATCTGGGTAGCTGATACCCTCTTTATGCCTCTGTTTAATGGTCTTTCTCTTTCTCTCTCTTTTCAAGGCTTGTGGAGACAGGAGCAGAGGGTTTGGGTTGGTTTGGTTTTTTTCCCACCCTCTTCTCCTGAATGTAAAGTTATGCAAAGCCCAGAGCCAGACGGGATCCTCCAAAGGGCTGGGCAAAGGACCTGGTAAAAAACCAGCCCACCCTAGAAACCTCCTGGGCTTGGCTATCTGCTGCAAGATGGATGCTGGCGGAGACCAGAGCTGCTGATGGGAAGGTGACCTAGAGTGGGGAAGGAAACTATGCTGCGTCCCCTTGGAAAGGCTGCAGCCGGACACGCTGTCGCCTCTTCCTTGGCTGTCTGAGAAGTTACCCACCCCACCCCCACGCTCCTTCCTTGGTGAGCTCAGTGCTGGGCTGCGGAGCCAGGGAAGCGACAGGGGCTCAGTGCCGCATGGCTCTCTAGGCTGTGTCGGGGTTTCGGCGAGTCATTGGCGATGCCTGGGAAGAGCCGGGGATCTTTTTGCATGGAGCAGCTCTCCGTCTGCCTACTCCTGAGTGCTTGCAGCTGCTGGTGGAACCCAGCTGGCTCGGCTAAACCGAAGGGCCAGGGGCATCCGCACATGAACTCCATCCGCATTGACGGGGACATCACTTTGGGAGGCCTCTTCCCGGTGCACGGCCGGGGGGCCGAGGGCAAGGCCTGCGGTGAGCTGAAGAAAGAGAAGGGCATTCACCGGCTGGAGGCTATGCTCTTCGCCCTGGATCGCATCAACAACGACCCTGACCTGCTCCCAAACATCACCCTGGGCGCACGCATCCTGGACACCTGCTCCCGGGACACCCACGCCTTGGAGCAGTCGCTGACCTTCGTCCAGGCCTTGATTGAGAAGGACAGCACTGAGGTGCGGTGCATCAACGGCGGGCCCCCCATCATCACCAAGCCGGAGCGCGTGGTGGGGGTCATCGGTGCCTCCGGCAGCTCCGTCTCCATCATGGTGGCCAACATCCTGCGCCTCTTCAAGGTAACGCCCCCGGCTCACGGTCCCTCACCCTACCCTGGGGGGTCCTCTCACACCTTCCCTCTGTTTTGGGATGAGGGAAAAGCACACCTGGGGTGACTGATGCCGCCTCCTTGCTGTAGCAGCTAAATAACCCACCAGCAACCGTTTTATCGATAATGGAATGTACTAACTGCTCCCTCTCAGGCAGGGGAGGCCAAGAGGGTGGGCGGGAGGGAAGTGCAAGCTGTCTGCTGGTGTTCAAAGTACCCCCTCTCTCCAGGGGATTTGAGTTCTGCCAGCCACACCCTGCAACGATGCCTTGAGTTAAAGGGGCTTCCCCTCCGGTCCCTGAGTTCTCTCCTGCAGGTGCCTTGGATTGTGGTGCTCCACAGAGGGCAAGGGGAGGTGTGTCTTTGTGGCAGAGAGGCTCGTGCATGCTGCTGCCATATGCGGGTGGGTGACGGGGATGGAAGGGATTTCCCGCGGGAAAGGTTCCTCACCAGCAGGAGGAAGATGCCTGCTCCAAGCAGGGAGTAACTTCTTTCACGGTGGGGAGGTGCTTTACCTGGTTTATGTGAGGCCGTCGGTTTTAGAGGCAGAAGGAACAGCCTTAGGGCGGAGACCTTAGGGCCCCTGCGTTCTATTGCCAGCTCAGCCGCTTGTGCGTGGTGTGAGCCTGGGCACGTCTGCGTCACAGCCTCCTCTGCCCGCAAAATAGGCAACAAGGGTGCTCAAAGGCTGCTTTACTGGTTGGGCTTTGGGAGATCAGGAGCCAGCGCCCCCTACATGTGGCAAATCACTTAGTGGCTCTGTGCCTCAGTTTCCCATCTGTGCCACGGGGTTAATAGCAGTGCTGGGCTCTTCAGGGGGGAAAAATACAGCAAGGCCATTGAGATGCTTATTAGATGTGGGCTGTAGAAGCAGCAGACATTTGCCTCTTCTACTGTCTGGGGTAGGGGCCTTTGCACCCCCATTACGCACATTGTTTGGAGAGCCAAAGAACCAGACCCTGAGTATGCTGGAAACCACTTCAGGCCAGAGCATGCTGCTGCCCCCCCGGTACCTCTAATTCCAGCCCTCCTGATGTGGGGCCTCTCCTTTGCAAGACTCCCTGAATGCAAGTTGAAAATGAATCCCAAAAGGTGGTACTGGCCCTGTGACACACAGTTGAGCTGTTCTCATTGCCTCCACTAGAGGGCAGTGACCACACGCACCAGGTTGCGAAGAGACCTGGAGCCAGGGTTGTGGTGCAGAGCACGGTTCCCCTTGTTACCTTGTCTCCTGCGGACCTAGTCCCGTGGTCCTTCCCTCGTCACCCAGAATGAGGCTCTGCAACAGGCTTGCAGCATCTCCTTCGCGGTGGCCGGGGACGACTGGCCGAGCAACGCCCGGCCTTCCGTCCGCCATGGAACATGCTTTGGGGGTTTGGTGTCCCTCGGTGAACGCTTGCTCCCCTGGTGCCCCGGGGCTACGCTATTGGGGCAACTCGTCTTAGCGCACCTCCGGACCCTGAGCAGAGCGGGGTGTCTGGGAGGAGGCAGTGCTGCTGGGCGTGAGAAGAGAGGAGAAAGGGGAGGGATGAAATGGATTCAAAATACAGCCCCTGCCCTATAGCTAGGGGGGCCATCTCCCACGCGGGCCGGGGCCGGATGAGGGACCCCCGGGAAAGCCTGGGCATGTAGGGAATGGAGTCGGTGGTTCAGCAGAGGGCACTGGTCAGTCCTCCATTGTCCAGGGTGGCAAGTCCTTGAGGGAGAGTTTCTCCCAGTGACACCCTCCCCTGGGCCTCCCCACAAGGGGCCTGGACGTTGCCCCTCTTCGCCGTTCCGCCCACACCTCTCCCTTCCCTTCTCCCCTCTCCCACTCCCTGCCCTCCTCTGCAGAAACAATAAACTGCACTTTTTGTTTTGGAACAAGAAACACCGGTTTTTTTAATCGGGGTGAATGTAACTGGGGAAAGAACCTGGGAGAGTGAGGGGAAAGAGGGAGAAGAGGAGAAAGAAGAGGCTCAGGGTTGGAGCAGGGAGTGGCACCTGCGTTGGGTGGGCCCACTGCCTTTTGTGCAGGGCCCTCGGTGACCATGGGGCACTGTTGTCTTCAAGTCGTCATTGTCAAGTCCAAGTCGAGTCTCAAGTCACTACAGTTCAAGTCCCAAGTCGAGACTTAATTTAAAAAATGTCCAGTCACTTTTGTACAAACCATCAATATCGGCATTTTCGGACAATTTTTTCACCGAGTCGATTTAACAAAATGAGCAAATCTCAAGTCGAGTCTCAAGTCACAAACAACGAACCCGAGTCGAGTCTCAAGTTGAGTCACCTAGGCGACTTAAGTCGGACTCGAGTTCAAGTCGTGAGACTCGTGTCAACAACTCTGCCATGGGGGCCTAAGGGGAGAAGCCGAAGGAGCGGGAGCTAGTGTGGGACCACCAGGCGGTCCGTGACCATATGGAAAACCGCACAGATGCTCTGGCCTCGCTGCAGCAGCTCCCTCCAGGTGTCGTGGTGCAGCTGGAGGTCCTCCTGCAGTCTCTGGTCCTGCTGGTCCATGGAGCACTTCAGGGCAGCGGTATGCTCCCTCTGGAGGTCCTCATGGGCTCTCCTGAGCTGGCAGGTCACACGGGGTCGGGAGGCTGGCACGGGAGGTGTGGACCACTCCCCACTCACAGCTGGTCCAGCCGTGGACAACAAAGAGGGGCAGTCATCCCAGGAGACACTGTGCACGAAGCCTGGCCCTCGGCTCTGAGCCGAGAGCGAAAGGCCTCGGGCCAGACGATGGCGATGTGCTTTGAGCAAAGCCATCTGTGGCCTAGACAGTGGGCCCTTTTCTGCAGGGACACAGATGGCCCCTGGGGGGAGGCATGGGACAAGCCAGCATGGGAAGGTGCCAGCCTGTGGGCGAGAGGGGGGCCATGGGGAGCCTGGCCTTCCCTCCATGCTGCGCACACGCCGGGTCCAGCTGAGGCGGTGTCCCACAGGGAGAGGACTTGTATCCCTGGCCGCTGGAGGAGAGGGAGGCCGGGTGTTGGGAGAAGGTGTGTGGGAGCGGCAGACACTCCTGTGCTTCCTGTGTTGTCCCCAGGAGCAGATGCTCCCCTGAGAGTGCGGGCATGTCCGTGTGCCGTGTGCGGCACGCCTGAGTGTGTGTGTGTGTGTGTGTGTGTGTATCCATGTCCCCAGCCTCCTTCTAGTGGTGACTTACTCCCAATAAGTCAGGCCTCTCCAGACAGCCTGTGAGCCAGAGCACAAGGGTCCTCTGTTGCTGCCTCCTGGGGATGTGTGCCCCGGCCTGGTGCCCCACATGCACAGGCCGACAAGGCAGAGCGAAGAGTGCACCCCAGCCCCTTACTGCTCATCACCTCCACCTGTATGTGTCAAGGGATAGTAATGGCACTCACCTGAGGAGCTTTCCCCGGCCTCGGACAAGCTGGTGCTGGCCTTATCCAGCTCCTTCTCCTCTTCTTCACTGGCTGTGCTCCCTGAGAGGGTGCCGATGGGCATCTCCAGCCCTGAGTCCACAATGTGGGGGAAGGGACTGACCCATCCCCAGGATGTGGTGGAGCTGGGTGTAGTATGAACAGGTCTGCAGTTCCGCCCTGGAGTGGGAGCTGCTCCCTGGCCTTGGTATAGGCCTGTCTTAGCTCCTTGACCTTCATGCGCACCTGCTCCTGGGTGTGCACGTGTCCCTTGGTGGCCAGGCTGTCAGCCGTCTGGTCATTGATGTCCACAGTCCTGCACCTGGTGCGGAGATCCTGGAGGTTTGCCTCCTCTCCCCAGACCTCAGTGAGCTCCAGGATCTGTGCACCACACCAGGAAGGCGCATGCCTCTTCTGTTCCTGGGAAGGGTCCTGGGAGCTGGCTGCCGGCTCCCTTGCCGCCGTGCAAGTCTTAGTGGGAGCAACAGGGTCACTTGTGACAGCTGAAAACTCTGCTCTGGCAGCTAGGGTTGCCAGATGGTTGAAACAAAAATACCAAATGTGGCCCCCCCCCCCAAAAACCAGGAATAAAATTCTGTTGAAGGGGAAAAAAAAGGGAGGGGGGAGACTAAAGTTGTTGAGAAAAAAATAAAAATAAAACAGCATTAAACCAGCATGTCCCCTTTAAGAGTTAGTGCAGGGATAGGAACAGGGGAGCGGTTCAGCACTAAGACCCAGGGGCCTGCATTGCTTCCCCTAGGTATTTTGACCGGCAGCCATTTTGTGCTGGCAACCTTGGGGAACCAGGTAAGCATGGGGGCCGGGGTTGGGAGGTGTTGGGGTCCGGGGAGGCCAGGCGCTGAGTGTTTGTAGGGTTGCCAGGTGCCTGGCATTTTTGCCTCCTGACTGGGGAAAAATTCAGAGAATACTGGACATCTCAGGTGTCAGGTAGTCTCTAAATTTTTTTACTGGACAGGAGCTGAAAATACCAGACTGTCCGGGTGTATACCGGACACCTGGCAACCTGAGTGGCAGCTGCCATGTGGCTCAGTGCTGCCAGGGCCTGCCATGTGCCATAAGCCATTTCCCTGGTGGCTGCAGGGGTAGGGGGACTACAGAGTTCTGATGAGTGTGGACAGAGCAGCCAGCCCGTGGGAAGGGCTGGAGGCCCCTTATTTTGAAATAACTCCAGCCGCCTTGTCCTAAATAGCTCTTTTGGAATAGGCGTTATTCCTTGTACTACGCAGTTACAGGTTTCAGAATAAGACTGCTGTGTAGACCTAGCCTAAAGGTCCCGTGGCAAATTTCACAAGCCTGGCAGCCAGATTCCCAGTTGGATGCCTCTGCTCTACTTTTCTAAGTGCTCCATAACTCTGCAGCTGCAGATTGAGTTTCCAGAGAGGATGTTTGGTGCCTAGCCCAGTGCTGAGGGCGCTAACCTGGGAAGCTGGAGTGTCATTCTTGCCTTGCCAGAGCCTGTCTTGGTGATCAGTGAGCCACAGGGTGCTGCGAGGAGGGTGTTGCTCATGGAGATTCTCTGTTAGCTCAAATTGCAGGGGTATGTGCTTTTGAGAGTGGTGGTGGGGATTAGCGGCCATAGGATGCAGCCTAGTAACAGCTGTGCATTTCCTAGGTTGGGGAAGGGTCAATGTTCCTTCTAATTTTTTCCATCTGTGTACAGAATAAATTTTGTCATGTGCACCGAGGCATGTGCAGATGTGCACCACCCATATAAACACATAAGCGCTGTGGGCGCTTTGCTGATCATCTGGGCAGCATCTGAATCTCCCCAAGCGCTCAGCTTACAGGGAATACTGGTGTGGGTGCGGGGTTTTGTTGTGACATATGGTGAGTGAAGTGAAAAAAGTTGGTGCCTCACACTGAAACCTGGTATTACTGCCCTGGTCATGTGGCTTTCAGGGGACGATGTGCAAACTCCTCCTCAGACTTGTATTCTGCTCTCCTGGCTATGCCGTTGCTTGGTTGCATCCCTCTTGCCTGGGGCGAGGAACTTGGCAGCTCTCCTGAACTAACAGGCTGAAGCCTGGTGTGTGAGAAAATGAGACTCCAAAAGAAACCGAGGCTGACCCCCAAGAAGGAGGCTTGATTTAGCAGGCAATGCTTTTCCTCTCAGGGCTGGTAATGAGCTAGTGGCTGTGCTGGGGTAGCCCCGCACTGCCAAAGGTGCCTTCTTAGGGAAGCGACATAAAATTGAGGTGCCGACCACATGAAGTTCTAAAATAAAACAACAAAAGCCAACAAACCTGGTGGCGCTTTTCCTAAGAGCAGGTCTGTTAATGCTGGTGGCTAAATTCCAACCCAGGTAACCTTTTCAGTAGCTCATCTGCTGGAGACTGGGTTGCTAATGTGAACAAACTGCCTAACGGCAATCTAGCTAGGAGTTGCTTGCCGAAGAACTTGTGGCCAAGGATTGTCAGAGCGTTCTTGTGGGCAGCGGGAGCTATTCCTCGCTCAGCTCTTAGTCATTCATGGATCCTGCAAAGGTTGTTGGCAGAGTTTTTAATAAAATACCTTTCTGGAGAGGGCTGGGCTTGCAGGGTAAAGAAAGGTAGGGTGTAATAAGAGAGTGTGGGGGGGGACTTAAAAAACTTAAAAAACAACAAATAGTCTAGCCGACCTTAGAGACTAACAAAACACGTAGATGGGATCATGAGCTTTCATGGGCACAGCCCACTTCCTCAGATGAATGGAGTTATTAAAGGTCCAGTTTCTAAATAAATAGGGGAGGGGGAAGGAAAAAGAAGGGAGGTTGTGGAATCCCCATCTCTGGAGATATTTAAGAGTAGGTTAGATAAATGTCTATCAGGGATGGTCTAGACAGTATTTGGTCCTGCCATGGGGGCAGGGGACTGGACTCGATGGCCTCTCGAGGTCCCTTCCTGTCCTAGTATTCTATGATTCTATTTATTATAAGCGGAAAAAAATGGAAAAGAATAGTCAATTAGAGTGTCTGTGCTCCATGAACAGGGGCGGCCTGAGACGAGCTGCCGGCAACTGGCGCCCCAGGCGGAATGCATGATCAGTGCCCCCGCCTCCGAGATGAGCTGCCGGCAACTGGAGCCCTAGATGGAATGCGTGATCGGCACCCCCGCATCCAAAGCCCTCAACAGCAGTGCGTCATCATTGGGCATCCTGTTTAACGCGGCGCCCTAGGCGACTGCCGAGTCTGCCTACATTCACCCCTGTCCATGAAGCTGATCGAGAAGGTACTCAGTGTTCTTAAGGACCCATTGTTTGGTTTTTTATGTCATTAGGATGTGGACTGTAGCGAGCCATCCGGCCAATGTCTTTGTTCATACCTCTGTTGAAGGAATCAAACTTGTAAGTGAAGTTGAGTTCTGAGCCCTCCCTGTGGAGTTGGCTTGTGGAAATGGCCTGAAACAATACGGTGACTTGGAGATCCATTAGGTTAAAATGTTCCCCAACAGGTTTCTCTGTGTGGCCTTTTCAGAGATCTGATTTGTGTCCATTGATTCTTTCTCGTAGAGACTGTCCAGTTTGGGCAATGTACATGGCAGAGGGGCATTGCTGGCACTGGATGGCATAGATCACTGTAGTGGATGTACAAGACTGGCTGCACAGACTGTATTTTAATGCATGTGCAGAAAGGGGCTGAAGGAAGGTAGCCAGGGCAGGGTAAATGCTGGCAATTTCTAAGTGTTTGACTTGGCCACCTACATAAGGATTAGTATTATCGAGGCCCCTTGGGGGATGTGTGTGTTGCACTCAGGGGTGTAATTGCAACATGGGCAGCCATACCCAGGCTAACGCTGCTCATATTAGCCCTGCTAAAAAGAGTAGCCCAGACCTTGCAGTGTGGGCTGAACAAACCTTGCTGCCATGGCTACACTGCTGTTTTTTGCAATGCTAGCTGGGGTCTGAGGAGCAATATAGAGCCTCAGGTTGCCATATAGACCTTTCTGTAGAGGCTGTGACTATAGACTTAGTCCTTTTCTCAATTAGCTCACCCTCTAAATGGAGGAGATGAGCCCAGGGTGAGAGAGAGAGAGGGATTATCATTCCCATTTTACAGATGGGGAACTGAGGCCCAGAGAGATGAAGTGCCTTGACCAAAGTCATGCGGACAGTCTGTGGCAGAGGGGATTTGACCCCCAGCTCTCCCAAGTCTGAATCCAGAGCCCTAACCATAAGGCAATCCTTTCTCTCTAGCTCACTAGCAACAAATTCTGCCAGGCTCTGTGAGCTCCCGTTCTGTGGGCTGATACACCCTTCCCATATTTCACGTTGTAACAGCGTCATAAGCTTAGGAGGCTCCCTCCACGCAGTTGTCATCTATAGACTGATGCTCTCAACTCGTCTGCCTTCAAACAGCAAACAGATAGCACACTGAGGCATTTTAATGTATATCATCATGACACCAGTTATTGCAGATGATTGGATAATGGGCTATGGATTATATATCCAAAGCTTGAGATCGTATCTTCCCTTAATTCCCGAGGAACAGAATGATTGCCGTCACTTGATGTGTTTATCATTGGGAGATGAAAGCAGCGATCAGTTACAGAGTCATGGTGAGGACACCATTGTGAAGTCAACATCTGTGCTCTGGGGGATTCATTGTATCCCGTAGCTCTAGGGATTTGTAGCGTGTGAAGGTGTCGTGGGACGCGTGTATAGGGCTTGAATAGTCATGTGATGGATTGATGCTTCTTGGTACCTCTGTGTTGCTGTTTTGGGTTAAAAGCTTGTGGCTCGGAAGTCCCCCAGAAGGCATGCGGCCCCTGCCCAAGATTTGATAACTAAATTAGAAAATGGCTCTACGTCAGTCTAGTTTTGTCCCTCCGAAGGGCCAGGTATGGATTAGCTAATCCATTCCTATGGATCCGCACCCGCTGCTGAAAATTATGATTTACATTAGGCCTCTAAGTATCCTACCCCTCCGAACTCAATCTCTTAGAGGATATTTAGGAGCTGATTTGACTGCCTTCTGTCATGCCTGATGTGTGTTATCTTAGTACAAGGCTTAGTATTTTACTCCTGGGGGAATTCTGCATCCAAAAACCCCCCACAACAATTCTGTGCACAATATTTTTTTAACATTTGCATATTTTGTCAAAACAACACACTACAATCATGCCAGTTTCAATTATTTTGGCCATACATTTCAAAATATCTGTCAGCAAGCATGTCGGTAATAATACAGACCAAGAAAGAAAGAAAGAAAGAAAAAGATCCAGGGAATGTTTTTTTGACAAATGCATTTCTTACCCAGCATATTATTAATACAGGACTTTGAGTAGTTCATTTAAACTACAAGACAGAAATGTATTTCTTGTCCCCTTCAAAACCAATGCAAAGGCTTGGAAGAATCGTGGTAACATAGGCAATGTCTAGACTGCAGGCTTCTTTCGGAAGAAGCTTTTCCGGAAGAGATCTTCCAAAAAAACTTCTTTCGAAAGAGAGCGTCCACACTGCAAAAGTGCATCGAAAAAGTGATCTGCTTTTCCGAAAGATAGCATCCACACTGAATGGACTCTATCTCGCATGTAAGCTGTGATTACTTTAGACAGAATGGCCACCTGTGCTTTTCCCTCTTTCCTCTTCTTTCGAAAGAACCCCCTCTTCCCCATCCACATACACCTTCTTCCGAAAGAGCTCTTTCGGAAAAGGCATTCTTCCTCATAGAAAGAGGTTTACCAATGTCAGCAAAACCCCTCTGTTCTTCCGATTTTTTTCCGAAATAATTCGATTGCAGTGTGGACGTAATTGAAGTTTTTTCGGAAAAACGGCCGTTTTCCCCAAAAAACTCTGTAGTGTAGACATACCCATAGGAACTGAGGGAAAGGTATGAAACCTGGAAGGTTATTGGCTGTGGTTGGGAGAAGTATGGAACAGGATTTTTGGGGGAAGGAGGATTGGTAAGAAGTGGAGGAGCCTCTCATGCAGACATTGGCTGATCTCAAGCTTGCCCTGTTCAATCAGGCAGACACCCCATGTGTCCTTTAGCTTTTGGCTGTCATCCCAGTAGCTCCTGGGTGTTACCCACAGAAGTCTCAGGTGCCATACTCTGTCTGTCATAATTTACCGCCATGGCAGGGTGCTTAAGGTACGGCAGCTGGTTGTTAGCTGTTTTGGCATTACAGCGGCCTCTGGTGGGTTAGAGATGGAACTGCAGCACTTTTCTGCTCAATGTATTTTCTGAGGGGGGGAAAAACCCGCTTGGTGCCTGACATGAATTCTGTGTATGTGCAGTGGCAGAGAATTCCACCAGGACTAGTATTTGGCCTCTCCATTTGTGTGTCTGGCCTGTTGGCTGACATATAGTGTTTGGCATTATCATAGGAACCTCTGGGTTTTAGGCTTGGTTCTCCTGGGAAGACTTTGTACAACACTGAGCAACATGTGGCTTTTCTGTGCCTCGGTTTCCCCTATGTAAAATCAGGCTCATGATGCGTCCTAGTGACTACAGCACTGGGACCAAGGAGACTTAGCCTCTATTGCTAGCTTTGCCCTGGCCCTTTGGATGACTTTGAGCAAATCACTTCATTGCTCCGTGCCTCAGTTTCCCCATCTGTAAACTGGGATAAGGTTACTGATCGCCTTTGTAATGCACTTTGAGATCTATGGATGAAACATGCTAGATAAGAAATAAGCTTTGTTAGCATTATTTGTTAGCATTCTTGACCCGTTTAGATCGTAAAGCATTTTAGGGCCTCTTAGGGTAGGTCTACGCTGCAGCGCTATTTCAGGATACCAGAAGTATCCTGAAATAGCTATTCCACATCTTTTGAAGCAGCCTGTTATTTTGAAATACATTTTGAAATAAAGGGTGGCTTATTCCGACGTCCCAGTAAACCTCGTTCCACGAGGGTTAAGGGGCATTTCGGAATAGCGAGTTATTTCGAAATTTGGCACTGTGTAGACAGCATCAAATTATGAATAAGCTATTTTGAACTAAGGGTGCTCTGTAGACACACTTAGAAAGGATGGTCATGAGGTTCAGGACTCCTTAGCTTCCTCTGTAATACAAATAATGAATAGTCAGGAAACTCTGATCATTCCGGGTGAATGGGGCTGTCTCTAATGCAGAAAGTTCTGTTCTGATTTTTGTCTCCACCTCCATTTAATCCCAGTAGAATTCCAAGGACTCTTTAATTACTTTTTTTCTTGCCGAGAACTTATTTATACACGACAATGTCCTTGGGCTAGAAAGTGTGTTTGAACAAGAGCCCCCTTAGTCACAACTGGCAGAGATACAAGGCAGCGCATAGATAAATGTAAATATTATGCAAATGCCAAAGCAACCACAGTGGAATATCTACAAGCTGCACAGGTAGACCAAGAGCAAATTCTCCCGCCGGGGTGCAGGTTCCCAGCTCTGGTTTGTGTTGTCTATTTCCTTTCCTAACATCTTTGGAATTCGCTGTCTTCTCTCTAAGATATTTTTCTCTCCCCCTTCTCTTTTCGCCTTTGTGCTCTCCCGAGAAAGCTGGCGGCTGTTAGCTGAGACAGAAAAACCGATTGCTGATGGAGTTTGATTTTTTTTCCCTGGGTCCCTTTTTAAAACGCGTTAATGTTCCAGGCGATGAGCGAGCGGGCTATTCAATAATTAAAATAATATAAATTAGAGGGAATGGGAGAAAACTTAAAAGCCATTTGCTGAGACAAAAACGATTGAACACATTCACTTCAGGGAGGAGTGGGGGAGAAGAGGTAAGAATGAGAGACAAGGGGAGAGAGGAAAAATGTTTTTTAATTTTTATTATCTTAACCTTTGTCAATTTTTTATTTTTATGCAAAGAGCCCAGTGAAAATGGCAGGAAGGATGCCACACAAACCTGTCTGGGGTTCAGTCTATCCTAGGTGCTTATTGTTTTACATAGTTATCCTCACAATTGCTGTGAGGCAGGGTAGGGCTCTTTCCCATGGGAAACAGTGGTGCTAAGTGACTCACCCAGGGTCACATGGGGAGTCTGTGGCAGGGCAAGGAAGTGGCTCTGAGTCTCTCTGCGCTATACAGGAAAGTTTTCATAGTTCTACTGATGTCGACACACCAGTGTGAACCTCTGGGCGGACTGTTACCCTGGTCTCACTGGATTTTTTTCTATCTAGCATTTTCTAAGCCACAGCTGCAAAGACAGGCATGCAAAGAGTGCCTAGAGGAGTCGTGGTAGTTATATTGGCATAGCTACATCCGTTTAAATTCACATCCCAGACTACAACAGCCATTTTTTTCTCATGTAGGCGAGGCCAATACTCCCCATGTAGTTTTGTGGTAACAAGTCCCACAGATGGATCATGCACTGGGTGGAAAAAACTCTCTGAGGTTTTCACCAGATGTAAATTGGCTGCTTAAGTAACCTTGGTTCTCTCTCTGGTGATTGTGAGAAAGTCCTTTCTCCCTGTTGGTACACACTATTTCCCCAATTGGTTAGCAGCTGGGCGACGTATACCGGGGCATTCTTAGGGCTCAGTATCCTTTTAGCAACTAAGTAGAAAGTGATCCTTGGTGCAGTTGCTCAACGCAGGTGAATGGTCTTACTGTTGCTACCCCACATTGCATAGGCTCCCGGCTGTCAGCGACTGTGTCTTTCTGATCTTCGCTGCTCTGGAAAGAACTGGGAACTTTCCAATGCTGCGCACACCAGGCCTCACTGTCAGGTGCCTCCCTGCTGGCTTTGGGCTGTGATCTGACCTAGCCGTGACCATGATTAGTAGCCACCCTTGTTCTGGGAGCAAGGTTGTGTCAAAGCAATCTCATCCCTGGCAAAGTCATGGGTCCCAGACTCCCAGGATCCACTTGCATGAGGTCTTTTCCTTCTGCTTGCCCCAAACTCCTACATCATGCATGCTGGGTGGTGGCGGGAGGGGGTTTGCATCTGTGTAGCACTGGGCTATGCAGTGGATGCTTGTGTCGCACTGTAGTTGTTAGGACTATCTAAAACTGGCAGCTCATGAAGAGGAACAAGTTTTTAGGTGCTAATAGATTATCTGTTGTTTTCCAGCTTTTCTAGTTACATACATACTTGGCTTTCTCTTTGCCCTCTACCTCTTTCTCCCTTCTCCCCCCCTTCTCTTTTTCCCTCATTTATTTTGGTTCTGGACATCCAACACTCCGGTCATCTGCAGAAGTGGGCTGTGCCCACAAAAGCTCATGATACCATCTCCATGTTTTGTTAGTTTTTAAAGTGCTACCAGACTATTTGTTTTTTTTTTTAGTTTTTCCTGTTACAGACTAACTCAGCTACCCTCTGAGGCTACATCTACACTACAAGGTTTTTGCGCAAAAACCGGCAGAGCGTCCACACCTCAAGCGTGGTTTTGCTCAAGTACATCGACAGGACTGAGGGCTTTTGCCGGTAGAGTTATTCCTCTTCCCACGAGGAATAACTCCTTTTTGCACTACAGCTCTTGCACAAAAAGGCAGGTGTGGACGCTCCAGAGGGGTTTTTGTGCAAGACAAACCCTATTGGCAAGAGCACCCTATTTGCCCTATTGGCAAAAGCACAGGTGCTCTGATGGCCATTCTGTGACTCGCCATCAGAGCTTTCTTGTGCAAGCGCATCCATGCAGTGTGGACGCTCTCTTGTGCAAAAGCGATGTGCTTCTGAGATGTGGATGTGCTTTTGCACAAGAAGTTTTTGCGGAAGATCTTTTCCGCAAAAGGCTCCTTGCGCAAAAACCCTGCAGTGTAGATGAAGCCTGAAGGTTTAGGAAGCCAGATATAAAGCATCCTGCATCTCAGGCAGGGCTGGCAACCAGGAGAGCCCCGAAGGGCAGGGAGACCCCCATGTAGTCCATGGTGGGAGATGGTAGATATCATGGGAGAGCTCTATGCTTGTTAAATGAAACTGACTCTGTCAAGAGAACCGTTTACAGAGATGCTCAGCGAGCATTCTAGCCACGTGCACACAGACTGACTTCCCCTGATACTGCCTCCAAACTCATCCCTTCTGCAACCTGAGCACAGGGACTTAATGGGTCTGGTGCTTGGCTCTTCACCTTCCCTCCCAGCTGCACACCTGGAAGCTGCCTGGAGTCTCTGCAGCAGGCTGGCCAATCTAGGCCAGGACAGAGCGAGGGGAGCAGCAGAGGGACTGGACGAGCAACCAAGACTAGGTTTGTGAACTGTCCTCGTGTACCTAGAATTTGCAGGGGGCGGCGGCTGCACCATAGCGGCATTTTCATTGGATGCAGAGAGAGCGCCCGGCTCTCACAGTCAATGCCGTGTGCAATCAGCACGCCCTGCACTTCCTGTGCCCTGGCTTTGCACGGGTTACTTTAGTAATACCAGCTGGGGGAGAGAACCTGCATGGACAGAAATGATCAGAATGTGGCAACCCTGTGCGTGGGCAACGGTAACAAAATGTCTCGTGGGTCTCACTTAGCACCCCGATAGGCTGCAGGTTGCCCACCACTTGGGACTGGGGGTGGAGCGTGGGTGGGTGCACATCAGGCTGTTTGGGGAGAAACAGCCTCCTCCCAGCCACGTGCACAGGTTAACTGTGGGGCAGAGAATGCAGGGAGCAGGCAAACCCTTATACTTGGAGTCCGTGGAACCAAGTCTGGATCTTCCCATGAGGATCAGATCTTATGACCCAGGACTCGGCAGAAAACAAACATTGTTGGGTGATGAAATACGGGTGGTCTCGTCTTAGAATGTTGGTGCTCGTCTATTCAGCCTCCCTCCCTTGGAACCGGGGGGATGTGTAACACTGAGTCCGTACAAAGGCTGGACAAGCACCCTTGTGCTGGAGAGCCCCCCGCAAAGCGCGCGGCTGGTAGAGGAGCCCTGCGGGTCATTGCTAAACCCTGCATGATCCGTCAGGATGCGTGGGCAGCCTGCGGCGATAAAGGGGCTGTTTGTGCAGAGGCAAGAATTTTGTGTAAGAAGAAATTAGCTACAGATAAAGTGGAAAAGGAAACGTGAGGGAGGAGAAACGAGAGAGAAAAGCGAAGCTTCCAAATGGAGCCGTAAAAGCCATAAACAAAGCCTAATTATTGTACAGCGAAAAGCAAGATCTTAAGGAGGCAACTTCCTCCTTTTGTTCCAGGGAGAGTCCTTTGTGGTGGTTTAATTAAAAACAAGTGCTTGGTTTTGTACACAGTGGAATCGGAACATGCAGATTGGTGCTGGCATGTTGGTTCCTAGCCCGGCCTGGGAAAACTGGGTAGGGAGGGGAGCTGGGTGGATTACGCTTGGTGAAATGGGGGTGTGGGAAGAGGAGAAGGCAGGGATGAAAGCTAGGGTTGGAGAGACGGAATAAGGCAGACAATAAGGAAGAGGGCAGAGAGAGAGAGAGGAGAGAGGCTGGGTTTGAAGGTAGGGCTGTTAATTTTATGTATTTATGTAGACGTGTAACCGCTGAACAATTCAGCAGTCACACTTTTACATGCGGGGGCAGGTTCCTGGGTGTGCGGAGAGCTGGTTTTTAAGCTGGCTTACTGAGAGCACCAGGTTCCCATGGAGCCCCCTGCTCCCCACTCTGTGGTTGTGGGGCAGATGGCTCTCCAGGAGCCAGCCGGCTCCCCACGTACATCGGATCCCACCTGCCTCCCTGTGCTGCTGCCTCTGTATCAGAGGCAGCAGTGGGCAGGAGAGGGAGGCTGCATGTTACCGTGAAGATTACTGATGTGCCCGGGCTTGTTGGTTAACCGGGTACACAGTTACACCATCACATCCCTAGTAGAAGGATGGGGTGAAAGAAGCAGAGGATGCTTAGGGAAGGGGATGGCAGGGTGAAATGATGGGGTGGCGTTGGGCCCTGTTGTAGAGAAAAGCAAAGCTCTGCCAGCAGAAAAAGGCACTGGTCCAGCAAACTGGGAGGGCTGCAGAGTGGAAGTTGTTCTGTGATGCACCGCGGGGTTGCATTGTTACAAAATGTAGCCGCCAGGAGACACATTCTTAAGCACGACCTTCTCCATTAACCAACTCCTGCATGTGTAGAGACCCAGAGCTTGCTGGTGACATCATGGGGGTGGGCTCCTATGCACATGGCTTCACTGGGGCTCTGGGCAGGCCCAGTCCCAGTGCCTGGAAGCCGATCCCATTACTCAGTTCTCTTTTCCTGCAGTGCTGTGTGGGACTATTTGCTTATCATTATGCATGCTCGCTGCTGGATCTGAGGCCCCCAGGGGATGTGAGTAGGAGGGCAGCTCTTCCTCCGATGCTCTGCCATCTCCTGGAGGCTTCTCTTCCTCCAGGTATCATCCTTGGTCAGCAAGGGTGGGATGAGGAACAGAGCCGCTCCCCCCCATCCCCGCAGCTAAACCCAAACCTTTGCTGAATTCTCCCCATCTCTGACAGCTCATGGCTGATGTGGCTTAGCTAGGATTCTTTCACTAAGCAATCAAGCCTCTTGTTTTGTATGCCCGGCACCTAAGGAATCTTTATTGATCTTGGAAATTTGGCTGCAGCATCCGGTTTCCTGGAGGCCAGGAAGGCAATCCCTGGGTGACCCATTAAGTGAGGGTTGCATCCTCGGAACGGAGGAGTGTGTGTGAGTGACAGGTGGGGCTTAGCATGGCGCGGAAGCCTTGTTTGTGTGGCTCCGGGGCACACGCCGCACGAATGGGGTTGTTGCTGCAGCTATATTTCATCTGAATTAAATTGTCTGTGAATTACGCTTGCGGCGGCTTCCGGGGATGAGCCAAAGCAGTCGGAGATAATTGCGGCGAGGCCCACGCTGGGCTTTCTCCATAAAGGCCCCTTCTGAGGCAGGACGTGCCTGCACACAAGGCTGTACCAGGAATGTATCTTTGCACTCAGGGTTGAGCTACAGACCCACGGGTGGCTGTGGCTGACCCCAAACCAGCTCCTCCTGGCTTGGGCTGTGGGGCTATAGAAATGAGTCACACCTCCCGACCCCTTCCTCAGGGGCAAGCTAGTATCCGTATCCCCATTGCGCAGATAGGGACCCCAGGACCGACCTTCCGTCAAAGGTCCTGCTGCCCTTAATTGCTGACTTCACTGGGACTACTCCAGTGAGCATGGAGCTGTTGCACCAAGTCACACAGAGAATCTGTGTTGGAGGGGAACAGAGCAATGTTCCCTCCATTTCTTCCCATTCCCTGTGCAGAATAAATTTTGTGTTGTGCACCAAGGCATGTGTAGGTGTGCACCACCTGTCAAAAGACATGCATGCTGGAGGCTGTGGCCACTTGATCTCTCTCGGGTGGTTGCCCACGAGTTCAGCTTACAGGGAGCACTAGAACAGAGTCCCGGAGTCCTGCTCCCCTGACCTGGGCTTGCACGGGAATAACGGCCTTGCTGGTGGCCCTGACAGTCTCCGACAAGGAGAAGTCAGGCAGGCCTCCCTTGCCCATGTGACAGGGCTGGATAGAGTCAGTCAGGTGCATTGTGGCAGCGGCTCCCCACTTTCTCAAGGAGCAGGGACAGGCTGCCCCTGGAGGCAGGATCCCAGGTGGGATAGATCAGTCGCTTCAATGTCCCTAATGCTGCCTCTGTTACAGCGAGGGGTGGGTGAGCCAGCTGGGGTGAAATAACGTGCCTGGCTAGGAGAGTTTAATTCCCTTTGGCATCATTTCCACCTGCTCTGCAGAATGAACCTAACAGATAGCAAGAAAGCACCAGTGAGCGCCTCTGGCTGGAAGATCCCTGTCCCCGTTCCGGGTGCCTGAGCGGTCCAGCAGTTCGGATCCAGCTTTGGGGTGTGTCAGTTCCCATCGCTAACCCTTGCCCGTTGCAGCGAGGTGTGTGATGGCAGCACTGGTGCACACAACCCAGCAGTGACAGATGAGCCACCCAAGTCATTAGCCAGGGCTCACGCTGACCCTGCCATAGCATCATTGCTAGCAATACCTTGGACAAAACCATGGTAGCTTTCCTGCAAGTGGCAGTCAGTGCTTCCCGGAGATACCTTATCCTGCCTTCCCAGTACTAGAGCCAGCTCCTGTTTTGGGGCAGCCTGTTCAGCTGCTCCCAGGATGGGTGGGGGCAGGACTCAAACCCTCAACTCTGTCCTTTCCAGGCAAATGTCCTATCCCCATGGCCACTCTGGAACCCAGCCCATGCTGTCTCCCTTCCTTCAGGAAGTACCTTATCCTGCCTTCTACTGAGTGCCCATGGTTCCAACCTCTCGCTGTAGTATTGCGCTGCGCTAGAATGCTCCCTCTGGTAAACTGTCTCAGAAGGCCGTGTTTGTGGCTTGGATCTTGGCCCAGCCTCACTCATCCTAGACCTGCCTGACAAACTCAACACCGTGGTGCCCATGGATCGTTATCAAAGGCTGGCTTTGGGCAGTGCTCGGCCCACCTGGTTGGCATTTAATGGGGGCTGGCACCAAGGAGAAAGGAACAGGCCTGCTCCTGACGTGTGGCGGGCTGTGCGATGCTCTCTCATGAGCCTAGTTGTGGTCTGCTCAGCGTCCTGCCCTGGGAACCAAACAGAAAAGTCTACGGATTCCAGGCAGAGTTGCCAGCTGGATTCAGGGCTGGGGGGGTGCACCCCCTCCCCCCAATGCACCCTTTGATTTGAAGGAAAGCACCTGTCCCCTGCAGCCCGTAGCACTTGCTTTCCTGTGCATCACTTCTAAGGAGCGGGGTGACATTGGCATGTTAATACACGACCTTGTCTTTCATCTCCTTCCTCGTTTCATTTAGAGGCACGGTAGCAAGCTCCTTTGATGGCAGAGCAAACCCTCTCTGGAGGTTACTCCAGGCACGTCTTTCCTTGTGGCCCATCTGTCCTGCTGTATGTTGTATTTCCATGGAGCAGAACAACTCCTGGCCCACCCCTGCTTTCCAATCGGATCTGAGTGTTGCTCCTTCCCGATGACCAGGGCCAAAGAACAGAGACTGCCCTCAGGTGCTTTGCTGTCCCATGTGGCGACGAACCCTGTTCCCAAATCAATCACTGCTCCAGCCTGCTTTCCTTTGGGACAGATCCCATCTCAGCTGTTGTTCAAGATTTACTTCCTTCTAACTCAAGCAGAAGTCCTGCCAAAGCTAATAGGAGCTTGAATGAGTCAGGATGGAGTCGAATCTCAAAGATCAGGATTTTGCCTCTCTGCCTGTGTATTCCCAGCTTTCAAAAGGGTTTCCCTCTCTTTGCTCCGTGGGACGTGCTGGGTAATGAGAGTTACAAATCTGCTCCCAAACTGTATATCATAGAAACATGCCCTTTTGGGGTTGGATTCACTCCACTGACTTCCCCTACCCCGGGTTTACACCAATACTGTCCATGTGTCATTTGATTTTTTTTTTTAAAGGAAAAATAGTTTATTCATCAGAGCAGAGCACTAACCTGCATGCAGAGGGTTGTTTCTTCAGCTAATGTTTTGGGGGTGCTTTTTGTTGAACCCCCTCCCCCGAAACATTTTAGGTTTTCAGCAGTTGAAAATCTGGGACTGAAAACCTTTGGAACTGGATTCGGTTTGGCTAGTGCCCTGTATCTTGCTGCCGTTCCCTGCCGGAACCTGTCATGCGAATTTTGTGTTTTGTTTTTGCTGTAGAAGGAACCTTTCCAAACTTATTACAGTCAATGCCCATGGAGAGGTTCCCTCCTTGGCACTGTATCGACAGGGCAAAAGTGACTCCTTCAGTCTAGGGGGTCGCGCTAGGGGGAGAACTAGATACGCTAGAGGGCAGGGATAGAGTCTAGAATGACCTAGACAAATTGGAGGATTGGGCCAAAAGAAATCTGATGAGGTTCAACAAGGACAAGTGTAGAATCCTGCACTTGGGACGGAAGAATCCCAAGCATTGTTACAGGCTGGGGACCGAATGACTAAGTAGCAGTTCGGCAGAAAAGGACCTGGGGACTGCAGTGGATGAGAATCATAGAATACTAGGACTGGAAGGGACCTCGAGAGGTCATCGAATCCAGTCCCCTGCACTCGTGGCAGGACCAAATACTGTCTAGACCATCCCTGATAAATATTTATCTAACCTACTCTTAAATATCTCCAGAGATGGAGATTCCACAGCCTCCCTGGGCAATTTATTTCAGTGTTTGACCATCCTGACAGTTAGGAACTTTTTCCTAATCTCCAACCTAAACCTCCCTTGCTGCAGTTTAAGCCCATTGCTTCTTGTCCTCTCCTCAGAAGCCAAGATGAACAAGTTTTCTCCCTCCTCCTTATGACACCCTTTTAGATATCTGGAAGCTGGATATGAGTCAACAGTGTGCCCTTGTAGCCAAGAAGGCTAATGGCATATTAGATTGCATTAGTAGGAGTGTTGCCAGCAGATGTAGAGAAGCAATTATTCCCCTTTATTCGGCACTGGTGACGTCGCATCTGGGGTATTGCATCCAGTTCTGGGCCCACTGCTATAGAAAGGATGTGGATGCATTGGAGAGGGTCCAGTGGAGGGTGACCAAAATGATTAGGGGGTTAGAGCGCATGACCTATGAGGAGAGGCTGAGGGATTTGGGTCTGTTTAGTCTGCAGAAGAGAAGAGTGAGGGGGGATTTGATAGCAGCCTTCAACTTCCTGAAAGGAGGTTGCAAGGAGGATGGAGAGAGGCTGTTCTCAGTAGTGACAGATGGCAGAACAAGGAGCAATGGGCTCAAGTTACAGTGGGGAAGGTCTAGGCTGGACATTAGGAAAAACTATTTCCCTAGGAGGGCGGTGAAGCACTGGGATGGGTTCCCTAGGGAGGGGGTGGAATCTCCATACCTAGAGGTGTTTAAGTCCTGGCTTGACAAAGCCCTGGCTGGGTTGATTGAGTTGGGACTGGTCCTGCCTTGGGCGGGGGACTGGACTCGATGACTCCTGAGGTCTCTTCCAGCTCTAGGATTCTATGACGTACAATTCACAGCAGTTACCTAGCTGCAGTTGCCCCCTTCTTCCCGCTCCCAAAGCACACAGGCCCCTTGGTGAAAGCGGATGCAAACACTCTGTGAACGATTGCGGTGGAATCCTGCCATCCTCCACTGGCAAAACGCCCCCCGACACCCATGCATGCGTATCTTAGAGATGGGGCCCCAGACAACTCCCTGCATCCGAGCCACTCCCTGTCTGAGGGCCGGAGCTGAGACGGAGCACCCAGAAATGCACCAGCCCCTGGCCTGGAAGCAGAATTGTCCCTAAATGGGGACTTTGCAACGTGGTCGGCAAAGGCTCAGTTTTGTGCTGGGCCCAGTAAGGAAGGGCGACCTCCATTGCTCTGGATACATTTTGTTCTCACCCCGTCCCTCTCCTGCTCCTTCTGCCAGTGGAGGACATCTGGGCTCTCTCCTCCATCAGAGCCCGGCACTGCCTCACTAGCTTGCACCAAAGCAATTGAAAAGGGAGACCTGCTTCCCCCTCCAAATGCACCTGCCGTCAACTCAACTTTCCTGAGAGTCAGGGCTTCTCGGACCCAAGCGGCAGGAAATGCAGGAGATGCTGAGAGCTTTTAGGACATGTTTGGGCTGCTAATGATGCTGAGCAGCAGCCTGATCTATTAGGCGGTGGAATCGGCTCCTAAGGGAGGCCCTTTTAGAGTCGGCCTGGAAGACGGACGGCGGGGAAGGATCCTGCACTCACAAGGGGAGAGCTCTTGCCCACTGCTAGCGAATTCAGCAGCCTTCACCCGGGCTGAACCACGCTGAGCTCAGCGGCTGTCCGTGCACAGGTTCTGTCCTGGCCCAGTGTCCAGTAGGGCAGCCTCAAGGCTGCTCTAAAGCACACGAGGAGGTAATAGCTCTTATGGGGCTCCGTGTGGGCTGGGGAATGCTGGCGCGCAGTCCTCTCTGGCCATGCCCTGTTGCAGTCCTTCTCCATGCCTGCAATGCATCCTGAGGGAGAGGATGGTGCCTCCCCCCCACTCCTTCACTGGAGAAAACCGTGTCCGGGTAGACGTGGCCAAGTTCTGACCTATGTTTTGCACCTGCAGCAGTGCCAAGGGACTTTATGGGGGCAGCCCATAGTGAAAAAGGGTGGTAGGGTCAGGTGGGACTTGGTGGAACAGCAGCTGGTCATTAGTGAGAGTAAGATGTATCCAGTGGGGCTTGGATGGGATCAGAGTTCCCGCTAAGGTGCATGCCTGTGCGGCCATGCACAATACATTCTTCCCCCGCCCACCTCCTCGGGAGAGTCGTACAGAAGCACTCGCATGCAGGCGGCTGCTCTGCTGAGATGCTGTGGGGAGGGAGCTGCTGGGGTGGGGGCTGGGACCTGCCATGGTCACGTGGCGTGTGGGGGGGAGGCCTGCTTCAGTGGCTGGGGCTGCCCCATGGCAGGGGGGGCCGGAGCCTGTTCTGGCGGCCAGGAACAGGACATGCTGCGTGGGGTGGGGTGGGATGTTCTGCGCCAGGGGCTGGGAACGTGTGTGTGTGTTAATCAATTGGGTGCCACGGTGGCACACGACCAAACCGGTGCACGTGACCTCAATACTGGTGCACAAGCCAAAATTCACTCCGCTTGTGGTTGGAAAATCGTAGTGGGAACGCTGGGGGGGGGGACGCTGTGGAAACATTACAACTCTGTCACGACGCCTACAGAAAACTTGACTTTGATGAGGTGGCGAGCATGTAGAGACCCCCAGCGAGCACGCTGCCCACTACAGTCTCACTGGTACCTTGTACCCCCTTGCTTCAAATTGGAAGCTCTTTGTAGCCAGAGCCGCCTTTTTGTTCTGTGTTTGTGCAGCACCTAGCACAGTGAGGCCTGGTGCATGACTAGAATGCCTAGACCACGGGTGGGGAATATCTTTTGCCCGGGGACCACTTCAAAAATGTTTGAAGTAGCCCTGGGCCACCCCAAAAGGGGTGGGGCCTAAACAGGAAGGGCGGGGCCTAAATGGGAAGAGATGGGACTCTCCCACCCCCAGGCCCTGACTGGTCTGGGGGTGGGGGAGCCCCTTTGCCCCCCTTCCCACTAAGCACCCATGCCCTGGAAGAGGCTTGGCACGCTCCCCCACCCCCAGGACAATCAGGGCCTGGGGGCAGGGTAGCACGGAAAGCCTCCTGCCGACCTGTGAGGAGCCCGTGGGGCGGGGGCAGAGCAGAGAAGGCTTCAGGTGCTCCCCCACCCCCAGGTCCTAATTGGGGGCAGGGGAGCAGTAGGGCCTCCGCGGGGCAGATCCACCTGCTTGGTGGGCCGGATCCAGCCCATGGAGGCCCTTTTGCCCACCCCTGGCCTAGACTCTTCTGCAAGACTGAATAAGAATAATAAAGCCGCAGACTGAAGAACAAAGGAAGCCAAGTAGAAACAGGGCCATGAACAACGAAAATAACCCTCTTCTCTAATCGATATGACCTGTTAAAGGATGAGGCCTGTGAATCAATTCCACCCTCCCCTTTCAGCGTGTTTCCTGGTTACGGCTGCCTGTTGAAGTTTCGCAGGTGGATGGGGGATTTGGAAGGAAGTGTGAAGTGTTAGGATATGTTAAGTGGCTTATAAGTACTTTGATTATTTTAAATGGCTTAAGTGCCTGTCTGAGATGGTCGTCGGGCAGCCCGAAAAGCGACACAGACACAAAATCAATTAAGAAGTAGAACAAACTAATTTAAAGAAAATGAGATTCCCTTCCCCCACCTGCCAATATTATTTTGTTCTTTGGGAACCCTCCGCCAGAGGGGAGGGAGTCCTCTAGATTGCTGGAGCCAGTGTTCTTGAGGCTCATGGGGAATTTGCCCCCTTCCCATGACCACTAGGAACCAGGACAAATGGTCACGGTGCAAATGGTAGTTTTGTTTGTGTGTGGGATTTGCTGTTGGTGCAGCTATGAAACCCAGAAGCTAATCTAGCATCAAAGAATTGTCTTAGGCCATGTCTACACTAGGAGATTATTTTGAATTTACTAAATTCAACTTCTGGGCACCTGATTTTACAAATTCGAGCTTCTGTGTTCTCATGACGGGGAAGAATCGAATGTAGTTCGAGGCAGGCTCTGTTAATGTTGCTGTGCTACCTTGGACTCCGAGCTCCAGGAAGTACTCTGGGGAGCCCAATTAGTTCAAATTAGCAGCACAGGAGCATCCACGCTAACGTTATTTCAGACTTACAAGTTCGGGAATTAGCGTTACTCCTCATGCAAAGCAGGAGTAGAGTTGGAATTCCGCATATTACTGAAAACTGCTGGGATGACTCTCACAATCAGAATGTTAAAGTCAATGCTTATAATTGACTTGGAAAGATTAAAGCTGTACTGGTAAATAATGTCGGAAATGGTTAATTTCACAGTGCAAACACAATCCCACAAAAATATTTCCATCAATAATAATAAAAATGTATGTGAAAAAGACCTGGCTGGCATGATTTAGTTGGGGCTGGCCTTGCTTTGAGCAGGGAGTTGGATTAGAAATGACTTCCTGAGGTTTCTTCCAACCCTAATCTTCTATGATGCAATGATCTTGGAAAAATAAGAAAAATGCTGTTTGCGAATTAAAGAGTTTGAGCAAAAAATAAACTTGGTATATTTTGGTATGTGATATTGACAGTAAAGTTCCAAAACTTTAAGGTTTAACATTTTTAATTTCAATATCTACTATTGTAAAATAAATATTAACTGATCCCCATATGGGGGTTACTCCTCCCACAATTCCCCACAACTGTGAAAAGAAATTGATAAATCATAATTTTGCACAATTGTGAAGATTTATAGTAACAGAAAAGTTTGGGAATAAAGTTATTCCGCATGAAAAGCAGGATGACAGAGTTTGAATTTCATCATTCCGGAATAATGGGCTTGGTAGGGTGGACGCATCGCTTACAAATTCGACCTTGCCGGGAGGGGGTTTATTTTGGACTGAGATCCTACAGACGTTTATTCCAGATCCTCATCTGAGCCATTTTTGCTCCTGGATCAGCTGTGAGCCAAGCTACTTTCCCCTAGCGGAGATTAGGATAACAGGGGATTGCTGAGGTATGAGGAAACCTGAAACACACCTCATTTCCTATGGCCAGGCCTCTTCAAGAGACCCTAGGGAGGGGGTAAGGAGGCTGGAATTACTACACCACGTCTAGACCACTGTGAGGTTCTGTTGCTGGGATCTGGGTACAGACGGTTCTCTCATGCAGGGCTGGATTAAGGGGGGGGATAGCTGGGCAGCTGCCCGGGGCGCCAACCTATGGGGGGCGCCTGATTGAAGTGGTAAGGTGCGCTGTGCGCCCGGGAGTGGGGCTGTGCATACGCCACACGCCCGGGTGCATGGTGCCCCTTACCACTTCAATCAGGCGCCTGCCCATAGGTTGGCGCCTGGGGGCGGGGCTGCCATTCGCTGCGTGCCTGGGGGTACGGCCGCGCATGTGCCTCTCATCCGGGGGCACAGCGCCCCTTACCATGTCAATCAGGCGCCCACTGCCCGGGGTGCAGGTATGGCTCGGTCCAACACTGCTCTCATGGCTGTCTTGGTGCATCTCCTTCCCACCGGTGTTTCAGCTCTGAGCCCTCTCCTCGGCTTGTCACCCTGACTCTTCCCCTCACGCTTGGCTAATGCGCCTGGTACATGAAATACAAACCTCTCTGCTCCTTTCAATCTCTTCTCATTCCAGGCCTGCTAGCCCAGAAGGCCCGTGGCTCTGCCATGGACGGTCTGGCTTACCATAGCCTCAGCGGCACATCTGATCCTGCTGATCTAGGCACAATACCAACCCAGATGCGGGAGACTTTCCCATTAATGGTTCATCATTCATAAAGCATGACCCCAGTGCTCTCCTAGCACTCTGCTCGTTGAGAACTGCCTCGCTGGCAAGTCGGTCTTGCCTCTTACTGAAATGGCCCTGCTCTGTCGCGGGCTCCGCTTGCGGGAGCAAACGCCCCCACCAGCTCTTTAAATGTTTGATGGGAGGGTTTTAGTGGCTGTTCAGAGTGCGTGTTGGCATTTTGTGTCTATGTGAATAAACAAAGGGCCCTTTATTAGCTGCCACGGACTGATTAAAGCTGTACATCAGCACAACCGCATACAGATGTGGAGCCTCTTCTGCGTGCTGGGTTGACCGGCCCCGGTGGTTTGGTGGGTGAGAAAGCGGCGTCGGAGGAGAGCGGACATCTCCCCTCTCCTCCGTTGCTCGCTGTCGTTTCCCCAGGGCGTGTTCCCCCTCCAGCTCATGCACACTCTCTTCCATGCTCATCTCCCGTAGCCCACAACCTCCTTCCCCTGCATCCTCTCGCGCCACACCCCTCAAATGCCCCCCCTCACAGCGCGAGCCCAGTCGCCACGGCGAGGCTGTCAAACAAAGACATCCTTGGCGAGGGCTCGCTTTGCATGGAGGCCCCTCTGCCACACATGGGAACAATCTAGGACCATAAGAACGGCCAGACTGGGTCAGACCAAAGATCCATTGAGTCGTGTCCTGTCTGCTGACAGTGGCCAAGGCCAAGTCCCTGGCTAAGGCAATATTAGCAGGCAAGACAAACCATCCTGCTCTAATGCCCCCTGCAGCACCGCTTCTCACTAGCAGCCGAGGGGGGCGCAGGCCCTCGGAAACAGTCGCAGCGAGGCTGTATCCCTTGTGTCAGGAGTCGCGCTGCTGCCTGTGGCACGTGCAAATGGGGTAGGGATGTGGGGCAGAAGTGGTGGAAGTGCTGCTGTTTGCAAACAGGGCGCTGTGGGTGAAAGGGGCTGGACAGCGAGCAGGGCCACCGAGCCTGCCTTCCAGAGAGCGCTGCCATCTGCATGCCGGGCCTCTGCATCCCAGCAGGGGTGAGGCCTCCACTGGGAACCCTCGGGGGCCTTTGATTGGTGTGATGACCTACGCTCGGCCAAAGAGAGGGAGGGCAGTGTGATATTTTTATGGAACTACTAGAAGATTTACCTGGTGTTGCCTGGCTCCTTCAGGGCAGGGGGCTGACCCAGGACTGACCCAGACCGCGAGGCTCTTGCTCCAAAGAGGAGACCTTCTACACCTTGCCCAAAGGTTCAGACTACCATGACCCCGAGGGCCAGCAGCTGGTGTGGGGCCAGGTAGATGGGGAAGTTTAGGAAGTGGCCCAGGGAAGCTGATGACCATCAGGCTGATCTCATAATGTTCTAGTGTGTGTCAGCGTGTTGTGGGCTGGATCCCTGCTGACTCCAGTAGCAGCCAGGGCTGCCATTGCTAGGGCCCTGGGCCAGGACGCGGTGGAGTAGGGAGGGGCCATGTCTCCCCTGCCCCTGCATGTACCGGGTGGCAGTCTCACCCTCCCCGCTCGTGCCTGGGGAACTGCGTTTGTTTGCTGCCCTGCCCTGCACCAGGGCCTGGGGTCTTATTGACTGGTGGACTGTGTTTGCATTGCTGCCTGCTCTGCCCGCAGGCCCCGGGGTTTGAAAAGGGCTGCTGGACTGTTACTTACAGGCCTGAGCATAGGTCAGGGGACCAGGACTAAGCCAGCTGGCTTATGATTCTATTTGTGTTCATGTATCATTTTTGCATGCCGAGTTAGAAAGATGAAGTGTAAACCTGCTTATTAATCTAGCATGTCTAGTGAGAGCCATTAGTGGTGCTTAGGGGCCTTAATGACCCAGTGCTCAAGGCAACAATCTGTAAAAGGCTTTGTTTTTGTTGGCATCTCAAACTAGGGTTGGTCTTACAAAAACATGTGACCATGCCATCTGGTGCAGGACTGCATCTGGAATTTGGTTGGGAGATGGATGAGGGTTAAATAAAGGGTTCCCACCCTGCAGAAATTCTATTTAAGGAATGAGACACAAACAATGATCATCTTCAGCTGGCTTTTAAAACCGCCCTGCCCACCCTAAGAGGCTACACATGGAGACACTTGAAAGCAAAGAACTCTAAGGACACAAGAATCTGTTACGCCCAGGCCAAAGGAAAAATCAGCTCTGTATTGAAGGATTTTACCTGAACTAAGGATCAGGGTGAGAATTATGGTCTGTAACAATTTCTCTTAGGCTACGTCTACACTGCAGGCTTCTTGCAGAAGAACTGTTTTGCACAAGAGTTCTTGTGCAAAAGGTCTTGCGCAAGAGCGCGTCCACACTGCCTAGTGCTTTTGCGCAAGTGTGTCTATGGCAGTGTGGACTCTCTCTTGCGCAGAAAAGCTCTGATGGCCATTTTAGCCATAGGGGTTTCTTTCATAAGAAACCCCTGTTGCCTGTCTACACTGCCTTCTTGTGTAAGAGCTCTTGGGGGGGGGAGAGCTCATGGGGAGAGGAATAACTCTTGTGCAAGAAGCCCTCTTTTCTGACGCTTTACTGTAAGTTTACTTGTGCAAGAACGCACATGCAGTGTAGATGTTCTGCATGTTTTTGTGCAAGAAGGACCGTTCTTGTGCAAAAAGCCTGCAGTGTAAACGTAGCCTTAGAGTATTAGACTTAATTGCACGTGGTGTTTATTTTGGCTAAGTAAAACCAAGTTTGCTCTGTTTTCACTTGCAATAATCTAAATCCTATTTTTTATACTTGTTAAAAACATTTTTGTTTATTAGCAAACTGGTGTAAATCATTGCTACCTGCAGGGAGAGGGAGCCACAGCGGTGCAGCTCTCTCTTTCATTGCTAAAGACAGCTAACCTTATAAGCTCTCTCCATAAAATTTTTAAAAGGAGTAATGTGTTGTAGTGTCAGTACCTTGCTGGTTACTGTGCGTGGGCTGTGGATGACCCCTACTGGCCTCTGTCTGTAAGCACTTCCCAGCGGGGGTGCCTTGTGGGCCCCCATGACAGTGACCAAACCGGTTCTACCGGTTAATAAAAGGGATGGAACAAAGGAAGTGAGTGTTAGGGGAAGGGTCAGTTTCTGGCTGGAATCCATGAAGGAGACAGACTAAGGAGGGGGGCTGGGAGTCTAAGGGCTGAGGCACCCCATCTCAAGGGGTCTGAGACATCCTGGGCCAGACTCCTGTAGCCATGTCATGTCTAGGCTGTGCTGTATCCTGGAAAAGCAATAAACCCTCTCTAGTCTACTGGCTGGGGGATTCTGCTCTTGCTGCGACGGGGCTGCATGATCAGGGGAACCTCAACTCGCCGTCACAAGTAAGATAGACTTATTTGGGGTGTTGGTCCCTTTTGAGGGCTCATAGATGCGATCAAGTCCCTATAACTCCCAGAGCTGAGCTGCTTCAGTGTCTGTGTTTCTCTGCTGGGGGGGCTGTTACCCCAACTCTGTGTTTTTGTTGGGGGAGACCAGAGTTTCTAGCCCAGCGGGACAAGGTGGAGGGGTGCCCCAGTAGGCAGGCTCAGTGATATGGTCAGCACACTGGTGACAGCCCCAAGGGGACCTCTGGGATCCAATCCAACCCATCACAGGCCCTAGATGCCTTCTAAAATGGTTCTGGTCCCAGCTGTTCTACTGATTTGCTTTGGGACCCTGCCAGGTTTACTAGGGGTAACTCTGCAGCAATAAAAGATTTGCAGCATGGCCATGACTGGTTACATGGATTTTCAGGTGCGGCCCCGAGTGCCTATTGATGTCAATGGGAGTTAGGCACCTAGTGGGATTTCGACAGCTTTGTCTCCCGGCCGTTAGTATCTAAACTTCAGTTCTTCTGCAGATAGCGAAACAGGGGGATGACGATTCTCTCTTGTGTATTGCAAGGCTAAGCTGTCTGGAGACGGGCATGTGTCTTACAGTGGATATGGACAGCATCTGGCACAACGGGGCCCTCATCTCAATTGGGGCTACTGTAATGTATGTAACACGGTCCTCTCCCCCTTGTGCTTTTGAGAGTGTCAGAACAGGTGTGCAAGGGGCTTGGGACCAGTGCTTGCCCTTGTGTACCTGTGCCCATGGGTAACCTTCACGGATTCTTACTCAGGAGTGTGTTTATCCTTTGCTGCATGACGTGGATCAAGGCCGAGCGATGGTCTAGTGTCGGTTTGTAGCTTTCCTCTTGTCATTTTTTCATCGCTCAAGCTGTAATTTGCTGCTGACTGCAAAAAGTAGGAAGGCAAAGCCCGATTCCCCTTTTCCACCCGTGTCCACTACTGTGAACGTCACCCAGACCTGAACTAGAACAGCGGGGGGGTTGGTTGCAAACCCCCCTCTCATGTTGAGGAGGTGCTGTCCATGGTCCTGAAAGAGCTGGCAGTCTCGCTGCCCTTGCCCCGAGGCACAGAGACACACAGGCAGGCTGGGAGCGGGGCTGGAAATGGGCACAGATCCCTTGGTGTCCAGAACCCTCTTGCAGGGGTAGAACATGCATCTGAGGAAAACATGTTGGACAAATAGATGCTCTTGATGTTTTAATTGAAGCCTAGAGGGAGTTGCTATCTTTAGCATGCTAACAATATATGGACTAAATAATTCAGCTAATGGAGGATTTACTGCTGGCTGCTCTCCTGGGGGACGGGGCAGGAGCGGGGTACTCATGTACTTCTGCTGGAAGATTTTGTTCCAGGGGAGGAGGATAGCCTGAGTTGCAGCATGGCCCAGGGGCAAGGATGCTGGCGACAGCCCCAGGAGGCTGGCGTTCAATTTGGAACTTGACTGCTGGGTGATTTTTGGGCAAGCCACTCCCCCACTCCGTGCCTCAGTTTCCCTTCCTAATCTTTGCCTGCCGTGTCTGTTTGGAGTGCAGACTCACTATGTGCCTGTGCAGCGCCTAGCACGATGGGGCCCTGACTGCCACTGGTGCTGCTCTAATTATCTCAAATAAGTGATGATCGTCATGTCAAGAGGCCAACCTTTGGGCTGGATGTAGATGCACGCTGGTTCATCCCATGTGGAGGGGGAAGGATGGGAGGGTTGGGGTTGCAGGGAGAAGCATCTTGGTTCTCTGTGCTGGCCAGCAGCTCTCCTGTATGTGTCCAGTTGTGGGCTATTCATGAAGCACAGGGATGAGCTGTGAACAGCGTTCTCTGCCTTTATAGTGACTCCTGCTGGCCAAGGCTGGGATGGACATATCTAGGAGCTCGCCAGTGCCTGCGCCCCACACCAGTGTTCCCTTGGAACTTTTCCATCCACAGCTGGATTCTTTCAACCCGTGTGTGGAATACATTTTATGTGCCCCAAGGCATGTGCAAATGTGCACCACCAGGAGAAACAAAACAACCTGGGAGGGTGGAGCTGGAAGCTCTCCAAGCCAGTATCCCTACTCCAGTTCCTGCGGACTCTCCAGCAGAGAGGGGCTCGGACTGGCACAGCTTCCAGTTAGCTGGTGTCTTGCCCTGCATGTGTGCACAAAGGTGGTGAGTCCAAGTGCCAAGGTGCAGGGGTCAGGCATGATCCCTGTTCCTGTGCTACCAGCTTGCCAGGAGGGTCTCTGTGTGTGGAGTCTAATGGTGAAAGTGGTGCTGGGAATCCCGTGGAGGATTCTGGGGTACTGGGAGGAGTGCACCCTTTTGCATAGATTCCAAGGCCCAAAGGGACCATTGGGATCATCCAGCAGTTCTCAGACTGTGGGCCCAGAGTTGGCGTAAGACTTGCTGGTACCTGGTGCGGCAGCCTCCCCTGCTGGGGCTGACGCCAAAACCTGAAGGCTTCAACCCTGATGAGTGGTGGGGCTCCGATTACAGGTCCCCCCCAGTCCGAGGCTGAAGCCTTTGGGTTTGGCGCCCCTGCCAGGGGAAGTGGGACTTGAATGGGCTCAGAAGGAGGTCCTGGGGCAATGAAGTTTGAGACCCCTGATCTCTCTAATGCAGGCCACAGAACTGCCCCCAATACTCCGTGATAAAAGGGTGTAAAGTCCTGTGCACAGTCCTTCTAGCCGATTGCCTGCCTCTCGATTAGGTACGTGCGTGCAGCCCCTCACCTCCCTGCACCCTCTTCCCCTCCAGCCTTGTAATCTGGCTCCGCTGCAGGGGCCTGGAGAAGCCAGCAAAGGAACCATCAGGCTTCCACTTTAATTAGTGGCCGGCAGTTCTGTTTTCGGCAGGCCTCGTGCGGCGAGCGCAAGCCGCGGGAGCAAACCGCCCGCCCCTCCACTGAATGTGCTCCGAGGCAGCATTTTAATAATCCTCCCATCCCCATCCTGCTCCCCTCAGATTCTGCATGGAGAGGGAATCCAGCCAGATGTTTAGCCTCACTGAGAAGAAGGGAGGGAGGAGAAATAATGTAATTCAATTCCACGTGTTTTCACTTAGTGGATAAATAACCTTCATTAAGATGGGAAGGTGGAAATCGGACAGGGAAAATTTTGATTAATCTCCAGCTCGCTTTGTGCTTGTTAATTTCCCTGCTCTTCACTGGGATTATTAAAACAAATGGCAGCTGCATTTCTCCCCCCAGGCTGCTCCAGCAAGTCGGCCTCCGCATGCAGCCTGCCCAAACGCTGCATCTTTCGTCTTACTTTTGTTTCCCCTTCTTCCTCCCAGCCAGTTGGTGGCAAGCAAAATCAGCCTGCACGGCTCTGAGAAGTCCCCATTCTTTGTGGGGAGCCTTCCATGCTCCAGCCCACCTGGAGATCCTGGGGTGTATAATCAAACAAAGGAGAAGAAGGGCCTGATTAGCAGGGAAACAAAGCAGAAGGCAGCCAGCTCCATACACTATTCCAGCGCGGAGGCCGTGTGCTTACCGTCTCCATTGCTGCTTGGTGAGCAGGTATCCTGTCGCTGTGGAACAGAGCTGCCTGGCTACGCTGCAATCGGAGGTTCTGGTTCTGGTGTGGCGCGGGGAACCCGTCCCATTGTGCCACTTGGCCAGTGCCATGAGGCTGGAAAGCAGCCAGATCTCTCCAGCTGGTTGAGAGAGAAAGTAACCAGCTTCTGTGCTCTCTCCCGAAGAGGCCTGGATATGGGGCTTGGGAGGGGCCCTGGCTGGTGTAGTTTAAAGCAGCCCCGAGGCTGCTCTAATCTATGTAGGAGCCATCAGAGCATCTGCAAGAAGTCACAGTCCTTTCCTTGGGGGCTACTCCTTTCGGCCGCTGCCAGGCGGCTGTGAGAATTTATCCAGCTCTATTTGCCCAGCCATCAGTGTATCTAGTTGGATACCTTACTTGTTGCTCATGTGTCATCAGAAGACCTTCCCTTGCTCCAGAAGGGGGCCTGCTGATTATTATCGGGGTGCTCAGAACTAGCTGCCTCCTCTGGCTGGTACCTCCTGAATCCTGAGGTGTAATAGCCCTTCGCTTAGCTCCAATAGCTGTGTGTGTTAGAACCGGCCATAACATGATGCATGGCGGTCTGGCCGGGCAGGGTAATCGGACTGACGTCCCTTCTAATGGAGCTTCAGGGAGTATCCGAGTTAGTCCGTTACAGAAAAAAAACAACAAATGGTCTGGTAGCACTTTATAGACTAACCAAACATGGAGATGGGATCATGAGCTTTTGTGATGATCGGAGTTATGAGTTGGGGATATGAAAACTTGAAATAAATAGGAGAGGGGAAGGGGAGGGGGGAGAAAAAGAAAAAAGGAAGGGAGATTCTTTTTAGCGCATTCATGAAATATGGATTGGTCTGAGGCATGGGAAAGTCGTTCTTTTGTTCAGAGCTGTTCCTTTTACCTAGCTGGCTTGCTAATCCAGCTTTTCCTCGGCTATGTCTACACTGCAATGCTATTTCGGGCTACTGGAGTATCCCCTTGCCCCCGTTATCCCTCCCCCCCACAGTTCCGTGGTCCCCTTGCCCTGCACCCGGCCTGGACCTCTTACCCAGAGGCTGAACAGCAAACCCCCAGCACGTGCCAAACAGTTCTGGGAGCTACGTCTCCACTTCTCCTGCAAGCACTTAAAAGCTCAGTCCTCCCATTCTCCTGGAGGTTCCTGGTCTGCTGCTCTTCAGGGGCTGGGGGTGCCCTGTGCCCATTGGTGCTGGAAGGATGGCAAAGGTTGAGGTGGGCAGGCAGGTGTGCAGGGTCACCGTGCCACTCACATTTGGTCCAGTTTCCCCTCTGTCTTGTCAGCTGGGAAGAGGGTCTGCCCTTCTGCCACCCCGTTGTGCCCGCCGGCTCCGAGGATCTATGGCAATACAAATACGCAGCAGAGATGCTGGGAACATCTCCTGTCCCTGCTAGGTTCCATGAATCATTCTCTTCATTGTGTTCTGTTCACGTTCTTATCCCACCTTCATCCCCTCCTCGTATCTGAGCCCTCTCCAGTCGTGCATTCAGCACCGTGACTAATATGTGTCATGTCTCTCTCCCTCTCCCTTGGCTCCTCAGTGGGAAAATCACGGGAGGGGGGTGTGGGGTTTTGGATATTAGTCGTGTGTTTGTTCTATGGCTTTTGCGCTGTTGAAGGTGGGCTGAAGAAGGAGGCTGTGAGGAAATTACAGGCCTCTGAGGCAAGCCAAATTGGTTTTTGTGTAGGGGACCCAGACCATGCCATATTTAGCTCGTGATCCACTATGAGTGAACCATGTGAAGCTGTTGCAACCCTCTCCCCTCCAATATTAGTCTGGGATGTACTAGGAGTGCCATAAGCAAGACATGAGAAGTCATTCTTCCACTCTACTCCATGCTGCTTAGGCCTCAACTGAAGTATTGTGTCCTGTCTTGGGTGCCACCTTTCAGGAAAGATGTGGAGAAATTGGAGAAGGTGCAACAAGAATGATTAAAGGTCCCACATGAGCTATGAGGGAAGGCTGAAAGAATTGGGTTTGTTTAGTTTGGAAAAGAGAAGACTGAGAGGGGACATGATAGCCGTTTTCAAGTATCTAAAAGGGAGGTCACAAGGAGGAGGGAGAAATTGCTCTCTTTGGCCTCTGAGAATAGGACAAGAAGCAATGGGCTTACACTGCAGCAAGGGAGGTTGAGGTTGGACATTGGGGAAAACTTCCTAACTGTCTGGATGGTTAAACACTGGAATAAGTTGCCTGGAGAGTTTGTGGACTCTCCGAAAATGGGAGCCTTCTAGGCCTATGAGTCTGTGATTCTATGCACAAAATGATGGCACCTCCCCCGCAGAGCTGGCAAACTCAACGGCATGAACCAATCCTACAAACGGGGCGGCAGGATTTGTTGGTGGAGCTGGAATGAGCTCTTGAGAGTACCCGGCTGCCAGTCCTATGCTCAGGATCCCATGTTATGTCACCTCCCTTTGTGCTTGATTGGCAAGTGTGGGCTTTAAATACCCGGGTGATTCTTATACTCCTCACAGCACCGCCCGGCTTGCACCTCTTAGCTTCACGGCATCCTCCGAGATTAACTCTCTTCACTTTACATTGGAGCAGCAATGCTCAGCTCTTGCTACACAGCGGCTTTAGTTGCTCTGCTCCTTGGGTACTGTGGGCAGAAGTCACTGGTGTGGTGTCCTGACAGCTATCTTGCTTTTTTTCAATTATGAGAACCGGTCGGCGGCATGTGTGCTCCTCCTGTATGTTGCGCTGGCTCTGTGCCAGTAGCCGACACTGCAGACTCCGAGAGCCCCCAAAGATCACACAATTATCAGGTCCCGGGCTGGGTAGCTCTCCCTGGATCTGATGTCTGCCAGTAGGCTAAGAATGTGCCCGTGACAATGGACTCAGCTCAGTCAACAGTACATTCTCCATTCCCCCACTAGGCTGGACAAAGACAACCCCCTTAGGGTGTGTTTTTATACATAGCTACGAATTACGTGTCACTCCTGATCTATCAAGTTGCCACCTTCTGATGTTACTTAGATAACACCTAGGAGCGGCCCGAGGCCGGCTGTAGCAGCTGGCGCCCCAGGCGGAAGGCGTGATCGGCGCCCCCGCCTGCACGGCTGACTACGGTTATCCAGCCAATTGTGCACCCACCTTATCGTGGCCCTATCTAAGTTATATTTGCCTAGTTTATCAATAAGAATATCATGTGAGACCGTATCAAATGCCTTACTAAAGTCTAGGTATATGACATCCACCGCTTCTCCCTTATCCACAAGGCTCGTTATCCTATCAAAGAAAGCTATCAGGTTAGTTTGGCATGACTTGTTCTTCACAAACCCATGCTGGCTATTCCCTATCACTTTATTACCTTCCAAGTGTTTGCATATGATTTCCTTAATTACCTGCTCCATTATCTTCCCTGGGACAGACGTTAAACTGACCGGTCTATAGTTTCCTGGGTTGTTCTTATTCCCCTTTTTATAGATGGGCACAATATTTGCCCTTTTCCAGTCTTCTGGAATCTCTCCTGTCTTCCATGATTTTTCAAAGATCATAGCTAAAGGCTCAGATACCTCCTCTATCAGCTCCTTGAGTATCCTGGGATGCATTTCATCAGGACCTGGTGACTTGCTGACATCTAACTTTCCTAAGTGATTTTTAACTTGTTCTTTGTGTTTCCTATCTTCTAAACTTACCCTCTCTCTGCTTGTATTCACTACGTTAGGCACACCTCCAGACTTCTCGGTGAAGACCGAAACAAAGAAGTCATTGAGCATCTCCGCCATTTCCAAGTTTCCTGTTACTGCTTCTCCCTCCTCCCTCCTCATGTTAAGCCCTGTCCTGATCCTGGGTCACTATTGTCTGTGGGGAGTGTGCTGGTACCGAGATGTCCCCTAACAGGATGTTTTGTTAGGACCGCTCTGGAATTAGGGTTGCCAGGTGTCCGGTTTTGAACCGGACAGTCCAGTATTTGAGCTTTCTGTTCGGGAAACAAATTGAGAAAATAGAAATGTCCGGTATTTTCTAAATCAGATGTAATGTAGATGGTGAGGTCATGTCAAGTGTGTCTGGTATTTTTGTTGAAACCATCTAGCAACTCTATCTGGAATGTGCTTACAACCGTACCTCTTAGGTCGGCGTGTTTCTGTAATATCAGCCCTGTTCATGCTGGAGGGCCTGCCTCTTGCTCACAGCTTCACTCTGCTTCATATTCGCAAAGTCTTGAGCATTGTTACCTGGGCCTCAGGCCTCATACCGGGCCTGTGATACGTGGGCTTGTTTTAAGCCCTCCTCTTACTACAGCTCCAGCAAGCCTGGCTTCTCCTCTCAAGCTGGGCTCCCAGCCTGGTTCAGGTTCAATCACACACCTTTCTCCTCCCGATGTGTGCACAGAAAAGAACAAAACCCCATTTTCTGGCTTTTTGCTGCTATGTGCCATAACCAGAGTCTGTTCCAGAGGGAGACATCCAGTCCATGTCTTCCTTCTAAGGAGCCCACTCAGGAATTCTTCACCTCTACAGTTCTGCCTCTGGATTTGGGGCCTGCAGCCTTGTGGAAAGGAGGAAGAAAGGGAACTGGATTTCTTTGGCCACCTGGAATGGACAACAGCAGCTGTTCCCCAGAGCTCCTTTGGCTCGCTGCTCTTTCAAGGGTGGGGAAGGAGTGGGCAGAGGGCAGCTGCCTCGTCTCCATCTTCCATATTTATATAGTTCCCATAGCCACAGTATTAAGGTGCTAGAATTTGAGCCAGAAAAAAAAAAGGAAGTGTTTTGAAAGGGGGTGGAGATGAACAGAAAGCAGAGGAGAAGTCGGAGCCTTTTCCGGCATGTGTACAGCATTATCGACAAAATAATAGCTTGGCTGCAATATCCAATTACCTTAGCTCTTAATTATTGATTGCACTACACCGAAAGCATGTCTCCATGCACTAAAACACAGGCTAAGCACTGGTGCATGGCGGCTGATGGGGAAACTGACAGGCCTTATTGGAAGGCAAAGCGATCAGCATATGTACAGAGAGACTGGAGACTTGAGAGAGAGGGGTGTGGGTGTGTGTGTGCGTGCGCTCACGCGCACGCGCGCTTCTTGATCTGTACTTCTCTCGGAGCTCGGGGATCTACCTTGTTCCCACCAGTCAGTCGCCTTTTGCACCAAGATGAGAGGTAGTCCTGGCCTTGAACATAATCCAGCTTCTCCTGCGCTTTCTGGAAGGCTGAACAGAGCAATGATGAGCCACGGGTCAGCCTCTTGTTGCACAAAGGCTGCCTTCAATAGGGGCTAGCAGCTGATCCTTTGGAGGAAGACGCAAAAGTTCCATGGACACTGGATGGAAACTTCAAGTCTTGCTGCTAGTCTACAGGTGCTCCCGCCGGTGGGAAAGTCGCATGTTCCTGCCCGCCTGAGCACTTCTGGCTGTAAAGGAAAGTTTGTGTTATTAGCACAGATTTGATGTCTGCATCAGACACCCACTGATGGGCTGTTTCTACAGTCGATGCCATGAGCTGAAGCCAGGGCAAGCAGATGGCCACATACCCTGCGGCAGGTGCGCGGGTGGCTCGGGAGATCATCTCACAACTGCTACAGTTGTTTGTTTTATTTCATTAATAGGGCCTATATAATTCAATGATGCGGTGCAGCCTCTCCAGGCCAGGACCCCAGCTGGTGCAAATCAGCACTGGAAACACGCCGATTGCCATGGGCTGAGTGTTCGGCCCTGGAATTTTCCCTGGGAGGGAGGAAGCTAACACAAGCTGCAGTCTCTGGGGCATATTTAAAAGAACTGGATCGATCAACGGTGTGGAAAAGATTATTTTTGTTGTTGCTTGTTCATCTACTCACCCACCCTCGCGCAAGGCGCTCCAGGGTTGAACTGAGCCACTAACTGGTTAAAACCCCCTGAATTTGTTAATGAATTAATCCAAAGGCACAACTGATTACAGTAGGATATAGGGCTCTTCAGTGCTTTCTCCCCATACTGTGTATGCATTACACAGGTGGCATGGGCCACGTCAGAAGTGGCTGCTTTTCACTCCTCAGTAGAGCTGGGTGAGTTAATTATCTGTGATATTTGTGACTCCGTCCTTACCACAGTGCCCGGGCATCTCGCTGTCTTAACTTATTTATCCTCGCAAGCCCTCTGTGAGGTGGGGCACAGCTATTGTCCCCATTGTGCAGATGGGGAACTGAGGCACTGGGAGGCTAAGTGACTTGCCAAAGGTCCCACAGCCTGTCTATGGCAGAACTGGGAACTGACCTCCGCTCTTGGTCTGCCCTAACCACTCGCCATACTCCTTGCCTTCAAAACTACCAGCAGGGGCCTGATGCTTTCGGAGGTGTGTAAGTCTGTGGTGTTGCAGAACGCTTGGCTTCCTTGCAGGTCAGGCCCCAGGTAGCTCCCGTTGTGCAGCGTGGCTGATGTGATGCACAGGGGAGCCAGGCCTAGTGGTTAGCCAATTCCCTTTGCTCATGGGGGAAGATAAAAATGAAACCGGATCTGGAAAGAGCTGTTGGGTAGGAGAGAGATTAAGCTGCCTGACACTTGCCCTGGAGAATGGGAAGGATGGAATTAGCGGCCGTCTTACCTTGCCTTATGCCCTGCCCAAGTGTTTCTTCTCTGGCTCGGCTCCCTTCCTTGGCTTGGAAGCTGGCACCCCCCTTTGCCAGGCTGATGTATCACGCTTGACAAGGTTACGGAGTCAGCATGTTAAACCTCGCAAAGTGAGTGTAATTTATTGATCTACAATTCGCTTATGAAATAGGACAAGTGCTGATTTGAGAATCTTGTTTCCTCTTTCTCTCTCTCTGCTTCTCTTATCTTCAGTAATTCCTCTGAGCTTGCCTCAAAACTCCCTGATCCTTTTGTGAGCCCTGCCGAGTCCGCGGCAGAGTCTGAGCGGTCTGTTCGACACCCGCCTCCTTGCTTTATCTCCCGTCCTCTCTGCCCCCTCCTTTTTCCTTTTGCGCCTAAGAAATCCCATAGGGCCAGCGCCATCCCCTCTGTAACTTCATTGATTGCGGTGGCATTTGCACCAGGCGTAATGCTCAAGTGAATTAAGTGGAATTAAGGCCTGATCCTGCAAGGACTGACTCTTGTCCGCATCCCTCGCTCGCAAGAGCAGCCTCATTGAGGGCCACAGGACTAATCTGGGGGAGTAAAGGCTGCTTGGTCGAGGAAGGGGTGGCAGGAGCAGGCCCATATTCATTTCAAAGCCCATCCCTGAGAACATCTGGACTCCCTGGCAGCAGATACAGTTTCACCTTAATTCAGGGCCAGGCTCGAATGTTGGTTACACTGGAGTCAATCGGGATCGACTCCGCTGCTGTTAGTCTGCGGGCTTCAGCGTATATGTTGGGCTTTTCTCCTTCGGGGGTGGCTCAAGGGCCTGTCCAGATTTAGGAGGCCAGCTTCTGACCCCCCAACCGCATCCACAGTGGAGTGACTCTACCAAAGTCAATGGAGTCACTCTGGATTTACACTGGTGTCTCTGAGCTCTTCCGGCGCGGCAGAGATCCTGCCTTTCTCCAAAGGCCAAGGGCATAGAACTGCTCTCCTCCCTTCTCAGGCTAGACTCCACGGCTTGGGCAGTGTTCCCTCTAATCTTCTCCAGCCATGTGCAGAATAAATGTGTATGTGCGCCAAAGCATGGGTGAATGCGCACCACCGCGAGAAACCAAACTTAGCTGTGGGCGCTCTGCTAATCAGCCGGGGACATCGGCATCTCCCCTGAGCGGCTGCACAAGTCCCTAGTTTACAGGGAACACCCCTTCTGAAAGCAGATTGACAGCTCCGCTCCCTGCTTTGGGGATGATCCTGCTCGGGCAGGTGAAGTGTCAGAAGCAATGCAAGGGAGACTTTGTGACAGGCTGCTTTCTGACTCCAGCAAGGGCGGGGAACCTTTTTTGGGTGGGGGGGCTGCTGATCCATAGAAAAATCAGTCGGGGCCGTGCACAAGTGAGAAACAAACAAACAGTTCTCATTGAGGTGGCCCCGGGCCGGGAAGCAGAAAGACTCTCCCCACATTTCCCTCATACACCAGAGCCAAGGGATGCCCAGGCTGGTAGATTTTGTGCATTCCAGGCCCCTGGTGGGGTGGCAGAGGGGGTGGAGCACCATCGTGGGCTCCTTAATGCCAGGGTGGGCTGAGTCTTGGGGGCCAGATCCAGCCAAACCGGGGGCCACATCCAGCCCCTGGATCTGAGGTTCCCGGCCCCTGGACTAGAGCGATGTGCCCGGGTTCCGTAGGTCCAGCCAGGCCTGGGATGGCTGCAGGACGGTTGTAACTGTGGCCTGGCAGAAGCTCTGGCAGGGATACCCAGGTCCAACAAGGAGATGGGGGTGTTTCATCCGAGTGTTCCCTAGCCCTGCTGCCACGAGATCCTTCAGCCCAATGGACTAGCTCATCCATTGGGCAGGTTTAGAAGGGTGCTGTTGGGAATCGTACCCTTCCTGGCATGTTGCGGGGTGGCTCTGGGGAGTGAGGGCTTGGAGGTGCAATTCAATGGACAGATTTTGCCTGGCGCTGCAGGGCCACTCTCCCTGGTCACCCGTAGTAGTGCCCTAAGGGCTGGCTGCTGGGAGATTCCCCTTAGGCGAGGCACATAGCGGGGTGCAGCTCACTCCAATCTTGAGGCTCAGCCAGTGCTCCAGGACCTGCAGGGTGGAGATGCCCAGTGCTGGAGGTCATGGGCCTGTCCCCAGTGGCTACAGGACAGTGGCTTTAGCAGCGAGGCTGGCGGAGAGAGCAAATGAGGCTTGTACCACATGGCATCAGGACTAACTTGCCCCCCACCAGCTGTTCCCCAGGCACTGAGCAAGGAGGTCCCTTCTGTCATGCCTTTCTCAGACCCGCCTGGCAAGGGGACAGGCATCTGGGGCACAAATGTTCACTGGTTTTTTGGGTGCCTTTTGATTTTGGAAGCTCCACTGCAGACAGCGAGGGGGGCTGATCTGGGCACCCACATCTCTGTGAGAAGGCAACGGGAGACACGGCGCCTATGCAAAATGGCCTCCTAAATGTGGTCCAAGCTCTGTCCCCCAAGATCATTGGGCACGCCTGAAAACATCGACCGGGCTGGACTCCTTTGCTCCTCCACAGCATTGCCCAGGTCACGGGACCTAAGGTGGCCCCATCTGAACGCGCTCGGATGCGTGGGTGGTGATATCCTTCGGCAGATGGCTCCTATGGGTGTGCAGCCGGCGGTCAGATCCCATCTGGCTGCAACACAGGTACTGTTATTCGGAGGGTTCTGCTGGTCACTGGAACAGCCATTGCAATGTGTCTACGGTGAGACATCCACATGGGGATTCTCCAAAGGCGGCCCAAAAGAGTCGGGCTCATAGTGCTTCATGAGGCCAGATTTACTACCTATCCTGTGGGGTGGTGGGGGTAGCAGGCTGTACTAGGAGAATGTCTTACCTCCCATCGCTGATTAAAAAGGCCAGCAGGCGCCAATTAGAAACCCTTGTTCCAACAGCCCCTGTGGTTTATTAGGCTACCCTAATTAAAAGCTCCGATCCAAGTGGCTTGATGATGGAAATTCTAATTAAATCAATTCCATCTTCTCTGTGAACCAGAGGTTAGTATAAGATAAGCATGAAATTAATAATTATGTTTAGGAATTAGCTGCTCCTAAAACCATATCTGGTACATATCCTCCTCCCGCCTCCCCCTATGCGTCTGAGGGGTGAGGATAATTGTATGACGTCTGGTAACGAAGGAGGAGCAGAGGGTTAATTGAACAGAAGAGAAGAGTCACCTCGGAGGAAGGCAGGGGAGAGGGGATAGAGAAGGGGCCTTATTTTAACCTGCACCAGTCTCATTTTAACGGCTGGGCCCTGGGAAAGGGGGTGACTCCCACTTGACAGCCCATCTTCTAAGGGCTGGAGGTAGCTGCCTGAGGTCACTGCAGACTTTGCTGCCCCTCACTTCCCTGGATGCTACCTAGGCCCACCCACCACTCTGGGTCCAGGCCCAGGGATCCTCTAGATGGCAACCCTATGCTATGTCTCCTTCAGTCCTCTCCTTCTGTTTCCCTGGGCCACTGCCCCATAGCCCCTGCCCCTTCCTGGCCCTCTGTATCAGGGGCCTAAGTCTGGCAACCTGTCAGGCTGGAGTGCCTTCTTCCTCCCTTGACAGCGCAGCTCTCTCCATGATTCTTTCCCTCAGGGTACATCTAGACTACAGATACTGTCGACAAAGCTTCTGTCGATAAAGAGCGTCTAGACTACATCCAGTTCTGTCGACAAAGCAAGCTGCTTTGTTGACATGACCGTGTAGACGAAAGGACAGTGTAGATGCAATAATGCCTTCTGTTGACAGAACTCTGTTGACAAAGGGCGTTATTCCTCATAGAATGAGGTTTACAGCTGTCAACAAAACTGCTGCGTTCTGTCGATGTTATGTCAACAGAACTCAGCGGCAGTGTAGACGCAGGTATAGTTTTTTTTGACAAACGTGGACTTTTGTCGACAAAACCCTGTAGTCTAGACACATCCTAAGGCAGCCAGTCCTCCTCTCTTGCCCTCTATGATGAGAATGCCTTCTGGTCTGCTGAGCAGACCTTTATATATGACCTTCGCTGACCCTGATTGGCTACTCCAACAAGCCTTTCTTTGATTGGTTCTTTCAATAAGCCCTTTCCTGATTACCTGGGTTCAGCATGGCTTCTCCAAGGCTGCCTTAACCCTTTTTCTGCCCCACCACAGCATCCCAGAATTATATTAGCTTTTCTTTACAGCTCCATCACATTGTTCATTTGTGATCCACTGTTGCCCTACATCCTTTTCAGCAGGACTGCCACAGAGCCAGTTATTCTCCGTTTTGTAATTGTGCATTTGATTTTTCCTTCCAAAGTGAAGCACGGTGTATGTGTGTTTTATTGAATTTCATCTTGTTCAATTCTGACCCGTTGGTTTTTAATTCTGCTCCTGTCCTCAGAGTGCTAGCAACCCTCCCAGCTTGGAGTCATCTGCAGATTCTATAAGCATACTTTCCACTCCATTATCCAAGTCATTAATGAAAATATTGACTAGTACTGGACCCAGGACTGAACCCTGTGGGATCTCACTACTTACACACTGCCAGCTGGACATCAAACCATTGAAAACTGCTCTTTTCGAGTTTGATCTTCCAATTGGTTGTGTACCCACCTCATCGTAAATTACTCTAGACCACATTTCCCTAGTTTGTTTATGAAAATTGTATGTGGCACTGTGTCAAAAGCCTTCTTAAAATAAAGATATTTCACCTACTACATCTCTCCACCCCTCTAGGCCAGTAACTCAGTCAAAGAAGGAAATCAGCTGGTTTGGCATAATTTGTTCTTGACAAATCTATTCCTTTTAGCCCTATTATAATCTGGGTGCTTACAAATTGATATTTTGAATAATTTGTTCCAGTATCTATCCAGCATAGAAGTTAGGCTGATGGTCCATAAGTCTCTTGGCCATTTTGTTCCCTTTTTTACAGACTGGCTCTGTTTTTTCCTTCTCCCATCTTTTGGGACCTCACCCACCTTCTAGGCATTCTCAGAGATAATTTCTAACCAATCCAAGATGGGCTCAGCTAGTTTCTTAAGAATCTAGGATGAGTTTAATCAGCCTCTGGGAATATATCTAACTAATTTCAATATTGACAGGTTTCAGAGGTAGCCTCGTCTGTCCGTGTCAGCAAAAACAATAAGGAGTCTGGCGGCACTTTAAAGACTAAAAGTTTTATTATGGCGGAAACTTTGCGAGTTGCAACTCACTGATGAAGTAGCTGAGGAAGTGAGTTGCCACTCACACAAGCGTATGCCATAATAAAATTGTTAGTCTTTAAGTTAAGGTGCTCCTGGACTCCTTGTTATTTAAATAATAAATTTAACCTGTTCTTCCCTATTTCAGCTTGTCTTTCTTCCCCCTTGTTACTATTACTTGTGTTGAGTATCTGGCCACTGTTAACCTTTTTAGTGAAGGCTGAAGCAAAAATAGACATTTCAAAAAATCAGCTTTCTTCACGTCATCAGTTATTATCTCTCATTTGCTGCTCTGAGGTCCTTCACTTTACTTTGTCCCTCTTTTGCTCCTAATGCATTTAAATCACTTCTGATAGGCTTTTAGGTTCCTTGCTAAGTATAGCTCAGTTTGTGCCTTTGCCTTTCTGATTTTGTTCTTACACAGGGGTGACAGGTGAGGAAGGACTTGGGGGGGCCCACCAGCCATGTGACCTCCACGTGCTTCTCTCCATGCCACCCCTAGCCTGGTGGAGGGCTGGGATCACACCCCATCAGCTCCAGGTCCTGCCCCCTCCCCATCTCTTCCCACTTCTTCCCTGCCTCTTCCCTACCTCTTCCATCTGCCAGTGAGTGGTGGCGGGGGAGTTATCTCCCCCCCCCCCCCCCCGAGTGATCAGCCCGTTGCTGGGGGAGAAGAGTCGCATTGCTCCACTTTCACTGCTCGTGGTAAGTGCCAGGCCCCCGCTGCTTGTTCTCCGGGCCTCCCAGAAGCTCTGGTCTCTTCCTTCTCCCACCCAAGAATTTGGGGGGAGGGTCACATGACCTCTCACTGTCCGCATGCATTGCTCCTGTTCCTGCACGCTTAGGCTGTTTGTTGGTACCCGCCCCTCAGCAATTTGTCCATATTTCCATTTTTTTGCAGGATTTCCATTTGAGTTTCAGGTAATTAAATGCTCCCGAGGGAGCCACATTGGCCCCTTGCTACTGTTTGTGTCTTTCCTTCACATGGGGATAGTTTGCCGTTAGGCCTTTCATGTTGTTTCCTTGAGAAAACGCCTGCTTTCCTGATCTGCCTTTCTACCCTTCGGACGTTCCTTACCAGTTCTCTGCATTTGTGAAATCCGTAGCCCTTGTTTGGCTGCTCTCACGTCTTCCTTTCCTTAGACTTGTGCAATCTATCATTGGATAATCAGTTTCACTAGAGTTGCCTGCCACCTCCAGATATGCTCCCAATTGATCCCTGTTGGTCAGAATCACATCTAAAGCTTTGGGTCCTTATTCCATCTCCTGGAAAAAAAAAAGGTTGCTCCCAGTATATTCCAAGAACGTACTGGAAATTTTGTGATTTGCATATGCAACAGTTTAACACTATGATAAAGATATAACACCATGAGCTGGTGGAGGTGTTGTCTACACAAATTATTACACTGTTTTGCGAGCTGCTCTTAAGGAACCAATGAGCAGTTCTGTGGCACTTTAGAGATCAACAAATATATTAGATTGTGAGCTTTTGAGGGTAAAACCTATTTCATCAGATGAGTTGGAGTGGAAATTACAGAATTACAGTGTTGGAGTGGAATTATAGGGCATATGTAACAGCAAAAGCAGTTACCTGTCATTTGTGGGGCCAGTGTTAATGAAACTAATTACGTCGGGCAGGATGTGGCCCAGTCATAGCTTTTGATGTGGAAATGTGAATATCAAAGGCGGGGAAAATTGTCTTTGTAGTGCATTAACCAGTTAATACCTTTATTCAAGCCCAAGTTAAGGAAACTATACTTTCTTGGGATGTTCTGGCTACATTATTTAGGAGTTGTGATGTCTTGATAAGATGCAATAAGGCTTCCAAAAAAATCCTTCAAAGGAATCATGGAAATAAGACAGGTCACTTGACCACTGTTCGTAGTCGGGATGACAACCCTCAGGATTTCCATGGCTCCAGGGGGATTTTCCCCTCGCTTCTGTGACAGCTGGTCCTGAAATTCCCCCTTGGGACTCTCTTTGAAGCTATTACCACTCTGGCTAATTGTGCGGGGCTCAAATTGCTAGTTTAAGTTCAAGAATTCCATTCCCACGAACCTCAGCTGGTGAGAATAACACAAAATTGCTGTCTTTGTCTAATTTTCTGCAATCTGAAATTGATTCAGTTAAATTGGTGCCTTCCACTGTTATTAAATAAAGAACGTTCTATTAGCTCATAAACTGGCAGTAATGAAATACATAAGAAATCAAGGCACCTTTGCAGTTTGTATGTCAGGTGGGAGAGGCAGCTTTTAATGAGCCGTTGATAGGAAATTTTACCTGCCACTTCCCGCCCGAAGATGACTCGCAGCCCCCGGGGCGTCCCACATGCTACCTCACTCTGCAGGTGAATCTGATGCCATTCCCAAGGCGAAGGGTTTTCTGTAATGATCTTTGGTCTGTTTTGATTAAACTAAGAAGGGTTTGATTCTCTGTTCCATTGTCCCCAGAGTAAATCAATGTATTTCAGCGCATACTGACCACATATGGGGGCTGATACTTCTTACGCTATGAGGCCTGGTTCTCAGCTACTCCACTCATGTGCTTGGGAAAGGGGAAGATGGGAGGGGAAAAGGGGGTTTTTGTGCTCTGTCTTTTGGGGATGGCCAGCATACTGTCTTAGGGTGCTCTGCTTTGCATGGCTCCACGTGTCTAGTCAAGAATGATGCTCTCTGTCCCAGACTAACCCCCACCCTTCCTCCTCCTACCCTGACACGCTGTCTATGCTAGGAGCTGGAATTGGGGCAACCTTCAGTCTCTTATGTCTTGGAGGCCCCCTGCTGCCAGCCAAAAGGGGCCTTAGAATTATGGAACATTCGCTCTGTTGTCTTTAGTGGAATTCCTCGCACCCCAGCTGGATAGTTAGTAGATGGCATTGGGAGCATCAGTGGCTATTTAAACCAACACATTTGTCCATAGACAGTCAGGTGTGGGCAACGGGGGGAGAGAGGATCTGGGATTTTCCTCATGGAACTCTCCCATCAAGATATTTAATGACGATAAGGTGCGGGTGGGGGGGGAGGATGCTGACAGCTGTATGATCTCCTTTATTGCAGCCTGGGAACTGAGTGGGGGGTTAAGCCCCCCATCTTCCCTCTGGCTTCCTGAGGAATAGGGAATCCTGTGGCTGCTGAGAAACAGGCAGAGGACAGGCTGCCAGCCCTCTCCAAAAAGGAGTTGACAGGATTGCCGTTCTTGGAGCCTGATGCCGGGAGAGTTCCGAGGGATCAGCATTTGGTCGTGTTGTAAGAGGCGGGTGTATTTCAGGGTTTTTTTTTTTGGGGGGGGGTGTCTCTGAGGTGCTGCCTGTATTTGCAGTAGAATTGTCTTTCCCTCTTCATTCTTTTTCTTTTAAAAACCTTAAATTCCCTGCCTGCGGTTGCTTTCATGTATCTAAAAGCACTTTTGTCTTTCATCTGAGAAAATAGCGGATGTTGGGAGTTAGGCTATTGTAGAACAAGAGATCAAAAAGAAGGGGAAAGAAAAAACTCCAGGCAGGAGGATTGTTATGAAACAGTCATTTGGGAACTGGCATTTTATTCCCCTTTCAGTCCCCCTTCCAAAGCAGGCTACACAGGAAAAGTCCCTCGGTTTGTTTGTTCTGTTATTTGAACTAGAGCTTAGAGTTTGTAGCGGGCAAACCGTAGGCCAGGTTGTATAACTGGCTAGAACAAAATCCTCAGATGAAATTCTGCAAAGGAGGGACTTGACTCACCGCTTTGCCTATCTCTGCACACTCCCGTGCAGTCCTTCTGTACACATCAATTCTAGCCCCGAGGGCCTCTGCTGTTCCAGTTTTGAGCACCCCCCCCAACTCTGCCAATGCACCTTCATCTGGACCAACAGCACCCTCTGCTATTGCAGACATGGGCCACTCCCACAGAGAACACCAGCTGCATGGAGCAAGTCCTGTTTGGTTTGAGATGTGAGCAAGAGACACCTCGGAGCCAGGTGGCAGCCAATTTGTGCTCAAAGTCGGGTTTAAATCCAGCTGTGTTGAGGTAAAAGGTTATCTTTGACCTTTTGACCTAAATGCAACTGGGGAGGGTTAGATTGAACATTAGGAAGAATGATGAAACACTGGAAAAAATTGCCTAGGGGGGTTGTGGAATCTCCATCTCTGGAAATATTTAAGAGCAGGTTAGACAGACGCCTGTCAGGGATGATCTATGGTACTTGATGACCTCTCGAGGTTCCTTCCAGTTCTAGTGTTCTATGAGTCTATGATCTTGGCATATACACACTAATCTTTCCTCTGCCCATCCATACTCCATATGGGAACTGCGTGTAGATTGAGTGTTTCTACCTTGTGTATGTACCAACCTATGTGCATTTGGCCTGTCAGAGGCTATAATACTGGTTCTGCTTGTGTCATCATCTTGCCTGGCCCCTCTGACAATGAGAATCTTCTATCTACTCACAACTAGGGAAATCACTTCTCTGACTCCTTTTGTGCTTCAGTGGTAGGGACTTCGCGTGTCATGATGCAAGATTCAATCCCCAGCGATACCGTGGTGTGTCTGTAAATAGCTGTGGTTCGTTTGGGGTGCAGGCAGCCGTATCTCGCATGGGAACTGCAGGGGTATGAATGCCATGGCTGTATATGCATCTATGACATGACTTGCCATTGAGAAGAGACAAGTCTGGGTGCTAATGAATATAAAGGGGATTGTTTAATGGGGCTGCTGGACACAGAGAGACTCAGATGCTCTACCTCCTAGCTTTGGCTGTCCTGTGTCTCTACACAGGAGCTCCCTAAGTCCTGGGCTGGATGAGGCAATCCTGGAATGGACTGGTGTGAATGGTGCTGTTTTGCAATAACACGGCTGCATCTCTATCACTATTCCATTGTGAAACAGGGCATTTCTAGCTTCCCAGATGGCCTGAGGCTATAAACTGGAAGCAACAGCACAAGCTCATTCAGGGCCTTTTCTTTCTTTCCTCACCCCTGCTTCTGCAGCCTCCCTCCTCAGAAGGGGGATACTTTTGTCTCTGTCTTGCTGGGTTTTGATCAGAAGAGACAAAAGCACAGAGGTGCATCTCTTTGGGTGCCGGGTCTTGTGCATGATGTTGGAGACTCCAGCTTCTGGGATCCGGAGCGAGGCTTCTAGTTGATGGAGAGAAGAGGAAGCTGATGCTGAGAAGCAGATGCTGGAGGGTGGGGGGAAAGTTGGGAGCCCAGATTCCATGCTCAGAAACTTACCCAGATCCTTTGACTTGGGGTGCATGAGATAGGATGGGCCTACTGGGAACATACGTGAGTCTGAGCAGCCCACAGCCATGAAGGGCCCATAGCATACTGAAGTCTATGGATGAGGGGAAGGGTGGTTGGGTGGTTAGCACTGGCCTAAGATGCTTGGGTTCGCTTCCTTACTTCCCCACAGACTCCTTGTGTGACCTAGAGCAGAAGTCCCCTAGTCGCTTGCTCCAGTGGTAGGTAATAGATCTCACAGAGATAGTGGCAGACACTCTGATCTGATAGTGATGAGGACAGGTAGATACTTCAGAGGCTGGAGATACTGACAGACACGATGTTGGGTCTTGGTGGGGCGGGATGAAACTTTTCCTCTGAAACATTTTTGGCCAAAAAAGAGGGGGACATTTGGCACCCCAGAAGCATTTTGCCTGCTGGTGCTGTTTTTGTGGAATTGTTTATTTCCGGAGAAACCTGCAACATTTCTAAGGAGCTGAAATGCTCCATTTTTGACATTATCCAAATGGAAACATTTGGATTTTTCAGCTTCAGAATGACTTTTGGTCTTGACTTTTCCTTCCGTTTTATTAAACGCCCTAAAAAAAGTTCATTTTGGCCCCAAACTATTTTTCCAGCTGTATAATTTTGTGCATTTTTCTTTTAAAAAATTGGGGTTTGACCTTACATGACCCCTCCCACACCACCTGTTTGTGCAGACTTGGATACTAGCATGGAGCTCCGTTGATTCCTGCCCGGCTACCCAACTGCGTGTCTCTTTAGTGTCAGGGAATGTTAAAACGAGGCCCTTTTACAAAGCCAAGGCTCAGGATGGGTCTCAGTGGAGCTGGGAAGCTTATGATGCATTTCAGAAGGTAGGAGCTGGACTCCATCAAGCAGCTGCGGGTCTGGTAAATTGCTGCGTAGAAGAGAGCTGGCCGGGGGACTGGAGATTGCAGTGCCTTTCCATGATTTCCCTGCGCTAGGGGGGTGATCTGGCAGCAGGGACTTGAAAGTTACCAACCCCAGTCTGCATCTGACCAGCCCACGCACTTGGACACACTCTGCACAGTCTTTGGCACTCACACGGGCATGTGTTCTCACAACCACACTGCTGCTAGCCCACATGCCCTAAGTCATCTTCACAGTCCTCGTTCCTCATTCACCCTGCACCCATGCAGACTCACACGTGTTCACACATGCTCGCCTGGACACACAGGCCTGATCCTTCGCTGTCTCTCTCCCCCTTTCCCCATCTTCTTGCAAAGCACCCGATGCCTCTTTTCTGTCTGTGTCTTTTTTTGACTACCCAACTCCCACCATCTCAGGCTCCACGAGAAAGGAAGGAAGAAGAAATGGAGCCAAATCCCCTTCCCTTCCCCCCACCCGCAACCGAAAAACAGTTAGGAGATGAGCACTTCATTCGCTGAGCAGAATTTTAATGATGCGTCTCACACAGACACACACGCTCTCTTGGTCGCAGATATCCAATAAGCAGATCACAGCCTCTTGGAATGGAGCACAAAGCAGATTGTCACACAGAATAATCCTATTTGTGCCCTGATAAAGATTCTGTCCCTCTCCTTTCTGCTGTATTTATTTATTTTGCAGGTAGTTAAAAGAGAAGTCTCCACTTTACAAGGGCCTTTTAACATTCTGGTGGAGTCGTGGGTTTACAACACTGGCATTACATTTAATAGAGAGAGAGAGACTAGAGGGACAGAGAAAAGCAAATAAATAAATAAGAGAAGCGGAGAGATGCCGCAGGGAAGCAGCGAGGGGGAAAAGAGCAAGCCAGAGCGAGAGAGAGAAGGAGGAAGAGGAGAAAAGAGGGGGCGGTGTCTGCCGGGAATGCTGTGGACCAGTGGTGCATTGGCTGTGGGCTTTGGTAGAAATAGGGGTTTTCCACCTGGGGTTTTTTGCTGGGGAGCTTTTGTTGTGTGCTGCCCCCTTCCAGGCAAAGGCAAGAATGCAGGATGCTAGGGTGTTCCTTCGCAGGTGGAGTGTGTCTGGAAGGAGGTTATCCACTGGGCTTAACCCCGTCCTGGGGGTGCACTCCAAGCAGATTTCAGTGGGAAGCTGTTCCCTGCTGTCTCTGCTCGGCTGTTCTAACAGGTGGTAGCTTCCCTCCAATGGCTCCATGGGTGCCTTGGGTCTTTGTTTTCATTTGCTGGTGATGCAGCCGACAAGTAATTTCTATTCATCTATCAAGGCCAGCATCAATACATGAAAATATTAGGCTTGTGCGCGTTTGTTTCGGGGAAGGAAAGGGGCCTCCTTCTCTGCAGGTTCACGCTGCCCTTGAGCATCAAGGAAAGGATCAGAGAGCAGGTTTTGCATCTCCTAAGATGGTCTGGCAGTACAGTGCCCTTTAACACCATTCCAGAGGTATGGTGTGTTACCCACTCCCATCTTTCCCTTCTGGAAACCAGGATGCTTCTCAGGGCCAGGGTTTTCAGGTGCCTTCCCTATAACTCAGCCAGGCTGCCCCCGAGCAATTGCCCCAGCTGGAAGGCATCTATCAATTCCTGGTTTTCTAACACGGGCAAGGTTGGCTTGCGGGTGATACCCCCCAAAGAGTGCTGGGTTCCATCTCTCGTTAAGCAAGAGCAAACCGCTTCTGGTGCACCAATAATCAGAACACTGCCGTTGCCAGTTTGCCTGCGTTCAGCATATCTCCAAGCAGCCTGTGCTGGTTGCAACATAGATGTGACTTCTAGCAGGAGTGTTGGGCTGTTCCAGGCTTCAGAGGGGAAGCAGAGTGAGTCTGTAACTGGAAAAACTTAAAAAACAACCAATAGTCTAGCGACTAACAAAAGATGTAGATGGGACCATGAGCTTTCATGGGCACAACCCACTTCTCCAGGGTTAGGGTTCCCTGGGTTTGAACTATTAGGGTGGGGGAGAAAGTAGGACAAAGGATGAGGTTGTAGCTTCTGAACTGACGGAGTTGGTAACCCCAGTCAGATTTGATTCCTGGTTTCCAGAAGGGAAAGATGGGAGTGGGTAACACACTATACCTCTGGAATAGTGTTAAAGGCACTGTACTGCCAGACCATCTTAGGAGATGCAAAACCTGCTCTCTGATCCTTTGTAGACACTGAAGACTCCCCAACAATTTGGCTTTTGGGCTACAATAGGGGTGATTTCCCTTGGATCCTGGCAGCACTCCAACTTCACTAACTACATTTCTCCTGGTCATAAAAAAAAAAAAAAAAAAAAAAAACCCTGAAGTTTTATGTGGGCTCCACTGTTTTTCACTTCCTGCCCACGAGGGCTGCGGGAGAGTGTTGTGTGCTGTTAGACTGGTGTTAAGTTCCACACCAGAGGTGGCTGCATTTAAGTGGCGGAGCGAGTGATTCTTGAACGCTTTGTTTGCAAAGCGTGTTAAGAAACGAGCTGGGGTGGCAACATACGCCTGAAGCCATCAACCCTATAGCTGGGAACGTGCCCTGCCAGTTTGATATTGGATGCAGCTTCCATAAGGGAACCGCGGTGTGGTGAGGGGAGCATGGACTTGATGATTTAATAGGCTTTTTCCATCTCTAAGATTAATTAACATCTGCAGAGCATTTTGAAGATGTAAAGTGCTATCTAAGTGCTAAGCGGCTCAAGATCGTAAATCATTCGGAGGCTCCATTCAATGCAAAGCAGCTCTGATTAATTTAAAAGGCATATTTATGGCTTTGTTTGGGGAGAATCTCAGAACCCGCACCTTGCAAAGGGTGAAGTCCGGGCCTTGTCTGGACTGCGCCACAACGAGATCTTGGCGACACTCCCTCAGGTGGTGGAGGGTTGATACCATGTTTGGCAGGTGGAGTCCTGGGCAGTCTGGGATTCTCTGTGTGGGCTGCCTTATTCGCTGTCTCTCATCTTCACCCTTATTGGTCGTCCCAAGTAATCAGTTGATTTCTGGGCTCTGTGGTGCCTCCCTGAACTGAGGGGCGAGCCTTTTGTCCTGGTGGTCTCAGTCCGCCTGCTCCAGAATTCAAATAGTCGGCCTCCACTCCTATCCCTTGGCCCTTTCCTTGGTTGTCCCTCCATATTTAGTTAATCTTCATGGTTCCTCCCCTCTCCTGAGGTGAAGCTGCTGCTCTTGTGATGGAGATCTGTCCCAGCGGCCTACTGGATGGATCTCTTCCCATTCTTCTCACCCTGGAGTTGTCCCAAGTTACCAGTTCCCCCACTTGTCCCTTTGTGGCTCCTCCTTTCCTTTGAGAGGGGCTGATGTCACCTCAGTGGGCTTTTCCTGCCACCGTGGAGCGGTGGTGGGATGATAGACTGTGCTAGCACTGAGCCTCTGCTCTCTGGGTTTGCGCTCTGGCTACCAAGCCTCGTTGGACGACAGGGAGTGCACAGGGGAGATCAAAGTGGCCCAACAGGCGGATGTCAGGGCATACTGTACACGGAAAGTTGTGCAGGGAGGGTTGTAGGAGGTGTTAACCTCCCTGTATCAGCCAGCCAGGCACAGCGCTCCCCTGGTACTCCACGGGCAATCAAAGAGACTTGTTGATAGCTCAGTGTCTCTGTGATTTCCTCCCCCACCTTCTGGGAGTCCAGGGCTGCCCCCTTTGAAGATCGACATAATTAGGCTCAGCACGTGGGAGGAGGAGAGGCTGGCAGATGGTGGGTGGAAAAGCTGCCAAGGGAACAAACATCGGGAGATAAAAAGAGGGCGAAATTAAAGCATCACAGAAGCGTTTTGCCGGCCATTTAGGCAGCTTCGAACCCAGCTCACACAAACCCTTGAGTTCCCCTTTTAGCAGCGGTGCCTGAGAGGAGGGTTTAGAATTGATCTAGATTGCGTGTGTTTGCTTCTTTTTCCTCTTGCGTTTTTCAGAAGGGAGTTGGTTTATTTTCTTTTTGGGGAGCCTGGTGAGTCTCTCTCACTCGCTCGGCTCTGTTGCAAAGACAAAAACTTTTGTGGGTTGAAAATACAACTGTTCCGCCCCACCCCTAGCTCTTTGTTTGGTTGTGAGGTCAGTCTGACTCTCTTATCCAGGGACTGGAGGAAGAAAAAGTCCCCAATTCTTTTGTTTTCTCTCCCAGACTCCCCAGTGCAAGGAGTTTGCCAGATCTCAGGTCTTTGGCAAGGACCGAAGCCCTGGCATGTCAAAAAGACAAGGCAATTGGAACCAATATCCTTTCATCTTTTCATCTTCCCTCACTCTGTTTTCTGCTCACGTTGTTGGCCTTTGGCTGCCGTGTTTACAGAGCACAGAAGCATGGAAATGACAAGCTGGAAAGGGCCTAGAGAAATCATCAAGTCCGGCCCCTTTTGCGGAGGGAGGACCAAGTCAAACCTAAACCATCCCTGACAAGCGATGGTCTCATGTGTTCTCAAAAACGTCCAGTGGTGGTGTTCCACAACCTCCCTGGGAGCCTATTCCAGAACTTTCTGATCATAAAGTTTTTCCTGAGAGCTAACCTAAATCTGGGTTGCTGTAGATTAAACCCATCACTTCTTGCCCTACCCTCAGGAGGCATGAAGAACAATTGATCACCCTGTCATCGACAGGCTCTATAGAACAGCCTTTCATGTATTTGAAGACTATTGTCAGGTTCCTGTCCTGCTTCAGTCACCTTTTCTCAAGGTGAAACATGCCTGGTTTTTTTAAGCTCTCGGTTGGTCCACAGCTTTCCTAAAACACAACACCCAGAATTGGAAATTGTGCTCCAGATGAGGCCCCACCAGGGAGCTGAGAATTTGGGTGGTGACCTGGGACAGGGAGTCAGAGAGAGGGAGGGGCTGGGGTGCCAGAGGCAGGCTTCCCTAGGTGGCTCCTGGCCAGCAGCCCTGCAGGACTCCGAAGCATGCTCCCTTCTTGCCTCAGTCTCAGGTTGCTCAAAATGGCTGACTGCTCTCTGTGGCTGTCTGCTCTGGGTGCTGGGGAAGGAGGGATGCGGGGGCAGGGGTGAAATGCTTTGTGCTCCGCCCCGTCCCCAGCAAAATCTCTCAGCTTCTATTGGCCGGTTTCCAAGCTGAGAGATTTTGCTGGGGGGCCAGGACAGCGTGCAAAGCCTCCTCTCCACCCAGCATCCAGAGCAGAGAGCCAAAGGGAGCGGCCAGCCACTTAAAGTGGCATGGGCCTGCTCTAAAGTGACTGGCTGTTCTGTGCCTGAGGGTCCTGGCGGGGTGGCCCGTAGGCTGGCTGAAGGGGCTGGGCACGCCAGTTCTGGCCTGTGTGCTGTATCTTGCCTGCCCCTGTGCTGGGGGGAAAAAAGAAGTGGAGCAGCCCAGCAACCTGTTGAAGTTGGCACTCCAGCAATCCAGCCTGCTTGCCCAGCCATGGAGCCTAGGCTGAAGAGAACTCTGCTCTTTGGCTCAGTCCATCCCCCTATCCAACTTCCTTTTAGACCCTGGTTCATATGGCGAAACTTGATTCCTACTTAGCCCTCCCCATACCAATTATATTACTAACATTTTACTAACCAGCCCTACGCACTGTGAGAGAGTTATCTAACCAATCACACCCTGCCACCTCATGTGCTTTACACCTAGCAAAATTAATTACATAGCAGACAGAAACAATTCAAAACCAGACCGAGATCACACAGGCAAACAAGAGAAAAGTGGAAACCATAATGATAGAACAATAAAGAAATGAAGATTTCACGACCTCAGCTATTGTTAAGTAGTTTCTTGCCAGACAAAATGCTATCAAACGAACGTTTATTTTTAAAGAGATCTTTCTCTAGCTGGTGATATTGGGCATCCTTAGGACAGGGTCTCCTTAACAGTCTGCTATTACACTAGTTTAATGTAATTTATAGGGATTGTGAGGATGTGACTTCCTGTGATTTAGCTAATGGCTGCTGCGCTTTCAATCTAGTTGCAGATGAAGGTCGTAAACATTTGGCCTTCCAGTGTGGCTACAGGCCTTCCAGTATGGCTACAGCAAAAGGCCTTATTCCAGTCTGTGTAAGGCAACTGCAGTTTGCTCTTCAGATGCTCTTTCTTTGGGTGACCTCTCTTCCTTTGTTCCTGCAGATACCCCAGATAAGCTACGCTTCCACTGCCCCCGACCTGAGTGACAACAGCCGGTACGACTTCTTCTCTCGCGTCGTGCCCTCTGACACCTACCAGGCCCAAGCCATGGTGGACATTGTCAAGGAGCTCAAGTGGAATTACGTCTCCACCTTAGCCTCTGAAGGAAGCTACGGCGAGAGCGGGGTGGAGGCCTTCATCCAGAAGTGCAGAGAGGACGGTGAGTGCACTTCCCTGCTGAGATAGGGGACTGCGGGGGTGACATGGTGTCTGGGAGCGAAAGACCCGCTGGCTCTCTTTGGGCGAGGTGCATTATGGGTCATGGTTCCTGGAGCTGCATGGGTATAGCTGAATTAGTGAGGTCTTAAGCTTAGATGGCAGAGTCTTCCACTTGGAAGCTGAAGGCCACAGGTTCTATGGCCCACCTCTAGTATCTCTCCCTCGCCGATCCGGCCCCACTGCTCCTTGCATCGAGCAGGCGAGGAAGGGCCCCTCTCTGACTAGCTAGCATCGAAAGTGGTGATGACTAGAGAGGAAAGGGCCGGTCTGATGAAGCATCTTGGGTGTTATTCGCACTTGTCCTCCATTGGGACGTGCTACATGAGCCAGCACCCTGCTTCGTGCTGTGTTGCCAGCAGGGCTGAACTGGGAAGCCCCCGTCGGCATGCGGGAGATGGTGATGGCTCCGGGAGCGTTGCAGATTCCCAGGGCTCACTGGTGACAGTGGAGGTGAGGCGGTTCCCCTATTCAAAAGCCGCCTTTGGGGGACATGTGGGGGAACTCTGACCACAAGGGCAGTAACGCGGTTAAGCTGATACAATTCAGCCTCAGTCTTGATCCACCCTGGGGGGCCCTAAGGCATGGTGCATGCCCCAGATGTGATGGACAGATACTAGTGCTTGGCACAGCGTGTGTGAAGGCTGAAGGGAGCAACCAGCATGGAAAGGGACTAGAACCTCTAGCTGAGATGAGGTCTGCAATGGGGTGAGGAAATGTATGTAGAAGGGGGCGGGTCCTGATGCCTTTGCTTGTTCTGATTTTGGTCCACTTGGAGTTTCACCTCAACAAGTGTTTGGGGATTTGGCCTCTTTGTTTCTACCTCTTCCTCTTTCCCTGTGCCAAATCCTCACATAGTCTCATTGCAGCGCAGCAAAAATGGTTATAGGTCAAAAATGCATGACCTCTCAAGGAAGACTGGAAAACTGGGCTTGTTTAATTTAGAAAAGAGAAGACTGAGAGGAGACATGATGATTAGGGGGCTGGAGCATATGACTTATGAGGTGAGGCAGAGGGAGTTGGGTCTGTTCAGTCTGCAGAAGTGAAGAGTGAGGGGAGATTTGATAGCAGCCTTCAACTTCCTGAAGGGGAGTTCCAGAGAGGATGGAGAGAGGCTGTTCTCAGCAGTGACAGATGGCAGAACAAGGAGCAATGGTCTCAAGTTGTGGTGGGAGAGGTCCAGGTTGGATATTAGGAAAAACTATTTCCCTAGAAGGGTGGTGAAGCACTGGGATGGGTTCCTTAGGGAAGTAGTGGAGTCTCCATCCCTAGAGGTGTTTAAGTCTCAGCTTGACAAAGCCCTGGCCGGGTTGATTTAGTTGGGATTGGTCCTGCCTAGAGCAGGGGGCTGGACTTGATGGCCTTCTGAGGTCTCTTCCAGCTCTATGGTTCTATGACATGATAGCGGTTTTCAGGCATCTAAACGGGTTTTACGATGAGGAGGGAGAAAAAATGTTCTCCTTGGCCTCTGATGATAGGACAGGAAGCAAGGGGCTTAAATCGCAGCAAGAGAGGTTTAGGTTGGACATTATGAGAAGCTTCCTAACTGTCAGGGTGGTTAAGCACTGGAATAAATTGCCTAGGGGGATTGTGGAATTGCCATCCCTGGAGATATTTAAGAGCAGGTTAAGTAAACATCTGTCAGGGATGATCTAGATGGTGCTTGGTCCTGCTGTGAGGGCAGGGGACTGGACTTGATGACTTTGTCAATCATCTAAGATTCACAAGAAATTCAGTTTAATAAAAACTGTTATATGCCTCTAGTTCAGTCTCTGGGAAATCTTTTCCTACCCTCTTGCTAGTGCTGCTGATGTTCTGGCAACTTTTTCCCCCTCAAAAAAACACAGATGTGCTTGAGCATCAATCCAAAGGTAGAGACTGCCTTACTGACCACCTTCCAGAGAATAGTGCAATAATGTTTGATGGCATGGCTATCGGCCAAGCACAACGTGCTGCACTTTCAACATTGGATGAGCTTATAGATTCCATTTGAATGTTCATAATTAAGTTTGCAAGAAAATGCAAGTGTGTTTTCTTTGGACTTTGTCACAGATCAGTAACTCAAACCGGTAACCTGTCAAGGTCCCTTCCAGTTCTAGTGTGCTAGGGTTCTATGACTCCTGAGGCTCCCACCGTGGCCATGGGTAACACTCTGCAGGTAGGCTCCTGTGACAAATCTCACCTCAGCACTTGGAGTGGCACAGCTTGTGGTCACAACGGTCTGAGGAGGAGCGGCAGTTTGTGGGGCATCCCTGGTGGTGGGGATTCGATGTCTGGGCTGCACCTGGGCAGTCCCGGTGGGATGAAGAAGACCCTAGGGCTGTGTCTAGACTGCATCCCTTTTCCGTAAAAGGGATGCAAATTAGACACATCGCAATTGCAAATGAAGCGGGGATTTAAATCCCCTCCGCTTCATTTGCATAAACATGGCTGCCGCTTTTTTCCAGCTCGGAGCTTTGCTGGAAAAAAAGTGCCAGTCTAGATGGGGATCTTTTGGAAAATAAAGCCTTTTCCAAAAGATCCCTTATTCCTTTTTTTTAAGAGGAATAAGGGATCTTTCGGAAAAGGCTTTATTTTCCGAAAGATCCCCGTCTAGACTGGTGCTTTTTTTAAGAGGAATAAGGGATCTTTCGGAAAAGCCTTTATTTTCCAAAAGATCCTCGATTAGACTGGTGCTTTTTTCTGGCAAAGCTCCGAGCCAGAGAAAAGCGGCAGCCATCTTTATGCAAATGAAGCGGGGGGGATTTAAATCCCCGCTTCATTTGCAATTGCGATGTGTCTAATTTGCATCCCTTTTACGGAAAAGGGATGCAGTCTAGACACAGCCTAGAAGTCCAAGGAGGAAGAAACAGTGTGGTTGGCATGAAGGGAGAGCCCTCTCCCCTACTTCCTCTCCCCATGCAAGGAAAGGAGGGGTCACCCTTTGCTAGGATGGAGTGACATTAGATTATTTAGACCCTAAGGCCAGCACCCTGCCCTGGCTCAGAGGGGAACCACACTCCTAGGAAGAGAGAAGGATTTAGTCAATCCTGGTCCTTGTTTCCACTGTGCAGGGTAAAACCTACACTACAGAGAACCTGGCTCGGAGGCTCTGCAGCCTTGCAGGGTGATGGGTCAATTCAGTCCCTGTTTGTTCATTTCCACTGTGAGCGTCTCTTCTCCAGGCAGGTAGATAAGCCCAGCTCATCCGTGGGCACCTGCGGAGACCAGTGGGGGTGGCAATGTCCCTCCCTGGCACAAAGCAGAGCAGTGACTAGGAATGCTATTGCAGTGAGTAGGAATCACTTGTCCTCACACCCCTCCTGCTCAGGGTGGCCCTAGACTAGCTGCCAGCCACTGGCGCCTTAGGCGAACCATGCAATCGGCGCCCCCACCTCCAAGCCCCTCAATGATATTGCGCCACCATTTGGCGCCCCATTTAACTTGGCACTCTAAGCGACCGCCTAGTTCGCCTATATGGACGGGCCGCCCCTGCTCCTGCTCCAGGGTGGTTTCTAAGGGCCCGTCTGCACAGCAGGGCTAAAGTCGAATTAAGCTGCACAGCTTCAGCTACGGCAATTGCGGAGCTGAAGTCGAAGTAGCTTAACTCGGCTTTTGGTGCTGGCTACCAAGCAAGAAGTCGAAGGCCGAACGCTCTGCCTTTAGCTTCCCTTACTCCCCTTGAAAGCAGGGTTACAGGAGACGGAGGAAGAAGTCCTCCAACTCGCCACTATTTCCATATAAAGGCTTGCAGTGCAGACGCACATGTTATTTCGAAATAGCGCTGTTGTGTAGATGTACCCTGAGTGGCCTTTATGCTGGGGCGGGAGGGTATTCCCACAGGGGGTGTTGCAAGCAAGCCATATGGCAGCCTGCACCCCTGATACAAATGGACCCACAGTGTGGGTGGAATACTTCCCAATATTGCATTGCATCTCCCCCGTTAACGCTTAACTCTCCTTCCAATGGAGGGCAGCCCAAAGCCAGCCCCTGTCACTAGCTCAGAACTAATAGCCAGTTACAGCAGCACCCGCCTGCTAAATGAAATGTGATGTTTCCACCATCAGCAGCCGCAGCGAAAGAAAAGAAAGGAGGAAGGCGAGGGGGAGCAGGCTGGGGAGGGGAGAAAGAGGCGCCCGTCTCCAAATTGAAATCTGATCGGAACGGCCGTGGGCTGCTGCTGCCGTCCCCCTCTGCGGCCTAATCCTTCTGCGAGATTAAAGATGTCTTCGGCCACAGACTGCATTGATTCATTCTCTGAAATATAAATCATCCCTTTGCAGACTAGCAACGAGTGGCTACAGCTGGGGGATTTAAAAAGAAATGATTCTGGGCCCACGATGAACCAGGCAGGACATAAATTTCAAAGCCCTGATGAAGAGTCTCTGTGTGTGTGCCTGTTCCTCATGAAGGCCAGTGAGACGGGGTGGGGGGAACGTTAGGGGTGCAGGGAGAAATTGCCTGCTGGAGCACTGCAGCCCCTCGTAGTTTATCCTCCTCGGGTACCGAGTGATCCCAGCCAGGACCCAGAAGAGGCCTGGCATGAAGTAGTACAGGCAGCCTTCTCTGAATTCAGATGCAGCACATGTCAGAGAATTCCACCCGCCGTTTCCTGCTCCCAGCCAAATAATGGGTGATTGACCCAGAGATTTCATGTGACAGATTTCACTGTAAAACAGCCCTTTCTACCCAGCTTAAATATCCAGAGGAAGCGCCTTTGAACCCCTTTATAACAAAAAAAGTTTTAAAAATGGGGTTTAATAATCAGCAGTTGCTTCCTGTGACTGTCTTTTATTGCTGTTTTACACATGGGGAAACTGAGGCATGGAGCAACGACTCAATGTGTGTCAGAAGCAGAGTAAGGTACAGCTCTAGGGGTATGTCTAGACTGCAGCCTTCTGTCCGCAGAGGGATGCAGATTAGGCCGGTCGACATTGCAAATGAGGCAGGGATTTAGATATCCCGTGCCTAATTTGCATAAAAATGGCCACCGCGTTTTGCCGACTCAGCACTTTTTCAGCAAAAAGCGGCAGTCTAGAGGGGGATTACAGGATCTGTCGAAAAAGGCTTTCTTTCTCGACAGATCCCCCTCTAGACTGCTGCTTTTTGCCAACAAAGTGCTAAGTCAGCAAAAAGGGGTGGCCATTTTTATGCAAATTAGGCACAGGATATTTAAATCCCTGCCTCATTTGCAATGTCGACCTGCCTAATCTGCATCCCTCTGCCGACAGAGGGATGCAGTCTAGACATACCCTAGATCTCTTGCTGGGCCCAAAGAATGGACCATGCTACCCCCCTCCCCCCAATGACACAAGCTCTATGGAGCATATGGCCATAATTTCTTTCTACATAAGAACGGCCGTACTGGGTCAGACCCAAGGTCCATCTAGCCCAGTAGCCTGTCTGCCGTCAGTGGCCAATGCCAGATGCCCGAGAGAGAGGGAACAGAATCAATTATCATAAAGCGATCCCTCCCGTCACCTAATTCCGAGACTCTGTCAAACAGATGCTAGGGACACCCACCATTCCTACCCATCCTGGCTAAGACGTATTGATGGACCCAACCTCCATGAATTGATCCTGCTCTTTTTTGAACCCTGTTAAAATCCTAATCTTCACAACATCCTCTGGCAAGGAGTTCCACAGGTTGACTGTGATGATATAGCACCTAGCACAGCGGGGATCTTGGCCCATGAGGCAGGCTCTTAGGTGCTCCCCCTGTGCAAAGGCTACTAACAACGGGAGTCACTTTTTAAATCTGTAGGGCATATTGTGCTCTGATTTATGCCCCATACAACCCAACTAAGGTGGGGACAGTCAGCAATATTTTATCCCCATGTCGTGAGGTGAACTGTTGTGTAGTGTGCATGGGATCGCCAGCTTGAGAACAGCTGGGGCATCTGTGCTGGTGACTAAGCACCAGCGATCCGACTGTAACCATGAGACTAATTAGCGACTGGAACAATTTACCAAGTTTCATGGTGGACGCTACATCCCTGGTGACTTTAGAATCACAACCAGATGTTTTTTGGTAAGATCTGCTGTTGAAATTCTTCTGGGGGCAGCTCTATGGCCTTTGCGAAGCCCGAGGTCAGATTGGAAGTCCACAATATTCTCTTCTGGTCTTGCTATGGGAGACAATCCACAGCGGTTTCTAGACCGTAATGTCTGCTGGCTAATGTTTTGTGTGCATGGTGAGGAAATCTATTTGCCACGTGCACAGACTTGGAGTAACTTGGGGCTTTGCTGTGCACTGGCCTATGCAAACACTCCCTGCCTTCCCAGATCAGAATTTTTATAAACGCTGCCAGCTTCTAACAGAAAATAAAGGTGGCCCCATTCCTCGGTGCACCCAGTGCAGTGGAATTATCCCTGCAGGCAGGTACTTTAGCTTGTCTACAGACTTTGGACAGCTTGAAATTCTGTGCTCAGCAGAACTCCTCGTAAGGATTTGTCAGGAATCGGAAAGCATTCGGCTGACGGGTGCCGCGGGATGTTTAGAAAGGATTATCACCCGTGGGAGCAGGGGGGAGAGAGCCGGAGCATGCAGCTGCCGCCGATTCGGCCTCCCCCAGGAGAGGCTGCTGTGGAAAAAAAAGTGAGACTCCTGGATAAGGAGGGGAACTTTGAGCTACTTTAGTGCTAGCCTCTCCCCACAGGAGTCTCTAAAGGACTGGGAGGGGAGCCCTTGCTGGGGGTGGGAATTAGGTCTTAGCCCCGTGGCGTCCAAGCAGTTCTGAAGCAGTAGCCACACTCAACCAGCCAAATAGCCACATGCTAGTGGCAAGCGTGTTGGACGCCATGGGGTTTAGCCTTTCCCAGAAGGAGGCGGCAGAGGGAAATCTTCAGGAGCTGTGAGAGCGGGTGGGAAGGGGAGAACAGAGGGTTACTTCAGCCCTCCCGGCCTCTGCCAGTAGGAGTTGCTGTTAAGAGCTGACCTGGCACCTTGGGTCCTCACTCAATTTTTGTTTTTCTTCCTTTGAATCATTGCTCTGGGGTGGGGCTGGGGAGGAGGGGGTCAGGATGCAGGCAGCCCTGGGAGAGAGGACAACCCCAGTCCTCTCTGACCACAGCAGCTTGGGGCCAGGTGAGAAGGGCCTCTCCATGGCTGCTGCAGTTCCAGCGGGCACAGCGTACAAATTAGAGGGGGGGAGCCTCTCTAAAGGGCACCGGGGGGAGGGAGGAGGCTTGGGGCTGGGGCAGTCCCAGATGGGTAGGGGGCACCCCTAGCCAGCCGCTTTTACCTTCCTGTCTTTTTTCTGTATGGTTTTATGCATCCCCATACAAATCGGGGGGGGGAGGGGGGAAGCTTCAACTCTCTCCCCCCCCCCCCCCGCACAACCAAGCCCTTACCTTGCGTTAACTGCAGATAAGACGAGTCTGCCTACTGAATTTGGTGATCTTAGCTCTTACCGATTAGGAGGAGTGAGTTCTTGAACAGACCGACACACACCTGCTCACATCCAGACTCACTGGCATGCCTCGTAGACACAGGGCACTTCTGTACCACTGGCTGTCTGCAAGCTCACAGCTACGCCACACCCAGGCTCTCCCACCAGGAGGCGCCAGAGGAAATGGCGTAAAGAGCCACCCAAGCATGGGGAGTTCCAGCGTCTCCCAGCAGGTGGCGCTGGGGGGTGGCGGGGTGTGAATGCTGTCTGCTCAAAGTGCGACTGTAGCCTTTCCTAGCAGGAGTATGCTATAGGGAATGGTGTAGGACTGGCGGGGGCAGGGAGAGAGATCAGTTTGCCCTGTCCCTGTTCTGCGTGCTTCGCCTATCTGCTGCATAATAATCCACGCCGAGACGAGAACTAAAGAGTGTTTTTGGAGGCAGTTAAATTCCTGCTGTGCACAGACTGCTGCCTATTACTAATTTAACTGTATCTGAATGGCACATTAAGTTCTGGCAAGATCGGTGGGACACCAGGCCATCTAGCGCAAGTCAAACTGTGTTACGGCCTTATAAATAGATGAAGAGAATAAAAACTTCTAGGTGATGAGCTTCTAATCAAAGCCCTATAAATAGGAACTGCGTCCAATGCCTCTCTGAGGTGGAGGCTCTGAGAGCCGGCTGTGCTTTTCCTATGCGGAAGAGTCCGTCTAGGGATTCGACCCGCAATCTCTGCTCTTCAGGATTTTAACTTGAAAAGCAGAATGCGTTTGGAGGTGTGCAGTCTGATGTGAGTGCGTGTGTGCTTCAGAGCAGGTGTGGCTGTGCCTGGATGCATTTGTCCTTGTGATCACAGGGGTGTACTTGGTGTGCATACAGCTGCATCTGTGCTTGTGTAAATGGGTCTACGAGTATTACTGTGTGCAACTGTGTCCACCCTAGCACTATGTGTATGTGTTGATTGTCTACAGGTGTCAAAGACATAGCTGTGTTAGTCTGTTTCAGCAAACCAACCAGGAGTCCGATGGTACCTTAAAATTGTTTGCACATGTATGCACGTACCTGGGGATGTATGCACGTACCTGGGGATGTATGAGCCTGTGTGTGGGTGTGCATAGGATGTGTGTGTATGTAGAGTGTGTGCATGGAGGGATGCATCTCTGTAGACACTGAGTGTGCATATGTGTGTTCACAAATATGTGCCACACACCACTGGGAAGATGGGACTAGCTGTACCTGTGACTCCACAGATGTACATGGGATTGTGCTTGTGGTGTGTGTGTGTGTGTCTGTGCCTGTCTGATTGTAGGCTGTGTGCATGGAAACTGGGGAGGGAGGCAAGCAGTGTGGTGGCAACATAGAAATGTGTTTTTATTGCTCTCCATTAACAGCTTAGCTGCTAACCCGACTGGGGTTTGTCTGTGCTAAGCAGCAGCCCCACCGGAACTCTGACGATAATGATTCACCTGATAAGGAGAGGAATGAAGGGACAAGTTGTCACTTTGCATTTGCTCTTGCACAGATTTGCCATCCAAAAGAAGAGCTCTTTTCAGCCTGGTTTGTGCAGGGGTGTGTGTGTGTGTGTGTGTGTGTGTGTGTGTGTGTGTGTGTGTGTGTGTGTGTGTGTGTGTGTGTGTGTGTGTGTGTGTGTGTGTGTGTGTGTGTGTGTGTGTGTGTGTGTGTGTGTGTGTGTGTATTCTGCTCCTGTAGTGCTGTGTGAATGCTAACCCTTGGGCTAGACACTCGGTTAGGCTGGTGGTGGGGGCAGCGGCAGAGGAGGCGGGAAGAATATTAGATTTGCAGTTCTGCGTCAGAGCACTGATCTGTCAAGTCTAGCATCCGGCCTCTGCTAGTGGCCATGGACAGCGGCTTCCGCTCCTGATTGATGTGCCTGGTGCAAAGACATGGTTTGAAAGGCCAATGGTACCTGCATGCTACCCCAACAGGATAACTTGGCCAGACAGTGGCTCAGGCATATTCCCTGGGCTAGCCCTTTCTCAGAGATCTGCCTCCTCTACAGAATCAGGAGGCTCTCTGCTTTGGCAATCAGAGGTGCATGGCAGGCTCGTGCCAGCTGATTGGGGCTCAGCTGATTGGGGCTGTTTAATTGCCGTTCAAACATTACAACATAAGTTTCAGGACCTGTCCCTCCCACCTAGAGGCTGAGTGTCCAGTACAGGCCCGAATATCTACACTGCAATTAGCCAGCTCCTTAGCCCAAGCCCTACGAGCCTGTCAGCCGGCACAGGCCAGCCGAGGGTTTTTAATGGCAGTGTAGATTTACCCCGGGTGAGTGGCATTTGCTGCAGATAGCTTTGAAGGCCAGAGAGGAGGCGTCGCTTGATTGTCTAGCCCGCTCTCCAGCATAATGCAGAGCAGAGAATTTCACCCGGTGACTCCTGTACCGAGCCAGGATGAGGTGTTTGACTAACACATGCCTCCCAGACAAGCCATCCAACCTTGTTCTGAAGCCTTCAAGAGCTGGCAGATCCACCGCCTCCCTTAGTAATTAGTGCCAATGATTAATCAGTGTCAGAGTTACAAATGTGTGCTGTGTTTCTAATCTGAATTTGTCTGGCATTCTCCGCCAGCCATGGTGTCTTGCTAGGTTGAAGAGCCCTCTAGTACCTGGTGTTTTCTCCCCCTCCCCCCGCCATGTACTTATACCCGGGAACTGAGTCATCGCTCTATCTCCAATTTGACACACTGAACTAATGCAGCTCTTCAGTCTCACTCGGGAGGTGTGTGTTTGTTTCTAGCCCTCCAGTTGTTCTTGTGGTTTTATTCTGCACCCTCTCTCGGCAGTTTTTCAATTGCCCATTAAAACCATGCCCAGCAGAACTGTCTGCAGCATTCCAGCATTGGCCTTGTAGGGGCCATCCCCGGAGCAAAAATCAACTCCTCGCCCCTGCTTGACATTGCTCCGTTCGTACATCCGAAGATCGCATTAGCCCTTTTGGCCACTACATTTCCTGGGAGCTCAGGTTGAGTTGCTTCCTCATTTTTACTCCAGAATCGCTGCTTTCTGGGGTGCACCTTTGCCCCCATAAGTGTGGCCTGCATTCCTTGCTCCTAGATGTGATTGGCTGTGTTAAAATGTAGTTTGTGTTCTACCTTCCATGTGCAGGTTACATTTTGTTATGTGCACCAAGGTATGTGCAGATGTGCACCACCAATAGAAACACATGCTGTGAGAGGCGCTGCTATTCAGCTGGGTGGCATTTGAACCTCTCCTGAGTGGCTACCCAAGCGCTTAGCTTACAGGGAACACTGGTTGCAGGTGTTCGGCAGCTTGGCAAGGCAGGTCAGATGGGTTTTGGATCCAAGGCAGACCCTGACTGGGTCAGTTGGCATACTCGAGGGGCTTAGAAACTTCACATGGTGCCGTGGTGGCATAAGCGGATGTCACTCCACTCAAGTCAGGGATGTTCCACCCACACACTCCACGGGTACGTCTATACGACATGCCTTTAGTTGGAAATAACAGTGAGCTGGAGGACTTCTTACTCTGACTCGTGAGAACCCTCATTTCACGAGAGTTCTTCCCACTTCCTGCTGTGTGGACAGCACCAAAAGCCAAGTTAAGCGATTTCGACTTCCGCTACCAATTGACGTGGCTGAATTTGCCTTTAGCCCTGCTGTGTAGACACCCCCCAAGAGGGAATCCAGCCAGATGCTGAGGGGGGAGACTTGCTGGCGGCTGTGTTGAGAGATGAGGTGATGGGAGCCACAGAAGTGGAAGTCTCTTCTCTGAACAGCCCAGCTGCAATGCTCTTTCTATTGGTCTCATTTCCCCATTGGGGAACCGAGTGACGGAAAGGCTCCAGATTGTGAAGAGAGCCAATCGGGATTGGAACCCAGGAAGCCTGACTCCCCATTTGACAGCTCAGTACAAGGATGACAATGACTTAGAGTCATCCTCCCGAGCCAGAGTGGCTGTAGTTTAATGCAAATGAATTTGCAATAATTCCAGGTAACCGGGCAGTTCACTGTATGACTTAACAATTATGCTGTAAATTACTGCACTCGGAGTCTAGGCACACATGTATTAGCCAAATACTGAGCACCGTAATTCATATATACAGTTAACCTTAATGTGATGTGAATTAGTGTTAATTTGGTTATTGGAGAATAATTACACTGTAATTACAGCATAACTGCAGTGTAATTAGTCACTGTATTATTAGAGTAACCCTGCTCCCATGCTGTAACTACTGGCACATGCTTATTTACAGAGCAACAGAAACCCTACGACGGGCCAGGTTGTGTGTCACTCACCATGGGGAGCAGGCCCACTGAAGTGGCCACAGCCTGGCCCATAGCTCCTGGTGGAGTACCGTGGCCGTGTATGAGATATGCATGCCTCAAGGGGCCCCAATGCTTGGGTCAGCAAGGAATGTCTGAAGAAGAGCTCCATATATTGGGTGCGTGTGAAGCTCTTGAAAACCTGCCTGGCCAGGGAAGAATCTGGCCCTTATTTAGAGGCATAAATAGGAGCTGAGCATATCTGCACAACCGTCCCCTCCCCACCCCGCCGATATAGGACTGGGATTTTCAGGAGGATTCAGTATGGGCCCATCTCTGGAATCCAGGGTATGTCTAGACTCTCTGTCGACAGAGAGATGTAGATTAGGCACATCAAAATTGCTAATGAAGAAGGGATTTAAATATTCTGCGCGTCATTAGCATAAACATGGCCACCACTTTTTTTTGAAATGGCGTTTAAAAAAACAACAACAAACCAACACCCTGCAGTCTAGATGCGGATCTGTCGAAAATAAACCCTTTTTCGACAGATCCTGTAAAGCTCATTTTTTGAGGACTACAGGATCTGTCAAAAAAAGGGTTTATTTTCGACAGATCCGTGTCTAGACTGCCATTTTTTTCGAAAAAACTCCATTTCGAAAAAAAGCGGTGGCCACGTTTAGATATTTAAATCCCTGCTTCATTAGCAATTTGATGTGCCTAATCTACATCTCTCTGTCGACAGCGGATGCAGTCTAGACATAGACCCAATGACTGAGAAACTCCCATTGAGTTCAGTGGGGGCAGATTTTCGAGAGCCCAGTGGAGGGGGAGCAGATGTCCCAATTTTATAGGGACACTCCCAATGATTCAAGATTTTGTCTCATAGAGGCACCTTTTACTCCACCCTCAGCCCGATCTTTCCCCCTTGCTATGCAGTCACTGGGGTAGGGAGCCTTTTTTCTGTCAGGGTCCACTGACCCACAGAAAAATCAGCCAGGGGCCACATGCAAGCCAAAAAACCTTCACTCCACTCACCTGTGATCAGGATCAGGGCTGACTCTTCTGGCGGCCCAAGGCCATTAGATTTTGTGGGGCCACCTAGGCTGGGAAGGCTCCACCCTAGGCTGGGATGGGGGTTGGAATGGTGGGTGCTTACCTGGGGCTGCTCCCCTTTGATGAGGAGGGAAGCAGGTGGCTCATTGTGGGCCATGCTACCCTGCATTCACCTGCAAGCACTGCACCCTGCAGCTCCTATTGGCTGAGATTCTCAGCCAATAGGAGCTGTGGGGGAGGGCGGCGGCAGTGCAAGGATGGAGCCCGATGTGGCTCCAGCTCAGCAGGGAAGAGACAGTGTATGGAGCTGCCTCTCTTGTCCCCCGATCAGGCAGGGCCAGATAACATGCAGGGGCTTTAGTGCTTCCAGCCCAGGGCCCCAGGCTAACGTGGCCTCACAAAAAGATCAGGATTTTCGGAGGCCCAGAGTGATTTTTGTGGGGCCTCCCTTAAAGCCCTGACAGACCCTTTCTCAATCTGACCCTGCTGGTAGTGGGAACAGGCACAAGGCTTCTGCCCTACGAGTCCGGCCTGCATCATGGATACTTGTCATAGGCTGGATCAAATGAAGCAGGGAGCCAGCTCTGTCCCACAGGCTGAAAATTCCCCACCCCTTCCCTAGCCCAATGTGCAGCCTACACGCTAAGCTTCTACAAGGAAAATAGACTCGGCCTGATTCTTCTTTCTCTGACATTGGTGTAAATAGGGAGGGAAGCCAGTGGCGTTACAGTGGTGTCCAATCAGAGTCAGTGGATGAAGACAGTATACAGAAAAAGTTGGCCCACGTGTATAGTTGTAAGGCTCCTTTGCACCACTTTGATAATTGAAAGGGGGCTGTAATTTAGCCCTATTTCAAAGCCCCTTTCCACTGCCCAAGAGGTGTGAATGAGACTCTGGCCCGTATCTATTTATTAACAGTTTGTCAAGACACACAGGTATCCTGAACTCAGTTAGTATCATTATTTTGTGCCTCAGCCAAGAGCCAGCCTGCGTTCCTTGGAAAAATCAAAGCTATGTGCTGCCCAGGCGATGCTGACTTTCCCTGGCATCTTTAGAAGCAAACTATTGAACATAAAGATCCCAAATTTCCTGGTGCACCTTTAAACTTTCTCTGCATGTGTGTCTTCTCCATAACACAGCTGTGCTTCAATTCTTGATGCCCGTCTTGAGGCTTTGGAGTACATTTGTATGTTTATGATGTGGAAATGTTCATTATAATGTGGAACTGGTTACCAGTAAGCAGACAAGCTGTTTTCTTTCCAGTGAGTTATCTACTTGACCTTCCGTTAGAGAATTTACCAAAGTCTCCTAGTCATGCTGTTGCATGTACATTCCTTCTTAGGGCGTAAACTAACCTTTAGCTACTAAAGAGCTGAGAAGAAACTGATTGTCTCATCAGTGGAGGATTTTTCTGCACCCACTTCTGGTGCAGGTCACTTTCGGAGACCAGGGCACTGGACCAGATGCAGCAGTGGTACAAGGCAAGATGAACTTTGACACAGAACTGGCCATTTAAAAAGTCAATATTTACCAGTAGCTACCAGCCAGTTGTATGGTTTATCCCCCATAATTATTTCCTATATTGAGAAAGCAGCTTTGGAATATGTGTCTACAGATGAGCATTTAAAGAGCCCCATCTTGTCATGGAGGCATTGGGTAATTTGTGTTGTCCATATGTCTGTCGGATCCATACAATGGTTGTACAGCTATGGCTTGGGCACGGTTTTTACGAGCTGCCGCTTGATCCTAGTGCATCTTGAGTGCTTTCCAAAGGCAACTGTTATTCCTATTTTACAGGCTGATGAAGTGAGGCACGGGGGGGAGGGGGTGGTGGTGAAGGAATCCACTCAAGGCTGCTGAGGAAATTAGTGGCGGAGCAAGTAGCAGAGCCATGGGCAGTGGGTGAAGCATCTACTGGGCTAGTTCATTGTCGTGCCTCTTCTGCCTGGGGTCCTGCCCCAACTCTGCCTCTGCTCCCCCCTATGCCCTGCCCTGCAGGTCCCCCCCACTGCTGCTCCCCATATCCCTCCTTTCCTCCATCCCCCTCCCTAGCTCAACTGTCACCACCCACTGCCCCCTGCATCCCTCCTCCCCCCTTGCCATGAAGCCCCTACTGCCTGCAGGGGCGTGGCAGATGGGCAGTGTGTTCCGGGGGGGGGGGGTGAGAGGAGGAGGAGAGAAGATGAGGGGGTGGCAGGTGGAGTAGAAGAGAGGGAGTCACCAGGTAGCAGAAGGGGGAGAGCAAGGACAGGAGGAGGCAAAGTGCAGGCAGGGTTATCATGGCCCAGGTATCCAGTAGTGGCATCGAAGTGGCCTATTCTGCATGCCACCTGTTGGCAGAGCTAGACATTGGACGGCCTGTTCTAGTGGTATCTAAGTCCATCTCTGATCCCAAGATAATTGGCACCCTTTCAAATGCTCAGGGCTGGGGAAGAGCAGTCCTCCTTGCACTACGCTCGGATATGCAGGCATCTAGACACTCCGGCATCTCCTCGCCCTGTCACCAAACACATTGCGATGAAATATTAGGTTTATATTTGTGTAATTTAACCAGTGTGCAACACATGTTATGCAATGCGTCATAATGTGCAGCTCTCTATTTGGCGAAGAGAGTAATATTTCTAGCCAACCGCGAGATTCCTTAGTCATCCGTCTGGATCAATTTCACATTGTCATTTTTCTCCCTCCATCTGGTTTTATCCTTCACTGGGTTTTCTATATTTTTCTTCGAGAGGCCAATATATATTTATGATGCATTTGTTCATTACTATGTGATATTCATGTCTGTCTATTTCCAGTGTAGCTGGGTTCATTACTTGTGCTTGGTGCGTCGGCGTGTCACCTTAAAAAAAAAAAGTGACTCTGCTAGCAAGAATGCAAAGGTCTGGGTAATATTAAGTGGAGGCGTTTACTGTTCTAGAATCTCAGAGTATAAACAAGTTAAAAGAGCAGTTGCAGGTCAGACTTGTGTGTGCACTTGCCACAGTTGTGCGTGCAAACTGGAAGCTGGCCAATGAGCTACTTCTACAAACCACCATTGTGACAATGCATGCAAATGTTGCAGGATAATTTGTTCCCTTTTCAACATGTGGTTGCTCCGGCGGATGTAAAGATGCTAGCACTTAAATTGTCATCATCGGAAAAGGTGACTAGATACCAATGATTCCTCCCTACTGTTGGTATTATTGTAGCTCAGCCAAGGTCAGGTCGTCATTGTGCTCGGAGCTGTACATACAGCTAGTAAGAGAGCAGACTTGCCCTAAAGGGCTTGCAGTGTAAGTAGACAAGGGTGGGAGGTGAAACAGTCATGAAGAAGAATGGAAGTGACTTATGCAAGGGCACTCAGCTTGTCAGGATGAGAATGCTGGTTGCAGCAATGCTAATTGAATTCCCCACCCACTAGACCATGCTGCCTTTTTATCATGGCAACGATCAGTCCAAGCTTCTCCTTTTTCCACATGAAGACTCCTCTTCAATCCACCGCTCATCATTCTGTAACTTGCACCTGGATGTTACAAGGATTGGAAACGCATCTGTAGATAGTCAATGGTGGCACCTAAGACAAAAAGAACACAGTGATGTTCAGATCACAGGCTGAATTTATGGCACTGGTGGTTAGAGTCCAAAGATGATATTTTTAAGCAAATTAAATATGAGGATCATTGAAAGAGAATAGATTTAGGACCATCCAATGCCACTCTTTTTTCAGTGTCTCTTGTCAGAGAGTATAAATTCCAAAGTGAGCAAATACTGGAAATGTATTTCCTATGCATACTCATTTGGATTTTCAAATGAACTCAGTTTCCACATATTCACGGTCCTCTTATATTTGCTCCCTAAAAATGCTTGTGCAATATGTGTGATGGAAAGTGAATTCACCAGTATGAATGCTTAATGGAAAGTGAATGATCGTTTCACAGATGGGGGAAACTGAGGCATGCACTAGTGAGTGTTTTTGCTGAAAGTCAAAAACCCAGTTCTCCTGGCTCCAGTCCAATACCTTGTCTGTTAGACCACCCCGCTGCCTTTACTAGTATTAAAACCAACCTATTCTCCTTGCATCCGGCAATTTGTCACAACATTGTTCTTACCGTGCTTAAGCAGGGCTGCTCAGGTGTTCAATGGCAGTACAAATCCATGAGGCTGGTCGCAACAAAAGAAAATGAAGAAGCCCCAAACAACTTTTTGTTTTAATTGCACTCCATTGGCTTTCAGAGGGCTCAGATAAGTTTGTTGCATTGATGGTCACTCAGGAATTCATTATCAAGTTGACTTTTAAGGGTACTTTTGTTTTGCAGCGCACAGCTGTGAAATTTCCCTCTATTTAATCGCAGATGTATGGAGGGTTGCTTCGGCAGATAAGTCTTGTTGAGATTAAAAAATAAAACCCCACGCACTTGACCTTGGCAAACTGTCTCCTGTAACCCTGGCACAATGCTAATAAAAATAACTGCAATTATAGATCGGGCAGATATGACAGCTGGGATGAATGGAGAAGAGGAGAGATCACCTTGCCCCGGTAGCTTTCTAAAGACATGCACGTGGTGCTAGCCTTTGTCAGCACAACATTTTCTGGCTCACCAGCAATGAAAGTAGGAATTGGCGTACATGGCCTACAGCCCTGTGATGAAAGAGGGGTGCTGTTAGCAGTACTGCACAGTGTAGGTTGGGGGAGCAGCTGGCTCCCTTGCTGGAAGCCTCTCATTGGCTGCAGATGCTGCAGCTTGCCAGCTGAATTCAGCACCTTGGACAGCGCTGTAATTTCTGGCATAATACTCCAGGAGGTGAGCATGCTCAGTTGCTAGGGCCTGATCCACAGATGACCTGGGGGCTCCTGCTGACTTCCTTGGGCTTTGGATCAAGCCCCCAGGTGAGCATAGGGGGCACTGGGATTGGACTCATAAATCTGTCCCTTGGAGGCTAGGCAACCTGTCCAAGAGGGGCCATCCTGCCATTAGCCGGACTGGAACCAGGTTGAGAGCTGACCAGGTCAGCTGGGGATTTCAATAATCTCTCTGTAGGAATGTCCCATTTCCAGGGCTTGGAAGAACATTGCCTGGGGTTTGTACGATGTCCCCTTTCTCATTGCCAGTGTAGCCTGGGGTTTGTGGCTCCCTCCATCTCTAGCTCGCCCAGCACTACCACTGCAGAGCGCCCCGATGGGAGAAAGGCTTAGAGAGAGATCTGAGCACAGTGTAGCATCTCCAGCTCTCCTGTGTTTGTCCCCTGGTCTTTGTCGTGCTGCTGCCTTGCTCATAAATTAGCACAGCTCTCGCTGGAATGGGGCACTGGCTCGTTCTTGTTAATGGCTCGGTGCGAAAAGGCGACTTTACCTGGACTTGTGCATGGTGAAGGCTGGTATATAACAAGCAAATGGAAAATTCCCTTAATATGCCCACATGAGAGCTTCTGAGAGACAGCCTCGGCCTCTTAATGTGGTAGATTCACTGGGGTGAAAAGTCCTTATTTATTTTGGTCCCGAGCCAAACCCACTGATGTCCAGGGAAACACTCCCATGGACTGGGAATCAGGCCCTTTGCAACCAAGGAGCTCTGAGCAGCTGCACCTCCCGTTGCTGTCTGTGGCATAGTGGGGGGCTGTCTGCTCTGTAACCCAGTGTCCCCCTGCGCTGTGATGGGAGATTCTCACGGACTCTCCCAAATGTGTATTAACTCAGACACCCAGGCTCAGCCTCCCAGGGAGAGAGACAAAGGGAGAAAGGCGGAGACCAGCACCTGGCTGGGGGACAGAGCCTGGGAGGGAGGGCAGTTGCAGTCTGGGAAGCACGGAGAGAAGAGGCTAAGCTGAGGCCTGGGGGTGATGGACCCAGGAGCGGCTCGAGGCGAGCTGCCGGCAACTGATGCCCTAGGCGGAATGCTTGATGGGTGCCCCCGCCTCCATAGCCCTCAATGGTGTGACGTCATCATTGGTGTGACTGCCAAGGTTGCCTACGTGAGACCTACGTGCCGATGTGGCTTTGGTGAGACCTTTCCCTGTGTGTGAGTCTTGGAATCTGGCTCTAGCATTAGCCCACAGGTCTCACCGCTGTGTCCAGTGGATCTGCGCTGGCTGGAGATGACCCAGTCTTTCTTACATGCTCCCCGGGGACTAGCTCAGCATGGACAGGCCTGTGGATGGACCCTTCGTGGGGATGGGTGCTACTCCGGCGACTCCCAGGCCCCCGTGAGGAAGCCAGAATGAGGTCCTTGCAGGATGTTCGGTGGCCTTTCAGAAATCACATTGATTCGGGGAGAATGTTCTTGCGCTGCGTTGGCTGAAGGCCCGGATGCTCAGCTGCGCATCTGAACAGTGCCCCTGCAAACCCAACCCGCTCCCCACCGCCCACAGCAGGAAGCATGGCCCAGTGTGACAACTGGACATCAGGACTCCTGGGTGCCGTTAACCCCTTCTTTGCTGTGTTGAAAGCTACTGATGCTGAGCACATGTGGAAATCGGGCTCTTATTTAAGCTCCTAGAAAGGAACTGAGCTCTTCTGGCAATCAGGGTTGAGTGGTGGGGGCCAAGCACCTGAAAACCTGGCCCCATGTGTTTCTGGGTTCACTCCCTCCCTCCCGTGAAATGGGGAACACTTTCCAAACTTGCAAGGCTGGAGCTCACCGAGGGAGTGTCTACACAGCCGTGTTATTTTGGAATAACAGCTGTTATTCCGAAATAACTATGCGAGCGTCTACACAGCAATTCTGTTAGTTCAGAATAATGGAGGGCTTATTGCGACTTCTGTAAACCTCCTTCCACGAGGAATAACGCCTCTTCCCAAATAGCTATTTCAAAATAACCGTTGTGTGGACGCTCCACTGTTGCTATTTCGAAATAGCTTTTCCCCAGCTCCCTAGTGCTTCCTGAGATTCTAAATTGAGGTAGCATGGCTACATTAGGGGGGCCTGCCTTGGACTCATTTTAAGGCTTCCCTGTAGTGTAGACGGGCTATTTCAAAATCAGCTATTTTGGACTATTTCTTCCAGAATAGCTTATTTTGAAATAAGTGTGCAGTGTAGATGTACCCCGAGTGAGGGTGAGCATGGGCTTGGAGATGTGTGGATGAAAGATGCCGGCAAAGGGCTGCAATCCCTTGATCTGTCTCAGCAGAGAAATCTGTCTTTAATTCCCCCATGTGTTCGGAGGCAGCTGTCCTCAGTCCTTCTGCGTCTGTTCTGGAGGGGCTGTAACCTTCCAGTGAGCCATCTCAGGGAAGAACTGTCCTCTTGGTTCCCTCTTCCCTTCCCCCCACCTGTCGCTTTCCTGCTGGGCATGAGTATGCATCAGCGGGGCATTGTGACTGTAGTGCCTGCAGGCATACCCAGCTAGCTGTGACCCCACTAGGATCTCCTGGCTCTGCACTGGAGCTCAGAGGCCCGCTTTGCAAAATTAACTTCTGTCCGGGCAGACGTTCCTTTGGCAGCGCCCGCCCTTCCTGGAGCCAGCCAGCAGGCCCGTGTCTCTTGTCCAGGCTCTGTGGCGGCCAAGGGGCCGTCCACGAGAGTGGCTGGCAGGATGTGCCAAGCCATCAGCCCCGTTCCTTGTGGCCGCCAAGGGGGCGTGATGCTTCGTCGTGTCTCGCCGAAGCCAGGCCAGCGTGCGCCAGCAGATAAAGGCGAGGCGGGGGTGCAGTGGAGCCAGTGTGCTCCAGCGGCAAAGGGCGTGCGGCTGAGAGAGGAAGATTATGCTAGCCGAGCACGGCTGGCGGAGCAGAGCGGCCGTGAGAGTCCTTTGTTCCAGCCGCTTTCTCAGACAGGTGCCAGCTGGGGGCCTGATAGCCTAGTGGGCGGGGAAGCTAGGCCGGGCCTCTGCCTGGAGGCAGCTCGTTTCACCCCGTGCTTTGGTGATGCTTAGGGAAGTCACACATTGAAGGACAGCAGCATGCACCAAGGTGGGCTGGGACTCTGCTGGCTTGCAAGCTGGCCCCATCTCTGCCTCCATCAGTAGGACTAGGGAGAGAGGCAGCCTGTCACCCCAGTGTCCTCTCCAGCAGTAGGACCAGAGCAGGAGAGGCAATAGGGAGAGCCCAGTTTGCCTTCCCTTCCTCCCCCTGGTATCTTGAAGCCCAGCTCTGGCTGCAGCTCCCATACTGGCCTTGGCTAGTGAGCACACATGTGTGCCCTTGATCACTGTCGAGTGTGTGCTCTGAGATGTGTCACTGCACGTCCCACAGCCATGGTGTCCATGCACGAGGATGGCATAAGGCCATCCATGCCCTAGAAATGCTAGAGGTATTTATGCTAGAGGTGCTCTCTCCAAGTCGCCACAGGCTGTATGAGCTGTGTGTAGCAGGAGACCCAATTTGTTACTGGGTCCAGTCTTGGACACGGACCCTCTTGTGCTCGTGCTGGGTGTGTGTGGCCACGTGCATGTCAAACTGAGGTTTGCAAAAGGGACCAGTGCTTTTTGCGGTGTCCCAAGATGGAGACCAAAAGGCCTTCCCCTCCCCCAGCACTTTCTGAAAACCAGGCTGCTTGGAGTTGGGCTCCTCTCACAGGGCCTCTGGCCCCTTCTCGCCCCAGCCCCAATTACGACATACAGAGCTGCTCTCCCCAGGTGGAGAACTGAGCAAAGTCACCTGAACAGGTGGGTCATGTGGCTAAAGCAGGCCTGGGGCAGGAGGGGAGGGATAGAGACAGGATAAGACAGACGCTGGAAAGGTGAGAGACCAGACAGAGCGCAGGGAGAAACTCAGAGTGTGTTCGAAGAGTGTCTGGGGTTTGAGGGGCCGAAGAGTGTCTGGGGTTTGAGGCTGACAGACCCTCAGGAAGGAGGGGCTATGCACAGCTTGAGGCGGGGGTGCAAGACTGCTTTTGGGTTCCTCTTGGGCTTGTGGCCCCAGCAAGGGTGGATCTGAATGACTTAGAGGGCCGCGTCACAGCAGCAACCAACCCCGGCTGGAAGGTTGGGAGACGCAACCTGGTGGAGGGGAAACTGAGGCACCAGCTAGCTCAGGTCGGCGAGGTGGTGTCATGCGGGCTCTCTACATCACTAGTCAATGCAGCACATCGTGGCCGTGGGTGTAGACATGGTGCAGTGATGCATTCCCCTGGGACGGTGTGTAAGTGCAGGTACAGTATGCAGACAGATCATTTGCTGTTATTGTGTTCAGATTGCGGCAGGCTCCCACCCCGTAGTGTATGGCTCTTTAAGAGCCGGTTATTTCCCATTAACAGGTATTGCAGAAGCTCCTGCCTCTCTCCAGCACTTGCTTGTGCCTTATTAATTCATTCATTTCTATTAGAAATGACCTTGCTTTACTCTTAGGAGCTTGTTGGTCTCCTGTGGAGATGCAGCGGTGGGGGGAGAAAGGGAGTGGGCGTACACAACCGACCTTGAGGTGTGGATTGGTGTGAAATACACGGCTTTACTCAGGCTGGCAGAGCCGAGGTTTCCCAGCATCCTTAACGATGGCAATTGAGCAATAAGTAAATACCTCGTTACATCCAGGCTGGTGGCTAATAATACAAATGGTTTTTATTACAGTAACACGGATGGGCCCCGTGGTAGTTGGTGCTGCACAGGCACACTGAGATGAGCCTCTCCCGAAGAACTTAAACTCAAAGGTCGGAGAGAAATAAGAGAAGGTTTTAGCCCCATTTTACAGAAGGGGAAACTGAGGCACAGAGCCATGCCAAGAGAAGAGATTCTGAGCGAGAAGAATTAAGCCCCACCTCTGAGCCCCATGCTGGCGTAACTATCCGGCCAGCTTTTCTCCTGGGCTAGTATCTTTCCTTTCTACTTCATTTTTTCCCCCTATTTTTTGGTGAAGCTAGCTCTTCAAGGCTGCTGCGATGTAAGCTTCCTCTGCCCAGCTCAGCCAGTGCTGAATCTGGATCTGCCCTCCCTGCCTCTTCCCTGTTAATGCAATTCCAGGCAGTTGTGCTAGTGCACTTCTAGTCCAGACTGAACTTCCTTCTCCAGACCCTCCTTGAGAGAATGTCACTTGCTCTGGGTGGAGTAGGTGGACACGTGTCACTAACTTGAGCCATTGGCAAGTTCCAGCGTAAGCGAAACTTGATCAAAGGTTCCCTAGGTTAGTTCATGATGTCCCTTGTCTTGCTAAATTCTCCCTAATGCCGCTCTCTCCTGCGGGACACTTGCTTTGAACCAGCATGTAATCAGCTTTTAAATACTCTTTTAAATGCCGACAGAAATAAACCCTAAGATGTAGGGCAGCCTGTGCAGGAAAATTAAGCATACAGAGCAGTTATAAAACCAGGGCAGTGTTAGGAAAATGCTGACTTTGCAGCCTGCCACAGAGACACATGGGAAGCACTGGGGTTGGAGAGTAGCAGTCCAGTCAGAGAAGGGATTGGTCAGGACTGTACCAATGGCGCGCTGTGGGTTGTTGGGCAACTCGCTTATCCCTCTGTGCCTCGGTTTCCCTATCTGTAGGACTGGGTGGTGCTGACCTGAGGATGACTCTTCTGTTCTGCAGCAACTCCCAAGGGTCTGGGATCTTTTTCCGTTCCACCCAGGAATGAAAATCAAGCCTTTTGGATGCTTTGGGGGAAACGAATTGCATTGAGGAGGTCTGTGTTTGATTGCGCTGTTACAGTACGTCTACACAGCAGTGTTATTTTGGAATAACATCTGTTATTTCAAACATCTGTCTTTAAGTCTCGGCTTGACAAAGCCCGGGCTGAGTTTATTTAGTTGGGATTGGTCCTGGCTACAGCAGGGGGCTGGACTTGATGACCTTCTGAGGTCTCTTCCAGCTCTATGGTTCTATGATCTGTCACAATTTCAAAATAACGGGGGGCTTATTTCAGTGTTTGTAAACCGCGTTCCATGAGGAATAATGCCTCTTCCAAATAGCTATTTCGGAATGGCAGTCGTGTGGATGCTTCACCGCTGCTTTTTCAAAATAGCTCCTCCCCTAGGGCCATTCAAAGTAATTACTCCCCAGTGCTTCCTGGGGCTCTAAATCGAGGTAGCACATCCACGTCAGGGAGCCTGCCTCGGACTGATTTCCAGGCTTCCCTGTAGTGTAGATGCGCTATTTTGAAATTATCTATTTCGGAGCATTTCTTCCAGAATAGCGTATTCCGAAATAATCATGCAGTGTAGACGGAGCCTTAGCATACTCAGGTGGTGGGAAGAGGGGCAATTAGGCACAGAGCTAGGACGTAGGAGACAGCTTCAAGGCCGTGCTCAGCCCAATTCCAAACAGGGTTTTCCTTCCTAGAGCACTTTGATTCAGTCAGAGCAGGGACTTGACCCACGGGTTTCCACATCCCAGGGCAGGGCCCCAACGACCCAGCTAACAGGGTGTTAAACAGAGACTCTCTCCCCAGTTCCAGACCCCAAACTTAATTGTGCTAAAGTCTGCATTGTAGCCAACACCTTTTGGTTTCAGTGACATCTTCCTTGTGTCAGAAACATTCCCACTAACTCTAGCACGGGGACAATAGACCTTCCTTCTGAAGAGTTAGAGTCATAGAGCTGGAAGAGAGGTCATCAAGAGAGGTCCACCTCGGGAGGTCATCAAATCCAGCTCCCTGCCCAAGGCAGGACCAGTCCCAACTAAATCAACCCAGCCAGGGCTTTGTCAAGCCAAGACTTAAACACCTCTAGGGATGGAGATTCCACCCCTTCCCTAGGGAACCCATCCCAGTGCTTCACCACCCTTCTAGGGAAATAGTTTTTCCTAATATCCAGCCTAGACCTCTCTATGAGGTATCATGTATTAATGTGCACAAAGCGCCCTGAGATCCTCTGAGGGACGGGGCTTGGTGACGGGGCTGGCACAATGGTTGCAGTACAGCTCTGTGCTCCTTCGCTATTTTCGTTCCTGGGTCCCACCATGTCTCCGGGAAGGGGAGCTATCAGGATCGCTGGCTGAGATCTGCAAATTGCCTCCAGTGCGCAAATCCAGTGCTTTAAACAGCACAGAGGCTTCCCGTTAACTCAGCTGTTTAGTATCGGCCCTTAAAACAATTATTTCATGTGTTAGAATTAGAAAAAAAAGAGGGTCAAGGATGTAATTCTAGAGCTTGCCTGAGGCTGGTGCATTGGCCTTAGCTGGGAGAAATCCAGAGGAGGGTTTGGGTTCAAATCCAGGTGCACTAAAATCCTACAGCTGATCAGATGGTCGTATCTAGTGGCCCATCAAGAACAGAGCCCCTTTTGTTAGGTGTTGTAAAATCAGTGTGATCGTCTGGGCTCTGAAGAACTAGCAACCCAAATCTAAGCTGCCCTGTAGGTTTTTCAGGCACATTAGAGCCAGCGGTTCTGACCCAGATTCAAAAGTGGGGGCGGGGCGCGGAGATGATCTGTTTGTTTTTTTAAAATCTTCTCAATATCTCACAATTTCAGTTGGATTTTTAAACACCTCTTTAGCTAGAAAATGTACAACTTGCATAAATAGCCCCAAAGAAATGCATCATACAAGAGTGGCCACAATAGCCCAAGTGTCCATGAACAGATGCAGGAAAAAAGAAATAGAACCTTTGCCTTGGATGGTGTTTGGGTGTCTAGTAGGAGGTCTCAGCCTGGGTGCTAATAGATTGGTGCCCCCATCACAGAAACCCCCCACCCCAGCTGGCACTAATTGACTTTTTGTTGCGAATACGGAGAACAAATGCCCTTGACAGTCCCTTAGGAATAAGCTCCAGGTGCAGTGGAAAAGCAGCAGGTGGGAAGATGTGATGCACCCCCCTCTTCCCCACCTGTGACCCATCTTGTCAGTATTCGAACCTTCTCAGCAGCCTTGGGAAATTCAGATGTATTTCTTCTATTTTATAGTACAGGCAGTCCCCGGGTTATGTACAAGATAGGGACTGTAGGTTTGTTCTTAAGTTGAATTTGTATTTAAGTCGGAACTGGTACATACTGTAGGGGAAACTCTAGCCAAACATTTCTCCAGAGCTCAGTTTTATTCTCCCACCCCTCACTTCCCTCAGTCCTTTATTCTCAAGCTGAGGTGTCTGCTGAGAAAAGCCGCTCCGCGTCTCCCTGGTCTGCTGGGGGGGGGGGGGGGTGCTAGCTTCGCGTCTCCGTGGTCTGCTGGGGGGGAAGCAGCTAGTGCGGGGTTGCCTTACCCCGTTTGTAAGTAGGGATCCGATGTAAGTCGGATCCATGTAACCCGGGGACTGCCTGTACTGCGTTATGGTAGCACCCAGAGGCTTTGACCCAGATGAGGACCCGCTGGGCCAAGGATCACACAAAACATCCCCTGAGAGAGAATTCCTGCCCCAGAGTAATCGAAAAAAGGCAGACAAAGGCAGAGTGGAAGAAAGCAGGAATATCCCAATTTAACAGGCAGGGAACAGAGCCTCAGAGAGGTTAAGTGGTTCTGGTGCAACCTAGGGAATAATCGTGAACAGCCCCGTTGTGCAAGCACAGGGTAGCACACAGTCCCGGCCTGTCTGAATAGACAAGACATGAGGAACTGGATACATACATTGAGGGAAGGCTATGGAGGCAGCAAGTGACTTTCTAGAGGAACAGTTCGGCTTTGCTTTTCTTCTTGGGTGAGGTTTAGGTTTAGGGCCTTGTCTACAAGTGATGTTCGGAGCAGTGTTCCCTGTAAGCGGGGCACTTGTACTGCCACTCCGGAGAGATTCCAGTGATTAGTAAAGTGATTAACCAGCTGATTAGCAGAGTGCCCACAGCTAGGTTTTTGTTGCTACTGGTGGTGCACATCCGCACGGCTTGGTGCACATAAAATTTATTCTGCACACAGACGGGAAAAAGTCCGCACATGGATGGAAAAGATTAGAAATAATATCAGCATGGGGTATGTGCAGCGACATGCCTCAATGAAGAGCAGGCTTTGTCCACACCAGAGTAGCTATCTGCAGAAGCAGATGTCTGGTTGGGGGAAGCAGCAGGACATGACGCTGTTAAAAACAGCAGCGTAGACTGGGGAGGCCCTGGATGGGCCAGCAGAGAGATGCTTAGGCGATATTGCAGGAAGCTGGCGTGTCCATGTTCCCCTCGTCTAAGCAGTGTCTGTGCTGGTAGATACAGCTGCGCCAGCAGGGCCTATAGCCTTTACTCTGCCCACTGCCGCCGTGAGCGTGATGCGAGGAGGAGATCAGCTAAATGGAAAGAGGGAAAGGGCAGTGTTCCTGCCCTGCTTCATTTTTTCCACAAGAGTTGAAGGGGACCATTGGCAGGTTGCCCCTGTGGAGTCAGAGCAGGGACCTCATTTTCTGGGCCGCTGCAACCTTCTGGTCCGGTTCTCGGGTGTGGGGGACAGCCCCTTTCATCTACTATATATTTGAGAGAGTCTGTCTGTTCAAGAACTCCTGCTAAATGGTAAGAGCGAAGACCAACACATTTAGTACATAGCATCCTCTGATCATAACTTTAAAACCAGGCCAGGGTTTGGCTGTGCCAGGACAATGGGATGTGCCCGGAATGGGAATGCTTCTCATAAAACCATGCAGGAAAGAGACAGAATCACCAAGCCGGTGAAAGGGGCTGGCTAGGGGCGCAGCTCCGACCCCCAACCTCCCACCCCCATGGTGCTCTTTAGGGAGGGTGGGGGGGCTGAAACTCCCCCCACCCCGATTCCTACAGGAACATTGCTGGCTGTTCCCCTTTTTGAATATGTGGGGTTGGCAGCACTGGAGAGGAGCAGGATGAGTGGGACGTAGCAGGAAAGGGATGTATGGTTCTGATGAAGTTGTTTGGAGCAGGGTGTGTCTGACACATCCAGGACCTGAATGCAGGACTCCTGGTGAAGCTTAGCCATATGACCATTCTTCCTCCCAATCCAAATCTATGGCATTATCTATGTGCGAAATCTGAATTTTGCACGGGAGTCCCATCTCCCCGGATTGGCACAGTAACCTCCATTTAGCCTTTGAGCCGTGTGCCTCCTTCCAGTTCCCAGCTTTCCACGGAGGGGTTTTACATTTCACCCGCCTCCCTTTGATTTTTTTTTGCAAATTCATTAATTACTGATTTAGCCGAGCGAGGCAGGCAGTTGAAAAGCCGGCGAAATTGCCCAGATTCATAACATCTGATGAGATTTCAAAACACAGAAAGAGCAGCAATTGAACAGGTTCCAGAGAGAGGCAGGCATGAGATGCCAGCAATCTGTCTGTAACCAGCGAGGAGAGGGGCGCGGCTAGCTCAGCACGGCCGTAGCGCTCCCAATATTTAGCCTTCGTCCCCCAGTTCTGTCACCCTCTTGCCTTACTGAATCTGTGGCTGAATTTTTCCTTGCAGAAAGGCACTAAGGGAAAGGCTCTGGGTACGTCTACTCTGCATTGTAAACCGTGGTCTGTGGCACTTGGTAATTTATTCTTTCCAAGCCCGCATTTCAGCATCCACACTGCAGTGTATGGCTGGGTTTACAGTTGCTGGACTGGGGTCTCTCAACAGCGCTACCGTGTCCATACTGCACTAGGCAGATCAACTTGTGGCTGCTGCTTCACCTACATCCGTGCTGCAAAGTGACGGGGCTTGGCCTCTGACTCACCCCCTAAATGGACCATGGAGGCTGACTCCCAGTTAGAGATGGTCCTAGGACAGCGGTGGGCCCCCTGCGGCCCATCAGGGTTCTATGTGTGGTCCATGTGACACTTTGCTTACAGTTGCCCACACACAGGAGCGCCAGGTTCTGCTGTTTTCCAGTCATGTACTTTTCTCCTGCCGGTGTTACTCAAGTGACACACCAGGGCACGTGAAGTGAGGCGGGTGCTGATTGCACACCACACTGACTGGGAGAGGCGTGCGCTCCCTCTGCAGCCAATCACAGCGCTGTTACGGTTCAGTCGGCGCCCCCGCAAATCCTAGGGACGCCAGCGCAGTGAGCAACACGGCCCTCTCCTGGGAGAGCATCTCTGTTAGGACAATCTCGCAGCCCCATTGAGGTGAAGGAGGTTCATTGTGCTGCCTGCTCACTCACCTAGGTTGCTCCTCACTGTCCAAGGACCCGCATCCTGAGTTCCGGCTGACCCAAGTCCGACTGAGTTGTGTGTGGATGGAAGCAGGGCTTGGGCTGGAATCTGAGCCAGAATCCGGGTTTAGTGTCTAATGTAGACATGCCCTGGAGAGCTAGATTGGGAGAGACTTTTAAGGCCTGACTCTGTCCCCACTCGGAAGTCAGGAGTTAGCGGAGAGGAGCTAATATCCTAGTGAAGACAAGTTTCCTCATATGTTATCAGGTCACAGTAAAGCAGAGGCTGGAGGAACAGCATTTACTGACTGGCACGTGTTAACACTACCACTCCCTTGTCCTCGCTGAGAACACATGGTGAGAACCCACCTTCATGCCTTGGTGGCAGGGAGATGGAGATCCGCAGGGCAGCCAGACCCACCCTTCAATGTCCAGGCTTGCAGACGTTTGCAGATCCTGTTGCCTGGATCGTCTGTGCAAGTGGGCAGCCTCCTGGAAAAGCCCTGCAAGCAACCCCAACGTGTGCCGTGCTGATTGCCAAAACGGGTTTATCGGGGAAGCCAAACAAGAGCTCAGGTCTCCACTTGTTTCAAGGCGGAGAGTGAGTGGGATGCACAAGCTCTGCTTGGTCACAAGACCATGATCTCTGAGATTTGCACCTTGAGCAGCTTTGAATGGGCCACGGACACTGACTTGAGAACTGGCAGTGGGGTCAGTGGGGTCAACCCCCAAAATCCTTACTTGGGTTTTTCCGCACAGGCCCAGCTCCTGACAAAAGCCCGACCTTCCCCCTGCCCCAGCCGAAACACTCAAAACCAGGGTTGCTCTGCCATTTCCAGCCTCCCTCCCATCCTGATTATCCAGGAGTCCCGCTCACCTGAATGCCAAGATGACAAGGGAGTTGAAATCGGGTGAGCAGCACGGACAATTCCAAACGCTGACGCTAAATATTAGAATGGGGTGGGGCTGACCAGCCCAGCGCTGTAACAGATCATAAGAGCTGTTGAGCCTCTAAGTTAAATTCCAATGCAGTTCCTGAGGTAGTTCCTTGTATTTCTCTTGGTCCGTCTCCATCTTCTTGTATATGTGGCTTGCCGGCTCTTTTCTTTGTCCTGTGTTTGTCCAGCACGCTGAGATGCTAGTGCAATACGCATGAGCAATAGCCATAATAAGGAAGCAGTGGCTGAAAGTCATTCCCATCCCGGGTCTGCTTGGAGGCCTATGCTATCGCAGGCTTGTCCCAGTCCTCGTGGAGGGATGCCTGGATGATCATCGCATGAACCAACACCACATCAGCCCCCTTGCTGGGTGTCTCAGCTTTCAGTGGGCCACGGAGACTGACTTGCAGCTAGAGATGGTTCCCTCCAAACCATTTATAGACAAACCTATAAAGACCCGCCTGTGTTGTGCTTAAACAGCGGGGAGTCCAGTGGCACCTTATAGACTTACCGATTTATTTGGGCATAAGCTTCCGTGGGTAAAAACCACTTGGTCAGAGGTATGTTGTGCTTGCAGCTCTGGTCCTATGATGCTTTTTTCTGTTCTATGGCCGGTGCATTTCTAAGGATGGTCCCTGGCTGCGGAGTCCGGCAGCCGTTGTGTTCCCAGAGCGGTTAAAGTAGGTTCGGTCAGTCCTCCCTGCAGTAGCTGCTGGTATAATTTGTCTTTGCCCCCCTGTCCACCCTCAAAAGTCTCGAGCTAGAGTTACGTGCTGTTGCAGACTTGGGCTATGTAATGGATAGGAGTGCTGACCAGCACCCAGTGACTAAGGGGTTAAGCAAGGGTAGCTAGCAAAGGTTTTGGCCGGGAGAACCAATCGAGATAGAGGGTTGAAATCTGAATTGGATATAGCTTCCTTGCCTGCTTCCTTTGTGTGGGAGAGAGAAACCAGGAGTTGAGAGACACCAAATGATTTAAACCCAGGCAGGACTGCCATGTCTTCAAGGAATCTAAGGCATGGGAATGGAGTGAACAAAGGGAAAATCAGAAGTAAGTAAAAAGGGAAAAGTGAATCCAGCTGTGTACAGGGTAATTTTTCTTTATTTTGTGGTTTGGTTTGAACAGCTCTGTGTGATTCTATGCCTCCACTCCCCAACTGCCATCTAAGTATTGTTCCTAGAGATTTTCTCTGTTTTTAATTTGTTTTCCTTAGTTGCTCTGTACCATCTAGCAACCAAGAGTGCTTTCTCAAGTTTATCTTTTGTTTGGTATTAAACATGATTTTTTAAGGCGATGATTTGATTCTTGTGTCCTGGAAGGTCTGTCTGTGTGTATCTGCAGGCCTCTGACTGAGGGGTCAGCTACCACAGACTGCAGCTTGGTTTTCTCTTGTCTTTTTTCGAACTCTTTTGGGGCAGAAGAGCTTGGGGTACCCCTGGGGATGGTTTCAAGTGTTCACCCTGGTTTTTAGGAAAAAGCACTTGATGGTGACAGCGATTTCCCCAAAATCTGTGTATTATGATTCTGTGGGGAAGTTTATTGTAACCAGTGCTGTAGAGGCAAGGTCTCTTGTGGGCCTCTGCACTTGGAGCGCCAGAGTGGGGAACAGCCTTGACAGGCTAATTAAGCTAATTGACTGTGGCCGAGCCAGGCCTGCAGTGGGATTACAGGCAATAGAGTGACTCGTCTCATCAGCTGCTCATCCAGTCGCTCTCTGCCAATGCCATCGCTAACCAGACCAGCATGTCCAGGGTGGTTACTCTCAGGTGTGTCTGTACTTCAGATGCTACAGTGCATGAGGGTGGATGCTCGCTACAGCAGTGGGAGGACCCCTTCCTCGAGAGGCGGTAGCTAGGCTGACACGGTCATGTCTCTCGGGTGTTGTTTTTTCACGCTACCGGGGGACAGTGGAGGGATGCCGCCGTCTGTGTTCAGTGTACACCAGCTGTAACAGGTTGGGACTCTCTTCTGTGGCGCCTCCTGCTGGTCAGTCCTAGATTTAGCTCTCCCAGCTCCAGAACACTCTCTTCTGGCCTGTGCCACACCTGCTGCTACCCGTCTCTTCCTTTATTCTCCACCACATCGTGTCGGGCCCTGCATCCCTCACAGGCTGTGATGCTCTTTCCCCTTGGTACTGCTCTGTGGCAACACCCATGCTGTGGGGTCCTCCCTGTTGCCCCTAGGCCACCACTTGCCTCAGTCATCTAGTCCTTTCCCTCAGGGGCAAACTGCAGTGTGGTTGGGCCACTTTACCAATGGCAGGCCTTCTGCCTCGTCCTCCTTCTGGCTGCTCCTCTGGTACCACCTTAGGCTCCTGTCACTGGGCCTCAGTCTGGGGTTTATCAAGCCTCTCCTCCCCTGGCTCTCTTGCCCTGTCTTCCCCAGCATTGCTCTGTCCAAGGTTCCCCTGCTGGCAGGCCCTTAGGTCCCTCTCCGTCCAGAGATGGCGTGAGAGTGAGCTCCTCCTGTCCGGTAACCCTTCTTATAGGGCCCAGCCGAGCCCTGATTGGCTGCCTCAAGCCCACTCGTGATAGGCTCCCAGCCCCAGCCCTCTCCCTGCAGTGTTTTAACCGTGTGGGACAACTGGCCCCTCACAACAGCCTTTGCTTTAGCTTGGCTGGATCGAGTGGAGCAACTCGAGTATGAGTGAAAACTCGGTTGCCACAGCAACGGCTTGCATCGGCTAGCCTCGGGCCTGTCGACACAATAGGGCTAGGTCAATATCAGCTGCCTTGTGTCTACCTAGCTGTGGAAGCGTCTTCACTTAAATTTGGCTCCCGCTGATGTAAATGCCTCTCCAGGCGGATTTAGTAATTCTGCCTCCCCGAGCAGCGTAGAGTCGCGGTGGATGTCATTAGGTTGACGCAGTGCCACTACAGATGCTGTGCTGCTTGCGGCAACTCTTGCTAACTTTCAGGAACCATCCCCTGAAGCCCCGCGCTGACAAGCCAGTCGCTCCTGGCAAGGGGACACACCCTGCCGCGGCCAGGAGTCAAGGGTGCACCCACAAGCTGATCACTGCCATGGCTGTAGGCTGATGTGTATAAGCTGATGTCACTCTGTAGCAGGGATGCGGCCTGTCTGAGCTGGCTGGCGGGCAATGCAGCCTGCCTGTCACACCGTCGGCTCGGGTTTGCACTCTCTCGCCTCAGGGGCTTGTCCGTCCGGCTTTGCAGAGGCGTGCGTTGGCTGGCCGCTGCCGGCATTGGGAGGTGTGGACGTATCCTAGCGTGTGGCAGCAGTGTCAGTCCTTGGGCCTTGGAGAGGTGAGGAGAAAGGAGGGATTAGTGCAGCCCTTAATTAAGAGGACAGAGCAAGCATGTTTGCTGCCCTTTGGGGCCGCTCTTCATGTCCTCTGTTCCCAGCCATCTGCGCCTGTGTCCTGCTCTCTTCCAGAAGGAGAAGCCCCGCCATGAAACCCTTCCCTGGGGCTGGATTGTGTAGTGTGTACACAACCCTGCAGGGGGCAGTGAGAACCCCACGAGAGCCGCACACCACGGGCCGGTGATGAAGCGGGGTCTGGCGAGAGCCTCCGTGGCTCCTGCCACTTCCTGCCCCCTTTTGTGGTGATTTGTTCCCTGGATGGAGCAGTCCCTGCGCACGGGGGCCACACTCGTGATCAGCTCTTGCACGAGCCGTGCAAGGAGTAGGAGGCTGTGTGGGCCCAGGGTCCACTCACAGTCTGGCTGTCGTCTTCACAACTCAATCAAGAGTGAGGAGGGAGGGCTGGACTCTTCGAGCCCCATTCCTGTCTGACTCAGCGGGGTGAGTAACCCCGCTGTGTTCCGGGGGACTGCGTCCCTCCGTCAGGCTGGCACTCAGCCGCTCCGGAATAACGTGGGAGAACGTAAGTGGTTAGCAAAGAGCATTGCTGAGCTCTCTACAGGAGGAACGCGGGGAGGGAAGGAACGTCGCTCCCAGAAGAGGGCTAGTGATTCGCTGAGTTTGGGGCTGGGTTCTCTCTGCAGCCAGAGATGCTCCGGGCGGGGGGCAGGAGACAAGCCCTAGTGAGGCGGTGTCTCCGTGGCGCAGTCCCAAGCCTTGTCCAGTAAGAACGCCTGGGCTTCTGGTGGTCATGCGAGCCTGCCCCCGGCTTTCCTGTCCCTCCGCTTCAGCGTCCTACGGCTGCTGCGGGGGTCGACCCCGCCTGGGTGGATTTGGGGCAGAGGAGGTGCCAGTATAGGCTAGGATCTGTGCCACTGGCCTGGGCTGCAGGTGCCAAGCCCTCGTCTCACCGTGGTTCCTGTCGGCGTTTGACCTGCAGCGGGAATCCCAGAGTGAGTAATGCCTTGGCTGCCTCCCTTCCTGGGCCCTACGCTCGTGTGTGGCTGCCATTCCAAAAGTGCCCCCCAGGGCAGCTCGGGGCTGGGCGAGGGGGCATCCCGCAGCTCCTTCTCTCAGGCCCCAGCTGGAGCCTGGCTGGCCGAAAGGCAGCAGGGTTTGTCTTCTCTAGTGCGTTGGCTCCTGGAGGCTTTGAGGGGACATGAGTCACCAGTCCTGAGGCAAGAAGCAGGAGCCTCGATTTGCCAGTCAAAAGACTCCGGGCCTCAAAGTCTGACTGGAATGGATCCATTCAGGAAGCCAAAGGAGATGGTGCTGGGGAGGAGTGAGCGGGAACCCGAGACAGGGCAGGGAAAGGCCATTCCATCAAGGATATTAGCCGATTTACGCAGCCTGATTCGCGTGAGGTGACGGTGCCAAGAAGCAGCCGGATGTTCCCATTGGCAGCTCTGGCTGGGCCCTGTCAGGCCGAGTGGCACAACAGGGCTGCAAATAACACACCCATCCCCCATCAGCACGGCGTCCTGGCTGAGAGCAGCCTCTGAGCCTCCCCTGGCTTTCCTCCCATGCATTTTTGGGGAGCCGTCTCTGGAGAACTCCCCTCTCTCCCTCCCAATTTGTTCCCATCTGTGTGCACTCCAGCCCTGCACGGTTACCTTCCCTGACCAAGAAGGGCTGGAGATAGAGCCCCCCCGACTGCCTCCCTACCTCCGCCAGCAGGGGCACCAGCAAGCAAGCTGGGGAGGCCACCCCTTCTTTCCAGGGTTGGGAGTTACGTCAGCAGCGTTAGCAGGAATAAATGTCCTGGCCACTGTCAGCCAGCACGGGCCTGCAGAGCAGGTGCTAACCAGCCAGCCACTGTGGTTGGGAGCTGGAACACGTTTGCACCCGCTGTGATCGGGCCTTGGTGGAGCCGTGTCACACGGAGAGCAGAGGAATGACGCTGTCGCCGGCTTGCAGGCACTGCGGCGGCTCACAGTGGGTTGCTGAATTTGGTCCACAGCTGGTCGCCCTGTGCATGGTAGAGAGACATCCGCTCGGGTGATCGGCATTGCTTCTGTTCCTATTTATTCCCAAACTCCATCTGCCAGGTTGAGATGCCCCCGTGTGGGCTGCCGGCAGCTTGGAGGGGATTGCCGGCACGAGCGGCGCAGCCCGGATTGAAATAAATCTGCTTTTAATTCCAGGGCGTGTTTCCCTGGAACAAGGGCTGATGAGCAAATGAAACACGCTGACGGCCTGAGTTTCCTTCGGGAGTGGTGGTGGGGGGGAGCTAATCAAGAAGGAACAAAAGCAAAGTCTTCACAAGGGCGCTCATGCTGTTCTAAGACCGTCTGCATGGCAGCCGGTGTACAACGCCCTCCTGCCTCTGCAGGAGGCAGTGGCTGTAATGTCGTCCGAGGTACAGCTCACAGAATAACAAGAGCATAACCATCGTACACCGGGGGTCTAGGCTCAAAATCCAGGCTGGCTCCCTGCCCTACGCTGTGCAGTAGGCTTGCTGTGTATTATGGTGCACCCCAGAAGTACGACGGGGTCGCCAGCCAAGCAACAACTGTGCCCCCTCCCTCTCCCAATTGCTTGTGTGTGCACCTGCCCACCCACGCCCACCCGCAGCCACAAACGTGCTGCATGGTAGCAGCGCTGAGGATCGGGAAGCCTTTTGCAAAGCGCGGCCCTAGCCTGGCTGTGCTCAGCCAGCTGGAACATTTAAATTCCCCCCTGCGAGGCACAGCTCTGGGGACAGGAATAAATGGATCCTCTCCCGCAGGGGGAGTTAGTGCAGGCTCCAGTGTCTGTGTCCTGCTAGCCCCCCAATACCGATCTGAATGAACATCTGTCCCCTCCCTCCCGTGCCCCCTGGCGTGATGGCCCCCTCAGGCTGTTTGATTGCCCAGCCTTCTGCCATTCTCCTCTCAGCGGGAGCCCGGACAAGCCAGTCCCTGATTGATGGCGTCTGTTCCAGACAGCCCAAGCTTATTATCTACCTGCAATCAAGAGGGCACTTTGGTGGTGAACTTCTCCACGCAGCCGGGGCTCCCACAGAGCCCAGAAGGCTGGAGATTAAATCCTGCCCTGTGTTTGACAACACACATTAACCCCACTCTCAGGAGGAGAACCCCGGCGCACAAAGTCATTAGTGGCACAGCGGAGAGCCCCATCTTGATGGCGGGGGGAGATTACAGGAGCAGGGGGATGCCTCGGAGATTTCGACACCTCTGCACGCTGAGCTGCGAGACGCGTAATGCCGGCCCCCACGCCCAGGGAGAGGTGTCGCTTGGGCACACTCATGTCAGGCTTCGCAGCTCCCAAGGACAGGGAAGTGTTGCACTTGGGTATGCTCGGGCAAAGGGAGAACTCACATGCTTGTGCCTGGATCCGTCCCCTGGTGGCTAGAACGTGCACACCGCTGCACACTATTGCACGACTGTCAGGGTCCATTCTCCTGGCTTCTGCTGGATTCACACGCTGATGCACAAGTGCCAGGCTTCCCGCATTCATCTCCCCCAGCTCCTGCCCACACGAGGGATCCTTGGCGTGCCAGCGTTGGTACTCAGGCATCCAGGTGAGTTTTTGCTAAGCCCTTCCGAGTGTGCAACTCCCACTGATGTCAGGACTTGCACGCCCTCCGAGCAGAAATTCTATGCTCTCTGGGCTCTTACGCTGTGCTCGTCACCCTAGTATCTGAGCCTCATCCAGTTGTGCATTAAGCTCTTTGACCATAAGGTCTACGGGAGCCCGTGGCAGGAGCGAAGGACAGGTCTCGCTGCTGCGGAGGAGTCGCAGCAGCAGCGTTCTGTATAGCTGGAGTTTCCTAAGGCCTGTCGGCACCGTGCCCCGGTAAATTGCATGGCTGCAGTTCTTAGCAGGAGTTAGCCAAATCCCAGGGTACCCGCGCCTGGATTTGCACGGAGCATAATAGCCGTGAAATGAAGGATCACTGTATTTGAGCTGGATTGTTTCTGAGCTCAGCATTTTTAGAAAGCGTTTTGTTCTCCTCTGCCTTGCTATGCCGTTCACTTTTCCCAGGCTCGAAGCCTGGGACAGGCCTGATATTTACATAATTTGTTTAAGAGTTGCAATTCGGAGTCACGGTCATGGACCATGGTCCTGGTACCATGTGCTGGGTAATCACCGGAGAAGACTCCATGCTTGTAAAAATAAATTCTCTTTTTATTATTAAGCTATTTACAGACACATTCTAGCCATGTGCACACAGACTGACTTCTTGGTACTTGTGTCAAACTCTTCTCTCCTGCAACCTCTGTTCCTCCCTCCTAGTTGCGATTGACCCTGCCTTGGGCAGGGGGTTGGACTCGATGACCTCCTGAGGTTTCTGCCAGCCCTAGGAGTCTAGGGTTCTAGTTCCATGCAGGTGGCTACTGACTTGGGCTCCACACAGCTGGCAATCTAATCGAACGTGGTTTTGGATTGGATGGATATTTGGATGAAAAGCATCTTGGAGGGGGCAGGTGTTGCTCCTGTGGGGGCACTTTTGGCTTCTCTGGCTGCGCCTTTTTCAGCTCCAGTTCAGTGGCGATATCCCACACATGGTGGTGTACATTGGTCTGAAAGTGGGAGTCGGGGGTGTACGTGGCTCACGAGGGTAGCTCGCTCTCCCTGTCGCAAGCGATGGCTGCTTACCGGTCAAGAGGTGACGAGTGAGAGGAGTGACGGCTAACAAAGGGGAGCCACTAACGCTGCACCTCATTTACAAACACCCCAGGAGAGGGGAGGGGCACTAATCAGGACCCTGATGTTAATAGGCACAGTTGTCTTTGACTTCAGCCGGAGTGGCTGCTGCTTTTATCAGACAGATTGCGACGGCTGCCTCAGTGCCAGCTGTGCCGATTTCTCACAACTGCCTGCACCTCTGGAGCCCGTTTTGCACGCCAGCCCCACTGGTGCCAGTTGTCCAGCCTTTGCCACGCGCACCTATTTTCTACCCAACTGACTTTCGCAAAAAGGCTTCTTCCTCGTAGAGTGAGGACTACCAATGCCGGAAAACCCCCTCTGTTCTTTCGATTTGCTTGTGGAAGTACGCGATTTCAGTGTGGACGTTCCTCAAGTTTTGTCGGTAAAATGACGGTTTTTCCGACAAAACTTTGTAGTGTGGACATACCCTAGGATAGAGTGCTCTGTAGGTTGGCACGTGCTGGTGCAGCCGAAGGACCAGCAGGGCTGTCACACTAGCAGCTTTCCCCTCCCCTGCCACTCATGGACTCCCTCATCCAGCCCCCTCCGACTCTCTGAAGCAGCGGAGGGAGAGAAACGGCTGAGGCGAGTCTTGGCAAAAAAAAAGGAGGCTTTCTATCCCACTTGCCCTTTGGTTTTTTCATAAGCCGAAGAGAAAGAAAAGAGGGGAGGGGTGAAATGGGGCCCCTCCTCCTCCTTTAATTCCTCTCTCTTTACAGAAGTGTTTTGACTAAATGGGTTTTGTGTTAAGTTATTAGGAACATCACTCAGCAAATTCCCCTTCCTGGTGCGGCGCGGAGAGGCCATGAATAATGCAGGCGTGAAAAGCCTCCGTGGCGCAAGGTACACGGGCTTGCAAAGATGAAATGTTCAGCCCCTTTTTTGGTTCTGCTTTTGGCAGGCTGCCCCGCTACCCACCCTTCCTTGCCACTGACCCCACCGGCACCATCCGTCTGGCCCCTTGGTATCTCTTCAGCATGACTGTCCCCCTGGGCTATTCCCACCATGCTGTGCTCCCTGCCTGCCACAGCACGCCCGACTGCCTGCACCTGTCGCCTTCATAGCCTGTATGACCCCCTCTCCTGGCTTGTCGTGTCTTGCCTTCTCCCCCCTCGGCTCTGTCTGTGCCACACGTCCTTCCAGCCTCCTCCATCCCACCTGCGCATGGAGCTTCGCTGCAGGTGGCTTTATGTGGTGCAGAGAGGCAGGCCCAGGGCAGGTCCCGCAGTGGATTCTGGGACACGGGTGGAGTTGGGCATGCCTGGATGCCAGCTCCCTGGACCGGCTTCTCTTCCTAGAGACCCGTCCCTCCCCCAAAGCAGGTGTCCTTCTCGCTCTCTCCCGCATGGGGAGGCTGCCTGATTTATTCATTTCTTTTGGTTCCTTTCCCTCGCAAGTGTGGTGGCTTGGCACATCGATTACCACGGGCAGCTGGGGAGTGTGTAATTTCCATTGAGAAAATGTAGCCATTCTTCACGCACTGAAATCTTACGAGGCGGTAATGTTTGAGGAGAGCGCTAGCTTTTTCCACCGGGGCCTGTATCACAGTGACGTGACTTCCAGCCCGGGGCTACTGCCTTAATCTCTGCCCTGGCGGCTCCCCTTCCTGCGCACCCCACTACTCGCCGGCCAGTGGAAACGCAGCATACATAGCCCGGTTATCCAGGGTGTATTCCGATTGACCAGCTGCAGACTTTGGCTTTTCAGCAGGCTTCCCCCTGTGCTGTTAGCGGCGTGAAACTCGAGCTGTTCGACCCTCAGAACCCAGCCCGCAGAGCTCTCATTCCACAGCCGGTGTTCGGGTTAGAAGAACTTTCTCGAAGGGTGGGTTAGGGGTCTCTTGGCCAACCGGGTCTGAAGTTGGAGATTATGATGCATCCCCCGCTTTATAGCATCTATTGGCAGAATCACGTGATCTGATCACCTGCTTAACATACCGCTTCCCTGAATTAATTCCTGTTTAATGTAGCTCAGGATATGTCTACACTGCAGAGGTTTTCTGGAAAAACGGCTGTTTTTCTGGAAAAACAATACTTATATCCACACGGCAATTGCATTCTTCCACAAGAAAATCGAAAGAACAGAGGGGTTTTTCTGACCGTGGGAAACCTCATTCTACAAGGAAGATGCCTTTTTCCAAAAAAGCTTTTTCAGAAAAAGGCGTGTGTGGATGCAGAAGAGGGAGTTTTTTCAAAAGAAGAGGCCTTCAGGAAAAAGCACAGGTGCCCTGGTGGCCATTCCATCCACAGTAATCACAACTGAAATGCGAGAGAGCGTCCAATCAATGTGGATGCATCTTTCGAGAAAGCACATTGCTTTTTCATTGCGCTTTTGCTGTGTAGACGCTCTCTTTCGGAAGAAGTTTTTCTGGTAGATCTCTTCAGAAAAGCTTCTTCTGAAAGAAGTCTGCAATCTAGACGTAGCCTCAGAGCTGCATTTGGAGACTGTGAGGGACTGAGGGGGAGAGGAAGATGGAGGAGGGGAGGGAGGGAGAGAGAAGTCACCTGGCTCAGATCAGGAGGAAACGTTTATCCAGCCCCCAATGAAGTGAAGCCGCCAAGTTCTGTGCCATTCTGATGACAAGCAGATCCAAGACACAAAAGCCTCACTTGGATATTTTTAAAAGCTCCAGAGGGGTAGCTGTGTTCGTCTGTAACTGGAAAAACTTAAAGAACGAATAGTTGTGCTGCACCTCAGAGACTCAGTTTTCAGCATCTGGTTCAGATCCATTTTACTTTGCTAGCTCTTAACGATGGATGGGCTTGGGGTAAAAATCTAGGCTGGGATTTAGACTCTGCCACTGGCTTCCTTTGTGACCTTGGATGAGTCACTTATTCTCTCCGCCGGGGTTCCCCATCTCCACAATGCAGTAATAGCCCTGCCCCGCCTCACAGGACTATATGGTGAATATGAAATGCTCAAATATGCTGAAGTTGGGGCCAGATGAGGACCCACCTAGACGCTCAAGTTGCTCACCTTGTCTACATACACATCTCCACCGGGGTAGCCAACAGCAGGAGCGGAAAGTGAGTTATTCTGAAACGGGTGACTGGGTACTTCTGCAAATGGATGTCTGAGACAAAGAGAAGTTTCTGCAAGCGAGAGCCTTCCCCCAGCTGCTGGTCGAGTGGTCCTTGGAAGAGAGAGGGAAAAAAATTCTTTGCGGCTTCTACCACTTATCCACCCCCAAAAAAGCTGCTTTCCTTTGAGAATCCTTTTTATTCCGTGAAACTTTCCTGGTATCTTCAGAAGATCAGCTGCTTCTATTCTGGAGAGGGATGACTCACTCTGAAACAATAGAAGCCGGAAGCTTCGGCGCTCCCGCATTGTGAGCTTTTGTGAGTATTGGGGGCAGCTCAGAGATGGGCACAAACGAGCCGGGATAAAATGAGAGATGGCCTAGAGCTGTGAAGCTGGGCTGTGGAGTTGGACCGGTCTGAAGGGGGGCTGGTGTTCAGAACTTGGGGTCGGGGTGCTGCTTGATCCAGAGAGGTTCTATTTTCAGAACTTGACAGCTGATTTGCACCCTCCAAAACTTGCTCCATATTTCTGGGGTGAGGGGGTACTGGAGAGACGAGAGGGTGTCGGTACCTTAGGAAATAGAAGTTTGGGCACAAAATCCAGAGCCTGCTTCTGCAGGTTTCAAAATGTGATGCTGGGGGAGTGTGATGTGGAGGGAGGGTGTTGGCTTGAGCCAGGATAAAGAAAGGCTCCCTATTTGGGTCAGGCAGGTCAGATTTCAAACACACCCCAACATTAGGAAGCCGGGGACTTAGCTCTGGGGGTTTGGTGTGGGCTCGTTTCTAAATGGAACAAGAGTGGGTCAGACTCCAGACTGGAATGAAGAAACCCGGTTGTTAATGAGAGCCTTTTGGCCGGCCACATCGCCCAACATTAGCTTTCCTCTTGTTTTTCACCTTTGCCACACCCCTTGGTGCTTCCTGGCTCCAGACAGAAGCCGACATGTAGAAATGCAACTCCTGGGACAGATCCAGCAGGAATGACTGGGGTGCCCTGTCAAGTGCCCCCCCAATGTGATTTCCATCCCCCAGCTTTGCAGACTGAGAAGATTTAGATCAAGTCGTGTAAGTGGCTCCGTCTTGTGAGCGCCCCTCGGCAGCTGAAGGGAGTCTTGTAGTCTCTCTGCCCAGCTGTCTGCGGGAGAGGAAGTGTCCAGTATGTGGCCTGGGACCACTTCTTCTCACCCCCTCTTGTGGCTATAGGGGGGACCCAGGCCCACCCACTCCTGTGGGGCTCAGCCCAGGGACCTTGTAAACCAGTTAACTGCTGAGGCTCAAAGAGGTCAGTTGCTGTCACGTTCCCTGGGCCACTCCCCCGGGAAGCTGCTCAGTCCAGCCCTTTGTCTTGGGCCTTGCGGTCAAGTCCTCTCTGCCCTGGGCTCTGCAAAGCGTTGCCATTGGCTCACAGGCTAGTCTTCAGCCGCGGGGCCTGGTTCTGGCCAGGTCTGAAGCCCAGCTCCCGTTCGGAGCTGTCCGCGGTGCTGCTCTTCTCCCAGTCAGCCCTGAGGTCTGCCTGGGTCGAGCTCCAGAAAGGAACTGACAGGCCCTGGCCCAGCAGCTTCTTTTATACTGGCCTGCTGCACCCTGATTGGCTGCAGCAGAGGCTGCCACTCTAATCTGCTTGGAGGACCTCTCTTCTGCTCCTGTGGCTGTCCATGGTGCAGAAAGGCCTCCAGCCGGGATGTTGGGGCCTACCCCACCTCATCACAAGCCCCGATGGAAGAGCTGGGAACGCATTCTGCAAAAGGCCCCTGACTGTTCAGCAAACTGAGCCAAAGCCGGGACTGAATCCCACCCCACTTCCTCATAGGAATCCCATGAATTGGGCTTCTTTCTGTGTTGGAGCAGCATCTGCTGGGGGAGAGGGGGAAGTATTTGGAGTCAGCCCCTCTGAGCCCCGCCCTTCTCAGCATGTCCACTCTGCTCCCTCTTTCCCCCTGAGCAGGCGCTGCAGGGCTACCCAGCCCTGGTTTTTTCAGCATATCCAGTGGGTTAAGCGTGACTTCACGAAAATCCCTCCTCTGCAGCTAAGGTGGAAACTCAGAGATTTCTTTAATACTGTGTTCCACCAGCAAGCTCGTCAATAACTTCTAGCTGTTCTGGAACATTTCCTGACTCTGGGAAGCTAGCAGGACTTAACCCTTTCAGATCACAATGCCAGACCCACTAGCGAGTTGCTCGTTTTTGCACCGGCTGCATTACATTGACCTGGATGCCCCGTGGTGTTTGGTTGTAGGGCGCTGGGGGTGTGGCACATGCCAGCTGATTGCCATATGCTGCAATTGGCAAAGCTCTCCCCATGCAGTCCCTGCCTGTGCTTGGTTAGATGGGCTGTGGGTTGTGTATTTCACTGCAGCTGGGAGGCTGAAGGGGGCTTTGGGGACCCTAAGCTGAGTGTAAACCAGAGGGCAGATGTGCCACCCAGGGCTCCCCCACACTCATGTGTAGGTCCCTGTCTCTTGGCATAGAGCAGGTTTGTTAAGTGTCAGAAGAAACAAAGGCTCAAAACCAATAAGAGTCCCCTAGGAAAAGACCTTTCCTGTTCTGGCTGCTGCGAAGCAGGAAGCCCTGACTCCTGGGGGCAGCCTTCTCTTGGTTCCCTCCATGTGCCTGGCTCTTTCCTATCCGACCGCGCAGCTTACAAGGCAGGATCATGGAATCGTAGCGCACGAGAACGGGAAGGGATCTCGAGAGGTCGTCAAGTCCAGTTCCCGGCCCTCATGGCAGGACCAAGCACCTGGTCTAGGATGTCTTAGTGTGGTTTCTTGTAGGGCAGGCGACTAGGAGCAAGCTTGGGACTGCAACGTCACCTCCCAGCTTAAAAGGGCTGTGGCAGACACTCTGGGAGGTATGAGCCCCAAGGTCTAGCCCCCCGTACAGCAAGGCTAATGGGTGATGCCTCTCGCAGGCAAAGGTCAGTGAGGTGGCTGGCCTCTGGCTGCAAACAAACATAAGCAAGCATGTCCTACCCTTCTATCCTGGTCAGTGTAAGACAGGCTGCGAGGCCCTGGAGTATCTGCTCCCTTCCTCTAAACCAGGTGTGTAATGGATAGGAGGCATGCTGGCCAGCACCTGGTGACTAAGGGGTTAAACTCAGGTAGCTGGCAAGGGTGTTGGCAGGGAGCCAGAAGAACCAATGGGCACACAGGGCTGAAATCTGAATTGTATAAGATATTGTGCCTGCTTTCTCTGGGGGGGAGAGTTAAACCAGGAGTCGAGAGACACAGAACGATTTAAACCCAGGCAGGATGACCATGCCTCCAAGGAATTCAGGGCTTGGAAGTGGACTGAACCAAGAAGGGATTGGGAGCAAATAAAGGGAAAAAGTGAATCTAGTCGTGATCAGGCTATTTTTCTTTATTTTGTGGTTTGGTTTGAAATGCTCTGTGTGAATCTATGCCTCCTCTCCCCCATTCACCATCTAAGAATTGTTCCCAGAGATTTTTCTCTGGGTTTTAATTTGTTTTCCTTAGCTACTCTGCAACACCTAGCAATCAAGTTGCTTTATCAAGTATAGCAGGGGTGGCCAACCCATTAAACGATGAGAACCGAAACAGCGGCAGAAAAAATGCAAAGAGACGCACCAGAATTGTTGAGCAAAAAAAAAAAAAGGATGCCGCCCCTTTAAAAATCACAGGCTTTTTAGCCACATCAAGCTCCCGCTGGCCAACACCATCTTGCCAATGCCATTTTGCCGCAATAGACGGCTCCCCTGCACCTAGTGAGTGCAGGGTACTAGGGGCTGGGGGCTGTTTATAGGGGTGCATGGAGCGGCTTTGCGAGCCGCGGGGGAGGCTTTGTGAGCCACACTTTCAGGGGTAAAGAGCTGCAGGTTGGCCACCCCTGAGGTATAGCTCTTGTTTTTTATAAAACAAATCACTTTTTTAAGACGATGATTTGATTCTTGTGTCCTGGAAGGTAACCGAAGGTCTGTCTGTCTGTGTCTGCATGCCTCAGACTAAGAGGTCGGCTACCCGAGACTGCAGCTTGTTTTTCTCTTCTCTTGTTTTTCAAGCTTTCTCATGGGTAAGGAGTTTGGGGTACCCCGGGGGAGATTTCAGATGTTTACCCCTGGTTTTAGGGATAAATCACTTGATGGTGACAGCTACCTCCCAAAGTCAGTGAATTTGTAACTCTGGGGAGTTTTTGTAAGCAGAGCCTGTAGAGACAAGGCATTTTTTTAAGGTCTCTGGCAGGACCTCACCTTCTGCACTTGGCATGCCAGAGTGGAGATCAGCCCTGACATGTTCTCCAGAGCGGATGTCAGGCCCTGAGTCCATCCACAATCTTGCTCTATAGGCCTCCAGGCCCAGCACCATTCTCGCATGCCTAGGTGTGTTTGCCCCCTGCCTTGACATGTGGGTCATATAACACAAACTTCTCCTCTCAGGGACTGGGCAAGTTCGCTGTTCCCCGGCAGGGAGACCAGACAGCAAGTGTGAGAAATCGAGATGGAGATGAGGCCATAGGGACCTATCTAAGAAGAAAGCCCCAAATATCGGGACTATCCTTAAAAAAATGGTAACAGCAGGGGACAGAACTGGTAAGATGAGCAATGACTGGGGTAAGGTGGGGGGTTGCCTTCCCCTGCAGTCTGGGGAAGGCTGAATTGCTAGAATTCCCTGGACACATCTCATTTAGTCAGTCTCTGGCACCTCACTCGCTCCTGGTCTCTGCCTGTGGCATGGAAGAGTTTAGCTCGTAAGGGCTGCAGCGCTTCGGTCTGATTCCACTTGTGTTTAGTGGGGGCTGTGCATGGCCTGCAATATGGAGGAGTTCGGACTAGATTTTTGGGGGGCCCTTTTTAGCCTTAGAACTGAGTTCACACCCTCTTGGTGAGGATGCCAAATGAGAATCTTTGCTGGGTGTCAGTAGGGCCTAGGACGGGGCAGGCAAGATATGGCTGTGGATCCAGTCCACAGCCCGCCAGGTTCCTCAGGCAGACTCCCTGCCTACTGCAACCCTAGGCTGCTCAAGCAGCCCGCTGCTGGGGCCCTGTGCCTCTAGGTGTCATGTGCCGCTAGAGGGTGGGAGAAGATCACATGTGCTGCCCCCACATTGAGAACAATCCTCACTACTCCCATTGGCCGCAAACTGGCCAATGGGAGCAGCGAGGATTGTGTTGGGCTGGAGGCAGCACGTGAAGTCTCCCTCCTGAGGCATGCAGTGCAGAGAGGCACATGGCCCCGGCATCCGGCTGCTTTGAGCTGGGGGCTGCAGCAGGCAGGGAGCCTGCCGGAGGGTCCCGCTGGGCTGCTGGCTGGGAGCTGTCCAGGTAAGCGCCTCCCAGCCAGAGCCTACACCTGGCACCCCACCCCCTCCTGCTCCCAACTCCCTGTCCCAGGTCACCACCCAAACCCACAGCCCTAAGTCACAACTCCCTGCCAGACCCTGCACCCCCTTTTATACCCTCGCCAGGCCAGAATCCTCTGCTGCACCCTGATCCCCTGCCTCAGGTCATAATCTCCTCTTTCACCCAAACTGCCTTCCCGACCCCACAGACCCTCTGCCCCAAGCTCCCTTCTGCACCCAACCTCCATCCCAGACCCTGCCCCCTCCAAAATAAAGTGCGCCCCCCTATCTAAAAGGATTGCCCACCCCTGGCCTAGAAGATGCAGTGGAGCAGATGGGGTTACCCCCTGCAGAGGGCAGGAGCACACCCATTCCAGCTAGCTTTTTGCCCAGTAAGGAAGCTGGGCAGAGGGAGAGGATGGTGCCTGGCCCCCTGGATGCAGGAGAGGGAAGGAGTTTCAGTCCTTTCCATAGCAGCAGCATCTCTGTAACCGAAGGAGCCTCCCCTCTCTGGGAGGGAGCAAGCAGATGCCTGCCAGCAGGAGTCACTTCCCCACGCCCGCCTCGGTGTTCATTTGGCTTGAGCATCGGGAGCAGCTCCAGCAGTCGCTATATTTAGATAGCACTGCGAGGTGCTGCAGCCTCCTTCTCTTCCTGATGCCTGGCAGCGGTTCAGCTTCAGGGCACTGGCTGCTTTGCTCAAGTTCCCGTGCAGACAGGGCCGGCCCACAACATTTTGGCACCTGAGGCAGGGAGCTCAAATGACGCCCCCATATGCACCAGCAGCAGACACAATTTTCTATACTCTGGGTCCTAGTGGCGCCCCCACAGTCTGGCACATGAGGTGGCCGCCTCCGTTCGCCTCGTGGTAAGGCCAGCCCTGCATGCAGGCCAGATCCTCTGCGTGGCAAATGGCGGGCTATTTTATGGCCCGCCCCCTGCCTCAAACAGCGGTGGGCCTGCACAGCGCCCTTTTCGCCGCCTGCCCCGTGGAGAAAGCGGGCTGTTTTCTTAACAATGCAGGGCCCACGGCCCTGGCTTTGTCCACACTTACTAGCTTAAAGCACAGGGGCCAGTGGTTTGAGCATTGGCCTGCTAAACCCAGGGTTGTGAGCTCAATTCCTGAGGGGGCCATTTAGGGATCTGGGGCAAATCTGTCAGGGATGGTGCTTGGTCCTGCTGTGAGGGCAGGGGACTGGACTTGGTGACCTCTCAAGGTCCCTTTCAGCTCTATGAGAGGGTATAACTCCTAGACTTTAAGGTCAGAAGGGACCATTATGATCATCTAGTCTGACCCCTGGCACAACGCAGGCCACAATCTCACCCACCCACTGCTAGAATAATCCTCTCTCCTATATCTCAGATATTGAAGTCCTCAAATGATGGTTTAAAGACCCCACGATGCAGAGAGTCCTCTAGCTGTGATCTGTACCCCATGCTACAGAGGAAGGCGAAAAACCTCCAGGGACTCTGCCAATCTACCCTGGAGGAAAATTCCTTCCTGACCCCCAAATATGGCGATCAGCTAAACCCTGAGCATGTGGGCAAGACTCACCAGCCAGACCCCCAGCAAAAAGTTCTCTATAGTAACTCCTATCATCCCTCCATTGGCCTAAATTACACCGATAGTGAAAGGTCAATTAGTTGCCAAGATCATGTTATCTCATCAAACCATCCCCTTCATAAACCCATCTAGTTTAATCTTGAAGCCGGATAGGTCTTTTGCCCCCACTACTTCCCTTGGAAGGCCGTTCCAGAACCTCACTCCTCCAATGGTTAGAAACCTTCGTCTAATTTCGAGTCTAAACTTCCTGGTAGCCAGTTTATATCCATTTGTTCTTGTGTCCACATTGATATTGACCTTAAATAATTCCTCTATAATCTCCCTATATTATTATTATTATTATTATTTATTATAACTGAAAGTGTGGCCACGGCACAGGAGCTCTCCCAACCCTCTACACACCACCGCTGCGAGGGGGCAGCTAACAGGGCCGAGTGTTTGATACTGGCTTTGTTCACGCTGGCACTTTACAGCACTGTGGCTTGCTGCACTTGGGGTGTGTGGGGGAGTGTTTTCACACCCCTGAGCCAGAAAGTGGCCCTTCAACACACTGTAAATGTAGACATGGTCTCAGTTGCTCCTGCGCGTGGGGAAAGGGCAGAGGGGAACGGATTGAAGCCACATGAATCCTGCTTATATTCTAGGCTGATGCAGGGGCCTGTCCATCTGCCGGGATTAGCTAGAGCAGCCTCAGGGCTGCTCCACTTCTGGCGGCTCTTGATCCCAGATGGACAGCACTGAAAAAACATCACATGCTGCGCTCCGGCTGTGCCTCTTTGCTGGTGGGGCTGAGAGCACAGGCCCCCCCATTAGAATCTTATTTCAGCGAGGGAGCCCCCAGGGCAGAGACGTTACACGGGGACCGTTGCCACTCGCAGCACAGCAGTGTCAAGGGGCTGTAGCATGACTGCGAATCAGGCCCATCGTTGTGGTGTCACGGAGGCCAAGTGTCCGAGCTGGAGGGGGTCAGGTCCTGTCCTGCCCACACCTGACAAGATTCCGGAGCTGGTACGCGGTCGTGGGGAGCTGGCTTTGTGCTAGCGAGGGCTCTCCCAGGTGCATTGCTAACGGTGCCGAGGGGGCAAATGCTTCAGGTACAGAACTCCGTGCTGGGAAACCTGGGTTTGACCCCACCAGTGCTGTGGTCTTATTATGGATGGGTCCTTTCATCTCTCTCTGTCTCGGGTTCCACGCCTGCCTACCTGAGGGGTTGTGACGTTGACATAGGGCTCTGTTCCAGCCTGTGCTCATGGTGTGTGGCTGGGTGGGGGTATGCAAGAGGAAAAAGGCAGGGAAGGAATGAGGGGGAGGAGCTGCAATACCCATAGCAGTTCCTGCAGGAATTTTGCTAACAACATTCAAACAGCAGGTATATCTCATATGCTTCTGAATAATCATCTTTGCTTGAAAGCCCACAGGGGATGGCCAAATCCCACTGGGAGATAACATGCTGAAGAGAGCTAGTAATGACTAATCAGCACCATCCCACACTAGGAAGTTTCCTGGGGGCTTTTGTGATGTGAGGAATCACATAGCCCTCCTTACAGAAGAAGTTTTTTGTTAAAGGAAACAGCTGTAATTGCAGTGTCAGAAACAGGCATGCACGTAGCTTGAGTACCAGCTTTGTTTTGTGTTTACCAGGGGCCACGCTCTGCTTGGAACTCTCTGAAGCACACAGGGACATCTGGTGGCTGAATGATATAATGGCAAGTAAACATAGTATGGGGATGGGGTCTTCAAGCATGTTTTCTGGAGTCTGGAAGTGCGTGGGGATCAGGGGAGAGAATGTGCTGATTTCTGTGCTTCCCTACACCTACAGTGGTTCCATCTAAACAGTAGGCAGAGGACTGCCACTGCGAGGCTCTCTGGTCTACACTGCTCTTTGCTTTTCTGTTCTGAGGGAGCTCTGCTGCAGGTGATAGACTCGGTGAAGACTTTAATAAACTAGCGGATGCCAACAGCAGTGCTTTGCAAACAGCCTCTGAGCACAACCTGCCTTGCCTGTCGCCCTCCTGTGCTCCACCTCCCCCCACTGGCATTTCACAATTTATGACCAAATGACCCCCCGCCCAGTCACATTTCCTGGTGTAATGTACCGCTCCTGCATGCTGGCTGCCACCAATCTGCCCACCTCTGACCCCTGGGAGTTGGCCGCTTGGAGGTGCGTTTGTCTTGCTGTGGTTTTTCACGCAGCGTTAGGACTGGGTTGGCTGGAGCAGGAGGACTGCAGAGCTTCTTGGAGGTGACTGTCGGGAGCAAAAGAGATGAGCCCCCTTCTTTGTTCTCACTTATATTTGCCATCGCGCAGCAGGCAGGGGTACAGGCAGCGGAGACGCAGATCAGCTGAGCGCTGCCAGCATTTTGGGAAGGTAGCATCCTGGGCACCTCTCTCTCGTGCGGTGCAGCTGCTGGGGGACACAACCCTTGTTCAGCCTCAGCCAATGCCCAGGATGAATTAGAGCAGCCTTATGGATGCCTCTGAGTTCTGGCTGCCTGTGGATTGAACCAGAGAATGTACTGATGCTCCTTCTGTCCCTGTTTTCTCCCCCCGTAGCCAAGTCCTGGTACATTCTGACTTCAGGGACTGTGGGGTAGGGATAAATATGTGACTCTGCCCCATTCCTGGACTGGAGGATTTTCCCCCTAGATGTTCATTCTGGCCCCTTTGCACCACAGAAGCTGTGTGAAAGAGCTTTTGCAAGGACCAGAATCTGGCCCCCTGTGGCTATAGGTATGCATTGGCAGAATGTGCCCCCCTGTAGGTATAGGTTTGCATGGGACAGGATCTGGCCCCCAGTAGCTGTAGGTTTGCATGGGACAGGATCTGGCCCCCTGTGGCTATAGGTTTGCATGGGACAGGATCTGGCCCCCTGTGGCTATAGGTTTTCATGGGGCAGGATCCGGCCCCCTTTAGCTATAGGTTTGCATGGGGCAGGATCTGGCCCCCTGTAGCTATAGGTTTGCATGGGGCAGGATCTGGCCCCCTGTGGCTATAGGTTTTCATGGGGCAGGATCCGACCCCCTGTAGCTATAGGTTTGCATGGGGCAGGATCCGGCCCCCTGTAGCTATAGGTTTTCATGGGGCAGGATCTGGCCCCCTGTAGCTATAGGTTTGCATGGGGCAGGATCTGGCCCCCTGTGGCTGTAGGTTTGCATGGGACAGGATCTGGCCCCCAGTAGCTATAGGTTTGCATGGGGCAGGATCTGGCCCCCTGTGGCTATAGGTTTGCATGGGGCAGGATCTGGCCCCCTGTGGCTATAGGTTTGCATGGGGCAGGATCTGGCCCCCTGTGGCTATAGGTTTTCATGGGGCAGGATCCAGCCCCCTGTAGCTATAGGTTTGCATGGGGCAGGATCCGGCCCCCTGTAGCTATAGGTTTGCTTGGGGCAGGATCTGGCCCCCTGTAGCTATAGGTTTGCATGGGGCAGGATCTGGCCCTTGTTGCAGCCTTTTTCATTGCTCCTAACGGAAAGGGGTGCCTGGGACAATAGAGGGCCAGCCTACACCCCTGTAGGGGGTGTGCTGGTGGAAGGGCTGGGTGGGCGCAGTGCCCTCTCCTGTTCTGCCCGGTGCCAGGAGGGCAGAATGAATGGCAGTGCTGCGGTCGGAGGATCAAGTCTCTCCCCAATAGGTTGTCCAGCCCCATCCTATTTTCCCAACAGCTTCCAGCGCATTCCTTCACTTACTGAGCTCCAGGGCATCTCCCCAGGATCCGGGGCTGCACGGGCACCCCAAAGCCGGGGAGGGATCTTTCACCCCGGGGGTGTTTCCCAGCTAGACAGCATTGCAAATTCTCATCCAGTGTGCTGATTGCTCTCACCCCGAGGCCGTTGTGGGCTTTACAACTGTCTGAGCCTCTCCTTCCAATCTGAAATAGTGGCATGAGTAACTGGATGAAACTCTCTGGCAGGTATTATGGAGAAGATGATCTAATGGTCCCTCCCGGCTATAAAAATCTATGAATCCGTGGATCATTTCTCTCCGTGTTCGCCTTTCTCCAAGGTGGAGACGCTTGCTTTTTATTTCGGGTTGTGTCCTGCCAATTCGGCTAGCTCCTGAGGTCCCTATGTTCATCTGTCCTCTCCGGGCCTGACAACCCTTCTCTGTCTCATCTCGTCTGCAAACTTCATTAACCGGCTGCTTGCCTCTTTTCCCAGGTCATTAATGAAGAAGTTAAATACAATCAGGCATAGCGCCTGCCTCTAGCATTTGCCCCACGGGGTAGCAGCTCGCCACCATGCTGTGTAGCATTAAAATGTTTACACTCCTTCTGCTCACTTGCAGCCTGTAGATGATACTTGTATGCCCCAGTCAATTTCGAATTAATTTTCTAAGTAAAATTATGTGACGTTCTATAATTAAACATTATTAAAACTCTGGAAACATTATGTCTTTTACCCACTAAGGTGTAGCTGTTGCAGCCACATAAACATGTGCATAACTAGCCTCGTGTGGATTGTGCCATATGGAGGCAAGCTGATAAGACAGGGACAGTTGAGCTTAGAGGAGACGTGATGCAGACATACTAAGTAACCAGTGGTAGAGATGTTAAATCGGGAACTTGTTTTCAGTCTTTTTGGTGATGAACCACGACAGCATTGGCAGTTCTTGCAAGCTTTGCAGCATCTGCTTTTTCCCCTTAAGCAACCCGCTCCCGGGCACATGCAATTATGAGAGAGAATCTCAGCTTTCATAAACAAAAAGTTTCTATCTCTCGGAGTTGCAGAGAAAAAAAAAATGTTAAACGGTGTCTCGAAACCTAGAACACCAGACAAATAGAAGCTTGCCTTTATTGTTGTAAGAGCTCACAATTTTTAAGCCAGTCTCATAATTTGGGCGTGCTTAGGGTTGGTGATTCTGGTGTCAGTGAAACTGAAGGGAACCCCATTTTAAGGGGAACATGGGCAGTCAGTTCTCAGATTGTAAAGTAGGCCTGTAGGACTCCTTGCATCATGTGGGACAAGAACGTAACACATTCTTTTTAAAAGAATGGAGCAATGACTAGGGGGCTGGAGCACATGACTTATGAGGAGAGGCTGAGGGATTTGGGCTTATTTAGTCTACAGAAAAGAAGAGTGAGGGGGGGATTTGCTAGCAGCCTTCAACTTCCTGAAGGAGGATTCCAAAGAGGATGGAGAGAGGCTGTTCTCAGTGGTGACAGATGGCAGAACAAGGAGCAATGGTCTCAAGTTACAGTGGGGGAGGTCTAGGTTGGATATTAGGAAAAACTGTTTCCCTAGGAGGGTGGGGAAGCACTGGGATGGGTTCCCTAGGGAGGAGGTGGAATCTCCATCCCTAGAGGTGTTTAAGTCCCGGCTTGCAAAGCCCTGGCTGGGTTGATTTAGTTGGGATTGGTCCTGCCTGGGGCAGGGGGCTGGACTAAATGACTCCTGAGGCCTCTTCCAGCTCTGGGATTCTATGATTCTACATGCCTAACGACTCAGGATGTGGACACAACAGCAAATGTTAAATAAATGAAGAGCTCCAGAAGAGCTATAAACCCAACTGTTTCAGCAAACAAGCAAACCTATAATTAATCGGGGATAGGAAGAAATTTCCCCCCTGGGAGTAGGTAATTCAATAGCTGTCCCCTGTCCTAGGTTTTCTTACAGCTTCCTGTAACAACTGATGTTAGCCACTAGTAGGGACTGGATACCAGACTGTCTGAGCCAACCCAGCAAACCCTAGGAATTCAGTGGAGCTGCTCTGTTGAGCAAAGTTACTCACATGTTTAAATATTTGGCGGCTCGGGCCCTAATTCTGTTGTTCAGACTGAGTTTGGAAAGCTCTATACTTTTCATTGGATTCCTCCTCTTTATCCTTATCCATTACGTCTCTGACTGCATCTGGCTCCCTTTGGCGTTAGATTAGCCAGTGATCGCCAGACTCAGGTTGGTCTCGCTTGCCCATCTGCTCCTCTGCCACCTCCCTCGACGATGCTGCGTAGGGCACAGTAGCTGATTTTCCTGAGGCTTTGCCGGGTGCATCACACAGAGCAGCGGATGTGCATCTATTCCATTTCCCCCTCTTTTGCTTCCTATCGCCCGCTCCACTGACAAGGTCTTCCCTACCTCCTCGTTGTCCAGATTTCTTGTGGTTGTGTTAGACTGAGCTGCTGCTGCTCCTCAGCAGCTCAGGCATTTCCGAATCATCACTGGTTTACTCTCCTGTATTATTTATTAGTGGGTCTACTGCCTCTGCAAGCTCCCCCCCTAAAAAAATATATATGAAGAAACACTTCATCCCCATAGCTACTGTGGCCTCGCACCGCTGCTCTTAGGTCTGTTATCTCCTTTGCATGCCTGACTTGGCAATAACCTTGTTTGGGCCTTTGCTCCCTTGATAAATCCCGAAGCCTTCGGAAGGTCCTCCTTCCAGTTCTCTTGTGCCACAGTGTCCACACAAACCCTGACAACTGCGAGGCCGCTGCTCCGCTCCGCCAGCGGTGCATGATGTCCTTCAGACTCCTCACCCGTGGCCTTCTACTCCAAAATCATGGCTTCCTCCATGGATGTCGTCTTCTTTCATGTGACCCTGCCGCACAGGCTGGCTCTCCACATTGGGTTTCCTCAGGAAAGGTCCCTCTGCTCCCTTCTCCCAATGGCTCACTGAAGCTGCCGGGCTTGGGCAGAGCTGAACCGGGCTGAGCATCACCGACCTCTGTTGGGATCCTTCATGGTCCAGATCTAGTCCTGGTTGTCGTGAATATAACGGGAATTCTTCACTGAGGCTGCTGGACACAGACTCTGTGGTTCTCTCTTGCTCCCAGCCAGAGCTGCCTGTGTCACGCTGCAGGATCCCCCTATGTCTAGCCTGCACTGGGTAGGCATTGTTATATTTTACATTTAGTTGCGCTGCGGTAACACTGAGCAGCTCCTGTCATGGACCAGGGCTTCGCTGTGCTAGGGCTGTACAAAGACAGAAGGATACATAGAACCATTGAACTGGAAGGGACCTCGAGAGGTCATCAAGTCCAGTCCCCTGCCCTCACGGCAGGACCAAGCACCATCGAGATCACCCCTCATAGATATTTATCTAACCTGCTCTTCAACATCTCCATCTTCAATGCAGAGTTAGCGCAGGGTCTTTACCCAGCCTGGGCTGTTCTTTAACTGACATTGGCACCTGCCCACTTTGCAGTGAGGTTGCAGGGAGATCACCCCGAAGCAGATAGAGCTGGTGGACTATCTCAGAGTTCCCCTGTAGGTCAGACAATCGACCAGGAGAAGCACTGTACCCCTGAGGACAGAGTCACATGGGTAGGGCTTTGTGGTGAGGACTCATAGCTGGGGTAGGCTGACCTGGCTGATTGGAGCCTGGTGCCTCTTGATGACCCCGACTAACTGTGCAGTGAAGACAGACCCAGCAGGACGGCCCCGCCCCTGGCGCACTTCCACTCTGAGTAAGGAAGGCATGGGATGGATCACTGATTCTGTGAGGCTTTCTGCCACCCCCACTGTTCCCAGTTCCTAACCCTGCACAGGGCTTCCAGATACACACCTGTCCTTCGCCAGATCAGCAGCCAGCTCCAAAATCCGCCCCCCTGCCCCGGCTTTAATTGCCCTGCCTTCTCTCCAAGGCCTCTGGCGTCATTTGCCTGATGCCCTTTGGTCACTGCTGCTTCCCTGATTATTTAGCAGTGTTGTTTTCAGCCGTGTTAGTCACTCTGCTCCATTCGCCCACTCAGCCGCACCCACCTCCCCGCTCTGCATCTCTCTGATGGCTCTCCCTCTGCTCCCAAGGCTTCGGTAAACCTTTCATTTCCTCCCCACCTGCCCTGCTGTGCCAGTCACTGCCACTCTGTTCCCACTACACCCCCTCCGCAGGCTCCACTCGGAGGGGAGAACTGCCCCCCCCCCCCGATATACCCTTTTGGAGCCATTGCTCTTCCCCGTGTCACCTTTCTCTGATGGAACGTGGGCCGTACAGACGCTAGCCCCTCTTTTCCAAAGGAGCGCCCTCCTCCGACCAAGCACCTCCACCTCAGGGCTGATGCTCACTCCTGTTGTCCTCATGGCATTCTGGTGATGAGTGGCAGTGGGTGGGAGAAACTAACACATGTGGGCTACGTCTAGACTGGCATGATTTTCCGGAAATGCTTTTAACAGAAAAGTTTTCTGTTAAAAGCATTTTCGGAACAGAGCGTCTAGATTGGCACGGACGCTTTTCCGCAAAAGCACTTTTTGCAGATAAGCATCCATGGCCAATCTAGACGTGCTTTTCCGCAAAAAAGCCCCGATCGCCATTTTCACCATCGAGGCTTTTTTGCAGAAAACAAATCTGAGCTGTCTACACTGGCCCTTTTGCGCAAAAGTTTTGCTCAAAAGGGACTTTTTCCTGAACGGGAGCAGCATAGTATTTCCGCAAGAAGCACTGATTTCTTACAGTCGGAAGTCAGTGCTTTTGCGGACATTCAAGCTGCCAATGTAGACAGCTGGCAAGTTTTTCCAGAAAAGCGACTGATTTTCCGGAAAAACTGGCCAGTCTAGACACAGCCACTAGGTGCTGGGAGCCAGGAAAGATCTGAGGCCACAGTTGTGATTTTTGGACACTAGCCTTGCCTGCCTTTGGGGCCTTGCGCTGCAGAATCAAGAGCAAAACGCCGGCTGCCTACTCTCATAACTCTTTAAACCCTCCCGTTTGATTACTTATTTGCCTTTCCTAATTGGGTAGCAGCAGGGCTTGGTCGCACCGTTTTCCACTTGGGAGTGGGGCATGCTGGAGACTGAGCCATCTGAGGCTGAGTCTCGGAGTCCCTGGCTGGGCTCCACCGAGGGAGGGGTGTAATGAGGGGAAAATCCCATCCTGTTCCTTGGATCTCTGCCAAGCGCCGCTGTAAACGATGTGGTCTGGGCGGCACTGGTGGTGGAATCCAAGCTGGAGCCAGTTAAGTGTGTGTGTGACAGCTGGGGAGGGCGGCAAGGGGTTAGAAGTCAATGGAGTAACACGCCAGTGAAGATTAGAAATCCCTTAGGTCTCCCATGCTGTGAAGAAAGGGGGAGAGGTTGGTTTCTTGCCAGGCTCCAGCCCACAGGGTTTGTGGGATGCAGCTGATGCTGCTTGTGTGGGGTTAGCACAGGCTGCCTGTCCGAGAGCCTTGTCCTGCAAGAGTCCAGATGTTGCATCCGGTGATCAGATAGAAGGGGAGAGCATTTCCCCATGACCCACCCTCGTATGGGGGTCCCTTGTGGGATTAGGGGTGGGGTGAATCCCTGGTTGTTGGGGGTGGGTCAGGTTGTGGTCACTCAAGAATGCAGCTCTCCACCCTGTCTCCCCATTCCATGTGCCCGGAGTGGTAGGGCCCAAAACACCCCAGTAAAGGTGGGAGACCTAACATGCATCTGGACACCCTGTGCAATGGGGGAATGGCATGGGTCTCCCTCAAGGGGCATCCTGCATTTCAGAGACATGGGCTTGGCTCCGCACCCTGAGTGCAGGATCTTGTGTGCAGGGGGCATTGTGTGTGCACATCAGCCTTTGTGTCACTAAACAGATGACTGTGGGAACAGGTACTTCCGAGCCTGTGAATGAACGTGTGACTCCCTATGTGTACATGTGTCAATCCACGAGTGTGCACATCCACCGTGAGTGCACATGTGCGCCGGGACTTTACGAAAGGCTCTTATGTTTGCAAACTGCTGCTGGGTTGGATTTTCTCCATGGATTGCCATGGAAACAGTAATTAAGCTGCAGCCACTCCTTGAAGAGATGGCGACGTGGGGGTGAGCCCCACACTGCCCATCCTAGGGGGCTTAGCTCCCAGGCCCAGTGGCTAGCTAGTCCCGGCTAATCATCGTGGTGTGGACCAGCCAGTATCTGTTGACACTGCTGTGTGCTGGCTGTCTGCTTTTGCTAGTCTGCCTGCCTGTCCTGGAGTCTGTTTATCCAACTTCCTCTCCTCCATCCATCTGCCTCCCCATATGGGAAACAAACCTAAACTTGGCACAGTTCCCTCCCACAAAAATAGCCGGGCCTTGGCAATATTCAAAGGGTATAAACTGGGCTGGAGACACAGGAGGGAGAGGCTTGTGGGTTAGACACCGGACGTGGGGTTACTGCAGTAGGAGGTGTGATTTCTGGCTCAGGCAGATGTGCTTATGCTAGCTGTGATAGATATAGGCACATCCCCGTGGGAGGACAAGGTGATGGCTTGGGCTAGCTGCCCAAATACAATCCTGCCTGAGATCCATGGTATGTATATGGCCACTGCAGCCACGCCACTGCTGATGGGGGTACGGGCAGAGTAAAGGGGAGGGAACTGCTCCGGGGCCTGGGAATTCTAAAGGGCCTGGGGCTCCCAGCTGTTGCTATGGCGACAGCATCAGCAGCTGGAACCCTGGGCCCTTTAAATTGTGGCTGGAGTACTGTGCGGCAAGCTCAGAGCGGCTCTAAGTGTCGGGGGGTGGCACAGTGTGCTCCGGGCAGCACTGAGGACTGGCTGTGCTCAGCCCCACCCCTTCTGCCCAAGGCCCCTCCCCTTCTGTGAGCCCCCACCCCCCTCTCCCCAGGGCCTAGGGTGGCTGTCGGCTCCCTGGCACACCACTTTTTATATCACACTCACGCAGTTAAAGCGACCGGGTGTGCATGTTGATCTGGAGAGGACACCCCCTCTCCATTGAGGCTCTACCCTAAGAGTCAAGACATCTGGCTTCAGCTCCTGGCTCTGCCCCAAACACCGTGTGGGACCTTGGACAAGTCACTTAATCTCTCTGGACCTCAGTTGTCTCATTTGTAAAATGAAGCTAACAGACTTTTGTCCGACCAGACTGAGCACTTTGGGGCAGGAACTGTCTTTCCCTTTGGAATCTGTGGCCTTGATCTCTGCCGGTGCTTCTCGGTGCTACAAATACCAAATCTTTCGTGCTATGATTCTGGTCCAGTTCGGTGCATCTCCCCTGCCTTCCACAGGTGTCTAAAATACCTGATGGGCTAGAAGGGGTGGCTGCAGAGAAAGCTTTCACCATCTGGGGACCTGCATGTCTGCTGGCAATATCCTTGTAGATTTGGCCCTGCAAAAATGTTCCCTTTCCTACACCCCCCAGCCCAGATGTTTTATATTCCAAGGTGTAAACCCCCAAAGGCAGTTGTGGGAGTTAAGCTTGCAAATCCAGTTATCTGTGAATGAAGATAAAATATCCCGCCTCTTTCTGCCACCCACCTGACACAGGTAGAATTTGCCTGTTTGTGCCTTTGGTATCAGCAGCAGGATGCAAGCGCGGTTGGATTTTGGGCTGAGGAGGGGGTCCAATTTGATGATTGAGCAGAGTCAACATCGTGTGAAAACCGACGGGTTTTTTTCTCTTTTTTTTGTTTTGTTTTGGGCTGATCAGTATAAATCCAGAATAACTCCTTGGAAATCTATGGAATTATAGCAGCGGAATACTGATATAAACTGTGATCATTTACTATGTGTACTGCAACCGTGGCGACTGGCCCCAGTCCTGCAGACTATGCCCGTTATGCTAGAGGCTATACAAACAGACCAAAGAGACAGCCCTTGTTCCAAAGAGTTTACAACCCAAGTAAAAGAGATCAGACTCCAGCAGGGGGTGGGGGGTTGGGTTTGAGTGCCTTGCCAAATGTTCCTCTCCTTATGTTGAAGAGTGTGTGTGTTTGTGTCCTCTCCTTATGTTAAAGAGAGAGAGAGAGAGAGAGAGTGTGTGTGTGTGTGTGTGTGTGTGTGTGTAGACATGGAATATTTGGGAGGACAGCATGTGGAGCATATGACCCTATTTTGGGGGGGGCATATGCAGATGTGTATATGTGGGCGGGTGTGTCTCCATGAGCGTGGTTGTGTTGGACAGGAGCTTGCCACGCGTAGCAAACACCAAGAGTCAGCTCTCTGGGCCTCTGAGGAAGGTACACACCCTGCCTGCTTTCTTTGGCTTCTTCTCCAGAGGAAAAAACAACTCCCGGACTGCCTTCTTCTGGGGCTATCGCTGAAGGGCCAGCCACCCAGCCACAATGCACACTCATATGCCTTGAGCTGCTTCGTGCTATGCAACTCACACCCCTCCTGGGCGTGGCGCACTGTCCCATGGGGTAGCACCGAGACCACTTACAGCGAGGGTAGCACCGAGACCACTTACAGTGAGAGAATGAGTTCCTTCTATAGCCTTGACTGAGAGGCAGCTGGCTTTTAGCTCAGGCTGGAGACGCTTATGCACTGAGGTCCCAGGTTTAGTTCCTCCTCTCGGCGTTCTGCTTGTGCATCGGTAGCGCTGTAGAGGAGCTGCTGTAGGATCCCAGGTGGCGTTTGGTGTGGATGACTCACCGCTCTCCGTAGGGTCTGCTGGCCTGTGATCCAGTAGCAAACAGGAGTTCCCGTTAGGAGAGGAAAGCCAATGAAGCTCTGCGTGCACTGAAGCGTTCCTACCTTGGTTGCTCCCCAGCTTTGTGTCAGCAGCGGGCAGGAGAGAAGCATAGAGATGGTGTCGTTTGAAGCTCCCCTGCCTGCTGGTGTGACTCAAACCTAACGCAAGAGGATGGGACCTGACTTGCCTGATGCTGTGTGTTCTTAGAAGGGGTGCTGAGAAGTTCCAGAGCCTGGGGGCAGACACCAGGTGTTGGGTCTCAACCAGCTTCCTGCTCTGACATCTCTGGGCTGAGGCTGCATGAAAATACAAGCAGTTGAGTCTTGCTTCCCTGAATTGCAGTGGGGGATAATTACCAAGAGCTGGACAGTATCTCGGGACCCTGTTCAAACCTCCAAATGGCAAGGGGACGGGTGTCTCTGAATGTGAACCCTACAAATTGTTGGACGGCCACCGGGGCTAGTAGTCACTTGCCTTGCTGCTGTGCAGTGATTGGCTTTCTGCCAGGGAGTCTCTCAAACCATAGGCCCTTCATGAGGTGATGGAGCAACAGCTAGCCCAGTATCTGCGGGATTCCCGCTGTTTTATACCGGGCAGCACCCTGCACTTGCAGAAAGTGATGGAAGGTGGGACAGGGTTGCAGTAAAAAGGATTGAAAACAGCCCTGGGAGCGGGCTGGGGCTCAGAGCCAATCAGGAGGAGGCTGAAGGCAGCCAATCAGGGCCCAGTTGGGCTGTATAAAAAGGGCTGCAATGCAGAGGGAGCTCAGTCTCTCCAGCTTTGGAGAGAGAAGGACTTGTCTGCTGATACAGAAGAAGGTACCTTAGACCTGAGCTGAGGGTGGGCAGAGGAGCTCTGGCCTGACCCGCTCCGAGGCTGAAGGCTTGATACAGGGGCCCGAGGAGGGACTAGAGCTGCATAGGGCAGCCAGGTAGGAATACGCAGCAGGTCCACCCCTGTTGTTCAGACTCCAGTGTGCCCCTGAGGGAAGGGGCTAGATGAGGAATGGCGGTAGGTCTCTGAGCCAAGTGATGGGCTTAGGGGCCACTGGGTTCCTGGGGAGGCCCTCAGATCATGGGTGCTGCTGCAGGGCAAGACACAGGGAAAGGGACCACTGTGGTCTGGGATGGATGAAGTGCCTGAGGGGTGGAAATGGAAAGAGCAGGTGACAATGGGCGGGATGCCATCAGAAGGGGGCGCTACAGTGCTAAAGCGCGCTAATGCCCAGACTGACCAGCAGGAGGCGCCACCGTGGTGAGTGTAACCTATCACAGAAGGGGTGTAATGAAGGTGGGATTTGTTCTCTTCTGCTGCACCCACAAGGCTGACTCTCGCAGCCCAAGTCCTCTCCCGGCCTTCAGCTCCGTGCCTCTTTTCTGGCGGAGAATGAAGCTGAGGGGCACAGGGATGACCAAAGCAGATGGTGGATTCCTGTTGCCCACCCTGCCAGCCCCAGTCAGCGTGACCCCTGGCAGAGCTGGTCAGAAAACAGCTTTTGCGTCCCAAAAAATATTTTGGCATTTAAAAAAAATGGATAGAGGATGAAAAGTCAAAATATTGAAAAGTGCAGAGTCCAATAATTCACTATGACCTCTTGCTAGAGAGCTTGAGGCTTCCATAGCCAGTAACATGTCTGGGGGGGGGGGGGGTTCCCCCTTATCCACAAGGCTTGTTATCCCATCAAAGAAAGCTATCCAATTCAAGGCTTGGACTTATTTCTGCCTTTGCTCTGGGTTTAGGACCATGAGCTGTTCACAGCCTCACCCGGTGACTCAGTTTCCCAATCAGTAAAATGGAGAATATAAGCCTTCCCTACCTTGTGGGAGTGGTGGGTGAAAAGGAGTTGTGATGGTTAATGTGGAATTTGTCCTCTCCGCAGAGGACTAACAGAAGGCATCAGCACTGCATAAAGGCCACTTAATCCCTTTAGTGGGTACAATTTGGTGCACAGGCCAGTTGCACAAGAGTGAATTCACTCAACTAGCCCCCTCAGATGAAAGGTGCTACAGGAGCGCATAGTGTCATAGGAGGCTCATCTGGACTTGGGCTCTGAAGACCTGTGTTCTATTTCTAACTCTGCTACTGCCCTGCTAGGTGACCTTGGGCAAGTCACTTTGCTGCTCCATGCCTTGGTTTCCCCATAATGATCCTGGCCTCCTTTGTAAAGAACTACTGTGGGAAAATGCTAGATAAGAGCTGGAGTTTACTGTTCCCACTGATACTAGACTAACAGCCATAGTTCCTCTTTGGTGCTCCTAAGCACCCATGCTTCAGGCTGCTGGTTTGAGCCAAGGGGCAGGCTGCTCAGCAGGTGCTCATTAGTGGAGCTGCGCTGACTTCCACCAGCTAAGGATCTGGCTTGGGGAGCTCCCCTCCACCAGCTGGAAGATCGCTCTGGTTGAAGAAATCTCTTGCAGCCCAGTGCCTTTTGTTGTCATTCCCCCGCTGCACGGGGCCGCCAGATTCTCATCTGCAGGAGGAGGTTGTTCTCTCTGGATGACAGGAGTTCTGGGAAATCTCTCTGCCTTGGCAGTTGTGTGCTAATTACTCTGACCTTTGCTTAAGCAGGGGATCCTTCAGCGGCAGGCGAAGCATCAGCCGTGTCATTTACTATGCAAATTGAGACCATCAATTATGTCCAAGAGGTCCCGGAATGTTTAATTTTCTTTCTCTTTTCTATTTTTTTTACTGAAGCCTGCCAAAAAAATTGCAGCAAGGTGCTGTTAGCTTTTGGCGGGGCCAGGGCTGGCAGGCATTCAGGGTTCAAGCCCTGTGGGCAGGAACGTGGTTATTCATCCCATTTTCTTCTCATTCATTCTCTCTTTCTTAAAGTTTTAATTAGCTGCTACTTCAGATGCCCAGCAGATTGGCTTGGCGAGGAGGTTGCGGAGAGCTCCCCTCTCTGTGATCAAGAGGTCACCCTAGCTCAGTGAGGAGCGGAGGAGCTGCTATCCCCAAAGAAGCCAGAAAATCATCTGGCCCCATCACCTGTCTGCTACAGCGAACAAAGCCAGATGCTTCAAGGGAAGGGATGAAACTCTTCCAAGGTGTGAAATGCTTCCCTCCATGGAGGCTCCTGCCTGAGGTCTTGTACCATTTAAACTGCAAGGACTTGAGCCTGGTGCCGGGGTGGATTTCACCCAGGGTGCGTCTACACAGCACCCTTAGCTCAAAATAAGCTACACAATTTGCCCTACACAGTGCCAAATTTTGAAATAATTCGCTATTCCGAAATTCCCCTTAACTCTCATTTCCTCCTGACCCAACAGCGGCCTGGAGCATGAGGGTGGAAAGCCCTATTTAGCCTCCCTGGCATAATTGCTGGTTAGAAACGAAGCCCATTTCTCCTGGAATTCCAGGTGGTGACATCAGAAATTCATTTGCCCCTGTTAGGTATCTCTCTATATTATTATTATTATTATTATTATTATTATAAATATCTCATAGACCTGGAAGGGACCTTGGAGGTCCAGTCCCCTGCCCTCCTGGTAGGACCAAGTCCCAGCTCTGACAGATTTGCTCCAAATTTGCTCTCAACCCTTGGTTTATCAGGCCAATACTCAAAGCACTGAACTATCCCTCCCCTCCCCCAGAAGGTGTCTGTTCTGTGTTTGTACAGCACCTACCACAATGGGGTCTTACTGGATGACGGGGGGGGACGAAGGGGGAGACGAGGTGCGACCACAATACAAACACACATAATGGAAACAATTATGATATATTTCAAATGGGCCCAGCGCCGGATTATTCCAGAGCCGTTAGGTAACTAGAACAGAACATCTGTGGTCCATCGCTAACCAGAGTAGGGACTAAACTGGTGATCACCTATTTCTGGGAGGACAGGGAGCTCAAAACGGAAAGGGCCACACTTTGGGCGATAGGTCTGAAATCCAGAGGGTGTTGAGCCAGTTTATATACTCCGTTGCAAGAAGCAGGGCAGGGACTGGACCTGCAACAACAAAGAGAATCCGAAATGATGAACGCAAGGGTGGGGGCAGAGGGATGCTGCTTTGAACTCTGAGGTTGTGGAGAGGGTGAGGGCAGAGGAAGGCTTGGTGGAGACACCGGCGAGTGGGAAACTGCTGAAGAAAGGAGACGGAGGGGAGCAGCGCCTTGAAATGACAGACAATGAAAGGAGTAGGTGGATGGGAGAGATTAGCTCTCGAGACGCCTGATCGGCGGCAGCGACACGACAAAGGGATGACGATACACATCAAAGCGAGGCGTGAAAAAACAATCTGAGGCAGTGGAAATACGGGGAAGATTTTTGTCTCTTCCCCGGGCATGTACCCGGGGGGGAAGAACCTAGTGAGCAAATCTATTCAGAGCACTTGGGGCCCACCCCACTGCCCACTGCAGACAACCGGTGTCAGCCCTGGGTGGGGGCAGAGGGAGAAAGACAGCCCTGTGGCAGCCACTGGTGCTTCTGGCTGAGCAAGGGCACATGCTCACGATGGCTGCGCGACATAGTGGCGATGGGAGCCGCTCTGTTCGCTTGTCGTATTGCATGGGGTTTCTACTGTCCTGCACTGCTCTGTTGTAACTCTGTGCGTGCGTACTGCCTCAGTTTCCCTGGTGCCCAGCTGGGGATGGGAGGTTTGGGTGAGACTCTGCCTGGGGGGAGGCTGCTCAGCTCAGCACCTACACAACGGCTCAAACTCTCTTGTAACCTGAGCCTCGGTGGGAGATGCAATCAGGTGACACTTTTGCCTCCGAAGCTGGACCAAGGCAGGGTTGGGCCTGCCTACACGGCTGGGACCAGTTGCTGAGTGTGTGAGGGAATCTCAGGGGGCTTAGGATGCAGGGAGGGGGCCCATGGCGCTGGCTCTGGGCCACCCTCTCCCCAGGATGGATTGGTCTGCCTGCTTCTGGTTCCTGTGGTAACAAGTGTGTGCTACGCTGCATCCCTGCAAACCTGTTGTGCCCGCTGGCTGACAGTCACGTTTGGCTACAGATGGAGGGCCGGGCCCGGTGACTCCCACACTCTGTGACAGGTTGTTTGTTCCAGTAACACGGAGAAGGCCATGTGAGGTCATGGCCCTGTTGAGGTAGGTGCTGCGTGCACAACCCCGACACACACACACAGCGTGTCCCCCTGCCTCAGTGAGCTCACAGTCTATAGACCAGACAGACACAGGGTAGGAGAAGAGCTGAGCTCAGGTCTCTTGGTGCTGCTGCTGATGATTCACTGGGTGATGTGGGGCAAGTCACGTCCTCTCTCCCCATCTTCAGTTCCCTGTCCATAGCACGGAGATGGCCTGATGGCCCTTCACCCATTGTCATCTGCCTAGTTTGCTTAGTCAGTGAGCTTTTGGAGGCAAATAATTCTCCTAAGGAATTTATGAAGCTTTACTGACATTCAGCTTCCACACACACATTCCTATATTAGGCTCGGAGGCCACTTGTTACTGGTCACAGCCAAAATATCAACCTGCGTGCAGCCCATTGGGGTTCTACGTGTGCCCACAAGTTGTTTTGTTCACCATTGCCTGCGCACACGGTCCCCAGATTCTGCTGCTTATCATCAGTGTCAGAGTTTTCTCCCGTTAAGGCTAAAGTGGCACACATGCAAAGCAAGGGCACGTCACATGAGGTGGGGGCTCATTGCACACACTGACCGGGAGAGCTGCGCGCTCCCTCTGCAGCCAATCGCAGCACTGCTGCCGTTCAATCAGCACCGCTTGCGAACTCCACACCTAGACTATGTCTACACTGGCGGGTTGTTGCGCCAAAAGTATGCAAATGAGGCTAAGCGTGGAATATCGCCAAGCTTCATTTGCATACCTAATGAGTTGCCATTTTTGCGGAAGAGGCTGTTGCGCCAGAAGGAGCTGTCTACACTGCCCCTTCTTGCACAAGAAAAACCCTCTTGCACAATGCTGCTACGCTGATTATTTTCAGGAATAACGGCATTGCACAAGAGGGCTTTTCTTGCTCAAGAAGGGGCAATGTAGACAGTGCCTTCTAGCGCAAGAGCCTTTTCTGCAAAAATGGCGGCTCATTAGGTATGCAAATGAGGCTCGGGTATATTCCACGCTTAGCCTCATTTGCATACTTCTGGTGCAACAACCCGCCAGTGTAGACATAGCCCTAGTGTGGTTCGCTGTCCCATGTAGTGGCTCTTGGACCACTTACAGTGAGAGAGAAGAACAAGGGAGCTCTACGGCATAAGCTGAGAGCCAGCTGGCTGTTAGCTCGAGCTGTAGCGGCTCCTACACTGAGGTCCCTGGTTCAAATCCACCTGGTGGTGGTTACAGATGTGCAGTGAGCAAAACTACCCTATCCTGGGAGACTTGTCTTGGTTACAACAATCTTGTGGCTCCCTGAGATGAAGGAGGGCTGCTTATGTGGCCCCTCTCCCTATCCTAGGTGGCCCCTCACAGGTATAACACCTAGCAACAATATTCCTGTAAGCATTGGCCATCATAATTACAACAGGCGCAGAACCAAGAAGGCCTCTGTGGCTCCAGAGAGGCAAGACAAAGCTTGGCCCTTGCTTTGTATTCACGATAACAAACAAGTGATGTTGCCACTGGTGACTGGCCATTAGCCAAAGCTAGAGGAGGGAGGTTTAGGGAGCACGTTCCCAGTTCACCCTGTTGTCTTTGCCTCCGTTACTTCCCCCACCCCAGCCTTAGAGACAATATCACTGCTATTCCATGGCTTGCTACAAAGTTCACCCAAACAAATCTTCTTTCTCAAGATTTTATCCTCTTTGGTCTCATGCTGGGAGCCGGTTCCTTATGCTGACACACACAACTTGCAATCATAATTTAGCTAGGTCTCGTATAGGCCTGTGTTTCTACTGGTTGGGCCAGTCTCTCGCTATGTGTTTGTGCGACTCCCGGCGCTATGGGGGGCCCGATCCTGCCTGGAGCCTCTACGTGCATTTATGCAGAGCATATTGGCATTGGCTGCCCCTCCCCATGTGAAAAGGCCTCACATTGGTCTTTGGCGGGTTTCTTTAGGCTATAAATAACCGGCATTCCCCACAGGCCCCAAACGCCATGCAAATCCCAGAGGCTGCAGTGCCGTCAGCAGGGGGCGCCGAGGTTTGCCCCCTCAGAGACGTGTCAAACGTGGGACTCAATTGGGTGTCCACCCCGCAAGACGGAGCACTGTCTGGAAATGGAGTCCGGCCGGGGGCGTTGAGGGCCTCTCAAAACACACCATGTCTTGTCTGCCTGCAGGGGGAGTGTGCGTGGCCCAGTCAGTCAAGATCCCTCGGGAGCCCAAGACGGGCGAGTTTGATAAGATCATTCGCCGTCTCCTGGAGACCTCCCACGCTCGGGCCGTCATCATCTTTGCCAACGAGGACGATATCAGGTGAGGGGAGAATGGGGTGAGGGGCAAATTGGAAGATCCTTCCCACTCCTTCAGCCTGGCAGGAATTAATCTCATCCTCAGCATGGTGCCTCCCCTGTGTTGTGATTTGCTGCATACTGTATATAATTATAATGAGAAGAGTGAAGGCTAATGGTTAGAGCAGCAGTCTGGGAGTCAGGGGTCTATTCCTGACTTTGCCACTGACTCTGTGTGACCTTGGGCAAGTCATTTACACCCATGTGTCCACAAGGGGCTGCTAGTTTTGGGGGGCTCCATTTCTGGGTGCCTAGCCTGAGTCCCTTAAAAACAGACTCTGTTCCCGCAGTACAGTGGGGAGCTGCGACAGATGAATCAAGGTGACATCCTGTGGTTTACGTTGTTTATGGAGCCTAATGATTCGCAGTGATTTACACCTGATTTTTGTAAGTGTCTAATTTATTAATCAGCAAACATTATGTAAATATGAGTAAACTGGGATTTTTAAAGCCGTTTACATCAGATATGGAAATGATCAAAGTTTTTTCCCTCCCCCTCCCTTAATAGAAATGTCTGAAAACCTGACATTTGCGCTCGCTCGCTTCTGTGCTGAGGAATCAGGGATTTCCTTTGCCGTGTAAATGGCAAGCACCATGCAACAGGGGTTTGTAAACATTTACTCGTGCAAGGGGTGTGTGCACACTGGGGAATTACATCCTATTAACACTCATCAACACACACAAACATCCCTGGAAAATGCAATTCTCTGTAGCAGCAGCCTGATCCCTACGGCTGGTCAGACTCAGCTCTGTGACACCGGAGGAATTAGTCTGACCTCAGTGGTGTGGCTTCAGATTTACAGCTGGGTGAATGGGATCGGTGACCAGCTCCTGGCCTACTGTTTAGCAGAGATATATGCAGCACCAGTTTGCCTGTTCTTTATGGGCCAGCTGCCCCACTGGTGTAAATCAGAAGAGCTCCATTGACATGAACGTGGCTGCCCCATGTACACCAGCTGAGTTGGCCCAGGCATGAGTGTTTAACCCTGTCATAGTGCACCTGCCTAGCACAAAAGGGTGCTGGTCTTTCACCAGAGCTCATGGGTACCAGGGTCATTCAAAGGGAGCCTAAATGAATCATTTTCATTAGGATTGTGGTAGCGCACAAGGCCCCATTTGGGGTTGGAGCCTCGTTGAGATAGGGGCTAAACTCAGGAAAAGACACCAAGTAGTTTTTAAGGACCAGATGAGCTGGTGCTATGTGGTAGAACTCCATTCATTGGCCTAACATCAATTTACACCCACTCAGAGCAGGTCCTATACAATGTTTTCTCTAAGCTGTGCAACTTGCGCGGCTGCTCAGGAGAGATTCAAATGCTGCCCAGCTAATTAGCAACCACAGCTGGCAGCAGTGGATCGCATGTGTAGAAACTGGTGGTGCACATCACCACATGCCTCGGCGCACAGCACAAAATTTATTACACACATGCACGGAAAGGGCAACAGAAGCAAATCCGCAGTCGGAGAAGCGTGCTTCAGCTGCCTCTGATTCCCTCTCAAACCTACTTGATCTGAATTCCCTGCCTGGGCTGTGATTGTGCCGTTTGCTGTTGAGCCTCCCCGCTTGTCACCGGACCGGGGGGCAGCCAGCTCTGGGTGCTAGGGAAATGGCCATGCAGCAAGGAGTGCTGATTGGCCGGGCCTGCGTCACAGATGTTCAGCATCCCTGCGGCTCTGTGGAGTGTGGCTTTTTAAAGAAAATATAATACTGCCATCTGGACTGGGGTAGCGAGTAATTAAATCGCTGACATAGGAGGTGTGAGTCATAAATCTGCCTTTATGTTTAATGAGAAACAACTGGTGTGTGTGTGGGGGGGTAAATTCTCTTCCCAACAGTGCACCTACAGCTCTATCCACCCCAGGGAAGTCCGTCTCACTTACATCGGTGAGTTTTGGGGCAGGTTCCCCGAGTTAGCGGAGCAGCGCTGGGGCGGAGCGAGAAGAGTGTGATGAGACAAGCCAGGAGGACAGGACGGGACAGGATAGAAGCATGGAGATCTGTGGGCCTGTTAGAAGAGCTTAGACAGGCAGAGCTGGCCGGATGCTGAGCGGTGCCGAGCGCTGGAAGGCACAGGCCTTCAGCACTGCTGGGGATCCAGCCCTCCAGGGAGTTGGAGAGAACAAAGAAGTTGCCTTTTAGAGGCGTGGAAGCTGAAATCAGCGAGACCAGGCCAGAGCTCCCGGGGCTGTACAAACACACGGAGGATTGGCTCTGCCCCACACGCCTTCCAGCGCGCTTGAGCATCATGCAATGAAATCGTGGGGCGGCCCGTTTCCAAGGAGTCCCCCCCTCCCCGCGCCGGGCTGCTGATTTCAGCGGAAGCATGCCAGTGAGTGCCAGGCTGGGGAGAGAGCGAGGGTGCTGAGTGTCGAGGGCAGAGCGTTCTGTCGCTGGCAGCGTGGCAGTGGTTGGCTGCCCGGGAGGCATTCAGGTGCTGGGCATTCGGGTGCCGGAGGCATTCGAGTGCCCAGTTCAGGGGCTGCCCTGGCAAGAACATACGTCTCGCTCCGGCAGCTCGCGAGGCTGACCCGAGCTGCCTCCCTGCACGCACGGAACCTCCTCCTCCGCGCTGGAGCCTTTCCAGCCTGCTGCTGCGTAACCTGATTTTTTGCCTAATGTGCAGTAATTAAGGGGGGAATTGAATTACCTGTCAGCCAGTATGCAAATGGGGCTGGAGAGCCAGACGCGCACAGCTCTCGCAGGAGGAGGCAAGGGAAGTGCAGCTGAATGGCGGTGGCGGGGGCTGGGCCAGCTGCGCACTCTGTCGCTCAGCTGGGGCCGGGGTGCGGTTCATGCTGCTGCTCCAGTTCACCCTTCCTGGCTGCAGCATGCCTCTAAGCCCCCCCACTTATCGGCTCGCTTCTCCCCATGGCTGTGGCCTCCTGCCCGCTGTCTTCATGAGACACAAGCATCACCCCCAGTTCCATGCTCTGTGGGTCAGGGATGTGCCTCTCTGGCATGCACCCCTCTTTCCCACACAGCTTCTTCTCTTCTCCTTCCCTGCCTCCTCCTGGCGTTCCCCTTGTGCCTCACTTGCTCCCTCCACCCTCCCTTTCGGCTTTCACACATGCCCCCATCCCTCCTGCCTTAGCCTGCCTTCCTCCCCACCCTGTGCTGCAGGCTTGGTTAGAATCACAGGGCAGCCGCCAGTGGAACGACAGGGCAGGGTAAATTATTCAGGGATTCTTCCACTGATTGCCTGACGCTCTGCAATATTTAATAACTCTCTTGCCTACAGCGTTTCCCTGCTTAGATACCAGGGGTGTCATTCACCCCAGCCCTGTGACTGGCACCGTCCTTTCCAACATGGCAGGGTGGGGACTGTTCTCTCTGGGCGGCACATCTTTCTTTGCCTCCCCATCTCCTGCACCCTCTGTGCCCATGCAGTGCAGGGCCGGGTCTCCGTAGGACAGGGCGTGAAGTCTCACACCTTTTCCCTTTGCAGCATGAGAGCCCAGCAGCCGGAGATAGGTAGGAAGAGGGAATCGGGTGGCAAGACAGGAAGGGGGTAGACTGAAGGCATGGCAGCAAAGGAGATGGAGACAGAGCGAGGAAGAGGGTGGAGGAGGCGCAGCTATATTAAGCCCTGTACCACAGCCCCTCTGTGTTACATCTGCTCTATGCCCTCCATTCACTTTTCTTGTTATTCTATTGGTACACCAGTCGGGCTGGTGAGAAATGCAGAAAATCAGACCCTTTGCAGGTGTCAATTCGGGCGGCCTTCATGCAGCGTAGCATGGTTTGACTAGAGGTTCGATTTGTTAACCGGACTAGTTAAACCAGTGTCAAAGGCTGTGGGACGCTCTAATTTTGGTTTAAACAGGTTTGTTATGATGTAACTCAAGGCTCGGTCTACCGACACCGTTCCCCCGTGTCACTGAAGGTGTGGTAGGAAACGTAGCTCAACTAAAATCAGCTCTTCCTAAAACAAAATTAGACCGTCCTCCCAGAGGGTTGCACCGGTTTAACAATGGCTGATTCAAACCAGTGCACACGTTTGTCGAGACCAGTCACAGCTCTGGTGAAGCCAATGGGACTAGTTTGATTTACAGCAGCTCAGGATCTGGCCCACAAGGTGAAACTCTGGTCCCATGGAGGGTTGCAGAGTGAGAGCAGAAGTTGCCTAATAACATATTGATCACAGCTCCCGCCCAGTATTCCCTGTAAGTTGTGTGCTCGGACGGCCACTCAGAATAGATTCAAATACCCCCCCACAACTGATAAGCACAGTACCCACAGCCAGCAGGATGCGTTTCTGTTGTGGTGCACATCCACATGTGCCTTGGAGCATGTAACAATATTTATTCTGCACATGAATGGAAAAAAATTAGAGGGAACATTACTCCCACCTTAAATGTTTTAAAATGTATTTGTTCGATAATTTTTCTAGGGGATGAAGCTAGACACACTCCACGTTAGTTACCATGATTTCTAGGACCGGTAGACAGTCTGGCTTTGAGGCTGGGGTCAATCCAAAGCCACTGGGAAAACCTGGAGGTAGAAACTGGGTACCAGAGCCAGGGGATCAAAGCGGAGGCCGTAGTCAGCCAGAGCCAAGTGTCAGACTGAAGGGTAGGATGGGAGCAAGCAAGGTAGCAGACAATGAGGGATTCGAGGCAGAGGCAGGACAAAGGCAAGGCTGGGCGGGAGGCAGGAGCAGGCACAGTGGTAGGCGACGTGAGTACTGACAAGCTGGTGAACTGCTGTCACTGGCGTATGAGTCACTCAGATTACATGGCTAATCAGGCAGCCCACTGCAGGCCAGCTGGATTGATGAGGCTGCGGAGAGACTAGCTCTGCTGGGAGTCCTAATTTCTGACTCACAATCCCCCATCCTTTGTTGCTTTCTCAGGCCAGGTCTAGAGGAGACTCGGAAAGTCAGCTTAAGGTATGCAACCCCAGCTATGTAAATAACATAGCCGAGCTTGGCACCAACGTCACAGTTTGTTCCCATCCGCTTCCTTTACTCCTCACGACTGAAGAGGAGCAGTGCTGGGGGGGAGGATGGGGTGCCCTCAGCATTCAATTTAGCAGGGCTTGACTAGACCTGCTAAATCGAGCACCAGAAAATCGATCTCTGGCACTGTACATGTAGACATGACCTCAATTCCTGGGCCTTTCCAAAAGTCGGTGATGCGCAACGTCCCAACCTGCTAATTAACAATGGGATGTTTATTCTGCCCCATACCTGTGTTCCTTTAATCGCTTTTTAATCAACAGCAGTATTGACAGGATCTCCTTTGCTTCCTCATAAAGAGGACAGGTCATTGACTCCGAGCGATCCGGGTCCTTTGGGGCAAGCAACCAATGTGTTTTTTAATGTAGCTAACTACAGATGTATAGATCTAGGAATGAAGAATGCAGGCTGGACCCACAGGGTGGGGGACTCTAGCTTGGGCAGCAGCGATGCTGAAAAGATTCGGGGGTTGCGGGAGCTATTCAGCTGAATGTGAGCTCCCAGTACAAAGCTGGGGCCAAAACCGCAAATGTGATTGTGGGATGCCTCTCGGATAGGCGTGCCAAGGTTATTTTGCTTCTGGCGTGGCCGCCGCTGGAATGCTGGGACCAGGGCTGGCACCCACAGGTCAAGATCGATGTGGCTAAATTGGAGAGAGTTCAGAGCAGAGGCATGGGAAGGATTATCGGGTTAGCCAACACGCCTTGTATTGATTTGGGCACCCCATCCTGCGCCTGCTTCCTGTCTCCCATGCAAAGACTCCGAGCTCAGACCCTGCTGTTTGGCTTTTCTCTGTGCAGGAGGGTGCTGGAGGCAGCGAAGAAGGCCAACCAGACCGGGCACTTCATCTGGATGGGCTCAGACAGCTGGGGCTCCAAAATCTCCCCTGTGCTGCACCTAGAGGAGGTGGCCGAGGGATCTGTCACCATCCTGCCCAAGCGCGTGTCTGTCAAAGGTACGTGGGGCCTGAGGCTGCAGCTCCCCCGGCGGCGGCTTCAGGCTGGAACGGGGGTGGAGCTAAGAGAGGGGGTGGAGCTTGGGTGAGTATTGTCACTCTCCACTCCCATTTTGAACCCTCCCGCTTCCCTGACAAAGGGGTCATCAGGTACCTTCCCTGTCTCCTCTTCTGTGCTGTTCCTCCCCATTCCCTCAGCCCTGCTGCTCCTCCCTCCTGCCTCTCTGGCATGCCACTCACCTGGTTACATCCTGGCATCTCTCCTCTTTCCCCTTTGCAATGGCACCAAGCAGAGGCAAACCCTGAATCCATTGCACACGCACACACACCATGGTGCCTCTGCGGGAGTGCCCGGAAGACAGAGAGCCCCCTTGATCATGCAGTGACCTTTGACCAGCGAGGAAAACAATGCAAGTTCCTGTCCAGGTGGCAATCTAGGTACAGTCAGAACTGGATTTCGGTGCCCAGCTGGCAGGGATACTAGGCATAGTCCCTCGGGGAGGAGGAAGAGATGGAACTGGATTTTGGTGCCCGTCTGGCAGGGATACTAAGCATAGTCCCTCGGGGAGGAGGAAGAGCTGGAACTGGATTTCGGTGCCAGTCCATTGGGGAGGAGGAAGAGCTGGAACTGGATTTCAGTGCCCAGCTGGCAGGGGTGCTGGGCATAATCCCTCGAGGAGGAGGAAGAGCTGGAACTGGATTTCGGTGCCTGGCTGGCAAGGGGGCTAGGTACAGCATAGTCCCTTGGGGAGGAGGAAGAGCGGGAACTGGATTTTGCTGCCCGGCTGGCAGGAGGTGCCAGGCATAGTCCCTTGGGGAGGAGGAAGAGCTGGAACTGGATTTCAGTGCCAGTCCATTGGGGAGGAAGAAGAGCTGGAACTGGATTTCGGTGCCTGGCTGGCAAGGGGGCTAGGTACAGCATAGTCCCTCGGGGAGGAGGAAGAGCGGGAACTGGATTTTGCTGCCCGGCTGGCAGGAGGTGCCAGGCATAGTCCCTTGGGGAGGAGGAAGAGCTGGAACTGGATTTCAGTGCCAGTCCATTGGGGAGGAAGAAGAGCTGGAACTGGATTTCGGTGCCTGGCTGGCAAGGGGGCTAGGTACAGCATAGTCCCTCGGGGAGGAGGAAGAGTGGGAACTGGATTTTGCTGCCCGGCTGGCAGGAGGTGCCAGGCATAGTCCCTTGGGGAGGAGGAAGAGCTGGAACTGGATTTCAGTGCCAGTCCATTGGGGAGGAAGAAGAGCTGGAACTGGATTTCGGTGCTTCTCCAGAATGCAGAGAGCCTTCACCTGCCTCTCACACGTCCCCGGCTTAGAGAAAGCCTCCCTGAGAGCCCGGTAATTATTCTGAAGCACTGGGGTGAGTGATGGATCCCAGGTGAAGTGGATGAAAGGCTGGCAAATGGAGGTATTATCAGGGCAATTGCAGTGAATTATTCAATAAAGCATCATCGTTCCTTTGCCGTGGGTAGGTGGCTGCTGTGCGTTAGCAGAGGGCATCTCCGCACAGGGGGAGAGCAGCACAATTAGCAGGCCCGTTACCTTAGTGCCAGGCTCCCCATCCAGGAAAGCCTTAGCACTTGGGAAGCTTACAGCACCCCCCTCTTCCATGGCCAGCCTGCTCAGCCTTATAGGGCCAACCCCTCTTGTTAGCTCCCTAGTGATGGGGGTGGGAGATGGCTCCAGCTCTGACTCTGCCCTGCTCAGGATCAGACATGGATCAGCATGGCCCCATTGCCAGCAACACTGTGGATCTGGCCTTTTAAAAGGCAGTGTTGTCCAGTGGTTAGAGCACAGTTGGGACACCTGGGTTCTACTGGTGGCTTTCCCACTGACTGACTGTGTGTTCCCCTTCCTCTGCCCATCCCTATTGTATGAGAGAGATGTTGATGCCTGTCTTCTCCGGCGGGTAGGAAGACTAGTGAAGGAGTGTTTGGAAAGCGCTGTGAGATACCTGGATAGCAGGTGCTGTGGAAGGACAACATAAATCTGACAGGAGTGACTGCCCACCACTGAAATGCAGCCACCTCTGGGATGGAAGGGGGCAGCCATTTTGAGATGCTTAGAGTATAAAATGAAGGGGGATTTCCTACCCAGCTGATCCCTCAGTGAGACGCGATGTGAGCCGTGCCTGGCTGTTTGGAGCCTGCCGTGCCCTGCTCCGGCCTCCCGGGCTGAGCCGTGCTCCATTCATTATGCGCACAAGAGCACGTGCTGCACAAGACGTAGCGCACACTTGCCAGCGCTGCAGGAACCGCCGGGAGCCACTCCCCCTGCTCCTACCTGTGGGGCAAGGCAAAGAGAGAGGCGCATTCAGAATGGAGTGGCTAGGATCTCCCCTTCCAGGAGCAAACGCTAGAGTGGCCCTGGCGTGGGCATGAAGAGAGACTGGCGTGGCCCGCTCACAGAGGGTATGTCTACACTAGCCCCTTAGATTGATCGAGGGAGGCTAATGAGGGTGACCGAAATTGCAAATCAAGCCTGGGATTTAAATATCTACATTCCTCCTGCAATGAGGTTTACCAGCTAATTCGATTTAGGGGCTTTAAATCGGAATCCCGTTTCACTGCCGCGTGTTACTTCGGGCTAGTCAATTTCTAAAATGGCGACCGGCCGGGAACATGCAAATCAAGCGCAGGGTATTTAAATCCCGGGCTTGATTTGCAATTTCGGTCGCCCTCATTAGCCTCCCTAGATCGATCTAGGGGGCTCGTGTAGACGTACTCAGAGTGACTTTCAAAGCAAATCGGTTCTTTGGCTCGTCAGCGCTAGAACCAAAGCTCTCAAGAGCCTGTTTCTCCCAGTCCCTGCCGGGAACTGGTCACATGCCCTGAGTCTGGCTCCACTTTTAAGGTGAGCTAAACCAAAGCCCTGGCTCCTAGCACTGCCCTGAGCTTCAGCAAACCCTGGTCTGATGGCTTGAGTACCCCTAACCGAGGGGATCGATGTTATAGGAACGCTTGTGGTCACTGCGTCCTGCTTTGTACCCCTTTACCCCTCCCATGGGTGGGCGGTAGCTCCCTGGTACGTTTAAGATCCCAATTGCCTTTCCCTTGTTTGTTCCCTGCTCAGCGCAGGGAGACAGATCTTGGCAGGGCACATCATGCTCCCTGCTGTCCATCGCTAACCCGGCTTCCGGCCAAACCGCCACGTGCATGGATCCGATGAAAGGTTCTGACGGCTGCTCCCCAAGAACGCTGATTCCCTCTGCCCTTTGCAGCACGGGCTGCGGAGCAGTGGGGGGAAAGAGCCAGGCGCACGGGGGCGGGGCTCAGTGACCCTGCATGCCCAGACGTGAGTGGGTTTTGTTGCTTCTTTGAATCAGCGCATGGGGCAGATGTCCCCACAGGGCTCTGCCCCTCGCCGTGGGGCCCGAGGAGCCACTCCTGTCTCACGGGAGGGAGGTGTCACGTGCACTGCGGTGATAAGACAGTGCCTGCCCCCCAACCTGGTGCTTCAAGGGCAGGCACAACACAAAAGGGAAGCAAAGAACCAGGACCTGACTTATATCACTGGGCTGGGATGCCGCGGCCTCGTCGCTATTTCCAGCTGGCTAACATAGGCAGCACGAGTATGTGTCTGTCTGCCCACACAGCGGCGAGGTAGACGTCCTCTGCCATGACAAACGGGAGGCTGCATGGGGTGGCAGGTCAGGTGGAGAGCTGGGAATTGCAAGGCCAGGTTCTATTGCTGCTCTTGTCTCGCAGGGTGACCTGGGGTGAATTGCTTTTCCTTACGGTGCCTGATTTCCCCCTGCTGTAAAACGGTAACATGGTTGCAGCTCTCCCTTTGGGAGGTCTAGGCATGCACCATGCTGCGTAGCAGGGCTGGAAGACTTGAACACATGCAGAATCCACCATCCGGGCCAAAGAGCATAGTCAATGCCTTGCTCCATACAACATCTGCCCCAGCTGAGGGCTCTTGGCAAAAGAGAAGAGCAACAAAAATGATGAAAGGTCTAGAGAACATGAGCTATGAGGGAAGACTGAAAAAAAATGGGTTTGTTTAATTTGGAAAAGAGACGACTGAGAGGGGACCTGATGATCGCTCTCAAGTTCCTAAAAGGTTGTTATACGGAGGAGGGAGAAAAATTGTTCTCCTTAACCTCTGAGAATAGGACAAGAAGAAATGGGCTTAAATTGCAACAAGGGAGGTTGGACAGTAGGAAAAACTTCCTAACGGTCAGGGTGGTTAAACACTGGAATAAATTGCCTAAGGAGGTTGTGGAGTCTCCATCCCTGGAGATATTTAAGAGCAGTTTGGATAGATCTCTATTGGGGATGATTTAGACGATGCTTGGTCCTGCTGCGAAGGCAGGGGACTGGACTTGAGGACCTCTCAAGATCTCTTCCAGTTCTAGTGTGCTAGGGTTCTATGAGTCAGAAAGGGAAAAAATCAAATCCCTAAATATCTATGGGGGGATAAAATGGCTTGGTAGCAGTTCTGCAGAAAAGGGTCTGGGAGCTATAAAGAATAACACAGCGAATGAGCAAGGCTGTATGGACAAGGTTTTTATAAAGAAGAAGGTGAACAACTGTTCTCCATGTCCACCCAGGGTAAAACAAGAGAGCTACGTTTGCAGAAAGGGAGATTGAATTTAGCTCTTTGGGAAAACTTTCTGACTCAAAGGATCCTTTAGTGCCAGGGCAGATGATGTAGGGAAGTGGTAGAATCCCCATTATGGGAGGGTTTTAAGAACAGGTTGGACGAACACCTGTCAGGAATGCTCTGGGTTGACCCGGTCCAGCGTTAGCTCAGGCTGGATGGGGTACATGACCTCCTGAAGTCTCTTCCAGACCTAGACGTCTGTGATTCTGTGAAATATCAGGTCCAGGGCTGCTTCTCCCCGGGGTTACACACGAGGGGCAGATCCTTGGCTGATGTAAAACATAGTGGTCCCAGTGAAGCCCGTATTACATCAGCCCACCCAGAATCCTCCCCTTTCCGAGGGTCCAGCTGGTTTCAGGTCCCTTCCCACCTTCAGTCTAAGCTACAAGTTGGCCTAATGGTCTAAGTATCGCCCCAGTGCATGCAACTCTGGGGTCAAGGCTTGCAGAACGCTGAGACAGGAGGCATTTCTGCAGGCTTTCAGCTCTACTGCAGGGAGTGACGCGATGCCTCTTCCCAGCTGCTCTGTTGCCCACTGGCTCCTTGTGGTTCCCTGGAATGGTCCTTCACTCAGTTTCCTCTCCAGCCCGTTCAGACCCAATTCCCGACAGCTCTGGGATTTCACGCGTCCACCTCCCGTTTCCTTGGCAGGCTTTGACCGCTACTTCTCCAGCCGGACGTTGGACAATAACCGGCGGAACATCTGGTTTGCTGAGTTCTGGGAGGACAACTTCCACTGCAAGCTGAGCCGGCATGCGCTGAAGAAGGGCAGCAACATCAAGAAGTGCACAAGTAAGAGATGGGCGGCAGGCGGAAGGGGTTCGGGGCCGGAAGGAGTGGGAGAAGGGGCTGTTTGTGAGCATGGAGCAAGGGGAGCTCGCTGCATTACAGTGGGCGGTGCTGGTGCGCTGGGAGGGACGTCATGAGACTCTCTGTGAAAACAGGTGGGAGCAGCCTGCTGGGATATCGGGAGCAGCAGGAAGAGGCCCAGTGGGGGTTGTCCTTGGTGTTCACGGCTCACTCAGCTGGGTAAGGGGAGACGATGCATGGGCAGAGCTCTCAGCACCAGACATCTGGGGTCCAATGGGGCTCATGCAACAGGGCCTAGATTGCCATCATATGACCCATACAGCTCGGTACGTATCTGTGTGTATCATGAAGCCCACCCTTACCCATGAGATTGGGCTTAGCCTCCCATCGCTGACAAACTCTGCCCTACAGAGGATCAGAAGCAAAGTGCTGGAAAGGTGATTTGAGAGAGGGGTAGGTGGGGAAGGAGGGAATCTAGTGTAGCACTAGCTGGGGGTGCTGTAGGTGCGGATTGAGGTGCATTGACAGAGCTGAGTGGGGAGCCCAGGGTTGGAATAGCAGGGGTGGTGTAGATCAGGATTAGGGTGCCCTAGCAGAGCTAGACAGGATCCGAGGATGTGACTCGCCAGGGGCACTGTGCTCAGGATTATGGTGCACAGGCAGGACCAATGTTCCCTCTAATTTGTCCATCCATGTGCAGAATACATTTTGTTCTGAGCACGGAGGCCTGTGTGGATGCGCACCGCCAGCAGGAACGCACGCTGCTGCTTGTGGGCGCTCTGCTAATCAGCTGGGCATCGTTTGAACCTCTCCTGGGCGGCCGCTCAAGCGCTCCGCTTACCGGGAGCACTGTAGGACTGCCAGGGACAGGAGAAGCAGGCACGTCTCGTACGAGTTGGAGCCGTCTGCCAATGTGTGGGGAAGGTGTGAGGCTGGAACAGCAGGGACAGCGCTGGTCAGGACTGCGGTGCATTGGCAGAGCAGCGGGGGATCAGGACAGGAATAGCAGGGGGTGTGACAGGGAAGGATGGGGCTATGTTCTGTGCTGCATGGGGAAGCCATGGAATCCCTCCTCCTATGAGCATTAAAATAGCAAACAGAGCACTTAACTAATCGCGTCCCTAGAGTTCCTTTCCCGGAGCCCCTCTGCTCCCTGGAGGCCTTTTGGCTCTCTCCTTCCTGCCTAACAGCCCTACTGTACGCATTAATTTCCCTTGGCACTAACCCTTCCTCTTGTTTGCTCCTAAGTTTCTGTTACGCCATCAGCCGGATTCATCTGCATGGCTCCTTGCTGAGTCAGCGGCGTCCTCTTTTTTTATTCCTTTGAGAACCTATGTAGGAGGGTTTGTTAAAAAATGCATCCCCAGGAGTTAGCGAGTTGGCCTGCGCAGGGAGGCCAGGCCCTGGAAACATATCTCCATCCCGCTAGGTCATTGTAGAAAACATTCCCGACATTCAGATTGCTCAGCGTGGCTTTAAGAATGTTCCCTTTGGTTTCCGCTTGCAGTCCCTCAGATCTGCTTGGTTCGGCTCCTTATTGGCTTGGAGCTGCCTTTGAGTCTCTTCTGAAATGGGAGCTCACAGCGGGAATCTCTCTAGCCCCCTCTGCGCCTATTCAGTGGTTTTCCACTGACAGTGCCACAGTGGGAGTTAGTTCTGTCTTTCAACTAGGCCGTGCATCGAAAACGGCCCAGGAGAGCAACCCAGATCAGACAGACGTGGGCTGTTTCCATCTGGTGATGCATTGGGAACCATTGTGAGCGTCGTCTCATGTTTACACGCACTGACGCATGGAGCTCACGGTCTTCTCTGTGGACACAGACTAGGTGTAACCTCCTAGCGGTACACACAGCTCTGCTGTAACCAGTGTACATCACACTCTGCGCGCCACACCCAGGCGTGCTTTTATAGGCGCTCACTCAGATGTTGGCATCCGCGCTTGTTTGCACAGCCCCTCGCCCCCCTGAAACACGCAGGCCTTCTTTCTCCCCCCTCATCCCCCCGCCATGCCCTGCTACATACATCACCCCCCTTTCCCTCTGCTTCCTCCACACAGAGCCCATGTGGCGCTTGGTGCTAGTTCTCGGGATCCCAGGCCCACCACGGTTCAGTGTATGCAAATAAGAGGCATGTACTATACCATGGGCGGTGGATGAAAGTAGGGTTGGGGGAGACATATTTCAAGCCCCGCCCTCAGCCCCGCCCCTTCTGCCAAGGGACTGTCCCCCACAGGAGGGAAGGCAGCAGGGACATGTAAAAGATGCCAACTGTGAAATGAGATGAGGTGTAACGGGGCGAGTCCCACCTGCCTCATGGGGTCCGCTCTCTGGACCCGCTACTGAGCTGAATTTCTTCAGATAAGAAACCTACCTTCAGCTCTCTGGATCTGCCCATTCTGAGGGCATCAAGGCAGCTTGCCGGGATCCTCTCAAACACCAGACGTGCTCTCCTTCAGCCACTGAGCTGGGGCTAGTTCTAACTCCAGCAGGACAACACCCGAACCCGGCGTGAGTTACCATGTAACAGACACAGGCTGTGCATCAGGACACCTAGGCTATGTCTACACTGCCGGGGGAGGGGAGGTTTCCGGTGGAAGATATGCAAATTGCGCTCTCATTTGCATATCTTCTGCCGATTCTTTTTGCGGAAGAACTTTTGCCACTAAAAAGCCCTGGGTAAACGGGGTCATTTGTTGGGAAAACCCCCTTTTTTTGCAAGATCCTGTCAACCTCATTTTTGGAGGAATAAGGAATCTTGCGAAAAAGGGGTTTTTTTTCCCCCCGAGAAATGGCCCTGTCTACATGGGGCTTATTAGCGGCAAAACCTCTTCAGCAAAAAGGATCTGCAGAAGATATGCAAATGAGAGCGCGATTTGCATATCTTCTGCCAAAAAAAAGCAGCAGTGTAGACATAGCCCTAGTGTCTGGTCTTGCCCTGGGAAGGAAGCGGTGGGAGCAGGTTGCAGGAACCCACGTGTCATAGGGTCTGTTCCAGGCTTTGGAAGGTAGTATTGTCTAGTAGTGAGAACAGGGGGCTGGGTCTCACAATTCCTGGGTGCTAGCATCGCAGTGTGCACTACTAGCCTCCCCTGGCTGCTGCAGCGCTGGTGTGACTTCACCCAGACGGTGCCCTGTGTGTGAGGTGTCCGCACACAAGCCAGCCAGAGGTGTGATATCATGAGGGCAAGTCCTGCGATGTGCGCTGCTTGCCTCCTGGAGGGGCGCATGAAAGCCAGCAGTTAACCTTTCCTACCAGTGGGGCTGGGTCTGCCAAAGAGCTAAGAGCCAGCAAAGGGGTTTGGGGCCCTGAGTCTGTAAATCGATTTCTCCACGTTTGTTTCCAAAGAGTGAAATCCAATGAAGGGACAGAAAAGGGGGAGAGAGCCCTGAAAGTGGCCACACAGAGGAGAGCTTAGCCCCTCGCCCCTCCGTTTGTCCTCAGTGGGAACAGAGGGTGGGGAGCACCCCTTGTGGACTTGTGCAAGGTAAAGAATCCTCAAAGCTCTGCACCCTTGCTCCCCAAATGCCCAGTCCCCCCCCCCAGTGTAAATTTCCCTTGGCCTCCCCTTCTGGGGCCTGGCAGGGGCGTGATGCCTCTTTCCCCAGGCCCTGTGAATGATGGCATGTTTGTGGAGTTAAATTAGACGTGCAGCCTCACGTCAAGCTTGGGGAAACGGCCCGTCCATGACAAGGGTTGCAGATGGAAACGCGTGTCCTTTTTATTTCCTGTGGAAGGCACTTGGCTGGGCTGCATCAGAGCCATTAGTGCAGCTGCTGCATTTGACTACTTGCCTTGTGCCATGTGTTGCCAGTCACAGCCATGGGCACCAGCCAGACAGTGCTTTGCAGGGATAGAAGTGACCACACGGGGTGCCAGGCATTGGGAAACCAAGCCCCTGCAGCTGGCATGCACATTGAACCCTGTAAGACAATCCCCCACTCATGCCACTGGCTGAGGTTTTGGGACCTTCTCCCGGCAGCACTTCCCATGCAGGGAGCGAGATCCTTTTCCTAGCTGTGTTGTAGCCTGCAGGGGACCTGGGAGCAGAGGAGTCTGGTTGCAAAAAGGAAGAGTTTGGTGAAGGCAGTGGGAAGTCGGTCTGTGTGCATGTGGCTGGGAATGTTAAACTGCAGGTGGAGAAGCTAAAAAGACAAACCTTGTCCTGCAGAGTTTATAGTCTGAGTTGATGACCAGGCAAATGATGGGGAAGGTGTTGTCTCTTCCACTGTATCTTGCATCTTTTCTCTCACCCTCCTCTCCTTCCTCCATCTCGCTGCTGCTCCTTCCTGTTGTCTCCTCCCCTGAGCCGGGCTTGTGTTGTGTGCACACACTGATATTTGCAGAGCATCTGCCTTCATGAAAGGCAAACCCTGGGCACGACCTTAAGGAACACATCAGTGCTTTTGTCTCCAGGAGCCCCCACAGCGGAAGCACCCCTGCAGCTGCTTGGTTAGCTGCCACAAGCGGCTGATCTCTCCATCTTAATAATAATGTAGCATTACAGGTGGTATTTTAAGGGCACGGTAGCTGCAGAGATAGCTGAAATCCCGAGCCAGGGCAGATATCCTAGAGATCATCTTTAAATTATCTGAATCTCTCTGCAAATAAATTGTCTCTGCTATGATTGTTTGCCAGATAGAGAGGAGAAATTGCACTTATGCCTAGCAATAAATAATCTGATGCCCAGAGCTGGTTGGTCGCACTTCCCAGGGCTGTGCAAATATTTCCCTTGGAGTTGTTCTGTGCGGGGTTCACTCCCTGAGGTCTGAGCAAAGCCTCAGTTTCCCGGTGAAACTCTCTCCAAATGGCTTTTTCAATGGCTCTTGCACCAAACTCCTACCGCTCTAACGCTAGGCTCTTGACTAGTGGAAATCAGGTAGTTCCACTGACTTGAGTGGGGTGATGCTGAACAATCGCCCTGGCCAGAAATGACTCCCCCCACAGATTTATGCAAAAAGAACCCCCTTCCAATCAGAACCAATACAATGAGACTCGTATGGCTCCAAGGAATCAAAATCCCCCAAAGTTCTTTACGCTTAGGGCCAGATTTTCAAGAGAACTCAGCTCCTCCATTTCGGCACCAAAATCAGTGTCCAGATTTCCACGTGCTGGCTGAAGGGTCTCACGAGAAGAATACCAGCTTCAGGGCAGAGTCTTAGGAAGTAGGACGCAACCCCCAAAGTGGCTGTGAGTTTCATACTTCAATTTCACCCACCGAGCAACCAGTGTAAACTCCCAAGACACTAGAACAGCCTTACCATGGGGTCGCAGACAGTACGCCAATGTCTCGTGCCCACCAGGCAAACTTGGCTCTGATATACAGTCACTTACACCAACGATCAGTGGCACTTTAAATACTAAGGGCACTTTAAATACTAAGGGTACGTCTACACTAGACCCCTAGATAGATCTAGGGAGGCTAATGAGGGCGACTGGAATTGCAGATCAAGCCAGGGATTTAAATATCCCACGCTTGATTTGCATGTTCCCGGCCAGGCGCCATTTTAGAAATTGACTAGCCCGAAGTAACTGCCCATGTCTACACACGGCAGTGAAACAGGATTCCGGAATAAAGCCCTAAATCGAATTAGGTGGTATTCCTTGTGGAATGAGGATTGATCTAGGGGGCTAGTGTAGACGTACCCTAACAAATTTATTAGAACAGACGCATTCGTGAGATATGCCTCACTTCTTCAGATGCTTGAAAAGAAAAGAGGAAAGGAAGGGATGCAGACAAGGGAGTGTGACAATATTCAGGTTTCTTCCAGACCCAATAGGCTACTTACCCCAGGCCAATTTGCACCTTAGATCTGTCACCAAAGGCAACATTTGTAGCCAACCCTATAATACATCTAACTAAAGATTTAATAGATAAGCAGAGTTATTTACGAGGCTAAAATGGGTTGCAGTCTTAGGTTTCAGATGGTGATCCAGCTGCTGAAGTATGCCTTAGTCCCTTAGGGCTAACCCAAGTTAAACCTGGGGGTCTCTTACATTTAGCAGTATTTGCTCTCCAAATGGCATAAAAATACCCTCATTCCTTCTGGTCAGGAGCTTGTATCCCTTTCTCCTTGGAATCCAAGCTGATGGGACAAGCTCTGTGGCTTGTTTCCCGGCACCTTTATGGGTATGCTGGGAGCAATCAACAAAGTCCTTGGCTTACAATGACCCGTTTGGATTCAGTAGGCCTTCAAGATGAGATGGAGAAAACCCTTTCTCATGAGCAAACCAGTCTTTTGCACTTGGTGGTGTTTATTCCCTGGGTGGATTGACGGATTTGAACCAAATGGACACTTACGTAGAACCATAGAGCATGGGTTTCAGAAATAAGTGAATTCGTGTGTGCAGCAACTTATTAGCAAAAGTCTAAGCACTCAGCATGGTCACACGTGTAATATCTATTCTAGCAAAGTGGGCACATGGATGAATCAGACTGGTTCCCAGTGATGAACTTGAAAGTGTTCCCTTGCGGCCAAAGGACTTTGATATAACCTGGCACCTGGTCTATCAGCTTCACGCATTGTACGTTGCATATTGAACTCTGTAGAACACCTGCCCATCAGTGTCACCACAGAGCTGTGTGGAAAAGCTGGCCAAGGTTGTGAGAGCCGCAGCCTTGGAAAAACTGCCCCATAGAGAATTTGACCCCATGTGAGTTGACTGGCATCCTTGGGAACTTTTAAGCTGGGTATATGCAATGAGAAATGGGACTTTTGCTATTGTGTGGTCTAGAAGTCTATGTTCAGCTATGACACAGCGAGAGCAGTTGGAGAGAGGTTTCCTAATTTGATCCATGACGAGAAAATGTTGCTGTGTTAAAAATACACTGATAACCCCCAGGGGTACAGCGTTCCCTCTGCTGTTTATACTTTTCTTTGTCCATTGGAGCAGATTTTTGGAAAACATTTTTTCCCCTCTTTTCTTTCCCTTTCTTTTCCCCCCATTTTTATTTTCTCGGCTTTATGTTTTTAGGGGCCTCTGATTATCTCAACCTTGAAAATTCGTTTCAATTACAGTTTACAACCTGCAAACAAAGGCTGCGGTCTCCGTAGTAACAGGAGCTGCTGTGCTTTGACGGGTGTGAATCCTCCGCAAGTTGGTTCCCCCAGTTGTCACTCCTGCTTCTTCTTGTCTGGCTCATTGTGCCCTGGGACACAATTAGGAGGTCTTCCAACTGCGTGTGTGTGTGGTTATTGCTGCGATGTGTTGGTGAATTTATCTCCTCTAATAGCTACAGGAGATGAGCGCTCTTATTGCTTCACATAATCACCGAGTCCTGCGTTCTGCTCCCGTTTCTAACCACTCTCATTCCAGCTGTGCCACCACTCCCCAAATGGTCCCGCATCCATCGTGTAGCCCTCCGCTTGTCCCTCCGTGACCCATGGCACAGAGCCTATGTGCACATGGAACGGCTAATGATTCAGCTGTTCACAAACTGGGGCTCCTCTCCAGTCTGGCTCCGATCTAGCTGGGACCTAGCCGTACTCATCCCTTGTCTAGCTGGGACCTTTCCCCCATCTTACTTTTCCCACCTAGTTGGGACCCTTCATGGACCAGATTCCTCGCTCGTCTCTAGCCGGGACCCATCTCCCACAGTCTCATGTTCCCCTTTGGCTGCCGGGAAGCCCTAGAAGCAGAATCGAGAGACTCTCTGTCTTTGACCCAGCTGTAGCTCCTGGCGCTGCTCTCCATGGGTATGTCTAGACTGCATCCCTCTGTCGGCAGAGGGATGCAGATTAGGCAGGTCGGCATTGCAAATGAGGCAGGGATTTAAGTATCCCACGCCTAATTTGCATAAAATGGCCACCGTGTTTTGCCGACTCAGCATTTTGTCAGCAAAAAGCGGCAGTCTAGAGGGGGATCTGTCGAGAAAGAAAGCCTTTTTCGACAGATCCTGTAAATCTCCTTGCAGGAGGCATAAGGGATCTGTCGAAAAAGGCTTTCTTTCTCGACAGATCCCCTCTAGACTGCCACTTTTTGCCGACAAAGTGTTGTCGGCAAAACGCGGCAGCCATTTTTATGCAAATTAGACACAGGATATTTAAATCCCTGCCTCATTTGCAATGTCGACCTGGCTAATCTGCATCCCTCTGCTGACAGAGGGCTGCAGTCTAGACATAACCCCATGTGGCCTGTGCAAAGAGGCTCCTTGTCTGCTGCCGCCTTTTGAGTAATTCACAGTCTCATCCGTACAGAGAGGGCTGGGGGTGTCGAAATGAGCCCTGCAGCGGAACTGGCCATGGGCTTGGTGCGGGGCTCGCTGGGGAGCAGGGGGGGCAGTAGTGGGGATGGGTGGGAGGGGATGGGGGCATGTTTTCAGACCCCCAAACCAAGCAGACAGCTCCTGGCTGGAAGCGTTTTCCCAAAGGCCACTGGCTATATTTTTTAATTAGCGAGCTAATTAATGACCACACGTTTGCAAGGTGGAGTATTAATGCTGCCTTGAAATTGGGCTGGGGATCCTCCACGCAGCTCAGACCTGGCTCCCGGTGGATGCTGAATATGAATGTGGATGGAGGAAGGATTTTTGGGGGGGATGAGTTTCTTGGTGTTCTTGGGACTTTATGTTTTCGTTCCTCCCTGGACGCCCGCCGACGGTGTGGTCGTTTTTCTTCCTCCCCGGCACGTCTCAGTCTGGCGAGGACACGTGGGGATTTGTTCTGTGTGCCCGTTGCTTAAATGGATAGAAGCGGCTGTCGTGGGAGGCTGGCTTGGTGGAAGTGGAGAGAGCTCTAGCTGGGACCCTGCGCGTTAGCCTTGGAGTGGTCACGTTGGGCCCGTTGCTTTCCTAAGTGGCTGCTCATGCCTCTATTGGCTGAGGTGCGGGACCTGATGGACCTGGTATCTGGGCTGCCGAGATGCTGACGTTGCTGGTGTTGGGTGGGCAACCCTGGAAATTCAGGCCCAAGCTGTCTCCCGCAGGGCTCCCTCTGGGGAATTGTCCCGCTGCTGGTCCCCTGAGACCTTGCGGAATTGCTAGGATGCCGTGAAAGGAAGGGGAAACTGAGTCCCAATGCTGCTTCTGGTACCAGCGCTGAAAGCTAGGGCAGGATCTCAGCTCCACTAAGGCTACTTTGCACTGCATGACTCAGACGGTGAAGTCCTGCACAAGGAAACTGTCCGCCAGGGGAAAGATGCCTCCCGCTGGGAGAGGCCAGGACTGGAGAAGAGGTCAGCTCTCCACCACCAGAGCGCTGGCCACTTTCCTACCTGTGAAGGAGAAGCAGAGACTGGAGTGTGTGGATGCCTCCCCCTTGCCGGTGACCATTCCTTATTCTCCGTGGCAACACACGCCAGCAGAAGCTGCTGGTGGTCTGCAGCACCGTCACTTCAGCGCTCAACAGAAGGAAAGGGAGTGATTTTGACGAACTCCAGCTGAAAGCGAGGGGTGTGATCAGAATGGCTGCTAATCCTTTCTCATGCTTTGCTTGAGAAGATAGCTGTGTCCGCTCTCAGAGGGGTGCCCAGCTAGACTCGTCGCATACTCGAAAATTAATTATCAGACTGGTGGAACGATGCACGACCCTGCTATTATAATCAGCAGGGTCACATTGGCTTCGCCGTCCTAATCTACTGAGAGCTTCAGAGAGATTTATTGTACTCTTGTCTGGAACATGCCATTGCAAGGCTCTGCGCGCTGATCTGCAGTTTCCTCTCCCCGCACAACCTCATTTCCACTTTGGTGGAAACTTGTTCGTTCTGGTGAAAGGTGCTGGACTGGCAGACCTGGAGACTAGTGTTCCCTGTAGGCTGTGCGCTAGTGCAGCTGCTCAGGAAAGATTCCAACGCCACCCAGCTGAGCACCCACAACTAGGTTTTGTTTGTGCTGTTGGTGCACATTTGCACATGCCTCAGTGCACATAACAAAATTTATTCTGTGCACGGATGGGGAAAAAATGAAGAGGGAACATTTCTGGAGACTTCTGCTTATCTACAGCACAAAGTGCAATGGAAGAAGCTGGACAGCAACCGGGCTAATGCAACTCAATGGTAGCCCTGCCAGTGATGAGAAGGGAAATCAGTCCTTGTGCTCTGTGTGGAGGCTGCCAAAAACCGTTCAGTTAGTGCTGGGAGAGTGAACAGCATGGTGATATGTAATGGGACACAGAGCCTTTCACGAATGTACAAGACCCCTGTTAAGATCAGGATATTGTTGTCCTAGACACAGTGCTCGCACACTGCTTGCGCACAAGAGTTTATCCAAAAAGCTGAGTCTGCATCCTTATCCCCATTATACAGATGGAGAAAGAGATTGAGTAACTTTGCCCAAAGTCTGCCAGCTGGGGGTTTGAACCCTGCTGTGCTGAATCCTAAGCCAAGGGCCTTCACCCCAAGATCTTATAAGTGGCTGAAAACTGGGGAATAGGCAGCCCACACGCATGCCACAGGCTCAGACAACACGCTGGGTCTTGCTGGAGAGACAGTGCGCTTATCTCATTCGCCGTGTCCCATGGTACTATTAGAACACACTGCCACACATGCTAACATAGAAGGACAATGCACCCAGCATGTGCTCCTGGTCGTGGGAGAGCATGTGGGACAATGCACATACGACGTGTGCGGTGCCGTGTGATGGTGTGGTGGGCAGTGTACATAATGCGTGTTCCACCCCGCCTGGTGATGGGACCATGCACATATGCCATGTTTAGTGTCATGTGGCAGCATAACAAATACCAGTTGGAAGCCAGCAGCCCCCTGTCGCCAGGTGCCAGGGGAGCAACCTGTGGAGCTTAGCTCCGGAGTAAAGTCTATTACACCTTTTTTTAATGGATAATTATCTTGACAAGATAGAGTGGCCTGTCTGCTTGCTGAAAGAGGCCCCTATGCTGAGGGAGGAGATTAATAGCCGCTGTCAATGACATGGAAGAAAGGAGAACTTGATGGGTTTCACATGAGTAATCTCCGTGTATTCCAGGAGCATTCTGGTAACTGTGAAGGATAGGCTGTAACTCTACCTCCGTTATGCAATCGTCTCGTGTGGGTCAGCTCGCTGCCCCTTTGTTTCAGCGCCTCGTCGGCCTGGCGGCGGAACGTGTCCGTGCTCTCATTCTGAGGTGAATGTGGAGAGAGGCGAGGAAAGGGGGGGGACTCCGGCTTGCATCACCGCGTTCCCCGGGCAGGCAGCTGCCATTCTGGGTGGCGGAAGGGATGAGCATGTGACCGACAGGGATGCTCACACCCTGCTCTCCCTCCCTTCTGCTCTTCCTGGCTTCCGGCCCTTTCGTCTCAATGGAGAATTGCAGACCCTGCGTGTGTCATGGCGGCTGTTTGTGTACAGAGACAAGCAGAACCGAAACCTGGCTCCAGGGGAGCAGAGAGCTTGGAGAACAGAGATGTCTCAGAAGCAGTGATGGGAGAGGAAGGGGCACAGAGAGGGAGAGATGAGGGAGGAAGGGTTGAATCAAGGGAGGCGAGCTCTGGAACCACCCATTGGCAGGATCTAAACAGGATGCACTGAGACCTTAGCCCTCACCCATCCTGCTGGCGCTTCTCCCAACTGCCATGCGTGAGTGGCAGCGTCCTATAGCGCAGTGGTTTTCAAGGGACAGGTTGTGGAGTGAGAGGCAGTGGGTCGTCTGGCTGCTAGGGTTGCCAGATGGTTTCCCAAAAAATACCGGTATTTTTTCGTCGAGGAAAAACAAAAGAAAAGGAACGCGGGATAAGAAGTCCCCCCGTTCTGGGGCGCCAATCGTGGCCCCGCCTTCCAGCTGCTCCCCCCGCCCACGCCAGGCTTCCATCCGGCGCACAGCTGGAAAAATCAGAGAATACCGCACATTGCACATGTCCGGTATTCTCTGATGTTTTTTACTGGACAAAGAGCGCATATACCCGACTGTCCAGTAGACTACCGGACACCTGACAACCCTACTCGCTGCCCAGTGACCAGGTGACCAGCGGGGGTGCTGGCTGGGCACCACGCCCCACACTGCACCCCAGAAGTGGCCAGCAGCAGGGCTCCACATGCTGCCCCTGCCCTGAACACTGGCTCCGCACTCCCATTGGCAGGAACGAGCTGTGGGAGATGCCTGTGCGGGAGAGCAGCTCGCAGAACGGCTTGTGTGCCTCTGCCTAAGAGCCGGGCCTGCTGCTGGCTGTGTCCAGGTCACCTTAGCACCCCCGCTGAGCTGCTGACCCGGAGCCACCGGAGGTAAGCCCATCTCCCAACCCCCTACCGCAGCCCCGAGCCTTCCCAAACCTGGAGCTTCTGCTTCACCCCAAAGCCTTCTTCCCAAGTGATGACCTTGGGTCACTACATCAGCGCTTTTCTTCAACTGGGTCCTGAGAAAAAAAGTTTGAACATTGTCTAAGGAATGTCCCATCTGGCCAGCTGCCACGGCCGGGGGCAGCTGGGCTAGGGGCTTCCAGTGCAGTCACAGTGTCCTGCCGAGAGATGTCCTGGTGTGGATTGGGGAGCAGGTTAGGTACAAAGGGTGTGTCTACACTGCAGTCCTCTTTCGAGAGAGGAATGCAAATGCAGCCGAGCGAAATTGCAAATGAAGCGCGGATTTGAATTTCCCACGCTTCATTTGCATAATGGTGCCCAACCGCTTTTTCGAAATACCCGCTGTGTCGATGGGGTTATTTCAAAAACAAACCTTTCTTTCAAAATAAACCTCATTTTGTAAGGAGTAAGGGATATTTTGAAAGAAGGGTTCGTTTTCGAAAGAGTCCCGTCTACACAGCGAGTTTTTTTTTTCAAAACAGGGTATTTCGAAAAAGCGGCCAGATGCCATTATGCAAATGAAGCGCGGGAAATTCAAATCCGCACTTCATTTGCAATTTTGTTTGGCTGTATTTGCATTCGCCTCTCAAAAGAGGAATGCAGTACAGACACACCCAAAGAGGGGCGGTTCTGGGCTCAGACTTGCTGGAAAGGCGGTTGAGGACGGGGCCCTTTGTTCTGTCTGCCAGAGCTGGGCAGAACCTGGGAGCAGACTGTTAAAGCAGAGTTGGTTTGGGCTTTGTCACAAGGGTGGCATTGGCTCAACAGCACAGAGGAGATTGTGGATCCAAGCAAGAGGCGCATGCTTGCACATGGGAGCTGGTCACTACTGTTACCAGCCTACCACTGTTACCAGCTTCCAAAGCTGCTCCTCTAGCTCAAGTGACCAGGCCAGTCTCTTGGTGATGAGTGTTCCAGGTTCAAATCCAGCTGATGAATTGGCCTTAGGGCTATTGCACAAGCCTGAGATTGAGTCTCCATCTGCTGCTGTCTCTGCCCTCTCCTGAGTCTCCACCCCACATGGTTAGGGGGGCACCCAGCATAAACACGCTCTGTGTGGGGAGTGGAGGCTGTGACCCTGCCCGAAGGGTACACGCGTCAGCGCTGCTCCCAGTTGTATTACAGAATCTCCCTGCAGCACTCCCTTATCTCTCCCTGCGCTGCCTTTGTCTCGCCCTCCTGAGATGAACAAACCCAGCCATCCCCTTATCTCCCTGGCCGCAGCTCAGGCCTGGCATGGCCCTCTGACATGCTGTGCAGTCTGCACACACCTCCAACGTGCCAAGAGGCAGGGAGAGCAGACAGAAGGCTAGAGGCGAATGGTGAGAGTGAGGGCCAGCCGATCTCCGTACGGGACAGGGGCCTTTTAATCCCATGCTGCGCCGGCTTCCAACCCTGCAGAGGGACGCCTGGCATTCTTAAGCTCACGTTTCTCACTGTTCCTTTCCTTCACGGCCACTCCAGAGATCACTGCCTTTTGGGGGACGGCTCCCAATCCGCCGCCGAGAGCTTGTGTGCTGTTTACGTGCTTCGTGTTCCCTTCCTCCCAGGCCTTTGATGTGTGCCAAGCCGCGGAGAGGGGGCAGCTCGCACAGCCAACTGGATGGACTGGCTTTGAACCCCATGCCGCTTAGGGTTTCTCTTCAGTCCTCGCCCCGAGGGGCCTGCCCTGAATTTCCTTTTCGTTCCAGGTTCAGAAGAGCCAAGAACTGCCAATCTTACATGCGTCCTCCCCAGGGGCTCCGTGCGAGCCGTGTGAATGCAGGGGAATCTTGATTCCGAATCATCCACCAGCCCAGCTTGAAGAGAGAGACAGGCCTGCCCTGTAGCCATAGATCCCTCCCCACTCCAGCATGGGGGGGCAAGAGCCATGACTTTCTAGGCATGGGGTTGCTGTAACCCAACCTAGAGGCTTTAGCCGTTGTCCCATGGGGACTCCCTTCTGGGGAGATGGAGCCTGGCGTTGCCCCTTTTTCTTAGCTGCAACTAGAGTCACTCCCACGTGGCCCCTTTTGGGGTCTTTGGGCCGCCTTCCTCGCAGGACAGGGTGTGGTGGAGTGGGAGATGCAGTAGGCCGGGTAGGAGGGATTCCCCATACTGCTTTGCAGCTTCTCCCTCAGCCGCCCATTTGTGGGTGCCGTGGAGAGTCGGGAACCTGCAGCCAGTGCTGCTCAGAAACGGAAGGGGCAGGGACCCTCCGTCCCCCGTGACCATGGGTGTCAGATTTGTATCATTTTTGGTGGTGCCCAGAACAGTGTCATAGGCCAGACAGGGGCAACCAGCCCTAGATGGCGCTTTGGGGGCCCCCCATTTCAGGGGGACACAGGGTGCAGGGGGGCCTATAGAGTTAGCAGGGGCTTGGTGCTGGCAGCAGTGAGTGACTCAGCCCCAGCCTGCCCCACCAATGTCACTCCGGGGAGGGGCGGAAGCTGGAAAGAGGCAGGATGAGGCAAGGGCTAGGGAGAAGGGGAATTGGGATGAGGAGGGGGCAGAGCCAGGGCAGGAAGAGGCAGGGTGGGGGCTTTGGGAAAGGAGTGGAGCAGAGCAGACTGGGACCAGGTTGCTCACTGCTGCCGGTACCAGGTCCCCTGCTAACCACCCAGGCTCCCGCCCCGGACCTCAAGCCCCATGGGCCATATAACTCACTGCCTACACCATAGCTTTAAGCCCCTGCCCATGGCAGTGGGGTGATGGAAACCCATCTTGGGGGCAGCTCTCAAGGCACCGGATGCCTCTGAACGTTTGGCTGCGAATCCCGATCTACCATTGCAAGCTACTGTGGTGTGTGCCTCCCTGAGTTGGGTACTGAGTGGCCTGGGGGTCTTTCACCCTTGTGCTCGGACTGCCCTGAGTCACCTGTTTCCTGGAGGGAGAGAAGAGACGCAGTGAACATAAAGGGAATTCTTTGCGCAGGCGGCTGGACTCAGACCGAACCTGTGGCTCTCTCCGGCTCCCTCCCTCACACCCTGTGCTGACTGGAACGATCACACCGGGTCTCCCGAAGTCCCGGCTTGGAATCAGCCACCCTGGAAGGAATTGCTGACACGTTCAGCCCACTGCTTGGCGCTCCAAAATTCACCCCCGTTCACTCCGAAAATCCACACGGTGTCCCCCCAGACTCCTCAGTACCAACCCTACCACTCCTGGTAGCTGAGTGCCCCCTCTAATGGCTCCCCACATCCCCTCACTTCACAGAGCCCGCTCCATGCCCCTTCCCCCTGTGTTAAAGCCCCTGTCTGCTTTGCTGCGCTCCCATGACATTAGCCCCCTGTGACTGGTGTTATCGGGCCGCAGGAGAAGCTTGGTGCGAGGCAGGAGTAGAGGGAAAGCTCCAGTCGGCCGCTCTCTGACGCAGCGCCACACCACGGGGGAATCTTCCTTAGCTCTAATTAACAGCGTGTTACATTAATCGGTGTCTTTCGCTAAATGATTAACATGTTTCAAGACCCATTAAGAGCGGTTATGACAGGGAAAGGCAGGCAGCTGTCGCTGGTAATTGCCGCACACTTGAATGATTCCGCAGTCTAGGGCTGGCTGGAGAAGTGCGGGATCCATCTGTGGGTCAGCACCTGGGGGGAGCAGCGAGCGGGTGAGGGAGCAGGACGGGAGGAGCGTTAAAGAGGGGCGGGGAGAGGGGCAGCGAGCGCAGGGTGGAGGATGCATGGCTTGTGATGGATGTTGCGCAGACAGTCTCTTGACACTGAGGATAGCTCCCGAGAGGCTGATACTGTTGCAGCTGATGGCGAGATTGATGAACCTAGCATGCTGGAGGATGAATAATATTTGCATAAGATGTAGCTCAAGCTGTGACTGGGGGTATGTGAACTCAGAGAATATGTGCCGTGTGGCCCAGTGCCAACTGTAGACAGCTCCAGTGCCGTGGAAATAAAACAAGCCCTAAGCCAGGCCCCGGGTGTAGTAGAGGTAAAGCTCAGAAGAGGGGCTGAATTTAGGGACGAGGCACAGTCCTGAGCTCATCCAAGAGAAGCATCCAGAGAGCATCTTCCCATTGTGAATGCTGTGACACAGCGTGGGTAACCAAGAATGAAGTCTTCTGCTCACAGCTGGTCAAAAATGTTCTCTCTCAGCTGTTTTTAGACCGAAAACTGGGGTTTTGACTAAATGGTTTTTATATGAAAAGCTTCTGCTTTCTGTGGAAAATGTCAATTTTTGTCTAAAAACAGAACCACTGAACATGAAAATAATTTGATTCTGAAATGATGACTCTTGGAAATTGTAGTTCAGTTGCCTCATAATCCCCTTCTCCCATTTGAGCCACATTCTCCAATTGGACTTCATCTCCCAGGCTGCAGTGGGGCATGCAACTGCCATGATGCATCACCTCCCTTCATGGGGGGGGAGATAGGGGAGTCTGTGGTGCATCATGGGAAATGTAGTCCAGTCAGAGAGCCTGGCTTATAGAGGCACCTGAACTACAACTCCCATTAGGTATTGTGATGGCATTTTAGAATTGATATATTTTGGTATTTTCTGGTTTTGATTTTTTCCATTGAAATCTTGACATTTTCTAGCCATGTCTGTTTATATCAAATAAGCTCTGGTCAACATGTTACCTGCCTCCAGGTGAAGCATTTCTGGAATCCTGTATAATAGTTATCGTCACAGTGACTAGGAAGGAATTTCAATGAACTCTACTAGGTTATTCTACCACTTCTGGATGTCCCACCTCCTGCAGGTGGGACTTCCTGGAAATATCGATCACGGTGCTGGGAAGTTGGGCAGAGCTGGAGGAGGTATCTTCCTGAGGCAGTGCAGTGAGATACACCTTTCCCTTCCAGCCCTAGGTAGTCTACACTACACTACTCCATCAAGCTTTGGACATTGGCTATAGGCTGCTTCCACTTCAGACCTGTCTCCTGCAGCCTCATTCAAGTTGCATGAAGAGTTTGGAGCTTACTCGGAACGTATTTTCATTCTGGTGCTGTTTACTCTGTAAATTTTATGTACCATAAACTTCCTGGCTGGGAAAGATGAGTTCTAACTAGCTGAAGAGTTTTATGGGGTTTGGAGGAGAGATTAGTGTTAAAATGGAAGTGCTAAACAACTATAAGTGATTAAATGATGCTGCTATGCATCTCAGGGGAATTTTTGCACAAAAGATGTCTAGCAGCCCACAGCTACTTCCAGAGAAATATACGTGAGTGTTAGGGGTGTGCTCAGAGTATAAAATTCAGAGCTGGATTACATATGCCTCAATGTTTGGGAGTACAGGTAGTCCCCGGGTTACGTACAAGATAGGGACTGTAGGTTTGTTCTTAAGTTGAATTTGTATGTAAGTCGGAACTGGTACGTATTGTAGGGGAAACTCTAGCCAAACATTTCTCCAGAGCTCAGTTTTATTCTCCTACACCTCACTTCCCTCAGTCCTTTATTCTCAAGCTGAGGTGTCTGCTGAGAAAAGCCGCTCTGCGTCTCCCTGGTCTGCTGGGGGGAGGGGGGGGCGCTAGCTTCGCGTCTCCCTAGTCTGCTGGGGGGAAGCAGCTAGTGTGGGGTTGCCTCACCCTGTTTGTAAGTAGGGATCCGATGTAAGTCGGATCCATGTAACCCGGGGACTGCCTGTATTTGAATGGGAGTAATGTTTCGATCTAGGAACTGAGATAGGACTTATCCAGGATTGTAACAGCGGTGTTCGGTGCTGTCCATATGCCTAATATGATGAGGCAGGCCCTGCTGCACTCACCTTAAAATTGAAATACACTAGGCAGGCAAAGGAATTGCTGTTTTGCAGTTGTAGAATTGGGGCGCAGAGACAGCTTCAAGGGGCAGATTCTCAGAGTTGTGGGGACCCTACAGCTCCCTGTTGCTGTCATGGGAGTCACAAGCAGTTAAAAAAACCACAAGGTCTAGGGTCACACTGCAGGTCAGATGCAGAGCTGGGAGTGGATCCAGTGAATCCCCAGCCCACGGCTTTAAGCCACAGAGCTGTCCTGCCTGCCTATTTAATATCAGGCCTGGTTTTCAGAACAGCTGAGCACCTGTGCCTTTGATTGAACCTAATGGGAGCCACTCTTAAAGTTGACATTGCCAGTGTCTGCTGGCTTGGCTGTATTGGGAATGGTGTAAGGTAGAAGACCATGGGATGTTCTAAGTTCCTCTGATGCACTACATGGCTTTGGTGAGCTCCCAGGCTACTTGGTGCCATAGGGACAAGAGATGGTCTGGGGAAACTTGAGTTCTGCTTGGCTTTGCAGTAATCATGCTAGGAAAAGGGGGCGGCTATTGGCAGCTCCCAGCTCTGCCGTGCCTGGTGGGAGGAACCGTGGGAAGCGTGTCCGGAGATCTGGCTGCAGCAGGGTTGGCTGGGGGGGGGGAAGGGCGCGAGCTGGTGCTGCCACGTCCCCATGTCGTGTGTTTGCAGATCGCGAGCGGATCGGCCAGGACTCCTCATACGAGCAGGAGGGGAAGGTGCAGTTCGTCATCGACGCCGTGTACGCCATGGGCCACGCCTTGCACAACATGCACAAGAGCTTGTGTCCCGGCAAGGTCGGCCTTTGCCCCAGGATGGACCCGGTGGACGGCGTGGAGCTGCTCAAGTACATCCGCAACGTCAACTTCTCAGGTCTGTCTGTCCGCGGGGGGGGGTGAGGGGTCACGCCATCTGGCCTTCAATAGGAGAGAGAGAGGGGTAGCAAGAGAGGAGCAGGGGCTATTTATGCACTTGGTGACTGCAGAATAACTCTGCTGAAGTCCCGGGAGCTACTCCAGGTCTCCAGAGCTGGGAATGAGAGCAGCTCTTCAGCTCTCAGCCAGGACTTTCTATTTATTAGGTGCATTATGGTAGCAACTTGGAGCCGAGCCAGGGCCCTCAGTATGCTAGGCGCTGTACATATACTTAGTGAGAGACAGGCCCTGCTCTGGAGAGACTGCAATCTAAATACAGGGCATTCCCACTAGAAGTCGCCTTGACATACATCTGTTTCGCACTAAAGTCATTGATGTTTGTGGGAACTGATGCATTATAAGTCCTCCCATTCCCTGCTCTTAAGTCGTGCAACACACACATACCCCAATTTGCGCAAATGGAAGTCAGCCATAGGAAAAAAAATTCCCCACTTTAAGTTGTTTCGCTATAAGTCCATGTTTTTTGGAACGTGTTTCTTGGACTTCTAGGGAGTACGGCCTGTAGATCCCTGTGGTTTTATTCTTCTCCCTGTGGTAATGGGGGGAGTGGCTAAGAGGCAGATTTTCCAAAGAGCTGAGTACTGAAAATTAAGGCCAGGAATTTTTTTAAAAACACTAAGGTGATAGAAGAACTTGCAGGAAACCAATGCAACTTGTGCTCATAAGGGCATCATGGACTCGAACCTGGAGCATGACCCACTTCCATTCTGCTTTGGCTTCTATTCCTTTGTCGAAATAAGCTGCTTGTCTGAGCCATTCTGCTGTAGTTTTGTCTTCCCTCATAACTTTTCTGGAAACTCATTGCTTCCCTGTACTCTGTCTCTTTAATAAACATTTTCTGTCCCTTGCTTCTTATTACTTCTATTTATCTCTCCTCCGCAATCTCCTCTGCAATCTGTCTTCCTTATTTATTTTTCCTTCTTTCCCTCTTGCTTGATTCTTCTGGGCTCGTCTTGGGCTCGTATTTATTTGCACAGCTCACTTGATTTTACTTGAAAGTAAATTTTGTTTTAAATGTGGCAAAGCCGCAGGAGGCGGAACTCCCCCTTCCAGCAGCCATGCGCTGCGGGAAATGTTTCTGTGCAGCGAGCAGCCGGTGTGAATCCGAGGTTGTGCCTTGCCCGCGACTGTTTTGCAGTGTTTGTGTTGCATCCCGGCTCCCACCCACTCTCCCTCCCGGGCTACATCCCCGAGAGCTGAGCGAGGGCAATCCCCACTGCCCATGACTGGCAGGAGATGTCAAAGCCAATCACTCAGTCTGTTCTTCAAGCGTAATGAGCTGTGTGGAGGTGGGGAAAGGAGGGGAGGGCGTCTGAGCTGCCATTTGTAAGAGGAGAGTGTCCATCCTGACCTGCATGCCAGGGGGAATAGGCGGGGAACATGACAGCCACTAAGGGCAAGCCATCGTCTTCCTCACTGGCTCCTCTGCCTCACTCTTCCGGCCACTGACACCAGCAGAGAGCTCCTGGCTCAGTCTGAGTCTGAATCAGACCCTGCTGCTTGATCTGGGAGGCTCAGGCATGCAATGGGTTAATGCAGGCCCAAGGGCCTGGATTCAAAGGCTGCCTCAAGTTACACACGCCTAATGAGGAATCTCTGCTCCTTGTCGGCCTGCATCACAAGCTCGGTGCCTGCTTGGCAGCCGAAGGTTGAGCCGAGCCCCAGCCTGCAGGAATCGGAGCGCGTGGGGCATTCGGGGCAAGGGGAGGGAAGTGTCAGCTTGTCGGCACTGGAGGTGTCTCTTGCAAAAATAGCTTGTGAGGTCTAGCATGGGAGTGGGGGGAGGCTGGCAGCTCAGGGCTGGGTGCTTGCAAGGGGGAGCCTCTGGCTGGAAGAGGAACGGAGGATGAGGGTCATGGCTGAGTGCATCAGCAGAGCTGTGCAGAGAAATGATGCACGGCATCTGTCTGCTTGCAGCCCCTCCATTTCATGCAGTCCACATTTGCCCAGCTGGCCTATGCCTATGGGATGCTGTGTTGCTATTTTCCTCTGCCCCTGGGTGGGTGGGTAGGTGGGACTTGGACTTGAGCCCACCTTCCTTTCCCCCCCTGGTGAATGCCCAGCCCCCTAGGCCATGCCAGAACCCCCCCCCCCCACCTTACCTTCAGGGGGTCCCTTATTCTGCCTTCCACCAGGGCAGCTGAATAACTGACGTAGCATCAGGATGCCCTGACACTGAACATGGATGTATTATTCAGGGCTGTAGGAGAGAGACTCCCAGATGTCCGCAGATGGTGGTAGAGGGGAGAAGGGAGAGCAGCAGAGAGCCCGGTGCACGGTGCACGGGTACACTACACAGGAAATGCAATTGATCACATAAATGACACAGGTTCTTTTGGCATCTACTCTAGTCCTCCTCTCTGGCTGTGTCTACACCCAAAATGCTACAGTGGGACAGCTGCAGCACAGTGTTGCAGGCACGAGCTGCCGCCACGGAAAGGGGTTTTTCCATTGCTGTAGTAAATCCACCTCCCTGAGAAGCAGTAGGTGGGGGAGGGAAGAATTCTTCACATTAGAACGTAGGTTGGCTTAATTAGATTGCACAGGGCATAACATTTTTCACAGCCCCGAGTGATGCGGTGAAGCCGGCTTTGTAGCCTCATTTCTCGCTTCTCTCTCTCAGTATGCCCCTCCCTGCTCTCTAATACGGTCTCAGCTTGACTCCCTGCCTGGCACCTTTTAGAACTGTTTGCACTTGTGCAAAGGGAGTGGGAATTGCTCCTACCACCGGTGAATTCCGATCTGGAAGCATGCGCTGGCCAAAGGCTGCAATTCAACAGGCCAGCCTGATGGGGCAAAGCACCTGCGCGCGTGCGTCTGTCCCACGAGCAATGAGACTCGAGCGCTTTCTAATAGCGAAGCGCCATGCTCCACTGAAGAGGGGTGGGCTTATGCACAGACGTTGTGCAGGGATCGGGATCTCCGTCACACTATGATCAGCGGTACAACAGTGAGCTTGTGTTGCCATTACTACAGAATGTGTGTCTAATCATCCAGTCTCTGTTTAAAGGATATTAGTGTAACTCCCATGTCCCATATACTGGCACTTAGACCACTTACAGTGAGAGATAGGAATGTGTGTGCCTAGCTGAGAACCAGTTATCTTTATAGCTCAAGCTGTAGAAGCTCCTACCCTAAGCTCTAGAGATTGCAGGTTCAAGTCTGCCCTAGTGGTGGTTACATGAGCGCAATGTTTCTCAATCAATGCTACAAGGTACTCAAGAGAAGTCTGGGAGGCGTGTCAAAACAACTGAAATTTGGAGAAACTTGAATTTTTGTTTTAAGTTTTACAGCGTTTCATACGATTAAGTTGTTTAAACAAATGTGTTGCAATGGTAGAAAAAAATTTTGTGTGTCTGAAAACTGTAGGTACTGGGGGTACTTATAATTTTTTTTTAAAAAGGGGTACTTTATTTTAAAAAAGGCTGAGAAACACTACATTAGCATATTGCAGAATGTACCCCTTTATACTCCCCAGAATGTGTTGTTTTGGGGATTTTAGTAAATTGAGTGAAACTTCTGTGTACACATAATGATCAAACCAGGCATTTCTAGCCAAATGTTAATATTAACAAAAATTGGGACAGGTGTAATCTTTGTTTAGAAGGCAAATGTATTTTGTCTGAGTCGTGAATAAATGGTAAGCAAATAGCTCAGTAAGTATCTGTTTATCTTCTGTCTCTACAGGTTGGTAAATTGCAAGGCTGGTTTATTTTTTAATTGTATTTGTCCAATGTCACCAGACCGTATGACACTGGGAAGAGATCCGGGAAGAAGAAAATAGCCTAAAAACCCCACTGAACTTAACAGCACAGATCCCATTGGCTTTAGCAGGAGGTGAATTGGACACTGCACTGGATGGATCAGACACACGGCACATCAGTAGAGTGGATGTTGCTTAGCTCTCTGATGTTAAAACCTTTCTGTCTTGCAGGCATTGCTGGGACTCCGGTGACATTTAACGAGAATGGAGATTCACCTGGCCGTTATGACATCTACCAATATCAGATCAAAAACTCCACCCCGGAGTACAAAGTCATTGGGCAATGGACCGATCACCTGCACTTAAAAGTAAGACCTTGGACTGATCTTGCATTTGGCTGTGCAGTCAGTGGAGATGATCCCAGCAAGGAGACAGGGCCAACAGCTTCATTCCTGCCTCCCTAGAGCTTTCTTTAGAAGTATTGTTTTGCACTCAGAAGAGAGGAGACCTAGTAGCTTGTTTAAAGGGACTGAGGATTCTGAAACTAGCTCCAACAGCTAATTCGAATATAGTCAGGCTGAACCCTTCCCAGCCTGTACTTGAGACACTGTTAAGATATAGTCCACCCTCCAACAAACAAGCAAACCCTACATAAAAAGAGCATTATTACATTTGCAAAATAAGCCCTCCAAATGTAGGAAATGCTGGAGTTGAAGTTGCTTGTGCTACCTTAACTGAACACACACATCCCCTCCCCATGTGTGTGCGTCATGATATAGTGTTTAATTGCATGGTCCCATATTACTTTTTCCATTCCTATCTATGTTTCAAAGGTCTGCCAAATTCAGGCTGATTTTCACATGGATTGCAAAAGGCACACCTCTAAAGAACATAAGAACGGTGTCACGGGGCTCGGATCCGGACCTCCCTGGTCATGTTCCCCAGCCCCTTTTTCTGCTCCGGCTTTCCTCCCGTCCGGCCGAACCGAGAGATTCCACCACTCTTCCTGGTCGTCCCGACAATCCCCTGAGCAGGGAGGTGAGGGGGGGTCCGGGCCCTCCCTCTCTCCAGACCCCAGCCCAGGGCCCTAAGGCAGGGGAGAATAATCTCTCTCCCCTCACCTGGCTGATGGGGCTACGTGCTGAAACTCATCAGCCCGCGAGCCGCTCTCTGCCCCCGCCCTGGGCTGCTTCCTCCCCCCCGCTCACCAGGGTGCTTCTCGCACTGCTTCTTTGAGGCCCTAAGTCCCTTCATCCAGCGCTCTCCCTGGCCTCCTTGTTCCCAATGTCTCTGCCTGCTTTATCTTGTGGAGGGTGCCACCCCTCCCTTCCAGGACACCTGCGCCAGCGTCTCACGGGCGGCTCCTCCCCCTTCCCCGCTGCCCCTGCCCTCCTCCAGCATCCTCCCGCGGGTCAACGTCACCCGGTGTCGGGATTTCCCCTGGGGCATCAGCGGGGGCACCAGCCCTGATGCTGGCAGAGCGGTGTGCCTCCGCCGCTGCCGCCGTCTCCCCTGGCGCGGGGAAAGCCTCCCCTGATGCGTCCGGGGAAGCACCGGCCAAGCCATCAGCCGGGCCGCGTGTCTCCGCCGCCTCCACTGCCACTGCTCTGCATCCCCCTGGTCCCCTGGGGGGCGTGGTTAGTGCGGGGTTGCACCACCCCGTCACAACAGCCAGACTGGGTCAGACCAACAGTCTATCTAGCCCACTATCCTGCCTTCCCACAGTGGCCAATGCCAGGTGCCCCAAAGGGAGTGAACAGAACAGTCATCAAGCGATCCCTCTCCTGTCATCCATTTCCAGCCTCTGACCAACAGAGGCTAGGGACACCATTCCTACCCATCCTGGCTAATAAGTATTGATGGACCCAACCTCCATGAATTTATCTTGTTCTTCTTTGAACTCTGTTAAAGTCCAGATCTTCACACTATCCTCTGGCAAGGAGTTCCACAGGTTGACTGTGCACTGAGCAAAGAAAAACTTCCTTTTGTTTGTTTTAAACCTGCTACCTATTAATTTCATTTGGTAATCCCTAGTTCTTATGTTATTATGCATCAGCTATCTCTCTACGTCTTTTAAAGCGGGGAGGTGCTAGAAATTTTCAAAGAAAAGGTTGTCACAGTTTTCTAAAGCGGGCCACACAACTTAGTGTTTTCCTAGTTTTGTCCTGGGCATTGGGGTTTAAAATTCTCACAGCTTGGTCTGTGTTGGGTCTTTGAATGGGGGTTAATGGAACCAATGATTCTCTGCCTATTGTCGTTGCTGCCTTTCATCCTAAAGGTGGCCGCAATTCAATGTGTGTTGAAATTGTCCCAGTACAGTCTGTAGAGTTATTTGTGTACTTTGACATTGTGGGTGGATGGCGATATATTCATACAATCCATCAGCCTATCATTGCAGGCAGGAATAGGTTTTCAGGAAACAGTCTTAATCTTTTTTCCTCTATTTTTCAAATGCTAGTATCTCTGGTAATGCTATGGGTGGGAAAATGTTTGAAATTTAAAAAAAAAATCTCGTTTGCATATTTGGACAAAAAGTCACAAACCTGAACATTTTCATCAGCTACAAATACAGGAAAAAATGGATTGGGTCAATGCAAACATTTTGATTGGATTTTGATTTTGATTTGTTTCCTTTCACTTATAATTTCAAAGGACAAATCATTTTAAATGGAAAAATGGAACTTTTTTTTGTTTTCAAGAATGTATGAACAGACATTTGAACAATTTCAAATCTACTTTTGCCCTTTAACATTTTTCAAAACAGGACATTAGTTGAAATTGATGCTTCCCCACAGTTTCAGCTTTGCTGAATTGGTGCTTTGTCAAATAATTCCTGACCGGGTCTGTCGAGAGGCTATTTTGCTCTTGTGTTATCTTGCCTCCTGAATCACAGTGCTCCTCTTATCTGTTCCCCAAGAAGTGTCTTAGGGTATTGCGTGTTCTTTGTTCAGGTGTGTGATTCCCAAGGCAAGGAGACATACCTGTGCTAGCTCTGATTGATCTGCATGCTAAAAACAGCCTGTAGCCACAGCAGGAGGGCTAGCTGCGCCGAGAACATCCTTACAGTTTCAGATGGGATTGTACTAAGGAAGGCTAGAACCTATCGCTGCTTGTTCTGCACCAGCTACAATCAATGATCCCATCTACATGTTTTGTGAGTCTATAAAGCGCTACCAGACCATTTGTTGTTTTTTAAGTTTATTTTTAGCATGTTGACTCCATCAGAGCTAGTGCGGGTATGTCTGCTTGATCAAGGCATCACACACACTGCTTGAAGAGTATGCGTAACCGAAGTGAGTAACGTGGATTGTCCATGGGTGTAGTTGAGGAAGCGGAAGTTGACCCTAAACTGCAAGCCTCAAGCAGGCATGGAATTTGCCTACCCCCCCCCCCATACACATGTGGCTCCATTGATCTAGACCTGCCCCTCCAAATACAGAAGTCAACATATACCTGTGGGGTAGTCAGTTCTACTAAACTATACGGCTATGTCTACACCGCAGGCTTTTTGCGCAAGAACACTTGTTCTTGCGCAAAAACTTGCAGAGCATCTACACTGCACGCGCGTTCTTGCGCAAGTAAATTTACAGCAAAGTGTCAGAAGACAGGGCTTTTTGTGCATGAGTTATTCCTCTCTCCATGAGGAATAAGCCCTCTTGTGCAAAAGCTCTTCCACAAGAAGGCAGTGAGGTCAGGCAACAGGGGTTTCTTGCGCAAGAAAGCCCTATGGCTAAAATGGCCATCAGAGCTTTCTTGCGCAAGAGAGCATCTACACTGGCATGGACGCTCTTGCGCAAAAGCACATCTCTTGCGCAAAAGCACAAGGCAGTGTGAATGCACTCTTGTGAAAGACCATTTGCACAAGAACTCTTGTGTAAAACGGTTCTTCTGCAAGAAGCCGGCAGTGTAGACGTAGCCTACGTGAAGTGTAGGAAGTATTGGGTTCTGACCTTCTAAAGCTGAATGCTCAGATTAGAAGAGGCCCCGCCTGTCTTGTGGCTATTATTGCTTGCCTAGAGCCTGTGTTTATGCCCATGTGAGACTATTAGCCCTGTGATTGCTGAAAGAATATGGGTCTCAGAGCTCTACCCGCTTGCACAGATTTCTGTGATGGTGCATAGAGAGCTGCATGCTGGGAGTTGAATATACAACCATTGCCATTCTGGGGCTTGGAATCTCACCTATCTTAGGGTTCATATACTTTGGGGATTTATTCCACAGCTTCTTAATGAGCATCCATCCACACGCCACACGCATGCTGCACCAGAGGCATACACGAGGGATGGTGTGCCTTCTGTCAAGGCATGTCCTTGTATACTCACGGCAGCAGTTTGCTGCAGACTCCGGGTATGGCTTTCTTGGAGGGTATCCCACGGTGCTTTGCTTCCCTGCTGAGCAGTGTGCATTCTGGGATTTTTCTTGCTGTGCATGGTGGGAAACTAGGTGAGCTCACATTTCTAAAAAAAACCCATGATTCATCTGTCTTCACCCGCTTCCGGGGATGGGGCCAGGAAATCTAGAACCAGTTTTGAATTCTGCTGCACAGCATGGACCCAAGCATGCTGCATGTCTCTGTCCTGGCTGCTGTGAATACGCAGTGGCCACTTGGAATGCTGAAAAACCCCATGCATTTGGTTTGGGACCCCGCCCACTGAACCAGTTGATGTCCCAGTAACAGCGCCTCCAGCAGCAGGAGGGGTTTCAGTGATGGTGGAACCGGGATGAGGATGAAAAAGAAGGGAGGACACCGAGCGACTGTCCAGGGCTGATTCGTAGAGCAGCTTGACAGCTTGCAGCAGTGCTTTTGGGCTTGGGAAGCCAGTGCCGATCAGTAGTAAACGTTTGTTTTGTGCCAACAAGATAGTGGGAGGGAATTGTAGGATGGAAAAGGTTGGGAGATAGGTGCTGAACTACCTACAGCTGTGGCTGCATACCATCATGCGGTGCCCCCTACCTGAAGTGAAGTGGGTCCCCACTGGCATCCCCAAATGCAGCCAGTCCATAGTGAACCAGTGTGGCATGGGGAGGTTGTGAGGTTTATTGTCCTGCAGGCGTGCGATGCCGGGGAAAAGGTATTGCAGCACTTGGTTTTGAAGCTTGCTAAGGCTCGGGAGTTGATTGATGGCTTTGCACGCATGGGCTTCCCAAACAGTAGTGATAAGACCTAGATGCCCTATTGCTTGCTGTCCTCCACTCAGGGTTCAGAATCAAAACCACAAAGGGATATGTCTCTATGGTGCTTCACAGGCCGGATGCCCACCAGAGCGGATTTGCGGACATAAATGCAGGATGTTCTGCAAGGGATCGCAATGCGAAGATAGTTGGAGCTCATTTTAATTTGCCCTAATGGTGAAAGGGCTGGTTGGCCCCAGGAACAGGATAGACATTACAGGCACAGATGTTTCTTCCAGTTTCCTCTCTGCTGCCCTGGCTAATGAAGCCATCTGCAGGCTGCTTGGACAGGAGGAAGGAACTGTGCAACTCCAGCGTAGTAGCAAGCAGGAGTGTGTATTTGGCTGTCGGAAAGGGAGGCTGAGCTGTTGGTGGACTGGTTTGGAAGCAGCAGAACAAGCAAAGCGTTCCAAGGTTACAGCAATCCATTGCATTCCGCCCAGCACTGGTGAGGATAGGACGTGGAGCCTTAGCAACGGGTGGGAGAGGCTGAGGGGCAGACAGTTGGCATCTAGTACAAAATACAAGGAGCTGGGGCAATACTGTCAGATGCCTGTTGCTTTTATTCTGAGCCTCAAGCGGAGACTGTGCAGCTGAACATTCAGCTGTTAACCAGGGGGGTGAGGTGTGGGGAAAGAGCTGGAAGTTTTCTGAGCAGTTGTGTTTGAGCTGCGGGAGAGCAATGGTGCTGCAGTCCCTGGGGTATCTTGTGGCTTGGCCCGCCAAGTGTTATAAAACTTTCTGAATTCGTGCGCACTTACGGCCCTTCTGTGGAAAAAGAACAGTCAGGGCCTCATGAAAAATGTTTTCACGGGTTTTATTATTAAACAATCTATTATGTAACACCGAGAAATGAACCTTGCACCGAAGCGATAATAAAACAACGGCTTTTAATTATTAAATGCCATATTAAAAAGCAATCTATTCTCTAGCCACAAGGGACTGTTCCGTTAAACCGGATGTGAAACGGAGTAGTACAGCGCAGCAGCACAGAACAGAGCACAATGGGTGGGGAGGAGCAAGGGGTGAAAGTCACAGATGCATGTACGCCCTTGGCTCTGCCTCTTCTGGTTTGTGGGCCTTCTGGAGCAGCATGCGAGGCTTGGCAGTACTCGGGCCAAGAGAGGGCTCAAAGGAGCTGGGGTCCTGGTTCCCACTGTTCTCAATGCCCTGGGCTAGGGTGTGAAGGGAATGGGCTGTGGAAGTACAACGTGGTGGCACAGTGGGATAAGTCGCTGTTGCTGTCAATGGCCCATATTGCTCAGGGGCAGTGTAACGTGGCTGGGTGCCGGTTCGCAGCACTGCAGTGAACAGTACTGGCAGCACATGCACCAGCTGAGCGTGTTAGCTTTGTATTATGTCCAGATGTCCAGGAGTCAGGAGCAGCCCGAGGCCGGCTGCAGAAGCTGGCGCCCTAGTAGGGGTGGTACAATCAGCGCCCTTGCCTGAACGGCCATCAATGGCCGTGATGTCATCACAAGGCACCCTGGCGCCCTGTGACATCATCATCGGGCGCCCGGTCCAGCGGCACCCTAGGCAGCTGCCTAGCGCGCCTAGGCTCATGGGCCGCCCCTGCCAGGAGTGGCCTCTCTTCATCTCTTCCCATGCTGCCTTTGGCTATGACGGTGCTGTACCGGGCAACTGCCATGCTCTCCTTGGCCAAGACAGTGATCTCCCTAGAGAGGTCCTTGTCTTTTTCCCTCTCCATCCCCAGGTATGTCTGTGAACTTTTCATCAGGAGATTCCCCTCCCCAGAGGTTGGCCAGGCACTCAGCCAATGATGGCCCCTGTCCTTGGGATTTGGCCATGGGCAGGTGCAGGGAGTAGTAAATGAATCACAAGTGGCTATTGTTCATATTCTTGCGAGGGGGGGATAGGACAGAGGTCTATAAAATCAGGACTGGTGTGGAAAAAGTGAATAAGGAAAAGTTATTTACTTGTCCCCGCAATGTAAGAACTAGGCGTCGCCAAATGAAGTTAACAGGCAGTAGGTTTAAAACAAACAAAAGGAAGTTTTTCTTTGCTCAGTGCACAGTCAACCTGTGGATCTCCTTGCCAGAGGATAGTGTGAAGATCTGGACTTAACAGAGTTCAAAGAAGAACAAGATAAATTCATGGAGGTTGGGACCATCAGTACTTACTAGCCAGGATGGGTAGGAATGGTGTCCTCAGCCTCTGTTTGTCAGAGGCTGGAAATGGATAACAGGAGAAGGATCATTTGATGATACCCCTTTGGGGTATTTGGCATTGGTCACTGTCGGCAGACAGGATACTGGGTGAGATGGACCATTGGTCTGACCCAGTCTGGCCGTTCTTATGTTCTTATGAGAGGCTGTGACAGTGGGTTGCAGTTTATTTGAGGGGGTGGTATCTATTTTTCACTTTAATTTCCTCAGATTCTTCCCGGGTTTAGGTGAACCTCAGAGCTGTTAAATGGTGTATGCATTGAGTTCTTAATCTGTTCAGCTTTGTCTTGTTTCTTGGAGGCCGGGGTGAGGTGTGGGGGAGAATCTACTGGGATTGTAGCTGGAATTATGTTCCCAGGTTGGTTTTGCCTCAGAGATGTTTATCCGCGGACTCTGGATGACACAGTGAAGCATGTGACTAGCACTGTGACCACACAACCTCTCTGTCGACCCATCGACATTGAATTAAGCTCTGCACCTCTCACAGAGGTGGAGCACAGAACTCAGCATTACTGGTGACTTTGGGTGGCCAAAGGGAGCTGGTAGTGTAGACGCGTATGTCAACATAGGTGCCTGGTGCCTGCAGGGGAGGAGGTACAGGGAGGGTCACCCAGAAAACAGGAAGGTAGCATGAGGGAGCACCTCATTTAGCAATTAAAATGTTGGTAGAGGCATAGAGGGGCGGTGCACCCCCTGAGCACTACCACGAGTCACCTAGGGATGGAAGCGACTAGTCGACTACCCAATAAGCAAATGCTAATTGGATAGTTGAATAGTAACTCGACTAGTCACTTCCCCTCCCCTCTTGCTGCCTCTGCCAGAGAGAGAGCAGCAAATGGCGGCGGGGGAGCAGGAGCTGATGCTGGGGGGAGCTGGCTTAAAAGCCGGTTCTCCCCAGCACCGGCTCTGCGGGGGGGCAGGGGAGGAAGAGGCACAGCGGGGAAACAGCGCAAGCGGGGACTGAAGCTCACTCCAGGTTCCGACGGCTTCACTTCTGTCTCAGACATGTAGCAAGAGCCCCACAGAGGCGCAGCGGGAAACACGGGGCAAAGGCATTTCAAAGGCAGAAGTGCAGCAATGAGAACCGGGGCGAGCAGGGACAGCTTGAATCCCTTCTTGCCTCTGTTTCCCGCTGCTCTTCTGCCTTTGAAATGCAGTAAGAACCGCAAGCAGCTCTTACTACATTTAAAAGGCAGAGGCGCAGCCAGGATAGCGAGTATCACACCTCCCCCTTATCGATTAATCTATTAGCTTATGGAAATTCCATTGACTACTCGATTCGCTGATTAATCAAAATTTAGCATCCCTAGAGTCACTTATGTCCACTAACTTTGTAGTGTAGACCAGGCCTATGAGGCAGAGAATGGCCTTAATGAAGAAGACGGAGGACTAACCAATGAGAGATGCTGAGGAGTTATTCCCCAAGGCTGTGTCTAGACTACAGGGTTTTGTCGATAAAAGTGGACTTTTGTCGACAAAACTCTACCTGCGTCTACACTACCGCTGAGTTCTGTCGACATAATGTCGACAGAACTCAGCAGTTTTGTTGATGGCTGTAAATCTCATTCTACGAGGAATAACGCCTTTTGTCGACAGAGTTCTGTCGACAGAATGTGTTATTGCATCTACGCTTCCTTTGCGTCTACACTGTCATGTCGACAAAGCAAGAACTGGATGTAGTCTAGACACTCTTAGGCGACAGAAGCCTGTAGTCTAGATGTACCCCAAGATGGTCCCCCAGCAGCGCTGCAGGAGTGACCAGAGATGGGAGTTTTCTGGCAGGAATAGCTGTGCCGTTGGACCTCAGAATGTCTAGACAAAAACATGAGCATTTTTTCAGCCTTCGATTTTGCTTCACTGCCCCTGCAGACTGGGGGAAAGTGCAGAGGAAAAATAGACAGGCGTTTGCAGTGATTGCCTGAAGCATTTACTGTTCCCAGTCTTTCTGAATGTAAGTCTGTGAAAAGCCATTAAGAGCTTTTCTATCCCCACAGCAAAGCTGTTTCACTGTACGAATGCGAGTTACAGGGCATTTCTACCTCAGCGGCAAGCTGTACTTGCCGGAGCTTTTACCGGCGTGCAGTGTCCGTGTCTACCTCACGTAAAGAGAGGGCACTGGTCAAGCTTCTGTTGCTGTGACCCACTGGCTTGTCTCACACAAAGGGCACATTTCCATTGTGTGAATTTGTGGCAGGTGGCGCCATGCTGCCGGCTACCATTGTAAGATGGCAACCACAGTTTGGGTGGGGACAGGCATTTGCTGGGCAGCACAACTGAGGAAAGAGGAAAGGAAATTTGGGCTGGGCCTGTGCTCTCTAAAAATGGTCAGTCTTAGGGGCTTTAGCAGATAGCCCAGCCAGCCACAGCTGCCATTGTGGCACCTGAACAGAAAGCATGGCCTGACAGAGGGAAGCGGGGACCTCAGACTCAAAAGGCTTCTAGCGCGTCTCTGCCCACAGTGGCAGGGTTCTTGGGCCACCTGGAACCGAAGGTAGCACAGGAGGACGGCATCAGCATCATACATTCATTTAAAAATATTTAGTTATTCAAAAAATAATACAACAAACGTACATGCTGAGGTTCCCTCCCTAGGATGATTCTCCTCTGTCCCGGTCTCAGCTGTGCTGCCTGGAGTTGATTGATGCCGGACAGAAATGGAGCTAGACTTCTGCCTGGCTGGCGTCAGGGTACTAAGTTCCAAAGAGACCCTGGCTTTCCAGGGAGATCGCCTTCAGTGCAGTGGGCAGGAAGTACTGTTGTGCATCTGGGTTGGGTGGTCACCCTAATCATGAGAGTCCTAGAGTCCTAGAACAGGGGTGGCCAACCCATTAAACGAAGAGATCCGAAACAGCAGCAGAAAAAATGCAAAGAGCTGCACCAGAATTATTGAGAAAAAAAAATAAGGAAGAGCTCCACACCAGCCAGAGTTGTTGGGGGGGAAAAAAAGGGATGCTGCTTCTTTAAAAACCGCTGGTTAGGCATTTTGGCCACATCAGGCTCCTGCCGGCTGACGCTATCTTGCCGGTGCATTTTGCCGTGCCGGACGGCTCCCCTGCACCCGGTGAGCACAGGGAGCTGGGGGCTGTTTGTAGGGGAGCATGGGGCGGTTTCACGAGCTTTGGGGGAGGCTTCGCGAGCCGCACTTTCAGGGGTGAAGAGCCACATGTGACTCGTGAGTTGCAGATTGGCCACCCCGTTCTAGAATCATAGAACCCCAGAGCTGGAAGAGACCTCAGGAGTCATTGAGTCCAGCTCCCTGCCCCAGGCAGGACCAACCCCAACTAAAGCAACCCAGCCAGGGCTTTGTCAAGCGGACACTTAAACACCTCTAGGGATGGAGATTCCACCCCCTCCCTAGGGAACCCATCCCAGAGCTTCCCCACCCTCTTAGTGAAATAGTTTTTCCTAATGTCCAACCTAGACCTCCCCCACTGCAACCTGAGACCATTGCTCCTTGTTCTGCCATCCGTCACTACTGAGAACAGCCTCTCTCCATCCTCTCTGGAACCTCCCTTCAGGAAGTCGAAGGCTGCTATCAAATCCCCCCTTCAGAAACTGGACCTGTTACATGTCCCCTGCTGGACTTTTTCTTGTCATCTCTTGTTTCAACATGTGTTTTCCTGAGCTGTGTGCGCTTCATCTAGCACTGCTCAGTGTCCGGTTATAGACCTTGCCGTCCTCTGTCCAACAGTGTCCACAAGAAAAGGACTTTATTACAGAGGCTGGTACGAGAGCTTCCGACATTTATGCTTTTCCCCAGTAGGTGATAAGCTACAAGGTCTTGCATAGCTCCGCACGGCCACTCAAGGTGTGCTGTAAGGCTTCTGGGACCGTGTCACAGCTGTTGTTGGAGTCTAGGATCCAATGGGCAAAATATGACATAACCCCATCACATATATCGAGGAGGGACCATCCGGCCAATTAGACCAGAGCAGGGTGGGGTAGCCGGTGGGACACTGCCAAAGTCATTTGCGATGGCATTGTGGGCATGCAAAGGGCAGAGCGGATCACACCATTTGCAGTCAGGTTAGTTCCTTTTGTAAAGAACCCCAGAGTTCGTGATCAGTGCGGAGTCGGGGCGCTACAATGCAGTGTCCTGTGTGTGCACACATCAAATAGAATTAATCTGGTTTCAGCTCCCCAAGCAGACAAGCCCTTAGGCTACCACTGACTTGAGTTTGGGGGAACCTCAGCTTCAAGCCCCAGCACATACTTGTCCCCCTCATAAAAGAAGCCTGTGTGGAAAAAGAGGCGAGGGAAGAGCAGGGTGAGAGCAGGAAGGGAGGCAGGGCAGGAACCAGGTGTGTTGGCAGAGCTGTAGTGTGTGTGGGGAAGGGGGGTGTGAGGGTGGGGATGAGGATGGAGTAGCTGGGAAATGAGGGGTTGGAAGAGTTGGGGGGGAGAAGGAATTTAGGGCCAGAATAGCGGGGGATACTGTAGAGCCAGGGTGGGGAGCCTCAGGCCCGGGGGACGGATGTGGCCCTTGGCTTGCCTGGATCTGGCCCTGAGGCTCAGGCTCCCCCCCCCCACACTGGCACTCCAGCCCCCTTGCTGCCCTGCTGTGAGACTGGAGCACCCAAAATCTACTAGGCTGGGCCCCCTTAGGCTCTGATGTGGGAGGAGAATGTGAGGAGAGTCTTGCTCCTTCTCAGTCGGGGGCCACAGTCGGGCTTCTCCCTTGTGAGGTCCACGACTGATTTTTCCGTGAGTCAGCAGCCCCCGACCCAGCAAAGGCCCCCCACCCCGCCTGTAGAGCTATGGGAGAGAACAGCAGAGGGCGGCAGCTCAGGGATGAGGTGGGTCGTGGGGGCCGCATGAGGCAAGCTCCCCCAGTCCAGCCAGTGCTACCAGCCCCTCGTGCCCTGAATCCCAGGCCCCGCCTGAGTGTTGTGTTGGTCAGCCAGGCCTCTCCTCTCTCTCCCCGCAGACAGAGCGCATGCTCTGGCCCGGGGACGGCCAGCAGCTGCCCAGCTCCATCTGCAGCCAGCCCTGCAAGCCGGGTGAGAGGAAGAAGCTGGTGAAGGGCATCCCATGCTGCTGGCACTGCGAGCGCTGCGACGGCTACCAGTACCAGCTGGACGAGTTCCACTGCAAGATGTGCCGCTTCAACGAGCGCCCCAACGAGAACCACACGGGCTGCGTGCCCATCCCCATCGTCAAGCTGGAGTGGAGCTCGCCCTGGGCCGTGGTGCCCGTCTTCATCGCCATCGTGGGCATCATCGCCACCCTCTTCGTGGTGGTGACCTTCGTGCGCTACAACGACACGCCCATCGTCAAGGCCTCGGGGCGGGAGCTCAGCTACGTGCTGCTGACGGGCATCTTCCTCTGCTACGCCACCACCTTCCTGATGATCGCCGAGCCCGACATGGGCACCTGCTCGCTGCGGCGCATCTTCCTGGGGCTGGGCATGAGCATCAGCTACGCCGCCCTGCTCACCAAGACCAACCGCATCTACCGCATCTTCGAGCAGGGCAAGAAGTCGGTCAGCGCCCCCCGCTTCATCAGCCCCGCCTCCCAGCTGGTCATCACCTTCAGCCTCATCTCCCTGCAGCTGATGGGCGTCTGCATCTGGTTCATCGTGGACCCGTCTCACTCCATCATTGACTATGAGGACCAGCGGACTACGGACCCCCTCTTTGCCCGGGGGATCCTCAAGTGTGACATTTCCGACCTGTCCCTCATCTGTTTGCTCGGGTACAGCATGCTCCTCATGGTGACGTGCACTGTGTATGCGATTAAGACCCGGGGGGTTCCGGAGACCTTTAACGAAGCCAAACCCATCGGGTTCACCATGTACACGACCTGCATCGTCTGGTTAGCCTTCATCCCCATATTTTTTGGGACGTCACAGTCGGCGGAAAAGGTAAGCAGGAAGGGGCGGGGTAGGGCAGGGAGGGGGGGAAGCTCGGGGGTCAGCCTCATGCCCCATCTCCTCCGCTTTGCTGGAAGGTAACGGCATAATAACACCTGGTGGGGGAGTGGCAAGTCCAAAGCGAGGTGTCACGGTTCCTGCGAACCTTTAGGAATCCCTGTCGGCAAGGGAGTTCTCCCACCCACGGGGGGCCTGCCTGAGACTTTGCGGTGTCTTCTTGCTCTGTCTCCCTTTCCTCCTGGCACTTTCTGTCTTTCACGCCATCTTGCTTGCCCTCTTCTTTCACTTCCCCCCCTTTTCTTTCTCCCTGGGTATATTTCTCTGTTAATTTCTCTTCCCCAAGTCTTTCTCTCTCCCTGCTACCTGCCTCCCTCCTGATCATGTTGAAAGGCCTTGCAGAGGGGTGTGGGCCTTGCAGAGGGGTGTGGGCCTTACAGAGGGGTGTGGGCCTTGCAGAGGGGTGTGGGCCTTACAAAGGGGTGTGGGCCTTACAAAGGGGTGTGGGCCTTGCAGAGGGGTGTGGGCCTTGCAGAGGGGTGTGGGCCTTGCAGAGGGGTGTGGGCCTTGCAGAGGGGTGTGGGCCTTACAGAGGGGTGTGGGCCTTGCAGAGGGGTGTGGGCCTTACAGAGGGGTGTGGGCCTTGCAGAGGGGTGTGGGCCTTGCAGAGGGGTGCTTGCAAAAGGCGTCCCACACTGGACTCTGGGGAGTCTGGCGGAGGCAGAGCCTGGCCGAGCGAGAGAGCCATGCGTGTCCTCTCTGGCATCTACAGATTCCCGCTCCCGCGGTCCTGCCGAGACCGATGGGCATCACAACCCTGAGCATCTCAGCCAAGCTGGCGTCGGGCTGCTGTTGGCCCTGTTCCTGGATGCGCCACGTGGGCGAGGGCGGGAGATCTCCCGGGTGGCTCATCGCTGTGCTTCATGGGCAGTGCCCATAACGTACCCAGCTGCCCTAACGCTGACCAAAGCCCGTGTGTTTCCTGTGGTGAGACAAGCAGCCCTCCTATGGTTTGGTGCTTGTCTGCTTATGTAACCTACTGGTAAATGTGCATTGTAGGTCCCCTCTCCGGCTGGATGACGCGCCACCTCCCGTGCCCAAAGGATCTCGTAACCCTCCCATGCAAGGGCAAAGCCACCCCAGTCCCAGCCCAGCTCCTGAAGGCCAAGGGCCCATGTACAATACCCACCGTGGTGCCTGGCCATCCACAGAGCCTGGCCGCCCCTCACTGTTCAACGAGAGCTCAGCTCCTCTTCTGCATTCTGGCAGGGTCGGTGATGGTTTGCCCTCCTGCTGCTGCCTAGCCCCGCTGGGCCGGGTGCTGCACATCCCCCCCGGCCAGGGGCTGTCTTCTAGTGAGAGCTGACCATAAATGGACAGGCCCACCGACAGGGAGGGGGCAAAGGAGCAGTCGCCCCAGGCCCAGTGAGTCCAAGGCTTTTGGCTGCTGCTGCTGCTGCAGTGCCAGTGGCATCTGGGAGCCCTGGGCCCTTTAAATTGCCACTGGAGCACCACTCTGCATGGCTCTGTCGGCTGGGGGAAGGGACCAGTGCCGCACTCTGGGAGGCGCGAAGTGCTGGCGGGCCCGGCCCCGCTCCTTCCCCCCCATGCTTGCCCGGGGCCCATGGGAGCTGTCGGCCCTGCTGCAAATGGAGAAGACAGGCCAAGGAAGGACCACTGTCCTGGTGGCGAGGCAGCGGGGCATTTAGGGTGCAGCTGCACTTGGAGCTGGAGGCATTGGTTCCGGCTCGAGGCGATTGCGCTGCCGTGTTAGGAACACAAGGGTAGCCTTGGGGCAGGAGGGACGGGCCGCCCCAAAGATGCGCCAGCCTCTCGGAGGGGACGCCACTTGGGCGGCTAGCCCCCCCGCCGCTCGCCCCGCCTTGGCTGCGCCTCTGTTTGTAGCAGGCCGGCGGGATCCGAGCTCGCGCCGGCGGATCTCCCCACGCTGGGATTAACGTCTCCGGCTGGAAGCGGAGCTACCCACTGCGTGCCTTGCCCGAGGTCACAGCGGGAGCCAGCGGCAGCATTGGGAGCAGAGCCTGGCTCTCCCCGCTCCTCAGTTCCCTGCCTTTCCCTTAACCGCCCTGCTTTTGCTCTCTGCCTTCCGCTGCCCTTCATCCTCTTTCCCCCGCCCTGGGCCTCAGCTTCCCCATCCACACACGGGTCAATGCCAAGGCTGGGGAGCCTTGCCATGCCGCTGGTGCTGCGTGCTCCGTGAACACTGAGGTCTCCAGGGGTGGCAGTCGGGCGCCTTTGCCTGGCAGTGAACTCACGGCAAGTTGTGTGACAGTGACGCTCTCCAAGTCGCCCGCCAGTGAGAGCTGGGGAGTGAGCCCAAGCGGAAGAGAAAAACAGCCCCTCGGAGCTTCCCCGCGCTCACAGAACTCTGCCGCTTCCCCCTCGCTGACGGGGCTGCTGTGACTTTATTTAAGCACATGTGTGTTTTGGCAACACATGCTCCCGTGACAAACCCCACAGGATATGTCTACACTACCACCCTAGTTCGAACTAGGGTGGTAATGTAGGCAACCGGAGTTGCAAATGAAGCCCGGGATTTGAATTTCCCGGGCTTCATTTGCATAAAGCCGGGCGCCGCCATTTTTAAATGTCCACTAGTGCGGACTCCGTGCCGCGCGGCTACACGCGGCACGGACTAGGTAGTTCAGACCAGGCTTCCTAGTCCGAACTACCGTTACTCCTCGTTTCACTAGGAAGCCTAGTCTGAACTACCTAGTCCGTGCCGCGCGTAGTCCGAGAGCGAGCGCGGCTTCTGGCCGGGAACAGGGCGAGCGGGAAACCTACTCCTCTTGCTCCAGGCGCGTGCTATCCTGGGCCTTGTCTTCAGCAGTAAATTAGCTGGTGTCAGAGCATGTCCCCAGGAAGTCCTGCTGACTAACATGATGTCAAAGGCAAGTACGCCATCAGTGTAGACCGGGGCTGCCGATGGAGGTGCCTGGCCAATGTCTTTTCTATCCATGCGCAGATTTTTTCCCATCCATGTGCGGAATAAATTTTGTTATGTGCACCGAGGCACCCGTGCACACAAAAGCCTAGCGCTGGGTGTGCGCTGCTGATGAGCAGGGAGCATTTGAATCTCTCCGGAGCAGCTGTGCAAGCATCCAGCTTACAGGGAACACTACTCCTGGCCGCCACTACCATCCCCTTGGCAGCAGTAGTGGCTGGAGCCCCGGGCTCTTTCAATCCTCGCCAGAGCACCCCTGTGTCCCCAGTGGTGCTGGAAGACTGGCTGGGAGAGGCTAGCCTCCAGTCCCACCCCTTCTGCCTGGACTCTGATCCTACCAGGATCCAGGGGTGGACAAGTTGGGGCCAGATCCCTCGCTGTGATAGAGACAGACCGGGGCGGGGAGGGCGCGTGGCTGATGGAGAATGCCGTTTGTTGCAAAACTGCGTGCTGCCGCAGATATTCTGCTCCATTCAGCTTGCGGAGACTAGCTAAGCCTGGTTGCTCCTTTTTAACCTCAGCCCTGTGAGGTCCTGCAGTAACCAGTGGCTACTAACACCCCCGAGCACTGCTGGGTCTCATCAGTAGGGAGGCATCTTAAAAAAGGAGGCACGGGTCAGTTTTCACAATACCCTTTGGAAACCTAGAATTCTGCTCTGCAGTGGAGTGTCACCTTTTCCGTAGCGATGTGTATGACTCTGGGTGCCTATTATCCTCTAGGAGTGTCACAGTGCGAGCCGGGTGGGCGAGAGATCGGATCAGAAATGAAACACTGATATGGTAATTAGCTATCTGTCTAGCCAGGTGCTTGTCTGTCTGCTGCATCAATGTATGGTGTCTGTCAATGGCATCTGTCTGGCTGTTCCAGGGGTCTCGCTGTAATGACAGTAGCTATTGATAGTAGCTATCTACATGCAGGGCTAGCTATCTAAGTATCTATCTACCTGTTGATGGGGTGTGTGTGTATAATATAGGACCTGTCTGTCTAAGGTTTCAGTCTGTGGTGGCTTGGTCTTTTCTTGGTGCCTCTTATACCTGACAGGATCTCCAGGCACTTCACAGCGTGAAGAGTGGGAGTTGGCAGGCAGGAGTGTGGCTGGTGATAGATTCAGCCCTGCTCTTCCCATCACATAAGGACCACCCTCCCTGGATCTTACTCTGGATCCTCTTGGTCCCCTCTCTGTCCTCTGCTCTCCCGCCTCCATGTGCTCTTCTGAAGATATTGCACATTCTGTGACATGCTAGGTCTTCCTCCCCCCACTGCCAAGATTTCTGCAGGCTCTTTCTGGGGGTTCCTGGTGTCTGCTGCCCCAGAAAGGACCAGCAGAGGAATCTTTCTGGACCCAGTGTCTGCCCTCAGGGTAAGTGCATGAACAGGCCCTCCAGTCTGCCTCCGCCCCAGTCGTCGTGGGGGAGTAGCTCTCATGTAGGGAGAGGCAGTGGCATTCCGAACTCCGCAGCAGCTTCTTGACGGCTTGGCCATGAGAACCCCTTCCATCGTGAGGGCTCTGGATCCTGGGCTTGTCTTTCTGAAACCCGTTGTGAGCTCTTAAACGGAGATCCTTTTCTTTGGTGGTTAAATGTCTCACCTGGAGAGAACATAAGAACAGCCACACAAGGTCAGACCAAAGGTCCATCAAGCCCAGTATCTTATCTGTCGACAGCAGGCAATGCCAGGTATCCCAGAGGGAGGGAACACAACAGGTAATCCTCACGTGATCCCTCTCCTCTCACCCCTTTCCAGAAAAACAGAGGCTAGGAACACCATTCCTACCCATCCTGGCTAATAGCCATTGATGGACCTAACCTCCATGAATCTATCTAGCCCTTTCTTTGAACCCTGTTAAAGTCCTCGTCTTCACCACATCCTCTGGCAAGGAGTTCCACAAGTTGACTGTGCGCTGAGGGAAGAAACACTTCCTTTTGTTTTTATTAAGAGAGATGGCACCTACCAGGGAACTAGAACGTGCCGATGACCCCAAACCCCGGCCTGCTATTTCAACGTACCTCATCTCAGGTAGCCAGAGGTGAGATGTGCTACCAAGGCAAGCTGCTCTGGTGAAAAGTGGGAAGGAGAATTAAAGAAAATAAATGGAGCCTTTAGCAGCATTTCCATTTTGATGAGCTGGCAGGGGAGATACTAACAAGAAAGCAGGTTTCTTAAGAAATTATTGCAAAACAAAAGCTCCCTTAAAGCTGCCTTAATGTGCTTGGCACACTGTGGGTAATAAAGATGGAAATGATAATGATTGTAGATTATGCGCAAGGTTGCTCACCTCGTCGGTGCAGCTTGTCACGGGATAATTTAGGGCTGCCAAAAGCTGGCTGTCAAGTAGCAATTCGACAATGAGGCTTGCCTCCCGTTAGGGGCTTGTAACGTGCAGGGCTCCTTAGTTCTCAGGCTGCTAACAAGCTGATTAGAGGCTAGCGCGGTGCTGTTGCCATCTCCCTTTGGAGGCAACTCCGCCGCCCTTCTCATCCAAATGTACCCGCTTGCTTTGCATCTGCTGGCCTGTCAGAGAACAGTTTGCTTTGTGCATGCGCTCCCCTGCCGGAGACAGCCGGCTCGGGGACGCACTCACGTGGTTAGGTATGGATGTTCTACAGCAGCTGTACGCCAGCTACCAGAAGGAGCGGGAGCAGGGGGCTAAATCAGAGAATCATAGAGCTGGGAAGAGACCTCAGGAGTCATCCTGTCCCGCCCCCTGCCCAAAGCAGGACCAACCCCAACTAAATCAACCCAGCCAGGGCTTTGTCAAGCCGGGACTTAAACACCTCTAGGGATGGAGATTCCACCCCCTCCCTAGGGAACCCATCCCAGTGCTTCCCCACCCTCCTAGGGAAATAGTTTTTCCTAATATCCAACCTGGACCTCCCCCACTGCAACTTGAGACCATTGCTCCTTGTTCTGTCACTACTGAGAACAGCCTCTCTCCATCCTCTTTGGAACCTCCCTTCAGGGAGTTGAAGGCTGCTATCAAATCCCCCCTCACTCTTCTCTTCTGCAGACTAAATAAGCCCCAATCCCTCAGATGCTACCTGTAGGTCATGTGCTCCAGCCCCCTCATCATTTTGGTCACCATCCGCTGGACCCTCTCCAATGCGTCCACATCCTTTCTATAGTAGCCAGAGATGAGATGTGCTACCAAGCCAAGCTGCTCTGGTGAAAAGTGGGCGACAAGCCCCTCGGTGGCTTTGAAATGCTCAGGGAAACCTCCAAAATTCAAAGTGCGTCGTCTGAGGAAGCAAAGTGAGTGTTGGTCCCTGCTGGGGGTCAGATGTGAAATTAAAACGGAGGGGAGAGAGACTGTCAAAGAGATGCCAATTTTCCAGTTGGGATTTAGGAATGGAAACTAAGGGCCTTAGGAGCCCTTTCCTACCTAAGCTCCTGTGGAAATATGAACTTAGTATTGCCTGTGGAAATACTTCTCAGCAGATCTAGAGAAGTGATTATTCCCTTTATTCGGCTCTGGTGAAGCCACACCTGGAGTATTGTGTCCTGTTCTGGGCCCACCCCCGTCACTCAGGATATGTCTCCACTAGCTCGTTAATTCGAGCTAGGTAGGCAAATCAGGCAACCGGAGTTGCAAATAAAGCCCGGGATTTAAATATCCTGACCTTTATTTGCATGTTCCCGTCCGGCCGCCATTTTTAAATCCCCCTTAGTTCGAACCAACTGCCCGCGGCTACACGCGGCAGTTTAAAGTTAATCCGAATTAATCCTTAGTTTGGATTAACTGTTACTCCTCTGGACTCCTGGAATGAGGAGTAACAGTTAATCCGAACTAAGGACTTAGTTCGGATTAAATTTAAACTGCCATGTGTAGGCGCGGGCAGTTCGTTTGAACTAAGGAGGATTTAGAAACGGCGGCCGGACGGGAACATGCAAATAAAGGCCGGGATATTTAAATCACGGGCTTCATTTGCAACTCCAGTTGCCTGATTTGCCTACCTAGCTTGAATTAACGAGCTAGTGTAGACATACCCTCAGCTTTCTCCAGACATACCCCCAGGTAGGAGACGGGGGCCCTACATCTCTTTGCTGTGCAGCTGGGAGTGGAAGACTCACATAGACGCATCTTGTGCCTGCTCCTGGACCTGACTGGATCCCACGAGAGCAAGGGCACAAAATGTTAATGAAGTTTTTTTGGCCCCCCTCGGAGTCGTGGAGTTCTGCAGCCCTGAGTGATGGCCGGCGAGTTCTCCTCCATGGGTGCTCGTGTTTGACGAATTTCTTTCCTTCTTAGCGTTGCTTCTGTCTAAGAGCACGTGATCCTGGAGCCTCGCAGCTCTCTGCTCTGGGTTGCATGGCTGCCTGACTCTTTGGGTTCACCAGCTGCAGTCAGTGCTCCTACATAACAGCAGCTTCAGTATGTCACCTGAGTCTTACGTCCATTCATCTGGGATCCAGGCCTCTGCTATTCTGCATGGTAAACTGAGGCTTATGGAGAATGCCATTTCAAACCTAGGCCCTCTATTTCAGGTACAGATGACGGAACTAGAGTCTACTATCAGCAGAGGAGGAAGCTGACAAAGTCTGGCGTTGGGATTACATTTCCAGCCTTGGGAGATGGGGATTCACGTCTCAGCTCTGCCACAGATTGTGACCTTGGTCATGTCTCTTAATATCCATGTAGCCCTGGGGATGCTAATCCTTCATCTATTCTAATTGTAAACTCATTGGGATAGGGACTGTCTCTTGCATGGTGTATACGTGCAGTACCTTGCGCAGTGGAGCCCTGATCTTCGAGGGGGCCTGTAGGTGCTACCACAACATAAATAATCTAGCACCCCCTGATCTAAGGATGACCCTTTAAAATGGCTTAATGGGTGTATGTGTGTGTGTGTGTGTCTGTGCATGTTTTTCTGCTAGTGGCTGAGATTAAACCCCAGAGGCTTCCTTAAAGCATTTGTCCCAGGCCCCTCTAGGTTTCTGTGAGGCAAGGCTGGCTGATTGTTTTTTCCTGAAAGAGTCAGATGAGATCTCAATATTTTTTTTACCTTTCCCCCCTTCCTCACCCCGTGTCTACAACTTTGGATGGAGGCAGCATGTTGTTCGAACAAGTCCCCGAAGCCCTTTCTCAAAGGAACCTCTTCTTCCTGCAGATCCCGGCGGATTACAGAAATAGCAATAACAAAGGATCTGAAGAACGAGACAATTTCCTGTTCTGATAAGGCAGAAGCCGAATAGTGGAGCCATTGTAAATTTCTCTGGTTATCACATTTGCTTTCACAGACTGCGAGAGGAGGATAAAATGTGGCCGCTTGTTTGTTTAGCAAGGGCTCTCGGTGACAATGAATCATGAAAGGGACTCTGAAGTGGCTTGTCCATATCGCCAGCACCACAGGATTGAATGTCTAGGGGATGGGTAGAGAGGGGAAGTGATACAAAGGGTTTGATGGAGAGGGATCAATTTAAAAGCAGCCATTGGAAAATTAACTATTTGCGTTCCGCTTCTGAGCGCCCCTTGCTGAATCTCCTGCCCTGCCTGTGTTCCTGTTTGATCTCCCACCTGTTGCGCCGTTTACACTGAATCTGAGGCTATTGGATTACTCTGCTGTTTTAAAGTGAATTTAGGATCGACAGAGAGGGACACCGTGCAGTTGGCCAGGCAATAGGAGTGCTCGAAGCTGAGCCAATGGCCGAAGCTGAAGCCAGATTGATTCAGACTAGAGATAAGGTGGAATTTTTTAGCCAGGAGGGTAATTAATCACTGGAACAACTTGCCAAAGTTTGTGGGAGATCGCCATCGCTGGAAGTTTTAAATTCCAGATTGGATGGTTTCCCTAAAAGCCCTATTTCAGTGTAACCCCTGCTTTTGGGTCTGAGGCAGGACGTAATTCAGGCAAGGCCCCTGGCTTGTATCCTTCGAGTGGGCAGACGCAAGGCTTTGAAATCTAACACTCCCTGAGCAAGAGGAGAGCAAGGGGCTTATGCAGCCGCTTAGGTTTGGATCTAGTCTCCATTGGAGCCAGTGGAAAGACTCACCCAAGTCACTGAGCGGGTAGGAGACTGGTGCTCGCGGTTGAGAGAGGCCACGACTTTTGGTTACTGTTTGTTTCTAATGTTTTGGGTGTAACGGCTTAAGAGGCTCCCAGCTACAAGCCCCCTGGAAAAGGATGGTTTGGGTAAGGCAGAGGGCGTTGGGAAGGGGAGTACAGTAGGGAGAGGGGACTGGGGGCTGGCAAGGAAGCAGAGCAGAACGGGAGGGGATAGCAGCCAGGGGCTTCACCGGAGCAAAGAGAGCTCAGGGGAGGGAGGGAGAAGAGAATAGGGCAGGGATTACACTAGGCAAAACCACAGGGTGTGGCAGATGGAACGTTCCCAAGGGCAGGGCCACCTGCGGCCCTTTGGGGCCATTCCTGCATAGCTGGTGTGGCTCCCTCCTTCCCAGGCCCTGGCGCGGAGGCAGTAGCTGGAAAGAAGGGGCACGGCTGGGTCCCTTTGTGACCCATTGGCTGCATTAATGACCCTTGGAAGTGGAGGCTGGTGTAATACAGAGCATCCCCGAGGCTGCTCTAAACTGCATTATGGTCTGGGAAGGGAACAGAGAGCCCGCACAAAGCTCCTTTGCTCCCCCACCTCCTTGGGTGATGCTAGCAGCCACTGGACACATTGGGGATGATGTAGGCGGGAATAGCAAAGGCTCTCAGGCCACGTGACCAAGCTAGGGAAGACAGCTCCAAACCACACGGAGATCTGGGGGGTCGCTGTAGCTGGGGAGCCATTCCCTGCTCTCCCTCTGCGGTCTGGGGGGCATTTACCTACGGCTCGCTTGTTTCTCCGTCTTACCTCCCTTTGCAGAAGGGTGTGAGATTCTTGGATGGAAAGTGCAACTGGTGTGTAGGAGCCAAGCAGCATTCCGGGAGGCTTTTCCGCTGCTTTAGTGGCATTTGTCATACCTTTACGGTGCTTGCTCTGATTGGCTCCATGCTCTTCCCGCTGTTCACGCATGGCTCGCTCGCACGCCGCACAGTGCTCTGGGGTGTGGGAGAAAGGAGTCGCAAGACATTTTTCAAAGCGCTTTGCAGCCTTTGATCCAGGGTCGTGCTTCCCTTGGGAGGCAGGCCCATTGTACAGAGGAAGAAACTGAGGCACAGAGCAGGGCTGCAGAATCGATGACAGAGTTGAGAACAGAACCCAGGCTCTGACCACTAGACACCTGGCTTCTCTAGACCGCCCCCCCTCCTCGCCGGCCAGGATCATGCTCCCAATTGAACAAAGGGGGCGAGCATGGAGTTTGTGACCTTGAAAAGAGCCCAGGTCAGCTTCAGCTGGCTCATTCCAGCAACAGTAGCAGCTCATCTCTGTGGGCTGAGCCACTCCGAGCACAAGATGCTGGCGCCAGATCTCTGTTCACTCAATGTGCCACTCAAAAGGGTTGGTTGTGGTCTAGGAGGCCTGTACCAGAGATGGGTTTGTCATGTGCGCCCGCAAAACAGTGGACAAGGGAGAACCGGGAGAGAGAAAGCGTCTAAGTTCCTCCCCAGAGACTATTAAGGAAGCGACGTCACAGAGTGGAAAGCAAAGCAGTGTCCTGGATAGAAACACAGAACAAAGGATAGCAATCAGTGGTCAATTTCCAGTGCAGCAGAAGATTACCAGCAAGGGGCCTCCAGGTTCCATGCTGAATATATTTATCATTGATCTGGAAAAGGAGGTGACCAGGAAGATGAGACCCATGTTGACCAAGGCTAGAGAAGACTGGGGGGGCTCTTTAGAGGGATCTTTTAAAGCACGGTGAGTGGGCAGCAGGCTAGTTGATGAAATTCAGAGGAGACAAATGCAAGGTGACGTGTGCTAGAGGGAATCGTTTGAACCAGTCCCGCACTTCGCTGAGCGCCTGAAGTTCACTGGAACCACTCGGGAAAACGACCAGGGCATCGTTGCGGCCAGCGCAATGACAACCTCTGCTGAAGGCACGGTGGCGCTCACAAAAGCAAACACAATTTTAGGAGATGTGGCGAGCGGGAGACAAAATAATACTGACAACCCCATAATTGCAGGCCCTAGAACGGCGTGCCTGGTCTTGGCCGCTCCAAGTCAACAGCAAAAAAGGTCAGCGGAGCTACTCTGATTTATGCGAGTTGAGGATTTGGCCTAAGGAGTCTGAGTGCAAATGTGGCTGAGCAGCGTAGCTGCCCGAACTTGAGCGGGATGTCGCATTCCAAGAACAGAAAGGATTCTTTGGTGAGAGCGTGAAAAGCCTTCCAGTTGGGTAGGCTAGGGAGTTATCAGCAGTGCCGGGCCAATTCAATCTTTGAGCTCAACGGGAAGTGCCACCAAACATGAATCTGGTCCCAGTGGGCCAACTTTGCTCTGTGACATGGCAGAATGTGTCCTACAGGTCACTAACAGACATCGATTTATACCAGCCGGGGATCAGTGCCCTGGACTGCAATGGAACTAAATCAGTTTCGATCAGCTAGAGATCAAGCTGACCCCATAGCGGCGGGGTATGTGGAACGCGACTTGTCTCTTGACAGCGTCCCTGTAAGGCAGTGAGGGGCAACCTAGGCTAGTGAGTGGACCATGGGAGGGGCTCCTTCATCTCAGTGGGCTGCACGATTGTCGTAACCAGGACAGCCTGCCCAGAGAGGGAAGTTTTGCTCTCCGCGCTGGCGTAGCTAGAATTGGTGGGGGGTGCCGATTGAACCGTAGCGGTGCTGTGATTAGACACAGGGGCAGCACATGGCTCTCACAATCAGTGCTGTGTGTTATCAGGACGCACCTCACTTCCAGTGCCCTGGCTTTATGTGCATGTCCCTTTAGTAATACCGGTAGGAGGAAAAACCCTACACAGCCCGAAACCAGCAGGATCTGGCAGCCCAGTGTCTGGGCAACAGTGAACAAATGTGGTGCGGGCCACACCTATAGCCCCTGTGGGCCACTGGGGCAGTCAGACTGCAGGCTGCCCAGCACCACTTTAAGGCCACCTTTGTGGTCCAACTGGCCAGCAGCGAAATTGCGAAGCCGTTGTTTTTCTTGGGGCCCCCTGTGATTCGTGAATCCAAATAACTCTTTGTTTTCCCTGCCTGTTGTATTAATTGCTGCTAACAGGCCAACATGGGCCTGGCGCGGAGAGATAATGCGCCAGTCCTCTCGACATGGGTCCCCTTTTGTGCACGACACGCAGCAATTTGTATTGACCCCTCCTTTTTTCGCGCCGTGTGGTGTGTGTGTCGGAGAGGGCGATTCAGAGGGGGTTGGATTATATGCACCACTGGAGCTCGTGGGCATTCATCAGTCACTGGGGAGGTCTCTCGGAGCGGCTGGAAATCAGTCACACTCCTTGTCGCTTTGAGTGCAGGGCTTAGGTCTTGTATCTGGGGATGTACAGTACATGTGCTCTCCTTGCTTTCTTCATAGCCAGCATACTTGGCTGCCTTAGTAGGCCTCTCCTTTATTGCACTGCCCTGAACCTGACTCCCAGCCTGTTGAAATTAATTGGAGCCTTTCCACTTGCCTCCCTGGTGCTGACACTGTGGGTGCTTTGGAGTTGGAGCACACACCCCCCCCCCCCCGGAAAAATTAGTGGCTCCCACCAACACCAACCTCCTCCCTCTGCTTCCAGCAGCCTTCTGACCAACTGCTCCCCCTTCCTCCCAGTGCCTCTGGAGTGCCGGGAACAGCTGGTTTGCCTCATTCAAGCTCGGGGAAGGAGTGGGGGCAGGGTGCACTTCAGGGAGGAGGTGGGGAAGAGGCAGGGTGGGGATGGAGCAGGGGCAGGAAGGATCAGGGTGAAGATTTGGGGGAAGGGATGGAGTGAGGGTGGGTCTGGAGCAGAGGCAGGAAGTCAAGCGCCCCTGGCAAGCAGGGAAGTCGGTGCCTATGCTCACTGGAGTTTGGATCCGGTGTGTACTGCTGAGTGAGAAAGGTGGGACAGCTTTCAGGGTGATAGGGGGTTGCAACCGCTGTTCCCTGCAAGTTGTGTGCTTGTGCGGCCGCTCAGGAGGGATTCCAGCGCTGCCCAGATGATTAGCAGAGCGCCCACAGCTAGGTTTGTGTTTCCCCTGCTGCTGCACATTCACACACGCCTTGATACACATCACAAAATTTATTCTGTGCGTGGATGGAAAAGATTAGAGGGAAGATTGGTTCCCACTTGCCTGCCTGTCAGGGTGCTTGGTGATTTGAAGCCAGGTTCTTATCTCACTTAAACTTAGATACCTCCAGAGCAACTCCATGACTTCGGGATGAGCACCTGTGTAACTCAGAGCAGAACGTTTGGTCCATGAAGTGTGTTTGTGAGTCACAAGCAAAATGGATCTGCTGGGTCTCAGTCTAATCCCCAGCAGAGAAGTCTTCAAAAAGCAGCACTCTGGTCAAAGATCTGGGGACAGGCTCTGCCCAGGTGGGGGTGTCAAAGGTGCGGTGCCTTGGCAAACTGGGGGCTACGTCTAGACTGGCATGATTTTCCGCAAATGCTTTTAACGGAAAAGTTTTTCGTTAAAAGCATTTTCGGAAAAGAGCGTCTAGATTGGCACAGACGCTTTTCCGCAAAAGCACTTTTTGTGGAAAAGCATCCGTGGCCAATCTAGACGCGCTTTCGTGCAAAAAAGCCCCGATCGCCATTTTGCGCAAAAGGGACTTTTGCCTGAAAGGGAGCAGCATAGTATTTCCGCAAAAAGCTCTGATTTCTTACAGTAGGAAGTCAGTGCTTTTGTGGAAATTCAAGCGGCCTGTGTAGACAGCTGGCAAGTTTTTCCGGAAAAGCGGCTGATTTTCCGGAAAAACTGGCCAGTCTAGACACAGCCCAGGTGTTCCGGGAGGGCCAGGTTCACAGGGAGCCAGGGCAGGGCAGGACTGAGGCTATGTCTAGACTGCAGGCTTCTTTCAGAAGAAGCTTTTCCAGAAGAGATCTTCTGTAAAAACTTCTTCCGAAAGAGAGTGTCTGCACAGCAAAAGTGCAATGAAAAAGCGATCTGCTTTTTCGAAAGAGAGCGTCCACACTGAATGGACGCTCTCTCGCATTTAATCTGTGATTACTATGAACAGAGTAGCCACCAGGACATCTGTGCTTTTTGCTCTTTCCTCTTCTTTTGAAAGAACACCCTCTTCCCCATCCACACACGCCTTTTCCCGAAAGAGCTCTTTCGCAAAAAGGCTTCTTCCTCGTAGAAAGAGGTTTACCAATGTCGGAAAAACCCCTCTGTTCTTTCGATTGTTTTCCGAAAGAACACGATTGGCACGTGGGCGTAAGTGACGTTTTTCCGAAAACACTCTGCAGTCTGGACATACCTTGAGCTGCGTTAGCAGAGCCGTGTGGGAGCCCAGGACGGTGCTGCAGAGCAGACCAAAGCTGAGATGCACCAAAAGAATTGTTCATGGCAAGCTTGCCCTGAGGCTGCCTGACTGATTCTAACCTCCAGTGCCATCCATCTGCCCTGACCCGCCAAGAGTTTGCAATTCGGGGGGAGGGGAGTATAGGCCTAGGCAGGAAACATGGTAATTGCTGCCTCCGCCGCGAAGCTGGTGCCGGGTCTGAGCCTGGGGAGGAAATGAAGGGAGACAAAACCCAGTGGCAGCAGCCGCTGTCCATTTGCAGCAACACTGTTGCTGGGAATGTGGAGTGGCAGGTTTACTGCACGCTGGCTTCAGGAGCCCTGCGGGGGTGTCTTAGGACTTGACAGCAAAAAATGAAGCTCTGCTGATAGGGTCATGAACAAGGGAGCTAACAGGAGCATTGATGCTAAGTGAAAGCTGCTGAGCTGCATGTCTGTCGTCTCAGCAAACTGTGCCAGGTACCTGCAGTGGGGGAGCGTCCCTTCTGCTGCCTCCTGTAGTGGGGTAACACTGCTCAGCAGCAGGTAAGATTCCTTCAGGCTACATTGCTAGAGTGGCAGGACTTTTGTCCGACTGCTGTTGTCCACAGGGAGTGGGTCCAGTAGTGAGAGTGGGCATTGGGCAGTAAGGATACCAGGATCTTAGGGGAGATTCTACGAGGCATATCAATGATCCCGGAGGATCTAGGATGTGGGCTGAGTGGGCCTAAAGGAGGAACGTTAGAAAAAGCGCAGCTAGGGGAGAATGTTTGGATCTGGTTGGCAGTGGGAGTCTCGGCACCTCCAAAAATCACACCCAAGGTGTCTCAGTGTGGGCTGGTGAAACAGCCACACTTACTGGAAAAGGGCAGCTGCCCACACGGGTGGCAGCCCCAGTGGTTTTCTTCAAACCAGGGCGAGAGTTGGTCTTGGCCTAGCCAGTCTGCTAACCGGCCTTGAGACCAGATGAATGGAGATGCAAAGTTGTCCATAGAAGCAAAAAGAGGGGAAGAGAGGCAGGGCAAATACGAGCGAGAAGCAGAATTTTTCCTAACCGGATGGTTTTTCCAACACCAGCCTGCCAGACAGCACTCTAAACTGCCTCGCAATTTTGGAATTATTTGCCCGCTCAGTTGCATGGTTGCGTGCCCTCCAGCAGCTAGGGCCATGGGCAAATCCCACCAGCATGGACTATCTAAAAAAGAAGCTGAGGAGTCAATGAACTATGGACAACAAACTCCCTTCTGGCTCGGGCATGGGGCTCTCTCCAGCTCAGTTTGAAGCACGGTGTTAAGAATCAGTGCAGGTGAGCTCACGCCACTGCTAATCTCTCTCTCCCGGGTGCTTATGCAGCCCCATTACTATTGTATCTGTGCACCTCCCAGTTTTTCATGTGTTTCTCCTCTCCACTGTGTGAGATAGGGAAGTGTTATTATCCCTGTTTTACAGATGGAGAAACTGAGGCCCAGAGAACCCAGAGAAATGACTTGTCCACAATCACACAGCCTGCAAAAGGCAGAAATGAGAATAGAACCCAGGAGTCCTGACTCTGAGAGTCCTACAAAGTCCCGGACAGGTGAAGGGTGGGATTCACAAAGGAATTTCGGCACCTAATTCCCATGAACTGACTTAGGTACCTTGATGAGTTGCCTCCTGAAGTCTCACAGGAAATCTGTGGCAAGGCAGAGAATGGAAGCTGGGTCTCCAGGCTAGTCCATGGGCCACCAGTCAGGACTGCAATCACTAAGTGCTGTCAACCCGCGCCTATTGCCAGGGCTAAAATCCACGTAACAAATTATTATAAAACATCAGAAAGGTAGCCATGTTAGTCTGTAACATTAACGAGGGCCCGGGCAGGTTAAAATGTCCCCCAACGGATTTCTCTGTGTGGCCTTTTCGGAGATCTGATTTGTGTCCATTGATTCTTTCTCGTAGAGACTGTCCAGTTTGGCCAATATCCATGGCAGAGGGGCATTGCTGGCACTTGATGGCATAGATCACATTAGTGGATGTGCAGTTATATGAGCCTCTGATGTGGTGGTTTATGTGGTTAGGTCCTGTGATAATATCTCTGGTACAGATGTGTGGATGGAGTTGGTACCGGGGTTGATTGCAGGGATGGGTTCCTGGATGAATATGATGGAGGTGTGTTGTGGGATTATTGGAAAGAATTTGTTTGAGGTTAAGGGGTTGTCTGTAGGCGAGGATTGGTCTGTCCCTCAAGGTTCAGGAGAGTGAGGGGTCATTTTCCAGGATAGGTTGTAGATTGTTGAAAATGCGTTGGAGGGGTTTAAGTTGGGGGCTTTGAGTGATGACAGATGGTGTCTTGGTATTTTGTTTGCTGGGTCTATCTTGAAGAAGCTGACATCTGGGTACTCGTCTGGCTCTGTCGATCTGTTTTTTCACTTCTCCAGGTGGGTATTTCAGTTTTAAGAATGCTCTATATAGATCCTGCAGGTGTTTGTCTCTGTCTGTGAGATTGGAGCAAATCCGGTTGTATCTTAGGGCTTGGCTGTAAACAACAGATTAAGAAATGTGTCTGGGATGGAAGCTGGAGACATGAAGGTAGGTGTAGTGATCAGTAGGTTTCCGGTATAGGGTGGTGGAAATATGTCCATCATGTAATTGTACTGTAGTGTCAAGGAAGTGAATTTCTCGTGTGGGACTGGTCCAGGCTGAGGTTGATGGCGGGGTGGAAGTGGTTGAAAACCCTGTGGAATTCTTCCAGGGTTTCCTTCCCATGGGTCCATATGATGAAGATGTCATCAGTGTAGCATAAGCAGAGTAAGAGTACTAGGGGGCGAGAGCTGTGGAAACGTTGTTCAAGGTCAGCCATAAAGATGTTGGCATATTGTGGGGCCATGCGGGTGCCCATGGCTGGGCCACTGACTTGAAGACACAAACGGTCTCCAAATCAGAAGTAGTTGCAGGTGAGGACAAAGTCACAGAGCTCTGTAACCAGGTGTGCAGTGCCGTCAGTGGGGATGGCGGTCCTGACAGCCTGTAATCCATCTTTGAGTGAAATGTTGGTGTAAAGAGCTTCTACGTCCATGGTGGCCAGGATGGTGTTTCAGGAAGATTACTGATGCTCAGTAGTTTCCTCAGGAAGTCGGTGGTGTCTTGAAGATAGCTAGGAAGGCTGGTAGCATAGGGGCTGAGGAGAGAGTCAATATAGCCAGTTAATCCTGTTGTAAGTGTGCAAGTGCTTGAGATGATGGGTCATCCAGGATTTCCGTGTTTGTGTATCTTGGGTTGGAGATTAGGGGGGGTCTTTGAGTTCATTTGGTCCTGGGTAGTATCAGGGAGTTTCATGAGCAGTCAGTTGTTTTAAGGTTTTTTTGGTATTCTTTAGGGGGATCAGAGGAGAGAAGCCTGTAGGATCTGGTTTTGGTGAGTTGTCTGTCAGTCTCCTGTTCATAGTCTGTCCTGTCCATGATGACTACAGCGCCCCCTCTGTCAGCCTCTTTGATTATGACGTTAGAGTTGTTCTTGAGGCTGTGTAGAGCGTTGCGCTGTGCTGCAGCTGATCCAGAGGATGGAGTTCAGAAGCCGCCTTGAGCCTCGTATGAGCCCTTGTTAGTAACTGGGAACAAATCTAGAGCCGGCCTGAAATCCAGACCTTGTAGTCGGGGGCAGGAAGATGAAAGCGGAAGATGGTGCTAAGAGGGGGCTGGGCTAGGCAGACAGAGCCCTGAGCGAGGAGGAAGGACATGTAACTGGGGTACCAGGGGGCTGCCCGGTCCTGCCCCCTTGCTACGATAGGGCCAGACGTGGACACTTCCCCGGTTGACACCTCCCCCGCTCACGAGGCGCCTGCCAAGCCCTTTCCATAGAAAAATGGATTATTCTAGTCAGATTAATGGGCTTTCATTTTGCAAAACATCTGTCACCGTTAGTCCTGGACAGTGAGCGTGAAATTAGTTTTGACTGCAGGAAGGCTACGTTGGTGTGTACTATGTGACTAACATCCCAACGGCTCCGGGAGCCAGCCGGTGAATGAGAATTACCTGTTGAAGGAATCCAGGGCACATCTGTGCGCACAGGGAGAAGGGAGCGGGCGGGTGCTGGAGGAGTGGGAACGTGTATCTGCTGTTAGGTTTCCATAGCGCCCCTCACAGTGGCTCTGACCCCTTGTCCGTAGCCAAGGGGCCGGGCATACGTGGGTCCGGAAGTTGTTCCGAGAGGCGGGGTGTGCATGAGAGGATGCACGGGAGGACGCTGCGTCTCCCCGGAGCAATTCTAGGGCTTTCAAAACTTTGTGTTTGACCCTGATGTTTTGACAAGTTGGCTTGTGACGTCTCCTTCTGGCACAGTACTGGGAGGGCTGGCGGTGGTTTCTGCCGGGTGGTGCATCACGCCACTCAAATGCCTCCGACAACCACAAAGCGACAACGAGGAGTGGGCAAGTTCCAGGATCCTAAGCTCATTTTTCGGATGGGGGGGGGAAAGGAGGCCCAGTGAGTGGAAGTGGCATGCCTGCAATCACACGGCCTGTCAAGGGCGGAGATGGGAATAACCCCCCCCCCGAATCTGGGTGCCTAGAGCCTGCAGGAGCTACCCGGCCATGCCTTCAGCAGTAACGTGCAAAGTGGCATGTCCTTTTCCTCCATGCTGCCTCTGAGATGTGGCCAGGGAGAGTCACAGAGTTTAAGGCCGGAAGAGGCCACCAGTTGGGTAACAGAGCCTTTCATGTCTGGGTTGCCACTTTTATGCAAGCTCACATGCAGTCCTGCAACGGGGTGATCATATAAGTAGGTGGGGGAGGGGGGAACTTACATGGATATTTCCTGTATTTTATACATTTGTGTGAAAGTTACTTAAGTTACTCAAGGTTTCCACTGGGGCGTTTGATACCGGAGCCAGGCCCCAGCCTGAAGACAGATCTCTACCATCTAAGAGGTAGTTATGGAAATGCACTGAAAACAGATCCAGCAAGATGCAAGATCCTTACTTGAGAGAGTGGAAACCCATCTTTGTCTTGTCCTTGTGTGCCCCATCTGTCTCTACACCCCACTTCCTCCCTTCCATCCATCCAAACAACCATTTTTAATGCTTGTATCCACCCGCTGTTCATTTGTTCATTCACATCTCTATCCCTCCTTAGTCTCTGCCTTTGGCCTTATTCCAGGTCTACATCTGCTCATTCTGACCTCTGTTTATTGCCCCATCATCTTTTCATCCACATTCCTTCTTTCCTCTTGGTTGTCTTGGTCCCTAGTTGGATGTTTCTCTACGTGGAGGCAGTTTGTGGAGAGGACGGGGGAGGAATGCATCTGAGAAGGGCTTTGCAGGTCTGAGTTGGCTCTCTTGTGTCTTCCAGATGTACATCCAGACCACGACGCTGACCATCTCGGTGAGCCTCAGCGCCTCGGTCTCGCTGGGCATGCTCTACATGCCCAAGGTGTACATCATCCTCTTCCACCCGGAGCAGAACGTCCCCAAGCGCAAACGCAGCCTCAAGGCGGTGGTGACGGCCGCCACCATGTCCAACAAATTCACTCAGAAGGGAAGTTTCCGACCCAACGGAGAAGCCAAATCGGAACTGTGTGAAAATCTTGAAACACAAGGTAACGCCCGTCCACCTGCCTGGCCCGGCCGTCCCGCTGTCCAAGAAGCCAGCCCCAGGTTCCTCAGTGGTGCATGGGCTGCCATTGGGTGATGATGGTTGATCTGTTTGACTCTGTGAAAAGGATGAGCTTGTTCCTTTGTAATGGGCGACATTCAGCCCTGGCCAGAGGGGTCAGCACAATGCTTATGTGTCTCCAGCCACCCCTGGACTTGTCATTTAGGGTACGTCTAGACTACATGGCTCCGTCGACGGAGCCATGTAGATTTGTTTGTTCGGCAAAGGAAAATGAAGCTGCGATTTAAATAATCACGGCTTCATTTAAATTTAAATGGCTGCCCCGCTCTGCCAATCAGCTGTTTGTCGGCAGATCGGGGCAGTCTGGACGCTCCCCAGCCGACATGAAAGCCCTTTATCGACCTCCCCGGTAAACCTCATCCTTCGAGGCATAACGGGGAGGTCGATAAAGGGCTTTCAGGTCGGCGCGGGAGCGTCCAGACTAGCGCGCTGAGCCGACAAACAGCTGATCAGCTGTTTGTCGGCTCAGCGCGGCAGCCATTTAAATTTAAATGAAGCCGCGATTATTTAAATCGCGGCTTCATTTCCCTTTGCCGATCAGCCTAATCTACATGGCTCCGTCGATGGAGCCGTGTAGTTTAGACACACCCTTAGTGTTTCTGTGGCTCATTTCCCTGCCTAAATAGCATCCCTTTAGTTCACAGCAGTGTTGTGAAGATAAATGTGTTAAAGATCATGAGATCGTGGGGGAGCCATTTAAGATGGACAATGCATGAGAAGTCTATCCTAACCAGGGCCTCTTGTGGCTGCTGTAGTATAAATATGTTAATAATCTAGTAATTTTTATTATTTTGATTACTAATGGTGAGTGGGTCCAGGCTGCAAAGGTGATCTGGGTTTTACACACCTCAAATTTCAGAAGCCAGGAATTTTATTCTGATCTAGCTGTAATATAGGGTAGTTTTAAAGCCTGGCCAGTTGTCATGTTGTATTTGGTATGATTGTGCAGCACTGCTAGGCTACTGATCGGTGCCTTTTCATTGTTTCCTTATGTAGCCCTATCGGTGTGTATTCACCTGTTGTCTCATGTCACAGAGTGTCACTCTGTGGGGCAGGGACTGTCTTTTTGCTCTGCATTTGTACAGTGCTGAGCACAGTGGAGTCCCAATCCATGCTTGGGGCAGGCCACACTATAAGCAGGCATGGCCCTAGACTAGCTGCCAGCCACTGGCGCCTTAGGCGAACCATGCAATCGGCGCCCCCACCTCCAAACCCCTCAATGATATTGTGCCACCATTTGGCGCCCCATTTAACTTGGCGCCCTAGGCTGACTATAAGCAATAAATAATTAAGTTTCCACGTACGTGCCCAGAGAGGTGCCCTGCCTGTGCAACGTGCATGCAGCCCGTGCTGCCAGGCCCAAGATGCACATGCAAAGTAGGCACGCTCCAAAAATGGGTATGACTTTGTTTCCATAGCAACCCTCCCTCTGTTATCCCCTGGGATGGGATCCTCAGAGCGCTGGGAAGAATAACAAACTGAGGCTAATCCCAGTGCTGGGGCGGATTGGCAGCACTGCTCAGTAGTCGCAGCTCTCTTGGTCTTCGCGGGGGTAGGTTGTGGGTGCTTGATGCTACTGAAAGTCAGGGCTCCCTGCGGGAAGACTCCCTGATCTGGTTCTTCCCGGAGCTGCAGCTCAAGACACCATTTGCACAAGTGCAGAGTGTGGAAAACACCAAGGCAAAGTAGGTTTTACACTCTGCACAGGTGTGAATGGTGCATGGGAGGCTCTCTTTCTTACTGTTGTGTGGGGCATGCCCCAGGAGCTAGCTGCTCATAACCCTGCTCACAAGACAGAGGTGACGTCTGAGCACAGGCCTGGATGCTAAGGAGGCCAGCCTTGTCATCCCAGTGTTGGCATCAGTTCCCTCTGTGAACCTGCACAAACCACTTCACTTCTCTTTGCTTCTGTTTGCACACAATACTCAGGTGGGTTGGTTACTACTGGACAGCTCAGGGGAGAGCAGTGTTCTCTGTAAGCTGTGCACTTGGGCAGCCACCCCACGGAGATTCAGGTGCCAGCTGATTTGCAGAGCGCCTATAGGCAGCAGCATGTTTCTACTGGTGGTGCACCTCCACACATGCCTTGGTGCAGATAACAACAAAATTGATTCCATACATAGCTGTATTAAAAAAAATAGCAGGAAAGTTGGTGGAAAGGGAACTATTGCCAGTGTCATTTCCTTGGAGTTACCTATGGTCTCATATACTCACATCCTGCTATTGTCTGCTGAGCCACACACAGTACAGCCTGGGGATAGAACTTACCACCTTTGCCTTCATAATTAGCTCTCTAACTTCTAAAGCAAAGAACCCGCATTAACCCTTGTAGCTTCACAATATCCCAGCCAACAGAAGCCAAAAGAGCTGGCAACTCAAGAAGGACTGTCAAAATCCATCTAGTCATGAGCAGCTCAGTTCACGACTGGACAGTAACCCTCAAGTCAGCTCAGTTCACAGAGTAGCTTACATCTCCCTTACTGTAAATAATAGATGTTCTCTTTCTGCAGCATCCTGGAGCATTCCTGGGGCTTTCCTACTCTTCCTGGCAGGAGATACAGCAGGTGGCTACAAGTGCCGGTCACCTGGCCTGAAACTTGTTGGCAAAGCCCCCCAGCAGCAAGCGGGCATGCAAGGAGCCCCCCAACACCCTGCATTTGCACCATTACAATCCTGCTAAGAAAGACTTCCCCCACTCCTGATTTTTTTCCGATCCACTCTGCTCTTAGCACTTTCCAGCCCTCCGGCGGACCCCTCTTGTGTCCTTATCCCATAAAAATTGTTGTCAGGTGGCTGACAACTTCTGAAATAAGCGAGAAACTAACTAATGTTCTTGCTTTGTAAGAGGCATGGTAAATCGCTTCTGAGACTGGTTGGGGAAAGCCGGCAATGACTGCCCACCAAAGGGGCAGTTATAACCATTATACACATTTTAATGTAAGGCACTTAGGACGGAGTTGCTCCAGGAGGCTGTGATTTTGTTGAATGCTGACGTTGCTCCCTGCTGGGTGGGCTATTCACCCTGGGCTGCATTGGAACTAAGGGGATTGCGTTGTCTTCAGTGGAACGGCTTGCATGAAGAACTGCTCTCCAGTGGGAGGGAAAGGTTTCACAGCCTGGCTCTGGAGGATTGGGGAATGCAGCCAAGCCAGATCCGTGCTTTTTCGGGTTGAATTTGCAAAACCAGGAACTTTTGTGAGTGAGAAATGGTCGAAAACTGTGAAAGCTGCAGAATTTCAAAGTGTGAAATACCATTGGGGGCACAGATCAGTTTTCACAGCAGAGGATCCAGAATCTTCCCACACACTCAGACTCACTTCTTAATTAACCCTCCCCATGCTCCTCTGTCTTACATGATTAGGTGCCTGCTTAACAGAGGCGCCCGGAGGTTGTGACTCCCTCAGGCTGTATCTTGTGTCAGAAGACAGGAATAACACTTGGAAGTCTGGACACTTGTAGCAGAAACAGGAATAACACCTGGAAGTCTGGACACCTTGTGCCTGCTCACTCCTAGGCACTGCTCCTTCTCAGCTTTTCCACCTTAAGGGCATGTCTACACTAGGAAATTATTTTGAAATAACTACATTTGAAATAATAACTCATGAAATAAGAAAATCGATATAGCGTGTCCCCACTCCATGGAAGCCTCAAAAATAGTCCGAGGGCTCCATTATTGTGGATGCACTACCTCGACTTAGATCCCCAGGAAGCACTGGGGCGTATTTATTTTGAATGACTCTGAGGAGCAGTTCTTTCGAAATAGCAGCAGCGGAGCGTTCACATTACCGCTATTTTGAAATGAGTGTTCTTCCCCGAGGAAAGCAGGAGCACAGATTTTGAAATAACCAGCCTGTTATTTCAGAATAACAGGCTTGGTCGTGTAGACGGTCCAGTTGTTATTTCGAAATAAGGGGGATTATTTTGAAATAACTCCCTAGTGTAGACCAGGGCTGCAATATGAAAACCAACTAAAATCAGAGCCTCTTGTACCTGCCATGGGCCCTTAGTAGGAGACAATCTAAATAGCCCAGACAGAATTATTACCCCCATTTTACAGGTGGGGGACTGAGGCACAAAGTGATGAAGTGTCAGGATTTACACAGGAGCCAGGAACAAATCCCATTTCTCCTGAGTCCCAATCCATTGCAGGAAGCAACAGAACATCCTCCCTCCCTATGCTGTGAGGCAGCGGGGTGTGCCTGACAGCTGTATCCATCAGCTGTCTGAGGGAAGCACACAGCCGTGCGAGGCATGGCTGCCGTTGGCAGCCTCTCCGGCTCCAATGCGTCTTGCATTTGGAATATGGGTGCTGAGCCGGTGTAGGACCCTGGCAGCATACCGCACAGCGGGGCCGGTCTCGGGAAACCAACTGCATTATTAATTTGAGGGACGGGAGCAACTGTGGGATTGTCAACCACAGGAAGGGAGAGCTGTTTTTCATTCTGTCACTGGCAGGTCACGTATCTTTAAATAAACAACAGAATAAATAATTTACAGGGCTTGATTGCGAGCAGATTGGCTATGAAAACATTGCAGCTAACAAATAGTGCTGTCAGCTCTAATTTCTTATGGCCCATCTAATTGTTATCTGAGGAGAACAGCGTCTGAAATCTTCAATAAGGTTCATTTGTCAAGGAGGCACCAGCACCGACCGGTCGGAGAGGGAGAGAGAAAATAAATAAATAAGTCTCTGCCTTCCACAGTTGGCTCGGGCTGCTGGAGGGAAAGGGCGACCCAACGCCTGAGGGGGCTTGAGGGGCTGGAGGGTGGCGCCCTGCGGGGCTGAGGGCCGAGTACACATCACAGACACAGTACAGCTGCCAGCTCAGGGCAGTGATATCAGTGCAGTCTTGGAGAGCGAACCATGCGTGGGCTGGGGGGAGGCCCTGGGAAATCACTAAGGAAGATTTAAGGTGGGCTTTTAAAAACACAGTCGCTTGCATTTGCAGTGTGTGGGCGCATACGCTGCTGTGTTTGTGCAATTGGGGTGACTAAGAGCCTCTCTGTGCCGGCAAAGGAGGTGCTTTGGGCTGGCTGTAGTACCTAGGGGTCTCTCTCCGGTATCTAAGTGTCTGCCTGTCTCTCTCTGGTCTCTAGGTAAAACACAAAAGCAGTCATGTAGCACTGTAAAGACTAACAAGATAGTTTATTCGGTGATGAGCTTTCGTGGGGCAGACCCACTTCCGATCAGATCTGCTTGTCTGTCGTTAGTAGCCTGGGAATCGCGTTCTCTCTCTGCTCTGTCTAATCTTGCATCAGAATGACCTAACCTGCACCTACACAAAGGCAGGAGGTGGTGGTGGGAGTGGGGGGGGGGGGGGCGGTTTAAGATGGAGCTCATAATTTGTGACCATCCTCTCCTGGTTTCACGCCTGCCGGGAGGCTTTACGTCAGCCCCATGGAGGTGCGGGGAGCCCCATGTTTTACGGGCTGGAGCGCTTAAAAATTTTCCCAGGGCATGTCTGTCTTCTCCCCCTCTTTGGTTTAGAATGGTTGCACCCATTCACTGAGGCCTGGTGGAGCTGGAGGGCTGCACCATATTTGCATAGACATTTACATAAATGCATTTATAATCTGTTGTCCATGTGCATGCTCTAATGTTTACTTGTGTTCTTGGCAGGCGAGTGGGGACCAGCAGCAGCAGCTCGCGCTTTGAACTGCCCCCAGAGTTAGCTGGAGAGGGCAACTGAAGGACACAGTATAGCCGAGGGCTGCCCATGGCCAGTGGGCGACACATTGGCCATTGGTGGTTTACGTTGCTGGGCCGCCCAGCGTGTGTCTGCATGTGGAGATTAACGCCCTGGCCATGTGTGTCTTTGCCCCCCACTAGCAGCCAGACCATGTAAGAGGTTTATTAATGTGCCAAGTCCTCCATCCTAATAGACCTGCCCCTTTAGCGGAGGCACCAGCCAGCTAATTGGGGTTATTTAATCTAGAGGCCTGGGCTGAGTCCCTGGAGATGAGCCACGGAGGAAAGCAGACCATGTGCAGGCACCCACTCACCTGCTAGATAGAGACTGAAATTGCGATGATCCTAGATGGTGACAAGTGGAGATCTGTCCCTGGATTTAGGTTACTTGTCCTGCGTCAGGGGCACAGAGAACTGCCTTTGAGCTGTGTGTGGTGAGATAAACCCCCTGCTTTCCCTCTGCGCCTCCCCCCCTTTCCATTTGACTAATTCCAGCACCAGCCGGCTACCCTCAGTCCTCTGCACTCCTCCACTTCCAAGCGCATATTCCTGGCTGTATCAGTTACTGCACAGCCCCACCTCTGAGATAGCTTAGTAGTTGATCAGAGGGATGATGGGGGCAGGTAGGAGGAGGCTGATGACCAGGAGGGAGGTGGGGGAAGGCTGGTTCACTAAGGCTGATCTTCTTCAAAGGAAAGGTCAGCGCTGTCTTCCTCCAGGTGGAGATATTTCCCCTTAATGCTGCAATTGCGGGCTGGTATCAGGGCATAGTCACATGAAAATAATCTCACTGGATCCGAGAACTTTTCCACAGACCTTCTTCTCATTAGAGTCCCTCTTGAAAACAGAGCAGGTCACTTCACTCTCTCCCCACACGGGACAAGTAACTAGCCTCCAGTTTGTTCCATAAAAGGAGGTGTTTCCAATCCCTCCTATACCCCTAGCATTTAGAGGAAGGGCTTTGAGCAAGAGGGCTGGGGTCAACTGACCTCCCTCTGTCCAAGTCAATGAAATTGTTCATTGTCCCTGGCCCAGAATTGCAATCATCGACTCCTCCCAGGTTTGGAAATTCGGCTTTAGGTTCATTCCCTTGGACACTGGAGCTGGTTCTGAACCAAAACCTCAGGTTTGAACGATGGAGCTTAGTTGGTGCAGCTTTCACTTATTCCAGTTTAACAGCAGGGTGACATCATGGTCTGGCAGCGCTGACCCGGCCCCGCCCCTTGCACCCAAAACCTCCCCACCTCCACAAGAGCAGTTCTGGGGCCCCTCCCTCGCCCAGGGGCCCATCGAGTCTGCCTGCTCGCCTGGCCCCGGGGGTCCCTTACAGCTTGCGGTGAGGGGGTAGTGCGGGGTGCCAGCCCTGTGTTGCCTGGGTGCAATGTGCCTGCCACAGGGGCTAGCACAGATGTAGCCTCATTGCCACACCTGCAGCCACCCCAGTCGAGCCAGACCCGAACCGCCAGGGACGACCTGACTCTCCGTAGCCAGGGCTAGTTCAGGGGAGGCCTCCACGCTGCAGGCGTGGTTCTGTGGGGCTCCAGCATGCTGTTCGCTGCTCTCAGTACAGTGCGATGAGGGTCAAATACCGGCTGCTGCTTGCTGGGAGCTCTGCGGCTTGAGATCCCTGGACTGTCAGGACGTCTCTCTTTATCGCTGGCAGCTAGAATGTGTCCAGGGCTCCCCACTCATCCTGTTTACCATGAAACCTCCCTCCACTCTTCCCTTCACTCCCTCCACAAACACGGGCACCTGTTCTGGGTGCTCTGTTCTCGCCCTATCTTTGGCATCCCTAGACTCCGCCCTCTGCATTCTGTTGGAGCAGGTGGAGGGAGAAGGTCTCCTGCAGCATTTTGGGCCTTGTAGAGCCGGGGTCAGCTTTGAGGAGGTGCTGAACCTCTGAGAGTCTCAGGTCCAGCGGGGGGAGTGCATTTCTAGGCCGTGGCTCATGGAGCTGCAGAACTGATGCCGGGTGCAGCAGGGTTTCTCTCATAGGTGAGGCGCTCAGAAACTTATGGGTGCTGGAAGCCGGGGTGCTTATTCCCATTTATTCGGCTCTGGTGAGGCCACATCTGGAGTATTGTGCCCAGTTCTGGGGCCCCATTACAGGAAGGTTGTGGATGCGCTGGGGAGAGTCCAGTGGAGGGCAACGAAAATGATGAGGGGGCTGGAGCACATGACCTGTGAGGAGAGACTGAAGGATCTGGGTTTGCTTAGTCTGTGTGATGTAGTGTTGGTACCTTGCTGGTTGCTAGGCTTGGGCTGTGGGTGACCACCACGGCCCAGCCGAGTAGCTGATGGGTCAGGAAGGTAACCTGTTCGACCGGTTACCTCTCAGGGAGAGGAACAAAGGAAGGAAGGCGGAATGGCTGGGGGGCAGGGCTGCAAGTTGGGCAATTTCTGTCTGGAATCATGGAGGAAGCAGCCTGAGCAAGAGGGCGGTGATTTAAGGGCCCAGTCTCCCCCATCTCAAGGGGGGGTGAGGCATCATAGGCCTGCCCTGTACCCAGATTACATCTGTGCTGTGCTGTATCCTGGAGAAGCAATAAACTTCCCCCATTCTACTGGCTGATGGAGTCTGTTCATGCCACTATGGGGGTGCAGGCGTCGGGGAACCCCGACGCCACGTCACAGTCTGCAGAAGTGAAGAGTGAGGGGGGATTTGAGAGCAGCCTTCAGCTCCCTGAAGGGAGGTTCCAAAGAGGATGGAGAGAGGCTGTTCACAGTAGTGACAGATGCAGAACAAGGAGCAATGGTCTCAAGCTGAAGTGGGGGATGCCTCGGTTGGATATTAGGAAAAACTATTTCCCTAGGAGGGTGGGGAAGCACTGGGATGGGTTCCCTAGGGAGGGAGTGAAATCTCCATCCCTAGAGGTGTTTAAGTCGCTGCCTGGGGTGATTTAGTTGGGGTTGGTGCTGCTTTTAGCAGGCAGTTGGCCTCGATGACCTCCTGAGGTCTCTTCCAACCCTAGGATATTATGCCTTCAAGTAGCAATTACACCCAATTACGTGGTTTCCACCTTCAGCCCCCCCCACTATAAAACCTGTTTTAGCACCACTGCAGAGTCCAATCCTTACCTCATATTCTTACCCAAGCTCTAGTGGTGTGAAGGATGGTTCAAGGTCATGGTACGGGAAGGCTTCGTTAATGATACATATGTGGTTTCTCTCTCTTTGCAGCTCTGGCTACCAAACAGACTTATGTCAGCTACAGCAACCATGCAATTTAACTCCAGCTGATCCAAACCACCCCGGGCAGGGATGCTGAGGAGAAGGAGGAGGAGAAGCTGGAGGCTTGAGTAGAATTGCTCATCACCGGAAGGATGGGGGGTGGGGAAGTTGGATCCGATTAGAAGGGGGCATCAGAGGTCCCTAATTCTAGTGGCTAGGCTGGTGGAGGATGCTGCTTCTGAAGACGGCCACTAACGTCAGCAAAAAACCAACCAACCAACCAACATCAAAACACAGAGGAGGAAGAGGAACAACCGAGCAGGGTGCACGTACAGTGGGGCAGAGGTGACAGACTTTAATAAATCTTTTGGAGGATTTTTTTCTGTATCTTGGACAACAAAAATAAATGGCAGATATCTTTTTCCTTTCCCACAATTTGTGAGATCGTTTGTGGTTGTGAAGAATCTTTCGCTTTCCCTCTCTCTCTCTCTTTATTTTGTTCATTTCCCATTTTTCTTTTGTTCTTGTCTTCCTCTGCCTCTCTTCCACTTTCTCTCTCTCTCCTACCAAATTCTATGTGTTGCAAAAAAAAAAAGAAAAGAAAAAAAATAGTTTTTTTAAAAAAAAAAATAAACACAACAAAAACTAACATAAAACCTAGACTGTGTTCAAAGTGCTGATTTCTCTAGGTGGTACAATTAATGTATGTGATGACCATATGGATTGAATTGTCTGCTTTATGTACTGACCAATCAAAAACAAAACAAACAAACAAAAAAGAACAAAAAAAAAAACCCAACAAAGTTCAGTGCCTGGATGTTTATGAATTATTGGATGAAATGTGTAGAGCATGATCATTTTTTTACGACGATCTTTCTAATAAAAGACCATGGTTTTGCACTCAACATTTGTCTTTCATTGGTGAATGTCAGTGGCTAGCTTAAGGAAGGCTCTTTGGCTTCTTGAAAAGAAGGTGAAGAGGTGGCTTGATCACGGTGAATAAATACCTGTGTGGGGAAGAGGGCTCGGATATCAAAGGGCTCTTTAATCTTCCAGACAATAGCGAAACAGGATCCAGAGACTGGGAGCTGAAATGAGATACATTCAGGCTGCAAATAAAGAGCACATTTTTAAGGGAGGGTTATTTCTAGAGCTTCTGTTCATCAAAATGCAGGACAATGTAGCACTTTAAAGACTAACAAGATGGTTTATTAGATGATGAGCTTCTGTGGGCCAGACCTACTTCCTTGGATCAAATAGTGGAAGAAAATAGTCACAACCAATATACCAAAGGATACAATTAAAAAAAAGTGAACACATATGAAAAGGACAAATCACATTTCAGAACAGGAGGGGGATGCGGGGGGGGGTAGGAAGGAAGGTAAGTGTCTGTGAATTGATGATATTAGAGGTGGGGAGAGTGGGATGTCTGTGAGCTAATGGTATTAGAGGTGATAATTGGGGAAGCTATCTTGGTAATGGGTAAGATAGTTTGAGCGTTTGTTCATTCCTTCCCGGAGAGTGTCGAATTTTAACATGAATGACAGTTCAGAAGATTCCCTTTCAAGTGCAGATGTAAAAGGTCTTTGTAGCAGAATGCAGGTGGTTAAGTCATTGAGAGAGTGTCCTTTCTGGTTAAAATGGCAAGAAACTGTTTTTTCTTTGTGATCTTGTCTGATATCTGTTTTGTGGGCATTAATCCTTTGGCGAAGTGTCTGAGATGTTTGTCCAATGTACATAGCAGACGGACACTTTCGGCACATGATAGCATAAATTATATTTCTGGATGTGCAGGAATATGTGTTCTTGATCTTATAACTTACTTGGTTAGGTCCAATAATGGTATCAGCAGAATGAATATGTGGACAAAGCTGGCAACGGGGTTTGTTGCAAGGGAAGGTACCAGGGTTGGTATTAGTGTGGTATGTCCTGTGGTTGTTGGTAAGAATCATCTTGAGGTTAGGTGGTTGTCTATAGGAGATTATGGGTCTGTCTCCCAGAGCCTCTTGGAGTATGGTATCCTGTTCCAGTATAGGCTGTAGTTTATTGATAATGTGTTGGACAGGTTTAAGTTGGGGGTTGTAGGTGATGACAAGTTGTGTTCTATTGTTGGTTTTCTTGGGTCTGTCTTGAAGTAGATGGTTTCTAGGTATTCGTCTGGCTCTTTCAATTTGCTTTTTTATTTCTCCGGGTGGGTAGTTGAGGTTTATAAATGCTTGGTAGAGATCCTGAAGCTTCTGGTCTCTGTCAGTGGGATTAGAGCAGATGCGGTTGTATCGAAGGGCTTGGCTATAGACGATGGATCGTGTGGTGTGTTCTGGATGGGAGCTGGAAGCATGTAGATAACTGTATGAGTCGGTGGGTTTTCTGTAGAGAGTGGTGTCTAATTTTCCATTGTTGATTTGTACTGTGGTGTCCAGGAAGTGGATCTCTCGTGTAGAATGGTCCAGGCTGAGGTTGATGGTGGGGTGTAGGTTGTTGAAATCTCTGTGGAATATCTCCAGTGTTTCTTGGCCTGCATTTTGCGTCAGCTACCACAGACTAACACGGCTACATTTCTATCTCTGTTCATCAAGGTTTGATCATTTCACTAGGGGAGCGGGGGTGCTGACAATTTGGAGATTTAGGTAGATGACCAAAATCTGGGAGGGAATGGTTTCAGGACTTTCTCCTTGTATATTATATACATTGTTCATTGTAGCAGTGCTGTAATGAGTGATTTCTTTGTAGTGTCCCTTTGTGTTGTCACGTCGTAGTTTCACACAGCACTATGTTAAAATGCCCTAGGGAAGCTTTTAGTGTCCACCACCAGTCGGAAAACAAAGAAACCAATTAATGCACAACACGTTTGCAAGTTCTAGAAACCACATCCCTGTAGTCTGCATTACTGCTTTGTAGAGGCAAGCCCTGAGCTACAAAAAGCCAGTTCTGGTGATAAACACTGATTTGTGTTTGTTTTTATGCTGGGGTATTTTACTGGTGTTTAGCCATTAAAACAGGAAATCGGAAGAACTCGTTGGAAATGGAGCAGGGTGCCTAGGATAGAGTGCGTTCTCCAGCAAGTGAGGGTGTGAAATTCAAGCTCAGAGGAGAGATTTTCCAATGTATCCAAGTGATTTAGATGCATAAATTTCAAAAGGACTAATGCTTACGAGGGCACAGCTATTCTTTGAGCTGAGGTGTGATCACCAGCTTCTGCAGCCATACTCACAGTAGCTCGGAGAAGCCAGTGTGCTAAAAATAATGTGTCCATGGAGATGAATACTCAAGGGGGTGATAGAGGAGGTATCTGAGTCATTATCGATCATCTTTGAAAAGTCATGGAAGTTGGAAGAGATTCCAGAAGACTGGAAAAGGACAAATCTAGTGCCAATCCATAAAAAGGGAAATAAGGACAACCCAGGAAATTACAGATCAGTCAGCTTAACTTCTGTGTCAGAAAATTTGATGGAGCTCTTCCATTATGCAAACATCTGGAAGATAATAAGCTGATAAGTAACAGCCAGTATGGAGTTGTAAAGAACAAATCATGTCAAACCAACCTGAAAGCTCTCTGTGATAGGATAACAAGCCTTGTGGATAAGGGGGAAGCAGTAGATGTGGTATACTTAGACTTTACCAAAGCCTTTGATACAGTCTCACATAACCTTCTTATCAATAAACTAGGGAAATACAACCTAGATGGGACTACTGTAAGGTGGGTGTATAACTGGCTGAATAAGCGCTCTCAGAGAGTAGTTATTAATGGTTTACAGTCATGCTGTAAGGGCATAACAAGTGGGGTTCCACAGGAGTCTGATTTAGGACCGGTTCTGTTCAATATCTTAATCAACGAGTTAGATATTGACATAGAGAATACGCTTATTAAGTTTGCAGATGATACCAAGCTAGGAAGGGTTGCAACTGCTTTGGAGGAAAGGGTCAAAATTCAAAATGATCTGGACAAACTGGAGAAATGGTCTGAGGTAAATAGGATGCATTTTAATAAGGACAAATGCAAAGAACTCCTCTTAGGAAGGAACAATCCGTTTCACACTAAGGCTGCGTCTAGACTGGCATGATTTTCCGCAAATTCTTTTAATGGAAAAGTTTTTCCGTTAAAAGCATTTGCGGAAAAGAGCGTCTAGATTGGCACGGATGCTTTTGCGCAAAAGCATTTTTTGCGGAAAAGCATCCGTGCCAATTTAGACACGGTTTTGCGCAAGAAAGCCCTGATAGCCATATTCGCCATTGGGGCTTTTTTGCGCAAAACAGTTTTTACCTGTCTACACTGACCCTCTTGCAGAAAAGCATTTGCGCAAGAGGGCTTTTTCCCGAGTGGAAGCATCATACTATTTGCGCAAGAACACTGACAATCTTACATTAGATCGTCAGTGATCTTGCGCAAATTTAAGTGGCCAGTGTAGACAGCTGGCAAGGTTTTCCGCAAAAGCAGCTGCTTTTGCAGAAAAACTTGCCAGTCTACATGCAGCCATACAGAATAGGAAGTGACTGTCTAGGAAGGAGTACTGCAGAAAGGGATCTAGGGGTCAGAGTGGATCACAAGCTAAATATGAGTCAACAGTGTGACACTGTTCCCCCCAAAAAGGAAAAACATTCTGTGATGCTGTGACAGGGTATACCAACCCCACACCGGACCTACCAGGATTAATCAGGGCTACTGGCCGAGAGAGCCCTGCCCCTATAGCCCTGCTGGGCATGTTCCAGCAGGAGGCCAGATAGAAAGGCTGGTGGAGCAGCTTAGTATGGGCTGACTGCTGCTGAGGAAGAAAGTGTCACCAGAGCTCCAGAGGGATTGCTGGGGATGGACTGTACCACGGAGGTCAGTCAGTGGGGAGTGGCTGGAGAAGACCCCTGTCTGGAAGAAAGTGAGTCTGGAAGGTGAGGACATAGCCTAGGGTGGAGAGTTTGATCCCTGAGAGCTTGGTGTGTTTTGGGTGGATTCCCTGCTAGAGCTTTGTAAGTCCCCGCTTGACAAAATCCTGGCTGTGATGATGTAGTTGGGATTGGTCCTGCTTTGGGCAGGGGGCTGGACTTGATGACGCCTGAGGTCTCTGCCAGCCCTGGGATTCTATGATTCTATGAGCTAGTGGTGGGCTCCCTGGGCTGGGACCTGGTGGAGACGGTGGGCCTGGGTCTCCCTACCCCACTCACTAACCCCCATGGGGGATGCTACAACTGTGGTTAGTGACTTGAGCTGCTAGGCCATGGTGCCCTGTGTAAAGGGGTGTGGGTATTGACTTTGGGACTCTGGCCACTGGACCTCACTATCCTGAGGGAAGGGGATGGTTTACTGAATATGGCCACTAGGCAAGACCACCTCATTGGGGATGGGGTGTAGTGATTGGCCCTGAGCACTCTTTAAGAGGCTTTAGAGGACTAACACCCTGCCTTTGAGGGGGGGCCAAGCACGCCCACCCTGTGACAGATGCATTAGCAGGGGTGTTGTGAGGAAGACATGAGAAGTCATTCTTCAGCTCTCCTCCATGCTGATTAGGCCTCAGTTGGAGTATTGTGTCCAGTTCTGGGCATCCCATTTCAGAAAAGATGTAGAGAAGGTCCAGGGAAGAGCAAAAAAAAAAGAATATTAAAGGTCTAGAAACCGTGACCTGTGAGCAAAGACTGAAAGAATTGGGTTTGTTTAGTTTGGAAAAGAAGGGAGCTAATAATAGCTTTAAAGTACCTAAAAGTTGTTACAAGGAAGGGAGAGAAATTATTCTCCTTAAACTCTGAGGATTGGACAAGAAGCAATTGGTTTAAATTGCAGCAAGGGTGGTTTAGGTTGGACATTAGGAAAAACTTAGGCGGGGGGTTGTGGAATCTCCATCTCTGGGGATATTTAAGAGCAGGTTAAACAAACACCTTTCAGGGATGGTCTAGTGTAGGATGAAAATGTCTGAGGCAGGCTGATCTTTTGTTAAGAACATCTATTCTAAATTGGAGTCTGGGACTAGCACACACACAGAGTACTTAATGGACACCTCCCCTTCCCCCCCCACACACCCCTAGCTCAGGGTGGAAGACAGGACATGACACATTCAATGGTGCTAGGAAACTGTTAAGTACTCCTAATGTCTCTGCTTTAATCCCTAGATGGACCACATCCTGCAGAGATTCCTTCTTGAAGCTGATGTCTGCTTTGTTTAAATATTTGTTTTATTGGAAACAATGATGTCTGCTTTGTTTAAATGGAAACACAATATAATTTTATACTATTCTTCTTATTAGCACCTATCCAGGGGTCCAGGATCTTACTCCTCCCCTCCCCCATCACTTTGATCTGCCCATTGAGCACCCTATATAATTAGCTGTAACCTTGTGTTTGGCAGTGTTCACTGAGCTCAAGCAAGTGACGTGACACTCCACCCAGCACTGTGCGTAATAAACTTCTGCTTGCTTCACATATGATGTCCAGATTTTATTCCTTCAGTTGCGGGCTTGTCCGGGATCCAGGCTTGTGAGTTGAACGGGGCCAGAGACTGACCTCCAAGAAGGGTGAGTATGTTTTCTTTACCACCTCATTAGGCTAGGGATGGAAGTCTCTTTTCCTCTCAGACACATCCTGGTTCTGTTCCAAATTTAAGACAGAGAGAAACCTGGATGTGTGAATCAAGCATAAGGGTCAGACTTAAAGGGTACCCATAGGAAAGGGGGAACCAGTACAAGACGGTTGTGTACTGTTTAAGCTAAGGAGTGTGTTACAGAGGCACTGGACAAGGCACCAGGGAGCAATTGAGCTGTACATTAAGCCCAGGATCGGCTGGGTACGCAAGGCGGCAGGCAGTGCAAACTGGTGGTCCCAATTCCTCATTGTACGTGACATTGCAAGTCCTGATGGAAGCCCCCCATCAGGCACATGATGTATATAACCTTGAATAATACAAGTCCCAAATAAGGCCGGCAACTGTGTAAGGCCACAGTGGTAAAGGGGGAGACGCACATCCCCAATAAGTCCAGCAGCTGTGGAGACTGAGACCACGGGAGTTCCAAGAAGGGGGAGACGCACGTCCCCAATAAGACTGGCAAGTGTGTTTTATGTGTGTGAATTAAGAACGTGGTACAAGCTGTATACAGAAGGGGGAGACGCACATTCCCCAAAAGGGCTGACAACTGATCCTTGGGACTTGAGAACAAGAGATCCAAGAGGGAGACGCACATCCTCTGTCAGCAAGCTGCATACAGAAGGGGAAAACGCATTTCCCCATAAGGCTGACACAAGTGGAGATTAAGACTATATGGTCAGCAGTCAGGGTGATTGAACCCTGATGCCCAAGGGGAAGGTGAAAACCGACCCAAAAAGGAATATTTTGAGTACAAGTTCACAAACTCCAGCAGGCAGCAATTTTAAAAACACAGTATGCCACAGCTGGAGCAAAGGAAGAGGTGGTCAAATGGTGAAATAATCAGGAAGGCAATAAAATAGACAAAGCAGTAACAGTGATGCTAGAGATCCTCAAATTAAAGGAGCAGAAAAATACCTCCTTATAGCTGAAAAATGAGGTAAGACTAATAATAAAAATTAGAACAACAGAAAAAGCAAGGCTGTCCAGATATATGGTTTGCTCATACGAGTAAAATCAGGAAAATGAGAAATTGGAAAAGTTGTTAAAAACCTGGAAAAAATAAAGCAATATTCCCTGTTGTTAAACAACAAACTGCAAGCACTTTTACAATGCCTAAAGAGTGGGGGCAGAAATAGACAAAGGTGGCCCTGGCAAGTTTAAGATAAAATAGGGTTCACTGCATTGCAACCAAATCATATGAGGGGCAAGCCAAAAGGGAACTAAAATTAGTGCCCCATTCTTCCTTTCCTTCAAGATCCTTTAAGGGTCTTAAAAGCATATAACATATAATACTAAAAATTGCTAGTAAAAATAAATTGGGCACATTGGTGCAAAGATTCAGGAAAAACCCCTCATGAAAAGAAAAGAAAAAGAAAAGGTATACTATATTTTTAAAACAAATATTGCAAGAGTTTAAACACAGCCCATGGTCTGACAATACCATGCAGACCTTATTGATGAAATATTTATTGGTTTAAAAACCCTTACTTTCAATCAAAATAAATACTACTGTTGTCTGACTATGAAAAACCTGTACTAAGAAGTTTAATAATTATTAGCTGACTATAGAAATAAATATTTGGATTTACCCAGTGAAAGGAATCAGAAGGTGTGGGGGCTAGTTAAAAAGCCCACCCTTCTTACTAAATTAATAATGGACAAAACCTGTGTCCCTGAAAAGGAGCCATTTAGCAGAAAAGCAGGCTCAGGTATATAAACAATAGAAAGGAAATAAGCATGCAAAAGAGAGGGGGAGATAACAGACTTGGGCCCTGTGTAGGCAGAGTAGAAGAATAAGGAAAACCGTAATACAGGAGTTGGAAAGTTAAATTACTGGGAATGAGGATAGTTTTCATTTGAGGATGAAATCAAGTGATTGAGGGTATGAGGAGTTGATTCTGTGGAGTGCTGGAGAAATTAAGCAATTGTCCTACTGTGTTAAAGAAACCCTGCTATAAAAAAAGAAGAAAAAACCTTGTTTCTTTGGGAAAAATTGCTAAATGGGAATTAAGGGATTCTATTAAACTTAATTAGCCAAATGCATGACAGAGAATGCATTGCAAATTTGTAAATCTTTTTGGTAGGTTTCACATGAATTAGTTTTATTTTGTCTTGGATAATGCCCTCTCACCTAAAATTGCAAATTGATAAGACTGGTTGTGCCAGACACAAATGCTTGTCTTGGGGCATTTAACCCTTGCGGTAGTTCTAAGAAACATTGTTATTTTACATAAAACACCTCATACACTTCAAAGAGAAGCCACAATAGGTGTGTGTTCTTGCTGTGTGCTTTAAAAGCAGAACTCTGAAATTTCACTGTCTCTCTTTCAAGGCTAAGTCTTTGGGCTGCTCCTAACTTTGAATCGGAAGGCAAGTGTGTGTGAATGCCTGGCTGTTAATGAGCAGTTTGAATCTTCTATAAATAATACTAAAATGATAAAAAGGGCCTGTTATTCAAAAATTTTAAAGAGGATATAACACACAGTGTCCTGTAGTAAACTGGCCAAATAAAAGATATGGAATATATAGCAAATGTTCATAAGTCCCTACTTGAAAGAAATCTAATACTAATGTTACAGCTAACATGGAAATAAATGTTGTGCTAATGCTGCACAAGATACTCTCTGAGAAAGAGAAAGCCTTTTAGGCTTGCTGGAATGGTAACTGGTAAACACCTTTGTGCTAAGGAAAATCACTATAGCTGTATATACAGTTACTACTTGTAAATAAATGTGACGCTTCACAACAGACGGACTAAAAACCTGCTCTGTGGTATAAGAGGAAAATTAAGGCATACCGCCTTTAACTTAATCATTGAGCAGGGAAGTAATATACCCAATCCCTCAGAAGCTGGTTTTCAAAATAAAAGCATAAGTAATGCAGGCTAATAAAGAAGTCAGCAAAATACTTGTAAAAGCAAAAAGGACTACAAGAGATATAATGTGCCACCCCCACGGGGGTAGGAAAATGTTCTTTTATCTTTCAGAATCTCAGAAAGCGCTGGTGCCAGCTGAAGAAAAAACCATGGTTCCACTGTCATGACATAAGTGTGTTTTGTGGTCTAAGTTTGTTTTATCTGTATTGCAAACATCGTTGTTGTGTATTGTCTTTTAAATGAAAGAACATTCTAAGTAAAGCAGTAGCATGAGCTAGAAAAAGGAAACTGTTCAGCAAGAGAAAGGGAAAGAAAAAGGATTGGGCCCAATCAAACGACAACTCTAGGGAAACTTAGTGAAAGGACAATAGTTTACTGTTGTAATTGTTTAAGCTAGGTGAATGCTAAAAATGTCTCCACTTGTGTTCTTGTGCAAGTAAATTTACAGTGCAGTGTCGGAAAACAGGGCTTCTTCTGGAAGAGTTATTCCTCTCCCCAAGAGGAATAAGCCCTCTTGCACAAGAGCTCTCCCACAAGAAGGCAGTGTAGACAGGCAACATGAATTTCTTGTGCAAGAAACCCCTGTGGCTAAAATGGCCATCAGAGCTCTCTTGTGCAAGAGAGCATCCACACTGCCATGGATGCTCTTGCGCAAAAGCACATCTCTTGTGCAAAAGCACATGGCAGTGTGGATGCGCTCTTGTGAAAGAACTTTTGCACAAGAACTCCTGTGCAAAACAGTTCTTGTGCAAGAAGCCTGCAGTGTAGACATTGCTCAGGTGTAGGAAAAATCACTGTGAGCTTGCAAAGCTGCCTGCAGCGACTCAAGAGGGTGAGGACGATCCTCAAGGCAGGCTGTTAGGGAGCTGGGCACAACCCCCAAACTGACTGTGAGTTCTATATTTAGATTTCACCAACCAAGTGTTAAATGTAAACTCCTCAGGCACCTTCACATGGAGTCACAGTCCGGCCCCATAGGAACTCCGATCTCACTTGCCACCCAGGTGAACCTGTCTTTGTGACAGATGATCCCTTACACCAAGAATCATAGAACTATTGGGGTTACTCCCAGTCTCAAAGAACTGGCCACTTACCCCATGTCAGTTGCATCTTCGCTCGCACACCAAAGACAACAGCTGTAGCCAATTGAATAAACTGGCTAAAGATGTATTAAGTAGGAAAAGGAAAGTAGAGTCAGTTACAAGGTTACAGGAGGCAACCATATCCACACATGAAATCCGTTTTTAAGCTTGAGCGTAACAGAATTTGCTCATTATAGAAAGTTCTGTGTGTCCTTTAGGGCTAACCCAGGTTAAGCAATGGGTCTCTTGCTTATGCCTGGTAAACCTGCCCCCCTATACAAAGTCCAAGCAGTACAGAGACCCAGTTCCTTCTTGTTGGGGGTGGTGGTTATCCCTGAACTACAAACTCAGCTGATGGAAGGAATCTATTTGCATGGCTCCTCTTCACTAGGGGCTGAAGGGCACCACGGAGGTATTTTGTCCTTTTTAATGTTTAACAAGAATCCCTCTGCTGTCAGTGGACCATGCCCCTTGGGCAGGATGTATCCCCTTCTGTTGGGGATCAGCATGTCACACTAGTTAAGGTCTCCCTACTGGGGGGTGATTCACACTACAGCTGCTCCCATATTACCTGCGAGCTATGGCTGCTATAAGCGAGCTCGATGCAGGTGGCAGTTCATAAGCATTGGATAAAGACTAAACCCATTCTTATAATCATCTCACCTATTTTAACAATACGGCCCGATCAGCCAGACCAACTACAGCTCTGTTCTTATCGGTGTTCAGTTCAAACCTGGTGGTAGGATCTGTAGCTCATGAAACTCAAGCAGCTGGTAGCATGACTTTCGTGGGCCTCTCCCAACATAATAATATCAATATTAAAAATTATTTTTGATATAACTTTAAATACTTAAAAAACAATTTTTCTGTTTTAGGCAAAATTTAATATCTTTTTGGGGGCCCTAAAAGTTTCATTTTTTTTCTGATGTGAGAAAAAAATTCAAACATTTTCTTCGACCCTAAATCTTTCTTCTGATTTTAAAAGAAATTAAAACATTTTCATGGTCCCCTAAAAGTATCGTGGGCCCTAGGCACTGTGCCTAATGGATAAGTCGGCCTGAGCCGGGGTCTTGTGTGGGGCTAAAACTAGCAACGTAGCTGTTTGGGCTCAGGAGTGGAGCCCTGGCTTGGAGACCCCCTGCTTGGTTTCAGAGCCCACGCTCCAGCCTGAGCCTAAAGACCTATGCTGCAGTATTTTACCCCTGCTGCTTCAGCATCATGCACCTGACTCCCAGTGGTAATATTTGAATATTTGGCAATATTCCACAGGGTTTTCTTTACAGCATGGTCGGATCCTTGGAGAATAGTCGCAGAGGGTTAGTCGGTATCTGCAGAAACAATGAGGAGTCCTGTGGCACCTTGACAACCAACACTATGCCAACTGTGCCACATATTGTCGCAAGTGACACCATCCCGGGCCCTAACTACATGAGTCACAACATCGGGGGCTCATCACATCTTCTAATGTGAGATGCCATCATGTGCTAGCCATGCCCCTCTGCTGTGGATATTGACCAACTCGGACAGTCTCTGCGCCACAGGATAAAAGGACACAAATAAGACATCAGGAAAGGTAACACACACGCACATCTGTAGGGGAACATTTTAACTCCCTGGACATTTGGTAATGGAATTAAAAGTAGCCGCCCTTCTACCAAAAACCTTCAAAACCCGATTACAAAGGGAGACAGCTGAGCTGGAGCGCATTTGCAAATTCAATGCAATCAATTTAGGATTGACTAAGGATCTTAACTGGTTAACATGTTACAAAGACAAGTTCCCCTCTCTTGATAGCCACCTTTCCATATCGACTGCCTTGAATGAGTCACTTCCACCCTGACTTGATTAGCCTCATTTACACAAATACCCTCTTTCTTTTGTTGTTCTTATCCATATACACACAAACGTGCCACTGTAAACTCCACTCCAATCCATCTGATGAAGTGGGTTTTTAACCCATGAGAGCTATAAATAAATAATAAATCTGTTAGTCTCTAAGGGTATGTCTACACTAGCCCCCTAGTTCGAATTAGGGAGGCTAATGTAGGCATTCAAAGTTGCAAATGAAGCCCGGGATTTAAAATCCTGGGCTTTATTGTATCTTCCCGTTTGGTCGCCATTTTGAAATTCCACTAGTCCGAAGTAACTGCCCGTGGCTACACGCAGCAATGAAATGGCAATTTGAACTAAGTCAAATTAACTGTTACTCCATCAGAGGCAAAAGGAGACAGTGAGGCACAGAAAGGCTATGTCTACACTGGCGGGTTCTTGCGCCAGAAATATGCAAATGAGGCTAAGCGTGGAATATCGCTGAGCCTCATTTGCATATCTGAGCCGCCATTTTTGCAGAAGAGGCTCTTTGCCAGAAGGCGCGTCTACACTGCCCCTTCTTGAGCAAGAAAACCCCTCTTGCACAATGCCGCTACGCTGATTATTTTCAGGAATAACGGCAGTGATGTGCCCAAGGCCATAGAGGCAGTCGGTGGCAGAGGCCGGAGCACTGCACTTGATCACAAACTCATGTAACAAAAGCTCAGCCGCTGGCTTGTTGCAAGACCTTGGCCCTCTCACACTGTTATTTCTTCACCATTGTCCTTGGCTTATTAGAATTCTGCCTGGCCGGTGTTGCCAGAAAGGCATGCTAGATACGTGACCGCATCCCCTCCTCTGCGGCACGTACTCTCAAAGGGCCTGTTTCTAAAGAGGCCTTTAGACCCTGTTTACAGTCAACCCTCTTTGTTACCATTTCAAAAAGGTACACGCAGCGCGAGCATCCTTTCTGTGCGTCAGGTTTATTAGCATTTTAATTATGTTCTCGCCCCGGGAGGGCTGCCTGCCTCCTGGCTGACTGCGGTGTGTACACAAAGGTGCAAGACAACAGTTTTCGATTTGCAAAGCATCCGTAGGCGGAGCCGTGCAACTCCTCCAGCCTGGGCCCTGCGCTGTTCTTTAATCACCAGTGCAAAGAGCCACCGCCTCCCACACAGCGCCTCCTGCTGGGAGAAACTGAGTACAGTCCCTGGGACCACGTTTCTGCAGCAAACACTTCAGCGTCCTTCCCTTCATTTGGGGCTCCCGGCTACCTAGGGTGACTTTAGGACCACTCACCTGCCAGCGCTGGAGCTTGGAGCACGCCATCCACATGGTCCCAATGGCAAGCTTCCTGGTGGTGAGAGCTACCCTGGGGCATCGAAAGGTGTCTGTGGTGGGAGCGGGGGGAGACTGGGGAAAGAGGATGGGTGTAAAAGTGCTGGTGTCTGGGAATATCTGCACCACAGGGATTCCAGCCTGGCCTGAGACACTAGCGCTGCCCCTGCTCACTCCAGGTGGACATGAGGTACCCAAACATGTCTGGGCACATTTGGCTCTGGCGAGGGTGTTTGCGGTTTGGGGAGGGATGGACCCGGATCTGGTGCGTGTCTGCACTCGGAGGAGGGGCAGTGGGGAATCCAGATCAAGCACGTGGCTGCACTGTGGAGAGCGCTGGATCGGAGCCAAGTGTGTGTCTGAGTAGCGTGGAGTGGCAAATCCAGATCGGGCCCGGGTGCACGGCTGCATGGTGGGAAGGGGCGGATCCAGACCTGGTGCATGTCTACACTATGGGGAGGGGGTGAATCCAGCTCAGGTTGTGGGTGCTTTTTGGGGTGCAGATCCATCACTACCATTAGAGCAGCTATTGTACTTTCTGTGTGACCCGACCCACCCCCTGGACATGTGACTCCCTGACACCGGCAGCCATGACACATCCCCGGTGTGCCCCATCACCAGGCCCCTGTTTTGCTCCCAGAGGCTGCTCATAGGCTCAGACGCAGAGGGCTGCGGCTCTTGGCACCTCTGACCTCTCCAATTCACTGCTTATTAAGCCCAGGACCAAATCCTGCCTCCCTTGAAATGCTCTCAGGAGTCACGTGCCATGGGGCAGCCATAGGAACGGAGGCTGCAGCCTGCAAGAGTGAGCACTTAGACCAGGGATTCTCAAATGTGGCCGCCAGGATTCTCCTGGGACCACAGCCTCCTGCAATGGCCTCCGTGCCGGGAACCACCTACCGTGTGTGGGCCCTGCCCCTCTGGAGACACACAGGCTGGTGAAGCAGGCAGCCTGTGAGTTCCCATCTTCCCCGGGGGCCGGTGGGGTTGGGCTCAGGCCTGGGGTGCTGGGTGGCAGGCTGCAGCCATGGGGCATCGGGCTCCATCCCGGGGCCCCGTCCCCTGGGCTCCGTTCCCTGGCTGTGTGTTGGCAAGTTCTGGCCCCAGGCTCACCCTCCTCCTGCAGTGCTCCAGTGCCTCTGTACCCCCCTCCCCATCCAGGGCTTAATTAGTTCCCAGGCTGAGTGAGTCTGCTGTGAAAAGTGATAGTTGTATGGTTGTTAATATCACTTTTCACAGCACACTGAGTAGCTAGCAAGTCTAAAAGAAAAGCAATCAAAAAAGCAAAAACAAACATCAAGGAAAAAAGGAAGAACAGTCAAAGCATCTTATTTGTGTTTCTATTCTGTTTAGGATCAGTACAGAATAGAGCCGGTTCCACACAACTCAGTATTGAGCCTGCAAACACCCTCCCCCCCCAAACCAAAACCAAGAAACCCCCAAGCCCCTATATAGATGCACTAGAGGATCTACCCGGCATTTCTCGGGCCCTGAGGGTAGGGGAGGGTGTGTGTGCAAGAGTCAAGGCTGCAGATTGGGGGGTGCAGGGGATCTCAAGGCAGGGGCTGGGGTTGGAGGCACCAGGGCAGGGGGTGAGGAAGAGGATGGGGGCTCAGTAGGGGCCACGGTGCCCAGCTCCCAGGGGCTGCAGTGCCCAGCTGGCGGCAGCTCCCTGGGATACAGTGACCAGCCACTGCCAACTCCCCAGGGCCACCCATAGCAGCAGGGGCTGGGCTGTGTGCCTGGCAGAAGCTCCCCGGGGTGGTAGAGGCCACACTGGCTGGCCGCGGCTATTCTCTGGGGCTGGCCGGTGTGACGGGCTGTGCTCAGGATGGCGTGGATCTTTGAAGATTGCGTGGCCTGTATGTGCAATGAGTTCGGTGGGCCTCTGCCGTGTTCCTAGTTGGGAGGCGGATGCAGGGCTGAAACACTTCCTGGATGAGCTATTAACTGTAGTCCTTGCTCCTGCGGACAGCTGAAGGAGGGGGGTGAGGGCAGAATGAGGGTGCAGACTTATTGCTAGCTGCCAGCTCCCTGCACGGTAGTCTTGGCCGCCCTAGCAGTTGGGCTGAGGGGTTGTCTCTTCTGAAGCCGGTGTCAGGTTTGGCGCTACCGCATGTTTATTAGACCTGGCTTTGCCATTGATACCTGTGACGGGGTGGACTAGGCTTGAAGCCCCCTGCTGGAGGCTGGTGGCCTTGCCGCCTCCTGCCCCAGGGAGAAGAGCAGAAGATAGGTCCTCCAGGCAAACTAGAGTGGATGCTTCTGCTGCAGCCAATCAGGGCCCAGCAAGCTGTATAAAAGAAGCTGCTGAGCCAGAACTTGGTAGTTTGTTACTGGAGCGCCACCCAGTCAGACCTAAGGATTGACTGCGAAGACAGTGTCTCCTTAGTGTCTCCTTAGATCGCTTGGAGTAAGAGCTGGACTTCAGACCTGGCTGAAACCTGACAAATAGCAGGTATGACAAATAGCAGAACCCTGGTCAGGGTGTGGTGGAAACTTGACCTCAATGCCCTGGGAGAGGGAGGGGCTGGTGGGAGCAGCTTCCTGTGTGAGTGGCCCAGGGAGCAAGGTAGCAGTGGACAGCAAGGATGCTCAGTGGGCAGCTGCTACTAACAAGGTCCCTGGGCTGGGACCCAGAGTTGTGGGTGGGCCTGGGTCCCCCTAACCTCCTAGCAGCTCCAAAGAGGGGGTAAGAAGAAACCTGGTCCCGGGTGACTGACCAGCCAGGGGCTGGCACTGCCTGGGCGTGGAGGGGTGGGAAGTCTGAGCACTGCATGCCTGCTTCTCCCAGTCCCTGGGCGGGAAACGTGCTGCTGGCAGGGCTGCTGTGGGTGAAGCTGCTTGTGGAGGGGGCAGCGTGAAGGCCCTGGGATGCTGGCTGGCTGAATGGGGCCTGTCTGCAAAGGTGTGGGAAGCAGAGGGGCCTTGGGGTTGGGCTTCCCAGCCATATGCCCCTGCTGCCCGGGTTCCTGGCCATCGACCCCTCCCCTAGGGTCCCGGCTGCCAGACCTGCTCTTCCTCTGGGCTCCACTTATGGCCCCGGGTCTCACTCGGCTGCCTTCCCAATGCGATAGGTCTCTATGGCTGGCCCTGGGTCCTGCTAGGCTGCTGGCCATGCCCAGCCGCCAGGCTCAGGATCCTGCCCACTAGCCCCACATGCAGAGTCCTGGTTGCCAGCTGTAAGAGGCAGTGAGGGGCGCAGGCAGAGGTAAGGGTGATGCGTTTCAGCTCTTCTCCCTCCCCCCCCCCCCCCGCCCCGTCTTCCAAAAACTGTTTCTGTGCTGGTCTGGCTTCTGCCTTGCTGTGCACTCATGTTGGCAACCTTTCCCCCAGTGGTGCTCAGCCTTCCCAGCCTTCTGCACCCCTGGTGTACCCCAAGTTACACCGCACTGGAACAACTTGCTTACAAAATCAGACCTGAGAATACCAAAGCCTCACGGCCACCCTGCTACTGGAAAGTTGCCGACTTGGCCGTTTTTACCATAAATGTTTGACTGAAACATAAAACCTTGTGCTCACGCTGCAGTGTGTGGTATCGAGCGCGGCATAAACAAGTCACTGTCTGAAATGTTAGTTTGTAGTGGCTTTGCCTGGGCTTTTGCTGTAGCCTGATGTACAACTAGGCAAGTATCCAGGTGAGTTGTTGCACCCTCAAAGACCTCGGCATGCTCCACTTCCCTCCACACATGCCCCTGGTTGAGAACTAGAGCCCTAATGGGTTTAGGTGGTGGGGTTCATTGTCTCTCAGGTCCCCTCAACTGCTCCTCCCTGGCCACCACCCTTTGCTGTCTGTGCACAGCAACCAAACTCCTCACCCCTCAGCCTATACGCACAAGCAGGACCGGCCCGCAACATTTTGGCACCTGAGGCAGGGAGCTCAAATGACGTCCCCTATGCCACCTTTTTGCCTGCCTGTTATGTCTCTTGTGCCCTCCTTCCTCCAGCACAGCACTCCTCCATCTCTGTGCCACTAGAGCAGAGAGAATACATATGCACCAGCAGCAGACACAATTTTCTACACCGAGGCTATGTCAACACTTGCAGCATCCTGTGCCAGAAATATGCAAATGAGGCTACGCATGGACTATCGCCGAGCCTCATTTGCATACCTAATGAGCCGTCATTTTTGCAGAAGAGGCTCTTGCGCCAGAAGGAGCTGTCTACACTGCCCCTTCTTGCGCAAGAAAACCCCTCTTGCGTAATGCCGTTATTCCTGAAAATAATTGGTGTAACTGCATGGCACAAGAGGGGTTTTCTTGTGCAAGAAGGGGCAGTGTAGACAGCTCCTTCTGGCGCAAGAGCCTTTTCTGCAAAAATGATGGCTCATTAGGTATGCAAATGAGGCTTGGTGATGTTCCATGCTTAGCCTTATTTGCATATTTCTGGCACAAGCAGCTACAAGTGCGGATGTAACCTCTGGGTCCTAGTGGCATGCTTCTCCCCCTACAGTCTGGCACTTGAGGCAGCCACTCAGTTTGCCTTATGGTAAGGCCAGCCTTGTGCATAGTGTCTCTAGCTGCACCCATTCCTGTCTCCCTGTGCTCCTACACACCTGTGCGCTCTAGTTACCTCCCCTTCTCCCAAGGCGGGAGGAGGGCTTGGGAAGAGGTGGAGGTCGTCGTATTGATGACCAACCCTCTCTTCCCCATTATTGTCCAAGGCAGGCATTGCAGAGGCTTTGCAGGCTGCAGTGAAGAAGCGGGTGGCTGAGTAGAGGAGAAAAGCGAGCTCTGTTCTGCTAGCTCTGCATGCAAGGACAGGCTGGCTAGAGGGAAGGCAATCCATCAGTACCAGAAAAGCAAATGTTCCTCTGCTAGTGAGGAAAGGATAGAGCCAGAACGGAAGATAGGAGTTTAAAAAAAAACAACCCCTGAAATCTTGATAAGATCACACTTGTCAAAAGAGCTTCCTGGTGGGGGTGGAAAAATGACTCAATCTCTCCACATTCATCTTTGGATGATCAGGTGGTGCTCAAACTGTATCCTGCTTCTCATACTGTTCTGAGTGGTTACCACGGTTCAATTTTTACTGCAATTTTCCATCTACAGTAGTGATAGGAGCGCCTGAGCCCATCTGAATTACAGCTGGGCTATTGCACCCTTGTGTTTTTATGGAAATATGTTTTTAATATGAATATGCATAACTTGAATATGCTTTATGCAAAACTGGTCGTGTAACCTGTCATTCAAGACCCTGCAATCCCCTGACTGCCTATATTCTACTTGTGTGCAGGTATCATTCTTCTATGTGGAGTTAGAAATATTAAGTGTAAACCTGATTACTAATCTGATGTTTCTAGTGAAAATCATTAGTGGTCCTTACCTGGCTTAATGGCTCGGTGCTCAAGACAACAATCTGAATGGTTTGGTTTTTCTTATCAGCCCAAACTGTGGTTGGTCTTAGAAAGACATGTGACCATACCAATTGGTACTGGGATGCATCTTGATTCTGGTATCTTTTCTATGAGGATGGGGAGTGAAAACAAAGGGTTTCCACCCTGGGGAAATCCTGTTTAAGGAATGTCTTCAGATGGCCTTTCAAACAGCCTTCCCATCCAAAGAGGATACGGACAAAGCTGTTAGACCCAGGCCAGAGAAAAGAGCAACTCTGGCTTGTGAAAGATTGCCTCTGAGATAAGAACTACAGTGAGGAATATGTTTTGTAACAACTTCTCCTATTGCATTACATGTAACTAGCATTTGTTTGCTTTTTGGCTCATAACTTGCAATCCTGTCACTCCAACTTTTTATACTTAGTAAAAACACTTTTTATTATCAAGCCCATTGTAAATGATTGCTACTGTGGAGGGGGGTGTTGCAGGTTTGCATTCTCTCTCATTGCTATATGGGGCGAACATCTTCATGAGCTTTCTCATCGACTAAGAATATTTATTTTGAGGTTTGGTCCCTTTTGGGGGCTGTGTTCCTAGGCACTGTCAAGTCCCTGTTGCTGAGCCCTCCCAGAGTTGAGCTGTGGTCAGCATCTGTGTTACTCTACTGGGGCAGAGGGACTGTTACTCCAACTCTGTGCCTTTCCTGGGGGAGACCAGAATATCTGGCCCTGGAAGACAGGGTGGCAGGGTACCCCAGAGGGCAGGCAGGTGGGCTTAGTGGTATGATCAACACACTGGGTGACAGTCGCAAGGGGACCTCTATGACCCCACATGGTACAACAGCAGCCACTCTTTCCAGCCTTAATGGTAGGGGTTGTCATGCCCATGCTGGAAAGCCCTTGACAGAGAATCCACGTTCATGACTGCTAGTTGGGGCCAATGTTCCATTGAATCTCTTCCATCCATGTGCAGAATAATGTTTTGTGCACCAAGATATGTTCGGCTGTGCACCACCAATAGAAACATACAACACAAGGAGTCCTGTGGCACCTTAAAGACTAACAGATTTACTTGGGCGTCAGCATTCATGGACAAAACCCCACTTTGTCAGGTGAAGCTTATGCTCAAATTCCTTGTTCTTTGTGCAGTTAGACTGGCTACGCCTCTGAAATGTGTTTCCATCTAAAGCATCTCTGTATTAAACTCATCTCCTGGCACCGTATTGCATCCATCCCTGGTGTCACTGCAGTATAGGGCAGCGAGCAAAGCTGGTGTCAAAGTGAATTGTGGGGGATGGGAAGAAAAGGGTTATCCCCAACTGGAATCTGAAGTGAGTGCCCTTATGCATGTTGCAAAAAATAGCCTTAGTCTCCTTCAAGATCCCCTGGTATGTGTTAATTCCGGGGAAGATTGACACTGCAGCAATTGATCTTTCGGAATTTGATTTAGTGGGTCTAAACACCCCTTAAATCAAACTCAGAGGGCGTCAAGTTGCGAATCTTGATTCAGCCTTCCCCTTTAAGTATAGACCTGGCCTAAGTGTTACTAGAACCCTGCCAACTTGCTTCACAGGCAGTTCTCCCTAGCATCCGGCTGGAAATTATTGATCCACAAGGAAATATGCCACCTATGTAATCATTGGCGCCACAACTTCTTGGAAAGAGACATTGGTAGTTGTAGCCCTTGGGAGTGGTAGTTTCAGCCCTGCTAAGCTTCAGAGGTTTGCATTAGGACAGCTGCAGTAATTCAACCATTGCCAGCTGCTACTAAAGGGTTATTCAAGAGTTGAGTTTGCTTGCGTTGCCTATCTCGGCACACTGCCTCCTGCAAACACCCCATCCACTTCTCTCAGGCTGCAGAGATGTGGGAGAAATGAATATTTGGAAAGGCAAGGTGAGAACAAGGAGAATCTAGGTGTTGTGGGAAGTCCTATCCAGAGGTGATGCTCTTCTCTTAGCCAAATGCTAAGTTGCTTGCCTATGTAATTCCAAATGGATATTGGATTCAAATCTCCATGTGTTAAGCCTTGACTAAACCCAAAAGTGACTCTAATTTAACCAAATCAGCAGCTTCTTGTGAGTGATAACTTATTTTGACTTAAGAATCCTTTATATTGATTGATTTTTTTTTTTTCCTTGCAGACTTAAGCTAAAACTGATATGAAGGCACACTAAACAGATGTGTATCCACAGAGGGGTATGTACAGATATCATTAAATTGGCTTCTAAACAGATTTAGTTAAATCAGGCCTGTTTTTTATGATGTTTAGATAAGGCTTTAAATTTCTGCTTTGTTGCCATGTGCTGTTAAATGGATGTAGCATTTGCAGCTGAAGACAATTTGTCAGTTGCCTAGTGAATGTGCTGAAAACAAAACTATTGGTGAATTCTTCCGAATTTTGTTCAGAAAGAATAGATGGACTTGATTTATTTTAAAAAGGCATGAAGACCCTATCCAAACCCTTAAATGAACCAAACAATGCATCAGCTAAAATAGGCTGTTGCTCTTTCAGAAAAGCATTTTGTATGGTGTGAAGAAACTGGAAAATGAAGGTTTTAGTTTGAAATGAACTAAAACAAGTTGTAAAATATATATATATATAGAGAGAGAGAGAGAGCTCTGCTTCCTATCCTCCCCTTCAATATTTGCGCTGTCAAGATGCATTTCACCTGGAACAGCCTATATTGCAAGAAAGGCTGCACTTGCCACCGAGAAAGACTTGTTGCTTTGTTTGGCTTTGCAGGACAAAATGCTGGCAAAATGTAGACACTACTTTGGTTTGAGAAAAAGGGAAGTTGACAAGCATCGAGATGGAGGCAGAATGAGACAGATCTAACAGGCTCTGTAGAGAGTAGCTCTGTATAGCTACTTCTGAGCCCGGCTATCGTTGATGAAGGGCTAGATTGTTCTGCCAAATGCTTTTGAGCTAAGTTGTGCTAGCGGTGGTTAAACAGAATCAGAGATGCAATGTTTCTTTGAACTGAAGAAACCCCTCCTGGGAATTGCTGGGTTGAATACTTTATTTTTAAACCATTTCCCACTGTTGTGAGAAATCTTTTTTTTTTTTTCTTCCCCTGACAAGCAACTGCCCAACATTTGCTTGCATTTATTTTAGTTTTAATTCACTGACCCTTTGAAGGGAGGGGGGGAACCCAGTCCCTTAAACATCTGGGTTTCGTTATTTGTCTTTGAAACACGAAAGCTTAGGGAGGGGGAAACACGAGATAGGAGGCAGAGTTTTGTTGTGACCCTAAGTTAGAAGGATGCTCGAGGGCAGTGGATGTACAGCTGGGGGTTGTTTTGTGATTGGGCTGACTGTGTGTTAGGAAGCTGCAGGTTTAACCCACACACCTAGGCTACGTCTAGACTGGCATGATTTTCCACAAATGCTTTTAACAGAAAAGTGTTTCCGTTAAAAGCATTTGTGGAAAAGAGCATCTAGATTGGCATGGACGCTTTTCCGCAAAAGCACCATTTTCGCCATCAGGGCTTTTTTGCGCAAAACAGTTTTCAGCTGTCTACACTGGCCCTTTTGCGCAAAAGCATTTCTGGAAAAGGGCTTTTGCCCAAACAGGAACGTCAAAGCATTTGCGCAAGTAGCAGTGATTTCGGACAGTAGAACATCAGTGCTTTGCACAAAATCAAGCGGCCAGTGTAGACAGCTGGCAAGTTTTTCCGCAAAAGTGGCTGCTTTTGCAGAAAAACTTGCCCATCTAGATGCATCCCTAGTGTGGTTCACTGTCTCTTGCAGTGGGACCTAGACTACAGCAACAGCTAAGATCACGAGATCTCTACAGCAGGGTCTGGGAGCCAGCTGGCTTTTAGCTCAGAGGGTAGAAGCTCCTATACTACGCTCCGGTTCAGATCTGCCCAGGGATGGTTACACAAGCTTTCATTGGTGTCTCCCAGCAGAAGAGTGGGATGGGGTGGGGGAGATCCAGGGATTCTGTAACAAAGATGTTGCTCGAGATTCTCCAAAAGGAGATGATCTTAAAGCTGCCAGGGAATTCTAGGGCTGGGTGGGAGTTGATGTAACCATTGGCAGGAGGAGGGAATGATTTCTTTTGAGGAAGGGGTAAGACGTGGCACTGGGGTGGGGGATACTTGGACAGAACCTGACCTTTCCTGTGAAGTATTTTGCGTTTACCTAAATCCCAAATTGAGCAAAACCAGTGTGGGGCTGAACTAGTATCAGAAACCTCGCCTCTGCCCCACAGTACCCTGTCAACCTGCACTGCCTAGTTTCCCATGGTGGTAGCCATTAGCTTTACTGTGTGTGAGCAGGACTATTCTAGGGGAGCAGGGGTGCACTCAGCTCTTAAACTCCCCAGTTCAAGGGCTTACAATGGGGTACTGTCTCCTCCGAGGGCACCTCCAGTCAGCCCCTCCCTCCTCTGCTAGGGAGCTAAGTAAAATAAACCAACTCTAAGGCTGGAAAGTCCAATGTCTCTCTGCTCTCTCATCAATTCGCTGCCTTCTCTTATCCTACCTGTTTTCTCCCCTCTGTGTGTTTCTCCTTCTGACCCCACATCTCAAGTCTCTCTATGGTCTCTCCCTCCCCACTCACCTACCCTCTCCTCACTCCTTAATCTAGCTCTACCTGTCCTAGTCCCACTGCCCATATCTCACCTTTCCTGCCCTTCTGGCTCACTCTGAGGGCCAGGTCTCTGCCACATACCCTACCCACAGGTACACAGAGCTCTCTTACCCTTCGTCCTTCTCCCACTGCTGCTCTATGCCAGGGAGTGCTGGCCTTCCCCACCCACCACAATCTCTGTTCTTCTTGTTTTAGGGTCTAGGAAGAGGCCGTTGTCCTAGGGTTCCACCCAGACTGAGAAAAGAGCCATAACCTTTACTGTTCTGCTGTTACTGGTCCAGCTCTCCAAGGGCTAGAGAGCTGGGCACGGTAGTGTGTGAGAGCCTATGTGCACACTCATCTATCAAACCTTGTGCAGAGAGGCAGCATTGCGGGGCCTATCATTAACTCTGCTCCGTGAGAGGCAAATTACAGACTTAGCGACACAATTAGGCCAGCGCTATAGGAAATGGAAAAACCAAAATCATTTCTCTGTGAATTCTTTACCTCCCTCCTCCTCTTTCCCCCCTCCACTTTAATACTACAGACGAGTGCAAAATTAGCTCCTGCTCCTCTCTGACAAGGGCTGACACAAGCCGCTGGCAAGGGGCAGTGGTGGAACAGTTGGAGACAGCGACGGCAAAATCATTATTCCATTAGTTGGCAGATGTTGGAAGATGGAATGAAAGGCAGGACAGGTGTGGCTGGTGCAGGTTGCGTCCTAGCAAGACTGTCCATAGATCCAGAGAGCTGCTGGTCCAGTCCTCCCATCCGAGACTTCTTTAGGGAAAAGAGTTTTGGAAGTTCCATGTTTTTTTACAGGGAGTCAATTTGTCGGCAACCACCTAGAATGTTCCGGAGTGTTGTAGAATCTTGTGGTGCCTTCGAGACCTCCCTTTTCCTCGAACTTCTAGAACTATCAGCCAGGTCCTCACGGATAGGTAAGGGGCAGGGTGACACCCATCAGTCAGTGAGATACCAAAAAACAAAGTGAGAGCCCAGCTACAATATTGTAATAAACCCTACAGGCAAATTGTGCATCAACATTGCAAAATGGGTACGAATGCAACAAAAAACAAGGTATCCAAAATTTTAATGATGTGGGGGAAGCAGCCCCAAGATGCTTTTTGTCTGGGCTGCCATTTGGTCTAGGGCAAGCCTGCTTCCTGGGGAACATTGCTTCTGACTCTGCTTTGGCCCAGGGACAAGGGGTCCGGGTTGAGGTAGTCGGAGCAGACAAAGAGGTTTAGTCATGCTGCTGTGACTGAGAATGAATGGGAGTTGTGTGGGAAATCCTCCGACTGCTCTTCCATCGAAGGCAATATCTTCCCTGTGCCTGTGGGGATGGAGGGCAGTGAAAGGGGAGAACCTAGGTATTCCCCTCTGCAAAGCTCAAGTGGTGCGGAAACCCAACAAGCTGCCTCATGATGAGGGATTGACGCTCTTTATCTACCTGCCCTGCCCTGGCTGTCCAGCCGGAGCCAGGTGCTGGTGGTGCTATACATCCATAACCAGAGTGTCTGGACTGGAGTCAGGTTAGTCACAAGCTGTTTGGCCTGCTCCTAGGGCAGCGGGAAGGCTGCAGGTTCTAGTGAGCTAGCATCTCGGGGGAGGTTGGAGGGAGTATCCATTCCCATCATGCTCTGGGCTGGCTGTTGCTAACCGTGTGGGTGCTGAACTGTTGCTCCCAGATGAAGTGGCTGTCTGGGTGATGGGAGGAAAGGACAGGCACAGATGGACACATACCTGTAGGCAGCAGGGCCAACAGCCATCACCTAGGGCAAGGTGTGGTGGGGCCAAGGGCAGTCAGCCTGTAGTGCGGCCCAGACTGTGGTTGTAGCTGTATTCCAGGACTTACTCATAACATGGGGCTAGACTGAGACTTTACAGGGTGCCTAGGAGCATCTGAAGCCCAGATTTCGGTGCCAAAATTCCCTTCAGCTCCTTGGGTAAACTCCTGCTCTCTTACAAGCTGTAAAGGGCAGGGATGGTCTTTTCTTAGGTATTTGTACAGCACCTAGCACAAGGAACCTTCATTTATCCTGGAGCCAGCTTCTGGAGCCAGAGGTCAAGGGTTTGAGACCCTGCCCCCACCCAGCCAGGGACACCAACTCAAGCTTGGTGATGCACAGACCTGGCACCCTGGGGACAAAGGAAGGGAAAGGGTGGCCCAAAATGTAAGGAGGCTGGGGGATCCTCCGGTGGTGCAGTGGCCAAGTTATCCCCCCCCCCCCACCAGAGCCCAAGGACTCAAGACCCACCCTCCTGGGACAAGCCATAATATTGGTTACTATAATATTGTAACACTCCCCTGGTCCATTTCTCCTACTGCCTCAGACACTTGGTGACTCACCTTCGCTCCAGCTGGTCCTCAGTTTTCTGTCCTTAGTCCCATTCCCATCATGCTCTGGGCTGGCTGTTGCTTACTTTGTGGGTGTTGAACTGTTTGCTCCCAGAAGTGGTGCAGAACCTGACAGACAGGCCCCTGTGAGTAGGACTGGCTAGGAAATAGCAATTCACCCTCTCCCCCATTTCATGAACATCTGATGCTTTGAAATGCCTTTGTTGCAAGGCGCAAGGAAAATGAAAGCTCTGGAAATCAATCCTGGCCAACTTCAAGAAACCCTCAGAAGAGTCTTGCTGTGTGAGCACTTCCCAGGAATGTTAGGGACCTTGTTCTGCCTGGCTTTGGTGAGTTTTCATTTTGTCTGTAGCTGAGAGAAAGCATGTTAAAATGTACCTTGTTTTTAGTGTGGAAAGTTGGGGATAATCCTTAATTCCACTCATTCCACCATCTCAGACCAGCCCATGAGAACTCCCACACAGATGTGCTTCCTCCTTGTGAAGGATGGTGCTGCTGTGTCTGAAGGGGGGAGTTTTTGACCCAGCCGGGCCTTCATCCCAGAGCTTTAGGCTTTTTGGGACACCCTGGGAGCCCCGTGAAGATGAAGACTGACCGAGGCCTTGAGTCTGACGCCCTCCTGTAGGAAGCAGAAGGCAGGTATGAGATGTGCAACTCCTTGAGTTGCTGAGAAGATGGCCGTAGTGTTCTGCACTAGCTGAGGTTCCCAAAGTGCTGAAGGAAGGAAATCTAACAAAAAGGCCCTTCTTGAATCCTTGCAGGGACCCAGGTGTGCGGGAATATGTCCTATGCTTATGACCTGAATGTCCTAACCGAGATGAGATGGCTCATCTGATGATGTATTACTGAATATGATGATCCCATCTGCATGCATTTTTGAAGAGGAAGTTATGTATATTGACCTGTGTATCTGTATCCCATAATTGCTGCTTTGGCTCACTCCCAGTGCTGATGGCCCATCAGCAAGAGACAACGGACTGTAAAAGGGTTTAGTCTCCCTGTGAGTGTGTGGGTCCGCTTCTGACAAATGGCTTTCCGGGGCCCTGGAGAGACATGTGACCTGCAAAGGATTTTGCCTGAAATACCTTGGTTTAGATAATGATTTGTAACCTGCTTTAGTGAATCTAGCTTAGTCTGTGCTTTGTATTTTCTTAGTAACCTGCTTTGTTCTTGTGGCTGCCTCTTTGGCCACTTCAAATACATCTGTTCTTAGTTCATTATAAGCCAGAAAAAAGTTGAACCCAGGTTATGTTATAATGGAGGATGGGGGCAAGAGGCTGTGTAGATTTTTCCTTAATAATGAGGAAGGATGTGAGCTTGATATAACCCTAAGTATGTACTCAGGGGTGGGGGAATGAACATCTGAGTGTTGGAGTAAATCCCTTAAATGGAGTCTTCCCCAGAATTGTTTTCAGGGTCGGTATCTGCAGCTGGAGGTGGCTTTGCATGGAGGCTACAGGGCCTAACCCTGCAAGACCAGGTTGAAGTGGGGCTGATCCAGGGGGCCTGATCCGTTTCACCAGGATGCCCACAATACAAATATTTAAGTTCAGTCCCATCTCCGTTGCAAAAGGTAACCGTGTTTGGGAGCGGGACATCTGGTCTATCAACTGGTCTTGCAGTGTAGGCTGGACACCACGTTCCCTCTTTCCAAAGGAGAATCCATATTGCCTGCAGGCTAAGCCCACTGGAACAGTGCACGTGGCTTATGGGCGAGGCTCTTTCCCAATCCCCACCGTTCTTGTGTATGGCCGAGCAAGTCCACGGCAGATTGTGTTAAACTCTCGCTTCAGCAGCAAAAGCGGCAATTAGCATGTAATGAGGCTTCTTGCTTTTATTTTTAGGTAACCTCCGATTTCCTGACTGTGTAATTTAGTCCTCCATTGCTTGGGGATAATTAAAGTATGTCACTATAATTTGCTTTTTTTTTTTAAAAGCCTGTAATTATGTTTTTATTGAGAGGAAAAAAAATGGAGGGGGGGGAGGAAAACAATGTTAGGGGAGGAGAAGAATCATGGTGGCCAAAGGGGCATTTCTCCTGGCTCCGCTACTCAAGGAGTCTTTCCAAGAGGATGATGGGGTGAGGATCTGTGATGGAGGAGAAACCTCCCAAGGGTCGGTTTGGCTACTCCGCCACAACTTGGCGCTTGTCTGCAGATGTGGCTCTTGCCTCCAGAGGAATTTAGCTTTGCCAGCAGTAGCCCCCTAACATGGATGTCATTTGCCTGGATGCTATCTCCAAGATCCTTACTTGACCCCCCGCACTGTAGCTTCGGAGTTGGAGGGTGAAGACTGCACCGCAACAACGCTGCCTATGCACTGGAAGGGACTGTTCTGTCAAATTCCCACTCCGTGGTGGGTGAAGACGTGTCCATCTGTCCTGGGGCAGTGGCTCTGGGTGTTAAGAATACGGAGTGGCTCTCTGGCCTATTACAAAGACTAGCTATTTCCAAAACTCAGCCTGGCTTCATTGTTTCAAGCCCCGAGTGCCTGAAGGTGGCTGCATGTAAGAGTTGGTTGAGGCCCCATCTCTGTGGCTTCATTAGGTTCTGGGGCAAAAGGGTGGATGATTTCTGTGTTCCATTTCCAGTTTCTATGCATTCACTGGAAGTGATGGGAGATTACTATCTCTGGCACCTTCGGGACTTGCATAGAACCAATGAAGCGGTTCTCCTTGCTGGATCCAGCTCCAGACCCTCCCTACGTTGTACCTGAGGCTATTGCTTGTCTGGGGCTGAGTCCCTAAGGGCTTAGTTAGATCTTTGCAGCTACCCAACACAGCTCAGTAATCACCTCCCTGTGATGCTAGGTCTTAGCGTATTAATTCCAGACCCTGGCACACAACCTGCTGTGTTGGTGTGACTATGCTGACGCACACACTTGTTTTCCCTTCCTTGTGAGTCCTGGGGGGAGAGAAAGGTAGGTTGAAGGCTTCTGAAAATTGCTCCCCTTGACAAGGTTTATTCCCCAGATGTGAGGCAAAGCTTTGGACACTTGAGGCACAGTGTTCGTGCAGAATAACCTTTGTTTGATACAGGGTGTGTTTGAAGTGGCTTGGGAGAAAGTCAAAATCAGCTTGGCACCTCCAGAGCTTAGCCTTAAGGGCTGTATCCTCCACCCCCATGTAGGCCGAAGGTACATACTTGGGGGGGAATGACCCGGGTAGGTCTCGGAGCAGCTGTAGAACTTGTAGCATCTGCAGCCTCCGTGACCGGGTGTTTGAGAAGCAGCTCTGTCTAGTTCTGGAGCCATGGACTCGTTCACACCCCGCCCGAACCTTTCTGTAGTGCGATGCCAAGCTGCTGCCGTGCGCTGCTCCGTGACGGCGCGAGGGACGCCAACTCCCCGTGGGGAACGGTGCGTGAGAGCTGAACAATCCCATTTCAGTGAGCTGCTCACCTACAATTTACAGCCTGGCAATCAGCTGCTGACTAATGTGGAGTAACAAATACAGCTGAGGAAATTGTAATTGGCTCACTGGTAATTCACAGCCAGAAAGATGCAAAACCCGGCTGAATTGCTTGTTACAAATTCTTCTGGTGCCCGTGGAAATGTTACAGGGATAAAGGGAAAACACTCATTGTAATTCATGAAAGGAGGCATTCTGAGCGGTGCAATTCAGAACTGTGTCCAGATTCATACCTTGTATGGGGGGGAGCTGGGCCAGCCAGACAGCATGGGGAAAAACAATACGGTCCAGAGAGAGGGGAACTGCCCTAGACACTAGGAGATCTGGGTTCTAATTCCATCCCTGCTACTGACCTACTAGGTAACTCTAGACTAAATCTTTGACCTCCGTATACCTGGTGCCCTTTTTCCTTGCTGCTGCATTCAGCTTGAAAGTTTTTTCAGCAGGTGAGTATTTTGATACTGCCTTCAGAGACCCATTGAGCGAGCACTTACCCAGGCTGTGAGCAGGCTCGGTATGCAGTCGCAGTGTTAACCCGTGCTGATCCATGCTGCCGCATCTCTCCTGTTACCTTTAGCCAGCATAGCTAGATTAAAACTAGCTGAGCTGCTGTCATGCGGCTTATTGCAATGCAGGGATCCTCTTCTCTTTGTACAGCGCCTAGCGCTATTGCAATGCAGGGACCCCCGTCTGTTTGTACAGCGCCTAGCGCTATTGCAATGCAGGGACCCCCGTCTGTTTGTACAGCGCCTAGCGCTATTGCAATGCAGGGACCCCCGTCTGTTTGTACAGCGCCTAGCGCTATTGCAATGCAGGGACCCCCGTCTGTTTATACAGCGCCTAGCACTATTGCAATGCAGGGACCCCCTTCTGTTTGTACAGCGCCTGGCACTATTGCAATGCAGGGACCCCCTTCTGTTTGTACAGCGCCTAGCGCTGCAGAATGAGGCCCAGATCTCAACTGGAGCCTACTAAGGTCGCTGATGTACACAAGTTTGGACCCATCTCTCCTGCAAGAGCTTGCATTCAGATTGGGGTTTATTAAAATGCCTTTGTAGGGCTTGCTGTGATGAATAAAGCCAGTCTTTTGGGTGGGGGTCCCAGTAATCTGGTGTCACCCTACAAAATGCATGTTCCTTGGGGCTGAGCGGTCTCTGCCCTTCAGAATCAGGAGGTGCTAGGACGACACAAGCTGTATGCCTGTGCTGCAGTGGATTATCTGCTTACGAGAGCCTCACCCTGGCTCTGTATCAGACCCCAAATCCCCTGCATGCAAACCTCCCACCTCTTCTGCTGGGTGCCAGCCAGTCTTCCTTGATTACAAAGCCTTCCTTATCTTCATGGGAACAAAAGAAAGGAAAAGCACTAAAAACCACACAGGAGCACTTTTTTGGTACTAGTTGCTATGGGAACGCCACCCCCCCATGCTGGAAATAGTGGAGTATGCAAATCAGCTCCTTAATTATTTCTCCTCATTCCTTCATGCCTGGTGAGGTGACTTGATCATTAGATGAACATGCCATTTAATTATCGGCGGCTTAACCAAACACAAGCCAGGGTGACCCCTCACAGCAGTGTGTGATGGGAGAACAGGAACTGTTGTGTGTGTGCATTAAAACTTTTGCTTTTCGGGAAGGCTGTGGTTTGAAGTGCCAGCTGTGCTGCAGCTGGAACGGTGTCAGGGGCTGAGGCACTGGTCTGGTGGTGCATATTTGCACATGCCTCAGTGCACGTGAAAATTATTCTGCACATGGATGTGAAAATTCCATGCCCGCTGAAGGGAACATTGGTCTTCAGCGCTCTTCAGTTCCGGCATGAGTCTCTCTGTACCTGAGCTCCTCTCCTGTACAGTGGGCAGTGGAGTGGTAATTCCCTTCCTCTGTGGAAGTGCTCACGTACTGTGAGTATGGAAGCACCTAGGCTATGTCTACACTGCCCCCATTTTGTGCAAAAAATATGCAAATGAGGTGAAGCGTGGAATATTGCTGTGCCTCATTCGCATCATGAATGAGGCTCTGTTTTTGTGCAAAACCCCCCCTCTTGCGCAAGAGCCGTTCTTCCTGGAAAAAAATGCGGAAGAATGGGTCTTGCGCAAGGGGGGGGGGTTTTGCGCAAAATTGGAGCCTCATTAATTATGCAAATAAGGCACGGCGATATTCCACGCTTTGCCTCATTTGCATATTTTTTGCGCAAAACAGGGGCAGTGTAGACATAGCCCTAGAGTCTCTACTATTGAGATAACAGGTCAGTATTGTTATCATTATCTCAGCAGAGAGGGGCTGGGGCTGAGGCTCCCTGTGGTCTCTGATCCTTGGGGTCAGACCTGCTCAACATTTGTATTAACCCTAGTTTCTCACATTGGTCTACTTGGATGAAACTCAGCTGGGGAAGCAATGCTACAATGGCTCTTAAATAAGAAGAGCCAGACTGGGTCAGACCAAAGGTCCATCTAGCCCAGTATCCTGAGTGGCCAATACCAGATGCCCCAGAGGGAGGGAACACAACAGGTAGTCATCACCTGATCCTTCTCCTGTCATCCATTTCCAGACAGAGGCTGGGGACACCTTTCCTACCCATCCTGGCTACTAGCCATTAATGGACCTAACCTCCATGAATCTATCTAGCTCTTTTTTTTTTTTTTTTTTTTTTTTTTTTTTTTTGAACCCTGTTAGTGTCCTAGTCTTCATAACATCCCCTGGCAAGGAGTTCCACGGGTTGACTGTACACTGAGTAAAGAAAAACTTCCCATTGTTTGTGTTAAACCTGCTGCCTATTGATTTCATTTGGTGACCCCTAATTCTTATATTGTGAGAATACGTAAATAACTTTTCCTTATTCGCGTTTTCCAGGCCAGTCATGATTTTATAGACTCTATCCTATTCCCCCTTAGTCTCTTCTTTTCTAAGCTGAAAAGTCCAAGTCTTTTTAATCCCTCTTCATATGGGACCCATTCCAACCCCCTAATTTTTTGTTTCCCTTTTCTGAACCTTTTCCAATTCCAATATATCCTCTTTGAGATGAGGCGACCACATCTGTACGCAGTATTCAAGATGTGGGCATACCATGGTTTTATTTAGAGGCAATAAGAGATTCTCTGTCTTATTCTCTATCCTCTTTTTAATGATTCCTAACATTCTATTTGCTTTTTTGACTGCCGCTGCACACTGAGTGGACGTTTTCAGAAGATCTCTCTTGAGTAGTTGTAGCTAAATTAGTCCCCATCATATTGTACGTAGAGTTTGGATTATTTTTCCCAATGTGCATTACTTTATATTTATCAACTTTAAATTTCATTTGCCTTTTGGTTGCCCAGTCACTTAGGGTATGTCTACACTACCACCCTAATTCGAACTAGGTTGGTAATGTAGGCAAATGAAGCCCGGGATTTGAATTTCCCAGGCTTCATTTGCATATTGCCGGGCGCCGCCATTTTTAAATGTCCGCTAGTTCGGACTCCGTGCCCCGTGGCTACATGCGGCACGGACTAGGTAGTTCGGATTAGGAGTAGGAGGAGTAACAGTAGCCTAATCCGAACTACCTAGTCCGTGCCGCGTGTAGCCGCGGGGCACGGAGTCCGCACTAGAGGACATTTAAGAATGGCGGCGCCCGGCAATATGCAAATGAAGCCCGGGAAATTCAAATCCCGGGCTTCATTTGCAACTCCGGTTGCCTACACTAACCACCCTAGTTCGAACTAGGGTGGTAGTGCAGACACATACCCTTAGTTTGGGGAGATCTTTTTGAAGCTCTTCTCAGTCTTTGTTCTTAACTATCTTGAGCAGTTTGGTATCATCTGCACATTTTTCCACCTCACTGTTTACTCCTTTCTCTAGGTCATTTATAAGTCAAATAGGATTGGTCCCTGGACAGACCCTTGGGAGACCCCACTAGTTACCTACTCCACTCTGAAAACTGACCATTTATTCCTATCCTTTGTTTCCTTTCTTAACCAGTTATCAATCCATGAAAGGACCTTCCCTCTTATCCCATGATAACTTACTCTACTTAAGAGCCTTTGATGTGGGATCTTGTCAAAGGCTTTCTGGAAATCTAAGTACACTATATCCACTGGACCCCACCTTGTTCAAATGTTTGTTTGACCTCTTCCAAGAACTCAAGTAGATTGGTATGATCTTTCTTCACTCCCCAGGTGGGGGCAATGCTTAGACCATGATAGCCCTTGGTGGGACAGTTTCTACGGCGCTCCCAAATGGCATGTCCAGCTTGTTTTAATGGTGTGCCCTATGTGGAGAGGAGAGTCTTGTGGCTTGTGCATTACACTGGGTGAATAATCCAGAGTGGGACCATCTGTCTTCCATGCGTCAGAGCCCACGTCCTCTCCTTTTGCTGCAGATGGCCCGGACCTCTCGAGCCACTGATCTGAGGCGATGAAACAGAGGCAAACAATGATCTGTTACACTGGCATGAATCTGGACTCGCTCCATTGAAATCAGTGCAGCTGCTCTGGGCTGGCTAGTGTGTCCAATCCAGGCCCGTCCGGTGGCTTGCTGCATTGTCACCGTGTCTGTGACATGCAGCCGGTCACACACACGTCAATTGCTGCATTGTGCAGCTCGCGTTCGGGAAATGCTATGAGTGTTTCACCAAACAAGCTTCATTAATCGTCTAATAACCGGATTAATTAAGGACACTGAAAGTAAACAGCAAGAGTGTAATTTGCCTCTGATTGCCATGTAATTGCTGGAGGATGGCCTCATTTGCATATGCAAAAAGCACCAAAGGAGGCACCGTGATAATTCATGGAAGACAAATGTGGCATTGGGGCTTTCTGACCCCCACCTCTCTGCTCTGTTGCTCTAGCTGTCGGCATGTTTAGCTTCCCCCCTCTGGCCTGGCTCTAATTAGGCAACTCTTCTGTTATTCATGGACCTTCCCCAGCTATTGAAGAGAATGCTAGTGCCTGTGACTCTGAGGTTGATTTCGTTGGGTAGAGCCGGTCCTAGGAGACCGCATCTGAGAGAGCGTGGTTGGGGGGCGAAGGGGGCTTTGGCTGTTGGTCGCTGCTGCTAGCTTGCGCCCAGTGGTGTCTGGAGCCAGTGTGGGACAGCCTGTTTTAAGTGTGTGTCTAACTAGTACCATGCTGCTGGGAGCATAATAAGCAGCCTGCTCTCCCAACCTGCCTAGGACCAAACAGGGGACGTTAGAGATGTTTATCCTCCTTAGAATTAAATCCAACCAAGTGGGACCATGACCCTGGCTCCCCCACATCCCAGAGCAGAGTCTAACCACTGAGAGTTGGGAATACAAGCTGTCTCCTAATGGCCATTGCAACGTCCTAACCACTGGACCGTGCTGCCCTTTTCTAGAACTTGCAGGCGTCTCTCTAACTTTTCTCCCTGCATTTCTCTCCATTCTTCTAACAGACGTGTACATTTCAACTAATCTTGCACCTGCTCCTTCCCTCCTGCCAGCCTCATGGCCGATCTTGTGAGAACTTGACTTAGCAGCTCGCAAAGTGAATGTGTGGGTTTTTTGCAGAAATAAATGTGCAACCACAACAAAAGCCGTAGGAAAGAATTTATAGCAACAAGAGCAGTAAGAGGTATGTGGTGGTTCCCCCCCCCCCCCCCCGGCAGAAGGAATATCTTGACTCAATCTTAGGAAATGAAAGAAGCTACCGGATAGTAGCAACGCTCAGGAAAGGACAGCTGTGCTGTGACAAGTCTTTCCCTGTGTATCAATTTTTCTTAGGGCAGTGGCAGGATTAATGCACTTCATTGGTCTGCGCACAGTATGGTGAGTGGGTGTATTTTGAGTAAATATGCATGCATTGTTCACTCCTTTAAAACACCTGCTCATTCGCATGTGTTCTCTCATGTGCACGTGCATGCTATGAAGAATGAGCAACTGCAAATACAAACTTGCAATAAGCACTTGGAAATAGAGTTGATTGCAAAATGGTAAGCAAAAAAAAGCCTGAAAGAAATAAGGATCTTCTGCATTTCATCCCTCCCTTCGTGGACAATTTTCCAGGTTATTTAATACTAGCAGAGTTAATCGAGGGGGAAATTAACTCAATTAAAGGGAGGGGGGCTGGAAAATAAATGGAAAATGTACAAGCTTTATTTAAATGATTGTGTTTGTAAAAATGTTGTTTTTAAGTTTTGATTTCAGATTACTAAAAAATGTAAATTTAAAAATATTAAGCAAATTTTAAGTAGGAATTCCAGCAAGTGTATTTTCTTGATTCCTATAAACTCCAAAAAGCTATAATCAATTTGGTTTCAAATAACATTATCTTCTAGTTTTCAAACCTTAAGCATTGATTTAGTTGTGCCAAAACAGGGCATTCCTGCAAATTTCTCCATTTCATCCCTTTTCTGTAAGGTTTATTGAGAAGCAGTCCTATCCCAGGTTCATCCTATCTTCTGGCTCATCTTGGTTTATTCTTTCAACATTCACTCAGTTATATCCATTTTGAGGGCTATATTAAATTTGGTGATTGTGTCTCTCTTCTGTTTGGTTTTATGAGAAGCAGTTCCATTCCAGGCATAACCCATTTACCTGACTCACCCTAAATTAAAGCTACATAAGGGTTTGGTTAAGAGGAAGCTGTGTACTGAATTTGGTGGTCCTAGCTCTTACTGTTTAGGTGCTACCAAATCTACAATAGTGAAACCTTTGTTATCGGCACTCTAACCAGAAAACTTTAACTGACATTCCCCCCAGCCACAATACTGTCACATCTTCAGATGCACAGGCCTGGTTGGGTTTACCATGATTGGCTTGACAATTTTTTATTTAATAAGTACTAATCCTCTTTAACTCAAAATACAAATGAGACCAACTGCCTCACACTACAAAACTACCACGATTAAAAACTTGAGTTTTGCTATTATTGCCCATTGGTTTTTTCTAGGTTGATGGGGACCCTCAGATAACCGGAATTTTTAGATAACTGGAATGCCCTAATCCCCGAGTGTGCCAGATAACACAGGTTTTACTGTATATCTTTTAGGGCGTTGGTCTGTTTGATCAAGAACTCTTCCTAAACGCCCTGTTCATGGCTCATACACTCATTATACTAGATGCTGCACAAACCCAGAACAAAGGTCATCCCTGCCCTAAAAAGCTTAGTCTCCTTTTTTATGGCAAACTTTCAATATATTTGAAAAGAGAAAGATTTGGGAAGAAAATAGAATTTTCTGCCCAAGAAATAGATTTTTTTAAGAAAAAGACAACTTGAATCTGAGGGTTGGAAGAGACCTCAGAAAGTCATGGAGTAACCCCAACTAAATTATCCCAGTCAGGGCTTTCTCAAGCTGGGAACTAAACACCTCTAGGGATGGAGATTCCACCACCTCCCCAGTGAACCCATCCCAGTGCTTCCCCACCCTCCTAGGGAAATAGTTTTTCCTAATGTCCAACCTAGACCTCCCCCACTGCAACTTGAGACCATTGCTCCTCATTCTGCCATCCGTCACTACTGAGAACAGCCCCTCTCCATCCTCTTTGGAACCTCCCTTCCGGAAGTTGAAGGCTGCTACCAAATCCCCCCTCACTCTTCTCTTCTGCAGACTAAATAAGCCCAAATCCCTCAGCCACTCCTCGTAGGTCATGTGCTCCAGCCCCCTAATCACTTTGGTTGCCCTCCGCTGGACTCTCTCCAATGTGTCCACATCTTTTCTGTAGTGGGGGGCCCAGAACTAGATGCAATACTCCAGGGCTATGTCTACACTGGCAGTTTTCCGTTAAAAGCATTTTCGGAAAAGCACGTCTAGATTGGCACAGACGCTTTTTTGCAAAAGCACTTTTTGTGGAAAAGCGTCCGTGGCCAATCTAGACGCGCTTTTGTGCAAAAAAGCCCTGATCGCCATTTTAGCCATTGGGGCTTTTTTGTGCAAAACAGTACTGTGCTGTCTACACACGCCGTCTTGCGCAAATGACTTGCGCAAGAGGGCTTTTGCCCGAACGGGAGCAGCATAGAATTTCTGCAAGAACACTGACGATCTTACATGAGATCGTCAGTGTTCTTGCGGAAATTCAAGCGGCCAGTGTAGACAGCTGGCAAGTTTTTCTGCAAAAGCAGATGATTTTGTGGAAAAACTTGCCAGTCTAGACACAGCCCAGAATAAAGGGGAATGATCATGTCTCTGGATCTGCTGGCAATGCTCCTCCTGTCAGGGCACACTAATTCATATCCAGCTTCTCATCCACTGTAACCCCCAGGTCCTTTTCTGCAGAACTGCTACTTAGCCATTTGGTCCCCAGCCTGTAACAATGCTTGGAATTCTTCCATCCCAAGTGCAGGACTCTGCACTTGTCCTTTTTGAACCTCATCAGGTTTCCTTTGGCCCAATCCTCCAATTTGTCTAGGTCATTCTAGACTCTATCCCTGCCCTCCAGCATATCTAGCTCTCCCTCTAGATTAGTGTCAGCTGTGAACTTGCTGAGGGTGTAAATCCATCCCCTCATCCATGTCAATAAAGATGTTGAACTAAACCAGCCCTAGAACCGATCCATGGGGCACTCTGCTTGAACTGATTGCCAACCTGACATTGAGGGGTTGATGACTAACCAGCTTTCTATCCACCTTACAGTCCATTTATCCAATCCATACTTCAAGAAAGATATACTGGCATTAGAGAAGGTTCAGAGAAGGGCAACTAAAATGATTAGGGGTTTAGAACGGGTCCTATATGAGAAGAGATTAAAGAGACTGGGACTTTTCAGCTTGGAAAAGAGACTAAGAGGGGATATGATAGAGGAATATAAACTCATGAGTGATGTGGAGAAAGTGAATAAGGAAAAGTTATTTACTTGTTCCCATAATAAGAGAACTAGGGGCCATTAAATGAAACTAATGGGCAGCAGGTTTAAACCAAATAAAAGGAAGTTCTTCTTCACACAGCGCATAGTCAATCTGTGGAACTCCTTGCCTGAGGAGTTTGTGAAGGCTAGGACTATAACAAGATTTAAAAGAGAACTAAATAAATTCATGGAGGTTAAGTCCATAAATGGGGTAAGGAATGGTGTCCCTAGCCTCTGTTTGTCAGAGGGTGGAGATGGCTGGCAGGAGAGAAATCGCTTGATCGTTGCCTGTTCGATTCATTCCCTCTGGGACACCTGGCATTGGGCACTGTCGGCAGACAGGGTACTGGGCTAGATGGATGTTTGGTCTGACACAGTCTGGCCGTTCTTATGATCTTCCTTAACTTTCTGGCACGAATATTGTGGGAGACCGTATCAAAAGCTTTGCTAAAGTCAAGGTATATCACATCCACCGACTTCCCCGTGGTAATTGGCTGTATTGACACATCATAAAAGCTAATCAGATTGGTCAGGCAGGACTTGTCCTTGGTGAATCCATGCTGACTCTTCCTGATCACTTCCCCCTCATCCAAGTGCTATTTTAAATAACACTGATGCAATCAGTAAAAAATATGACAGGGTCCTATTTCCAGGTAAGCAGCTGTGCAGATTACAGGTACACTTCATGGCTTATTTAATTTCATTGGAATGTCTCTTCCTCTTCCAGGTAAACTTTTTGTTTCTGGTTCCCAAGGTCCCCTGGGTGCTTGTAGAGCAGATGAAGAAAACAGCTTCATGGTGAGCAGGTTTTTTTACTCCATCTCCCAGAAGGGGTTGTGATCTTTCAGTCAGGGGTGGAAGGAGGGGTGTGGGGCAGTTTTCAAAGCCTCAGATGGGCTGGACTGTTCATGGCAGTTGGGTCTTTGATCTCTGACTCTGAAAAATCTCCTTTTGAAAGGGAATCCTAGGTGTCTCATACCACTGAATCTGGCCCTTTATGGTGTTTTAATAGATATGTATGACCTTTCAGCCAATTACATTCCCACAAGAAGAGGTAGGGGATGGTCATTCTCCATCTCACCAGAGACTGGTCCATACAAGAGGATAAGAGTGTACTATAGCTCTCAGGTAACGAAGTACTCACTTTAGCATAAGCACTCATGATATATCTACACTCCAGAGTTTTGTCAGAAAAACAGCCATTTTTCTGACAAAACCTGAATGTCCACACTGCAATTGTGTTCTTTCGAAAGTAAATTGACAGAATAGAGGGGTTTTTCCAGCATTGGTAATCCCCTTTCTACAAGGAAGAATCCTTTGCGAAAGAGCTCTTTTGGAAAACGCTGTGTGTAGATGGGGAAGAGGGAGTTCTTTTGCAAGAAGAGGAAAAAGTATAGGTGTCCTGGTGGCGATTCCATCCATAGTAATCACGGCTTACATGCGAGATAGTGTCCACGCTGAATGGACGCTATCTGCTGAAAAAGCAGATCACTTCTTAGATGCACTTTCATAGTGTGGATGCTCTCTTTCAGAAGACGTTTTTTCGGAAGATCTCTTCTGGCAAAGCTGCTTCTGAAAGAAGCCTTCAGTCTAGACACAGCCTCAGACTCATCTCTTAGGAGTGATGGTCATACATTCCTATTGTACTGATGGTCATAAATGGGGTAGTTACAAAAGTTGCACCCCCTAAAGCCAGTTCCTCAATTGAAGTGGTGTGAACTAAGGAAGCAACCGTGATCCTGGATGTGTGCCTAAATCATAATCCCCAGATACAAACCAAACCAAGACGCTTTCCCTAGGGCTTTGTCTACACTGCCGGCTTTGGCCGATATAGTATGCTAATGAAGCGCCCATTAGCAACTTCTTGTGATTCATTTGCATAATCTCTGCCCGAGGCTTTTTGCACAAGAGGTTTTTGCGCAAAAACTAGCAGTGTAGACAGATGCGTTTTGCGCAAAAAACCCCTTTTGCTCAAGATCCTTATGCCTGAAAAAAGGAGGTATACAGATATTGCTCAAAAGGATTTTTTTTGCACAAAACGGATCCATCTGCACTGCTAGTTTTTGTGCAAAAAGCCTTGGGCAGATATTACACAAATGAAGCATGAGAAGTTGCTAATGAGCGCTTCATTAGCATACTCTGCTGGCAAAAGCTGGCAATGTAGACATAGCCTAGGATTTTAGAGCCTGCTTCTTCAAAGGACTCGTTCCTGTGTCTGTTCAAGGCAGCATTTTACAACCGGGGGAGGGTTAAGAGGCCTTGAAAATTTTATTGACATCTAAAGGAAAAGAAAATCTCATTCCCCACATTCTGACCCCTCGAAGTGCAGTATTCTGTCAAGCTCTGGAAATACACATTCGCACATCACTTGTCTAGGCTCAGCATTGATTTGTTGTTAGTTTTTATAGCAAATGTGAGGGAGTTGCAAAGTGTTTTGACTTAAAACAGTGTCATTGACTGGAAATGGTTGGGAAACGCTTGCATAGACTAAGCTTGTAGTCGCTGCCTTCATCACTCAGTGTTTGCGGAGATAGTTTCCCAGCTGTCGCTGTTTGGGGAAAATTGGTCTTTTCTTAGTATTTCCTTAGTCCTCTCTGCCTTATGAGGTGGTGGGAAAGCTGTCTCCTGTCTGGCAAAGATTCTTCTCTTTGTTATATTTCAGACACTTTATAAATGTTGTCAAGTATCCGAGGGGTAGCCGTGTTAGTCTGAATCTGCAAAAGCGGCAAGGAGTCCTGTGGCACCTTATAGACTAATTGAAGTGTCGGAGCATAAGCTTTCGTGGGCAAAGACCCACTTTGTCAGATGCGTGTTGTTTTACTGCTCTCTGTAATTAGATGGGGTGGCAAGCGGGTTAGGTTACATTGGACTGCAGGTGTCTTTAAAGAGCTATTTCACCCCAGGGAAGGAGACTTTGTGTTGATTGCGGCAGAAGAAAACCCACCACGTATGCAATCTTGCTCTTAAGCTAACATAAAGCTCTGGGTTTTCAGTGGAGTAACTTCTGCAAGGAAGAGCAGAGTTGAAAGGCAGATACCTAAGCCAGGCTCCCATTTTGGGCACCCTTCAGCAAGCAGGGGTCGTAAAAGCCCCCCTGGGAAATTTGCTCTGGTGCAAGAGCAGTGCAAGGTCACTGTATGTGATTGGGCCCCTTCCTTGTAGCCTCCAATGAAAAGGGGTGCAAGGGAGTAGCTACCACACCTGGTACTTTATCCAGTGGTAGAGAGTCATGTCCCTCCCCTGTCCAAGCCGAGAAACAGTTTGACACCCCTCTCCTTGGACTGGAATCTGCTGGTGCCCAGAGCACAGAAAATATCAGAAAGAAAGACGTTTATTTCCAGTATTTGAGTAACAGGAGAGGATGAGGTGGAGCAGGAGACCCCAGCCCCGTTCATGGATTGGGATGTAGAGTTACCAAAAAGGCATCCCAGACCAGAGCTATTGGAGAGCAAAGCACATCAAGTCCTCCTGCAATGAGTGCGTGAGGAATCCTATTTGTGACTGGGAATGCAAAGCAGAATTGCTCAAGCCTTGCTCAATAAGTGAGCCATCAAAAGTAAAAATGAAGGCAATTCCGCAGTCGATATAATGTGGCTGCAGGTTAAATAAATAACATTTGAATGACAATAATTGCAAAATGACACTTTCTTCCACTGCAAACGTGTGCTTAAATTCTGCTCTCATTAGCTTAGACTACAGGCTTTTAGCGGAAGAATAAACCTTGGCAAGCCCATCTTTTTGAAAGCTTGTTAAGTTGACGCGGCTGCAGAATTCTGGGCTTGCTCTTCCAAATATATAGGTGTGACGGCGCGTCGGGGTTCCCCTGACTCCTGCACCCCCATAACTGCACGAACAGACTCTAGCAGCCAGTAGAATGGGGGGAGTTTATTGCTTCTCCAGGATACAGCACAGCATAGATGTAATCTTGTTACAGGGCAGGCCTAGGATGCCTCAGCCCCCCTTGAGATGGGGGAGACTGGGCCCCTAAATCCCAGCCCCTTGCTTAGGCTGCTTCCTCCATGATACCGGACAGAAACTGACTCTCTTCCAGCCCTGCCCCCCATATGGGTTGGTCTCCGCCTTCCTCCCTTTGTCGCTCTCCCTGGGAGGCAACCTGTCAGACAGGTTGTGAGACCCTTGCCTAGTGACTCATCCGCTGTCCTGTTGGGCCGTGCTACAAATAGCGGGCAGTGGGTGACCTCCACTGGCGGCTAAGCCCAGCAGCCAGCAAGGCACCCCCATACCACTCTGGGTTATAGAGCAGACAGCACGCCCCCACTACATCACAATAGGTGTGTGGATAATTTGATTCAAGGGAGCAGGCTTCTGCCAGATCAAGCCCTGTGACATGAAGTTCCAATGCTTGCAAGGGAGGCCAGATTTTTAAAAACTTGGGATCCTGCAGAGCATCTGAATAGGAGCTGAGCATCTTCTGAACATCTGATCTTAAGTGTGGGTGCTGGGCCTCTGGAAAACAGACCCTGGAGTTTCCTAGCAAAAGCTCTCCTCCCTGCAGATGCTTTCAGCCCCATGTTAAAGCTAAATCCTCTTCTTAGAGGGAGTTGAGTTTGTTTGGTTGACTTTTGAACTCCATCATACATGAGGGTTTGACTCTAATTGGAACAGTCACATGCTTGACTGTATTGGGGGGGGGGGCGGCTCTGCACTCCCAGAAGGGGTGGGGCCTCGGGGCGGAAAGGAGTGGGGCCAAAGGCAGCCAGCCCTTTGCGCCACCTGGCCTGTGGTGCTGCCCTCAACTGCATGTGCTCTGATAGCAATTTAAAGGGCCCAGGACTCTGGTTGCAGGTTGGTTTGCATTTACAGGCAGTCCCCGAGTTATGCGGGTCTGACTTATGTTGGATCCGTACTTACGAATGGGGCTTTTCTCGCCCCGGAGGACCCGGGCGGCGGGACCGCCCAGACACGCCGTGGTCCCGCCGCCCGCGTCCTCCGGGGCGAGAAAAGCTGCTCCGCGTCTCCCTGGTCTGCTGGGGGGGAGCCCCCCCCGCCCCCAGCAGACCAGGCTTTCTCACTGACGCCTGGGGTAGAGCAGCTGGGGCGCTGCCGGGTTAGTCCCGCAGCGCCGCTCCTTGGCGCTACTGGACCAACCTGGCAGCACCCCAGCTGTTCTGCCCCAGGCGTCCCCAAGTCAGCCGCTGCTGAAACTGACCAGCGGCTGACTACAGGAAGCCCGAGGCAGAGTTGCTCTGCCCCAGGCTTCCTGGAATCAGCCGCTGGTCAGTTGCAGCAGCGGCTGAATCTGGACGCCAGTTCCGACTTACATACAAATTCAACTGAAGAACAAACATACAGTCCCTATCTTGTACGTAACCCAGGGACTGCCTGTACATAGAGTGGCAGGGTGTGGATCAGATTGGTGATCTTGTTCTGAATCCCATAAATGGCTGGAAATATTTGTTAACTGAAGTCAAGCTGTGCTGCCAAAAGCAGGGCATAGCCCCCAAACTGACTGTGAATATCGACTCAGCACTAGAACCACCTGAATACGGAGGCACACTCCCCTGCTTGGATCTGCCTTCCCCCATCAGGTGAACCTGCCTCTGCAAGAGATAGTCCCTTACACCAAGAATCGCGGCAACATTCAAGTACTTCCAGTCCCAAATGGCCAGTCACTTAGCTCAGGTCAGTGCTACGTTGGATCGCAAACCAACGACAACAGCTGTAGCCAATCTAATAAAACGATAGAAAGCCTTATTTCCTCTCCCAATTAATAAATCTATCTGCAAGGCTAAAGCAGATAATCTATATATAGACAAACGAGTTCCGAAGTGAAAAAGCAATAGATGCTGAGGTGATAAGGCAGCTCTATGTGACTTTGAGGGCTAAGCCAAGCAAAGCACTGGTGATCTTTAGGTCAGTGGTCACCAACCAGTCGATCGGGATCTACTGGTAGATCTTGGAGCCTCTGACAGGGGATTCTGACTGGCTTGGCCAAGAGGTTATCAAATGCCGGCACTTCAACAGCTCCTCCCCCCACTGCTGTGCGTCTCCTGCCCTTTGCCTTGGAGTTCCCCTCTGCTCCCTGCTTGCTGGGCAGGGGAGGGAGAGAAGGGTGCTGATGTCAGGGTGCCCTCTCTCCCACTCTGTATCCTATCTTCTCAGAACATAGAGGGGGCACAACAGGGCTTAGGATGTAGGGAGTTTGCTGGCTGCTTTGGAGAGTGGTGCAGGGCCAGGGCAGGGGTGAGCCTGCCTTAGTCCCACTGCACCATCACCTGGGAGCCACCTGAGGTAAGCAGTGTCCAGCTGGAGCCTGCATCCTGAACCCTTGCCCCAGTCTTAACCCCCCTCCTGCACCCCAAGCTCCTGCCCTAGCCCCAAGCCCCCCTCAAATCCAAACTCCTTTTCAGAGCCTGTACCTTTCACCCCCTCCTACACCCCAACCCCTGCCCCAGGCTCAGCTCAGAGCCCCTCTCTCACTCCAAATCCCTTAATCCAAGACTAGAACCTGTACCCCAACCTGCTGCCCCTGCCTGGTGAAAGGGAGGGAAGGATGGAGGAGGCAGGGAGGATGAAGTGAGCGGAGGTGGAACCTCGGAGAAGGGGCATAAAGGAGGCAGTGCAAGGGTATTTGGGTTTGAGAGAGATCCTGGATTGCAGTTAAATTCAAAAAAGTGATCTTATGCTTACAAAAGGTTGGAGACCCCTGTTTTTAGGCTGTGGATTCTAGGGACAAGAATCACTGAGTACAGCCAAAAGCTTATCCTTGTTAAAGTTTTTTTGATTCCCTGCCACTGCTTCAAGATGCAAACTTCAATTGGTGGGGGGAGGAGGGGAGATGAGGAATCCACTTGCAAGACTCAGCTTCAGGGCAGGGAAGGGGAAATGAACAGTTTGGGTTCTTTTAAAGTCCCACTCCATTCTACCTGGTGTCGACGGGCAGGACATCACAGTCTGTTGGACACTAGCTTTGCACACTTAGTGCAATGTTTCTCTGCTGTCTGGTGACTTACACGGCTGCAATGGCTTACAAGGCAAATGTTCGTGTTGCCTTAGAAGAGGGCCTATAGACAGTGCCGTGTGTAGGCACATTAACACTCAGGGCAGGCAAGCACAGTTGGGCGCTGCCCGCATTGTCCATTTAATCCATGTGGACTCCTGCTTAGGCCTTGGCAGCACTGGGTGCTGAACCAGCAGTATCAGTGCACCCATGTAGCAAAATAGATGCAAAGCCCAAGCACAATTTCCTTCCTTCCCGCTCATCAAGCCAGGGGCCTAATCCAGATTAACCTGAAACTAATGCTGAACAGTCCCATGGGCTGTAATAACAATACCTAGAATCATCACCAGTTGGTATCGAGGCAAGCTTGTGGTTTTTTACCCCCATTTTAGATGGAGAAACTGAGGCACAGAAGAGCAGTCAGGTTCCCAACGTCACTAAGGGGATTAGAACTGAGGTTGCCACTTTTGTGGTCTAGTACACTAGGCTATACTGCTGCCCTCTGAAGCAAAGAGTCGCTTTTAAACTTAGATGAGAGCAATAGTCTGGCTCCATTGAAAATCTGCTGAACGTTACTTTTTCTTTCCCTGTCCCTCTTTCCTTTCCCACTCTCCCCAGTGCTAAGCTCCTATCTGGACTGTCTGGGTGACGGTAAATTGTTTTTTGATGGCTGACTCTGTATAACTGAACCCAATTTGCCTTTCAAAAGCAGCTAATAGTCGCATTAAAAAATCCATTTTCACTTGTGATTGAATTTGACTGGGGCTCAATCAATAAACGAATGGAGTGTTTCACACACTGTACCGAGCCAGGCGTTACCACGGAAACCGTGTAAGTGAGCACGCTTGGTTTAATGTCTTTGTGCTAATAGCTCCGCTGGCATTGGCCACCGGTTGCAAAGCCCCTTGTAGAATGCAGGTCAGGTCTGGCAGCACTGGTTGCTTTTCAAGGTGGGGGTGCTGCAGGAAGGGGAAGGGTGGCTAGATGGATTTTGCCTGTTCATGACTCTTGTGGTCTTTCTCCCTGAAATATAAACTGGACACAGTAGCGTTTGGTTCCTGTCCTAAACGCCTGTGAAGTTACTGGAAAAAACCCAACAAATGGTCTGGTAGCACTTTATAGACTAACAAAACATGGAGATGGCATCATGAGCTTTCATGGGCACAGCCCACTTCCTCAGATGACTGGAGTTATGAGTTTAGGATGTGCAGATGCAAAATAAATAGGAGAGGGGAAGGGAAGAAAAAAAGGGGGAGGGGTGGGAGTCAGAGCAGAGGAAATCGGTGTGTATCTGAAGATTGGGTAGATAAAACGAAGCAGATGAGAATCAGTCGATGGATAGTATCCTCCTGACATGGGAGTCCACACACAGAGCTGTTTGCACCTTCAGTGTTACTGTGAGTGGTACAGTGGCTCCCCCACGGTGGCTGTGTTCCTGTAGGACACGACCCTTGATGGCCATTGCATACTGCCCCTTTAAACTCCAGGACTCTTCCAGCATGCAGAGAGAGCAGCCAGTTTGTTTTCAAAAGTGCCCTCCACTCTTGGAGGAAAAGTGCCCACTGTGCTCTCTTGTGGAGAGGTTACTTTTGGGCTCGGGCTTGCAGGTACAGGCAGGTTGGTTGCCCTTGTCGTTAAGGCATTACATTGGATCTTGGGAGAGCTAGGTTCCGTTGTTAGCGCTGGGACCTTGGGCAGCTCTCTTAATACAGCTGCCTCAGTTTCCTCCTGCCTGCTCCCTGCAGGAACAGTAGCCAGGCTGTCCTTGCTTGTGTCTGCTGTTGAGCTAACGTGGAGAGACGCCCACCTCTGTGCTAAGCAGGACACCCCCTCCCCCAGACTGAGAAGGGCTCTATAGGTCAATACCAGAATGCTGAAGTGGAATCGGCAGTCGCAAGAAGCCAATGTACCCCCTTGAACATTGGTGTAATGCTGGTGAGTGAGCAGCCTCTGCAGGCCACAGATATACTAGGCCACTTGGGACCCATTAATTCTCCAGTCTCCTGTTTTCACTACCTTGTTGCTGGGGGGCGGGGGGAGAACGGTCTGTCGCTGTATTCACAGCTATGGGTCAAAGTCAGGACTCTGATGCAACTCTGTGACTTGGAAGCCCTTTTCACAGATGCAGTACCCCACATCTGACTGTTCTGACAAAGTGGGTCTCTCCCCACAAATGCTTATGCTCCAATAAATCTGTTAGGGTATGTCTACACTAGCCCCCCTAGATTGATCTAGGGAGGCTAATGAGGGTGACCAGCGCTTGATTTGCATATTCCTGGCTAGTCAATTTCTAAAATAGTGACCGGCCCAAAATAACTGCTTGCATCTACACGCGGCAGTGAAACGGGATTCCAGAATAAAGCCCGTAAATCGAATTAGCTGGTAAACCTCATTGCAGGAGGAATACCAGCTAATACCCTCCCACATCCTCATCTGCACCTAGAGCCTGCACTCCACACTCTGCCCTGACCTCTCCTACATCCCTCATCTCCCCCATGCCTGTCATCTGAAGATGATAAAAAGCTTGCACCTCAACTCTGCCCCACTCCTGAGCCCCTCCTACCCCTAAATCCCTCATCCACCACCTTACAAGGCAGGTGGGGTGAGGCAGGACTTGGACCCACCGTGGGCACCACGTATACCTGCCTCCTCTTGGGGAGAGAATCTGCAGCGCTTCCAAGATGGCCAGGAGATCAGGGCTTCGTTTCTGGACATCCTGCATCTTCTCCGCAGTGCATCTTCAGTGTCCTTCTCTGCTAAAATCCCTTCGGTCGTGCACTAGAAGAAATGCACAACAGAGCGGATTAAAATGCAGAGGGGAATGGCAGCATCTTCCTTCTGAGAGAGCACAACACGCGATGCATAGTGACACTCCACCCACACGGGGCACAGCCCCCTGGGTGGGCTACAGGAGTAGGGGGACCGGAGTTCTAGTCCTGGCTCTACTACTGACCTGCTGTGACTTCAAGTGAGTCACTTCTCCTCCTGCCCATGCTCAGCTCTCTGGGGCAGGAGCTGCCTGTCAAACAGACTCTTGATCTCAGGAATCCAAGCCGACTGTGCAGGTGTAAAGGATGATGCAAAACTCTGAGGAATCTAGTGCATTGCTGTGGGGGGACACTCTTGGGCTGCTGCTGCCAGGGTGTATGTCTGGGATACTGACAGCCATTGCATTGATTGAGCTGTTCATCCAGCACCTTTGGGGCACGGCATTCTCTCCATAAAACAAATACAATCTACAAAACACAGCATCGGCAATAGCAAAGCTCCCATGACCCGCTCTGCGCTCCTGTGCAGCGACCTGCACAAACAGAGCCCTGACCCAGAGCAAATGGAGTCTGTCTCTCGCTGGTCTCTTACCTAACTTCCCGAATGGCTGGAGAACTCCAAGTGAAACTGTTTGTCAAGGCCAAAGCCGCCGAGCTGTGATAACCGGAGTGGAAGGACAAGCCGTTAGGTCAGCAGCATACTCAGAATAACCTCTCTCAGCTTTCACAGGTTCTCGCTAACCTAGTTCACGACTGGTGTGGAAAAAGTGAATAAGGAAGAGTTCTTATATTGTGGAAACAAATAAATAACTAAGAGTCACCAAATGAAATGAATAGGCAGCAGGTTTAAAACAAACAAAAGGGAGTTTTTCTTCATGCAGCGCACAGTCAACCTGTGGAACTCCTTGCCAGAGGATGTTGTGAAGATTAGGAATTTAACAAGGTTCCAGAAAGAGCTAGATTGATGGACCTACCCTCCATGAATCTATGGCCATTAGCCAGGTTGGGTAGGAATGGTGTCCCTGGCTTCTGTCTGGAAGTGGATGACCAGAGAGGGATCATATGATGATTGCCTGTTGTGTTCCCTCCCTTTGGGGCACCTCATATTGGCCACTGTCAGAAGACAAGATATTGGTCTAGATGGACTTTTGGTCTGACCCAATATGGCCGTTCTTATGTTCTTAAGACTAACTTGGACCTGGTGCTGCTCCATGGGTGGGATTGCTGGTGTAGACAGGGCTGGACGTGGTGCTGGCAATTGTATTACAGTAGCACCTGGTCCTCAGTCCCCTCCAGATCCATCATCCACTGTGTGTCCACAGAACAAGAGTCCCAGAGAATCTGCAGCCTGAGAAGGATTATGCCCATTTTACAGATGGGGGAACTGTGACACAGGGAGAGCAAATAACTTGCCACAGGTCATGGCAATGCTGGGAATTGAACCTAGATCTCCTAGATTCAACTGGGCTCTGTGTTGTTGATGTTCTGAGTGCTCTGTCTAAACTTGCTCATGGCAGGGGTGCTCTACCAGGGGCTGATTGACTCCTGGAGACAACTGTCACAGCTCCATTGTCAGCAAAATCTCTAGCCCATGATGGCAGCGGCAGCAGGAGCCCTGCCTACACGAGGGCTCTAGCTTTGCTTGGAAAAGGTAGAGAATCGCCCCCTTCAAACATGTGGGTTCATATGTGTTCACTGGTCCTGTAACCAAATGGGCGGAGGGCGTTGACGTCAGTCAGGTGACTTGGTCTGGTGCCCTGTCTGTGCAGTTAAAAATCTTCCCTTCACAATGCCACTGAGCATCATCTTCTAGGATTAACAACATCCCTGTAAAATTCAATTGAACATATGTGCTTGGAGAGAGGATGGGGAGCACTGTGCTGAGCTGGCATTGGAGGGTAACAGCTGAGTTGTAATTCATTCCAGATCTCTGCTTGCTGGAGGAGAATGTAGTCGGGTGTGCGTGTAAGAAGGCTGTCTGTTACTAACAGGCATGTGCTTCCACCAAGATATGGAAATCTTAGTGGAGACAAAGCACAGGTACTCTTTTAACCTGAGTGGAGCTTGTGTGGGTGGGTGAATCCTGGAAGAAATTATTTCTTTCTCTGAGATCTGTAGATACGCAGGAGTATTGCCTAGGGCAGTAGCTTTTAACCTTCCAGACTGCTGTACCTGTTTCAGGAGGCTGATATGTCGAACACACCCCAAGTTTCACCTCGTCTAAACGCCTTGCTTACAAAATCAGATAAAAATGCAAAAAAGTCTCAGCACACTAGTGCTGAAAAATTGCTGACTTGCTCAATTGTAACGGATATATATATATATCTGAATGAGAGTTTGTGCATCTGTCCATCAGTCAGGCCGTCTGTGCATCCATTCATTCAAGAACTCGTCCTAAATAGTAAGAGCCAGGACACCACATTTGCTAGGCAGCTTCCTCTCCTAATTTAAAGCAAGGTCGGGGTTTGGTTGTGCCTGGAAAAGAGGATGTGCCTGGAATGGTGTGATTTGAAAGAGATATAATATCCTCTCTCCCCTGGTCTAGAGCCTTGTTTTGATGTAAGAGCCTTTTTGCTGTTTCTTTACTTCACTTAGCAAGAGCTTAAGCTAAACCAAAACAAATGGCTCTGCTCGTGGAATGAGTGGCCATCCCCAGAATGACACAGGTAAAACTGGCCCATGTAAATGAAGTTCTTCTTTCCTCTCCCTGCTTCCATTCACTCCATTTCACACATCCCCGAGAACCCGGGGATCTGGGTTTGGTTCAGTTTGACCTGGGGATCTTGCTAATAAGGTGCATAATGGGCGTGAGACTCTGGAGCAGAACAGTAAGAAGCGGGTATTGCTCCCAGGTCCTGTCGACACTGGGGTTTAGCCTCTATGTAAACAATTGGTCCAAACCAGACGAACTCCGGAGAAACACCACCATGGGGCCAGTCTGCTTCTGAAAATCTGCCCTCCAGCTAGGGACCCAGGAGTTGAGATTTCCTAGCTCTGTCTCTAGTTACTGCTACTTGAAAATTTTAAAAATCACGTTGGCAGGCCTGATCAATAACCCACAGCGCAGTGAGTGGGCGTAATTGATTTTGGTGAGCTGTGGAGCCAGGTTCTTCACAGCTCTCAGAAGCCATGCTACAAAAATGTACTGGGGGAGTCATGGTGCCTCGTCCCAGCCCCAAAGGCTATGTCTACACTTCGAGTTTTCTCGGCAAAAAATATGCTAATGAGGGACTCATTTGCATGAGTTGCGATCTCATTTGCATATTTTCTGCTGATCCGGTTTTGCCTAGGGGTTTTTGCACAAAAACAAGCAGTGTGGACGATTTCTTTTTGCGCAAAATCCTCTTTTCCCGCCAGATCCGTATGCCCCAAACAAGGAGATCTGCTTTTTTTTTTCGTCCACACTGCTTAGTGAAAAATATGAGTGGTTCTTCAGGACCGTGGCTCAGATTGGAGAACAAAAATACTGTTATATAAGAATGGACACACTGGGTCAGACCAAAGGTCCCCCTAGCCCAGTCTTCTGGCAGCGACTAATGCCAGGTGTTTCAGAGGGCAAGAACAGAATGGGGAATGAAGTGCAAAGCGTTTACAAAGTGCGCGACATGGACTTGGATTCCCTCGCCGTGGTGCATTTAGAAGATACAATGCGATGAAGATAAGTGACCGTCCCGCTGGGAATTGTTTTGAATCTTCCCAGGCTTTGCCCCCTGGACTGGGTGCATTTTGTGAATCCAGCCATGAGAAGAAAGGCAGAGGAAAGGGTTCAGAAAGGAGAGACAACAGATCGAAATAACTGAGGCGTTGGCTCTTAATGCAGCATGAAAGGCAAGATTGACCCTTTTCCCTGTAACCTCAAAGCCAGCAACCTGCCATGTTTCATTTCCAGGTGACCTACATTCCCTCCTCAAGGCAGGTCTATGCACAAGCAAATATTCGGTGATGTTTCTTTTTCTTGTAAGCGAATTCAACACAGTCCCCAGATCTCTGGCAAATTCTCAGAGCAACCCTTGAGCATTCAAGCCTCGGGTGCCCCTGACTTGCACCTTGGGTTACAGATGGAGTCAGAGCCCTTTTCTGTAGGAGAGAAAGCCATCATGCGTATGTAATATGCAGAAAGCCGACAATACATGGCTACCTTGTTTACAAGAAGCCTAGAAACCTTGGCCAAGATCTAGTCTGCAGAGTATGGAGCACAGGCGCACACACCACCCTGCCCCCCAGAGAGAAACTGGATGTACAGAGAAGGATCTAAGTAATCACAGCAGACCAGCTAAAAGGGGAAACAGCCAGACAGCGATTTGCCCTAGCTCAGATTGCAGGTCAGAGGCAAACCTGAAACAGAGCTCAGGTCTCCTGACTCTGACCAGCACCCCAATCTACTGGATCATGCAGTCTCTCCTACGTTCAGCCAGCTGTACCTAATTCTACAGCAATCATCCTCACCTGTTGAAAGTGACATACATGTCAATGAAGTCCCAGACCTGACCGTACGGACCAAACACCGATTTAAGGACTTAATGGGGGCAGCAAGATGGGTGCTAGCACGCTAACCTGGCTGAAGGACACATTACCATGATTGCTGTAAGAGCAAGTGGCAAATACCCTTAACTCTGACACGTTCAGGATTCATAGTGGCCGCTTTTGCGGAAAAACTTGCCAGCTGTCTACACTGGCCGCTTGATTTTGTGCAAAAGCACTGACGTTCTACTGCGCAAAAGGGCCAGTGTAGACAGCTGAAAACTGTTTTGCGCAAAAAAGCCCCGATGGCGAAAATGGCGATCGGGGCTTTCTTGCGCAAAACCGCATCTAGATTGGCACGGACGCTTTTCCGCAAAAAGTGCTTTTGCGGAAAAGCGTCAGTGCCAATCTAGATGCTCTTTTCCACAAATGCTTTTAATGGAAAAACTTTTGCGGAAAATCATACCAGTCTAGACGTAGCCATAGACTTTAAGGTCAGAAGGGACCATTTTGATCTAGTCTGACCCCCTGCACAATGCAGGCCACAGAATCTCACCCACCCACTGCTAGAATAATCCTCTCACCTATATCTCAGATATTGAAGTCCTTGAAACGATGCCCCATGCCCCATGCTACAGAGGAAGGCGAAAAACCTCCAGGGCATCTGCCAATCTACCCTGGAGGAAAATTCCTTCCCAACCCCAAATATGGCGATCAGCTAAACCCTGAGCATGTGGGCAAGACTCACCAGCCAGGCACCCAGAAGAAAGTTCTCTAGCAACTCCTATCTTTCCACTTGGGGAGGCTTGAACTGGTGGATTTGCCTTATCAAGGGGCAACACAAACAACGGAGCATTAAGCTGCATCTGGCAGAGAAACTGAATTGCCCCAGGGACAGATCGTCAGGCCGCAGAATTCCGTCCCGCCGCCCAAAGCTTGGGCGCTGGCCCCAGAGAAACTTGCTCTCACCTAGTGCGAGTAAAAACGGGCAAGGCCTTGGGGAGGCTAATGCTGCCCGTCCAGCAGCTGAGTCTCTGCGCTCCACCTGCAGAGCAACTCCACCCCTGCTCAGATTCGTTTCCGGCATTGAGGGAGTTCACCCTCATAAAGGGATTTGCAAAGGAGCTGGGTAACTAATCCCACAGCATATCACTAGGTAGGGTTGGGGTGCCTAGATTCCCCAGGTTCCTTTGAAAATCCCCCCTCTTTGCGCCTTGCAACCCTCCTTCCCCTGTGCTTTGGTTTGCCTGCATGGAACCTACTGAAACCTCCGCACATGGAGATGTCGCGTGAGAAGCCCTCTTAAAATCCCAGGGCAAGTTCCTGTTGTATTGACGCAGCCTTCAACTTCCAACAGGCTAGAAATCCACGTCTGACATTTCATGGATCCAGCACTAAATTATATGTACTGTATCTCACGTAAGAATAATCACAGTGCTTGTAGTGGCATGTTAGGCACCAAATTATGTAGAGGCAGAGCGATAATACAGAGGGGCATGGAGTGGCTGTTCATGCAGCTAATGGCCCAAGTGCCACAGTTTTCTATCAAGACAATTTGCAGCCAGTGTCGTGTTCTCTGAGTGGCACTGTGTAGCAATCTACTACTTCGTCCTCCTGCATTTCTCTCCTTGAAGGCCACCGGGGCTGCCAGGCTAGCGCAACACCTGACAGTGGTACACTGTGACTGCTGCTACTTATATGGACTCCAGTAGTCTCACCAATTACCTGGGCTCTCCCTGTCAAACGCGTCATCCGGTTCATGCTCAGGTTTTTAGCTCTTTGGGACTTTACAGCGTGTGTGTGTTGGGCAGCGGGTGCCTCACAATGGGAGCCTGACCCAACTGAGGTCGTAAGACCCTACCTCAACTCAACCAACCATCAATTACTTTGGTCACCATCTCGCATTAAGGAAGCAGTGAGAGCACGTTTCTGTCGGAGGGGCCCCCTCTATGTGTGCATGCAATGCACGCATTTATCACTCCACAGCTCAGTGACTCTTGTCCGAAAGCCCCATCAGAGCCAATGTGGAAAGCAGGAATTTTGTTTTGTGTTCTCAAGAGATTCTTGGTACATCCCCCAAATACCCTGGCCTCAGCACTCTGAAACCAGTGTTAAGGCCTCAATTTTGCACATAGTCAACTTTAATACCATGAGCAGTGTCATCGGTTTAAGGGGAGGGGCATTAGCCCCCTGCCTGTAGCTTAGAGGTTCAAAGGCTGTTGGAATGAAGAGTTTGGAGAAGGCATCAGGAAGTCAGTCTGTGTGCACATGGCTAGAATGTTGATGTTGCAGCATCTCTGCAAAGCAGTGGTGGCAGCATGTGGCCCATTGGGATTCTGTGTGGGGCCCACGAGACATTTTGTTTGCCTGTGCCCACGGGTTTCCGTTCATATCGATTTTTTTTCTTTCTAAAGTGACATGCATGCTAAGCCAGGGCATGTGAAGGGAGGTGGGTGCCGATTGCACATCCCACTGACTGTAAGAGCCGTGTGCCCCCTCTGCATCCAATCACAGCTCTGCTACGGTTCAAGCGGCACCCCCCACGAATTCTAGGTGCGCAAGCGCAGTGAGCAAAACTATCCCGGGAGACTGTCTTGGTTACAACAATCTTGCAACCCACTGAGAGGAAGGAGGACCACTCATGCAACTCACTCACTAGCCTGGGTTGCCCATTGCTGCTGTAAATAGTTGTCTTAATAAAAAGAGCCAGCTTAGTTTTCGAAACATGAGTCCTCTCATATTATTATCCAACATGTAATTAACATTACCAGTGTGCATAGCCCTGGGTTCATGAGACATATACTACGATCCTGCAAACACTTCTGTAATATTTCACTCTTTTCTCCTTTGCTCATGGCTCTCCAAGCACATGTGGACAATTAAGCATTTATATTCTACAGCCTGTGTCAGGCCGGAGGTCAGACTAGATTATCGTAACATGGGCTCTTCTGGCCTTAGTATTATGAAGGTCCTTAGATCTCATACTAGGGCAGTGATTGAAGCAAGAAGAGAAAGATGGCCACGGTTTGACTATCCTTTACAATCTTTCAGCTCTCTGTACGGGGTGAGGGAAAGGTGGGAATTCCTCCAGTTGAGAAGCATTTCTAAATGTCCAGGCCAAGTTAACTCCTCACCGTATCTCTTACTGACACGCAAGATGAAGCAAAAGGGAATATGGAGCCAGTACTGCAAGTGAGGGGGAACAGATCAGAACAAGGAGGATAGCGAAAGGGGAAAAAAAAAAAAAATCTGAGGGCGGGGTTGGAAAAAAGTTGTCAGTGTCCTTGACAGAACTCACTGCAAGGTGGCTGGAGCTGCCAGGAGATGTAGCGTGTGTCTCTTATTGATCGAGCAAAGTTGGTTTTAAAGGCGGGCTTGTTAGCTTCTGATAACATACCAAGGTCGCCGCTGATGGCATTGAATGGATTTGGGAGCCAAGGAGACCCTCCCTCCACAATTACCTTTGTTCGATGTTTCAAAGAGATCAACAACGTGGGGCCACCGCCGGAGCGCTGAGGGAGGGCTCCCCCAGAGTGCTGTGTAAACCACGTCTGCAAGGAGAGTGCTGGAAACGCAGCCCCCAGCGTTGTCACCTGGTTGGCACTGGCACTTTACAACACTGCTGCGCTCGGGCTGGGGGGGGGGTGGCTTTTTCACCACCCTGAGCTAGAAAATTCCAGTTCTGTCAAGCTCCAGTGTGGACTCGGCCCACCAGGGGCAGATGACTTTTTTGCGGGGCCCAGAGCAGCATAAATTTGTGGGACCCCCCTTTGCCACAGCACATGCGTGGGGCTTTTTGAAGCGCGGGGCCCAGGGTGGCCACCCCGCTCGCCCTGCCCTATATTCGCCCCTGCGGCCCTCTGCTCCTCAGGAGCCTCTCCCGCCGAAGGCAGGCCCTCCCCCCCAGCCCTCAAGCTGTTTACTCAGTCTTTGTCCCACACCCTTAGCCTGAATCGTCTCCTTTACCCTGTTGGCCAAACTCCGGATGTGGAATTGGCAACACCTAGAGCATCCAATCAAGCTAATATGTTATTTCCCTACACAAGTACAACCCTTTCTTATTGCGGGGGGGGGGGGGGGGCTCGGGTGTTCTTTGCGATGTGCTTGGTCTCTTGTATGCCTTTGCTTGCCACATACAACTCTAATTTTTAGCCCCCACCCCAGTAGCCTATCAGCTGGAAGGGGGAGGAGTAGCATTTAAAACACTGCTCCCCCAGCGTCGGGGGGTGTGTACGGTGGGGAGAGACTGAGTAATTGGAGGCCAAGAGGCAAGTCTCTGACAGAATAGGATTGATTGAAGCTTTTCACTGGAACACTTGCAAAAAAATCAATGCTTATTCCCTGGACTCGCAGAGTATGTTTACTGTATTCAGAAGCTAACATTAAAAGCGAATTCCAGCAATTGCAATTACAGCTTTCCCTCCCTTCTCTCGCCCTCTCCCTCTCGGGCTGGCTTTCCTCATGTTCTGGGGCCTCGGGCAACACTAATGAGTCAAACTGAAAGCGGCTTTATACATTGTAAACCCCTCTCACCCCCACCCCTTTCCTTTCCCTCGGGAGCCTTTCCCTTCCCCCCCATCAGCACTGTCCAACTCAATTCAGCTCAGAGGCATGGAGCTGCCGTGCTGAAGAGATTTCAGGACTCTGAGCTTGGGTCGGAGCATGGCTCGGTAGCTAGGCGCTGGGCCAAGCCATGTACATTCTAATGCTCTCTGATATCACCATTTGATTTCCTTGTGCCTGACGGCAGAAATCTTTAATGCAGCAGAGAGGCGCTTCAGGGACGGGAACGGGGCTTGTTTAGTAAGGAGGGAAGGCGGGCATCACTGGGGTGGAGGAAGGGGTGATGGGGTGGGGAATGGGATCCTCTCCCAGAAAGAGAGCCTGCATTCGTTAGGGTCCAGGGAGGGTGTGGCCACCAGGATCAAAGCATGCCACCTTGCGTCACCACCACGATGGAACTGCCCGAGGGAAGAGGGTCCAGACACTGGAGCTCATTACAATGCATTGGATAGAATCACAGAATACTAGGACCTCGAGAGGTCATCGAGTCCAGTCCCCTGCCCTCAAGCCAGGACCCAATACTGTCTAGACCATCCCTGATAGACATTTACTTAACCTACTCTTAAATATCTCCAGAGATGGGGATTCTACAACCTCCCTGGGCAACTTATTCCAGTGTTTCACCACCCTGACAGTTAGGAACTTTTTCCTAATGTCCAACCTAAACCTCCCTTGCTGCAGTTTAAGCCCATTGCTTCTTGTTCTATCCTCAGAGGCCAAGAAGAACATTTTTTCTCCCTCCTCCTTATGACACCCTTTTAGATACCTGAAAACGGCTATCATGTCCCTTCTCAATCTTCTCTTTTCCAAACTAAACAAGCTCAGTTCTTTCAACCTTCCTTCATAGGTCATGTTCTCTAGACCTTTCATCATTCTTGTTGCTCTTTTCTGGACCCTCTCCAAATTCTCCACATCTTTCTTGAAATGTGGTGCCCAGAACTGGACACAATACTCCAACTGAAGCCTAATCAGTGCAGAGTAGAGCGGAAGAATGACTTCTAGTGTCTTGCTCACAACACTCCTGTTAATGCAGGCCAGAATCATGTTTGCTTTTTTTGCAACAGCATCACACTGTTGATGCTGCTTGAAGCAAATCTGCACCCACTGGTACTTGATGGGTCTCCCTAAAGGCAGCCCCTCCAGCTTAGTTGTGGGAGAAGCCCCTTGTATTAGCTGCTGGCCTAAGACAAGCCTTGGGAAGCTCTGGTGAATCCAGTAGGGAGGACGGCAATGGGTATAAGTACCCCCTCATTACAGGATCACTTCTATTCTGTGTCTCAGCGCTGTGCGCGGCCGAGCACAAAGCAAGTCCTTGCCCACAGTGCTCCAAGAGGACTGCAGCTGAACACAAACCCTTAGATGACTGTGTCTCTTCCACTTTCCTTGGGTTGCTCTGAGCTGACGAGGTCACCAAGATCTGTGTCTGGCTTGCGATGTGCGTGTCACTCAGTAGTGAGTCAGGCAGGGGAGGAGGGGGGTTTAAATGAGGCAAACTAGCTTTTTGCTTCTGTTTGCGGTGCGGAGCCGAATACAGCGGCGGATGAGTGAGCCGGGCGCTTGGCTGCCCCTTGCACTAATGAAGCGGTTGTGAACAGTTGTGACAGCAGAGTCTTCTCTGGGGTGGCGGTGGCGTTGTGTGAAGAACACAGCTTGACTTGGCGATCACAGCCCGTGCTGCTGTCAGGGGGAAATCACACGCTTTGGCTCGTAAGCTGAGCGGTTTTGATCTGGAAGCTGCTGTTGGGGAAAATAGGGACTACTAAATTCATTGTACAGATTTGCTTTTCCGACTGTAACTGTTCGGCGTGGGCCTCCCCAGAGTTCCAGCAGCGAACTGTCCGCTCTTATTGGCTGTCTCCATCTTCATGTGGGTTTAAAATGTCAAGCTTCTCAACACATGAAACGTTCAGAAAGTGCCTAAACCCCATTGACTTTGACTGTGATGCAGGGGCCTACATTGCATGTGTCTGAAAATGTTGTTCAAAGCATCATTATACTGCATTGCATGCTGCTTGGAGCAAATCTGTACGAGATGGGTCTCCCTAAAGGCAGCCCCTTCGGCTTAGTTGTGGGAGAATCCCCCTTGTATTGGCTGCTGGGTCTCCTTTTGGCTGTAGTCCCTGCTCAGGCTGAGGGGTTGCTCTTTCCCCTGCACATGTCCTATACTGTAGCTGGCACTGTGACGTAGTCGGCGCAGCTCAGGGATGGGAGCCTCATAATCTAATCTCTGAACAACTGTCTAGCTAGGAAGCTTGGACTAGCCATTTCCCCCTTCCCCACGGTTCTGACTCTGCTTCTCTATTGGTGAAATGGGGGAAATAGCCTATTTCCAGAGAGTGCAGGCCACTGGGCTCCACCAGCAGACCCCCTGCCTGCCCTGCGGCACCGGAGCCCTGCACTTCCTCTTCCTCCTCCTCCCAGCCCTTTGGGAGTGCTAGAATCACCTGATTTGTGCTCTGCCCCCACTCCTCCCTCCTCCCTCCCAGAGCTGGAACATTGGCAAACAGCTGGTTCCCCAGTGCACAAGAGGGGTGTGTAGTGGTTAGAGACGGGGGCGCCGCAGGGACACAGATGGAGCCCCAGTGGGCTGTGGGTTGCTGCCTGCTGGTTTAACTTGTGCGGCCTGCTGGTTTAACTGCTGTCACACAAGTCATTAACATGAAGGACCGTCTGTGCTAAGCATTGATTTGAATAACATCTAGGCATCCCAGCCTCGCAGAACTGCTGAATGAGCAATGGGCAGCTAAGGCTAGGGAGTAGACTGCATAAGCGTTCCTTCTTCATCTCAGTGGGCTGCTAGATTGCTGTAGGATGGGGCAGTTCTGTTCACTGTGCTGGCGTGCCTAGAATTTGCCGGTGGTGCCGACTGACCCGTAGCAGTGCTGTGATTGGCACTGTGTGCAATCGGCACCCACCGCACTTCATGAGCTCTTGCTTTACGTGCGTGTCACTTTAGTAACACTGGTAGGAAAAAACAATGTGGATGAAAATCAGCAGACTCCGGCAACCCTATGCCTGTGCAGTGGTAAAAAATGTCTCACGGGGCCACACGTAGAACTCCAATGGGCTGTGTTTATAACTGTTTAGAAAATACACCAGGGTTGGAAGTACCAGTGGGTTGTTAAAGGACTGAGCAGTGCAGGCTACATCAATAACAGGTGTCAACCAACGTCACAATGTCCTGGAATTGTCAGAAGTTTCAGAGGGGAAGCCTTGTTAGTCTGTAAGTGGAAAAACTTAAACAGCCAATAGTCCTGCAGCACCTTAGAGACTAACAAAACATGGTGATGGGATCATGAACTTTCATGGGCACAACCCACTTCACTCGCGGGAGGGCCCTGCCTGGCCCCGGGGCTGCCTGGCAGAAGTGGCTTGTGCCCATGAAAGCTCATGATGCCTTCAACAGGGTTTGTTAGTCTCTACGGTGCTGCAAGACTATTCGCTGGTCTTTAAGTTTTTTTTCTGAAATTGTCAGAGACTCAGAACAGGAAGGAACCTCAAGGGGTCATCAAATCCAATGCCCTGCACTCATGGCAGGACCAAGCACCATGTAGACCAGCCCAATCTTTTCGAGCCATACAGACCCTTTTCGATCTCTTAACATTTCATGGATCCCCCTCCCTGGGGCAAAATAAATGATTGGGCCCCCACGGTCTTTACTTTTAAACTTTCCACGGACTCCCTGCAGTACCATCACAGGCCACCAGGGGTCCATGGACCACAAGTTGGGAGCCACTGATCTAGACCATTCTTGACAGGTGTTTGTCTAACCTGCTCTTAAAAATCTCCAGTGATGGAGATTCCACAACCTCCCTGGGCAATTTATTCAAGTGCTTAACCACCCTGACAGGTAGGAAGTTATTTTGAACATGGAAAGAATCTAGTGGAAAAATGCATTGTCTACAAGCAAAATACCACACCCATTTATTTGTCATGGGTACTAGAAATCATTTGTTAATGAGAACACAGTGTATCCCTGATGTGACCCCCTAGGATCTTGGCTTTGGTGATTAAAGCAGGCCTTTCTAAAGCCCTGAGCATGCTGGGCGCAGTTTGGGTGCTGTGGAAATGGGGCCTCACGGGATGGGGATAAATGGGCAGAGCACAGACGTTCCTTCACTTCGAGACATGGTATTAGGTTGTAGGAAATAGCTTCTGAAATGGCTGGACATCCACTGATTGCGTTGATTTTCCTTGGACCGCTCCAGTGATGTGATTTTTCAAATGCATAGAGTGAAGCACAAATGCTTGTGTTTGTAGAACTGAGGCCTATCTAAGCTGTGGGCAACATGCTTGCAGAAGGATATGATACCAGGGGCAAGCAATTGCCAGCGACTGTGGTGAACATAGATCTGGGTTCTCAAACCATTCCCAACATGTCATTCAAAACTTGATTTAATTACAGCCCACTTCCGTTAGAGGGAACCCTAGTGCGAGTTTCCACAGACATCTAACTGTTCAGAAAGCTTGATGGCATACTAACGAGTAGCCATGGAGAGAAAGGTAGACAAAGAAACCTGAGACACAAATTTTTAAATCCGTATTGCTTTACAGATCTTCAAACTGCATAAACCTTGTCTTGCCCTTCAGTGCACAGGTAGAGACTCAGGGTTGAGCATAAGGGAGCAGTCGACAAAGGCTTCCCCTGTAGACCGATCCGTGTCTTGACTGCCACACTGTGTTGACAATCAGCTGAGCCGGCACAGTGTAGCGGCCATTTTTATTTTAATGAAGCCGGGGATATTAAATCCCCGCTTCATTGACTGTCGGGTAGCCTATTTTACATGCCTCTGTCAGCAGAGGCATGTAGTCTAGACATACCCTCAGGATGTGTCTAGACTACAGAGTTTTGTTGACAAAAGTGGACTTTTGTTGACAAAACTATGCCTGCGTCTACACTACTGCCGTTCTGTTGACATAATGTCGACAGAACGCGGCAGTTTTGTCGAGGGCGGTAAACCTCATTCTATGAGGAATAACGGCTTTGTCGACAGAGTTCTGTTGACAGAAGGCGTTACTGCATCTACGCTGTCCTTTGCATCTACACACTCGTGTTGACAAAGTGGCTTGCTTTGTCCACAGAACTGGATGCAGTCTAGACACTCTTTGTCGACAGTATCTGTTGCCAAAGCCTCTGTTGACAAAAGCCTGTAGTCTAGCTTTACCCTCAAACTCATTTCCCAAGACAAAGTTGTAGGGGATGCAAACATGGGGCTGGATTATGTTCATGGAGGTGAGGTCTATCTATGGCTGTTAGCCAGAATGGGCAAGGAGGATGTCCCTACCGTCTGTTTGTCAGAGGCTGAGAATGGGCTATAGGGAGGGAAATTACTTGATGATCACCTGTTGATTCCTTCTGGAGGCACCTGTCACTGGCCACTATCAGCAGACAGGATACTGGGCTAGATGGACCTTTGGTCTGACCCAGTCTGGCAGCTCTTATGTTTATTGGAAGCTGTTTCCAGTCTTGACCAAGGCGAGGCTGCTGCTGCTGCATCATCGATTGGGCTGCTCAGCCTGGCTCAGCCTCTAAGGGCGCACAGCAAATTGGCCCTGAAATCCCTCCTGTTAATGGAAATGCAGCCAGCCACCTGGGCCAGCGGGTGGGGGAGTAGTTTGCAGACATTACGGGGAGCTGCCTGGCCTGTTCTGAGGTTCTCCCCCTTCAGCTTCTTCCCCGCGAGCTATTCCCTTCTGACACCTGGCTTCCTTGAAGTGGCACCGCAGCGTCTTCAGGCTAAGTAGCTACCAGTTATAATTACAGCACCTCTGTACCAGGATTAAGCGGTTCACTGAGAGAGGTGTGGGAAAGGTTAGGGCCACGCTCTGCATGGCTTAGCTCTAATGAGGCTTAAAAAGCTGCTTTTCTCTCACACATTGCACCTTGTTTTTGAAACATCTGCCCCCCCCAACCCTTCCCGCCGGGGGAGGGGGCTGGACAGTGGCTGCCGTCGCCTTTCCTTGCCCCCGAGCAGATATTTAAAGGGAATGAGTTTGTTAAATGCAGCGCGCACATTAGGCTGCAATTATGCCTTAATTACACAGCCCGCCATTCACTCTGGCACGACAACGCCCCCTCTGCCGTCTACAGAAGCTTCTCAGCCTACGGTGCCAGCTTCCTCCCTTAGCAAGATTGCTCAAGCCTGAACAAGGGAGTACAGGCACCTAGATTTTCAGGAGTGACGGAGGGCAGAACAAGGAGCAATGGTCTCAAGTTGTGGTGGGAGACGTCCAGCTTGGATATTAGGAAAAACTATTTCCCTAGAAGGGTGGTGAAGCACTGGGATGGGTTCCCTAGGGAAGTAGTGGCGTCTCCCTCCCTAGGGGTGTTTAAGTCTCAGCTTGACAAAGCCCTGGCGGGGTTGATTTAGTTGGGATTGGTCCTGCCTAGAGCAGGGGGCTGAACTTGATGACTCCTGAGGTCTCTTCCAGCTCTATGGTTCTATGATTCCTCCCAGGCCTCCTGGCTTTGTCCCCATGCCACTGAGAGAAGGAACCAGAGCTGGGTTCACAATGGCCGGCTGCGGAAAGCCGAATACCCGCTCTTTCTATGATACAGGGTAGGGAGAGAAAGTAGAATATTTAGAGACGGAAACAGCCCTGGCCAGAGCGGCGGGTATAAAAGGCAGGGGAAGGCATTGTCTTCCCAAATCACCGGTCCGGCCCTACTCAGACTTCATCCCCAGAACACCTACTTAGGTGTAGTGGGGGTGGAGTCTTTCTGCCCCTGAGCTCCCTGCCCCTGAGTGTTGCCCACGAAACACGGCCACAGGTGCATGCTCAATCATGCTGAAGATGCTGAAACTCCGCTGTTGAGTTCTCCTGCTGGTTCCTGTAACCAGAGAGAGCAGCAGGGCCCCTAGCACCCTCCTCCGGAGCTTGCCTGCCTGCATTTCTCTGGGGCACCCTGGGACTTGCCTATGGGAAAGCCGCTTGTCACCCTGAGTAATGAAAAGGCCAGTGTCAGGCTGGGAAAGGGCTCCTCCTTCAGCTTCATTGGCCAAGCTGCAAGCTGGGGAGGGGGGAGAAACCAATCCCTGCAAGCATCCTTTCCTGGCCACCCACTAGGGCTGCTGCGAGGGGTCTGCCTGCCTCCAGGCCTGTCAGCTCTGGATCCCCTGGGATGTGCTTAGCGTCTAGCGCCTCAGCAAGCAGCAGCATCTGTTTCTCCTGTGAAACTTCCTGGCACAATTCCTGGGATGGGCGCTGTCCAGTCCCCTTTCTCAGCTCCAGGTATCAGAGCCAGCACGGATCCCCAAGGTTGCCCAGTTACTTACCCATTTCTCCCCAAGCCGCCTTGCAAAGAGTGAAGCCGCCAGTTATGGCTGAACTCCCTTGGGCTATGCACTAGCTGGGAGGCAGTTAACACTCATGCGCTTGCAAGAGTGACACCTGGATGCTCCTTGGTCTGAAACTGCATGAAGCCCAGGAAAATCCACGCCACATGAAAACCACAGAGTCCTGTGCTTTCTAGCTCATGTTTCCCTGGGGAATTGGGGATGCACAATGCATGCAGGACAGGGGCTGCCTCTGCTTTGCTCTGCAGCCTCTGCCCCTCATTAGCCACCTCAAATGCTGTGAGATATGGAATTTGTGAGGCACGAATTTCTGAAAGGGAAGGGGCTTGTCTGTTTTTTTTCCCCCCGTGAGTTCATTTGAAAGTGTAGTTGCTTAGAATGTGGGCTAACCTTTTATGCTAACCTTTCTGGCTTCCTCACCTTGTCTCTCTGCTCTCCTGGGACTAACATGACCACAATAGCATTGCACATTTCAAGTAAGACAGTCATGCTAAAAAATTCCCCTTATTGAAAAGCCCTGGAGAATTTAATACAGAATCCTACAGGGTGCTTTAGGGATGCATCTACACAGCAAGGGCTGCATCTACACAGCACCCAAAACTTGAAATAAGATCCTCAATTTGCACTGCACAAATTGCGTAGCTTATTTCGAGTCTATTTCTAAATTTGGTGCGGTCTTCACCTATTGGACAATCAGACATGAGATGGATCTGGGGTTGACTTTTTCCCTTCCCTGTTCACTGTAGGGTCACCCCCCCATGATGTATGGTTGGGACTTTGGGCCAGTGTAATTTAGGTGATGAAGTGTGATTCCACTTGTCTTGTGAGCTTTTCCTGTGTCTACCTCTCTGAATGCCCCTCCCTTAATTTTTATAGAAAGGGGTGGAAGGATGGTCCAGTCTGCAGAGGGGAGGGCAAAACAAGTAGCTGGATTTTTTTAAGGCACATGATTAAGCATCAGGAACACTAGCTGCTGCGATTTCCTGGCACTGACTGACACTAATCTTGGGCAAGTCACTTATCTTTATCTTATTTACGCGTAAGAAGGGATTAATTGTAACCTTATGGGCTGTGACAAAGTGGGGATCGTATTCACTCTCTTCACTTGGCATGCTGTGTGTGATTTCTACTGTCATGTGCTGCTCTGTTGTAACCGTGTGTGTGTGCGTGCCTCAGTTTCACTGGGCACTCCACTGGTGCCCAGCTGGGAATGGGAGTTTTGGGTGTGACTCTCACTGAGGGGCAGGCTGCCTCAGGCTGTCCCATCTTAGCATATACAAAACAATAGCTCAGGCTCTCTCTTGTAACCTGAGCCAACATGGGGGGGAGCAACCAGGTGACATCTGGCTGGGGCCAGTTGCTGAGTGTGTGAGGGAGTCTCAGGATGCAGGGAGGGGGCCCATGGTGCCGGCTGTGGGCCCCCCTCTCTCCAAGTTGGGTTGTACTACCTGCTTCTGGTTCCTGCGTTAACAAGTGTGTTCTACACTGTGTCCCTGTCAACGAATAAACTTTCTATTCTGCCTGCTGGCTGAAAGTCACATCTGGCTGCGCATGGGGGTTCAGGGTCCAGAGACTTGCCACTCCTCCAAGACAGTGGTGGCAGCGGTGGGATGGACTGTACCCCATGGACGGAGTATCTAGCAGTAAGTGACTGGGGCACAGTGGAAAGAAGAGGGGCTTGCAAGAGCCAAGTGTGCTGAAGGCCAGTGAGGAGCGGTTCCAGGAAGTGAAGGGACCTGGGGTCTAACCCGAGTGCGATCCTCAAGAGGGGTGTCACCCCAAGTAGGGGTTCCTCCTGAGGACTGTGAGAAGTGGTCCCAGGAGACAGAGGGACCTCTGGTCAAACCTCCAGGGGGGGAGTTGTGACCCCATGGAGACTGGCACCCTGAAGGGGTTCTTGGGAATTGTGGGGTGCTGCAAGCGTGGGCCTGTGAGTCTGCACCCCCTTGGGAACAGCGGGGAGACGGCCCATCCCCAGCTCCTGAAGAGGTATGTTGTTGAGCTATGCAAGGAGAGAGGAATAAAGATCAGAGGGTTCAGCAAAACCCAGCTAATTGTCCAGCTGTGAGAGAACCATCCCTCCCTCCTCCCCCTCCTCTCACAGACCTGGACCCTGTCCCAGCTGGGAGAAACCAGACACAAGTGACAGGGCCCAGCGCCAAGCTGCTGAGATGGTGGCTGTGCCTGACGGACTGTGATATGGAGGGGTCTGTGTTAAGGACAGTGCCAAGTCCTGGCTGATGCTCTGGCGTGGAGAAAGGTGCCTGAACTTCCCCAGGCCACTGGCTAAGTGACCCTGCTCAGCTGGGTCTCAAAGGGGAGAGAGAGGTGACAAAGTGGGGATGGGATTCACTTTGTTTGCTTGTCATGCTGGATGTGATTTCTACTGTCCTGTGCTGCTCGGTAGTAACTCTGTGTGCGTGCCTCAGTTTCCCTGGGCACTGCATTGGTGCCCAGCTGGGGTTGGGAGCTTTGGGTGTGACTCTCACTGAGGGGCAGGCTGTCCCCATCTTCGCAGGTACACAACAATAGCTCTGGCTCTCTTGTAACCTGAGCCTAGATCGGGGAGCAACCAAGTGCCACCTTTTTACCCAGGAAAACTGGACAAAGGAGGAGGTGGGGCTGCTTGCAGGGCTGGGGCCAGTTGCTGAGTGTGTGAGGGAGTCTCGGGGGGCTTAGGATGCAGGGAGGAGACCCATGGCACTGGCTCTGGGCCCCCCTCTCGCCAACTTGGATTGTACTACCCGCTTCCGGTTCCTGTGTTAACAACAGATCTGTGTTACGCTGTGTCCCTGTCAACGGATAAACCGTCTGTTTTGCCTGCTGGCTGAGAGTCACATACCATCTCCTAGAACTGGAAGGGACCTTGAGAGGTCACCAAGTCCAGTCCCCTACCCCCACGGCAGGACCAAGCACCATCCATGCCCCAGATCCCTAAATGGCCCCCTCAGGGATTGAACTCACAACCCTGGGTTTAACAGGCCAATGCTCATTTGGCTGTCAGTGGAGGTGCAGGGCCCAGAGACTCCCCACTCCTCCGTGACACAGGCTGAGCCTGACTTCATTGTCCAGCTCTCTGGGGATCCTGACATGGGACTTACCTATTGAATGGGCAGTGCCGAAAGGCATCTATGTAAAAACATCACCACCTGAGTTCCCCACCTCTGCCCTTTCCATACCTGCCCTGTAAAAGCCAGCCCAGCTGCTGAGGGGGAGTTGGCTCCTACTTGGGTTTGCACACAAGCGACAGGATTAATGGAATTTGCATGGCAGGATATCAGTTAGGGAGGGTGGAACGGGAGCTGGCAGGAACAGAGCCTGGCTTTCAGATCCCAGCGTGAGTATGGCGTTCAGGCAGTGAAGTTTACAAATGCCGAGGGCTTTTGCTTTGAAGCAAATTGGATACGGAATTACCAAGGACAAAACAAACAGGGAGCTCCAGGATCCCTTTGTGTAGAACTAATGCTCAAAACAGGACTGCCCTTTGGACATGAATTAGCCACTGGATAGAGCTGCTTTTGTCCAGGCTAAGCATTTAGGCAGTTTCCCATTGACTTTTGTGGAGGCTAATCTATCGAAAGCCAGAGCTGACTTGGCTGTTTACCACCTTGCTGCCCCTCCACCATCTGTTCCCTTTAAATAAATGCAGTGCTGAATTGATTCCCAACCTCTGAATCGGCCGGCACTGAGCTGAGGGCAGGAACAAGCCCTCTGTGAGGTGCCCATAAATTCCCTCTGAGGAAGATGGTCAGAGGGGTTATTTCAAACAGCCCCTTTCACGTGTTCCTCCAGTGGCTCAGGGCAGACGCTTTGCCATCTTTCTTCACCTGTCCCAAATATTGCCGCCAACTTTGAACTTCCCGCCCATAACGCTGAATTTGTCCCTCTCTGTCTAAAGATGGAAGAGGAATGAAAACAGGAGGATTCTGTAGAAGTGAGTAGAGAATTAAATTCTTTCTGCGGGGCTTTCTGCCTGCTGGAGACTTCTGTAGGATGGTTTTGGAGGTGTAGGAAGGCTATAAAGTTTGAGAACACTAGGGTTGGTGGGAAGGAAATCCTACAGAAAGGCTTATCACTTTCTATTCATGTCCTTTAGTTTTGTAGCACCTGCAGGCCCCAGAGGAGATCAGGGCAATATGTACTAGGCATGGTAAGTACAAACAGTGAGATCAAAGATCTTACAGGCCAAATAGGCAGGCCAAAGGATGGGAGGGACTCTAGTAGCCCCAACAGGCTGGCTGCATCTACACTGGCATGATTTTGCGCAAAAAGTGCCAGTGAAGACAAGGCCTTATTCAAGGTCACCCAACCAGTCAAGGCCGGAACAGAACACAGGGCTTTAGGGTCACAGGTCAGCACCCTTTGCGTTGGGTCATGTGCTAAACGTTTTCTGCTAAGGTTTATCCCCAGATAAGGTGCAGTAACACTACAGGCTCCCTGGCTCTGTCCTGTAAACTAGGGGAAAGTCTCTTGGGCTGTGAAATGGTAACAAACCCCGCATCTTGACAGGGTTAGCCTAGGTAACCATTGTGGTACCTTCTTAACCCTGTGATTCTCCGAGCATCTGCTGGTTTTGCCAACAGGGCTCCTTTTGGAGGTGAACGTGATGGGGCTCCTTTAATCGGGGTGGTGGACTGGAATGAGCTCCTCTCCTGCAACTTGCTTCGTAGCCCAGAACGCAGATCAGCTTTCCATCTTCATCCTCCGTCCTTTCCTCCTCTGCGGGCTTAACAGCAGAAGGGCAACGTGTTCCCTTGTGACGGATTGTTCTGCATCCGGGCTGTCTCTCAGACCAGTTGATGGGCAGCAGGGGAATCTAATCACAGCCGCTCTGAGAGGAGGAATGGGGATGAAGACAGAGCTGCTTTGGCTCTCTTCCTCTAATTAATCTGCCATTCACAGTGCAAAGTGCTCCCATGTGAGGGAGTCTGAGCGCCAGACACCAGCTCTCTCCCTTGCTCACCGGGCAGGCAGAGGCTGGGGAATGGTATGGAAAGGCAGCGTGCTGAGTCTCTAGGGAGCAGCAGATTCCCCCATCTAGGGAGCACTCCTGGTCATCCCAGACTGGGTTCAGCTGCTCTCATTAGATGGTCCAAAGGATCTCACTAGTTTGACCTTGCATCAGGGTGGTCTTGTCTCTGGGGCTGAAGGGGAGACAGGAGGCAGCTCCATCCCCCACTACAGAGGACACCCTTCTCTTTGGGAAGGCAGCATGGTCATCTGATCTCCTTTTTCAGGACTCACAGACAGCAGCAGTGAGTGCCGTAAGTCAGGCCATGGAGACTCGGTTTTTCCTCCTGTATCTGGAAAGGAAGCCGAGCCAGCTTAGCAGGCTATGCAGGGTCTCCCTTGTCAAGCTCTGACAGTCACCGACTGTCCCCTTGGGTACTCTGAGCTTGTTCACCACCCAGGTGAGTGCCTTTGTGATCCCTTATGTCAAACCCACAACTAATTGAGGTTACTCCAAATCCCCAAAAAACAGTAGCTTACCCCAGGTCAATGACTTTGTAGATCAGTGTTTCTTAAATTGTGGTCTGTGGCACACCGGTGTGCCGCAAGGCAGTCGAAGGTGTGCCATGGAGAACAGAATTCAAAATGGCCACCCTTAAAGGGGCAGGTGACTTTTTTTTTTTTGGTCAATAACTTTCCCCCGACCCTTTTTTTTCCCTCAATGATTTTCCTCCCTTCCCCCAACCCTTCCTCCCCCCCTTTTTTTGTGTCCCTCATAAAAAAATCCTTGGTGTTCCTCATAAGAAAAAGTATTGTTTTGTGTTCATGAGTCTTAAAAAGTTTAAGAAACACTGTCTTAGATCTCACACCAAAGACCATGCTTGCAGTCTGTAGAATAATAAACTGCATAAAGATGTATTAAGTGGGAAGAAGAAATTAGTTATTTACAAGGTTACTGCAGATAAACACACAACTTAGGCCACGTCTATACCTACCCAGTAGTTCGAATTAAGATTCACAACGCCAGCTATGTTAATTGCATAGCTGAAGTCAACGTACCTTAATTTGATCTTTTGCACCAGCTTTACAGTGGAAGGATGATGGGAGCAAATGTTCCTGTCAACTTTCCTTACTCCTCGTGAGAAGTAGGAGTACTGGCATTGATGGTTCTCAGCGTTTGATTTAGCAGGTCTTTACTAGACTCATTAAATCAAATGCCAGAAGATTGACCATCGCAGCATTGATCTTCTTGCTAAAGTGGACATGGCCTTACAATCTTAAATTTCAATAGATAATAGAAAGTTCTGTAACAAAGAAGCTGTATCTGTTCTTTAGGACTAACCCAAGCACAGCACGGGAGGTCTCTTGCTTGTGCCTAATAAACCTGGTCCCCTAGAGTCAAACCTGCATAGAGATCCAGTTTCTTCTTGTTAGGGGGTTTTTAAACTCCCTCCTCCCTTGTGGTCTGAGCTACAAACTCAGTTGATGGGCAGAATCCACTTGTCATTCCTCTTGGCGGGGAAAGGAGAGGCAAAAGAACAAATTGTCCTCTTTATGGTCCCACAATCTGCTAGTGTTTAAGGACTTTTCCTGTTGGGCAGAGCGTAACCCCTTTCTGTTGGAGCAACATGTCACACTAATATTTATCTCCAGTCTGATTTACAGTCACAGAAGCTTACAATGCACATATATTGCCTTACAATGTGGGATAAATGTTATAAGTGAGATAAATGCAGGCAATAACTCATATTCATTGAAGTCTAAACACTAAACAATTGTGATAATTCTAATAGCTGAGAGGTGAGTCAGACTGATTCCAGTAAGGTATTTGTTAGTATTCAAGCAAGGCAGGGGACTTTGCCATGAATTAGCACCCAGTCTGCCAGGGCCTTTCCTGATTTGGGGTGCACGGGGACAGGGCTGTCCTTAGGATTTATGGGGCCTGATGCAGCACTATTAAACTTGTGCCCCTATGGCTGATGCTAGCCTGGGTGGGAGGAATGATGATGTTTTAGAGTTGTCATTTTATAATCTTAGCAACACACTAATCAAATATCTGTAAAACAAATTTTAAACTAAGGTTAAACTTCAACAACTTGTCCTTGTTGAATCTGATCAGATTTCTTTTGGCCCAATCCTCCAATTTGTCTAGATCACTCTGGACTCTCTCCGTACCTTCCAGCATATCTACCTCTCCCCCTAGCTTTGTGTCATCTGCGAATTTGCTGAGGGTGCAATCCATCCCCTCCTCCAGGTCATTAAGAAAGATGTTGAACAAAACAGGCCCTAGAACTAATCCTCGGAACTTGATACCGACCGCCAACCAGACATCGAGATCACTTCCTGTTGAGCCCGACAATCTCACCAGCTTTTTATCCACCTTGCTGTCCATTTATCCAATCCATGCTCCCTTAACTTGCTGGCAAGAATACTGTGAGAAACTGATTCAAAAGCTTTGCTAAGGCTAAGGCATGCACCAGTCAATGTCTAGAGACCCTGAGTGAGTGGTGAGAGATGAGTTAAGCATGGCTTCCATTCCATTTGTCCAGCTTTCTATCTGATTCTCTACTCTAGCTTTACCATGCTAAGGGCTGCTCCTGCAAATAGGGAGACCAACAGCTTCCATGAGCCTCTGGGCAAGGTGGGGAGCAGCTCTGTGCCCCAAAAGGGGCAGGGCCTTGAATGGAAGGGGCGGGGCTAGGGACAGCCACCCATCCACACTGCTTAGAACATGGTGCTGGCCATCCCTAGACCACAGAGTTGCAGAAAGCACACAGGGCTCCGGCCGCGATTGAAAAGTCTCGGGGCTTCGCATTCTGCTGCATTAGTGGCGGGGCAACTGTCTGTGCGGCAAATAAGGGCAAAGGGGAGCTTGATCTTTTTTTTTTTTTCTTCTGAAAGTGAAATTTAATGCTGGGTTGACAGCCCTTTGCACCACTTACCTGGGAAGCGGTAATACGAGTTCTCGGTCCTTACCCCTGAGTTGGGGGGGAAGGGGGATAGAGGGTGGAGTGCTTTCCCAGTGCTCAGTCTCTGTAGATGCCACCAGCAAGCTAGTGCCTGCTGAGCCGGCGGGTGTTACCATCGGGATACCGCTCTCCTGAAAACAGGAGTGAGCCGCTCACTTCACCAACAGCCCTCAAAGCAGGACAGTTTTTGCCCCAGCAATGTAGAGGTTAAAACACTGCGTTTCTGCTCTCCAGGAGTCGCTCACTCCCACGTCCCTTTTCCTCAGTAGAAGCCTTTGAGAAGTTCCATGACATGCGCTAGGTGCCAGCAAACCCCGTTAGGGCCGACAAAGGAATTATTCCCCGTCTGTGCAGGGAGAAATGAAAGACCTAACGGGATTCCTCCTGTCATTACCTTTGTCCCTTCCAAACAGGGGAGTTGGGGAGAGAGATAAAAGCGACATATTGTTAAACAACTTCATCTTTGGCCCCTTTTATTTCTATTGGCTGCACAGCAAATGCTCGGGAAGAACAGGAAAACTAATGAGCTGCCTACAAGATGGAGAACATTGAGGCTCAATGGGATGTGAGAGCTATAAATCTAGACGACGTTACGTTTTTTTCTAATGTGTCCCTTAGACAGCCGAATGGATCTGGAGTGTGATGTCAGTCCGGTGATGTGAGGGAAGGGCTCTCTTTGGTTGAATAGCACAGCCTCCATGTTCATACCTCACCACCTCTGGTTTCTTCAGGTCTCCAAAGCGGAGCAGAGTTGGGGCTGGCCCTAGCCGGGTGGAGAGATGTAAAAGAGCTCAGTTATTGCTCTTCCTCCAGGCACCGGGGTGCTCGGAGTGGCTCATTTTGTGGGGTTGAAAAAGTGAGGCGTGACGCTGGTCTCAGAGTGGTTCAACGCCTGATTCTTTGTTGAAGAAATTGAATCAAGGAATGTGCCATCTTTCAGGGTAGAGAAAGTCTGCATGCAGAGTAGCAGGCTGTAGGCTTAAACCCTGAAGTGGCTTTGTTAAAGTATATGAATTAAAGTTTCTATTAGCCCTGGACAGTCCTTCTGCTTCACCCTCCTTGTTTCACAGCTAGGGAAGCTGACGTGACACAGAAAAAGCAGGGAACCAGGACTGGAAACTGACTCTCCCTCATCCTTGTATAGACAGCATGAGGCTGATGAAAGAACTCTGTCCATCTAGTTTGAAGGGTAGCCGCAGAGGTGGTTGCAATAGGAAAGTACTTGTAAAAAATGGTAAGTTACTTTCACTGCTGGGTAGCTGTCTTAGTCTGTTTAAACAAAACCAAAGAGTGTGGCACCTCAGAGGCGAACCCCTTTATGTATAAACTTGTTAATCATTAAGGTGCCACAGGACTCCTCATCATGTCTCTCAACCTCACACCCAACTCTAGACGATGCGGGTTTTGTACCGTGCGGAGAGAACGTTTCGACGCTCAATAGTGTCGACACTGACCACAGTTGTGCTCCTGGGATGTTTTCAGTGCAAGATGTGGCCCAAGTCCCATGTTCCTGTGTCTCTAGTGCCTAAACCACTTAGGACAACGACACGGGGGCGATGCCACCACTAGAACGCTGCAGCTGTGCTGCAGTAGCATTTCTACCAAGGCGCTCACTCTCTGCAGCCACAGAAGGGGCACTCCCGTCAGGAGCAGCCCTAGATGTGCTGCCGGCAACTGGCGCCCTAGGCGAAATGCGCCATCGGCACCCCGCCTCCAAAGCCCTCAACGGCTGTTTATCTTGGCACCCTTGGCGACTGCCTAGTTCGCCTGTATTGACGGGCCGCCACTGACTCCCGTCCCTGTAGTTAATCCTCTACCCTGAGAAACGGCAGTTGAGTCAGATAGGTTAATGAAAGAATACTTCTAAGGCAGGGGTGGGGAACCTCAGGCCTAGAGGCCAAATGTGGCCCCCAGCTTGCCTCGATCCGGCCCCCGAGGCTCAGAGACCCCCAGCATTGGGAAGCCTGTGTTGCCCCTCCAGCTCCCCCACTGCCCTACTGAGGTCTGAAGCGCACACAATCTACTAGCCTGCCCCGCCTCCCAGGCTCTGGTGTATGAGGGAAATGTGGGGCGTGTCTTTCTCCTTCTCAGTCAGGGGCCACGTCGGTGAGTTTGCTTCTCACTTGTGTGCGGTCCCCATCCAGCTGATTCTTCTGAGGGTCAGCAGCCCCCGACCCAAGAAAGGTCCCCCGCCCTGGCCTAAGGCAATCTACGTGAGGAGGTAAATGAGTCTAACTAGAGCTTTGTCTACACTTGTTTAAAACGCAGTTGCAGTAGCACTGTAAACGGAAAGTGTGGCCATGAGCACTGGGAGCTAGGAGTGAGTTCTCCTAGGGCTCTATGAAACCACCTGTACCTGGTGCTTTACATCACTGGGACTTGCTGTGTTGGGCTGGGGAGTGTTTTTTCACACCCCTGAGCCAGAAAGGTGCTGTAAAGCATTAGTGTAGACTTGGCCGAGGTCGCTCAACGGGACTTTTCAAACCCCTGAGACTAACCTAACTTTTCAGTGTAAATCTGGCCTTAGTCACCTTAGGGTATGTCTACACTGCATCCCTCTGTTGGCAGAGGGACGCAGATTAGGCAGGTCGACATAGCAAATGAGGCAGGGATTTAAATATCCTGTGCCTAATTTGCATAAAAATGGCCGCCGCGTTTTGCCGACTCAGCACTTTGTCAGCAAAAAGCGGCAGTCTAGAGGAGGATCTGTTGAGAAAGAAAGCCTTTTTTGACAGCTCCCTTATGCCTCCTGCAAAGAGGTTTAGACATACCCTTAGTGGCTTCTATCCTTGGACTTTCTCCTTCAGGGGGGTATTCTGTGGAAAGATCAAAATAACGCCGGATATAAAAGATTTGCTTGTTCACTCCCATCTTTGGCCTCTCAGGGGCCACCCAGAAATCTCCCCGCGCAGTACTAGACTGATGGCTTTATAACTACCCACTGTTTTCTGCTGCTGTTTGCAGATTAAAAAACAGAAAAGTTGGGTGGTTGAAGTGCCGTCACCAATCATTTTCATGGCCATAGGATTGCTCGTTAGCACGCTTGTTTACAGATTGTTAGGCTGGAGAGAAATCTATAGTCCCTGCATTTTTAACTCAATCACCACTCAATAGGAGAATGCAGTCTAATATCAAAGCAAGGAGTAGTCCCATGACACCTTTCAGGCTCACAAATATATATAGCATCATGAGCTTTCATGGGTAAGATCCAGCTCTTCTGATGAAGTGTGGTTTACCCAAGAAAGCGCATGATATATATTTTTGTTTGTCTGTAAGGTGCCACAGGACTACTCCTTGTTTTTAAAATGACATGGCTACCACTCTGAGACTTTTTCATGAAAGCAAGCATTCATTAAAAGAAATAATGTTTATGGATTCTTGACCTAGATCTCCCCAAACTGGGTGTAGGGTTAAATTAAACTGATCATACTACACCGCTTTGGGCTCTGTAAAATTTCTGCCATGAGTGCTGTAGCTAGGTCTACCTAACCCTGGTATAGACGTGGCTAGACCAACAGAAGGATTCTTCCTTTGGCCTACCTACTACCTCTGAGGGGCAGATGAACTACAGCTCTAGAGGAAAAACCCTTCTGTTGATATAGGAAGAAGCATCTACATTATGATTTGCAGCAGTGTGGTTATACCGCTACAGCGGCTGTAGTGTGGATGTACCTGAACTCTGGTCCCTGGGGTGTGTCTCTTGAGAGCATGATTGGGCAAGAGGATGGCTTTCTCCAAGTCCGTAGAAACTTATAGTGGGGATAACTGAGTGTAGGCTTATTCCAGTGACATTCAACCTTGGGCTTCAGGACAGCCCAAGTGGTCATGCACACTGTTCACTCACCATCTGAGCCAAAACCAGCCCCAGGGTGTCACACCAGAGTCTGCCACTCCTGGGATAAAGAATTCTGGAGAATATCCAAGGACCAGATGAGGACATCTAGGTGGGTGAGTCCTATTCCAGGAGAAGCTGCAATACGACCGGATACGAATTCAGCCCTGATAGTTCCCAGCAACTCTGTGGTTTGTCTTGTGCTGTAAAGTGCTTCTCTTCCTTGGTGCTCTAAATTGCTGTGATCTCGCCTGGGACTAGTGCCGGTCAACAAATTTGTAAGTGACCCAGAAAAAGGGTGTGGCAAGCTATCCCCATTGGGATGCCATCTGATATGCTGAGATATTGCTGAGCCCACCTGTGCTGCCAGCCAGGGCACCCTTTCTGCTCATCTCGGTGAGCCAAGCAATTAAGCCACCACCAGCACACACGAAGGCAGTGCCACACCCAACTGCAGAATGATGCTGAGATTAGCTCTGGGCCAACAGCTTAAGGGACTTGCCCACCGCCCTTGGAGTGCAGACCCAAAGTCGTGTGAAGTTTGCCTCCTCCCTCAATGTGCAGGGAAATATGCACAGCCTCTCCTCCCTGCCCTCCATCACCAATTGTGAATTATACTAGCAGATTTACTCGGCGTTGCTCGGGTCCTTAACTCAGTTAATTTTTTAAAGAAAAGCAAAATGTACACGCTTTATTGAAAAGATTGTATTTTTCAAAAGTTCTGTTATTTTTATGAAGGTAATTTTTTAGTCCTTTTTTTAAAAAGGGAATTCCATCAAGTGTATTCTTTTTTCTTTGTCTCTATAAACTCTTATAGTGTTTTAACCCCTTCCAGTGTTTAACCATACCGACAGTTAGGAAACTTTTTCCTAATGTCCAAGCTAAACATCCCTTGCTGTAATTTAAGCCCAATAACCTTTTCTTCTAGTTTTCAAACCTTAAGCATTAATTTAGTGTGTGAAAACAGAGCACTGCTCCAAATGTCTCTGTTTTTATCTCTTTTCTGTAAGGTTTATTGAGGAGTAATCCTATTTGCTGGCTCATCTTGGTTCAATCTCTTTCAACATTTCAATATTTCCTCAGTTATGTCAATTTTGAGGATTGTGCTTGATTTGGTGAGACTGCTCTCTTCTGTTTGGTTTTAGGAGCAGCAATCCCATTCCAGGCATATCCCATTTTCCTGGCACAACCAAAGCCTTATGTTGCTTTAATTTATAAGAGGAAGCTGTATACCGAATTTGCTGGTCCTAGCTCTTAGGCTCTGTCTACATTGGCAAGATTTTGCGCAAAAGCGGCAACACTGTCTACACTGGCTGCGAGTATTTGCGCAAGAACACTGATGTTGTAATGTACAAAATCAGTGCTTCTTGTGCAAATACTCTGATGCTCCTGCTCAGGGATAAGCTCTCTTGCGCAAGAGGGTCAGTATAGACAGCAACGTTAATTTCTTGCTCAAGAAAGCCTGATAGCTAAAATGGCCATCAGAACTTTCTTGCACAAGAGAGCATCTACACTGGCATGGATGCTTTTGCGCAAAAGCACATCTCTTGCGCAAAAAGACATGCCAGTGTAGATGCTCTCTTGCGCAAATACTTTAACGGAAAAACTCTTCCGTTAAAAGTATTTGCGCAAAATCTTGTCAGTGTAGATGTAGCCTTACTGTTAGAAGGAGTTCTTAATCAGACAGACAAACAAAATACCTGGTATGTAAATGGGGTTGTATTATAAAATAGAAAAATAAGTTTATTACCTACTAAAGGTGGGTTTTAAGTGGTTAAAGGGAGGTAGCAAACAGATCAAAGCAGATGACGAAGCAAATGAAACAAAATATGCAAGCTAAGCTTAATACATGCAAACAGGTTACACAATGCTGTAGTAAGTTGAGGGTCAGTAACATGGAGTCAGCAGGCCTGAATAGCGGCCTGTAACATGAAAACAGCAACAGGCCTGCAATCTAGTGAACAGGCTTTGGTTCAGTAACACAGGAGCCAAGAAAGAGGCCCTATTGATAATTGTGTGATTGTGTAAGTTAGGTAGAGCATGGAAGGACACAGGGAAGCACCAAGTACAGACTGTGAGCCAAAGGGGAGTAGCAGAACATCTTAATAAGAAATGTCTTGGTACAAAGACTCCCCAAAAACTAATGCACATACCGACCTAGGTTCAGGACCAGGCCAAAACGGACGACATGAAGGATAGTAAGTGAGCCCCCCTTCCATAAGGTGAGGGGTGGTAACTAGGCAACAGAGGGTGGTAACCTGGTGCATAAAGAAGTGATGTAAGTTGTTTGTACCTGTCTATAAAAGGACACTGTAAAGGGTACACTCTGACCAACCTCGGGGGGACGCACTAGGTGCCTGAACGGCAGGTGTCATTGCCTAGACTTACACAATGCACAGTGGCTTAACTCTGACTAACTGCTGTTAATATCTGTTATACGGCAATAGGCCTGCTATGTGTTGGTACCTTGTCAACGCGGGCCAAATGCACAGTGGTGCAGCATTGAGAATTTCTGCTACCAACTGTTAGAGCATCGCATGTGACAATAAATCTGCTCAATTGATTTCAAACCTTGCCTGAATCTGTTGTTTCCGGGGGCTCTTAGAGATCTCCTGTGCTGACCCAAGTGCACGGGGTCTAACACTCTAGATAAAAGGAGCACTGATAGTGACGCGCAAAGCCAAAAGTTTATCCTCACCGCTGGAGTAGAGGTCCTGTCAGGAGCACACCAGGACAACCCCGAGAACCCTGACCAGATGACACTGAGACACTGCAATTTCTTACTCTAAATGCTATTTTAGGAAGGTTGCAAAGTTCCTGTAGCTTAGAGTTCTGGTTATATCTCAGTCTGGACTCCCTTTGACTGTCTTTAGCAGTCATCTTAGGCAGGCAATGGAGAATAGTGCCATGTGCCTTCGTTCCCAGCTTTCAATAGGATTTACGGAAGGTGAGACTCTTTTGTTTCCCAATTTGACATCCTCCTCCATTTTAATGGAAAAGAGCTAGAAGTCCAAGATGGTGTTTAGCAATGTTCCCTCTAATTTCTTCCATCCATGTGTAGAATAAACGTTATGTGCACCGAAGCACGTGTGGATGTGCATGCTGCTGGTTGTGGGCACTGTGCTAATCAGCTGGGTGGTATTTGAATCTCTCCTGGGTGTCAACTGCTCAGCTTACAGGGAACACTAGTATTTAGTACCAGGTAACAGGATCACCTGACCTCGTAGTGTCACATCTGTGTTCCAGGACGCTTCTCAGGAAGGAGGGAGATTAATATCTTCATAGTCTTCTTGTTTCTCCCAAACTGCCCATTAAGTCTTTTTGACTGCTATCTCGAGGGTGTACCCAAATGCACCCAGTTCTAACTGTTACATAGTCCTGTCAGTGCTGATCCCCACGCTGGCAGTCTGAGTGCAGAAGGTAGAGGTCTGCAAGAAACCTTTAAAAAAATACCTTGCCTATACCGGCTCTGCTTACAAAAACTTCCCAAAGTCACAGATATACTGATGTTGGGGGGTAGCTGCCACCATCAAATGATTTATCCCTAAAAACCAGGGGTGAACACTTGAATTCTCCCCTAGGGTACCCCCAGCTCTTTTACCATGAGAGAGCTTGAAAAACAAGAGATGAGAAAAATGAACTGCAGTCTCTGGTAGTCAATCTCTTAGTCTCAGGCATGCAGACAGACGCAGACAGACCTGCTGTTCCCTTCCAGGACACAAGAATCGAATCACGTTAAAAAGTGATTTTTATTACAAAACAAAAGCTATACTTGATAAAGCATACTTGGTTGCAAAGTGTTACAGAGCAACTAAGGACAACAAATTAAAACACAGAGCAAATCTCTGGGAACAATTCTTAGTGAATAGGAGAGGGGAGGTATAGATTCACACAGAGCATTTCAAATCAATCCACAAAATAAAGAAAAATAGCCTGATCGTGCCTAGATTCACTTTTCCCCTTTATTTACTCACAATCCCTTCTTGGTTTAGTCCACTTCCATGCCCTGAATTCCTTTGAGGCATGGTCGTCCTGCCTGGGTTTAAATCATTCTCTGTCTCTCAGCTCCTGGTTTAACTCTCCCTACCCCCAAAAGAAAGCAGGCAAGGTATCTTATACAATTCAAGTTTCAGCACCATGTGCCCATTCGTTCTTTTGGCTCCCTGCCAACACCCTTGCTAGCTACCTGAGTTTAACCCCTTAGTCACTGGATGCTGGCCAGCACTCCTATCCATCACAAGTCCATATTCCTAACTCTAGGTACAGAAATTATACTTGCATGCTAATTGGATAATCACATTCAGTAAATCATAACTGTTCCGATGAGATCTCACATGGCCCATCTTGTATAAAACATATGTTATGTCATAGTCATATGATATTTCTATGAAGAATATAGGGTATAACATCACAAAGGTGTGAAAAGTTTTGCCCGTGATAAAAAATTACCCAAAATAAGTCCAAAGAGATTTCATAAAACTGGATCCCTGGGTAGCAAAATGGCAGATGAAATTCAATGCTGATAAATGCAATGTAATGCATATTGGTGAACAATTCCAAGTATACATATGACATGATATGGTCTAAATTAGCTGTGACCACTCAGCAAAGATCTCAGAATCATCCATTCTATTGTGAAGCAGCAATCAATAAAGCGAACAATGTTAGGAACTGTTAATGCTGTTATAGAAATCCTCTGTGTGCTCATATCTTGAATACTGCATGAGCCCCATCTCCAAAGAGAAATATTACAAATGGAAAAGGTACAAAGAAGCGTAGCATAAAGGATTAAAGGTATGGAACAGTATCTGGATAAGAAGAGATTTAAAAGCATAGGAATGGCCAACTCAGAAAAGAGATGATTAAATGGGGATATGATAGAGGTTTATAAAATTATGAACGAAGTGGTGAAAGTAAATATGGAAGTATTATTTACTTATTTAATTGTGAATGAAGTGGTGAAAGTAAATAAGGAAGTGTTATAAGAAGCAGCATTACACAAAAACTGGGAGACACCGATGAAATTAATAGGCAACAGTTTGAAAATAAACAAGGAAGTACTTTTTCACACACCGCATAGTCAATCTGTGGAACTCCTTGCCACAGGACTTTGAGAAGGCCAACACTACAACTTGGTTCAAAAAAGAATTAAGCTTCTGAAGGATAGGTCCACCAGTGGCTATTAGCCATGATAATTTGGGCTGGAATCCCATGCTTTTGGGTGTCCGTTAGCTTCTGACTGCCAGATGCTGGGGATGGATCACTTGATAATTGCCCTCTGAAGCATCTGACATAAGGCTAGCTGGACCTTTGGTCTGACCAATATGGCCATATTTATTTTCTTAGAAGGAGTAGCAATTATGGGATTGGGGTTCGAAAGGACAAAAGGCAGCTGGGCACCCATCTCTTCTTGAAACTTAATGGCTCTTCTTGTCCTCTGTGCTTTGCAAAGCATCCCCCTAGAACACTGGGCAAGCTGTAGTGTTCTGCATCAGAGGTGGCTTCCTTTAGGTGGTAGGTGGTCTTATTCCCATGAGCCATGCGATGCAATGGTAAAATTCTGTAAAGCATTTTGATTTGCAGCCAGAGGCAAGGTGTGACAGAGAGGCAAGCTTGTTAGAAGATAGTTATCATGTACCAGCTGTGCCTGTCTGTCTCTCATGGAATGGTATTTGCTGTCAGCCTATTTGTCTGGTGTGTCCTCATTCCAGAACGTTTCTGAAATCGGAGCTTGTGTGCAGTTTCTGGTCTCCCCTCCCCGATGTGACTGGCTGCATGGCCAGTTGTGCTGAGCTGCCGTGGGGGGTGGCAGGGGCCGGGCCAATAGCCAGAAAGTGTCTCCTGGTGCCCTCCAGTATGCACCCTAGGGAGAAGCTTGGCTTGGGTTCTGAAGCCTTGTAAAGTGACAAGCATGATCAACCAAAGGCTTGTCTATACCCACCGCTTTTCGGTGCTGCCCTTCCCCTAGCCCCCTCTCGCAGCACGGGTGGTGAGTTCAGGCCCATTTAGCAAAGCTACGGTCGGGTTGTTCTGGCAGAGAAGACAATTAATGTGGGGAAGGTGAAAAATCTGCCTTGCATATTTTAACCGCCTCTAACCCTATTAGTTGGGCCATTTGGAGTCTGCAGAGGCCTATTTTGCAATGGAATGGATTGTAAGAGGATTCGGTTTCATTATATTTTTAATTAAGGGCAGGGAAGGAAAAGGGGTAAAGTAGCAGCAATGTCATTAAGAACTCTGAAAGGAATATTAAAGACTCCTGGGATGTTTTTCCTGCGAATACAGTCACATGATCTGAAATGGGTTTTGTTTTTCTGCCCACCAAGAGTCCAAGGGGGGATTTAAATCTTGTTCTTGGGTTAACTAACACTCCTTGGCTTTTTCCCCCATCTCCGTGCACTTTATAAATGCCAATGTGTTCAGAGCAGTAGGTTTTGCAGACAAGGTAAAAGCTACGGAGAGGGGAAGGGATTTGCACCCCAGGTCACATAGGGTGCCGCTACACTGAAAGGCGTAACTCGAAATGAGCGACACAAATTGAGCTACGTCAATTGCGTCGCTTATTTCGACAGAGGGAGCGTCCACACAGCACTTATTTCGAAATAGAGCCCTCTTTCTCTGACTTCCCTTAATCTTCGCACAATGAGGCTGTGTCTAGACTGGCCAGTTTTTCTGGAAAATCAGCCGCTTTTCTGGAAAAACTTGCCAGCTGTCTACACTGGCTGCTTGAATTTCTGCAAAAGCACTGACTTCCTACTGTAAGAAATCAGTGCTTTTTGCGGAAATACTATGCTGCTCCCATTCGGGCAAAAGTCCCTTTTGCACAAAAGGGCCAGGGTAGACAGCTGAGATTTGTTTTCCGCAAAAAAGCCCCGATCGTGAAAATGGTGTTCGGGGCTTTTTTGTGGAAAAGCGCGTCTAGATTGTCACAGACGCTTTTCTGCAAAAAGTGCTTTTGTGGAAAAGCGTCCGTGCCAATCTAGACGCTCTTTTCCGAAAATGCTTTCAACGGAAAACTTTTCCGTTAAAAGCATTTCCGGAAAATCATGCCAGTCTAGACGTAGCCTGAGGGTTACAGGAGTCGGAGTAAGAAGTCCTCCAGCGTGGCAGTATTTTGACACTATTTCGAAATAATGGCCTGCTGTGCAGACGTGGGCTAAGTTATTTTGGAATAGTGCTAGTTATTTAGAAACCGTGTTGCAATGTAGATGTACCCCTAATGAATCACTGGCAGGAATGGGAACCCAAAGTCCTGGCAAAGGATGGGTGGCAGCTGATGAGTCTGGGAACTTCTCAGGAGGGAAAACTGAACGTCAGCACAGACGGGAAGCACTGGATGATGGTTTGATTCCCAATTTGGCAGCAGTCTCTCTTGGTGAGCTTAGCGAAGACACTTCCTCTCTCTGTGCCTCAGCTTTTTATCTGCAAAATAAGAATAATCATCCCCCGTCTTGTCTACTTAGCTCTTCAGGGAAGAGATTGTCTTATGGTGTATGTACAACACCTCGTCCAATGAGGCAGCAGGCGAGGTGGAAGCCAATAAAAATACACAGACAACTTGCTTTGAGCATGAAGAGCAGAAACGGGGGCGGGGGGAATCTTTGCTTCTTAGTCAAAGGTGTGACGGTTACACACTCCAGGTTTGCTTTGGGATCTGGGCTTGGATGAACCACAAATTTCATCGGGTTGAGTCCCGAGTCAGGCCTGAGCCTTACAATGAGAGTTGAGACTGGATCTCCCAAAGACCGGTTGGGACCTGGTATTGGGGTTCTGAGTCCGTGTCATTTTCAGGGGTCTTGAAACTCTTGCACTGTGCTGCATGACTTGTCTGCTTTGCAGAGGCCAGACTGTACTAGAGGTGGGTGGGAACAGAGGGAAACTCCAGGACAGAACTGGGGTCGTTGGCACAGCTGGGGGCGGGGGTTGGAACAATCCAGGGCTGCAGTAAGGTTCGCACTGCTGTGCACTGGCAGAATTGTCCAAGGGAGCTTCCCACCTGCTCACATCCATCCGGCACTGTTAGACTCTTGTGAGTGCTCTGATTCACCCAAAGTCACTCTGTGTGTTTAATCCTAACCAGGTCTCTCTCCGCGCTTGTGATGCGCCAGACTCAGAGTGTCTAGAAGCTGCACTGTTTCTTATCTGCCTTTCACACTGTGTCAGAACCCTCCTGCTAAGTGTCTTTTTGTCCCCTAATAAACTGATAAGCTCCTGGTAATCCACTGATGGCCGATAGGGGGGGGGGGAGGGGCTGCCCTGCCTGGGTAGATAAGGGAGCTCTTTGCCATTGGGGGAGAGCATGTGGAGCCCGGAGCCTATTGCGAGAGGTCCAATAAAAAGCTTTTCTGAAAGGGAGTTTAGGGGTCTGATGCTGTAAAATGCCCGGTGTCTGCAGCTGGTATTGACGTGGCCGGAATGGGAAGATGCAATAAAAATGGAGCCTGTTAACGGGGGCAGTTCAGTGCTCGTTGAAGAGAGACGTAGGCCGGAGGAAGCACAAAAGTCCTCCCTTACAGATGGGGGGAGATTGCTCCTTCCAAGAGCTGGTCGGTTTGACCCAATAGTCGCGGTCGGTGCGGAGCGACGAGCATAAAGAACACCAGCCACAGATCGCTTGTCACGGGGAGATGAGAGAGCCCAGTGGCCGAATGATGTAGCAGGGACAGGGCAGCCAGAACCCTGGAGGCATCAGTGCAAAGACGACAAAGTGCCGTGTCTCACTGGGCGAGTCACTTCCATTCTGCCTGGCTCCCCATCGCTAACGCGGGGGTTAGGACACTCACCCGCCTTGGCAAGATGCTGTGAGATGCACAGAGGTAAATCGCTAGCCAAGTGTGAACTACTCGTCTGGATTCCTAGTGCAATGCTTCCCGACCGCTGGTCCGCTGACCGGCACGGGGCTGCGAAACCCTGACTGACGGGCCACGGCCACACCCCCTGCATTTATTTAGTCCTGCCTGTGGGGGGCCCAGGGAATTCCCCTCCGTGCTGCACGGAGCAACAGGCTGAGTGGGGCGGCTGGTAGCTGGGTGTGCTGGGGCTGAAGCCGGGACCACTGTGAAGTTGGTCCTACGGGGGAAGCCTCACTATGGCCCCAGTTCCAGCTCCGGCGATTGCTACGCAGCCTGGCCGGTGGGGCCAAGTGCCGCACGTACAGCAGCTGCCCCAGCCACAGCAGGAGCTGCACAGGGAGGGGGTTGAGGGAAGCCCTGAGTCTCTGCAGAAGCCACATGGGGGTTGAGGGGCAGCCAGCGGCCTCAGGTAACAGATTAGGGCCCCATAATTGAAAGCCTGGCCCTTTAAGCCTTTCATCCCAAACCAAAACACAGCTACCCAGAACCCCCATCTTCCCCTCTGATTCCACCCCAACTACGTTCATTGGAGATAATCTTCACTTACAAGGAGCTGGGTGGCTAATCGTGCCCATTCTTTCTGCTTCAGACTCAGAAACTTCACCCGGCTGTTTTATCCCCATTCCTGCCACCTGTGGCAGTGACTTAACAGCCACAGTCTTGGTTACAACGACGTGCATTGCGCGTATACAGACGCAATTTAAAATGACATGTGATCGCTTAAAAGTACCATAACGAATATGCAAATACATAAATTAATTACCACAAGGAATATGCAAATATTTCCGTGTCGGTCCGCCAACCGTTTTTAAATGACTTGGCCGATCCTCGGTATAAAAAAAGTTGGGAGCCGCGGTCCTCGTGCACTGCCATCTCGTGCCTTCCCTCAGGTATATGCCCAGTTCTTTTCCTGCTCCCCTTTGCTTTTTAGAAACACTTGGTTCTTGAAAGGGTTACTGAAGGGTTACATAGACCTCAAAGGGACTCACAAGGGAATGGTCAATAGAGTTGCCCCATTCTGCAGATGGGAAAAACTAGAGTTAGGGGGAGCAAACTCCCATCCAGTGCTTTATCCCCACAGGGAAAGTCTCTTCTCTTCACTGATAATTCGAGGATCTTTCTTCTTTTCTACTATTTTGAATGGGGCGGCAGTACGTCTCTCTATATCCCCTCTCTGTCCCTTTGGTTGTACAGTCATTCCTATCTGGGCTTGCAAAGGAATTTGAATTCGCCGCTTTCCACCTCTGCGGGATGGCCAGTGACTCTATACTGGTAAGAACCTGCCGGAGTGGGAGCTGAGCAGACGCAGAGGGTCTGGAGGTTCAGTGGAGGGATCTAGCACGTTGCTTTTGATGGAAACTTCTAGCATTGCCTAGTGTCACAAGGAAAGTTTTTCTTGCCCCTGGTCAGGAGGCTGCGGGCCGGTGAGCTAAAGGAGGTGGCCTTAGCTGGTGGCAGAGCTTGGCAGTGGTGCTACAGAGCTATCCAAACCTCTGGAGTCTTCAGAAACGGGCCAGCAATCTGGAGACTAGGTCATCCAGACCTTTCTGCTTCATGGGGCTGGTCTTCAGTGCACAGTTAACTCCGGCAATAACTCCAGTGTTGCCCCTCATAGGAGTTGCTTCCACAGATGGAAACCCTTAACTCGAGTGCGGTTGTACTAGTGACTTGAGTTAGCTGGGTAGAGGAGCCGACAGCCATGCTGGGCCCCTGGGCAAAGTAGGGGGCGGATCCAGGCTCCCAGAAGGGGTGGGGCCTCAGGCAGAAGGGGCGGGGCTGAGAGCAGCTGACCCTCAGCACCACCTGGACCACAGCCCTCCACCCCCAATCCTGCCTGCAGCATGGAGAGGCATGGCGCAGCATCGCCACACTTAGGGCTCCGGGCACCACGGCACTCCGGGCCCCGGGGCAATAGCCCCCGTTCCCCCTCCTGTTGGCGGGCATGCATCTGGGTATAGGTGAATAACGCTCAACTTAACATGGCTATCAGCTGCTAACAGGACCACTCCATAGAGTGGATGTGGCCGGCTCTACTTGAATGCCATGCGTCCAATGCCTTCCCACGATACAGCCTTGTGCCCAGAAAGGACAGACAAATTCTCCCGTAGCTCCCTGGGCAAGAAATCGGAATGCTTAGCTCGGGGCAGTGCACAGAACCACGGGGCGTGTTCCCAGAAGTGACTCCGGTACTGCAGCACAGCATGGCCAGTCGCAGTCAAGTGATATTACCTGGAGAGAAGCATCGTCCCTGCCAGGGTAACAAAACCAGAGTTCTATGCCACTAAGGCAGGCTTTCCCCAGCTGCACGAGAAGTAGCTGGTTTCTCGGGGGCAACAGCCATTCGGAGCTGGCTGCATGGGTCCAGAGGTGGAGAGCAGGTGGAAGGTCTCCATCCCTGTGCTTCTCCTACACAAAGTAGCTTTTCCTGGCTGATAAAGTAGCAGGTGGCTGCCAAGCCTAATTCAGTGTTGGTTAACTGTGGTGCTCCCTGTGCTGAAACACAAACACCCACTGCAGTGAGGGGCAACTGAGGCTCAGGAGCAGGCCACATGAGAGGGCCTCCTTCATCTCAGAGGGCCACAAGATTGTCCTAACCATGACAGTCTCCAGGGATAGGCCAGTTTTGCTACAGGCACTAGAATGTGTTCGCCGATTGAACCGTAGCAGCACTTTGATTGGATGCAGGGGGGATGTACGGGGCTCTCACGATGCTGTGAGCCATCAGCACGCACCTCGCCACACGTGCCCTGGCTTTACATGCGTGTCACTTTAGTCATACAGTTTGGAAAAAGCCTCTGTGGACAGAAACCAGTGGAATCTGGCAACCCCGTGTGTGGACAATAGTAATCAAAATGTCTCATGGGCCATTCACAGAACCGCGATGGGCCGCCCTGCAGGTGGCCCCCCACTGCCCTACAGCCTGGCAGGCATGCCTGTGGGGCTCCCCCTGCACCAAACATGAGTGAATCTTTGCTACTCACCAAACCCCACTGCCTCAAGGTGCTAACAAGCTCCGATTAATCTGCCTGAATCCGTGGGGACTGGAGCTGGCAGGAAACAAAGTTCAGTGCATTTCGCAGTTATAAAAATGCTGGTTTTTCTACTCCCCCCTCCCCCATTGGTGTCATTAATTTCACCAAGTTTGAGGTTTTGGGGGAGGAAGAAAAGGAGTGTTGAATGTAATTGTTTTGCTGGATTGTACTTCAGTCTCCTTGGGGATTGCTGATCTCTGGCCTCCTGCATCCACGGATTCCCTGCTTCATGTATTCCCCTCCTTCTTCCACTGGAAAAACAACTCATTAGCACAAGGACGTGTGGGAGCCCTGGGAGAGCGTCCTAATTTCTTCCGCTTTTTCCCAGCGCTGCGGTGCAGGGTGGGGAGCCTGTCTTGTGGGTGAGAAGAATGGAGAGGAGCAGGTCCGTGACCCATCTGCTTGCCAGTTGCGCAGCTCAAGAAAGCACACTTTCTGGGGTGGCCTCCCTCCGCAGTGTCAGCAGCGTGTGTGGTGGGCCGGAAACCACAGGCGGAATTGACCGCCTGATCCCAGCAGAACCTTGAGGAATGTGGGATTTTAAAGGAGGTCTCTCAAAGAGAAAGTCACTTGACAAGTGCTCAGTCCATCGATCCAGGCCCACCCATTGGCAGGGGGGCAAAGGGCACAATTGCTCCCAGGCCCTGCGATTCAAAAGGACCGGGGGGGGGGGGGGGGGAGCTGGCTGCTGCCACCCTAGCTACCATATCTGGAGCAGCAGCCAGAGCCAATTGCTGCCGGAGCATTGTGTGCTCCAGACAGCTCTCCGGGCTGGCGGGTGTATGTGGAGAGGGAGGGGGGTAGCGTGGCCTGCTCTGGGCAGCTCTCAGGGCTGTCTGGGGGGGACGGGAAACCAGTGTGGTGTGCAGCCCCCAGCCCCGCCCCCCCTCGCTTCTGCCTGATGCCCTTCCCGCTTCTGGAACATAGAGCCAGTCCCCTCCACCTTGCCCAGGCGCCAGGCAAGTCTGCCCCTCCCACTCCCCGCCTGTCTCTATCAATACATGATCTACAACTTCTGTGCCTCCAGCAGCAGCAAAGGATTTGATGGATCATTTACTGCCTTGATTTTTGAAGAACACTGTTTTGGCACGGGGAAGGGGGGCTCTCCAGTGGCGCAGAGCGTAGTGCTGCCCAGGAGGACTCGGTTGGGCCTGGGGGTGCACTCAACTTTTGCTCTGACCTAGTGCTTTTCATCAGTGCTTTACCGAGGAGGTCAATATCATGCTCCCGGGAGCCATGTGGCCACCCAGTGACACCCAGTTGGGGCGAGGTGCTTCTTTGCTGCCTTTTCTAATCATTTGCTCCTTACTGTTTTTCTCCCCTCCTTGGGGGCTGGGGTTGTTGATGGGAAACCAACTTCAAGTCCCAACCTCATGACCCACAACCAAACCTCTCTCTTCCTACCCCCAGGCCTCCGGGCCTGGAGAACTTCCATTGTTTTCCTTTGTCCACCCAGGTTCTGTCCTGCCTCAGCAGGCTCATCCGAGCCATTCCTGGCTGGAGTGTTAGTCCCACAGCCTATGGATCCTCTGGGCCTGTCCACACCTAGCACTCTGCTCCCCTTGAGTATCTCAACTTCACTGCCCTTGATAAGGAATTACCTGATCCCACTCAGATTGGGCTCATCCTATAAGGTTGGCTTAGTCTGGAGCACACCAGCTGCAGCTCAGCTACCTTGTGAGCCCTTGTTTTACAGATGGGTAAACTGAGGCACAAAAGTCTCCCCTGCAAGCTGGATACTTCTGCGGCCACCCAGGAGAGATTCAGATGCTGCCCAGCTGATGAGCAGAGCACCCCCATCTGGCAGCTTGTGATTCTACAGGTGGTGCACATCTGCACCTGCCTCAGTGTGCACATCACAAAATGTATTCCCCACATGGATGGAAAATAATTAGAGGGTACATTGCAGAAAAGGGGGATGTGCCTGCCAACCCTCCGGGTCTGTGAGAGAGCCAGGAACTGAACCCGGCTCTCCTGAGTCCCGTAGGCAGTGCCTATAGGCTCTGTAGTGAGTGAGGGCTAGTAATAAATGCCGCTTAGCAAGGCCTGTGCCAAACCAGGAGAGCAGCCAGGTGAGTTTCCCTTTGCTGGCCTTCTGATGGACTCCAGCCATGTGAATCACCTGGCAGCGGCGCACCAGCTCCCATGTGCCCCAAATCCAAGGCTCTCCCAGGCACATCAGCATCTGTCCAGACTGGCATTTGATGGCGGGGAAAGACACTAAATAATCTTCAGCCTATTGATCCAGGGTCGCCCATGCCAAGGGCTGGTCGATAGAAAAGGACAGCCGAGTGGTTCTGTAATAAAGTGCTTTCACTTGACTGGCTTTGGGAGAGCGGGAGCAAACGAGAGATTAAATTCTCCTGCCATCGACAACTCATCAAGCACAAGATATATTAGTGGAGAAAAATTACACTTGCCAAGCCCTGATGGGTGAGTCAAGCTGTCGGGAACGGCTTGTCCTAGTCAGAAAACATTGGGCACAACCAAAGTGATTCTGCCTCCCACTGCCCCAAAATGCCACTTGTGGGAGCAGGGATGTAATAGTGTAGTCGATGAACCGACTAACCGATAAGCAAAACCGTATAGGTTAATGCTATAGACTACACGCATTTCTCTCTCCCTGCCAATACATTTTTTAGCAGGCAGGCCAGAAGACTGGCTCAGCTCTGGCTTGCGATGGGTCTAGGACCTACCCCTGCTGCGGCTCTGCATTTCAAGTGTATTAAGAGCCAGACGGGCAGGCAGCCCAGCTCAGTCCTGGCTCACACTGGGTCTGGGAGCTCAGACCTGCCCTAGACAGGGACTGCTGCCACCCCACACTGCTGCCTCTTTCTCAGAAGCAGCAGCACAGGGCAACAGGCATCCGGTCCGCGAGGGGTGCTGGTTTTTAAACTGGCTCCCCTCACAGACCAGCTCCCTCCTGGCACCCTATGCTACTGGTGGGTTGCTGGCCCAATCCTCTAATCTGTCTAGATCACTCTGGACCCTATCTCCGCCCTCCAGAGTATCTACCTCTCCCCCTAGCTTAGTGTCATCCACTAACTTGCTGAGGGTGCAATCCATACCCTCATCCAGGTCATTAATAAAGATGTTGAACAAAACTGGCCCTAAAACCGATCCTTGGGGCACTCCGCTAGAAACTAACCGCCAACCTGATATCCAGCCGTTGATCACTACCCATTGGGCCCGACAATCTAGCCAGCTTTCTATCCGCCTTACAGTCCATTTATCCAATCCATACTCCCTTAACTTGCTGGCAAGAATATTGTGGGAGACCGTATCAAAAGCCTTGCTAAAGTCAAGGTATATCACATCCACTGACTTCCCCCATGTCCACAGAACCAGTTACCTCTTCATAATCAGAGTGGTCTGGCACGACTTGCCCTTCGTGAATCCATGCTGACTATTCCTGATCACTTTCCCCTCTTCCAAGTGCTGATACAGTGGCTGCTGGCCCCAACCCAGGGGACTATAGAATAGTCGACTACCCAACAAAATTTCACGAGGTAATACTCGACTATTCAATGAACTGATATTTAACATCCCTATTTGGGAGGAAGGTTGGAGGCGCAGCAAAGCCTGCCTGGCTATTCAATTCTGGTTCCCGGTCCGTTTTGGAGACTGCTGAGCACTGTGACCTGATGAACAGGTGCCTATCTGATGGAGAGTCCACCTCGGTTCCCCGCAAATTCAGGACTTGGCTTTGCCGTAACTTCGAGAGAGGCACTGACTCATTCCCTTCCCTGCTGTCAGGGTGGACGGTTTGTGGTTAAGGCATCAGGCTGGGATGCTGGTGATGTGGCTCCAGTTCCTGGCTCAACCACAGATGCCCTGGTTGACTGAAAGCAAGTGTCTTAATCTACATTGTGCCTCAATTCCCCTCCTCTTTGGCTTGCTTGTTGCGTTCTTTTCTCCCGTTTCTTGACCACTTTGTAAGCTCAACAAAACAGGGACGTTCTATGTATATGCGATGCTCAGCACAACATCCTGCCACTCCTGGCCTCTTAAGAGACACCGAGGAAGGCACATTACAAGAGTAGCTTATCGGGTAGTTGAGTGGAGTATCGACTACTTGTTTCTCTCCCCCCCTTACTGCCTCTCTGAATGGCAGCAAGCGGGGGGTGGGGGAGGACTGGAGCTGGTGCTGGAGTGAGGGAACTGGCTTTAAAGCCAGCACCATCTCTGTGGAGTTGTCTAACATGGGAGGCTGCGGAGAACAGGGGCTGCTGGACTCAGCATGAGCTGGGGACCGTGCAGCCCCGGATGGTGCTGGTCTGGCACGCCTCTTCATTTTAAATGTAGTAAGAGCCCAAAAGCTCTTGCTACATTTAAAATGCAGAGCCACAGCGTGGGTGACTCCCCGAGCTGGCATGAGCCAGGACTGCTCAGTCCCGGCTGGAGCTGGCTCCTGGAGCTACCCCCACAGCAGCTTTGCAGAGCCGTCCTTATCGACTGCACGATTAGCCTGATCGCTGCATTTGGACATCTTACTGAGACCCTCAAGGTGCTTTGCCAAACTGGCTATGTGGTGCCAACCCCTTCCACCAGTCGAAACTGCACCAGAGAAGGGGGAAGTGACTTGCAAATTCACAGCAGGAGCCAATGGTACAACGGAGCTCTCCTGTTTGCAGGCCGGTTCTCCGCACGATGCACAGGACTGCCACCCACTTGTTTGTAGACTATTCAATGACTTTGCTTTCCTGGGACATTTGCTTCTCTTGTGCCCTTTGTCTAACTACAAAGTCTCATCTGAGGACGTGGAGTGTGCCCCTGAACGCTCATAACACCGTATATATATATATATATATATATATATATGTTAGTCTCTCAGGTGCTCCAGGGCTGCTCGTGTGTTTGCAGAAAGATGAGCAGCAATGCTCCCATGGACAGACTGGTGCAGCAGCGTCCAGCTTTTTGGCACCTCTGGGATTTTATAGCCTCTTGCAGCACCTCTATCACGTTGACACTTACATAATTACACATCAGAGCAGAGAGGATGAAGCACCGGGCACTTCCTAAACATGTCAGCGTGATGGGAGAGGTTTGGACTCGGATGGACTTTTTAAGCATTTGATTTCAGACACCAATCAGGCGAGTGTCTGGAGGATCAATACCCACAAGCCTTGGACAGCGTCGGGGGAACGTCAGGGAATGCAGCACTGAGGATGGGGGGCGAGGAGACAAATGGTGTGTTCGTGAGGAGCAGCAGCTGTTTGTGTGTCATTGCACAATGCAGGGAAGAGATGGGACCACAGAGCTGCCATCCTCCCCTACAGGCACTGCTGGGCATGTGAGCAGGGCAGGTGGCTGGCCAGGACCCAAGCAAGCAGAAGCTGGACATCAGGAATGGTGGTGATGGGGCATCTGCCTGGCACTGGCTCTTTAAGGCTAAAACCCCACCCTTGCACAGAGCCCACAGCTGAGGCTGATACTGCCCATTAGGGCTCTCCCAGCCTGAGGGAAGAGGAGCAGGTGGCTTCCTGGAGACAGAGCGAGGCTGGAAAGGCAGGCAGAGCTGGGGAAGCTCTGGCTAGTCAAGCTGCAGGGCCTGAGGCAAGGCCCGAGTGCACTAGGGCTGCCAGGGCAGCAGGTCTACACCCCCTTGCCGCTGATGAGTGGCCACTTCAGACTGCAGTTTGCCCCTTTGGCAGGGGCTAGATGGAGACTGGCAGTGGGTCACTGAGGCAAGGAGGGTAGAGGGGAGTTGGGGGGTTCCCTGGGAGGGGAGGATCCCAGAGTGCACAGACAGGACTACAGATAAAACACCCCCCGCTCCCCGGAAGGAGGCCAAGAGACAGGAATGGGCACTGCCGGTGGGCAGTGTCCTGAAGGGGATGCCAAGATCCGGGAGCGACATGGGTCCAGAAGGGAGCGCCTGGAGTGAGGACACGGGGAGACACCAGCCAGAGGAGGGGCCCTGCAGGCTAACGAGCTAATTTCCAGGGCTACCAGTAGGAGGCGCCGTGGCAGTGAGTGTCCTCGTGACAGGTGGGTTAAATTCCTAAGTCTTCCCAGGGACCTAGGGTTGCATTGGTACTAATGTTGCGCTACAGATGGGGAAACTCAGGCACCAGTGTTAAGTCCCACATCTCCAAAAGTGGCAGTGATTTGGCAGTGCCTGTGTAGAGCCGGCGGTGCAAGGCACTGAGCACTCTCTGTTCCCCCCGAAAACAAGGCAGCTGCACGTGCTCAGCACCCCCAAGCATCAGGGGCAGTAACGATAACTCTTGCCACGGATTATGACACTTGAGCCACAGTGACGTGTCCTGGCACTGAACACACTTGGGCTCTGTTCCCAGCTCTCAGGCTAGACCCTGCTCTAACCACTAAGTAATACTGCCTGCTATTTTAAAGCGTTGCGTCTTGAGTTCCTCCAAAACCCTGACACATCAGGCCTCGTTCCCCATAAAGAACATAAAAGCCCGGCCAGTCTGTAAAACAAAAGGAAAAAATATGTAGCATTTTAGAGACTCACAAGATAGTTTATTAGGTGATGATCTTTCATGGGCCAGATCTCTGTCTGATGCTGTGCAGCGACCCTCATCTCACCGCAGTGCAACAGTTCCCAGGCTGGGGAGCAATGCTTTGTCTTCAGGAGCAACCATTATCACAATATGAATAAGCCGCATGCCATAAGAAACTGCTGAGTTAGGCTCTGGTGGGGGCAGCGTGCAAGTCTCGGGGGGGGGGGGGTGGCTGTAGAACAATGCATGCTGTAGGGGCTTTCTCTGTAAATTAATGGAGCTCTGTGTGCCCGTGTTGGGAGGGAGGGGTGTTTGTGTGTGTGTCAAGCCCATGCTGGACCTGGATCCGTTTTAAGTGTTCTTCAGTCTTGGCATCCAATACAGTAATTCCTCATTGAACACGTGCCTGCTTAATACGTTTTTGCGATAGCACGATTTTTTTTTTAGGGAAAGTTTTTTGAATTACACGATCGTCCCCGGAATAACACGATTTCCCCAGCCGGCCTGTTGACGGCAAAGCGGTGAACCCACCCTGCAAAGCGGTGGAGGGTTTGCTGCTCGCCGCACCGTTCCCCGCTGATTCCCCCTCTCCTCCCCCCTCGCTTTCAGGCCAGCGGCTGGGTTTCCCCAGCCGGCCCGTCGCCGGTGGCTGCGCAGGGCTTCCCCCACGTTCCTACAGAGAGTTCGCTGCTCGCCGCGCCATTCCCCAGCAACCCCTCCTCGCCGGACACAGTGCGTGTCCTGGCAGACCTGTCACAGGGGCATACTCCCAACCCAATCTCCCTCCCCTCTCCTCCCCTTCCCTTCCCCAGAGCCAAACATCTCCCCTCCCTGCTGTAATCCAGTCCCCTTTCTCCCCCAACCTTATGTCCCGGTCCCAACAGACATCACCGCTTGAACCTCAATCCCCATTATTTTCAATGGAAAAATTGACCCCGCATAACACGTTTTCACTTAGCACGATCATTTTCTGAAACAGATCTATAGTGTTAAATGAGGAATTACTGTACTTCAGTTCTTTTGTTCTTGCGCTTGGGTGGCGATTGGGGAGGGTGGCTATAAACCTCCTTTGTTCTTCGTGCTTGCAAAGAACTTGCGTATCAACAGTGCAGGTTAGTCTAGCCTAGAAGTTGCTCTCACTTGCATACTGTTTGTTTTACCTTGGGGAGCACTCTGGCCCTGCCCTCGGGTCAGGTTGCTGTGCTCTGTATTGCAGGATTAGAACAAGAATTCCCTCTAATCTTTTCCATCTCTGTGCAAATTTTTCATCCATGTGCGGAATAAATTTTTATGTGGACCAAGGCGCACGTGCGAATGTGCACCACAAAGAGATCAAAACACCTAGCAGTGGGTACGCTGCTAACCAGCTGGGTGGCATTTGACTCTCTCCTGAGCGGCTGCCCAAGCGCACAGCTTACAGGGAGCACTGATGGGAGCAGAGCAACTGCAGAGTCCTTATGCCAACTAGGGACCGCTTCACTGTGGGAAGTACATGGAGAAGGCATCACCGCTAGCTCCAAACCTTTACCCTGCCAGGGAATCGAGCTCCCTTCCTTGAAGCGAACAGCTTCTCAAAAGAGGCCAGGGCAAGGCAGGTAGTCCGACCCGCTCTGGAACACAAACCTTCCCTCTGTCTGGAGTTTTCAGTCTAGGGAACTGTAAAGGATAAAATGACGTGAGTTTGGACTTTATGCTGTCTTCAGAGGTGGCGGCCACATTCAACCATGTAAGAATGATGATCACAGCTTGGGTATGTTCAGAGGCCGTCCGGGGTGGAACTAATCTCATCAGAGCCGTTTTTTCGGTTTAGAAATGTTCAGCGTGGCGATGCCTTGAAGCCGAGCTGGCGCCTCAAACAGAAGCTGTTGCCATCAGCTGTGTTTGAGGTTCATTAACAGGGCTGAGAGAAGCTTCCCTCCGTACCTAATGTTGTGGCCTGACTCAGTCACATGCCTCCAACCAGCTTCGTTCCCATCCTACTCGGGTCTTCCTCACTTCCTGACCTGAGTGGCACAAATTCCCTTCCAGGATTGTCTTCCTCCTCACCCCGATCTCCACCGTATTCTAGGTCTTGCTCAGATGTGACGAACAAGCTTGAGCCTTCTCCTTTTCCTTCACCTTTTCCCTAAAACCAAATAGCTGGCTCCGAGGCACTCCCTTATAATTTTAGGTTGATTTTATCTCCCCAGCAAATGCTTCCATACACCTCTAAGTTCATACATCCATCTCACGTGCCACATGCTACCAACACAAGGATGGGAGGGGCAGGTATGTTTCCAACTGGGCTGGAATTTTGGAAGTCCGGGTGCATCCTGTAGGAAGAATTTGTTCTCACCGGATTCCAGGCTGCTTTGTAGAGCAGCGGTTCCCAACTATAGGGCTGTAGCATGCTGCTGGGCCACACCCATGCCTTGATGATTGGCTTGGTGGGAATCTCAGTTCCCTGTAAGCTGTGGGGTAGCACAGCTGCTAATTGAGCCATCCAGAGATTTAGGGCTGCTATGCAGTCAGCTTCCTGGCTGGGGAGGGGCACTTCCTCAGCACCAGAAGATCCCTGCTCCAGACAATAAGCATGCAGGTAGGGAAGGGAACAGAAGGAAATAAGGAGGGAGGGAGTAAGTAAGTAAGTGGTTGGGAGGAGAGTTTGGAGCATGCAGTAAGGGAGAGGAGAGGTTTGATTAGAGATCTGATTACAGCAGCTGGGTTTGCCTGCAGCTTCCTCTGAGGAAACCCAGCATGCTCCTCTAGCTTCCTGCATGGGGTATGTGGGAGAAATGGGAGGTGGTGCTGGCGTCTGTGCAGTGAGATGGGGACAGAAGGAAGTTTGGGGTGTCTTAACTTGCTCCTACCTGGACTGCAGGCAGCAAGAGCCAGACTGTCTGTATCATCACAGCAGTCCTTGTGGACTGCAGACACAAGACTCTCTCATGGACTAGGGAAGTCTGTGTGGGATGGTATCCAAATTTCAGGTGAGTTAAAAGCTTTTAGGCTGCTTTTGAATACTGGAACAAAAGGCCTAGCTCAGGACATTTGCATGGTTGCATTTCAACGTTTGCATAGGTGTTAATGGCTTAAGATAAGAAAGGAAAGGATTATCTTAATAGAATTGTTTTTAGTCTTGTAAATATCTGCAAACTCAGATCCTTTTCACCATGTATTGTATGCATACAGATACCATGTAAAATAACACATGACCTCTTACAATTAATTACCATAATGAATATGCAAATAAAATGTTACCCATCTGCCAAAAGCTTATGAATGGGTTTGCCCATCCATGATATAAAAAAGATTGGGAACCATTGCTGCAGAGCACAGAGCAGGAGATAGAAACAATAGCAATTCCACCCCAAGGAATACACCAGGGAGATGGTTTTCTGTGCTATCCAAGTATTGTTCAGCAGAGCTGGTCTGGAAATGGAGAAGGACACTTTCTGCAAAAGCACCATCAAAACCAATTGCTGGTGTTAGAATTTTCCTCGGGATTCTTTTTGGATGGAAATGAACATCTTTCTGCCCAACATGTCTTTGTCATCAAACAACATAGTGTCCCATTGATGTTGGCTTTCAAATGCTCAGCAGTAAAGTTAGGGTCTTGTGCAGGTTTGTGCGGGATTAGGGCCCAATTGTCGGTGTCCGTCTCACCCTTCACTTCTCTTGCTTTTCAGAATGTATCCAACATGGGGAAACGTCAGTGGCAAAAACAAAAGAGTAACTCTGCCAGTCCGCTTCTGAAAAGGTAAGGAAACCTTCAAAAGTGAGCAGTTGCTTTTTGCCACTAATTTTTCTAAACCTGGAGAAGCTTTGAAAAAAATGTTTGGGGGGAGGAGGAAAATGTGTGTGGGGAGAAACTAATTCCCTTAAGTCATTGGTGGGGAAAAAAGAATGAAACTTTCAAATGGGTTGCTGTCTTCCAAAACCCAAATGAGAGTTATGGTTCACTTTGAAATGTTCCCATAGGCTGGTTTTCGACCAGTGCTATTTAAAGGCTATGCCCTTGATGTTGTCCTGGTGGATTCTATTACAATTCCTCAAAGTAAAAGAACTGTAGCTTAAACCCTTTCCCACCTCATCAGAAACATCTGAAGAAGTGGGTTGTGCCTACAAATGTGGGAACTGCATGTTTTGTTAGTTTCTAAGGTGCTGCAAGACTCTTTGTTTTTAAAGTTTGTAATCAGAAACAGAACTTGAGCATGAAGTATGACCAGGGTCCTTCAACCCCTAGGTGTCTAGCCTTATGCAGTTAAGACTGCTTGCATGTGTAAGTCTTACAGCAGTTGCTGTCATAAGGGAGGGTTTCTAACCTCTCAGGGGCAGGGCAGGACCGTCCCTCTGCTACAGATTTCTAGACTTCCCATGTCTGCTCTCCTGCAATGCCCTCTCCTATCTCCTTTGTTTCCTCCACACCTGTCCCTTGAGAAGAGCAAGGGTTGCAGCTTTCAAAGTGTGATTAGTCCTGTACTTTTGTTTCAGCTACACCAGACTAACATGGCTACATTTCTACCACTATTCTAGAGGTAGCCCTGTTCCCTTACACATTACAAAGACAGCCTCTCCACCTTTTGATATTCATAGTAACTCCAGATTAGCCACTTAATTGACTCTAACAATAAGCAATTTCCTCCTTCCTTGTCCCCTCGCCTCCACCTTCTGTTCTAAGTAGCTGATTCATTACTGTGTAATTTGTTTACTACTTCATTGTATCCCTCTGTTATATAATGGTCATGCCAGTTCACTTTCAGAATATGATCTGAGGAAGTGGGTCTGCCCCACGAAAGCTCATCATCTAATAAACCATCTTGTTAGTCTTTAAAGTGCTGGTTTTTTGTTTTTAATTTGATGTGGAGTTTCCAGTGCCACCTCCCGCAGCCCCTGGCTGGAGAAGGGGGTGGAGTCCAGCCAAGTCTGTGTCTTAAAGCTTCATTGTAGGTGAGAAGTTAATGTAGTTCCACACCAAGGTGCCTGCTGCCCCTGCCTGGCTAGCATAAACCCCAACCTCTGGAGGAGCTGGCACTATGCATCTGCCTCAGATGCTCACTCCGCCAGGCTAAATTACTCTGCATGACTTAAAGGGATAACGCCTGCAATTGAATGCTTCTAAGTGCAAATTGGGTTCCCAATGGCTCTAGATTTAAAGTGGCACTACAGCAAAATAAAATTATTTGAAGGCAACTGTCTTGGGAATGCTGTTAATAGGGAGCGGCCAGGGTGGGGTGGGCATAAAGAGGGAGATGGGGTTTATTGTGCCTCAGTACATTTTGTGAAATTGAGTATCTTTACTGGCTCTTTACGTTAGCCTTTGAAACATACAAGGGAAAGCAGGCAGAGCTTTTAAAAGGCATCTCAAAGGTTTCATTTTGATTTCATGGAACATTTATTATTCAGTAAATAACCAATAGCTTTATCTATCTCTGGTACTTACCTGGTATTGATACAGATGCTGCAGCATTTAGCTCCTCACAACTTTAGATGTGCATCTCCTCACAATTTCCCTCGTCGCTGGAGTTGAGGCCCATCTCCTGGGCAGGCTGTAGTGTAAGCCATATGTAGGCCTGCAGGGGTTACATTTCTATTCCTTTAGGCCAGCCATGAGCCCTGCCGGCAAAAGCACTAGGTGTTCTTTATCAGACGGCCTTCATCAGCCACAGCCTTATGCTTCCTAGCTGAGAACTGAGTATGGGGTAAATAACGTGACCTCGGTTCTCAGCTCTGTGGGAATGTTGAGAGTGGCATTGAGTCAGTGCGCACACACTCAGTAAACAGCTAAGGTATAAGATCACTGGGAGTCCCACCCCTAGTGAATTTTGCCTGGGACCCCAACCTCGAGTGTGCCCGGATTTCCTCCAGCTGGAGTCACATCCACTGCGGCCCTGGTGTGAGGTGATAGGGATGGGACTCCCCACAGATTGAAGGGACGTAAGTATTTCTAAGTGCCTGTTACTCTTTTATGCATTGCTCTGCCTATACTTATTGATGTGTCACTTTGCAGTAGCTGTGTAGCCATTTGGCAGTATTAACCCTGTAACAGTAGTGATGTAGAGAAACTAAGAAAAGCAATTATCCCTAATTGACTCAGTGTTGAAGCAATCCATAATCCTGTTTGTCCATGGCTCTATGAGTTGACGCAGGCATTAGACCTTTGTGCTCTTTCTGTGTTGGGGATCTGCTCAGAGATACTTTGGTGCCCTTAGCCTCTGTCTCCTCTGCCAGTTTGATGGGGGCAGGGGTGTATATGATGCCACTAGCAGATCAAGTCAGAGGCCGCCACCACCAGGCAGGAATCTATTAACTTATCCCTAGAGCCAGTCCTGGGACTGAGGAAACTTGGAATGGACCATTTCAGCTTCAGGGTGTCAGCAGAGATGCCTGTACTTATATGCAGACCATGCAATTGCGTAGGGCACCTGCAAATTTGGGGCACCGCTGGGTCTTAGTGTCCACCATCTGTCTCCTCCTACCCCTGTTCTGTGGCTCTGCTTCCTCAGGAGAGGATCTAGTTAACTTACAAGTGACAAAGCCTGCCAGAGCTATTAGCAAACACTGAACCTGGGAAAGAGCCAATCAAGTGGTCATGAAGCCATTTAACAGCCAATCCTGGGTCTGTACTGTCAGTTTCTGAATTTACTGTGCTAGTCGACAGGACCTTGGTTTAAAATGTGATTTAAAACCATTTCATTCGGGTGTTGCTGCAGATTATAAAATCACATCTCAAAAAATTCATTTCCCCCTATCACCAGGCACTGGGGCACCAATTTAATAGCACAGTGTAGGGTCCCATAAATCCTAAGCATGGCCCTGGGTGCTAGTTTAATTCCTCTGTTGTGTCTGTTAATATTCCGGTAGTGCCTGAGGCTCTGGTCCTGCTCTCGGCTCCCCTTATGTTCAGAGGAGTCACTGCAATTCTGCGCTCAGCCCAGGTGTGCATGGGTAGAAGTGTCTGGCCTGTGAGGTACACCTAAGTTAGATTCAGAGGACGTTTCCCAGTGCTGCTGGGAGGTTAGGAAGTGGAAATCAAGGTGTTTTTTTCACTCTAAATATGGAATTCCTGGGTCGGGGTAGGGGAAAGTGGTTGGTAATTTTGATTAGCTGAGCTTCCTGGAGCCCATCTTGGGATGCTTGAAGCTGACCTGATAAATGCTCTGCACTGACCACTTCCTGTTTCCTTTGGGGACCACTTCCTGTTTCCAGCTCTTGCCAAGGAGTGGTCTTTTTGGAAAATCTTGGCCCAGACTGTGGGGAGTGAACATTTCTGATTTTTCAAAGGTACCGAGCAGGGTTCTCTGTAAGCTGGGAGCTTGTTTGGCCACTCAGGAGAGATTCAAGTGCTGCCCAGCTGATTATCAGAGTGCCCACGGCTAGGATTTTGTTTGTGTGTTCTGGTGGTGCACATTTGATTTGGTGCACATAACAAAATGTATTCCACACCTGGATGAAAAAAAAAGGGGAAACACTGGTCCCAAGTGTTGACTTCAGCTAACGTGATGGGTGCCCAGAACCATTATTCCGTTAATGTCTTGTCGATGCTGGCCCAATCTCTGTAGCCCATGGAACCTCTCATTCTCCATTGTAGGCTTTGCACATCTTCCTTTCCACTCAGTCCTCTCACCTGGTGCAGGATAACTATGCTCAAGTTATAAAGGCTGATCTTTTATGACATTTACCGCCGCTCGTACCGGAGTGAGCACTGTTTAATTCACTTGTTGCTATGCTGCCCGTCAGTCACCCTAAATGTTAGAGATGTGTGTCTACTGGCCAGGCTGCAGAAGTGCTGCTTCAGATCTAGAGGGAGCTGCTCTGCGTCTGAATTCAATTAATTATGGACTTAATCAAGATATGGGGTGGTGGATCCTTTATCAATGAAGGTGCTAACTACTTTCTGAATGGTATCCTTCCTGTCTTATCCATCCACTGACTTTGATTTTTATCTACTCAGGTTTAGCACCCTTTCTCCTGATACTTTATGCATAGAGGTAGAGGGGTGGGCGACCGAACATCTTTCTCTCCCCCCCCCCCTTCCCTTCTCCTATTTATTTTGAGTTTCCTTATCCTCTAATCATAACTCCGGTCATCTGAAGAAGTGGGCAGTGCCCACGAAAGCTCATGATACAATCTACATGTTTTGTTAGTCTATAAAGTGCTACCGGACCATTTGCTTGCTGTTTTTTAAAAACCAAGTTTTTGTGGTGCCCTTTTGTACAGCTCCCAAGTGGGTCTAGAGGTGGTATCAGTGATCTGCAACAATTCCTGTTCCTCAAGGCTATAATTTCACTGAGTAAGGCGGGCAACTTGATAACATTGTTTTTTTAAAACCGAGATCCTGTGTACCACTGACACGGATGCATTGAAATGAAAAGCACAGGAGAGGTAATTGGGTGGTGCCGGGGGAAAAAAAATCCTAGATGCCAATTTAAGGAACGTAAACCATGCAGACTCCAGTGTTCCTTCCCAGGCAGCACTGCCAACAGAAAAGAAAAGAAATAGTGCAGTTAGATTATCCAGGGTCCTGCATTCAAAGGAGGAGACCGAATGCAGCATGACAGGTAAAACCCTTGCATTGCCTCCTGCCAGACTCCTACATAAAAAAAGCTTCATTTTTTTTCTATACAAAATCATCCTCCCTGATGACAATTGTAATTAAAAGCTGATCAATTCAACAGGTGTTAAATAGTGGTTCCCTCCCACCACCTACCATCTCCGTGCTGACTTCCACCCCTCTCCAGCAAAGGGAATTAAGTTTCCCGTGACTGTTTCTTCCCCACCTTCTGGGGAAGGGGGTAGTTTTTGCCCAGAGCAGGAAGCCACTTGGTAGGAGGCCAATGGAGAGTGGTTTAGAAACAGGACTGCTGAGTTCTGTCCTCCCTCCATTGCTAACTTGATGCATGTCCTTGAGGGGATCCTAAGCTGGGGACGATGAGCCTTACTTCTTCCTGCCTTTTGGTCTGTTTGCTTCCTTGGGAGAGGGGCTGGTGCTTGCTATGCTAGGAAATGCTTAGCCGCCTGGGAGCTGGGCAAAAAGTGATCTTGCTCTAAATGCCCGGCCAATGGGAACAATGGGGGTGTGTGCATGTGTGCCTGCAGGGAGCACTTCCCTGCAGTATGCAGATCTGCTTCCTTGCCTTCCTTTCTCCCCCTTTCCCACTACACACACACTAGGCAGAGCCTACAGGCCTGGCTTAGGATTTATGGTAGGGGTGGGGAACCTTTTTCTGTGTTGGGACACTGACCCACCAAAAAGTCAGTGAGAAGCAAAAAAAAAAAAAAAAAACCCCAAACCCAAACGCCCTCACTGGCTGGCCCCCAAGTGAGAAGGAGAGACACTCCCCATATTCCCCTCACACACTAGACCCCATCTTAGTAGATTTTGTGTGCTCCAGCCCTGTGGTGGGACAGTGGGGCGGTTGAAGTACTAGTGTGGGTCCCAAATGCTGGGGGGGGGGGGGGCCTGGACCCAAGGATGCTGGGGGCCCCACCCAGCCCCCAGACCTGAGGATCCTGTGTGCTGTTTGTGAGTGTGGTGTATGTGGTTTTCTTTTTTTTTTTTTTTACTTTCTCCTTTCCTCCCCCCATTTTCCCCCAGTGTGTGCTGTGACTGACAGCTGGAAACTGTTGGCTTTAATTAAAGTTTGAAATCTAGAAGCCTCTGCTGATTGGCTGAGCCTTGGTAGGGGGAGGAACTATCAGGCAATCCAGGGCTTTATAAAGGAGTGAGTCAGCGACCAGGGAGCTTGTGAACAGCTGATTGCAAGCAGGGAGTTTAGAGAGGGAGGTCGGAAGGAGGCCGGGTACTCTTCTCTTTCCTTTAAACCCTTTTAATCTGATGAGGTTCAACAAGGACAAGTGTAGAGTCCTGCACTTGGGACAGAAGAATCCCAAGCATTGTTACAGGCTGGGGACCAACTGGCTAAGTAGCAGTTCTGCAGAAAAGGACCTGGGGATTACAGTGGATGAAAAGCTGGATAGGAGTCAACAGTGTGTCCTTGTAGCCAAGAAGGCTAATGGCATATTAGGTTGCATTAGGAGGAGCATTGCCAGCAGATCCAGAGATGTCATTATTCCTCTTTACTCGACTCTAGTGAGGCCATATCTGGAGTATTTGTCCAATTCTGGGCTCCCAATTACAGGAAGGATGTGGATGCATTGGAGAGGTTCCAGCGGAGGCCAACCAAAATGATTAGGGGGCTGGAGCATATGACCTACGAGGAGAGGCTGAGGGTGTTGGGTCTATTTAGTCTGCAGAAGAGAAGGTTGAGGGGGGATTTGATAGCAGCCTTCAACTTCCTGAAGGGAGGTTCCAAAGAGGATGGAGAGAGGCTGTTCTCAATAGTGACAGATGGCAGAACAAGGAACAATGGTCTCAAGTTGGGGTGGGAGAGGTCCTGGTTGGGTATTAGGAAAACTTATTTCCCTAGGAGGGTGGTGAAGCACTGGAATGGGTTACCTGGGGAAGTAGTGGAGTTTCCATCCCTAGAGGTGTTTAAGTCTCGGCTTGACAAAGCCCTGGCTGGGTTGATTTGATTGGGATTGGTCCTACCTTGGACAGGAGGCTGGACTTGATGGCCTTTTAAGGTCTCTTCCAGCTCTATGGTTCTATGATTCTATCCCCACCCCGATTTATGGCCCGGTCCCCAGCAATGTAGGGCCAGAGTGTCAAGCACTCAGTGCTGGAGCTGGATGCTGATGGAACATTTGTTGCCAAATAAGGCAGAATTGAGGTTAAATTTGCTGGATTGTTTCATGTCGGGAGAGGAAGAGGGGAGGGAATAAAATCCTCTTCAAAAACATGAAAGGGTTCCTGTGACAGATATGACCCTATCCTGGTATTCTCATCCACCTGATTGAATTACCTGCCATAAATTAATATGGTCCAATTGTAAGTATTTTAAGGCGGTTTCTATGGAAATGTTTGTGTGCTGGTCGATTGTTTGTAACCGCTTTAAGGAGAAGGCATGCCTAATATCACCTGGGCCGGCCCAAGCCATTCGTACGCCCTAGGCCCCAGGAGCGTGGCAGCCCTATGTGGTGTCCCCTACAATGAGGCGCCCCCCGCGGTAGCCCAGTCAGCCCGTAGCGTGGGCTGGCTCTGAATATCACCCTAGGGATCTAACAGTCTGTTCCTAGGGTGTGCTTGGGATGAGGGAATGCAAGTGACGCACCCTCAAATCCATCCTTTTTTTGAAGTTATGTCTTGGTCAGAAACCTAGTGTCTGACTATACGTTCCAGGTTGCTCTGAAAACTCATATGGGTGACTCAGACACGATGTGCTAGCTCTGAGAGAAGTCTATGAACCGGCGACCACTGAGTTTAACAGACGTACCAGAGCCTTGGTTAGAGTGGGCTCTGGTGAGCTTATTAACATAAATAGGCTTTTCATGTTCTCTAATTATTTTTATCTTAACTGAGTTTGCTTCGATAGACCTGTGGGGTAACTCAGCTGTGGTAATTGCATTGCATACTGTTTGAGGAGCTGAGTGAAGCAAGCTTGCTTCGGCGGACTGTCTCCGGCCGGAAGTATCACAGCTAGTGATGTGAAAGCTTAACCGGTTAACCAGTAAGCGTTAACCTTAACAGGTGATGCTTACTGATGGAGGATGGAGCAGCTCTCTGCCTGCCGTGGGACACGGCGGCTGGAGCAGCCCCTCTGGGCTGAAGTGCCCCCTGCCCGCAACCCGTTGAATCGGTTAAGCGTAATGGATAATAGTTAACCAATTAAACAGGATTTTATCTCTTTAATCACAACATGATCAGGAAACGGTGCAGTGTGGAAATACTCCCCACAGGAGGGAGAGACAGGGTCCCCACCGAGGAAAGGGCCCGGCTCCGGATCTTGGAGCCCAGTAGTGCCTGCTCAAACTGGGCCCTGGGAGGTGCTGTTGCCCTGACGACTGTACCAGCTAGTTCGGCCCTCTGTTTGGAAATGCAACACTTCCGGGTTTCACAATTGACAATGACTTCTTGTATACAGTTCTTTGCTGGGGTTTCTTTTTTTAAAAAGGTAAAGGCGTGAAATGGTTTGGTTTGCTCTGGGGTCAAGTTTTTTGACCGGTTCAGTTCACTGAAACAAATTTGCTTGGGGTGAGTGGGGGAGGGAGGGGTTAACCCTTTTTTGTGGGTAGGACTGTATTGCGTTTGGCCAGCAGGATGGAAAATCCGTTATTTGCCCGGCTCAGGTCAGCACCCACGGTGCGCTGGGCTGTCCAGAGATCAGCACCCCAGTTGCAGCACGTTTCTGAAAACCTGGCTTTTGCGAGGCCCTGTCACATCTGGGTCCTCGAATAGCATTATGGCCAGCCCTGAAATGATCAAATCATGAGGCAGGTGACTAAAAAGCATGTTGTTGTTTTTTTAGGCTAGCTCAGTGTTCTCTTTGTTTGCTAAAGGGCTAGAAGCTGACTCGTCTTTTTCACTAAAAGCTGACATTCATGCAGCACAAGAATGTGGCATAGTGGGGGGCTGTCTGCTCTAACCCGGGGTCCCCCTGCACTGTGTATTAACCCAGACACCCGGGCTCAGTCTCCCAGGGAGAGAGACAAAGGGAGGAAGGCGGAGACCAGCACCTGGCTGGGGGGCAGGGCCTGGCAGGGAGGATGTTGCTGGCTGGGAAGCATGGGGAGAAGAGGCTAAGCTGGGACCTGGGGGTGACGGACCCCTACCCCTAGGGTCTGAGGCATCCTGGCCCTGGCCCCGGTAGCCACATCACATATGGGCTGTGCTGTCTCCTGAAGGAACAATAAATCCCTCTCTAGTCTACGACGGGTAGAGTCTGCTCTTGCTGCTACGGGGCTGCAGGATTTGGGGACTCAGTGACCCCTGGATTCCCTTATGGCATTTTCCTGAAGGCACAAGGATCAGGGGAGGTTGCACCGCCTCTGCTTGGTGGATGGGCTTTTCTGGTCAGCATCTTTCACTTGCACTACATTTGCTTTAAGGTGAAAAGGAAATTGGGGGCGGGGGGAACACATTTGGCCATGTGCTTAGGAGCAGACTGTGCCCTTGCCAGCCAGCCAGAGGGGAACCCCTGGAAACGGATTGATCACCGACAGACTGCCATAGCTGGTGTCCTAACAGGGCGAGTGGCACTGCTGGAATGGATATTAAGTGATTTGCAAGCCTGTCACTTGCAAACACAGCTGTAAATGGAGTAAGAGCAGAGCGGGGAATGGAAAGCGGCTTGGGCTATTTAGTGGAAGTACAGTGAAAAATGGGAAAGGCTTCCTTTTCAGACTCGGACTTTCAAAGAAACAAAGGTCCCCGCATCTATTTTCGTGTCTTTTATGTTCTCCTTGCACTTAATCTCGTTTAGCGCCACAATTAAATTTTAAGACACAGAAGAGTGTTCGCTTACACACTTGGATTCTTCGCAGATTGAATTATTTAATAGAGTGTGTAGCAGCTCCATGATCTCTGAGCTATGGCTCCAAAAGCAGCCAAGCAGAAAATTAATAAACACTGCCTGCCGTCTCTGCGGCTCCTGCTGCCCCGGTGTGGTTCTCCCCCTCCCGCCTGCTGGTTTTGCCATTCGTAGTTTCTTTCCCTCTTCGGCATCCATTTCTCATTCTTCCCCCTTTGCGTTTGTTTCTCCCCTCTTACTCTTCTCCCTCGCTCTTCCCCTTTATTCCTTCTGCCAGTCTCACCCTTGCTGTTCCTCCGCTCCCCCGTTGTACTCGCCTTCTGCTCCACCTCCATTTTGTGGCCTATAGGCTCCATCTGCACCCCTCATGTGCCCCATGACAGCCCCATTGCCTTGAATGGGATTTTTCCCCAGAACAAGGGCTGCAGGTGGGAAGGAAGGTTCCAAGATCAAGTGAGCAACATTGTCTGTTTCCAGAAGGGCAAATCTTACTTGTGAAGATCCATTTACCATGCCCTGCTCCATAGGGACCAGGGTGGGCAGTGGAGCAGCGGATTAAGGCTGGCAGGGAGCAATAAGAACACTTCCCCTGTTTCTCCCAGGGTCCTCTGCCCCCATGTCTTTGCCTTTGAGCAGCCATGTATACCTGCCGTCCCTGAGCAGGGAATTCTTGCAGCTCAGAGAGAGGTGCTTTTCCACCCTGCGCCGTGCAGGAGAGGAAAACACACCGCTCTACATGCTGCTTGTGGCTCTGTCAATCCAAAAGGAACCTGTAGATGAATTGCCAGCCTCCGCTGCACCCAGCCCCTCACCTCCGTTTCCCTGGGTGGGTCCCCGGATCCTGGCCCCACAGGAGTTTCCTGTGCGTCACAGCAGCCCTCCGTAAGGTAACACGTCAGACCCCCTAAAGTTCAAGCCTGCACATTTCAGCTAGGCTGTCTCAGCTACTTCCAGCCCTGCCTCGCTGGAGCTATTCCCTGGACACGGGGTCTTCCCTGCAGGAGCCTCTTACAACAGTATCATTACAGCCTCCTGAGCGTCCCCTGCCTGCAGCTGCCTGTTGCTCCCAATGGGAAGTGACTGGAGTTCCCTCCGGTGGGGCTCCAGCCCCATGGTAAATCCCCGTTATAAAATCCAAGACGGCCCTTTTTTCACTGGACAGTCTCTTCTATTTGCAGTCATGCTGCCCCTATGGGGCAGCCAAAAAGGCCTCCAGCCCATAGGACAGAGTGTGTTCTGCTGGTGTCTGCTTCGCTACATTCCTTGGCTCAAAAGAAATTGAATTTCCATCAGCTTTCCCTGTTATGCCTTTCTTCCCCCACCTCAGCGCTCCTTCTTCCACCCCCTCTTCCTTCTGTATAGCCCTTCCCGGGAGCAAATCGCACTGGGCAATTATGCAGAGTGAGAGAGAGAGCGCATTAAACCAGGCGAGGTTTCCGCTGAGACCGCAGCTTGGCAAATAGCAATACAAAAGCAGTCTATGAAATTCAGTAAATTGCCTGTTGGATAAAGGCAGATATTTACAATGCACGCGGAGCCCTCGCAAATTATCGGAGGAGACATCCGTTTATTTCCCCCCTTCCTCCTCTTTACAAAGTGCTAACTGAAAAGGCTTAAAAATTGCTCCTAAAGAGGAGCGCTTGGCCTCTAGTTCCTAGGAAATGGCTGCAATTTTCCTAAATCAATTCCCCGGGAGGTTAGGCGGCTGCTTTTTTTTTTTTTTTTAAATAGTCATCTAACTTTCACTCTCATTTGCACAGGCTGTTCCATTCCCACATCTGCTCTTCAAGCCGTTTTTTGTCTTTTGCAAATTAATATTGAAATCACTGTAGCACTTACTGTCCCAGCTCAGACTGAGCCCCCAATTGGGCTGGGAGCTGTACAAATCACACAGGACTAGACCGTGCCCTAAATGGATGTCAGAGAGACCTCAGTGGTTCAGAAGGGAAACTGAGGTGCAGAATGATCAGGAGGTTTGCTCAAGCGTCTGTGGGAAAAGCAAGACTTGAAGCAGGGTCAAGTCTCACACCCATGTGTTAGTCACATCCTTCCTCTACCTTATATAGCACCAAGCCGCTAGCTTTCCCCCAACGGCCTGTCTTGCTGGAGAGGGATGGATTCTGTATGGTACTAATATATTTGTCATTGCTCTTCACTGTCCTTCCATGAAATTCACTATATCTAATGGGACGGGGAAACAGCTCCCTACTTTCTCTCCTCAAATGTCCCTATTCATAGCTCCACAGTGTTGGTAGGGCCCAATATTCCCTCTGACTTTTCCATCCATGTGTGGAATAAATTGTATGTGCACCAAGGCATGTGTGGTTGTGCACCACTAGTAGAAACACTGCTGGCTGTGGGCGCTTTATAATCAGCTAGGCAATGTTTGACTCTTTCCTGGTTAGCCACCCAAGTGCTCAGCTTACAGGGAACACTGGCTAGAGTACCCCAAGGCTGAGCTGCATCTCAGAACTATAGCTCATTAAAGGAAGGGAACGTGAGTGGACCAGCAAAGCCTATAGAATTGAGGGTGAGGTATGGTACTGCCTTTCCACAAGACACTCCTCTTGGTCCCCTCTGTTCCTCTCTGGCCCTTCACTTTTGAGACAGTAAAGTGATAACACACACTATCATACACCAAGCAAAATGTCATTGTCCACCTCCTTGATGGATCCTTCACACACACACACACACACACACACACACACACACACACACACACCATGTTTTTTGTGGGTTTGATTTTGAATCTGGAAGTCAAATACACACACACACACACACACACACACACACACACACACACACACACCATGTTTTTTGTGGGTTTGATTTTGAATCTGGAAGTCAAATCCAGGGGACACAGCCTGGATGCAGCTTCCTCTGCTTAGCTCGTCTGAAAATGAGCTTTGTTTGGAATTCTCTGATTTTGTTCTGCACTGGAATAAAAGGTTGACATGCACTTACTTCTGCCCTTAAATATCCCTTCAAAATTCATTGGGCAACATTGAAATATTTCATTTTGATCATGTCAGAACATAGGCAGGCCTCATATTAAATATTGAATTATGTTCTGTTTTATAACACATACCTATGTGAGTCGATATTTAATATAATAGAGAATTCTAATCGAAGCGATACAGTTTCATTGATTTGTTTAGGTTTCTCACCCATCAAATTTTGTCAATCAACTCAATTGGGCTAAATGTTTCAATTTTTAAGGAAGGTGCATTTTACTATGGAAAACACTTATACCAAATATTTCATCGGCTCTAGTCTCCTAAAGGGACATCTCACCTTCTTTCCTAACTTTTCTGTGGACTTATCCCCGCTTTCCCAACCATCTAAGCATGCAGAGCGGGTGTTCTTCTGAACAAACAGCCCAGCTTCAACCCTAGCTGCTGTCTGGAAGGAAGAGTGTTACCCCAATGTGCCACACCCTGTGACTTTAGGAAAGGCTGTCTCTGAACACCTCGTCCACAGGTTCCCACTGCCCCTCTGTGCTCTTCACTCAGCCGCCCCATGTGCTACATCCCCCGCTTTCCATGTTTCCAGCTTGGACCTCCGTGTAAAACTCCATTAGTGGAACTGTCTTAAGACGCCCTGGGTTCAACAACCGAACACGACAGCTAAAATCCCTCTACCTGCCCTGGAGACTACATGGGTCACTCCAGGTCAGGGGTGGGATCTGCTGGTAGGTCTTGGCAGACAGCAAAAGTACTTAGACTGGAATCTCTTCATAGATTCCAAGCCCAGAAGAGGCTATTGTGGCCATCTAGTCTGGGCTCCTGTATAACCAGCCCAGAGAACTGCTTCTCCCCCTCCCCCCCAGTAATTCATAGCACAGATCTTCAGTACTAGGACTGTCGGTCCTTTCGTTTGTGTAGAACCAGGAAAAACTCAGATTGGGAGCCAGAGGTGCCATCGCACTACAAATAATAGCTACCGAGAGATGCAGCCTGACTCTCAGACCTGAGTGTACAATGCTAAAGCACATTGTACGGAATGTTTTCCTTTCCGTGGCTGATGCTGTTGTAAGAGTGAGTCCTTGGCAAACACACCTCACGGGCTATTTCACCCGGGCAGAGACGAAAGGGTTCCCGAGAACTAGATGGTCAGTTACAATGAAAAGTAACTGCCGGGAAGGCTCCCGGAACGACTTCCAGGCTTGCTCTCATGGGGTCAACCACCACGAGGATGGGATAAGGTGGCAATTCTGCGAGCCGACGAGGAAGGAAAAGTAACACTTTTCCAATTGAAACTCCGGCAGGAGTGAGAGGGGAAGCAGCACCAAAATCACGGACCCTCTCTAAGTGCTAGGATCGATACGGTAAAAAGTAGCCCACGGAGCCAACACTTGCAGGGGTGGGGGGGGAAGAATGAAATTGTGTGTGTTTTGGTGTTTTCAATACGGACAACAGTTAAAAAGTGAGTGGAAAAAATTCCTTTCCTGCTTCTCCACACCATCCCCTGCCCCTGTGTGTCTGTCCATACTTGTGTTTTATGGAGTTATCATCTCAGCTGAGTTCAAAACCTTAGTAAGAAACGTTTGGCTCTTTAGGGGGAATGACACCAATCCTGTGTGTAATTGAGTTGTCGCTCTGGATATCGTTTGGCTGCTTTGAAACAGCCTCCTTTACAGCCCACCCTTTTTATCTGCTTTTTTAATTCATTGCTTGTAAACAGCGTTTTTATAGGGCTGCAAAGAATTTTGTATTTTTTTTAAAGCAACAGCAAAGAGGCAAATAAATCAGGAAGCAAATTGCTCTCACGGCTCAGTCTCTTCAGGCTGGGAGACGGAGGCTCAGACTCGCAAAAGTACTGAGGACTCTCGCTCTCATAGAAAAACGTGTCAGTGAGGTCTGGTCTGCACGGCAGGCTCAAGTCAGTGTGACATTCCTCACGGCCTAACCTATGTTGACAGCGCTGTGTCAGGAGGACAGCTAGGGTGTGTCTAAACTACATGGCTCTATCGACGGAGCCATGTAGATTAGGCTGATCGGCAAAGGGAAATGAAGCCGCGATTTAAATAATCGCGGCTTCATTTAAATTTACATGGCTGCTGCGCTGAGCCGACAAACAGCTGATCAGCTGTTTGTTGGCTAAGCGCGCTAGTCTGGACGCTCCCCTGCCGACATGAAAGCCCTTTATCGACCTCCCCGGTAAACCTCATCCTACGAGGCATAAGGGGGAGGTCGATAAAGGGCTTTCAGGTCGGCGCGGGAGCGTCCAGACTAGCGCGCTGCGCCGACAAACAGCTGATCAGCTGTTTGTTGGCTCAGCGCAGCAGCCATGTAAATTTAAATTACTATGGTTGTGACAATTTTCTTCCACTATTTGATCTGAGGAAGTGGGTCTGGCCCACGAAAGCTCACCACCTGATAAACCATCTTGCTAGTCTTTAAAGTGCTACATAGTCCTGGTTTTTTGGCTCTGGAAACCTGGCCTTACATTGTCCTCTTCCTCCCTCAGTAAAGGGGTTCTCAGCCACGAGACCAGCACATGAACCTTCCTTCTTGGGGGTTGCAGCCTTCAGGGGTGGGGAATCTAGGTCAGGGGCTGCTGACCTCAGAAAACTGTCGGGGGCCACACACGACTGAGAAGGAGAAAGACCTTCCCTTCCCATACCAGAGCCCAGTAGGTTTTGTGTGCTCCAGCCCTGTGGTGGGGCAGTGAGGGGCTGGAGCACTGGGGGGGGGGGGAAGTCCCCAATTCTGGGGAGGGGACTCTGAGCCTCGAGGGCTGGATCCAAGCAGGTCAGGGGCCATATTCAGCCCCTGCGCCTGAGGTTCCCCACCCCTGCTTTTAGAGCCTCAGATAAAGAAATCTGCTGCCATGTGTGACACTACAACCCGCCACACTTTCGTTGTGGCTTCATGATGAAATTGGGGACAGGAGGGAGAGGGAAAACGAGCACTAGTCTGCACTAGAAGTGCTGCAGCAGCACTGTCTACATGGGGCCTTAGATTGGGGGTGTAACTGCTTTATTCAGGGGGTGACCTGGTCACATCCCTGAGCGACACAAGCTTGGGTGGCCACCCAGGAGCAATTCAAATGCCACCTGGCTGATTGGCCGAGAGCCCACAGATGGCAGAACTTGTTCTGATGGGTAGTGCACATCTGCACATGCCTTGGTGCACACAACAAAATTTATTCTGTACATGGACGGAAAAAATGAGGGCACATTGGACACAAGTAATAGCCCTAAGTCTGTGTGTTCAAGCCTCAATAAAGATGTCAGAGTCCAGGTTTTGGAAAGTTCCAGGAAGAATTTGTTGAATCCTTATGCTGCCTGAAATCTCTAGCTCATTGGCAGCAGCTTCCTGACAGAACTAAACAAAGTAAAATAAATAAGGAGAGCACAGAGCAATAGAAACCAGTTAGAGGAGATCAGTGATGAATTGAATAATTCATTCCAGAGAGAGAGAGCTATTTGCCGTGTCAGTCTTATCTTGATTGTATTTATAGACAGAGACTTTTGACAAGGAAATTACCTGTAAATTCTTTTTCACAGAAAATAATCCATGAGAGTTTCCTGTGGCCTTTGGTGGGGAGTGAGGAAATTTGATGGGTTTCTGTAAAGAACGCAGCATGTGAACTCTCATTTCACCATGAAAGCAGAAGGAAGCAGCTGCTTTGAAAAGTGGTAACTGGAAATTGACTGGGGGAGAGTCACTCAGAGATGGGCAACCCGGAGGGGCCACAGGCGTGGCCCTCCCTTATCCCAGTGGGTCGCAAGATTGTCATAACCAAGAGACTCTCCCAGGACAGGCAGTTTTGCTTACAGCAGTGGCGTACATAGAATTCGTGGGGCGGTGCCAATAGCACCATAGCAGCGCTGTGAGTGGCCGCAGGCGGAGCACACGGCTCTGACTGGCAGCGCTGTGTGCAATCAGCATGCCTCTGGTGTCACGTGTCTCTTTTTAGTAAGACTGGTAGAAAGACCAAATGTCTTGCAGGCCACACGTAGAACCCTAATGGGCTGCAGGTTGCCCACCCCTGCGCTAAGTTCATGGGTCAGCTGTGAAGTCGTCAGTGGTCACTTATCGTCTTGTAGACCAAGGGAGCATGGTCCAGGAGTTAGAACAGGCTTCTGGGAAGCAGGATACATAGTCTCCTTCAGGCTCTGCTACTGACTTGCCTCTTAGTCTTTGCCTCTGTTTCCTCCTTTGGAGAGTAATCATTTCTAGGTCCAGATCTACAAAGGTATTGGATTTCCATGGAAGTTACCAGCTTCAATGTCTTTGAGGTTCTGGGCCTTAGATCCTGAATCAGAGCCCTTTGAAATCAGTGGTTGCTTGGCACGGGCCCAGTGTGAAAACACGACTGAAAACCCTCCCTTAGGCACCAGCCTTCTCCCAAGGGGCCTGATTTGAAGCTCAGTGGAAGTCTTTCTGGTGAGTTGAACAGGCTCCGGTGAAGGAGGTGAGAGAGAGGGAGACAGATGAACTTAGGCAGAGTAGGCAGAGCCGTGTGCCATTTCAGGCAGTGCTTCTGCCATGCCAGTGGGTGACCCATTGGAAAAATGTTAGACAGCTGCACTTGGGTTGGGTTGAAGGTTTGGGGAAGGAGGCTGAAATGGTTCTTGTACAGCGGGAGAGGGAAAGAAGCCGTAGGTGTATTTCCAGCCTCTCCAGTGCTTCATCAAAGCATAATCTGATAGGGGGGAGGGAGGGTATGGTCCAAAAAAGACTTGGATAAACAGGATCCATGCTTCTTCCGCCTCCAGCTCAGGGGTGACTCCGGCTCAGGCCGATGTCTCTCTGCTAGTTTTAATCTACCTAGCGCTGCTAAAAACAGCCTCGTCTGGAGCCCTGGTACTCGGTGTCTGTTCTGCTGCCTGTGCGTCTGCACCTCCTCTGCTTTTTGTGTCTGTCTACACAATCTGCAGCCATACCTCCAATCACGGGCAGGCTTGTGCCTTGGGTCACCTCTTCTGTTTTTACTAGTCTTCAACAGATACTTGTGGAGCACACACAGAGCTACTAGGTTCTAGGTGGCCTTGTGCCTGATTATTATTAATCATCTGCATGTCCTGAGTAGAAATGGGCAAAGAACTGAATGTTTTGTTCCCCGGCAATTCTGAGGCAGGGGGCAAGGAATCAAATCAAACAAAACCTTTCTACTTTGGAGCTTTTAGGCTGTGTTTTTAAATAAAATGAAAGTCTGACACGAAAAGCAATTTATTTGGAACAAAAAAATAAATAAATCTAAGCATTTCCATAAACGCTGAAAGGAAATGTTCAAAATTTATTTTAAAAGGATTTTTGTTGGACTAAAACTATTTTTCACGGCCATCTTGAATTTGCTTGATGTTTTGGTATTGCAGAATCCTGAATAGTTTTTCTGACTTCCCAGAAAAGTCTGAGCTGGAAAACTTTGCCCAACTTCATTCCTGATGGTAGAATCTTTGTTCCTGGGGTTGAGAGCTGAGCTGGCTTTTCATTCCCCAGGTGGTGGTTGCAAGCACCGGCCATTAGAAAAAGCCATTTGACTTTCAAACTGGGTAAATTTGATCTGAAATCCTTGAGGGATCTTTTACAATGGAAGCCTTTGTGTCCGTTTCTCAGTCTCCTTTGGGTCTGATGCAATAGTCAAGTCTGATATTCAGTTTTGTTTTGATTATTTTGCTAAAAGTTTTTGCAACTTGTTCCACAAGAAGCCAGATCTCACTGGATCAAAGAAACAAACCCCTAAATTTTCAAGTGCAACTAGTGATTTTCGGTGCCCAGCCTGAAGTATCCTTTAAAGTAGCTGGATCAGCACAGAGCTACGTTTCCACCTTCTGAAGACCAGCTTCTTGTAAGGTGTCTTGGCAAATTAAGGGCCAAGTCTCTCCAAATCTCCCTGTAGAATAGTAATAGAGATGTAGCCGTGTTAGTCTAGTCTAGCTGAAACAAAAAACAGAATTATGTAGCACTTTAAAGACTAACAAGATGGTTTATTAGGTGATGAGCTTTCGTGGGCCAGACCCATTTCCTCAGATCAATATGTGGAAGAAAATCGGCACAACCATATATACCAAAGTGATACAATCAAAAAAATGAACGCAGGTGAAATTGACAAATCAAATTTTAGAACAGAGTGGGGGCGAGAGGGGAAGGTTAGTGTCTGTGAGGTAATGACATAGGGGTGATAATAGGGGAAGTTTCTGTGAGGTAATGACAATATGGGGTGATAACTGGGGAAGCTATCTTTGTAATAGGTGAGATAATCATTACCTGTTAGCATACTGTGGGACCACTCTCTACAGAAAACCCACTGACTCATACAGTTACCTACATGCTTCCAGCTCCCATCCAGAATACACCACACGATCCATCGTCTATAGCCAAGCCCTTCGATACAACCGCATCTGCTCTAATCCCACTGACAGAGACCAGAAGCTTCAGGATCTCTACCAAGCATTTATAAACCTCAACTACCCACCCGGAGAAATAAAAAAGCAAATTGAAAGAGCCAGACAAATACCTAGAAACCATCTACTTCAAGACAGACCCAAGAAAACCAACAATAGAACACCACTTGTCATCACCTACAACCCCCAACTTAAACCTGTCCAACACATTATCAATAAACTACAGCCTATACTGGAACAGGATACCATGCTCCAAGAGGCTCTGGAAGACAGACCCATAGTCTCCTAGGATGTGTCTAGACTACATGCCTCCGTCGACGGAGGCATGTAGATTAGCCAGATCGGCAGAGGGAAATGAAGCCGCGATTAAAATAATCATGGCTTCATTTAAATTTAAATGGCTGCCCTGCTCTGCCGATCAGCTGTTTGTCAAGCCTTTCTTGGTCGGCACAGGTATGCCTTGTGAAATCTCCGTCGACGGAGGCATGTAGTGTAGACGTACCCCTATAGACCTAACCTCAAGATGATTCTTACCAACAACCACAGGACATACCACACTAATACCAACCCTGGTACCTTCCCTTGCAACAAACCCTGTTGCCAGCTTTGTCCACATATTCATTCTGCTGATACCATTATTGGACCTAACCAAGTGAGTTATAAGATCAAGAACACATATTCCTGCGCATCCAGAAATATAATCTATGCTATCATGTGCCGAAAGTGTCCGTCTGCTTTGTACATTGAACAAACATCTCAGACGCTTCGCCAAAGGATTAATGCCTACAAAACAGATATCAGACAAGATCACAAAGAAAAAACAGTTTCTTGCCATTTTAACCAGAAAGGACACTCTCTCAATGACTTAACCACCTGCATTCTGCTACAAAGACCTTTTACATCTGCACTTGAAAGGGAATCCTCTGAACTGTCATTCATGTTAAAATTCGACACTCTCTGGGAAGGAATGAACAAACGCTCAAGCTATCTTACCCATTACCAAGATAGCTTCCCCAATTATCACCTCTAATACCATTAGCTCACAGACATCCCACTCTCCCCACCTCTAATATCATCAATTCACAGACACTTACCTTCCTTCTTCCCCCCCCCCGCCCCCCCGCATCCCCCTCCTGTTCTGAAATGTGATTTGTCCTTTTCATGTGTTCATTTTTTTTAAATTGTATCCTTTGGTATATATGGTTGTGACTATTTTCTTCCGCTATTTGATCTGAGGAAGTGGATCTGGCCCATGAAAGCTCATCATCTAATAAACCATCATGTTAGTCTTTAAAGTGCTACATTGTCCTGCATTTTGCTTCAGCTACCCCAGACTAACACGGCTACATTTCTATCACTATCTTGCATATTTTTGACTTTTGATATAGGGAAAATACTGTAGAATTTTAATGGAGTAAGGCAGTGTTTCCCAATTGTATTTGGCCCTTGAACCCTTTTAAACTTGAAAGAATTTTGTGGAACCCCTAATAACAGTCTAATATATGGAGCTGAAAAAGTAGACCACAAATGAGTAAGGATAATAATAAACAAATGCTAAACAGGGTCATGAGATCACTATTTAGTTTAATTGCACATATTTAAAAACAAAAATCACATCGTATTACTTATTTTTAAAGAAATCATAAAATGTTGTTGTAATGAAATTTTCTCACGGAACCCTTATTTTCATTTTATCGTTTGGGAAACACTGGAGTAGGGGATTGAGGTAAGAGGGTTCTACAGGAGTTTAGGTGGGATCTATAGAAATGACCCAAGTCTTTTGGAGCTGAACAGAGAATGAGATGCTTTCTGTAGGTTTTTGACCACCATCCTATGGTTGAATCTTTTATAGCAAAACTCTCATTGATATCAAGGGGGATGGGATTTCATCCTACAATGGGGATATAATTCTCTCTCAAATGTTACCGGATGGCTTGTAAGAACCTATAGAAAGGCAATTATCCTCCTGTTAAATTCCACCAGACTTCCCCAGTCAGCAAAGCTACACCACTCAGAGCGAGAACAGCATGCTGTCAATATGCAGGCACCGGTTCCACAGCTGGATTAAAGCTGTTACAATTTGTTTCCTGAACAGCGTTGGGGGAAATGTATTTTGATAGCTGAACCTCCCACTTGCATTGAAGGGAAGTTATAATTTGAATGAAGCATAAAATACTTTGAGTGAACTTCTTGTCTCCTCAAACGCACAGAAGCTCAGCCTGGTGTATAATTGAGTTGTTGTAATGAAGGCCTGTTTTGGTTCTTTGGGAAAGGATTTGTTTAGAAAAATGTCTCTTTATTTAATTTAAATTTCATGCCATTTCTTCGTGTCTGTTAACTGGGTAGGCATTACAGCCCTAATTCATCCCTTGTGTAACTATGGTAGTCGATGAAATGACACCAAGGAGGGATTTGGTCCCCTATGCAGCTTGGAAATTTAATAACCAGCAGCTGATCTTGCTTCCATTCAGGTTGAGATTTGCAATTAGCTTGAACAAAAGTGGGAAGTGGCCATCAATCAACAGGGAACAGTAGGCCGGATTCTGAAGTGCTTAGGACTCTACTCTCACTGAGTTTATTTGTATGCAGTAGGGCCTAGTGGTCCCAGTCAAAATGGAAGCCCCAGTATGCTAGGTGCTGTACATACTGAGTAAGAGGCACTCCCTGCCCCAAAACACTTAGGCTATGTCTACACTACGAGTTTTCTCGGCAAAAAATATGCTAATGAGGGGCTCATTTGCATGAGTTGTGATCTCATTTGCATATTTTCTGCGATCCCTTTTCTTCGCTAGGGTTTCTTTTTGCGCAAAAACCCCTTTTCCCACAAGATCAGTAAACATCCTTTTTTTGGGGCATAAGGCTCTTGCGGGAAAAGGGGGTTTTGTGCAAAAAGAAAATGTCCACACTGCTTGTTTTTGTGCAAAAACCCTAGCGAAAAAAACAGATTGGCAGAAAATATGCAAATTAGATCATGACTCATGCAAATGAGCCCCTCTTTAGCATATTTTTTGCCGAGAAAACTCGTAGCGTAGACGTAGCCTTAGTCTGAATGGACAAGGCAAAGAAAGAATAGGAGAGAAGCATTGCCCTTACCTTTTTACAGATGGAGAAGAGAGCTACAGAAAGATTAGGGAATTTGGCCAACGAGATATGGGCAGTCTGTGGCAGAGCCAGGAATTGGCTCCAGATCTGACCAGTGCTTGTAAGTGCAGGGCCCTGTGGAAGTTAATAGCTGTCCTTTTTGTAGGAGATGCTCAGCTCATGCTAGGTTTAGGGGTATTATACAGGAAAAATACGGGATAGGCTAATGGAGCACCCTTGTTCTAAGTGAATGCTGGCTGTGGAATTCTCCAGCGTCACCAGGAAGTGGGTGAATCTCCCTTCTGGAGAGAGCACATGGAGGATTCTTGCCTTATTGACGCAGGGTTAGGCCCAAGAGACTGAATTCAGCCCAGCACGTGCGCATCCTTTTATCTTTACCTTGAGGGGGAATCAAACCTGTTTGAATCTCCCTCTCCTCTCTGGCAACGGCGGTTCAGCTCCTGGTTCCTGATGCCCGAGCACATGGGACAGGCTCTTTGGCAGAGGGAACAAGTCCCGTGGGAAGGTTGGACTCTCCACTAGGGAATGTGGGTTGAGCTCAGGCCAAAGCGGGAACATTTTTCTCTTCATCTCAGTTACAAACACAGCTTCCCTCCCCCCCTCCTCCCCCCCACAACCCTCCAGAGTAAGACGTTGTTTCTGCTATGACGGGCAAAGGCGGCTCTAACCAGCCATTAGCAGGGCTGGTTGTATGACTGGGCGTGTGCCCCCACACCTGGCTGCCACATGGCTGTTTGCTTGTAATTGGTTCAGTGCTGCTCACTAGTGCAGATACGTTTGGTTGGGATGGGGTGTATCTTTGTATACCTGGCTTGGCCAGACCGCTCCCTCCATGCCACAGGACACTTCAGAACACTCCCTGGGTGACTGGTGCGCTTGCTGTACTCTGGACGTGGTGTCCTTTGACGTGCTAGCACGGCAGGGGCCCAGATTCCCAGGATGCAATGCTGCAGCTGTGGTGAGGCACCGAAGCTGCTGCTGACTGTGGCGCAAAGAGCTGCTGGCGTGGACACAGGTCAGCCAGATTTTCTGTGACTGGTTCGGATGAGGGGGTGTCCAACGAGGTAATATAATATCTAGTCCAGGGCTACTCCACTTTGGAAGCCCCGGGGGCCACAATGATACTCAGAGCACATGCCAAGGGCAACAACTTAAGTGTGGTTACATCTACATGCAAATATATGCAAATAGCTTCTTTCACACTGATGGGCATGAATACAAAGCACTTCCCACAATTCTCCCAGCACCTCCCCCCTGGGGGCTAGTGTAGCAAAAATGTATATTTTAGTTAGTACTGGTTATAAGACTATAAATATGATGTATAATTGCATGTATAATGACTTGCTTATAAGTTCTGTAGTTTCTATTTCTCTCTCTCTCTGTCTCTCAGGATTAGATAATGTTACTGTAAGGCCTTGCTCCCTGTTAGCATTACAAATTCAGTTGTACCCCTTGTCTGCATCACAGACTAAATTGTGTGTTTTAGTAATTATTGATCTTGTCTGGAAACTGCACCATTGCGGTATGAGTGGAGGGTGTGTGTGAGTGAAAGCCATCACAGATGCCCAGGTGATCAAGAAGTGAAAACTTTGAAGATAACAAGGAAACATGCATTGTGTCTTGAGGCTGAATTGAATTAGCAGCATTGAGGAACCCTGGAGACAGGCAGAGACCCCACCAAGAGTGGGAGACAAGCCCGGGCAGCCTGACCATCACCATCACAGGATAATCTGTGCTTTTGGGAGTTAACACCTCCTAAAGGTGGATGATGGCAGCATGACACTGCAATATCCATAAACCCCAATGGGAACTGACATGCATAAGAAGGGAAGCTTTTGCCATGAGACTCTGGATTCAGTCCTGCAAGCCAAGCCTCAGAAGAGTCTCAGAGGAACACTGAGTCCTTGCTCAGTCAGCCTGGCCAGTAAGACTGCCTTGAGCCACCATGGACTGGTAGATATGCACCATCTGCAGGACGTACGTGTGTGTGTGTGTGTGTGTGTGTTTGTCTTTTTGCTTGTGTAGCTACATTGAAACTTTTCTCCATTTTACAAGGTCCAATGGCAAATGCCCATCAGGATGCATAATCCATTAGTACCTCTGAGCAGCCCGAAAGATGAAAAGCGACAAGTAAACAAACTCCCTCTTCCTGTTTTGTGTACTTTTGTATCATTTAAATATTATGTTTCCTGGGAGAAATGTTGGCAGCTCTTGAAATGTGTTAATTAATAAATGAAGCACTTAAATTAGGTTTAATAGGATAATCCTTTGCTGCATGTTATGTAAATAGTAATTGAATATTAAGAACATGCTAACTGAGAACTAACTATGGAGTGGAGATATATTTCATAGCAACTGTTAAGTGCTGGTTGTGAGCATAGGCTCAAACTGGGAAATGACTGTCTAGAAAGGAGTACTGCAGAAAGGGATCTAGGGGTCATAGTGGACCACAAGCTAAATGAGTCAACAGTGTGAAGCTGTTGCAAAAAAAAAAAAAAGCAAACATGATTCTGGGATGTATTAACAGGTGGTTGGTTGTAAGTGGGACGCGAGGAGTCTTTCTTCTGCTCTATTCTGATTAGTCCTCAACTGGAGTACTGTGTCCAGTTCTAGGTGCCACATTTCAGGCAAGATGTTGAGAAATTGTGGAAGGACCAGAGAAGTGATTAAAGGTCTCAAACCCATAGTCTGAGGGAAAATTGAAAGAATGAGGTTTGTTTGTCCTGGAAAAGAAAAGACTGAGGGGGGACAGTACAAATTGAAGTACCTAAAGGGATGTTTAAGAGGGATGTTAACTAACGATTAATTAACTAACGACTACTCAACTAGTCGATAGGCACTTCCACATTCCTCCTCTGTACAAGAGCCTCCACTGGGGCTTTTGTACATTTCAAAGGAGGAATGCGGAACTCCATATGCAGCCCGCGGCCAACAGGAAGACCAGCTGACTCCAGGCTGCATACGGGCATGCCAGCATGAAATGTACAAGAGTCCCCAGCGGGGGCTCTTGTGCATTTCAAAGTGGAAGCGGGTGGGCGATGAAATTTTTGGGTGTAAAAAGTACGAAAATAATAAAGCGTTATAAAACAAAACAAAAATTCAGTTTTCTCCAAATTCCAGTTGTATTGACATACCCCCCAGGCTTCTCGTTCCACTGGTTGAAAAACACTGATCTAGATGGTGCTTGGTCCTACCATGAGTGCAGGGGACTGGACTTCATGATCCCTTAAAGTCCCTTCTAGTTCTATGATTCTGTGACTTAGATAAACGCTCCAGGACCTGATCCCAAAGTCTTATGGGGTCAGTGGAGGAAGTAGTACGGATTCTCGAGTAAGGAGTGGGGAAAAATGTCAGATTGGGCTCTGAGAATTCATTGGCCCGATGGCGAGATCTTTGAAACCATAGTGAATAAATCACGGATCAGGCGCAGTTTAATTCTGCTAATAACTGTGCTCTCTGGGGTGACGACAGCCCTGCTAACATTCCTCCTCCTGTGCCGGTAACTACCCGGGCCTTCATTTGTAGCGAAGAGCATCCCCTGCAGGACTGAGCCCCACAGGCAGTCTTGCAGGAGCCACGTCCCACAGGTTTGTTTGCTTTCTGCACCTGGTGCTCAACACACAGCTGCCATCAGGGCCTCGTGAACCAGACCCATGCTCCTCACACCTGGAGTTCTGAGCCAAGTTGGCAGCTGCAGCCAGCAGTGAATTCAAAGCCGATAGAAGAGTGTTTTCCATCCACCGTGCACCTTTAGCCTGTGTGATTCATAGCATAGGATATTAATGGGGCCAAGAACTTAGCAAGATTCAGACAGGCCTGGGGCTATTTATATGGCCAGTGAGAAGAACCAGTTTTAAGAGCTCTGGATGAGATCTAAAACCTCTTTTTTTTTTTTTTTCCCCCCCCTCTCTCTTCAGGGCATGAGTCAACCTTTTCCTGATAGGCTCCCTCTGAGGGCAGAGTAGCCTATCTCTGCAGCGTTCCTCATACCTTCCTCTTTAGCAGCTGGCAAGGAGACAGGTTATTGGATTAGCTGCCCTTCTGGCCTGTTCTGGAATGGCTGTCCCTGGGGTATGTTCCCGTTCGGTGTGATCTCACCCTTTCTGCTCGCTCGCTGCATGCAACCTGCCAGCTCTGAGATTTATTTATGGGCAGTTGTTCAGTTACACTGTTGCGAAGCACCCAGGGATAAATTACTTCTAGAGCACCCTTGTTTTAAGGGAGTAATTAGCTTTTCTAAACAGGGAGTCATTTCTTCAGTAGGCGAAATTTGATCTTCAAGGATATTTTCTCCCCTGAACTTATGCTGCATAATAAAACAATGGTGGAATTAGTGATTTTGAGGGCCCAGCCTTAACCCTCTTTCTTTCTCCCTTTCTCCAACTTCTTTCACATGCCCCTCCTCCCATTTGTCTTGGAAGGCATCTTGCATTGGGCAGGAGGCCTGTCACTTATCTTTCATGCTAGGACAGCTCTGTTACTCCTCCAGCAGCATTTGTGGTGCTTCTCTGCCCCTTCTGTACATGCTATACCAAGGGGTGGCAACGTAGGGCTTGGTATGGCGCCGAATATGGCGCTTTTGGCCATCCCCACTGCCCCGTGCAGCCCAGCTAGAACTGAGCCATGGTGCGGCTGTCTCTACTGGGGTCAGGGCCATGGTGCAGCCCTAGGATTCTAGCCATCATAGAATCCTAGGGCTAGAAGAGACCTCAGGAGATCATCTTGGTTACTGCTTGTAGAGTGACCCAACACACATCTAAACCCTTTCCCCCACCCCCGTCCGGCCCTCTCCTGCACTGCCCAGACATATTGCCCTTCTAAGGGGATCGGTATATGCTGCTTTAAATGGAGTTACCCACACTGCTGACAGCACTGTTTTAATTAAAGACCTAAAATAAGCTTGTTTAATACGCAGAGGCAGGTTTTAAACGAGCACAAGTAATGAGGCATTCACGTCAGAAATGGTTACAAGACAAATAGGACTTTTTTTCTAAACTTAACAAACTAGACCTTGTTCGTGAAATGCTTACAACACGCTCTCTGCAACAAGGCCAGCCAGACTGGAGGTCAGGGTCTGCTCCCACCATCCAACGGCTCTTTCCTTTGGCCTCTTAGGTGAGGGAGACTGAACTTGGGTTGTTCTTGCCCCCTCGCTTTATATTCAGTCACCCTTTGAAATGTGTTTTTTCTGAGGGTTATCCCTAGATCAAGTGCCTGCCAGCCGTGAGGATGGAAATTCATTGAGAAAGATGCGTCATGTCTTTGCTAAAAGACAGATTTGCCTTGTCTCTTGCTGTTTCAAGATGTTTCAAGCTTGCTGTTTTATACAGCCTCTCTCCGACTTACGAACTGGTTACGGACCAAGCAATTGGTCGTAACTCGGCTTGTTCGTAAGTCGGACCCCATAGAGTTACACACAACTGCGCTGTTCATAAGCGCGGATCGCGTTCGTAACTCAGGGTCCGCCATTTACGACAGCTTCGGTTGTAACTGCGAACGGTTGTAAGTCGACTGTTCACAACTCGGGGACCGGCTGTATGTAAATTGAAGAAAATATACATTCCCTATGTTTAAAATCCGCTTGGCCAGTCCTGAGGTAGGGGCCTATGGGTTTCATGTACATTTCATCATAATACTGACCAGCAAGTTACTGATTTTCAAATGGTGCCTTACCGAGAGATTCATGCAAAGATGATTACAATGGGTGCGAATACAGGGATCCCACTCACATGTAAATGCCCAGCTGACCCAGATAAGAAGGCTGTGTCAATGAGGGCTCTGCTTGCACTTCTAAGTAGGAGACCGGGATCTTAATCAGAAGTAAAGCGGAGCTCTCAAGTTGCTGTAGCAGTCCTCATGCGTTTTGTTTTTTTTCCCCATGCAGAAACTGCCTCAAACCTCAACCATTTGCCTCTGTCACTTAACTAAGAGCAGGGTGATTTATGCAACTGAGTAGAAGAAAGTTATTTAGCAATTGTTTTAAAAACAGGTGCAGAGGAACGGGTGGGGAGGCAGAGAAGGAATGGAGACATATTTCATTTGTAATTCAAATCCTGCCTCCTGGGAGAGTTTAGGTGACAACCAGGGATCGCGAAGGTAATTAATCTCCTGGGCTGGGAGGAGATGAAGCTTAAAAGTGTCGTTTATGCCAAAAGCGCTGGGTTTTGGGTGCGTTGCCGCCTCTGCTCCAGGCTGGAATGGTTCTGTGGTGGACAGGAGGGTATTGTAAGAGAGGGGAGCAGGCAGGAGGGAAGCTTCTGGAATAGCAGTGATGTGGGAGCTGCAGGGACTAATGATGGGGGAATACACAGGCCCTGTGCTAGGGACAGCTTGATTTTTCTTTTTTTGAACCTTTGACATCACTGGATTCTGGGCAGCCCTAGGCTCAGAGCGATCCATTCTTTGTGCAGGTCTAAGTCAAAGGGCAGGACACTGGTGGCGAATCCAACCCAAGGTACCCTTCCACAGGGTCCTTCCTATGCTTTTGGTTTATACGGAGCTTAGAGTGGGATAGGCAACTTTTGGGGGGGTCTAATGTAACTTTTTTTGAGGTATCAAATGCTCCCATCCAAACTGGGCTGCAAAGTCAAAACTGTGAATACATTCATGAATGGAAAATGCAACGCCTGTTCCTTTGGTTCAGCTGAACCCTCTCCTCCCAATAAGGTTGCAGCATTTGATTCCAATTGTCATGAGTTCACTGTTTCCATGCAATTAGCTGGCTGCTTGAAACCGTCATCGGAACTGGGATTTTTCATTTTGAAAATGTCAGAACAAATCTCCAGCCCCTTTTTTCTAAAGTGTTTTTGAGCCCAATAAAAAATAAATCAATCCATCTTCAGTTTCATCAGATCTGCATTTTCCCACTTCAGAAAACGTCCAAAGAAACCCTTGTGCAGCTCATCTGCCTTCAAGCTTTTGGGGCGGGGGCAAGTCTGGGTCTTGTGATAAGAACATAACAGCGTCCAGATGGGGTCAGACTAGCCCAGTGTCCTGTCTGCCGACAGTGGCCAATGCCAGATGCCCCAGAGGGAGGGAACACAACAGGGAATCCTCACGTGATCCCTCCCCAGTCACCCATTTCCAGACACACAGAGGCTAGGGACACCATTCTTACCCATCCTGGCTAATGGCCATCGATGGACCTAACCTCCATGAATCTATCTAGCTCTTTTGGAACCATGTTCAAGTCCTGGACTTCACCACATCCTGCTACGCACAGGAGGCTTGTCTGCTTCCGGGAAGTCACTTGCACCAGTTTGGCTAGAGGAGCTTCTGGTATAGCTGTCGGCTGTGACGGGTCACAAACTGATGGTGTTACCTGGGTCACTGAAAACAGATGGATTCCATCGGCATCAGGACAGCTCTGGGCCACCCTCTCAGATTTTAGTTCACCTGGTTTTAGATGCAACTTTCTCTGCTGCTTTCAACTCATGTGGTTCCTAACCCCCAACTAACCTTTTACGTTGTGTGGGTTTTGTGCCCATGGGGGTAATGTGGTTGAGCATCCAGGAAGAATGGAAGCTACTGATACTGTCCTATCAAGCCCTATGTGGCTTGAGCAGCAGGGACTGCGGGCGGAGTCCCTTGCCTGGCTGATGTGCTGTGCTAAGAGAGCTCTTTTGTCCCCTTCAGAGCAGCTCCATATAAAAAATTTGGGACTGCAGCTGCTTCCTCTGAGGTTGGGATGCTACACCTGAGGGCCTAAGCTAGCAGTCTAGGCTCAGGGAGTCAAGGGGTATGTCTAGACTGCACCTCTCTGTCGGCAGAGGGATGCAGATTAGGCAGGTCAACAGTGCAAATGAGGCAGGGATTTAAATATCTCACGCCTACTTTGCATAAAAATGGCTGCCATGTTTTGCCTACTCAGCACTTTGTCTGCAAAAAAGTGGCAGTCTAGAGGGGGATCTGTTGAGAAAGAAAGCCTTTTAAAAAGCATATGGCATTACCTGCTGCATGGCTGGGGGAGAAGAAGAAAGACAGGCCAAGCCATGGGACCCATCTGAGCCCAGGGGGAGCTTTTTGGGTGTCTTTGGGTTTGCAAAGTCAAGGTCTCTGGTCTGCGGTCTGCCTCTCTGGACTGGAGCCAGGTGTCCTTCCTCTAAACCTGCAGGCAGCACAATCCAAGCATCCTGTGGCGAGCGTTTGGAGAGGGAGCAGAGCAGAAGGACTGAAGCTGCAAGGCTGAACTTCTGCTCCCTTGTTACTCCCTGAAGTGAGCAGAGTTACCCCAGCGACACTAGACTCTGACAGCCTCCTTCTAGCAACAACCTTCTCCGGTCATCTGCCCTGGGAGCTGAGAACGGGGTACGCGCTGCTGCATCCTCCAGTCTCAGCAAGAGAGAAGTGACGTCACTTCCTTGTCCTCGTCCAATGGTCATTAATCCGCAGGGGGCCGTGGAACCTGCTTCCTTACAAGAAGAACTCAACCAGAGCGGGGCATCTCAGCCTAGCACTGCTGGCTCAGCAGCTCCAGGAGAGGAAGACTGGGGCTGGAAGAGAGCCATGGATTAAAGCTAATGAAAATAAATAGTTGCTGCTCACCAGCTCTGTTTCCCAGCTGGCGTGGGTCTTGTTGGGGGATTGCTGGAAATGCAAGAAGGACGGGTGATGGGTAGGGGGAGACAGATGGCTGGAGAGATGGAGATAGATGAGGTTATACTTCGGGAAACTGGTGTGTGTATTTCATGAGGCACTTTTTCTCGTAGAAGTTCAGTGCCAAGTGATAACTAAATATTGGGCAGGGCTGAAGGAGAAATAGGTTTGGGGCAGCACGATTGCAAGCCTGACTCAGCAGAACGGCCTGCTGGCGCTGTCGGGAGCCGGGAAGGAGCGATAAGGAAGTAGCTTCTGGTCGAGCAGCTGGCTTGGGCACAGCCTGTGTTTAAATCACTTTGAGTTCTTCGCTGTGTTTAAATCACTTCGGGTTTTTTGCTGCTCCCCTCTAAAGTGCAGACAATGATCTTTGCTTTGTCTGTCCTGCCTGCTTAGCTAGCTCCTCGCCGGCTCAGACGTGAATCTGTACAGCATCGAACACCGAGGCTCCTAACTGTGACTGGAATTTCTAAGGACTTTGTATTCCGAAGAATGGGGGACGATAAATCCCAGCCTTTGAGCCGGAGCCTTCTGAGTCTTGTGTTACAGCAGCACCTGGAGGCCAGCACACCTTTGTGCTAGGTGCCTCCCATCTAAGCATAAAACCAGACACGATAGACAGAAGGGAGAGCATGAGGAAACAATGAGATGATCAACTTTCCCTTAAAGGATTCAGGTGACTGCTTTCCATACTTTAGAGTCAGGGGTATCATTTGCGGGGGCAGATTTTTAATGCAAAGAGTGGGTACCAGGTAAGCTCACACACACACAGTTGTTTATAGGGTGTGCTGCAATCTCCCCATATTTGTAGCCTGAGATGTTGCCTGCTTTGCAGGCACAAAATACCAGCTGCGTGTATCTGTCCTGAGGACTGCAGTTCCACCCCCCCTAAGGGTCGCTTGCCCCTCCCAGTGGAATTGCACATGCCCCAGAGAAGTGGGGTTGCTGCAGGAGCTATGCTTCTCTGGTGTTAGAAGTAATTCGGCCCAGATCCTCCAGCCAATGGGAGTTAGGTGTGTAAATACCTTTTGAGGTCTGGCCCGATGTGCACATGTGGCCTGGTGTGGATTATCCAGCTAACTGCTGCAGATCTGTTTTTAATAGCCAAGGAGCAAAATTTGGCTCTACAGTAGGATCCAAGCCAAGTCTAGATCTGAAGTGTCAGGTCAGACCCTGGGAGCTGCTGTACTGAGTCAGACTAGGGGTCAGTCTGTCTGAAGGTGACCAGCACCAGCTGCCTCAAGATCCTTCTGCATTGAGGCAGTTCAGGGATATGCTGCTTCCAGAGGAAGTTTCCTTCTGACCCCCACTAAGGCCATGCTTCCCCTTGCTGCACTGGGAGATCAACCTTTTGGCATTAGATTTAGCGGGTCTAGTAAAGACCCACTAAATCAAAGACTGAGTGTGCCCCTGGTTGGGCCAGTACTCCTCGATTCATGAGGAGTAAGGGAAGCATTGGCCTCCCACTGTCAAGACGGTGCCAAGCTCGGCTTAAGGTACGTCGACTTATTTATGTAGCTAGTGTCGCATACCTTAAGACGACCTTCTGGGTCTATTATAGACCTGGCCTAAGTAACAGGCTGCTCGTGGAGTTGAATCTGTTGCAAACCTGTTGGATTTTCTGCAGACTGCAAGTTGAGGCGTGTTTACATGTGGGGATTTGGTTCTGGATCCATCTGTAGTGGTTCTTGCGGTATCTGTCTCTTCACAAATATAAGGAAATGTGTGTTTGAAAAGCTTTTACTCCAAGCCTTCATGCGGGGAGTGAGACGAACAGCAAGGGGTAGGAAGGAACGGATGAGTGCCCCGGATGAAAGAGGATTAGGAGAGCAGTAATGGAAAGTGAAAGGAAAACAAATTCCAAATCAGGCCCTGCGGAGCGATAAATATCAGGGATGCTTCGGTGGTCAGGGGAAGGTTCCTTTAGAGGCAGAGACTCTGGGATCATTCAAAAAGCAATTAAATGCTATCCTGGGGGAATCAGTGTATCAGAAAGTATGAGCCAGACTGGCCCTTTTCCAGTCCCTGCTATCTTCAATAATCTTCCAGGAACTTAAACTAGCCCGCGGCTTGAGCTGACCACCAGGAGTTTTTGGAGAAGCGGGGAAAGTTGAAAGGTGGAGAGAGAAGTACAAAAGCAGGCTGTTTTAAATAATGCACGGTTCTACAGGGAAGGAAGTAATTTCAGGAGTCAAGCCAGGTGAAACTACAGAGAAGAAGCTGTGTTTGTTCTTTCAGAAGTTTTTCCCTGGTACAAAGGAGGCAAGCGACCTTCCGCAGGCTGTTGTGTTAAACTCTTTGCTGTTTGCAAATGTCTTCAGCTAGAGGGGAGGATAAAGGCCCCGCCAGGCCTTCCAGTGGCTCCGGCACTCACGGCCAGATGTCCAGAACATTGCTGAGCACTGAACTTTGATGAGATTCTCATGCACTCAGATTGGGGCCAACTGGTCCACAAAGTTCCCTGTAAACTGAGCGCTTGAGCAGCCACCCAGGAGAGATTGAGGTGCTGCTCAGCTGATTAGCAGAGCACCCACAGCCGTCTGCAGCCAGCAGCACCTGTTTCTACTGGTGGTGCACATCCGCACATGCCTAAGTGCACATAATGTTTTTTCTCCCGCTCAAGGATGGGAAAAAGCTGCACATGGATGAAAAAGATTAGAGGGAACCCTGCATCGGACACTGAATTTTCTATAAATTCAACCCTGGAAACATTGCCACCGAAGTTGTGAGTTTTCAGCACTACTGAAAATCTGGCCCGGAGGCTTCTCAAACGGACGCACCCCGCAATGCAGGCTCAGTTGCTTCCCCTGAGGTTGCACATGTCGGGGACAGATACCGACTTGACAAAACACATCCCTGCCCTCCTGCCTCATGTTCTATTCCCCTGCCCTTGGGCTTTTAGTATAGGGATCAGCTGTGCCAGACCAATCAGCCAGACTAATTGAAGGGAAATAGAACTAGAAGCCTATGGAGTTGTTATGCAAATAAACTGGAGAATTAGATTGCACATAAATTGGAGAATTAGAGGGATGTCTTCAGGTGTTGTTAGAAAGCCAGCATCAACCCGGCTGGAAGCTGTAACCCTCCTTAGCCCTATACAATGCCTGCCGTGGCACCTGCCCTGTATCTGGAAATGGATTCACACTTGTAATCTGCAGAGTGTGTGAACAGTATTATCCCAGGTGGCCTGTGCCTGACTGACAAATGCAGGCCAGCTGGGTTCCCCTGTCAACACTAAGCAGATCAGGGCCTGTTAGAATAGCCGGGGGTCAGTGCCTTTGCATAGCTAATTGCTAATCAGCCTTTTAGGTAGATTACAGGAGTGAATCAGGAATAAGCGGGGAGCCTACCAGCGCTCTGCATCCCCTCACTTGGGAGAAGGTACTGTGTCTCCCACCTCTTTGATGAGGAGGCGCTAAGAGCAAGGAGTTCAGAGGAGAAAGTCTCTTGCTTGTGCCCTTACTTTGATTCTCTTACTATGTCTACATTGCGCATTCTTGCGCAAGAAGATATGCAAATGAGGCACGGCGATGAATATCACTGTGCCTCATTTGCATACCTAATGAAACTAGATTGCTCCTTGCGCAAAAGCCCCTTATGCAAAAATGGCATCTCATTAAGAATGCAAATGAAGCGTGGCGATATTCATCACCACGCCTCATTTGCATATCTTGTGCAAGAATGCACAATGTAGACATAGCCTAAGGCTATGTCTATGCTGCAGGCTTTTTGCGCAAGAACAAATATTCTTGCACAAAAACTTGTGGCGCGTCCACACTGCACATGCGTTCTTGCTCAAGTAAATTTACAGTGACGTGTTGGAACAGAGGGCTTCTTGTGCAAGAGTTATTTCTCTCCCCATGGGGAATAAGCCCTCTTGTGCAAGAAGGCAGTGTGTATGGGCAACAGGCTAAAATGGCCATCAGAGCTTTCTTGTGCAAGAGAGCGTCCACACTGCCATGGATGCTCTTGTGCAAAAGCACATCTCTTGTGCAAAAGCACATGACAGTGTGGATGCACTCTTGCACAAGACCTTTTGCTCAAGAACTCTCGCGCAAAACAGTTCTTGCGCAAGAAGCCTGCAGTGTAGACATAGTCTAAGTGTATGCAGCAAGGCATAGCATGAGCTGACATGGTCCTAAGAAAGCCATAGATTTAGACAGCTCTATGCTTTGGGTGGGGATTGGAATCCAGCCCCAGATCTGCGTGCAAATTTCTAGGGCGAGCACATGTTTTCAGCACAAGGCAAGGACACAAAGGTTTCCCCTCATATGCGTGGTGAACTTAATCCCCCATTGATGGAAATTCACACGCACTTAGACAATGCTGCCTCAGCTTCTTCGTGGCTTGCAAGCAACCAGCAGTACGAGAAAGTTGTTCTACTTCGGATCTGTCTCTGATGCCCTCGGGTCACCGTGGTGCCTCGTCCACCCCAGTCCAAGTGGCATAGTAATTTCAGGATAATGTTAGAACAAAGCCCGGTCCCCTGCTTGCACTGCTGGCTGAGCAAGAAGAATGATCCTTCCCATGACTGCTGCTACAGCCACGAAGCGCAGAGCCTGCAGTCTGTAATTAACATTTAATTAGTTTCAGCAATGCACTCTTCCAGCTGGCATGGACTGGATAAACAAATCCATTTGGGGACCTAATGGCATGGAGAGGCGCCTCCCATAACCAGAGGGCAGGGAAGATAGAGGAGCCTCTCTGTCTGCCAAATGAAAGTAAACAACAAGGAGCAAAGGGGCAGGACTTTTCTCTTCAGGGAGAGCCAATCCTCAGTTTTGTAACTGCAATTTTACCCAATATAACTGGGCTCAAATCAGCGGCATAAAATGAATAATCCTGCAGGGAATTAGATTCCCCTAGTGAGGGTTTAGGAGTCTATTGCTGGAGCGGATGGTTCACAAGGAAGGATGATGTAGTGATATAGTGACTAGCCAGGGTTCACTCAGTATTTGGTCCTGCCGTGAGGGCAGGGGACTGGACTTGATGACCTCTCGAGGTCCCTTCTAGTCCTAGTATTCTATGATTTCCATACCAGACTTTCCTGGGCACCCCTGAGCAGAAGGAAGCCTAAATCGGTTTTGGAAATCGGGGGCTAAGTGACTTTAAATGGCCAAGTCCTATTTTCAGAAGTGACTTAAGTGTGGAGAAGCCTAAATCCCTTTGGTTTTCAGGGAGACGGGCTCACTGGTGCCTAGATCATGTTTGAAAATGGGACTTGGCTGTTTACCGCGCTGGTCTTGCAAGGCCGAGTCCGCGTTCTGGGCCCTGTCTCACTGCACCAGCTCCCAGGGGTATTGTGAGAACAGACACGGTGATCATTTGGCTGTTCCCGGGGCAGATGGTAAGCTGCGGGCTGAGTATGATGGGGAACGAATTTGCACTGATGCCAAGAGCGTTGGGGTGTGACTCGTGGGGTCATTGGTGGAGCCGCGTGGGAGGAGGTTCAGGATGGTGTGAGTTCTCCCCTCACGAGAGGGAGGGTGCGCGGCAGCGTGTTCTCTCTTTTCTCCTCTCCGTGTGCAGAGTGCATTTTCTTATGACCACCAAGGCATGTGCAGAAGTGCACCACCAATACAAACACATGCTGCTGGCTGGGGGCACTCTGCTAATTAGCTGCCACGACACCTGCGTCTCTCCTGGGTGGCCTCCCGAGCGCTCGGCTTACGGGGAACACGGGTGCTTGGGGTCCTGGTATTTGTTGTGTGGAAGCGGCACTGACCCAACTACATCTGACCTGACCAGAGCAATGAAAGGAGGGCTCCAAAAGGCTGCTGTGCTCTCAGGGATGGTTCTTGCTTCCTTTCAGAGAAACACGGGGCAGGGGAAGGAGCAAACGGGACTCACGTGGAAATACAGCCTTGGAGAGCTCCTCACACCCAGCTTAGGCTCATTCCCTTAGCAGATTTTCAATGTCTTGCCATGAGGGCAGGGGACTGGACTCGATGACCTCTCAAGGTCCCTTCCAGCTCTATGAAAGAGGCTTTGGCCAAATACTGCACCCATGATGGTTGCACCCACTTCTGCTGCAGGCTCAGGCTCTGGGTCCTCATCTAAGGACTCTGAGCAGTCAGCACAGCTCGGCTGCTGTTGCTACGCCCAAAGAGGATGGAGAGAGGCTGTTCTCAGTGGTGACGGATGGCAGAACAAGGAGCAATGGTCTCGCGTTGCAGTGGAGGAGGTCAAAGTTGGAAATTTTTTCCCGACCTAGGAGGGTGGGGAAGCGCTGGGATGGGTTCCCTAGGGAGGGGGTGAAATCTCCATCCCTGGAGGTGTTTAAGTCTCGGCTTGACAAAGCCCTGGCTGGGATGATTGAGTTGGGGTTGGTCCTGCTTTGGGCAGGGGGCTGGACTTGACCTCCTGAGGTCTCTTCCAGCCCTGGGATTCTATGATATGTTCCTCACCAAGCAAGAGACTCATGGGTGGGGACGGCTTGTGGCTGGCATGAGCAAAGCCAGGCATTGAGCCCCCCCTGAATGCACCATCAAGAGCTCTTCTCAAAGAGGACCTAAGTCTTCACGTTCTCGCTCAGCCAAGCCGATGGCTCCATATGTTCGGGACAGATGGCTGGGGAGGAGACATCGGTGTTAATCTGATGGTGCCACGTTGTTAAAGGCCCGGGCAGGTATTTTGAGGTGAACCTATTTAGAAACTTCAGGCTCCGGCTGATTAATATGCGCAGCAGAGGAAGCTGATTTGCTCTCGCAGCTGCCACTTGGGGGATGTGAGCAGCTGGTTCCTGGCAGGTTGGAGTGATTCTTCCCCCTCCTAATAGTGACTGATTTGGAAAATGAACCACCCGGCGGGATGAGGAGAGCTGGCAGCAGGAGGAAGCATCCTAGGGAGGGAACGCCTTTCCCTTGTGCTTCTCTCACTCCCTCTGCTGCTTGCAGGAAAGCAGATGCTGGAGGGCTCTAGTCAGTGGGAGGGATGGGGACAACTGAATAGCTCAGTCGGCCTCAACAGCCCAATGGGGATGCAGGTTACCTGAATGCTTGGCCCCTGCCATCTCACTCTGTGCTGTAGATGGGGGAGCTGTCTCCACCACCACTCCTCCAGGGATCAGGTCCTTCTCCCTGTCTCAGACCAGATGCTCGCTTGCCCCCTGTTGCTGCATGAGGTGTTTCACTCGGCCATCTGGGCTGCCCTGCAGTTCCAAATGTACAAAGGGACAGGCCTTCGCTGCCAGGAACAGGGCGCTAGGAGGCTGGCTTGGCTCCGCTGTCCTTTGTTCTGCAGCTGGCCCAGGCATCCCTTGAGCTGGGGCACAAAGCTGGCAAGATAATGAAAGGGTCAGAGAGTAGCTTGTGGAAGCTACCGTGCCGTGACATGACTTGTTTGCTTTAAAACAAACCACTCCAAAGCCCCTGTGTTCTTCTTCCCCTACTTGTTTTTCTCTCCATGAGTGTCATCTTCTAAGCAGGGACCGAGTTGTCCTCTACAGCCCATCACCCACTGTGGGCAGGGCCAGCTTTAGGCTGAGTCGCCCGATTCCCCCGAATCGGGCCCCACGCCTAAAAGTGCCCTGTGCCCTAAACCCTAAAGTGTGCCGGACGCGCTGCGGGAGAGGGCGTCGGCCCCGGAGGAGGAGCATGGCGGCTTCTGTGTGCTGTGGGAGCAGGAGTCGGCCCCTGGGTTTGTCTGGAAGGCGAGACTCTGCCCTGTAGCTGGGCGATTTAACAGGACTGTGACATGTTTCTTTGAGTGCTGTTTTTTTTTTGGTGGGGGGGGGGGGGTATATCAACCAAAATTAATTTGTGTGAGTTTTTTGGGGGGGGGGGGGCAACAAAAAATCCCAGCTACCGGGGCCCCATCGAAATGGTTTAAATTGGGCTCCGCACTTCCTAAAGCCAGCCCTGAGTGTGGGCCACAAACACAGAACAAGCAAGATTTCGGATGCGTGGGCCCCTGTCTGCTGCCTCCTACCCCAAGCAGGAGCTGTCTCTGAAGATTGTGCAGGCTAACAGCTGAGTGCTGCTAACCTGTGACTGGCTACTCCTAGCATTCATCCCGGTCATTGTTTTTCCTGTTCAGTGGTAAAATGTCTTGAAGCTCTGGGAAAGTGTGAAAACAATAATTATTCATTTTGACACGGCAGTTCTGGGCCATTGACTCTCCACATCTTATGAAGTGCAACTCTTTAAGACGGACATCTTTCACAGCATCCCACACGAAGGGAGGGAAGCAGGCTCTGAAATGCGTTGGCTCTCAAAAACGGGCATGTGTGTGTCTTGTTCCTGCAGGGGAGTCTGCCCACTGCATTCTGCTAGGAGAGACACAGGGCTGAGCCCTCATCCGTCTATGAGGATGGCGGCTACTTCTCGGTTCTCTTTTCATAGCATGATAGCAAGGTGCCCCCCGTGTTGTCAGCACCTGGGAATCCCTGGGCTTTGAGTTGTGCCCCTGTCCAGTGGAGTGTGACACACACCAGTGCGGTGGCAGGCTGGAAGTAAAATTTGCATTTTAATAAAGAAGGTTGTATTGGTCATTTGCATTTAAATAAGCTGCATTGCATAATGGAGCATGCCTTTTGAAGCTCTTAGCTCCACCTGGCCCCATGGACAGGCTGGAAGAAACTTTTTCCCTTCCCTCTGTAAAGATGAAGCGATGGCATTTCACTACTTATTTTTGTACCCTTCTCCCTAGTTTGTTATAACTTTCCTTGTGGGACTGTCATGTTTTAAGAAAATTCCACATATATTAGATCTATTAACCTCTGCTTCCTGTATCTAAAACAGCAGTTATTTTGTCAGTGAAGGAAATCAGGGTTGCCTGGCATGATCTTCAACTTATGCCCAACTTGTGCTGGAGAGACCAACAGCACAAAGTGCAGAGAATACTGCATTGACTATGTGTGGGGCAGAGGAGCGTCGGGATGGCAGCATGCTAACTTCTGGCACCTGTGTGGATAAGTAACAAATCAAATCGGTGCCCTGGTTTCTCAGCTGTGCTTATGCAGAGGTAGCTTTGTGTCTGAAACATTCTCTCCAGCAGAACACTAGACCAGTCAGTCAGCCGTCGTAGAGGTGGGTGTATATTCTAAATAATCATTAATACTAAACTAATAATTACTCATTGAAATGTCAAAAGCTGTACAAGACCTGTGTGCTGGGACAAAGTGAAGAACAAAAATTCAGAAGCAGTGTCCAGGTGGAGCAGGGGAACGGTGGGGGCTCCCTGGTAGATAGAATGGTCTAGTGGGTAGAGTCTTGAGGGCCCGTTCAATGTAGCTGGCTTCAAGTCCCTCCTCTGATACAGGTGTCCTATGTGACCATTGGAAAATCATTCTTACCGGAGGATCTTACCGCTTACCGGAGGATCAATACTCTGGGGATTGATCTTCCAGGGTTTGATTTAACAGGTCTAGTAAAGACCCACTTAATCGAATACTCACTGTCACGAAGAGTAAGGGAAGTTGATGGGAGCTGACCTCCCACTCTGGAGATGGTGTCAAGTTCAGGTGGACTCCAGCAGTGTAGACCTGGCCTCTGTTACCAATCTGTAAAAACAAGATATTGATGTTCTACTTCCCAGGGTATTGAGAGATGCTATGGTAATGAAGGCCAGGAGCTGGACTTGTCTGCTCCATCTGCATCTTCCTCTCTCTTTAGAGCCAACTGGACGGAAATCCTTTGAAATCTGTAGGTAGCAGGCTTCTTTCCCACAATGCTTCAGCAGGCTGTCTGAATACCCTCATCTCCAAGGTTGCCGAAGGGGAAGGCTGGTTGAGTAGATGAAGGAGAGGCCCTGAGAGTTTCTATTCCCTGCATTACCTCTGAGGTGCCATGTAACCTTGCCGAGTCCGTCTCTGGTTAGCTTCCGCACTGATAGCATCACAGAGGCAAATTCTTCAAAGTCTCTCAAGTGCTTTGGGAGCCTGGGAGGGAAGATTCTAGAAAAGGTCAGATGATTATCACTTCTTGTCTGCCCCTGCCTTGGACACACAGCCCCTGCCCCTGCTGTTGACACACAAGGCAGGAAACCTCTTTACCTGGGGTCCCCCCAAACAGGGGCGTTTGTGCCACATGGCACCTGCCACGCTGAACCTCTGCAGTAGCCATTTGAGGTTTATGCCACCGGCTGAGGGCTTCCTGCTCTTCCAGCCTTCAGCTTGCCCTGCCCTGGCACTCCAGCTCTGCTCCCCTGTGTCAGGGGCATGACCTGAGGGAAGGGCAAAAGGCAGGAAATGGCCATTCTTACAGGTCTGTCATGAAAGGGAATGGAGTCCTTTATTTCCTGTTGATTTACACTGTCCCTTTGCAACTGGCTTCCTAGGTGTGAGGAGCATGTGCCCTGGTCTCTCCGGCTCTGCTCCTTGCCTGCCTCGAGGAGCGAGCGAGAGAAGAGCTATTAGATTCTTCCAGGAAAGGATGCGGCTGACTGTTCTGTTCTCTGCATCACAGAAGAGGCCAGTCCTGCCTAATCTGCACTAAGGGCCATTTTGCAAAGAGCAGTAGATGGACTGAAATCTGCAAACAGAAACACAGCAGCCTCTGGCTCCGAGGTGCTGCAAGGCAGTAGGTCCCAGATAGTATGTCCCTGGTTGTATGTCAGTCCTTCTGTACCACCGGCATGTTCTGGGAGGATGGAAGAAGGCCAGCAACCTTGTACGTGGGGTGTATCCACTGTGACCCCAGATAATCACTCACCCCTTCACCCCAACCATACACTTCACAGCTTGCTTATGACTAGACTTGGGGGGGGATTGTTGGTGGAATTCGTTATGGGGTGTATTCGATCTAGGTTCTTTGTTCTCCCCCCTCCTCATGCCCCCACCCAATGTGTGAGGGCTGGAACAAGTGCTACTTGTAATGCTGCCCCTCCGTGCCAGGTTTCCCATTATCCCCTTCTAGCAGGTCCCCTGAGATTCTCCTGCTACAAGAGCCGGCGTGATTATTTGCGGGGCCTAGTTCGAGTGGGGTGCTGTAACTCGAGCCGCAGGCAGCTGCACACTGGGCCCCGGGCTCTAACTCTGCCCGTGCCAGGCTGAGACGGCTGCTCTCCCAGGGGTGTGAAGAGCTCCCGGGTCGGCAGCGCAGGGGACTGGGCCGCCCAGGATGCCCTCGCTGTCCGTACCCGCGTCAGCCTCCCCCTCTTCTTCCTCAAGTTAGGGGCCCTGCCAAACGGGAGTTGCCACTACTACGTGTAACCCACAGCTCCGGGATGCATCTCACGTAGGATGTCCTGCCCGGGCAGGCAGGGCCAATAATAAAGCGCAGGGCCATGGGCGGGGGAACCGACTGCACATGCCTCATGCCAGCCCTGCCTGCCACACATTTCCCTCGCCCACACCCAAGCAAAAGCTCTTCCTCTGAATCCTTTTCTGTCCCTTGCCCTGTAACAGGACACTGGGACTCAGGGCTTGTGCCTGGTTCCAGAGTTGTATTTATTCCATTTTGGAGTCAAACCAAAGCTTGCTAAACCTTTCCTGCTCAATGACATTTTTTAAAGTTTCAGGTCAGCCGAAATAGCTTCTTTCAGTTCTTCTACCTCATTGGAATTTGGGGCTTGTAATATCAGTTAGATTTTTAAACACACGGCTGTTTTGAAATGAAAAATTGGAATGTTTTGACCTTGTCAAAATGCTTTTTAAAATGTCAAAAGCCTACTGAGTTTCTGATGTCAAGAAAATGGCATTTTCCTTATATCTGGGGAGATAAAAGACTGAGGCTGTTCCTTGTCTGGAAGATGACTAAGTGAGGATATGATGGAAGTCTATAAAATCATGACTGGCATGGAGCAGAAGTGTTATTTACCCTCTCACATAAAAGAAGAACTAGGGGTCACCCAGCGAAATTAATGGGCAGCAGGTTTAAAGCAAACAAAGGGAAGTAATTTCACACAATGCAAAGTCAACCTGTTGAACTTGTTGCAATGGGATGTGAAGGCCACAAATATAAAGGGGTTAAAAAAAGAATTAGCTAAGTTCATGGAGGACAGGTCCATCAATAGCTATTAGCCAAGGTGGCCCGGGTTGCAACCCCAAGCTCTGGGCATCTCTGTGGCTCTAACTGAAGCACCTGGCAGTGGCTACTATCAGAAGATCAGATACTGGGCTAGGTATACTAGTGGTATGACCCCAGTATAGCTGTTCTTTATGTTAAGAACAAAAGAATGGCCATACTGGGTAAGACCAAAGGTCCATCTAGCCCAGTATCCTGTCTGCCGACAGTGGCCAATACCAGATGCCCCAGAGGGAGGGAACAGAACAGGTAATCCTCATGTGATCCCTCTCTTGTCATCCATTTCCAGCTTCTGACATACAGACACCATTCATGCCCTACTGATGAACCTAACTTTCATGAACTTATATAGTTCTTTTTTTAACCCTGTTCAATTCCTGGTCTTCACAACTTCCTCTGTCAAGGAGTTCCACAAGTTGACCGTGCATTGAGTGAAGAAAAACTTCCTTTTGTTTTAAACTTGCTACCTATTAATTTCATTTGACAGCCCCTAGTTCTTATATTATGGGAGAGAGCAAATAATTTTGCCTTGTTCACTTTTTCTACATCAATCATGATTTTTATAAACCTCAATCATATCCCCCTTTAATCTACTCTTTTCTAAGATGAAAAGTCCCAGTCTTTTTGATCTCTCTTCATGTGGGACCCATTCCAAACCCCTAATCTTTTTTTTTGCCCTTTTCTGAACCTTTTCCAATGCCAATATATCTTTTTTGAGATGAGGCAACTACATCTGTACACAGTATTCAAGATGTGGGCGTACTATGGTTTTATATAGAGGCAATAAGATATTCTCTGTCTTATTCTCTATACCTTTTTAAATATTTCTAATATTCTATTTGCTTTTTTGACTGCCGCTGCACACTGCATAGTTGTTTTCAGAAGACTATCCACAATGACTCCAAGATCTCTCTCTTGAGTAGTTGTAGCTAAATTAGTCCCCATCATTTTGTATGTATACTTGGGATTATTTTTCCAATATGAATTATTCTGTATTGATCAGCATTACATTTCATTTGCCATGTTTTTGCCCAATCACTTAGTTTGGTGAGATCTTTTTGAAGCCCTTCACAGTCTGCTTTGGTCTTAACTATCTTGAGCAGTTTGGTATCATCTGCAAACTTTGCCACCTCACTGTTTACCCTTTTCTCTAGATCATTTATAAATAGGTTGAATAGGATTGGTCCCAGTACGGACCCTTGGGAAACGCTACTAGTTACCTCTCTCCATTCTGAAAACTGACCATTTATTCCTACCCTTTGTTTCCTGTCTTTTAACCAATTATCAATCCATGAAAGGACCTTCCCTCTTATCCCATGACAACTTTACTTAAGAGCCTTTGGTGAGGGACCTTGTCAAAGGCTATCTGGAACACTATATCCACTGGCTCCCCCTTGTCCAAATGTTTGTTGATCCCCTGTAAGAACTCTAGTAAGGCAGGATTTCCCTTTACAGAAACCATGTTGACTTTTCCCCAACAAATTATGTCCATCTATGTTCCTGCCTCTTGGGCAGACGCGGCAGACCAGAGAGACTGAAGATAGGATCCTTTGAGTAGCTGAGAAGACATGCCAGCTCAGGATGGGTCTTTCTTCTTGGGACGGGGGAAGGTCTTCGTTGCTCGTGAGCTTTTTCCATCTTCTGTTACTAAATTCACATCCCCTGAGGGCACAGACATCGGCCTTTGGACTCTGTTTCAATTGCCCCTTCCGGTGAATCTGCTCACTGGCTTTTTGCCCTGAAGAGCTTTTTCTCCTTCCTCTGAGGCTTCCTTGCCCCACACATCCCTTGATGGGCTCTGTGATGGGCTCTGTGATTCCTTTGCCTCCCTCCTCTCCACATCTGCCATGGCAGATCCTGCCAGAGGCTTTCTTGCCTCCTGAGCCTGCAAAGTTTCAGGGGCAGGGCAAGACATCGCTGACTGGAGGGAGCTGGCAGCTGCTCTGTGGTTAAGGCTGCAATCCGGGGAGATCTGGATCTAAACAAATTGAGGGTGGTTTGGAGTCTCATCCAGCTGCTCCCTTACCCTCAGGGATTACAGGTCTGGTCCCTGCGGCTCAGCTCTGCTGTCTCAGCTGCACCTCCTCTGCCCTGCCCAAAGCTACCTCCCCCCCCCACACACACATTTGCTGGCAGTGCAGTCACAAACCCAGCCATTGTAAAGAGGGCAAGCGGCGAGGTGCTTTGTGGCCAGTGATTGCCCTTCAAAGCACTGGTTGCTACCAGTCCCAGGGAGGGCTCTCTGACCGTGGCTGCTTCCCATTGGCCAACTGGGAGCCTTTCACCTTTTTCTCTGTAACAGCCTGCCCCACAATTTTGGGTGGGGAGGGGATTTGGGGCTTAATGAGAGGGGAAAGCCATGAATGCTAGGGCCACACACAAGCTGTGCAAGGCTCCCTTGGTCCTGTAAGGTAACGTAACCCGCCTCCTCCTTAGATAGACCAGGCCTTGGCTCCCCACACTCCACTCCACTACCTTCAGGGGGTCCCTTACCCTGCCTTCCTAATGATGAAGCCATCTCCATTGCTGGGGCAGCCTGTGTTGCCTGTCTGGCTGCTCCCAGGGTGGGTGGGGCTTGAACCCAGCACCCTGAGCTCCGTAGGTAAATGCCCTATCACTCCAGAACCCACCCCACCTCCCTACCTTCAGAGGATCCCTTATCCTGTGTTGGCTGGCCTGCCACTCCCAGGGTAGAAGAAAGCCTAAGTTACCCCATCTCCGAATCCCTTTTGCCACTTTGTCCAGTACTGCTGCATTGGGCCCTAGGACTGAAAAACTGCTCAGCGTGAGAAGTGCAGCCAGCATGGACTTCAACACTAGACTCTGGCCTTAAGTATATCTAAACAGCTCAGCCTTGGGCAGGGAAACAGCTGCCTTCCAGCGCTGTCCGTGGTCCTGATTTACAGCCCAGCCTCTGTGCTTTCCAGCAACGCTGGCTTCAAAGCTGCTGATACTTCCCAGAGGAGCCGTGGGAGGCCAGACTGCATGTAATGAGGTGGTGGGTGAGTGAGTGTTGTAAAAACAGTGGCTGGGCAGCATGTGGGGGTGTACAGGCTGGCCAGGACTGTGGGGGGGCAGGCACTGACCAGTTGTGCAGCTGATGCCTGGTTAGCAGGAGAGCACAAGGTTCCTTGTGTGGGTGATTAAGCTGGAGGATATTTAAGTGCCCCCTAAGCACTGTGTCATTTTTATAAAGAGGAGAGAGAGGGAGGTTGAATAACAGTGTCATAATTCAGGTTGATTTCTTCCAGGACTCCGCCGTCCCTGTGCTTGTCACCAGCCACATTGTATATGGGGGTGTTTCATAGCCACTTGCTGAGACTCTGGGCCATAAATAAAGTGCATAAATTTTGTGGCTGTTCATCAGTTACTGCTCACCCAAATGAGTTTCCTGTACATTTTCCTGTTGGATAATTACTTGTCACTTACTGCTAGTCGGTAACTTGGCAGCCTGTGATTCTGTTAGGCGGCTTTCCCCCTTCTTCCTGGAAGGATGGATGCGGGGGTCTTAGGGAGGGGGGGTTAAAAGCCTATTGATTTGTAGTGCAGGTTTCTCTCAGGAGAGCCACGGAGGGAAAACACGCTCAGGGCTGGAACCCCTCCCCTCCCTTGTCCTTTCAACCAAGTCAGAGACTTGTCAAACAGCCATTGACTAAACATCACAGCGCTTCGGGGAGGCGAGTCTCGGGTGCTAAGGAAAGCAACGTGAGCTGTGGAATTATCTCTTACTCCCCCCTACAACCCCAGGATGCAGCCCCAACTGTTCTGTTTATCAGTCAGAAGGGCATCTCCTGAATTTGCCCAGTAGCTTCCTGCACCCTTGCATAACAATAAGAGCTACTCCCAGCAGGGGCAGGTCAGTCCTGGTAGCCCCATTTTACAGATGGGAAAACCAAGGCATGGAGCACAATGGTCACACAGTAAAGTCAATGGCCAAGGTGGGAACCAAACCCAGGAGTCCCGACTCCAAATCCTGCATGTTATCCCTGGAACAGGAAAGAGGGGAGCAGATGACTGCAATTGGCATTTCATTAGGTGAGGTCTTCTCTCACATTATTAAGGTCTATTAGCCCTGCAGAGGCTGTGGATCACATTGATTGATGAGTCTGAGATGGCATGATTACACCTGCAGGCCCCCGGTGGTGTGAACAAGGATAATTTCACCTGCCCCCATTCATTGCAATTCACACACCAAAGCAGCATCAGCTTAGACATGCTGCTGAACCTCTCCTGGCAACTGGCATTAAACGTGACAGCTGTTTGTGGCCGCTAAGGCGGGGTGGAATATCAAAAGGGGGAAGAGACGGTTTAATGGGTAGCAGGCAGGGAAGATGGACGGAGGTTTATGGCAAATCTATCACAGGGCCCTGCAGTCTATCACTTCGCTATCACTGCCACCCAGGTGATACATGTTTGCCATTTCTCTATATATTAGATTCTCCCCTTTTACCTTCCTTCGGGAGGCAGGCTGTGCTTTAACGCAGGACTAAAAGGCTGCTGAAGGCGGGATAAAAGTCTACACTTCCAAAGGCCACAGAGGATTAAATACCATGGGAAACTTGGTCTGCTGCAAGGGAGGAATAATAGGTCTATTAGCTTATTATGCTTTCTGTGTACCCAGCCAAAACATTTCATTAAAACAATGGCACTCCTTCCTCGCCTCCTAATAAATTAATCACCGCAGCAGGGACTGATCTGCTGATAATTAATTTACTGCACAACAGCTAGAAGTGGGTCTGCTCCTGGCACCAGGAGATGACAGTGGAACTTTTCCTGAGTGAGGATCTGGTGGTTCAGATCAGTCTGTTACAGAAGTCCCGTGGGATATGGACTGCTTATAATATTGAGATCTGGATCTGGCTTCAAACTTCTTCCCTGGCCCATGTGTACTAGTGTCCAGGCTTGTGGTTGAAGCTCATCTTAACTTTGCTTTAGTGTCTGTGGGTCTTCTGCTCTTCACATGCTCCATTTTAACTCCTGTCTCTGCATGTGTAACCCAGAGACATTGAGAAAGGGAGAGTGAATTCTGTGTTAACACCTTAGCTAGGAGCTAGTTGGCTTTCAGCTCATGCAGTAGAGGCCTATGGCTTTATCCAATGGTGCTGGGCATAAGAGGCAGGGGGAGGCATTGCCTTCCCAAACTGCCAGGTTGGCCTCACCCATACTCTGCCCCCAAAATGCCTCTTGTAGGCGTATTGGGGTGGAGTGTTGCTGCCCCCAAGCACCCGCCCTTCTCATGCACCGGAGCTGGGGTGGGGGCTTGGGCCAGCCACCACCCATTCTCCCTGTGTTCTGAGGCCAGGGAGGCTCGGACCATGCAGTGCCCCACCTCCCCATGGGGCTCTGAAGAGGGCGAGGGAGGGGACTGGAATAGAAGAGTTTGCCTCCCTCAGCCCTACCTTCAGCCACTGCCCTTGCTTTAGCCCCTAAGGTCCTGAATGAAGGCCCCGGGTTGTCAGCAGGTGGAATTGAACTTGGGATCTTAGGGGCTAAAGTTGTGTGCCTCTACCGCAGGCGCTAAAAGCCAGCTTGGCTTTAGCTCTGGCTGCAGAGCAGACTTCACGCTCCCTTGTCAGGGGTCTCGGTGCCTCCAGGTTATAGACACAGAGGCCAGTTTTGCAGGCCTGATGGTCCATAGCGCACTGCTATTCGGTAAAGGCGCTCCCCTATAATGCCTCATGGCTGCTCCTCAGTCTGCTGAGCGAAGCCAAAGGATGGCCCTTTATCCCTCCAGCCGCTGAATGGCCTCGCACTACTGGCATTATGGTTTTGGAGTCTCGTCAACGGTTACTTCCACGACTGTGGGCCAGGCCAAGTGTTAGGGACATCCCGTGCGAAACATCTAGGCAGCACAGGCTGGGAGCTAGAATGTCAGAGAGAAGTGCAGGGAATGTCTAGCAGTCTCAGTAAAGAATCCCCTGGTATATCCCCCTGAATATAACTGAATCCTGGTATTTCCCTCCAGCCCACTGTGAGGATTGTGACAGTTTCAGCACGCTGCCATCCTCTCCTTCCAATGCTTGTTTGCGAGCTTGATCTCCTTCTCGAGGCACAGCAAAACCCCTTGAGGTGAATACTTGCTAAAGAAACCAGCGTGCTCAAGGGATGCTCTGTCTGAGCTAGAAAAATAGCTTAGGGCTTAATTTTCATAGGCACCGAGTGCCTGCAACTTCTGCAGAAGCTGATGGGAGTTTGGAGGCTCAGAGCCTCTGAGTGTTAGGCCTTGGGAGTTCAGATCTGTGTAAGAAATGTGCATGTGTTTGGGGGGGGTGCAGTCAGCTGCACTCCTATAAACCAGAGCACATGCGCGGGTTCCAGGGCATAAGGCAATCTTTAATTAATAGGGGTTAGGAAGAAACTGCCCTTGGGGCCATGTTATCCCCAAACTGCCCCCTTTTTGCACCCCTCTCTGCTGTGGGTGCCATTGGAGACAGGACACTGGTTGAGACTGATTACGGCTCAGTTGTTTCTATCTTCCTAATGACTTTCCCCGTGTTTATGACTCATGCACAGTCAATGATGAATCTCCCAACAGGCTAATTTAAAAAAACCAGAGAAGAATGCAGTATTAAATAAGCATGTCTGTCAACGTTCCCTCTCGTGTTTTCTATCCATGAATGGAATGCATTTTGTTATTGGTACCAAGGCATGTGAAGATGTGCACCATCAATAGAAAAACGTGGGAAGCTGTGGGCACTTTGCTAACCTGCTGGGCAGCATCCTAGTCTCTCCTGAGGGGCTGCCCAAGTGCACAGCTTACAGGGAACACTGACTTCCACTAATGAGTGCCTTGCTAGGGTTTTCCAGCCGAGCACTCCTCCCTGTGGTATGGCAGCTCCCAATGGTGGTGTACATGTTGCAGGGAGAAGGGGCGAGAAAAAAGCAGGGGAGTTTTGATTTCTCTTCAAAAGGAGGGTAAGTAATTGGTAATCTGTAAATAAATAGGTAAGGCTTCTATCACAACCAACCTTCAGGAAAGCTCTCATGATCTGATATGGCCTTGCATCCCCCTCCCAAATTATGTATCCATATAAATAATTACATACATTACTATAATCGATGCAAATGATATAACTAGTAATGCATGCTTTGAGTGATTTGCAATTTCAAGTGCTCTATAAATGCCAGGTATTAGTAGTACTCATTTATTAATTGCTGGCTCTCAAATCTCCATGGTGAATAATTTTTCCATCTTTTCAGTTGATATTTATTTTCATTTCTGTGGCACTGGCGAGAGGAAGGATGGTCTTGTTGTTAAGATGCTGGGGCTCGGAGGATTCCTGACTCAGTTGCAAGCTACCGGTGTGGCCAGGGGTGAGTCACTTCCACTTGCCTGTGGAAAGGGGAGGATAATTCCCTCATCTGTTCACACTCTGGCTACATCTACACTGCTGGCTTTGCCGCAAGAGCCTATGCAAATGAAGTGTGGATTAGCATATTGCTGCACTTCATTTGCATAATTTATTCAAGCCGTTTTCGCGCAAAAACAAGCAATGTGGACATTTTCTTTTTGTGCAAAACCCCCATTTTGCGCAAGAGCCATATGCCTCCTCCGGACGGTTTGAATAAATTATGCAAATGAAACATGGCAATATGCTAATCTGTGCCTCATTTGCATAGGCGCTTGCAGCGAAAGCCGCAGTGTAGACATAGCCTGAGAGATCACTCCGGCAGGCTCTGTGCCCAAGGAGCACTGTCTCTGCTTCCTTTCTGGGTCACATTCCCAATGGCTCCCCTTGGCTTGTTACCTCAACAGACACAGGCTGCAAAACCTTGAATCTAGGCTTTGAGTTTGCAGTCTGATGACTGTGCAGCTTAGCTCTGCCATGCGCCTTGTGCAGTCCCTTGTAGGGATGTAAGAGTGGACCCTATTAACTGATAAGTCCATGAGGGGAGCTGGTTTTTAAACTGTCTCCCCTTACAGAACAGGTCCCACCTGGCACCCCACGCTGCTGCCTCTGTATCAGAGGCAGCAGCGTGGGAGTAGCAGAGGGTTCCCCAGGAATGGGGCTGGAGCACACTGGCTGCCAGTTCCACCTCCAGGGACTATAGAATAGTTGAGTAACCAATAAGAATTAATGAGGTTAATTGACTATTCAATTAACGGATATTTAACATCCCTTGTTTGTAGCTGTGTCTGCTCCAGACAAGGGCATAACCGTTCTTCCCTTTTGAGTTTGATAGTATTTAGCTGGCACCCCTGTTAACTTTAACAAGGGCTCTGATTGTCTTTGGGGTCACACGGGGCTGGTGATGGGCATTAACCTCTTACAACTTAACAGTAAGGACAGCACCTAGCACTACCATAAGAGGCCCCGATATCAGTGTGGGTTTCAAGATGCTTCTTTGTTAGCTCAGAAAAACCCACCGCCACTCTGTTTTTCCACGTCTTTTCAAATTGGATGTCTGTGCATCTCTGTGATCTTCGTGGCTGTGGTCTCCGATGTTCCCTTGAACTAAATTATCCTCCCCACATGCCCTTTGTAAGATACAGCGCGAGTTGGAGCCTTTTGAAGTCTGTGCATCTGTTTACAAAATGGCAGTGGATCAGTTTTGATTTTCTCGTTTCACCCTCTCTACCTAGCATGGTGGGGGGATAGCACCTCTGTGTCTGTGCAGCTGTATCATTACAGGGCCGGTTTCTCGTTTCGTGTCAAATTAGCATGGCCCCATAGAACTCAGTGGAGGTGTGCCGCTTGTACACCAGCAGAGGACCAAACACATGCTCTGTGGGGGCTGAGGACAAGGCAGGTGTATTATGGCTCCTGCTGCTCCAAATCGCTGAGATCGCTAACAAGCCCTGTGGCATGCTGAGAACACGGCATCCATACTTCCCATATTCTAACAAGCACGATGCCACCTCAGGCAGACCGCAGGAGACAATGCCGTCTCCAGTTCTCCCAGCCCTGGTGTTACATTGCTGCATCTATTATGCACATCCGTGCACTTTGATGCCTGGTTCTCACAGCTCCGCAGAGCTTGTGGGATGTTGGGTCGCATTCGGATCCGTGTGATGCTCTCTGGATAGCCTCAAATGGGCCAGCTTGGTAGCTGGGGATTGTGGGGGAGGGGTGGAGAGCGTTCCTGGTAAGAGGGAAATGGTTGCAGACGTTGTGCAGGACAGGGTGGTTGTCTGAACTAGACGACAAAGGGTTAACACAGCCCTAAGAGAGGGCTGTGTCTAGGAGCCAATTGGAGAGGGTTTGTGGCAGCCAATCAGAACCCAGTAGCGCTGTATAAAAAAGGATGGCTGGCCAGAACGAGCTCATTCTTGCTCCTGTTTTAGAGGGAGAGAACCTGGGACAGAGCAGTGCTGGGGGGAGGCAAGATGAGCTCAGGCCTGAATACACCCCAGGCAGAGGTCTAGAAACAGGAGCCCAGGGAAGTACGAGGGCTACTGAAGAGCAGCCAGAGCAGGGGAAGGCAGCAGGTCCACCCCCCTTGTCAATGCTGAGTGGCCATTTCAGACTGTGGTTCGTCCCTGAGGCAGGGGCTAGGTGACTTCAGTGGGTCACTGAGGCAAGGTACGAATGATGTTCCCTGGGAGGGGAGGACCCGAGTGTGGGGGCACTGCCATATGGCAGTAGCCTGAGGGGGGGGGTGCTGTGGTTTGGGAGGGACCCGGTCTGGATGAGTGATGGAGAATGGCCATAAAGTTACCAGCAGGCAAGATACTGCCAGAAGGCGCTCTGAGGCTGGACGGAGCTAATTCCCAGAGTGACCTTCAGGGGGCGCCATGGTGGTGAGTCGCAACTTGCTACCGTGTACCGTTCTGTCCTGGGGAGGATGGGCTGATGGAGCTGAATGTGAAATTCAAAGAGAGCGGCTAAGCGATTTCAACAGCTGCTGCATCGGTCTAACAGCTGATGGCCCTCAATGAGTCGTGCTAGGGAGCAAGGGGACTCTGACACCTTTAGTTTTCTTCCCCTGCATTGTTTTCCCCCAGCTAGTTCCAGTCTCTTCTGGTGCCAGTTTCCATGGGACAAGTTTCAGCCAATTTCAAGAATTCTCCCTTTGCTCCTGGGTGTGAGTGTTGTTGTATAGTTGCGGGGATGGCAGGATGACCCTGCACTACTCCATTTCAACACATTTGTCAAGGGTGTTCCCCACTCTGGCATGACAAATGCAGAAGTGGGGGCCTGCAAGAGCACTCCAAAACCTTGCCTCTATAGGCTCTGGTACAAAAACTTCCCCCCAAAATCCTAATACCTGGTTTTGGGGAATCTGCTGCCACCATCAAGTGCTTTTGAATCCACAAACAGAGGTGGACACTTGAAACCAAACCAAGGGCTCCCCCAAGTTCTTTTTCCCCCAAAGAGCTTGAAAATGTAAAGAGAAAAACAAGCTGCAGTCTGTGGTAGCTGACCCCTCAGTTAGGCATGCAGATACACACAGACAAAGCTTCCAGGACACACAGATCAACCAATACCAGTTAATTTTAAAAAAAACTTTTATTGTCAAAACAAAGCTACAGTTGCAAGCATTGTAAAGTGGCTAGATGAGAAGAGCCACCAATTGATATAGATACTCATGGAAATCTCCTGGGCTAAATCTTAGTTTTAAAAGGAAAAAAAAAAGTTACAAGCTCAGACATTATTTCCAAATTCCCAAACCAGGAAAACAACAAATTTTGACAGATTATCTAAACTTTTTCCTACTTACACATTTTAAGAAGCCTGTTCTTGGAGAGAGAAGTGTCTCTCATCTCCCTTAGCCTTGGAAAGAAACTGTTCTGCCTCTCAGACAAAGAACAGAGAGGAAAAAACTCCTCTTTTCCAGTTTGAAATTCCTACCTGCATTGTTATTGGCTGACCACCAGATACCTGGATAGCTACAGGGTTAACCCCTTAGTCACCAGGTGCTGGTCAACACTCCTGATTACGACAGCAGCATCGTCTAGGGAGGATCCCCTACCCTCAATGGGTATGTCTACGCTACCCCGCTAGTTTGGTGTTTTGAGGTGGGTCCGTCTCTGCTTATTGAAATACGCTGGGCCAAACGAGCATCCAATAACTCTGCTGATTTGTGGTAATAAGAGATGCCAGTGGAGCTACAGGACCCTAACTCTCTGCCTGCCCTGCTCCAGGTTGCTGCTATCATCAGGGTAACTGCATTTGTGGGGGGAAGGCAGCTGCCTCCTTCTGTGACTCTCTAGGCGTGCTCCCGGGAGGAAGCCCAGCGTGGCTGCCTGGATTGCAAGCTCCCACTCTGATGGGTGTTTAGAAAGCCACGCTGGCTAGGCCCCCTCCGGAGTTCAGCTCAGCTGAGGGCAAGGGGAGCTCAGCTGCCAGGCCATCTGGCAACATAGCTGCTGGTTGGAGGGCACGAGACTTAATGCACTTAAGGCTAGAAAGAGACAGTGAAGTTTAAAAGGGGAGGGAAGCTACGTAGATGAATGGGGGCGGGATGCGGCATTCAGTGCTAGGGCCAGAATGAACAGCCTGGATTCTGATGTCTGCTGTTTGGGTGCGAAACGGGAGTGGCTCCTTCCACGGGGTCACAAGCCGTGTGTAGGCGTTGTGCTGACTCCTCTTCACAGGAATGAATGTCGCTCGAAAGACCCTAACCCGATCCCATTAAAGTCATTGGTAAAACCCACCCATTAAAACCAGAGGGATGAGGCTTGGGCCCAGAGAGCCAAACCCTGAGCTCTTTACTCACTTGCTCCCGCACACCAAAAAGAGCTCAAGCCACCGATCAGCATAATGGGGTTCAGGAAGGTATTTCCCCAGGTCTGGCTTGCAGAGACCCGGTGGGGTGAAGGGGAGTGTATAGAATTACCTTCCTTTGGAGCATGGGGCTCAGGTCACTTTCAGGTTTAAACTAGAGTAAATGGCAGAATCTGTGCAACGTCAGGCTTTAAACCTTGATTTGAGTCTGTCGACCTCATCCAGAGGTTGAGGCTCTATTACAGAAGTGGTTGGGTGGAGGTCCAAGGAGAGGATCATGATGGTCCCTTCTGGCCTGAAAGTCCTGACCTCGTCACTTTGACCTTCCCATGTAGTATAAAGATGCAACGTATCTTACATCATGTTTTCCACCATCCACACAGTGGGAGGCCAATGGGAGCAAACGCTCCTGACAGCTCCCCTTATGCCTCATGAGGAGCAGGAGTACCGGTGCCGGTGGAGGTGGCCTTTGAGTTTGATCCCAGTGGGTCTATACTAGACCCGCGACATGGAACCCCAGAAGATCGACCATGGCAGCCTCAATCCATTTACTGTAGCCGTGCCCTGAGAATGCTGCAGGGATAGTAATAGTGGATGAGAAACCTTTGGGGACCAGGCATGGCCTTGTCAAATAAAAGGCTCAGGTGCTTCTCCTCATCTCTGTAGCACTGAGTGAGCCATGCATTGTCTGGTCTACACTTAACAGCTAGGCAGGTACAGTTGTTGTTTAGGGATGTGATTTTACTGACATAGCTGTAGTGTAGACTTAGGCAAAATGGAGCCTGCGGGCTGAATGCGGCCCGCCAAGCCACTGGATCTGGCTCCTCTGCGTGCCCCACAGCCCCACATGATGCTCATAAACGGGGCTGCCGGGCCCCGTTTCTGTTTCAAAACTGGAGGGGATTGTGGAAAAGATTCAGGAGCTGCCCCTGTCCCTCAGCACAATCCCATTGGCTAGTTTCTGGCCAGAAACTAGCCAAGGGGAGCTGCCTATTTAAATAACAAGCAGCCAAGAGGAGCCACACGCCCCTCTTCTCGGCTCAGTTATTCACACAAGCACATGGCCGGGTGGGCAGGCTGGCTGGGAAACATTTTAAGCTCTGCAAGCCTTAGCTAGGCAGGCTAGTTTAGCTGCTGGCTGGTAAGTCTCCTGGTCAGAGCCTCCCTTCCCCACTTGACATACCCAAACCCTCTGCCCCCCTCTTGCGCCCATACCCCCTCCCAGATCTGGCACCCCAATCTCCTGCCCCAGATCACAATCCCTTCTTACCCTAGGTCACATCCCAAACCCCTGCACTAGGTCACAATCCCATCCTTCACCCAAACTCCCTCCCAGACTCCATTCTCTCTCCTGCACCCTAATCCCTTACCCCAACCTCCCTTCTGTACCCAACCTCCATCCCAGACCCCGCACCTCCTCCATTCATATCATGGAAGAGTGCGGCCCTCCACCACTTTCAAAATCTTTGAGTGGCCTCCTGTCAAAAATTATTGCCCACCCCTGCTGTAGTGGAATGGGCCCTAGAGCCGACACAATTACACCACAAATGCCAGTTCCCAAGCTAAAGTCATTAAACCCACATAACCACAGTTACACCAGTATAGTTACATGCTTTGTTGGTTTAACTGGTATATCCGTAAACTCTGCTAGTACAGAGAAGGCTGTAGAGACACACAGTGTGCATGGGGGGGGAGGTAGGATGCAAGGAGCCATCTGGACAGACACACACACACACACACGGCCGCCTCCCCAGTGAGTGAGCTTAGAGCACCCTGTGAAATGGCAGCCCAGCTCCCTCGGCTCCTTCCAGCATGTCACTGGAGACCGAAAGCCCCAGCACTTCAGGGTGCTCATGTCAAATTACCGTGACGGTGTGTGACAAGGGCGCCCGTTACTATGGCTCTGTCTCTGTGCTGTGCTGGCAGAACATGGCAGGCGGCAGCCCTGTCAGAGTGCTGGGGATTAAAACCTGTCAGACCTGGGCTCTTTGACATTTTTATTTCAGACCAGTGTCTTATTTCCCCCTCTCTGTGAGCAGATGGACCTGCCTGGCTGAAGGTAGGTCGGATGCAAGTTGTCCAGGAATTGCTTTTCAATCCCTCACATCCTTCGCCCCCAGAACCTGTCCAGGGAGCATTGACAAAGGGCTTAGGGATCCAAAGGAAGCAACCTCACCCCATAGTCTCCCTGCCTCTTAGCTAATAAACCACCAGAAGGGGCTTTCCTGAAGATGTCACCTAGGGAGCTGTGGGGATACCACTCTGGGGGCAAGTTCCTTCACATCCCAAGCTCCAAAGCCTTGACCTTGAACGTTGTCCTGTGTAGCCTTGGCACACCTGGCTCCTCTTGCTAGACAGCAGATGAGCCTTTGGCCATTCGCTCCATAGAGCATTGGGCCTCAAGAGGAGTCTGTAGCCTCTGTCTGTCTGGAAATGGGTGACGGGAGGGATCACGTGAGGATTATCTGTTGTGTTCCCTCCTTCTGGAGCATCTGGTATTGGCCACTGTCGGCAGACAGGACACTGGTCTGGATGGACCATTGGTCTGACCCAGTACGGCCGTTCTTACATTCTTAATACTACACCCCAAGCAAATTGCCTGGTTTGCTTCCAACACCGAGCGTGAGACATTGTACCTCACAGAGATACTGAGAGATGCGTGTTCTTGTTTCTTTAACCTGTCACGTTACCCAGATATGTTAGCCACTAAGCATTCAAACGCCAGAGTGGTCAGTCAAACAATCTTGTGAGGTGAGACCGGACTAGCTGTCCAGTTCCCCCCAAAACACCAAGAATTCTGAGGCCCTCTAGTCAGCCTTTTGAAGTACAGTAAAAAAGCATATTCTCTGAATCAGGGATATTGGAGCTCTCACCATGTGTCCACTCCAAGGCTTCATCTACACTGCGAGATCTTTTGGCAAAAAATATGCTAATGAGGGACTCATTTGCATGAGTTGCAATCTCATTAGCATATTTTCTGCCGTTTTTGTGCAAAAACCCCTTGCACAAAAAAGAACCAGTGTGGACGGGCGGGGGGATTGCGCAAAAACCCTGTTTTGCGTAAGATCCTTATACCTCTCCCATCCACACTACTTCTTTTTGCGCAAAAACCCCTTACGCTAAAAGAAACGGCAGATAATATGCTAATGAGATTGTGACTCATGCAAATTAGTCCCGTATTAGCATATTTTTTGTGGGAAGATCTCGCAGTGTAGACGTAGCCCAAGAGACCTAGACAAGCATCTTTTTTCAAAATAACCATCAATGCTTCACCCGTTGCTACTTTCTGCACCTTTGGGTGAATTCTAAGAGGCTTCTGCGCGGAGCTTTGCGATGTGGCTGCTGTCTGCACTGAGAAATCCTGTGACTAAATCCGTCTTGTTGTTCCATACTCAGAGCATCCCTTTGAAGTCAATGCAAGGAGTCCAGTGGCACCTTAAAGACTAGCACATTTATTAGGGCATAAACTTGCGTGAGATGCCGCTCACTTCATCAGATGCATGAAGTGAAAGAATCAGATGGCAGGGATATAGACATACGTACAGAGATGGGAGTGTTAAAACAGTGTCAATGAGGTATCTATCAGGCTGGATGTGGCCCACTTCCAACAGTGATAGGAAGTTGAGAATAACTAGCGGGGAAAATTACTTATTGTAGTGAGAGAGCCATTCCCAGTCTCCATTCAGACCCATTCTGATGGTGACAAATTTGCATATGAACTCCCGCTCAGCAGTTTCACATTGCAGTCTGTTTGTGAAATGTTTGTGCTTAAGAATGGCAACTTTCAAGTCTGTAACTGTGTCCAGGGTGGTTAAAGTGCTCTCCTACTTGTTTTTGTAGGTTACGATTCTTGATGTCTGATTTGTGTCAACTTCTAATGGGCCTTCACTGCTCTGCATGCAGCACACCGCTCCCTTAATGCTAATATTGGGGCATTATCCTTCTTAATGAGCAGGACAGTTGGGGGACATGCAGAAACAGAATGGCCCATTTCTCTTTAACACCATGCATAGATCAGAATAAATCAATTTTGCAACAGCTTTACTAAATTGATTCAATTTGCAAAAAAAAAAAAAAAAAAAAAAGAGAGAGAGAGAGAGAGAGAGAGATGGAACAGTAAAGGAAGGAATATAAATGCAGCACTTCCAGCTATTGTGGTTGATGGTAAATCTCTGCTTTATTATTCCTGTTCTAGAATTTGAAGCTTAAATAATTAAGCAGAATAAGTGGTGGATGAATATTGCTTTCAGGTTTGTTTGAGTTCTAAAAGGCCAGCTGTGTATGCACACACGCATGGAGATGGAGATCTGGGCTTACAATTGGCCAGATTCTCAGCTGGATTTCTAATGGCTTAGCACAACTGACTTTAATGCCATTTGGTTATCAGTTACGCTTACTTCAACGGAGTGAGCTGATTTGTACCCACTGAGGATCTGGTCCAGTAATTTTGGAAAGAGAATGTAAACTGCTACGTAGGTTTGTATATTTGTCTGTTTTTCTGTCTTCAGGGTAATGAAGAAGGCAATTGTTTGGTGTTTTTCAATCTAAAAGAACATCAAGATTCTTTTTTGGAATTTAAATACATTTCTTGACAATGTTTGCAATAACAATCCCTTACAAGATTGAAACTGGAAAACATATGGGAGACTTCTGTGCTCATATGGGTTATTACAGAGTGCTTGGAGCAGGGGTATGTTTGTGTAGGGCTTTAGTCGATACTGGTGAGGCTACATCTGCAGAACTGAATCCAATTCTTGGCCTCACTCTCATTTCAGAAAGGATGTGGGTTCTTTGGAAAAAGTGCTGCAGAGGGCAACCAAAATGATGAGGGAGCTGGAGCACGTGACCTCTGAGGAGTGGCTAAGGGATTTGAGCTTGTTTAATTTACAGAAGAGAAGAGTGAGGGGGGATTTGATAGCAGCCTTCAACTTCCTGAAGGGAGGTTCCAAAGAGGATGGAAAGGGGCTGTTCTCAGTAGTGACAGATGGCAGGACAAGGAGCAATGGTCTCAAGTTACAGTGGGGGAGGTCTAGGTTGGATATTAGGAAAAATTATTTATCTAGGCGGGTGGTGAAGCACTGGGATGGGTTCCCTAGGGCGGGGGTGGAATCTCCATCCCTAGAGGTTTTTAAGTCCCAGCTTGACCAAGCCCTGGCTGGGATGATTTAGTTGGGGTTGGTCCTGCTTTGGGCAGGGGCTTGGCCTCGGTGACCTCCCAGAGAGCTGGGTGTGTTGTGTGGCAGCTCAGCTGACATGCTGGAGAAGGGGCTGATGTACCTCAGTCTCCGGTCCAGCTCCTGATCCTTTGCTGTAGCAGCTATGGATAGAGGTGGGACCCGAACTATATTTTGACTCCACACTTCCCCTAAGGGGCTGGATTCAAGGTTCCATGCCAGTGGGTGGGACCTGGGGGGACTGGGTCAAGATATGCCTTTCCTTTATGATCAGAAGAGGCAGAATTCCTGCTTGAGGCCCAGGTCTTATTGTGAACCAACAAATTTCCACTCAGGGGCCTGGCTTGTTTCTGAGTCATGCCACTGGGGACTCTTTCCAGCTTCCTTCCAATACCACTTCACAGGTGCTGGTCCACGGATCACCTCCACAAGCCCATAATCCTTTGCAGGGTCATGCTAAGTAACATCATCTCTTTGTCACAGAATCCTAGGGCTGGAAGAGACCGCAGGAGTCGAGTCCAGCCCCCTGCCCAAAGCAGGACCAACCCCAACTCAATCAACCCAGCCAGGGCTTTGTCAAGCCAAGACTTAAAAACCTCCAGGGATGTTTTTTCTCCAGGGAGAATATTCATTCTCTCTACCCTGCTCTTCCCTGGGGCCTGATCTGCACTGACTTCCAAGTACCCACCTCTCATTGGCATGATTGGGAGCGCCCAGAGGGGAGAGCTGGGCGGGAAATCACCTTTGTGGGTAGGGGTGGGAGTTTTGAGAGTGAAAAGGATGCAGAGAGGCTGCTGCTGCCATCTCGAGGAACAGCGGCAGAGAAATGCAAGCATGGTGTGAGCCAGGGGGCCAATTAAGGGACAAAAGAATTAAGGAAACCCGACATCTGTATATAAATAAGCATAAAGGGAATGCAGTGTTACTGGGGAATTCGGATACCCTGGGAGTGACACGCAGATAAAACATCTCCGTCAGCAGATAAATATGTAGATCCCTACGTTATCTAGCCCTTTCTCTGCGTTGAAATCAATTAGAGCTATTCTGGCCAGGCAGCTGTAGTTAATGTTGACAGGCACTGATGGTAGAAACACTGTCAGTTTTCAGGAGTTCCTAAGTCAATGGCACCAATTCACTGCAGGCTAAATTTCATTGTGCAGGGTCTTCGTCTGAAATGGCATTTTAAAAAGCAAGTCCCCAGAGAAGAGTCCGGTGATTCTAGTTCTTGGGGGTGGGTTAGATGAATCCATTCTGGAGTTAGAGATCTACTGCCAAATTCGGTGCTGGATTTAGAATGGGACTTTTGCTATATGAATAGGAGAGGGGAAAACCTGAGATTCCGGGCGTTTAATTTGTCAGTTACCAGACTTGCAATGAGAGATCTCTGCCCCATTTGTGATCGTGTCACCGAAGCAGAAAAGATGTGTCGTTTTTGGGCTGTTGCTTTTCATTTTCACTGTACTTCCTAATGGGGCTGGCAATTGATATTTGGGGAGATCAAGAGAGGTTGCGTGCATGGTATTTTGCAGCTTGACTAGAAGTGCTTGAAGTGCTGTCTCTCGCAGAGTTTGCAGACCAGGCTGGCAGACTAAAGAGGTTGGGGAATTCACACACCCCACTGCAAAGCTTCTGCAGTTTGACAAGTCACATCTCTGAACCAGTAAGGCAGCTTCTCTGCTGTAGAACTATGATCCAGTCTTAAGTTCAATCCATCCTCAGCAGGGCAGTCATTTCAGCCAGCCTGGGGAGTCAGCAGACTTAAGAATAATCTACTGTACAGATAACCTTCCCTTTCTGTGGGGGAAAAGGGAGACTGCATCAACTAGATACCCACAGGAGTGGTTGGAGAGCCAGGATTCCTGGATTCTGTGTTTCTCTCGCCCACAGTCTTGCTCAAGAATTCATCTCACCTCTGTTTGTCACTGTTTTCCCATCTGTAAAATGGGGATGTGATGGGGCAGCTAGCAGTGGCAACAGGAAGGTTCATGAGAGCCTCGGGGCCGAATTAGCCCAGCGTCACTACCCCTGCAGCAAATCTCAGATATGGAGAGCGGAAATGAGAGAAGACCTACCCCATGTCGGGGCTGACCAGCAAGATTAGCTTCCCTTGATGGGAAAGAAACTTGGTTGCAACCTACAGACTGGACCAGCAGGCTGAGTCCTTGCTAGAAAGGACGACTAGACTGGAGGGGATCGGCAGAAACCTAGGCTGTTTGAAGACAAGTCCTGAATAGAAGGGCAAGGTCCACCCAAGGTGTGTTGGACAGCCTTGTTCTGAGTTGCGGGTTTCAATGTCCTTTGGGCCTTTCACACCCTGGCAGAGGGAAGGCTGACATATGTCTTAGCAGTGCTTTGGCCCTCTGGCTGCCTCCAATCTCAGAGACAACCATCAGCAGAGACCCACAACTGAGCAAGCTTGCCCCTTGCCCACGAGGGGCTTGCCTGGAAGCTAATAAGGCCCTGGAGATAATATTTACTGGCCTTTTGTAAAGCACTTTCACGTAGTTGAATGACAAGTGGTGTGGGCCTGGCCTATTGACGACGGACACGGATGGAGCGACTCCCAGGGATTCAAGGGGGGCCCTGCACAAGGACGCTGGAGAAACAATAAATAGCAATGAGCAGTGATTAGCACAATTCTGAATCTTCCCAGGTAGCACAGACAATCTCGCGGCGTGCTCGGAATGTGTGTCTGACCCAGGGAACGCTGCTCGCTTCGGAGCGATGTTTTATTCATGTGTGTATTTATAGACGAGGCTCCCCGAGATAGTGGCCTGAGCCACGTGTCTCATTTTCCCAGGCTGAGGAAGCAGCCGTACTGGCTTTTGCTAACAGCAGCCTTCAGAGCCAGGCAAATAATGCCATCGGGTACCACGTCGGCTTATTTCACTCTGAGGTTTCTTCAGTGAAGGCCTGTGATGGTGAACCCCACACTGCACTGATGCCCATCTCCGTGGCATGATAGCTTAGGGCCTCACACCCAAAAACCCGACTCTGATTAGTGGCACATCGGTATGGTACCGGGTCCATTCTGCGGCTGCATAATTCAGACCAGCAATACGCAAGAGAAGCAGCATTCTGCTAACCTGAGATCATCTATCTACACACCAGTACTATGTCTACACTTGTGGCTTCTTGCGTGAGAAATATGCAAATAAGGCTAAGCGTGGAATATCGCCGAGCCTCATTTGCATACCTAATGAGCTGCCATTTTTGCAGAAGAGGCTCTTGGGCCAGAAGGAGCTGTCTACACTGCCCCTTCTTGTGTGAGAAAAACCCTCTTGGGGGTGTGGATCTGCCCTACCCCATTAGCGTAATAAACAGCCATAGGAGTGGGTGGACAGAAGATTTAAAACAAATAGGAGGAAGTACTTCTTCACCCAATGCACAGCCAACTTGTGGAACTTCTTGCTGCGGGACACTGTGGAGGTAAAAGTATTGCTGGGTTAAAAAAAAGATAAGTTGATGGAGGATAGGTCCATCAGTGACTATTAGCCAGCATGAGCTGGATATTATCCTGTTCTGTGGCTATCCCTAAATCTCACTGCCAGAAGTATGTAGCAGTGGGCACTGTCAGTATAGGATACTGGACTAGATGGACTATTGGACAGATCCAATGTGGCCATTCTGATGGTTTCATTTATCTGGCAACGCTCAAGCTGGGGGAGGGGAAGGTTGTATCGTGTTTTGGCCTCTCCGACTACTGCTTTGCACGCGCACGCACATGAAACAATTACGTTCCATCAGCAGCTTTTAAAAAGCCAACGAAAACCAGACTTTATTAAATTATAACCCTATTGATTGAGCAGCCATCCGAAAGGGGATTGATTGAGAACTTAAACAGATGCAAGGCCAGGCCAGACGTTCAATTAATGTGCATAAATGGGCAACGGAGAAGCAATTTTCTGAGCAAGTCAAGCACAAGATAATCCCATTTTGTCGTCCAGGCTGCAATGGTTCTTGTGCTTTTTCTTTGTTCCTTTGCAAAAGAAGCAGTGTTGAAGTGCTAATAAAAACAGAGTCTACTCTGTTAAAGACTCTGGTGGCAGACCCAGTCCAGGCCTCAGGGCTCCAGGAGGGGGAAAATGGGCAGTAGAGACAGGGGAACTTGCTTCCTGGAAACAGCTGGAATGGGCTCCTGCCTTACAGGGATTATGGGGTCGATAGACACAGGGGCTATGTCTATACTGCCCCTGTCTTGTGGAAGAACATGCAAATGAGGCTAAGCGTGGAATATCACCGTGCCTCATTTGCATAATGAACTAGGCTCTGTTTTTGCGCAAGAGGTTCTTGCACAAAAGGGGTTTTGCGCAAAAACGGAGCCTAATTCATTATGCAAATGAGGTGCAGCAATATTCCACGCTTAGCCTCATTTGCATATGTTTTTCCGCAAGGGTGGGGCAGTGTAGACATAGCTCAAGGGTGAGAGGCAGATTCTTTGGTGGTCTAAATTGTCCTAGCTCCACTGAACTTCCCTAGAGCCATATCAGTTTCCATCAGCTGAGGGTCTGCTCTGAAGGGTCATGTTCCATTGAACTTTTTTCCAGCGACTCAAACTCGAGCTGTTCCCTAAGACTGCGGGGGGGAGATTTGAAAAAGTTCTGTCAATGAACGAATGCATTTTCTTTTGGGGTTTTGTTTGTTTGTTGCCCATGTCTTTATTCTTGCTGCCCGATTGCCGCCTGTATGAAAATGACACGATCCATAAGTGCCCGTGTAACCCACACATCTACTGGGTATGGCGCGCTGTCCCATGGAGTGACACCGAGACCACTTACAGAGAGAGAGAGAATGAGTGTGCTCTTCAGCCTTAGCTGAGATGGCTTTATAGCTCATGCGGTAGAGGCTCATGCACGAAGCTCCAGAGGGCCCACGTTTGATGCTGCCTATTAGTGCTACACACACAGGCTATGTCTACACTGAGTTCTTTGCCGGAAGAGGCAATGCAAATGAGACACGGATTAGCATTTTCTCGTGCTTCATTTGCATAATCTCTTCTGATCTGTTTTTGCACAAGAGGTTTTTGTACAAAAACGGATCAGAAGAGATTATGCAAATGAAGCACGAGAAAATGCTAATCCACGCTTCATTTGCATTCCTTCTTCCGGCAAAGCGCGTAGTGTAGACATAGCCACAGAGTTAAGACTCCGCTCTTGCTTTGAGCCTTCCCAAAGGTGTACCTAAGGCCTGGTGTCACCAGTTAGAGCTAAAGCCCAGCCTGAAATATGGCTCTGAATGGAGTCTAGTTCCCATGCATTTGGATTCCGGAGTCTAGTTTATTCCAGTACTAGAAAGAATCCGCCTGAGATAGGGCCCTATTGTATTGGACACTGCACATCTATATAGAGACATGCTCCGAAATCTAAATAGACAAGGCAGTCAAGGGTGGGGGAAAGGAGAATTAGTTCCAGTTGTGGGAGGGGAATCGGGGCACAGAGGGATGTGACCACAGAGGGATGTCACATACCAGGTACATGGCAGACTCAAGAACAGCCCCCAATTTCTGTGTCCTCGTATAACATCTGTCTGCAAGAATCTTTCCTCCAAATGTGTGAAAGCTGGGGAAGAAGGGGGCCATGAATAGTAAACACAATGAGGGCCTCCCACCCTTCTCTCCCCGCCTCCCATCTACCTCTGCCCGCAAAACATCCCACCCCAAAACTGCTGAGAAAACCAGAGAGCAGATGATAAATGTAAACCTCCCTTTCTCCTCTTTATTGTGTAATAATTTTAAAGGAAGCTAAATTATTAAGTGGATAAAATATTCTTCAGACTACTAAGAAAAGCATCTTTAATTAAAATGGTTACAAAAATTAAATGTGGGACCAACTACTGATTTTGTTGTTGTTTGTTTCTTTTTTACTTGGGAATGGCCTTGCATTAATAAATCCACGTTTCCAGAAGGGACGATTGTGGACATCTCATCTGATCCCCTTTACGACGCAGGCCAGAGAACTGGCCCGCAATCATTCCTAGAACAGATCATTTAGAAAATCATCCAATCTTGATTTGGCACATTGTGCAAATGGTGAATTACTCTGATCGTTAAAAATGTGTGCTTTGTTTGCAGTCTGAATTTATCAGCTTCAGCTTTGAGCCCTGGATCACATTAGACCTTTCTCTCTAGACTGAAGAGCCCATTATTAAATATTTGTTCCCCATGCAGGTGCTGTCGTCTGCTCTCCCTTTAACCGTTTTATTGAGTGAAATAGATTCTCCTGGCTCTTCCCTGGACTGTCTCCTAGTTTTCAACCTCCTTCTTGAACCATGGGCACAAACTGGACATGCTGCTCCAGAAATTGTCTCATCAGGGCCAAATACAGGGATAAAACAACATTTCTATGCTTGTTTGAGATTATGCAGCCCTGGGATCATATTAGCCCTTTTGACCACAACATGATACTGAGAGCTCGTATTTAACCGATTCTTCACAATGACCACCACTCCTTTTTCAGAGTTGGCAGGTGTCTGGTATTGACCCGGACAGTCGGGTATTTTCTCCTCCTGTCCAGTAAAAAAAAAATTCAGAAAATACCGGACATCTAGAATGTCCGGTATTTTCTGATTTTTTTCCCCTGACAGGAGGTGAAAATACTGGACACCTGGCAACCCTACGACACACTCAGCAACTGGGCCCAGCCCCTGGCCACCCCAGGACCCCCTGCCAAACCCCTCCACACCTCCCGGCCCCCCCACTTACACCCTTCTGCAGAGGAGCTGTCTGGTGGCTGGAGCAAAAAAACAAGATGGCCACTGGCAAAAAGTCTCTTCTTAAAGGGGCCATGCTGTTTTGTTTTGTTTTATTTTGCTCAACAACTTTGGTCTCCCCCTCTTTTTTACTCAACAGAATTTTTTTCCTTGTGTTTTTTTGGGGGGGAGAGGGTTAGTATTTTTGGTTAAACCATCTGGCAACCCTATCACTGCTTCCCAAGAGAGAGTCCCCAGTTCTGTAGGGAAGGCCTAGATGTACACCAGAGCTACTCAACACATGGCCCATGGACTGTTTGTTTGCAGCTCATGGTGCGGTTTGAGTTCACGTGGGGCTCAGCATGCAGCCCATGTGTGGGATCCTTTGAACATGGCTTCCACTGGGAATGTGCTTCACAACGGCCAGTCAATATAGTGGTCTTCTGTTGATATGTGTTTTAGTAGTTGAATTCCTGGACTGTCATTGCTCCTTAAAAGTGCTGTCATATGTGTGGAAATGGGGTAAATATTGCAGAACGGACTTAACTGGGGCCTGTATGTTGTGTAGTCTTGCCTTAATCTTGGTATTCATTCCCATCAGTGTGAAAGAAGCTATTTGCATATACATCTGCATGTATATGCAATCACACGTAAGTTATGGCCCTCAACATGTGCTGTATCACTGTGGGCCCCGGGGCTTCCAAAGTTGAGTAGCCCCGATGTGCACATTTACATTTATACTTAGCTGTATTAAAACACATATTGTCTGCTTGTGCCCAGTTTACCAAGTGACCTAGATTGCTCTTTATTAACAATCTGTCCTCCTAATTATTTACCACAAATGAGTGGTCCTGTTTTAAACTGAGAGCCAGTCAGTCGCGAAGAGTTTCTAATAATTCCTTTTCTCAGAAGAAAGCTCATCAGGTTTGCAAAATCTTCTCCAGTCTTAGGAGCTGGTATTTTATGGCAGTGAGTTATGTTGCCTCTGGTAACACAATCTGTAATTTAATGTGATTCTGTACGAATAAAGTAATACAATTTTTTAATCAAATAGGCACAGTGTATTATGAGAGGGATGTTATTACACAGAGCTCCCTGGATGTGTAATGCGGAGGTTTCAGACCTTAGATTACTGGAGGGTTTTCTGCCTAGTAATACTGGCAAATTGTGTAAGCAGTTTGTGTAAACTGTAGTATGGCCTATTGGACAGAACATAGGTCTGGATTTCAGGAGACGTGGTTTGTGTTCTTGATTCTGCCTGGTTGGTGACTGTGCGCCCAGATACTCAAGGGAGTTTAGGTGCCTAACTTCCGTGCCTTAGTTTCCCATTTGAACAATGGGGACAATAGCACTTTCTTCATCGGGGTGTTTAAAGATTGGGAAGTGCTTTGAGGACTCAATGATAAGCAATATATTATTTTAGTGCTTAGTGTTATTACTGTGTTATTTCCCATCAGTAAAATGATGATAATGCTACGGACTTTGAGATCAATAGTCAAGAAGCACTAATAGGAGCTAGGTGGTATTACACATCCCTGTGTTTGAAGGAGCATAACCAGGCCACATAGATGGTGTATACGTAGCCACTGTTGAGGGCTGGGTAGTTAGTGCTGTGGGTTGGAGAGCCAGCATAGAGAGGAGGATCCATTTAATTTTTCAACTATTGGCTTTTGGGAGGTGAATTTACTATTCAGGGAAAATAATGGAGTGGCAGCATGAGCCTCTGCCAATGCATCTCCATCAGGTCCTGCCACAACTCGTCCCTGTCTCCACAACACTGCTACTCCACTCCTATACTTGTCCATGCTATTCTGACAGTGCACCTCAGTTCTGTGCTGCTATTTCAATTGGGGGTTTGGAATGGGTCCCATACAAAGAGAGATTAAAAAGACTGGGACTTTTCAGCTTAGAAAAGAGTAAGGGGGGGGGGGGAATATGATAGAGGTCTATAAAATCGTGACTGGGGTAGAAAAAGTGAACAAGGAAAAGTTTTTTACTTATTCCCACAATATAAGAACTAGGGGTCCCCAAATGAAATTAATAGGAAGCAGGTTTAAAACAAACAACAGGAAGTTTTTCTTCACTCAGTGCAGTCAACCTGTGGAACTCCTTGCCACAGGATATTGTGAAGATTAGGACTTTAACAGGGTTAAAAAAAGAGCTGGATAGATTCATGGAGGTTAGGACTATCAATGGCTATTAGCCAGGATGGGTAGGAATGGTGTCTGTCTGTCTGGAGGTAGGTAACAGGGGAGGGATCACATGAGGATTACCTGTTGTGTTCCCTCCTTCTGGAGTACCTGGCATTGGCCACTGTTGGCAGACAGGACACTGGACTGGATGAACCTTTGATCTGACCAGTATGGCCATTTTTATGGGGGGGAGGAAGTCTCTGCCCCCAGCCTATAGCACCCTGTAGGTTCTCAGGGCTCTTTCCCTTCATGCAGCACTGCCAGTGCATCTCTGTCCCCATCTGCCTCCACTCTTTGGGGCTCGGCATGGCTATGCCAAGACATCTCGGTCCTGATCTACTGAGCCCTCGCTGGGTCCCCACATGGCTTTGTCAATGCCCCTCCATCTTGACCTGCATTTTCCAACTCCTGGTCCCGAGATCAGTTTGCTCTGATTCTGACCTGGGCTGGCCCCTTTTCCCTCCTATGCCACATACCTCTTTTCCAGCGCCAGTCCTGAGCCACGTCCCGGATCGGCCCATGCTCCTGAATCCTGACCAGCCCTAGCCCCCGCTGTTCCATTCTGGCCAGGTTGCTCCCAAAGCTGTGCCAGAGCTGCCATCTTTACTCGTCGCCCTCCTCTTGGTGGTCCTTCCCCAAGATACTGTCCCCTGTCCCACGTTGTGGGGCCACACAGGCACCAGAAGACTTTTTTCACTGGAGCCCGGGCCTGTTGCTTTGTGAGGTCAGTGTCTTTCGGCTCCAGCCACGAGCACTGTAACAGCCTCCAGCAGGCCAGGGGTAGGAGCCTGCTCCTGGGGCCCGTCCGTAAACGAGAAGAGCCACTGAGAACGTGCCTGGTGTGGCTTGTGGAACAGGTGCCAATGCCACCAGTGGCTTTGCAAGGAGGGCTGCCACTCAGGGCATGCTGCTGGCTTCCTGGAGATAATGCACGGAGCCTTGCGTGTGTGTCAGGGGGCGAGGGGTTGGGACCCTGCCCTCTTCCAATCTCCTCCCCCCCACATGGAGTAATCTCAAGCAGCAGCTGAATTCAATCCCTCCCATTCCCCCTATTGCTTTAGAAAATGCCAGGTCCCTCCAAAATCCCTGCCTACCAACAGCAAGCTCCCATCACCATGTAGCACAACACCCTGCACCCCACCAATTAAGTCTGGGGCTTGGATCATGTTTACCGGCCTTTTTCAGTCATGGGGGCTAGCAACTTGGGCTGGTCCGAGTGAACCATCAGACGGTGGCAAGCTGGGGTGTGCATTTACCCCAGACTAGGCTGTCTGGGTGCGCTCTGCCGATGAGAGGTGGCACTTCCTTCCAGAGCTTTGTAGTAGTCCCATCTCAAAGAGGACTAGCTCTAAGAGCTCTAATGGGCACGAGCAGAGTTCCCACAGATAGTACGTCTGCGGCAGGTGTGTGCAGGGCAGATTCACACCCCAGCTTTCCCTGTGGACAAGAAAAGAGGGAGCCAAAAGAGCTGAGAGCCCCCTGCCACCAGGAACCGAGTCCTTCAGGATCAACAGCAGCTATTGTGAGAGTTGGCAGCACTGGACTCTGAACTGGCATGCCTAACCCTCTGTGCTCTTAGCTCAGGCTTTGTCTGCCAGGGCAGGATTTTTAATGCGACAGTGCGGTCGCGGCGCCAGGCGTTGGGAGGGAGCTCTTCCAGCATTTTAGGAAAAGCACCTCCAAAGGGGGGCAGCTCCCGACACGGGGGTCTGCACTGGTGAAGTTACTGCCTGAAACTTGCTGTGCTCGGGTGGGTGATTTTTGCCACACCCCCGTGCAAGGAGGTGTCAGCGCAGAAACGTGCCACGGTAGGCAAGCCCTCACACAAGAACAACTTGCGCAACAGGTCCAGCGGGGCAGCTGCCGGGTTTCTATGGCCTCCTCGGGCTCAGAAGGTGAGCACGCTGGTGCTGTTGGCTCCAAACGCTGCCCCCCTTCTTTTCACGCCGCCACCCAAGGTGGCAGGACCTGTGGACGCAGAGCGGCCTGTAGAGGGAAGGCTGCTCAGGAGCTGGCTCTCAGGCTGGTGAACAAAAGCTCCAGGCCAGAGCCAGGGCAGAGACGCCTTGAGGATGGGCTCTCCCTTGGCGCGCCATCGTCTGTGGGAGTTTTAGTGAGCGCAGATGATTATTAGATGACAGACAATCAGACCCAGGCCCGTCTCCAGGCAGACGCAAAATACGTGGCGGCGCAGGACTTTCGGGTGCCCCTACACAGCCAGGTGTGCCGGTCAGCCTGACAAGAGCACCCACCAACTCTGCTGGGTCCTCTCCGGCCTCTCGGCTCCTGCGGGGGTTCTCCTTGCCCCCTCCCCCACATGCTCCTCTCAGCCAGCAGCAGCCAGCTAGGGAGGGCTCCCTGCTGCCAGACAGGACGGAAAGGCACCCCCAGCCTCTGCTACTCTGATCCGGCCCCAGGGAAGCTCTTGACTCCCAGTAAGCTGGGGGAGGAGAAGGAAGCACCAGGCCCCCAGCAGGAGGGCAGGAGCCACGGGGTGTGGGGGAGCACCTTCACTTGGGATGGAAGAATCTCAAGCACTATTACAGGCTGGGGGCTAACTGGCTAAGTAGCAGTTAGGCAGAAAAGGACCTGGGGATTGCAGTGGAGGAGAAGCTGGATATGAGTCAACAGTGTGCCCTTGTAGCCAAGAAGGCTAATGGCATATTGGGTTGCACTTGGAGGAGCATTGCCAGTAGATCTAGAGAAGTGATTATTCCCCTTTATTCGGCTCTGGTGAGGCCACATCTGGAGTATTGTGTTCAGTTCTGGGCCCCCTCTACAGAAAGGATGTGGACACATTGGAGAGGGTCCAGCGGAGGGTGACCAAAATGATGGGAGGGCTGGAGCACATGACCTATGAGGAGAGGCTGAGGGATTTGGACTTATTTAGTCTGCAGAAGAGAAGAGTGAGGGGGGATTTGACAGCAGCCTTCAGCTTCCTGAAAAGGGGATTCCAAAGAGGATGGAGAGAAGTTGTTTTCAGTGGTGACAGATGGCAGAATGAGGAGCAATGGTCTCAAGTTACAGCAGGGGAGGTCTAGGTTAGATATTAGGAAAAACTTTCCCTAGGAGGGCGGTGAAGCGCTGGGCTGGTTTCCCTAGGGAGGGGGTGGAATCTCCATCCCTAGAGGTTTTTAAGTCCCAGCTTGACCAAGCCCTGACTGGGTTGATTGAGTTGGGACTGGTCCTGCTTTGGGGAGGGGGCTGGACTCGATGACTCCTGAGGTCTCTTCCAGCCCTGAGATTCTATTCTATGATTGTACCTGGATCCCAGCAGAAGCAGCTGAGGGGGACCTCAGTTGCGTAGGACCGTAGAATGTGTAAGCCCAGACTTGATTACACCCACTTCCTTTCCAATGGGCAAACCCACATTCATCTGGAAAATCGTCATGGTCCTTGTAGGATTGAGACTGTCAGAGGGGGAAAGAGTGATTTATAGGTCTAAGTGGGTTTTTATTTGCATTTTAAATCAGACTTTTCTGCTAAACCAATGGACCCCCTATTTCTAGATGACTCCAACGTAAAGTGACTGCTAATTACTACAATTAATATACCGTTCAAGGCTTGCCAGCCAACTCCACTGCAACTTGTATCGCCTACTCATTTTCAATTAAGGCACATTGACAAGTAAAATACGCAGTTATTAAGAGCAGAGCTCTGTTGTGTAATTACATTTTGCTAAGGTCATTAATCTACTGCAATAGAATGCTTCTTGGACCACATTTATTGGGGGTGGGGGTTGATGTGGGCAACAACTTCATAGAATGAGGAGTTTGGTATTTGCCACACTGGAAGCAAAAGGCTGGTGTCCAGATGGGATGTTTTCCCATCAGTTTTGCATCATGCCAGAAAGCAGCGTTTTCTTCTTTTGCACACATTATGTAACTGTCCCTCCCTTTCAGTGGTCCCATGGTCGAGGGGTGAAAATGATGAAGAGCTTGGTAATGTTTATTTCATATGTGCAGTGATTTCCTAAACCAGCAAGTCTCAGACTTTCCAGATTGCTGTACACCTTTTCAGGAGTCTGATTTGTCTGATGTGTCTTTCCACTGCCCATAAAACCAGACCTACACATACAAAAGTGTGTCACAACACTACTACTGAAAAATCGCCTATTTTTCATTTTTATCATCTTATTATATATTTTAGAAATGTGCATCTGTCTGTGTGCCCATCCATGACTGTTTGTTCAAGAACTCCTCCTAAACAGTAAGATCTAGCATCACCAAATGTGCTATGCAGCTTCCTCTCATCATAACTTAAAGAAAAGTCAGGATTTGGTTGTGCCAGGACAATGGGATGTGCCTGGAATGTGATCCTTTCTCATCAGATTGAAAGGGAGGGGTCTGGTAGGAAGGAGTTATACTGCAGCATGACCACAAGGGGGCAGCAAAGGGCCAAAGATGGGGACTGAAACAGCTGTTACCCTATTGGACCAACATGGGGCAGAGGTGGAGAAAGGGACAGCTATCTATTATATATTTCAGAAAGTTTTTGTGTCTATCCCCCAGCTGGGGGACATGCACCCCTTCCCCAGCTGTGCCTACTGCAGCGACCATGGAGAGGTGCTTCTCACCTGGCCCCATGCTGCTGCAGTGAGAGAGGTCTGGGATTGCCTTCTCTCCCTGGAGCATCCTGAGCCCCTCCTCTCCGACCCCATCCCAAAGCAATGATTTAACCGAAGAAAAACAAAACTCCCTTGAGGGAAGGACCCAAGCTATCTTCTAGTATAATTATAAATGAATTGGAATATCACTATTGTATTTATGTCAGTGTATAGTAGATAGAGCCGACTGAATAAGTCATTGTATGAATTTCTACTTAGTACTGACTTCAATAGTGCATTTTATGTAGCCTTTTATAGAACTAGGCACATATCCAGATGAGCTGATGTAACCCAGGAAAAGCCTCTGTACTCCTAGCAGTATGCAAACCCCTCGTTGAGAAATATGGGCCTAGGCCAGTGGTAGGAAATTTGTGGCCCATTGGGGTTCTGTGTGTGGCTCACAAGACATTTTGTATACTGGTGCCCATGCGAGGGTTGCCAGATTCTGCTGTTTTTTGCGCACGTTGTTTTTTTTTCCCCTACCGATTTTACTTAAGTGACAGCGTAAAGTCAGGGCATATGAAGTGAGACGTGTGCTGATTGCACACAACATTGATTGTCAGAGCCAGGCGCTCCCTCTGCATCCAATCGCAGCACTGCTATGGTTCAGTCGGCGCAGCCCCCAAATTCCAGGAACACCAGCGCAGTGAGCAAAATAGTCCTGTCCCGTGTTGTGACCCACTGAGATGAAGGAGGCCACTCCTGCAGCCCACTCACTAGCCTCGGTTTCCTCTTGCTGACCTAGACTGTTCAAGAGAGATGCTGAGGGAGTTATCTACCAGCCAAACGAGTTTCTTTTTAGCTCCGATGATAAGGATTTGTCCTTTTAAAGTGGTGGGATCAGGCCACATGTGCTTGTGGTTATGTTTGTTGCCTGCAAAGCATGGTTCTTCATAGTACTGCATTATGCTCAAGGGCAGGGCTATGGATACAGGCAGTTTTGTCCCAACTTTTGTGTATCATTAATTGAAAAGTCATGGCTACTTTATCACTGCCTCTTGGACTAGCTTTCGCTGGCGCTAGAGAGTGGGTGGGTACAGCAATCTGCTGACTTGGGTGAGTTTGGGTAAGTCACTTTCCCACTCTGTGTGTCAGTTTTCCCATCTGTAAAATGGGCATAATAATCCTGACCTGCTTCGTTAAATGCTTTGAGGTCTATGGAAGAAAAGAGCTAGGTGTTAGCATCATCACTAACCCCCTTGAGCAAGAGAGCTCTACCCCTCCTTCACTTAATGATGAATTTGGTAAACTGATGACTTTATTTCAGTTGGTTCAGAGGTGGAAAGTAGAAAGCTGCTGCCATCCCTACTTCGTGACTTAGAAAGATGTGTTTAAATCATTCCCTTCTGGAGCAGGACAGGAGGGGGCACTGTGCAGACGGGAGGGTTATTTCCTGGGCCTTGTGCATTCTGCGTATGGTTGTTATGGTCCTGCAAAGTTACCCAGCCAGACATCCAGTGGCTAGAGGATGGAGTGATTTTTAGTGTCTACCAGAATCTGCTTGATCCGGGGTCAATCAGCAGACTCCAGCCACATCCCCATCGCTGAGCCACAAACCGTCAACGCATCAGCCTAACTGTGCTAAAGGCCTGTGTCTGTCCTTATTAGAATCACAGCACGACCTCTTGTCACTGCTTGGGCCCTAACGCTGTCATATTTCGCATCTGATTTCACCATCTGCTGTTCAAGGCTCTCGGGAGTCACTGCTCCTTCCCTACTTTGGATGGACAAATGTGTGTTTTGAAGTCACCTTTCAAACTAGCTTCTCTTCTTTCCTTCTCCCCCCGCAACTTTTCTGCTCCTGCCGCCCTAGTCATAGTTTTGTTCCAAGCTGTTGGTCTCTTCGTGCCAACAAAACACAAGAGTGCAAAGGCGTGAAGTCTGCATTCATGTGCATCTAAGTAAAGGCTGCAGCCCATGTTAGTGGGAAGCGTGAATTAATACACTCACTGTCTACACTGCAGAGTTTTTGCCCCAAACTGGCCGTTTTTGCGCAAAAACTCGCGGCGTGTCCACACTACAAGTGCGTTTTTGTGCAAGAAAAAGTACAGTAGATCACCAGAAGACAGGGCTTTTTGTGCAAGAGTTATTCCTCTTTCTACAAGGAATAAGCCTTTTTGCACAAGAGTTCTTGCACAAAAAGGCATGTGTGGGTGGCCAACAGGGGTTTCTTGAGGAAGAAACCCCTATGGGAAAAAGCACAGGTGCTCTGATGGTCATTCTGTCAATGGCCATCAGAGCTTTCTTACGCAAGAACGTCCATGACAGTGTGGACGCTCTGTTGCACAAAAGCACGTAGCAGTGCGGACATGCTCCTGCGCATGAAGTGTAGACGTAGCCCCAGACTTCACGTTGAAGTTTAGCTCTGCTGAGAGGTGACCGACAGTATCCTTTTTACACATCAGATAAGCTCCCGGTGTGCATTCCGGGCTTGTCTACGTGGCACATGAAACCCCAGCCGCTAGCCTGGGTCCGCTGACTCAAGCTCGTGGGGCTGTGAAAGTATGAGTAGATGTTTGGAGCCCAAGAGCTGGGACCCCACAAAGGGGCTGGGCCCGCAGAACTGTTCAATAAGTTCCAAGCCATTGGTGTAAGCTTGCACAGATGTCGGGGAAGAGGGGGACTCGTTAATTTCACTTGTCCAATTTCCATTATTGGAGATCATGCGAGAGCGGGAAAGAGCCCAGCTTCGTGTTCGGGTCTCAGGTCGAACCTGAAAGGCCAGTGAGTAGAAAAGTTGCCTGTGTGCATTTGATATAAGTTACTGACACATGACACCTGTGGAATCCCATCCGTTCTGTTTCACAGCATCTCTGTGCAGACTCTGACCATACCATGTGGATCACTACAACGGTGGCTTTATGTTAGACACTGTCCTGCTGGCTGTCTCCACAGAGCCTCTGAAGGTGGTATCACTGGGTATGCATAAGAAACTGATGGAATTTAGGTGCCAACTCACATTGGAAGCATCAAGGCCAGGCCTGCTTGAAAAAAAAAAAGAGATTTTAATCAAGTTTCCCACTGATACAATTTCACATATTCCTTAAACCATGATGCAAATCTGAGCACTAAAACATCTTAATTTACCACTCAGTACAGCATTTTACAACATCTAAGAGCACTCTACTTTGTGTAATGTGTTTACATAAATTTGATTTTTATTAATTTGGGAAGTAGGACACAATAGTCTTTACCTGTGTCAAGCTGCAGATTCAGCAGCAGTTCATTAGGAATAGTAAGAACTGAATCCCACACAAACACAATAGCATTTATAGTTTATTAAACTAAATTTAACTGTTACAGAAACGTTTCACGTTTGCAATTGCAGCAGTCTCTTGAGTTGACAGCTGACAGCAGTCTTTACAGTCTGAGGTTTTTTTATTATTATTATTATTATTATTTTTCAATTATTTGAAAACATATTGGAAATGGCGGGAGACCAGCCTGAAAAATATGTGGCTAAATGTGGAGTGGAAGACCCACGTTTGAAAGTGCGGGTCTCCATCTCTTTGAAAGTACTTTACAGAGCTCTTGTCATCCATAGATCCTGAACCATTTTGCAAAGAGAAAAAAAAGTAGTGCTTTCTCACCCCCACTTTGTAGCTGGAGAAGCAGGCACAGAGAGCGGAAATAAGTTGCCTGAAGTTGCACTGAATCTGTGACCATGCTAGGATCAGAACCCATCATCAGCTACTCCCCTGCCTAATATATCAGCCTACTTGAGTTCCTCCGAGCCAGGTTCATTCTGTACCATGCTGGTGGCCCCTCCTAGTTCTTGAGCCCCGACGCTTAACATAATGGACCATTTTGTAACATAAGAACAACTTAAGAAACTAAGACCAGCCAGTCTGGGTCAGACCAAAGGTCCATATGGCCCAGTATCCTGTCTTCCAATTGTGGGCACTGCCAGATGCCCCAGAGGGAGTGAACAGAACAAGGAATCATCAAGCGATCCATCCCCTGTCATCCATTTCCAGCCTCTGACATAAAGAGGCTAGAACACCATCCCTACCCTTTCTGGTTAATAGCTATTGATGGACCTATCCTCCATGAATTTATCTAGCTCTTTTTTGAACCCTGTTAAAATCCTGGTCTTCACAACATTCTCAGGCAAGGAGTTCCACAGGTTGACTGTGCTCTGTATGAAAAAAAAACTTCCTTTTGTTTGTTTTACACCTGCTCCCTATTTATTTCATTTGGTGACCCCCTAATTCTTTTGCCATCAGGTAAAATCAGGAGGCCAGATTATAGACCAAGGCTGATGGGTGTAGCAGTGACTTGAATGGAGCTATGACCATTTACAACAGCTGAGACTCCAGCCAAGAGACTGGACTCTCCTTCTCATCTCCTGCAGGGCAACCCCTGCTCATCATAGATTATGTCCTGCCCCGCATTCCAGGGATCATTGTCTTGCATGAACATGAAGAACCTCAGAGATTCCTCTCCAACAGTAGCTGTGTGGGGGTCTTTCTGACCCTAAGTCAGCGGTCACTCTATGCCTTGAACCATGAGGGTGGAGACTTCTTGTCTGCCCTGGCTAGTGTCACTGCAGATGCTATCCAGAATCATTGATCTTCCTGGCCCCCTGCACTCACAGCAAATCGGACAGGTTTGCCTGAGGGAGGAACCGCTCGCCAATACAAGGCAGAGCACAATTTGGCCCTAGATGAGCGAGCGTTCCTGCGATATCTTTTCATTCTCCGCCTCCCCTCAAAAACTCAGGAGGCTGTTGCTGCCTTTCGGCTGCCCCACCTGCTCCGTTGTGAGCACTGAGATGATCCATGGGTGTGCGCCTTTGGGAGGTTGTGTTTCCCATTTCTCGGGGGTTTGGGAGCTGGGAGGGGGGGACCCGCATTGTTGCTCGGTGTGGTGCAAGCCAGTCTCTTCCCTTCACTGCCCCCACTCTCCTGGACAGCTTAATTTTCTGTTTGTTTGTTTTGTTTGCAGCCGTTAAGAATAAGATTTACGGCGCTTTCCTGGGAGGTTGCTAAAGAGTGATGCCTTTTGCCCACTAAATTACAGACTTCCCCTTCTCGTTCTCCCCGGGGCTCAGCGTCGTGGTTTGATTGACACGAAAGCTTTCTGGGTTCTGAGATACTGAAAAGGGTGAAATAGCAATTTGCCAGGAAATTACCATCTGGGACTCTTCTCCCCCACTCCCCACCCACCACCACCAGTCACTTCACCCCGTAACTCCAGCTGTGTGTGATGGTAGTGCTTGTAGAGCAAACTCTCTCCTTCCTTCCTTCCTTCACTCTATCCAGTCTCTCCCCCTCGACACCCATTTTTCTCCTCCCCCTTCCTCTTTGCTTCTTCTAATAGCTCTTCGAAATGGTGACAAGCTAAGAGCTGAAGTGACATTTCAGTTCTTAAACCAGAGTCTCAGTTGACAGGTTCTCAAAGACTTTGGTGGCTCCCAGGAGGTGATAAATCAAGGAGGGGATAGACAGGCTCACCTTGATGGCAGAGGTGAGAAAACATCTTTTGCCATCTATGCCTGTACATGGCATATTGATAACTGCACTCATGGCGCGGGCCATAGTTTTTAGGGATCTATTCTTGGCCTTTAACTTTGTAGCTAGAGTTGCTGTCCATGTTCAACAAAAATGATCAAAGGTTTAGAAAACATGACCCATGAGGGAAGACAGAAAGAACTGGGTTTGGGAAAGCGAAGACTGAGGCTCCGTCTAGACTGCATTCCTCTCTCGGAAGAGGAATGCAAATGAAGGACATCAAAAATGCAGATAAAGCACAAATTTAAAAATCTTGCACTTCACTTGCATAAATGCATCCGAGCACTTTTTCGAAAAAGGGTTTTTTTTTGTTTGTTTTTTTTAAAGCCATCTAGATGGGGTTCTTTTGAAAAAAAAACCACCCTTTTTCAAAAGAACCCTTACTCATGAAAATATGAAGGTTAAAAGTTCTTTTGAAAAAGTGGGTTTTTTCCCCTAAGGAATCCAGTCTAGACTGGGGGGATGGTTTCAAAAAACCCTTTTTCGAAAAAGTGTCCGGATTTGATTATGCAAATGAAGTGTGAGATTTGTAAATTCACGCTTCATTTGAATTTTCAATGTCCTTCATTTCCATTTCTCTTTCGAGAGAGGAATGCTGTCTAGACATAGCCTGAGAATATAACAGCTTTCAAGACTCTAAAAAGGTGTTACAAGTAAGATGGAGAAAAATTATTCTTCTTTACATCTGAGGCGAGGACAAGAAGCAATGGGCTTAAATTGCAGCAAGGGAGGTTTAGGTTGGACATTAGGAAAAACTTCCTAACTGTCAGGGTGGTTAAACACTGGAATAAATTATCTAGGGAGGTTGTGGAATGTCTGTCTCTGGAGATATTTAAGAGCAGGTTAGATAGACAGTTCTTAGGGATGATCTAACTGGTGCTTGGTCCTGCCATGAGGGCAGGAGACTGGACTTGATGACCTCTCGAGGTTCCTTCCAGTTCTAATGTTCTATGATAAGCACAAAAAGGAAGCTTACAAGAAGAGGAAAATTGGACAGATGACTAGGGAGGAGTATAAATATATTGCTCAAGAATGCCGGGGAGTTATCAGGAAGGCGAAAGCACAGTTGGAATTGCAGCTAGCAAGGAATGTGAAGGGTAACAAGAAAGGTTTCTACAGGCATGTGAGCAATAAGAGGGTGATCAGAGAGAGTGTGGGGCCCTTACTGGGGCTACGTCTAGACTGTATCCTTCTGTCGATGCAAATCAAGCACATCGAAATTGCTAATGAAGCAGGGATTTAAATATCCCATGCTTCATTAGCATAAACATGGCCGCCGCTTTTTTTCGGAACGGAGTTTTTTCGGAAAAAAACCCCAACCTAGCAGTCTAGATGTGGATCTGTGGAAAATAAAGCCTTTTTTGACAGATCCTGTAAAGCTCATTTGTTGAGGAATACAGGATCTGTCGAAAAGGGCATTATTTTCTACAGAGCTGCGTCTAGACTGCCGTTTTTTTCCGAAAAAACTCCGTCTTGAAAAAAAAGCGGCAGCCATGTTTATGCTAATGAGGCATGGGATATTTAATTCCCTGCTTCATTAACAATTTCAATGTGCTTGATTTGCATCCCTCTGTCGACAGAGGGATGCAGTCTAGATGTAGCCTGGGTGAGGGAGGTAACCTAGTGACAGATGATGTGGGAAAAGCTGACGTACGCAATGCTTTCTTTGCCTCTGTCTTCACAGACAAGGTCAGCTCCCAGACTAATGCATTAGACAATGCAGTATAGGAAGGAGGTGGACAGCCCTTGGTGGGGAAAGAACAAGTTAGGAACTATTTAGAAAAGCTAGACATACACAAATCCACCGGATTTAATGCATCCGAGGGTACTGAGGGAGTTGGCAAATGTCATTGTGGAGCCTTTGGCCATTATCTTTGAAAACTTGTGGTGATCAGGAGAGATCCCGGATGATTGGAAAAAGGCAAATGTAGTGCCCATCTTTAAAAAAGGGGAAGAAGGACAATCCAGGGAACTACAGACCAGTCGGCCTTACCTCAGTCCATGAAAAAATCATGGAGGGGATCCTCAAGGAATCCATTTTGAGGCATTTGGAAGAGGGGAAAGTGATCAAGAATAGCCAACATGGATTCATGAAGGGCAAGTCGTGCCTGGTGAATCTGATTAGCTTCTATGATGAGGTAACTGGCTCTGTGGATATGGCAAAGCTTTTGATACGGTCTCCCACAATATTCTTGCAGCAAGTTAAGGGAATATGGATTGGATAAATGGACTGTAAGATGGATAGAAAGCTGGCTACACTGTTGGGCCCAACGGGTAGTGATCAACAGTTCGAAGTCAGGTTGGCGGTCGGTTTCTAGAGGAATACCCCAAGCATCTGTTCTAGGACCAGTTTTGTTCAACATCTCTATTAATGACCTGGATGAGGGGATGGATTGCACCCTCAGCAAGTTCGGAGATGTCACTAAACTGGGGGAGAGGTAGATAGGCTGGAGGGCAGGGATAGGGTCCAGAGTGACCTGGACAGATTAAAGGATTGGGCCAAAAGAAATCTGATGAGATTCAGCAAGGATAAGTGTAGAGTCCTGCACTTGAGATAGAAGAATCCCAAGCATTGTTACAGGCTGGGGACTGAATGGCTAAGTAACAGTTCTGCAGAAAAGGACCTGGGGATTACAGTGGATGAGAAGCTGGATATGAGTCAACAGTGTGCCCTTGTAGCCAGGAAGGCTAATGGCATATTAGGTTGCATTAGGAGGAGCATTGCCAGCAGATCCAGAGAAGTGATTATTCCCCTTTATTCGGCTCTGGTGAGGCCACACCTGGACTACTGTATCCAGTTCTGGGCCCCCCACTATAGAAAGGATGTAGACACATTGGAGAGGGTCCAGCAGAGAGTGACCAAATGATTAGGGGGCTGGAGGACATGACCTATGAGTAGAGACTGAGGGATTTGGGTTTGTTTAGTCTGCAGAAGAGAAGAGTGAGGGGGGATTTGGTAGCAGCCTTCAATTTCCTGAAGGGAGGTTCCAAAGAGGATGGAGAGAGGCTGTTCTCAGTAGTGATGGATGGCAGAACAAGGAGCAATGGTCTCAAGTTACAGTGGGGGAGATCTAGGTTGGATATTAGGAAAAACTATTTCCCTAGGAGGGTGGGGAAGCTCTGGGATGGGCTCCCTATGGAGGGGGTGGAATCTCCACCCCTAGAGGTTTTTAAGTCTCAGCTTGACAAAGCCCTGGCTGGGTTGATTTAGTTGGGGTTGGTCCTGCCTTTGGCAGGGGGATGGACTTGATGACCTCCTGAGGTCTCTTCCAGCTCTATGATTGTATTATTCAATTGGGGATTGAAATGGCAATGGGACCTATGCTAACTGTGTGTGTGTGTGTGTCCGTCCCCTATGGCGAGTGGTGACTAGTCCACGGATGTTAAGAACTATTGTGACGAGCTATATATGATTGTAGAACAGTACAGCTGATAGGAACCTGAAGAAGCCATTAAGTCCATCCTCCTGATGCTCAGGTAGAATGAAGTTCATTCCAGTGGTGTGAATGCCCATGCTGGAATTACTGGGTTCAAATGCTGCTAACTAGGGGTACAAACTGGCTTTTCCACCAAAACAAAAATTGTCATTTGGTTTTAAATTTCATCTTTTTCGATAAACTCAGGAGTTGTGTGTGTGGGGGGGGGGGGGGGGGTTTCTGAAAACTTTTCAGCTTGCAGTAAAAAAAAAAAAAACTGCTTTTTTTAAACTCAGACTTTGATTTCAGTTTCCCATGGCAAAACCAACATTTTTCCCAGGAAATTGGAGGAGGGAAATCTCAAGAAATAGGCGTTTTCAAGTAACTCTCCTCTAGACATTCACCCCTTTGAGCCTGCGCACGAGAGAGTTACTTGGCTAAGTTCCTATTTGCAGTTCATGAAGCTGCAGTTGGCTGAAAGGAGAAAATTGGAGTCAGTCACAAAGGGGCTTAAATCTACCTTGTTGATGTGGCTCAGGTGGTAGCATGTGGTCCTCTTGACTAGCAGGTTGTAGGTTCAGTCTCACATCTGGATTAGGGCTTGTATCTACTGCCATGTAGTTTTGGGCGGAAAAGAACTGTTGTCCTTAAATTGAATTCTTGTCTTCCTTTCTCTGGATTCTGTAAAAGCACAAGGGCAAGAATCCCTGGTAGCTTTTCAAATGGCCTTGCAAAATAACCGCAGGTACCTGGCTACACAGCTGCTGATGAATAGTTCAGGTCCTAATGGCTGTGGTGCTCTGTGAGCGGTTATTGAGTGCCTCGTGCCTGCTGTGTTAACAGCCATTGCGCTGCCAGTTTTTAAGGTACGCCTCTGTAAAGTGCTGTGGGAGCTGCTCAGGAGGGGAAAGACACCATATCGTACTGAATTGTAGGTGGCATCTCTGCAATGACAGCTGGTGGCAGTGCTATAGAGTGGTTAGAGCGCAGGTCCTGGGCGGAAGGAGGGAGAGGAAGTTGCAAATAGATTTCAGGGTGTGTTCTTCCCGTCTCACTAAATGGCGGAGCGGCCTGGGTGGGACTCTAAGGGGTGTGTGAAGTGGCGCGTTGGATGGATTTCATGCTGTGTCACGTTACTCTTAGATGGGCTGGTGAAAACAGCCGACTGGCTGGGCCCTTGAAATCTCTTGGGGAGCAAATCCTTGCTCCTTCTCCAGCCACGTACTAAGGACGTGGTGTTTAAGTGCACGCCCTGTCAGCTGCGTTGAGTGTTCCTTGGCTGTCTGTGTCTGTGGGCACGCTTGTGGGTTGCGGATGCTGCAGAAGGGGCTTTGTGTTGTCAGCGTATCTCTCCCATCTCGCTGTCCCTTGGCCCCCATTGTGTTCTCTCTCTCTGTGCACAGGGCAAATGCTGCACCACGAGGCAAGGCAGCGGGGAACCAGGCTCAGCACCTTTGCCTTTGTCCCTGCAAGTCTGAGGGAGTCTAATCTAAGAGATGCCTTTCGTTGTCAGTTCTTGGGGCAGGGATCAGCTCCTTGTCCCGCATCCCTACAGAGCCAGCCACACGGGGGCCCTGCTCTTAGGCTACACCTACACAGGCAGCAGTAGCAAACCTTTGAGCCTGGCTTGACTGGTTTGGGCTTGCAGGGCTTGTGCTGCTGTGCTAAAAATAGCAGTGTAGCTACCGCTCTGCCTGCAGCTCAGACAATGAAGCCCACCCTATTCCCTAGGCTCCGAAGCAGAGTTCCAGTCCAAGCCATGAGGTCTACATGGCTATTTTCAGCATGATGGCATGAATCCGAGTCTGTCGCCCTGGGTGTGGCCCGCGGACGTGGGCGGCGTTAGATGTACCCTTATGTGCTACCGCTGTGCGAATCATCCCTGGGAGAGGACCAAAGGCAGTGTACGTTACGCCAATTTAAGGTCCTTCTAGTCTGGCTCAGTCTCACCTCTGAACTTGGTCGAGGTTGGATTTTTCTGGGCCAGATCTTCAGGTGGTGGAAAGCAGCATGGCTTGATTGACTTGAATGGAGCTAAGCTGATTCGCATGGGCTGAGGATCTGGCTCAGCGGGTTTAAGTAGGCCTGGACTGGCACCTCCTATGCCAGGGGTGGGCAAAAGGGCCACCAAGCAGGTGGATCCGGCCCGCCGAGGCCCTGCTGGTCCCCCACCCCCAGGCCAATTAGGGCCTGGGGGCGGGGGAGTGTGTGAAGCCTTTCTGTTCTGCCCCCGCCCTGCGAGGAGCACACGGGGCTTCCAAATGCTACACGCTGCTCGCAGGGCGGGGCCAGAGCATGCCAAGCCTCTTCTAGACCAATCAGGGTCTGGGGATGGAGTAGCCCTGCCCCTTCCTATTTAGGCCCCACCCCTTTCAGGGTGGCCCGGGGCTACTTGCCCACCCCGTCCTATACCATCCCTTCATCCTACCATGTCCTGGCTCTCCATGGCAATCTACTCTAGCCCATGAAGCAAGTAGGGTTGTCAGATGGTTTAACCAAAAATATGAAACACTCCCCACCACAAAAAACAACAACAACACCGGGAAAAAAATTCTGTTGAGGAAAAAAAAAGGGTGAGACCAAAGTTGTTGAGGAAAAAAAAATTTTTTAAATTAAAAAAAAAAAAAAAACCATGGCCCCTTTAAGAAATGCTTTTGTGGCTTTTGGGCCCTACCAGGCTGCTGGCAGCCGTCCGCCATCCTGTTTTCCTGCTCCAGGCCAGACAGCTCCCCTGCGGAACCAGGGAAGCACCCGGGATTTTTGCCTCCTGGCCAGGAAAAACATCAGAAAGTACTGGACATTTTAGGTGTCCGGTATTTTGTGAATTTTTTTACCAGACAAGAGGTGAAAATACCAGACTGTCTGAGTCAATACCGGACACCTGGCAACCGTAGGAGCAAGTGTGCCCACCTCTCTTTCAGTCAGGTTGTTGCACAGTGATGTCTTGCAGCTTGTCATGTGGCCGCTTTAAGATGTGGGGATGATTTCTGGCCCAGGTCGCTACAGGCGTAAATGGGTGCCGTTCTGGTCATTAACATGAACATGGAGACCAGTGTTTCCTGCAAGGCTTGTGCAGCCACTCTGGAGCGATGCAAATGCCGCCCAGCTGAGTAGCAGAGCGCTCCCAGCGAGGGTTGTTTTTTTTTCTACCGGTGGTGCACATTGGCACATGCCTCTGTGCACATGGGAAAAAAAAAAGATTCTATCCATGGATGCAGAAAATCCCATGCCGGGATGGAAAAGTTTAGAGCAAACATGATGAAGACTGGTGCCCTCATGGCAATTTGCAAGCAAGAGGAGTCAGTGAGCGACCCCAGGAGGGGACAAAAAGTGCCCAACTGTTCTCCCAGCATGGTGTAAAACTAGGGAGCCGACAGCCTCCAGGAGCCCCCGGGCAAGGTATGGGGGGTGGCTCTGTGCACCTGGAAGAGGCAGGGCCTTGGGCGGAAGGGGCAGTGCTGGGGCACAACGTGCCTCTGGTTCTCGGAGCCACACGGAGTGCCCAGCATGGCGCTCCAGCAATGGTTTTAAAGGGTCTCGGGTTCCAGCTGCTGCCGCAGTAGCAGTGATGGCAGCTGGGAATCCCAGGCACCCTTGAACTGACAGGTCCTGGGGCAACTACCCCCTTTGCTCACCCATCGGCAGGTCTGGCCAGAACTGAACAGATTCCTTTGGACATTTCACCCCTCCCCTTTTGCCAAGGCCTGGGCCTGCTCTTTCTTCCCCTCCTCCATTACTGCCCAGCCTGTTGTCTTCTACCAATGCTCCCTGCCCCGCTTCTCCTTCTTTTCCATCTTTGCCCATGGGCACCAGGCCTCCCCTCCTCTTCCCGTGGCCACCGCTGCTATTGCTGCATGGACAAATTACAGTGCATGCTATAGCTGTTGTTCATGCAATGTGGATCAGGAACTGAGGAGGCTGAGCGCAGCCCGGGCTCTGCACCAGACGCAAGGGCCTGCAGATCACTTGGCAGGCCCCGGACAAGAGCTTCTGCAATACGTCCACTCCCAGAATGCAGGGAAGATCTTTTAAAACGGCAGCAGAAGTCCAGATTCTGTTTGCAGTAAATACATAACCCAGTTAAAATAAATTGATTAGCAACGGATATCCTCTTAACACTCTTTAAACTCGAACAGCTGTTCGTAATAAATAATGCACGCCGTAGATATTAATTAGAAGACTTGGCGTGCCGTGGGAGGGCAGGCTGCTCAGAAATTCTACCGAGGGCCTGCTCTGCCAAGAAATTAGAGGGGCAGGCGACATGAAGACGGGCATGGAAATGCACCGCCCCCATACACCCTCAGTCACACACACACCCATGCAGACAGTCTCATGTAGGCACAGAGCTGCATCCAGACTCATATGCTGCATGTATGATCACACGTACCTGCATAGGCATGAAATGTACAATGATGACATGTATGACTATGCCTACAAGTAAAATGTGCCCAAGCATATATGCAAAATACACACATGACACATATACATGATTGTATGTGTACACACATGCTCAGTTACAGACACTATAGTCATGCACACGTACCTGTACAGGCACAGCATCATATCAATGCAAATGCGTACCCGTGTAGTTGCATACACACAGTTATATATGCAGTTGCATATACAACATAATACAGACAAAACTCATGTACTGTAAAAACGTACTGTCCCATACACAATTATATTCTCACTAGAGGATTTACCCGGTGTTGTTCCACTCCTTAACTGAAATACTTTTAGTTTTTCTTTTTTTATATAATTGCTCTGAGGTGCGGCTTGGGATTTGGGGGTCAGTAAACAAGCTGCCCTGGGGAGAGAGGACAACCCCAGCCCTCTGTCACTCCAAGAGCTTGGGGCAAAACAGGAAGTAGCTGTCCCTGACTGCTGTAGCTGCAGCAGGCACAACTGGGGGAAGAGGGGGTGCATGTCCCCCAGGTGGAGGACACACAGACATACCCAGAGACACACAAACAGACAAACTCTCTGATATAAATAATAGACAGCTGTCACTTTCTCCACCCGTGCCCCCTGCTGCTCTATTGGGGTTATAGAAAACCCAGTCTCTATCTCTAGCCCCAGCCTGCCTCCCCCCCCATGGTCATTATACATCATAACTGTCCTTGCTAACAGACTCCTCCCTTTCCACTTTATGGGAAACAATCCCATTCCAGGCACATCCTATTGACCTGGCATAACCAAACCCTGACCCTGCTTTAAGTTATGATAAGAGGAAGCTGCATAGCAAATGTGGTAGTCCCAGCTCTTTCTGTTTAGGAGGAGTTCTTAAACAAACAGACGAACAGAGGAATGGAAGAACGGACAGACAGACATGCAAACTCTCTCAAATATATAGTATATTATTGCCTATGTGCTATAGCTGTGTATAATCAAAAACACTCATGCGCACAGTCAAATACATAGTTAGCTGTGCAGTCATATGCGCACAGGCATAATAGCATGCGTCTGAGCAATCACAGTAGGCGATATGCATGCAAACAGAAAGCCATAGCTGGATAAACACACGGAACATTGCACACACATCCATGATTCCATTTAAGTGATATCCACACCAGCGTAATACCTGACACACAGACACACTCATAGCAGCAGTCAGTTGCTATAAAGGCCCTGGACCTTTACAAACGCAACCCAACCAACAAAGGGAAACTTCCCAGGAACACATTCTGCACTTGATTGATAGAAGCATGTGAAATGCCCATAGCTTGTCAGCCAGATTTTCACTGCTGCCTCATGCAACAGAATCTCCCTGGGTTCTGGGACCATGTACACACAAAATGATTATAAATCAGAAACATCAAATGCTCTTAAATCAGCCTTTTATCACTGTCCAGCCCTGTTGTCCTGGTACCTGTGCTCGCAGATGCGTCTCCCTGAAACTGCAGGGGCAGAGGCTGAGGGCTGATATCTTAGCACCTCATTGCACGTTTGCTGGATGTCCCAGTGCAAGGCTGCCTCCCCCCTTCCTCTCCCTCCCAATCAGCCTGGACACTGTTTATTATTTTGCAAACCTAGCTCTGAACCAGCTGAGAGCTAGGCCCAAACTCCCTGCTTTGTGCTTTTAAATACGTGGGGCCTATGTTGTCCTATTTTGACCAACACTTTCCTCTGGTCCTTGTGAACACCCTCTCCCATGAAAAGGGACAGCCCAGGTCACAAGCATTTACAAGAGCAAAGCAGGCACTTATCAGAGGGGTAGCCATGATAGTCTGCGTAAACAACAAGAAATCCTGTGGCCAAGTAGCCGTTCTGCAACAACAAAACCTTCAAAAACAGACTTCCAAGAGAAACGTGCAGAGCTACAATTCATTTGCAAATTTGTCGCTATCAATTTAGGATTAAACAAAGACTGCGAATGGCTAGCCAACTACAAAAGCAGTTTCTCCTCTCTTGGTGTTCACACCTCCAGATCAGCTGCTAGAAGTGGGCCACATCCTACCTGACTGAACTGACCTCGTTATCGCCAACCTTCCTCTTGACTGGTACTCCTTTCTTTTCACGTGCCTGTATATTTATACCTGTCTCTGAATTTCCACTACATGCATCTGACGAAGTAGGTCTTTGCCCATGAAAGCTTATGCTCCAATAAATCTGTTAGGGTATGCCTACACTTGCAGCCTATTTTGGAATAGGACTGCAAATGTAGGCATTCGGAATTGCAAACCTCGTTGCAGGAGGAATAATAGGTAGTTCGAAATAGGGTTTTCTGCCCTCTCTGGGGCCAATGGGATCTTACGGGCGTGTGTTCTCCCCAAACCTGTATGTCCTCAGCAGACCAGATTCTTTGCTCCACTAGTCCTGATGCCCATAGGAACAGGAATTATCATACTGGTTCAGACCAGAAAGGAAGGAGTGAAGAGTAAGACGTGCTTCCCTTGGCAGGCAAGGACTAGAGAGTTGATGGCATGGGGCACTGAGGAGAGCAGCAGCATGTGCAAATCCTCAGCTTCCTTCGAGTCCCTCTCCTGATGGAGAGCCCAGTTTCTCAGCCCTGGGTAAACCCACTGAGACTATCGGGCTTAGCCATATACCAAATGGAGCATCTTTCAATTACTGTAGCTGCTACCGTCTCAGGCAATCTCCATCTTTCTGAGGGATAAAGATTCGTTTCTCTCTCCTCCCCCCACCTCTGTGGGTTTATTAAGGATTTTCCAGACCAGCCAAGTTATAAATAAAGGCCAAGGCTGTCATTTCTGAAAAGACAGCTGTCAGTCATCACTCCAGGGGCTTCCTCCATTCGGCCTGGTTTTCCTTCGGCGGGCAGAGAACTTGACCTTTTCATAGTCTCCTGTAATGGAAATACTCTCTAGGCCCACTTTGCTGGCATAGGTCACAAGTGCCATAAGTTTGGAGGTGCTCTGAGAAGAGGCTGTAGGGCAGGAAGCCGCTGCAAAGGTTGGTAAAGTTGTCAGCCTCTTATAAAGTAGTAGTATGTGTTCTCTATAGTGCTGCCATCTCTTAGCACCCCACTTATGGATCAGACCTCCCCCCCTCACCAGTGCTAGGCGCTGTGCAGACACAGCCAAAACAGTGGTCTCTACTGTGAGTGACAGCTGCCAAACAGCCTGCCGAGTAAAGCTGAGCCCCCTACTGCCCCGTAGATGTTCCAAACTACAACGCACAATAATAAAACTATAGAACCCGGAGGTCCCATGCCAAGACTCAGGCATACAAATAATGATACCTAATAGCTTTAGTCACTGCAGGGAAGCGCAAAAAGGCCTGTGAAATGTGTGTCAGGTAGCCTGATTTTATAGGGACTATCCCAATATTTGGGGCTTTATGTTATATAGAAGCCTATTACCTCCCTCCCGCAGTCCAATTTTTGACACTGGCTGTCTGGTCACCCTAGCGCTATGTCCCTTACTGGTGCCTAAAGTCCGGTCTGGAGTTCAGGACATTTGGGTCACCTGCTCCTGTTGAGTGTGAAGGACATGCCGGCCAGGCCCTACAGTAAACGTGAGGCTGTGGTGGAATTCAGAGCAAAATGACAAGAGTCTGCGTTTTTATAGCACGGCCTTGCCAACCCCCAAGCTTCCTCCCCCCTCAGGCTCACAGCCCTTCCCAAGTGTTAGCCTGCAAGGACTGTTGAGTATCATTATCTCCCTTTTACACATGAGGAAACTGATAGGGCCGGGAGGCGGGGGCGCAAGACAAGACCAAGGTCACACAGTAAACAAGTGTCAGAACCAGGCATGGAAGCCAGGAGGCCTGGCCCCTGCTTGTTCTCCTCGAACGACTAGACAATAGCGATTGTTGGTGCACAGTCGGGTTAGTCCTGGGGGAATTCTGCAATTATACCCTGGCTCCAAATGCAGCAATTGCAGCGTTCCCCCAGGGCTGGCCATGGCACGTCTCTGGCAGAGCCAGGGGAAGGATCTATTGCTGAGGGAGCCAGACACAGAGAATGAAATGGCACCAAAAGTCTTAGCTCCCGTGCAGCCAAGGTAGGGCCCTGCCAGCTGGATCTCAGAATCCAAATCCTCAGTGAAACAAAGAAACTCCCCGCACAGCCAGTTCCCTGAGCCAAGCGAACAAAGGGCTGCTCTAGTCGTGCTGGGGGAAGGCGCTGACTAGACAGCCCTGGAAAGTGGAGGTTTCTCGTTAGCCCTAGAACAGCTGCAGCGGGGGCATGAGCCAGGCGAGGTTCACCCCTGCGGCGCCGCTCTGGAAAGCCCTCTACTGTGCGGTGCTGGGATGTAGCACGCAGGTGCAACCACTTCCACCCTCCCTCCTCGGCCTCTGCTCTCTCTCGCTGCCAGGGGAAGACTTCCCCCCAAAAATGCCTTTCGGGGGCCGGTCCTTTGACTCTGAGCCTAGGAGCCCTTCAGAGGTCATTTTGCAACTGGTTTATGCCCTTCCCGCCGGTGCCTTGCGCTGCCATCTCAGCAAAGGGCTGATCCTCACAGGCCTGCCCTATCCCGGGTGCTCTGCAAGCCGCCCGTTCATGCAGCAGGCTGGCTTTTGAGATACAGTCTCCTGTCTACTAGGAACAGGGCTGAGACTGGCCCCCAGGCAGGAAGGAGGCGGAGGAGTGGCGCGAGGAGCCAGGGCTGGAGAGCCACGACGGCGCCAGATTGCCATAGGGGCAAGGCTGCTCTAAGGCACACTGTGATGAAAGGTTAGCGTGCTGAACGTGCAGACTTCATGCCTGGCCAGCGAGGCTCTAGCAGAGCCCACGCACCATCCTTACACACTTCCTAGGGTGGAAAGTGAAAGGAGAAACTGAGGAGCCCTGGAAAATGGGGAGCAATGGGAGGGGGAGAAAGAGAGAGGAAGAAGATGGAGAGCTTGAACTTTGATTGGATGCTCTTTGGGGCAGGGACTGTTTATTTGCTCTGTGTGTACAGCCTGGGCGCCAGCATGTCCTGGGCCGTGACCAAGACTCTCAGGCACCATTGCACCCATTTGTAGCAGTCAGGGTTCACTGATAGAGCCTCCTGACAGGTCTTCTGTCCGTCTAGGATGGGAACCATTCGGCGGCGTGTGTCCCAGCTTTAGCTCCCCTGTTTACTGTGTTGACCATGCACAATTAGTCACCACGGCAGACTCTGAGAGAGGCCCCAAAGACCACAAGATCAGGCAAGGATCAGAGGTGCCCGGCCAGGTTTATTGTTAATCAAAGCACAATAACAGTTGTCAGTCGAGTGAACCGAACCACTGCACGTATGTGCCACCCGGCAATGGACTGACTCAGTGATACAGGATCATCTGGGAATCCATCACTGTCCCCGGGCCAGACAAAGCCTGCTCTTTGGGGTACACTTTTATACACAGGCACAGACATGTGACACATCACTCCTGATGTATCACGTTGTCCCCCTCTGACGTTACCCATTTCCTTCTACACGGGGGTGCCATCACTATCTGTCATCATTTCAGTTTAGACCCGGTCCTGAATCTGAGCCAATATGTCCCTCCATTTGTGGGGGGGAGGTTGGTACCAAGATGTCTCTTAACAGGGTGTTTTGTTAGGAATGTGCTTACAGCCTGTGCCTTGTACCTCTTAGGCTAGAGTGTTTCTGTAATATCAGCCCTGTTCGTGCCAGGCTCTGTGAGCCGGGCCTGCCTCTCGCTCACAGCTTCATTCTGCTTTATGTTAGCAAAGTCTTGACCATTGCTGCCTAGGCCTCAGACTTTATACCTGGCCTATGATACATGGGCCTATGTTTCAGGCCCTCCTCTTACTCAGTGGTTCCCAAACTTTTCGGCATCACCCCCCCCCCCTTTTTGATTTTTGAGAACCCTCACGCCCCCCCCAACAAAATAGCAGCAAAACTTGGGGTGTGATTGACAGGGTGTGTGTGTGTCTGGGTCACCTCGCGCCTCCCCCTGGAATTTCTTCATGCTCCCTCGGGGGGACACGCCCCCCCAGTTTGGGAACCCATGGACTACACCAGTGCATGGGGAGGCCCTGCCTTCATTTGCTTCGGGGCTTGCTTGGCAGCCGTCATTCATTTCTCTGCTTGTTCACTACCCGCCACCCTTCCCCGTCGTTCGCAGATTAGTTATCGGCACTGGATGCAGTGGGCAGCTCCCAGGGGATTCAAACCAGCCTCGTTACAATGACAACATCCCCCTCTGCTCGGACCGTCGGGAGGCGCCATGGATACAATAGTACAGGCAACCTGGGACTGTCACGCCTCGCCCTCGGCCTGGGGGGAGCTGTGATGACAGCTGGCAGAGCCGTGCCATTTCCCTGTGACGCAGAAGATAGTTGCTGCCCCGCTTTTAAAAAATTCCCTTGGGAAGTTGGCATGGAAAGAATCTGTGGTTTGCCACCATCCTAACACCTGGCAGCGCTGGCCCCCGGGCAATAAGACTCCACCTGACAAAGAAAACAAGGCGCGCACAGACTCTGGATTTATTTTTGCAAACCTTTGACAAGTTGGTGAGTACCCCAGAGGCAGGAGCTTCCCTGAGTTAACAGCAGGGCACTGGAGGGACTTCCCAAGTGTTAGCCTGCAAGGAATGTTGAGTATCATTGTCTTCCTTTTACACATGAGGAAACTGATATGTCGGGGAGGCGGGGACGCAAGACAAGACCAAGGTCACATAGTAAACAAGTGTCAGAGCCAGATATGGAAGTCAGTAGGCCTGGCCCCAGCTTGTTCTCCTCGAACGGCTAGACAATAGTGGTGGTTGTTGTGCAATCGGAGCTATGGACCGGTCCTAGCCCATTCAGAATTGCTGTACAGACATTGATTAGAGGTGGCAGCTGGGGCTTAGGCTCGGGTTCTGAAAGGTGGGCACAGAGGGGGAGATTGACACTGCTTTAAAGAGCTTCCAGTCAAACTAGACAAGCCTGGGAGGAGAAGTGACAGGGCCAAGGTCACATGGAGCTCAGTGGCGGAATTGGGGAGAGACGCCAGCCTTGGGGCTGCTCTATTTACACAGCCGCAGTAACACCCCCAGGAGCAGATTACTGCAGTGCAGCAGCATTCTTGCCACGTGCCCTGTCACCTTCATCGCTGCCTACTGCCGAGGGAAAACGGGAAGAGGTGGCACAAATGAGATGTTGCCCACCAACGCTGGGTCGTGGCCCAGTGACTGCAGCTGGGCTGTGAGTGGCACATGGGGAGTGGCCTTTCCCCATAGACCCACTGCTGTGTAAGCCACTGCAGTAGCTGGGTGTAGTCTATGAGAGCAGCATAGGGCTGTGATTGCTGGTACCACTGTGGTCCCTGCAGGCTGATGGTCCCTAAGCTACAGCCAAGATTGTGACTGTCCACTCCCTAGCCATCACTGCGTGTAGGTTACAGCTCTCTCAGTCCTCATCCATGTGGCACTGGGGGACGGTGAAGGGCAGAGAGATGTCGTAAAGAGAGCAGCTGGGCAGATGGCGATAGATAGAGAGTTGTAAAGAGATTGTTCCTAAAACCCTAGGGGAGAAAGTGAGCATTTATCACCTCAATCGGCCAGGGAGAGGCAATCAAACAAAACTAAAAAGAGATTCTAATTTATGGCGCACAGTAAAAACACCCTGGGAACTGGTTATGAAGAAGAATTCATTCTCTCCCTGACTCGGTGTATCTTTAAAGATGATAAACTACATGATGGCTCTTCCTGCTACCCACGAAAGCAGAGAAATTCACTCCCTCTTGGAATTCTCTCCATGTTCATCAGCCGCCTTTCCTGCCCCTGCAAAAGCCGCTGAAACACAGAACTTTGAGCTTTCACTGAAGAGACCAAGGGAACCCAGGCCTGCCAGATGTGGAATGGAGTTGCTGTGTTGCCCAGGAGTCGTCTGGGTGCAGTACGATAGGGCCCAACGGCAAGCGCGTATATTCTGATGAACAAATTAAATCAGTGCCACTCTGCAGGTGTTTTGCACCTGCTAACAAGCAACCAGACGCTCCAGTCAGGCTTAGCGCAAGATGCTTCTAGGCAGTGGCTGGCCGGAATCTTCACTGTGACTAGAGATTTTGGTTCCTCATTTCAGATTCTTTAAAAGGCCCTGGCTTTTCAGAGGGCAGCTGGCTGAAAATCAGGCCTCTTCTGAGATGCCTCAGGTCAGGCACCTCACATCACTTCTGAAGATTAAAGCTGACTTGGGCTTTGCTCTCACCGGAAGGTGAGATCCAATCTGGACGCCTACCTCCATGCTAGATAATTAGCTGTGCCGTGTTCTCATAGTGTCTGTGCACCTCCCCATCTTTAACTCATTTGCCTTCGTAACCTCACTGTGGGTGTGTCTAGACTACATGCCTCCTTCGACGGAGGCATGTAGATTAGCCAGATCGGAAGAGGGAAATGAAGCCGCGATTAAAATAATCGCGGCTTCATTTAAATTTAAATGGCTGCCCCGATCTGCCGATCAGCTGTTTGTCGGCAGATCGGGGCAGTCTGGACGCGATGCGCCGACAAAGAAGCCTTTCTTCATCGGCACAGGTAAACCTGGTTTCACGAGGCTTACCTGTGCCGATGAAGAAAGGCTTCTTTGTCGGCGCATCGCGTCCAGACTGCCCCGATCTGCCGACAAACAGCTGATCGGCAGATCGGGGCAGCCATTTAAATTTAAATGAAGCCGCGATTATTTTAATCGCGGCTTCATTTCCCTCTTCCGATCTGGCTAATCTACATGCCTCCGTCGAAGGAGGCATGTAGTCTAGACACACCCTGTGAGGGTGGGAAGTGGTGTTCCCCCCCTCCTCCTTAGGCTACAAAGAGACTTGTCCAACCTCTCCCAGGAAGTCTGTGACAAAGCAAGGAGTTGAACCCTGCAGTCTGATGAGTTTAAAGAAGGGTTGTAATAGAGAGGAAGCTGTGTTAGTCTGATCTTGGTAAAACAAAAGGAAAAACTATGTAGCACTTTAAAGACTAACAAGATAGTTTATTCGGTGATGAGCTTTTGTGGGGCAGACCCACTTCTTCCGATCATATTCGGAAAGTGAATTGGCATGACCATATATAACAAAGGAATACAATGAAGAACGTAGGGATACAAGACTTTAGCCGTGTAACCATTATGGATAAACTCTTCTGCCAGCGTGCACCGGCTCCCAGCAGCCGGGAGCTGGTGCACGCTGGGAGCTGGCTTATAAGAGACAGTATCAGAGCTTGCAGTGCAAGATGGCAGCTGGCAGCCAGGAGCTGTTGCATATAAGCCGGCTTTTGACGGAAGCTCGGTCGGGATGTGTAGCAATTAAAGGGGCAGCGACCACATTTCCCTCAGCTTTTTTTTCTCAACAAAGAAACCCTGCGTGTTCCACATAAAAAAAAAAAATTGTTTGGTGTTCCGCGGTCTTAAGAAGTTTAAGAAACAGTGCTGTAGCGGTCAGTAGTTGATACTGGGAAGAGGGGTGGGGCATTCAGGTTGTTCTGTGGGTGGCGCCAAGCCCTTCCGCTGAGGAGAACACAGAGATTTGTTAGGATCCCCATGGGTCCAAGCAGGGCTGGCCCACAACATTTTGGCACCTGAGGTGGGGAGCTCAAATGACACCCCCATGTCCCCTCGCTTGGGCCAAAACATTGAAAGGTCTCAATTCTCTGGGTCCTAGTGGCACCTCCCTCCCCCCCGCAGTGTGGCACTGGAGGCGGCGGCCTCAGTTCGCCTCATGGTAAGGCCAGCCCTGTGTCCAAGGCCTTGTCGCTCTAGTTGGGCCGTGTTGCAGCTCGTCTCTTTCAAGTGAGCGTACGTTACGGGGGGGAGATCGTTATGAGTTCCCAGCTAGCTGTGGCGTTCCCTGGGGGGATGGCATTTCTGACCATCTTAGCTTGTTGTGGCTGCTGCTAAAAGGATTTTTTTTGCCTGCAGTTGTCATTGCTCACCCTTTCCCTTTAACTCTGGTTTGGATAGTTAAAAATGTTGAATGCAGCACTGACACACATGCACTCCCATGTGTTGTCTCATACATGCAGCTGGGCACACTTTCACACACATGCCTTGCGCACGCACACTCCTATGCAGTCATGCTTGCAGCCAGGTGCATGTTCACATGCATGGCTTGCACACACATACACCTGTGCATGTGTGCAGTCATGTGTGCAGCCAGGCACATGTTCATGTGCACGCTTTGCGCACGCGCGCGCGCACACACACACACACACACACACACACCTGTGCAGCCATGCATGCAGCCAGGCGCATGCTCACATACATGCCTTGCATCCACCCCACACATTCAGATCCATATGGTGAGGCACCTTGCACAAGTTTGTTGCTCACCCTACGTGGCCTCAGTCTCACGTAGCCAGAGAGACTGGTGTATTGCATACCACACACACATCTGTGCATGCACTCACATTTGTAGGCACACGCATGCTGAGCTGCAGACTCTCACATTCAGTCCCGTACAATCGAGGACCTGAAGCAAACATTGACAGGAATGAAGGAACTCTAGGCCAGGATTCCCTTCTGTCCATGTGCAACCGCCCTCCGCTCTGGAGATGTAAAATAGCCCTGCAAGATACCTGGCAAAGGAGAATTGGGCCCCAATCTGTTTTTTTTAACTATTATTTCTAATCTGAAATGGCACATTATTAACACATCTCATCAAGGGTATCTCTTCCGGCACAGGAGTGTTTACCTGAGTGCTTTGGGGGCCGAAAGCCGAGTCCTCGAAGCACTAAGATGATCGTGTTGTCGGATTTGTGTTTAGCCTGCAGTTACTGAGCAAGGAATGTTGTTTTGCTTTCTCAGTGGAAGGAGAGAAGGCTTCTGGTGGGGATTTTTGGGGTGGAACAACCGAGGCTAAGCCAGCCAGCGTGGGACCTGCCACATTGTAAGAGCAACCTGAGAAGGTCTGTGCAGCAGACCCAAGTGACTTGGAGCACGGAGGAGGCCGCGATGTAATGTAAGTACATAGGCGCTGGAACCGCCCCCTGATGCGTCCTTCCAGCGAGAAGCCTGCTATGCTGAGAGAGTCTGTCACCCTAAGGATATGAAATGTGACGCTCTTGATTAGGCAGGAGATGCTGAAATGTGTCCAATTAATGAGACATTAACAAATGGTGCAGCAGAAATAGAAGCTGCAGACACTGAAGATATTAACTTCATCTTTCCTTCAAGCACTTTCATCGCTGTGGCCTAAATTATCAGCCAGGCAGGGTCTGGTTCCTCTTTGTGCTGGCATCTGTAACCCAAGTGCTGAGGACAGGCCCTCGGCAGGTGCTGATCACTGTATTTACATCTCTGCCTGGTTGGTTTGCATATAACAAGGGGGTGGGAAGGTGCAAGGCCTTGGTCCTGCACTTGCAGTTCAAAGTGGGATGCATAGTCAGAGGTGAGGGTTTCATACCTGCAAAACACGGCCTCCCCAAACTCATCCCTCTGTGTGTGTTAGATTGATTGTTTGCAGTGCTCCGTATGGGAGTTGCTAAAAGCTGCCCCTGGAAAGCGTAAGTGATGCACAGACCATCTTGCTTTGCACAAGCCATCCCTTGTTTTAAAGCAGCCTAGTTCAGGGCTCAGCAAGGTGTGGCCTGGCGGCCGAATCCGGCCCACCTTACATTTTGATCCAGCTCATGGACTGCATCTGGCTGCTTGCTCTTTATCCTGCTTCCTGGGCCATTGAATTTCCAGGTGGTGGCCGAGGCAGCAGGCTCCTATTTCAATGGTTCCCGGCTCACGGTTGTGGCACTACTCCAGCAGAGGCCGAAGGCGTGAGCCCTTTACATAGCCGCAGCAACCCCGGGTGGCTGCCAGGCATCGTGTAGCGGTGAGGCCAAGCTGGGAGCCCGTTGCCGTGTTTTTAATTCAAAGCCTCCAGCCCCAGATAACTCTGGGGGACAAGACTAGTCCCCAGCCCCGCCCATTCTGCCCTAAGTCCCACCCCTTCCAGAGCTGGCCCGTGACCGTGTACTAAAATTATTGCCCATCCCTGGGTCTAGATATTATTTTTCCACTGCCTCCCTCCCAAAAAGTCTCCTGTCCAGTGGTTTTCAATATAACCCTGAAGGCACATCCTTTATTCCTCTCCTGTCTGTTTCAGAAGTTGGTGGATGGGTGTGTCTGATGCCTCCTGTAGCTGGAGATACCAGGCCACAGAGTGAGACATAAAATCTTGGCTCTGGATATTGGATGTTAAAGATCCCCTTGCCCTTTTGCCAAGGGAGGTGTTCTCTGGCATCCCAGCCAAATTCTAACGCATCCTTTGAGCTTCCGCTCTCTGCACGGTCTCAGCAGGATACTGTCACCTTAGCTTGCTGTTCCAAACGGTTCTGTAATGTTGCTGTGCACCGTTAAAGAGCTGCCCTGTTCCACCCAAGAGGTGGCTGAGATACAGTGGGACCGGAGCGGATTCCACTCTATGCCTCTCCTAAGCGGCTTGGTTCATTGCTTGTAAATGTTGAGCAAATGAGATAAAAATGCTTCAAAGTAGGAGTCTAGTTCACATGAAACCAGCCTTCATCTGCCAATTCTGTCAGAATCAGGACAACCCTAGAATCTTCCCATATTGCTAACAAAAGAGCTGGCAGTTGTCAGACCAGATACAAAAGCCCCATACCGAGTAACCCGACCCTTTGGAAACCTGTTAAACACAGGAAAACCTTGTGTATTCCTGAAACAAGCCATTAAACAGATCCAGCTAACAGGTGTTCCTTTAAAAGGGCCTCCTAAGCTTTCAGAAACAAGGAGCGCGGGAGTGCTTGACTCTAATCATACACCGAAAGCATATTCATTTTCACAGCAGGATGGCAGGCTGGCTTGTCCAAAAAACCAGCATACGGCAGGAAGTCTGTTTTTGCAGGCACTGTTAGAAGCAGGACCAAATGAAAAGCCAAATCTCAGCCTTTCTCTCCCTGCAATTCCTTAATCTAGTTTGGAATATAATATTACTTCCGACTCCCATCTGCTTTTGTTTAGCGCAGCGCTTTTTATTCCCCCTCCCTCCCTCTCACCAATTAAATTAGTCACTAAAATCCAGTGCATTAGCTAGCGGCAGGTCCACCTTCTGCTTGGTGATTTCCCCAGGTGCTGCTCCAGAGGTGCGTTATTGTTTAAATCGGCGCATTGCGACGTGGCGTGTTCCATTTTTTGCAGTCGGGTCTAGTGACGGGGACGACAGATTGGGAGTCTGTTCTCAGCCCTGTTCTTTCCTCTGCCTGGGCCTCTGTTTCCCTTCTACGCTTGGGCTGTCTGGCCTATTCAGACCTGCTCCGAGAACATCTCTTGCTGTGCATGTGCAGTGCTTAGCGCAACAGGGTCTGGTCTATGCCTGGGAGCTGGTGGAGGTTAAAAAAACCCTGGAGCTGCTCCATTGGAGGGGGAAGGGGACATAAGGGATCCAAGTGCCACTGGAAGAGCAGCAGAGGTGGAGAAAAGCTGCAACCACTGGAGCTAGTTTTGACACCGGAGACTCAGTTCCCTCATGCTGGGGAGCTGTCTGCTGTTTGGTAGCCAGTCTGTCCCCTTTGCAGTGTCAGAGAGGCACAGGTGACCCCAGAGGCCAGGTTGCACCAGAAAATTGTCTCCCTCTCTACCTAGTCCTCCTATTGCCAAGAAATCATCATTTAGTGGAAACATCCCTCTCTCGGTGTGTCCCATGAAAAACCTCCCTCCCTCCAGCTAGCCACGGGTCTTTCTGCCTTTGCCACGTACCCCCATCTAGGCCACTCAGCAGCTGATTCCTCCACTCTGATCAAAGACTGGCCAGTCGCCAGGGGATACAAAAGGGTTGTGATGTTTTAACTAGGGATGTCAACATGTAGTCGCCTATACAATTAACGGATGAGCCTAGGCTTATCGGTTACTCTTGTCTGCTACATTTGTCTACCACATCTGCATCAGAGGCAGAAAGGCAGGGGGAGCAGGAGCTGGTGCCCATGAGGAACTGGCTTAAAATCCGGCTCCCCATGAGTACCAGATCAGCCTGCCCCCCCCTACCCCCACACTGCTGCCCCTGATAGAGAGGCAGCAGCATGGAGGGTGAGGGAAGCAGGCTAGAGCCGATATGCACAGGAAGCCAGCTCCTGGCGCCTGTCGGCTCTGCAGACCTGCCTGCCCCCCCTTGCTGCCTCCTACAGAAGTGGGGCGGGGACAGAGAGGAGGCCGTGCAGAGGCAGCAGCGTGGGGGGACGGGCAGGGGAGGCTGCCAAGGAGCAGCCTCTGTCCACAGCGGGCCGAGCTCCCCGTGGATGGAGGCTGCTCCACATCCCATGGAGCAGACTGTCAATGCGGAGCTTGGACCCTCCACAGACAGGGGCTGCTGCCAGCCTGCAGTGTTGCCTCTGCATCAGGGCGGCAGGCAGCCAGTCTGCATGGAGAGCTGATTTTTAAAGTGGTTCCTCTCGTGGACTGGCTGCAGCCTGGCAGCCCACCCTGCTGCCTCTGAAAGAGAGGCTGCCACGCAAGATGGTAGGGAGCTCTCCGAGCATGCACTGGCTGCCGGCCTGCCCCCAGGCACTATCGAATAGTCGTGTAACCAATACCTGTTGTGCGGTTACATGAGTATTCACTTACACTATATCAACCATCCCTCATTTTAACAAGAATTAAGCCCCCGTCCAACACGGCACTGCCTGTGTGTACAAATTTGCCGTGCTGGGTATGGACGCAAGGCCCTGCAATCCCCACAAAAGCACGTCGTGCTTATGAAAAGATTTAGAATCAGCAGGTGAGAATCAAAACGGATTTCTGTGCTGGTCTCTCAGAGCCTCCCTGACTTCCGCACCCCCCAAACACCAGCAAATACCCTCTTTCCAGTATTTTAAAAACAGCAAATAAAAATGTCTAAGCCCTTCAGTAAAGATGGAACCCTCAGACGAGGTCCAGACTGGGGATTTGCCCTTATTAGCATCGCTCTAGTGCACCAGGGGAAAGTTTGGGGAGCTGTGCTAACTGCTGCGTGAAATTGGGGTGCGCAAATAACACAGGGAGGAAGCGGGATCATTCGGGTGCAGCAACGGCTGGTGTTTGAGACAAATGCTCACTCTGGGAAAGATCTAAAGCTAGCAGGTTGCTTTCAAATGCAGAAATAGCCTGAGGTTCATTAAGAGCTAAACACTGTGTGTCAGGCACCCCCCCTCCACTCCCAACCGAGACCACCAAAGCCGTTTAGATGCCTTCCCCACCACCACCACCACCCTGCCGCCCGCCTGGGGTTCTCCTTTGTTTGGCTCTTGCCCTTTGTGTCCATGTGTGCTGATGTGTGTATTGATTTCCTGCGTGCTGCCAGCCGCAGTTCATGCCTGGTCCTGCTCCCTCTGCTTGGCTTTGAATGCAGAGAACAAGGCAGCCTCCACTGTTCGAGGCGGCCCATTCGTAGGTGCATCTGGTTCTTCGCTTAGTCCTCATGGCCTTGCCGAGCCAAGGGGATGATGCCAGCAGGAGGGAATGCAAGGGTCAGCTCTGGAGGGGGACACACAAGTCGTAACGACTCTCCCCTTCCTCGCCAGCACCCCTAAGACCTGCCAGTCATCGTAATGAAGGGGCAAATCCTCCACAGGCAAGAGAGCCCGACGCGGAGCAGAACCCGTGTGGCCCTGCTGCATGTGGAGGGCAGGCCCTGGAAGTCTGCAGCACAGAGCACAACCTGGTGTCGTGTGGGAGAAACCAAGACGGGGGATCCGCCAGGGTGCATTTCTCTGAAATGGTGGTGCCTATACTGTAGATTTGTGTACCAATACCTATCTGAGGGCAGGGTCCCTTTGTGCTGGGAGCAGTGTAAACACAGGGTAAGCAAGCCCCTGCCCCAAAGAGCTCACAATTTCAATAGGCCAGACACAAAACAGAGTGGAGGGGAAATGGCTGGGTCATGCAGCCGGTCAATGGCAGAGATAGGAACAGACCCTTAAGTACATAAGAGAGGCCAGACTGGGTCAGACCAAAGGTCCATCTAGCCCAGCATCCTGTCATCTGACGGGCCAATGCCAGGTGCCCCAGAGGGAGTGTCCAGAACAGATAATCATCAAGTGATCCCTTCCCTGTCACCCATTTCCAGCCCCTGAGAAACAGAGGCTAGGGACACCATTCCTATACATCCTGGCTAATAGCCATTGATGGACCTAACCTCCATGGATTTATCTAGGGCTTTTTGGAACCCTGTTAAAATCCTGGTCTTCACAACATCATCTGGCAAGGAGTTCCACAGGGTGACTGTGTGCAGCATAAAGAAAAAGTTCTTTTTACTTGTTTTAAACCTGCTAGCTATTCATTTCATTTGGTGGCCCCTAGTTCTTATGTTATGGGAACAAGTAAATAACTTTTCCTTATTCACTTTCTCCATAGTTGTCATGATCTCATAGACCTCTATTATATCCCACCTTAGTCTCCTCTTTTCTAAGCTGAAAAGTCCAAGTCTTTTTCATCCCTCTGCATATGGTCCCCGTTCCAAACCCCTAATCATTTTTGTTGCCCTTTTCTGAACATTTTCCAATGCCAGCCTTGGTTTCCTAGCCCAAGACAAGCGCTAACCACCAGGCCGCACTGCCTACTAACCATAGTAAGAGATTTCCTTTCCTCGCGTGCTCTTGGCTGCAAATTCTCAGGGACAGGGATCCACATCATGCATAAAGTATCACACGCAGCTGTGATACCAAAGGAGTCAACAAATTCCCCCAGGATCATGGTGACGATAGCATGAAGGTGCGTCCGGAAAGGCTGACTCCCAGCGCCGAGCACTTTGCTTGTGCCTTAAGGGGAAAAATGCTTCCCACCGCCTCTTCTTCACCCTGCCTGTAAAAGCTGCCAGGCTGGTCTCTTCCTGCACAAGGGGAATGATGAAATCTCACTGCACAGGCAACCAGGGCCTGGTTTTGGCAGAGGCTAAAACCAGCAAGCCCCACTGAAGTCAAACGGGCTCCATGTCTCTGAAAATCCAGCTTTAACCTTGAGTGCGCATGGAGGGCAGGGGTAGGCAAAAACTTTTGATAGGGATGGGGCACGTCTCAAATTCGATACGTGGTCCAGGGCTGCACTCCAGGAGGAGGTGCGGGGTTTCAGATGGAGGTTGGGTGCAGAAAAGAGCTCGTGGTAGTGGACTGGGGTACATGAAGGAGTCTAGGAGGGAGTTTGGGGGAAGGAGGGGGAGGTTGTGACCTGGGGCAGGGGGCTGGGTTGCAGGGTCCAGGAAGAGGTCTGGGTACAGGAGAGAACTCTGACCCAGCCAGGAGGTGCTTACTCTAAGCGGCTCCTGGCCAGCAGCTCAGCAGGACTGTGGGGCAGGCTCCCTGCCTGCTGCTCTCGGCACACCGCTCAAAGCGACCGGCTTCTGAGGCTGTGTGCATTCTGTGCTGCACCACCCCTGAGGTTCTGGCCAACCGGAGCTGCGAGGTTGTGCCGGGGTCAGGAGCAGGCTGCAGGACACTGGAGCCGCTGAATCAGAAGCTTCAGTGGGTTGGATCCAGCCTATGGGCCATATTTTGCCCATCCCTGCTGTAGGGTCTTGCCCTTCCTGATCCTTCATGGCTTAACTCCTCCTTCTCTGGTTCCTCTCCATTGGTGAGTCCCCACTCCTCCTCATTTTCCTCTCTTTCTTTGCTACCGGGGTTTCCTTCCTTCCCCTCTCACACATTCAGGGCTGTGTTCTGTATCAGCAACAGGCCTTGGGGAAGGGGGAAAAGGGGTGATTTAACAGTGACGAGGCTGCATTTGCATAGATGTTATTAAGAAGTTGCCTGAGCCCATTCATCTTTGCGAACCTCAGCCACCCGTGTCGTGTGTGTCAGGTGACGCTGTCATAACTCTCGGCACCAGTTCCCAATCTCCGAACCGGCTTTCAAACACAGCACAGAGAGAGCCAATAAAATCCAGCTGGCGAAGTTGAAAGAGTCAGCGCTGTTACAAGAGCGGGGACGGTGGTGCAAATATCTAGCAAGAACTGATGTGCATGTGGCGAGGGGGGGCGGTTTTGTGATGCGCGGTGCCGATGCTGGGGATGTGGGCGCTAACTCACTGCGGCATCTCTCTGCCTGCAGTGAAGACGAGGCTGGTGATGGGACAGAGGCACTCGGGTATTTTTAGCTCTCTAGACTTGTTTAGGTTGGGGATGCTCTCTCAGAAAAAAACTGATGTGTCCCTCCTGATTTTGGGAGGTGATCCGAGATCAGAGCCAGCTGACTGCTGGAAAAGGAAAATTCATTCCAATTTCCAGCAGTTGGTTTCAGCATATTTGCCCCCGTTATCAACTGTATGGGTCAGCCTCACAGTCCGAACCCCGTAGTTCCAGTGCTAAAGAGCATCAATCTATCCCACTTGAACTAACTCACTTCATTAGCCAGCAGCGATAGTAGACTCTTACCTTCTTATGAAATACAGACAAAGAACAGTTACATCTCTTATTCTTCTGTCTTGAATGTTCAAGTGGACAGGTCTGGAATCTCAGGATTATTTGAGGAGTGGCTATTCCTGCTCCAAATGCAGCTATTCCCAAATGAATGAGGTTACTTACCTTTTCTTTTGTGGTAGGACACTTGATGCTATTAGAAGTGGTCAGAAAGCAGGAAGGGGAGTTTTTGAAAAAAATGCAAAGGATGTTTCTTTCATTTTTCATTGATATTTCAGTTCCGTGGAGATTTTGGACCAACTTGCTTTGTTGCCTGTTTTTATTAGTTAGTTAGTTATTTTATTGACTGTTTTGATTTAAAACAAGTTCACTCATGTGGAAGAAGAACTTTGGATGGCAGTGGGATTTAAGAGTTGAGAGGGTGGGGATTTAGGAGTGGAGTAGCAGGTGGCAATGTATATAAAGATTAGTGCTTGTCCCCCCAAAAAAAACATCTGAATTTCAAAATCGGGAGGAGGGAAGAATCTGGAAAAATTGTCACAATTTTTAGTGAAATATCCCCTGGTTTTGACCAACTATAGAGCTAGTAGATGGTTTTTTTCTTTCTTTATGGTAGAAATTTTGAAAAATGGGAGGAAGCTGAAAAATAAACTTTTTAAAACATTTTCTCCTAGAGATGGTCTTGTGGTTGTGCATTAGATTGAGACTCACGAGATCTGGCATCAATCTTCAGCTCTCTGAAGACACTCTCTCTGTGGCTCAGTTTCTTCCCCTGCAAAATGGCCATAATAATCTGTCCTCTTGCCTTCTGCTTTGCTCACTGAGGCTATGTCTACACTGCCGGGTTTTTTTGGCAGAAGATATGCAAATTGCACGCTCATTTGCATATCTTCTGCCGATCCTTTTTTGCCGAAGGAAAAATGAGATTTAGAGGATCTTGCGTAAAAGGGTTTTTTCCCGACAAATGGCCCTGTCTACACGGGGCTTTTTATCGGCAAAACCTCTTCCACAAAAAGGCTCGGCAGAAGATATGCAAATAAGAGTGCGATTTGCATGTCTTCTGCCGGAAAAAACCCAGCAGAGTAGACATAGCCTGAGAATGTGAACTCTTGGGGACAGAGACTGTGTCTCGCTGTGTGTGCACCTGGCACAGTAGTAGAGGGGGGATGTTTGGGATGGGAGGGACACACCTATGGGACAGGATGAGCATGCTGGGCACTCCAGTGATACTAGTTCTGGGGTGGTTAAACTTTTGGACTGAGGGCCACACTGGGTACAGAAATTGTACAGAGGGCTGGGTAGGGAAGGATGGGAAACTGTGCGTCCCCAAATGGCCAGGCATGGACCTCTGCCCCCCCCCATCCACCCTCCCCTGCTCCCTGCCTTTGGGTCCTCCCACTCCTTGGCTGCCCCCATCCTGTGTCCCCCACCTCTTGACCGTGCTGCCCAAACCATTGGGGCTGGTGGTGCACTCACTGCGCTGCCCAGGCACTGGGGAAATGGGGAAATTTGCAGCCGAACCCTTTACTTTGATTCCTTTTGCTGGTTTGTGCACAAGAAACCGATGACACAAAGTACTCGTGTAGTCATTTCATATCCATTTTTTAAAAGAGAAGGGAGCTCGAAAAGAAATGTATTATTTCTTACAAAGCTAATGCTGTTGACTAGTAATAGCAGAAGAGCCAACGCATCATCCATTTCTCGCCGCCTTTGTCTAGTTCTATTATAAGCTGTTGTAATGTGGCGGGGAATGTCACAGACTTTCTTTTTATGTGTATGTCTACCAAAGAGACCCCAGCTAAGATGAGGGTGCTAGACCCTAAACAATTATAATCTCTGCATCTATTTTAGAGTGGGTCTGCCAGTCTGTGTGTCTGTCTGTGAGTCCATGGGCTCAAGAACTCCTCCTACACGGTAAGAACCAGGGCCACCGAATTTGGTATGTAGCTTCCACTGGTGACGTGTCTGCTGGGGGCAGATGCACCACCAAGGAAGTGGCTAGTAGGGGGCTCGGCCATCTTGCCTGCCAGCACATAGATAAGAAGTTTCCCTGTCCCAAACCCTTCCCCCCCACCCCCAGCTCTTGGCTGCAGCACCGGTGGGGTGGGACGGGGGGGAAGGCCCCAGCTTCTGGGGAGGAGTCTGAGGGGAGGGAAAAGTCCCCTGGTGTCCAGGGAATGGGCCGGGGTCAGGAAAAAAGCCCCCGGCAGCTGAGGAGAAGGTCTGGGGGAGGAAAATGGACAGGGAGGAAAAATCGGTATCTGGACAGGTGCAATCCTCTGGTTGTGCCCTATGGATTTGTATTGGGGCTACAGGAGGGGGCCTTTAATGGACCCATTGCAGTGGTGATAAATGTGAGGTCCTAATTCCACACACAAAACTGCAGGAACTTGAGTGAACAAAACCCATGGAGCTGGTCAGGAAAGATGGGAAGAGGGAAGGGAAAGACTCATGGGGAAAGGGTGGGCGAGTTTTGGGAGCCAGGAGGGCACCATGCCCACGAGGCTCCACAAGACCCGTTCACCCAGGGTGACACTGTCCCCAAAGCCAGCCCTGGTTCCTGAGCTGCTCTTCCCCGCAGTTGTGAAGGGCTGGGACTGGAGCAGAGGGCTTTCCCATGGCAAGTGGCTGTTTCATAGGTATTAAGGCCAGAAGGGTCCTGCAGATGGCCTAGCCTGACTTTCTGCGCACCGATTCCTGCACCCAGTAATGGGTGGCTGAATGTAAAGAGTCTGATGTAAAGAGTCCAAGTAATGGCTCAGTTACCGCATCCCTTGGGAAGTGGTTCCAATGGTTAATTACCCTCCTTGCTAAAACAGTTGGTCTTCACTCCCGTTATAACTTGACTGACTTCAGCTTCCACTCATTGCATCGTGTTATGCCTTTGTCTGACAGATTAAAGAGCCCTCTGGAATCAGATACCTTCCCCCTGGGGAGGTAATTATAGACTGATCACAGCGCCTCTTAACCTTCTCTTTGATGTGCTAAGGGCCCTACCCGTCACCAGTTCCATAGGGCCCCATCCAATCTTCATTTCAAAGTGGCACTTGTATTTATTGTATTTGTTTTCCACTGACAAACTAATTATGGGTAGTGCTGGCCAGAAAACAACCATTTCAGATGGTGGAAAATGTCGGAGGGGTTGACATTTGCCTAATTCCAACGTGGAATGAAAATTAGAGCTTTCGAATGGAGAGTTCCCACCCGAGAATAACCCATGGCCTAGTGGTTAGAGCCCTCCCCTGGACCAGGCGGTATTTAGGTTCAGCTCCCAGCTCTGAATGCGGGCACTGAGCACCTGGCTATTCGGGAGTGGTGGTTTCTCTTCAGTCAGCCGTGTTTCAACACACCCTTTCCGTTGGGACAAAATGGCATTTTCCACCAGAAGAAAGGCTTCGTCGACCATTTTCTCTGCCTACTCTAATTGGAAGGGCCTGAAAATCCAGTGACCTGATTTACACCTGCAGTCATGTAAGTGGAAGCAGCTTTGCGCTTGAACTGAATTTGCAGGCCCAAGCCTGGTGAATACAAATCGTGCCTGCAAATGGGATAGCCTCCCTTTGGAAAATGCCCCCTTTAGGCGTCTGGCTTTAAAAGCAGGCATTTCCCAGCATGTGGCTTGCGACAAGCTGAGCTCCAAATGAGATTGAGATGCCCAGATAGCTGAAACGGTAAGGTTTGTTTTCCCAATGTCCCAGCAGTACCTAAGTTCCCATGGCAATGAAGGCCTTCGCACACACCATATGTAGGCCTAGAAAGCTCAGCGACGTTCCAGGAGACTGGAACCCAAGCAGTTGAGCAGGGCTTACTCAGAAACCCATGGAGGTTTAACAAGAGCTTCAAAAACGCAGCAAATGTCAAGGTCTTATAAGTGATTAAAAAAAAAATACCCTGAGGCTCAGCAATCCCACTCCTGGTGTGTATGGCTCCATAAGACACACAAAATAGAAGCAGCACCGCAAATTAAGCCGGTTATTTCTGCCACCTCCAGTCCCTGATCTCCATGCTTAGGTATAAAGTGTACCTGTGACAGGTTGTTTGCCCTGCACTGGCCCTTTAAGGGCTGAGAGCGAAGCTAATGAGCTAATGTCCTTGCTAATGAGGGCCCAGCTGGGGGCTATAGAAAGAAAGACTCCTGGAGAGAGTGATAGAAATGTAGCCAGGTTAGTCTGGTGTGGTTGAAACAAAAAACAGGACTATGCAGCACTTTAAAGCCTAACAAGATGGTTTATTAGGTGATGAGCTTTCATGGGCCAGACCCACTTCCTCAGGCCCACGAAAGCTCATCATCTAATAAACCATCTTGTTAGTCTTTAAAGTGCTGCATAGTCCTGTGAATTTGTTCCTGGAGGGAGTGATAGAAATGTAGCCATGTTAGTCTGGTGTAGCTGAAACAAAAAACGGGATTATGTAGCACTTTAAAAACTAACAAGATGGTTTAATAGGTGATGAGCTTTCGTGGGCCAGACCCACTGCCTCAGATCAAATAGTGGAAGAAAATTGTCACCACCATATATACCAAAGGATACAATTAAAAAAAAAATGAACGCTGCTGCTCTGGAGAGCGAGCAGTAGGGACCTGACTGCTAGGGAAGCAGAAGGCTTCCTGGAGGTAGAGCGGTGCTGGGGCAGGCGGGCAGGCAGGGGTGGGGAAGTTCTGGCCAAGCAAGCTCCCAGGTTGCAGGTCCACACCCCTCTGCCAGTGATGAGTAGTGTTACAGACTGCAGCTTGCCCCTGAGGCAGGGGCTAGATGAAGACTGGCAGTGGGTCACCGAGGCAAGGTGGATACAGGGGAACTGGGTGTTCCCTGGGAGGAGAACAGGGTGCCCTGGGGAGAGGAGGACCCTGGACTGCAAGCAGGATAAGCACCAACCCCTGGAAGGGGGGCTCAGACTGGAGTGGGCGCTATCAGAGGGCCATGTCCCGAAGAGGATGCTGTGGTCCAAGAGGAACATGGGGAGACACCAGCTAGAGGGAGGCGTCCAGCAAGTCAACAAACTAATTCCCAGAGCAACCCGCTGGAGGCGCCATGGTGCTGAGTCTGCCCCGGGAAGTGCCAAAGAGGAAAGGGAAGAGGTGAGAGCGGGCAGAGGCCTCTCTCTGGAAGCTGCCCGGCTGGTGGGGTGGGAGAGTGCTGAGAGAACAGGCGGCTACACCAGGAAGAAGGAATAAAAGAGCCATTGGCCTTCACTCTAATTGGCTCCTTCGTTGGCAGCTGCAGCAGAGGCTGGGGAACGAATGGCTGAACGCCACTCTCGGGACATACATGCAGCTTTCCCCCACAGGCCCGACCAAAGAGACTGTGGGGCCCAAGGTGGCATGTGGTGGTGGCTCTCCCTCCCCCCCCCCCCCCCCGCGAGCGGGCAGGTGCCTGGCAGCATGGGGCCCTGAAGGCGCGGGGGCCCAAGGCAACCGCCTTGTTTGCCTGGCCCTAGGGCCAGGCCTGTCTCCCTCGTCAAGGTGGAATTGAGACCCGGGGACAGGGCGAAGGCTGGGGAGTTTGCACTGGGCCGCGTGCTCTGAAGGAGAACGTCCCAGTAACCAGGAGAACTGGTTCTGTTCCCAGACCCGTTGTGTGAGCTTGTGCAAGTCGTTTCCTCGCTTCCCCTTCCCGTCCCTTGTCGGGTTGGGACTGGAAGCTCTGGAGCAACGGCTGGATCTGCACGTCCGTCTTCTGGGACAGTGGGGCCCTCATTTTGCTGGGGGGACCCCTTAGGGTCGACTGGTGTACACACATGGATAAATCAGCATTCTGTAGGGCAGGCTTTCAGAAGAGCTCCGTCCATTATGTAAGCGGGGAATGATCCTGCTATTGTGGGGAACTTTCCTGGCTTCGATACCACCCCGGTGAAATGAACCAGCGAAAGGATCTGAGTCCCTGCTCCCACTTCCTTTACCCCATGGCTCCCCTGTTCCTGAGGGCTCCCCCTCCACTCTCCTGAGTAGCAGAGCCCTTGAAACCCCAACAAGGCTGGGCCCAGGTTTCCTGGGGCTTAATCCCCGACCTTGTAGTCACTAGGGGCAGGAGTTAGGGTATCCCCACTCCGAGGTGCTCTCTTTACACTGCAGGCCTTCTTGGCCCAGTGATCACTTCATAAGGTTCAAAGCAAATACAATTTATTAAACATCAACTGATTAAAGAAAATAGAATAAGAAAAAAATGAGAATGGTTAAATGAGAACACACAGCCCTGCTCTGTAGCACGGGGACATCAAAACAGCAGCCTGCAGAGTGTAAGGACAGTCCACAGTCTCTTCCTTACAGGCCCCTTAGAGGCCTTGGATGTGCTGCGGGAGGGGGCGGGGGGCTGCAGGCTGGACACGCTTGCTCTGGCAGTGACCACACAGCCTCAAGCTCTAAGCGGCCAGACCCCTCTCCCAGTCCAGAGCCTCTCCCCACACTTTGCAGTTCCCCGCTGCTCACCACATCCAGCTGCAGGGTGCTGCTTGGCCAGTCTCTAGCTTCTTGCGTTGCTTCTCTGTTCCTTTTGGCTCTCTGAGCACTGCCAGTCTGCTGCTCAACACAGGGTCTGCGCTCCTTGAGCTGTGTGTGTCAGGCTCAGCTGCTGCAAAAACTGCCCCTCAGCACACAGCTTGCACTCCTTGGGCTGTGTCTCAGCTCTCTGTTTACTCAGAGAGAGCCAGAACAATCCCAGCTCACAGGGAGGATGGGGCCTGGCCTCTCCCCTTCCTCACTGGCCTGTCCAACCTGTCAATCAGGCTGAGCTGGAGTGTTGGCTGCTTTCCATTGTCTCTGGGGTCTGTCAGTCTCATGAACCCTTCCCCTTCTGAAACTGGGAGCTGGCAAACCAAAAAACTCCAACAGAGTTTTAGTAAGGGGTAACAGTCCCCTTACACTTGCATGCTGAGCCCTTTTGAAAACCTGATGCTCAGTCAGGTGCCTGAATCGGGGCCGAGCTCCTTTCACATCTGACCCGGAGCGCTTGGTAAAAGCGTAGCTCTTAGGGCACGACTGCACCACCGTGCTACAGGGTGTCTGGTGATGGGAGCGCGCTCTCCCGCCTGCATTGTGAATCCACCTCTGTGAGAGACAGAAGCTATGTTGGCTGGAGAGCGGCTCCTGCCAACATAGCCCAAATGGGGTTACGGGTGCCATTTTGAGAGAACGGGCCGGCTGCTGGTGAGGGGAGGGGTCAGAGGAGTAATTCATGCAAGCTGTGTTCTTGCCCTGACTATTGGGATGCAAGGGGAAAGGGAAGAAGTAGTAGCATCCCGGTATGCGTGACCACAGCCCCCCCTCGGTTCCTGAAATGGCGCCCGTGGATGTGGGCATCACTTTAAGCCAATGTGCCTTAGGGATGTTAAATATTGGGTAATTGAATGGTCTAGTGACCTCAAGAATTCTTTCCAGTTACTCAACTAACCTAAAGTCCCCGGGGGCGGGGCCAGCAGCCAGTGCCCCACTCCCAAGGAGCCCCCCATCGCTCTGCGGTGCTGCCTTTGTATCAGCACAAGGTGCCAGGCGGGACCTGGTCCATGAGGGGTGCCATTTTAAAAACCAGCGCCCCTTACAGACCGGCTGCCTGTCGCCCTGCACTGCTGCCTCTGATAAAGAGGCAGCAGCGTGGGATGGCAGCAGCCCGTCTAGGGGATGTCTGAGCTCCCAGACTTGATGCACGCTGGAACTGAGCTAGGCTGCCTGCCCATGTGGCTCCTAATACACTTTAAATGCAGAGCCACAGTGGGGGTAGATTCTGGACCCAGCATGAGCCAGGACTGAGCTGGGTTGCTTGCCTGCCTGCCAAAAAATTTACTGGCAGTGGGAAATGCGTATAATCTCTAGCATTAAATTATAAGCTTTTGCTTATTGGTTTATTGACTGCACTCCTACATCCCTAATGTATCTTATGCCACTCGAGGGGTGTTGTCTTCACACACACATTGCATTGACTTAAGCAGTGGCATAGGCCAGCCCTGAGTTTGAGGTGTTTGTCAGACTAGCCCGTTGGGCTACGTCTACACTACGAGTTTGCTCAGCAAAAAATATGCACGAGTTGCAATCTCATTTGCATATTTTCTGCAGATCCGTTTTTGCACTGGGGTTTTTGCGCAAAACCAAGCAGTATGGATGTTTTCTTTTTGCATGAAAACCCCTTTTTCTGCAAGATCGGTAAACCTCCTTTTTTGGGGCATAAGGCTCTTGCAGAAAAGGGGGGTTTGCGCAAAAAGAAAACATCCACGCTGCTTGTTTTTGCGCAAAAACCCCAGGCAAAAATGGATCCGCAGAAAATAGGGAAATGAGATGGTGACTCATGCAAATGAGTCCCTCATTTGCATATTTCTTGCCGTAGTGTAGACGTAGCCTTTAAGAACTCAGTTTACTGAAGAATGATGACATGCACATAACAAGGAAAGCTTCTGCTTCGGGGAATGGTTGCCAAGATGTGTTTCCAAACTTTTGAAAACGCAACCCAGCAAAGATTTAAAAACCAAAGATAATTAAGTACATAATTGCGTGCACACGCCACTCCTTAATTAAGCTTTTCTTCTTTAAACCTGACAGAATCTGCTGACAAGGTGATGGCACGAGGGGCGCCTGGCATATGGCAAACCATCTGCGACGCAAATGCGCCGTCTATGGGAAAAGAGAGAAAAAAACAACAACTTTCCAGTCCACAAAAGAGTAAGTTGCGTAGATGGATCAGCACGGTGATTTGTCTTCATTCTCTGAACAAAAATGATTTGATGGAACATCAGCCAGATAAAAAGAATATCAGTAGGAGCAACACTGCACTGTATAATAATCTCGTAGACTCATCTTTGTCAATGTCTGTCAGTACGGCAAGGCAGGAAGCAATATGGTGACTTGGAGCTATGGGGAAATGCATCTTCTCTGCGCTAGGCGATGGGCTAAGTCTTAACAGATGCAGAGGGACAATCCCATAGACAGATGAGCCCCCAGTGTGGAGTTTCTCTGTCTGGTGTCACTCTGAAAAGTGGCAGTCCAGCCCCTACTGCAGCTGTGTCTGGGTACTTCTGTTACACTCAGCTCACCTGCTGGCTGGGACAAAGGTCTGCTCCCTTTAGCTCTTCTTCTGTCTGTCCTGGTGAAGGACATGTGTTTTCCTGTGCCAGTGCTGCTACCACAGGCACGGTGCTGTTAACCACATCTAACGCCCGCTGCAGGATCTAATGTGCCTATGTAATAATGTAGTCATGAGATGAGTGTGTATCTTTTACATAATTCATGCATGGATGCGATATCGATGCATTGTCTTGGATTTCCAAAGGCTCTTATGGGAATTATGTCAAGTTCCTGGTTGAAATGTGTGCGCTTTGCTTACTTAGGATGGGCTATTTAAAGGAGCTTATGTGGCAATTTACTTCAATGGGAGCAGAATTAAACCAGTTGGGATCAATGGTCTTTCTAATTTTTTCCATCCATGTGTGGAATAAATTTGATGTGCACCACCAGTCGAAATGCCACCTGTGGGCACTCTGCTAATCAACTGGGAAGCATTTGAATCTCTCCTGGGTGGCCACCCAAGCACTCTGCTTGCAGGGAACACTGGTGGTGATTACCTATGGCCTTGTCTAAACTATCACGGGCTGTTGACCTAAGTTACGCAACTTCAGCTACATGAATAACATAGTGGAAGTCAATGTGCTTAGGTCTGCTTACTACGGTATCTTCACTGGGATAAGTTGACAGCTGATGCTGCCTTCCTGCAAAAAATTGTACTGGCGGTGTAGGAGGGGGGGAGACAAATGCATGTAGCCTATAGCATTAACCTATACGCTTTTGCTTATCGGCTAATCGGTTAATTGACTGTACTATTACATCCCTAAGCCAGGCTGAATGGGACGAGGAATCTCTGGGAAGAAGTTCCTTAATGCCCTTGCCCTGTTTTGGGGCTTCAAGCATCTTCTGTTCTATTCTCCAAGTCCTTCTGTGCCATGCTGGGGCTGTTTAGATCTGACATATTTGTTCTCCCTTCAGCTTCTGGAGCTTTCTTTGTACCAGTGGCCAGTGGAGGGAAAGCAGATGCGGCTTCCCTAATTCCCACCCTATTTGTTCCAAAGGGAGCTTGAAGACTACGTTGTAGACTACTGGGTTTGGGGTCATTGTATTCCCTATCATCACCATGACAGAAGCTGATTGTCACCCTTATTGGCAGTCTGGGTAGAGAAGCCAGGGACAGAAGGTGATGGTCCAGACAGCCCTAAAAGAAGTCTCACCAGGTTGAGGCACATTGGCAGAGGGCTAGCTCCTGGATAGATAAAGCAGCCACAAGTGCGGCAAGGTTGGTCAGCACTAACTTCTCTTTTACATTAAAAAAAACAAAATTATGTCACTAGGTCCTAGGAAGTGATGAATTTTGCTCTGTATTTTAGAAATGCACATCTGTCTGTCCATCTGTGACCGTTTAGGAGAAGTTCTTGAACAAATGGCACGAGCTAGGACCACCAAATTTGGTATTCAGCATCCTCTGGTCATAACTTAAAGCAAGGTCAGGATTTGGTTGTTCCAGGATAATGGGATGTGCCTGGAATGTGATTGTTTCCCATAAAATGGAAAGGGAGGGGTCTGGTAGGAGAGAGTTAAACAGCAGAATGACCACAAGGGGGCAGCAAGGGGCCAGCGTTGGGGACCAGGACAGCTATAATGCCTTTGGGCCAGCAAGGGGCAGGGGTGGAGAAAGGGACAGCTATCCACTATATATTTCAGAGTTTGTCTGTTTGTGTGTATGTTTGTCTATGTGTCTTTCTGTCTTCCATCCCCGGCTGTGCCAGTTGCAGCAACTCTGGACAGGCACTTCCCACCTGGCCCCGACTGCTGCAAAGAGAGAGGGCTGGGATTGGCCTCTCTCCCCAGGGCTGCCTGCATCCTGAACCCCTCATCCTCACACACACACCCCCGAGAGCAGTGATTTAACCGAAGAAAAACAGAATATATTTTAGTTAAGTATCCGAGCAACGCCAGGTAAATTTTCTAGTGGGTTAAATAAGGAAGGTTGATCATGTGGCTAAGTGTTACAGTAGGGTTCATAGGGTTTGCCATTGAATTCCCACCACTGCCACCGATTTCCTATGAGACCTGGGCAAGTCACTTCATCTCTGTGTTGCATTCTCCTCCACTTTTCAAATGAGGATGGCTGTCCTTCCTTTCTCCTCCCCTTTGTCTTGTTTAGTTAAACTGTGAGCTCTTTGCACCAGGATTCTCTCTGTCTAGCTGTGTGTACTATTCCTAATTCAGTCTTGGTGGGGGCCTGCAGGCTTTCCCATAATTTATAGAGATTTTTCTCTCTCTGGCAAAATTTCCTACCGCGATATTTGAGATTTGGGGCTTGCTTAGTGTACACGTGGGTGGTTCTGTTGGCTTTGGAGGATTCTCACCAGTGTATATGGGAGCAGAAGGTAAATTCATGTTTATAGTAATTTTCTTTACTCCACTGAAGCCATGCGCTAGGGACCCAAATGCTAATAAAAGTCTAATTATTATGTTTTCTCTTTATGGCTGTCATTTTTTTTTGCTATCGGTTTATAGGCTTATTTGCTTTACTGGCTATTGTCTTGATCGGGTACTTCTCCTTCCTTCTGAGACCTCGATCCTTCAAATAGTGGCTCATCTCAAACCCCGGGAGAGCCATCGTCCCTTCTTTAGAGAGCCTGCCTCAGCGCCGCATGCGGCTGCTGCTGCACCTGTGCCAGCGTGCTTAAGCCAGGAATCTCATTAGAGCCAATTTCAAGTTTAAGGGCAATTCCTTTCTTGAGCTTAATTAAATGCCGGTCTCAGAGGAGTCCGTGTGAGCGCTCCTCTTGGTGTGGTGGATACGTGGCTGGATGGGGACTCAGAAGGGCTGGATTCTGTCCCAGTGGAGCCCTGGCAAATATTCTCAAACCTATGGGGCAGAAACTCTGAGCCTGGCACCTCTTGCAGGGCAGAAGCCCCAAGGCCTGGTGCCTTTCACAGGGCTGGGGTTATTAATGACACAGTCATTCAATGCGAGTTGGTAGATACTGACACTGAGACACTCCCTCTCAGGAGTGTCCTTTTTTGTCATAGTTCAGATATGGTAACCCTCCACAGGGCAGATGCCTGGGGCTCCAGGAAACATTCAGAATTTAATCCCTGCTTACTCCCCTCAGTTCCCTCCTGCTCCCTTCCTCTCTCTTTATCCTGTATCCTCCCTTCCACTCTTTCTTCTTGCCTCCCCAGGCTATGTCGACACTAGCAGTGTTTCTTAAACTTTTCGAGACTGAGAAACACCAAACAATTTTTTTATGGGGAACACCAAGGATTTTTTTGTCCGGGGGGGGGGGAACCCACCGGACCTGGGAGACTTGGGGGTGGAAATGTGCCACGCCCCCCCCAGGAAGACTGCTTTAATACATGGAGCTGAAAACGAAGACCACAAAAAAGTAAGGATAATAATAAACAAATGCTAAATAAGGTCATGTGGCTGGTCAGGAGGGAGGGTAGAGGAAGGGACTTGGAGCAAGGTGTCTGTCCAGGAGGGAGGGTAGAGGAAGGGACTTGTGGAGGGTGTCTGGCCAGGAGGAAGGGTAGAGGAGGGGTCTTGGGGCAGAATGTCTGGCCAGGAGCAGGTATTGGGGCAGGGTGTCTGGCCAGGAGGGAGGGTGCAGGAGGAGACTTGGGGCAGGGTGTCTGGCCAGGAGGGAGGATGCAGGAGGGGACTTGGGGCAGGGTGTCTGGCCAGGAGGAAGGGTGCAGGAGGGGTCTTGGGCAGGGTGTCAGAGGAAGCTGGGAATGTGGGGTCTTGGCAGGAGGAGGGGAGTGAGGGGGGATTGGGTGCGGGGTCTGGGCATGAAGGGGGATGCTTACCTGGCTTGGCACCCTGCTGCAGCAGGGAAAGCTTTCAGGGAGCATGCTCTTGTTCCTTGGGGTGAGAGGGGGGTGGAGAACTCTGTTCCCCTTCCTCTGCACCCCCCGCCCACCCATGCAGCGGGGAACCCAGCGCAGCTGCAGCACCAGGCCAGGCTTCCTGCTGGCAGGGTGGGTGAGGGGAGTAGAAACCCCGACCGTCCCCACCAGATTAAACTCTGCCACTTCCCCAGCAGGCTGGGGAGGGGCACAGGGGAGAGAGAGCAGCAGTGCATGGGGGGGGGGGAGTGAGCATGCCCCAGGTGGGGGCGAGGGGCGGCAGAGCCTGAACCGGGTTCCCCGCTGGCGGCAGTTTTAAAATGCTGAGGTCCTGGAGCAGCTTCTCAGCTCTGGCCCCCTCACCCTCCCAGCAGCAGCGGCAGCTGTAAAAGCGACCGGGTGCACAGGTGGAGGAGGAAGTGGAGGCTGGACAGCACTGGAGGCCTTCTGGGACTGGGGCCGTCCTGCAGGCTGGGGGGGGGGGGGGGGAGAGGCAGCCCCAGCAGGAGCTGTTTACAGGCTCAGCAGGGGGCGGGGCAGCAGCATTTTTTCTGTTCTCTCCACGGCACACCTCCGACTGCCTTGCAACATATTCGGCACTGGTGAGGCCCCATCTGGAGTATTGTGTCTAGTTCTGGGCCCCCCACTATAGAAAGGATGTGGACACATTGGAGAGGGGACAGCCAAAATGATTAGGGGGCTGAAGCGCATGACCTCCAAGGAGAGGCCGAGAGATTTGGGCTTATTTAGTCTACAGAGGAGAAGAGTGACGGGGGATTTGATAGCAGCCTTCAGCTTCCTGAAGGGAGCTTCCAAAAACGACGGAGAGAGGCTGTTCTCAGTACATAGTCCTGCATTTTGCTTCAGCTACACCAGACTAACACGGCTACATTTCTATTACTGTTCTCAGTAGTGATGGATGACAGAACAAGGAGCAATGGTCTCAAGTTACAGTGGGGGAGGTCTAGGTTAAATATTAGGAAAAGCTATTTCCCTAGGAGGGTGGGGAAGCACTGGGATGGGTTCCCTAGGGCGGGGGTGGAATCTCCATCCCTAGAGGTTTTTAAGTTCCAGCTTGACAAAGCCCTGGCTGGGTTGATTTAATTGGGATTGGTCCTACTTTGAGCAGGGAGCTGGACTCAACTCCTGGGGTCTCTGTCAGCCCTAGGAGTCTGTGATTTCCCCAGTTCTTTTTTCTCCTCTGCCCCTTCTCTCCTTACTTCAATCTCCTTCTTTCTCTTGGCCACACCTCCACTCTCCCCACTTCCTCTAACTCTCTTTCCCTGATTCTTACAGGACACAGCTGGCTTTATTGGCCAGTGATTAAAAAAATCTCTCACTGACACAGACATGCTACCCCTTGCTGCGACATCACCAGCTCTCCAAATCAATAGAGCACCATTCATTCCAGGGTCACGCTCTTTCATGTAATCGTATGGCAGGGACGGCATATGAACGAATATAGTGACAATTAATAATGGAAAAGAAACAGGAGGAATCCATCCCCCCGTTTCTTAAATTAAAATGATGGGCATAATGCTGTTAGGCATATGATTCCAGAGTTTATGAACACATTCTTTATATTGATTTATGCCCAGAGCCATCAAGACTCCTTGAAAATAATTAGGGTTGACGTATCCAATGCCAGAGCTAAATGTTGATATCATATCATGAAAATTACATGCCTTGGGTCTGCTGTGCTGTAGCAAAGGACTAAACCCATCACCAGCATCTGTGTACTGCACCCTGTGTGGTGTTTTAATTAGATATTGCAGCCAATCAAGCCATTCAGGACACAGACAAGAAGGGTATGGTCTATCTGCTGGGAGAGGAGGCACAGCAGGAAGGTAGTGTGTGTTGGAAATACAGGGTTTGAGGGAAGCTTGGAGAAGGTGTGGGGTTAAACAAAAGGGCTTTGTCTACATTGCGGGGTTTTTGCCCAAGAAGCGTTTTGCAGAAGAGATCTTGTGCAAAAGCACGTCCACACCTCAAAAGCGATGTGCTTTTGCGCAAGAGAGCATCCACGCTGCATGGACGCTCTTTGCGCAAGAAAGCTCTGGTGGCCGTTCACAGAATGGCCATCAGAGCATCTGTGCTTTTTCTGTTTTTGCACAAGAAACCCCTGCAGAGCATCCACACCTGCCTTTTTGTGCAAGCGCTGTAGTGCAAAAAGGAGTTATGCCTCGTGGGGAGAAGAATAACTCTACCGGCAAAAGCCCTCAGTCCTGTCGATTTACTGTTTTTTTTGTTTGTTTGTTTGGGGGTTTTTTGGGTGCAAAAACGCACTCGAGGTGTGGACGCTCTGCCGGTTTTTGTGCAAAACCAGCCAGTTTTGCACAAATACCTTGTAGTGTAGACATAGCCAAGGGATGTTAAATAGGAAAAGGTGGCTTTATTTGAGTCCCAGAGCTCCCTCTGCTGCGTCTGCCCCACACTGAAAGGGGCTGCCTCTTTCTCCTCCCTCCACCTCTGAGCCACGGTTAGGAGAAAATAACCCTTTTCTTCCCACACCAACTGATTTGATCTGGGATCGCTCCATGAGCCCCACAGGGTCATAAACACAGCCGCTGCAGCAAGGAGCTGATTCAGTGGAAAGGAATCCTCTAGGACAGTGGTTCCCAAACTTTTTGTCATCATGCCTCCCTTTTTGATTTTTGAAAAACCCTCACATGCCCCCTCCCCTCCCCCAATAGCAGCAAAACTTGTTGAGCAAAAAAAAAAAAAAGGAACTGAACAGGGCAGCAATACTTGATTCGGGGAGGGAGGCTGGGTCGCCTCGTGCCCCCCTGGAATTTCTTCACCCTTCCCAGTTTGGGAACCCATGCTCTAGGATGTCTGAAATACCCCTAGCCTCATAGCCACTGGCAGAAGCCACGGGGTGTGGGTGTCCTGATAGATATCCGGCTCTGCTCAGTGATGAGAACCGGTCGGCTGTGTGTGTGCTCCTCCGACATGTTGCGCTGGCTCTGTGCAGGGAGCCAGCACCGCCGACTCCGAGAGAGCCCTCACGGACCAGAATCAGATAAGGTAAAAAGGCAACCTAAGTACAGTCATAGTTGCAAGAAGCCTCTACTGAACCACTACGCTAGGGTTGCCAGATGGTTGAAACAAAAATACCGAACAACCCCCACCCCGCCCAAAAAAAACACCAGGAAAAAATTCTGTTGAAGGGGGGAAAAAAGCGGGGGGAGACCAAACAGCATGTCCCCTTTAAGATTGAGTTCAGGGAAAGGAACAGGGGAACTATTGAGCACTAAGACCCAGGCGTAGCATTGCTTCCCCTAGGTCTTTTATCCGGCAGCCATTTTGTAGTGGCAGCCCTGGGGAACCAGGTAAGCATGGGAGCTGGGGTTGGGGGTCATGGAGGGCTCGGGGGAGGCCAGACGCTGAGTGTTTGTAGGGTTGCCGGGTGCCCGGAATTTTCACCTCCTGGCCGGGGAAAAATTCAGAAAATTCATCTCAGGTGTCCAGTATTCTCTGAATTTTTTTACCGGACAGGAGACGAAAATACCGGACTGTCTGGGTGAATACCGGACACCTGGCAACCCTAGCTACGCACATGTACCTGTAACAATGGACTCAGCTCAATGGGAGGTCCCACTGCCCCCTTGGCTGGGCAAAGTTAAGTCGAATTATCCCAACAGTTATAGACCGAGACAATCAATGATCCGCACCTTACATAGTATCTTACGCGTTTCATGGCATGTTTGTTACCCCCTGGTACTGTCGTCCTGATATTTCAGACAAAGCACTCCCCTGTTACAGTGCTGTCACTCCTGCTGTTTCAGGCAAGGTCCCGCTGTTCATCACTTTGGTCCAACTAGTTTATCGTGGGCAGGGCAGGGTGTCCTTGGACTGGCCTGGTGGGATGTATTGACATGTTCCATGCGGTTTAGCTGTGCTAGCAGAACCGGAGCTGAGTTCATGTCACGGACACTGACTTGCAGGCAATATCTGCTTTCGAGAGGGCCGGCCTGTTAAAATTCTTGCTGACTGTGGTTCAGGCCTTACGCCAGGCCCATACTTCAGGCATTTTCTTTTTCCTGTAGCCTAGGTACCTGCAGCTCTCTCCTTCCCTTGGAAACTCCATCAGCCACCGTGGTCCACCGTGGCTTCACCAATGTAGCAAAGATGCAGGGAAGGCTTTTGCAGGGCCTACGACTTGCAGTGGCAGGATGTGTGACTCTGCACAGGCATGCACTGTACGTCTCCAAGGCCCTGGGATACCAGGACATGCCAGGCTGAGAGTCCCCATCCGATCTTGTACAGTCCTAGAGGAGTGCAGCACTTGGGCCCCGCGATAATGGGAGTGCGCTGCAGCTGCTCTCTGTGAAATAGCTTTGCATTACCCGGTACCCCTCTAAAAGCACGGGCTAGGGTCAGCCAGTCAGCTCTCAGCTGGAAACCTTTGTCTCCCATGTAAGACAGATCCCTCTGCATGGGCAACACCGTTTGCTTGGCTGATAGAATGTGATGGAATACATGAGTAAAGCTGGCAGAGATGAGGGCAGTAGCACGTACCATCCGTATTCATCCCAGGCCTGGACTTGTTACTTGTCATCAGCCAACGTTTCTGCTGAACTCTGGCTGTTCGAAAGAAACAAAAGCGTGACACTAGACCAACCGAGGATGGCATTTCAGAGGAGGGAGGCTAGGAAAGGAGAATGGATTTATGAACCCCGCCCCTGACTGTGACCTGCAGAAACCTAATAGATTGGAGCAGAATAAATCATTTTAATGCTTTGCATCGCTATAGAGCATCTCTCAGCTGGGTTTCTCAGAGGAACGTCATAATTGCCAGACCAGCTCAGACCGTCTAGTCTAGGATCCTGTCTCAAACCCTGGCCTCCCATAAATGCTACAGTAAGAAACCCCTGCAATAGGCAGATGTGGAATAATCTGCCCCCTACATTAGGTCTTCTGCTCTAATGGAGAATGAGTTGAACCAGGGAGCACAAGATTTAAGTCGTTCCAAGTTTGTCTTCATTACCTATAATGGCTCAGGATATTCTTGCTGTTCATGTAAATGTCTGGCCGCATTTTGAATCTTGCTAGATTCCATCCCCCACTCAAATCCTGTGGCAATGAGTTCCACTGTCTAGTTATGCTTTATGTGGAAACTGTATTTCCTTTTATCAGTTCCAAATTTCCCACCATTTATTTTTATTTGCTTGTGAGTTTGGTGGCAGGAGGAACAGAAGCTCTCAATCTCTCGCTCTGGAGTATGGATAATTGTATATGCTCTGCTCATGCAGCCGCTTGCTCCTCTCCCTTCTAAGCATTTCACGCCTCCCCCATTCCTCCTTGAAATCCCTGCTCACGGCCTACCCCTGCTGTCATGCCTGCAAATCAACCGACCAGCCAATGACTTTAATATTCCATATCCTATGGTCACACACAGAGAGCCTGTTTGAGATCGGGACCCTGTTGTGCTGACATAGAGTTGCTGTCGTTATCTTCATGTTACAGATGGGAAACTGAGGCACGGAGCGACTAGAGAAGGCAGTTCAGCTCCTGTTTAGGCATATAAGTAAGTGACCCAATTTTTCAGAAGAGCCCAGCCCACCGGGAGCTGCGATGCGTTGACCCTGCAGTACTGCAGTGAGAGCTGCTGCTGGCTGCTTTTGAAAATCTAGTCCTTCTGCTGAGGCCTAAATGGGAGCTGAGCTCTGCCTGATAATATGAAGAGTCCCAGACGCCTAGTCCTCAGCTCTAATGACTAGACAAGACCCTCTTGGGGAGCTGCTACCTGACCTGGGGGTTTAGGCAGTCGGAAATGACCCAGCACAGCTGAGTTCAAGGCCTGGCTCTGCAATTGGTTCTCTGTGTGACCTTGGGCAAGGACTGAGAGTGACATTTTCAAAAGCCTCATTTTCAGAAGAGACTGAGGGACCTAAGCTTTATTGACTTTAAAGGGAAGCTTCGGGTCCGAAAGCCCAGAGTCTCAAATCGCCATTGATTTCCTTGCCAGCTAGGTGTCTAAATAGCTTGGAGAATCTGGCCCTGGCTGCCCAAGTCCTGGTTAAAAATGGGACGGAGTCACTTCTGCAAATGTCCCCTTGAATCTTTCTGGGCCTCGTTTCCCCATGTGTAAAATGAGGATGACGACATTCTGTCTGTCGTAGCTATTTCAATTCTTAGCTTATCAGGGCAGGGACTCTCTCCCTGGCCCACCAATTGCGAGGGAAAGAGACTCAGGGCCCAGAAATTCAAAGGAGCCTGGGGCTCCCGACTGCCGCTACTGCAGCAATGGCTGTAGCTGGAGCCCTGGCCTTTTAAATTACCGCTGGAGTGTCACACCCCAGGCCCCAGGCAGCTCTGAGGGCTGGAGGGGAGGGCGCTCCATGCTCTGGGAGGTGCAATAGGCTGGCTACCCCAGCCCCGCCCCTTCTGCCCAAGACTCCACCCCTTCTGGGAGTGCAGAGCCAGGCCCTCCTCCCGCCTTGCCATCGGGTCTTCTCAGGCTGTCACCCCCACAGCCTCTCACTCTGTGCCCATCCAGCGCCTATCACTGTGCGGTCCTGATCCCAAATGGGGTTTCTCAGTGCTGCTCCAATACACATCATTAGACTTGGCAGGGTTGAATTTTTCCACTAAGCCTTGTTTTCATTGTGGGCGCACAAGCCGGCGCAAAAATATTTCCATTGATTTCACCACACACACACACAAGCTGATGCAAAAACTTATTTCCATCGACAGCAGAAATGTAGTTATAGGTAAAGTGAGATGCATGCTCTTTGAGAACGTAGTCGAGTCCGGTTGGCTCATACCCACTGTGCACATTTTGACCTGTGGGGTGGACAATTTGTGTTTGAATGGTTATACGTCTTTCACATTTCGAATGGCAATTCTGTCATGCTACTGTCGGATCTCCCTCCCTTGTCTGACTTCCCCATACTTTCCCCCAGCTGTGACAATATAAAATGATAAAAAATGGAAAAAATGTTTAAATCAGAAGGATAAAGAACAGAAATCTGCCATGCCTACCTGCTGTGGTAATATTAATAACCTTTCACTGTCCTATAGGGCGTTGAGAGAATAGATCTTGTTACTGGGTGTGAGGTGCTTACTGACTACGGTGATTCACATCATAAAAATACACAATACATAAATAAAAGAGAGGAGTCTAACATCCAGCCCCCTGCTTCAACAGCACTTCCTCCTGCCAAAATGAGCCCACATCGCGCTAATAGGGTTAGCCTGCAGAGATTTGCAGCTCTCACCTTTAAACAAATGCCCCCTCCTCCCATAATCCTCTGTACATCTCCAGCATGCACTGGAGTCTCTTATTTCCAAGTTAATTGTTGTATTACATTTCCCCTCATTATGTGGCTTGAAGCAGGACAGGAAACATAAACCCAGAATGGAAAGGTGTATTATGTTCCAGCCTGAAGCCAGGAGATGCCACACTCCATCTCACTGCAGATATATTGCTTGCCCTCGCCCTATTAGAGCAATATGTGCCTGAGCAAGTTTGGCTGTGGCTCCTTGGGGATTTTTAATCACATAAAGCTACGGAGAGAAAGCCCGCTGCATTTGCTGTCTCGCTTAATGTGAAGGATGCCCGCTATAGAGCTGCAAAGTCCCTCATTGATAAAACCCCATCTATTATGGTGAGTACACAAGCTGATTGCCATCCAGCTGGTATTCATTTCTCGCCTATTACGGTTGCTTTCAGCAGCCGGTTTTCATAGCCACAACTCAACGTCCCTGTTACTGATACGTTTCCTAATGGAGATTGGGGGCTGATTTGGTTTGCTGATCCATGCGTCAGGTTGCGACCCTGTGGGCCAACGGGCAGATAGAACAGTCAACGCTCTCCAGCGTTCCAGTAGGATGATACTAACTGGTGAGACTGGAATGAGTGTACAATAGATTTCTGAGCTGATTAGGCCTCAGTTGGAGTATTGTGTCCAGTTCTGGGCACCACGTTTCAGGAAAGATGTGGAGAAACTGGAGACGGTCCAGAGAAGAGCAACAAAAATGATGAAAGGTCTAGAGAACATGAGCTATGAAGGAAGACTGAAAGAATTGGGCTTGTTTAATTTGGAAAGGAGAAGACTGAGAGGGGACATGATAGCGGTTTTCAAGTATCTAAAAGGGTGTTACAAGGAGGAGGGAGAAAAATTGTTCTCCTTAACCTCTGAGGATAGGACAAGAAGCAATGGGCTTAAATTGCAGCAACGGAGGTTTAGGTTGGACCTGTCAACAGAGAGATGCAGTCTAGACACACCCCAAGAGACTGGCAAGGTTAGAGAAGGCTTTTTTTTTCATGTATGTGTTTATGTCCCTAATCCAAAACCACCATTGTTGTTGTGCTTGTTTGGACCTGGATGTCTCAGATAAGTCACCTGGCTAGGAGTGAGTCACAGAGGTTGTAACACGGAGCCCCTTCCTAGAGCAATCTGAGCATATGATGGAACCACAGGCAGATGGGGTGTAAAAGGTAAAGGGGCAATTGTGCTCTGTGTTATAATCAGCGGTCACATCACACTGATGACCTTGCTTATGATGGGGTTCTGTACAGGTGCCAAGGAAGGTTTTCGCAGGCAGATAGGACATCTAGGCTTCTGGCTGTCATCGGAAGTGTGTGTGATTTGGGCACCGAACCTCTCATTTGTGTCCTTGGCGCTCTCTCGGAAGGGGTAATGAGCTAGTAACATGGGTGAAATCCTGCCCTCCAAAGCAATGTTCCCTCTAATTTTTTCTATCCATGTGTGGAATACATTTTGTTATGTGCACCAAGGCAGGTGCAGATGTGCACCACCAGTAGAAACACATGCTGCTGACTGGGAGTGACTGGGAGTGCTCTGCTAATCAGCTGGGTGGCACCTGAATCAGTTGACGAATGGAAAGTTCCCGTTAGTTCATGTGTTGGTCTCTGATTTCGTTGCAAAGATCTAGCGCTATCTGTGCAGTCTAGGGTCTGGTAGAAAACAATGAAATCTCTGCATCCCTGAAGTCACTGCAGGATCAAGGAGATGGCTGCGGTTCAGGACTGAACAGGGTTAAATATTTCACCTCCCATAGACCTAGGTTTGTCGTGTTCGCTGTAATCATTTCTCTTCCCCAATCCTGTTAGCATCACTCTGCCAGACCCATCCCTCACTTCCTCTGAGTCCGCCTGCATCCCACACGCTAGCTGGCATCTCCCTGCTCGCTGCTGTAAATGATGACTGTCAGGAATGCTGACTCGGCGGTGGAGGAAATTGTTACACAGCGCTATCAATCAAACCGTGTACGTCCAGCCTTCCCACGCTCTCTGCATTTTGCTGCATCACCTCGGTGTAGGCCATTGCTACATTTTGGGGCTCAGCAGCAGTTTGGATGAGCTCAGAGATGAGCTGGGAGCAGGTCGTAGGAAGAGGCACTGCGGACTCCGGAGGTGAGACTCTTCCACTCACCGTAACTGCCGTATTGAACTGGTACAGCAAGGGACATGCAGCGTAGCTGCCTAGCTCCAGATGCATAGCAGAGCCTTCTCAGCAGTGTCTGCTAGAAATGACGTCATAGAATCATAGAACCATAGAGCTGGAAGAGACCTCAGAAGGTCAAGTCCAGCCCCCTGCCCAATGCAGGACCAGTCCCAACTAAATCAACCCAGCCAGGCTACGGACACCATTCCTACCCATCCTGGCTAATAGCCATTGATGGACCTAACCTCCATGAATTTATTTAGCTCTTTTTTGAACCCTGTTAAATTCCTGGCCTTCACAACATCCTCTGGCAAGGAGTTCCACAGGTTGACTGTGCACTGCGTGAAGAAATATCTCCTTATGTTCCTTTTAAACCTGCTATCTATTATTCACTCCTTAGCTATGTTACTCCTAGGTTTGCCCAAGATCAACTATGATATAATTCTGTCTCAAAAGAACCATCCCCTGGCACTGACTCTGACCAGAGATACCTTGGGCCTCATTTTCAGAGGTGCAGCATACTCATAGCTCCAGTATAATGGCTGGTCTTATGAAAGGCTTTGGGTTGGAACTCTGGCTCTGGTTTCTAGTCCCTACTCTGCTCCAGACTCCTTGGGTGAATTGGACAAGTCACATCCTCTTTCTCACCTCCCCGGTTGTAAAAGGAAGATAACAACTCTTCCTTTGTCTACAGAGCTTCTAGGGGAATGTGGCCATGATCTCAGCTGGAGAGCATGAGGTGCAAATTATTATTTTGACTACTTCTCATCTTTGAAAACCAGACTGTTGGCTTCTCAAGCCAGGCATAGAGAATTACTAGAATCGTAGAATCTAGAATGCTAAAACTGGAAGGGACCTCGAGAGGTCATCAAGTCCAGTCCCCTCCCTCATGGCAGGGCCAAGCATGATCATCCCTGACAGGCGTCTGTCTGACCTTCTCTTAAATATCTCCAATGATGGAGATTCTACAACCTCTCTAGGCAATTTATTCAAGTGTTTAACCACCCTGACTGTTAGGAAGCTTTTTCTAATGTCCAACCTAAACCTCCCTTGCTGCAGTTTAAGGCCATTGCTTCTTGTCCTATCCTCAGAGGCCAAGGAAAACAATTTTTCTCCCTCCTCCTTGTAACACTATTTTAGGTACTTGAAAACTGCTATCATGTCGCCTCTCAGTCGTCTCTTTTCCAAACGAAATGAACCCAATTCTTTCAGTTTTCCCTCGTAGCTCCTGTCTTCTAGACTTTTAATCATTTTTATTGCTCTTCTCTGGACCCTCTGCAATTTCTCCACATCTTTCGTGAAATGTGGTGCCCAGAACTAGACACAATATTCCAACTGAGGCCTAATCAGCACAGAGTAGAGCGGAAGACTGACTTTTCGTGTTTTGCTCACAACACTCCTGTTAATGCATCCCAGAATCATGTTTGCTTTTTTTGCAACAGTGTCAGACTGTTGACTCATATTTAGCTTGTGGTCCACTATGACCCCTAGATCCCTTTCTGCTGTATTCCTTCCTGGACAGTCGCTTCCAATTCTGTATGTGTGAAACGGATTGTTCCTTCCTCAGTGGATACCTCCTCTATCAGCTCCTTGAGTGTTCTAGGGTACATTTCATCAGGCCCTGGTGACTTGAAGACATCTTGCTCTCTTTTGAAAAGGGTGTCCTGCAGCACTGTCTTTCACTGCAGTGGTCTGGACAGTTGTCACCTGTCCTCTCACCCCTGGGTCCCATTCTAATCCCATTCAGGAATGTTGGCCACCAGTGGGTGGTTTGTTTAATCCATTCTGTCCTGCCCGTTTCCTGTCCCAACACCAGTAACTCTCAGCTGTTTATGGGTATGTGTGCACCACCAAGGTCCTCGCGTTGTTGGTGAGGTTTTTTTTTTTTCCATTGTTCATTTATTAAAGTGACGTGGGGGCCCACTAATGAAGTGTTGAAGATGAATTACAGCTCAGCCATATTACGGTGGGCTGATGTGATAGTTAATTACCTCGGGAAGCTTGAACACGATGAATACTTCATAAAGCAAAAGCTGACAGTAAATTATTCATAATCCATTTATCAGGGGGAACAGCAATAAAATATTGCTGGTGAAGGGACCGTTGATTGTGAATTTTCCTGCCCCAGCCTTGCCACTTGTGTTTTGCAGCTCTCTGCAGACCTGGTGCTGCTTTGCTTTCCCACCTCTTAACTTCTCTCCCCTGCAACTGTGGGGCAAAGAGAACTCAAGTGAGGCCAAAAGCAGGGTGCTCCAGGAGGCAGAGTGCGCCAGAGATGGATTTCATCATGGGTGTGTTAATTCACACAACAGCCAATCCACTCTCCTAACAGAGCCTGGCAAGATCCAGGCTTCCCGTGCAGCCCTGCCTGTAAGCAAGTCACTGAAGGCCAAGAATGGGCTTTCCGTTAAGTTACTGAACTGGGACTCAAGAGAGCTGGGCTCCGTTCCTAGCTCTGCCACTGCCTTCCTGAGTGACCTTGCCCAAGTCACTTTATCTCTCTGTGATGCAGTTGCTAAGATTCTGCCTGACATGAGTCAGGTGAGGTAACATCTTTTCTTGGACCATCTTCTGTGGGTGGGACAAGCTTTCAGGCTTCCTAGAGCTTTTCTGCAGGACCCAAGGAGGAAACCAGAGTGTGCAAGCTAAGTACAGGGCAGCACAGATTAAGGAGAAAGGGTAAGAGACCATCACAGGACAAAGGAGAATTAGTGGGCAGCCGGGTGTGTTCCAAATCATTGCAATGGATCATAAAACCAGTGTCTCTCCATTGAGTCCATGGTTTTTAGTGTATGAATTAAAGTTCCCAGACTTGTGTTTTGAAAGGGTGGTTTCCTTTGAGCAGAACTGAGAGGTTAGCTATGGAGCGATTGCTTTGTGAAAAGCGTGTGCCCATGGCACATAGGGTGTTTTTGTCCATCAGCCCTGCTTTGTGTCAGTTCACTCTTGGCCATAACCATTGTCAGGTTTCACCCACGTAGTTATTGTTGGGGCAGCTAATGTGTGGGATGAGGTACATCCCATCTTGTAAAAGCGGCGAGGAGTTCTGTGGCACCTTATAGACTAACAAAAGTGTTGGAGCATATGTTAGTCTATAAGGTGCCACAGGACTCCTCGCCACTTTTGCAGATTCAGACTAACACGGCTCCCCCTCTGTTACTTGATCCCATCTTGTGTACCACATGGGCAGGGCCCCTGGGTCTTGACAGCTGCAGTGAGCACTGTATTGCTCATTGTAGCAGTGCAAAGATGTATGTAGACTTTGTGTCTGTTGTTACAGTGAAACCAATAACTTTGGGGGGGTGTCAGAAAAAAAACAATCCCCCTTCCCCAGTCGGACCAGTTCTGGTTTGGTTTAGCAAAATAAAATTCAGCCTCAACCTTTGGAGGCATCTTCAGCCAAAGGAGCTTTTGAAGGTGATCTTAGCCCTCTGCATGCTGCTCAGTGCTGCCCTCCTAGGCTGTGTCTAGACTGGCCAGTTTTTCCAGAAAATCAGCCGCTTTTCCGGAAAAACTTGCCAGCTGTCTACACTGCTTGAATTTCCGCAAAAGCACTGACTTCCTACTGTCTGAAATCAGTGCTTCTTGCGGAAATGCTATGCTGCTCCCATTCGGGCAAAAGTCCCTTTTGCGCAAAGCTTTTGCGCAAAAGGGCCAGTGTAGACAGCTCAGATTTATTTTCTGCAAAAAAGCCCCGATCGCAAAAATGGGGATCGGGGCTTTTTTGCGGAAAAGCACGTCTAGATTGGCCACGGACGCTTTTCCACAAAAAGTGCTTTTGCGGAAAAGCGTCCGTGCCAATCTAGACGCTTTGTTCCGAAAATGCTTTTAATGGAAAACTTTTCTGTTAAAAGCATTTCTGGAAAATCATGCCAGTCTAGACACAGCCCTAGTGTCACTTTAGGAACGTCAGCCATCCCAAACGCTGACCTAACAGAGGTGCACCTGGAGGGGGAGATGGGCTGTCTCACACCCCAGTGAACCCCCAAGCTTCCAATTCTTGGAGCCACCTGCCACATGTGGCACTTTTTAAACATGATTGCACTTTTTAAATATATTAGAGGGATCAATACCAGGGAGGGAGAGGAATTATTTAAGCTTAATACCAATGTGGACACAAGAACAAATGGATATAAGCTGGCTAGTAGGAAGTTTAGACTTGAGATTAGACGTAGGTTTCTAACCATTAGAGGAGTGAGGTTCTGGAACGGCCTTCCAAGGGAAGTAGTGGGGGCAAAAGATCTATCTGGTTTCAAGATTAAACTAGATGGGTTTATGAAGGGGATGGTTTGATGAGATAACATGATCTTGGTAACTAATTGACCATTCATTATCAGTGGGAAACAGGCCAATGGAGGGATGATAGGAGTTACTATAGAGAACTTTCTGGGTGTCTGGCTGGTGAGTCTTGCCCACATGCTCAGGGTTTAGCTGATCGCCATATTTGGGGTCGGGAAGGAATTTTCCTCCAGGGTAGATTGGCAGAGGCCCTGGAGGTTTTTCACCTTCCTCTGTAGCATGGGGTACAGATCACAGCTAGAGGATTCTCTGCATCTTGGGGTCTTCAAAGTATTTGAAGGCTTCAATATCTGAGATATAGGTGAGAGGATTATTCTAAGAGGGGAGGGCGAGATTCTGTGGCCTGCACTGTGCAGGGGGTCAGACTAGAAGATCATAATGGTCCCTTCTGACCTTAAAGTCTATGAGTCTATGTGTACTGCACATGTGGAACCTGGCACCAACTAGCACCCCTTTCTACACATCTGGAAATGCCTACTGGCAGAAGACCCCTCTCTGAACAGCTGGCACGTCCATTAGTGAGTGGCCCCTTGGCACGTGTGGGGCTCAGCTAGAAATGCCCACAAGCAAGGGGCCCCTTCTGCATAAATGGCTCGCACATCTGGATCCCCAGGACCCAGAAATCATGTTGCTGAGAGGTAAAGGCAGTCTCCCTAAAACATGCTCAAAGCATCCCCTTCCTCCATGTCCATCACTTGCAGCCGCGCCCCTTGGAATAGAGAAAGCCATGCAGAGGACGAGCAAGGAACCTCACTGCATCAGTTTGTAACGATTGGCCAATCCGTGCGGATTTTTTTCCTTCCTCTTTTTGTGTGTGTGTGTGTGTGTGTGTGTGTGTGTGTGTGTGTGTGTGTGTGTGTGTGTGTGCGCGCTCCATGTGCAATTTTGTGTTATCCCTGAAATCCGTGCTCCTGCTGCTGTTCTCTAGACCTTAAAGAATATTTAACCACCTGTTAAATTATTTATCCCTTTGAGATTTTGTGTGCTTAGGGCAGCTCGCAGGCCTCCTGGAGACTTAACTAGAGCTATAAATCAAAGTGACATTTGAGAAATTTCCCGGCTGCTTGTGGTGACGGCAGCCGGGCCTGTGAAATGTCACTCGCAGGCTGGGAGTTGAGCACTGCCACTCTGGGCAGTTACTTGTTTAGGGGCCTGTTAGGTCTGGAATTTATATAGACTCGGGTAAATAGGCTAGACACACCAGCTGCAGGCTAGCAACTGACTCAGATGGTTGCTGTCCCCTAATCTTTTTAAGGAAAGCTGTTGAGACTATGTGATGCCAATCGCTAGATATGATCAATCAGCAAGGGAAGGAGTTTTGTAACGTGGAGTTATGCTAAGAATCAGGCCTCAGTTTATATGCTCTGTATGCAAAGAGCAATCACATACTTCAGTAGTGATTTCCTCGCTCCCTCTCCCTGCAAGAGGGCTAGAAATTGGGCCCCAGAGTCTTGCAACACAGAGCTGTGCCGTTTGAGCAAAAGGAGTAACTCCTCTAGGGGATGATGGTAGTAGGCTGTTGTCCTCTGGAACTGGGATGTGACTCACTACTGGTGGGACAGTCTTGCAGTCTGAATGGCTTTTGTGGGATTTAGGGAAAGCAAGAACTAGCGTAAAGCTTCCGTAAGAGAGCCAGAGCACAGTGAGGCTATGTCTACACTGCAGAGGTTTGGTGCAAAAACAGCCCATGGCAGTGTGGATGTGCTCTTGCACAAGAACTTTTTGCGCAAGAACTCTTGCGCAAAAAGTTCTTGTGCAAAAAGCCTGCAGTGTAGACATAGCCTGTGTGTTTGCTGCTAGCGTCTGTCTGCTAGTCTCATAAGAATGGGCTCTCATTGTTTGTGAGTCAACCAGCGAGTCCATAAGAACTTCCGGTCCTATGGCTTGTTCTCACCTCTTCCTGATTATGTCTCATGAGGATGCTAGTTACTTCGTTGATATAAATTCCAGGTGGTGTGGCCTAGCAACCAAAGCCCTGGACTAAAATATAGGAGACCTGGAGGCGGGGCGGGGGAAGGGGGTCTATTCATTGCTCTGCTACTGATCTAACAGGTGACCTTGCATACATTTCTTTGCCTCCCCGTGACTCAGTTTCCCCGTCTGCACAAAGGGGATGACGAAAGGGACCTGCTTGGAGATCTATTGATGAAAAACATGACGGAAGAGCTTGGCGTTCTCATCTTTGATTCATTCAGTGCAAGGTCCCTGCTGCAGCACATCTGAGAACCATCGAATGCAGGGGTTCCCAACCTCGGGGCGTACGAGCTTGTCAAGGAGGTACGGGGAATATTTGGTAAATAACTAGATTATCCGAACTGAACTATTCCAAAAGTAGCAGTGTTAGTGAAAAAAGTTGTGGGTTCTAGAGTCTAGAATTTATTTCCTTTCATATTGAATAGGGGGTACGGGAAGGTTTAAAAGCCAAGGGGGATACAGGGACCGAAAAAGGTTGGGAACCCCTCGTCTAATGCTTTCTCTTCTAAGCAGAAAAATGCAGCTGAGAAATTGACAGAGGAAAAACCAAACAAGAGAGAGCAAGATATTCTTCTAAACTTTCTCCATGCAGCCAGGAAAGGAGGATTAAAGCAACTAACAGGTTGTGTTAGACATTGCCTGACACACAGAGTCTTAGCAGAAATGAGAAAACATATTGATCATGAAGAGCTTACAGGGGCCTAGTAACTGCATCCCTTTGCCCCAAGTCTGCCCTGAGCAACCTAACAATAAAGCTTATTTTCTACAGCCCCGCACACCTGAGCTACCTGCAATTAAAAGTCAGTGCTCTAGTGTAAAGAAGCAAATCAGAATGGGAGACTCTTGTTTATCTCAGTGCTTGGAGGGCCCCTACCAGCATGACATCTGAGTTCTTTGCAGTGCTCTCTGGATTTATCTTCACAACCTTCTTGGAAGCTCAGGAAAAATTATGGTTCTAATTTTACATCTGGGGAGACTGAGGCACAGAGTGGCTCAAGGTTAAAAAAATGGAAAAAGCTGTATGTCCTGTTGACTTGCATTTAGGGGCTTTTGAAAAAAATTGCTCTCAGGGACTCACCCGTAGTCACCCAGCGAGTGTGACAGAACTGGAAACTGACCCCCTGTCTCAAGTCCTAGGCTTGTGGCTAGGAGTTTGTATCACCCCCAAAGAGAGTTTTCTTTCCACTAAAAATGCGTCCATGGCAGCTGGGGAAATGTACCTGTCCCAAGCAGAAGTCAGCTCTGAGATGTGAATTTTTGCACACTTTTGCCTTACAAGTGGCCACTTCCTCCAGTCTAAGCCTACATCTACACGACAGAGTTTTTGCACAAAAACAGACGTTTTTGCACAAAAACTGGCGGAGCACAAGAAGCCTGCAGTGTAGACGTAGCCTAAGGGTGTGTCTAAACTACAGAGGGTTTTTTTTTGGAAACACAGACGTTTTTCCGAAAAAACTTCAATTATGTCCACGCTGCAATCACGTTCTTCCGAAAGAAAATCGAAAGAACAGAGAGGGTTTTCCGACATTGGTAAACCTCTTTCTATGAGGAAGAAGCCATCTTTCGTAAAAAGGCATTTGTGGACGGGGAAGGGGGAGTTCTTTCGAAAGAAGAGAAAAGAGGAAAAAGCACCAGTGCCCTGGTGGACATTCTGTCCATAGTAATCACAGCTGAAATGCGAGAGAGTGTCCATTCAGTGTGGATGCTATCTTTCGAAAAAACAGATCACTTTTTCGATGCACTTTTGCAGTGTGGACACTCTTTCGGACGTTTTTCTGGAAGATCTCTTCTGGAAAAGCTTCTTCTGAAAGAAGCCTGCAGTCTAGACATAGACTAAGGGAAAAGCAGAAAGTCTAAAGAAAGGGGGCAAAATTGACAGCAAATATATTTCTTGTGAAAATGTGCCTGAGGAAGAATTGCCACCAGTTCCCTGCAGTATGAGCTGAGAGTTCAGTTGGGGACAGAGCAGAGGCTTTTAAAACTGGAAATGTGGTCTTGCAATTAAGGACCTGGGCTGGGCTGGGCTGGACTAGGATCCAGGAGTTCATCTCCTCAATGAGGGTAAGTCAGAGAGGCCAGCAAGAATAGTAGCTTGCTCTTCTAGCACGTCTCTTCAGGAGCTCTCAAAGCCCTTTCCAGAGGAGGTCAAAAGCCTTATTCCCATTTTACAGTTGGGGGAAACTGAGGCATGGTTCAGTAAAATAATTTTCCTTGCCTCATCCAGTGGCAAGAGTCAGGAACAGAATCTGTATCTCCCAAGCCATTAGGCAATACTGCCTCCAGTGGATTTCAAAAGCGGGGAGTAATTCTGTGTACCCTGCTTGATTTTCAGAAAGTGACACGCTTCTGGGAATCAGACCCCTTAAAAGCATCTCAATTTGGGCAGTCGAAAATTGCTGGTGAATGTCTCAGAATCTTGGCCTCCCATCTGATTGTGCCTCAGTTTCCCCATTATCACGGAGGTTATAGGGATAAATCCATAGAAGATTATGAGACATCTGGTGAGAAGGAAGTCATAGACGTGCCTAGAAAAACAGAGAGAAGAGCCCAGATCTAACATGCTTGAGCTTAATTAGAAGAAAGGAGGATTGGCATGTTATCAGCGTAAGAAGCAAAATTGATTCCAAATAGGAGGTTTTCAGAAGTCATCTGATGCATCAGTCCAGCTGGACTTCAATAACACTGAAGGTTCCAATCAGCCTTGCCTTGGGAAACTGTTAAATAAGGCCCATCAGGAGCCAAATTCTGTCCCTCGTCTGTCTCTTTGCGCTGTCGCGTGTCACGTACCATGTCTAGGAGTCGCCTCTGGGCATGGCCATTTTGTAAACAAGCTGTCGAGCCGAGCTGCCATACTCCACACAAAAAGCTTTCAATAAATACCCGTGCAAACGAGCCAGGCATTTTCAGAGCCTCGTTGATTTAAAGGGATGCTACCACACTCTGCAAAACCCACATTCAACGCAGCTTCTTCATTCCTACCTGTCCACTGCAAGACACTGTGGGATTCTTGGTGGGTGAGGAGTTTGGTCCAGAAAACAACTTCTTGGGTGTTTCTTGCTAGAAACAAGATAAATCCCCATCACATTAACAGTCTTACAATAACACCCTACAATAACACCCCGGCCCATGTGGCCCCAGTAGTCACAAGCAATCCGTCCATAACCCCACTGTGTGCATGACGACTCCAGCAATCACCAACAACCCTACAATAACAAACCCATATTTGCAACCTGGACAGGTCAGGGCTCATGAGCAGCCCTACAAAAACAAACCTGGCCACGTGCACAGTGCAGCAAAGTGCCAAAAAAAAGCAAGGGCACCAGGGATCTCTATTCAGCTACCGGCAGTATTTCAACAAGGCTGCTTTGTGATGGACAGAGGGCTAATTCTCCCCTGGCTTTTTCCTGTGCATTGTCCTTTCCGCAGGGTGTAAAATGCTGTGGGTGGAGGATTCTGAGGTGGTGGTAGTTGCTTTGCATAGATGGGGGTGGGGAACGTTTTCTGGGTTGGGGGCCGCTGACCCACAGAAAAATCAGTCGGGGGCCATACCCAATGAGAAACAAAACAAAACAACACCCTTGCTGATGTAGTCCCCGACTGAGAAGGAGAAAAACATTCTCCACATCCCCGTCACACACCAAGCTAGTAGATTTTGTGTGCTCCAGCCCTGTGGGGAATCAGCGGCAGGGTGTGGGGGGATGGAGACAAGTACAAGCTCCCCAGTTCTGGGGGGGAGCCCTAAGCCTTGGGAGCCTGATCCAGACCTTAGGTCCCCCACTCCTGGCATAGATGCTGATGCTCTCCTGAGGGAGAAAGGCAGATGGAACTGAGCAGGTGCCCTATGAAGCTAGGATCACGGTAACCTCAAGGGAATGGACCCCAAAGTGAACCTGGTGCAATGAATAGAGGAAGACAACATGCGAGTCCATTTGCTAAGTAGAGGCCTTAAGAGAGGACTGACCACAGTGTGCTCTGGATGTAACTATGAATAACGCCTGGCCGTTTCCCCCTCCAGAGGTGTTTGTCTTGTTTAAATTCACAGAGCTCGCTCGGTGTCCTAAATGCAGCAGATCATTTTCATGTGATTTATGATTTTTAATTACTATCTGCATAATTGAAGTTGCCTAAATCCTACTGGTTTTTCAGGGTGTGAAATAAGGATGCCCCTTCCAGCCTGACTTGGCAGGTAGCTAAGGGCGGATCTGCTAGTGTGGGATTTGGGCATGGGGGTAAAATCCCCTGCATGTGATTCTGGAAAATGAGATGGTGTTTGGTTTTACTCTGACCCCATGATGCTCTTCAGAATGGACCATAGTGCCCCTTGCTGTGCCAGTCCTGCGCTGCCTGCCTGCCAGGGCACTTTGATCCAGCCCTGCAACCCTGTTGTGATCCCAGCCCTAGTCTCCTCCCCCACACACACACACACACGCCGCTCTAACGAAGCACCTGGGCTGTACGGTCCCCACACACATCCCCATGCGCTGCAGAGCTCTGCTGAATTTGCTCATGCATCTCAGTCCTGCCCTGTAACCCTCCTTCCAATTCTGCCCACCCGGCCAGCCCAGCCACAGATCATCTTACCTGCAACTGAAACAATCCCATCCGTTCCAGTCCTGCCCCGCTTCTGGCGCCGCACCTGAGAGCTGCCGTCCCTCCTGCTAGCCCAGGCCTGGTTCTGCCAGTGCACGTGTCGGCCGTTGCTCGGGTATTCCAACCTCCCGTATCGGGAAGTGTGCCAACTCCGTCATCTTTCCCAGGCTTTGGCGTCCCAAAGAGCAGTGCTCCCTGCAGAGGCCCTTGTGCTATCCCCCGAGCCATTGGACCAGCCAACAGCACACCTAGGCAATCCACTTTCCTTTGTAAAGCTGTTGGCGGGTGCTTCTCATTCAGCTTACTCCAGTCCCAGTGCTCAGAGAATCTGCGGCCGCCACCTATCCAGTCTGAGACCCGTTGAGCCTTTCTGGCTTTTTCTGGTTTGGAGCCAAACCGAAGCCTGGATAATTCAAGAAGATGGATACAAGCAAGAGTGATTGCCTCTCCTGGAAGGAGTATCCTCCAGTGGTTAGAGCAGGGGACTGAGAGTCAGGACTTTTGGGTTGATTCCCCCTGTAGGTGGGATGTTAAAATAGAAGGGCCGGGGATTCACATTTCTGCGTTCTGCACGTAGTCCTTCTGAGTGTCCTTAGACAGGCAGTTACCCTCTTTGTGCCTCAGTTTGCCCATATGTATATTGGGTACAATAAGGATTCCTCAGTTTCAGGATGTGGCAGGTTAATTAAATAATATTTGCAAAGCATCTTCAAACCTTGAAGCGAAATATCTTTGTAGGAAACTTACTGTTACTTTCAGAGGGACTCTTGGGGAAACCACAGGTGGTATCCCCATGGTCCATATGTTTCCTGCAGCTGCTTGCAGAGTTTTCATCCATAGCCTCTAAGCTAGCCTACGAACCTTATTTCCTCCAGATGCCCTGTAGTGTCCTGCTGCTGAGAGCCATGCCGGCTGCTCCGGTTCCCTCTGCGCTAGACTTCCACTGGCATTTTGGCCCATGCCAATATATCATGCTTTGTTCTGCCATCCGCATGTTTCCATCTGTATAATTTCTGCTCCCGAGCCACTGCCACTGGAGACTGCTTATGCTGGCGACTAATGCAGAAACTGTTTCCATGACAGATTTCCCGTCACGATCAAACCTTTCTGCTCCGCCTGTTCCATCTTGATGAACTTGTAAGCTCTGTGCTGAGGGGGTCCCTGGTTCCCTCCCTGCATTAAATAACACGGCGCAAGGCTCGCAGGGGCAGCTTGGGAGTGTGCAATGTCTCTGATGACGACAAGACCCTGTTGCTCTGAATCCACCACATCCTGGCACTGTGCCATTCAACAGCAGCCATAACTGCAGTGAGTAGGAGTGTGGGGCACTGCATCTGTAGTAAGAGGAGGACCTGAAACAAAAGCCCATGTAGCCCAGGCCTGGTTTGAGGTCCAAGGCCTAGCTAACAGTGGACAATACCTGGCTAATAGAAAGAGGCAGGCCCCTGCTCACAGAACTTGGCACGAGCAGGGCTGAGAGTACAAAACACTAGTTGGTAACAGGCCCAGATGTAGAACAGTAACTAGTACTGGTCATAAGTTGAAAGCACACGGTACCACCAGCTCGTTAAAAAAGATCTTGATACACACTCCCCACAGCATGATGGATAGAGTGACAGCATGATGGATAGAGATGGTCTAACCCAATGGTTCCCAATATTTTTGATGCTAGGGGACCAGTAAACCCATTCACAAGCTTTTGGAGGACCGGTAACATTTATTTACATATTTGCATATTCATTAAGCAAATGATGAATATGCAAATAAATTGTGTTGCTGGCTCTACCTGTCTGGCGAGCTGTTCCGCCTCCCCTCCTGGACCCAATCCTGGCTGATTTATCGGCCGGTGCTGGCTACCCTGGCTGCCTTCTCCCTGAGTCCTAGTGCCCGCCGGATCTAGCCTCACCAGCTGGGAGCATGCTCAGCAGAGACGCCACGGCGGCGGGCTCTCTCCCAAGAGGGCCGCACCGCCGTGCTCGGCATTGCGGGGTGCTGCTACCCCATCACACAAATTAATAGGATCGTGCGTGATAATTTTTCTAAGGACCGGTATTTTTTTTCTAAGGACCGGTACTGGGCTGCAGACCACACTTTGGGAAACGCTGGTCTAATCGAACCACGAGGTGCAGGGTGATGGGCGGTTTCTAAGCAGTGTCAAAGGGATGTAACCTGACAACATCAGAGGGTGGCAACCTGACATGTCAGGAGTGATGTGTAATTTGTTTGTACCTGTATATAAAGTGGTGTCTTGGAGGGGCACTCTATGTCTGCCTTAGGGGGCAGTGATGAATTCCCATATCACTGACTGAGCTGGTCCATTGTTAGGGGGTACATAGGTGTAGTGGTTCGGTAGAGTCTACTGACAACTATTACTGTACTTCGCTTAACAATAAACCTGGCTGGGCACCTTTGATCCTTGTCTGATTTGTGGTCTTTGCGGAGGCTCTCTGAGTCTGCTGTGTTGACTACTTGTGCAAGTCAACATGGCACACATGATTGGAATATTGGCATAGTATAATATTGGGTGGGATAACACACGATTGGAATATTGGTATAGAAGGATACAGCTTGGTCAGGAATGATAGGCAGGGAAAAAAGGGAGGAGTTGTCGTCTTATATATTAAAAATGTATATACTTGGACTGAAGTTGAGACGGACATAGGAGACCGTCTTGCTGAGAGTCTCTGGATCAGGTTAAAAGGGGTAAAAAACCAAGGGTGCTATTATGCTAGGCATCCACTACAGACTACCTATGCAGGCAGAAGAGATGCATGAGGCTTTTTTTTTTAAACTAACAAAATCATCCAAAGCACGGGATTTGATAGTGATTGGGGACTTCAACTATCCAGACATATGTTGGGAAACTAACACAGCGGGGCACAGATTATCCAATACATTCTTGGACTGCATTGGAGATAATTTTTTATTTCAGAAGGTTGAGAAAGCTACAGCGGGGAAGCTGTTCTAGATTTGATTTTAACAAATAGGGAGGAACTGGTTGAAAATTTGAAAGTCAGTGAAAGTAATCATGAAATCGTCATAAGTTCATGATTCTAAGGAATGGTAGAAGGGAAGAACAACAAAATAGAGACAATGGATTTCAGGAAGGCAGATTTTAGTCAGCTCAGAGAGCTGGTAGGTAAGGTCCCATGGGAAGTAACACTAAGAGGAACAACAATTGAAGACAGCTGGCAATTTTTCAAAAGGACATTATTAAGGGCCCAGAAACAAACTATTCCACTATGTAAGAAAGATAGAAAGTATGGCAAGAGACCACCCTGGTTTAATCAGGAAATCTTACATGATCTAAAAATCAAAAAGGAGATGTATAAAGAGCAGAAACTAAGTTAAATTACAAGGGATGAATATAAGCAAATAATGCAAGTATGCAAAGGCAAGATTAGAAAGGCAAAGGCACAAAACAAGCTCAATCTGGCTAGAAACATAAAGGGTAACAAGAATACATTCTACAAATATATTAGAAACAAGAGGAAGACCAAGGACAGGGTAGACCTGCTGCTCAGTGAGGAGGGAGAAACAATAATAGGAAACTTGGAAATGGCAGAGGTGCTTAATGACTTCTTTGTTTCGGTTTTCACCGACGTTTTCACCGACGTTCGGTTTTCACCATCAAGACGTTTGGTGGTGGCGGGATGTCTAACATAGCGAATGCTAGTGGAAATGGGGTAGGTTTAGAAGTTAAAATAAAAAAAGAACAAGTTGAAAATTACTTAGATATCTGCAAGTCACCAGGGCCTGATGAAATGCACCCTAGAATACTCAAGGAGCTGATAGAGGAGGTCTTTGAGCCTTTAGTTATCATCTTTGAAAAGTCATGGAAGTGATTTGCTGGAAGTTGCATTCAGCTAAGCCCCCAACACATGGTAGCTTCCAGCCAGGCCTCAGGGCTCTGCAAAACCAGGGCTGGACATCCAATGGGAACTGGGTCCATTTTGAGACTTCCACTTCGTTTTCCGTCTGGCCTGGAAGTGCAGTGAAAATAGCCTTTTCCCTGGGGTTGTGTTCTCTCTGTGGCTCAGACTTGTAACTCTGCTTGGCTTCACTGGGAGCTGTGGGTTGCTCTTGGAAAATGAGGCTGCTTCCTAACTATGGAGTCAGCAGCTTTATTTTAGCCTCCCCCCCCCCCCCCCCCCCCCCCCGTCTGGAAAATGTTGGCCTCCTGGCTTGAGTCAAGCACTGGATGCAGTTTCCAAAGAGGGCTGGCTCCTCTCAGAATCAGGTTGACCGTGTCTAACAAAACAGCCAGGAATGGATAGGACCTCCCTACAGTGCAGCTGTATAGGTCCCTTCCTGCCTCATGCCCTGCCTCAGCTTTGGGTTTGGTCACAAGGGATGGGACCTGGCTCCTAAAAGGAGAAAATGTCCATTTGCACTGGTAACCCTTTCTCTCCAAGGATCACCACACGTGTCATGGGGGAAACTGAGGCATGGAGCAATGGGGAATGACTCACCTAAGTTGGTTAGCAGAGCTGGAAAGGGAGCCCCTGGTCCAGTCTCCCATCTCAGTCGTGATTTCATCTCTCAATTTGGCCAAAGGCTATGGCACGTAAGAGATCGCCAAGGAAATCGGTTCATGAGCCATGGACTGTGTTCTAGCTGCTTTGCATTGTATCAGGCCCAGGACTGGCTTCCACGGCTGTCTACCTGCGGTGGGCCTGGTGGCAGCTTCATAAGGTTTTGATACTGTATTGCAGCCTGCCTGCAAACCTGCTGGCAGCAGTGGGGGCCAGAGAGGGTTGTAGCTAGTTAATGGTTTTGATCCTGGGTCTGCGTGGAAACGGGGGTAGGTTTGATTACGGTGTGGGCAGAGCCTTTGTGGGTGCAATTCAATGAGCAAGGAGTTCCCATTCCCATTCCCCTCCTCCACCCCTGAGTGTGCCCCTGTATTGCTCTCTGGGACTGAAATATCGAGCCGTCGGATAAGGAGGTTTGGCAGAATTCCATTTTCATTTTTTTCCTCATAATTTTGACAGATAATATCAATGCTCATTTTTAAGCATTTCTCTCTGTATTGATTTAAATGTGCACAGTGCTGGGAAATCATGGCGAGATGGTGAGATAATAATTATTTAATGGCAGCAGAGGCTGAGATTGGAAAAGTTAAAGTTTTATACCCCTGACGACACAAATTGTCAACATCACCTGTCAGACAAGACAAAGGAAATACCTTGGAATCAAACGCGGATTACATTCTCAAGCAGCGGGTGTGTTACTTTGCCTGCCTCTAAATTTCAATTATTGGCAATGGAAATATTTTTGTCAGTCTGTGAAATCAACGTGAACCTGCCAAGCCTACAGATGAGCTGTGCTGACTTGACGGTGGTTTTGAAGCACAGAAGCGTAGGGCCAGAAGGGACCTCGAGAGGTTTTTTGCATCTCCTGAATGTGTTTTGGTTAGCAGTATTTGGGCCTCCTAGTGTGAGGGCTTAAGGCATCTCTGAAGAAGCCGATCTCCGTGCCAAACCAAGATGGGGCCCATCCCTCACTATCACTGTTCCGTTTTCTCCTCAGAGCCCTGACACGCTTCACAAGCCCCTTACCCAACAGGTTTTCAGCTTCTTTTCTTGTTTAGCAGCATAACACGCACCCTCAGTAATTTCCCCTGCCGCTCATGCCTCCAGCGCCGGGGTGAAGCCCTCAATTCTAGCAGACGAAACCCCTTAACCTGTGTCGCTGTTAGCAAAGAAACGATCAAACAGAAAGGAGCAGAGAGCGGAGCCAAGCAAATACCAAACGCACCCGCCTGCAGGCCGTTTAAACACCCTGTGATTTATTTACTTAGTTAATTGATTTGGGCCCAGATTAATTTTCTCCCTTGCGGCACTATGGGTCAGTATTGCAAGGAGGGGAAAGGTACCATACCGCTTTCCACTGGGTCATTGTGGGGCAACTGCTTTCGGGGGCCATGTTCTAGGCAGAAGAGAGAGAACCTGGGAAAAGAAAAGGCTCTGAGGGGAGAAGGATGGTCTTGTGCAGAAGGCATTGGGCTGGCCCTCAGCAAATTGGAGGTCTATTCCTGGCTCTGCCACAGACTTCCTGTCAGCCCTTAGGCAAGTCACTTAGGCCCAGACCATGGTATTTAAGTGTCTCTCTCCCCTGGATTCATTCATAGGAACTCCGTACTCAGATTCCATCTCAGAAGATGCCCATGGGATAGTGAATTAGACCTGCAGTGATTGCCATGCGCGGTAGGTGCCTAAAAGCCCGTGAGGATCTGAGCTTTAGTCTGCTCCCCAGTCTGTAAAACGTGGCTAATGCTGCTTATCAGCGGGGGAGGCTGTGCTCGTGAGTGTCTGCAAGGTTCCCTGGAGCGCAGGGCTGGGAGCCCTCTCGGAATGCAGGTAAGGGGAGGCGGAGGCCAGCGGAAAACAGAGCAGAGAGAAAAAGAGGGGGGGTGCAGTCAGCAAAAGGAAACCTAAATAGTGAGTGTTCACTCAGTCATGGATCCCTTTGTGTCAGCCCAGCTTGGGGGGAGGGGTTCTTCCCTGGCCCTAGTGCAGCATTCACTCCAGCTAGAAAAAACACAGTTTAAAAATGGAATCAGCTGGGGGAGACAAACCAATCGCATGGGTTTCAAACACAGGCCACGGCAGGTCACCTGTTCCAAGGCAGAGCAGCGCTGGAGTGTCACAAAGCCTTGCTCCCCACCCTTCATTGTGGGCGCGGGCCCCTGGAGCAGCCAGCGAGGCTGGCAGCAGATGGGTGGATAGAAACCCTCTCCCCGTCTGACGTGAAAGCACTTTGCACTAGTGCAAAGTCAGGTGCAGAACAGCTGAGAATGAGGCTCGAAGTCCCAGGCTAAACCAGGTGTTTGCTGAAAAACTAGTTTGAGATCCCTTCATCCAAGGCGATGGGCGTTTTGCATCAGGCGTTCTGTAGGAACCGGTCCAGCGTGCTTGGCACCCTGGCATCCTCAGATGGACTCGTGGGATCTGAATGCAACCTTGCCTGCATTCCCCTTTGGGAAAATGCATTTGCCTGCCAGCTGTTTCCTTCCTGTCCACGGTGGGGACTAGGCTGCTTCCAGTGAAGCCCTGCTAGAGAATGGAGTTAAGAATTCATCTAATGAACTTGGGCTCTGCTCCCATAGGAAGAGGCATCCATTTCTTTCTAGCTGTGCCCTTGCGTTTTCCCTCCCTCCCTCCCCCGGCTGGCCTCCTTTTGACACTGCTGCAGCTCCCTGCTCTGTGCAGCACGCCGCCCGGCGAAGGGCTAAATTCTCTCCGTTGGTGGGAAAGCACGAAGCTCATTACTGCTCATGAGAGTGGCTCCCGCGGCGAGGAACCGGGAGAGCTCGGAGGATGGTACAACGTGACCGGTTTGATTCCAGACAGCCTCCCTCCCGTTCCTGCCAGCGGGGCCCTGCCACCCGTGAGCGGAGAGCAGGCCGTATGCGAGGGTCTTGGAGGTGTGCGTGGAGTTAACTGGATACCTCAGAGGGACAGCAGCACCGTAGGGCTTGGCAGAGACTAGAGGAGCCAGCTTTCCTCCTGCGGCCCCAGCTCCTGTTCCACTGTGGGCTGCCACTGCCCCTCTGCACTCACCCCTCTCCAGCTGCACCCTGCAGTTCTTCCTGCTATTCTGGCCTTGCCAGTGCACCTATGCTCTCCCAGCACGGGCCTCCTACATATCTCTGCCACCGCGCCTGCAACAGCCCAGCTACTCCTCACCTGCTCGTCTCCTGACCTTATGCTGCTAGGTAGGGTTGCCAGGTAACCAGTATTCACCCAGACAGTCCGGTATTTTCGCCTCCTGGCTGAAAAAAAAAATTCAGAAAATACCGGGCACCTAAGATGTCTGGTATTTTCTGATTTTTTTCCCCGGCCAGGAGGCAAAAATGTCGGGCACCTGGCAGCCCTACAAACACTCAGTGCCCGGCCTCCCCCCTCGGCCCCCAGGCTCCTGACCCCAGACTTACCTGGTTCCACAAGCCTGCCAGCACAGAATGGCTGCCGGCAAAAAGACCAAGGGGAAGCAATGACTCCCCGGGGTCTTAGTGTCCAACCGCTCCCCTGTTCCTATCCCTGCACTCACTCTTAAAGGGGACATGCTGGTTTAATGCTGGTTTATTTTAATATTTATTTATTTATGCTTAATAAGTCTTAGAGTCCTTTTTTTTTTGCTCCCCCTCTCACCCCCCCCTTTTTTTTCCTTCGACAGAATTTTTTTCCTTTTTTTTTTTTTTTTTGGCGTTGGGGGGGGGGGGGGGGTTTCGGTATTTTTGTTTCAACCATCTGGCAACCCTACAGCTAGGAGCGGAGCCACCGGGCATGTTTTCACTTGTCAGTCCGAAATTGCGGCTCCTCAGAGGACGGGCTGGTGCAGTAACACCTTTACCCAACGGCAGGACTCCCGTTGCCTGCTCTGGCTGACAGAGAGGTAGTGTTGCCTAGTGCAGAGGCCTTCCAGGGGAGACAGAAGCTCATCTAGGGATTTGCCTAGCTTTATAGGCCACTAGCACTTAGCGAGATCAGCCCCAACTAAAGTTTTGCGGACAGTGACTGGTTTATACAGCTCTAAATTCTGTGCCCTGAAATGTAAGTACGATATTTATATTCCAATCAATGAGTTTTATAATTGTACGGTAAACAGGAGGCAGCCAGCCATTTTCAGTACCAGTGTGGCTCTGACGCTTTGGTATTTTTGTGTCTGATTTTGTACGCAAGTCGTTTTTAAGAGAGGGGAAACTTGGTGGGTTGCAAGACAAATCAGACTCCTGAAAGGGATGCAACAGTCTGGAAAGGCTGGGAGCCACTGGCCTAGTGGATAGAGCACTGGACTGGGCTGCAGGGATCTGAGCTCTCATTCTTAGCGCTGCCAGTGATCTGTTGAATGATCTTAGCCATTTTTGTGCCTCAGTTTCCCCTCCTATTGTTTGTCTCATTCACTTAGATTATGAACTTTTCTTTACGGCAAAGACTCTCTTACTATGTGTCTGTAGAGTGCCTTGTGGGGTGTTGTCATAAAGATACTTTGCAGTGATGTAACCAGTGGAGTGGGGGAAACCAGTATAATCTTCATTTTATAGAAGGGGAAATGGAGGTACAGATTGGTTAACAGACTTGCCCTGGGCCATGCATTGAGTCTGTAGCAGAGTATAGCGCAGACTCCATGATTAATTACCTCATGACATACTCCCTAAACCATACGCCCTCCTTATTTTAGTGACCAAATAATCTAGCAAGTGCTTCCCACATAGTACAAGTAATGTATTTAAAGTCAGTGTGTTAATGAAATGAGACAGCCATTGATACCATGGCACCACTGTTCCCTCTAGTCTGTTCCACTGTGGATTTTTTTCCATCCAAAATAAATAAATTTTATGTGCACTGAGCCATGTGCGGATGTGCACCACCAGTGGAATAAAAAACCTAGCTGTGGGTGTTCTGCTATTTAGCAGGGCGGCATTTGTCTCTCTTCTGAGCGACCGCACAAGTGCACAGCTCACAGGGGACCCTGCATGGCACCCTTAACAGGGTAATGTCGAAGCATCACTTTAAGGCTTGAAACCTCAGTGAGATGCTGCAAAAACGAGCTTTAACGTGTTGCTGAGGGGAGGAGAGGGCATTTAAGAAGATTGATTCCGTGTATGTGCCAAATCAGGGACTGTCCTGAGCCAGACAGAAGGGAGAAGACATTTTCTGGGACATAAACTTGCCCATCTGGGTTTGAAAATTTAGTGGCCATAAGAAAGATTTTACTGTGGCACCTTGCATCCCAAAGTGCTTTACTTACATTTCTGCGCGGGATGTTAACAGGTTATCCAGTAAGCATCACCCTAAATTACCCAGTAAACATCACACTTACCAGGTGATGTTTACTGGGTAAGCAATTAACCAGCGGCCCAGCGGGGCTGAAGTGCCTCCCCCCATCCGTGGGATCCTGCTTAACTAAAATGTTTAACCTTCTGTTTAACTCAGTGATCTCCAACCTTTTTAAGCACAGGATCACTTTTCAAACTGAAATGCAATTCAAGATCTACGTCAGACTCAAATATCCTTGCCCCGCCTCCTTTGCACCCCTTCGCCGAGGTCCCGCCACTGCTCACTTCATCCTCCCTCCCCCACTTTCAGCAGTCTGGGGCAGTGGGTTGGGTGCAGACTCTGGGCTTGGCTTAAGGCAGGGATTCTCAAACGTTATGAAACCGCGATCCCCCCTCTAAGTTGCTCGCGACCCCCCGGGGGGTCAGGACCCACAGTTTGAGCAACACGGGCTTAAGGGATTTGGAGTGTGAGACTGAGCTTGGGGCAGGCAGTTTTGGTGCCAGAGGGGGTTTCTAGGGGCAGGCTCTGAGAGGGCGTCTAGATGCAGGGGTGCTTGGGTCTAGGGCAGAGCCTGGGGGTGCAGGAGGGGGTTCATGCCTGGAGCAGTGTTTCAGAATGTGGGCACCAGCTGGGCACTGCCTCCCTCAGGTGGCTCCTGGGTGGTGGTGCAGGGGGCTAAGGCAGCTCACCCCTGCCCTGGCCCAGCACCACTCCCAAAAGCAGCCAGCAAACTCCATGCCAAGTCCTGCTGTGCCCCTCTCTGCTCTGTGGAGAAAGGATACAGGATGGAAGAGGGGGCACCTGACATCAGCGCCCTTCTCTCCCTCCCCTGCCCTGCACCACAAGCAGGAGGCTCCTGAGGGGCAGCTCCAATGCAAAGGGCAGGAGATGAGCAGCAGTGGGGAGAAGGGGCAGCTGAAGTGCCAGCACTTGACAGCCTCTTGGCCAAGCCAGTTAGAGGCTCCAAGATCTACCAATTGATCCCGACCAACTGGTTGGTGACCACTGGTTTAACGGGTTAACTTTTTAACCAGGATGTTACATCCCTAGTTTCTATAAGCATCACTTCAGGGCTATTGGGCCCTGCTGCTGCATAAATGCCAGGCCATTGTTTGCAACCAGAACCTTTCAAATATGGATGCTTAAGGGCTGAGCTTCTGGGGCAGAATCAGAACGTTTTTTTACAAGAAGATGCTCACATTCACCCTCTTGCTATTCATCCCTAACTAAAAATACAGTGGCATTCGAAAGGGATTCTTCATTGAGGCTGCTGGACACAGCGGGTGTGTTACACTGCAATTAAACACCCACAGCTGGCTTGTGTCGAGTGACTCAGGCTCACAGAGTTTGGCTAACGGGGTATAAAATTGCAGGGTAGACATTCAGCCTCGGGCAGGAGCCAGGGTTCTGGGACTCCGAAAAGGAGAAGCTTGCAGATGATACCAAGCTGGGCGGGGTTGCAAGTGCTATGGGAGATAGGATGAAAATTCAGAATGATCTGGAAAATCTAGCGAAACGGCCTGAAGTCAATAGGATGAAGTTTAATAAGGACAAATGCAAAGTGCTCCACTTGGGAAGGAACAATCAGTTTCACACCTACAGAATGGGAAGTGACTGTCTAGGAAGGAGTACTGCAGAAAGGAATCTAAGGGTCAGAGTGGACCACAAGCTAACTATGAGTCAACGGTGTGACACTGTTGCAAAAAAAAAAAAAAAAAAAAAAGCAAACCTCATCCTGGAAGAGTGTTGCAAACAGGAAACGAGAAGTCATTCTTCTGCTCTACTCTGCGCTGATTAGGCCTCAACTGGAGTATTGTGTCCAGTTCTGGGCACCACATTTCAAGAAAGATGTGGAGAATTTGGAGAAGGTCCGGAGAAGGGCAACAAAAATGATGAAAGGTCTAGAAGACATGAGCTATGAGGGAAGATTGAAAGAATTGGGTTTGTTTAGTTTGGAAAAGAGAAGATTTAGTTGGGTTGGTCCTGCCTTGGGCAGGGGGCTGGACTTGATGACCTCCTGAGATCTCTTCCCACTCTGATTCTATGAAGACTGAGAGGGGACATGATAACAGCTTTCAATTACATAAAAGGTTGTTCCAAGCAGTTCCAAGGAGGAGGGTGAAAAATAGTTCTTGTTAACCTCTGAGGATAGGCCAAGAAGCAAAGGGCTTAAATTGCAGCAAGGGAGGTTTAGTTTGGACATTACGAAAAACGTCCTAACGGTCAGGGTGGTTAAGCACTGGAATAAATTGCCTAGGGAGGTTGTGAAATTTCTGTCACTGGAGATTTTTACAGAGCGGGTTAGACAAACACCTGTCAGGGATGGTCCAGATACGCGGTGTTCAACATGCAAGCCACTAGCCACATATAGCTATTTGGCAGGTTGAGTGTGGCTAGTTGGCTTGAATAATGTGGCTAGTTCACTGTAGTGGCTACTGCTTCAGAATTGGTTGGACACCATGTGTCTCGTGAGTGCAGGGGACTGGACTAGATGACTTTTCAAGGTCCCTTCCAGTGCTTAAAATTCTGTGATTCTCTCCAGCACTCTCACTGCCAGCCTGGCTGGGTGGCTGAGTGATGATTTCTCTCTCTGCACCCAACAAAGGATGTGAGTTATTACAGCCCCCATCTGCACAACTTTTGCTCTGAAGCTCAACCTGTAACTGTGTATGCTGGCAGCTCCGGAGATCCCCTGTGCATTGCCCATCACGTTTCACCAGCGGGTGTCCCAAACCGTGGTGCTGCTGTTGCTCTGCGGAGCATAGAGGGAGCAGAAATAGCACCAGATAAAGTTTAAAGGAAAGAACCGATTTCATTTTCCTTCCTGAATGAAATCATGAGCAGAGGCTGGTAGCCACCACAGACCCGACTCTTGCTCCGAAGAGCGCATGGACCAAAACGACCCATCTGGGCCATGACACATTTCTCTTCCCTGAGCTCCAACCCAACCAGGGCGTGCAGCAAGATTCCAACTGCTGGCCCAGAAACCTTTGCTGTCCGCGCTCCTTTGTGATTAGGCCTTGCTGTTTATTCCCCCTGGAAATGAAAATAGCAGTTTATCACATCTGCCTGGCAGGCAGAAAGCCGTCCAGCTAGTGAGAGCAAAAGAGAGAGAGAGACTGTACCAGCCAGCTGGAGAGAGCTGGGCAAAACAGCTAGGTAATAGACGTATTTATTAAGGGAGAGGAGAAATTTATATGCCACTCCTGCTGCTTCTGCTTTCAGCTACTGCCAAGAGGAGAGAGGCAGCAGGTAATAGCCAGGAGTATGTTTTCTACCCATTTGTCAGTCTGGGAAACATGAAAAATAAAGCAGATCCTGATAAAGGAGAAATAAAGTGGATAGAGACGGTCCGTGCATGTCTCCATGTGGCCCATCAAAGCCACAGACAGACTCACCGGAAACTCGGCCTGTTGTAACTAGTCCTGTTTATTACTTGCATTGGGGTCATACCCAACCTGGGCTCAGGACCTCATTGTGTTGGGGGCGGTCTAAACATGGGGCGCGGAGGCTCTGACCGTGCACTGCCCCACCTTCCCATGATGCAGGGGGCAGGACCTGGGCGAAAGGGGTGGGACTGGGGGCAGAGTTGGGGACTTGCCTCCCCTAACCCTACCTTCACCCACCGCCCATGTTCAGGCAGCTGGAGGCAGAGTTGCTAGGGTAGGGTAGGCAAAGCTTCAATTTAATGTCATCAGAGCGGATTAGCTTCCACCAAGCTGCACTTCGGGTGTAAGCATGGGAAAGGATTTTTATTCAACACATGGTTGGCCCTGGGGCAGGGGGAAGCATTAAAATGGCAAGAGATTTATCATGTTGGGATCAGTAAACTGTGAGCAGAGACCAGGGGAGACAGGGGGAGGGAAAGCCGGAGTGGGGGAGGGAGGGGGGAGTTGAGAAACAGAAGCGCTGGAGGAGCGGAGAGCCGGGGAAAGGCAGAGAGAGAAATAAGACAGAAGATGGAAGAAAACGGTACTGAGAGAGAGTGAGAATGCGCTGCAGGGGGCAAGGAGCGGAGGGAGAGAGATACCATAGAACAGTGAGAGGAAAGGTGGAGGGGGGAGCAGAGACTGGCAGATGGAGCAGAAGAGAGATGTAACAAGCAGAGAACAAGGCAGAAGTGAGGGAACAGGATGGGGAGGCAGGAGCCAGAGGTGAGGAACAGAGAGAGGGGAGGGGAAGGCAAGGAAGGGAGGGCTGGCAGGAGCAGACTGGCACTGGGTTATGAATCAGTTCCTCCCCGAACCGTTGGAAACATGGGACAAGGGTTTTAAAAGCCCAAGACACAAACACACCCCTTTGTACTTCTGAAATGACCAGAGCCGCTGCAGCAAAGCGATGGGTGTGAATGGAAGGGAGAACAGGACAGTTACAGGACCCGGGACAAGCTGGGTAAAAGCAACTAAAATGATGAGGGGTTTGGAATGGGTCCCATATGAAGAGAGGCTAAAGCAACTGGGACTTTTCAGTTTAGAAAAGAGGAGACTGAGGGGGGATATGATAGAGGTCTATAAAATCATGAGTGGTGTGGAGAGGGTGAATAAAGAAAAGTTATTTATTAGTTCCCATAATAGAAGAACTAGAGGACACCAAATGAAATTAATGGGTAGCAGGTTTAAAACTAATAAAAGAAAGTTCTTCTTTACACAGCGCGTAGTCAACCTGTGGAACTCCTTGCCAGAGGAGGCTGTGAAGGCTAGGACTATAACAGAGTTTAAAGAGAAGCTAGATAATTTCATGGAGGTTAGGTCCATAAAAGGCTATTAGCCAGGGGATAGAACTGGTGTCCCTGGCCTCTGTTTGCCAGAGGCTGGAGAGGGATGGCAGGAGACAAATCGGTTGATCATTGTCTTCGGTCCACCCTCTCTGGGACACCTGGCGCTGGCCACTGTCGGCAGACAGGATACTGGGCTAGATGGATCTTTGGTCTGACCCAGTGCTTAATTCTTATGTTCTTATGGGTACAGAATAAATCTGTTGTCAGGCCCAGGGCAATGACTGTTCTTTGCAGGTAATGACGTGGCAGCTCCCCTAGCTCTTCTGAGATTATCCCTGGGGGAGCCTGGGGCTTGTTCTCAGTAATCTGCTGGTCTGAATAATTTAGGCAATCAGAGCACATCTGCACTCACAGCTGTTTTCAGACCAATGTTCCCTCTAATTTTTCCATTCATGTGCAGAATAAATATTGTTACATGCACCAAGGCATGTGTAGATGTGCACCATAATTAGAAACACATGCTGCTGGCTGTGGGCGCTCTGCTAATCAGCTGGGCAGCATTTGAATCTCTCCTGGATTGCTGTCCAAGCACTCAGTTGAAAGGGAACATGCATTAGATTTTCTCACACACACCCCACTAACATTGCTTAGTCTTAGTGTCTCAGCAGCACTAGAGCCAGGAGCCTTAGAAATGCCAAAGACCTTCTCTCCTGCATTGCCTGCCACACTGTTATTTACACATTGCTGCCAGCTGTTAGGATTTTATCACAAGTCTTAAGATCCCAGCTCCTGGAGTCATGGGATTTGGGGAGACTCTGAGCGTTCACTTCAGAATAAAATGTTTGTTCGTGGTTGCAGAGAAAATCTCGTAAAAAGATCTCCGGTGGATCCTAAAAGATGAGAATACAAATCAAAAGCATTCATGATTGTAGAGCCAGTCTCTTGGTTTCTGAATGCTTGCAGTTAGCAATACTCTTTATTCAGTGGGTGTGAAATGCCACTGCATCAGCTTTCTCCTTTCACAGCATTGGCAGTGCACATGGGTGTAATTGAGGGCACAGGGTGCAAAGCAGGAAGGAATTGCAGTGTATTGATGGCCAGAGAAGGATTTGCACTGGGAAATGCCGATTTCGCCATACACCTGCAAACGGACGAACAAATATTTCCATCGATGACAATCAAATTTCACAGCTAGGCAAAGTAAGAAAAATGCTGCTGGGGGAACATATTAGCGTCCCACCCTAATGTGCATAAAATGTGTTTGTAATGTTGGCATTAATGGAGCTGGAGCAGAGGCACCATTTAAACAGCTTTACCTTTTTGAATCGCAGCCTCGACTGTCATTAAATTACTATGTTTCGACGCCCCCGTAATTTCCCCACGACCGTGAAAATGTAAATGGATAAAACTAGAAAAAAATGCGTATACCCCATAATTTCTCTCAGCTGTGAAAATGTAAATTGATACCAATATTAAAAAAGCTAAAAAATGAACTGATTACCTGTTGAAATGATGAAGAAAGAGAGAAAATTGAATTCCGCCAAGGCCGTGCTACAATTTACAAGCCGTCCCTTGAAGCATAAGGAATGTACATACTGAGCCTGCTTTCAGGCTAGCAGCTCGGTAGAGAAGCATGTGTTCTGGATCTTCCGCAGTCAGCCTGCATGCCTAGAGCAAGGTGGACTGAGTTGTCTCTCTGCCTTAAGGAGCAACCTGCTCGGCCTCTCTCTGGGGTTGGCTCTTTTGTGTTAAGATTCTGTAGTCTCAGAGTAAAAGAAGGGTTACGTTGCAGCCTTCCAGAAGCGGCGTTTTATGTTCGTATGTAACGTCTCTGCTTGCTCACCTTGAGAAGGATCAGGCTCCTGGAATGGGTGATGGGTTCATAAGAAGTTTTGTGTTTTACAATCACCTAGAGATCCAAATTAAGATTGGGTCCCCATAGGTGCTGTATGGACACAGAGTAAGAGAGAGCCCCTGACATAAAGAGCTTGTAGTCTGAATAGACAATGGAAGGTATCCCCAGATTACGGGAGGGGGGTATGAGATGCATCAATAACCTACAAGGAGCGGCTGAGGGAGCTGGGTCTATTTAGTCTGCAGAAGAGAAGAGTGAGGGGGGATTTGATAGCAGCCTTCAACTTCCTGAAGGGAGGTTCCAAAGAGGATGCAGAGAGGCTGTTCTCAGCAGCGGCAGATGGCAGAACAAGGAGCAATGGTCTCAAGTTGCAGTGGGGGAGGTCCAGGTTGGATATTAGGAAAAACTATTTCCCTAGGAGGGTGGGGAAGCACTGGGATGGGTTCCCTAGGGCGCGGGTGGAATCTCCATCCCTAGAGGTGTTTAAGTCTTGGCTTGACAAAGCCCTGGCTGGGTTGATTTAGTTGGGATTGGTCCTGCCTGGGGCAGGGGGCTGGACTCAATGACTCCTGAGGTCTCTTCCAGCTCTATGGTTCTACGATTCTATGACTAATAAGCGATTTGCCACAGGTCCCACTGAGTCTGAACTAAAGTCTCCCAAATCCCTGCAGTGCCTTTACCACAAGGCCCTCCTCCTCCTCTTAAGAAGAAAAAGTGGATTCCCACTGGTTTGACTAGTTTAGCAAAAGCCCTTGGAGATTTTGGGAGAAAAGTGCCAGGGAGCCAAGGAAATTATGAAGTGCTAATAATTCTCTCTTTTTATTTGCAGTTATCCACCTACATGAAAGAGGCTTTTTTTGCTGACGCTTTCCTGCTGGGAGCTGAATGCTGCTTGAATCATCCATCCGGGGCGACGTGTGCTAATAGAGGTAAGGAATTGCCTTTCGAATCTCCGTTGGAATTGCTGTGACATAAGGCGCGCAGATGGACGTGTCGGGGGAGGGCTGGGAGCATGTCTGGGGGAACCTGGGCAGGCCTTTGTGCAGCCCGGCAAAACGACCTGAGCCCAGGTGTTTGCTGTTAGCAATGGAACAGGTGTCATGTTAGAGAGGGGCCCCGGACATACGCCATCAAGTTCAGAGCCAGACTCCCCCAGAGTTCCGAGCTGGCCTGGCGAGTTTTATGAACAACAAAGAAAACTAGGCTTTAATAAAAGACTGAGGCCCTTCTGGGCCCCACAATGGCCAGCCTCTCGTAACAGTCTGGAGGTGTCTCCTGCAATGCCCTGTGCTCGCTGGGCTTTCCCTGCTACCAGCTACTCAGCCATTCTTTACGGATCTTTGTGAACAGCTGTTGGCAGCTGCATTCGTCCCCCAACCTGTCCGCTACCACGGGCAGGCGGGGGCAGCTGCCTACCTGAGCAGGAAGTTTGCTCTGCATGTTAAGGCTTTTGCAAAAGACTTCTCGGGCTAGATTCAGACTGTACTCTGAGCGCATCATGAGGGACAGCCTGTAACTGCACCCCAAGGAGCAAACGGACTGAGAGTTGTCATTCCCTTCCTTCAGAGCGGTAGCCATGTTCATCTGTTTCAGCAAAAACAACAAGGAGTCCGGTGGCAGTTTAAAGACTAACAGGTTCATAAGGGCCCTAGGGCGTAAGTATCCATGAGAGACAACTCACTTCCTCAGGTGCTGTAGAGCAAAGAAAAAAAAAGGAAGGGGTACAGAGACGGGAGTGTGATCGCAGTGCTAGTGAAATCAGAGTGCATGTGCCTCACGCCCCATTGCTCCTTCTGGCTGGTATATTGGGAGCAGAGGCAGGGCTCCCTATGGTGAAAGGAGGGCTGAGAGAGGCAAGCCCCCAGCTCCGTCCCTTCTGCCAAGGCTCTGCCCTCCACGGGAGCCAAACTGCCTCCCGGCCCTCCACCACGGGGAGGCAGGAAAGCGTACCGTGCTCTCCCCCCAGCATGGGGAGGGTGGGCGAGTGCATGGCTCCAGCCTCCCGGGGCCGGAGCACTGGAAGGGCAGGCAGTGGGGCAGCAAAACTCCGCCCACAGTACACCTACAGCAGGCGTTCTGGGGGCAGAGTGTGGTGGTTTGGTGAGGCAACGCCTCCTCCTGCCTACCATACCGGCCGCTCCTGGGGCTCCCCCCATCCTCGCCTATCCATCTGCAGGCAGACAGAGGCCTCCCATGTCCATATGCTGTGCCCCACTTAGGGTGGCTTGGGGGACGCACTGGGGAAATCACAATCCTGCCCTGAATTAGAAGCTTGCTTCGCACCTTGCGAAAGGTTTCACTCAACGCAGGAGCGGGCTGGGTCTGTCAATTTGCTTTTGCCCTATCTGGTGGCCCCTTTCTTCACTTACTCAGGCTGTGACCCCTTGCTCCCTGCTTCACCCCCAACTCTGCGAGCTTCCTCATGGTGACTCACCCCTTGGCCAGGTCACTATATAGTTCTCCCCTTGTGGGGGAACAAAGTTCCATAAATAACTGGTACCCACAGAAAGGGTCTTTATCCCCAGCTCTGGGCCCTGTCTGTGCACTCTCTTGGCTTTATGCCACCTTCCCAGGGGCTGGAATGGGGAACCCAGCCCTCCCCCTATGCTGCGTTCCAGCCCGGGGACCCTATAGCCAGCAGCCCTGGTCTGCACAGTCCCATCCTTGCTGCAGGACCTGTGTCAGGTACACACCCTGTCACATGCCTCTGCTATTCAGCGTTGCTGCTGAACCCCAGCTAAGGCAAGTGGCAGGCTGGGACAGAGCGGCAGATTGCTTGCCTGCTCTGTAAGCAGTAGGAAGAAGTCTGCTGCCCTGAGCTGATGAGCCACGCTCCTGAGCTGGGATGCAGCGTAGTGCTGCGTGCCTGGGAACGGCATCCGAAGGCAGAGTTCGGCTTGCGCTGACCTGCCACCTTGTGGCGCTTGTGTAGCTGCTCAGTGCACCCTGGGATGCAGTGGCTGATGGGTCCTCGAAGTAGCTGAGCACTCCCAGCTGGCTCACCACCTGCCTGTGCGTGTATAGTCCATGTCGAGTAATCCACGTCTTCGTTGCTTTTGACTCTGATCAGTATGCGCCACGTAGACGCCCTTTCACAGTCTGCCCAGCTCAGGTTTTCTTTGGGTATGGAGCCGATGTGTGTCTGAGCTCTTCAAAGCATGCAGGATGTGAGATGGACCTTGATCCAAAGTCCCCTCCTTTCCCGCTCTCCATCTGCCCCCAGGCTCTGGGGAACATCTGTCTGGAGTAGGGCTGATCGAGACTTTCTCAACAAACCGTCCTTGATCAGAAAATGCCAGTTTGTCGGGAAAGTTTCTCAGGTCCTGCTGGAACCTCTGGGGAGAGAGGGAGACCCACCCCCACATAGCAAATAGCCCAGTCCCCCACATCCCTTTGAGTGCCCTAACTGTGGGGCTATACAGTCAGCCTCTCTCCCTTTTCAGCCCAATTCATATTTAATTCTTTATTACGCCAAGTGGAACGGCTCCAACTGGAGAAACAGGGATTCACCTGGGGTGTGCCAGACTCACGACATTGCTCTGAATCAGGCTTGGGTCTCCCGGATCCCAGGTGAGGGCCATAATCACGGGGTTATTAGCTGACATGGGGGAGCGTCATAGTCTCTGTGGATTTTCATGGAACACTTTGGAAACATTTACATCTCGCTGCAGAACAAAATCAGACGTCAACACCTGACATGTAGAATAGTGATAGAAATGTAGCCCTGTTAGTCTGGTGTAGCTGAAACAGAAAACAGGACTGTGTAGCGCTTTAAAGACCAACTTGTTAGTCCTTAAAGTGCTACACAGTCCTGTTTTTTGTTTCGTCAACACCTGAAGCGCTGTTCAGGAAACTGAATTCTTGCTTTCCAGCCAGCCCTAATCCGGACCCACACCTCAGATGCCTGAATCCCCCTCGCATCAAGGTGCTGCCAGATTGGTCTCCTGAGGGGCCATTTTTGAGGTAGTGTAGTGGGGACTCTGGCCAGAAGAGGTTAAAGTAGGCTGGAGGGAGCCTGCGCAGAGCACGGGCCAACCAGAAAGGGGCTTAGAGGGTGTTAATGAGACAGCGGCTTTTGGGGGCAGCCCTGGTTATAAAGAGCTGCTCAGTTGTGTCCTGACCTGGGAGGGTGCAGGACTGGTTCCCAAGAGCATGCAACGAAGAGGGAACAATTCTGGGCAGGCTCAGAGGAGTAGGAGGCTTGCCAGGCTGCAGGCCTTGATACAGGGGCCAGGAGGTCACAGAGGAAGTGGCCCAGAGAACAGGAGGCAGTAGAGGAGGAGTACAGGAGGGCAAGACAAAGCTGCTGCTAGAGGGTCCTAAGACCAGGCCCTTGAGTAGTGGGCAAGCCTGAGTTCCCCCTTTCCTCCTGACACCACACCTTGCTACCAGAGAGGGTGGCCCGTACAGACTGTGGCTTGCCCCTGAGGCCAGGGGTGAGACTTTGGGGCTGCAGTTGGCCACAGTGGCAGGCGAGACTGAGGACTTCTGATATCCCCGGAAGGGGGGCGAGAGACTGGTGTAGTGGGACACTGAAGAGGACATTGTGGTCCTGAGAGCGATGTAAGTCCAGAGCGAGAGAGTGCTGAGTGACAAAGGGCGAGACACCAGCCAGCAGGAGGTGCTGTGACGTTGAAGAACGGATTCCTGAGGAGGCCAACAGGAGGCGCTGTGACGCTGACGAACAGATTCCTGAGGCGACCAGCACCAGACAGCCACTTGAAGATCTTTTAAAGAGTGATTAGGAAGATTGAAGTGTTCCCCAACTGGTTTCTGTATGTTCCCTTTACGTATATCTGATTTATGTCCATTGATTCTTTCCCGTAGGGACTGTCCAGATTGTCCAATATATATAGCAGTGCGGCTTTGATGGCATAGATCAAATTACTGGATGTGCAGTTAAATGATCTTCTGAATTGGTAGCTTATGTTGTTGGCTCCAGAGATGAATTCGCTTGTATAGATATGTGGGCAGAGTTCAACACAGCTGATTACAGGGCTGGGTTCCTGGATGCTTATGATGTGGTTGTGTAGCATGGTTACCAGAAACAATTCGTTTCAGGTTGGGGGGTTGTGTGTAAACGAGAATAGGCTTTTCCCCCAAGGCCTCTGAAAGTGAGGGATCATTTTCCAAGATGGGTTGCAGATTGTGTATAATGCGTTGGAGGGATTTAAGTTGTGGACTGTAGGTGATGACAAGTGGAATTCTGTTATTTTCTCTTTTGGGTCTGTCTTGAAGTAGTTCATGGCTGGGTATCTTTTTGGCTCTGACAGTCTGTTTTTTCACTTCTCCAAGTGGGTATTTCAGTTTTAGGAATGCTCTCTAAAGATCCAGTACGTGTTTGTCTCTGTCTGTGGGATCGGAGCAAATCCGGTTGTATCTTAGGGCTTGGCTGTATACAATAGACTGAGAAATGTGTAAGGACAGTTAAGCTCAAGGATGCTGGAACAATTTGTGGAGTGGGGGGCGAGCAGGGGGCTGAAAGCCATGAAACCAAAGTGTAAATTGAGTGTGTGTGATGGAAACCACTTTAAAACCAGGGGCTGCAGCAGCACCCCTAGCACTGCTACTTCCGGCTCCTGCACTTAGCTCGGGCACAGGTTACCAAGGGAATCCCTGTCAGGAGAGGGTTTTAAGCACAGGTTAGTCAAATCCCTGCCAGCGGGGAGGGGGTAGGTTTATTTAATTCTGCCTCCGCACAGGGATGTTCTCCTGAGATCCTTCCAAGCCGACGTTTCCCTGATTGTAATTCACACACTGTCTTACCTCTCTAGGCTGGGGCTGGTTGCTTCAAGCACTTCTCTGACTGCTGTGGAAGCCAGAAAGAGCACCGTTTGGCTGCTCCACATCTGGAAAGAGTTCTAGGCGGAGATTCTTTCTAGGCCTCATCTCCTCTAGGCAGGCAGCAGTCGGGAACTGGAGGCAGCCCCCTCCCCCTTGAATTCGACAAGAGCCCCCAGCTGGGTCCATCCCTGCCCATTCCCCCTTGTGTCTACTGGTTAATTGCAGGAGGCCTGTTCCATTCGAAGGGCTGTGAATAAAAGAGAGCAGCTAATGACTCAGGGCTGGGAACCACAGTCTCTAGTTAAGCAAAACTCCCGCTGACTTCAATGAGAATTTTGCCTGCCAGCGAGCTGCAGGATCGAGCACTAAATGACGCCCTCTTCCTCCTTTGGTTGTGCTGGCTGTGAAACACCAGCTCCTCTCCGCCCCTTCTCTTCCAAACAATGACTCCGCGGATGCGGTGGGCATCCCCTCTCTGCCCCGCTCTCCCTGCGGGGAAAGCGGCGCCCTCTTGGATAAGGAGCCGTGGTCACCCTCCACTCTCACCCTCCACTTCTCTCCCCGGATGCATTATTCTAGCGATCGACAAGCTCTTCTGGCAGTGTTGTGTATATTTTAGGCTGGGTGTGTCTGGCCAGGTGATGTCCCTTGGTAGGGTGTCTTTGTGTTGATGAGCAACACGCAGTCCTGTGGCACCTTAGAGACTAACAAATACATCAGATTGTCAGCTTTGGCGGAGGGCGTGCCATCTTGTGTGCGTGTGTGCACTTGTGTCAGTGATGGGTTTGGGTCTGGCTGGGCCATCTCTGGGCGGGGTTCTGTGATGTCTGCATCTTGGGGTCGTCCAGGGTGATGCAGGTCTGTGGGTGTGTGGGTGTGCACCTGCGGGCTTGCCAGTCGGCAGGCGTCGTCTCTGCACATGGGTGGCAGTGTTGTGTCACAGTCCGCGTGTTTGTTTGCACGGGTCTGGTGGGTCAGTGCTGGATCATGACATGTCTCTGTGGCATTTTTGGCTGAGGGTGTGGGCGTACGTGTGTGAATCAGTGTTGTTGTGGTGTGTGTGTGAGAGAGTCTCTAAGAATCAGTGCTGTGTACTGTGTGTCTCTGGTGGGGGTGCCTGCATGCGTGTGTGTGTGTGTGTGTGTTTGGTGTGTCTGGGAGTTGCGCATGTGTGTGCAGAGTTGGCAGGGAGTGCCTGTGTGTGTTTGGTGAGTCTGGAGGCTGTGCATGTGTGTGCGCTGTCTGGCGGGAGTGCCTGTGTGTGTCTCTGGGGGTTGTGCATGTGTGTGCAGAGTTGGCAAGGGGTGCCTGTGTGTGTTTGGTGTCTCTGGGGGCTGTGCGTGTGTGTGCGGTGTCTGGCGGGAATGCCTGTGTGTGTCTCTGGGGGTTGTGCTTGTGTGTGCAGTGTCTGGCGTGGGTGCCTGTGTGTGTCTATGGGGGTTGTGCTTGTGTGTGCAGTGTCTGGCGGGAATGCCTGTGTGTGTCTCTGGGGGTTGTGCATGTGTGTGCAGTGTCTGGCGTGGGTGCCTGTGTGGGTGTGGGGATTGTGCATGTGTGAGTGTGTGTGTGTTTGGTGCCTTTGCTGGCTGCTGCAGACCTTCCCAGTGATTTGTGGCTCTGAGGGGTTGAATTGTGGGTAAAGTGCACTGCAAATGGGCAGCAAATTGGAAGTCTGGCTCCCAGAGGAGAGGCCATCCATCACTTCCATGCAAGGCTGCAGCCCCCGCCCTTTCAGCGTCCCTCCCCCGATTACACAGCCTTCCTTTGGGTCCTCCCATAATTCACATCCCCCTGAGGGCCCGGAGAGCAACCCCCTCCTCCCCCGTGCTTTCATCCCCCCTGGAAGCGAGGCACTTTGTCACTCCCCGCTCTCCCCCAGCCCAGGCAGCCCAGCGGAACGCTCCTGGGTCGGTGGCTTTGCACGAGTGATGGAGCAGGGATGGGAAATGATTCCCCGGGCGCAGGCTGTCCCATTCATTCTCCCAGCGGCTTGCCTTCCCGGCCTGGAGGGGCACCGGGACATGGAGGTGGCTGCCGTCAGGCTGCGTCTGTCCGGATGAGTCCAGGCATGCACTAGCTGTTCACCCACACAAGCAAGGAGGGGGCTGGCAGGGGAGGAAGGGCACCAGCCTGTTTCCCTCTAACCTGTCCCTGCAGCACCTCCTGCTGGGCGAGGCTGGGACTGGAACAGCCTGGAGCTCTCACAACCAGGGCGCCTGCCCCGTTCCTCAAGGCATTTCCTGCTGGGAGAGACTGGGACCAGAGCTGTGGGGTGCTCCCCTCACGGCACCCTCCCTCACAGTGTCCCTGCTGGGAGAGAGAGGCCTAGAATAACAGAGCTGTCCACATGCCCTTCCCAATGGTGGCTTCTGCTTCTGTTAAGCTCCTCTAATGTTGGCTCCGTGTAGTCTGTGTTGAGAGATAAAATATGGCAGCTAGGAACTGTGGGGGGAACAACAGATCCACCGCCACTGGGATTGTTTTGCCTCGTTTATTGGGGCCCCTAAATTGGCTTGGTCCAAACAGGGGCTTCTGTTCTTGATGCTCATTAAACTCTAATCTCCATGTCATTCCTCACGGTTGCGGCTGGAGGCTGGCCAAAGGATTTAAACAAGGCGAAATGAAAAGACGTCTGAGGCGGCCGCGAGGCTCGGCAGAATAACCTCGGGGTGGGGAGAGCTGCCGTGAGTGAGGCACGTTTTCAAGGCTTCCTCCGACTAAGGCCAATTATAAATTGTTCCCCGCCGCCGGTGGGAAGTTCCGCGAAAAGCCATCAAGCTGAAGGGGAACGTGAGGGTGGGAATCTCCAGAAATGTGCCTGGAAGGGGTTTCTCTGTAGGGAATGAACTTCCGGTTCCTAAGCATGCGCATCTATACTCGGAGAGACAGGACTATGGGGGCAGCCCAGAGGCAGGAGCAACCCCGTCAGATCTCTATACTTGGCCTTGCCTCTAGAGCAGAGCTTCATTTTCAGGGCTCTTCTGGATTCTGCCCAAAGCTTTAGGCAGCCTCCTTGGACTGTACACACTCCCGGCGTGGGATCATCTCCACTCCCAGGGTCCCAAAACCCAGGCACAGACTCCCACCCCACAGCTTCCCAGCCAGAGCCCCACAAGCCTGAATCAGCTGACATGAGGCAGCTGCAGGTGGTTAAATGACTAGCCCAAGGTCACCTGTGGCACCGTGAGAACTTCAACCCTGAGTTCCTGAGCCCTACTCCAGGCCCTTAACCATAAGGCCACCCTAGGTCTCAACAGCTATTCCAGTCTTGAGGCCCTGTCCAGCCTGGCCAGTGCCCCTCACTCCTGACCTTCTCCTTCAGTTCTGGGCCATAGGATCATCTCACTGACAGACCCCAGTTTGGATCTGCTTTATTCCTTGCCATGCGGGTCAGGGACCCTAAACCCTTCTGCCTTTGTGCCTTCCACATGACCTGGCACACCCCTTCTGGAAAGCTGAATTGTCTTAATGTCAGGGCCCAGATTGTCCCTGCGGGCCTGGATTGAGACCGCCACGCTCACTTTGCTTGTGTTGGGAAACGTGGAAATCCCCAGATCTGTGATGTGCCTCCTCCCCGCCCCTCCCAACTCACCATCAAGAGGAAAATTAACAGCGAGCGAGAGAGAGAGGAGTATGAAGTCTACATGAAAATCAATTAATGATAAAACCCTTCAGCAAACACATGCAATTTTATCATTTTGTGCTGCCATCTAAGCAATAAAATATGTGTGTGTATGATGTATATTAAATTAAATCTCCAAGGCACTGGGTCAGAAATGTGCACTCCTGCAGCCTGCTTTTTAATCTCCTATTAAACAATACATCTTCTGATTGCTTTTGTCAGCTCTAAATTTAATAACTGAACTAACCACCTTCTCCCATTGTTCACATATAAATAAGTGTTGGATCGATACAGCGCATCTTAAAAAAGCCCCTGCATTTGAAAAATGAAGGGAGTGCAGCCTTGCCAACAAATGCAAGAAATGTTTCTACCCAGAAAACACCTTTCATTAAATGTTCTCTGGCATCAAAAAAATGGGATCAATGGGGTCTATATGAGCTTTTATTTTCTGAACTCAGGAGTAGACACCATTCACCCCTGCCTCCCCTGTGCTCCATGGCTAAATTTTGGGGTGAAGTTAGGCACCTAGTAAGTGCAGCTGCAACAGCCTTGTAATGTGTTTATATCCCTGTGACTTTGGCAGACCAGATGCCCCCTCACACCAAAGCTTCAGGCCAAATCATGGATCAAAGTGAGAGGCTGCTTAAGCTATCTGGCACCAGGAACGTCCGACTGCTTTGGCAGAAGACTGGGAGCCGGGACTGCTCTCCAGAGGGAAACTAAAGAAGCTCAAGTGGTCTAGTTTATCCAAACGAAGATTAAGGAAGGAGGCTACTAGATCATGGTCTATAAGGCCCAGATCCGAGAGGTGCCCAAATACGATACTTTTGCAGGGAGCCAATTTCTGAGGGATTTGGGGTTTAGCCAGCAAAGGCAGAATGAGAGCCTTCTGGGACAGCCTGCGATCACTTCAGAAATTTGTGAAGTGGTCCCCCCTTAAAAATTATTGCCCATCCCCCGGCTAGAGGCAGGATTACAGGATGACATTCTCTGTCCGGTGGTATGCAGGAAGGTTGGAATAGCTGCTCTGAATGGTCCCCTGCTGAATGAAATCCTGGCCCTATGGAAGTCACTAGAAGTTTTGCTATTGATTCTAATGGGGCCAGGATTTTCCCCTCTGAATCTTGTCTCAGCTCTGCCACTGCCTCACTAGTTGACCTTGGGCAAGTTGCTTAACTGCTTTGTGTCTTCCTTTCCCTATCTTTTAAAATAGGGATGGTCCTACTGACTTACCTTCCAGGAGGGGGCTTTGGGCAAATCATAGAGCTGGAAGAGATCTTAGAAGGCCATCAAGTCCAGCCCCCTGCCCAAGGCATGACCAACCCCAACTAAATCAACCCAGCCAGGGCTTTGTCAAGCCGACACTTAAACACCTCTAGGGATGGAGACTCCACTACTTCCCTAGGGAACCCATTCCAGTGCTTCACCACCCTCCTAGTGAAATCAGTGTTTGTAACGTGCACTAGGATCCTCAGCAGGAAGCGTGCGAGGGGCCTGCCTTGGCGTGTTAAATGGGCGCTCTCGTGCACACACACACCCATCCAGCAGGCCAGCATCACTGTGGTCCCTGGCATTACTTCAGATTCCCGCTGAGGGGAGTGAGATGGGAACACGGCTCAGAGACTCTCTGGGCCTGTGGCATTTGCTCCTCCCTGGCATCTCTGCTCATTAATGGGCAGAATGCAGAGGCCTTCGGATTCTGGACAGAGTCAGCTTTGGCTTCCCGTCTTGCTCGTCACTGCAGGGTTCTCTGCTCCTGCTGGGGGGAGGAGGGAAGCAAGTCGTTTAGCTTAACGAGTATTGGAGCCCAGACCATTTAACACGCCATTTCCAGGCCCTGGCTCTCCGTTACAGGCCATGAATTTTTGCAGCTGTTGGTTAAAGGGGAACTAAGCTCTATAAAGCCATTGGCCTCCATCTCTGGTAATGGCAGCTGGTAGCAACATCCACCTTGCCCCCCTCCCTTCTCACCCCTGCCAGCTCTTCCCAGGATGCCAGCCTTACTTTGGTAAAACACAGGCACAGCTAGATGCTTCCTGGTGCATACATGCAGAAAGCATCAGATGGCCGGGCAGCTGTGAGTGGCCCCATAACTGCGAATGAGCCAGAACAGGCTTATACTTGCTGTGTGTGTGTTGTGGGGAGAATACAGCCCCATCGTGTGGCATAAATCTAAGAGTGGAAGTACGCTCGTGGTGGGCTGACAAGCCAAGGAGGAAAAAATATGCCAGGCGGGGGAATTCCCTCCCCGGAGCCATGTAGATCACTCTCGCTCAGCCAGCTGCATTTAGATCAAGCTTTATTCAGCCCGGGGCGGTAGCTGGGCAAACTGGCCTCTGCCTGCTTTGCAAATGCCAGATGGATTTCCAGGGGCTGTCTGTCCGCCTCCTCCGAGCAAGCAGCCAACGCTGCCAGCTGCTTCATGTGTCGGGGCAGAGAGGCTGAGGCGCAGGTGCCAGGCAGCTGCCTGGTGTAACTCAAGGACACAGGGGGATCATGGAGCAGGAGGGGCAATTTGAAAGGGCAAAGGTGGAAAGGAATTGATGGCTTTAAGGGGGTGGGAAAGAACTGATATACCAGTAAAATCCCTAGCTTGGAGATCTTTATATTGGTCTTAAGATGCCCTTCACTCTTACCGTTTATTTCACCGGAATAGGAGATGCTAGGTCAAGGATAAGCATTTTTATACCTGCATCGCTGTATCCACTGATTGCCACTTTAACCAGTGAGCTTTCTAGTGCTGCTTAACCCTTTGGGTTTGATCCAAAGATCTCTCAAGCCGGAAAGCAACTTTCCAGTGGTGTCAGTCTGGTTTGGATCAGGCCCTAATCCTCCCTCCCTCACTTGGGATGAGGTTTACCTGGGTGGTCGACAAATACCTTTGATGTCGACACCCGCGCATCCAGACTATTGCGCTGAGCCGACAAACAGCTGATCAGCTGTTTGTCAGCTCAGCGCGGCAGCCATGTAAATTTAAATGAAGCGGCGATTATTTAAATCGCTGCTTCATTTTACTATGTCGGGTAGCCTGATCTACATGCCTCTGGAGACAGAGGCATGTAGTCTAGACGTACCCTTGGTTTGTGGAAACTGCCCATGTGAAGTGATTATTCCCCTTTATTCAGCTCTGGTGAGGCCACATCTGGAGTATTGTGTCCAGTTCTGGGCCCCCCACTATAGAAAGGATGTGGACGCATTGGAGAGGGTCCAGCGGAGGGCGACCAAAATGATTAGGGGGCTGGAGTGCATGACCTACGAGGAGAGACTGAGGGATTTGGGTTTGTTTAGTCTGAAGAAGAGAAGAGTGAGGGCGGATTTTATAGCAGCCTTCATCTTCCTGAAGGGGGGTTCCAAAGAGGATGGAGAGAGGCTGTTCACACTAGTGACAGACGGCAGAACAAGGAGCAATGGTCTCAAGTTACAGTGCGGGAGGTCTAGGTTGGATATTAGGAAAAACTATTTCCCTAGGCGGGTGGGAAGCACTGGGATGGGTTCCCTAGGGAGGGGGTGGAATCTCCATCCCTAGAGGTTTTTAAGTCTCATCTTGACAGGGCTCTGGCTGGGTTGATTTAGTTGGGGTTGGTCCTGCCTTGGGCAGGGGGCTGGACTTGATGACCTTCTGAGATCTCTTCCCGCTCTATGGTTCTATGTCTTGCAGATAGTTTTGGTTTCAGTTAATTGACTTGGTTAAAAAAAAAATTGTCAAAAAATTCCCAACCAATTCTCACTTCACCCTCTAACACAGAACACCCCCGAACCTAGAGTCCTTTTCTCTCTTTTACCTATTTACAGGGTCCAGGATCATCTATGATTATCCTTCCCTGGTAGCCAGTTGTGAATTCCCCAGCATAGTACATGCCAAACAAGCCTTTTTTTTTTTTTTTTTTTAAAAGCCTATTCTCCCATTCAGGAACAGAGAGAGATATTTGCAGGGGAAGAGGGAGAGAGGCTAAAGTCCAATAATGTGTTACACTCCATGTCTGTAGGGTGAGATAATAAACCGGTCAAAGGAGGCCTTGCTTTTCAATCACTAGTCATAAAAGGACCTGCCCCTTCCTTCTGTTTGTTTCTCTTTGGCTTCCGAGAACAGAAAGCAAGGTATTTGTATTCTTTTGTAGGCAGAAGAGATGTTTCCTCATAGGGAGGATGGAGGGGGAGGAAGGAAGGACGGAAGGAAAGGACAAATGAATTTCCATTTTTTATTATTCGTGTTGCTGTAGCACCGAGGAACCCCCTCCCATCTTGGACAGTGATCCCATTGTGCTAGGTGCTGTATCGACACCTAACCAAAAGATGGTCCCTAGCCCTCAGAGTGTACTTCAAGTTAAAACTCTGGCTACAGAAGTCTGAGAACTTTGGGAGGGGGCATTCGACCCATAGCAGTGCTGGGTCTGTATCGCCCTCTCCTGGATGACCACCAGCCACCCAAGGGTAGATGCTCAAAAGAGGCACCATTGAGGCCCAAAGCTGTGCAGGTTGGGTGCTAAGCGCTGTGGTGGTGGGAGCTGCTGGTGGGCACTGAGCCCTTCTGCAAAATCTGGCCCTGATTGTGGGGGCTGAGGGGGGGGGGGGTCACAAAGGCATTTAGGTGCCTAATTCCCATTGATTTTCCACATTGGTTAACAGGCAGCTGCTTGTTTTGGAGCTAAGGGACCTCCAATTGGTGGGTGAGAGCCCCTAACTCACTGGTGGCACAAACCAAGTTCAAAACTATACCACAGCTTTCCCACATTGGTGCATAACTCCACTTCCCAAGACTGGCCGAGCCTTTTCCAGTATGCGCCTTTTGTTAGCCGGCCCTTAAATGTGGGAGAGACAAGTATATGTAACCCTATGGTGGCCATTTTGCATTGGGTAGGTACAGGCTGCACACCCCTCTCTTACAGCTAGCAGTGGATATTTCCTTGCTATTATGTTTTCCCTCCTTGCTATATGCCTGAGTCGATCACAGACTTGACATGAGAACGGGTAGGTGCATATGTCAAGGCTACATTGCTGTCTCTTGGGGTGCAGGGCTTAACTCGAAAGAAGCTTCGCAAATTGAGCTACTTCAACTGCGTCGCTTATTTCAAAATTGGGAGCATCTATACAGCATGGCTACGTCTAGACTGGCATGATTTTCTGGAAATGCTTTTAACGGAAAAGCACTTTTTGCGGAAAAGCGTCCGTGCCAATCTAGATGCGGTTTTGCGCAAGAAAGCCCTGATCGCCATTTTCGTGATCTGGGCTTTTTTGCACAAAACAATACTGCGTTGTCTACACTGGCCCTCGTGTGCAAAAGCATTTGCGCAAGAGGGCTTTTGCCCGAACGGGAGCAGCATAGTATTTCCGCAAGAACACTGACAATCTTACATGAGATCGTCAGTGTTCTTGCAGAAATTCAGGTGGCCAGTGTAGACAGCTGGCAAGTTTTTCTACACCAATGAGGGTTACAGGAGTCAGAGTAAGAAGTCCTGCAGCTTGACAGCATTTCAACATTGTTTTGAAATAACTGCCTGCTGTATAGATGCGGACTAAGTTATTTCGAAAGAATGTTGCTGTGTAGACATACCCTTGGAAGGAGGTGGACCTGCTCTTGTCTATGGCCCTAGCAGACCCACTCCGTTAGCTGACCAGCTAGAGGCTTGAGTCTTTGGAATCAGTAGTGAGATCAGTTGGGTTACTGGTGAGCCAGGTAGGGCTGGAGGCAGGTGGGTCATGCCTGGGAAAGAAAGCATATTTTTGTTCATGCAGTCATCTGTCTCAGTCATTCAGGAACAGCTTTGGTGGCTTGGAAGAAGCCTTCTCTAGAGTTCCTCAGCAGAAATCCCTCCTTAATACGGGGGCAGCGAAGTGAGGAAGCAAATCAGGAGGACTCTGTGGGGGGCTGAGGACGGTGCGGGCTGGACTTACAAGCTTTCACTGTAAGAGCAGCGGGAAGGGAGGTGTTTTGCTAGCCATGATTGGAGTGACTTTCAAACGCCCTTTTAATGCCACATGGAGTGACTCGTCCCTTTCTGTTTTCGGGAACAGCCTGTTTTGTTTCTCTCTGGGTCGGGGTCCTTGCGTGCTCTGAATTCTAAGAAATAAAGTGTTACGTTGCCGCCCACCAGCAAGAATAGTCCATATTTTGATGGGATTTCTCAGTTTGCATGCTGTGAGGCATAACAGACTCGGATGCAGAGATGGGTCCCCCCGCTGCCTTCCTGTGCCCTTGGGAGCAGAAGGAACTACAGCTGGGAGCCTGGAGTGATTTGAACCTCTGCCACACCTGCATGTAATAGGAGCTTCAGGGGATAGCCAAGTTCATCTGTTACAGAAAAACCCAACAAATGGTCTGGTAGCACTTTATAGACTAACAAAACATGGAGATGGGATCACGTGCCCACGAAAGCTCATGATCCCATCTCCATGTTTTGTTAGTCTATAAAATGCTACCAGACCATTTGTTGTTTTTTTCTGCATGTAATAGAGAGGGGAAGAGGGCGTAGATGCTGGAGCATTAGGAACGCATGGGGGACTGAAGCAGAAACATGGCTTGTAGCTTCACTCCAGTACGGTTACCTACCCCTAAATGTCCAGTATCAAAAGGGGGGGAATGGAAACACAGCCCCTCCCCTTGCAACAACTTTCCCACCCACACGGTGGACGCCACGCTGCCTAATTGCTTTCCCGTCTGGAGTCTGTGGGGTCCACAGGTGTTTGCTGCCATCCATCTACTCGCTGAGTCCAGCTGCAGCACTTTGCAAGACAGCTAGGTTGTGTGTTGCTGCATGGGGAGCACAGTTAATTAGTGCTGCCTTGCAGCCAGGAAACAAAAAAACGAGCAGCTTGCTCGGCCTCGGTAAGGTGTCTGGGAGCCGGGATTGCTCAGCCTGTTAACCAGGGTAGATGGGAGAGGGGGAAGTCTATTGCTTGTGACTTTAGGATTTGGTGCTGGAGATGCAGCCCTGGAGACTGAATCGATAGCTCCGAGGTAGTTATCTAGTCCTGTCTCAGGAGGGATGCTGCCCTTCTATCACCAGGCTGTGTAAAGTCGAATCAAGTAGCAGCCTGGGGCTTCAAATCCATCCCCTTGTTTGTCCTCAGTTTCCACCATGCCTATCCTATCCCAGCTGCAAAGCCGACACATGGATGTGAATAGCAGCTGTAACATGGTGGGAGCTGGAAGCTCCGTGAGCTTATTATTGATTATGTCTCTGTTTCTGCGTGTCTGGTGAGCTAATTGTTCTGATTGGAGGAAGGGCTGCAGCTGAGTCCCCCTTTTCTCTTCTCTGGTGGCTTTTATTATGTCTCCATTCCCTAGGTGGAGAATCTTTGGCAGGTATTATTTCTAGTTGCTTCAGGCCAAGAGAGTGGGGGGGGGGGGGGGGGCGAGAGGGAACCAGACTGGGATCGGTCGCTAGCCAGCTTGATAACAAATTCACTGACACAGGGAACAATTTTTTCCTGACACGGCCAATTCGTTAATGACTCTGACGCTAAGGGCCCCAAAGGGAGGGGAACTTTGACTCTGCGAAAAACTCTCTGCCGAAGCAGAATTGCTTTATTTAAGGCTACGTCCGGCATGTTTAAATATTAAAGCCTGAGAAATAATGGATGATGTTAGCTTAGGTTGTAAGTGCCCCTTGTTTCCTGAAGACAAGTGGTTGTGGGCATGTGTGTGGGCGTGTGTGTGTGTGTGTGTGTGTGTGTGTGTGTGTGTGTTCTTCGCTGTGGATAATGTGGGGAAACCTCTTAAGAACTCCACAGGGGATGGGAAGAGATTAACCCCAATGCAGTTATTCCAGATTTACATGGTGTAGCTCAGAGCAGAATCTGACACTGACTCAATAGGGCCGCTGGTATAAATTGCCATTGCTCCGTTGACTTCAGCGGATGTCTGACCCTCCTGTATTACCACTTCTACTATATATTTGAGAGAATATATATAAATATAATATATCTCAAATATATCTAACGGTTTGTTCAAGAATCCCTCTTAAACAGGAAGAGCCAGGACAACCAAATTTGGTATGCAGCTTCCTCTTATCATAACTTAAAGCAAGGTCAGGGTTTGGTTGTGCTAGGACAATGGGATGTTCCTTGAATGGGATTGTTTCTCATAAAACAGAAAGGGGAGGCTCTGCTATATAATGACCACATGGGGGCAGCAGGGAAAACAGGGACAGTTATACCATATAATGGCCACAGGGGGACAGCAAGAAAAATTGTTGTGAAGCCGTCCGAATCATTTTGTTCAGGAAATATCAAAACGAGATGTCTTGACATTTTGAAAACACTTCTCCCAATTTAAAAAAAAAAATCATTGTACAATTTTATCAAAAAATTGGCTTTAACAAAAGGCCATTTTGCATCAGAAAACTGTTGTGACAAAAATTTCCCAACCAGCCTGTTGTAAGCAAAACAAACCAAAAAAAGGAACAAATGTAAAGTCTCCGGGAGAGAGCACGGTGTGTCTTACTTCATAATACGCTGCAGCAGCGCTGAACAAAAATGGCTGCTGAGCTCAGGGGAAACTCTTAGAAAGGCAGAGGTGTGTGATGCAGCAAATGAAAGGCATCAAAGTTTTGCAAGTTTAGTAGGTCATTGGTGCTGTGTGGAGGTCACTTCAGCTACCACGGGGATGTGGCAGCAGCTGCATGTAAAATGCAGATGGGACGGCTCTTCTGTGCCAGTGAAACACCATCTCCCGGAATGGCTGGTCCCCCTTAACACAGGCTAGCTGACATGGCAGCTCCTAGCTTGCTGTGTTATGTGGTGAGTCCCTTGTAGTAACAGGAAGCTGTTTATTGAAACATTTGTATTAGGAGAGTTATAACAAATGGAGCACAACAGCTGTCCAGGGCTCAATTCAGCTGTTGGTCTAATTGAAAGCTGCAGGTTGACCCCTTATGCTTTGGAGAACTGGGTGTTTTGTAAGACAGGGATGACCCACATGCTAAATACCACAGACAGAACAGCCAGTGATACACCTGGAGGAACAGGAACTAGCCTCCCAAAGTTTTCCCCCACCAAATCACTCAGGCCTCTGCTGCCTAAGCTGTTGGAAATACTGCTCAGCTGGTAGCAATAACTGGTCTTTTATTTTCTGTGCAGGCTGGCCTCTGTAGAGGGTAACGTGTGCGTGTAACCCACTGGTCAGTGTATGCTACATGTCTCCCTTTGTGCTTGATCTATAGAGGATGCTGGTAGGCTGCCGTTCTCAGTATGCTAACCTGGCTCTTTGGCCCATTCTTTGGAGATATCCCCAGTCTGTGGGCCAAGATTATGGCTGTCACGCTAGGAGATCCCAAATGGCTTGCCAGCTGGCCCCTTTGGCTGGGTGAGGCCAAGTGTGGAACCAGCCAGTGCTGCTCCAAGCATCATCCAGTAGGAGGCGCTCAAGAGCGGCACTTCCCAGAGGTGCCTTGCGTATCCACAGCAAGTATACGAAGTAAAGTTTGTGGAAGGGCAGTTACTGAATCCTCAGGATGGTCTGGCTACCTCCCACCGTTGAGGGAAGAGCAGACTCTCAGCTTGCTTTTTCAAGTACAGAATCCCCACCAAGGAATCAGACAGACGCGCCTCCCTTCTTTGTGCTGCTGGTGTTTATTGTGGGTTGGTTTTTAATCCCTACGGTTCAACTTTACGAAGTCCTCACGCCGATACGTTGAGGTATGTATAAAATATGTACAGGAAAGCACTGCGAGAGCCATCCCGGCCTCTAGCGTTGGGCCGTGCTCCACGGCCAGGAGTGTGGGTGAAAGAGTGTTGCTTGTGTTCGAGGGCGAGGGGAGGGTCAGAAAACAGAACAATTTCCAAGTACATGAGCAAATATTTACAGGTTCCGAGACAAAAAATATATCTCCAGTGTCATCTCGAGGAGAGAGGGGTGAAGCAAAGCCCCCTCAGGCTCTATGTGTTGTGTTGATTTATAAGGACTAAATATATTGATTTTTCACGGGCTGTGCATCCGCCACAGCTGTGGCTGTGCAGAGCTCCGACTTTTACTTGTGTTGGCAAGGGGTCGCGGATACAGCTCCAGCCATGGATTTGGCACTCCATGCTCTGTAGAGTTATGGAACGGCGCCTCTGACAGACCCCTGTGATCTAGAGTAAATGCCACTCAAATGAGGAGTCCATTCCAGGTGAGGAAAAAATCCAGTCAGTGCTTTTCCCAGGACTGTCCTAGTATTAAAGCAATGGAAGCAGATAGCTTAATGTATTTGGAGTAAATAGGAAATCCTGGGCTGGATTTCTCTGCCTGCCTGGAATGGATGCAGCTGGTGGGATGCACAAGTACTTACAGCTTCTAATAGGATTCGGTTGTCAGGATGGCTTATTAGAATGGGATTCCTTGAAAGAGCCATGAAAGGTAAGTAAGCGGGGTGGGAGGTTAAAAGCTGCGCCACCAAGGGCTGTTCAGTGATTGTAACACAACGGAAAACGCTGGTGTCTAAAGCTAAATCCTGATGCCACTGCACAGCAAAATCCCCGCTGATCGGAATGGGCCTGGGACTTGTCCCCCCCATGTCGTCACGCTTGTGGAGAGAGCAGACTACATCTACAGCTGGGCGAGGCTTTCCCAGTACTTTAGCCTGCAGCACTGAGAAAAATCCTGCTCGACGTGAGCGTGGGTCTGGCTTCAACCCAGTGGATGTCGTGCTCTGCCCCGCTGCATTGCATTTGCTTTGCTGGGAAAAGGTGCAGAGGGGAGGCGTGCTACCCCTCATGCAATCTCTCCAGGCCCATGCAAGCGCTTGGGCTGCGCCAGGCCAAGAAATAGGGTAACGTCCCTCCCGGCCACTCTGTGAGTGAGAGGAGGGGACGATAGTAAGGAACCCAGAGGGAATGACAGGCCTCAGAAACATGCTAGGGAACTGCTGCGTTCCACTGCAGCTTCTGACCAAGGAGGGAGCATAATGCCAGCAACCATGAGCTCAGGGGAGAATACTACGGGCAGATGTCCTCCAATCCTGCATCCGCTCACACGCACACGTTCGCAGCTGCATGCGTGCACGTGCTTGCACTAGTGTATGCGTGCACTCGTAAATGGGTACATATGGTCAATGATGGTATATGCTCACACCTACTCGGATCTCTACAGATACTCAGTTCACACACATGCACGAATGCATTAGGCGGGGGGGTTAAAGCTAACCCACGGTTTGCTCTCTCTACACTCTTCTGACCAGGCTGTCTTCCAGGAGCTGCATGAATGCTGAGCTGGACTTCCCCTCTTGCGCTGAATCATTTGCTGTGGTGCCTGAGAATAAATGCACCAAAACCTCCTGCAAATCTTTGACCATTGAGAGCTGTCGCATCTCTGCTAGCTCGTTTCCCATGCTAGCATGACTGTAAGAGAGCGCGGTAGCCAGAGCTGCTCCCGCTGAATGGTCATGGTCTGCTCTAGTGGGCTGAGAATGGGAGCCAGGATCTCCTGACTTTAATCCCAGCTCTGCCACTGACCCCTTCTGTGGCCTTGATCACATCACTTCACCTTGCCATCTCTGCAATGGGCATAGTGATGCCTCAGCCAATGGGGCATTATTTTAGAACTGGAGCAACAGCAGCATTGAAGCCGAGCTAAGAGTAATGCTGCTGGTGGTTTGTTCTGGTTCTAAAAGCACCCATCAAGCACCAGGTGCTGGACAACTTCCCCTCTGTTGTCGTATGTTACCACTGGGACTCGGTCACCCCATGTGTGACCCATGGGCAGTATGGCTCAAGGGGGTAGCTTTTGGGTTCACTCTCTTACCAAAACTCTTCAGCCCCTGCCACCTAAATCGCACTTTATTTCCTTAAATCTATGTGCACAAGGGGGCAGGAGGTGGTGAACAAGTGAGCGCCAAGGTGTCTGCACAAGTTGGTATTGTCTTTGCACGAGTGTGTGCAGCAGGGCATGCAAGGGTTTGTGTGTGAGGGCTCCAAATTCGTGATTTGATATTTGCACGGGCAGCTGCCTGCACAAGCGGTCTGCATATGCACCAGTGAGCCTGCATATGCACAAGTGTGCACAGCTATTTGCAAGGAGGGGCCACCTTCGGTACTGACCCCACTATTTTCACAGGGGAGGGCTCTCCTGTGCACACCTGAGCAGGTGTGAAATGTGATGATGGTTTCCTAGGGAGTAATCGCATGAGACGAGACCAGAGGGTACGTGGGTGGGTCCGTTTCTACTTGATCCCGGAGCATGGCAGGTCCCCCAAGTTCCAACTGTTCGTGGTCTATGCTGGTGACACTTGACTGGAGGAGACGGAGGATACCTCGGTCTTGCTCTGGGATACGGTCGAGGAGACGTCGTCATCCCCAAAGGGGTTCTTGCCACAGCAGATGGTGGTGATCATGCAGTTACGGAACTGAAGGGAGAGAGCGAGCCGTGGCACCATTGTACCCTGCCGCCCGCCACGCTGGAGCCGTCCCTCAGACCACGAGACCAGGGGCACTTCACTGGGTTACATACAACCCCGTGCCTGAGAGGTGGTCCCCACCCCCCTGGGGGCGAAACGTGGCAGCTGTTCTAACCATGCAGGCAGCACTAAACAAACGAAGGCAGAAAGCGATGGGGGAACCGCATTCAACTGGCTTCTGTCCTGGGACCGGGGTGCGCTGAGGCAGGAGGGAGGGGCCTCTGCAGAGCTGCCGTGAGGCGCACGACTGAAATACCAAGAAGACGGTAGGCAGGCCTGCCCATGGGGCGTGCCCCAGGGCCCAGTGATTCTAAAGGGACTCAGTGGTGGTGCCCACTCCCGGGCCTTTTATGTCGCTGCAGGAGCATCGTGCAGCCAGGTCTGGGGGGCTGTAAGGGTTAGGGGGGCCAACATGGCATGCTCTGAGCAGTGCTGCCAGCTGGCTGCCCCTGGCTCTGCCCAGGACCGGCCCACGACATTTTGGCACCTGAGGCGGGGAGCTCAGATGATGCCCCCATGTCCCCTCGCTTGGGCCGAAACTTTGAAAGGTCTCAATTCTGCCTCCTTCCTGTTCTGCTCCTCTCATGGCCCTGCTCTGCTACCTACAGATGCACCAGCAGCAGACACAATTTTCTACACTCTGGGTCCTAGTGGCGCACCGCCCCCTCCCCCCACACTCTGGCACCTGAGGCGCCCACCTGAGTCCACCCCATGGTAGGGCCAGCCCTGGCTCCGCCCCTCCAGGAGCATGGACCCGCCCCCTGTGCCTTGCCCACAGGCTGTCTGCTGACTGGACGGGAGGATCAGGGGGCATTTGTAGAGCTGTATGAGGGGGAGGCGGAAGCAGAGTATTGGGGGTGCTGCAGGACGGGCCTGAGATGCATCGGCAGAGCTGAGTAGAGGGAGCCCGGGGTGGAATAGCCGGGGGACGCTGCAGGATAGGCCTGGTGCATTGGCGGGGGGCACAGAACTGCAAGAGCGGGAGATGCTCTCGGCCAAGTTCACTGAGAGACCTGAGAGAGGGGGCCTAGGACAGGAACAGCCTGGGCAGGGCAGGTTCCTCCCCCGTGCCCCGAGAGCCTCACCTGCTTGTTCATGAGGACGTAGATGATGGGGTTGTAGAGAGAGGAGCTCTTGGAGAAGAAGGCAGGCACTGACATGAGAGTAGCGGAGAAGTCCGCCCCCTTGTTGGTGAAGATCCAGAACGCCACCACGGCGTAGGGCGTCCAGGCCAAGAGGAAGCCCAGAACCATTAGGATCACCATGCGGGTCACCTCCCTCTCCGCCTTCTGGGTGCTCGCCGACTCCTGCTGCTGGGCCGCGGCCTGCGAGAGAGGGAGAGGGCAGTGAGTCAAGGAGCAAACTGCCGCTCCCTGAGCAAGCTAGAAAGAACTGACGTGGCTAGGGTCGGGGTACAGATCTCAACCCCTCTCCTAGGGAAGCTGCCCCCGGGCCTGAGGCCTTTCCATTCATATTGCATCATGCCCAGCATTGACCTAGACACGGCACAAGGGAGATCCGGGGGCAGACACCTGGTCCACGGCTCAGGACGCAGGCTGAGACTGGAGCACAGATTTACACCTACGCAGCACACTCCCACTAACCCGCTTACCTGCAGAAAGGAGGAGCTGAAAGGGGCACAGGCCTGTCTCTGATTTGTGCGTGCGGAGAGTCATCCCTGCTTTAGATCCCCCTTTGAGGCACTAAACCCCCTCACCACCCGCTGGCAACTTATGGACATAAAGTTTGATGCCTCTTTGCTAAGCCCCTGTCTCCAGATGTGCTGGGGGAGCGAGTGGCGCTAACACCAGTGGGCGAATCATAGATGCCGCAGCAAGAAGAGACCGCGGTGGTCATGGAGTCTGAGCTGGCCAAACGGGTGTGAGATTGCCTTGCCCATCAGACGGTGCTGCCCTGCCGGTGCTCCGAGAGAACCTGCGCTACGGCTGTGGAGCAATACCCTCTCCCTCCCTCTGCTCGTTGCCACGCTCTGCACCCCGTACCTCTCGGACTTTGCAGATGAGCTGCCCGTAGGAGAAGAAGATGATCACCACCGGGATGACGAAGTGGCCCATGAACATGTAGACCACGTAGGATTCGTTGTGGTAGTCGGGGTTGAGGGTGTAATAGTCAGGACCGCAGGAGCACTGCATGCCCTCGGGAATGTATCTGCCAAGCAAGAGCGCAAGCAAAGCAGAAGGGTTAGACCCTGCATGTCACAGGGGCGCCCGGGTGCAGCCTTCTGATGGGACTGGGTTGACACGGGTGAGGGGACCTAGACTCTCTGCCCCCAGGAGGGCTTGCCCATGGGCTGGAGAGTTTGGGGCTAAGCCAGCTTTTAATTACGAGAGGAACCCCACAGAAGAGCAAGCAGGTGATTCCGGTATAAAAGGGCCCAGGCATCGGCAGGCAGGGTGGGTGGGAGAGAGTAGCAGAGCCTGCCAGAGGAAGCCTGACAGGAAGACGCTCAGGACACAGGAGGTTAGGTGGCCCTGGCGCTGATGGAAGGTGCTTCTGCAGAGAGCACACAAGGCCCCGCTAGCGCCTGAGTGGGTGTTGAAGAAGGGAAGGTGAGCAAGTGTGTGTGTGCGTGTGTGTGCGTGTGTGTGTGTGTGTGTACTTCTGAGGGCTGGCTTTGGACAAACTCTTGTCGGGGTGTGTGTGTGTGTGTGTGCTTCTGAGGGCTGGCTTTGGACAAACTCTCTTGTCATCCTGAGAGGAAAAAGTGACTTAAAAGGCTGGTTGCAGACAGTTTATTTCTGTCCCTCCATGGCTGAGCATTAGGCTGTCCGATGCCACCTGCTCTTTCTCCTGCGGAGCAGAGATGACAGGGAGCCTCAATGCAGGTATCACCTCTGAGGTGTCGTGGATTCCCTGTTGTGGAGGGGTTGTGTCCCTGCCCATCTTGGCTAATAGCCATTGACAGACCTCTCATTCGCGCTGGTTTAAATTTTTGTCTGTAGAATTCAATATAGAATAATTGTTTTCCTTAGGCTTTTCCAAGCATCCTACAGAATTCACAAGAGAATTCTTTCCCCGCTGTTGGGTTTTTGTTCTAACTAGACCTATAGGGTGGATCTCTATAAACTCCCATAGGGCTTCAGAGTAATATTGGGCCAAGCTAGGATTGTGAACAGAGCTAACCAGACTCCAATTACACTTCTGTAGCATCCTGCTGGGTTCATCTCTAGTCAGTTCTTTAGTGCACAGCCATAAAGAGAGAGATTTAGGGATGGGGGACCCAAACTAAAACCCCTTCTGAAATCTCTTAGGGTATGTCTACACTACCCCGCTAGTTCGAACTAGCGGGGTAATGTATGCATACCGAACGTGCAAATGAAGCCCGGGATTTGAATTTCCCGGGCTTCATTTGCATAAGCCGGCTGGCGCCATTTTTAAATGCCGGCTTGTTCGAACCCCGTGCCGCGCGGCTACACGCGGCACGGGCTAGATAGTTTGAACTAGCAAGCCATTCCGAACTATCTGTACGCCTCGTTCCACGAGGTGGTGAGCAACTATCTAGCCCGTGCCGCGTGTAGCCACGCAGCACGGGGTTCGAACAAGCCGGCATTTAAAAATGGCGCCGGCCGGCTTATGCAAATGAAGCCCGGGAAATTCAAATCCCGGGCTTCATTTGCACGTTCGGTATGCATACATTACCCCGCTAGTTTGAACTAGCGGGGTAGTGTAGACATACCCTTAGTGTGTCAGGTTTGGGGTTCCTATGACTCAAAAGCAGCTTTGTTGCTTTAATAGCTCATGTCCTGATCCCGGCAGAGTTCTAAGTAAATTTGCTCCAGCAGGTAGCCCTCTTGACTCGCTGCCTGGAGTACATGCAAGTCCTTTTCAGGATCAGGTGCCAATCAGCAGGAGGGCCAAGGTGAGGCTAGACAGTTTGCCTGTGCTGCAGGGGAAATGATGAGTGAACTCACGTGGAAGACACTAGATTGACAGCGTGAGTCCCGTGTTTATCTACAGAGCTTATACGGTGGAAGCTGAGCAGGTCGGACAGATATTTACCAGGGATGATCTAGACAGTGCTGGATCCTGCCATGAGGGCAGGGGACTGGACTTGATGACCTCTCGAGGTCCCTTCCAGTTCTAGTGTTCTGTGATTCTGAAGCCTTGCAAGCTCTGTGTTCTGTGTTTCAGTCCTGACTGCCCAGCTCCCACCCAACATGCTATCTGGGCTCAACGTCAAACGATGGTACCCACACTACCTGCAATCTTCATCTTAATCCATTGGCTTCACTGGGACTGACTGTCCTAGATAACGGTTAGCCCCTTGAGCTGCCGTTGCAGGATTGGGCCCCTCTGAATTCGGCTGAAGCTAAGGAAGCCTGCCATGATTGCTGGAGCAGGGACGAGCGTGTGTCTGGCTGGCAATGTTCCCTCTCATTTTTCTCCCCATGTGCAGATTTTTTCCCATCTGTGTATGGAATAATTTTATGTGCACTGAGGCAGGTGTGAATGTGCACCACCAGTAGAAACAAACACCCTGGCTGTGGGCGCTCTGCTAATCAGCTGGGCAACGTTGGGGATCTCTCCTGAGCAGCCGCACACATCACAGCTGTTTGATGGAGGGCAGCAGGTGGCCTCCCGCCTTAGACACTTGCGTTATGAGCAGCCTGTGCTTGCTCCGAGCTCACAAGCAAGAACAGAGACTCGGTCCACTCATTGCGTGGAGAGCTTGGGCTCCTGTTTCCCTTCCTGATCGGGGTGGTGAGCAACGAGCACATGGGTCTGTATTTTGCCACGGCAAGTTCTTCCCTCCTATAGCTGGGCTTTCTGAATAGAACAGCTTGGGGCAGGGGCTGGAGGAGGTTGCAGTGTCCGAGCAGAACTCTGCACGGGACTCAGGACTAGTACAGCAGGCAGGGATGTGGGGCCAAAATGAAACACGTCGGCAGAGCTGGGGTGAAACCCAGGACTGGAATCGCAGAGACACGAACAGTCAGGGCTGAGGTGGTGCATGAGCAGTGCTGCGTGTGGGGCATCTAGGACACGAATAGCTACAGGGGCTGTAGGGGAGGATGGAGGAGCTCTGGCAGAGCTGTGTAAGGGATGCTTAGGGGCGTGCTGTTATGTTTTCAGGAAGGCTCTCGAAGCACAGAGTGATCCTGCTCTCATGGCTGGCGTAAATCAGGAGTGAGTCTATTTAAGTCAACGGCATTACACCAATATAAACCCAGCGCATGCAGATTAGAGGCAGACCCCTAATTGCTGCTGTCTTTCAAGTGCTCATGCATAGGGGGCGGATGTGAGTATTTCCACAGTGGTATTTAGCCAGAGGGCTGTAAATGCTGTCTGCATTGCGTATCACTCACCTGGACCAGCCAAACAGGGGTGGAGCAGCACAGGAAAAGGCCATGACCCAGGTAAAACTGATGCCCATCAAGGCATGGGTGGCAGAGAAGCGGAAGTTGCCCATGGGCTTACAAACCACGATATAACGCTCTATCGCCAGGACGACCAGCGACCACAAGGCAACCTGACCTGGGGGAGAAAGAGAGAGAGAGCAATCTAACATGAGTGCGCTGTTAAAGATCTCAGGGTCTGACCTGCTCTTGTGTGAACAGAACGGAAGCGTGACCTAGTGGGTACAGCACAGGACCAGGAGTTAGGGTTGAACTGGAACTGGTCCCCTGCAGCCTCCCCGTCTCCCTGGGCTGGAGCAGTCTGCTTTTACAGCGCCGGAGCAGTCTGCACTCAAGAGCCAATTTAAGCTTCTAAAAGTGTCTTCTTTCGGGTCCTGGTCATTTGTCATCCCCTGAAGTCAAGGGGCCAAGCCTCAAGCTGGTGTAAGGAAGCACGGCTCAAGGGGTGAACCTTCCCTTCCTCTATTTCTGAACCAGTCTCTAACTGGTGTGAGTGTTCCCACCACAGGCGAAGGCGCCCAGGCCAGGGCTGGCGTGTTTATCTGTCAAAGGATAATCAAACCTCAGGGGATTAGGAGTGGCTAGCCTGTGCCATAAGCCTGTTAATGCCCCCAGCGTGTGCTTATCTGCTGATCGCTACCTCCCCCCCTCCCCCCTGTTTGGCTTTCATGAAGAACGGTAGCTCTTTCTGCTTCCCTTTAGTGTGAACTTTCTTCTTTCTTTCCCCCCCACAGTTGGGATCCTCCTTGTTCCTGGCGGGTGACAAATTGGGCAGCCTGGATAAGAGGGAGAGCCTGAAAGAGCATGAAAGGTTAGAAGCTATTGCCAGGGACCAAGAGGAGGCCTTTTCACTGAAGGAATTAGCGATCACATTCATGGCCCTTAATTCTCCCTAATAGAGATCTTGCCCCTGTTTCAGGCTGACATAGACTGGATTAATTGAGTCTCCTGGCAGCAGGAATATTCCCATTGCCTCAAATGTGTACAGGAGTGTCAATCACCCAGGGACCTTTTAAATTGTGTTGTCTTATTTTAAAGCCTGATTGCAAACAGTTCCCTGCAAGAATCAACTCTCTGGGCAGCGTTCCGTTCAGTTTTGTCACCGGGTCTCATCGCTGTGGGCTGGCTGGAGGAGCAGAGAGATGTCCAATCACTTCATGCAGCTTGGAAATGGACTTTTTTTTTTTGCCAGCAGTGGTGCCCTGGAGAGTCGATCGCCATCCTGCCCACAGGAGTGAAACCCACACGCGTGCTGAGATCAGCTGGGTTTGAAAGCTCAGAATGGCCACTGAAAAAATTCTGTGCCGTTTGCGTGGCTCCGCTCAGAAATAGGGACTGAGCCCTGTTTCCAGTCCTTGATACCGACCATATCCTCTCTTCCCTTATTGAGAGCAACCACATCTTCAACTGTAATCAACAATAAACCCTCCTTCTGCTGCCAGACTTAGCCCTTTCCTCCTCTTTCAGAAGCACCAAACTCCTCCAACCCAGGGGGACTCCTTTCCCTTCCCAAATACAGATGGGATTGTTCTATCCTTCACTGATACCGATTGGATGTCCCTTCTCCCAAATACTGACCTGGTCCTTCTCTGACATAAAAACCTGCCCTTTCAGCAATACTGCTGTAAGATGCATTCCTTAGACCACTGGCTTTACATAAAGCTTAGAGCATCTTCCTCGGCGACTTAGGGACAGTTTTGCTCCAAGAGCTCTTACAGTGGTAGCAAACACGTTTATGTTTTGGTACCTCGGGACAGGCCTGCGGATGGATATCTTCTCTTTCTCCAACAGCATGGGGGAAGTTTCCCATTCCAAAAGCACCGCTCTAAGGGCAGGTCAACCCTTTGGACCCTTTTAGTCCTTGTCCCTTCTGCTGAGGCTGCGAACAGTTAATGTTGGTTGGGATGCTGCCTGTCTCCTGGCCCACCTGCCCATTTGACCCAGGCTGCGGACTCCCCTACAGTACTAAGGTCTGGCTGGATGTGGTGTGATCAGCATAGCCCAGGAGGGAAAAGCCATCATGTGAAGGGGCCGTATTCAAACTTGTGCAGCCGCCTTCAGGGACTCGGTTCTGTACGTGTGTGTTCCTAGCAGCGCTAAGCCAGATGCCTCCAGGTCAGACCGTGGAAGGAAGAGTCGTTTTCAGTCGGGCTGGATACCAGTGAGTGTTGAAAGTGACCTCCTGGGTCACCCCCGTCGTCTGCACGATATTCAGCAGGGCTCATTCTGAACAGTGCTGGAGGCTAGTTCAGGGACCAGTTTCCAGGTTAATCTCAAGCTGTTCTTGCCGTTGTGTGGACCCTCGCGATGGGCTCAAACCCAGCCCTTTCCAGTTCAAACATCCCTGAACTTTGGTTCCTGGATCCTTAGCTGTACTGTGCAGTTTGGGCTGATTTCTTATCACTGCCCTTTCTGAAATGCCTGGGATGGTTGCAGGCATTGGAGGCTTGCGTGATCATTTTTAAATGCCCCCAATCTATTTTGGGCTTGGCTTATCGCATGTCCGTGTGCCGCACTGATGTGTGAGGAGGTAGCATGGCCATTTCATTCCACTACATGGTACCTTTGCATTGCAAGGCAACCTTACCCTTAAGGGAGCACCGTAGTGGGCTGATGCCACAAGGAGCATATCTACACCGAATTTAGGGGCTGTGATCAGTGTTCCCTATAAGCTGTGTGCTTGGGTGGCCACCCCCAAGAGATTCAAATGCTGCTAATTAGCAAAGCAGAGTGCCCACAACCATCCAGAGCCGGCAGCATGTGTTTCTACTGGAGGTGCACATCAGCATGTGCCTTGGTGCACATAAAATTATTCTGCACATGAATGGAAAAAATTAGAGAGAACTTTGGCTGTGATTGGAGCACACATTGACATACTCAAAGGAGCTTTAATCTAGCTAGCTCAGGCACCAGAACAGTGACGCCGCAGCAGCACAGGGCTGTACAAACCAACCCAGAATCCCAGGTAATGGCTTGCGGGCCTAGCCTGTGATGAAAGGTGCCCTGCATTGGCTTCGCTGTTCCGGTACCCAAGCTAGCTAGATTAAAGCTAGCTTCTGTTGGGATTTGTCTACATGTGCTGCCATGTGGACATACTCTGAGAGAGCCCACTGGTGCAGCCAGGAATGTTTCATGGGAAGAAGCTCAGACATTCACATTGAATGCAAGATGACATGCTTCCAGCTGGAAATAAAACCGGGGCAAACTCAGATCTTCTCCTCCTTTAGCCAGGCAAATGCCAGCATCATTCCCCCTTCCCTGCACGCCCTCCGCTACCCTCCTCCCCGAGCTCTTACCTCCCAGCGTGGCAAAGAAGCCTTCCACAGCACAGCCCGTGGGCCCGAAGATAAAGTAGCCGTTCCAGGCCGTGTAGAAGGTGACGGTGAAGCCAAAGCAAGCCATAAAGAGATCAGCCACCGCCAGGTTGACCAGGATGTAGTTGAGCGGCTGCCGCAGCTTCTTATGCTTAAAAGTGACGAGGAGCGTCAGGAGGTTGATGGGGAGCCCGGTGAAGATGAGGAAGAAGATGTAGCAGCACACGATTCGGTACTTCCAGGGTTCAGCTAGGTAATACTGTGGGTACTCAAAGGGACTCCGCACCAGCCCTGTTTTGTTGGAGAGCGGCACATAAAAATTGATTCCTTCTGTCCCGTTCATCCTTCTGTTATTTTAGCAGCTGCTCTTTATTATTTAATTTTCTTTTTTTTAAAAACAAATTAATTTTATTCTCAACCTCAGTTAAAAAAAAAATTGAAATTCCCCCCCACCCCCCCAAACAAAAATCTTGAAGTGAATGCAGAGCTGGTGTGTGGTCCCTCATCTACATCCCAGGGCTGGCAGCGCCAGGATCCATCGGGGGTTTTTATACCCTTCGCCCACTTCTGCGGGTGTGGAGGAGCAAGTGAGGGTGGGAGGGGAGGATTAGGGTCTAAGGCTAAGTTTGTATGACAAGGGCAACGGGATTGAGAGGGGTTGATGGTTTAAGCACCTTTTAAGCGGCTAGTTGGCCCCAAAACCTGCATTAAGGCGTATTAATTTCTATTAAGTGTTTAATATCTTTGAAGGAATTTGGTTTATTTGGAAGTGAGGTGAGGCAGGAGCAGGGTAGTTAGTTGGCAGGTGGTAACCATGAAAGAAGGACAGGTGGGTAGAACAATATAACAGAGAAAGGAGTATTGGAGAGGGATATCTGCACCCACTTGAATTCGACACAAATGACTTCCCTTGTGACTGCCCAGTAGCTTATTAGGGAAGAATTATTTGACAGGAAGAAGGGTCAGTGGTTATTGTACTGACTTTGGACTTGGAAGACCTAGATAAAATTCCCAGCTCTGCCACAGACACCCTGTGTGGCCTTGGCCAAGTCGCTTAGTCTCATTATCCCTCAGTCTCCTATCTATACAGTTTCCCACAGGACTCCTGGCTTCTGTTTCTAGCCTGGTCCCAGCTTCTGCAAATGTATTTGTTAGTTTCCGATCTTCAGCAAATATTTTGGAAATGCAGTTTTTGACCTCTGGGTTGTTTGTAATCTGCTTGTTTGGACTGTTCTGTATTTGATATTTGCTGCGTGTGCTTGGTCGCATGGGGTGCATCTAGACTACCGGGGGGGGGGGGGGGGTTCGAAAAAAGTAGCCTTTTTTCGAAAAATTTTTACCTGCGTCTAGACTACCGCCACGTTCTGTCAACAGTAAATCGAAAGAATGCAGCGGTTTTGTCGGCAGTGGTAAACTTCATTCTATGAGGAATAACGCCTTTTTTTGAAAATCATCTTTCGAAGAAACGTGCTATTCCATGAAAACAGGGCTTTTTCCAAAGAGAGCATCCAGACTCTCTCTTGAAAAAGCAAGCCGCTTTTTTCGAAAAATCTTCTTGTTGTCTAGACACTCTTTTTCGAAAGAGGCTTGCAATCTAGATGTAGTCTTGATTCACGGGGGAGGGGAGGTGTTCTGCTCCCTGATTGGCTGGCTAAAACTTCTTCAGAAACAATGACCCTCGCCTTTCCTATGGCCAGGTTAAAAATTGGTGATGCTAAAATTTATGAAATTGTTGGGTTCTATGAACATCCAGATACTCAAACTGGGCAGGTTGTGCAGCAATAATGAACTGGTTTCTGAGCAGAACCACACCTCTCACTGCAGGTTCTGGCCTCGTAATTGGGACAGCTGATAGGGATTTTGGATGGTAGCTGCAGAGCTTGGCAAACCTGGACCCGCGTCCGAACGCAGTCAGGGCTGGATTAAAGGAGAGGGCTATCTGGGCAGCTGTCCGGGGCGCCAGCCTGTGGGGGGGCGCCTGATTGAAGTGGTAAGGGGCGCCATGCGCCCGGGGGCGGGGCCACACATAGGGCGCGTGGAGCCCCTGACCACTTCAATCAGGCGCCCCCCATAGGCTGGCACCCAGGGGTGGGGCTGTGCATGTGTCGCGCGCCCGCTGCCCAGGACGCAAGTATGGCTCAGTCCAGCACTGAATGCAGTCCCATTGGAATGGCTTGCGACATTGCAACATTAAATATACATCAGCTTGGGACATGTCCACATGCTGGGAACCCACCAGCTTTCTTGGGCAGGACTTGACCAGCCATGCCTGCCCACGGCCAGTTCCTGCCAATCTCCTGCCCTTTATTATCATTGTTACTTACCGTGGGCATTGTGTTAGCACCTAGTTGTGCTAGTTATGGCCCAGGATCTGTTGTGCTAAGTGCAAACCAAACCAAAAGACTGTCCCTGCCCCCAAAGACTTTATAGTCTAAATATGTGATGGGATTTCTAGGCTGACGTCTCAACTCAATGACTTCGTAAGCCAAATGCTGTCGCAGTGCCAAGCCACCGAATGGAACTGTCTACGTCTGGGTTTTGGATGGTTCTGCTGGGCTCTCCCATGCAATCCTTTCTCGCAGCCCGTGCTGCAGCGGAGCTGGGAGGTGGGTCATGCAGCATCTTTGTTGCATTTAGGTTTGTGGACTGTGATCTTGCACGTGGAGAACCCTTGTGCTTCGGAAGGATATAGCGCCTGGGAAGCCTCGCCTCCTGCCACTTTGCATGGTGGGCTGAATTTATAACCCTGACCCCTTCCTGCCCTGCCTCTGGGATGAGCTTTTTTTTTTAAAAAAAAAAGGAGATCTGATGGGGCCAGCTCTGTTGGCTCATTCCCCTCAGGCTCCTGGAAGAACAGCAACCAGAGTGTAGCACAGTCCAGTGCCTTCTGTCGGAGGGATCTGAACCAGAACTCCAGCTCTGATCCTTCTCCCGTTTGACAGACTTTTGGCTCCGGATCAGAACTACCTGGCTAAATCTCTAAGCATTTCCAAACTGGGCTGGGGGTTGATAACTATATTTCTGGTTTGTCACTGGTAGAAGGAGCATCTCTTCCCAGGTCAGGAACAGGAGAGGGCTCTGGAGTCAGGTAAGTATCACTGTTCCCCTTGTAAAGATGAGCAAATCAGGGTGCATCGAGTTATCACAATGAGGTGTTATCGGCGCCGAGGAGAGAAACCCCCGAGTCCTGACTCTCACGCCCACTCCCCAGCAGATCACACATCCTCCCACAGGCAGAAATTGAACCCAGAAGCCTGACTCCTAGTTTTGTCACACTGTAACCCTGCAGAACAATGTATTTAAATAGGTATGGGCCAGTGGCCTTCAACCTGTTTTCATTAGGAGGTCCCTAAATATTTGGAATGGAGATGTAGCTCCCTGGTGCTATCTTAGACAGTCTGTGGATTCCAGCGGTCCAGAGACCATGGGTTGCAAACCACTGTACAGGCAGCAGGTGACTGCTGTTGTCTCTGACACACCCGAGTAGCCCCATCTTGCTGCCTGCTGGAAGTCAATGGTGAAAACTCCCATGGTGGCTTGTGGTCACCCACATTTTTCCCCTGGAGGCGCAGTGAAAAGCACCATGTTTCCCAATGGCGCCTCTCACTGGTTCCTCCCAATGTGGAGACCTTCCTGGCTTCTTTGGCTCATTCCAGAAACCACAGCTACAATGGGTCAGTATTTAACTGAGCAGCAAGCTGGCATTTCTGTCTGTTATGTCGACATCATAACGTAAAGTGAATACAAGCCCCACTTTGTCACAGTCCGGGTTCTAGACACCCCCACACACACCAGCCTGGGCTAGCTGAAGGCAGGTAGCCCTTCACAGTAAGGCATCAACCTCCAGAACTCAGGTGTGGTGGGTTCCAGTCTCCCCTGCCTGGCTGGGCCACACGACCCACCCCATCACACTGCCCTTCCTTCAGCTGGCCTAGGGCTGTACCCACAACTGTAAGCTCCAGAGGCTGACACCTCACCCATTTGGCTACTAGAGGATATCCCTAGCAGCCTTGCTCATCCCCATATATTTAAGCCTGGGGAAATGAGCCACCAGGTTTCACAGGAACCCAACTATCTAATGATTTGTGTGATTATTTTTCTTGGACTGTTTTCTATGTGCGCATGAGGGATGAACTACTATGTGTGTCACCCCGACTGAGGAAGGAGTGGTGAGTCTGAGTCCCACCGTAGTCTGTAAACCATAGAGGCAGCACCTACTACAGCTGCTTGCTAAAAGGGTTGCCCTTTTAGTGGTAGTGGCTTGTGCTTTTAGAGCTGAAGGGCCAGGTTCAAACCCCATTGTCAGCACAAGCAGGGTCACTAGATCGTGCTGGTCTTGGCTTAGCACTTCCTTGTGCAGCATGGCAGCCGGTGGAAACTCAGTGACAAGGACCAGCTGTCATATTATTTCAGCCTTGAGATGGTGAAAAGCCCTGTAACTCCACAGCGGACCAAGGGCTCATGTAGTAGACTTGGGCAGAGCCTCAGGGGACCATTCTTGTTGTTTAACAGTTACGCTGCAGCACGGCCAAGAGGCCTCAGCCATGTCAGGGCTCCGTTGTGCTAGCTGCTGTGCAAGAAGAGAGTAAATGACAGCTTGACTCCTGCTGGGAAGGAGAAAATACTATGTTTGTACCTGCAGCTAAAAGCCCACCAGCTGTAGGTTGTCTCCAGTGCGTGGAAGTAGCACCGCTACTTGCTTGGATGCTATTCAGACTTGCACCCAGCTGGGGAGAAGGGACAGCACATGGAGCAGCAGCTGGAGAGACTGGGGCATGGTTGGCAAGGAGTACATGGCAGCTGAGGGGAAGAGAGGGTCTGGAGATGGAGGGAGAAAGAATGTGGGCAGGAAGGGAAGCTTTCGCATTGTCTCCTCAGTGCTCAATTTGGGTCAAGGGGAGGTTATGTCACTCCATGAAATCCACCCGAACTGGGTCAGAACCAGCTCCAAACTCATAGGCTCCCTTCCTTGTCCGAGCTTCCCCCCGCCTTTTAGTTCAGGAAGCGGGACGCTGCCACCACCATGGGAGAACAGCCTAAGGCTTCTTAGCAGAGCTCTCCCGCTAATCTGTGACATATGGTGGCGTACATGACCCTGATCTGTTAATACTGTAAGCTTTGGTCCTGCCTCCCCACCCACCCTCCTCAGAGATGAAGTGGATGGAAAAAGTCAGCGTCATCTCCCGGGAGAAACTAGATTGTCCCCAAAGCTGTGTGCGCATGGGGCGGAGGGAGGTTTTAGAGGGGGCTGCAGGACAGGAACGGAAGGCCAAGGGGTGGGAAGAATGATATCTTTATCGCCAGCAGGCTCTGATCCTCCAGCTTTGGACTGAAAGGACAGAGAAGTAGGACATGGCTAGAATATCCAGGTCATTGAAGCGAGGGGTGTCCTGGGGTAAGGGTTCCAGAGAGGAAGGCTACCTTCTTGGAAAGGGGCTGATGTCATCTTGGTACGCGAGTGAGGCGTGACCGTGAGGCACTGAGTCACAGAATGATCCAGCCTGATTCCTTTCTCCTCCTTAGACTCTGCTCAGGCTCCTCGCTGGTGGAACACAGACACTCCTGCGGTCCAGAGAGCTCCCTTGCGATCACACCTTGAAGATGCTTTTCCCTGAAGGTATTTTATGTCTCTCCAGAGAGTCGGAGGAGTTTTTAAATATACCGAAATCGGATTCCCTGACAATGAGCCGATTTCAGAAGGTTCAGAATTCAGGCCCCATTGACCTGAGCATCCAAAAGTTTGTGTGTTTCTTTGAACTTTTATTTGCAGAGTGGCCCCTGCCTATCGGTGATCTAGGGAGCTGCAAAAGGCAACAGATTCTAGAGTGGCTGAGTTGGCCCAGCTGCCCTTCATCATAGAACACTAGAACTAGAAGGGACCTTGAGAGGTGATCAAGTCCAGTCCCCTGTCCTTATGGCAGGACCAAGCACCATCTACATCATCCCTGATAGATGAATGTCTAACCTGTTCCTTCCTTAGTGGAGCACTTTGCATTTGTCCTTATTAAACTTCATCCTATTTACCTCAGACCATTTCTCCAGTTTGTCCAGATCATTTTGAATTATGACCCTTTCTTCCAAAGCACTTGCAACCCCTCCCAGTTTGGTAGCATCTGCAAACTTTATAAGCGTACTCTCTATGCCGTCATCAAAATCATTGATGAAAATATTGAACAGAACCAGTCCCTAAACAGACCCCTGCAGAACCCCACTGATTATGCCCTTTCAGCATAATTGTGGACCATTAATAACTACTCTCTGAGAACGGTTATCCAGTGAGTTAAGGACCCACCTTATAGTAGCCCCCTCTAGATTGTATTTCCCTACGTTATTGATAAGAAGGTCATGCGAGACATGTCACATGCCTTACTAAAGTCTAGCTATACCACGTCCACCGCTTCCCCCATATCCACAAGGCTTGATATCCTGTCAAAGAAAGCTATCAGATTGGTTTGACATGATTTGTTCTTTACAATCCATGTTGGCTATTACCTATCACCTTATTATCTTACAGATGTTTGCAGATGGATTCTTTAATTTCTTGCTCCATTATCTTCCCTGGCACAGAAGTTAAACTGACTGGTCTGTAGTTTCCTGGTTGTTCTTATTTACCATTTTATAGATAGGCACTAGATTTTTCATTTTCCAGTCTTCTGGTATCTCTCCTGACTTCCATGACTTTTCAAAGATGATAGCTAAAGGCTCAGAAACCTCCTCCTTGAGTATTCAAAGATGCATTTCATCAGTCCCTGGTGACTTGCAGACATCCAACTTGTCTAAGTATGTTTAACTTGTACTTTTATTTTAACTTCTAAATGTAAAACAATTTCCACTAGCATTCACTGTGTTAGGCATCCCATCACCATCCATCTTCTTGATGAAAACTGAAACCAAGAAGTCATTAAGCACCTCTGCCATTTCCAAGTTTCCTGTTATTGTTTCTCCCTCCTCACTGAGCAATGGGCCTGCCTTGTCCTTGGTCTTCCTCTTGCTCCTAATATACTTGTAGAACATCTTCTTGTTACCCTTTATGCCTCTAGCTAGATTTATCTCCTTTTGTGCCTTTGCCTTTCTAATCTTGCCCCTGCATATCTGTGTTGTTTGCTTATAATCATCCTTTGTAATTTGACCTAGTTTCCACTTTTTATGTGTCTCCTTTTTGGTTTTTAGATCATGTAAGATTTTCTGGTTGATCCAAGGTAGTCTCCTGCCATACTTTCTATCTTTCCTACTCAGCAGAATAGCTTTTAGGGCCTTATTAGTGTCCCTTTTAAAACTGCCAACTTGCTTCAGTTGTTTTTTCCCCTCAGTCTTGCTTCCCGTGGGACCTTAACTACCAGCTCTCTGAGTTGACTAAAATCTGCCTTCCTGAAATCCACTGTCTCTATTTTGCTGTCCTCCTTTCTACCATCCCTTAGAACCATAAGAGTGAATGGTGTTACAATCTGGCACGTGAGGTTATAATACCATGCAGATCTGCCCTGGCCACCCCAGGAAATTAGGGAGGGGCAGCTGGGCTAAATCTGGGCCTATGAGGTGTGGGGCTAACACTTAAGTTTTGCCTAGGGCAGCAGATAGTGTCAAGCAGCCTCTGAAAATGGGGCTGGGAATCTCATGGGAGTATGAATTTCCACCTTACGGCCATATGTTCACAAGAAGAGCTTTGCTGAATAATTGGGGGAGGAGGAGGAGGAACAAAACCAGATGTTTCTGGACTTCTAAGAAGGTTCAGCTGGAGTTTGGGTAGAAAATGGTATTGACGCCAATGAGATTCACACACAGAAACTACTATACCTGAAGGACTAGCTAGAAATCCCTAGACTTATGTACAATTTTGGAGGCTAAAAGTCAAGAGGAATGTATTCAGTTTTAACTCAGGTCTCATGAGGCAAAAGACTAGGGTAGTAACTCAGCATGTGTGCATCCTCACATGTGCATGAATGTTACCTGATCTAATAGTATGCCATAGAAAAAGCTTTTTGATTTTTCAGTAAAACTGGGCTCCGGGCACAATGTTCAGGCCTGAATTCATCTCCAAATTTTCATGGAGGTGAAGGATGGATGAATCCAGGGGTACCGAGATGGGATCGAGCACAAAATACCGCAAACAGTAATCACTAGCTCCTCTCTCTGGATTTGATCTTTACCAAAATTGTTGGGCATTGAGATCAAATATTCCAATGGAAGCCCACGCACCAGGATGAAGTTATAAAACTTAAAGACACAGAACAGAATTTTCAAATGCACCCTTACAGGCTTTCAGTAGCTCTTATGCCCCTAAACTACTAGGTGTTTTTGAAAATTGTAACCAATGTTACATGTACAGTGCTGGGGTGTTGGTGAATTGGAGGCTCTGTGCTTGCTGGAACCCAAAGTACGTCTAGACTACATGGCTCCGTCGACAGAGCCATGTAGATTTGTTTGTTCGGCAAAGGGAAATGAAGCCGCGATTTAAATAATCGCAGCTTCATTTAAATTTAAATGGCTGCCCCGCTCTGACGAATAGCTGTTTGTTGACCTCCCCGGTAAACTTCATCCTACGAGGCGTAACGGGGAGGTCGATACAGGGCTTTCAGGTCGGCGCGGGAGCGTCCAGACTAGCGCGCTGAGCCGCAAACAGCTGATCAGCGCGGCTCAGCGCGGCAGCCATTTAAATATAAATGAAACCGCGATTATTTAAATTGCGGCTTCATTTCCCTCTGCTGATCATCCTAATCTACATGGCTCCATCGACGGAGCCATGTATTTTAGACACTCCCTTACAGGCTTTCAGTAGCTCTTATGCCCCTAAACTACTAGGTGTTTTTGAAAATTGTAACCAATGTTACATGTACAGTGTCGGGGTGTTGGTGAATTGGAGGCTCTGTGCTTGCTGGAACCCAGAGATAAAGTCGAGGGATCATACACTCAGCGGATGTAATTCAGAGTATCCCCATGGATTTCTATTTAGGCTCCAGGGATGAGGCTGGCACATTTCTTTCCAGCATCCTCATTCTTTTCATGAGTTCAGTGTTCTCCCCTTGCAGCATAAGGTTATCTTGTAGGTGGAGCAAAGACCAAGCTCTCTATGGCAAACTGTGGTCCTCAGTTGACATGGATTTAGAGTTCTCGCTAGGTCAGCAGCAAAGTGGTATCTAAAGGCCTCAAGTCAACTCGGGGGAGGAAAATGATACGGGGCGGATGGCTGGTATCTGATCTCAGATTCCTTCAACTTTCTATGCGCAGTAACGAAAACAGAAAGTGAGAACTTTAAGCTGGTATCTGTTAGGCCAGGACACCTGATATGAGACCTCTCAGGGAGATTGGCGTGAGTTAATGAACTGGTAAATTGCCAGTAAATGGAGAAATTAGGCCATGATTTAAAGGGGGCAGAGAGTTAATTGCTCCCTTTTCGCCAGTGCAGTTCCACTGCTGTTTGCTTTCTGTAAAAGGAAGGGTTTCCTTCAGGCAGTCACACCCCATGCACACCCTGCAGTATGCTCTTTGGGGCAGGGACTCTTCCTCGGTGTTTGTATAGCATTCAGCTCCAAGGGGCCCTGAGTATGCTTGGCAGTCTCTGGGTCCTAACATAATGCACGTGAAAATAATAAATGGGAAACTCTTCATACAAAGGCTGTGAAATGTGCTGGACTGGGAACAGCATTTACATGCCACATGACTTACATCACTGGGTTGACAGCCCTGCAAATCCCAGTTCTCTTTCTGCAGAATCGGGTACTGCTGGGGGATAGATGGTGATTAAGGCATAAGATGGGGACCCAAGAGGCCTGGGAGTTAATGCCTGTAACTCCCAGCTTCCCTCCCCCAATGGAATCAGTCTGTTACAATAGCTGAAACAAAATACAGGATTATGTAGCACTTTAAAGACTAACAAGATGGTTTATTAGATGATGAGCTTTCGTGGGCCAGACCCACTTCCTCAGATCAAATAGTGATGGCCCACGAAAGCTCATCATCTAATAAACCATCTTGTTAGTCTTTAAAGTGCTACATAGTCCTGAATTTGGTTCAGCTACACCAGACTAACACGGCTACATTTCTATCACTCTGTTACCTTCTCGTGCAAGACTAACCTATTGTATTTTGGCAGCCCTGGTAGTGGCCTCGGACTGCTAATCTAGGCATGCCTCACTAGGAATATTGCCACTCACTGCAAGTGATGTGTGTACCTAAGAGAGGAATAATTTCAGGGCAAAAGTCTACCCTTAAAATCCAGAAGCCAGTGCTTGTACCTCTGGTTAGGTTTTTAACGAATGCCCTGACCTGGAGGAGAAGAGCAAATTGGGGACTGTCGCAGGATTCCTTAGCGCCCCCGCCCCCTCAAAGGAAGAGTCCCCAAGGCTGATAGGAGCTGGCGAGCTGAGCAGCTTGTGAGCTCACCTGACGGGAAAGGGGTTACAATGAGATAAAGCTGGCCTGTTATGGAGACCATATGGAAGGGGAAGAAAACCCTTGAGCCTGTAATTGGATTCCTTCCCAGAAGCTCCGGGTGGAGCTGAGGCTGAGTGGAAGTGACAGGTCATGATCGGTGGGGGGCTGTCGACCACGCTGCCCAAAGCAGGATGTGTTTGCACAAACCAGTAGATCAGTCCATTAGGCTGGATCAAATAGCTTTAAATGTGTGGCCGGGCGAAGTAGAGCACAGCTCTCTGTTACCATTCAGTTGGTGTTTTCAAGTCGGGATTAGCTCGCCTGCAGGTGACAGCTCGAAGCAGACACTCCTAGCCCTCTGGCGGCTATAGGGATGCATGCTGTTCCTCTTTGGCCTGCGTGGTTTGTCCGTCTTCCACCCTTCCAGGGTTGTTTCCAGGAGGAGGAGAAACCGCTGCTACAAATCAGATGTATTCTTGGTGTCATCAAGCACCCCCGAAGTCCTGTCCCCCTCAACACACTCCCAGGACAGGCAGCTTGCTTGCTCAGAAATCTCCCTTTTGGCCCCTCTACTGGGCTCTGTGCCCAAGACTTGCTGTCTCTGTTTCCTTCCTGGGTCCTGCTCACAGCTCCTTCTCCAGACTTCCTGCTGGGATGCTCAGGTTTGCAAGGAACCCAGCAAAAACGCAAGAGCCCTTGAAAGATCAGTCAGCTGCATGTGTTGTGTGTGGATCAAGCAGCCCTCCCCCCCCCATCTCCCATCCCTTTCATGGGCCTCCCCACTTCTGAGCAATGGCATCTCTGTGACGGCCACTGTAATTGCTTATATGGAAAAGGACAGTTGTCTGGGACACAGTTGTTTTCTGCCCACAGAAGGAGGGATCCTACAATGGCTGCTAGGGTTGCCAGATGGTTTAACAAAAAATACTGAACATTCCCCCCACACACACAAAAAAAACCAGGAAAAAATTCTGTTGAGCAAAAAAAATGGGGGGGGGGAGAACAAAGTTGCTGAGCAGAAAAAAAAAAGTTCTGTGCCTTTAAATGTCCCCACGCTCACTCCCCCATCAGACGCAGCAAGGGAAAATTGCCCCCGCCAGGCTTGCATCCAAGGGAAACAGGAAATACCAGACATTTTACATGTCCAGTATTTTCTGGGGTTTTTTTTACCAGACGGGGGACCTGAATAACAGACAGTCTGGGCAAAAACCTAACGGCTGCAGGCCTTGGCACTGTCAGTGGGTTTTTTAAAAGTCAGTAAAACAGGAAGTAGCATATTGTATTGCCTGAGAAGAGACAGCTTAGATCGTATCACTTGCTATTGCTACGTGTCACGGATATTGGAAACCCAGTGCAGCACATACACTTTTTCACGTGTCTGTTAGCTGCTGTGAAACAAACCGAAGACATCTTCTAACATGGGGGATCAGCAGGGCAAGCAGGAAAATGTGTCTGCTCCCATGAGGCCTTCCCTGGCTTGCTGCTGAAATTAACTCTGAGCAAGCCTTCCACCCCGCTTTGGTCTGAAAGATCACACCATGTTCAGGAAGGAGCAGCATCATATGTCTAGACTACATGCCTCTGTTGGCAGAGACATTTAAATATCTCCAGCTTCATTAAAATAAAAATGAAGGTTTACAGGAGCGGTGGACAAAGGCTTCCCCTGTTAACCGATCCGCATCTTGACTCGCGTGCTGTGCCGACGATCAGCTGAGCCGGCACAGCACAGCGGCCATTTTTATTTTAATGAAGCTGGGGATATTTTATTTTAATAAAGCGGGAATACCCCGCTTCATTGACTATGTCGGGTAGCCTATTTTACATGCCTCTGCCGACAGAGGCGTGTAGTCTAGACATAGCCCTAGTGGCAGAGGTAGAGGAGAAGGAGTCAGAAGATCTGCCTCTCATTGGGTCACCGTATAGTCCAACATATTCAAACTTGAGAGACTAACTTTAGGCACGTAAAATAAAAATTGCCTGATTTTTCAAGGGTACGGAGCCTTGGACTTAAACAGGAATTGTGTGCACGCAGCACATGTGTTTTTACCTGTTACATGTAACGTGGTACCTAGCACACAGGAACCTCCATCATGGGTCAGTGTTCCATTGTGCTAGGTGCTGTACAGACAGAATAAAAGGATGTTCCGTTCCCTAAAGAACTTCTAATCAGTATGTTTATTTAGATGCCTAACTATGGATGGTTTGAACCCTTGGGCTTCACCTCTTTGTGCTGGACGCTGTGAGATGTAAAAACTTAAACAAATAACAAATAGTCTAGTAGCACCCTAGAGACTAACAAAACATGTAGATGGGATCATGAGCTTTTGGGGCACAACCCACTTCTTCAGATGACTGAAGTATAAAGAAGAAGTGGGCTGTTCCCACAAAAGTTCATGATGCCATCTACATGTTTGGTTAGTCTTTGAAGTGCTACCAGACTGTTTTTTAAGTTTTTCCTATTACAGACTAACTCAGCTACCCCTCTGAAGTCTCTGAGATGTGTGTAGCAATACTTAGACCTATGTTGGGAGGCTTAATTACTCTTTGTCAACCATTGTGAAATCCACAGATTATAGGCACAATTTAAGTGCAAATCCTTGCAATTGAACCATGAGTTTAGAGAAGCAAGCACCCCGGCTCAGCCCACCCTGTCCATCCGACACCGCCTTCCACTCCCTTTACCCTGCTGAAACCCAGAGCCCTCCATCTCCCCCCCCCCCCCACTGCCGCCAACCGCCCAGACCCAAGATTAAGGTTTTCTGCACCTGGGGCAAGCTACTGAACTGCCCTCAAAAATGATAAAATTATCAATTTTTTGTATTAATTTTATTCTTTGCACATGTTAATTGCACATATACTGAGATTGCAAATAGATGACAGTAAAGATATAAATGAAATAATATTTTAACTTTCTAATTTTTAATTTTGTGCCCCTAAATGTACTGCACCTAGGGCGAGTGCCCCATTTGCCCCACCCTTCTTACAGTTCTGCCCCCCACCGCCTCCCACGAGTCCTGTATCGCAACCCTGGAGCACTGAGTGGGCGGCACATGCCTCCTCCATGCCCCAGAGCATCAGGTGGTGTGCCCCCCCGCCCTGGAGCACTAGGCAACATTGCCCCAGTCCCCCCAGCACTGGGCGACCCCAGCCACAGCAAGTCCCAGCTATATTAGCCCCAGCAGGCTTCTCAGAAGAGGAGCAGCCTACCTAGGTGGACTGGGACCAACTCGTGGCAAGCAGGAGGAGCAGAGTACAGTGTTCCCTCTAATCTTTTCCATCCATGTGCAGATTTTTTCCATGTGTGGAATAAATTGTGTGTACACCACGACGAGTAACGGTAGTTCGGAATAGGAAGCCTAATCCGAACTACCTAGTTTGTGCCGCGTGTAGCCGCACGGCACGGAGTCCGAACTCGCGGACATTTAAAAATGGCGGCGCCCGGCAACATGCAAATGAAGCCCGGGAAATTCAAATCCCGGGCTTCATTTGCATGTTCGAATGCCTACATTAACCACCCTAGTTCGAACTAGGGTGGTAGTGTAGACATACCCTCTTTCCCTCTGCTGATATTTATTTTGTAACTAGCAGATGTACCCGGAATTGCTCAGGTCCTTAACTCCATTTTTTTGTTAAAGGAAAATGTACATGCTTTATGTAAATAGAAATGTAGGCATGCAGGAGTCAGGGCAGGAGTTTGGATGTGTGGGAAGCTCAGGCCAGTTTCTTGGGATGGGGGGGAGAGGCTGGCAGTGTGGACACCAGGCTGCCTAGTGGCAGATCCCCAGGGCTGGCCGGGGTGACAGAGGTCATGCTGCATGGCTGCCCAAGCTTCAGGGCCACAGTTTGGGTGCACTGTTCTGGCTAGGGCTCACCAGGGCAGGGGCCTTGCCACCCCACCTGTAGCTGTCTAGCACTGGGGCCAAGAGCAAGGTGTGGGATTGGACTCCAGCTGTGTGCAATGGGAACCGGAACAAGAGGGGTGGGCCAACCATGTCCAACATCTCCACTCCTGCCCCCTGCTGCGCCAATGAGGTTAGAGCTGTCCTGGCCCATCTCTGGCCCTTAGCTGCCCCCTGTGGTCATTATATAGTACAAATGTCCCTTCTACCAGACCCCTCCTGTTCCATTTTATGAGAAACAGTCCCATTCCAGGCACATCTCATTGTCCCAACACAACCAAACCCTGACCTTGTTTTAAGTTAGGTTAAGAGGAAGCTTCATCCAGATTTGGTGTCCTGGCTCTTAGTGTTTAAGAGGAATTCTTAAATAAACAGACTCACTCACTCAGAGACAGACAAACACTCTCAAATGTATAGTAGATTGGTGGTCCTAGCTCTTACCATTTAAGAGGAATTTTTGAATAAATGAATTCACAGACAGACAGACAGACTCACAGACAGAAAAATGCACACATCTATCTATCTATCTATCTATCTATCTATCTATCTATCTATCTATCTATCTATCTATCTATCTATCTATCTATCTGTTCCATAACTCTACTGTTTAACTTAAGCATTTTGAAGTTTTTCATATGAAAGAGGCCCTACCTTAGGCAAAATTCCCCTTGATCTGAATGGGAATTTTACGAGGTTTGGGGCAGATCCTGCAATCACCTCGCTGGTGCCCATGCAGCTCAGATTGCAGGATCAGGGGGTCAAATCATGGTCCCGGTGAAACCAACAGGAGTTTTGCCACTGGTGATTTCACACAGCTTGCAGCACTGCATTTCAGTTCTGGGTGAGTCTCCGCTCTCTCTCATGTGGTTCTTTGACTCCCCTTTGCCCCATGTTGTAAGTGTACATCCACGATACCAGAGCTAGACATTATTATTCCTCTTGGACTCTTGCCTCTCCCCCCCCCCCCCCACACCTCTCTGCAGGCACCTAGCTGGATTTTCCCGTGTCCCTGCAGAACGAATCAATGCCTCGCTGGTGTGAAACATGATAAAGAACTAAATAGAGAATTCTTATCCCTAGTTGCAGATAAACCGTAACATTCACCACAAAGGGTTCCTGGAATGAAACAGGCACCTTTCCATTGAAAGTGCCGATAAATCCTATGCATCTAAGGCTAGCTTAATCCAGCTCAAGTTATCAGAAAATCTCTAGGGAGCCAGCAGCACAGAGAACAGCTGTTTCTTGTCATGCTACTGTTCGCAAGTTGACAGATAATCTCTTTGGGCCAGACTGACACAGTGCTCAAGATTGAATCCCGGAGTTCTGTCACCTGTGCGTTAACACTTTGTTCCCCCCTCTGGAAAAACATCCTTTGGCATCAGGGAGGGTTAGAATCATAGAATCCTAGAGCTGGAAGAGACCTCATAGGGTCATCAAGGCCAACACCCTGCCCAAGGCAGGACCAACCCCAACTCAATCATCCCAGCCAGGGCTTTGTCAAGCCGGGACTTAAAAACCTCTAGGGATGGAGAGTCCACCTCCTCCCTTGGGTTGTGCCCAACAAAAGGCTGTGCCCTGGAGTGTGGTGATCATGGTCTCTTTCCAGCTGAGCAAGGACCTCATTTTGATCCTCAGTGTGAGACTCACATAGGTTATCTTCCGGCCAATCTGGCTGTGCAAAAAGCCCACTGACTGTGCTATTTAATGCACTCCTTGGTGGCTTAGCATTTCATCTTGCTTTTCCTAACCCGATCTTCCGTTCTTCGCTACAGGAATGATGCAGAGGGGGCAGGGAGAAGTAATAAGAAAATAAAAGCTCAGAGGGTGGCTTGTGTGTTTGAAGGCTAAATTGCACTTGTGTGTAATCTTAATAAACATTCTCTGGCAGTGGAGAAATTAACTCATTTCTGAAATGCTAAGTGACTTACCTGCCCCTAGAGTTACAACGTCGGATTGAACTGGTCAGCGGCACACAGTGTTTTCCATTTACCAGCCTTCCCCTAGCTGCCTGTGGAGTTACCCTCGCAAGTGGAGGACCAGTATTAAGTAGGCCTGTCATGATTATGAGGGTTAGCCAGCAGCCTGGGGACTAAGGAGTTAACTACACCTAGCCAGGTGGAGTGGCCAATAGGAATGTAGGTAGGACTTTCAAACGGGGACAAAGGAATTTGGTTTTTTCCCTCCTTGGTCTCTGTGAGTTCCTCTGCAGCTACAGAGAGAGAGAAACATGTCTCTCTCTCTCTCCAAGAAACAATTCTTCACTTTCTGTAAGTAGGATAAAGTTTAGATACATTCGTTAGGTTTTATTGTTTTATGTTTTGGGTATGGGATCTGATGTCTGTGCACTGTTTAAAAGATGTTTGGCTTTTCTTTTTAACTAAGTTCTAGCCCATGGTGTAATTTCTCCAGGAGTATATTTTGTTACCTTTCCATCTAATCATTATGCTTGCAACAGGAATATTGTTGTGATAATAAAAGTTCTTTCTCTTTTCTTTCCATTAACCTGGGACTGGTTAATTGTGGGTCCTGGTTCTTATTTTAGGGGTGAGATTTCCCAAATGATCTTCCCCTGATTTCTTTATTCATATTTGGGTGGTGGCAGCGCAAGTTTTATTCCCAAGATCTAGGTTTTTAAGATTTTGGGGGGAAGTTTTATACCAAAGCCTGGTAGATAAGGTTTTGGGGTACACTTGCTGGCCTCCACTTCTGCATTTATCATGCCAGAGTGGGGAAGGAGCCATGACAAGGCCAATTCAGTCAGTGTGGGTGTGGCCCACTCCCAACAGTGATGAGAAGATGTGACTAGTAAGAGGGAAATTGCTTTTGTAATCAGCCAGCTATTCCCAGTCCCTATTCAACCCTGGCCTAATTGTGTCAGGTTTGCAAATGAATTGCAACTCTGCAGGTTCTCTTTGAAGTCCAGTTTAGATGGTTTTTGGTTGAAGAATGGCCACTTTTAAATCTCTTCCTGAGCATCAGGGGAAATTAAAGTGTTCTCCTACTTGTTTTTGTATCCACGGGAAGGAGACCCTTGAAGAATTCCACAGGGGATTTCAACAGTTTCCACCCCACCATCAGCCTCAGCCTGGACCAGTCCACACAAGAGATCCACTTCCTTTTGGGAGGTAGTGGGAGTGCTGTCTGCTTTGTAACCCAGTGTTCCCACCTGGCTGTGTTGCTATGTGTGATTCCCAGTGGCTCACTCCACATGTGTATTGGCCCAGACACCAAAGTACCAGACTGAGCAGGTAACAGACCTGTTCCTGGAGCTTCAGGGGGTAGCAGAGCTAGTCTGTTACAGAAAAACCAACAAATGGTCTGGTAGCAGTTTATAGACTAACGAAACTTGTAGATGGTTGTGACGGCGAGTTGGGGTTTCCCCGATCCGGCTGCTACGGGGGTGCAGGAACAGTCTCCACCAGCCAGTAGCATAGAGAGGGGTTTATTGATTTTCCAGAGTACAGCACACCACAGACGTGATGTGGCTACCAGGGGCAGGGCCAGGATGGCTCAGGCCAGTGGGGTTAGGGTCCATCACCCCTAACCCCCAGCTTAGCCTTTTCTCCCCATGCTTCCCAGACAGCAAATGCCTCCCCCCAAGGCCCTGCCCCCCAGCCAGGTGTTGGTCTCCGCCTTCCTCCCTTTGTCTCTCTCCCTGGGAGGCTGAGCTAGGTGTCTGTGTTAATACACATGTAGGTGAGTCAGTGAGAATCTCCCATCCCAGCGCAGGGGGACACTGGGTTACAGAGCAGACAGCCCCCCCCACACCACAATGGGATCATGAGCTTTCGTGGCACAGCCCACTTCTTCAGATGACCGGAGTTATGAGTTGGGGATATGAAAACTCAAAATAAATAGGAGAGGGGAAGGGGAGGGGGAGACGGAGCATCGTGAAGTATCTGGAGAATGGGTACTTCCTGGAGAGAGAGAGAAAAGAAAAGAGGCGGGGACTGTCCCCAGGCTGGGGGGTAGGGTTGGGAAGTTGAGTTAGTCTTGGCTGGGGTGGGATGAGGTTTTAGACCAAGGAAAGGGGGGTTCAGGGCCCCTTCCCCCCAAGAGGACACTACAGTGTCAATATATGATGGTCACATAATTCCACTCTATACCGGAAACCTACTGACCGCTATTCTTACCTGCAGGCGCACTTAATTAGCTTCATTACCATGGGTCCTATAAGTGACAGGTACTTCTTTTGCTGTTACAAAGATCTTGGGTTTTGTTATTTCCACTCCAACTCCTCTAATGAAAGCGCATGATACGATACATTTTGGTTAGTCTCGAAGGTGCCACAGGGCGACTTGTGGTTTGTGTACGTTGCCGGTCTTGATGTCTGGTTTCTGTCCATGTATCCAGTGGGGCAGAGACAGTCCGGCTTGGCCAATGTACGTGGCAGAGCGGTGTGGCTGGCACCTGAAGACACATATCCCGTGAGCAGATGTGCAGGTGAATGAGCCCCAAGGGAGGAGCTAGTTCTAGGTTTGCAGTAGTTCGGGAATACCAGGGCTGGAAGGGCTAAACAGATTTCTGCTTTAAGCTACAGCAGGGATTGCTGGCTTTAAAATGGATTTTCCCCCTGCCAGGTACTTAGATGGCAGCTCAGTCAAAATTGCATCACTGCTTCTTTTGACATCCATTCGTAGCTTTGATGCAGCGGCTGTGGGAGCCTAATCCACCGCTCACTGCAGTCAGTGGAGGAACTCTCAGTGATGAGGCCCTGAGCATTCTGGCTCTGGTCTGCGGACCAGGCAGGCCGCTGTGGGGAGAGAAACAAGGCCAGACAAACTGCCCAGTGAGCTAGGGCATCACTGCTGCTAGAAGCAGGGATGTGAAGTGAGGTCTGGAATCAGCAGGAGTTCAATCCCGCTATTGATTCTCTCTCCCAACTCTGCTACGCACCAGTGAATTAACATGAATTACATCGCCCGAGCCGTCGAGAGAAATTTAACCAGTGTGTTTGGAGGGGATGGGGACATGAGTCTGTCTGTGCTTTTAAAATATTTATGCCACAAATTAGCATGTGTTCTAAGACCATGAATTTCAAATATTTATATAGCTCTAATATTAAGGAAAATGTATTAACATTTTCCCATAGGGGTTTTATTCGTTAGTAAGGCTCAGCACTTGTAGACAACACTGCCTGCTTGGTATTGCATGCATGTAACAGTCAGAGAGCAGGACAAACCAGAAGCACGATTTGCCTAATGCTATCAGACCAAGACTTTCACTAGGTGCCTCAAATTAAACCTTCTACATCCCAGTTTAGCTGCCCAAATAAGGGGGCTTGATTTCTAAAAGTGCTGAGCTATCTGATGCTAATGGGAGTTGCCGTATGTGCGGCTTTTTGAAAACCACACTGCTTCTTCAGGTATCCAAAGACAGACTTAACAGACTCACTTTAGGGTGCTTACATCTTGGTCCACATCCTCCACCTGTCTGGGATCTTCCAGTAAAACCTGTACTAGCATCACAGGCAGATAGAGGATGTCCAGTCAAGGTGCATTCACATACCACTGCCGTCTGCGTGGTTCACTGCTTCGCCCTAAGGCTGTGTCTAGACTACACCTCTCTGTCGACAGAGAGATGTAGATTAGGCATGTCGAAATTGCTAATGAAGCAAGGATTTAAATATCCCACGCTTCATTAGCATAAACATGGCCGCCGCTTTTTTCTGAAATGGAGCTTTTTCGGAAAAAAACGGCAGTCTAGACGTGGATTTGTCGAAAATAAACCCTTTTTTGACAGATCCTGTAAATCTCATTTTTTTAGGAATACAGGATCTGTTGAAAAAGGGTTTATTTTCGACAGATCGGCATCTAGACTGCCATTTATTTTCAAAAAAACTCCGTTTAAAAATAAGCGGTGACCATGTTTATGCTAATGAAGCACTGGATATTTAAATCCCTGCTTCATTAGCAATTTTGATGTGCTTGATTTGCATCCCTCTGTAGACAGAGGGATGCACTCTAGGGGTACGTCTAAACTACATGGCTCCGTCAACGGAGCCATGTAGATTTGTTTGTTCGGCAAAGGGAAATGAAGCCGCGATTTAAATAATCGCGGCTTCATTTAAATTTAAATGGCTGCCCCGCTCTGCCAGCTGTTTGTCGGCTCAACGCGCTAGTCTGGACGCTCCCCTGCCGACATGAAAGCCCTTTATTGACCTCCCCGGTAAACCTCATCCTATGAGGCATAACGGGGAGGTCGATAAAGGGCTTTCAGGTCGGCGCGGGAGCATCCAGACTAGCACGCTGAGCCGACAAACAGCTGATCAGCTGTTTGTCGGCTCAGTGTGGCAGCCATTTAAATTTAAATGAAGCTGCGATTATTTAAATCGCGGCTTCATTTCCCTTTGCCGATCAGCCTAATCTACATGGCTCCATCGATGGAGCCATGCAGTTTAGACACACCCTAGATGTAGCCTCAATGAGCAATAACACTCCAGGAATTTAACTACTAAAACACATATCAACAGAAGACCATTATATTGACCACTTTTTTGTTTTGGCTCCCACCTGCGGGGTGCGTGTTAAGTAGCCTTGAGTTAATGCAAATCTGATTCATTTGATGGTCTTTCCTTGTATTTTAAAGGTTTTTCCTTTAGAGTAGGAAATCTCCTTGCCAACAGACTGGAGATCTGACAAGGGGCCACATTGCGCTGGTAAAAGGGGCCGAGGTGTATGAAAGTTTGGTGCTTGGAAAGAAGGACTTTTCTTGGAATTTAGTTTTCCACTCCCTAGCACCTTCTGCCATCTCATCAGCCGCATCCGTCATCGCCATGAAAAAAATATTGACAATTAGATGAAAATGAAATGGGTTTTCACCAGTTCTTTAGGGAAGTAAAGCTAATGAGCAATCGCTCGCCCCTGCCCACAACATGCACACATGGTTCCTGGGAGAAAAGCTATTTGACCTCTCTTGAAGTTTTACAGCTGCGCCCGCATTGGTGGCCCCGTGATAAGCTGTAATAAATACAGAGGGATCTTGGAAGCATCTTAACTACTGGTACATTTTTTAAGGCGTGTTTTGGACCAAATGGAGATTTATTGACTGAGCTGACAGCGGGGGGCCTATTATAAAACCCAGATGAGGTTCCAAAGTCTACATACAGAAAAGCAAAAACACTTTAATTGACTTGTTTCGCGTTCCCCTCCCCGTTCTGTGTCACACACGCGGAGCTTCTACTGGGAAATACTGCAGATGCTCAGTGCTCAGTCAGAGAGGCAGGAACGCTGCTTCAAACAACAGATGTAGCGCCCTAGAAAGCCATTCAGCAGAGTGGGATTTAATACGTTTGCTAACTTGTTTATCCTTTTGTTACTGACTCTCTTATTTTCGGGCTTCCTTGTCAGCCGCCAGCAGCCAAATGAGATGTGGCAGTGACTTCCTGCCCGCTTGCCATTACTGAAGACACAGTGGAAGCGTCAGGGGAGCTGAAGGGTTCCCTTGTTGGGCCAGTTGCATGGTCAGGGGCCTTCCGAAATAGTCCCCTGCCATTTTGCAGGACAAAATAGTCTTCAGGTCCTGTCCTAAGCTGTGTAGCTTTGCAATGCGCCACTACAGGCTGTGCCGGTGTCCTTGGAAATCTGGTTATTGAGCTGAGTGGGTTTGGGATCAGGTCCCCCCTTTTTTTTAACCTGGATGCAGCCTCATGTCAGTGGGGGGTGAAACAACCCTAAGCTGGGTTAGTCAACACTGGTCAGGCAATTGACTGGCCTGCTTCTCTGTTGCGCTGCATCCTGTCATCGTTTGCATGGTGGGTATAAAATACTACCATTCTGGCCTGATAGCATTTTAATCTCCCTTTGCATCCCCTTTGAGCAGGTGTAAATGACACTATGTACACTTGTGACAGAATCTGAGCATGTCTAATGGAATCCAGGGAAGAAGGAGGACCCAGTGGTAAGGGCACTAGCCTAGGCTTGGGAGAGCTATGTTCCTGTTCCTGTTCCTGCCCTGCCCTGCCACAGACTTCACATGGGACCTTGGGCAAGTCACTTCGTCTCCCTGCCTCAGTTTCCCCAACTATAAAATGGAGATAACAGCACTGCCCTACCATCCAAGAGGGTTGAGGGGTTAAATATATTACAGAATGGGAGGTGCTCAGCTACTGTGATAGTAGGAACCATACAAATACATAGATAAACCTTCTACACTACTTTAAAAGTCTCAGGTTGTCTGTACAGTGCTTTGGGATGAATGGTGAGCATAGATTAAATGTGTAAAACATTATTTATTATTGTAATATCTGGCTCTACTTTTTTCTAGGTCATTCATTACTTTAAATCCAAGTATTTGTAATAGCATAGGTTACACTTCATCCTGAGTTATGTTTATTTCAGTGGCATCATTATTTGTTTGTATTTTGGTTGCATTTACAGCCCTTAGTCAAGATCCAGACTTTGTTGTGCTAAGTTCTGGGCAGATACCTTGTCAGAAACACCCCTTGTCCCAAAGAGATCACAATCTAAACAGACCAGGCAAGCAAAAGGTGGTAGAAAGGAAGGTTCATTACCACTGTTTTACAGATGGGGAAATCGAGGCACACAGATTAAGTGAGTTGACCATGGTCACACATGGAGTCTGTGGCAGATCCTGGTGTATGACATCACACAAGCATTGTGTTCCTAGATGATGAGTGGATGGGAGCCAAGCTCAGAGTACCTCTGCCCAAGTAGTGTGAAACAGAGTGCAGTGGGGCGCGAGGCCCTGCAGCTAGTTGGGATGGTTTGCTTACCACGATCTTAGTTAAGATACTGCCCTGGTGAAAGCAGCACTCAGAACAGCTGAGTCATTCTGATGACAGCAACTGGTAGAGGTGGGGAGTGACCTTCCTTGGAAACTGGCAACTCACAAAAATTTGCCTGTGCAACAAACCCGTTTCTATGCACCCCAAGTATCCAGGGACTGCCTCTCCGGGAGCCATGGGGCACCATCGATTGCTGTTGACGTAACTGGGTGCTTGTGGTGGGGCTATAAAAGTCTAAGAGGTCAAGCAGGAGCACACAGGAGAGACCAGAAGGCCTTGAGTGCCAAGGGAAGATTGTCGCACTCTCTAGGTAAGCGATAATTATCTTCATTTCTGCTTGTGATTACGCTGCAATGCATAGTCAGGGCTCAGCGGTCTGAGACAGGGGTGGGATTGCTGTTTGGAGGGCCGAAGTTCCATTTCACGAAGGATTTTGAGATTTCAAAGCCTTAGTTCCTTCCAAATGGGAGTGGAAGACAAAACGTCTCAGAATTATCTGCAAAGGCAGATTCGGGAGCCGTGGGGGGGAGAGAGGGGAGGATAGTTAGATGAAATCAAATACAAGGTTGTTGGGGTTTTTTAACTGAACCAAAAAGTCATTTCAAAATGAAAAATCAAAATATTTCATGACGGCAACACCAAAACAGGATGTTTTGGTGTTGCCGGAACTATTTTCCCCCACCCCAACCCCCAGTTTTCTTCCAAAATAATATTCTGACCAAACCAAGCTTTTTAATTTCAGTAGCGCTGCATATGCCAGTGGAATGTGGTTCCATTTACATTTCTCTCAGGCTATGTCTACACTGCAGACTTTTTGCACAAGAACAGCTGTTCTTGCGCAAAAACTTGCGGAGCGTCTACACTGCACGCGTGTTCTTGCGCAAGAAAATTGACAGTGAAGAGTCGGAAAAGAGGGCTTCTTGCACAAGAGTTATTCCTCTCCCCACGAGGAATAAGCCCTCTTGCGCAAGAGGTAGTGTGGACAGGCAACAGTGGTTTCTTGCGCAAGAAGCCCCTATGGCTAAAATGGCCATCAGAGCTTTCTTGCTCGAGAGAGAGCATCCATACTGCCATGGACGCTCTTGTGCAAAAGCACATGGCACGTGGACGTGCTCTTGCACAAGACCTTTTGCGCAAGAACTCTTGCGCGAAACAGTTCTGGTGCAAAAAGCCTGCGGTGTAGACGTAGCCTCACTGGTTCTAATCAGCATTCCTTGTTCCCTTATATGTGCTTTGAATTGTGTTGTGTTAATAGAAACAACCTCTTCCCATCTGAGGGGGGTCTGCAGGGGAGAGCTGAGGACTGGGTCTCCATGCCTCCCAATCCTATCTGGGGCTGACATTTGCCCACTTCTTAGTGGGGGTGGGCATGGAGTTTTAGTTCCTGCATAGGACTGGTAAGTTAGATTAGTGGTAGTCCAAGGCCCTCATGTGATTCTATGTGTGGGCACATGTGTATGTGTTCACTTTGCCCACAGTTCTGCTGGTGTCCGTTCACCTAGGTTTTTTTCCTACTAATGTAACTCAAGTGAGACGCACGTGTAAAGCCAATGCATGGGAAGTGTTGATTGCACACAACATTGACCGTGAGAGCCGTGTACTCGCTCTGCATTGTAAGCGCTGCTACAGTTCAGTCGGCACAACCTGCATATTCTAGGTACACAAGCGCAGTTTGCAAAACTACCCCATCCTGGGAGACTCTCTTGCTTATGATAGTTTTGCAGCCCACTGAGGCTATGTCTACACTGCAGGCTTCTTGCGCAAGAAGCTTTTTGAGGAAGAGATCTTCCGCAAAAACTTCTCGCGCAAGAGAGCATCCACACTGCAAAAGCGCATTGAAAAAGTAATGTGCTTTTGCACAAGAGAGTGTCCACACTGCGTGGGCACTCTCGAAAGGAAGCGCTGATAGCTACCCACAGGGTGGCCACCAGGGCACCTGTGGTTTTTCCTCTTTTCTGTTTTTGCACAAAAAATCCGTTGCCCATCCACACACACCTTTTTGCTCAAGAACTCTTGTGCAAAAAGGAGTTATTCCTCGTAGAAAGAGGAATAACTATTGTGCAAAAACCCCTCTGTTCTTCCGTTTTTTTGCACAAAAATGCACTCATTAGCCTAGGTCGCCCCTTGCTGCTATAGATAAAACCCTATTACAAGCAGGACTTCAGTGGCACATAGATCTCTTGTGGTGAAATTCACCCTGGAGATTTTAAAGCAGGTTGAGCTTTTCAGCTGGAAGAGACTTTCCATTTTGGGGCTATCATTATTATTCTGCCTTGTCCCCTTGCCTCTTTCCTCTCTTCCTTTCTTCAACATCATTTGCCGTCCACTGATTCCTCTCTCTTAGTGCTCACCCTTGTCCTCCCCGGAAATGCCCAAATGCCCAGGTAAGCTGCTCTTCTTGGATTTCTCTCCTGTTCTACGTTCTCTTCTCCATTTTCCTACTGAGTTTAATTTCTTGTTTCTAATGAGGCGGCTGCTGCTGCTCTCAGTCTCCAGCCAGATACATCCTGCCAAGCTCCCAGAGATAGAAAGGGCCAGTTTAGCCTAACATGCCCCCCGTGGAGTTGTCATTTCAAGAATTAGTTGATTCCAGCTCCACAGAAACTTTTAAACACGAGAGATGCCTTGAGTCTAATGAGGAGGATCAACACCACTGTTTAAACCAGGAGGAAGGTGCTTTCTGCACTTTCTCTCTGTATGAGCATTGATTACACTGACTCCATTCTCATTACCTGCCAGTTAGACTTAGCAGACAATGGAATATGCCGCAGAGACTCCAAGAGCTGTATGGTGATGCTCTGAACACAAGATGCACCATTTGTCTACATTTTAACTCTTTGCTGTCCCTCACTGGTCCTGAGCCAGTGCTCAGGAGATAAAGGGCCCGATGACCCAATGCACTGCGAGTTGTGTTGTCATTTAGACCCAGGATAAATGGAGGGAAAAGATCCCAGATGAAAATAGTGACATTATCAGAAATGCCAACACAAGGTGCCAGGAATGTGGAATCAGGCTCAAAGTGCCCAGAATTCCAAGCTGTACTGATGTCCAGCTTGGAATCCTACCCCTTGGCACATTCTCTTTCACACGCTACCTGTGAAAGTTACACACCAACAGCAAGCGAGAGAGAGGCGCGAGCCGGAGTCTTAAAATACAGAAGACATGTCCTGTTTACAAAGTAAGGAAGGGGTATGCAGTGGGCTGGCTGGATAAAGTGAAATAGCAAGAGCTTTTTCTGCAGGAGCAGAGAGAAAACAGATTCACAAAGAGCTAGTGAGTAGTCGGTGGAGGTGACTGGAGTGTTTGTGGGAGGGAAGGCAGTAGTTTATTGATGTTACGGAATAACGAGAGTGACATGAGAATGATCTGATTGAGAGTTAAGGTGCAGCGGGGCATATGCATGATAGAAGCCTGTTCTAAGAAAAGACATCGGCAGTCCCTTTTTGATTGTTACAGCCAAGCGATCACTACACGTCACAGGGCCATATGGTGCAACCGATTTTACCGCAGAATCCCCCAATGCAATCAGTAGGTCTGATACGCCCGCCGGTAACTGCCTAGGGTCAGGAAGAAACATCGCCATATGGGCAGGATAGTATAGAATTGTCTGTAGTGGGAGTTTTTAGCAGCTGGGATTGGTTCCTGTTGCAAGGGGGGGCAGAACTGCCGCTACCCAAAACCTCATAAAGTCATGTGCACCGTGACTGCAATACGGGCTAATCCACTGCAGAGCCAGATCCTTCACTGGTGTAAATGGAATGATGCCAGTTTATATCACTGGTCTTGCCATTCCGTTTTGATAGCATTTTGCACAGGTGTAAATGACAGTGGAGATGCAGACCCAAGACCAGCACAGACTGTGATCTGATACATAAGTTCTAGTGATTTTAATTCAGCGGTATCTGAGATGGCTCCTTCCCTTGGCTTTCCTGGGTAGCACAATGCCAAAATGATCAGGTGGAAAGAATGCTTGTTAGTTTCTATTGGTTCATACAAGCTTATATTTACATGAAATCTAATTCTGGAGCCAAATTTGACCTGATAGTGTCCCTTTAGTAATGTCTCCAACAGACACTTTTTAAAAATAATTAAGGATCAGGATAAAATCTGGTAAAGCATTTACATACTTGGACCAAATTTCATTAAGTGTGTTCAAGGCAGAATGTTTTAATATTTAAAGAAGGGATTTACTATGTACATAAATCCTCCCTCTGATGTGAAATTGCTGTTAAATCAGGTTGGAAACTGGTTTTTAAAGCCTTTTAAACTGGATTCCTGTAGAGCTGGGATGGCAAATGATGTTTGCAGCTCTGTAGGACCTAGCAAGATTTATTATAGGGCTCAGCCCAGCTGTGGGAGTTGCCCTTGCTGTCTTATAGGTCCCTTATAGGATTAGAGACACTAGCATGTTGGTTTGAGCTCCCTCTTCTCCTGAAGTCTATTGAGGGAAAATAAAAATAATTGTAATAAAAGAGTTATACTAAAGTTATTGCTTTCTGCCAAATCATGACACTTCCCTCACTATGGAAACTCAGTGCGGGTAGCTTGAAGCATTGTCCCTTGGGCAAGTCTTGATTTTCATACGCACTGTAACGGAGGCATAACACTGGCAGAACTGAATAGGCATTCAGCGCTCTGTAAGACTGCGGTTTTAAGCATAGAAAGTCACTGCCTAGGAACAGATCCATTCATAAGAGATGCCATTGTCTAGTGCATAAAGAGGGGGCCTGTTAATTAGGACCCGTTGGTTATATATTCTCAGCTCAGGGAGAGAGCTAGCACATGGGATCTTGGACCACCGAGCCCCACTCCTTAAAGTATAACCCCTGAGTTCTGTTCCCAGTCCTGACATTGACACAGTAACCGGGAGCAAGTCACTTTGCTGCTCCGTGACTCAGTTTCCCCATTTGTAAGATGGGGATAATGCAGTAAAGCATGAGGAAATCTTTGGAGGCGACATGCTAGGTCAGTAATACATAATGTTCTCAAAGAGGAGTCCAGAGTAAAAGCCGGCTTTGTTCAGCAACATGGGGTTCAGGAACTCTGAGGGAAAGGGTCCTTCCCTATTCCCTTGGTGCAGCACGGCAGTTGCCAGGAGAGTGCTCCCAAATGCAACATCAAATCGAAAATGTTCAATCTCCAAAGCAGTTTTCATTTTTGTATGAACTGAGAAATGCTTCCCAGCCGATAATGTTTCCCAGCTCTGTGCTGTGCAAAGAAATGTGAGCCAGCCCATGTATCTTTACCCAAGCGCTTGCTGAGAGCACATTGCCTTTTGCCCCAGGTAGGCATCTTGGTTGCCTGAGGGTAGATCAGGGATGTGATAGTGTACATGTGTACACGGTTAAACCCATGAACCTGAGCTCCTCAGTTAAATTTCACAGTTACATGCAGCCCCTCCCCCTGCACTGCTGCCTCTGATACAGAGGCAGCAGCACGGAGGGAAGGGAGGGCCAGGCAGGAGCCAGTACACACGGGGAGCCAGTTTTTAAACCGACTTCTTGCGTGTACCAGCTCCCGTGGAGCCGTCTGTCCCTCCTCCGCGCTGCTCCTGGGGGGAGGGGAGGGGACAGGCGGCTCCATGGGAGCCGGTGCTCACAGAGAGCCAGCTTAAAAGCCTGCTCCCTGCACATCAATTCCTGGGGAGCTGTTCCCCCTCCCCTCATGTGTAAAGGTGTAACTGCTGAAAACTCCAGCGGTTACACATTTACATAAATACACATATTTTAACATCCCTAGTGTAGCCCACATGAATCCTGTCAGAAAGCGGGAGCTGTGCTTGTGGGCTGTGGAGCCTTCTTAGCACTGGGCCACTGCCTGGAGGTCAGGCCCTCGAGGGATTTGGGACTCACACAACACCTAATGTCAGTGATAAGAGCTGCTGGGAGAAGAAGTAGGAAGTCTGTACTGATCAGAAATGAAAGGCAAAGAAAATTGTTTATAAAACCCAAGTTCTGTCCCAGGAAGGGTAAACTACCTGAACTATAACTCATGGGTACTCAAGTTGCAGTGGGGGAGGTCTAGGTTGGATATGAGGAAAAGCTATTTCCCTGGAGGGTGGGGAAGCACTGGGATGGGTTCCCTAGGGAAGTTGTGGAATCTTCCATCCCTGGAGGTTTTTAAGTCCCAGTTTGACAAAGCCCTGGCTGGGTTGATTTAGTTGGGATTGGTCCTGCTTTGGGCAGGGGGCTGGACTCGATGACTCTTGAGGTCTCTTCCAGCCCTAGGATACTTTCTGAGCATAGTTCATTGGTCCTGACATTGCTTGAACTGCCAGGCACTCCAGAAAGCAGCCATCCTGCTAGTCTGTTCTTACCTCCGCTCTCCTCTATTGCTCAGGCTTTCTCAAGCTCCGTGATGGTTTCCAGGAAGGTGGTGGCTTCTCTGCTGGTGGTGTACGTGGCAGCCATGCTGGCTGGGCAGACTGAAGGCTACCTAGCCTTCTTCACGCGCAGCGACATCGAGAGGATGCAGGTAACCCCTGAGAACCACACTGTGTGGCCAGCCCCTCCGCATGGTGCAGAAAGGTGCATGCTTCCCACACACAGGGCCATGCTGATGCCTTGCCGGGTGTTCACCCCCTCTGAGCAGTGACAGTGTCGGTCTGACTGATGGTTTCATGATGTTGACAGTCTTAGGGTTTAAGGCCAGAAGGGACCACCTGTCATTCAGAGGCCGTTACACACAACCTAGTGACTTCCACACCAGCCCCCGCCACCAGAACTAGGCCAACGTATCACAGCCTTCTTGAGACAAAACTATTTGGTGCCACTGGCGGGGAACCGGAGGCATTGGGAGGTGCACTAATGCCCAAAGCCCCTGCAATGGCAGCGAACTGATTGAATGAGAATATATCCAGATGGTCCTCATCCGTGAGGGCTCTGCTGAGAGCAGTAGATCGGTTTCTCTTATGCCTTGAGCCAGCTGGTCTCCAGAGGTGAATGGTTGGTGTGTTAACCCGCTAAAGCCTCACATGCGCTAGCGTCAGGCCGTACAGTGCCAGGCTGGAAAAGACAAGCGGATGGTTTCTTTAAGCACGTGTTGTTGGGAAAGTGGGGCAAGTCCGGGCCACACTGGCTCCGTTTGTTCTCAGTGGTGCTGCCGTGCAGCTGGTACCCCTTAGGGCAGGGCTACTCAACACATGGCCCATTTGTTTGTGGCCCGCGGGTGGGATCCTTTGAACATGGCCTCCACTGGGAACACGCTCCACAATGGCGAGGCGTCTCCCTGGCGGGGTGAGCATTGAAAGATGCAAGCGGATGGGCTGGCTGGAATAGATGGGTACAGGGCATCAGTGTTTAAGTGTTTATAGCCCCCAAGGAGGATGTGCCGGGAGCACTGGGACATTGTGTGAAATAAGCTATTTACATATATTTGCATATATATTTGTATGTATATGCAACCATGTTTACGTTGTGGCCTTCAGCATGTGCTGTGAGTATCATTATGGCCCCTGGGGTTTCCAGAATTGAATAGCCCTGCCTTAGGGGATTTCAAACCACCAACTTTCAATCAATAGCCTAGGACTGTACCTACTGGGTGATCATCTACAAACACTCTCAGGCTATGTCTACACAGCAGTGTTCTTTCAGAATAAAACTGTTATTCCCAAGCATTGTTACAGGCTGGGGACCGACTGGCTAAGTATCAGCTCTGCAGAAAAGGACCTGGGGGTTACAGCGGATGAGAAGCTGGATATGAGTCAGCAGGGTGCCCTTGTAGCCAAGAAGGCTAATGGCATATTAGGGTGCATTAGGAGGAACATTGCCAGCAAATCTAGAGAAGTGATGTTTCTCCTTTATTCGGCTCTGGTGAGGCAACATCTGGAGTATTGTGTCCAGTTCTGGGCCCCCCACTATAGAAAGGATGTGGATGCATTGGAGAGGGTCCAGCAGAGGGCGACCAAAATGATTAGGGGGTTGGAGCACATGACCTATGAGGAGCGACTGAGGGATTTGGGTTTGTTTAGTCTGCAGAAGAGAAGAGTGAGGGGGGATTTGATAGTGATAGAAATGTAGCCGTGTTAGTCTGGTGTAGCTGAAACAAAAAACAGTACTATGTAGCACTTTAAAGACTAACAAGATGGTTTATCAGGTAACGAGCTTTCATGGACCAGACCCACTTCCTCAGATCAAATAGTGGAAGAAAGTTGGCACGACCATATATACCAAAGGATACAATCAAAAAAATGAACACGTATGAAATGGACAAATCAAATTTCAGAACAGAAGGGAGATGGGGGGAGGGAGGGAAGGTAAATGTCTGTGAGCTAATGATATTAGAGGTGATAATTGGGGAAGCTATCTTTGTAATGGGTAAGGTAATTCGTGTCTTTGTTAAGACCTAGGCATAAAGTGTCAAATTTAAGCATGAATGACATGCTTATTTTGGCTTTAGCCCTGCTGGGTAGACATGCCCTCAGAGTGCTGACTTTGGCCCTGGTTCAGGAAATCATATAAGCTTGGGCTTAACTTTAAACACAAATGTACGTGTTTCCCTGAAGAGCCATGCTTTTCAGCTGGGGCTTTCAATGGGACATGGATCTCAGGCCAACACTTATTGAAGGGGCAGTTGGTCCCTTCGTAAAGCTCTCAGTGGGTCCAAGGTTTAGACCAATTCTCTCATGTCCATCTCTGTCTGTAAAATGTGGCTAGAACACACTCTCCACAGCACAACAGGTCCCCCAGCAGTCCTGGGCTGTGGTCAATAAGGGAACTTACAAGACTGAGCACTTTATTTACCAGTCCCACAGAGGACTTTGAGGGAAAAACATTCTTCAAGACTGAGGATTAGACTGTCAGAGCCAGGATCCAGCTGAACATAACATAGGATAGTGGAAACAAAAGGCATTCATGGATATTTACATTCATGGATATTTTTTACCCATTTTCTTTTACACTTGCTAATGGCTCTGATTTTTATGGAGAAGCTGTAGTCTCCCATCATTATTCAGCTGCGCTTCTTTGTTTTACCAATTAACTGTGCACCAAATAGGTTTCAGTTCTGGGATGTGCATAGAGGACAATTTTCTTCTGATGTGAAACTAATGCGGCTGAAAAGGTGCCACGCCGACAGCCCTGAAAACGACTGTTGTCTGTTTTCACACAGCACAGACAAATTTCCCACATCATCCCTGCCTGTCCTTCATCCTGGAGAGACCCTGGGTCAAATCCTGGCCCCACTGAAATAATTAACAATACTTCAGTGGGGCTAGGATTTCTCACCCTGACTAGAAATGCGTGGAGATTCCTTCCTGAGTGTCTGCTGAGCGACCCTGCAGCCACTTCTTGGGTGGAGCATGGCAATTCTTCACCACTGTCAGAAGGCGAGGGGAAATAGGTGGATCCAGTTAAACAATGTGAGAATTTAACGAGAAATGGGAAGCCGTTGTGAAAGCTTCTCCGCTGTGTCTCTGTACAGGCCTAGAGAATGTACAATGATGTGGACTTTTGCAATGTATCATCCATGGTAGTCTGTCCAACTCGCATCTCCCACCTACTCATCACAATCAAGGATCCCCAAGGGGTGAGAGGGGAATACTTCTTATGGTCCATCCAAAACCTGCCTCTCTCTTTCTGAAAATACCCCTTGTAACATTCAGCATCGGAAACAGCAAACAGACCCTCTCTTGAGCAACCCCTCTACAGACTCACCCCCTCCATGTGGGTTCCCCTGACCCTGGGTGTTTGTTCTCCACTCTGCCTCCAGGAGAGGGAGAGGAACAAAGCGCAGAAGAAATCCCTGATGCTGCAGAAGCGATCGGAAGGCGGAGACGTGACCGAGCTCTCGGCAGAGAGCGTGGCCGAGGGCGAGATCGTCACGGTGAGGAGCATGGCAGAGGGGACGCTTGAGTCTATGAGCGCAGTTGGGTGCCCAATAACAATGCCCGATGACCAGAGACAAACGTATGAGGCCTCGCTCCATGTTTACACTGCTGCTCTCTTAGGTTCTGGTGGCTTCTGCAATAGAAAAGGGTGAGCGAGCACAGAAAGTGCTTAAAGGGCTACTACCCAATTCCTACGAACTACGGCCAGGTCTTAGGCCGAGTTAGATCAGAAGATGGGGGCAGGCTGCACCTCAGCCTTGCGAAATTGTCTTTGGAAATGGAGTAGCTCAGCTGTCAAGTCAGCTTGCCCGGCCTGGCACAGAGATGGTGAAAAATCCACTGATATTTCATTTACTGCTCAATATTCACCTGCCTGCAGCTCAGGATTTGGAAGTCCGCTTCAGGCTTTTGATAAGGTATTTACTAACATAGGCTTGTTATTGCCTGTAAATTGTCCAGCATCTTTGCTGGATTCCTAAGGATCTTGAAGAGGGGTACTGAGTTTACAAACTTGAGGCTACCCAGCTTCACTGTTGGCCTTGGGGACAGAAAATGCCTGTTTTAGACCATAACAGGCAGTGAGCCATCTAGTCTTATACTATACTGTGACTATTGTCAGGTGCTTCCCAGGGAATGCCAAGAACAGGGAAATCATCAAATGACTCCTGTCATCCAGGCCCAGCATCTAGTGATCAGAAGCTTAGGGACAGCCAGAGTTTGGGTTGTGTTCCTGGCCATCTTAGCTAATAGCCACTGTTGGACCTATCCCCCACGAATGTAATTAATTCTCTTCTGCACCCAGCTACGCTTTTGGTTTTCACAACATCCCCTCGCAATGAGTTCCACAGGTTGACCGTGCATTGTTTAAAGAAATACTTCCTTATCGGTTAAACGGTTTGCCGTCTAGCCGCTAACTTCCCTATTGTATCCACATCCACATCTGCAAAAATGATCTGCAGATGTGGATGTCCACAGACATAAAGCCAATATCTGCTAAGTTGCAGGATTCTAGATACAAAATTTGTATCTGCATCCACAAAAATGAGCCACAGATACCCAAATCCACATCCACAGATGCGGATACAAAACTGTGGATTTCCAGGGCTCTACCTATTCCACCTAAATTTCCAAGACAATATCTGGGTGACCCAATGGATTGAAACTCTGGGAGATCTGTTAACCCAAGAGCAATGTTCCCCTCTATTTTTTTTCCACCCAGGTGCAGAATAAATGTTGTGATGTGCACCAAGGCATGTACAGATGTGCACCACCATTAGAAACACAAGCTGCTGGCTGTGGACACTCTGCCGATCAACTAGGCAGCATTTGAATCTCTCCTGGGTGGCCACCCAAACACTCGGCTTACAGGGAATGCTCCCCAAGAGTGATGAAAGAGTTCAAGGACTGCCCTCGTGGCCACTGATCCCTTGTAGAGACCCTGTCCATGCCCATATCCACCATACTGAGGGTGCCCATTGATTTGAATGATGCAGGATTAAGCCCCCAATAGGAGAATAGACCAACCCAGCGTTATTCCAAACCACGTGACAGAATTTCCTGCTGCTACAACATTCGGTGGCTGGCTACAGAGTTGGCAGGGAAAACTCTAACACACAGTGGCGCTTAATTCTGTGCACAAGACAAGCCCTTGTTCTGCAATATCAGTAAAGTAGGGAATTTGGTTATCTGCTTCCCACACCCTTCAATTTCCCTTTTTGTTAACTCTGCTTTCCTTCACAGCTGACTGCCCCTGGAGAAACTAGCATGCGGCACAGTTCTGGGCAGCTGGAGAAATACCAACATGTCCTGAAGGAGCTGCTAACTGAGATGCTACTGGATGCTCAAAATGGTACCATCAGGAACTTGAGCTGTGCCTCTCCCCCTCCCCAGTGATATTTATATTCTTGGACTGGTTTCTGTGTCCTGTGTGCTCCCTTTACAGAGTCCTCATCTGCCCCCCACCATGGACGTGCTTTGTGCTTAAGAGCAGTAAGCTGCCTTCTGCTTGTCCACTCGGTGCTGTGGTCGAGTGTTACAGTGACATCTCACCATTGCCAAGCCGTCTCATTTGGCCCCGTGTTCATGTCCCTCCTCAGTGGCTGGGAACATTGTTCCCGCTGCTTGAAAAAGCGTCCGCATAAAAACCAGACAGAGGAGCTGCCCGGGGCTGGCCTTACCATGAGGCGAACTGAGGCGGCCGCCTCAGGTGCCAGACTGTTTGGGGGGGGGCAGTGCCACTAGGACCCAGAGAATTGAGACCTTTCAAAGTTTTGGCCCAAGTGAGGGGGCATGGGAGTGTCATTTGAGCTCCCCGCCTCAGGTGCCAAAATGTTGTGGGCCAGCCCTGGAGCTGCCTTCTGCCAAATGAAGGGTGAAAGGCCCATTCCAGGCCAGCCCAGGTAGTGCACTGAATAGCTAAGGAGAAATCAGTGGGAGTGAGGTGCCTAAAGACCTTTGAAGATCTGGGCTTTCGAGCTTGTTTCTGTCTTCCCTTAAGGCCAGAATGGGACCCATCCTGCACGCTGGCTCAGGCTAGAGCTGGACTCAACCCGGAAGGTTGGCTTAAGGGAGGCAACACCAGCTACGTAAATAACATAGCTGGAGTCGATATACTTGAATCTGAGCTTGGCGCCATCTTCACAGAGGGAGCTTGACAGGAGCAAACACTCCCATCAACTTCCCTGACTCCTCACGAATCGAGGAGTACCAGCACCAACTGGGGGCACCCTCAGTGTTTGATTAAGTGGGTCCTTACTAGACCTGCTAAATTGAATGCCAAGACCCTCCCCTTACTCCATTGAGCTGGCTACTCACACCTGGGATTCCACTGCGGCGGGTACAGTTGCCTCCCTGGGGCTGCTAGGTCCCCCATATATGGGAGTGCAGCTTTGGCTCCACCCCACAGTGCGATCAGTGCAGTTGTCAGCCCACTGGGGGCATCCCCTGTAAGCCCGGGATTATAGATGATTCCCTGAGGAAGCCCTCCAGGAGCTAAGAACAGGGGTAGGTCATGAGGCAAATGCCCTTAGGCTGGAACATGTCACAAGAGCTCCCTCCCCCAGGACGGCTCACCTACACTGACTCAGACCGGATTCTCTACAGACCAGCAAAGAAAAGACTTTGGGATAAATAGCCTGAATTAGCGGGACCTTCTAGGGATGTGAAGGACTAATCGACTAGTCTATCTTCAAAGAGGCAGCACTGCGTACAGCCCAAGGCCAGCTAGGGTGTCCCCAGGCTGCACATGGCGTTTCAAAGCAGCAGCGCCGCATGGAGCCCGGGATCAGCTGCAGACTCCCCCGCTGACCCTGGGCTCCGTGCGGCGCTGCCACTTTGAAATGCCGCAGGGAGCCCAGCGTCAGGCTCCACGCAGGGTTTCAAAGTGGCAGCACCACATGGAGCCCGGGATCAGCAGGAAGTCCCCAGCTGACCCAGGCTCCAAGCAACGCTTTTGTCTTTGAAGTGTAGCAACAGCCCTAGGGCTGTTGCTACACTTCAGAGGCAAAGGTGCCTTATCGACTAGTCGATATTTAACATCCCTACAACCTTCTGTGCCAGGGACATCCCTGTCCTTCCTGGAAAGGGTGGGAAGGACTTACCCTATTCAAGGGGGTTCTTGTGAGCAAAAGGTGTTCTGAAGCTGTAACCAAAGGAAAGCCCTGTGGTGGCGTTGGAAGGGGTGACTCCTCCTGGAGCCCTAGTTGGACTTGGGTGGGCGGGGTAATCTCTGGCAGGGTTATTAGCAGGTGTAGGTTCCTGCAGTGTGGTAATGTCTTCTCTGAAATGCTACCACCTCAAGAATAAATGTGCTCCTTCAGAAAGGGCTGTGTGGTAGCTCCGATCTGTGGGCAATGCTGTTCCTTTTAGCCTCTGGGGGGAAGCGAACCAGACCTGCTCAGTCAGTCTGACTTTCTGGGGAACTCCCAGTGTAGGCAGGGAACCGCGCAGTCCGAGAAAAGGTGGTCAGGAGGGACAGATATGCCTCTGCACCCAAGAGAGCTGGCGGCCGAGGAGCTGGGAACCTACAGTGGGTGCCCATGCTAGACCCCAAGGGGGAAACACAGGTGCAGTCACCCTGAATTGTGAGACCTTTCACCATCCCGACACCCAATGCCCTTCCCTCCACTGAGGGGAGAGAAACAAGGGGACACAGTCTGGTTCGCTGTCTACTGCTTGGAAAGCTCAACTCAGCGCTGCCTTGCGCATGGGGCATAGGGCACAGCCACAATTTAGCTTTTCCTTTCTGTCCCCAGTCCCACTGAACTCTTCCACGGGCCCTGGATCATCTCTTGGGTACAGTTACACATCATGGATCTCCCGCCTCTTGGGCGCAAATGCTCTCAGATCACAGGGGTGTAAGAGTGATTGGGCTCAGGCTCTTGGTTTTGCCAGGTTGTAGGTATTTGGGGGAATGTTGCTGGGCACCGAAAACTGAATTCACTTAGGGTGAATTGTTCAGCCCTGAAGTCAGTGGGGTTTGCCTTAGCAAGGTAATAGGGCCAGATCACGCATCTCTTCTTCACACTGGCTGTGTCCAGACTCAGGGGTTTTTTCGGGAAAAGTAGCCTTTTTCCGAAAAAACTTCACCTGCGTCTAGACTGCAGCCGCGTTCTTTCGAAATTAAATTGAAAGAACGCGGCTTTTCTTTCGACGGCGGTAAACCTCATTTCACGAGGAAGAACGCCTTCTTTCGAAAGTGCTTCTTTCGAAAGAAGGCGTTCTTGAATGTAAATAGGGCTTCTTCGAAAGAGAGCATCCAGACTCACTGGGTGCTTTCTTTCGAAAAAGCGGCTTGCTCTTTCGAAAGTTCCGCGTGCAGTCTAGACGCTCTCTTTCGAAAGAGGCTTGCAGTCTAGACATAGCCACTGTGATGCGCATATGTGAGTTCCCCTTCTTCCCCCCTGTAACCAATGGGACTGCACGAGGATGCAAAAAGACTGCACAACCCAGCCCTAAGTAAATGGTGTGTGCACAGCAACATTCCCCCAAGAACCTACAACTTGGCAAAACCAAGAGCCCGATCCTGATCTCTGTTACAGAACACCACTGAAGATTTAGGGTGAGACTTTCAGCAGAATGCAGCACCCAGCAATTAGGCCACATTGGCAAAAGAAATCCGCACCTGCCCTCTGGGGCAGATTTTCAAAGGGGTTAGGTGCTGAGCTCTCTGCAAACCTCTTACCTGACCTCTATTTAGGTGTCTGAATGGGAGCGGACCTCTTAAACTCAGCCCTGAGTTGTGCTGTGGTGCAATTCAAAAGCTAGCCCTGAGCTCTTCTTCTGGCCCTTAGTGTGTATAAACTAGAGGCGGAAAATTCTGTGACCGTAGGTAATTTAGTCAATTCATGCACGCACGGTTGAGGAGCAGAATGGGCTTGTTATCTACAGTGAATTCTCTGGGGATGTCTCCAGTTGAGGTTTAAATAACCCTAGCAACAGGGCTTCCACCCTTTGTGTTGGCTTGCTAAGCCAGCAGAACTGTGCTGGTTTCAGTTCTGCATCGTTTCTGTGAGGGTGGAAGTTGGGGAGGGTGGGTATTGCACACAAAGCTTTGGGAACTGTATGCAAAGGACTGGGAATTGTATGTAAAGGATTGGGAACTGTACATGGGTCTCATATAGATTTGCACAAGGCTTATAAAGGACAGGACAGAGCATTGTGTATAAAGGACTGGGCATTACATATGTGGCTTATGAAAGGGTGGAAACGTATCTCTATCTCCTCCAAAGGACTGAATCAAAATGTAAGCATGTTTCTTTCCTCTTTATAGTTAACTGATGTCCTCAGAACCAGAAGAGCAGAGCGATGCTGCTTTCTAGACAATAGGTTGACGCTTCTGTACACGTACATCTGTAAAGCGTTTCAAAAGAGAAAAAAAATCTAAGGGGAGCTAATAAAACATGCAGTTGAATAAAATAATGACTTGTGCCTTTAAAATGTTTTTAATAATCAGATGGCTCGACATCATCAGGATTTCTAGTCCTCCAGAAGAGCGTGTTTTGTCTGAGGAACTCAAGTCAGATTGCACACACTGAGTTATTAGGCCTCATTCACTCCAATGCCGGTGAGTATTGCTCATCTTGTTTCATAGATGGGGAAACTGAGGCAGTGGGTGGTGAGGTGACTTGCTCAAGGTCACACAGCAAACCAAGTCCTGACTGCCCATCCCTGGTCTACTCAGTAGTGGATGTTGCCTTCGAGAGCTTGGAATAGGACCCCGGAGTCCTAACTCACAGTTCACTGCTTTAATCACTACAGAACACTCCCTCTAGCACCAGACTACACAGCATGCTATTACTGGCAATTCACCATAACTATATGAAGACCCATATTACTGACAGCTGCACTTTACCGATGGCTATTATATTGTGAATACACACAGCTTATGGTCCAAGCTCACTGCCACCTTCTGATAACACCCAGATCCATTGGTATTTCTGCGTTGCAAACACAACAGAATGTAAGTCGTTAATTTCACTTTAATGTAACATCAATTATGAAGCATTTACATGCTTTTGGCTTAAGTAAGAACAGTCACTCTATAGTTACCACGGAATTCAACATTGGTAAGGTGTGAAATAATGAGACACATGACATGTCTGAGTGACAGGTATCCAATTCCAATCCAATTTTATCCTCCTAACTTAACACAAATGCGGCTACTGCTGCATTTAAATAGCTGCAGTATTAGTGCCGAAATAAGACATATGCAATTGGAAGTGCTCTGTACTTTGTGTTTTGAAAGCCAGCTCTGCCCTTAGGAGAAGTTAAATCTCTTCCCATATAACAATACATGTAGTCATGAGAGCTCGCCAGCTTTAACATGCAATTCAAACACATATTTCCATCACACAGATTGATCAGCCTAATGTAGCTGGAAGTTTGCAGGGACTGTTGCTGAAGGGCAAGTTATGCTATGAAATCCCCAGTAACTGAATCTGAGGAGGGAAGATAATGAATGCAATGCATTCAGCGAGGCTGAAATAAAAACAGTGCAGTCTCACAGGGCTGGTGTAAATCAGCTTTCCATGGAGACAGGCCGGGTCACCTATAAATTTACCAGATTTAAAGCGTAAGGGTGTGTCTAGATAGCAGCATTATTTCAGAATACGGCCGTTATTCAGAAATAACAATGTGAGCGTCTACACAGCCACTCCATCATTTTGAAATAATTTCAAAAGAACGGGCGGCTTATTCCAAAATCTGTAAACCTCATTCTACGAGGAATATCGCCTATTGTGAAATAGCTATTTTGAAATAAGGCGTGCGTAGGCACTCCACTGCTGCTATTTTGAAATACCCCCTCTCCAGAGCCATTCTAAGTTATTCCTCCCCAGTGTCTCCTGGGGCGCTAAATCAAGATAGAGCGTCTACATTAGGGAAGCCTGCCTCAGACTAATTTTGAGGCTTCCCTGCCGTGTAGACGTGCTACTTCAAAACAAGCTATTTTGGAATAACGATCCTGGAATAGCTTAGTTCAAAATTAATGTGCAATGTAGATGTACCCTAAATGAGATCAGAGACTGGGCTGTTGTTCTTAATGGGGCATTCGCTACAAACCTGAGAGCCTTCCCCAAACTGTTCCTGCCTCTGAGGGGAAAACCAAAGGACAGGGAAGGAAAACTGGGTGAGGCTCATCTTGAAGGAAGACGTTCTGCCGCAGAAACTTGCAGATGTCCTGACAGCTGTGTGGGCGTCAGACTTGCTCCGAGCTCAAAGCAGCACCTGCCTGATTTCTTTTACCTTGCGCTATGCTGCTGCCCAAGTTGGCAGATGCCCATGGAGCTTCCTGCTATGCAGGGATGCTGCCCAGGGCACAGGAGGTTTCTCAAAAGAGCCTCTGGCTGTGCTATCTTACTTGTGCCTTGCTCCCAGGTTAAAAATGGGGCTGAGGCATGATCTCCCAGCCCCATGGTGGAGCCCACAACCTGGGGAGACAGCCAGGGAATCCTTGGGAGGGGCGGTTGGTGCCATGGCGATGGCTCACCAAGATGAGATCCAGAGGTGGCTCTAGGGCGTGCGAATTCCTCCTTCAGATTTTTACCTGGGCAGAAGATGGCTTCACCAGTCACTACTTAGCTCATGACTTTTCAGCTAATGCACAAGCCAGAGTAGAACCCAGCTACCTCTAGTAGCTCTGCAGGGCTAAGAGGCGCTCAAGAGAGTGCGTACTTTTGTCCATCTGGCTGATCTGATTCCAAATACCCGCACGAAGCAGTGAGATGGGGCCGTTTGTACAATCTTCTAACCCGTACCCTCTTCGGAGTGAGGCGTCCTGTGGCACTTTGAAGACTAACATATTTAATTAGACCTTTGCTTTCGTATGCAAAGCCCCACTTTGTCAAAGCACTGGATTTAGCCACAGATATTTGTCATCTTCAGAGCAGGTCGCTTTCTAGGCCTGACTTTTTTGACAGCGTCCTTTTAACACACACACACACACACACACACACACACACACACACACACACACACACACACACACACACACACACACACACACACACACTTTTGCTTTCTCTTCAAGCTGCCAGCCCCGATGTGCCCCCCCCTTCCCTGTAATGAAGCAAAACAGAAAGCCGACTCCAGGACCCATCTGTATGCACAGCATCTCAGCCGGCTGCTTAGAAGTGTCGGTTCTTTTCTGCTCTCTTTTTCCTCCTATTGTCAGCATTCGATTACCACCATCAGCTCAAATAATTCTTTTCGCTAGCAGCAGCTCATCCAGTTTCCAGGGCAGCATACTCCATTACCACCAGCCGATACGTGGGTAGCTGTGAACTCACCTCTCAAGAAACTGATCACATTTTTCTCTGGCTAAACTGAAGGATGGCGGGGGAAAAAAAAAAAGGCGCTCAATACAATCACCTTAACCTCCTCAGAATGCCAGACAGACTCGGGACATGTTACACCATCTGGCCAGAGATCAGTAAAGGTCCATCCACACCTGTGCTGTGCTCATGAGTGATGGGGTGGCTGACAAGTTAAATACCCTGCAAGGATCCCATGTAAGTGAGCAGTATTCGGTATGAAGGATTGCTGTCAAAATGCCATGTAACTAAAGTGAGTTGGGTCTGGGCTAGGTGCTACCTTCCCACTTGGAGTGGGTGGCGGTTAATCTTAGGGTGACCATCTGTCCCATTTTTAACCAGATTGGCCCTTAATTAAGCCCTCTTACAGGTGTCCCGCCTTTTTTAAAGAAAAATGGGCAAATTGTCCTGAATTTTCCTCTCGGGCACTCCCCCTACTGCTCAGTCAGTGTCAGCGCAGTCAAGGTATCCTGTTAGTGATGGTGATAGAAATGTAGCCGTGTTAGTCTGGGGTAGTTGAAGCAAAATGCAGGACAATGTAGCACTTTAAAGACTAACAAGATGGTTTATTAGATGATGAGCTTTCGTGGGCCAGACCCACTTCCTCAGATCAAATAGTGGAAGAAAGTAGTCACAACCATATATACCAAAGGATACAATTTAAAAAAATGAACAGATATGAAAAGGACAAATCACATTGCAGAACAGAAGGGGGATTCGGGGGGGTGGGAAGGGGGAGGAAGGAAGGTAAGTGTCTGTGAATTGCTGATATTAAAGGTAGGGAGAGTTAGTGATGGCAGGTGAATGCAGGCAGTGGCCAGCAGGGGGCATGCTAAGGCAGGGGGCAGAGGCAGAAGGAGATAAGGGGGTTAACACACAAGCAAGTTAAGAGGTCAAAGTCTAAGGCACAGCCCTAGGTCAGGGTGGGGCAAACAGACAAAGGGGTTAACACACAAGCAAGAGTTCAAAGTCTAAGGTGCAGCCCTGGGTCAGGGCGACAAGTGGCTACCACCAGTGATCTCCTCGCTTCCAGAAAGCCGACAAGCGCAGGGGTTTTACCCCCACCAGGGGAACTTGCCACCCAAGGGCAAGGAGAGCGGAGGGGACACGGGCCCTCTCTACTCCACCATGTCCCAGCCCAGGGCCCTAATGGTGGCCCCCCCATGGCCACCGAGTCGGCGGGGATCCGAGCCGTTACACGCCGACCAAGCCGAGGGGTCAGTGGGGTTCCAGGCCATGACACGCTGCCCACCTGACCTCCATCTCCTCAGCCGTCCCAGGGTTGGCTGTCCCTGGGCCACTTCCGAAGTCCTCCAGGGGTCTTACCCGGCTCCGGTGGGTTAGCGGAGAATGGAGGAGCTGGCAGGGTGTCCATGGGTTTGGGCTCCGGCAGGCGTCCGGCCCGGCAAGGGTCCTGGTGCGCATCCTTGGGTGGTGGCCGGGGCCTTGGCAGCCCCAGCCAGGGCTCGGGAATCAGCAGGGGTCCGGGCGGTCTGACCCAGTCTTCTGGCTGGGGGTAGCACAGCCGGGCCCTTCAAGGTGGGAGCCAAGCACCTACCCTGCTTAGCGGTCTGGCTCTGTCTGAGCTCTCCGCTCTTATACCGCTAGTCCCGCCCTCTAACTTCCTGTGGGCGGGGCTGGGGGAGGCTGGACCCACCCACCAAGGTGTCTTGGAGAGCACTTCCTCCTCGGGATCAGAGAGCGGCCATGTTGCTTGTGCTAGTTTTCTACAAGGAGAGACTGGGCCCCAGAGAAGGGAATGGGGTGACCACCTCAGTGGGCCTACACGGGAGATGGAGGCCTCATCTTGCATAAGGTTAGACTCCATGCATTTCTCATTCTCCCCTCGGTGTGTTTAGAGATGAAGTGATGGAGCTACAAATTGCCAGCCAGTTCTGGGACCCTCTACTCACAGATGAAGATGGGCCAACCCAGCCCCTAATTATCTATGTAATTATCCCACTGCCAGAAATAATTACCATGGAATTGGAACCTGTCTTAAATGTTCACTTATGGGACCAAAATAATCAGCTGCTTAAAGAATCATAGGACTGGAAGGGACCTCGAGAAGTTGTCAAGTCCTATCCCCTGCCCTCATGGCAGGATCAAACACCATCTAGACCATCTGAGATAGGTGTTTGTCTAACCTGCCCTTAAAAATCTCCCATCGTTGAGATTCCACAACCTCCCTAGGCAATTTATTCCAGTGTTTAACCACCCTGACAGGAAGTTTTCCTAATGTCCAACCTCAACCTCCCTTACAGCAATTTAAGCTCATTGCTTCTTGTCTTACTATCAGAGGCCAAGGAGAACAATTTTTCTCCCTCCTCCTTGTAACATCCTTTTAGGTACTCGAAAGCTGTTGTCATGTCCTCTCTGTCTTCTCTTTTCCAGACTAAACAAACCTATTTTTTTCAGTCTTCACTCATAGCTCGTGTTTTTTTCACCTTTAATAATTTTTGTTTCTCTTCTCTGGGCCTTCTCCAATTTCTCCACATCTTTCCTGAATGTGGTGCCCAGAACTGCACACAATACTTGAGGTGAGGACTAATCAGAGCAGAGTGGAAGTATTAATTCTCATGATCTCGCTTACAACACTCATATTAATACATTCCAGAGTTATGTTTGTGGTTTTGTTTTTGTAAGGCGGGGGGAGGAGAGGCTTCGACAGTGTCACGCTCTTGGCTCATATGTTAGTTTGTGGTCCACTATGACCCCTAAATCCCTTTCTGCAGTACTCCTTCCTAGATAGTCACTTCCCATTCCATACATGTGAATCGGATTGTTCCTTCCTAAGTGGAGTACTTTGCATTTGTCCTTATTAAACTTCATCTTATTTAGCTCAAGCCATTTCTCCAGTTTGTCCAGATCATTTTGAATTATAACCCTATCCTAAGATAGATGGAGGCAGGACTGACCCCGGCAGTGGGCCTAATTCTGAGTTCACTTAAGTTTACTGTTAACCAGCTGAATCCTACCAACATTAAAACTGAATTAAGGGTGATCAGAATAAAACACAGCATGCTGTGTGCAAGAAGTCAGACTAGAATGATCATGATGGTCCCTTCGGGCCTTCAAGACTATGAGTCTTTTTCAGGGGGGGCTCTGAAGACAGGCAGTATGAGTGAATCTTAATGCTGGTCAGACAAATTCTTGGCATATCCCCACTGACATCCATGCAAGGTTACACTAAGCATGAATATGGCTTGGTCTCTTAACTAGGGATGCATGTCCTTAAAACAGGTGGCATTTGGAGCAATTTGCAGTCTGGATACATAGCCCGAGCTCATCCAAATGAGCTGAAACCCCTGCAGAAATGGAGCACCAGCAGAACTAGCTGACTAGTCTTGTTCTGTATTTGCATGGCTCCAAAGTATTAGCTGTTAACTGTACTTTCCAGCTAGAGAATGTAGGTGCCTACGCTTAACCCTTCCAGACTTCTCAGCAGAATGGAGTGTGATTCTTCACTGGGCCATCTGGCCTCTGCTAAACGGGTGTTTGCGTTTGCTAACCGGATTAAGAAATTGCGGCATATTTTGCAACCGTCTTCTTCAATAAATAAGGAAGCCCTAGAATGCATTGAGTTGATGGCCCACATTATATTAAGTGATGAGAGCAAAATAAGTATGAAAGGCAACAGAAGCACCCATACCAACTCTTCCTCTTATTTAAAACATCAAATAAAATCAAAGGCACAATCAGTTGCTGAAACTGTACAAGATACAACTTCAATCAGAAGTCATGACTCTGTAATGGTTCTGCAGGGAATCCAGCAGAAACGTCTCACACTTCAAAGGTCTCCTCTCAACTTGAAAGGAACCTAAACCATGTAAGTGAGGGGAAAAGAAAGACTCTTGTACTAATGAAACCAACCACTATAGGCTTTGACATACTAGTGATCTTGTCAGTTCCAAGTTGATGTCACCTAGAATAACTGTGAGGCCATGAATCAGGGACACTCCTCAGTGTGTATGCATACACCTGCATGAGTGCCTGTAATATCTAGGGTCATTATGTTCTACACCAAAAAAACAACATTCTGTAATTACCACATTCATGTTACCAGCTTGGCAGTCACCCACAGCTGCTAATATCTGACGGCCGAGTTGGTGGTCCTCCGCTCTAATCATAACTACTCCTAATTAGTCACTGTGCATATGTATTAGTCACAAGATCCTCTTTACCTTTTATAACATTCCAATATTTCAGCCACTTTGATTACATACAACAGCAAAAAGCAATTACTCTACATGACGGATGCCAAATTTAATTTTCAAACCAAATCTGGGGCTTTAAGTTGTGTCAATCAACTCCCTCTCCTCTGACAACTTTGAGTGTCTGCTCATGCCTCCATCAGCTTCAGTAGTGCGGGCTCATACTTTATATTAGTTACCTCTGAGACCTGTCATTGTGTTTAGTCTGTTTCAGCAAAAACAAGTCCAGTGGCACCTTAAAGACTAGCAATTTTATTATGGAATACATGGACACATCAGACATCAAGAATGGTAGCATACAAAAACTAGTGGGAGAACATCTTAACCTCCCTGGACACACAGTTACAGACTTGAAAGTTGCCATCCTCAAGCAAAAAAAAAAAAATTCAAAACCAAGCTGCATATGTGAAACTGCTGAGCTGTAATTCATATGCAAATTTGACACCATCAGAATGGGTCTAAATAGAGTTTGGAAATGGCTTACTCATCACCATAAGTGATTTTCTACTTGAGATATTCTCTCCTTCTTATCCACATCCGTGCAGATTGAATTGGCTCAGATTCTCACCTTCTTATCCACATCCATGCTTATTGAATTGGCTCAGAGGTAACACTCCCATCTCTGTATCCCTACTATCAGTTTCTTTGTGCATCTGAGGAAGTGAGCTACAACTCACAAAAACTTATGCCATAATAAAATGCTTAGTCTTTAAGGTGCCACTGGAGTCCTTGTTCTTTAAATAAATGACTCTACTGGTTGATGAAAGCTGAAAGGAGGCTCAATAGGGAGAAAGTTAGATGGACCAATGGTGGAAGTAAGAATGAAGAAGTGGCTCTTTCTCTTCACAAATATCAAATATTGGCAGGTTCCTCTCTGTTGTGATTGCACCATTAATATCTGTTGTGAATGAACACCGGGAGGCCCATAGCTATGGTTGTGGGAAGGGACACAGAGTTATCAAGCTGTTCAGGGCTGATAGATGTCATACTAGTTTCAGTGTGAGGTGGTCAAGGCTGGCTCTGTTCAAGTGAAGGCAGAAGTGGCTTGAGGAGAGCTGCCAGCAGCTGGCGCCCTAGGCGGAATGCGTGATCTGCGCCCCCGCCTCCATAGCCCTCAATGGCGTGACGTCATCACTGGGCGCCCCGTTGAACGCGGCGCCCTAGGCGACTGCTGAGGTTGCTTGCATCTACAGGCCATCCCTGAGTGACGGCCATTCCTTTCCTACCTATTCCACTTACTTTAGCAAAATAAAACAGCACAAAAAAGGCTGTTTTTTAAAGCAGAGGTAATTTATGGGGCCTGGAATTTCTCTCAGAGGACAAAGTGGTTGCACCTCAGTGTAGGGTTGCCAGATGGTTTCCACAAAAATACCGGACACACTTGATAAAAATTTGTCGACCAAAAAAAATATACATGATATGGGAAGTTTATTGACGACAATCTACATTACAGCATATATTTTACATTAGAGTGTGCGGCTTTTATCAATTTTTTAAAAACTCATCTTTTGCTCCAAACAAGTGAAAGGTATATTAAAAAAAACCCCACAAAGTTGACTTCTTACTGACTGAACACTCTGTTGCGTTCATCAGTCCATAGATTACCCATGACACTAACAATTCTTTCCAAACTGGCATTTGACACAGGAATTGAAACAGAATATTGAACCAATTTTAATAAATTTGGAGGAGCAGGTTCTTTGCTGAAAAAATATCCCTTACCTTAAAAGAGTGCTGCGAGATATGAGAAAGATGAAAGCTAGATAAAGGACAACACTGTCGCAAATCATACGTTTATAAAAGGAAAATATTCAGCACTACTGCATAGTTGCATACTGCCTGGCTGGTAGACATGCTCATGAAGCGTGAGCATGTATACCAGCCAAGCAGTACACAACTACGTACTGATACTTGTATCCAAGCGGCAAATTGGTATAGTAGTTCATAGCGAAGGCTTAGAGAGTGAGTGAGAATACTCGTGCACAAGTCAGATCATAACATGATGATAACATTTATTTAATTAGAAAATTCTGAACGTTTATATGTCTGGTACAGGGGCGGATATAGAGCAGGGCGAATGGGGCGGGCGCCCCGGGCCCCGCGCTTCAGAAAGCCCCGCGCATGCGCCGTGGCACTGCTGCGCATGCGCATCACGTCACTGCGCATGCGCCGTGGCAAAGGGGGACCCCGTGGAATTATGCTGCCCGGGGCCCCGCAAAACGGTCATCTGCCCCGGTCTGGTATTTTCTCAATTTGTTTACCGGACAGAGAGCTCAAATACCAGACTGACCGGTTCAAAACCAGACACCTGGCAACCCTACCCCAGTGTGACACAGTCACACGCTCAAGCATATCATCTTGCTGTACTGAAACATGGCATAACTGAGTAACCTGTTTAACAATGGAACAGGGTACAAAGGGGCTGTTGCATAACGATGTCAGGGAGCAGAGGCTGTTACCCTGCAGCAAAAGTCACCATCCGTCCTGTCATTCTGCAGCCCGGCACCAAAGCCCCACTTCCTGCCATGATGGCCCTGCCACCAAACCATTTGCCATGGTGATGCAGCGGGGCACCAACGAGTCATCCGCAAGCAGGGCTGTGAGGACAGGAGGCTCAATCACAAATAAACAGAGTTGTTGACTCGCGTCCCATGACTTAAGTCGCCTAGGTGACTCGGGTTCATTGTTTGTGACTTGAGACTCGACTTGAGATTTGCTAATTTTGTTAAATCGACTCAGTGAAAAAATTGTCCGAAAATTCCGATATGGATGGCTCGTACAAAAGTGACTGGACATTTTTAAAATTAAGATTTGAGACTCGACTTGGGACTTGACTCAAAAGCGACTTTAGGGACTCGAGACTCGACTTGAACGGTAGTGACTTGAGACTCGACTTGAACGGTAGTGACTTGAGACTCGACTTGGACTTGGCCATGACGACTGGAAGACAACACTGCAAATAAAAGGCTGTGCTGCCCAGCTTCCTGTTCCCTCCTCCCCCTGTTCTTTCCTATGAAAGGCAGAAAACAGCCTCTCCAGGAAAAAGGCTTCAAGAGCAGGCCCTTCTTGGGACCAGAGCTCTGACCTCCTCAACATGGCGCCCCTGTGCGGTAGTGACACCTGCGTCGTAGTAGGGCGGCATTTGACCTTCTCAACATGGCGGGCACAGCCCCCCCCCCTCTCTCTCTCTCTCTCTCTCCCCCCCTCCTTTTTTTTTTTTTACGTTGACCGTCTCAAGATGGAGGTCGCCATTCCGCCTCTTCCAAGATGGCGGTGCTTCCGGCCTGGCCCAACGGTTCCGGGCATGGCCGGCCTGTCAGACGCGGAGCTCACGAGGGAGCTGCGGGCCTTGGGCTTCCAGCCGGGGCCCGTCACCGACTCCACCCGCCAGCTCTACGTGAAGAAGCTGGGCCGCCTGCGGGCGGAGGGGGCGCCGCGGAGCCAGGCGGGGAAGGCGGCGGCGGGGCCCGTCCCCAGCATGGCCGGCCTGTCCGACGCCGAGCTGGGCAGGGAGCTGCGGGCCTTGGGCGCCCAGCCGGGGCCCATCACCGACTCCACCCGCCAGCTCTACGTGAAGAAGCTGGGCCGCCTGCGGGCGGAGGGGGCGGCCGGCCGGCGGAACCCGGGCAGCGCCTCCCCGCGCCGCACCCCCAGCCCGCTGGCGCGCAGGGCGCAGGGCCAGGCCGCGCGGGAGAGCGAGGAGGAGGAGGGGGACTGGGGGGAGGAGGAGGAGGAGGAGGAGTACCAGCCCCCCCGCAGAGAGGCAACAGAGGGGCTGGCCCCTAGGATCCAGCCGGGGAAGGCGGCAGCCTCCAGGGGGCGGGCCCCCAGCATCTTGGGGGGGGCAGAAAGGGGGTTAACCCTCAACTCCCAGGGCGGGCCAGAAGAGATCAGGTTGACCCCCAGCACCCAGAGGAGGACAAGAGATGTGGGGTTAACCCCCAGCACCCAGTGGGAGACCGACAGGGGGTTAACCCCCAGCACCCAGTGGAGAACAAAAGATGTGGGGTTAACCCCTAGCACCCAGTGGGAGACCGACAGGGGGTTAACCCCTAGCACCCAGTGGGAGACCGACAGGGGGTTAACCCCCAGCACCCAGTGGGAGACCGACAGGGGGTTAACCCCCAGCACCCAGTGGAGAACAAAAGATGTGGGGTTAACCCCCAGCACCCAGTGGGAGACAGACAGGGGGTTAACCCCCAGCACCCAGAGGAGGACAAGAGATGTGGGGTTAACCCCCAGCACCCAGTGGAGAGCAAAAGATGTGGGATTAACCCCCAGCACCCAGTGGGAAACAGACAGGGGGTTAACTCCCAGCACCCAGTGGAGAACAAAAGATGTGGGGTTAACCCCCAGCACCCAGTGGGAGACAGACAGGGGATTGACCCCCAGCACCCAGTGGAGGACAAAAGATCTGGGGTTAACCCCCAGCACCCAGTGGGAGACAGACAGGGGATTGACCCCCAGCACCCAGTGGAGGACAAAAGATCTGGGGTTAACCCCCAGCACCCAGTGGGAGACAGACAGGGGGTTAACCCCTAGCACCCAGTGGAGAACAAGAGACGTGGGGTTAACCCCCAGTACCCAGAGAGGGGTAGAAAGGGAGCCAACCCCAAGCACTCAGTGGAGGATAAAAGATATGGGTTTAAAGCCCAGCACGCAATGGGAGACTGACAGGGGATTAAACCCCAGCACCCAGTGGAAGACAACAGATGGAAGTTTAACACCCAGCACCCAGTGGGGGACAGCAGCAACAGGAATAGGGGGATTAATCCACAGGATCCCATGGAGAGCAGGGAGACAAGGGGGGTTAACATCTACTAATCAGTTGGCAAGGTCACCACTCAAGCAGGGGGCAGTAGGAAAAGGCAAAGGTTTGGAATTCTATCTTTCATGGTTCCTGTACTTGGCCACACTGGTGCTGTTGATGATTTTCCTGGGAATCCTGTGGGCGAAGATGATTGGGCCAAACTGGCTTCTGGGGACAGAAGAGAACAGTATGTGGTGGGGTTAAACCCTTTTTTTAATTGTCTCCCCATCTTTCTTCTCCCCTTCTTTAAAGTCCTTGTTTCCTTTTCCTCTGGTGTCTGTGTTCACTGCATTTAATTTTCTTCTCAGTGTCCTCACATGTTGTGTTTGCCTCTTGTCTCCCCAGTTTCTTTCCCTGGGACATCTCTTGGTATGTGGGTTTTTTTTTTTCAAGTGAACATGGATTGAGATTCTTCAAAACCATTGCTTTTATGAGGAGTTAAAATATGCCCTCATTAGAAAATTTTTTTCGTAATGATGAACTGCCTGTATACTTGCCCCTTATCTGTTTTAATGTCATTTTCTACAAAGCATAGGCATTACGTGTCCTTGATCTTGACCACTTCACAAGTACAGGACTTGACCTTACATTTTACTGCTCACCTCCAAGAACATACAAATTTAAATATGCCAAAAATTATTATCCCATAGCCTTAATGTAGCAAATGAATTCTGGTAAATTAAATTTGCAGGAATGCTGTATTTTTTCTACTTCCAGAATGAAGGAAGAGGGTTTGAAGGAGGTGATTGCCAAAACTCAATGGCTACATCTACACTGGCGCGTTCTCACGGAACAACTCTTTTGCGGAAGAGTTCTTCTGCAAAAACTCTTCCAGAAAAGAGTGTCTACACTGGCATGTGCTTTTGCGCAAAAGCATCCGTGCCAGTGTAGACGCTCTCTTGCGCAAGAAAGCTCTGATGGCCATTTTAACCAGAGGGCTTTCTTGTGCAAGAAATTCATGTTGCCTGTCTACACTGGCCTCTTGCGCAAGAACAGTTGCGCAAAAGGGCTTATTCCTGAGCGAGAGCGTCAGAGTTCTGGTGCAAGAAGCCCTGATTTCATACATGAGAACGTCAGTATACTTGCGCAAGAACATGCGGCCAGTGTAGACAGGCAGCAAGTTTTTGCGCAAGAGCAGCCGCTTTTGTGCAAGATCGCGCCAGTGTAGACACAGCCTATGTGTGTGCAAGCTGTCTTGTTGTCTTAAAGTCAGTGAATACTGCAAGAACATCAAACTTTTCTCTAGAATTATTTGCAAAATGGTTTGGAAACTCTATCTTATTTGCCTACTGAACAAAATTCCTTGGTTTTGCCCTGACATTTTTGTGTTACTAATGTATGGTTTCAATGAATAGAGCCTACCTTAGTTTTTTAAATAGTACTGTTTGACTAGTAAGGTAATACTCAATGGGATGAATGGTAGAAGAATCAGATGCTTAAAGAGGACCTGTACTTATTTTTAACTTCTAGTTATTTTTCTTTGTTTTCTAGTTTTTATTTTACATCTAACGCTTATTCTCTCTCAGTTCAACAGTTAACTGTGGATTGTGAGGCAAGGACAGATGATGTAAGTGTAAATTTAGTTTGGGTTTTTTTTTTTAAATCTTTGCTGTAAGGGCAGGCATCTTGCAGGCAGTTAACTAGCTGAGCAAATTTCACAAGTCAATAACTGTCAGTATCACTGCCAAAGCGCCTGTATCATTTTACAGGTAGAATGTAGTGGTTTACCAAAGTTAGATTTAATTGACTTTTTTGGTGGACAAGACTAGATTGTGACTATGTAGAACAGGGACGGGCAAAAGGGCCTCTGCAAGCTGGATCCGGCCCACCAAGTGTGTGGATCCAGCCCGCGGAGGCCCTGCTACTCTCCTGCCACCAGGCCAATTAGAGTCTGGGGACGGGGGAGGGCCCAAAGCCTCCTCCCGCCCTGCTAGGATCACATGATGCTGCACTGCTCACAAGGTGGGGGGGGAGAGCAGAGGAGGCTTCAAATGCTCCCCTACCTCCAGGCCAGTCAGGGTCTGGGGGCGGGGGAGCTGTGTGAAGCTTCCTTAACTCTGCCCTAGCCCTGCAAGGAGTCCATGACACTTCAAAGTGCCACATGCTCCTCACAGGACTGGAGGAGGCTTCCCGCCTCCAGGCCCTGATTGGCTTGGGGTTGGGGGAGCATGCCAAGCCTCTTTGAGGGCATGGGTGCCTAGTGGGAAGGGGGGGGCAAAGGGGCTTCCCCACCCCCAGACCAATCATGTTCTGGGGGTGGGGTAGCTCCGCCCCTTCCCATTTAGACCCTACCCCTTCTGGGGTGGCCCAGGGCTACTTCAAAAAATTTTGAAGTGGTCCCAGGGCAAAAGTTATTGCCCACCCCTGATATAGAAGAATCTGAAAGTTACAAATTTAAGCTACTGGAGATCTGAATCACTTGGTATTACTTTCTTTAGTTAATTGTAACATATGTGATTTAATCTGTAATAAAGATTTTACCTGTATAGTCAACTTTTCCAGTAGATGCTTTAATAAATCTAAATCCCTAATCTCTGTTGAGATGTTTATGCAGCCCTGATTTATTCCATAGTACACTATTGAGAGGGACAGACTTCTGTATCCGATTCAGAGTGGTGATAATGTTGTGAGGTTCTGGGGAAGTATATCATAAATCTGTTTACTCTACCTGAGTGTGAAGGAATTTTTCTTGTAGCTGCTATTGGAGAAGAAGGCTATGATGTTTGGGAGTTGGAAGCATTTGCCTTTCAAAGGAGAGATTCAGTAATTGAGAGGATTACACCCTGAGACTTTTTGCCTCAGTAATCCTGTATTTTAATTTTATCAGATGAGGTATAGTGTAACTGCACAGTCACTTCTGTTAGTATTTTGTTTTTGTATTTTGGCAGATGTGACTGCTATTTTGTTGCTCTTGATGCATTGATGTTTATTTTCTATTTCTGACTTTCAGTTCTGTCAAGCTAAACAGAAGGAGCTTGTAATGGCCGTGCTGTATGAATTGTATAACTACCTGGCAATACAAGCTGGTGAGTTCTGATTGCTGAATACTCCTAAATTCTTTATAATGCCAAACTGCATTGCCCAGCTGGCTGGACGTTTTTAAGTTTATTTTGAAGAGAGAAGATCTTCTGTGAGTCTGATGCCCTTAAGTGCCTAAATCACTTTTGGAAATTGTACTCAATACCATAGTAGAAGGTATTTAATATGTCTATTCAACCTTCTTTTCAAGTCAGGTTTTCATGGTCTTGGTTTGTGGACTTTCCTTCAACACTTGCCTTTCTTCTTGTTAGGATTTTTAGTGGTTACACGGTTACCTTTTAAAATTAATTTTTACATTCCTAATTGTAGTAGATGGTTGAAGTGGGGAGGTGTGCTCCTCTATAAATGGCACATTGATCAGTCAAGTTAGCATCCACCATACCTGACAGAAAGTATCTCTAATGCATTTGTCCAAATGTGCAGCTCTGTAGAGCAAGACAACAGTATTCTTGGCTTCTGTAATGGGTAGAGTATGCCTGGAAGCAATTGATTTGATTGCCCTTATCTTAGCCTATTTATGGTAGCTACAAATTTTATTAAAGGTCATACAATTATCAGGGTAGAGTATTTTAGCTCCAATCTTCTGTGCGAGCTTTTTGGCTACAGCTAAAACCGATTTAAAAGAATAACAGTTCCAGATGGTTCATTGCATTTCCCGATTTGTGCAAGGTGGGTTCCCCTCCCTCCCGCCCCAGGATTGTTTCCATCTATTTGACTTCTTTTCTAGGTAGTTTTGAGTGTGGAAACCCTGAGAAGCTAAAAAGTAAATGCATTCTGGTTAGCGAAGCAAAGAATTATGTGGCGGTAAGTAAGCTTGGAATGAGTGTTAATTGTTTCATATTCTAGTTAATTTATTTCTGTCTGTTATTTATCATTTTATAAAACAATGTACTATCTGGTTAATTTCTTAATCCAGTTCTTAGTCTTTCTGATCTCTCCAGCTGTTCCTTTGGCCAGTCTTGTTCTAAGGAGTTCTTTCAGAAAATAATTGTCTACTCCATTGTTCTGACAATACAGTTTTAGCTGTTGCAAAGCTAACTAATATTGTTGCTTCACCTTGGTTGTCAGTCTTTTGATGCTAGAAACCTCCCTGTACTGGGGACTGGCAGCAGTGTGATTTTTCCCAAACTCACCCCAAAGTGATAGGAGGCAAGCTGCTTTGATCTGACATTCCACTTCTCCATAGCTGATTGTCAGCAAGATTGTGTTGTATTTAGCAAATCTCAAGGGGTAACCGTGTTAAGATGGAGTGGAAATAACAGGAACCCAGAATTTATAACAGAAAAAGAAGGGAAGGGAAAAAAATACCATGTCAATTGTAGTACCCGTGCTAATGAGGCTAATTGGGCTGGAAGTGTCCCATACTTAGCTTTTGATGTAAATGCGGTGTTAATGCAGGAAGACTGGCTTTACAATGTGGCATCCAGTTAATGTCTTTTGTTCCGGCCCAAGGAACTAGTGTCAAATTTGCATATGAAGGTTAATTCCACACTCTCTCTGTAATTGACTTGTGAAATCCCTTTGTAGAAGAATGGCTACTTTTAAAACCATGAATGAGTGCCTAGGCAGGTTAAAATGTTCCCCTACAGGTTTGTGTGTGTTGCCATTTCTGATGTCTGATTTGTGTCTATTTATCCTTTATCATAGAGACTGTCCAGGTTGGCCCATGTACATGGCAGAGGGGCATTGTTGGCATATATCACATTAGAGAATATGCAGTTGTATGAGCCTTTGATGTGATTAGGTCCTGTGATGATGTCACTTGTATACATGTATGGACAGAATTGGAAGTGGGGTTTATTGCAGTGGTAGGTTCCTGAGTGAGTGTGTCTGAGGTGTGATTTATGGCTGCTGGAAAGGATTTGCTTCAGCTTGGGGGGTTGTCTGTAGGCAAGGATTGGCCTGTCTCCCAAGTTCTGTGAGAGTGAGAGATCATTTTCCAGGATAGGTTGTAGATTGTCAGTGATGTGTTGGAGGGGTTTAGGCGGGAGTGGAGACAGATGATGGCTAATGGTGTTCTGTTATTTTCCTTGTTGGGCCTCCCTTGAAGAAGCAGATTCCTGGGTACTTATCTGGCTCTATCTATCTGTTTCTTCACTTCCCCAGGTGGATATTTAAGTTTTAAGAATGCCTGATAAAGATCTTGTAGGTATTTGTCTCTATCTGTGAGATTGGAGCAAATCCAGTTGTATTTTAGGGACAGTCTGTAAACAATTGATCGTGTGATGTGTCCTGGATGGAAGCTAGAGGCATGTAGGTAAGGTCAGTAGGTTATTGATATAGGCTGGTGTTAATGTGGCCATAATTTAATTGTACTGTAGTGTCAAGGAAGTGGATCTTTTGTGTGGACTGGTCCAGGCTAAGGTTGATGATGAGTGGAAATTGTTGAAGTCCCTGTGGAATTCTTCGAGCATCGCCTTCCTTTGGGTCCATATGATAATGTCATTAATGTAGCATAAGTAGAGAAAGGGTGCTTAGGGATGAGAGCTAAGAAAACATTGTTCGAGTTCGGTCATAAAAATGTTGGCATGTTGTGGGTAGGGGTGTAAGCGACTAATCAACTAGTCGACTATCTGATAGGCAAAAGCTTATCAGCTAGTCTATACACTAGTTGACTAGTCACTTCACCCCCTTGCTGCCTCTATCAGAAAGAGGCAGCAAGAGGAGGAGAGGAAGGAGTGCTGGGGAGAGCCAGCTTAAAAGCTAGTTCCCTCCCCCGCCCCCCAGCTCTAGTTCTGTGGGAGGGGTTAGGGGCTCAGTGGCGGCATTCCACCTTTGAAATGTACAAGAGTCCCCGCTGGGGCTCTTGTACATTTCAAAGCAGAAGCGCCACATGGAGCTTGGGTCCAGCAGGGGATTCAGAGTCCCCCACTGTCTTCTGGCTCCACCTGGCCTTTCAGTCTTTGAAATTCACAAGAGCCCCTGCTGGAACTGTTGTATATTTCAAAGGCAGGAACTCCCTGTAGCACTTCTGCCTTTGAAATGTAGCAACAGCCAGGCAGGCTCTTGCTACATTTCAAAGCGAAGTGCCCTTATCGACTAATCGAATAGTCGATGGCAATTCCATGGACTACTTGATTAGTTGATCAATCTGATTTTAACATCCATAATTGTGCGGTCATGAGGGTGCCCCTGGCAGTGCCGTTGACTTGAAGGTATAAATTATCCCAGAATTGGAAATAGTTGTGTGTGAGGACAAAATCACATGGCTCAGCCACCAGATGTACTGTGGCATCAGGGATAGTGCTCCTGACAGCTAGTAGTTCACCTCATGTGGAAACTTGGTGTAAACAGCTTCTACATCCATGATGGCCACACATCCTACAATGTGATCTGTGCCAGCAGAGTGTCTCTGCCGTGTATATTCGCCAACCTGGACAGTCTCTGACAGGGGTGGGCAATAATTTTTAATGGGGGGGGGGCACTCCAAGATTTGGTAAGTGGACAAGGGCCGCACTTCTATGCAGAGGCGCCAGGTCTGGGATGGCGGGTGGGGTGTAGAAGGGAGCTTGGGATATAGGAGTGGGCTGTAGGAGAGGGTGTGGGTTCTGAGAGGAAGTTGGAGTAAAGGAGGAGGTTATGATCTGGAGCAAAAGCTTGGGGTGCCTCTAGACTACATGGCTCTGTTGACGAAGCCATGTAAAGTAGTTTACTCGACGTAGTCAATGAAGCGGGGATTTAAATAATCCCCGCTTCATTACAATAAAAATGGCTGCTGCGCTGTGCCGCCAATCAGCTGATTGTTGGCACAGCGCAGCAGTCTAGACATGGCGCGGTTGACAGGGGAAGCCTTTGTCGACCCTCCAGTATGCCTCGTGAAAGGTCTAGACTGCCACGCTGTGCCGGATCAGCTGATTGTCAGCACAGCACGGCAGCCATTTTTATTTTAATTAAGCGGGGATTATTTAAATCCCCGCTTCATTGACTACGTCGAGTAAACTGCTTTACAGAGCCATGTAGTCTAGACACACCCTTGGTGTGCAGGATCCAAGAATGGGTATTAGTGCAGGAAAGGATTCTGGCCTGGGGGAGGGTTGCAAGAGGGAGTGCAGGGTTTGGGAGGAAGTCGTGACCTGAAGGAGGTGGAGAGAGTAGATACAGAGAGTTTAGGTGGTGACCTGGGGCAGGAAGTTGGGAGGAGAGAGACATTAGAAATGGTAACACACAGAAATCTATAGGGGAACATTTTAACCTGCCTGGGCACTCATTCCTGGATTAAAAAGTAGCTATTCTTCTACAAAGGGATTTCACAAGCCAATTACAGAGATAGAGTACGTAATTGACCTTCATAAGTGAATTTGTCACTGTTTCCCTGAGCTTGTACAAAGACATTAACTAGATGTCACATTATAAATCCAGCCTTCCTGCATTCAACACCTCATTTACATCCAAACTTAAGTATGGGACACTTCCAGCCCACACAGTTAGCCTCATTAGCACGGGTACTACAATTGACAGGTATCTTGTTTTTTTTTCTTCCCTTCTTTTTCTGTTATAAATTCTGGGTTTCTGTTATTTCCACTCCATCTTCCAGCTCATCTGAAGAAGTGGGCTTTGCCCACAAAAGCTCATGACACTATATATATTTTTGTATTTAGCAGTTATTCTCAGAAGCATATGGAGAGCATTGTTTTACAGTGTGCTTAATGTATGATTTACCATACTTATAAAATTCTAGACAAGATTCCAGGCTAGTCTGTAGATTTCGTTTGCCTCTCTGCCAGTTTTCTTTGTTAGTTAAATTGATGGTAAGAAGCAATCTGGAGAAAAATGCAGGTAGAGCATCTCCTATTATAGCAAGACAATAATGTTATTTCACCTTCTCAAATGAATACAGAACTAATCTTCTTATGGATTTTTTCCATGCAGAATGTAACGGGCAGTTCCCCAGAGAAGTTAGAAGATGCCATGCAATGGATATTGGACAGTGACAATGATTTGGGGATATGGTGAGTAAGTGGCATCATGAGCTGTTCAAGTTATAATTTTCCGTACTGGCTGACCTTACTGACTTGACACTTAGTATATATTGGCTTGTTGGCATATCACCTATCATCTTAGATCTCACGGCATAAGCCAGGATTGGGGTGGTCAGTACTTGGATGAGAGAAGCTCCAAATTAAAAGAAGTGTGCTGCAGGAACTGTTGGTGATTCACTAGGTGATCATTTTTCCTTGATCTGCGTCCCAGCATCACATTAGGGAGCGTTATGCTCATGGAGCTTGTCTTTCAGATGATGGATACATCTGAAATCCTGGATTCTTGTGGTTAACTATCCCATGGCACTTAAAGACAATACCTTTTATTGGACTAGTTTCTGTTGAAGAAAGAGACAAGCTTTCAAGCGACACAGACCTCTTCTTCAAGTCAGTATAGCTCGAAAGCTTGTCTCCTTCACCAACAGAAGTTTGTCCAGCAAAATATACTATCTCACCCTCTGTGTGTCTCTAGCATCCGAGGATCAATACTGTTACAACAGCACTGTAAAACATTTGGAAGTGTTAGTCCAGGTGTCCTGTCTGTGTTCCATCTGTGTGTGATTATAATCTGCCTTTTACAATTCTCCTTCGTGCTTTCCACTCTATACTTCTTTCTTCAGTATTTCTGCTGCAAATAGTGCTTTGATGTTCTAATGTACAGCCACAGTCTGCCATTGAAGTGACTACATTTCATTAGGGAATGAAGCCATCCTGTAAGCTAGTAAAATGCTATGGGATCTGAGGATGAAAGCTGCTATTTAAAAAAGAGAAAAGAATATTCTGAATGACATATTTAGAGTGTATCAGCTTTAGTGTATATTATAGCAGATGTACCTGGTGTTGCTTGGGTCCTTAACTCTTTTTTTTTTTTTTGAGGGTGTGGGGTATGCAGTAGTCAAGGTGGGATTGGATGGTGTGGGGGAATGAAGGGCAGGGGGGAAGGAGTCAGGGCAAGGGGTGAGGGGTGGAGGAGTAGTAATCAGGACAAGGGACTGGGGGTGAGGAGGAGCTCAGGGCAGGAGGTTGGTATGGGGGGCTTCAGTGAGGGATTGGGATGAAGAAAGTGGCTCAGAGCAGGGGGCAGAGGGTGTGGGGTGCAGGAGTGAGGGTTTGGGGGTGAAGAGGACCTCAGGGTTGGGAGGTGTGGGAGGATTCAGGGCAGGATTGCAAAGTGCTGTGGCAATGTGAGTGGCACTGTTCCAGTGGGGGTTTCTCCTTATCAGACCCCCTACCTTTCCGTGTTATGGAAAACTGGGTTTACAGGCATATCCCATTGTCCTACCACAAACAAACCCTGACTGTGCTTTATGTTATGATAAAAGGAAGCTGCATTCCAAATTTAGTGGTCCTAGCTCTTACCATTTAAGAGGAATTTTTGAAAAAACAAACTCAGACGGATGGACAGAAAGATGCACATTTCTAAAATACAGGCAGTCCCCGGGTTATGTACAAGATAGGGACTGTAGGTTTGTTCTTAAGTTGAATTTGTATGTAAGTCGGAACTGGTACATATTGTAGGGGAAACTCTAGCCAAACATTTCTCCAGAGCTCAGTTTTGTTCTCCCACACCTCACTTCCCTCAGTCCTTTATTCTCAAGCTGAGGTGTCTGCTGAGAAAAGCCGCTCCGCGTCTGCCTGGTCTGCTGGGGGCGGGGGGGGGGGAGGGCTAGCTTCGCGTCTGCCTGGTCTGCTGGGGAGAAGCAGCTAGTGCGGGGTTGCCTCACCCTGTTTGTAAGTAGGGATCCGATGTAAGTCGGATCCATGTAACCCGGGGACTGCCTGTATATAGTAAGAAGAACAACAACAAAATACCTGATGAATGAAAAGGCTCTCATTAGCTTCACTGAGTGTGGATCTGAGATTGAGCATTGCCTGTTATGTTTCATGGACAGCCATAATTTTAACACTTGAGAGAGGAGGGAGAAATATTTGTATTTGACAGTCTTAATTCAATCTGGTTAGAAGTCGGCATCCTGTGAAAATCAGCTTAAGATTTTGTTCAGCCCTTTTGAAAAATGTGAAATGCTATATAAGTGCTTGCTGTATATTTATAAAGGCTCTTCTGCCTCTCATTTAGCTATTCTCGTGGACTGTGTGGGTGGTACTAAGAACCACTAATTGTAGCAGGGATCCATTATAAATGTAGTTTAAAGTGCCAAAACACAGATACATTATCTGAAAGCAAACTTATTTTGGAGAGCTGTCAAGGAGGGAAAATATTAGCAATCTGAAGTTGCCCACTTTGCAGTTATTCAGAGATTAGATTGAGCTAGCAGGTCTTATTATGCCATACCAGCACATCTCTCATGTTTCCATCAGTTTCTGAAGGATTTAATGATGCAGGGAACAAAATATAAGCCTGTAGCTCTTATGGTTGAATATACAATCAGAATGTATATACAGTATTGTCTTCCTGAGTCAGTGAACATACTAACATAACTCTCAAAGATGTGACCTGCCTCTCTTCAGTATTAACTCTGGGGTCTAGTAATGATGCATGTTAACTGTTTCACTGCTCTTTAACTTATTTCAGCAGAAACACTGGAGTCGTGGATATAGCTTGAGGAGAATTAATTTTTTCTCCAAATCTGCCACCTACAGCTACTGCTGTAATCTAATGTGCCATGTGTTGTCTATTTCTTTATGATTCTTTGAGTGTGAAGACTATAGAACTACACAGTGTTCCTTTGGTGGGAGAGTGTTTGGATTTGTAGGTGGGATGGGATTCAGTGCTTTCTAGTCAATGTTTTGAATAAAAACACTGTTCAAGACCTAGACTTGCAACACAAAACACACTCCTGGTATTTATATTCACCATAATTAACTACTCCATCAACAGTTCACCAAATTGATCCAGTGTTTGGCAGCTGATTACGAAACTCAGACAGAATGTATAGTGTGCTTAAAAAACTCCTGTTGGCTTTTTAACAGACTTGATGTGAAGTTATTTTTGACAGTGTGTTGGTAAAAGCAGAACAACATAAAATCGCTGTGCTTGGTAATTCTTCTGCCAGTTCTATACATTCATTTAAGATTTGGACTATAAATTGGACAAAGTGGTTGTGAAACAGTTGGATATCTCCAGTTACAGCAAGGCTCAGTTAACCAGCTATAACTGCCAGTGAGTTGTTACTTGCATGCTGTCAAGCTGAGGAGGGTAATTTGGACTACTGTCTATAGTGGGCCATTCATTATAACGCTAGTCTAAATTTAAAAAATAAATGTAATTCACCTCTTACAAATTGGAGCACTTTCAGTTGTATTTACCTAATACTTACTGGTTTAATAGATCCAATAAGTTAGCAAATCCAGGTGTAGATAGACCTATCTGTCTGACTAAGTAGATGTATGAGTGAATTTGGGAGCATGTTATGGGCTGTACTATAAATGCTTTCCAAGGTTGTGTCTGGTTTACTTTAGCCCTGCTTGGTTTGGTGTCACTTTTCCAGCTAAACAGTTTATGCACATCTGAAGCAAGGAAAACAGTGCAGCCTCCACAGACATTCACACTCTTAGCTGTTCTCTGCACAACTGCTGAAAAGCGACTCAGTAAATATTTCCTTGTCTCTATGCTGGGAGGCAGGAATCCAATTTACAGTTTAATCTTCTGCTCACCCAGAAGTGCTATCAAAGCATATCCAAAGGGACACTTCAGTTTACCAGTGGGAGTTCTGATCCTGGTGCCTTTTCTAAAGCCATATTGCTTCCTTGCTAAGCCCCCAGTGCTGAAATGCTCCGGAAAGACCCGCACTGAGAATGCTTTAGTGTTTGCTACATGGTGTACTGAAAGAGTTACCACTGCTACAATATGTTTGCTCATGTTCTCCTAATTAAAGTGTGTTTCTGGAGTCTGTGCACTCAACAACGATGGTTTTCTGCCTTTTCCCATCAGGTTAAAAGGGGAAGACCCTTTGGAACCAGTTACCAGGATAGACCAGGTGGTATGCCTCGAATCCACCCGTCCTCGGATGGGGTTAGGCTGCCGTTTCCGCCGGGCACTAATCACTGCCATGATGAACCTTTTCATCTTCTTTTGGAGTAAGTCTTTAGCCTTAATAGTTGAGCTTTCCTGTCCCTGCACAACTCCCACAAACACATTACATTAGTGGTAAAAGGTAAATTCTCTTGGCTACTGTCTGAGTAGCTCAGGAACATGAAGGCCAGGCGTACTGGCCACTGTTGGAGCAGTCTAGAGCCACCACACTGCAGCAGTGGCAGGAGAAGTTTGGGTAGAGGTCTCATGGTGGGGGTTGGAGTGCTGAAGGGAGTGAGGGCTCTGGGTGGTAGGGGGCAAGGGCATTCCTTGAAAGCAGTGACATGTCTCTCCCTCTCAGCTCCTAGCTCTGTGTGCTGCCTCTGGCTGCAGGCACTGCCCCCACAGCTCCCATTGGCTATGGTTCCTGACTGAGGAGCTTAGAGAGGGGCATGTCGCTGCTTCCAAGAATCTGGGTAGGGAGCCTGCCAGCCCAGCCAAATCCCCTCTCAGCACCAGTGGAGTCCTGGGCTGCTCCCACTGAGCAGTCACAGTGGCCCCTGGACTACACCCCCTTGCACCCACAGCTCCTCCACAAGTACCTGCCGCGCACTCAGGATTTAATCGAGTGTAGTACAAGTCAGGCGGCCATGCATTTTTGTTTACTGCTCATGACCTGTCCATGACTTTTACTAGAAATGCCTGTGACTAAAATGTAGCCTTCCCTATAATCTAAATAGACAAGACAGACATGGGAAGTACCATTATTCCCATTTTACAGAGGGGTAACTGAGGTACAGAGAGAGTGATTTGTTCACAGTTATATAGGTGGTTGTTGGCAAAGCCACAACTTGAATCTACATCTCATGAGTCCCAGCACGGTGCCTTAACCACAGGGCCTTCCTTCCTCTTTGTTCTGATCCTCACGGTTCATCTTGATTATTTTGGGGTGGGCTAAGTGAGGGGCTTGCATTTTAGTGCTGAGACCAGTGGTGATCCTGATTTCCCCGGTAGAAGGGAACACTTCAGGTGAAACTTGCCAAGGCAGATGCCGACTTTCTACAATGCCAGGACCTGCCTGACCCCCGTTCTGCCCAAGTTCCCACCGTGTCTCACCTCTTCCTGCCCCTGTTCTGCTCCCTCCCCCGAACGTGCCCCACCCTCGCCTCTCCTGTATGCTGCGGAACAGCTAGTCTGCAGCAGGCAGGAGGTGCTGAGAGGGGGGCTACTGGTGGGTGCTTAGCACTCATCATTTTTTCCTGTGGGTGTTCCAGCTCCGGAGTATCCATGGAACTCCCTCCCCCTGGTAGTTTGACTCCTGGCACTGTCAGTTTCAGAATTCCTATGCATTGTGGGGGAAGGATAGCAGAGTGGTTTGAGCATTGGCCTGCTAAACCCAGGGTTGTGAGTTCAATCCCTGAGGGGGCCATTTAGAGATCTGGGGCAAATCTGTCAGGGATGGTACCTGGTCCTGCTGTGAGGGCAGGGGACTGGACTCAATGACCTCTCAAGGTCCCTTCCAGTTCTTGAGATGGTATAGCTCCTATTATTATTATTATTATTTATTATTATTATTGTGATTGCCACAATAAACAACATGAATAACACAGATATAGTTCCAGGCAGGCCCTGGATAGTTGTGTCTAATAACAAAGTGCGAAATACAGCGGCTAACATCCATTAAACACATGTATATGGGTGCATATGCTTCCTGTTGTGTCCTTCCATTCATAGCTCTAATTGCTCTCTGGGGGATCCTGATCCTGCTGAAATATCGCTGGCGGAAGAAGGAAGAAGAGGAGCAGGCCATGTATGAAATGGTGAAGAAAATCATTGGTAAAGCCCTAACAGCTCTGTGGCAATTTTAAAATGCAGTCTCCTCCTTTCAGACAATTTCACTTCCCTTTTGTTCCTTTGTGTTCTGTGTACAGCTGTTGTCCAGGATCACTACAAAGAGTGGGAACAAAGGTTGGAGCGATACCCATACGTAGGCATCCTTCATGTTCGAGACACCCTCATCCCCCCCCAGAGCAGGTGAGCAATTCCTTTCATTTAAGAAGAGAGCCTTCAGCTCAGTTCAGTGTGCACTCATGGGGTAACTGAGCGCAAGCAGAGCAGGGTGGGAGGAATTTTAAGAGGAATGAGTCTGGCATTTGAAATTGCAAAGGATTCTGCTATAACCCAGATTGCTGTAACTCTCTGTGGTTAAATGTGATAGGCCCAGTGCTATGAAATGTAGTTGTAGCCATGTCAGTTCTAGGATATCAGTGGGTGGAGTGATCTTTTATTGGGCCAACTAATGTTCCCTCTAATCTTTTTCCATCCAGGTGTGGAATAAATGTTATGTGCAGAGGCATGTGCAAATGTGCACCACCCATAAAAATAAAAAACTAGTAGTGTGCGCTCAGCTAATCAGCTGGGCAGCATTTGAATGTTTGAAACTCTCTTGAGCGTCCGCACAAGGGCACAGCTCACGGGGAACACTGGGACCAGCACTTACGGGGGAGAGAGAAGTTCTTGGGCCACACAGTGCTTTTCTCCTAGTGCTAACAGTTTGAACACTGGCACAGTGTATTGTCTTATCAAGCAGATATTGGTTTGTTTGCTTTTCTTGGGTGTTGGGAGTTCTGTTTGTGTTCCCTCTCCTAACCTGAATCAGATATTATCCTGAGCATCTCCACTGTTTGTCATACTACCTGGCCAGGAGAAGGGCAGTGCTGTTCCTTTCAGAATGAGTCCCCAGCGTGTAGCCAGAGCATCAGTGTGTCTCTTTCCTGGATGGTTCTGTGCGTTGCCTTATCATAGAAGTGAGACTAATCTCATTTGGGTTTTCCACCAGCCAGAGCAAAGCAATTGTCAGTTAGGCAGATGGAACTGGAAGAGGCTGTCCAGTTACGGGCAGATTGTTGGGGTGGTTGTTCTTCAAGGAGGCAGAATGGTTGAGTAGGTGTATCGCAGGGGAATTAGCCAACAGGGTCCTGTTTTTTTTATTCCTTTGCCAGAGTGTGCCACTTCATCTCTAAAGTTCTGTTTTCTCTTCACTAAAATGGAGATCATCCCTACTTTGTAGAATACTTTGAGATCGTACTGCTATGAAGTACAAATCCTTTATCATTTTCATCCTTAATCAGGCTCCGTTCTACCAGTAGGAAAAAGGTCTGATGTGGTTTGACCTGATGAAAAAGGTTTGAGCCCATTTGGCTGTATGGGATCCTGAGCTGAAAGCTGGGAGCACAACTGGACACTAATCCAGAACAGCAGGAAGTTCCACTTGGTGTTCTAAAATCAAAGGGAGCTCTGCAAGCCTTATTGTAGGAGGCAGTTACTAATCGGGGTCTCCTTACACCACAATTCTGTGCAATCCCTAAGCCTCCTTGTACGTCCTGAAGGGCTCATGTTCCACAGTATTTAGAACCATTTGTACCTTGATACCCATCTCAGAACTAGCTCTGCATGTTCACTTTGATCTCCTTGACTCCATATTGGGAGGGAGGTAAGACTCCCTTTGAGTAGGCAGTGACAAATGCACCAACCAAGAAAGCGTTGGGCAGAGATGACTATTCCTTTTTGCTGTTGCTTCCAGGAAAAAAATGAAGCGGGTCTGGGACAGAGCTGTGGACTTCCTGGCTTCGAATGAATCACGGATTCAGACGGAGTCACACCGGATAGCAGGGGAGGATATGCTGGTGTGGAGATGGACTCAGCCCTCTTACGTCTCCGATTCAGAGCACTAACCAGGAGCAAAGGAGGAGCTGATGGTTCAGTCTGTGCCAAGGGACAATTCTCTTTGGATGTGAGGAGGGGTGGACAGGAGTTCTAACTTTCTCAGTTGAGAATCTCCTTTACTCCCTGGCCATCTATTTCTGAGAGACACTTAACAGATTTTTTTTAGGGCAATAATCTTGGATTGTGAAAAGAGGGACGTGAGCTAGAGGAGAAGCCAGAAGCATACCAAAGCTAGCTGTCCAGTGAGTGTTTGAACTCCATAAGTAAACAAACACATAATCACTCGAATACCTAAAAGAAAGGGACAAGGGAACTCTTTGCCCAAGGGCTAGGATGTTTAAGACTGACCTTTACTATGGGAAGACCAATAAGTGGTCTTACCCATCGGCAAATGTTTTTTAAAAGAATTTCCCATGGAAACATCAGGAATGGGAGTTAGGAACCATTCATTTTAAAATGCTTTTTAGCTCACTAGCATACCAAGAATCAAACACTTAACCTGACGCTTCACAGAGGAGATCTCTGGGTGTGTTTGTTTTATGTGGGTGGGACTGAGAGAGGATTGGGTCACGTGCCTTGAGAGATTTGGGGTATGAAGGGCTGGAGGCGAGGAGGTGATCTCCTATGCTTTGTATGTCTGCTTTCACTGTGCTTTGTTAAATACTGGGAATGGTGGGGCAGGTGGAAAATGACAGAATACAGGTGTTTATAAGGAGCATGCTCTTAGGGCTGCATCCGAAAATAACCACTCCATTGTACAAATAAAAAAAACCTGGGAATGAACATCAAGGGTGAATGTACAAGTCTATACTGGGCCGCTGCAATGTGTGTGTATTCTTTTGGAGAGCAGATACACAATGCTTACTGTGCTGATGCAGGGATTGTTTGCGGGAGTTAATGTGGCAATGCTGCAACACTTAATGTGCAGAGATCAACTCTCCGTTAACACTGCAGGCGTTGTGTTTTGTATATACAGCTGTGTGGCTAAATGTGTTTGGTTTGATGTACAATTAAGAAGTGTTTATCCTGAGGAGAAAATAGCACCAGTGTGTGGAGGCCTAGGCAGGACTGAGATACGGTTGTTCAGCCTCAGCATTTCCAACATCTTAAACTTGTTATCCCAAGCTCTGCTAGGATAGCCACGGCCAAATGCACTTCTGGCTTAACTCCAGTGGCTTCCCACCCTTACGCCAGCAGTGATTTGACCCCATATAACCAGGAGATTTTATTCCCATTAGTGTCATAAATATTATACCTGTAGCCCATGTTCATGGAGAGCTGCTTCTTCAAGGGTCTGGACTGGCAGGCAAGCTTGACAAGGCCATTGAATCTTAGCTCTCCTATCCATGGACCTGCATGGAATTGGTTTTCAGTGTATGGAAGTGTGTTCTAATCATGAAGCTTGCCCTTCTGCCTCCCCAGATGGCCACAGTGAAAACTGAAGGATTGCTGGGGGCTTTTTCCCTGAGCATTCTCTGGCTGCCTTGGATTCATTATATATCCCGCTGGCTCGTCAGAGAAGCTCAGTACAGAAAAGCAGTCTCCAGAAACAAAGCAACAGGAGGCCTTATTAGTTAAGTAGGAGAGATCCCATGTTGAGTTGAATTTTATCCTTGTATTCTCCCTTTTATGGCTTAGGCAGGGTGTTTGAACAAAAGAGGAAACTCAACAGCTGTGTCCAAGACATTAACCATCTTTCCTATGCCTTATTGGTTAAAACAGTTGATAAAAACAAAGGCAGCCTTTTTTTTAATGTGCTCGGATAAGATCTTCGTATCCTTTGGTGCTTGCGAAAACTCCCATTGTGCCTCCTGTCTTACATCTTTTAATATATATATATGGGTTTTGTAATTTTTTTTAACCATCAGATTTAGAGTGAAAAAGTTCAAACACTGCACTTAATCTTTTGTATTTATGAAATTTTATTGTAGGATAAATCTCTCTGGGTTGGTGCTATTTATTACACATTTGACTTGGGTCTGTACATTTAATTTCAGAATAAATTTGTTAATGCTATTTATTAATGTTTGCAATGCAATAGTCAAGGACCAGGATCCTGATATGCTGGGCACTGTACAAACACAGAACAAAAAGATGGTCCCTGACCCAAAGAACCTACAATGGAAGTCAAGATTCAACAGGCAAGGACAAGGAACAAGAGAAACACTAACGGTCAGCATGAGAGTCAGTGGGCTTAGCATACCAGGAGCCTAGCTGTTGTCAGGTCACTGTTGTAGGCAGGTGAGTCTGATTTCTGTTGAGAAATTGTGATGGTAGCTGTGCAAGGTTCAGACTGAAAGATTAATCCTATGGGGACACTCCTTTAAGAGGAGTTGACAGCTGTGTGTGTAATGACATCTCATGGACATGAATGTCTAACAGCGTCAGGGGTTAAAGGTGCACACATGGGAGCAAGGAGTTTGGTAACATGTTTAAACGTGACTGTTGATTTGGGGTGTGTGACGGCGCAGTCGGGGGTTCCCCCGGTCCTGCAGCCCCGTAGCAGCACGAACAGTCTCCACCAGCCAGTAGAATAGAGAGGGGTTTACTCTCCACCCCACTACCCCCTCCCCCCCGCCTATTGTCTCCTCCCGACAGGTTGGGGATCTTTTGCTGTCCTGCTGGGCCATGCTACAGATAGCCCAAGCATAGCAACCAGCAAGGTACTAACACTACACCACAGGGTGCCAAGGAGTGAGCGTGCTGTGTGCCCACTCTGAAAGCCAGATCCTTTTAAGGTAGTTCACATGGGTCATCTAGAATCTTTACTCCGTTCCGAAAATCACGGTCTTGACTTCTATTCCAAACTGGCTGGCTCACAGTGATGCCTTGGATGAATCTTGGAGAGGCTGTCCGTCCAAAGAGCCTGCCAGGTAGAAAGGGAATAGTTTTTAAATCTTGCAACAACACTAACAAGCTGGAATTAGTCCTAAATTCCTGCTAATATCCATCCACGTAAGTATTTCTAATGCATTTGTTAGCTGAGAGTCTGGGTCAGCGTGTGACTATGTATCACAAACTGACAGTGGGTTTCACTCGTTGCTTTCACAAGCAGGCTCTTGAAACTACCCGAGATGAATTATCAACACTCAACTTCTACTGCCACAGCTGACTCATAGGCTCTGGTTTGGGGAGTTATATTTGTTTATCTCATAATATGCATCTTGGTGACAGAGGCAGCTCTTCAATGGGACAAAAGGGTTTGCTGCCCAATTCGCACGGCAAGCTACCTAACTCCTTTTGTTGGCTTGGACAATAGCCTCTGAAGTATGTCTCTGTTTGCTAGGATATGCGAACAGAAAGGGGCGGAAAGAGGAGTGGTGCTTAATGAAAGGTTAAACTTCCCTCCTCCAGGAATTTATTTCTGTTTAGATGCTAGTGCCCAGCATAGGTTGCTAAGTTACAGCTGAGATCTAGTCAGGATTAGGAAGTAGTCTGCGAGGTTAGTGTACCTACGTGTGCAGTGACTGTCTGCTTCAAATCTAACTGCCAAGTACTCCCCCGTAATGCTCCCTGGGAGAACGGGCATAGGGAAACTTTGGTTAATAAGAACTTTTTGGAAAGGAAGAAGGCTTTAATACGATATAGCTGGTTTATGGCTATCCTTACTGTCTGTCTCCATTAGGAACCCCACTGCCTGCTTGTACAGACCATTCCAAACACCTGTACAGCACACTTTATAAGCACTCTGGGATATATGCAAACGGTGAAGAATTGGCCCCATTTTCTGAATGATCAAGTGGCTGAAGGGCCAGTCGTCCCTGTTCAGTGCTTTCCTTACGCTTGTACTGACTTCATCATTTTTAAATTCTCCCCCACTCTGTGAGCATTAAGACTCCATGAATAAATCCTCAAATAGTGGGCTGATAAAGCCATCATGTCCCCTTGTTGTCAAAAAGAAAAATATGTACCAGTAAGGAATCTAAAATAAAATTTGCCCTTTATCTTTTTATTTCCTCCTTCTGTTTAAAGGCTTTCATATTAAATGTTTTGTCTCCCGCTGACATGACAGCTGATGCTGTGCTTTATTTATGGGAAGCGTAGTTAGGGAGCGGTGCCAGTTCTGCTGGAAAGAGCAACATGAACTAATGAATAAAAAGAACAGCCAGTGAAGTCTGCCTAAAGAGACTCACCTCCAAAGGGCTGCCCCCTTGTCTCAAGCGATCCCCCTCCAGCAGCACTGGGGTTTCTACTGCAGCTTCGTTTAGAATGACACTTTGGACTTGTACGGTGCCTGCGGGACAAGCATCACAAAAGGCTTTACTTGCTCTAGTGAATTCAGCCTCACAGATGACAGGTGGAAAGCAATTTCCATAAGGCAGCATAGAAGCCAAAGCGCATCCTATGCTTTAACCACTAGTCCATGCTTCCTCACTGAAAAACAACCTCTCTGGAGCAAATTATTTTTATGGCTGTCTTAATCCTCCAGGGTTCAAATAGGGCCTAATCCAAAGCCCACTGATACCGGTGGAAGTCTTTCCTTTGATTTAGTGGGTTTGACCAGGCCTATAGTACTTCTGCACCTCCAGCTTGGTCTGATAGTCCTCAATTGATGGTAAAAGGTCTTTGCTTGTAGTTCAGGGCTGGGAAAGATGTGGCCCAGGGACTGGCCCGCCTAATACTTAGATCCGGCTTGCAGACTGCATCTGGCCACTTTCTATTTATATCCTGCCTGTGCCACTGAATTTCCAGGCGATGGCTCAGGCAGCAGGATCCTATTTAAATGGCTCCCAGTCTCATCGCTGCCCTGGCAAAGGCCAGAGCCATGAGCTTTCAAATAGCCACAACAACTCCGGGCAATTGCCTGGCAACACAGTAGTGTCAGGGCAGGGTGGGGAACCGCAATCCCTTTGCTGTGTTTTTAATTCAAAGCCTTTGGCCCCAGACAACTCTGGGGGGAGGCTAGTCCCCAGCTCCGCCCCTTCTTTCCAGGCCCAGCCTCTTCTTTCCAGGCCCCACCCCTTCTGGGGGTGGAGCCAGCCTGTGCCCACACAGCAAAATGCATTGTGGTCCCCCTGCAAAAATAATTGCCCACCCCTGTTGTAGCTTGTCATACAAACCTGGCACTATTTAACTGCCAGGAGCTTAGGCTGGGTAGATCAGGTTCACCCAGGGGGCTACTGATGGCGGTATAAGATCTACCTGTTCATCCACTTCCTATAGCAAATGTTATTGAGAGCATCTATCACCGCCTAAGAGCCCTGTGTCTAACGCTACAAGGAGGAGGCTGTACCGTATCCCTTCGAAGTTCTTATCCCTCACACAAACATAGCTTGGCAAAGGATTTTCAGCTATTGTCCTCCTACCACCAAAGGTCTATGAGAATGAATCAATCAGCCCCAACAGCGGGGCTTGTCTGGGGTTGCATTTACCTTTGTGCTCAGACCCCAGAGCAAGGTCCCAGTAGTTAAGCAATGTACGCCCTCCGGTGGTGTTTTGGGGACAGCTTAATACCGTACAGCACACTGTTAGTTATAGCCTATTTAGAAAGCACAGAACTTTTTCTATGGGCCGGGATCCCTATTCTTCCACTGAAGTGGGAGTAGTTCCCTGGAAATGCATAAATATTCTCCAGCAACGTTGCTGGGATTGTAGTACTACCTTTCCTGGTGGGGGAGAGTTTCTTTGCCATTGGGTAACGAGTCCTGAAAATCTCGGTTAAGGCCAGGTTCGGTATGTGGCACTAACTACTCCAGAAAAATGACAGGGTGCGTCTAGACTGGCAAGATTTTGCACAAAAGCAGCTTTTTTTGTGCAAAAACTTGCCAGCTGTCTACACTGGCCGCTTGAATTTGCGCAGGAGCACTGACTTCGTAATGTACAAAATCAGTGCTTCTTGTGCAAATACTTTCACGCTTCCACTCAGGAAAAGCCCTCTTGCACACGAATACTTGTGCAAGAGGGCCAGTGTAGACCGGGAAGAACTGTTTTGCACAAAAAAGCCCCGGTGACTAAAATGGCGATCGGGGCTTTCTTGCGCAATATCGCGTCTAGACTGGCCACGGATGCTTCTGTGCAAAACCACTTTTGCACAAAAGCATCCGTGCCAATCTAGATGCGTTTTTGCGGAAATACTTTTAACGGAAAAACTTTTCCATTAAAAGTATTTCCGCAAAATCATGCCAGTCTAGACGCAGCCACTAACTCTAGAACAAGCAAAATTAGGACGTGTTGGGAGGAGGCCTTTGATGGTGTAAAAACAGGAGCTGTCCATACCAGCAGTTTAATGGAGTGTTCAAGGAGAGAAGGAATGGACGATAGGGGACCTGTCATCCCTCACTGGTGCTGTCAAGCAGCTCCAGGCTTAGAAGCAGCAAGAGTCGAAGGTTTATCCTGCTGGAAGTCCGTCTGTGGCATCATGATTTGTGTACGTATCTTTTTATCTAGACATTGGGTCCCATACATGCAATTCCTTGGGTGAGTGACTGCATGCGCAGTCATGAGAGAATGGCTTTGGAAACCAAGGGTCAAATGGTCCATTGACATTAACCCAATTCACTCCAACTGGGTGGGCAAATGCCATGATTGGCATCTGACAGCCCCGGTGTTACTGGGCTCAGCAGAGAAGGCAAGATGAGGTGGGCCGTGGAGACTGAAATCCCCTCTCGCTTCAGCGCCAGGGTCAAAGTGCAGTGGCAGCCTGGGCCTTGTCTGCACAACCCTTGCTTTTTCCATCTGGTAGGTAAAAAGAGGCTCTTCTTGTTCTCTCTGTGTTATGGATGTGTGTGGATCTACACAGGCACATGTCTGCATCCATGAGTGTCAAGTCAGCACCATCCCTGCCTAGGGTTGCCAGATGGTTTAACCAAAAATACCAAACACTCCCCTTCCCCTCCTCCACACCCCCCCCCCCCCCAAAAAAAACACTGGGAAAAAAAATTCTGTTGGGGGGGGAAAAAAGAGGGGGGCAAAGTTGTTGAGCAAAAAAAAAAAAAGCACCCCGACAGCAGTTATTAAGCAAAAAATAAAAAATCAGCATGGCCACGCTAAGAGGTGGCTTTTTTTTGCCAGCAGCTATTTTGTTTTTCTTTCCAGCCACAAGACAAGCTACTGCAGAACCAGGTAAGTAGGGTTGGGGGGAGGGACCGGGGGCTGGGCCTGGTTGCTGAGCATGTTGTAGGGTTGCCAGGTGTCCAGTATTTTTGCCTCCTGGCAGGGAAAAATATCAGGAAGTACTGGACATTTTAGGTGTCTGGTATTTTCTGAATTTTTTTACCGGACAGGAGGCAAAAATACCAGACTGCCCGGGTCAGTACCGGACACCTGGCAACCCTATCCCTGGCCACTATTCCCTCTAATCTTTTCCATGCATGCATAGAATAAATGTTTCCATGTGCACCAAGGCATGCGCAAATGTGCACCACCAGCAGAAACAAAACCTAGCTCTGGTCACTCCACTAATCAGCGGGGCAGCATTTGAATTTCTCCTGAGTGGCTGCACAAGCTATCAGCTTCCAGGGAACATAAGAAAAGGCTTGGTGGTCAGATCACAGCACGGTCGTTATGGGAAGCTTCCTGCGTTAACTCCATGGTCCCGCTGTGAGAATGCTCTCAAGAGGCCTGCATAGCACCCAGCATAGACCCTACCAGGGGAGCATGCAGCTCCATAAGAAGGAACGTGGGGCCATCTGTGCATCCATATCATACAACTAGGCATGTTTGGAAAACTCTTGAGTGACAGACAGAATGCTGAGACCAGAGACGTCTGCATGAGAGAGAGAAAAGGATCCAGCATCACAGGCTGGCACCAGCACTAGCTCATAAATCAACCTGCCTGCATCATTCCTAAGGATCATTCTATGGGGCTTATGCCTCCTGATCTCCAAACCCTCTGGAAATGTCAAGCACTGGCCATCCTTGGACTCCTTCATGCAGAGTTGGCAGGATGATTCAGAAATGGCCCAGCCTCAATTGCCTTCCTTAAGAAGTAAGGGCCTGGCCCATGCAAAGTCAGAGCGGACTCTTTGAACACTGGTGTGCTACTGAACAGTGAAGGACTCATGAAGAAAGCGTCACCTACTGGTGATGACTGCAAAAAGCAGGTACATCTGTGTAGGGGGGAAAAAAAATTCCAAGGGGGGGAAAATGTGCCAGCTGACTTTCTTCTGCATGAAACTTGCTGCAGTGTGAAACTGCATAGCCTTAGGTGCTCCAGAGTAGCATTGCACACTCCAGAATTTCCTGCCGCAGACAGTGCCAGTGCAAAGAGTGTTCGTGCTGCAGACAGAGCCGGAGGAATCTGTTTTCTGCCGCATCAAGCGCTTCAGGCAAGAGCCAGTGACCAAGGACTGTGCCTGTCTTAACAACTGAGGGCCCCAGAGTCACTCCAGGGATAGCTCTGAGGTGGCAGCAGCAGCAATATAGAATAGTGCTGCCGCCGCTAGCACAGTTGTACTGGTGGGGAGTGACAGGCCTGGAAATTTTTTCTAGAAACCAGATCAAAACCAAGAGCTGATGGCTGCCTCAGTGCATTGTCCTGGGTCCCAGGCGGTGAACATTCTCCTGTTGTGGGGCTTCCCTGGGACAGTGCAGGCTCTGGCACGGCTTAGCTGCAAAGGCCCCTAATAAGTAGTTGTGCTACCTGGGAGCAGCTGGAATGCCTTTGCAGTACCCCCCTGCATGAAGGGCTCCTACAGCAGCAGGGTGGCGTAGCACCTGGAGGGCACGGACACACCGTGCGTGGGGGGTTACAGCCCCTTAGCTGCTGCTTTATACCACCAAGCTGGCACTAAGGAGTCATGGGGCAAGAGCCACCCCTCTTCCTCCCCAAAGTTTGTTTCAGCTGCTGCCTCTGTCACTCGTCGTGGGTTACGGACGCAGGGCCTCACCACATATCCGTGCTGGTTTCTTTGTAGGTAACTGAAGACCAGCAAGCAGGCAGTTCTCACCTTTCTACAGCCTCCCCCTGGCTCGCTGGCCCGATTGACTTCCTTTCAGTGTGATTTCCAGCTCTACCTAGCTCCATGTCTTCTCTAGCTAGCCCAGCCCTGGCATGGTTGGGTTTTTTTTCCAGCTGAGTCTGGATTTTTCCATCTACTCTCCCCTCCTCCCTGCACCATCCCAGATGTCTGAGCCATGGATCATTCATGTATTTTCAGCCCAGCTCTAGGACGGAGATAAAATTAGCCCTTTAATATGAGAAGTAGTGGCTGCAGTTCACGCTGGGACAGGACATCAGCATCAGCTGGTGTTTAGCTAACCTAGAAAAGCAAGATCACACGAAGCAGGAGGAGATCTATTGCCCCCCTCTTGCTAGACATGTATCTTGCTTAAGGTTCTGCATCAGCCTGGTATTTTATTAATAACTAAGGCAACCTCAAACTGGCCCACATTCAGTAAAGGCTGGGAAATGAATCTGAAGAGTAAGGTTTCAGGTATGCCCTGGCACAGCATGGAAAAGCTGCTGGCATGGCTGCAGTCCAGCACATTTAAAGGGACATGGGCAAGGTGGAGGGGGGAGAGCAGAACGTCCTTCTCTCTTGCCAGTCAGTTTGCAAGAAGAGTCTGTTCAATTCGGGCTGTGTTTTCGTTTCTCAAACAAGTGTGTCAACGTCTGTTTAAAATACAGCTCTTGAGCGGCAGCCACTGAGTGACCCCTGCAAGAGGAAAGCAGCGTGCATGGTGAAGCACCGTCGAGCCACCCTACAATAACTTGAGCAGAGGACACACACAGCCCACCGCTTGGAAATAACCCTCTGAGAACAAATCAGTCCTGTTCTGCTGAACAACCCCATGTTACTAGAGCAATGTCCACTCCCAGCCTTCCTGAGCAACAAAATGAAATGCCCAGAATTCTGAAACAAGTTTGCATGCCCGCTTTGCCCAAGTGCACCCCTTGGGTTCATGAGCTAGTGTGTGGATCTTCTCCTCTTCTCCCCCCCCCCCCCAGTGTTTATATACCACCCTACACTAACACACCAGCCCGCATGTGCAGCTGGAGGCACGCAAACTGGTAAGGAAGCACGTGGGAGGGTTTCCAACAAAGGCAAGAGTTGAAACCCCACATTTAAAGACCATAAAAGAAATGCCTCCGTCCAGCATGTCAGGCATGAGACTGTATCTGTGGCATACGGCCCGTTAGCACGTACCAGACAAATGTTAAAGGGATAGTGTGTACCAAGGACGCACAAAATACAATTCTAGGAACCTCCTAATTCAGCAATGCAAGGTGCCAGGAGAGAGTCTGCAACCAATCCGGGTGGCAGCCTTGAGCCGGCCAAGGGTAATATGATCTTTGTGCCCATAATTAGTTCTTATTAGCGTAGTTTTAATGTGAGAAGAGGCTGATGTCCCCTTAGAGCACTTGGCTTTTTAAGTACTTGAGTAATTGCCTTTGGTGCTCTGTGGCCTATTCAACGAAGGTAATCAGCCCTACTTGCTGCCCCAGAGACCTCGCAAAGGCAACAACCTCAGACTATTTCACAGGCTCCTATCTAATCAACCTCAATGTACTTGTCCTAATGGCCGGATAGCTGCAAAGGGACATCACCTGGCATGACAATATGCCTGACATCAAAGTGAAATCTCTTCAGTTAAAGTGAGCATCCTAAATGTATATGGCATCCAAGAAGAGTGTGGTTTAGGGGTGAGGGCTGTGCAGGGGCTAGGAAGCCAGGTATCCCTGAGTTCTCTACCCCGATACCTTCTATGGCTTTGGACCGGACACTTGCTCTTATCTGCCTGGGGTGTAAAATAGGGGCTACTGATGCCTACTTCTAGGGGGGGTAAGGCTTACATATTGGCCTAGGATCAATTCCCAGCTCCAACCCAGATTTCCTAGCCTTGGGCATCTCATTGTACCTTCCTCTGTATCAGTTGCCTGTCTGTAAAATGGGTCTAACACATTATCCTTTGTCTACAAGCTCTTAGGGGCAGATTCATCTCCTATGAAAACAAAAAAAAAAGTCTGACTTTTGAAATGAGCTAATCCAGCAGAGATTCCTTATGGCATCGAATGGGTGGGAGTAGGTATGGGGGTTATTTGGAAGGTGTCTGAGGTTTATTTCAAGTATTTGCGGGGGAGGTTCAGTTGTGTTCATCTGAAGTGGCTCCAGCGAAGGGACCTCCCCCCATTTTCTCGTCCTCTGGGGAGACTGTTCCCACAGTCTTCTCAAAGGAAGGTTTTCGGGCGGCTCTCCTTTGACTTACTCACACTTGTGCCCTTCATTGATCACTCGTGCTTGCAAGAACTCTGCTTTCCTCTGTCTGGTTTCAAATTTGCCCAGGCATAACAAAAGCTTCAAAGCAGCCCACCCAGGCTGTCTACCTGGGAAGCTCAGCCCTTAAAAGCACAGACATCCCTTCTCCCCCTTCCCCCGGCCACAGTACTCCTTTTCTCTCTGCCTCTCTCTCACACCCCCTTCTCTCACAGTCCCTGGTGTAGACGCATTCATGTCTTCGGAGGTGGAAAATTCCTTGCAGCGTTCCCCAGCTATCTCCTTGCCTCTGTTTTGCCTGTTAAATCTGCTCCCTGGCCATGAGGTAGCTTAGCGAGCAGACCCAGGGAAAGAGCCATCACTGTCTTCCACAGCTGTTGCTCATGTCTGCCTGAGGAGGATGACAGCTGATTTTCCCCCTCAGTCCCATCTCTCCAGGGGTGAAAAGCGTTTCAGTGCATTATAAGGAGCGGGTGCACCTGAGACCCTTTCCACTCCAGCCGGGGCACCCCCGCTGGCCTCTTTCCCATACTGCAGTGTTTGGTCTGTTACTAACACTCTCTATCCCAGGAGAGCCTTCTGCAAGGAGGTGTTTTCTCCTTGTACTTTTCTACAGCTGGCCCTTTAGATGTGGTCCAGTCAAGCAGCTGCAGCCCTCAGGAGCCTTTTTATGGAGACTGTTTCCTGCTGGTAAGTTTTGTTTCCCCCTCTCCTTGTGGGGTTTAGTCCCTAGCCCTGAGGCACTTGGCATGGGCTGTGGGAACCACAGGCCAGGCTAAGCCTCCATTGACTCAGGCTGTGGCCACTCCTGTGTTGCACCCTGAGGCCCTGCCCTCCCTGTCTGGCTGGAGGGGTCCAGGTGGGGCTGGGGCCGGTGGCTTGAGCCAGCTCTGGGGTTGGCCTGGCACTCAGGGCTAGAGGGCTCGGGGCTTCCCTCCATACACACACATTGGGGAGCCCATGCTGGTGCTCCAGCCCCTCCTGCAGCACCCCCGCCATGAGGCTGGAGTGCCAGTGCTGGCATCAAGCCAGGCATGCCAGACCCCATCCATGGGCTCTGCCTGGCGAGGGGAGGAAGCAGCTCTGCACGCTGGCACCATAAAGCGCTGCCTGGAGGCTTTCCCCCCCCACAAAATCTACCAGCCCGGGTCCCCCCAGGCTCTGGTGTGCAAGGGGAATGTGGGGGAGCGTCTTTCTGCTTCTCAATCAGCGGCTGTGTCAGTGAGGGGGTTGTTTTTTTGGTCTACATCTCACTTTTGAGCAGCCCCCCACTGATTTTTTTTTTCTGTGGGTCAGCAGCCCCTGACCCAAAAGAAGTTCCTCACCCCTGGCTTAGAGAGATGCAGCCCCCATGGGGCGTGGACTCTAAAGCTGAATTATTTACCTGTGGCATTGAAAAGCTTGCTGATTTTTAGGGAGCATTCATGCAGAAATGAAGGAGGCTGGGGGTCAGAAATCCCCAGAGATACTGGCCAAAACAGTCTCTCTGATTTTGTGTTGTCTGTCTCTCTCTTTGGGGCTAACTAGGATTTTCAGTAGGGCAGAGCACTCACAAACCAGGCCAGATTGTCACAGGCTGGGCTCTGAGGGTTGTTTGGAAATACACCTCTAATTGTCGTGCCCACGCACTTGGAAATCTGGCCCCCCAGTGCTGTGGTAAACCTGGCCAGTATGGTCCACAGGCTTTGGCTGAATGATGGGGCATCTCTGAAAATGGACAGCCAGCTGGGTTGACGGTGCATTGCACCAGCGGAGCATCACAAAGCCGCCAACTCAGGGACCTGGCTATTAAAGAGCAGGTGTTTTGGCTTAGCATCTCTCACATGCGTCCATTCACTTAATATCTATTCTGCGCATCTGTCTTTGCTGCTTCTCTGGGGGTTTTCAGAACAATCGGTTATCACAGAAAGAAGGGGCTGTGAAACACAATCTTGTTTGCTCAGGCCCTAACATGACTAGATGGTTCCTCATGGGGGGGAAAAATCAGATTAGATTTTTTTCCCCCCTCTTCCTTAGACAAAGCAAAAGAAGAATTATGCTTTTTCATCTGCGCAGCAATAGTGGTGACAGAATGAGACCATCGCGGGTGCCTTTCCAGGCTGCTGACTTTGTGTAACAAAGAGCTAATGGCATTCTCGCTGTCGGAGCATAAAAGCTCATCGTCTCCTCGACTGGCTTAGGTGAGATTGACTGAAAGAAGCCAGTTTTTACGGCCGTAATTTATAACGCGCGGGGAATGCAGTCATTTCGCAGCCTGTGGTGTGCAGCTGACTCCGCGGCGGCAAGAGAATGAAAGTTCTCCCCTGACCTTTCCACCAGATATGGGGCTGGTTTCCATGGGGTGGGGAGGAGCTGCGAGGTGGGGGGAGGGAGACTGTCAAGCTATAATTACAGGCAGGTGGCAGAGGCTCTGAGGAGACGGCTGCCTTGGGTGAAATTGAACCTCTGGTATTAATTTTGATGCTTCACACCCCAGAGTTGTCGTCATGAACAGGGCAAGGGTCCGCAGGTCAGCTCCTTGCTGCAATTAACTCCTTCCTCTGTCACTAACTGCAGCAGTTTCCTCGCGGCCTATGGGAGGGGCAGGGTTTTGCACTGCAGAATTAGATAGGGTGGTAGGCCCCTGAGTGCAAGCAGCCAGATTGCAGTGCAGACACCCACTGTCCTTGCTAGTGTCACCTTCCAGGCCCAGCTAGCCCCAAGCCAGCGTCTCCTTCGCAAACCCACGTGCTGCTCGGCAGTTGTGTGGCAAAGCCGTTGGAGGGCTCTCACCCCACTGTCTTGGGCAAAGCTTCCCCGGGAGAGAGTGAGGGAATCCACGTCCTGTCCCACAGCCGCTGTGGGCACCTACCTGCAGTGCACGAGGATCCCAAAGCCAGTGGGCCCAGGATGCATCAGCCCCTAGTGTCTAGCCGAGTGCTTCTCTTGGGTGGTTCCCCACGGCCAATAGCTCCCTTGTCCTGCCTCCTGCTCTGGGTGGGGGACCCCTCTGAGTTCACAAACACCAGCGACAATGCCACCCCTCCCTCCCCCCCACTCACTGACATTCCCTGCCTGCCCCACGAGCCAGTCTCCGGCTGGTTTCCATCCACATCGGTTTTTTTCCCTACCAGTATTACAAAAGGGACCCGCCCGTAAAGCCAGGGTATGTGACAGGAGGTGCATGCTGGTTGTACACCATGCTGTAGAAACCGGTGTGTCCAGTCACTGCGCTGCCACGGCTCAGTCGGCACCCCCTGCAAATTCTAAGTACTCAAGCGCCGTTCGTAAAATGGCCCTGTCCCGGGAGACTACTCTAACCAAGACAATCTTATGGCCACAGAGATGAAGGGAGGGCCACTTTTGCAGCCAACTCACTAGCCTAGGCAGCCCATTGCTGCGATAGTCCCCTCCCCCCTCCCACTACATGGCTGTGTCTACACTGCACCCCTTTTCCGGAAAAGGGATGCAGATGAGACAAGTCGGAATTGCAAATGCAGCGGGGATTTACATTTTCCCCGCTTCATTTGCATGAACATGGCTGCTGCTTTTTTCCGGCTCGGGGCTTTGCCAGAAAAAAGCGCCAGTCTAGACAGGGATTTTTCGGAAAATAAATCCTTTTCCGAAAGGTCCCTTATTCCTGATTTTAAGAGGAATAAGGGACCTTTCGGAAAAGGCTTTATTTTCCGAAAGATCCCTTTCTAGACTGGTGCTTTTTTCCGGCAAAGCCCCGAGCCGAAAAAAGCAGCAGCCATGTTCATGCAAATGAAGCGGGGAAAATTTAAATCCTCGCTGCATTTGCAATTCCGACTTGTCTCATCTGCATCCCTTTTCCGGAAAAGGGGTGCAGTGTAGACACAGCCCATGTGTCTTATATCTCCAGATTTTAAGCTCTTTAGGGCAGAGACCATGTTCTATTCTCTGTGCCTACGTCTAGACTGGCATGATTTTCCGCAAATGCTTTTAACGGAAAAGTTTTCTGTTAAAAGAATTTTCGGAAAAGAGTGTCTAGATTGGCACGGATGCTTTTCCGCAAAAGCACTTTATTGTGGAAAAGCATCTATGCCAATCTAGACGCGCTTTTGCGCAAAAAAGCCCCGATAGCGAAAATGGCGATCGGGGCTTTTTTGCACAAAACAAATCTGAGCTGTCTACACTGGGCCTTTTGCGCAAAAGTTTTGCGCAAAAGGGACTTTTGCCCGAACAGGAACAGCAAAGTATTTCCGCAAGAAGCACTGATTTCAGACTGTAGGAAGTCAGTGTTCTTGCAGAAATTCAAGTGGCCAGTGTAGACAGCTGGCAAGTTTTGCTTTTGCGGAAAAACTTGCCAGTCTAGACACAGCCTGTATGTATCCTGGGAGACCATCTTGGTTATGAGAGTCCCGTGGCTCACTGAGACTCACTAGCCTCGCTTGCTCCACGCTGTCTTAAACGCTAACAATGTTATGCCCAAATAGGGTATAAACAATAGGACTCCTTGTTTTTGGTACGTTATGGGCATTCACCCCCCTGTATTTTAAAGACGTATTCACTGGCCGCATGCCGAATCGCTGTATCTTTTCCCCGACTGTGTATTCTTGGCCACTGTCATATTCACATCTCCAGTAAACTGTATTCCCCCACTGGGCATGTTCTGCACGGTCCTCGTCTGACAACCTCCAGCTGTAATCCCTTATTACTGACAAGGCTGCCACCTGCCCTAAATCACCTTTCTCTGTCCCCTGCCTCAGCTAGAGATGCACCTGAGCACCAAGCAGAACAAGCCGCTTTTCCCCATCTCTTACGCAGAGAGCAGGTGAGGGGAAGGGTCAAGATAAATTAATCTCATAAGTTCTTGTGCCTCCAGGTCGTAGAGAGGACCAGGATTTGTTACAGAATGAACTTAGTGAAGTGAGTGGAGAGAGGTTAATTCCAAGGACATGATTTTTCTTTACCTGCCTTTCAAGGCCCCGTTTTTCCCTATTGGCTTCAATGGATTTAGGTGAGAGATGGATCTGTCTCCTAGTTTCTTTAATCCAAGCACTATATTGACGTAACCTCTGTCCGTCCCTTTGCTGGTTGTAGCGCTAGAAGCTGCAGCCAAAGCTGATTGCTTTGCAGCCAAGACATGTTATCACCCACCTGAGAGATCTATCTGACCAAAGTGGACCTGAAAACTCCTTCTTTTTAATTAGGGAGGAAAAGGACAAATCAAAATATGACACAAAAACAAACCCGTGTTCCCTGTAAGCTGCGTACTTGTGCAGCCACTCGAATGCCACCCAGCTGATTAGCAGAGTGCCCACAGCTAGGTTTTGTATTTCTGCTGGTGTTGCACATTCACGCATGCCTCTGTGCACATAACAATTATTCTGCACATGGATGGAAAAAATTAGCTGCAACACTGAAGCAAACTGATTCTTTCCTGTACAGAGCCTTCTGCATACAAGGGCTGGTTTTTCCATCCTGAAAGAATGTTCATGATAAAACCATTTTCTCCATCCCAAACCAAGACAGACCCCCAAATGTCAGTTCTCCATGATCCAGTTATGAGAAGAAAAGCATTTGGGCCAGATTAAGGGGAATGTCACGCTTGGATCATTTTGAAATGGTGCGTCCCGATGTTGACTCCTTTGTTTGCGTTTACACTTTTACGCTCTACAAATGAACTACAATTTCACAATGAAAAGCTCCTTCAAACCACATATTGGAGCTCTGCTTTGAAAATGCCCAAACGGGGACATGTCGGTTTCAGCAACCCAGCATTTTTGGGCCAAAAAAAAAAAAAAAACATAGAATCCTAGAGCTGGAAGAGATCTCAGGAGGTCATCAAGTCCAGCCCCCTGCCCAAGGCAGGACCAATCCCAACCTCTAGGGATGGAGATTCCACCCCCTCCCTAGGGAACCCATTCCAGTGCTTCCCCACCCTCCTAGGGAAATAGTTTTTCCTAATGTCCAACCTAGACCTCCCCCACTGCAACTTGAGACCATTGCTCCTTGTTCTGCCATCTGTCACCATTGAGAACAGCCTCTCTCCATCCTCTCTGGAACCCCCCTTCAGGAAGTTGAAGGCTGCTATCAAATCCCCCCTCACTCTTCTCTTCTGCAGACTAAACAAACCCAAATCCCTCAGCCTTTCCTCATAGGTCATGTCACTGAAAATGTCTCATCCCTGCTGTTTGTCACTGTGATGGGGGCTGGAGATGCCTCAGATGTAAGGGGCTTCCCTGGCAGGTGGAATAGTTCTGGACATAGGCCATGTGCCCAAGGGTCCACTCGGCTCTTCTTAGGTGCTAGTTTGAGCAGAGCTAGTGCATGTACCCCCCTGCAGCTGTAGGGTGTGTTCCTGGAGGGCTGGCACGTGGCCAGGGCATTGCTATACACCTCCTAGTCCCATCTACATGCTATAGGCAGCCTGGTGCCCGTGAGAGCAGCCCCGATGCTGCTCTCACTTGGGGCGTGGTGGCCATTCGGCCCCGGCAGCCTGCGGGCTCAGACGAGCGTGACGGCGCTATTAAGTCTGAGCTGCGATCCGGCATGAAATCCTCTTAAACAATTGGACGTGGGATCAGAGAGGGGCCCAAACTAACCCCTTGACCTCCAAATCCCTTCATGTTCTGATCCAAGCTCTCGGGCTGGCCCCACCTTTGCAGCGGGCCACAGCAGGGACTCTGTGGGAACTGAGGGCACCCCACGCCCTGCAGGATCAGCACTTGATTGATGGATAGAAGAGAAAGGAAACCGCTCTCCCCTCCCTGCACTGAATTTTAGGAGCCAGGCTGTGCTTAGGATCTGCCCAGTGCAGTCGTCTCTCAGGAATCCATCGGAGTAGGACACCATGTTGGCACCCCCTTGGCCCAGACAGGGGGCTGCACAGTCCTCGTGGAGCTTAAAAGCCTATTGTGTTGGGCCAGCCAGATCACCGTGACGTTTTCCTCTTCCGCACTCGGCCCCTGATTTATTGAGCGCTGCTCTGCGGTGGCTTCTCCGCAGAGCAGGATCCGTGCCAGGTTTGAGACAGGCAAGCGCCTTGGTGGCCACCTAGTTGATTTCTCTCTTGGCCAGCTGGTGTAGTGGAGTCCTTCCTGGTCAGGAAACAGACTGGTGCACTCCCCGTGGTTAGTAGGCAGGCGGGACATGGGACAGGTGTGCGCTTGGATGAGCGTTGGGGCTCGGAGATCCAGGGCATCCCCATACAGGGGCCGTGATTCAGTGTTAGTATGACGAGGACTAGTGACAGGGCAGAGGCAAGCTATTGGGAGCCTCTGTGAGCTCCCCTAAACTGAGCCACTGTGATGGGGCAGAAGCGCCAGCTCCCGCTGACTCCTCCAGCCCAGCCCGAACTGCCCCTGTACCAGAGAATGGGGCTCCCCTGCAGGGCACACAGAGGTGACTCTTCTCAGCATAGGGTCCAGTGTGCAGGGAAGAATCCAGGGAGGGAGGCTTGTCATTTTTGCTGCAGCAAAGGGGCTGCAGGGCAGCTGTGAATGTGGCCCTGACAGCCCAGTTTCTAGACCCACCTTCCAAGCACTAACCCAAAGGGCTTAATCTCCAGGGGCGTGGTTCTCCTAGCTCGTGCCTTGCTCAGCCCTGAGTGACATGGCAGTACAGTGCTAGGGTTTTACATCCCCAGGCATAAATGACCATCCCAGGCCTAGGCCACATTAAGCGTAAGCCTCAGCATAGAATAAGGACTTCTTAACCCCTGATAACCTCCTTTCTCTGTGAAAAGTTTCCCTTTGGCCTGTGGCAAACGCTCATTCCTCCTTCCCCTCCCCTTTGCCCGTCTATTGCAACAGCTGCTGACCATGCGGATTCCCTTTTGTTTATTTCCTTCCTTGCACACCAGCAGCGTCACAGCAGGCTTGCCGGCAGCCCCCGGATTAGCACGTCTGCCCAGCCAGGGTGTCCGCAGGGATCCTCTGTAAAGTTTATCCTTGAGGGGTGTCTGGTGTGGGAGGGATGTTCTTCCGGGATGGAGGTCAGCAGGCACAGTGGGGAGGTGAGGTCAGGCTCCTGACAGGGGCCAGAGCCCTGCACAGAGCTCTTGCATGATTTGGGCCTCAAGGTCAGGGATCCCTGCACAACCTAAGACCCAAGGTAAGAGGAGCTGGAAAACTCTGCCAGAGACTTGGCGTCTCTCCCTGGATTGCGTACGTGGCCATGGAAAGTCGCAGAGAATGTAGGAGCAGAGGAGAGGGGCTCAGATACAATTCACTGTGGAAACACCGTCTATTCTGGACAGGGAGTTATAAAAAGAGATTGTATCACTTAGGCTGCATCTAGACTACATTCCTCTGTCGAAAGAGGAATGTAAATGAAGGACTTTGAAATTGCAAATGAAGCGTGGATTTACACACTTCATGCTTCATTTGCATAATGGATTATGATCACTTTTTCAAAAGATTTTTCCGGGAAAAAAAAACCACGGTCTAGATTTGGTTCTTTCGGAAACCCCCTCCCCCCCCCACTACCACCACCTTTTTTTCCGAAAGAACCCTAATGCCTGAAAAAATGAAGTTTACCAGTTCTTTTGAAAAAGGGTGGGTTTTTTCTGAAAGAACCGCACCTAGACTGCGGGTTTTTTTTTTTTCCAAAATGCGTACAGCAAAATAGCTATACCGCTATAGACTGGTCAAGAATTGTTAGAGAAATACAAAAACTGTGTGTAGAGCAACCTAAAGAAGAAGAGCACTAGGTCCTTTGCTTCATCTTCCAGATTCCTAGGCTCCCTGTCAGATTCTTAATCTCAGCTGCAACCCCAGACCATCAATTCAATTTTTCAGGGCTTTACGGTCCTCTTTTTCCCTGTCACTAAGAGGGAATTATTATATCAATAGATTATCTCAACACGGAGATTTTCCTCTCAACCCCCTGCTGTTTTCATCCAAAGCTTTTGCCCATCTTAGCCACCGTCACCATTGTGGCCTTCATTGTGGGCTGCAGTGATTCGCTAATATCCCCTGAGGTATTGTGTGATGAGTTGGATCCCAGGCCCCCATGGGGGTGGGGATGAAAGCAGACAAGCGTTCTTTGTGATCACAGGGATTATTGTGTTGTGACTTTGTTATATCACAGTAGTGCCTAAAGTCGTAAGTTGATACTGGGGACTCATTGCTGTGAGCAAGACACGAGAAGTCATTCTTCCGCTCTACTCTGCGCTGGTTAGGCCTCAGTTGGAGTATTGTGTCCAGTTCTGGGCACCGCATTTCAAGAAAGATGTGGAGAAATTGGAGAGGGTCCAGAGAAGAGCAACAAGAATGACTAAAGATCTAGAGAACATGACCTATGAAGGAAGGCTGAAAGAATTGGGTTTGTTTAGTTTAGAAAAGAGAAGATTGAGGGGGGACATGATAGCCGTTTTCAGGTATCTAAAAGGGTGTCATAAGGAGGAGGGAGAAAACTTGTTCATCTTGGCCTCTGAGGATAGAACAAGAAGCAACAGGCTTAAACTGCAGCAAGGGAGGTTCAGGTTGGACATTAGGAAAAAGTTCCTACCTGTCAGGGTAGTCAAACACTGGAATAAATTGCCCAGGGAGGTTGTGGAATCTGGAGATATTTAAGAGTAGGTTAGATAAATGTCTATCAGGGATGGTCTAGACAGTATTTGGTCCTGCCATGAGGGCAGGGGACTGGACCTCTCGAGGTCCCTTCCAGTCCTAGTATTCTATGATTATGCCCCATTAGTAAGAGACATTCCCTGTCCCGGGGAATCTATAATTGAAGTAGAGAACACAGATGGAAATCAAGGCACAGAGAGATCAAGATGAGGTGGGGTGTATCTAGAAATTGAACCCTTGTGTCCTGAGTCCAAAGTCAGTGCCCTAACCACTTCCTCTTTAGTAAAAGTCATTTCTAGAGGCAGCTTGGGAACCAAATGCCCAAGGCAGCTCTTATCCATGTCATTACTGGTGTAAAATCTGGAGCAACTCTTGATGTCCGTGAATTGGTTCCAGATTTACGCCAGTGCCACTGAGATTAGAATCTGGTCCCTAACTTTAAAAAAACTGACTTACACTGAACACCTCTCTCAGTGATTTTTATCTAGTAAAAGAGTTAGATGGCTGAAGGGGATGGAGAGATGCAGTCACGCCATAATGTAGCATTGCCCATGGGAATTACCTCTCCAGCGCTGTGACTAGAATGTGATTATCCTAAGCAAGGAGGAAGAGTCAAATGGTGGCTGGGGAACTCTGGAAAGGTGGGTTTGTGCATAAAGTACTGGGCTAGGACTTGACAGTCTGGCTCTGCCACACACTGACTGGCCACGGTCATGTCTTCTAGCATATGACCACACTGCATTCCGGAGGGATGACAGCAGCCTTCATGGGCCAAATTGGTGCTAGCTCTCTGAGAAGAGCAATTGTGACCCAGGCTAGCCAGACTACAGTCCCACCTGGCTCCCATGCTGTTATGGCTACCCTGCTGTTTGGAGGGAGCATGTCAGCCAGAGCTAGATCAGGTATGCTGAGACATGCTATCCCCATTGCAGGCTAGATCGCTTTCCCCACATATAACATGAGGATAGCAGAACTACCTGTGTCTTGTCCATTGAGATTGCAACCGCTCCATGAAGCAGGTGGTGTCTTACCAAGCTTTTGTATAGTGCTGCGTAGTAACAGAGGAGTGCATGGCGGGGCGTAGAGGAATATTTCTGACCCCCTGCAGGTGATCTTCCCACACTGTGAAATGAAATACCCTTTTATAGAACATGCGCGCAAATGTTATTCAGGGTCAGAGCCAATGTTCCCTCTAATTTTGTCCATCTGTGTGCACTGAGGTAGGTGCGGATGGGCACCACCAGTACAAACACCTGCTGTCAGCTGTGGGCACTCTGCTAATCAGCTGGGCGACACCTGAATCTCTCCTGGGTGGTTGCCCAAGTGCTAAGCTCTCAGGGAACATTTGTCCAGCCTCTCTCAAATCCAGTGGCAGCCTTCCCTCCCCCCTATTTCATCAGAACCTCACGTGTGCTAACTACGTGTTGCATGAAAACATAAGAACGGCCGTACTGGGTCAGACCAAAGGTCCATCTAGCCTGCCTGTTTGCCGACAGTGGCCAGACCCAGGTGCCCCGGAGGGGGTGGACCGAAGACAATGATCAAGCGATTTGTCTCCTGCCATCCCTCTCCAGCCTCTGACGAACAGAGGCCAAGGACACCATTTTATCCCCTGGCTAATAGCCTTTTATGGATCTAACTTCCATGAAATGATCTAGCTTCTCTTTAAACTCTGTTATAGTCCTAGCCTTCACAGCCTCCTCTGGCAAGGAGTTCCACAGGTTGACAATGCGCTGTGTGAAGAAGAACTTTCTTTTATTAGTTTTAAACCTGCTACCCATTAATTTAATTTGATGTCCTCTAGTTCTTCTATTTAGGGAACTAATAAATAACTTTTCTTTATCGGCCCTCTCCACACCACTCATGATTTTATAGACCTCTATCATATCCCCCCTCAGTCTCCTCTTTTCTAAACTGAAAAGTCCCAGTTGCTTTAGCCTCTCTTCATATAGGACCCATTCCAAACCCTTGATCATTTTAGTTGCCCTTTTCTGAACCCTTTCTAAAGCCAAAATATATTTTTTGAGGTGAGGAGACCACATCTGTACACAGTATTCAAGATGTGGGTGTACCATAGTTTTACCCAAATCTTTCTTTGCCCGGCACCCCCTCCGTGCCCCCGGCTCTATGTGAGACACAGGCACCCGCTTCTATGTTGAGAAGGCGCCATTGGGATCATCTGCTCTGACTTTTTGTTCCACAGAACCAAACTGTAAATCCTGTGTCTGTAGGAAGCTACTTTCAAGCCCCTTCATTCCAACAGTCATGCAGGTCACAGAACTTTCCTAGGATAATCCCAACCGCAGATCTGCTAGAAAAACATCCCATCTTGATCTGAAAATTGTCAGTGATGAAGAATGCACCCCAACCCCTGGCAAATTGTTCCAATGGCTAATTACTCTCGCCATTGAAAACGCAGGCCTTATTTCCAGTCTGAGCTACAGCCATCCATCTCAATTTTAAATTGTCAGCCAAAGGAAAGTAGGGAACTAAGGCGGAAGGAACCGCCTTAAGCGGGCAGGGAGCTGGATGAGCGAATAGGTCTTTTCCAGCTCTCATGCTTGAGTCAGGCATGTCAGAGGGACATCTGTGGATTCAATGCAAAGCGAAGACGTGAATATATCCAGGGTAGACGTACCCATGTTAGTTTTTATCGAGTCAGCCTCGGTAACAGTAATAGTGAAGGCCTTGCAGCACGGACTAGACTCTTGAATCTACACCCAGGGTCCCCAGGTGTATTTGTATCTGGGTTGCTAACCCCTTACTGTTACTGCTCACCTAGACTATGTCTATACTGCACAATTATTTCGGAATAACAGCCATTATTCCGAAATAACTATGTGAGTGTCTACACAGCAATTCCACTGTTTGGAAATAATTTCGAAATAACGGACGGCCTATTCCGACTTCTGTAAACTTCATTCTACGAAGAATAATGCCTATTCCAAAATACAGTAGACTTCCGATAATCCAGGACCTATGGGACCTAGGTGGTGCCGGATTATCAATATGCCGGACTATCAGGAGGTACTATAAGATGGTTTTATATATATATACACATACACACTGTATACATTATATACTGTATATAAAGTGTTCTTAATCCTTTTTATTGTACATACTGTATGCAGTATATTGTAATATTTTAGTTTTTTTTAAAGCCTTTTTTACCTTTTTGCTCAGTTCAGCTGCTGCCACTGTTACCTTGTGACTCATTTTTTGCTGAAGCTCACTCACTAGGCTCTTGCCATTTTGATGCCAGACTATTGGGCTGTGTCTAGACTGGCAAATTTTTCCGGAAAATCAGCAGCTTTTCCGGAAAAACTTGCCAGCTCTCTACACTGGCCACTTGAATTTCCAGAAAAGCACTGACGATCTCATGTAAAATCATCAGTGCTTTTCCGGAAATACTATGCTGCTCCCGTTCGGGCAAAAGTCTTTTTCCGAAAGACTTTTGTGCAAAAGGGCCAGTGTAGACAGCATAGTATTGTTTTCCGCAAAAAAGCCCCGATTGCGAAAATGGCAATCAGGGCTTTTTTGCAGAAAAGCGCGTCTAGATTGGCCACAGACGCTTTTCCGTAAAAAGTGCTTTTGTGGAAAAGCATCCTGCCAATCTAGACGCGCTTTTCCGAAAATGCTTTTAACAGAAAACTTTTCAGTTAAAAGCATTTTCGGAAATTCATGCCAGTGTAGATGTAGCCTTGGAGTTTTACTGTAGCTATTTCAAAATAAGGCCTGTGTAGACGCTCCACCTCTGTTATTTTGAAATAGCCCCTTGCCAGGGCCATTCTAAGTTATTCCTCCGGGGGCTCTAAATTGAGAGAGCACGTCTGCATTAGGGAAGCCTGCTGCGGACTAATTTTGAGGCTTCCTTACAGTATAGACACGCTATTTCAGAATAACTGTTCCGGAATAGCTTAGTCCGAAATAACTACAGTGTAGATGTAGCCATACTGGGCTAAACTCATCCCTTCATTTCGCAACAGGGATGCTCTGTGTCTGTTTTCTCTAGGTCAGCAGCATGGTCTAGTGCAGTGGTTCTCAGCTAGGGGTACCAGTTCCCATGGAGGTACACAGAGATTTTGCAGGGAGGACACCAACTCATCTAGAGATTTGTCTAGTTTTACAACAAGCTACAAAAAAAAGCGCTAGTGAGGTCAATACAAATTAACATTTCACACAGACAGTGACTTTATACTGCTCTATATACAATACACTGAAATGTAAGGGCGATATTTATATTCCAGTTGATTTATTGTATAATTAGATGATAAAAATGAGAAAGTAGTCATTTTTCAGTAATAGCGTTCTTAAACACTCTTGTATGTCTGATCTTATAAGCAAGTAGCATAAGTGAGGTGAAACTTAGGGTACATGAGACAAATCGGACTCCTGAAAGGGGTACAGTAGTCTGGAAAGGTTGAGAGCTGCTGATCTAGTAGAGGACTACAGTGACTGGGGGGGCAGGTGGTTTTCTACTCCTGGTTCTGCCACTGACTGACTGAGTGGCCTTTGTTGAGTCACTTTCCCCTTTCTCAGGTCAATTTTCCACTCTGTAAACAACTTTTTCTTTGCAAATTGCTTTGAGATTTACAGATGAAAAATGTTGTGTGAGGGCCAGCTGGGGTTGGCTTGCAGCACCTCCGCCATCCTGCTTTCCAGCGCGGTTGTTTTCATTGAGCTGATATTCGCGAACTTCACATGTCTGAAAGTGAAAGCACCTAACCTGCTTCACAAAAGCACTAGTACACACGTACCCATCTGCCCAGGCCCCTGGGCCAAACATATCAGAAGAATGATTTTAGAACCACCTGGCTGTCTGTGAAGTTGGCAAGCTAAGATCTGTCCCCAAACACCTGCAGTGTTGCGCAGCCTGGCAAAGGTGAGCAAATATCCCTCTGCTGATTGCATCCAGCTTTGTGAAAGCCAAAGCTACCCCAGGGGGAGCAGAGAGCCTTTTGAAAGGGAAGCAGGCGAGAGGGGAAAAACAATAGCCTAGTGGAACTTTTACGAAACGTGATGCCAAAAATGAATTAGGGGGAAGCGGAGTTGTTTTCCTGGAATGCTGATTGCAAAAGCAAGCATGTGTATGTTTGTGTGTTGCTTTTTCCTTTCTCTCTTTAAACGCTCCCACCCCCGCACACTTGCCTCAGCTGTCAGCTGTATATAACCGGTGCCTGCCAGGAATTTCCAATAAAGTCAGGTGACTCCCCTGCTCTCTTCCCTGCCCTCCCCAGTTCCATGTTCCGAGGCTGGACTTTTGAACCTAGGCTGCATTGTAGGGAGCCAACCGGACTGAATAGACCGTGACAAAGTGGGATACTCCTACCAAATCGAACTGCTGGGGTAAACGCCATCCTGGAAGGGCAGGTGCTGATGGGTGAGTGTTTGGTTGCGAAGTACGTGTCATACACTTGGTACAGGCTGCCTTTAGGATGGGATTAATAACCGCTTCTTGGATTTTGCAAACAGGGGAAGGGAGATGGCTTAGTTCTCCGAATTTAACCTGCCTTGCTGGTGTAGATCGGCTAGTGGGAAGGGAACGTAAGAAGAGCTGGAATCTGGGGGGATGGGCTGAAATGAAAATTTGAGAAGAGTGCATTAGGCTGTGTAAAGATGAGGCTAATTTCTTTCCAGAAGCTCTGGAAATCCTGTAGCTGACTGGTATGCTGCTTCTTTATTATTCATTATGTATCTGTAGTATAAGGCACGGCCCCATTGCGCTAGAGTAGGACAAACAGACAGTCCTAGCTCCAAAGAGTCCACGGGTTAGAAGACCAGAGACAACCAGTGGCGACAGTAGGACAGAAATGCAGTGACACCTGGCTGTTGAATGGCGGTGTGGATTTGATGAGAACAGTGTGGTTGTGCAAACTAAATCCCAGAGATAGGCAGAGCCAGGGCTATGTGGGGATCTCCCAGGTTTTGCTGGCTGGGGATTTGCTTTGCAAAACCAGGGTTTGGTCCTGTCCGGATCCCGATTTATCCAGACCTCAGTGATGATGGTGCAGGGAGCTGGCTGGATAACTATTTTGGGGGCAATATCCTCCGCAAGTAGAGATTTACTCCAGCGGAGGCAGGAGATGCCAGGTTGGGTGCATTTCCGACGAGCCCTGCCTGTAACCAAGCTAATTACTTCCTTAGGTAATGCTTTTTTGGTGCTCAGTTGTTACAGTAAAGCCCTAGCTTGATGGATGGGGGCTGTAGACATGGGCCTGCTCTGACAGACCCCCCCCCCCCCCCTTCCCAGCCACAGATGCTGGAATGTGTGAAATCTAGCTTCTGCTCGGGACGTGGTAGGTCAGGGCCCCCTCTTTGCTGTCCCGTTGTCTGTCAATTTGTGCATCCGCTCTAGGATGTGGTCGCTGCGCTGCTAATTGAGAGAGGCTCTGGGGAGCCCTTCTTGAAAGTGCTCCTGGGGGCGGTGTCTGGGAGGAAGGGACGGTCTGTGTGCCTCTGACTCGCAGCTACAGTGAGGCGGATTCCTCTGGCCCTCACACTGGTCTAAATCCAGAGTAACTGCAGTGGTGTCCGTGAACTAGCTCTGGATGAGGGATGTTAAAAATCAGTAACTGTGTAACCCCTCCAAATCTCAGCGGTTTCACACGGACACACGCTGCACCGCGGGCTCTGAATCTTAAAGCTTAGCTTTATACCGCAGAGACGGCAGCGAAGCCCCATTCCCAGGCAGGCAGCCAGCCAGCCCCCCACTGGCCAGGCTCCTGGGGAGGAGGTTTCGCTGCCAGAGCAGAGCCACCTCGTTGGGAGCGCAGCTGGCAGCCATTCCCACCTGGCTCCCGCGGAGGAGGCTTCGTTGCTCTGCTGCAATGAAGCCACCTCCCTAGGAGCCAACGGAGTTAATGACACCATTAACCGATAATCTTATTGGATAAGCCAGGAGTGGGGAATCAGTCGGGGACAACACACAAGTGAGAGGAACCCCCACTGACGTGGCCCCTGACTGAGAAGGAGAAAGGAGATCCCCACAATCCCCTCGCACACCAGAGCCTAGAGGGGCCCAGCCTAGTAGGTTTTGTAGGCTCCAGCCCCACAGAGATGGAGGACGGGGATAAATGGTAAATTGGTTAAACTCTAACATCCCTTTTCTGGATTTAAACCACAGTCAACAAAATTCCAGTCCGGCCTAATCCATGTAACTGGGCACTAGGAAAAGGGGAGCTACAGCAGAAGGCAAAGCCTTCCCCTTCCAGAACAGTAGCCTGTCCCAAGTGGTCTCATCCCAGGCCACGAGCCTCGCTACAGAGAGGGTAGGCGGAGCAGAACAGGTTCCGTTGCATCATGAGCCTTCCTTTGGCTCAGCTAGTGTTGGCCCAGAACGGTGGCGTGACGCAGAGAAATATCCTGGAGCTAAAGCGGAATGAAAAAGTTAAAAGACGTGAGTGTCTCCATGAGGTTTCATGCACCTAAGCAAAGGATAATTCAAAGACAGAGCATTTGGCATACGGCAGCCAAATGCTCTATCTTGCTGTGGAGTATGTTGCTAAATCATATGGAATGCTTACTCAGCTATCTGATGGTCACTGTTCCTTCGCACTTTCTCCCAAACACCAAGCAATGGCAGGCAGAGGAAATCAGGTTTTTAGCTGCCTATCAATCCAGGCTAATGCAATTTCAACCCTTCCTCACTATGTCCTGCTGCTTTACAAGCAGCTGAATAAATCTTCCGATACAGCGCATTGCATCTTTGCCTCCTGTCCACGAGGGACGTTGGCACCAGCCATAAACTTGATGAACATCAGATTCTTTCAGGAAGGGGAATCCAAGATAAAAGGGTTTTCTTTCCCTTCCTGCGTCTGATGAAGTGAGTTGCAGCTCACAAGAGCTTATGTCAGAATGAAATGGTTAGCCTTTAATGTGCCCTCAGACTCCTTGTTGTTTTTGTTGAAACAACAGACCAACTCGGCTACCTCTGAAACCTGAGGAGAAGGAGGACACAGAGAACCGAGTTGATTCTTGGCATTGTGCCCTCCACAGGCCGCTGTTCTTTCACTTTGGGCCATGGTCAAGAGGAGAGCAGAAAAAGCAGATTAAAAACTCATTGAGTGGTAATGTAGCACCTGCTTGGCTGTGCCCAAAGCGTCTGAGTTGAAATACAGGGAGGGCCTTATCTCAAGTCTAGGAAAATGCTTGAATTGACTCTTGATGAACATTGAATCCAGCCCAAAAACAGCCTCCCTCAGCAGGAGCTGGGAATAATTCTGGTGCTAGAACGAGAAACAAAAGAGAAGGGAGATTCTAATAATGTTTGAAAGGAGGGAATTTAGGGTTGGTGAAATGAGATTGGTCCAGTGTCCCCTGTAAGCTGAGTGCTTGGGTGGCTGCTCGGGAGAAATTCAAATGCTGCCTGGTTGATTAGCAGAGCGCCCACAGCTAGGTTTGTGGTTTCTCCTGGTGGTGCACACTTGCACATGCCTGGGTGCACGTAGAAAAATTTATCCTGACCGTAGGTGGAAAAAATCTGCATATGGATGGAAAAGTTTAGAGGGAACATTGGACAACTCTGGAGGCCTCTGCTGAGCCACAAAGCAGGGGCAGAGCTTAGGGCAAACTTTTCCCACACTGCCACAGCCAGTGCACCACATGCCAGAGCCCAGAGAAAGAGGGGGATTTAACCTAACCAATCAGCTCCCTTGTATTGCGGGGGGCAGCCTTCAGAGTGTTGTGAGGCCAAAGATTAAAGGGAAATGGTGTGGTAGTCTAGGATTTGCAAGAAAAGTCGGTCTGTGAATCTGTAGCTATCTAATCTATGGGCCATATCCTCAGCTCCTAACCTGCATCTGCTGCTTTGCTGATTTATACCAGCTGACTATCTACCCCAAATGTGTCTGCTCATGGATCTATCTGCTCTGGCACGTGACTTTATCAACAGACAGACATTTTCTATTTATTTTTGCCCAACTAAAGCATGTTTAGAACCCATCCTTGGCTGCAGGATCGAGTAGGAACTGGCGGCTAAACTGCTAGGGTTGCCTGGTGTCTGGTATTGACTCAGACAGTCCAGTATTTTCGCCTCTTGTCTGGTAAAAAATTCAGAAAATACCTAAAATGTCCGGTATTTTCTGATGTTTTTCCCAGCCAGGACGCGAAAATACCGGGTGCTTACTTGGTTCCGCAGGGGAGCTGTCTGTCCCGGAGCAGGAAGACAAGACAGCAAAAAGCCTCAAAGGCATTTTTTTTTTTTTTTTTTTTTTTTTTGCTCAATAACTGGTTTCTCTCCCCCCCCCCCCCCTTTTTTTTTTTCAAAAATTTTTCCCCAGTGTTCGGGGTGGTTGTTTTTTTTTGGGAGGGAGGGGAAGGGTTCAGTATTTTTGGTTAAACCATCTGGCAACCTTATAAACCGCCGGTTCTGGTTTTGGCCTCTGAGCTGAATGCAGCAATTGTATATAAACAAGCAAGCTAAACCATGGGCAGGAAATTAGATGCTTAGAAACAATTTTACTTTGTTTCCTAAAGTGTGTTTAACTGGATTAAACTAATGTCTTGATTTGAAATACAAGGCCAGACACTGTCTATCTATATTTCTGCCCTGTCACTGTAGAATCTGAGCAGTAAGATTTTTTTTTTATTTTTTTTTTGCCTTGCGAAGAACCTAGTAGAAAGCGAGTAAGGACTTCAGGCTTTGGCCTCTATAATTGATTTATTGTGCGTCTGTATTGTAAAGTGACAAATTAATAACATAAACTGCTTGAGTTGTTGGAATGTAACCACTAAGCCTGTGTGCACTTAGGTAGCCCTCTGCTGGCTACAGGCTGTCTTGTCACATCTCTGTGCCTTGGGCAATGTTGTCCTCTGAAGCTGTGCTTCTCACGCTTTTTTTCTGGCGACCCAGTTGAAAAAAACTGTTGATGCCTGTGACCCAAGGGACCTGGGGATGGGGAGTTTGGGGGGAGGGGCAGAGGTAGAGGGTTGTGTGGAGGACTCAGGGTATGGAAGGGGGCTCTGGGCTAGGGCATGGGGTTGAGGTGTGGGGAAGGGACTAGGTTGTAGTTCAAGCTCTGGGGTGGGGTCAGGAATGAGGGGCATGGAGGGGGGCTCTGGGTTTGGGGGATCTCAGGGCTGAGGCAGGGGATTGGGGCATGGCCTTCCCTCTTGTGGCTCTTGGTCAGAGGCATAGTAGGGGGGCTATTGCAGGCTTCCTGCTTCTCCCAACCACACTGCACCCCGGAAGCGGCCAGCAAGCTATCGGTCCATGCAGCTATCGCCCACAGGCACCGCCGTCCCAGCTCCCATTGGCCAGGAGCTGGAGTTGCTGCTGGTGACTCCCAGGGGGCAGCGCGGTGCGAGAACATAGCGGGATTAGCCCAAGGTGTGGTTTTCAAGAAGCAGGTCAAGACCTACCCTTAGCTTGGCAGCACCACTGATGGGACTTTTCATGGCCTGGTCAGGTGTCTGACCAGAGCCACCAGAGTCCCTGGGTGGCTGAGTAAGGTGACCAACCAGCCAGTATTAGGTCACACCCCACCCTTTAAAAGCCACTGCTGTGAAGTAAGGATGTAAAATCCTGTTTGGTTAATTGGTTAAATGTTAAGCTTACCAGTTAACTGATTACCGTCTTTTAGCGATATAACCCGAACCCAAATATTTTTTTCTGAGTTAAAAAAATCGTGTATACCCCACACACGAGTATCGCCAGCCACTCATTGCCCGGTTCCTGCGCAGCCGGATGAGCGCTCCTCCTGCCCCTTCCTACAGCTGCGGAGGAACCGGGCAGTGAGCTGGTGTGTTTAAAAAAAAAAAAATGTTGTATACCCCGCACCCAAGTATAACCCGCGGGGGAGGGAGTGGGTTTGTAAAAACGAATATAACCCGCAGGTTATATTTGCTAAAATATGGTAAATGGGGGTAGGCGCAGGGCCAGTCGTGGCAGCTCCTGCCCCTGGTTACCATGGGAGGGGAGCCAGTAACTTCCTTCCTACCCCTCCGGTGCTGCTTCCCGGCCCGCATGAGGCTACCCCCTCCCACAATGCACCACTCCCAAGTACCAAGTAATTGGTTACCTGTTCACATCCCTACTCTAAAGCAGGCTCTGACTTTAGGACCTGACATATTAAATTATCCTACGTGTGTCTGGATAGTAGGCTTTTCTAAATGCTGGAGAATTTTCTCCCTTCTAATAATTACATGGGAGATTACTTGCAGGAAGTACAAAACTCACACTTTCTCTCTCTCCCTCCCTCCCTCCTGTGTTTTTATCCAAGCTGAACATTTTTAAGATTTTTTTTTCAAACAACCAAAATTCTGAGAAAACTCTCAAGGATTTTGATGAGAAAAAGAGGAGGAGATTCACAAATAATATTTGTTTTCAGATGAGCAAAAATTTCAAACATTTTGCAATTTTGTCAAAAAATGTGAGGGAGGGCCCAAGTTCTAAAAATATTTCCCCCTCTTTAATTTTGGATCATCTCTTATTTGTAATTGTAGAGTCACTTTTTTGCTACATGGGTGGCATCTCACTTTCTTGTGAGGGAAAATAAATCCCAGCAATTTTTAAGGAGAAAATTTGGAGGATTAAAATTGATTTGTAACTCTCAACGCTTTTGGTTTTTTGCATGACCTAAATATCTTTCACTGCTTGTGGTAACTTAAGCAATAGAGGGGATTGATTTCTAGGCTCCCGTATTTAAGACACTCTGAGAGACGCTGCTGGTGACTCATTGTAGGCTCATGAAACTGTTTCAGAGTGCCAGCAAATAAAAACCGCCCCTTTTCCTCCATGCAGCTCTTGTTCAGAGTTTTGCTGAAGTGTAAACACTAACAGCCTGATGAAGTTGTTTTTTGCTGCCACACATTGGGATGTGAAGGTTGCTAGGACAGGAAGCGCATTGTGTCCATTGTGTTCCAGCCTTGGAATGTCTCCAAAGCAATACAGGCGGGTTTGAAATCATGTTTTGTTCTTCGGTTTGAAAGGTGATATATGACCAATCTATTAACAAACAAACAAAAACCACTCTAAGGAGCAAAATAGTCTGTAAAAAAAAAAAATAGATGCAACTCAGAAATGGTAAATGCTTCTGTTTGTTTTTTCTAGATTGGCTCTAAAGACATACATTCATCCTAGCTTGAAGAACTCTCAGATAAATGGCTCAGAATTGTGTCTTCCGAAAGTAAGTGTATCTGTGTAACTATATGGCAAAAATCCCATTCTGTGGCTTGAAGTGACAGTAGAATTGGTGGGGGAAATAAATCCTCGGAAATGTTTGAATTTAAACCCCTCTGCTTGGGCACAGTGGAGGGGAAGAAATTTTCCCCAGAGGGGACTGTCTGTCTCATCCCTCCATGGGAATGAGTGTAAATTCCCTTAGTCCAGTTCATCTCACTCGAACAAGTCCTCAATGCAAAAACCAGGTTCAGGGATTTAATTAATGGGAGAACAGAAGGAAAGTGTGTGTTTGTTTTGACTCTCCTGGTATTTTCAAGCCAAAGAACGTGTTAGATGGAGAATCTACTGCCACTAAAAGCAAATCAGAGCGTACAATATTCATTTCCAATTCAATGCCACATCGCAAAGAGGGAGAATGACCTAGTGGTTAGACTACTTGCCTGGGCGTTGGGAGACTATTTGCAATACCCCGACTCCTCCACAGGCTTCCTGCGTGATCTTGGCCAAATCATTTAATCTCTCTGCACCTCTATTCCCCAACTGCAAGCTGGGCAGAACTGCTCTTCCCTCCCTTGTGGGGATGTTTGTGAGGATAAATGCATCAAAGACAGCAGCATGCTCAGATGCTGGGGTAATGGGGACCATTAGATAGATAAAAACATAAGAATGGCCGTACTGGGTCAGACCAAAGGTCCATCTAGCCCAGTAGCCTGTCTGCCGACAGTGGCCAGAACCAGGTGCCCCGGAGGGGGTGGACCAAAGACAATGATCAAGCGATTTTTCTCCTGCCATCCATCTCCAGCCTCTGACAAACAGAGGCCAAGGACACCATTTCTATCCCCTGGCTAATAGCCTTTTATGGACCTAATCTCCATGAAATGATCTAGCTTCTCTTTAAACTCTGTTATAGTCCTAGCCTTCACAGCCTCCTCTGGCAAGGAGTTCCACAGGTTGACTACGCACTGTATGAAGAAGAACTTTCTTTTATTAGTTTTAAACCTGCTACCCATTAACTTCATTTGGTGTCCTCTAGTTCTTCTATTATGGGAACTAATAAATAACTTTTCTTTATTCACCCTCTCCACACCACTCATGATTTTATAGACCTCTATCATATCCCCCCTGAGTCTCCTCTTTTCTAAACTGAAAAGTCCCAGTTGCTTTAACCTCTCTTCATATGGGACCCATTCCAAACCCCTAATAGTTTTTGTTGCCCTTTTCTGAACCCTTTCTAAGGCCAAAATATCTTTTTTGAAGTGAGGAGATACTTCTATTCACACTGTTCATACACCATGTTTTCCATGGACTTCCATTGACTTGACTCCACGTAATGTTTTACCCCAGGATGGAGTATATCTAGAGGTAGGAGGAGATTTGGGAGCTATTTATCATCTTAGCTGTAGATTGTTGTCTGTGTTAATGTCATTTCTGTTCCATCTTGGCCTAGAATATCCTGACCCCAGTCTCTTTTAGGAAGGGGGAGGGAAACCTTTGCTGGTGTCCTAGTGTTAATGACAAGGAATGTTCTGGTTTGAGGTTTCTCTCGGGGTAGGAGGTGGAGAAGCTTCCTGAGGAAGGGGAGGAGGTGGATTTTGCTGACATCTTTGGGTGAGAATGTCCTTCAAAGGGAGTTCCAGAGTACACTTTATTAATAGTCCCACTGGCAGGGAATGTCCTAATCTTAGGACAATTTGAGAAAAGCACATAGTTTTAGCAAATTGAGATTATTACCCTAACACTGGGTTACTTTCAAGCGCGTCACCTTTGGTGCTTGGTGTTAGCTGTGTCCTCACCTAGCTAATCATTGACCCGATAGCTCTCCCGACTCCTCTTCCCCACCCCTGATTTAAATTGGATCCCAAGCCCTGGAGCCCAGCCATGTGCATGCATGGGGGTGGGGCTTGCACGTGCCTTCAATGTATAACTCTCCCAGCTTCTCTTGGGCTGGAAAGTGGTATATGTAGGAGGACAGAGGGAGCCACTGTAGCCCCAGGACAGCTCCACCAACCAGCAGGAAGGGAGTTGGAAGCAACTTGCCCGTGTTTTCTCAAACTCTCTATTTATCCTGTGTTTTGCAGAGGCCTTCTCTGTGGGGCACTGAGAAACCAGAAGACCACGAGGTGACAGAGCAGTGAAGAGCCAGGCTCAGCGTGTGCACCCTTGGTGCTGACCAACTCAAACCTGTCTTCTGGTCGCACCCCGCCGACACACACCGGTGCACGGCTGCTAAAAAAAAGAGGGCGCTTCCTTCAAGGAGTGTGTTGTGCGTGGCCCAAGCGCAAGTGGGGCCACAGGTCTCCGGACAGCATGGTGGTGCAGAACAACCTGGACGCTGGGCCTCCCCGGAAAGGGGTGCTCTTGGAGCCCTTCCTCCACCAGGTCGGAGGCCACATGAGCATGATGAAATATGACGAGCACACGGTCTGCAAGCCCCTCATCTCGCAGGAGCAGTGGTTCTACGAGTCGCTCCCCACGGCGATGAAGCAGTTCACGCCTCAGTACAAAGGTAAGGAGGAGCTGGGTGATCCGGGAGAGAAGGGGGGGTTGGGGGAGAGGAGGTTATCTAATGTGTACTCATGATCAGCGTTCCCTGTAAGCTGTGAGCTTGGGCAGCTACCTAGGAGAGATTCGGGCGCTGCCCAGCTGATTAGCAGAGCACCCACAATCGGCAGCATGTGGTGCACATCTCTACATGCCTCGGTGCGCATAACACAACTTATTCTGCACCCGTATGGAAAAAATGAGAAGCGACATTGGTCATCATGATCCAAAGAGAGGTGGGAAGATGTTAGCTCCTTATAATCTCATTAACCCTTTCCTTCCCTTAATGAGACACAGGGCTTAATTCTCTTCTGGCTCCAGGTATAATCCCATTGGCTTCCAGGAAGTCACTCTTCCTTTTCCCCTAGTGTAAGAGGAGTTTCTGAACCTGTCAACATAATTCCAAAATGTGATCTAAGCCCTGAGCTTCTTTACTCCACGTTGACTCATGGTAACTCCCATTAGTTTCAGTGAATGTTATGCCTAAGGTTACGATTTTGCTGTGACTTCAGGACCTGCAGATGTAACTGATTTTCTTAGCTGAGAAACTTACATCACGTTCTATCTATTGAGTTCTCTAGTTCTTTCTGATTGCAGTGGGGCTGAAAACAATGCAAGAATATCCTTTCTTGTTGTATTTTGGCTCTTAATCCCTACTGGAAGTGAGTGATATATTGCACAGAAAAAAATTAAATGTTACCCTAATATTTTATCCTTCAATTGTAGTGGAATCGCTGAGGAGCTAATTATCGGGGGGCTGGGGAGAGTAGAAGATCTGCTCTTGGGAATCTCCAACACTTAGAAGACTTTCTCAACATTCTTAGCCATACAGGATGGGGTTCTTCTGCACACTTTCTTTGAGTCTTGTGATCACTGTGCAGAAAGTCGTGTGGGTTACTAAGATCAGCCTTTTTATCTTAGCTTCTAAAAACTGGCAGATCATCGCTGATGTCTAAATCTGGCATCTTTCTTACAAAGAATGCTCCTCTTCCACCACCAGCATTGGGCTAGAAGCCAGAATCAGGGGTGGAAGTGGCCAGTGCGATGCAGGAAGTCAGACTAGCTGGTCCTAGTGGTCTCTTCTGAGTCTGCCAAGCAGTGACTTTTAACAAGAGGAGTAAGTGATTAAAGCCTCAGTCCTCGCCAATAGGAGTCCTTCAGGTAACAGGGTTTTGGCTGGACTCTATTGCTGGGGAAGTGTCACTCACCAGAAATGGGAATTCCAGTGGTAGTGAGTCATTTGAAGGTTAAGTGTTCACAGGGCAATCCCTACCGACAGGCAAAACATGCAGCTGTGTAGGGCACACAAAATTTGGGGCACCAAATTGCCTGAAATTTCTTGGTGCCCTATGCAGCCCCCTGCTGCCTATGGGCTCCACTCCTCCCCCCCAGTTGTGGGCGGAGCCCGTAGGCAGCATCCCCTGGCATCTCTGTGGCTCAGCACTGGTCTCGCCTCCCCCATCCCTTCCCCCCCCCCCCCCGGGAAGGCATCAACCCTCATGGGCAGGCGGACTGAGCTGGGGGAAGTTGAGCAGCAGGAGGCTAAAGCAGCGGGGTCACCCTTTGGGATCTACGGGTAGATCTTGGAGCCTTTGGCCAAGAGGCTGTCAAGTGCTGGCACTTCAGCTGCCCCTCTCCCCACTGCTGTGCCTCTCCTGCCCTTTGCCTTGGAGCTGCCCCTCAGGAGCCTCCCTCCCCTAGGGTCCCCCCTTGCCCACTCTGTATCCTATCTCCTCACAGCAGAGAGGGGGCACAGCAGGGAGTTTGCTGGCTGCTTTAGGGAATGGTGCAGGGCCAGGGTAGGGGTGAGCCTGCCTTCGGCCCGCTGCACCATCACCCAGGAGCCACCTGAGGCAAGCAGTGTCCAGCTGGAGCGCACATCCTGCAACCCTCCCCAGACATGAACCCCCTCCTGCATCCCAAGCAGGAGCACCCCTGCATCCAAACGCCCTCCCAGAGCTTGCCCCTAGAACTCCCTCTGGTACCCCAACTGCCTGCCCCAAGCTCAGCTCAGAGCCCCTCTCTCACTCCAGAGCCTGCGCCCCAACCCTCTGCCCCAGCCTGGTGAAAGGGAGGGAGGATGGGAGAGGGAGTGAGGAGGGGCAGAGCCTTGGAGAAGGAGGTGGGGCAAGGGTGTTTGGGTTTGAGGTAGATGCCGGATTGCACTTAAATTCAAACAGTGATCTCGTGCTTAGAAAGGCTGGAGACTGCTAGGCTAACGAGAAGCAGCGCTTTCTCTTTAAGAGCACCGCTTCTCTTTGGCTGGCCGTGCAGCCGCTTGCTGCTCCTCCGATCTGCCCCTCTATCCTGGCCCTGCTTCCGGCTGCCAGCTCTCCCAGACCAGATGTCAGTGCAGTAAATGCTGACCAATCTGTCTGGTCCTGGGAAACTGGCGACCCCTTTTCCCCACAGCTTCTGGTCGGTACCGCTGCTGGGCTGTATAAGGCACCAGCACTGGTCGGGATGGGTCTGACTGTTCATGCAAGGAGCACGGGAGCCAGGGAAAGAAACTGAAGATAAGAATGGATCACTGCTTTGTTCTTTTGTATCTGTGAGACAAGACTGGGGCATAAGGGTGACTCAGGCGAAAAGGAACAGAAAGGGGAAACAAAGTCTGGGCCCTCAGGATGGGATGAAGGTCGTAAGCATCATGTGAGGAACTTTGCTCCTATAGGTTGTCTCTTCTCTTGGGTGCTTAAGGGCTTTCAGGAGAGAGCCCCAAAGTGTTTTGCTTGTTTTGGTTTGCACAGTTGTCCGGGGAAACATATTTCCAGCCATGTCTAAGCGTGAGTGGTTTGGTGAGCCCTTAGCTTGATACAGCATCCTACTCCTATCTCTCTGACCTAGGCACAGGTTTTGTTTTATTAAGAAAACCCTAAACACTGTTTGCAGGCTCTTTCAAATGTCATATATTAGAGAATGGGTGCGTGGCAATTCTTGCTGCCTGTTTTTCCTACTTGGGTATTGTCTGGCAAGAGATTGTGGGGCAGATTTTGCTCTTGACGATACAGTGTAAATCCAGAGCTCCTGTATATTTCAGTGGAGCAATGCCACATCTGCACAGTGCATGCAGAAAACCATCTGACCTGGTCTCTTTTTATTCAAATGAAGGGCAGGATATTTAAATCCCTGCTTCATTTGCAATAGCGATGTGCCTAATCTACATCCCTCTGTTGGCAGAGGGGTGTAGTTTAGACACACCCTTGAAGACCAGTGTATCATCAATATTGGATCCCAAACGGCCAGATCCTCAGGGCGTTACCAGTTTGCCCCAGTTGGCTGAACGTAGCAAAAATCATAAATAATCCCAGGAACATGAAGCCAGCTGCCCCTTCCAATTAGGTGCCTATCTGCTGAGTATAGGCCTGAAAGGGATCTCTGGTTTTACACTGACGGAATGCCATTGGCTTCAACTAATCTGCTCGGGTTTTACATGGTGCAAAGGCGAGGAGAATTGGGCCTGACGCTTTTAGCGGACTAAGGGATTGTCTACACATGTAAGTCAATGTAGATCCCTCAACGCACAGTGTAAACACTACGTCACTTTCCTTGACTGTTGCAGCCTTTCAGAAACTTCCCCGTGAAGCCCTACACTAGCAGTTAAATCGGTGCAAGTGCTTCTGGGGGGATGCGCACTGTTGACACAAGGCGCATAGTGGGGATGGGTAAAACTGATTCAATTAGTGTGTGGCTGTACATCAATGTAACTTGGGTTGACTTCACACTGTAGTTACTTTAAACTTGGCTCACAAGAGGTGCAAGCAAAGCTGATGTGAACCAGGTCTAAACTGGTCTGAGGGTGGCCACACACAAAATTGCTCTAGTTTGACGACAGCCTCATACCTTTTAGTTAAACGGATCCTTGCTAGAGATGGACCCAACTCAGTGAGAGCAGCTCCAGGGTTGACAAGTGTCTGTGGCAGGTGTCATGCTGTCAGTTTCAGCCCCCAGGACAGTCAGGATCCTGGACCATGGTCAGCAAGGTGGCAGCCGTCCGGCTGGGAGGAGGATGAGGCTGCTGCATTTTGATCCAGGAAGAGGCAGAGGCTCAGGCAGAGTAGGAGCAGAGGGCTCCTAATTTTTTCCGAAGAGGCAGATAAAGGAAAAGTGAAGCAAGGGGAAGCTGGTTGGCACGTGATAGTGACTAGGACCTCTGAAGTCATCCCCCTTCCACGTGCGGCGCCTGTTCCCACCTGCCGTGGCCTATCTGCTTTCGAAACACTAGCCTGAGCCTGGCGTGCGTGGTGTCGTGTTAGCACTCCACTCGAGTGCCACCCGGCCGGACAACATGTCAGTGATTTTCCCCCCCCCCCCCCCCCCCCCCCCCCCCCCCCCCCCCCCCCCCGGGAGCAGCTGTCCTCCTCGCTGGGCAGCACCGTCAGCCCGCGGAGCAAATGGCTGCCTCTAACTGCAGCAAGCCCTCGTTCGGCCAGCAAGCTTCCTCCTCCCAAATTTCCCCTGGAGGCTTTTCTTTGGGCTGGCTGGTGGGCTCTTCTGTTTCAGAGACTGCCCAGGTAGCTGCTCTTATAGTTCCCTGAATTCTCTCAGGGCGAAAGTCCCCCCTCTGCTCAGAGCCCAGCACAAGGGCTGGGCAGTGCAATGGCCATAAGAAGTTATAAGGGGGCGAGAGTGGAGTATGTGACCCACCCGAGGGTTGACGTGGTATCTCGGCCTTACGCGGGTGCACGTCCCTTGTCATTTCTCTCCTAATACACCTGCACCTTTCCCTATTTCCCCCTTTTGACGGAGCTTCCCGTGCTCCGCCCACCTTGTCACTTGGCCTCCAGCTGGGGTAAGATCTTCCATGCTGGGAAGCGAGAGGCACTTCAGTCAGCACAGGGATCCTGCACCATTATTCTCCTGCTTCTGAAGAACAGAACTAATGAGCTTGCAGCGAGCCTGGTGCCTGTGTACGGCAAGTGGTTCCCCAGGGGAGGAGACCAACAGGAACTCTGAGCCTGGGGGGAGAGCAGAGGCATGGGGAGGGTGCATTGTGCCACAGGAGCTGCTGCAGAGGAAGGATTACTTCTATCAGCGAGCATCTGTCTCGCTGGATCAGGCCCTCCTGATCTCCCCTATGTCTGCCTGCTGGCGGCTAATAGAACTAAGCACATGCATGGGCTACATGTGCAGAGCCACTGGAGTGTCACCTGTTCTATGCCCGCAGCACGAGTCACGTGCCTCTTGCTTTATTGCCAGCAGTCGACAGAAGGCAGAGGTTTTGGTAGGGTGAAGAAATGAGACCAACACCATCCAATCCACCCCCTGCCACCCAATACTCATATGGGCCTTATCGTTTCTCCATATGCACAGCGCACAAGTCTCAACATTTCCCCTTTTACTTACTCACACTCACACTCTCTCTCTCTCTCTGTCTTCTCCCCTCCCCCAACCAAACTGGAAGTTCATTCAGGCCTTTCCTAGGGCCCAGTCCCTGGGTATTTTGCCTGAGTAAGAGTAGCAAGTTCTGAACCGCTAGTTAGCAGGAAATAAGAGACGTATATGTAAAAGTTGGAGCCCTCCAAGCCAAATGGTGCTCTGTGTGACGGTCTATTCAAGAAGATATAGTGAAAGGCAGGAAAACAATACGTCACATTTCTATAGTGACTTTTGTCTTGAAAGATCCCAAGGCACAGAGAACTAGTGAGATGCAGCTATCTCTGGGGAGGAGCTGTCAGCCAAGTGGATGGGCCAGCCCAGAATGCAACAGTTTCCTTGCTGACAGGATGGCCTGTTGTTTCTTTGTGGATGTAATGCTTTGAACAGACCTCTCTATGTACAGGTAGCTTTTCATTATCCCTCATTAAGGAAGGCTGGCCTGAAAGCTGTCCTTGCCTCACTCAGCAATAACCTGACCTTTTGTTAATGAGACTCCGCCATGCGTTACGGTGCATAACTAGCCCGGGGCTCCGGGGACAGAGAGGAGAGAATAGGTATGTGGCTGCAGCCTGACCAGGCGCTCTCAGACGAGGAAAATGTTCACTTTTTTAAGGCTACTTTGGAATAATAGTCTGAATTAAATTTCTGCATGCTGGAGTCTATTAACCCTTTCAGGACGAGTCCGGAAATATGAACTGATCTTGCTAAGAGACGCTGCTCTGGGCTGCTGTAAGATGTGCTGGTTTGTTGCAGTCCCCAAAAGGTCTGTGTCTATGTGGGGATTGCTAGAGCAGCGTGCGTTCAGGCCGTGGCCTCTCCTGGTCCAATCCGCCCCTCTACTTGGGATGGAGAGAAAAGAGGCTTGCCTACAGCTGGCTGTATAACAAGTGAGTATTCCCTGGTGCCTGATCTTCAGGGATGGCAAGTAATTGTAGTACAGGTTGGACCTCCCTGGTCCGGCACCATCTGGACCTGACCAGTCCAGATGAGGGATTTTGTCTGTTCAAGGGAGGTCATTTCTGGCTCCTCAGCCACCAGCCTCCCCAGTCCTGGCCCAGCCTGCTAGCCTCCCAGCCAGCTCCACCCTGCTGCCCTGTCAAGTCTGCTGGGCAGCCCCTGCCACCATGGCTCCTGGTGCCACCTGGCAGCCATGCATTGAGGCTCCTGACCCCACTGGACAGCCAGTGCTGCTGCGGCTTCCAGTCCCACCACGCAGCCACACGGCAGGTCTCCCAGCCCCACAGGGCAGCTCCACTGTTGCGCGCTGGGTGGCCCCACAGTGCTCCCTGCTGCTGGCCCTCCACGGTCCTGCAACATCTGGGCCAGACCACGGAAGTTGCCAGACCGTAGAGTCCTGATGTAGAGAGTTTCAGCTCATACCAGTTGAAGTCAATGGAGACTGGGTTTCCGGCATCTCTGAAAATCAGACTCAGTATTTCCATTAGCTAGAAAAAGCTAATTATTAAAAAATAAATCAGATTATCCTTGGAAAAAAACCCCCATGTTTAAAGTAGCTTTGTCAAACCAAAGTATAATAGTGAGAGTTGCAAAACTTCTACAGGGTTTACCCCCTTCCTGCTATAATCCCTTGTCGCCACTCTTGCTGAGCGACTTCCACTCGATAACGGATCTCGCCCTTAGCCTGCAAGGGAGAGGAGAGTGTCTCATCTCCCTGTCACACATCTGGAACGGAGAGACAGAGAAACTAAGTGATTGGGCCGAAGTCGCACAGCAATCAAACCCAGACCTCTAGAGTCAGAATCCAAAGACTTTAACACCTCCTTGTTAGGGATGCTTTAGTCTTCATAGACCCCTGATTGTGCAGACCTTAAGCCAGATCCTTGGCTGGTAGAAATCAGAATAGCTGAGGACTGGGCCCTTATCTCCAGCTATTGTTGGATGGATGTCAATGACCTACAACTGAGGTTTGACATTCACATATCGAGAAATTAAAGCAGGGCTGGACTAAACTTTGCCCGCCTCTTCACCCAGACCAGGCTCAATGCTCTAGATCAGTGTTTCCCAATTGGTGCTCTGGGGAACCCTGGGGATCTGTGAAGTGAAAGCAAGGGTTCCGCAAAGAGCCTGCACTCCCCGGCCCCCTGTTAGAGACAGAGCCACGGCGAGGGCTTTTTTTTCCTCAACAAAACGCGGCAGGGGCCCTTTTTTTTTTTTTTTTTTTTTTTAAAGGCAACTCTAGGGGTTCAAATAAGATTGGGAAACACTGCTCTAGATAAACAGACACGTAGTACATACCAGCTCTTTTCTAACAAACCAGTCACTGGATGTACCAATGGCACATCTTTCTGAGGTCAGAAGTTATCCCTCTGCCTTCCAAATAAGCCACAAACTCTTTTCTGTGCACAGCAACTGCCATAATACCCTGGCCGTGCCATTTCAACACTCCGTCCTGACCCGCCTTCTGCCCTGATTTGAGTCGACTCTCAATCCTTGGCCATTGCAAAGGACACGCTAAATTCAGCATCATCCCAAATCTATAATATATAAAGGAGACTGTTTGTATGTTTGTGCTTTAATAACTTGGACACTATAAGAGCTACCGCAACCAAACTTTGCATGGGTTAACCTTTCCTCCAGGAGAAGGTTTTAAGGGACTGTGGGAGGGAAGAGACGAGAGACTGATGCTTCTCCCCAGGGCTGCGCAGAGCTTGGCAGTGCGAGGAGAAGCAGCTTTCCTGGGGCAGTGGTAGGGACAGACAGTCACTAAGGCCAGTGGAGAGTGGGCTTGGGCACCGGCGGCTGGCGCACCTGGCTCCTTTCCCCCTCCCTCCCCTCAGGCTCCTCACCTCAGTTATATCAACTTTCCCGAGCAACGCCGGGTAACTCCAGCTAGTGTTCTGTAAAACCTCACTTTAACCCAGCAGTGCATGATTTTTTTTAAATCACTTTTTCCGCCCCAATTTTTTCCAGAGATGCCAGCTCTCACTGTGCTGTCGGTTGTGCCCTCATTACATTTAGTGCGGGTTTTTCCTGAAAGCCCTAACACCCGTGAACCTGTGATTTCAAAAACTTTCATTTTTGAAAAGAATACATTTGTGTCTGTTATAATGGCAGATAAAAGCTTGAAAATGTGTCCTGAGCATAGGCAATGAGTTATATGGGCCCATGGTGCCCGGGCACCAGGAATATTCCTAGCCCGGGGGCCCTGCTCCAGCAAAGTTTGTGGCGGGGTCTCTCCCCTGGCCCCACCTGCCACCCTTCCCCCACTCAAACTCCCTCCCAGAGCCTTGGGTGGGGAGGAGGGGCAGAATTTGGGGGCAGAGATATGGGCTAAGGGCAGTCTAGACACAACCAAAATTTCTGCAATCCTGCCGCCCCTGGTCCTACGTACACGCTAAAGGCTCAAAATCTGGAAGGCAAATAACCAGACCCCCAAACTGATAGTCTTTGCATTTTAAATGTGTGGTCTCTAAACCAGTCTTCTGATTTGGCGGGGGGAGGGCTGGACCCATGACTTTGGAACGCGGGGGTTGGAGAGAACATATTTCCCTGCCGTGTTTACAACCCAGACCTTGCCGAATTGCAGGCATGTGTGGTAACTTAGGGTTTGATCCTGCAACTGTACCTGCATGGACCAACCTCTGCATCTATGCAGAGCCCCAGGTAAGTCTCAGGTGCCCTCGGTGGAAGAAGGGACCTACCCTTTTGCACAGTTGCAGGACTGGGGTCTAATTTGACCAGAAACTGACCCAGCCTAATTTCCCTGTCCAATTGCTGTGAAATCATAACACCCAGCTCTTATAACACTTCTCACTTAGAGGTCTCAAACCGCGTTGCAAAGGAGTTCAGTTTATTTATCCCTATTTTACATGTGGGGAAACTGAGGCACAGAGCGGCACTGTAACTTGCTCATGCTCAGCGACAGCGCCTGGAATAGAACCAGGTCTCCTGAGTCTCCCAGGCCAGTGTTCTAGCACTAAGAATAAAATGACTGGAATGAGTGTTTAAAAATATGAGACAAAGTTATGGGAGGCATTGTTAATACACAATAACCTCTGTACTCCAGGTCTCCCTAATTTGGGAGCACCCGTAGTACGGAACCTGGCAGGTTGAGTGGATGTGGCTCTGGGCGTTGCTGGTTCCCCACCTCCCAGTTTGGGGAACCGCAGCACAGCGATGTGCACTGCCTGAGGCTTTTCCCCGACACTCCCATACCAGCAGGGGGTGGTGCGTGGGAGTGGTGGGGGACCCAGAGCACTAAGTAAGCACCCTGTCTCCATCCCCCTCATTCTTTGCCTGGCCCAGCAACATTTTAATCTGGCAAACCTTGTGTCCTCCCAAAAAACCAACAAATCGTCTTGTAGCACCTTAGAAGCTAACGAAACATGTAGATGGGATCACTAGCTTTCATGGGCACAACCTATTTCTTCAGATAACTGCAGAAAGTTCGCTAGATTAAAGAGATTCAAGTGTAATCGGGAATAATTTTTTTTTAAATCCCAGAACATGACATGATTTGAAAATGCTTCTTTAAAACAGTCCTACAGGCATTTTTTTTAAAACAAACTAGTGAGTAAGTGACCTTTTGTTCATCTGCATCTTTCCGATGGTAAATCGATTTATTTCAGATCATCCAAAACTACTTTTAAAGGCACCCATCCAAATGCTCTGGGTGACTTGCATGTCAGTAGCTAGCTGAGTTTGGGGCCCCTCTGTGCTAGGTGCTGTGTTGATATAGAACAATGACAAAGTCTGCCCCAAAGAGGTTTGGCCCAGATCTTTAAAGGTATTTAGATGCCTAGAGTCCATTAATTTCAATGGGAATAGGACGCTGAACTAGTTCCAAAAATCTGACCCTTAGAGTGGGTGTAAACCTACAAGTCAGAATGAGAAGGTCATATTGTCGGCATTTGATAGATCTGGAGCGGCTGCACTGAGGGATTAAGGAGCTGGGCTGTTGAAAGGCTCCCATTGCCTTCAGTGGGCCTTTGGGACTTGTCCAGGTTTGCAAAATGGGAATTGAATGGAGATTTTCTGACCACCAGTTCAGTGCCTCACCCACGGAACAAAATACAGGACTATGTAGCACTTTAAAGACTAACAAGATGGTTTATTAGATGATGAGCTTTCGTGGGCCAGATCCTTGATCTGAGGAAGTGGGTCTGGCCCACGAAAGCTCATCATCTAATATACCATCTTGTTAGTCTTTAAAGTGCTACATAGTCCTGTATTTTGTTTCAGCTACACCAGACTAACACTGCTACATTTCTATCACCCACGGAGTCATCCTTTGTCGCATCCTGATCCTTTTTTAAAGGGGACAGTTAACTCCCGCCGTCGCTCCCCATGCCAGCCAAATTGCAGCTGCAGGTCACCCTCTCCCACTTCCATCGCCCCGGTTCACTGAAAGTCAGGGAGAACAGATGCTGCTGCTCCAGGGAAAAGCACCTGCATGCTGAGCATTTTTCTGACCCACGGTTTGGCTAGGAACTGTGCAGTGTAGTCTGGAGTAGTTAAGGCATCAAACGCCTGCCACTTGGGAGACAGCCGTGTTGTGTTGTGTTGCTGTTTTTTTCTTTTTGCCTTTAAAGCCTCAATAAGTTTTTGCCAGAAAATCAGCAATGAAGCTGTGATCTGTCTAAGATCTATTGTGCTAGCACATCTAGCCTTTGTCTCTTCCCACTGAATGAGCTCGCATTAGGAGAGACAAGACCGTGCAAATTAGAAAGAGGCGAACCGTTTTAGGAAAGGAAGGGTAAATGTCAGGGGTAATGTTCTTGAGTTCTCTCACTGATTTAAGCATAAAGATGTCCCCTGAATCAGTTGTTATCCCCTCTCGGGGCCTAAGGACCATTATGTAATAATGACATTGTGCGCTGTATTGTTTGACTGTCGTCACTTAAATCCAACAGCGCATTAGTGTTGCGCATCTGCACAGACTTGGCAGCTTACTTACCCATTTTGGGCTGATTAGATGACCTTGAGACAAGCTTTCTCCCTCCCCTGTCTCTCAAATGCTGTCTGTCTAATTCGGAGCTGGCTGTGGAATTATGGATTTATTTTTCAGGCCCACTTCTGTTCAGATTCATACTGCACGTGGCAGGAAATCATCAGACTTTTACATTTGAAAATAAATACACGAGAGAAGAGGTAGCAAGCTTCCAGCATGCAGATAGCTTCTGTAAATAATCTCTGTCTGGCTAGCTTGCTTTATATCCTAGGGCAGGGCCGAATTTTTGATGGGACTGAAAAGATGGGAAAAGGAAAGTGCTTAAATGCAATAAAGCTTTGCTTTCAGACAGTGCACCCACAGTTGTAATAAAAGAGACGTACAGGAGCAGCCAACACCCTTAAACCTTGTATTTCATATTTGTTTTGTGAGGGTTAAGTCATTTAAGCGATATAGGCAAAATTAGTCCAGTCCAATAGTGCGATATAGCATGAAATAAAATATATTTATTAAAGCTGCAATTTTCAAATGTGTCCATATTCCACTGAAATTGTAATACCTCACTGCCCCTTGGACCTTTCAAAAATCCCCATTAATCTTCATACATATAAAATACTAAAGACCAATCGGTGTCATGCTGTATAATATGGATCATAGAATCCTAGGGCTGGAAGAGACCTCAGGAGGTCATCAAGTCCAGCCCCCTGCCCAAAGCAGGACCAACCCCAACTAAATCAACCCAGCTAGGACTTAAAAACCTCCAAGGATGGAGATTCCACCCCCTCCCCAGGTAACCCTAGGGATGAGGCAAGATCATCATGGTTCAGTGGGATTACTATGCTGATCCACACTGTCTGACAATGTGTAATCGGGGCAGCCTTGAATGTTGTACACAGCATTTGAGATCTAGTGACAGCATATTTGATGAGAAGTACACTCTGAAAGCGGCCTCAAGAGTTGACCTTGGGGAGTCTTATGTTTCTCACCATGAGTGCATATACTCAGCTAAGCTAAGATTGTTTTATTATCTGCTGGCTCTGCAAACTCAAACTGGGAATCTGAGAGTCATGCTAGAAGTTTTACTGGTTCTTGCGTATTTCCATCCAAAACAGATTTTGTAACTGGATTTTGTTGATAATTCTGGGGGATGCACAAGTTCGAATAGAAGCTAGATCCCTCTCTTTAAACCGCACTTGTACTACAGTGCTAGCGTAGAGGGGTGCAGATTTTCTGAAATACTGAGCACCCACAACGCATCTTAAGTGGGTGCCCAGCAGCTCCATAATTCGGGCCTTGAATGCTTATTTTAGTCAGTGGATATGGCTCTGAAGACAGGTGTGGGAGGAGGCAATTCACTAGAGTAATAAGCTGCCATTCTTAGTCATTTTCCAACCGTAATCTCTCTCCAAATAGAAATAGAATCATAGAACCATAGAGCTGGAAGAGACCTTAGAAGGTCATCAAGTCCAGCCCCTGGCCCAAGGTAGGACCAATCCCAATTAAATCAACCCAGCCAGGGCTTTGTCTCTAGGGATGGAGACTCCACTACTTCCCTAGATAACCCATTCCAGTGCTTCCCCACTCTCCTAGTGAAATAGTTTTTCCTAATATCCAACCTTGACCTCTCCCGCCACAACTTGAGACCATTGTTCCTTGTTCTGCCATCTGTACTGAGAACAGCCTCTCTCCATCCTCTTTGGAACCTCCCATCAGGAAGTTGAAGGCTGCTATCAAATGCCCCCTCAGTCTTCTCTTCTGCAGAGTAAACAGACCCAAATCCCTCAGTCTCTCCTCATAGGTCATATGCTCCAGCCCCCTAATCATTTTGGTTGCCCTCCGCTGGACCCTCTCCAATGTATCCACATCCTTTTTGTAGTGGGGGCCCCAGAACTGGACACAATACTCCAGATAAATAAATAAGGGGGCCTCCATAACTGTTTTCATCCTGTTTCCTTCAGAAAAGAGAATTTCAGTTTCTAAGCTGCAAACATACATCTCCTTCCAAAGACTAATGCAGTGGGGAAGTTTGCATATAGTAATTCCTGGATAGGAAAACCAGATCTAGAGTTGGATTGTGATTACCACTGTGGGAGGTGGAATTGTCATGGCTGGTCTCCTGTCAAATACTGACTGGTCCGTGCTCTGAAAATGCCTGCATTGCTGGACTCTGGGCTGGCACTGCTGTGAGGAAGTTCACAACATGGGAGTGATCGACAGAGAAGTCCTCACTATCAGATCAGTGCAGCCCATCCTAGCAAAGGGACCACTCCAATCAACCTTTCCCTGAAAGGTCATCACTACTTCGTATACCAGCCCGACCCGTGAGTCATCTGTCATTTGAAGAGCTAAGGCAAGAGACATTGTTGCTAAACTTTGCTAGGAGAAGGGTAAATATATAAAACATTGTGTGGTATTGCAACCATGTGAAGCCTATTAAAGTCAATGGAAGCTGCATAGTTAAAATACTGGAGGTGGGTGGGAGGTGAATATTTAAGGATGATACCTAATGGTTAGCATTCCAAGCTTTCACCAATAGATGTCACTGTCCGGCCTCATAAATCAAGCAAGGAAGAGGTATTTATCCAATATAGTTTCTCTCCTGTGCCTCCCAGTGGAAGTACAGAGTGGTTGCAGAGACAGTCTTCCATTCCTTGTGGTCTTTAACTCCTGCTAGGCCATGTCTCCACTAGGAAACTATTTTGAAATAACTAAATTCGACTTCCGATTTTACAAAGTCAAACTGGCGTGTCCATACTACGAAGAAGCCTCAAAATTAGTCCAAGCAGAGCTCTGTTACTGTGGACACTTTGCCTCAACTTAGAGACCCAGGAAGCACTGGGGAGCGATTAGTTCAAATTACTCTGGGGAGTAATTATTTTGAATTAGCAGCACTGGAACGTTCACACGATCGCTATTTCAAAATAACTATTTCTGAATTAGCGTTATTCCTCGAGGAAAGCAGGGGTACAGATTTCGAAATAAGCGGCCCGTTATGTCAAAATAACGGGTGTAGTTAGGTGGATTTACTGCCGCGGTGTCCTCACAGGTCTCTAGCTCTGTTGATGATGATAACCAGAAGGTTGCTTGTGTGTGTACTCAATGAAGTGGGCCCAGTGACCACAGCAGACCCCCAAAGACCACAAACCAGATAAGGTTTGAAGGTGCCAGACCAGGTTTATAAAGCCCTAGTGTAGACCAAAGCCTAGGGGAAAAACAACACAGTGCATAGGAAGGACAGGCTGGTATTTATTGTAGATCATATGTGCAGACAGGCACATGTGCTCTTGGAAATCTGGCTCACTTATTTTCCTTGGTTTGCAACTTGAACAGTGTCCTCTAGCTGAGGCATTGTTGGCTAACTCCAGGCCACTAATAGATGTTGTGCTGCTGCCTACAAAAATACCCCTCTTTTGGAATGTGAATGCTCTGAGTCACCAGACTATCGTTTTCCTCCAGCAGTTCATCTGTTACAGTGCAAAGTATGATAAAATAGGTCGTAAGTATCAGAGGGGTAGCTGTGTTAATCTGAATATGCATAAGCAACAAGAAGTCCTGTGGCACTTTATAGATTAACAGATTTATTGGAGCATAAGTTTTCATGGGCAAAGACCCACTTCGTCAGTGAGGTTGCCAGGTGTCCGATTTTGAACCCGACAGTCCAGTATTTGAGCTTTCTGTTCAGGAAACAAATTGAGAAAATAGAAATGTCCGGTATTTTCTAAATAAGATGTAATGTAGATTGTGATATCATGTCAAGTGTGCTGAAACCATCTGGCAACCCTATTCGTCAGATGCATGTCAGATGCATCTGACAAAGTGGGTCTTTGCCCACGAAAGCTTATGCTCCAATAAATCTGTTCGTCGACAAGGTGCCACGGGACTTCTCGTTGTTTAAAATAGGTCACGTGGCTAAGACACTGTTACACTTGCTCTCGTTTCTAAAATCATCTGATCAACTATTCAAGACTGGCTCTCTAAGTAGCCAGTACTCCTCTGTATTTTCCAATGGTAGGAGGTTTTTTCCCTGCAGTCATCAACAATGTCATTGGCCACTTATAAAAAATCTGAAGATAGACTTCAGAGGAGCTACATCCAAGATGAATTTGGCTCGGAGGAATGGGGAAGTGTTCTTGCGGAAATACTATGCTGCTCCCGTTTAGGCAAAAGTCTTCTTCCTAAAGACTTTTGCGCAAAAGGGCCAGTGTAGACAGCACAGTACTGTTTTCCGCAAAAAAGCCCCGATGGCGAAAATGGTGATCGGGGCTTTTTTGCAGAAAACCGCGTCTAGATTGGCCATGGACGCTTTTCCACAAAAAGTGCTTTTGCGGAAAAGCGTCCTGCCAATCTAGACGCGCTTTTCCGAAAATGCTTTTAATAGAAAACTTTTCCGTTAAAAGCATTTTCGGAAAATAATGCCAGTGTAGACGTAGCCAATGTGTTTGTGGGTAGATATGCAGCCATCCTGCAGGGTGTTTGTGCAGGACTTTCCATTGGCAGAGCTCACTGTGCCTTAGAAGAGGGATCTTCCTTGCTATATGGGGAAGCTGAGGCACAGGGAGGCGTCAGCAGCAGGCGAGGGACTCACCGTGGCTGAAAATCAATCCCTAGGGGTCTCAGATTGGGCTTCCCCCACCATGAGGTATCCAAAATGAAAGGTTACTGTTGACATTGAGTCAGGGCAGAGCTGGGATTGGACCTGCAGCCTCCCAACCCAGAGCTCTGTCTGCCTCTTCTGCACAGGATGTTAGACCTGATCAGATGCGACTGTCTGGGAGACCACAATACCTAATGTTGGTGTAACCCACATGCCTACCAGGTGTGGTTCACAGTCCCATGTAGAGGCACTGAGACCACTTAGGGAAAGAATGGGTGTGCTCTACAGCCTTAGCAGACAGTCAACTGGCTTTTAGCTCAAGCTGCAGAGGCTTCTGCACTAATTTCCAAGGGTCCCAGGTGCGGTTCCACCTGTTGGCATTACACTGGGACCAGCATTGCATCTGGCTTAGTGCGGAAGACCTATTATTTTGGTGCCAAAATTCCTTAGCTCTGTCCAGGAAGTCCCATGTGGCCATGGAATCACTGCACATAGTCCCTCCCTTACCCCTGCCTTTGCTGAAACTCCTCGCCAATACAGCAAGTTGCCTGAAGCTCTTCTAAGGCTCTTACTGATTACAGACGTCTCGTGTGCACACTTAACATTGGTTGCGGGGATTCCCCCTTCCTTCCCACCCTCAGTGTGTTACCTGCTGCTGGAAAACAGCGCAAGAGTGAGATCCGATTGGTTCCTTGTCGGTGAGCCAAGCCCTCTAGTCTCCTTTGTCGGACCCGGTTCAGCTGTTGCATAGCTTGGAAAGAATCAGTGTCCGTGACGGCGTGGAGAGGAGAATGCAAGAACATGATGTACGGGACAGCTTCCCCGAGAGGCAGGAAGGTGGGGGTGGGGTGGGAGTACATAGGCAGGAGAAGGGAACATCCAAAATACCTGCCGCTCTTTTTCAGAGGCTTGGGGACTGCTTGTGCCTACAAGGTGGAGGATCTGATTTCAGCAGTTGCTAGAGCACTAAGCAAGCTGCCGATAAGTGCCCTGCAAGGTACCATCGTTCAAGCACCTTGAACAGTGGGGGATGGCACCTGGCTATTGGCTCATAGTGCCAGCCATGACTGGTCTGTAATGGCTCTCTGCAGATTGCCTGGGAGGGAAATTGTTGCCACATTGACGTGGTCTTCCTGCCTGTCGTTAATGTGTAGGGATTATCTCGGTGTGCCTGAGAAAGGACAGTCTGGGCAACCTAGGCCTGATCGCCAGTCCCGGCCCACCGACCGACAACTGTGGTTCCCTGGATAAGGAGCCTTCGGTGATGCTATGGCAGGAGATCAAGCGGACGTCCTCCACCGGTGGCGAGCACTTGTTGGTCAAATGGAGTCACGCTCAGCTCACAAAGACCCTCAAGGAGAGGTGAGTGCCCGGTGCAAGCGGCTGCATGAGTCGAGGGGCAGCAGCTCCCCTTGCAATCCGAGCTGAATATAGACGGACTCTATGTATAGTCTGTGCCTTGTAGCATGAAGCCCAGGGGACGTAGGGCTTGCGTTTGGCATTGGGATATTCCAAACACATAATGGGTTGGCGTTGGATCTCCCTCTGGTTTTGCAGCAGTGTCACGCCATTGGCTTCACCTGATTTACTGCAGTGTAAATTAGATCCGACTCCAGCCATTGCCTTCAGTGGCCTTTTCTCCTCTCAGGCCACGTCTACACTCCACGGAAGATCGACACTGGTGCAGTCGATCTTCCGAGGTGCAGTTTAGCAGGTCTAGTGAAGACATGCTAATTCGCACTGAGAGGGCATCCCTGCCAACACCGGTATTCCTGCTCCTCACAAGGAGTAAAGGGAAGCTGTTGGGAGTGTTTGCTCCTGTTGACCCCTCTGTTGTACAGACAGTGATTCACGGTATGTTGACTCCAGCTATGTAATGAACGTGGCTGGAGTTGCATATCTCTAAGTCGACTTTCCCCTGTAGTGTAGACATGCCCACAGTCCTCCAAAACAATGGGCCAGATTCTGATTTTGTTTACACGGGTGCTCATCTGGAGCGGAGTCACTCCAGATTGACACCTAGGGGACTGTGACCAGGATTGGTGCCTTTTTGCTCTCCACTTGCCCTCAGGAAGAATTGTAACCCCTGAATGCTGGAGAGTGCAGGGGATGCTTTTCATCTCCTCTGCCAGGTTGCAGGGTGCTCCAAAAGCAGCAGGCAGGAAGTGAGGCCAGGGCTGTGCCTCCCTCTCCACCCCCCCACTCCTCTGATCCCCATCACTGCCCAGAGAAGCTCAACAGCAACAAGAGCTGCCCGAGGATAGGGAGAGCTGCATCCTGTAAAAGGCTGTGCAGGATACGTGCGCAGCCTTTGCACTCTTAAGAATGCCTCCGGAGAGTGTCCTTGCACGGGGCAGTTCTGGGCCAGGCCCAATGCCGGCTTGTGTCTACAGCACTCAGCGGAGCCCTGAACAGTTGCTCTGCTAGGACTGCAGACGAAGCCCGTCTTGAACTTTTAAATTCTCAAACGTTTTCCATGAGACGCAGGATCATTCACTCTCAGTGGTTCAGGACAGACCCCGCTCTTGGTTGGGGGTACGGTCCAGCTCCCATTAAACGTCAGTGGGAGTTTCACTACGGACCTGGACAAGAGAGGAATCATGTCCCTAAGATGGCTGAGGCCAAGAGCTGAACATCCAGGCTTCAGGAATCTGCTCTCCCTCCTCCCCCCAGAGGTGGTCCCTCTAACTCAGGGTCTGTCTACACTTGCAGCATCTTTCGAGAGAGGGATGCAAATGAAGAGATTCGAAATTGCAAACGAAGCCGGGATTTCAATATCCCACGCTTCATTTGCATATGTGCGTTATGGCGCTATTTCGAAATAACAGATGCTGTTAAGATGCGGTTATTTTGAGAGAAAACCCTTCTCCCGAAATAACTGGTAAACCTCATTGTATGAGGAATAAGGGTTATTTTTAGAGAAGGTTTTTCTTTCAAAATAACTGCGTCTTAGCATCTGTTATTTCGAAATAGCGCCATAATGCAAATATGCAAATGAAGCACAGGATGTTTAAATCCCAGCTTCGTTTGCAATCTCGAATGTCTACATTTGCATGCCTCTCTTGAAAGAGGATGCAAGTGTAGACATATCCTCAGAGAATAAGGCACATTGGTAGTAGGGAGGTTAAACAGTTAACCTCAGCATCCCTAATTGGTGGGCAGTTTGCCTGTGCTGCCCAGGTTAGAAAGGTAAATGGAGATCTTCAGTGCCATGAATCTGGGCATTTTCCCAGAATTCAAACTCACTCCAACATGTCAAGGAAAAAACGTTGGCACCAAGCAGCAGCCAGCTTCCTGAAAATGACTTTGAGTTGGTAACAAAAGAGCCCTGCAGGTTGGCCAGGAGGAATACTTATTTCTTTGAGAGCCCCTGAAAAGTTCCCTTCTTGGGTTTCATACTGTACAAAAAAGGAGGCAGGGGGACCCAGTTTCTTTTCTGGAGCTTACAAACCAGATTTGTTGCTTTGGTGTGTTTTATCCAGCTGCCCAGGGAAGGCTCTCTTGAAGTCGGAATTTCAGTACCACGCGGACGTCTCGTCATTCATGGAAGATACAAATGGGAACCAGCCAGAAGGAAAGAGCTATAACCCGTGGGGATTACACTGCCACCAGCTGCACCTGAACCGCATGTCCTCCAAACTTAACGAGAACAAACTACATCGTATCCTTCCCCACTCCCCTCTCCCAGCCGTTCTTTTGGCACTTTGCTTATTGCATTGCGGTGATACCGAGAGGGCACAGCAACCAGCCTTCTGATGGAGAATTTGTTGTATTTATATTGGCTGTTAATAATGGATAACAATCATAGTCAATGAAACATTAGGTTATACCAGGCCCCAACCCCTTTGGGCATCAACATAATGTACAGGCAGTCCCCGGGTTACATGGATCCGACTTACATCGGATCCCTACTTACAAACGGGGTGAGGCAACCCCGCACTAGCTGCGCCCCCCCCCCCCCAGCAGACCGCCGAGATGCGCCGCGGTCCCGCCACCCGCGTCCTCCGCCACGAGAAAAGCCGCTCCGCGTCTCCCTGGTCTGCAGGACTGAGGGAAGTGAGGTGTGGGAGAATAAAACTGAGCTCTGGAGAAATGTTTGGCTAGAGTTTCCCCTACAATATGTACCAGTTCCGACTTACATACAAATTCAACTTAAGAACAAACCTACAGTCCCTATCTTGTACGTAACCCGGGGACTGCCTGTACTTAACTTTGTTTAAAAGACACTCTTCCTCAAAGGGTGCCCATCCAAAACCAAAGGAGCCCTACACAGCAATTTAAAACCACTGTAATGTAGGACTCAGAACATAAAGGAATCAACACGGAGTTGCCTAGTGGATAGGGCATTTGCCTGGGGAATGAAGGGGGGTTGGTTCAAGTCGCATCCCCACTTCTGCCCACACAGGCAGCTGGTGGGGGCCAGCACCCGTTGCCCTAGAGATGGAGCTGGCTCCTGCATTAGTAAGGCAGTATACAGTATGCTAGGGAGGTGGGTTGGATTCTGGAGTGGCCTGGGGGATTGGGCATTTGCCTGGGGAGCACAGGAGTGATGGGCTCAAGTCCTGTCCCTCTCAGCAGCTCTAGTGGTGCCTTTTCCCCGCCCATCCTTGAAGTGACCAGACTTTTGTAGGAATCAAAACGTGACAGCTGTACTCCTTTGTCAGACACGTCATTTGATCACAGGTGATGGGATTAATCCTGCTACTAACAAACTTGAGTGCATTTAGTGTTATGTTGGATTGGCAGCCCTGGGTTGCTTCCCCACCAGAGAACAGAGCCATTGGTAATTTAACTGGGGATATTGCACTTAGAGTAAGTTGGGTGAAACTGGTAACAAGGGACCAGTAGCCACAATGGGTGCTGAAAAAGGGGAACTGCAAAGCCTCAAGAACTTCAGATGCACAGAGTCACCCCTGATTTAATACCTATTTCAACCCTGCCTTGAGACTAACAAACCTTCCTAAACTCATGTGTCCAGAGTTTCTGTTGCTTGAAAATGTGGTGTCAAAGTATCAATATCCCTGCATTCTGGACTTAAAGATGGGAACCAGGCAGCATGGAGATGATGCATCGGAAGAGAAGAAAGCACGCCACATCAAGAAGTGTGAACAGAGCACGTCTGCATCTCTTGGAGTTCGCATCTGTGGAATGCAGGTAGGAACCGCCTGACCCCTTCAGTATTTCTGTTCATCAAAACAAGCACAAGGAGTTACCACTTAGTAAACTCCAAGGCCAGTTCTACACAAAAGGAGAAAGTTGAATCAAGATACACAGTTATGTTAATCTTTGTCCCCACAGTGGGAGGCTGATGGAAGCAAACACTCCTGTCAGCTTCTCTTACACCTCAAAGGAGCAAGAATACTGGCTGCCGACTGGGCACCCACTGAGTTCGATTCAGCAGGTCTTAACTAGACCCGCTAAATCAAACTCCATAAGATCAATCGTGGCAGTGTTGATCTCCTGCTTAGTGAAGACATGGCCTAAGGGCCAAATTCTCAGCTAGTATGAACTGCTGTAGCTCGTTGTTCACCTCAACTGAGCTACCTCATTTTATACCACCTAAGAATCTGGCCCTAGACACGTATGTTATCCTGATTCTCCACCCATATTGTTCAGTGTTAGGACTGGAACCTGGAAGAAAGAACATAAACCTTCCATGCTCATTCATTTCTAGGAGCTGTCTAGTCAGTGCCAATACCAGACACCTAAATATTATGGCTCTTCATGATTGAAATTGTTACCCCTTCCTGCTAGATACCGAAACCATAAATTTGTTTCACTTATGCCTTTGAGAAGATTTAGAGCATTGCTCTGCTGTGTCTGCAGCAGGATAATTATTATGATTAAAACACACATATATATAGCACCGTAAATAGCGTCAAGTAGGTTCCTCTGCGGTCTTCAGTGTTATGCTGAACTGATTGCCCATTAAATTACATATGGGATGTAAGCTAATTCTGTATCTCCTCCCGGATCTTGGATATTCCTGTCTAGATTTTCCTGCCAGTCTTTATTTCTGTGCTTTGCAAAAATAAAACTATAGCACTTTGCATTACCAGCCAAGGGAGGGTACAGTCCCTTTATTAAGGCCTTGTCTATAATGATTGTTTATCTCGGGTTTAGACACTGATTTTGCTGCACTAGTGCAAATCCTTAGTGTAGATGGAAGGTAAATTGCTATGGCTCACAATTTTCACCAATGTTCCCTCTAATCTTTTCCATCTATGTGTACACTTTTTCCATTTATGCATGGAATAATTTTATGTGCACCAAGGCACGGGTAAATGTGCACCACCAATAGAAACTCAAGGTGTAGATGCTCTGCTAATTACCTGGGTGGAATTTGAATTTCTCCTGAGTGGCCACACAAGTTTAGAGGGAACACTCATTTTCATCTTATACCAGTTTCAAACAGGGGTAAATTGCACCAGTGCAAATTGTGGTTGATAGTCTATCTACACTAGGAATTTGCACCAAAGCAGCAATTAGTTTCACACGTACAAAATGGGAAATGACAGTCTAGGAAGGAGTTCTGCTCTCCCACCCTATTCCCAGAGATGGTCTGTCTAACTCAGAGAATAAGGCACATTGGTAATAAGAAGCTAAGGCCTGGTCTACATTACAGTGGAAGGTCAAATTAAGATATGCAACGCCAGCTACATTAATTGTGTAACTAGAGTCGACACATCTTAAATTGAGATTCCACGCCATCCACACAGCTAGGGGGGGTCAACAGGAGCAAATGCTCCCGTCGGCTTCCCTTCCTCCTCATGAGGAGCAGGAGTACCGGTGCCGATGGGGGTGCCCTCTGAGTTTGATTTAGCAGGTCTTCACTATGGATGTTAAATTGCAGATGATTAGCTAAGTGAGTAGTAGATGGAATTTCCATACACTACTCTATTAGCCGATAATGAGGGAGGCGCTCGCTATAGGGTTGCCAGGTAGACCCCGCCAAAAAACCGGACACACTTGATCATGGGCGGTGGGCGGGGGGGGAAACAGAGCTGGCAGGAGAGGGTCCGGGGGCCACGGGGCTAGATGAGAGGAGGAGGGGGGGACGGGAGGAGGGGGACAGGAAGCAGAAGTGGTGGTGGGGGTGTCCGGGGGCCGCGGGGCTGGCCGGGGGGGGGGGCGTCTGGAAAGTAGAGCTGGGGAGAGTTGGGGGCCGTGGGGCTGGACGGGAGGAGAGGGGGGCCTGGAGGAAGGGGGACGAGGTGCAGCCACTGGCCGCAGCTGGAGTCCTTTGGGCCGTGCCCCCGGCAGGCACTCCCTCTAGTTGCGAGCAGAAGCGGGGCGGGGGGAGTGACTCCCAGCCCCTCCTCCACCTCCACCCGGCTTCTGCTCGCAACCAGAGGCTTCCAGCTGGGAGGCAGGGCCGTGATTGGCACTGGGAACCTCTGGTCGCATACAAAAGCCAGGCGGGGGGAGTGGCTGGGAGTCCCGGCCCCCGCCCCGCCCCACCCGGCTTTTGCGTGCGACCACAGGGCTCCCAGCACCAATCGCAGCCCCACCTCCCAGTCACTCCCCCGCCCCCACCAGGCTTCCGTCTGGCACCCAGCCGGAAATTCAGAAAATCCCGGACATTGCACATGTCCGGTATTTTCTGAATGTTTCTACCGGACAGATGATGCAAATACTGGACTGTCTGGTAGAAAACCGGACACCTGGCAACCCTAGCTCGCTACCACTGCTGCAGCTCTACTGTTTAAATGTAGTAGGGTTGCCAGATGTTCGGTATTTTTTCCTGAAACCAAAGCTTGTTGAGCAAAAAAAAAAAAGGACTCCAAGAGTTGTTAAAACACTGTGGCCCCTTTAAAAATCATGCCTCCCTGTGCCGGGCCGGGCAGCTCCCCGGTAAGAACTAGGGTTGCCAGACTACCCCCATATTGAGCCAGACAGCCTGGGATTGTCGCCTCCTGGCCAGGAAAAAATCAGAAAGTACCGGGCATTTCAGGTGTCCGGTATTTTCTGAATATTTTTACCGGACAGGAGGCAAAAATAACAGACTGTCCAGATCAATACCGGACACCTGGCAACCCTAAGTAGGAGCTGGGCAGCCGAGCCAGCTCCAATACATTTAAACTGCAGAGCTGCAGCAGAGTTAGCTCTTAGGGGATGGCGTGAGTTGGGACTATAAGTAGTTCCTGCTTGCGGAGCCCTGAGTCGGGTTGCCAGGTGTCCGGTATTGGTCCACACAGTCCGGTATTTGTGGCCTCTGTCCGGTGTAAAAAAAAACAACAAAAAACCCAGAAAATATCGGACACGTAAAATGACTGGTATTTTCTGTTTTTCTTGGACAGAAGCCGCTTCGAACATTTTTCCCCTGCTGCATCTGGTGGGGGCAGGGGGAGCGGCAGGGCCAACCCATAGCATTTTGGCACCTGAGGCAGGGAGCTCAAATGATGCCCCCATGTCCCCTCACTGCACAGATACAGTTTTCTACACTCTGGGTCCTAGTGACACACCCCCACACAGTCTGATACCTGAGGCAGCTGCCTCAGTTCGCCTCATGGTAAGGCCAGCCCTGAGGAGTGGGGAGCATGGGGATTTAAAGGCGCAGTGACTCTTTTTTTTTGGGGGGGGGGGGTTTGCTCAACTTTGTTCCCCTGTTTTTTTTGTTTTGGTTTGGTTTTTTGGGGGGTGTTTTTGTTTTTGCTCAGCCAATTTTTTCCCCACCATGTTTGGTATTTTTTGTGAAAGCATCTGGCAAGCCTAGTCCCGAGAGCTAACCCTGCTGCGGCTCTGCCTTTTAAATATGGCAGGGCAGCTCTTACTACATTTAAAAGGTAGAGCCGCAGTGCCAAGGCACCTCTGCCTCCCCTGCTCTCCCTGACCCCCTACCGTGGAGACGGTGCTGGGGAGAAACGGCTTTTAAGATGGCTCCTGCCGCCCTCCTTGCTTCCTCTTCTCAGCTCTTCCTCTTCCCTCCCCCGCCCCCTTGTTGTTGCTGAGACTGAAGAGGAACGGAGTATCTCATGTACCAGTTTGAATGTGTACCCCTTCATTTTAGATTAACTTTAAACTACATGCTTTTCCTTCTGTCAAACTAGCTGGGCTACTTATGTGCAGGATGTTTCAATAATCGGAGAGACACACAATCTGGATTATTGTTCTTTTTATTCAAGGTTTACCAAGCAGATACTGACCACTTTCTCTGCAAAGACAAGTATTATGGAAGGAAACTATCTCCCGATGGCTTCAGACAAGCCCTCTACCAGTTCCTTCACAACGGTGAGCACCTCAGAACAGACCTTTTGGAACCCATTGTGTCACAGCTAAAGGTTCTGCTTTCGGTCATCAAAAAACAGAGCTCCTACCGATTCTACTCCAGCTCGCTTCTCATCATCTACGATGGACAGGAACATCAGGAGACTAAAGAAACCTTGAACAACCATTCTCAGGGGTGTTTTCAGAACAGAAACCGCACCCTGCCACCTGGGAGTGGCTACCCCAAAGTCGACGTGCGCATGATCGATTTTGCCCACACTACTTATAAAGGTTCAAAGTATAATCACACCATCTACGATGGGCCAGACCACGGCTATATTTTTGGTTTGGAAAACCTGGTGAAAATTCTTGAGAGTGCCAGAGAAGGAGAATGACACAGGCTATGACCCAGCATGGACTTTGCAGCAATAGATATCCCGGGAAGGGACTGTCTCTGCTTTCAGCCAACCGTATGGAATCCCTCCTGGCTTGTGAATGTCATGTGCATTGTTTGGAATGAGATCATTGGCAACTTGCTAGGAACGTGCGGGAGATGCTATTTGCCATTACCAAAGCAAACTGTAAAAGTCAAAGGATTGGAAAGAATTGATCCTATCTGTGATCTCGCCAAAGATTTATTTTCCTTTGTTTTACTGCTGTCCTTGCTGTCTTTGCAAGTGAGAGGAAAGCATTACTTGAAAGATTTTTAAGATTTAACATAGGGCCGGCTCACCTCCATATCACCTGCAAAGCCAAGAAGGATAAGCCAACACCGTGCAGTGGAGATAGATGAGGTATTGGCAAGTCTTAAACTGCAGCATTGCTTTCAACCCAAGCTCGATGTGATGGGCCAAGGACATTCAATAACACAAACAGAAGAAAATGGCACTTGCAGATCCTCATGCTCTAAACGCCTGGCACTTTAAGACTGATTATGTAGCAAGTCCTCAGTATAGTACCACAGTATACATGGTGCTGTATATGAGGCAAAGGGCCAAATCTTTAAAAGGTCCTTGTTGTAAGGAATTACAGTCTCGAGGCATGAGTGAGGATGCTACAAAGCACAGAGAATCGTACAAGAGCTTAATATTAATACCCTCCCCTGGATGAATAAGGGGGCAGACTTCAGAAGTTTTCTGAAGGAGAGGATGGAAAGAAGCCAGATCTATCAGACAGTGCTGAGTCTGTCAGATAATGGTCATGAAAGGGTTCTCATCAAGGCCTTTTAGTTCAGAAGAGAATGTGACACAAGACTTGTCTGCACATGAAAGTTATTCCAGAATAAGGCAAGATGTGAATTCAAAACAGAACAGCTGATCTGCAAGAACTCCACATGTGGATACTTGTATTCTGGAATAAGAGGGCTTTTTCTGGTTTAGTTTAATCAATTTCCAAAATGAATTATTCCAGACTAAAAGTGTCCACACATAGTTATTCCAATATTGTTAGTCTGGAATAACTCGATGTTTGAAGGGGCTCTGAGTCAGGAACTTGAAATTTAGGGTCAACCGTGATTTGTTTTCTTTTGTAAAACTCAGAGTGTGTGCGTGTGTGCGTGCGTGTATGTCTGAAAGAGACACAACAGGGAATGTTAATCAAATGTTTACAATATTTGTGGACAAATAAGAATACAGAACAACTGATATAACCAATTCCTTCCTGCACACTACTGGAAACCTGTTAGAATATCTGGAAGTCAAGAAGAGAGATCCAAAGTCCAATTTGGGGAGCTGAAGTGTAAATAAAATGTACCAGGTCATTATTACTATTGTTATGTCTCATTTCTCACTTCCTGTACAGCCTGGAGTCGTGGTTGTGTTTAGCGCCGATTGTTTTAAAACAGGGGCAGGCAAACAAGGCAACACATCCTTTTCTTCTTAATGCTGTAACATAGCGCAGGGCAGCAGGCATGAAGCATGAGTCTGATTTACAGCATCACCTTTTCAGCTGGGAGTGGAGAGGGGGAACTGGATAAGCCTTTTTATGCTTTAAAATGGCCATAAACCGAGCCTGACAGTAGCTTTTCGGTTGCTGCACAGTCGGTAGCCTGTCAGGGCCATGAGTGCAGCACAGCAGGCGCCAGATCACTCTGAAAGCTGCACAAAGCGTTGTACAACGCAGCGAAGGCAGCACTCTAATACATGCAGGGGCCAAGCCACACGGTTCATCAGCTGCCTTTCAAAACACAGTGCTGATGTGGCCACGTTCGCCCCGGGATCGGAGAAAGACACAGCGGGCGAGGGGTAAATATCTTTTATCGGATCATCTTCTGTTGGCGGGTGGGAAGCTACAAGCTTCCAAACTGTGCAAAAGAAAGATCCCTGTGTTGCTCGGAAGCATTTGCCTTCCTCCACCAGAAGCAGGTCCAATGAAAGATCTGGCCGCGCCTGGCTTCTCTCTCTCAAATGACAGGTTGGGGTCTAGCTCCATGGACCGTGGATGATGCTGGGCTTCCGCAGAGTCTGCTCTTTAGCAATCCCGGGACTGGTTTTGGCCAGCAGGGCTCTCTCCAGGCTGGTCAAAGGGCTACTGGGCGAAGTAGCCTGGCTGCCTCTGTTCTCCCTGCGGGTAATGATGCTCCAAGGCAAACCAACTAGGAGCGTGCAGCAGGCGCTGAGACATTACTCAGTCCCCTCCCTGGCTCTGTGCAGGCAGGGGGGAGCATGCAGCAGGCTCTGCCCCTGTGGAATCAAGCTGCTCCCAACCATAGGGGAATCTCAGAGCCCATGTCAGTGTCAGGCTCGAACTCCTTCGGCGCGTGCGCAGCCGCCTTCTGTTGCCCGAAGCGCAAGGCTTCCCTGGGCTATGCTGCGCACGCGCCGACGCGGATGAACGGAACGTCGGTTCTGCCGTTGGTCCCTTCTCGCCCCCCGTCGTTTTGAATACGGAGCGAGCTTATTGGCCGGCTCAGCGTCAGGTGGCCTTTTAATTGTTACGGGGGGGCGGGGCAGGTTGGCGTGCGGGCCCCCGGCCCAAGATGGCGGCCACTCGCTACCGGCGGTTCCTGAAGCTCTGCGAGGAGTGGCCGGTGGAGGAGACCAAGCGAGGCCGGGACCTGGGCGCCGTCGTGCGGCAGCGGGTGGCCCAGGCCTTCCGGGAGGGGGAGAGCACCCAGGTGAGCGCCGAGCGCGAGACAGAGGCCGGGCCCGGGCAGAGAGCCACAGCCCGCCCCTCGGCACCACGCGGGCCCCCGGCCGCTCGTTGGGGTTAACCGTTGGGTCCCGCGCCCCTCCCCCCGGCCGCTCGTTGGGGTTAACCGTTGGGTCCCGCGCCCCTCCCCCCGCCCGCTCGTTGGGGTTAACCGTTGGGGTCACGTGCCCCCCCCCCCCCCCCGCCTGCGGCTCCGTGCTTAGCGAGTTACCCAGTGAATCAGGATTTTACATCCCTGCCCCGCAGCTCCCCCCACCCCTTCATGCGCAGCCCCCACTCCCTCCTTGCACCAGAGGTGGGTATTTAACAGTTAACCGATACGTGCCAGCCCGTTGGGCCCTGTGAACGGGGCTAGCCCCCCGCAGGCTGCCCATGCTGCTGGGGGCACTTAACTGAGCATCGCAGCACTTGGGTGCACGGATACTATTTGTAACCTTTTACATCACTCCTCACAACCGCTGCCTTTCTGCTCTCATAACACCCTGCCCCCCAAGCCCCTCACAGCTTCCTTACAGCCCCTCACCACAGCGCCTCCTGCACACTTCCCTGCAAACCCCACCACCACCCTTGGCTTGTAGACTTATAGGATCCCAGGGCTAGAAGAGACCTCAGGAGGTCATCAAATCCAGCCCCTGCCCAAAGCAGGACCAATCCCAATTGAATCAACCCTGCCAGGGCTTTGTCAAGCCCGGACTTAAACACCTCTAGGTATGGAGATTCCACCCCCTCCCTAGGGAACCCATCCCAGTGCTTCACCACTCTCCTAGGGAAATAGTTTTTCCTAATATCCAACCTGGACCTCCCCCAGTGCAACTTGAGACCATCGCTCCTTGTTCTGCCATCCATCACCAATGAGAACAGCCTCTCTCCATCCTCTTTGAAACCCCCTTTCAGGAAGTTGAAGGCCGCTATCAAATCCCCCCTCATCCCTCTCTTCTGCAGACTGAACAAACCCAAATTCCTCAACCTCTCCTCGTAGGTCATGTGCTCCAGCTCCCTAATCATTTTGGTCACCCTCTGCTGGATCCTCTCCAATGCATCCACATCCTTTCTATAGTGGGGGGCCCAGAACTGGACGCAGTACTCCAGATGTGGCCTCACCAGAGCCAAAAAAAGGAAATAATCACTTCTGTAGAGATGCTGGTAATGCTCCTTCTAATGCAACCTAATATTCCATTCACCTTCTTGGCTACAAGGACACACTGTTGACTCATATCCAGCTTCTCATCCACTGTAATCCCCAGGTCCTATTATGCTGAAGTGCTACTTAGCCGTTTGGTCCCCAGCCTGTAACAATGGGGCTTACCTCCCACTTACATCTCTACCCACAACCACTGCCTCTAGGCTCCCCTGACCCGACACAGCGTCCCTAGTCACTATCTTACACCCCCATACACACCCATTGTAGCCGTACCCTACTCCCTCACAGCCACCCGCTTGGCACCTCAAGCCATTCTCTTACATGCACATCCCATGCAGGCCCCACAACCACCCTAGCTTACTCTCCTCTTAGATCTAGCTACAACCCTTGACCCCCCCCCCCCCCCCCCCAGTCTGTTGTCTGCTTTATTTATATGTAGTAAGATTTACTGATTTTAGGTGCTGCTGTTGCCATCACTAAAAAATTATCAGGGTTGTTTTCAATGTTCCCTCAATTTTTTTTATACATGTGCAGGATAAATTGTATGTGCATTCAGGCATATGTGGATGTGCACCACCAGTAGAAACGCATACTGTGGGCACTCTGCTAATCAGCTGAGCAGCATTTAAATCTCTCCTGATGGCAGCCCAAGTGCTCAGCTTATAGGGAACACTTGTTTAAAGTGTGATTTTAAAAAAATACAGTTAATGTGGAGAGGAAGTAGAGTGATATTTAGTGTTGACACTTCATTTGTCTTATTCTCCTGCTTTCAAAAGCAGCCGTTTGTGGAGAAAGAAAAAATCACTTCTTAAGTCTCCCAGTTTGCTTAGTATATTATATAGGTTTCCCCATTCACTATTTTGATGAAAGTTACGCAGGTGAGAATCCATATCCTCTAATTATAAAAGATATTTTCTTGATGTTACCTGCTTAGCCGAAGACATAAGGCTAAAGCACACATGATACGACTGTTATGATTTTCTCTCTGAATACATGTAAACTGCTTAAATAACAGTAACGATCCTTAGAAGGGTTATAGCGGGGCGGGCAATTATTTTTGAAGGGGGGGGGGGGCCCACTTCACAAATTTCTGAAGTGGTTATGGGCTGCCCCAGAAGGGGCAGGGCCAGAAGGCTTTCCATGCTTCCCTGCTCGCAGACCTTGATTGGCCTGGCTGTGGGGGGCGTGTGTGATATCTTTGCCCAGCGCCTAGAGAGAACCGCCAGCTCCCCTGTTCCCAGGTCTCAGTTGGCCTGGGAATGGGGGAGTGGCGGGGAGGCTGCAGGCTGGATCAGCAGGCTTGGTGGGTCAGATTCAGCCCTCGGAAGCTGACTTGCCTACCCCTGGGATAAGGGATTTGGGTGCAGGAGGGCCTGTGAGTGAGTTTGGGTGAAGGAGGGGGTTGTGATCTAGGGCAGGGGACTGGGGTGCAGGAGGGGCTACAGGGGGTTGAATTGCAACCTAAGGCAGGGGATTACAGTGCAGGGGTGTGACTCGTGCAGGAGGGGATTGTGACCTAGAGCAAGGGATTGGGGTGCAGGTTCTGGGAGGGGGTATGGGCTTTGGAAGGGGGCAGAGGGTTTGGCTTATGTAGGATAGGAATGGGGGGGGGGGGGCGCAGAGGGCTGGGAGGGGCTGGAATGCCAGAGTCAGGCTCTGGCCAGGACACTTACCAGTGAGACTCCAGCCAATAGCCCAGCTTGTTTCTCAGGGAGGAGTCTGCTCTGTGCTCTGTGAATAAGAGTCTGAGGGGAGGGGGGAATGGTGCTTCACATGCTGCCTGTTTTTCAAACAGGCAGCTTCCATTAGCCAGAAACTGGTCAATGGGATTGTGCCGAGGGCGGGAGCAGCCATGAAGCACCACTCCCTCCTCCCTTCCGGGCTCACAGTTTGTGGAACACAAATGGCCCAGCAGCTGCTTTTCTGGGGGAGAGAGGGGAGGCAGGGCAGGTCAAGCAGGGGAGTCAGTCTGAGACTCCTCGCTGTATCCACGGGCCAGATCTAGTGGCTTGGCAGGCCAGATTCAGCCTGTGGAGGGTGTTTTGCCCAGGCCTGGGCTATAGAATGGCTTTTATCAATGTATCGTGTGACTAACAAAGTATAACCCAGGTCCTCTGCTGGAACATGATAGTTACTCATTCAGTTTCTCCTCTACCTTGTTTGAGAGCACCTAAAGAGGGATCTGCTGTTTGTCGAGTGAGTGCCCTAATCGCTGTACTGAGGACTGCTGGGAGCTGGCTTGTTCTCCATCTCTTGTTGAAACTGTTCTACTTCAATTATTAATTGGGTCAAAGGAAAAGGTACCTGTAAAAAGGCTTCCGTAGTTCAGAGGTTATGGCAGTGAGCTGTGATGTTGGTGGCCCTGGTTCAGTTCCCAGCTGTTCCTGTGACCGTGTGATTTGCTAACTAGACTTATAATTAAGTGGGCCCCAATAAGGGCAAAAAATACAAATCACTCTTTTGTCCAGGACTCCCACCTGGTCAATTACAGTTTAGAGCTCTTGAAAATTAAGTACAAGTCCTTTGGCAGGAGAAGGGAACTCTATTTCAAGAACTTGACCATGACCATATATTTTCACCATCAGTAGTATTGAAAGCCTGCTACTAGCATAGTTTACCTTTAAACAGAAATTTACCACAGCCTCTGTGTGTGTCTTATGCTGGTTGGCATTCCCTTTCTTGCTCACAGCAGCACCCCTTTGCAGAAGCATTGTGGCAGTCTAACAGTGCTCAACTCACTGGATTTTGGAGCTCTGTGTGTGGGTCAGCTCAGGGGAAGGTTAGTACGATGTGTCCTATGTGAACACTGCTCATGTTCCCTGCTAGCTTTGTACAAAACAGAAGAGAATTCAGCCCTGTCCAGTAACAAGAATGGACTTATCAGCTGTGATGGGTCAAGTAACCTAACTGCATGCTCGTATTTAAAGGCTTGCTCCCATTACCTAGTTGCGAGCAGTTTTCAGGGCCAAGAACTGAAACACTCATACTTGGTCACACATCAAAGGTGACCTGACAAGTTATTGGGTAGCTACATTTCTGCATGTGGTGGCTTTATAAACTAGAATTTTCACTTGAATACTAGGCACTGACAGACCTGACTAGGGATGTTAGTGCGTAATAGACTAGTGGGTAATAGACTAGTTGACTAACTGCAAGAATTCTTAGCCATTAGTCGAATATTCTATAGTCCCTGGGGGTGTGACCAGCAGCCAGTGCACTCCAGGGGAGCCTTCTGCCACCCACTGTGCTGCTGCCTCTGCATCAGAGCAGCAGTGTAGGGTGCCAGGCGGGAGCCTGGTCTATGATGGGAGGCAGTTTAAAAAACAGTGTGGGATGCAAAACAGCCTATGTCCACAGGGAGCTCGGACCCCCAGGACAGAAGCTGCTGCTGTGAAGCAGTCTCTGCCTGCAGTGGGCCTAAGCCCATGGGACTGGAGCAGTCCTCTGCCCAGGGTGGGCAGAGAGCTGCTCCAGCCCCTACCAGCTAAAGTGAACCAGTAAGCCTCATGTGTCAAGGGTTGGGCTTACCGGTTAAACTTTTACTTCCCTAGACCAAACGAGAGTTAATGAAGAATCAAGCAATAGCTGAATGAAGTTGTACCATGTATGCAAAGTTACGGCTGTTTTTGCGGCGGGTTTTTGTTTTTGTTTTTAACTTTCAGACTGGATGCCCAATAATGTTTAAACACAATGTGATACAGAAAAATGGCACCACTTGCAGCACCTACATTAACCCTGGTGAGGAACATCAGTTATGTGCTTACCATATGATAACTATGACATTTTCCCAAATATAAGACACCTTTTAAATCTGGCTGGTAGACTGAGTGAAGGAACATTTATTGCACGTTACAGCAGTGGCAGATGGACATGAGAACTGTCCAGCTCTATTTCTTTACCATTGAATATTTTGTTCACATTTAATCCAGCAAATCCTTTTGAGCAGAGTTTTATCATTTTTACTACTGGATTGCATACTATGTGGCAGGTAGCAGGAGGAGCAGGAACATCGTTTTTATCCCTGAACCTATAGCACTTTTACAGGATACTGCTACCTCTCTTCCATTGTTAAGATGCTCCTCCCTCCCTTTTCTCACCTTGCGTGTGGCCTGTTACTTACAAGGGGAAGCGTTTGTGGTACAGATTAGACAGAGTTTTGAATGTGTATGTTCTTTTTCAGATTGCTGATCCTGCAACCTGTGACCAAATGTATGAGAGTTTAGTCAGAATTCACACCAATTTCTATAAAAACAAGGTGAGCTCTTTGGTGCAGGGACCATGTCACTTGTATGTGTCTGTAGAGCAGCCAGCAAACGGGGGCCACAAATTGGAGAGAGGTTTCTGGGTGCTGATGTGATAGAAGTATTAATAATAAGCTCTCTGAGGTGATTTCTGGCACTTTCTTTGAGAAAAATAAAGCTGAACTCATTTTGAGTAATACAAGCCTTTGAAAAGTTCAGTTGTTTCAGAAGCATCTCTTACCACATCTGATGTGCTGCTGGAGATGAGTCTAAAGGCCACATGGTGGCACTGTGACTTTTTCCACTGCTAATATTTCAACAGTAATGTCTTGCTTAGGACTGTGTAGGGATAAGGAAAAGCAATGCACTGGTTTTGGGGAGGGAACAGAGCGAGTTCTGTAGAGTGAATTCTTTTTTTGTTTTGTTTTTGGGAAGTATCCACGCCTAAAAGATACAAGCTTCACTGGTGTGACAGTGGAAGAATGCAAGCTGGTCCTGGCATCAGGTAATGAAGCTCTGTTTGATTAGTCTATGATTACTCTTCCCATTCACACTTACAGGGGTAGCTCGCACTGCTGCTACCTGGTCTAAGGGATCAATAGAATTTCACTCCTCAGGGTTCTTGTTGTGGCACTCTTTGCAAGCACTATTTTCCCATTAAAGACAAACATACAATATTTAAGATTTCAGTTCTGTATATAACCTAGTTTTCAGGGGTCCCTGTGGTTTAGTTATGTTAAATGAAAGTACTACTACTATGTCCATGGCTAGACTATCTCAGGAGACCTCCATACAAGGCAAGCATGGAGAAGTAATGGGTAAAATGAGCTTGTTGGTCAGATGTTTATCAATGCATGGGTTTGATTCAGTGATAGTTTCTGTTCAGGTCTTACTTAAAGTTTGGTGGCAGGGCTGCATGGAAGAAACTTACTGTACGCCTTCCACACTGTATGTGTTGTTACCTTAAAATTAAAAAATCCAACTAGTTTGTTTCAAAAGTTCTCAGCTATCTTCTCATAAGTTTAACTTTGCTCTTTACATCTTCCCTAGAGGTAAGGAGCCTTTTTTGGGGGTGGGGGGAGAGAGAAGAGTCAGCCATGCATGAATACTCATCCAGTGCCTTTATCAGATGGAAGGGACCTCAAGAATTCCTCTAGTCCAGTCTCCTACATTCATGGCAGGACCAAGCACCATTTAGATCATCCCTGACAGATGACTGTCTGACCTGCTCTTTAAAATCTCCAATGATGGAGATTCCACAACCTCCCAAGGCAATTTATTCTAGTGCTTAACCACCCTGACAGTTCAGAAGTTTGTCCTAATGTCCATCCTAAACCTCCCTTGCTTCAATTTAAACCCATTGCTTCTTGTCCTATCCTCAGACTTTAGGAAGAACTATTTTTCTCCTGTAACAACCCTTTTGTGTACTTGAAAGCTGTTCTCACCTTTCTCAGTCTTCTCTTTTCCAGACTAAACAACTCCCCTTTTTTAGTCTTCCCTCATAGGTCATGTTTTCTAGATCTTTAATAATTTTTATTGGTCTTCTCTGAACTTTCTCCAATTTGTCCATATCTTTCCTGAAATATGGTGCCCAGATCTGGACACAATACTCCAGTTGAGGCTAGTCAGCATGGAAAAGAGCAGAAGAATTACTACTTGTCTTACTTGCAAAAAAAAAAAAAAGTACATCATTTTGGGATGTATTAGTAGGACTGTTGCAATGGTGTTATGCTATTGCCTCACATTTAGCTTGTGCTCTACAATGACTCCCAGATCCCTTTCTGCAGAATCCCTTCCTAGGCAGGCATTCATTTCTCATTTTGTATATGTGCAAATACTTTTTTCCTTCCTAAGTGGAGTGCTTTCCATATGTCCTTAAGAATCCAGTGTGACTTAGCTCTGTGTCTGCTCCTAACTCTGATGGCAAAGACCTCCTTCTGTACTGAAATACTTTAGATTGAGGCTTGGAGAGTCTGTTGAGCAGAAATCTCATCCACTTTTCTGCCTTCCCTCTTCTTCCCCCCATTGCAGACACAGGGAAAGAGATGGATGAAATGAAAAAAGGTAAATGGAAAAAACTCCGAGAGAAGTTCTCTGTAAAGAATGCTGAAGAGGACTCCAAGTGATAACCTCTCTTCCCAGCCCTGTTTTGTATAGATTCCTAAACCACTGTATATTGCCATGATAAATAAAGCCACTCATTCCTCTTAGCAACATCATTTCCATTCAGATCTGTGCTTGAGACCCTCCATTTTATTCTAAAATCTGGGACTGGTTTTTGGCATTTCCAAAAATGATTTGGATTGAATATACTAATTGCAGGGGACAGTGGTTTGTATTGGTGGAAAATGAGACAGTTGGGGTGGGGCAAATTTGCCTGCTTGGATACAGTGGTAAAAAGATCACGGTTAGGACAATTTGTTATAATATCACAAAAATACAGCTGCCAAGATCTTATGGTTGTCCTCTTCTGACTGGATATTGACTAATTCTTGTGTGCATGTGTCACTTTGTTGCACATACTGTGGTTTAAAGAACAGGTGCTAATGACTTTACTCTCCATGCTGCAGATCCAAGGTCAAATTCTGTATCAGTCCAGCTTCTGCAGCCGATTTAAGAGTTACTGCATACTTTGGTAGAGGCACCAGTGTCTGGTCCTGGGAGCCAGAGCACTGCTCAGTTGGTGCAGTACCCCATGGGAGGTGCAGCTATACAGCTGCTTGGAGAGGGAACAATCTCTCTCTAAAACATGGACCTGCATTATGCGTGACTCTAGGAAGCATTAATGGCCTCTTGCTGTTATGCATTTCAACAGTTTTCCCCATCAAGAACTGAAACCATCTGAGGTTTGCAGTGGGATCTTAACTGAAACCCCACAACTTGACTGCTTAAGTTTATGGTACCTCTGCAATAAGAGATCTTTGTATGTCTATTGCATGCCTCACAATCTTCACAATTGATTTTTCTTTGGGATAGGGACCTGTACCTTGCTTAATATGGCCCTACAGGATTGAGGCCTCTAGGAACTACTGTCTCAAATGTTATTAATGCATCACAGCTCTCCCATTGTTGAGAGGAGGCTCTTGACCCTCATCTCAGCTTTTACTGACTTGATTTTGTGTTAACTTAGTTAAGGCAATTTACATATTAGTTAAGTAACAACAAAATAAAAAGTTTGTAAAACATCACACCAGAGATGAAAATAAAAACAATACCTCTTCACAGTGCACTGCTGTAGACCTGCAATTTCCCATATAAAGTCCATCCACAGAAGATAAAAGACCAGTGTCAAGTTAGCAACAGCTTAGCTGTTGCTCATCTTCATCAGATGTATTGTACTGTCAATACATCTTGTTAAATTTACTGCTCATCAGTGACAGATGGAATTCTTAAAATGATTCTGAAAATCAGTGTTGTGAGGTACTGTGAACAAGATGTCTGGCTTGCAAAGTACCATGTCTGTAATGGACTTTCTGCTGCCTACTTGGTATAAGTTATAGTGCAACCCTATCATTGCTAGTAACAATATTAATGCTATCCTTTCTGGATGGGCATAGTCACCAAAGTGTAGTGTGTGGAGATAAAGAATTAATGTTACAGAATAAAAAGTTATTGCAATGAAGAACTCAAGTCCCAAATAATTTACCTTCCTTTGAGGGCATTAGGATAAATTGTGGGTTCAGGTACTGTGAAGAAATCTGGTAACTAAGTTGTTCGTGACTCGTGCTGGGCAAAAAGTTTGCAGAGATGTAATCAAGAAGGAAAAGGCTGGCACTGGAGCCCTACAGCAGTAACAGTCTAGGCTTTGGTCCGGCTTCTGAAGATGAGATCTAGATGCAGACTCCAGTGAAAACATCCTCGTTAGCTGATAACATGTACTTAGTTAGCAAAGCTGATGTATTCTTGTGCTTCAGTGATTCAAGGTGTTCTGGACATCCACAAAACCCAACCGCTGTCTGCGCTTCCTTTGTTCTGTCATCTAGAGTTAAAATAAGGACACAATGTAGTCAGGAACGCAAAGTACATCTTCACACAATCCACAATCAATCTGTGAAACTCACTGCCAGGGGATGCTGTGAAGGCCAAAAGTATAACTGGGTTAAAAAATAATTAGCTAAGATTATGGAGCCTTGGTCCATCATTGGCTAGTAGAAACCCTGTGCTGCAAGTGCCCCTAAAACTCTGGGTGATAGGATGGTTCACTTGAAATTGCCCTGTTCTCTTCAGTCCATCCAAAGCATCTCATACTGGCTACTGCTGTAACAGGGAAACTTGGGCAAAATACCCTGGCAGAATGAGCAACTAAAACCGTTTTTCCCCTCCCCAGCCATGCAGATTGTAAAAATCTGCCAAAGGCAGCATCCATCTCTGCATGCTACCCTAGCCACAATATGACCCTACACATGTTTCAGTTACTGCCAGTCTTGCTTTACTGCTTGGGGTTTGTGCTCTGCCATTAAGCTACCCCCATTCTGAAGCATCCCTGTTTAAACTATTTACAATACCTGCTCTTTCAGCTCGTTCAGCTGTGAAGTGAGGTAAGACACCAGCTTCATAGTGGAGTTGAGTTTCTCTTGGAGGTTCCGGATCTCGTTCTGTTCCCCTTCTCCTTCGTTGCTGACCAATGACATGGCTCGCATCCGGGGGAACCAGTCCAAGTTCTTGTTCTGGAATGATGAAAACTTCAGGTTGTGGGGAGGAGCCTGATTTGAGCATACGTGCTAATTCACAAGAACTAGGTAGCTGGCCCAATAAACTCTGTTGCTAGGGGGATGGTAGAAACATTCAAGATCCTGGGGTCCCCGGTACCTTTGTGGAGTCTCATTAATTGCCCATTAATTTTCCCAGCTGTTTTTTGTAGACTTCCAGATACAAAGCAATCCCATAAATTTGACTGTAGGGCATTTAAATACTTGTCCTATACCTTCCTGCCCCCAACCTTTGTCACTGCCTTGAATTCACAATAACTAGGCTGCCCCCCATACTGCTTTTCAGAAAGTCATGGCTTATTTGAATATCCAGTATGTGACTATGTAATATCCAACAGAGGATGCCTGGTTAGCTGGGCCTAAACTGGAAGTAATCAAACCAGGAAGATGTGATAGGGTTTTACCAAAGTAAAAAAAAAAAAGAAAAAAAAGCCAAGTGTATCTTAAAAAAGTACGTTTTCTCACCAAGCCATTGTTTTCTAGGGGGGAAAGCTGTCACTATGCATGACACCCTGTCGTAGGCAACACGTACCTTTATCATTTGTGCCACGTAACTTTCAGGCCCGGTGTAATCTGTCTTATTCTTCACTCGCACCAGCACAATGAAGTACAAGTAATTCCACATGTTGTGCTCATATTTAATGTGCTCTTCGAAGGACACAGTCTTATTATCAAATTTGTCCCTTTCGAGACCTGGAAGAGGCAGTGGAGAAAAGAGGGAGTGAAACAAACAAGTGTAAAAGGAAGTTCAGATAATTGCATCCTATCCCAGGTAGGGATGCAAAAGGTTAACCGGGCTGGGTGGTGGGAACGTGAACAGGTCAGGACAGCAGGTGTGGCTGCAGCAGCAGCCCTGGCCCTAAACCTGCTGCGGGTGGGGGCAGATTGACAGCGCCGTCCCCAGCTATATTCTGGGCCTCTCTGGCTGCGCAAGCAGCCCTGGCCCCACCCCCACCCCCACCCCCACCATGGCCTGGGCAGGAGCAGGCAGGACCCCGACCCAGCCATGCTACAGCAGCAGCTCCAGTCCCGACCACGCCAGCAGCCCTAGCCCTGGACCTGCTGTGCCCTAGGCAGGGGAAGAGGGAACCCTGGCCCAGCTACACTGCAGCAGCAGCTCTGGCCCCAGCCTGCCCCAAGTGGGGGCAGGCAGGACCGTGGCCACAGCGCAGCAGCCGTGCCATTACTGCCCATGGTCCCATAAAACTCCAGCCCTGGCTGACCTGCACCAACCATAAACCAGCTAAATGATATTTTGATCATTTAACCAATTAGCTGTTTTGAATGATATTTACATCCCTAAGTAAATTACTAGCTGAAGTTGCTAGTGGATCACTGAAAAACTAGCAGGCTTATAACAGATACACCCATAGCTGTTTATTTCAAGAGTGCAGAGGGAAGAAATGGGAGTCGACCTTTTTATGCTGCTTTATTTTGTGTAAAGATGACTTATTGTTCCTGTTTGTTAAAACTTCAGATCTTGTCTATCCTAGAAGACTCCCTGTCTCACTGAAGAACTAGCAATTCAACGTTTTGTTAGTCTTTAAAGTGCTACCAGACTATTTGTTGTTTTTTAAGTTTTTTCTGTTACAGACTAACTCAGCTACCCCTCTGAAACTTGGTGTATCTGTTATTTACCAAATGCTCCCATCTACTTCCCTTGCTCCTCGTGATGAGTAGGACTACCGGTGCCAATGGGGGCGCCCTCTGAGTTCTAATTAGTGGGTCTTCATTAGACCTGCTAATTCAAATGCTTGAAGATCAACCGCTGGAGGGTCGATCGTCTTGGTGGTGTAGCCAAGCCCAGAGTGTTTTAGTTAAAGCTTATTTATCAAAAAAACAACAGTCGGAATAAACACAAAAAAATTTCCTCTCTCACCAATGGTGCCATTTCAGGAGAGACAGGGGACTGCAGCGGTACATACTGGGATGCTGCTTGGTCTTCTTCCGGTTCCCCTGACTGTCAGGGAGCGAGGGGAAAGTACACGGCTTGTGTGCGTTCCTCTCCTGGCTGGGGAGGGGAAGGCACAGAGGAGTAATTCATGCAAGCTGTGTACATTCCCCCTGCTCCTTGATAGTCAGAGGAAAGGGAGGAAGAATAAGCAGCGTCCCGGTACACATGGCTGCAGTCCCCCGCCCTTCTGACCTCCTGAAACAGCTGCTACTAGAATACACACGTAAAGGGCTCAATCCTGTGAAGACCTTGGTGACGGAATGCGTGTGTTTGTCCGATGTTTTCTGCCCTGGAACTCACCACATATGAAACATGTCGTCTTAAGAACTTCTTCCTTCTTTTGCTTCTCACTCCTCAGATCAGCAAAGGTGTCTATGATGACACCAAAGATGAGGTTGAGGACAATGATGATGACAATGAAGAAGAAGAGGAGGTCGTAGATAACCCGAGCAGGGAACAAGGACTCCTGCAAAGGACAGAATGAAAATAGCCATGAACAAAGGACAATATGGCTCTCTCCCAGTCGTTAGATCAGTGGTGGGCAACCTGTGAGCCAAATGCAGCCCATTGGGGTTCTATGTGTGGCTCACGAAACATTTTGTTGACTGTTGCCCATGTGAAGTGTTATCAGATGCTTCTGGTTTCCATCTGTGTAGTTTTTTCCCCCCTGCCAGTACTACTCAAGTGATACGCACACAAAGCAAGGACATGTAACATAAGGTGCATGCTGATTGCACACAACATTGACTGTGAAAGCTGTGCACTCCAAAGTGCTGCTACAGTTCAGTCAGCACCAGAGTTCCCTCTAAGGTGCGCCTGCATGGCCGTGCACAAAAGTTCTTCCCCCGCCCACTTCTTCTGGAGAGCCCAGGCAGCTGCAGGCGTGGCCGAGGCAGCATGGTGAGGGAGCCACTGGGGTGAGGGGCCAGGACCTGCCACAGCCACGTGGCAGGGGGGCCTGCTCCAGTGGCCAGGGCTGCCACATGGTGGGAGCCAGGGCTTGTTCTGGTGGCTGGGGCTGGGAATGGCACCTGCCACATGGCCAGGATGGGGGGGGCAAGGTCTGCTTTGGTGGCCGGGAAAGGGACATGCTGGACGGCGGGAATGGGGAGGATTCTGCTCTGGCAGCCAAGAGAGAGAGGGTGAGTGTTAATAAACTGGGTGCCATGATGGCACACATCCAAACCAGCATACATGACCTCAGTATTGGTGCACAAGTCAATACTCTCTGCTCATGGTTGGAAAATCTTAGAGGGAACACTGATCAGCATGCCCCACACATAGACTTTAAGGTCAGAAGGGACCATTATGATCATCTAGTCTGACCCCCTGCACAGTGCAGGCCACAGAATCTCACCCACCCCTCTTAGAATAATCCTCTCACCTATGTTAGGTTCACAAGCGCAGTGAGCAAAACTGCCCTGGTCTGGGAGACTGTCTTCGTTACAACAATCCTGCAGCCCACTGAGATGTAGGAGGCCACTCATGAAGCCCATTCACTAACCTAGGTTGCCCATGACTGCATAAGATCATGCTGCTTCTTTACAATGGTCAGAGAAAACGCTTAAAGCCAAGGTAGGAAGAGGCTAATGGAGGGGCTAAGATCTAAATACCATGTCATGAAGGAAATGTAGAGTACTAATGGCGTGGAAAGAGGCATAAGCATAGGCGATGGACAAGATTAAGGGGTGTAATGAAGAAAACGTAAGACATTAGCGGGGTAAGTCAGTATAAACATGGAGAGACAAGTGAAGCAGAGAATCGGTCCTTGAGTGGAGTTTGCCCAGTGCCGAGTTAACTCACATCCTTGGATGGCTTCCTGAGAATGTCGCCCACGCCCCCTCCGTTCCTCAGGCCATGGTTCAGCACCGTGACGATGCACATGAGCAGTGTGTCACAGGCACGCTCTGACTTATCCTCATCATCATCTGGAACACAGGCATAAACCAGTCAGGAGAGGACAGATAAAGAGATCAGCCCACCAGACTGAGCCAAGCGGTGCAGAAAAAGTCACTGGTTTTGGAGTCTCTCAGGGTGTCTCTAGACTACAGGGGGTTTTTTGAAAAAAAGTGGTTTTTCGAAAAAACTTCCCCTGCATCGAGACTGCCGCCGCGTTCTTTTGAAATTAAATCGAAAGAACGCAGTGGTTTTTTTCGACTGCGGTAAACCTCATTTTACGAGGAAGAATGCCTTTTTTCAACAGTGCTCTTTCGAAAAAAGGTGTTCTTGAATGCAAAAAGGGCTTTTTCGAAAGAGAGCATCCAGGCTGCCTGTGGACTCTTTTGAAAAAGCGGCTTGATTTTTCGAAAGAACTGGTTGTAGTCTAGACATATCCTCAAAGGGTTTTTCTTTCCTCCTTTTATCTCCTGGAAGCAGGTGGTTGCATTATGTACCAGAACTAGCAGCAGAAGGAGCCCAGGAAACTCAGACTGGTTAACAATCTTTAACAAGCTAGCTGGAGGGGTCCCTCCTTGGAGAATGTTTTGCTGCTCAGCCTGTTCACAGCACAGGAGAGAGCTGTTCCCTCTTTGCCCAGCAGAAGAGAGCGGGAGCCTGGACAGCACCTTGATGACCTGGAAGGGTCAAGCAGAACTTCTCTGACGACTCGAGCTCCCTCTGAAATCCCTACTTTTTAAGCTCACCATTTTAACCCTTGCTGGACCACTCTCAGTCTGAAGGGACATGGCTTAGTTACGTGTTAGCTGCTTCTAAGTAACTCTATTTAAGGGAATAGATTTTGCCCAGCTGACTGAAATGAGAGGGAACCACCTTGCTCTATATTCTGGGCAGTTTTCCCTGTAAGCTGAGTGCTTGGGTGGCCACCTAGGAGAGATTGAAATGCTGCCCCGCTGATGAGCAGAGTGCCCACAACACCCACAGCCAACAGCATGTGCTTCTATTGGTGATGCACGTGCACTTGCCTGGTGCACATAAAATGTATTCCACCCAGATAGAAAAAAAAGTGAGAGGGAACACTGGTCCTGATTTCCGTGGCCTCTATATTCATTCAGTGGGATTCCTGCCTAGGAGCACAGGGAATGTCCTGGCTGGGAAGGATGTGGAACCATTGAAGAGGTTTCCTTCAGGAAGTCTGCTGGAAATCTAAATCCCCAGTCCAGAGAGTATTTATACAGAAGGTCTCCCTCTTGGCTCACTTTTGCAGACGTTTGGATCGCTTGGCTAAAGTCAGCAGCTGAACACTTGGGTGCTTATCCATACTTTTGAAATGCTCACCTGGCACTCATGCGGTTCCTTCTAATGACTCATGGGGAGATAACACATAAAGACCAGTAAGCAGCTAAGATACAGTCTCAGAACGCTTGCAAATCTGAGCAGATGTGCGTCTTACCGTGTTAGAAGCTTTTCAGGCCAAGATTTTTTAATGGTGTAGTTACCTCTCAGTACATCAGGCACAGCAGAGCAGCTAATTTTGTCACCACTGCATGACTCCATAAAAGCCTCCATGTTCTTTTGCATCCCCAAGGGGCCATCTGGAAACAGAAGAGACTGTCATGGTCAGAGTGCTGGGTACAGAACCACTCGGCTTAGCAAAGCCCTGTCCTCGGATTGGGGGCTCTCCTTCACCGCCCCCAGCTGCAGCTCAAAAGGGATTGGTTCTCTTGGGTTCCTTTTCCTCATTGTACCTCATTCCCGTTCATCCCACCAGCGCCAAATGGTAAAGCTCCAGTCACTGACACGGTGTCAGTGCTGATCCCTGCTGGCAATGAGAACAGGCCTGTCTAGCACACTAGCTGCACCAGAGTTCCACTGGAGCAGCGTTCCCTTTAAGCTGTGCACTTGTGCAGCCACTCAGGAGAGATTCAAATGCCGCCCAGCTGATTAGTAGAGTGCCCACAGCTAGGTTTTGTGTTTCTACTGGTGGTGTCCATTCACACATGCATTGGAGCACAACAAAAAGTATTCCATATAGATAAAAACTGCATGGATGGAAAAGATTAGAGGTCATGAGGTATTTTTGAGCCCTCTGCTCTGTTTTCAAATGTGGGGGCCTTAAGAGAACAGCTGTAGTCCTGAAGCTTCCATTACATCTGTCTAGAACCACTACCCCATTCCCTTTTACCCCCCAAACTCCAGGGTCCCCTTGCCTAGAGACTGCAGTGCTGATTGCTGCTGTATTTGTAGCACCCAGGAGCTCAGTGGGACCAGGATTTTGAGCCTTAAAATACTGCATCTCATGTCTCTTTTTTGAAAAAGGTGTTATTCCCCCCCATTTTACAGATGGGGAAATGGAGAGCTAGCCTGGGGACGTGACCTTTGCAAGATCACACGGAGTCGATGGCAGAATCTGGAAGAGAACCCACTACTACCTAACCCCTGCACTACCCACTGCACCACAACCCACAACTGCATGGCAGAGCAAGTGTAGAGACCTTTGGACTTGTTGTCAGGCAGCCGGTCCACCTCCATGATAAAGTCATCTTTCAGGAAGAGGAAACCCACAATGGAGAAGAGGTAGACAAGGATGAGCGCCAGGAGGGCGGTAAGCAGGATGGAGCGCCCGTTCCGCGTCACACTTTTTATGACATTAAACAAGGTCTCTTCACGGTAGATCAAGTCAAAGAGCTGAAAGGACAAAACGTGCTCATGTGGACATTACTTAGCAAGGGGAGAAATGCAGCAGCAAGCTGTTGGTGTTACCATCTAGCCTTTCTATAGCAGCTTGTAGCCTAGTCCTCAACAAATCTACATTTCACCAGGGTGAGTAGCCAGAGAACAAAGAGGTAAATGCCAAACTCATGCTGAAATCAATAGGAATTAGGTTCCTAAATACTTAGACTCAGACTTTAAGGTCAGAAGAGACCATTATGATCATCTAGTCTGACCCCCTGCACAGTGCAGGCCACAGAATCTCACCCACCCCTCCTAGAATAATTCTCTTACCTATATCTCAGATATTGAAGCCTTCAAATACTTTGAAGACCCCAAGATGCAGAGAATCCTCCAGCTGTGATCTGTATCCCATGCTACAGAGGAAGGTGAAAAACCTCCAGGGCCTGTGCCAATCTACCCTGGAGGAAAATTCCTTCCCGACCCCAAATATGGCAATCAGCTAAACCCAGAGCATGTGGGCAAGACACCCAGAAAGTTCTCTATAGTAACTCCTATCATCCCTCCATTGACCTATTTATCACTGAATGAATGGTCAATTAGTTACCAAGATCATGTTATCTCATCAAACCATCCCCTTCATAAACCCATCTAGTTTAATCTTGAAGCCAGATAGATCTTTTGCCCCCACTACTTCCCTTGGAAGGCCGTTCCAGAACCTCACTCGTCTAATGGTTAGAAACCTTCGTCTAATCTCAAGTCTAAACTTCCTACTAGCCAGCTTATATCCATTTGTTCTTGTGTCCACATTGGTATTAAGCTTAAATAATTCCTCTCCCTCCCTAGTATTTATCCCTCTAATATATTTAAAGAGTGCAATCATGTCCCCCCTCAGCCTTCTTTTGGTTAAGGTAAACAAGCCAAGCTCCTCGAGTCTCCTTTCATAAGACAGGTTTTCCAATCCTTGGATCATCCTAGTGGCCCTTCTTTGTACCTGTTCCAGTTTGAATTCATCCTTCTTAAACATGGGAGACCAGAACTGCACACAGTATTCCAAATGGGGTCTCACCAATGCCTTCTATGATGGCACTAACACCTCCTTATCCCTACTGGAAATACCTCGCCTAATACATCCCAAGACCGTATTAGCCTTTTTCACGGCCATGTCACAATGGCGGCTCATAGTCATCCTATAATCAACCAGGACTCCGAGGTCCTTCTCCTCCTCCGTTACTTCCAACTGATGTGTCCCCAGCTTATAACTAAAATTCTTGTTATTAATCCCTAAATGCATAACCTTACACTTCTCACTATTAAATTTCATCCTATTGCTATCACTCCAATTTACAAGATCATCCAGATCTTTCTGTATGATATCCCGATCCTTTTGCTGTTTGGCCTCATTCACATTCTTTCCCCAATTTGGCACGGACGTTGTACCTCCAATATGACCTATTAGACTAGTCTCCACCCTACCCTTCCTCATGTTCATTCTCCTACCCCAAGCTATATCCTTTCTTACTTCGTTTTCCTCCCTCTCAGTGTTAAAATCCGGCGTAGAGATTACCTAGACATCTCCCAACCGTCTCCCCCAAATTCCTAGTTTAAAGCTCTCTTAATCAGTTGAGCCAGCCTCCATCCTAGAAGTCTATTTCCCTCCCTACTTAGGTGAAGTCCATCCCTAGAGAACAGTCCTCTGTCCATAAATGCCTCCCAGTGACCATACATCCCAAAGCCCCCCTTACAGCACCACTGCCTAAGCCATCTATTGATCATCATAATCCTGTCACATCTTAGTTGCCCTTCTCTAGGAACAGGGAGAATCCCACTAAAGATCACCTGAGCCTCAATTTCCTTGAGCATCCTCCCCAGCCTAGCATAGTCTCCCTTAATTCGTTCCAGCGAGAATCTAGCCGTATCATTTGTTCTTACATGAAGGATGATCAATGGATTCCTTCCTGCTCCCTTAATAATCCTCTTCAACCTCAGTTCCACATCCCGTATCTTAGCACCAGGCAGACAGCACACCCTTCTATTCTCTGGATCAGCTCTGGTTACAGGCCTATCTATTCTTCTCAATAAGGAGTCCCCAATCATATAGACCTGCCTTTTTCTAGTGACAGTGCGATTCTCTGGTCTATCTCTAGCTTCCTCTGGCTGCAAGTCCTTGCCATTCCTATTTTCCCTTGTAATCCTCTTTAACTCATCCTGTATCCTCCTAATGCTCATTATTGGTGTTGTCTCCATTAAGTCTTCCCCTTTACCTATGGGACTAGCCACTCTTCTCTTCTTCCTTTCCCTTCCATCTTCATTATCTACCTGCTGTACCCCTTCTTCATTCTCCAGCTCCACATACCTGTTCTTGAGCTCTATTTTTCCTTCACTGACCCATCTTTTCCTCTGCCTGGTTCTCTGAGTCACATGCTTCCACTGTCCATTTTCTTCGCTCAGCATCCCCGCTCTGAGGCCCTTGATCTTGCTTCCATCTGCATATTTAAGCTTTCCCCTTCAGCCACGTCATGCTTTGCCCCATCATCTGCTCAAACCCCCTTCTAAACTCGACCAGAGTTTTCACCTGCATCTCCAGTCCTCGGATCTTTTCTTCCATCAGCTCTATCAGGCGGCACTTCATGCAAACAAGACTCCTTTCAGGTACCCCCTCCAGAATCATGTATATACCTCAGCTATCACATCCAATCATCCTCCTTGTGTTCTCTGCTACTTGGGCCATGGCCACTACTGCCTCTGCGTTTTATCTACTTTCTCACCAAAATCCTATTAGTCCGGTGAACACAAAAACAGACCAAAACACCCTCTCCACAGCAAAAACAAACCAAGTCCCACAATCCAAACTCCCTTTACAAACTCCCACTCAAACTCCCCTGTTTACAGCTCTGTTTGCTTGGCTCCTGTGCCGCTGCAGCTTTTGAGGATCTCGGCAGAAGTGATTTTTTACTCAATAGTCAAGCCAGAAATAGAAACCAGAAGTCCTGAAGCAATCCCTAGCTCTAACCACTAGATCACACTGCCTCCCCGCTGACCCAGATAAAAGGTAGAAAGAGACACGATATGATACATACACACCAAACCCAGAAAGATTGCCCCACACAAATAACATTGCCCAGTGTGGCAAATTACTTTCACTGCCATTATTAGTCACTGAAAGTTCCCACTGGAATCTTCCAGTTCGTAGCCATGCTATGGACGTTCCCCTAACAGCTGAGTTTACCGTACCAAGATGCTGTAGAAGAGTTCATGTACAAAGAGTCCCAGGATGCTGGTCACAATGTAGGCCACGTGATAGAGAAACTCCATATCCATGATCATGGCCTTGTAGCCCCGGATAAATGTCCCCCGGTTGCCCACGAAGCTCACCACGAACACAATCTTGTTGGTCAGCTAGGGAAGAGTCACAAGGAAGCAGTGTGTGTGAGTGCCGGGTTTTAATCCAGTTTGGCTTTGTGAACTCAATGTACCACGACGCCAGAGGGTGAACGCTCTCCCAGTTACGGCGCTGCAAATCCACTGACTTCCTGTGCGTGCCAATGAGTGCAGGGCTCAGTCCAGACACCCAGTGGCCACTGATGTTGATTCCTGGGAGCCCAACTCAGCATACACTGAGTCTGGGTTTTAGGGGCGCTTCACTCACCGTCCGCAGGTAACTTACATTGAGAGCTCCCAGGATGTTCAGCGTGAGCCCAATCCCTAGGTAATAGATTGATCGCAGGATCAATGCCACAAGGAGCGGCCTGATGCCATAGCGCCGGGTAAACATGGCCATGACGGAGAAGCAGATCAGAAACCAGAAAAGCAGGGATATCAAGGGAGAATCCAGCACTCCTGGGAACAAAATGGACACCATAGTGCATGAAAATCAACCAACCAACCAACTGATCACACTTTGTGTCAGTCCGTAGCATACATCTGAGAGTTTGAGGGTTTCCATTCAAACCTAGAGAGCCTATTAAAAGAAACAGAAAAGAAACATCCCTAGATACAAAGCATAACACAGAAGATGGCCCTTAACATTCATTTGGACTGTGTCTACACTGCAGGCTTCTTGTGCAAGAACTTTTTGCACAAGAGTTCTTGCACAAAAGTTCTTGCGCAAAAGCACATCCACACTGCCACATGCTTTTGTGCAAGAGCATCCATGGCAGTGCGGATGCCCTCTTGCGCAAGAAAGCTCTGATGGCCATTTTAACCATAGTGGTTTCTTGTGCAAGGAACTCGTGTTGCCTGTCCACACATGCCTTTTTGCACAAGAGCTCTTGCGCAAAAAGGCTTATTCCTTGTAGAAAGAGGAATAACACTTGCGCAAAAAGCCCTGTGTTCTTACGATGTATTGTACTTTTTCTTGCGCAAGAACGCGCTTGTAGTGTGGACGCTCTGCAAGTTTTTGAGCAAAAAATGGCCATTTTTGCACAAAAACTCCGCAGTGTAGACATAGCCTAAATGTATTATTGTATTATTCAGACACCTTTTCTAGCACCTTTCATCTGAGATCTCAGAGCTCTTTAAAAAGGCCAGTCATTTAAGCTTCACAACACAAGAGGTGTGTCATTTGTATCTCCTTTTTATAAACCAGGAGAGTGAAGCACCAAGAGAAGCAAGTTTTGCAAGGACACTAAACAAGTTTGTGCCAGAGTCAAAACAGAATGCAGGAGTCCTGGCTCTCCATCCCCTGCTCTCCCTCCCTCTCAAGGGCTACGTCTACATTGGCATCCCTTTCCGAAAAAGGGATGCTAATGAGACGGGTCGCAATTGCAAATTCCGCAGGGGATTTAAATATCCCCCGCGGCATTTGCATTTACATGGCTGCCGCTTTTTTCCGGCTTGGGGATAAGCCGGAGAAAAGCGCCAGTCTAGACGTGATTCTCCGGAAAATAAGCCCTTTTCCGGAGGATCTCTTATTCCTAGGAAGGGCTTATTTTCCGGAGAATCACGTCTAGACTGGCGCTTTTCTCTGGATTATCCCCAAGCTGGAAAAAAGCGGCATGTAAATGCAAATGCTGCGGGGGATATTTAAATCCCCCGCGGAATTTGCAATTCCGAAGTCTACATTAGCATCCCTTTTCCGGAAAGGGGTGCCAATGTAGACACAGCCAGGGTGTGTCTACACTGTGATTTAAAACTGCAACAGCGAGTCTCAGGGCTTGGGTCTACAGACCCATGGTACAGTGCTAAAAACAGCAGTGCGGCATTGCGGCTCAGACGGGACTCGGGCTCTAAGACCCTCCCCTTGCCTGGCTACACTCTTGTTTTTAGAGCCATCGCATGAGTATAGGTTCTCCGAGGCTCTGAGACTTATCGCTGCAGGTTTTAAAATGCAACAGGCTTTAGAGGGTGAAGAGGAAATTGGTTTTAGGAAATAGAGGAAGAGGCTCAGCAGCTTTGGCGGAGAATGGGGCTGGCTAGATTGTATCTCCCAAGGGACCACCAAGTGTCAGTTCTCTCCTTGGATGGGGACACCCTTCCCCTTTGTCGCTAAGAAGTGGATGGAGCACTTACCCATAGAGGTGGCTTCGACGTATGGGTAAAAGAAAGCAATGATTATGTTGATGAATACAGCCAGGTTGAAGGAAATGCTTCCCCAGAGAGTCATTCTGCGGGAGAACCAGTACATCAGCGGCATGCCTAGGAAGAGGAAGGTCGGAGGTGAGACAGCGCAGTACTCTCCAGCTGTTCCTGTGCAACTTGGACATGGATCATAACTTTCCCCAGAGACTTAAGCTCAATTCAACACGGACTTGGACTGATCTCCCATTTCCTCAAACCAAGAGCCAAAGCCCCAGTGTTTGGCTGCAATGGGGTGATGAGTTCAAAATGTTCCCGCTCATAGTTCATGGCCCCTCAGCCCTTTGACCCGCTCTGTTACTTGAGAATCAGCTCCGGTGTCACACCCCTTGGGCCTCTCTCTCGCTACTTCCTACATCCTGGCCATCTGCAAGTTGCAGAAACGATGCCTGTGCTCTGCTGGCATCAGTTCTCTGTCCCAAGGGAGTCCCAGACAGCCTGCACTGCCAGCCACTTCCTATCCCAAAACTCGCTTCCTGTCTAATCACCGACAGCATTCTGCTTGGATTTGCAAGTGTTTCCACTGCTACTACAAAAAAAACCTGAGTTGTCCTGTAGCATCGTACAGACTTAACAAAATTATACATATAGTATCATGAGCTTTCGTGGCAAAACCCACTTCCTCAGATCAGTTTTGCCCACGAAAGCTCATGATAGACAGACAGACAGACACACAGACACACACAGGGCAAGGACCAGGATGTCACTCTGGGTCTGGGATCTGATAGGGAGCCAAACAGAGTGTCCCGACAACCCATAAACAGTAACAGCAGCTTTGGCTGGCACTTTTGAGTTCATCTAATCCCAGCTGCCCACTCAGCTGCTTAAAAAGAGGACAACCCGTTTACCATTTCACGCACCCTTCTTCCTTGTGTATCTGCCCAGGGAATTGTCCTTTTACACTCTGTTTCCTTTAAGCCCATATTTTCAAACTTTGTGCCTGCCTTTGGCTATCTAACCTGAGACTCCCAGAGCCTGATTTTTAGAGATGTTGACAGCCCATTGCTCCAGTTGCTTTTCTGGGTTTTTAACATCTCTGCACATCACGGCTGGGGAGCTGAGGCTCGGCACAGTAAAACAGAGGTCCCCATGCTTAGCAGCTACTTCCGAAAACAACTGCCATTCCATCCTCTGGCAGGGAAGTTTCTCCTCCTGGTATAACTTCCTGGGCTTTGTGTTGTTTGCTAAATATATTGCAATACACCATATTTGTTTGGGCTGCTTAGGAACTCCACTGACAAATCCTGGTTTTGCATCAAGAAGCAAGTAACCTAGAGAGGCCCGTTTTGTATTTTCTTCCAGTTGCCTCATCCAAAGTCAAGAAGGGATTGGGAAGCTACCAGTGAAGAAAGCCTCGTTGTCACATTGGAAATGGAAGAGTTCTGCACACTGCCTGCAGCCAGAGGCATGGGATGCTGGGAGAGTTTTTTTCCAAGCCACAATCTGGTGCTCATAGCCATTTCAGAGCATTACTGGCAGATGAACTCTGTGCCAGCAGCCGCTTTAAGGAGAACACCCGTTTGCCCTTACTGCGCAGTTTCTTCTGCCACTCCATCTCGTTGTGGAGGAAGGACGACTGGTCGAAGAAGTCACTGACTTTGCTGCCCTGGTCATCTTGTTCCGTAGTGGTGAACAGCCGGTATTTGGTCTCCCGGGTAAGGAATTCGCAGATGTTGGGCACTGGGAAGATGATCTGCTCCATGCTCCGGTCCAGACGCACAATCTGCATAGAGCAGGCAAAAAGACCGGGGTGCTATCAGGGCCCATCTGCACCACACATATGTCATGTAGCCAGGAACTAGCCCCACTCTGCCTGGGTGAAGGTTCTATAAGCTGTCACTCATTCTAAGCCACACCCACAGATCAATCCACCTAACACAAGGGTGGGCAATCATTTTTTATGCGGGGGGTGAGGGGGGAAGCCACTCCAAGAATTTGGAAAGTGGTCGAGGGCCGCACTCTTCCAGATTTTAATGGAGAAGGTGCAGGGTCTATGATGGAGGTTGGGTGCAGAAGGGAGCTTGGGGCAAGGGAGGGAGTTTGGGTGATGGATGCAGTTGTGGTTTGGGCACTGGACTGGGGTGGAGGGGGTTGGAATGTGACCTAGGGCAGGGAATTGGGGTACAGGAGGGGGTGCAGAGATGTGGGTTGTGAGCTAGGGCAGGAGGGGACTGATCTGGGGCAGGGGTTTGGGGTGCCAGATCTGGGCATGGAAATGAGTACAGTTGGAGGGCAGAGGGTTGGGGAGGGAAGGGACTGGGATGCCAGATGCAGGCTCTGCTAGGAAACTTACCAGCCAGCAGCAGTTCCTGAATCAGCCTCCCTGCCTGCCCCGCCCCTACCCAGGCTGCAGCCATGTGCTCTGGAGCCCTTTGTGCTTCATGGCTGCCTGTTATTTGAAACAGGCAGCTCCCATTGGCCAGTTTCTGGCTAAAAACTGGCCAATGGGATTGTGCCTTAGGATGGGAGCAGCTCCTAAAGCTTCCCCCTCCCCTTCAGACTCACAGTTTTTAAAGAAAAACCACCCCACAGCTGCGTTTCTGAGCAGCATGCGGGTGGGGCAAGGCAAGCAGGGAGCATGCCTGGGGCTCTCCGCAGCATCCGTGGGCCAGATCTGGTGGCTTGACAGGCCGGATTTGGCCTGCGGGCTCTATTTTGCCCAGGCCTGACCACACACGGCTTGTGCGCTGGGAATCTGCCAGCACTAGTGAGATGTGCTGCTGGAGACCCAACAGACAAGAAAGGCGTCATGAAAAAGCAGCTGGGCACCCCTGGAGAGAATGCTCATGCCGCTGATGCAGTTTTCTCGGGGCAATTTGTTCCGAGGAAGCTCCTAGCTTCTTAAGCATGAGCTTGTATCTTCAGGGCACAACAAGGATGAGGTCTGCCTATGAACTGTAGTCCCTGGGAGGTGATATTCATGGACCTACGGTAGCCTCCAGGGAATGGCAATCCCCCGACCAACAAGTCCTACCTCAATTTGGGAGGTGTGCCTCTCGTAATAGGCCAGCGGGTCCTCCTCTTCCTCCTGGACGGGAGCCGTCGATTTCAGCATCTGAGTCAGCTGCTTGTTGTGTAAGCTGAGCTGGAGTAGATGGGAGAATAAAGCAGGTGTCTTCAGCTGGGGAGATGCTGTTCTAACTGTGCATGATCAGCGCTTCCTCGCTATTTACCAAAAGCACCCAAATGAAAGCTTTAGAAAGGGCCACTGTTCCTCCCCCACCCCTAGGGAATGATAGTTCAGCTCCCTATAGTAATTACATCCCTAAAGGGCATTAATCCCTAAAATCCCCCAATGATCAATGCCCATAATGCCCAAGGGAACCTGCATTACAGCTGAGTAGCATTTGGGAGCCGAGACAAGGCCACACAAAGCAGGAAAATGACAGCAAAGGGATCAACCCTCCGACCTCCAGGGGAAGGGCCAAGTGGGAATTGGACACCACCAGGGAAGCTTAACCCCATCAGCACTGATAGGAGCAAGCCTTCTAGTGCTTGTAGACCAGGCAAACCCCATCGGAGGTCTGAATTTTGTATCCCCAGGGGAATAGTTAAAAGCTCAAGGACTGAATGATGGAAACAGAGCAGCTAAGCAATCGCTGCTTCACCAGGCCTAGAGTGTGGTTTCTTAGCAACCCACTGCCATTGAGGAGACCCTGCATTCGCTCTGAGGCGCTCTCATACCATAGAGGAGATGCCCTCCTCCTCCTCCTCTTGGATTCGCTTCACTGGTTTCAGGAGGTGCTGCAGCTGCTTGTTATGCCGAGACAGCTGGAAAGAGAGGGAGGGGCAGCAAGGAGTTAACAGGAGCATGAGACAGGCCCAGCAGGGCAGAACCTACTGTGAACATGTGAGGATCCCTCGCTAGCCATGTAAGAGCCGTGTAAGGATGAGACATGCCTGGGCCTACTACCGCCAAGGACATTGACTTCTCTGGGAATCAGGATTTAGCTCTTATACACGCAGAGACAGAACAGCATCTGCAGAGACACTAGCTAGGATCAAACAATCCCCATTCTTCAGGGAATCGGCTGAATCAACTGGGTCAGGAAGGATTTCAGCCCTTGGTAATATACGACTGGCCAGTTCGTGTGGCGGTTCCGCCTTCTGCTGAAGCACCGAGGCTCAGTCACTGGATTCCAAACCAGAGGGGCTATTGTTCTGTCCGAGGGCAGCCGGACTTGTTGGGACATCCGCAGAATAGTGCAGAATGGGGCCCATTGGTACAAGTGGGTGAGATGCCATTGACATCCTTCATGGGGGACAGTCTTACATCAGCAGTGACATGAACCTGTGCTGTGCCAGGACACACTGATGTAGTTACGAATGGCTGGAACCCTCGAAGGTGTCAGCGAGGGACCAAGCAAAGAAGGGGGTTACGGAGGGTCAGGACTCTAAAGAGCCTAATTTCCTTTCACTAGGCCACCAGCAAGTCTTCTACTTCTGGATCTAGCCTAGAACTTCACAGGTATCCCTGGGTCTTTCTAGGCTTGTCTTGAGAAAGCATTTAAATAAATATGGACAGGGGCAGGGGAGGGGGGACAGGGAGCCTGGAAACCCTATCTCATGTTAACCAGTGAACAAAGGTGACCCCCACATGGGTCGGAGAAGCTGGTGGAACCCAGCCTGAGAAAGGAGAGGCTCCTGCAAAGGGAGCCCTGTGATAGAGACGCAGCCAAAAAGACGGTACCTGTAAGGCCAAGATATAGATGTTGTGCCCGACTTCCCGGGGGGAAACCTCAGAGTTCTCACACTCTTCCTCCTCGAGGTAGGCTTTTTTAATGACATCAACCTGTAATGGCAACATCAAGCGCACGACCATTCAGCTGTGCACCTCACCAGCCAGCAACCTGGCTAAGGTTTTGCATTGGGAACACTTGCAGCATAGCATTTTGTTTCTCTTCCCTGCCCCGTTTGTTTTTAACCCTAAGCATGAACGGCTCCAGGGACCACCACAGAGGGTGTGTGTGTGTAACTGACGTCAGTTGTGGGAGTGGAAGTGGTGCTGGTGAGGACGGCAGCGAACCCATGAGGAAGGCTAGCCTAGTGGTAGAGACTTGGTTCAGTTCCCTGATCTGCCACAGACTCCCTCTGGGATCCTGGTCATGCCACTTCATTTTGTTGTACCTCAGTTTCCCCACCTGTACACTAGTGCCCTACCTCACTGGGAGGCTGTGAAGACACATACACCAAAGACAGAGATGTGTTCAGATAGTATGGGAATGGAGGCCAGATAAGCTACCTTGGATAGATAGCACGGCACTGAAACCAGCTGCACCTGTGTATCTGATTCCACACACCTCACAGCCCTGGCAAAGGGCACCAACAGCAAGGGTGAGAAGGATGGGGAGGTAGATCCATCCTAGTATCACGTCTGCCTGTAATTTTAGGTCTGTAGAGGTGATTCAGACCTCTGCCTGTCCCCCCTCCCCTGTTGCTGACATGCAAAGTCCTGCATGTCTCTCAAAGGCAGCCTAGCCCCTCCCTGCTCGCCCACCCTTACCAGTTCCTGAGGCCGGAGGCTGATGAGGATCCGCTCGGCATTCTCACTGTCGTGCCTGCTCTCCATCAGGGCCAGCAGGAGTTTGGAGGCATTGTCCTGGCGAAAAAACATCCACTTAGGTAAACCAGAGCCACGGGCACCCTCTACCTCTGCTAGAGGCCTGAGAACATGCCACACCGAAGCACTGCCCACAGCTCCCCGAGACTGGAGACCCAGCCATGCTCCCACCCACTCTAGAGAGGTACATGATGGAGCCCACCAAACCACACTGCTACAGAGTCCATGCGCTGGAGACAGACCTCCCCTCCCCATCCCCGAGGGGCCCTCCGAGTACCTAGATCAATTAGTGGCTCTTCTCATCTAGCCACTTTACTATACTTGCAACTGTAGTTTGTTTTGATAATAAAAGTTTGTTTCTTTTTTCTAATTAACCAAAATTGGTTGATTGTTGTGTCCTTTGACTCAGTGTCTAGTAATAAGGGCAGAGTCCATTGTTGTCTGTAAATCCCCTCTGTTTTTCCCAGCTCCAAGTAAAATGGAGGTTGGGGCAGGGGAGAGTTTTACCTTTGGAAGGAGGTTTCCCAGGTGATCTCTTCCCTGGTTTTCTTGCAATTATGTGGGTGGTGGCAGTGGATTCCCCAAAATCCAGGTATTAGGATTTTGGGGGGAAGTTTTTGTACCAGAGCCTGTAAAGGCAAGGTTTTGGAGTGCTCTTGTGGGCCCTCACTTCTGCATTCACCTTGACAATAGGCCAGACACCTTCCCTTACATAAATCCTCTTCAGGACCCACACACACGAGATACCCCTGGCCTCACACACCTCCTCCTGGCTGCCTCACCAACCTTGAGCTGGAGGACGAGGTCCATTCGGTACTTGCAGAGGGGGCTGATCTCATTGAGGATCAGGGCCGTGATGATGTCAATGCCGTTCGATTCATGCGTCACGATGCAGCTCTGGGGAATGACACATGCAGGGTTACCCCACCGGCTCTTTTCTGCCCTCTCGACCTCAGGCTCCCCACATACTCACCGCGGCTCAGGCTTAGGGGAGGAAATGCCAAAGGCTTTAGGCCCCATCGACACAAGCAGATCAGCTGCAATTGAGCAGCGTGCTCCCAGCACACAGCGCAGCACAACTGAGACGCAAATAGTTAAAAACTGTGCAGACAAAGCCTACGGCAGGATTTAACCGTGTTACTTGGCTTTGTCTATACTGGCCAGAGAGCCACATTACAGCCTTGTTTGGCTCAAGCCACGTTCAATCGCTGCTGCCTTGATATTGGTGGGATCTTCTTTGCATATCAGGGTGACCAGATAGTCAGTGTGAAAAATGGGAAGAGGGGCGAGGCGTAATAGGTGTCTATATAAGAAAAAGCCCTGGGTTGTCCCTATCAAATCGGCACAGCCGGTTACCGTAACGCATACAGAGGCAATGATAAAGAACAGGCAGTTATCCAGGTCCAAGAACGAAAGCCTCTAGCTCCCTTTCCCTAAGAGCGAGTGGAACATTGTAACTGCCACATACCTGCAAGAGCAGCACTGACCATTTCAGAGCATGGTTTGCCCCAGCTGTGCCCATGACTACCCTGCTACAAATCCCCATCGGCCAATCACATTGCTCCTTTGGTCTACGAGTAAAGACACAGGCGGGGGAGTTGCAGGATTGCTCCCTGCAGCCCGTTCTTCACTGTTCTGTCCTGCCTAGTCTGAAGCGACTCAGTGAAGCTCTAACTTTTTCCACCTGTGAGCAGGATAAATTTTGTTCTGTGCACCAAGGCAAGTGCAGATGTGCACCACCCATAGGAACTCATGCTGCCGGCCGTGAGCGCTCTGTTAATCAACTGGGTGGCACCAGAATCTCTCTGTCCAAGCACTCAGCTTACAGGGAACTCTGCTCTCATGCCTTCCCCCTCGGGTGGCTATGGCCGGGAGGTTTCTCCTGCTAATCAGCCCACGGCTGCCCTACTAATTCCTAGTGGGCTCAGAACAATTCCTTCCCTCCTTGGATATTGTGGGCAGTGATCACGTCCCCGTACTAGCTATCCAGCCGCTCAGGTTAGTGACTGTAACGTCTGCCCACTCCTCAGTCTGCCCTGCTTTCTTTGCTCCTCTCTGAACTTCTAAGGTCCTGATTCTGCTGCCACTGACACAGCACAATCGGGAGGCGGGGGGGGGGAGGAGGCTGAACTAGCATCAGTGGCGGCAGCCCCTTGGCTTTATTTGTGGGCAGCCTTCTGCAAAGGGCTCCCCCGTCGGTGTCCAAAGAGCGGCTCTGGATTTTGCAGTGGTGCAAAGTCCCAAGCATCCTTGGAACAAGCGAGATCTAGAGCAGAGGCAGGGAACCTCTTTTGAGTTGGGGGCCGCTGACCCACAGAACAATCAGTCGGAGGGCTGCACACAAGTGAGAAGTGGAAACCCCCCACCCCCGTCCCGTGGCCCCCGAATAAGGAGAAAGACACTCCCCACATTCCCCTCACACACCAGAGCCGGGGGGCCCCAGCCTAGTAGATTTTGTGTGCTCCAGCCCCATGGGGAGGCAGCGGGGGGGGGACTGGAGCACCAGCACAGGCTGAGTCTCAGGGGTCGGATCCAGGCAAGCCAAGGGCAACATCTGGCCCCCAGGCCTGAGGTTCCCCACCCCGTTCTAAAGCAGCCTGCAAAAGTCTCTGGTTGTGGATGGAGCCACCCCCTGGCCTCCTAGCGAACCACGCGGTCTCCTCTTAGGCCAGGCTGGGATTACCTGGTTCTCGTGGCACGGCCCCTGGCAATACTCCGTCAAGGTCTCCAGCGTCTGTGTGATAAGGGCCACGTTGTATTCGTTGATGTAGAGGCCCAGCAGGCCCAGCCCCCCCGTGGTGCTGCCGCACATGATGTCCAGGAACTGCAGCGTCTCACACACCAGGTTGTAGTTGGTCTTGTTGTTCTGACACCGGAGGAAGTTCTGTAAAACAAACCCCGTGGCTCAGACCTCCGGGAGGGGCTGCCTGGGGGCAACGCACAGCCCCAGTCTCTGCATCCCTCCTTCGCGCCCTCTCCTCCCCAGGGAAGCCCACAGGGGGTGGGTCAGGGCAGACTTTGGCTCTGTCACGGGGGCGCAGGGCACGTCAAGCCTGTGCCATTGTACGTACATTCAGTGACCGGTACCTACTGCAGTCACAACGCGGCTCTGGCGCTTTGCTTCTGTAGATCACAGAGCAGTCACAAAGCAGGTCAGTGTCATCCCCCCACCTTGTACAGATGGGGAAACTGAGGCACGGGGCGGGGGGAGGGTGTGACTTGCCCACAATCACCCAGCAGGCCAATTTCAAAGCCAAGAATAGTGCCCAGGTCTCCTGAGTCCCAGTGCTCTCCCCGGTGAGCCAAACCCCCACCTCTCCCAGCTTCCGAACCTGGAGGTCCCGGTTGTGGTTCTCACAGAGCAGCTGCAGAAACCGAAGAATAGGCTCCATGATCAAGACCGACAGTCCCATCTCGTTGTTCTGGCTTCGCTCCCCAGCATCGTGGCCCTTTCGAAACCCAAGGGCGATGGGGTGCCGAGATGGGGGGTGGGACAGCATGAGCGTCCCTCGTCCTAAAGTGAAATCCAGTCTCTGTTACTGGCCTACCCAGGAGTGACGATGGCCTACACAGAGAGAATGCACTCAAGGGAGACAAGCACATCCCCAGTTGGCTACTTAGAAGGGGCTGGCCTGGCTGAATCTTCACGTTGGCTATCCAGAGCATCTACCTCTGGCTAGATCAGGAACCTACAGTTCAACACTGTTCCCATCCAGGGGTTAGACTTCCTATGGGCAGGGTATTTGGAGCTAGAGTTAGGATCACAAAGGTAGATATGGTCCCTGTCCACAGAGCTGACACCCGCACCCTCCCCTCCCATTTACCCTTGGTGCCAGGGTCAGGGGCGTCTTTGTCCTCCTGGGGCTTGTTCCCAATGTCGCTCATGTTCACCGACACCGTGGACTTGGTCTCCTGCTGCGCCTTCTTCATGCGGTCATGCAGCACTTTAAAGAACTTCTCGCACTTCCTGTCACTCATCATCAGGTTATAAAACGATTTCTGGGTGGGGAGAAAGCCAGACAAGAAGTACAAACGTCCCCCTCAGGATGTGAAGTTTCCCCAGCTGCCCCCGGGAACTGTGCCTCCCACTAAGTCTGATACGGTGCCTGGAGGTTCCAAAGTGCTGGGGGACTTTACGACTGATACTCTGCAGTTGTACAGCTGTGGTTAACTTCAGGTTGCAGGGCACAAACTGATCAAGCACAGGAGTTGGGAAGGATTTCCTGCCCCTGCCTCTAGCACTGCAGGTGTTTTCATCACCTTCTACAACATCAAAGTGCTAGGCATTGAAGGAAGCGGGATACTAGACTGAACAGAGCAGTGATCCGCTTGGGGAAACCCAGTGGTCACTGCTTTTGTTTCTCATCACAAAGCTGTCAATCAGGGTAGCCGAGCCAGTCAGATCTCAAGAGCAAGGCCATCTTCATGCACTCTCCTTAATCGAGTCCTTTTGTTGTACAGAAAATGGATCACTCACATCCTCTTTCCACCCTCTGCTATACCCTGAGCTTTAACTACCAAGGTATCCTAAGAGCAGCATATGGAAAAACACAAGCGGTAGCCAGTTCCGCTTCTTGGATGCTTAGACCCCTCTTGGGTGCTTCACGAGTCTGCTCTGCCTCTCCCTTTCCTGAACCAAGGCTTTGAAATAGCAAAGGAATATAACCCACCCTAGAAGGAGAGCCGAGGCAGCCTGACATTTTAGAAACCCCCAGCAGAGGGCGCCAGTGTTGCTTTAATAAACAGACTCCCACGGAGTCCTCCGCAGCCTTTTTAGCTTCTTACGAGCTGGATCAAGAAGTTAGGCTGGAAATTTGAAACAGCCAGTGATTTCTGGTTGGCCGAGGAGCATTGTATTACATCTGCCCTGGTCAGAACCCCGATGTGCAGGGATGAGTGAATACAGGGGCGGATGAGAGTTTTGCGGGGCCCAGGCCTGGGGGCAGCACAATTTCACGCATGCACCACGGCCACAGCCGACAGGTAGTAGCGCATGCGCAGGGCCTATTGAAGCGCGGGGCCCGGGGCAGCCGCCCCGCTCGCCCTGCCCTATACCCGCCACTGGGTGAATATCCTGCAGAGACACGTTTCTGTAGCTCTCAAGTGCAGCACTGCAGTGAGAGTTTTAGAGGAAGGTTTGCATTCACACAAAGCACTGATCTTGGGCTCCCCACGGGGGGCAGTGGAACCTGGGGTCAGCTGGGGACTCCCCAACTGACCCCGGGTTCTGGGGCAAAGCTCTTCCCACGTGCCAGGACCACAACACCCCCCTGCCTTTACCTGGATCTCTGTGTTGCCTCCGTCCAACAGCCGAATGGCTAAGAGGATGCTCTCCTGAAAAATCTTCTCATTTTTGGTGTTCATGATGAGGTCCGACACAAGCTTGGTGGCCCCTTCCCTGTCCAGCCGGCACTGGATGGCAGCAATGACTGACCAGTCCTGGTCTTGGCCTGTGCGTGGAAGAACAAGAGAGGTAAGAACTGGAGTCGGGGGCAAACTGGAAGGGCACAGCAGTGAATTCTACAGCCAAGCTAAGGAACAGAGGGTGGCCTTTGGGTGACTATGGAAAAGTCCCTCAGTCGCTCTGTGTCTCAGTTTCCCACCTGTAAAATGGGGATAATGCTTCTGCTCTAACTCCCAAGGGGAGCTATGAGTCCTTAAAGTTTGCAGAGCCCTTTCATACTATGGCCACAGGATCCAATGACTCCCTGAAAACTCCAGCTCCGGAGAACCCTGTGGATGGAACTGCAGGCAAAAACCTCTCTTCTGGGAAGGGCTGACCTCAGGGAAGCTGGGCGATTCACACCGGATGAGTCCCCCATCATAACACAAGGGCTCGAAAGCCCCAGGGGCATGCCTGAGCCTTGAGAGAAAGGAGGGGAAACCGAGCAAGGGTTCTAAGTGGCTCACCGCCCCCGGTCATGTCGACGATCTCCCCTTTGGAACTCGACTTCTTGTTCTGCAGGTAGTTACCCAGGAGCGTTTTCCTCAGCTCGTTGCCCTGGCGCGAGAAAGAAACTCCATGAGTCCGCGCCAGAGTGGCAGGTCCCTGACAGCTCACGTACCAGGCCCCGGCCTTTGGGCAGCTAGCTAAGGCTCCCGGGGGAGGGACAGATCTCCCAACCCTCCGCCGGCTGCAGAAGGCCCTGCACGCACTGCGTGAAAGGCTGGGCGTGGGTGAAAGCGGAGTGTCCACAAACCCCACCTAGTTCATTGAGCCTCCCTTGCCTGGGAGGCTTTCGGGGAGGCAAGAGGGTCCAAAAGCAAACCGGTGACTGAATCAACCTATAGAAACTAATGGGTTGACCTGGTGTCCAGCTTTGCTTCCAGTTAACCCATAGGCTCTGATGGGTTGACCTGGTGCCCCGAATGTAAAATTGGCCGCCAGGTCAACCTGGAGTCATTCCTGATTGACTTTGATGTGAGGGAGAGAGGAAGCAGAGTGGACGACTGCATGGGCATCCAAATGGGGGCTGGGCGGTGGAGAAAAGGGGTGCCAGGTGGGGGGGTGATTGTGGGCATGCTGACCTTGGGCTCTGGGCACTCACCCGCTCCCCATATTTGTTCTTCTTCATTAGCATCTGCTGCAGCGTCCTCAGGACCCGGATGCACAACTTCTCCTCACTCTCCATCAGGTCCTTCGTGTGCTGGACCAGCCTGGCCAAACACCGCAAGCACCCATCAGCTCCTCCTGCACCCCGAGCCGCCCCATGCTCTGCCTGTAGGCAGGGCTCCGCCCTCGCCTCCTTCCTCCCACGGGGACATGCGCATCCCTCCGCCACCCACAGCAGGGCCCAGCCCCACCCTGCTGGGGCTCAGCCCCTCCTGCCCCCTTACTTGGACAGGAAGCCCCCGCTCTCGCAGCGCTGGTAGGCATCGGTCCCCTCCATGAAGAGCAGCTCTGGGCGGTGCAGCACGTCCACCAGGACGGACAGCTCCGCCTCCACCAGGGGTTTGAACCGTTCCTCCAGGGCGTTGATGATTTCCTGCAAGAGACGCTGACGTCAGGCTCGGACACAGCCCTGGCATGCACCTTCGGGGCCAGACTGGGCCCATGAGGCGCTGGCCCATGATGGGACCGGGACAGCGCCGCACTGGCCTGGGGGGGGGGGGGGGGGGGGCTCCTGGACGGATCAGGCCCTAGGTCTGCTGGAGAGGGCTGGAGGCTGCTACGTGCAGAGCCCTCTGCGAGTCGGTGCGCAGCGAGCAAACCCGTAGGGCCTGCGTCCTCTCTGGCCCTTTGGAAGCAAGGAGCCGTCAGGAGAGTGCCTGGGTGCTGTGCGTGGGCGTGGCTGGTGCTTGGTGCTGGGAGGGTGACACCTGTCCTCCCACGCTGGGAGCCTCGGCCGACAGGACAGGAATCAGGAGGCACGGCCGCTGTCTGGCTCTAGGGGACGCCCTACTGCTAACCCGGCACCAGCCCCCCGCCGTTTTTCATGAGGCCAGGACTCCCCGCCCCCCAGGAAGGGCTCCCCGCCCTCACCTGTAGCTTCTCAATGATGTTTTTGTAGTCCCACTGGTTGGGCGTGGCCGAGACGCGGGGGAAGGTCCGCGTGGTGGCCTTGTAGCTGGAGGCGCTCCGCTGCAAGGCGCTGGTGGAGCTGCTGTTCAGCAGGGAGCTGACGTGGGCGTCGAGGTCCATGGGCAGCACGATGGAGCGGCTCTTGGCTGGAAGCAGAACAGACTCAGAGGGGGCAGGGAGGGCGGGGCCCAGGCACACGCGCCGCAGGCCTCGGTCGCTCACTGTCCCGCGCAGGAGCAAAGCAGCCTGTGCCGCTGCGGCCCGTGTGGCTGTGCCCCCCGAACGTCTGCGTTCAGCGCACAAAGCGTCGTCCACACCCCCAGCCTGGCCTGTCCCTCCAGCGCCTGGAGGAGGGAGGGAAATAGCCCGGCCCTCCTTTCCCAGAGGGGGGATGTAGAGATTAAATAACCTGCCTGAAAAGCCACAGGAAAGCTTGGGGGGGGCAGCTTTGGGGTCAGTCCTCAGCCCCCCACATCCCAGCCTCTTTCGCTAAACCGTTCTGTGACCCATCGGCATTCACAGCCCCTCTCAAGAGTCAGGCAGCAGCGGACGGGAGGGGAGGCCACAGATTCGAGGGAAACCGACGTATTTCAGGCCCCATCAGCGGCTGGGAGCCCCAGGAATCAGCTAAGGCGTCCTGGTCTCGCCAGGTTCCCAGCCCGTGTCAAACCGGCCCAAGACAGCTGGGTGTGAAGCCAGTTCCCAGCCTCTGTGGTGTCAGAGGCAGGTCGCTAGACAGTCCCACTTCCTCCGGGCCCGGACGCAGCTGCCGGATCCCCCCGCCTGGTACATGCAGTCTCAGACGGATGGAGTCTCCTGCTCAGTGGAGTTGCCTCTCAACGCTGCCCTCCCCCGGCACCTGCCCCAGCAGCTGACCCCTGAGCCCGCGTCCCGGGCATGGAGCAATCAGCCCGGTTCCCTCAGCACCTTACCAACCATGGCCAGGGTCCGGATACAGGCCTCCACTGAGCTCTTGTGCTGCTGCTGCAGCCAGGAGCACTCCAGGAGCCTCGTGGAGGACTGGAGCAGCTGCACCACGATGGTCTGGTGGGTCTGCGAGACAGGGGAGGCGGGTCAGACCCAGCCGCCCCGACAGGCCACTCCCGGGGGACAGCTGCTCACCGGTCGGTGGGGACACCCCGGGGGGGGGGGGGTGACTCGTTGGCCCCTCCCGCCCAGCGCCAGCCTCGGTCGGTTCCCACGGCACTGTCGCAGGCGGCCTGCCCCCCCCCCGGGCTCTGCTTTCAGGCTGAGGAACTGGCTCCCGCCATGGACTGGGACCAGGTGTCGGCTCATCCCCCCGCCTGCCACGCTCCCCCACAAACCTTAATAAGGGCGGTACCGTGGTCCCCAGCTCACCCCCGCCAGGGCCTGTCCCTCCGGGAGACCCTTGTGGCCTCTGCCCCTGAACACCCCCAGCCCAAGGCTTAGCATGGATGGTACCGAACCATCCACTCACCCGTGTCAGGGGCTGCCCTCTGCGAGACCCCTCTGGGCTCTGCCCCGAATACCCCCCACAAGCTCTGCTATCCCACACACTCCGCCAGCCCCACTGGGCTCTGCCCCAAATACCCCCCACAAGCTCTGCTATCCCACACACTCCGCCAGCCCCATGGGGCTCTGCCCCTTTGCCCTGTCTGTGGCTGTGTCTCAGGAAGGGAAGGAAACCCCGCGCCACATGGAGCTCAGCGGGTTTGTGGCTCTCCCAGCCCACTCCCTCCCCCACTTCAGTGCTCCTGCCCCTCGAGAGGGAGGGGCTGGCCACACTCGGCCACTGTAGGCTGGGGCAGGTTTGGCTCTAGGATCCTGACGCCTCCATCCCTCACGGCCACAGCCACAGGCTGAAGGCCACTGACTCTTCCGCCGTCTGCAGCTTCCGGGTCCCAGGTGGCACCGGGGCCAGGCTGGGGCTCTCTGACCGCGGAAGGGCCCGGGCTTACCTGCAGGGAGGTGCTGTTCTCCGAGAAGGGGGAGCTGAAGAAGGCGTTGATGGTGTCCAGCACCACGGTGAGCACGTACTTCTCCAGGGCGGGGTCCGTCAGGCGCTTCTCTCGCTTCTTACACATCTGCGGGGAAGGAGACGCGGGTCGCTGCACGCCGGGGCGAGCACAGCCCTGGCAGGCACGGACCCAGGAGAGCTGCAAGGAGCATCTCAGGCCCCCTGCGGGGCACGCCCGGCCCAGCCCCTGTCCCTGTGTTCCCACGGGCCAGCTGGGCTGGAGATGCCCCTGAGCGCAGCGGGTGTGTCCGCCCCGCAACCCCTGAGGGCACTGTCCGGCGTGGAGCAGCTCCTTGCTCCGCCACGTGGCACTGTCCCTGACATCCCAGTGCTATAGCACGCTGGGCTCTAAGCTGGCTCAATAGCCCCTCGCACGGGGCCCAGCCTGCTTCTAGGCTGCTGAGAAAACCAGTGGAACATCCAGCAAGTAGAACCTCCTGGTGGCCACCATGCCACGGAGGAGCTGTCAGGGGAAGCATCCCCTCCCGCCCCCCCAGGATCCACGCCAGGCCCTGCCCCCCACCGTGGCCATGTCGAGGATGAAGTTCTCAAAGAGGGTCCAGATGTGGTTGCTGGTGTAGATCTCCTTCATTTCCACCTCGGTGTCCACGTAGCAGTGGTTGACGAAGTTCACATAGGCCATCTTCACCTGCAGGGGCAGAGCAGGGGAAATCAAGCCCCTGCCCGGTGGTACATGCCGCTGCCCCCCTGCCCTGCGAACCACACGTGGCCCGCGAGGACGGAGGGGCACAAAAGGGGGTTCAACTTGAAGCACAAGAACCCTCCTCTGCTCCCTGCCCCTCTCCCCCTTTCTTCACTCTGTACCATTATCACAGCATTCCTCCCTCCTCCTCCCTCCTCCTCCCCTCTCCATGCACCATTAGGAGACCACAATCCCCTGCTTTCACCTTCCCTTGTCTCTCCGTCCCCACCACAAGCCCTTCACTCTCCAGTGTGCCCGCACCTCCAAGCTCCTCCCCCCGTCTCCCTGGCTGTACCCCCCGTACCTCAGTGATGCAGTCCTCGTGCGTCACCACCCGCACAATGTCCTCCAGCGGCAGCAGGGACGTGCACTTGATCTCCGTGTAGACGTTCTTGCCCTCTGCGCAGGCGGCCAGCAGGTCCACCAAGGAGATGTGGTACATGAGGGGGCTGTTCTCTTCCACCCCCTCCCGGGCTGCTGTCATCATCTCCAGCATGGTGGCCAGAGACGCCTTGTCATTGTAGAAGACCACCACGTCATCCCCAGCATTGGTGAGCTGCGAGGAAGGAACAAAGGTCATAGATCTGTGGCAGAGGGGATGGAAAAACCTTGCAAGGCAATCGCCCACTTCCCCTGAAACACAGCCAAAAGGGGCCACAGAGGGATTAAAGGAAAGGGCATTTACAACGGAAATAGGGCATTTTTCAACACATCACAGATGTGACCAACCTGCAGAACTCCCTGCTGCAGGATATTACTAAGACAAGCAGCTTGAAAACAGGCAGCCAGTAATCTTAAAACCGCCACTGACTTTGGAGCCCAACTCGAGACACATTAGCCCGGATTTTCAAAGGTGCCAAGCACCTGCCGCTCCAGCCGCAGCCCACAGGAACAGAAGATGCTTAGCACTCTGGAAAAATCAACGGTCTGAAGCTGGGTTCCTAAAATCGAGGTGCCCGAGGATAAAAGGGCACAAGTCCACCCATGCACTGGTGGAAATGGTGCAAGCAAGAGCTGTGAGCGTCGGGTTCTTAGCATGGTTTCGGATGTCGTGTGGACAGACATGTTCCTTCTGTGGGTAGGAACAGCATCTGCTCAGGCTGAGATACAATAATACATGTCCTTGGCCCACTTTCTACATCTCCTCCAAAGGATGGTGCTTCCAACTGGGGCCCTGGGATCAGCACCGACCTTCTTCTGAGCCCCCACCCTGCTCCCTGACATGGTCCATTTCGCTGAGTCGGTCTCTCCACCTGCACCCTCCCACACCCGCCATGCACAGACACAAGGAGGGGGTGCGGCTCTCACCTCCGTCATGATCATGTCCTGGCATTTCTTGACGTACTTGCCCTCGGCCTTGATGATGCTGTGCAGGAAGTCGAGGTACTGCACGTGGCGGCCGTGCGTGGCCAGGCAGTGCACGAAGTGCTGCAGCACCGTCTCGCTGATCTCCGAGCACAGCTGGTAGTTGTTCAGGAAGATGTGCTGCATCGTTTCGGCCTCCAGGAGCTGCGGGGACGGGCGGCAAGAGACGCCGGCGTGAGGCTGGGGGATGATGTCGAGCTCCCAAATGCCCAGCTGCACCCCCAGCTCCTCTGTCCGTCCCCCCCCCAACCGTCTCCAAACACCCCTCCCCTTCCTCTTCTTCTCTGTTCTCCCCGGGACCCTTATTGTGGCTGCTACCCCCCTACTCACTCACTGGGACTCACAGCCTCTCGCCCAAGCGACCCTCCTTCCCGACAACCCTGCAGGATTGGTTAGAACTTTCCTCCTCCCTTGTTGTCAGGAGTCTAGTATGTCTTTGCCACCCTCTAGCAATCACCAGATTTAATTGCTGGCTTGTTCATCAGCTTTCCCAGCATCTGAGCCTCCCGGACATTTGTCCCTTACCCTCACAACACCCCTATGAGGCAGGGAAACATCCCCAATCTTACGGATGGGGAAACCGAGGCATGGGTAGGGAAGTGACTTGCCCAAGGTCATCCAGAAGACCAGTGGCAGAGATGAGAAGAGACACCCCCCCCCCCGCCCAGGTCTTCTGAGCCCCAGTCCAGTGCCTTTATCACAAGAGAGCAAGCACCACATTGAAACTCCCCCAGGCTGGCCAGCAGGGGAGAGGGACCAGTGTGGCCAAGATGTCACACCAAAATCAGCCTCTTCCATCTCTACTGTCTCATCTCTCCCCCAGCCCACTCCTCGGGCTCCATGTTGAGCTCTCCCAGGGACAGCTCCTCTCTTACCCCCGGGGTGAGGAACAGGTTGAGATGTTTGTGCAGAAGGGCCTGGTTTCCTTGGTTCCCGGCACAGAACTTCTGCAGGAACTGGTGGGTGTATTTCAGAATCTCCAGCATCTTTGCATCGCCCTGCGTGCGGGGCAGCAGAGAAGAACGTTACAATGAGACGACCTCTTGAGGTCCCTTCCAGTCCTACGACTCTGTGATTCATAATTCCCATCTACAGACCTTTCCACCAAGGATCTCAACTCACTTTGCGAGGAGATCCCCATTTGATCCCCATTTTACAGAGAAGGGCACTGAGGCCTGGGGGAGGTGAAGTGACTTGCCCAGGGTCATGCTGTGAGTCAGTGGCCAAGCTGCCAAGAGAACCCAGGAGTCCCAGTAGCCAGTCTGCTGCTCTAGCCACTAGGCACACTGCCTTGAGGCTTCCAGTATGTAGGAAACCAACTGGCAAATCCAGAAAAGCATTGAGTGACTGACTGATCACGCAGTGAGATATTCCAGCGGCATGAGCATGCCCTGGGACTGCTCCCTTTGACTTCCCCCCTCCCCCCCCCTGCCGCCATCCCTGCCTTCCTGCAGCACCGAGCGTGGGAAAGTCCCGCCCTGTTTCTGACTCTCCCACCTTCTCATAGGGGATCTGCAGCAAGTCCAGCATCACTTTGTGGGCGTCCATGTTCTTCATCAGGCGCTGCTGCTTCCGGCGCACCTGCTCGCCCACCCCGCACATTTTATTGAGCCGCTCCAGGATCTGGAGAGAGAAACCCACCCCAAGGCACCAGAGAAGAGGAATGGGCATTAGAACACCCATGGCAGGACACGGCCCAGCAAGGCGGGCGGAGACACCCCATCAGCCCCTTCCTATGCCTGAGTCCTAGGCTTAATCCGCACAGCAGAGCGCTGGGTACTTTTAGTCCAGCTGGCAGAGCCTGGCTGGGAACATGCCACTGCCTCGGGCAGACACATTCCAACCCCCAGGAAATCAAAGGCAAGTTTGTTCTCCTACTGCCTCCTCTCAACCCAGCTTCCCCCAGGGAGAGGCCAGCTCTGGCTGGCTGAGTATGCTGCTCTGTTTCCCAGGTGTAAATCCAGAGCCACGCGCTGAACACAGTGGCGTTATGCTGCATTTACATCAGCGTTGCTGAGAATCCGGCCCGTGAAACTCCAGGTTGCCAAATGGAAAGTATCGCATTATGAATGAGATTTCGCTTTTCCCCTGCACCCACATCTGCATCCCCTACTGGCAGGCTGCACAACCTGGCCCTGCGCCCCATTCAGGACCCTTCAGGCTGGAAAAGATCAGGGCCTCACTCCACTGGCAATTAGTAGCCTGGCTGCAGAATGTCAGCTGAGATCACCCTGAAATGTTGGGTCAAGGCTCCTGCACTTAATGTCATTGGGCTGCGTGGGTGTGACATAGGGGAGAATTGGCTCCTTTGTGTCCAGCTGCATGAGAGAAAGTCAATCCCACAATGCAACTCACCAAGCAGAATAGCAAAAATCTAGAGGGCCTCAATCAACTGGTAACCACTCATGTCCAGCAATATGATTCACAAATCCCTGTGATCCTCCTAGTGCAGAGTGTGAGCCCTGAGTCTCATTCATAAAACCCTGTGATCCTCCCAATGCAGTGTGAGCCCTGAGTCTCATTCATAAAACCCTGTGATCCTCCCAATGCAGTGCAAGCCCTGAGCCTCATTCATAAAACCCTGTGATCCTCCTAGTGAAGTGAGAGCCCTAGGTCTCATTCATAAGTGCTAGTGTCACTCCTAGTGCAGTGAGAGCCCTGGGTCTCGTTCATAAATACTGTGCCCCTCCTAGTGCAGAATTAGAACCCCGGGTCTCATTCACAAATTCTCATGTCTGTCACCTTGCATAAGGCCTGTCTTTGACTTTCATTGCAAAAGTTTTAACAACTTCATAGGGCTCCCCCTGCACTAAGCTTCTAAGTGTGAGTCTCACACGTCTTTGCTGCACGCCTGCCTTCTCACAAGGGTAACATAATGCAGGACGCTGTACGTAACACCATAAAGACCGCTCCAGTCCAGGGTTCCCTGCTGAGCGGGCTAGCTTAGGCAGTCCAACTGCACAGCTGGCAGGGGCTATGTGATGCTACCAGAGACAGTATTGGCTGTTTCTTACCCCTTTGACTATCTGGTAATTTTCACTGCTCTTCTCTTCCGTGATGCTGGTCTCCTCATCTGTAGTGTGCTATGACGAGAAGACGAGAAAAGAACATCTCTCAAAAAGAGAAAGCTGAAATCCCCCGTGATTATTGGGCTATCCCACATTGACTGGGTACATGTCATCTCACAGTGGAATACACATTTCTAGACACCATTAATGACTGCTTCTTAGCGTAGCTAGTCCTGGAACCCAAAAGGGAGAAGTAATTCTTGATTTAGTCCCAAGTGGTGCATGGGATCTGGACCAAGAAGTGGATACTGCTGAACTGCTTGGTAATATCAACCAGAATGTAATTAAATGTAACACGCCTGCAGCAGGGGAAATACCAAAGAACCCCACCACAGTAGCATTTAATGTCAAAAAGGGGAACTAACAAAAATGAGGCTAGACAAAGCCCTGGCTGGGATGATTGAGTTGGGCTTGGTCCTGCTTTGGGCAGGGGGCTGGACTCAATGATTCTGGAGGTCTCGTCCAGCCCTGGGATTCTGATTCAAGTATTCTAATCTGGCAGGCCAAAAAAAGAATCTGAAGTGCAACTAGCAAAAGACACACATGCTAACAGCAAGACAATTCTGAAATGCATCAGAAGCAGGAATCCTGCCAAACAACAATGGGGCCCCTGGACGGTCGAGCTGTTAAAGGAGCACTCCAGGAATGAATTCTCTGCATCTGAACTCACAGATGGGGATGTGGGGGAGATTCCTAACCCTGAGCCAATCTTTTCCGGTGACAAACCTGAGGAATTGTCCCAGATTGAAGTATCAACGGAAGAGGCTTTGGAACAAATCGGGTAATGTTGCGCCAATTTTTATAAAAGGCTCCAGAGCCAATCCTGGCAATTATAGGCCAGTAAGAATGGAATGATGACAGCAAAGAACAGAATTATCAGACACAGATGAACACAATATGTTGGGGAAAAGTCAACTCTGCTTTTGTAAAGGAAAATCATGCCTCTGGACTGTTAGGCTGTGTCTACACTGGGCCACTTATTCCGGAAAAGCAGCCGCTTTTCCGGAATAAACTGCGAGCTGTCTACACTGGCCCCTTGAATTTCCGGAAAAGCATTGACGATCTACTGTAAGAAATCAGCTGCTTTTCCGGAAAAACTATGCTGATCCCGCTCGGGCAAAAGTCCTTTTTCCGGAAAACTGTTCCGGAAAAGGGCCAGTGTAGACAGCACAGTAGTGTTTTCCGCAAAAAAGCCCCGATCGCGAAAATGATGAAAAGTGCTTTTCCGGAAAAGCATCCTGCCAATGTAGACGCTCTTTTTCCGGAAATACTTATAACGGAAAACTGTTCCGTTTTAAGCATTTCTGGAAATTCATGCCAGTGTAGATGTAGCTTTAGAATTCTTTGCGGGTGTCAACAAGCACATGGGAAAGATCCAGTTTATACAGTGTCCTTGGACTTTCAGCAAAACTTTGACAAGGTCCCAGCCTGCTAGTTCTCCTGGAGCAGCTGCATTACTGAACTGAGAGCCTCACTGACACCCATCTCTGGCATGCCCCATTAAAGAAGCTGAACCCAGAGGCTGCTGAGAGGCAATACTCTTCAATCCCACCGGCCTGATCTGGATTTGAACCCACAACCCAGCCGGTCCCCTGCAATCCAGATAGCTGCTCGGGTGCTCACCTCTTTCTTCTCCTTCTTGGCCCCTTCTCCTGCGTCCTCGCCCTTGGTGCTGCCCTTCTTGTCCACCCAGAGCTCCGACTTCTCCACCATCGTGCGCAGCTTGTCGAGCTCGGACTTGATCACCTTGTAGTTCTCCACGTCCTGCGCTGAGATGAGGAGCTGGACCTGGGACGACAACCCCGCAAGAGGTCACTGCGGCTGAATCAGCGGGTTAGAAGTTTCTCCTACGGCCCTGTCAGGCTGGGGATGCGCTAAGAGTGCTGGTTACCCAGCCCTGGGGCGGTCTGGGAGGCGTGCCGAGCAGCCGCCTTCCACAGATGAGGATCCCAAGACAACTTACACTTGATTCCTGCAGGGCATAGCAAGGGTCTGCAACCCCCCCACCACCACCAGGCACAGATCCAGGCATCCCCCTTTTCTATGGGCACGCACCAGCTGGCTGCTGGACTGACCTCACACGCTCATTTCACACCATGTTCACATGGGCTCGTCCGTGGCTCACTGCCAGCCTGGCTGGATTTAGACTCTCACCCCGGAAGCGTAACCAATTTACAGCCCCCCTCCCTCAGCCCACCGCTCCCCAGGTGTGGGCCAGGACTCGCGAGTGCTCCCGGCTGACGTGTCTGGGACGTCCTGGCTGCACGTTACCTGTTTGAAGGTGTGCAGCATCTCCTGCCTCTGGCTGAAGTGTTTGAAGAGGAGCTGGAGGGAGCCGGAGACAAGCGGGGGATAGTCGTGCATGGTCAGGTGGATCAGCACACGGAGAAACATCCTCCCCCCTTCGTCGTCCACCTCTAACATGCTGCTCGACTTCCTGAAGTCAAGGGGAAAGAGCAGTGTGAGCTACAACCTGTAGCGGGATGAGGGCCTGAAACGTAAGCCCAGGTATCGCAGGCCGGGTCTGAGGCCTAGGCAGCAATGGTCAAGACTTTGCTAACATAAAGCAGAGTGAAGCTGTGAGCGAGAGGCAGGCCCGGCTCACAGAAGTCGGCACGAACAGGGCTGATATTACAGAAAGACTCCTACCGAAGAGGCACCAGGCCTGGGCTGCAAGCACGTTCCAGAGGGGTCGTATCAGAGCACCTCATGAAGAAACATCTTGGTACCACCACACAGCCCACAAATAACAGACACACTGACCGTCTACACTGGGTCTACACTGACAGCATGACAGATAGTGTCAAACCCCCCTTGTGAGACGTAACTAAACAACAGGAGGTGGCAACCTGATACGTCAGGAGTGATGTGTCACTTGTCTGTGCCTGTGTATAAAAGTGCACCCCAGAGAGCCGTTGTTGGCTGACCTAGGGGGCAATGCTGAATCCGTAATGCTGACTCAGCTAGTCCATGGTCACAGGTACATATGGGTAGTGGCGAGTCTATTTGCCGACAAGTAGGACTGTACTTTGCTTGGCAACCAACCTGGCCAAGTGCTTTCGATCCTTATCTGTTCTGTGGTCTTTGGGGGCTCTCGGAGTCTCTCGTGTTGATTAATTACACGGTAGACGGGAGCACACACATGCACACAGCCGAAAGTTTATCATCGACAGAGCAGAAGACTTGCCAGGAACCATCAGGACTGAGGACACAACGCTGTCCGTGGGGCATGGTCCCTAACAGCAGTAAGGGCTTTGTGCTGGCCCGGGCTAGCCCATTGCACTCCAGCATTAGCCTTTATGGTAGCCCACAGTCTATGCTTTCTGTGGCTTTCAGCCTCCAGGAAGCCACCAGTCCACAGGAGACTGGGATATGGTTTCTACTGGGAATATCACTGGGCAGGTTCGTTTTCCAGCGGAAAGAAGGGTCCGAGGTACTTACCCGACCCCAAACATGGCCTCTGCCTGCTCGCCTATTTTTTCCAGGTTCATCGCCGCGTCTGAAAGGAGAGGAAGCAAAGGGACCGTCAGCAGGAAGCTCAACGCCCCCTCTGCACCGACAGAAGGGGACAGCGGATCCAGGCTAGGCAGAAACTCCAGGAAAACAGTCTCAAGCCCCAATCCAAGGAGGGGAAAGGGCTCTCCTGTCACTGCTCAACTCCAGTGGGACTGTGCTACTTCTAGGACTTCACCAGCGTGGGGATTCACCACGGGGTCTGCGGATGCTTTACCGCCCCTGCCTTTCGCACCTGCCTCGATGGTTCTATGCTGAGCCTCTGGCCACCTCGATGTGGACACACGTCCCGCTGGTATTTCACTGGGGGAAAGCGGGGAGGGAGGTGTCACCATCTGTAACCTGGGGCTTAACCGTGGCAAAGGGAAGAACTTACCACGGATGGGGAGCAGGGAGGAAGCTGGCAAAAGGGAAGAGGGCCCCGGGAAGGAGGCTGCAGACTAATTACTGAGCTGATATTAGGGAGAGACACCTTAGAAACAGAGTGAAAGTGTTTCCCTCATTTCCTTCCACCTCCATCTCCTCCAGCCAAAAGCATCTTAGCCCCCTGCTGGTCCCTGGCACCAATCAAATCCAGCTCCAGCCCAGCCCATTCAATGCACTGGGTCCCTCTCCCCTTCTATTAGGGGAGTCAACCGGAGCCCGACGGGGCTCTTCACCCTCGTGAGCCGTGCCCCCAATACCAGCCGAAATTTCACATGCCCTCGGCGGCCCTTTCAATCCAAGCTGCCCTGGAGCCTGGCTCTGCCGGTGGAGAGCCAAAGGGACGGCGCGACAGTTACTTGTGGAGTCGAAGGCTGGTGCTGTCCCGTCGGCGCCGCTGTCCTGCATGGGGTAGACCTCGATGAACTCCTTCTTGAAGACGGAGAGCAGGTAGGAGATCCTGTAGTCCAGGCGCACGTTCAGGATGAACTGGGGAGCAGCACAGGCAGGAGAGCAGGCGTGAATCCCCCCCCGTGGAAACCGCCCTTTCCCCTCCACTATCCCCTCCGGCCCCCCCAGCCAGGCCCAGCGGCAGAAGTCGGAAGCTGCAGCTTCTTCGCTTCATTTATCCCCTCCCTCCGCGCTTCCCTGCACCAGCTTTTCCACCACTCGGAGCTCCCACCTGCAAGATCTCCAGGATCTTCAGCTTGGTCTCCATCACCACGATGTTCTCGTTGTCTATGGTTCTCTCCCGGTCCGTGGACTCAGAGGCCACCACCGTGCTGTGGCTCGGGGGGCTGAAGATGGACTGCTTCCGGCTCAGAACCATGGTGGACATCATCTGGCCAACACCCTGGATGGACTTCCGCACGTTCTTCCCTAGGGAAGCCGCCGCAGTTGGCAGAAGGCTAATGCTTTGGGCCAGCTCTGACGCACAAAGTGGGCTCGAGGGGGGTTTCCATGTGCACTTGGGGGCTGGCTGAGGAGCCCACCCAAACTGGAAACTGGTTGAATGTTATTGCAGGACAAATGGGGAGGCTGATTATTCACCTGGCATGTCCCTACTTTTAGCATTTACTACCGAGGGCCAAATTCCAAGCTCCTCCCCCAGAACCGGAGAGAGGCCAAGCTCTTGCTAGCCCGACTCGCATACAACAGGGAGTTAGGTCGCTGTAAGGCACGATGTCCGTGTCTCCATTACAGCCTTGTTCCCACCAACCTACGTGCCCCACTACACCGACAGAATGACCCCACCCCGATGGGAGGCATAGGGCTTATGTTGGTGTCCTTAGAGCAATGCAATGTCTGTGCAGACCCTGGGCTCCTTCCATTGGCTGTCATTGTTGTCAATTTCACGGTTTCCCTAGAGCTGTGAAATTGACAAGAAAGCCAGCTCCTGGCTTCCCAGCCAGGCTGCTGCTGGGTCTCCGCTCCAAGCCAGACTCCCACCAAGGCTCCCGCTTCCCAGACACCCCCACTGAATGGCGGGAGCCCTGCTGCTCCCCCAGGTCCTGTCCCCACACTCGGAGCACAGCAGCCGAACAGACTCCGGATCTACTTGCCAGAGGCAAGATGCCCCTGGTGATTTCCCCTCTGCTCCCAGCTGTGAGCGCAGAAGTGAGATGCCCCAGGTGGCTGCTCCCACTCCTGGGTGGGGGCCCCTCCAGGGACAGTCAGGCCCACCAGTTTCAGCTGAGACCACCGAGGAATGGGGGCAGTTCAGAGAAGCAGGTGCTTACAGGGCAGCCAGTGAAGTGCAATGAGCCTTACCTGCCATATCCTCACTGTACGGCATCTGCATCATCAGCTGAGGGTTCTGCACACAGTCTATGATACCCAGCAGAGTGCGCGTCAGGCGCAGCAGCTCACTGAAGCTGTAGAAGCCGAAGTAGATGAGGTTGTGGGCAAGACTGACGACCTGCAGGAAGGACAGAAAGACTCCAGCTCTCTCCCACACCCGGAGAGCAGAGGAGGAATACAACCGCACGGGGTTAGGACTCCCAAGGCGGCTGCCTGGGCTGCGGTGGGAATTGGCCATTCCAAGATGGCCGCCCCGTTTGCGCTAAGAACGGGCAGTTCCAAGATGGCCACCCCGTTTGCGCTAAGAACGGGCAGTTCCAAGATGGCCGCTCCATTTGCGCTAAGAACGGGCAGTTCCAAGATGGCCGCTCCATTTGCGCTAAGAACGGGCAGTTCCAAGATGGCCGCCCACGGTCTGACTAGAAACTGGTGGCCAAGTTTCCACAGGGCCCCTCTACGGCAGTGAGATGTGGTCTCCTTGCATCTCTGCAGTAATAAGGCCCATGCGGTGCTGAAATGCCCCCGTTCGGGGTTGCTCTGACGCTCGGCGGAATGCCCCCTTCCCCGCAGGGCCCGCGCAGGTCTCTCACCTCAAAGGTGAGCTTGTTCTTCTCGTCGTTGGCGAAGGGCACCGCTTCGCTCACCACGTTGTTGAGATAATCCTCCACGAACTCCATGGTGCTGGCAAACTTGTTCTTCTTGTCGTCCCGGGAGTCGTTCAGGTTGGAGTCGTAGCTGCGGAGGAGAGGAGAGGCCCGGTGAGCCGGCAGAAGATGGGCCACGCTCCCTTCTCTCAACCCCCCAGAGGAGGTGCCCCTGCCCTGGTCGCCGGGAGCCCCGCGTGCATCGGATCACAGGTCCAGAGAGCAGCATCCTCTCGCCACCCACAGCCCGAGCTGGGCAGCCGCAGGGGCGAGCGTCCCCCCTAGCGGGACTCAGCTCTGACCTCGCAAGACAGAGGGGAGAACTCAGGCTCAGAGTCACTGGCCTGGCGGGCCGATCGGTGCCAGCTGGGTCAATGGTGCTTTTTAAAGAAGGGGCTTTTGCCCACGAGGAAACCCTGCTGAGACCCGCCAGACTCATCCCACACATGGCCCGCTGCTGCCCTCAGTATGGCCACTTGGTCGCCAGGGATCCAAGCCAGGGGTGTCTAGGGGAGGGGCCCTGGAGTCCCCGCTGCCGCCCCTTCCCGGCTAGACGCCCCGGTTGGCCTCACTCTTTGATAGTGATGGCGGTGGGGATCTCTGTCCACAGCCGGGCAAACTTCACGGGCATCACCAGCTCCTGCGGATCCCGGTCCACGTGCACATGCAGCATGAGGTGGCAGAAGGAGGCCCGGAGGTCAAAGGGCAGCATCTCGTCCGCCATGCAGAGGAAGATGAGATCCACCCCCAGCTGCTTGGAGATCTCTTTGATCGCCAGGTACTGGCGGTCCAGGCACATGCGGGCAAACAGCTTCAGCTGGTACCTGAAAGGGGGCCGACGGGGGGGGGGGGGGTGGAAAGAGACGGAGATGGGGAAGCAATGGAAGGAGAAGGGGGGATGGAGGAAGGGAGGGAGGAATTGTTTCTTATATATTCGTGGAAGCGACAGACCATCCCTCCCCGTGCCGAGGGAAGACGGGCCCCTGCCTACCCTGCCGGGGCCCCTTGTGTGGCTGGTGAGGCCCGGAGTGGGTGAGCGGAAGAGTTGGCGGGAGGCGGCTGGGCTGCTCCCGCAACCTGCCCCCCCCCCGAGCTCTGTGCACGGGAACAAAGGGGCAGCTGTGCGGCCGGCGCTGACCTCGCGCCCACGCCAGCAGCAGCCTCGCCGGCCAAGGCACCAGCTGAACACGCCCCAGCCTGGCCGGCCGAGAGGGCCCACAAACGAGCCCCCCTTCCGCCCCCGTCACCCCCCCCCAGCTTCCGTAGAAGCATCCGCTCCGCAGGGCTCCTTCGGCCTGGGGCTCATTCGCGGGGGGCGTGGGCTGTGTGCCCCTCTGCCAGGCAGGGAGTCGGGCACCTCCCTGGCTCGCCCTGAGGAGGGGGATTGGGCTGGCCCAGGAGCGGCTGAGCACAGGGGGCCCAAGCAGAGGGCAGGGCCGGCACTCAGAGCCCGGCATCGGATCCCGTGAGGCTGAGCGCCAGTCCCCAGTGAAGTCCTGCAAACTGCCCAGCTCAGCACAAGGGGGGGGTTACTCTCCCCATCGGGCCCCGGGCGGGTTGGGGGGGCTGCACGGCGTTACCTGTAGTAACTCAGGACGTTCTCATCGTGAGCGTTGCCGGCCCGCGCCTCCTGCGCCAGCTGCCGGATGCTTTTCTCGTGGGGTTCGTTGTTCTTGTCACTCCAGGTCAGCCAGACCTCCTCCTCCGAGTACTCGATGCTCAGGTATTCGTGGGTCTGGGACATCTCCTTCACTGGCCTCAGCCTGCAATCGCGCCGCCATGTTCAACTCCCCGGTGGGCAGGCAGGGAAACCGAGGCCCAGAGAGGCCAGGAGACTCGCCCAAAGTCACCCACAGCGTCGGGAATCCTGACCCCCCTCCCCACCGGCCTGTGCTCTGGCCATTGACTGCACTACCTCCCATCTCATACGGAGCAGAGGAAAGAAAACGCTGTGGGTGTCACAGCTGGCCAGGGAGCAGAAGGCTGAGCCCAGAAAATCCACCCGTCCCAGACCTGGGAATCAAGACAAGCGCTACCGCCACCCTCCCGGGCATCTAAGCTGAAACTTCATACCGTGTCTTAGGGCGCTGATTTCAGGAGGCTCCCCATAACAATGGCCCTGATCCATCCCTCAACCACTGGGACTTACGTTGACCCCCTCACTGTAGTATTAGTGTCTCATCATCTCACAACCCTGCTGTGAGGCAGAGCAGGGCTAGTATCCCCATGCTACACAAGAGTAACTGAGCCCGGAGGGGGGGAGGTTGAGTGAGTTACCCAAGGCCATACAGGGAGTCTGTGGCAGAGTAGGGAAGGAGCCTGGGTGAGTATCCTAAGCCACTAGGCCATGCCAGGTGGACAGATGGGGAACCGGGGCATGGAGAGAGTCAATGACGTGCCCAAGGAAGTGAACCTGGACCTCCTGAGTCACAGGCCAAAGCCATAACCACTAGGCCACCCTTCGCCTGCCCCGTGGAATCAATGGAGCAATGCCAGTTTCCACCAGCTGAGGCGCTGGCCCTGAAGTCCCACCCTCTGGATTGCTGGGGGGGCACCCCCAGGGCCGAGCGGCCCCCTACTCACTCTGTTTTGATGAGGATGTCGCTGTTCTTGGGGTCCAGCACACACTTGCAGATCAGCTCCTGGGTGACGGGGATGGCGATGTGGTTGGACACGCACAGGTCCGAGAGGTAATCTAAGAACCTGCCGAGAGCACAAGAGAGCCGGCTCCCCGTCAGCCGGGCCGGGGGGGCTGGGCTGGAGGGGGGGAGGGGACCCGCACAGATGCTTTGGCAAGGCGACTCTTCTCATTAACCGGGCCCGGCCATGCTGCTGGTCTCAGGCACAGAACAGGCCTTAGAGGCTTGGGGAGTGGACGCTCCCAAGGGGTGGGAAATCCAGCTCCACACCCGGGGGGTCCTTCCCATCTAGCCGCCAGCGGCTGCTCCACGTAAGAGGGCACCTGCCCTTTGTCGGGGTCTCCACCTCCCCAGTCCTCCTGGCTCTGCGGCTCGCCAGGCCCAGGTCCATCCCCCGGCAGCATTAGCCACCCACTGCGATCCTCCCGCGAGACGTCTGCCCGCTTCCCCCATCCACACCCTGCAAGGGGCGTCTATTCCCACCCCCCACCCTCTGCAGCCCTGCCCCATTCCTCCCTGCCGGGCTCCGCTAGCCGCTCCGACCCCCACAGGCCCGGATCCCCTTCCCGTTCTGCCCACTCTGCAAGGGCCGGCAACTCCCTCCACGCCCCCAGCCTCTGCCTTCTTCCTGTCCCTGCACAGCCCCCGGAGCAGGGCCCTGCTCCTCCCTGCTACCTGAGCCCCAGCCACACCCAGCGCAGGGTCTCCTTTAGGGCCGCGACAGACTCATCTGGCTGCACAAGTGTGTCCCAGGCCCCAGCTGGCCGGGCCAGGGGTCTGATCACTGGGGGCAGCGGCCAGGCACCCACCTGGGCTCCCGGTTCTTGCGCACCAGGCTGACGAAGGTCTCCACCTCGGTCTTGGTGATGTGCTTCTCCAGCAGCTTGCGGTTGTTGTGAAGGAGGGCGGTGATGGTGTCCTCCGCCAGGATGTCGTAGCCGATCTGGGACTGCATCATGCCGAACTGCTTGGCGATGTGCTCCTGGCGGGGCAGGAGGACCAGAGGTCAGGCAGGGGGAGGGGCGCTGCGGGGGGCAGGAAGGCCCAGGGCTGGTGGCGGGTGCAGCGCTCCGACAAGGAGGAGGCGCCGCCTCTGGAATCGGCGCTCGGACACTGCCCCGCCAGGGCCCCGCGCTCACAGACCCAGCCGGCGTCCAGGCTCCCCACTGGCCGAGGCAACAGGCTCGGATCCCACCCTCCCCCCAGGTCTGACCGCTGCCCCGCCTCTCAGACCTCCGTGAGCCATTTCCTCAGGGCACTCTGCTTCCAGCTCCCCTCTCCCTCAGTCCTAGGCCCTGCGCGCTGTCCGGCCAGCCGGGATCCCGCCCAGCGGCTCCTCTGTCACGGCCCCGCTTGCTCTGACTACTGAGCTCCAGTCCGTGTTAAATGGGGGCCAAGAGGGAGAGGAGCCCCGGAGAGAGAGGGGGAGGCTCCTGCCTGCCCAGGGGACAGCAGAGCTGGGAAGCAGTGAGGAGACCCGGGGCCTGGAAATTCGGTCACTTCATGGCCCAAGTGGCCGACAACTCCAGCGGGAAGAGCAGGAATTGTCCTCCCCAGGGGAGTCCGAAAGCCCACAGCTCGGGAGCCAGCTTAGCCGTACTGGTGAGCTCCCGTTGAGTAGACGGAGATGGCCGGCTCCCTTTGGGGCAGGGTTTCTGGGGTGTGGACGTACAGCGCCTGGCGCAACGGTGCCACGATCCCTGTCCGGGGCCTCTCCACATGACGGGTCCCACAGGAGCTGCGGCCTGGGCGACCCCTCCGCCCGCCACACGGACCCACCTGGTTCTTGCGATAGTCCTCCTGGGAGTGCCGCAGCACCCGGTAGCAGAGGCGGAACATGTACTGATAGGGGGCGTTCTTCTGATCTGACAGCTCCTCCAGCCGCACCAAGGGGCCTTCCCCGCCCTTGTCCTTGAACGGGGCTTTCAGGATCCCGAAGATCTAATCGGACACAAAGGAGGGGACCAGGAGGGAGTTGGATTCCCAACCTGTGTTGAGAGCGGCGGTTCGGGTGCTCTCGAGTTAGTCTCTGGCATTTCTACGGCTCCCGTGACCCTAGCAGTGAGGTGAGGGAATGCCTGCCTGCTTACACCAGCCCCGCTGCGAACTCACGCTGGGGAACGGGCCCCGCCCTGGTAGCGAAAGGGATGCATCTGGGCTCTGATCCCATGCACAATGAGTCCGACCATCTCCCACAAGGGAGTGTTCGCAACACCCACCATTTCAGTGGGTTCAACTGTCTTGGCTCAAAACCAACCCACGGCTGGAATAGGAGCGGGGGCTGCCAGTCAGGTTGGAGGCACATCAGCAGAGCTGGCCAGCTGGGGGTCAGGGCAGAGAGAGGTTTGTGGCAGAGGCAGGACTGGACTAGCCGGAGGTGCTGCGGGGCAAGACTAGCTGGCAGCAGATGGCCGCTTGCATAACACCAGCACAGTTTGCCGACCCAATTTCTAAGAACCCCCTATTTGAATGACCTTTCAGTTGCCCCAAATTGCCCCCGACTCTAAATAACTCCAAACAGCCCTGTGAAAATGCCCTTGCAGAAGACAAGCGGGCTGCCCAGACATGCTCTGCTATTCTCCAGGGTCGCTCTAAGCAGCCTGTTCCCCGGCCCCCAACGCACGTTTTCCCTGCGGTTCTGTGCGGGTTCGACGGCTGAATTGTTTTGGTTCAAACCCACCTCTTCCCACCACGCCCCTCCCTTCCCCACTCACTCACCTGTTTCAGAATGTTCTGCTCCCGCATGAGTTTCTGCCTCTCCCGGTTGGGTTTGGTCACCATGATGTCCAAAACGTTCTGCCCGTTGTTGGGGACGTCGCTGACGAAAAACACCAGGTCCTCCAGCAGCTGCATCACAAACCTGCCAAGGGGGCAGCACGCAACATCTTTACAATCTGCTGGCACATCCACGCCCCCTGGGACCTCTGCAGTGGCAGGGTTAACAATCGGACAGCAGCCTGGAACTGCTCCTCATCTTCAGACTAACCTCCAAATGCCAGGGGGGTCATACAACAAATGAGACCCCAGCTAGGCTTTGAGGAACTTACACAGGGTATAGACCATGCATTGGGCCTCTGTGCAGGATTCAAGTCCCATAACAGCCACGGAGAAGTAATTCCTGATCTTGGTTTATAGCCTGAAGCATGAGGGTTTAGATTGGGGCGGGAAATCTTTTTTGGGTCAAGAACCGCTGACCCACAGTAAAATCAGGTGGGGGCTGCACAAAAGTGAGAAGCAAACAAAAAAAAACAACAACAAAAAAACCTCACTGACGTGGTCTCCAGACTCCTAAGTGAGGAGAAAGACACTCCCCACATCCCCCTTGCATGCCACACCCTGGGGGGGCCAGCCTAGATCTTCTGTGCTCTGCAATGGGGCTGCCCAATGCTGGGGGAGGGGCACTGAGCCTTATGGGCCGCATCCGGCCCCCAGGCCTGAAATTCCCCACCTCTGGTTTACAGCCCTTAAAGTCGTGCCTAACTAGAAAAAGAATCAGATACGTTCCTGACGGATAGGTCCATCAGTGGCTATTCGCCAAGATGGAGCAACCCAATGCTTTGGGTGTCCAGAAGCCTCTGACTGCCAGATGCTGGGAGTGGACGACAGGGGATGGATCACTTGTTGATTGACTGTTCTGTTCGTTCCCTCTGAAGCATCTGGCATTGGCCACTGTGGGAAGACAGGACACTGGGCTAGACGGACCTTTCGTCTGACCCACACTGGCCGCTCTTGTCTTCTCCTGTGCAATTGAGCAGAACTTAGCCTGGATGGCGGGACTAATACCCTGTCATCTGGGAACAGTCAATAACCAGGAGTGGTCAGGACCTGGCTTCTCTTGCACAAGTCCGGCGAAGGGCAACAGAACTGATTAGGGGGCTGGAGCACTTGACCTATGAGGAGAGGCTGAGGGACTTGCGCTTGTTTAGTCTGCAGAAGAGAAGAGTGAGGGGGGATTTGAGAGCAGCCTTCAACTTCCTGAAGGGAGGTTCCAAAGAAGCTGGAGAGAGGCTGTTCTCAGTGCGGGCAGATGACAGAACAAGGAGCAATGGTCTCAAGTTGCCGTGGGGATGGTCTAGGTTGGATATTAGGAAAAACTATTTCCCTAGGAGGGTGGGGAAGCACTGGGATGGGTTCACTGGGGAGGGGGTGGAATCTCCATCCCTAGAGGTTTTTAAGTCCCGACTTGACAAAGCCCTGGCTGGGTTGATCTAGTTGGGGTTGGTCCTGCTTCGGACAGGGGGCTGGACTCGGTGACTCCTGAGGTCTCTTCCAGCCCTGGGATTCTATGACAAGCCCTTCTGCCCAAGGGGATCAGCTTGTCTTTGGGTGGCAAAGGGGAAGTGGCTCAGATTGGTGTGTTTTGCTTAGGAAATGTCAGGCACCCGCCCATCTATAAATAACACCGTGACTAAGCAACCCGGCGCTATCACGCCCATCTCCCAGCGCCTATGGTATTTCTCTTGTTGCAAAGGAGGGGCTGGCACTGACCCCACACAATCTGATTTCCTTGCCGCGTCCCTGGGGAGGAGCAGGCTGGGTCAGCAGGCCACAAGCGGGGCAGCATGACGGAGCTGCAACAATGCTCTAGGCCATGCAGCGCCAGGAGTACCAGAGATAAGGCATGGCCCCCAGACCGTGCCCTGCCTTCGAGCCGAGCGTGGCCTCCCTTTGCTTGGCCAGGGGCCAGCCGCATGGCCGGGTTCGTTACCTGCGGTCGTTCTGGCTGATGAAGCCCTCGTTCATCTTCTCCACCACGTTGGCCAGCATGGAGCTGGCGTCGTTGGCGAAGTCCAGGTCCCGGATTTCCGACACGGGCACAGAGACAATGGCAAAAGCTTCTTTGTCCTCCTTGGTGGGGCAGGTGCCGAGCTGTAAGAGTGGCAGTGTCACCCTCATTAGAACCCACCTCTGGTCCAACAAGAGCCACCCTGCTCCCCTTCTACCTCCTGACTGCCATCAGCTCGTGCACTGGACAGTTGGGTTCTAGGTTACTGTGGTTGGGTTCTACGTTGCTGTAGTTGGTTCTACGTTGCTGTGGATGGGTTCTTGGTTGCTGTGGGGATGGGTTGTAGATTGCTTTGGATGAGGGGGTCTAGGTTGCTATGGGGGCGGGGTCTAGGTTGCTATAGTTGGTTCTAGGTTGCTGCAGGTGGGGTCTAGGTTTTGTGGCTGTGTTCTAGGTCGCTGTGCTCAGTTCTAGGTCTGAGTTCTAGGTTGTTTGATCCTCCTCAAGATGATCAAGAACAGACATTGTACGTCTGTGGCCAAGGGAAACAAACTCTGACTTCCCAGGGCTGATTTGCACTGAGCTGTGACCCAGCCTGGGACGTACCATGAGTCGAATGGGTCTCTCTTCATCGATGTCTATGGGCACGTCGGTGCTCTGGATCCAAGTGTTCGTGCAGAGATGGCGCAGCCTCACGAAGGAGTTCCTGAAATTGCGGCAATGAAGGTCCCATCCTGATCGCACTTCCCAGCCAGAAAGGCCTGGAAGCACTTTCCAGAGGGGCACCACGTCAAACCTCCCCCTGCTGAAATGCAGCCACTGTTGGGGTAGGGGACCCCTCCAGTCTTTCTGCACCAGCCAGCCTACAGAACGTGATCTGGGGCAGGAGAGACACAAAGCCATTCCTGCTGCGGAATTCAGGGCACTGATACAGTTACCCAAGTGGGAACTTGGCCAGAACCCCATGGCAAGGCCCTATACCTGCAAAAAGCACCAAGGGGTCTTAAATAACCACAGGAGCACAGGGCACGGCTTTTCCAGCTGGCTCAGAACCGACAGGGCCACTTACCCCAGACTTTTCCTTATCTGCCCCCTCCCCCCCATGAAAGAACAGACCATCTCCCCAGACTAGGCTTTCAGGCTGTGACTGCTACTCTATGCTCCCTTCCTTGACCCCGCCCCTTTCCCGCTTCCGGAGCAACCCAACCTCGGTGAGAACTAACGAATTCACAGCCCTGACCCCACCGGGCCAGGAAGCCGACTCATCCGGGGAGGTTTCACAGCAGGATCTGGGCGTTCCCCCCTACCGAGGGACGAAGGAATCCGTCTTCTGCAGCGTGGTGGGGTCCAACTCAAAGAGCGAGGCAATGTCGTTCCCATGGGGCACGGCCACCAGTCGGTATTTGATCTTCTCCCCTGTTTTCCTCCGGCTGGAGCGAACGGCCCCGCCCTGCACCAAGAGAAGCAGCCGTTGAGTGGACGGGCTCCCAAGCCCGCCCGTGTATATGGAAGAAGGCGGCTCACTCTGGATTCACAGCAGACGTTCTCAAGAGCCCCCAGCATGGCAAACTGGTGCACACCAATGGATCGACAGGACCAAAGCCATCCCCAGGCCGTCCCAAAGGCACTTGGTAAACGCAATAAAAGACCATCCCTCCCACAGGGCTAGGAATTCGCCTGCCTTCTACACCCACCTCCTCTGCCCGCCCTTCCAGCAAGCTCTGCACTATGTGAACAGACCAGGCAGTTACAGATGCCCCTGGGACATTTGGCCAGTGTGCTACACGGAGATGGATCCTTCCGCACGGCCATGAGTATCAGTTCCATCAGAGCACAATGCCTCGCCAGCATCACCCTGAGTACTGGGTACTGCTGGATCTAGTTCAGCAATGGGCAACCGAGGCTAGCGAGGGGCCCTCCTTCATCTCAGGGGGCCACCAGATTGTCGTAACCAAGACAGGCTCCCGGGAGAGGGCAGTTTTGCTCACTGCGCTGGCGTAGCTAGAATTCGCGGAGGGTGCCAACTGAACCGTAGCAGCACTGTGATTGGCTGCAGGGGGAGCACACGGCTCTCCTGGTCAGCGCTGTCAGCAATCAGCACCCTCCTCAGTTCCCGTGAGTCACTTTTGTAACGGCGGGTGGGAAAAAACAACACAGATGGAACCAGTGGCATCTGGCAACCTTACCCATGGGCAGTGGTAACAAACGTCTCACGGACCACACATCGACTCCGCTGGGGCCGCATGTGGCCCAGGGGCCGGAGGCTGCCCACTACTGATCTATCTGCACATTCCCTGTCCCTAGCTGGGCCTGTCATGTGATAGGTTCTGACTCCCCGTGTAGCCACATCTGGCAGAAGCTAAGGGCATGTCTAAACTATGGGGTTCTTTTTCCAAAAGAGGATATGCAAATTCCCATGGATATGCAAATTCCGAGCTCACTTTTGAAAGTGAAAGTAGTCTGGATGCGTTTTTTTCTGGGAAAAAAACCCTTTTTTGAAAAAAACCCCCAAAAAACGTAAACCGCCTTTTTTAAGGAAGAGCGGGGTTTTTTTAAAAAAAGGGGCGTTTTCCTGGAAAAAAGTGCATCCAGACTACTTTCACTTTCGAAAGATCCTCTTCTGAAAGTGAGATTTGGAAGAACATATGCAAATTCCTGCAGAATCTGCATAGCCTCTTTCGAAAATAGAACGTAGTCTAGACATAGCCTTAGCGGAGGAGAGAGGAAATTACATCCCAGCCCAGAGAACAGCAGCAGCAGCTCCCCCCATTAACCGAGCAGAACCCAGCTCACCATGGGCGCTGACTTGGGATCGGCGGCGTCTCCTTTGTAACTGGGGTTTTCCTAAAACATTAAAAGAAATATGAAATAAACGCATGCACACAGACACGCGTATGCTGGGCCACTGACTGGCCCTTTTGAATTCCCAGCCACGGAGGTTGCCACCTGCTCTTTCTTCCACTGACTTCAACACAGACATGCCACATACGTCCTTCTTGGATGTCCCTCTCTAAAACACAGCTCCTAGCTTTCGTTGCCCTGGGGGCTAGAGGCAGGACTCAGTGGATGACACTCTCTGGCTTACATTATGTCGGGGGTCAGACTCGATTGGTGGTTTTCAGCCTGTGGCATGTGGCCCGCTGGGTGTCCTAGGATTTCCAGAGGGGGCTGCACCTCCACATGCAGTAGGGGTCGCCGAGGCGAAAAGGCCGGAAAGCAGTGGACTAGAGGAGCAGAGTCGGCGAATGCCCGACAGCAAGGCCCAGCGCGGACGCTGGAGAGGGGCCGGAAGGAGTTACGCCCAGCTGGCCACATTCCTGTGCGGCAAAGCGCCGGGGTTGTGACGAGGGGACGGGCAGCGGAGCTCCACCCGGGGGGAGCAAATAAAGGGCAGCTCAGCTGGCAGGGCTTGCGTGCTGCAGGCCAAGAGGGAAGGGGAACGTGAGGAGCGAGTTTGACGAGGGCAGGCTGGCGCTGGGGGCTATCGGTGGCTGGGCATGTCCTAGCCCAGCAAATGGCCAAGAGCCATGTCTCTACCCTTGGCATTGCCACCTGCTATTAGCAAGGAGGAGCTAAGAGGAGCTGCAGACCCTCCTGACAACATGGGCAAGGAGCCTGCCAGGCCAAAGGCTCTCAAAGCGCCTGACAGACTGGATCAAGGCCCCCGGGAGATGCGCAGGGCTCCCATGCAGAACGGGGCCCTGCGGGGAGCGGTCGCTGCTCTGCAAGACAGCCCCTTGGCAATGGAGCAGGCCCTCCCCATCCAGCCCCCTCCACCGCTCTCACCTCCGCGGCCAGGTAGTTCCCAGTGGCGAGATGCTTGAAGCGGTACAGGCCGTTCCAGTGTCCGGCTCCGCTTCGGCAGGGATCATGATGCACCACCTGAAAAGGAGAGGCAGGGTGGTCCAGCGGTTAGGGTGCTAGCCTGGGATTTGGGTCCCTGCTCCACCATAGCTGTTGTGTGTGACCTTGGGACGTCACTTTGCCACTCCGTGCCTCAGTTTCCCCCTGTAAAATGGCGATAACGGCCCTGCCCTGACTCAGAGGTGAGGAGAAATGCAGGACAGGGAGATAGCTCTGTGGTGGTCCCTGGGATGGATGTGACGGGCACGCCTCAGAGGAGATAAGGTGTCCAGCCATGGACAGGAACAATCTGAATCCTCTAGGCCAGTGTTTCTTAAACTTTTTAAGACCGAGGAACACCAAACAATTGTATATTTTTATGCGGAACACCAAGGATTTTATGTTGGGGGGGGGGGGAGGTCGCATGCCCCTTTAAGGCATTCATGGGGTAGACCCTGAATCTGCTTCGGGTCTACCCCCTACAGCAATTCTCAAGAGGCGGCACTGAAGCCCCCGGCGCTACACCAGCTTTACACAGGGGCAGCCTTTTACTATCAGCAAAGCAGAGTGCCTAGGCCTGAACGGTACAGACAGCCATTCATTCTGCCAAAACGTCCCACCCGTGAAGTCAGCAATCCAGAGTCACCCTCCAGACGCCAGTATGATGCCACCACAGCCTGCGTCCCCGGCAGGGCTGGTAGCGGGGACTGTCTGCCCCAAGACACCTGCCTCTCCTCTACCGTCTGAGCTGCCATCCGCTGTCGGCAGCAGTAGGTAGTTATCCGCCGTGCTCCCCAGCCATGAGAGGGAGAGCCGACGTGCTCTTCCACTAGCGCGCTCCCCCGGGGCTCACCTCGACTTCCCACAGCGCGTTGGAGCTGGTGGCGGACGTGGCGGACTGCCGCAGGGTGGTGCGGAGGAAGACGTGGAGCTTGGCCTTGTACTCGTCGCAGGTGAGAAACTTCTCCTGCTCGGCATGGAACAGCCTCACCACGTCCCCCTGCCAGCCAGGGACAGAGAGACGAGGTGACCAGAGAGACACACGCCCAGCGAGGGAACGTTCTGCTCCACCGGTTCCGTGGACACCCCTTTCCCAAGCTTCAGAGACAACGCAGGCAAGCATTGGCCAATTGGGGACAAGGCGGGCACTTATCGGCCAATCAGAGCCAACACAGGCACTCATGGGTGTGACGGCATGTCGGGGTTTCCCTGACCCCTGCACCCCCGTAGTGGCATGAACAGACTCCAGCAGCCAGTAGAATGGGGGGAGTTTATTGCTTCTCCAGGATACAGCACAGCACAGATGTCATCTGGTTACAGGGCAGGCCTAGGATGCCTCAGCCCCCCTTGAGATGGGGGAGACTGGGCCCCTAAATCCCAGCCCCTTGCTTAGGCTGCTTCCTACATGATACTGGACAGAAACTGCCTCTCTTCCAGCCCTGCCCCCCAGACAGGTGCTGGTCTCCGCCTTCCTCCCTTTGTCTCTCTCCCTGGCAGGCTGAGCCTAGGTGTCTGCGTTAATCCACATTTAGGAGAGTCTGTGAGAATCTCACATCACAGCACAGGGGGACCCCAGGTCACAGAGCAGACAGCCCCCCACTATGCCACAATGGGCCAATCAGGGCCAACGCAGGCACTCATGGGCCGTCAACGCCAACTGCCTTCTTGCTGGGCTGCAGACAGCCTTCAGGTTTCAAGCAGCCTCAAACCTTTATCAGTGGCCTGCTCAGCTGGGCAACCCCATCCAGATGCCCTTCTGCCCCACACAGTTCCTCCACCCAATTCACATGGTGGCACGACAGGTGGGAGCCCAGGTTTCCTTCTTAAAGAAGCACAGCGCTGCACTCTGTTTTGATGTGGGCTGGAAAGGAAATCCTGATTCACAGCGACCAGGTCTGGGCAGTCTCTCCTGCCGGGTTTGTACGGGGCCTAGCACAATAGAATCCCTCTCCTGCAGCCCCGGAGTGGAGAATGGATGCTTGTTCATTACCCCTTTCAGCACTTCCTCCATGTGGTCCCGGAACTGCATGAACAGGTTGATTTTCCAGCTGGTGTTGCAATTGACCGAGTTCACCTGGGGAAAAAAAAGAGTTGCTAGAGATGGGCCTGACGCAAGACAGATTGGTTCTAAACAGGCCCCAAATGAGAAAGAAGGTCATAAGAACGGCCAGACTGAATCAGACCATCTAGTCTTCCAACACTGGCCAATGCCAGGTGCCCCCAGAGGGAATGAACAGAACAGGGAATCATCCTCCATGAATGTATCCAGTTTTTTTGTAACCCTGTTAAAGTCCTGGTCTTCACAACATCCTGTGGCAAGGAGTTCCACAGGCTGACAGATACATACATGAGCTTCATGACTAGCCCTCCCACCAAATTCCTATGGTGCACTCCAACCCTGCCCTGACCTGCTCCGTGGCCCTGATACCTCTTTGCAGCCTGCATTGTCGGCGAGCTCGTAGTTGCTGGCATGCAGTGGCTGCCCAGCGTTCACAGGATTCAGGATCACTTTGTCTCCCACGACTACCTGGGGAGGAGAATCAGAGAGAGGGGTGAGAGCGTGAAAGTGGGTGCGCTGCCGAGGGATCTTTCAGGGACACTGATGCAGAAGTCTTGCCCTTAAGCATGGTCCTGCCTTTAGGGCGGGATGAGCAAGATAGTGTCTGTGGGCCAGATTCGGCCCTCCAAGCCGTTTGATCCGGCCCGCAGACGCCCTGCCACTCCCCCATCCCCAGGCCCATCGAGACGTCTCCTCCCTGGCACCAGAGGGAACCGCCGGCTGTTCTAAAAGGCTGGAGGTTCTCTCTAGTCACCACACGCCCCGGCAAGGCGATGCTCCCCAACCTTAGGCCCCCCCCCATTCCATCCAAGACCCCGCCTCTTCGGGGACAGCCTGTGACTACTTCTGAAATTCACGAAGTGGCCCCCCCTTCACAAAAGATTTCCCACCCTTACCTTAGGTTCCGGCCCAACCCCATCACCCTTGTTCTGAGGGTCTTTTTACTCAGAGGCATCTGGAACCGGGATGCAGGAAAGTGACTCTCTATCCGCCTTGCATTCGGGGTGCTGCGGAATAGGGCATGTCCCCTCTGCCCCACCCTCATCTGCTTGAGAGCCACAGCCAAGCCCCTGCACACCCCACTCCCAACCACCTGGCGTCATAGCCTCAGATCAGTCCTGGAGCGGAGGCAGCAGGAGGGTGCACAATCTAGTGATCGGGGCTGGAAAGTGAGAGTCAGGACGCCTGGATTCTATCAGCTCCGCGTTGTGCCTCAGTTTCCCCAGCTGCCTCCCAGAGAAGCAGAGACATGTGATGTTTGCCAAGCCTCCCGGAGAGCCCTCCGAGCGGTGACAGGGACACCTCGTACCGTCCCTGCCTCGGTTTCCACCTGCCTGTCACACTCACGTTATCGCCGGCGCTCCGCAGTTTCCAGAAGGGCTGGATGAAGAGCCAGGAGCCCTCGTTGCCCGTCGCATCCAGCGTCACCCTCATGGCGTTCTTCTCCAGCAGGGCCGGGAGACGCTTGTTCACCGTCAGGTACTTGTTACTCTTCATGTGGAGCAGCTGGAAAGCCAAACACAGCACAATGCCATCCCCGATCCCTTAGCCCAGGCCGGGAAGCAGGGAGCAGCACAGACGGGGAGCTGGAGCCCTGTCTGTGCCCCGCAGCCCTGTTTCTTCTCCACCTGGCTCTGCCCGCGTTGCCCTTGGCTTTTGTCTTGTTCTCCAGCCTGCCGGCTGCCTTGGTCTGTGTGGCACCGCAAGGCCACACTTACGGGGTGGCCTGTGGCTTCCAGAGCTCAGGAAGCGTAGTAGTTGTACCCCCAAAACTAACCTGCCAGCCAGCAGCCCTTAAGCAAAGGTAACAGACAGACACAGGGTCCCATGCTGCAGGGCCAAGGCATCCCATGGTCCTTTGGCAGCCTTGGCCACTGTATCACTAACACCCCCCGTGCCAGCCGCGTGGATCAGGCTGCTGCGTCCGACAGGACACTGTGCCCACTGCCCCTTCAGCTGGGCCCAGCGATGGGGGAGAATTTACTCTAGCAGCCCACCTGCTCACCCGCAGCCCTCTCCAAGCCTGTGGCGGCTTAGCAATTCACACCAGCCACTCACCCCCCCAACAGGCAGGAATCTGTCCGGACTCTGGCTGGGAATGGACTGAGCTTTAGCTACGCGCCAGGGGAGGATTGTGTCCGGACACCGATGCTTAACTGCTCAGATGCTCGCCTGGTCTGGGACAGAGCCCAGCTGCTTCCCCTCATCGTGCCCCTGGAGACCCCTCTGCTCTCACACCTGCGCTTACGCGGCAATAGCACCCCCCTTGCAGCTGGCTCGGGCTGTAGGGCTATACAATTGCAGCGTAGTTCCCGGCTGGAGCCGGGTTCTGGGGCCCTCCCCCTGCTAGGGGGTGTCTCCGAGCCAGCCACGGCTGTTTCCCTGACACACCCGACATTTTTTGTCCAGCTGCGCTGACTGAAATGAAAACTGGAGTTCCCGGGAGAAGCAACCAGGAAGCAACTCGGCGGCTGCAGGCCCTATCGCTGGACGTCCCGTCAGGAGCTAGCAGGATGTGATGTGAGCCACCGCGCCAAGGGGAGGGGAGAGCGCATGCCCCTACCTGGATAACGCTGCCGTACTTCACCACGTCCCCGTGCACCTTCTTGTTCTCCGTGTCGTTCTGCTTCTGCTCCATCTGTGCCGCATGCTGTCCGCAAAACACAGAGCGGGGCGCAGTGAGTCACGGCCGGGCGGGAGGGGACGGAGCAGGAGGTGACGAGGGCAGCTTCCTAGGCGAAGGGCTGCCTTGGGACCCACTTCTGAATCCCCCTCCACGGGCACAGGCTGGGGGCCGCGTCCTATAAAGCGGCCTGTGATCTGGGCTGCTTTGGGGTCTGGGTGCTCGACCTCAGACAACTTGGAACGGCTGGAGAAGCTCTGCATGGAGTCAGTGGGAGCTGTGGGCCCCCAGCATCCCTGAGAAGCAAGGCCTAAGGCAGGGGTGTCCAAACTTTTTTCAAAGAGGGCCAGATTTGATGAAGTGAACAAGTGTGAGGGCCGACCATTTTGCCTGACATTCTTTGAACCATTACAATTAAATGCAAATTAACTATTTTATGCAAAGTTTATTGCAAACGGCATACTTTTCATTTCGTCACATGGATGACAAATCTAAACAGGTGTTAAATCGCTCTGCCTTTCATATCTGAAGGCCAGATGAAAAAAAAATCCAGGAAGCTGAAATATATGTCAGGAACATTGTAAAGTACATTACATATTATTGGTAATAAAGGTTGTCTGTCAACTTTTAAGTTAAAAAAATATGAACAGGAACATAACACCAAGTATACATGTTGTGTCCAAATATATTTATAACTGATTTAGACCAACTGACATTAACTGAGATTTTACAATGTATTCATCTCAATACATATGGATTCGTTGGGGGCCATAAAAGATAGATATTGCCAAATTACCTGTGGGGCCGTATTAAATTGGAACACGGGCCGCAATTGGCCCACGGGCCGGACTTTGGACATGCCTGGCCTAAGGAGACTCAGAGGGAGTGAGAGGAGGGCCTGGCCCTGCAGGGGATACACAAGGCCTTTTTGCCCAACTAGCCCCGCCCCATTTTACCTGCAGCCAATGCCAGGCCTGGAGGGAGAATAAAAGGGAGGAACCTGGCTCAGTGAGGGACTAACCAGCGAAGAGACGGGACCTGGTTCTGCCGTCTGCAGGATCTGAGCCAGAGCTGTCTACTGGGTCAGCCACAGGAGCATGTAAGCCTCCAACCCCTCCCCCAGGTGCAAAGGGGGGGAGAACCAGAAGGAACCCGCACTGAGGAAGGGGAAATTGGGACTCTAGGGGTCATGCCCCAAACTGAAGAACCAGATGTTGGTAAGAGGCCAGAATTCCTAGGTCCAGGGTCTCAGAGGCAGGGGCCTACTCCCCCGGGCCACTAGCTAACACAGGGACCTAACCACTAGGCCACCCTGCTGCCTGAGAGACCTGGCCACAGACTCCAACTGGAAACCCAGAAACCAATGCACCCCAAATCAGAGGGGGCCTTGGAAAACACTTCTGGACAGCCTGGCCCCAGGTCTTACAGGGAAGGAGAAAACAAGGGAGCTTGTGCCTTAGCCCAATGCTGGCCAAGCTGCCTCCACTTGAAGGCCTGCTGGTGCTGGCAGACCCCGAGGTCCGTGACGTCTCTAGGAGCTATTAGGGCCAGCTCCCCTCCAAAAGCAGAGGCAGGAGACTCACAGAGGCGGCCGCACATCCTGCCTCACCAGCTGGCGAAAGAGATGGCCACGTGATGACCAGGAAGCTGGGAGGAAGCCTGCTCTGAGATGCTTTGGAAGGTGCCAACCAGCCTCTCCCACCCAAACCCTACACGCTCGCCTTGCCTCCGCGTGGTTGCTGCAGTTGAAAATATGGAGCGAGGGATGAATTCTCCTGACGGGCGTATTTGTATGGGGAATAAAGGGGTCCGACTGCAGCAGCAATGCTCTCTCCTGGATTCAATGCCAGGCTCTCAAACCGGCCAGCCCGGTGCAGCTTACAGGGGATGGTACCAAAGCCAGCCCTGCGTGCTCTAGTTCTGGTGAGCCGGGGACTGCGACTGGGTGATTTTGTGTGTGGTTCATGGGTCTCAAGACAAGCAAAATTGAATTCTTGCAACTTCATCCCTAGCCCAGACTGCACAGCGCCGTCAGCCCACGGGGGCTTCACCTTCTCCCCCAGTCAGCCAGGAGAGGGGGGAAATTCATGTTGCTGAGAGGGTGGCTCCCAGCAGTGTGCTCCTGGGCAAAGGGCCAGAAAGAAGCTGGGGGGAGAGGAAAAGCCGCCCCAAGCTGCTGCGAACGGCACAGGCAGAAGATCCAGGGCTGGAAAATGAGTCAGCCGCTTTAAAAACAGTTTAAAACAATTATCCATGAGTCAGTCCCTTACAAGCGAACGCTTAAAACTGCCCAAGCAGGCAGGGCCACCACTGCAAATCTGCCTTGGCAGACGCTGCCGCTTGCAGGCTGCCGCTTCGCTGCCAATTAAAAGCTCTTTAAAGCATTGCCGCCACTTTTCTGTAATTACTCCCTAATCCCTCGGCATCTGCAGCTAAACATCGGCCTCTGTTTCCGCTCCAGCAGCGGGCGAGAGGGAGCCTGAGCAGGCCCGGCTTGGAACAGACTTGGAATACGGCTTGGGCACATCACACCAGGGTTGCCGAAAGGAACCATAAGGAGAAGAAGAAGATGGCCGCACCCTGCCCACCCCGGGGATTTGCAGGCGGCTTGGAAAACAGCGACCTACTGAAATGCGTCCAGGTATGCAAGCAGGAGGGGAAAGTACGACTCCCTGCACCCAGCACTGCACGTGAGCGATGGCTGTCTGCAGCTCTTTGTGGAGCTAAATCCAACTTCCAAAGCCTCCACCAAGTCTGGTCCCCCAGACCCAGTGAATCTCCAATGCAAAGAGCTCCCATAAGGAAAAGGAGTGTGAGGCCCCCAACTGGTTGCTTACAAAGTATTTGTCCATGTCACAAAACCGCCATCTCCCCTGAAGACTGGTGAATGCTAGATAATTAGGCCAGTTTAATGACGTTGATCTGGGTGTGACACGTATGCGTGCGTGCACGCACAGGTCGGCTTAGTTACACTGTGTAGGCACTACTAGGAATTCTTCTGCTACCCTAGCTACCACCTCTTGGGGAGATGGATTACCTGTGCCAAGAGGCAAAAGTGTCTACACTGAAAGGTTGCAGTGGCCCTGGGGAGGATCAGTAGGGATGTGACAAGTCTGCACGGAGGAACATCTGCCATGGGATTGGAATAACAGGGCAGAACTGGGGGGGGGGGCTGTGCTGCGCAAGGGAAATCTTGCCTAGCACCTGTCTCTGCTTCACGTCTCCAGCTGCTACTGGCGAAGTGAGACGTGTATTAAATATTCCATTCCTCAAAAGCCACCATGAAGAGCAGCACAAAGGCAATTAAACTAAGCACTTTTCAGTCTGCTGCAGACAAAACGCCAGGCCTGATTTCCGTTCTTTATTTCTGGGCTGCTACTATTTCAGGAAATTATTTCCTCTGGTTGAAAGATGGCTTAAACCTAGCTAGGAACTTGGATAAATACAGCCTTGAAGGTCAGCCCCATCCTGGTGTCTACAGGGGGCTTCAACTTGGACCTCATATGGTCAGACCTGCCAATGGAGGGCGGGCAAAGAAGGCAGTTGACCTGGGGCCTGGCAATTCAAAAGGGCCCCTGGCTCCTGGCCACTTCTACTGTGGTGGTACCTGGAGTCCTGGGCTCTTTAAACCACCACCAGAGCACCGCTTTGCACGCTCCAGGTAGCACTAAGAACTGGGGGAGGGGGGGCAGTGTCGTGCATTCCACGAGGCACTGAGGGCTCCCTGTTCCTGGCCCAGCCCTTTCTAGGAGCAGGGATCAAGCCCCTCCCACGCACCTTGCCCAGGGTCTTGGCATGGCTGACAGTCCCCTGAGTGTGGTTAGTACATTGTGTAAAACTAGGGTTGCCAGATAGTTGAAACAAAAATACCAAACACCTGCCCCCCGCGCCCCCCCAAAAAAAACACCAGGAAAAAAATTTGAAGAAGAAAAAATGGGGGGGGGGGGGAGTTGTTGAGCAAAAAAATTTTTTTTTAAATTAAAACAGCATGTCCCCTTTAAGTGTGAGTGCAGGGAAGGGGATGAGCACTAGGACCCAGAGGAGTCATTGCTTCCCCTTGGTCTTTTTGCCGGCAGCCATTTTGTGCCGGCAGCCTTGCGGAACCAGGTAAGCATGGGGGCTGAGGCTGGGAGTGTTGGGGGTCAGGAGGGCTTGGGGAGGGGGAGGCTGAGTGCTGAGTGTTTGTAGAGGTGCCAGGCATTTTCGCCTCCTGGTCGGGGCAAAATAATCAGAAATTACTAGACATCTTAGGTGTTCGGTATTTTCTGAATTTTTTTTACCGGACAGGAGGCGAAATACCGGACTGTCCGGGTGAATGCTGGACACCTGCAAACCCTATGTAAAACTCCTTCCTGGTACAGGGGCTCCATATTGGATTAGAAATAAAAGTGAACACATTCCTACAATACATACACATGTGCGCACACACACACACACACACACACACACACACACACACACACACACGTGTTGTGTTGAGAAGACAGAGGGAGAGGCGCAAGAAGCTGTGCACTTTTTTTAAAATAATGAGAACAGGACTCAAATCGGAAACATTTCGCCCTCCCACACCCACATTCTGCCACTGCTCTCACTATATTCAGTTGCTAATTTGCTTCCATTAACAGTAAGCACATTGGTTGACATTAGACATTGTTTTCTAACCTACGCAGGAACAGAGACGGCATCTATACCCAATGTAATGCTCCAAGCAGAAGATGGTGATCATCTCTAGAGATCTTCAGATCAAGAATGGATGCCTTTTTGGAGGGTAAGATTCCGGGTTCAATATGGGGGTAACAAGATGAAATTCTCTGGCCTGTGTGAAAGAGCAGGTCCATCTGGACCTGTGGTGTCCAACCAGTTCTGTCGTGAACTTGCCACATTATTCTGAAAATGTAAATAATTCTGTGAACCAACTAGCCACACTCAACCGGACAAATAGCCGCATGTGGCTAGTGGCTGGTAGGTTGGACACCGCGGGACCAGACGATCACAGCGGTCCCTTCTGCCCTTAAATCTTTTAATCACCCTTCCAAACTGACACAGTCCTCTAAGACAACGGGCAACATTTAGTACGGGCCTTATCCAAAGTCAACGGCAGTCTGAAATCGGTGAGTTTGGATCAGTCCTATCTGCCGTATTTTCCCGGCTTTTTTTATCCTAATACTATGGGGCAACCTTATGTACAGAACTGCTACATTTCAAGGGCAGCCTCCGTCAGCTATGGACTGCACTAAATGGACCTGATGCCATCAGGTTCTCTCAACGGTTCAGCCCATCCCTCTTGCAGAGTTTTGTCATCCATCCCATAAAGACACCCAGTCATTTTATTTCTCTTCTTTCTTACGCTCTCCAGCTTTGCTGTCTTGTCACCCCATCTTCCGCCTGCTGAGTCAATGCTGGTTTTGTCACGGACTTAAAAGGGAGCCAGGCCAGAGAAGTGAAATGCAGAGATGCAAGAAGGCCCAGAGAAGTGAAGCTGACAAGTCCAGTTGCAAGGATCCTGAACAGGATGATGTCTCTGACCTGCTGCAGATTTGCCACCCTCCAACCTCCCAAAAGTAAGTCTGTCAGCCCCAGCAGGATGGATGGAGGCAGTGGAAAATTGCTAGACAGGAACAGGTACAAGTGTGGAGAGATGCAGGCCCACAGCTACAGAGGCTGCCAAGAGAAAGCTCTGCTCTCCACGGAGCCTGGCACAGACAGCCTGGCAGGTCATGAGGTGGTGGAAATGTTAGCAAATCCTCAGCTGGTACCTCTAACAACTTCCCCACCTACCGCAAAGATTGTTGCTTGGAGTTTGGCCAGCACTTGCTGGCCCAGTTCTCCTTACCTGGAGTTTCTGCAGGAGCACCACGTCGGCAATCTTGTCCTTGTCCTGCTTGGTTTGCTTGGCCTTCCAATATTGCTTCTGGGCGGAGTAGCGGTTCATGGGGCACACTTTGAAGAGACAGTCTAGGAGGACAGAAAGCCAAAGGGTTACAGTGCGTCACTTTTAAGGGCATGCCCAATTCAGTCAGTGGCCTGTCTCCCAGGAAAACCGCCACGCTCAAACCCTGCAGGGAGACCGTCCCCACTTCAGGACGACTGCTGAGTGAAGGCCCTGACGTTACAGCAGTTTGGGGGTACTCCATGCCATTTCTGAGACCTCGGGCCACACCCTCATGCCAGCTGAGGGTCTGGGCCCCAGTGTCCCATGGGATAAGTAGAGAGGACTCAGTGGTTTAACCTGCTCCCTGACTTTCCCTTCTATTTGCTTTCATCGGGAATGACCACACAAACTGGTAAGACTTTCAGCCACAGCCACCATGGGCCCTTGGGCAAGATGGGGGGAGGGGCACTCCATGCTCCTAGGAGGGGTGGGGCCTCAGGCAGAAGGGGCGGAGCTGAGCAGACCTCCCCCCCCCCACACACACACACTCAGAACCGCCTGCCCCCATTCCCTCCCCGACATGTCGGCGGGCCTGTCTGCAGTGATAGTCCAAGTACATGCTGTGACAGATACGGAAATTTCCTGCATTTCCTTGGGGAGAGCTGGCTGAATTAAGCTTCTCTTTGGAATTTCTTGGCGTTAAAAGGCAAAGTTTTTGTACTGATGTGGGCCAGAGCTGCAGAGCCCCTCTAGGGAGGAGCTGCAATGTGAGGAGTCCAAAGGAATATACTGAACATGTGCAAAGGGACTTTTGGGACAATCACCGTCCAGTGGATTCCCTGGGAAATACCTCAGGGGAAGTGAATGCAAATTTCCCAAGGCTGGTTATGCACAAAGCCTGTCTATGCCAAGGACAGGTCTCAGAGGGTGGCCGTGTGAGTCCATATTTTCAAAAACAACAAGGAGCCCTCTGGCACCTTAAGCTCACAAACTTTTGTGGGTAAAAACCACTTTGTTGGATGCATGAACCGGCAGAGTCACTATCTGCTGATGGAGCTTGTCTCCAGAATCAGGTAAAGTTCCAAACTTTATAAAGCAGGGTCAGCAAATACCAGCCCATAGGCTAGATCTGGTCTGCCAGGCAAAGCCCGCCGGGGCTTCGCCTGGCAAACCGTTGCCATGTTTTTGCCCACCCCTGGTATAAAGAAATGGCTAATTGCTTTGCCTGGTTCTGAATCTGAGACCGTTATGAATCTGTAACCACAGGGGAAATGCAGCTGTGGGGTTTGAAAGACTGACACCAAACAGAGTCTGAGGTTGGAGCTGGGGTGGCCTTTGCCAAACTGGTTGGCAGGCATGCTGCTGCTTTTATTGTTTGTAAAAACGGTTTTCTCGGTGCTGCTTCCACCTTAAGAATAAAGGTGCTTGCTTAGCAAGAGCTGTGTGGTCATTTATAACTGCAGGCAACATCCCGGCCATGACCTCTGCAGAGAAAGCCAAGTGCAGACCCTGGCCTTTTAGCCAGTCTGGCTTGCTTGGGATGTCAGCGTAGGCAAACGGGGAGGGAAACGCAGGTCTCTGCCCAAAAGCGGTGACAGCTGAGAGATAGAAACCTTTAAGCGGATGCCTTTGCTGGACCATAAAGGGGAATCCAGGTCCAGTTACCCTAAAACTGTGACACTTGCCTCAAACAGATCACTGTGCACAAGAGTACCTGTCTGCACACTGTTGCTATCTTTTCTAGCTATGCCAACACACGGTCTGCACACATGCCGAGCTCAGTCACACACCAAAGAGAAGGTTGTGATGTTGTTTACGGCAGAGCTGTCCAGGGTAACTCCAATTACATGGAGTCACGCCAGATTTATCTTGATGAAACAGACAACAGACTTCAGCTCACAGTGTTTGAGGGGCGGCCCCTAGAATATTAATGAAAACCATGTGTGAAATGTTCAGACCAATGGGGTTCTTCCCCTCTGTTGTATCTGGAATAAAGTACAAGTGAAACTGGGAATCGCGCTAGAAAAAACAACAGGGAAGACGATCAATTCAACTGCTCTCTGAGTTCGCGATGAAATCCCCCGGGATTCTGAGTGACTGAGCATTCAGATGGTAAAACACCAATTCAAACATTTCCAAAGGCTATCCTGACACAGGCTGTCAGAGTGACAAAGCCGGGTAAGTGTAATGTCGTCCTCTAGTGAATACTCACAGAGGGGATAATAGACTTACTATTGCTACCAGTACCTATGGAAATGCTCTGTAGGCCCATCGATTAGACGCCTGTGTTCCGGCAGCCAAAGCACTTGTGTTAGTGATCTGGCATTACGTATCTTCTGCAGCAGATGGATCCATTACAGCCTCCCAGATTGCCCCAAGTCTGCCCATGCCCACTCTGCTGTTCCCTGGAAAGAGGATTTAGTGAGGAAAGGGGCAAGGAGGACCGTCAGCGGGCAGTGATCCAGACACTCTACTTCGTGACTTGAGAAGTGAGGTTGTACCCACTGTAAAAACAAAACAAAACAAAAAAAACCCCTGAGGCTGCATTTTTGAACGGGATCAGAAGCTGGTTTGGGAGAGGAAAGGGCTGGAGGAGGAAGAGATCACAAGCCTCCGTGTTGTTAATTGCTCCTGAAATAGCCCAGAAAGTTCAGACATAAGAAGAAAATCATTTCCCATTGTTGGCGCCCATCCGAGTTGCTGGCGAGCAGGTATTGATTTACCAGGGAGTAACAAACAGTTCTCACTGGGACTGGGCCTCTGGAGGGAAGCCAGGTTTCATGTCTCATTTCACAGATCTGTTTGCTAATGGCATATCCCATGCCCAGGAACCCTTGTGATGTATCACTCCAGGGTGGCTCTCATTCTGCCCTCATAGTAGGTTTAAGACTGGTTCTAAATACCACTAAGGCCAGGTCTACTCTAGACCAAGCAGCTCGGCTTAAAGTACGTAACTCCAGCTATGTAGAATACGTAACTAGAATCAGCTGGAATTAAGCTGAGCTTGGCGACGTCCCCACAGTGGGAGGCCAACGGGAGCAAACGCAGGAGTACCGGGTGCTGGCTGGAGTGCCCTCTGAGATCAATTTAGCGAGTCTTAACTAGTTTCGCTAAATCAAACTCCAGAAGATCGATCGCAGCAGTGGAGAGCTTCTAATTAGTGTAGACAAGGCCAAAGGGAGATGGCTAGGAAATCTGAGTCCAAATCAGAGAACTGTGCTGTTGCTTCCTATATGGACCTGGCATTGCATTGGTGTTTTCCCATATTCTCCCACAATGCAGTGGTTATAAAAGGGTTACTCAGGAGCACTCTGTTAGCCTGCAGCAGCCTTTATCCAAGGATTTCAGAGTACATTCATTCATTTGTGAATTAGGCTGCAAAGGAACCCTGTGAGGTAGGCCCTGAGAAAGTGCAGCTATTAAGAGATGGATCCAAATCAAAGCCCTACATCCAAACCACTCCTAAACCTCAGTGGATTTGCAATCTAGACCCGAACATGACAGCTAGGCAGGATTTTTTTTGTCAAAATGATTTTGTCGAAAAATGCAGATTCACCGAGACCAAACCCATTCGCCAAACTGTGAACGCTTCCCAAGCCGGCAAAAAAAAAAACACGCCCATTTTCCAGTGCAAAATGTGGTTTTGGTTGAAATTTTAACCTCATTAGACTAAAAAAAAAAAAAAATTTAAAAAAGAAAGAAAAAGTCAAAATGGGAACGACCCAAATGAACAGATCGATTTTTGTTTTCTGTTTGTGACTATTTGAGATGACAACTTTCCATCCTGATTTGAAAAGAGCAAAACTCTTGAAAATATTCCCAGGTCAAGAGCTGTGTTTCCCACCCAGCTCTATTGAATATGGCATCTCATGCCCATCTTAGTATCATCCCCTTTTTGCAGACAAGGAAACCAAAGCACAGAGATTCAGTAACTACCCCGCAGCCATGCAGAAAACCTGTAGCAAAGGCAGGATTTGCAGCCTAGAGTTTGACCTCCAGCCTTGGGATCTAACATCTGTTCCACCCACCAGCCCTTGGGAGTGAAGAGTTAATGGTGGTAGGCCGGGGGAAGAAGCTCTTAGCCAGCATTGTTAGTTTCACCCTTGCTCTCCCCTGCAGTCCTTAAAGCAAACCCAGAGCAGCACATGTGTGCTCTCAAATAGGCCATGGCAGGGGTTAAACTGAACTGAATTTAAACACGGGAGAAATCCCTTGAGGGGTAGAAACCAGAATCCTCCAGTCCGAAGGCTGAGCACAAGCACGAATACATTACTGACGTGTTTCAGGCCTTGCCGATCCAGCAAGGTGCTGAGCTCCTGCAAGATGCTTGAGCGTGCACAACACCTGGGAGGCAGCACTCAGCACAGGGCAGAATTGCACCCCGCCTGTCCTTGTTCTGTGCACTCACACGCTGCAATTATGCTGTCTGTTATACACCCCCACAAAAGTCCATTAAAGAAATAAAATTAAACACACACAGTCATCTGCCCAACACCGTGGCAGCGTGAAATGCTTGGTTTGATTTCTCTCAACATGCCTCAATGGTGGGGGACTATGCGGCCTCTCAGAAGAGCCCGGGGAGTGGAGAGACGGAGGGAACCACAATAAAGTAAGGGAACAGGATGTGCCAAGTTTCTTTCAGAAGGATGAGTTGTCCTGGCCAGCCCAGGCACTACATTGCTGAACTCTGCCTTTCTAGCCTCAGGACAAATAGAAGGACAGACTCCCAAGGTATTTTTCAAATCATCCAGCCCAATTCTCACTTGCACAACAGCCCCTATAAACAGCTCTGGTAGCAGAAAGGGGCTTTTGCACCCGTTTGGCGTAAGGGTTGTAATCCAGACTAGCACCTCGACAAAGGGATTGGATCGGCACATGGCTGGAATGCACGTATGTAGAATACGTTGCTAGAGTCAGCCAGAATTAAGCCAAGCTTGGCGGCATCCCCACAGTGGGAGGCCAACAGGAGCAAATGCCGGGCGCTGGCGGGTGCACCCTCTGAGTTTGATTTAGTGAGTCGTAACTAGTCTTGCTAAATCAAACTCCAGAAGATCGATCGCAGCAGTAGAGATCTTCTGTTTAGTGTACAGTTCATGGCTACTCTCCACTTCCTGGGGCCCATGGGATGCAGGGCCTAATTTGGAACAGAGGTTCTCGACCTTTCCAGGCTACTGTGTCCCTTTCAGGAGGTCGATTTGTCTTGCGGCCTCCCCCACTTTTCATCTCACTTAAAAATGGCTTGCTTCCAAAATCAGACATAAAAATACAAAAGTGTCCCCGTCACATTCTTGCTGAAAAACAGCTGACTTGCTCATTTTTGCCATGTAATTATCAAATAAATCAATCGGAATTTAAATACAGGCAGTCACCGGATTACGTACAAGATAGGGACTGTAGGTTTGTTCTTAAGTTGAATCTGTATGTAAGTCGGAACTGGCGTCCAGATTCAGCCGCTGCTGGAACTGACCGGCGGCTGACTACAGGAAGCCCGAGGCAGAGTTGCTCTGCCCTGGGCTTCCTGGAATCAGCCGCTGATCAGTTTCAACAGGCTGAATCTGGACGCCAGTTCCGACTTACATACAGATTCAACTTAAGAACCCCAGGCGTCCCCAAGTCAGCTGCTGCTGAAACTGATCAGCGGCTGATTCCAGGAAGTCCGGGGCAGAGCAACTCTGCCTCGGGCTTCCTGTAGTCAGCGCTGGTCAGTTTCAGCAGCAGCTGACTTGGGGACGCCTGGGGCAGAGCAGCTGGGGTGCTGCTGGGTTGGTCCAGTAGCGTCCAGAGCGGCGCTGCGGGACCAACCGGCAGCGCCCCAGCTGCTCTACCACAGGCGTCCGGAGAAAAGCCTGGTCTGCTGGGGGGGGGGGGAGGGAGGGCGCACTAGCTGCGCTCCCCCCTTGCCCCAGCAGACCAGGGAGACGCGGGCGGCAGACCGAGACGCACCGCGGTCCAACCGCCCGGGTCCTCCGCGGCTTTGCTCCGCGTCTCCCTGGTCTGCTGGTCTGCCTGTAGTGTGTATTCTAACTCGGGGACTGCCTGTAGTGTGCTTACATTTCAGAGTACAGTATAAACAAGTCACTGGCTGTATGAAATTTTAGTTTGTGCTGGCTTTACTAGTGCTTTTTATGCAGCCTATTGGGATTGGTCCTGCCTTGGGCAGGGGGCTGGACTTGATGACCTCCTGAGGTCTCTTCCAGCCCTGGGATTCTAGGATTCTATGAAAACTTGGTAAATCTCTAGATGAGTTGGTGTAGCCCTTGGAAGACCTCTGTGCATCCCCAAGGATATACATATTCCTGATTGAGAACCACTGAGTTAGAGCAGCCCAGAGGCTATTCTAACATGGGGCATGTCTACACAGCAGGGCTAAAGCTGAAATAAGCTACACAACCTGAGCTCCGTCAATTGCGTAGCTTAAGTCGAAATCGCTTGTTTTGGTTTTTGGCGCTGTCCACACAGTAGAAAGTCCAAGAAAGAGCACTCTTCCTCCAACTTCCCTCACTCCACATACAGTGAGGGTTACAGAAGTCCAAGTAAGCAGTCCTCCAGCTTGACAGTATTTTGCCATTATGTCGAAATAACTGCCTGTAGTGTGGACGCAGACTATGTTATTTCAGAATAACTGACATTATTCTGAAATAAGGCTGCTGTGTAGACATAGCCTTACGCCAGGCAGGGGCCTGCATAGCCACAGAATGCAAAGAAGGCTTACAGTCACCATAAGCTGCCTCCTGTTCCTTGCCCAAGAGTGACAACAGAGTAACACACAATCAGGATCATTGTTTGGAGTTTTTTCCCTCCTCCTTCAGAAAAAATGCATTTACAACAGCCCGAAAGGGATCGCTGCTCTCCTAAGGGCTGATTCACTGCGGAGCAGAGGGGAGCTGAGCCAGATCTGAACCTTCAAAGTCTGGAAAAGTTTGGATCCAGGGTTTTGAGGCATACCCATCTCTACCTGGCTGTTATGAGATGGACCCATGACTCCTTACTGCTAGCACAGGTTTTACCACGATTGCCTTAGGCTGCTTTTATCCCAGGCAAAGGCAAGAGTACCACTGACATCAGGACTGTGGGATGGTTCCCTAGAGCCATATAAAGCTTTTTGGTTTTTGCTCTCATGCAGCCTAAGGATGGCAAAGCAGAGCCACACACTTACGAGGTCTCTTGCACATCGAAAGCCCACCAGAGTCACAGGATACAAGGGAGGAGGGGGAGCATTTCTACCACAAGTGCAGGAGCTTTTGACCCCATGATGCATCTTTCTGTACCTACAGAAACCTCTCACTTTTACTTTGGCCCAAAGCAAGGGAAACTAAAATGAGGACAAGAGTATTTTGCATGTGAGAGCACAGAGAGAAAGTGTGTGTGTCCTAGATCACGCTCAGTGAACCCCAACACACAGAATGGCAGCTGCTGCAGCAGAAAACAATGCCCATCCATTTCTAGCTCAACTCGATACAAGGAGAAACTCCCAAATGCAACATGTAATGAGAGCTGTGGAACTCACTGCTGTAATATTGCTCAAGCAAACAGCTATGATTTGAAAGAAGATTTCTCGCACATTGCTGTGTGCTTAACAGCACTGGAAATTACTGGAGCTAGCATAAAAGACACACAAACAACAACAATAATCACTATCAAGAATATAACCTGAAGCAACAAAAAAATGCTTTCCCCTGGCATCCTGTGATATTGCTTCATATGTGCACTGCTTGTGTAGTGCCAACAGGCAGAACCAAACATGGGATCTCAGCAGCTTAGTGCATGAGCCTCTACAGCCTGAGCTAAAAGCCAGCTGGCTCTCAGCTAAGGCTGTAGAGGATGCTCATTCTTTCTCTCAGTAAGTGCTCTCAGTACCACTCCATGGGACACTGAACCCCACTCAGGAGGTTTGTGGGTTACACTTGCAGGGTACATCATGCTGTTGAGATCTGGTGCATTCTGCATCTGGATTACACCAGCTAATCAAATTAAAACAGAAGCTCCTTGGCTAGCGACTGCTGCTTCCTTTAATATTTTGCACAGCACCAAGTGCACGAGGTGCATGCTCTAAACACGATTAATGCACAAGGAGGTGTATTATGGGGGAGGGGTGTTTACACCTTCCTCACATTCACTTGGCTCAGGGCTTAGGGCCATCCCAATACTGCCCTTTTGCAGCCTCAGGGGTTAGCAGTGGATCACAGGGGCGCACAATTTACCAAGACCTGGACAGAATGTTTACACTGATTGTATTTGTATATAGCATTGATGTAGCCATATCTGGCCCCAGGACATGAGAGAGGCAAGATAGGAGAGGTAATATAACTTATTGGACCAACTTCTGAGGGTGAAAGAAATGAGCTTTTGAGCTACACAGAGTTCTTTAAGTCTGGGAAAGTACCACAGCTAAATACAAGATCAAACAGATAGTTAAACGTAAGTAGCAAGTACATATTCTCAAAGATCTGCCAAGATGAAGAGGCCTGTTACCACCCCTGCAGTCACAGGACAAAAAGTGGAGGAGGGAATAGGTTACAGATTGTTGTAATAAGCCATAAATCCCATGTCTTCATTCAGATCATGATGTTCAGCACTTAGCAAAGTTATGAGTTTAGGCTTCCAGGCTTATATATTGAACGTGTTGTGCAGGTTTCCTCTGAGGATGGCTGAAAGGTCAGACACAGAGTGATCGCTTTGTGAAAAGTTTTCTCCCACAGATAATATCGTGGTTTTGTCTTTCCTGTGTGAGTTCTTTCAAGAGCAGAGTGATGGTCTAATTTCACTCACATAGTTGTGGACATTGATCATTGTAGCAGTGGGATACATTGGCTGGTTTTGCCTCTGTTGTGCTGGCAGGAACTGGTGTCACTTCGAGTTCATGCATTCTGGTCAGTGGAGAGCCTGCTTCAGATGATGAACTTGAGAGATTGGGGGGTTGCTTGAAGGCCAGAAGAGAGGTTCAGGGAAGATTTTTTTTCAGGATTTAAGCTGTAATTGTTTGATGATACCTCATATGGGTTCCAGTGTGCAGTAGTAGGAACATGCAATTAGAACGGATTTTATTTCTGTAGTGAAACAGGTTCTCTCAGGGTGGCCCATTTCACAATGTGATCTACTTTTCTGGTGCAGTCTCCTTGTTGGTGAAGACAGTTTTAAGGGGGTTAAGGCTACATATCCCGAATTGTCTCCTTAAGATCATGATCCGTGGTATCTGAGTGCATGGCAATACATAACAGATTTCTTGGTGTGTTTGGGAAAGCTACTGGATCTGTGAAAGTAGGATTGGCAATCAGTGGGTTTCTTGTATATTGTCTGAAAGGTTCCACTGTTGAAGCTGATTGGGGTGTCCAGGAAGATGATGCTAGTGTGGGTGTGTTCAAGGGAGGATAATGAATGGCTCTAGATCTAGAAGTTGAGGTGGAAATCTAGGAGGAGTTTAAGTTGTCTGCCCAGAGGATGAAAATATCGTTGATGTATCTCAGGTATGTCATTGGCTTGGTGGTGGATTTGTCCAGAAATTTTTCTTTGAGATGGCCTATGAAGTGGTTGGCATACTGGGATGCCATCTTAGTGCTTATGGCTGTTTTCATGGTTTGGACAAAGTATTTGTTGTTGAAGGTAAAATAACTATGAGTAAGGATGAAATGGATGAATTTGGAATGGATATCTGAGGGTTGTCCATGGTCTTGTAAATATTTGAGGCAGGCAGTTACGCTGTCATCATGAGGGACAGGAAAGCAGCATCTATGGGATGTCGAAGCAAAAACACGCTCCTCTTTGTTTAGGCGGCTAACAACTGATTGCTTTATCGATTAGTAAAGCAAAGTGAGCCAAACATGGTCCCAGCAAAGTCGGGCCCAGTAAAGCTGCTTAATACAATCAATCCTAGTATTTTTATACCCTTAACCAAACAGTCTGACGTCAGGGCATCCAATTACAGAAATAATCAATTAAACTAGGAAAAACAAAGCCTTATTAACAAGATGGCAGACAGGTACAAGGGAGTACCTTTCCTCTTTGAACCAGCCCAATTAACACATTCCAATAGCACATCTGTCTTGGCCTGGCGCATGGGGTGATAGAAAGTTCACTTTGGCCTATGTGCAAAGACAAAAAGCTGAAATGGTTTCTGTTATACAAGATGGCTTCTAGCTAAACATAAAATAGCTTCTACAGCTTCTACAGGAAAGTTGTTAGTGTTGCAGAGTTCCTGGAAGAAGTTGACTGTGTTGTGGAGAAAACTGGCCCTTTGTGCACTGAGTGGTTAGACAGGTCTTCTGGGGTCCCCCGTTTGTGTATCTTGGGAACCACATAGAAGTACGTTCTCAGGGAGTAGATATTAACGGTTCACAACCATACTGGAATGGCATAGGCAAGTGGGGTTCCGCAGGGGTCAGTTTTGGGGCCAGTTCTGTTCAATATCTTCATGAATGATTTAGATGATGGCATAGAGAGTATGACTATTAAGTTTGCAGATGATACCAAGCCGGGGGGGGGGGGGGGGGGGGGTTGCATGTACTTTCAAGGAAAGGGTCAAAATTCAAAATGATCGGGACAAACTAGAGAAATGGTAGACGCTTCAGGGGGTAGCCAAGTTAGTCTGTACAGGATAAACTTAAAAAACAACAAATAGTCTGGTAGCACTTTATAGACTAACAAAACATGTAGATGGTATAAGTTTTTGTGGGCACAGTCCACTTCTTCAGATGACCGGAGTTTTGGTCTGAGGTAAACAGGATAAAGTTTAATAAGGACAAATGCAAAGTACTCCATTTAAAAAGGAACAATCAGTTTCACACATATAGAATGGGAAGTGACTGTCTAGGAAGGAATACTGCAGAAAGGGATCTAGAGGTCATAGTGGACCACAAGCTAAATATGAGTCAATAGTGTGACGCTCTTGCAAAAAAAGCAAACAAGATTCTGGCATGCATTAACAGAAGTGTTGTGAGCAAGACAAGAGAAGTCATTCTTCCACTCTACTCTGCACTGATTAGGTCTCAATTAGAGTATTGTGTTCAGTTCTGGGCATCACATTTCAAGAAAGATGTGGAGAAATTGGAGAGGGTCCAGAGAAGAGCAACAAAAATGATTAAAGGTCTAGAAAACATGAGCTGTGAGGGACGACTGAAAGAACTGAGCTTGTTTAGTTTAGAAAAGAGAAGACTGAGAGGGGACATGATAGCGGTTTTCAAGTACCTAAAAGGGTGTTATAAGGAGGAGGGAGGGAAATTGTTCTCCTTGGCCTCTGAGGATAGGACAAGAAGCAATGGGCTTACACTGCAGCAAGGGAGGTTTAGGTTGGACATTGGGAAAAACTTCCTGCCTGTCAGGGTGGTTAAACACTGAAATAAATTGCCTAGGGGGGTTGTGGAATCTCCATCACTGGAGATATTTAAGAGCAGGTTAGACCAACATCTATCAGGGATGATATAGATAGTGCTTGGCCCTGCCATGAGGGCAGGGGACTGGACTCGATGACCCCTCGAGATCCCTTCCAGTTCTAGTGTTCTATGATTCTTTGATAGAAGGTCCCTGGGGTGGTTTAATAGGAGATGAGTTTGTAGATCTTGAAGTTGTTTGGGGAAGGACTTGATCACATCCTTAAATTCCTGGCTAAATTGAGACGTGGGGTTGTCTCTGAATTCTGCATAATAGTGGGTATCCGAGAGTTGTCGGCTGGCCTCATTCATGTAGTTATCATGTTGAGGACTATGATGGCCCCCTTTGTCTGCAGGGCTGATCACCGATGGTTAGATTTCAGGGACTGTACAGCTGTCTTCCTGGCAGTGGCGAGACAGCGGTGGATGCAATGTTTGCTAAGGACTTCACAGTTTCTTCCCGAAAGTAATCAGTGTAATGCTCAGATTGTGGTTTACTCCACTCTGCGGAGTTCAGTCAGATGATTTCTTTCTGCCAGTGGGGATGTGGTAATGGTGAGGAGCGTCAGCACTGTTGTGAAAGAATCCTTTCAGGCGGAGTTGGTGGAAGAATTCTTCTAGTTCTCCACAGGTTAATATGGGCGTTGGGTTCTGTGGTGGGGCAAAAGGTCAGTCCCTGGGAAAGTACAGCGATTTCAGCTCCGGTTAGGGTTAGTCTTGATAAACTAACAGGCTGTGTCTAGACTGGCCAGTTTTTCTGGAAAATCAGCCACTTTTCTAGAAAAACTTGCCAGCTGTCTACACTGGCCGCTTGAATTTCCGCAAGAACACTGACGATCTCATGTAAGGGTATGTCTACACTACCACCCTAGTTTGAACTAGGGTGGTTAATGTAGGCAACCGAAGTTGCAAATGAAGCCTGGGATTTAAATATCCCGGGCTTCATTTGCATCTTACCGGGCGCCGCCATTTTTAAAGCCCCAGTAGTTCGGACTCCGTGCCCACGGCTACGAGGTGTACCGGTAGTTCAGCTAGGAGAGCCTAATCCGAACTATCTACTCCATGCCGCATGTAACCGTGGGCACGGAGTCTGAACTACCGGGGCTTTAAAAATGGCGGCGCCCGGCAAGATGGAAATGAAGCCCGGGATATTTAAATCCCGGGCTTCATTTGCAACTTCAGTTGCCTACATTAACCATCCTAGTTTGAACTAGGGTGGTAGTGTAGACATACCCTAAGATTGTCAGTGTTCTTGCGGAAATACTGTGCTGCTCCTATTCGGGCAAAAGCCCTCTTGCACAAATCATTTGCGCAAGAGGGCCAGTGTAGACAGCACAGTGCTGTTTTGCGCAAAAAAGCCCCGGTAGCTAAAATGGCGATCGGGGCTTTTTTGCGCAAAAGCGCGTCTAGATTGGCATGGGCGCTTTTCCACAAAAAGTGCTTTTGCGGAAAAGCTTCTGTGCCAATCAAGATGCTCTTTTTCGGAAATGCTTTTAACGGAAAACTTTTCCGTTAAAAGCATTTCCGGAAAATCATGCCAGTCTAGACGTAGCCACGATGTTTGAGAATGGTGCTGTTAATTATTATTTATTTAACATTTTTTATTTAACATTATTTATTTAACATTTAGACTGCGGTAGCACCTGGAGGTCTCCACCAAGTTGAGGCCCCACTGTGCAAGGTGTGGTACACACAGGTGGTAATGGGACCACATCTTCCAGCCCAATGCAAGCTTCCACAAGACCTCCTCGCTGTCCTCCTTCGAACTCCTCTGCTCTGCTGCAGAGCCTCCAGCATGCTGCACAGAGGGTGCTGTGGCCTCTGCTTTGGCTGCTCCCTGTGCTTCTACCATCAATCTGTCTGCCTCCATCAGTCGTCTCTGGCTTAGTTCTTACATTGGAAGCTTTGGCACTGAGTGCAAGGCCTCTCATTTTTGCTCCTTGTCTCTCCAGCGCCTGGCACAAAGGGCCCTGCCCCAGGCACTACCCACAAGACAAGAGAAAGTGTCCGCTTCTCCCTTCCTCTATGCCATGTGTGGGAGGGAAGGCAGCTCTGGAAAGCTGAACTCCTTCAAGGGCAACATGGCTGAGCTCGAGGGCTAGGTCTGAGGCAAACTCAGACCCCCGCGGGTGGGAATCGCTGCTCACTGACTTTACCTCTTCTCCTGGCACCACGGAGAGCAGCAGAGCCTCAACTCAAAGGAGTGAAGCGGAAGAGAGCGTCCGTTGCTCTCCTCAGCTCACAAGCTCAGGGCCTGGAAGAACCGGGGAAGAGACCCGACACTTGAACCAAGTCCCGAGCCTGAGAAGAGCTAGCAGCGGAGGGTGCTTGGGGCCTTGCCAAATAGGACATGGAAGGGCTAGAAAAGGGAAGGTGTTCAGGGAAGAGACAGGAAAGTTCTGGCTTCACCAGCCCGTTTCCCACGAACCGGGAGCCGCCCTGCCCCTTGCCTGACTCATCACCTTTTCCATTTGGATCAGGCCTCCAGAAAGCCAGCTCACAAAGGGAAACGCCGCAGCGGCGGAGAATGGGAAATAATGACTGAGGTTCACACCAGGATGGGGTGGGGCGGCGGCAGCGTGACTGTCGACAATGGATAGGGGCTTAATGCATCTCCCTAAATCCTGCCCGCCTCATGAAAGGGCGGCTTAATCTCTCCTGGAGAGGTGTGGCAAAGCAGAGTAGGCCTCTGGCGTGGTTAATGCCTAGTGCCGAAAGCCTTGCCACGACACAGAGGCACACTGCTGTCTATCCACCCTCTGTCCCCCCCTTCCTCCTCCCAAGGCATCTGCTCCCCCAGCAGCCGGGATACGCAAATGCAGGCACAGCCAGGAGCACGCCTTCAGAGAGGAAGAATGTGGTGAAGGGGGAATTCAAATCCTGGCTCTGCCTCAGTTTCCCTGGGCAAATCTGTGCTTCGCTTCCCCTGCTGTAAAACAGGGCTAATACCCATTCCACCGTCTGTCTGGTCCATTCACATTGCGATCACCTTAGGCCGGGTCTGCCTCCCCTAACACATTGGGGCACTGACCTGGATCAGTGCTATTGTGCCACAAAGGAAAACCGTAATCTCTCACCAGGAAGCAACCAGATCTGGGGAGGGCTTGGGTGAAAATAGGGCTGGGGGAGACAAGCCCCCAGCCCTGCCCCTTCTGCCCAGGCCTCGCCCCTATGGGAGCCAAGCCAGCCCCCCCCCCCATGGGTAGGGAGGAGGGTGTGTGGCCCCAGCCTGGCTGGCCCAGAGCACAGAGAGGAAGGGCACTGGGGGGTGGGAGGCAGCAACGCTCCATCCCCAGTACGCCTACAGTAGGCATTCTGAGGGTGGAGTGAGGGCAGGGCCAGAAGGCAATGCCTCCCCTTGCCTCGTATACTCGCCGCCCCTGGGGGAAGGGTACAAATTCTCCTTTTCATTCACAGCAAAGCTCAGGCATTGTGAGAGTCACTCTCTCCTAAAGCCAGTGGCCCCTGGAGGAATCAAGAGCAAAATTCTGCTCTCCCGTGTTTCAGAAAGATGAACTGAGCCTGGAACAAGTGCAGAGAAGGCTACAGGGATGATCTGAGGAATGGAAAACCTACGATACAAGAGGAGGTGCAAAAAGCTTGGCATGGGTAGCTTATCCAAAAGCAGGCCGAGGGGAAGCATGAGTACTCTCTCTATATACAGCAGAGGGGTAAATACCAAGGATGGAGAGGAGATATTGAAGTTATGAGCCCACATGGACACAAAAATACACAGATATAAACTGGCCATCAACAAGTTTAGGCTTGAAATTGGGCGAAGGTTTCTAAGCATGGGAGGAGAGATGGTTCTGGAACAACGTCCAAGTGGAGCAGTGGGGGCAACTGGCTTCAAAGCTGAGCTTGGTAAGTTCATGGAAGGGATGGTGTGACGGGTCTGCCTACAATGGCATGCCGCCGATCTGCGACTGCTAGTAGCAATCTCGCCAACGGCTGGTGACAGTACACTAGATGGAGAGGGCTCTGAGTTATTACACAGTATTCTTCCCAGGTGTCTGGCTGGTGGGGCAGGGTCTGGCAGATCACCATACTTGGGGGCAGGAAGGAATTTTCCCTTGGTCAGATCGGAAAAGACCCTGGGAGGGGATTCTCCTTCCTCTGCAGCACGGGGCAGGGATCGCTTGCAGGTTTAAATGGTGTGAAGTCCATGATTTGAGGACGTCAGTATCTCAGCCAGGTCTATTATCAGAGTGAGTGGAGGAGATTCTGGGGCCTGCAATGCTCAGGAGAGCAGAGTAGATGATCATGATGGTCGCCTTCAATAGGCTATAACAGGGTTCCAAAAAGAGCTAGATACATCCATGGAGGTTAGGTCCGTCAATGGCTGTTAGCCGGGATGGGTAAGGAGGAGTGTTCCTAGCCTTGGTCAGAGGGTGGGAATGGGTGACAAGGGAAGCATCACTTGATGATTTCTTGGTCTGTTCATCCCTCGGGGCACCTGGCGCTGGCCACTGCGGGCAGACAGGACGCTGGGCTGGATGGATCTTTGGTCTGACCTAGCATGGCCGTTCTGATGTTTTTATGACCGCAGAGTCTAGGAGTCTAAGAAGCCGGTAAGGCTACAAGGGTGCAGGGTCTCAGTCCACAATGGTGCACAAAGGCTATTCCACCTCAGAGAGGCGCTAAGGATCCACACACCAGTTCGCCCTCGGCCTCTCTGCTCGGCTGCCAATTGGCACAGAGGCAGAGGGGCAGATCTGCGATACTGATGCCTGCGCTACGGTTATCATAGAAGAGTGCAAGGCAGTGCCCACATTCTCCAGCAGGAGGCAGCGAGCCCCAAGGGTAAGCTTCATAAGGAACCCATGAGTAACAGCTCCCCCGCCATAGACTCTTACCCCGGAACTTCTTGGGTGGATTATCCAGGTCTCCAGCTGCCGGTTCCACCACACAGCGATCATCAACCAGCCTGGAAAACAAGCAAGCAAACAGCATTTCAGAGACAATGACTTGACAGCTCAGACTTGAGCGCGCTAAGCGGCCTCACCACAAACCACAGCACTGCCAAGAAAGGCGCTCTATTGTCACGTTTCGCATCTAAACAACGGGAGAGCTGCAAGCCAACTTCCTCTGTTTTCTATCTAGATATGCGCACACCATAGCAATTAGGCCCTCAATCGACTCCACCATAGAGAAACCTCCTCCATTTTTCACCATTCAGTGCCATGGATTGCAAATATTTGTCATGGCTTGCCCCTCTATCAGTGCCCCAGAATGAACTGCTGGAGATATGCATTGCTGGCCACGCTTTCCAGACCCTCACTAGAACTCAGGGCACATCTACCCATTTACGGAGCCAGGCTGCAGAATCTCATCTGTACACCCTGAAGGTGCTACTCACGGGGAATCCTAGGTGGCTTAGGAACCAGCATCATGCCTCCTGGAACAACTGCTAGAGTCCTAATGATATTTCAGTGCTTCTGCGTCTAGAGCCAGCAAGACTCAGGGAGCATAAACAAGGGCGCCATTTTGGGAGAGCAGCAGCCATGCGTACAGGGACGCTGCTTGCTTTTCTTCCTGTTCCCCTGACTATCAGGGAGTGAGGAGAAACGACACAGATTACGTGAATTACTTCTCAGCTAGGAGGGAGAGGCATCCAAAAATGGCGCCCGTGGACATAAAGAAAACAAATCAACCCTGCAAGAGGAAAGCACGAGACACGCAGCCGGACTCCAGACTGGAGCTCTCCCAAAGTTCGGGGATATTTGGTTCCGAGGCTTTGCCCTGTGCCTCTCTGTAAACCACTCCTCCCCCGTTAGCCAAGGTACAGCTCCATTCTCCTCCAGTTCAACCATCCCCCTTGTTTTACCCTGCACTGCTATAGCCCTTCTTAGGTAATTATTCCACCCTGATATGGTAATTCAGGACCAGCAAGAGTTCCCTCTTATTCCACGGCTCCGTGCTCCTTGGCCCTCACCGTTCGACGTGTGACAACCTCCTTTCCTTCATGCTACTACCACTAACCTTATTTCCAAACTGATAACCAGCCCAAATATGAGGCGTGGAGACGGTAATGATCCCATAGGGTTACTGGGGAGGAGTATGCAGTGGCATTATTTGTAATGCGAGGGGGCTGGAACAATTTGTACGGAGCCACTGAACCAAACTATGAACCTTGGATCTAATGGAATCCACTTCCCGCCAGAGGATGCGGACAGCACCCCCCAGTTCCAGCGCTTGTGATGTTGTGGATGAATGGTTCACCCCAGGTGAACCAGGGGGACTCCTCACTCCCAGGAGGCAGGGCTCCGGTGGAAGGGATGGGACTGGGGCAGACAGCCCTCAAAGCTGCATGGAGTGCATTGCACGATGCTCCAACAGCGATTTAAATGGCTCGAGGCTGCCGCTGCCACTGCATTAACGGTGATGTTGGCTGGCAGCCTCAACCCCCTTTAAAGCGCCGGGTCCTGGGGCAACTGTCCCTTTTGCCCCCCCTCCGTCGGCAGGCCTACTCATACCAAAAACAAGGGGTCACACACTTTGGTGCTTCTGTGAGCTATGCTCAGAACAGAGACTCACATCCCTCCATTTTCTTCTTGTGCCACCCTTCATCCCCCTCTGTTTCAAGGGCCCCGACGCCACCTCCCTCATGCCTGGGTGTCTGCATGTTCCCCGCTCTCTCCGAACACTCGGGGCTCTGGGCGTGTCCCCTCAGTTTTAGGAGCATGCGTACGAAGTAGCGACGCGTGTCTAATTTCTAAAGGGTTGAAGTAAATCTCTCTCTGCCTAGGAGATCCGTCATTCAGGGTGTCAATGTTTAAAACTCCATTTGGAGAATGGGCAGAGATGAAATGGGGATATTATGCAGGAAGCTGTTAATGGATGACCTCAACTGATGCTTTGATCCACAGACAATTACTGAGCTCGTTAAAGCCAATAAGGCTGTTCACCTGAAGCCCGGAGTCCCATATTTCTCCTATTTCCCTCTTTGGGGCTTTTCTGATTTTCAGGAAAATCCATAGGGTTCTCCCCTTTGAAGCCTGGAACATTCCCTGACATTTTGGCATTGGTTGGAGACAGGGTTCGGAAGTTACTGTGCTCAGACAGACAGGGAAATGCCATCAGCTTGAGTGATAGGCTTTGCTTTGCTTGGTCAAACAATGAACAGACCAAACCCCGCCTCCCTCCCCAGGACACCTGACCCAAAACATGCTCAGATTTCATGCTGCCAAACAAAATAACTTGACAGACCAGCACTTGCGAAAGCAAAGCCGTGCCCTGTTTTGCCCTCCTCTCGTGGGAGTGTTACTCAACTGCTGCTCCATATGCCTCATCCTATCCAAGAATAATACCGCGTAGGTGTCAGGATCTCCCCCAGGCCCTGCGAGGAGGAGCAGACCCAAAGGGGAGCAAGTTTCTCCAGTGAGGCAGGCCAGACCGGCTGTTTTAATTCGTCTTTCCATCCCGGCCATTCAGAAGAGACATGGTGAGGGAAACCGCATGCTCGGGTCAGCACCCCTCTGCCCGAGGGGAACATAAGAATGGCCAATGGTCAGACCAATGGTCCAGCTAGCTCAGTACACTGTCTTGCAATAGTGGCCAATCACTGGAGCTACAGAAGGAATGAACAGAACAGGCAATCATTAAGTGATCCACTCCTGTGGTCTACTCCTAGCTTCCAGCAAAGAGAGGCTAGGGACGCTCAGAGCATGGGGTTGTATTCCTGTCCATCCTGGCTAATAGCTATGGATGGCCCTATCATCCATGAACATGTCCAGTTCTTTTTTTAACCCTCTTACAGTGTTGGCCTTGACAACATCCCTTGGCAAGGAGTTCCACAGGTTGACTGTACATTGTATGAAGTACTTCCTTGTGATTGTTTTAAACCTGCTGTCTATTAATATCATTGGGTGACCATTAGATCTTGTGTTATGTGAGGAAGAACATTACTTCCTTTTTCACTTTTTCCAAACCATTCGTGATTTCATAGATTTCACAGCACACAGTCAACCTGTGGAACTCCTTGCTAGAGGATATTGTGAAGACCAGGCCTTTAACAGGGTTCAAAAAAGAACTAGATAAATTCATGGAGGATAGGTCCATCAATGGCTATTAGCCAGAATGAGTAAGAATGTAGCCTCTGTTTGTCAGGGGCTGGAAAAGGATGATGGGGAGGGGGATCACTTGTGATCACAGAGTGAACCTGTTCTGTTCATTCCCTCTGGGGCATCTGGTATTGGCCATTGTCAGAAGACAGGACACTGGGCTAGATGGACCTTTGGTCTGACTGTTATTATGACGTTTCTCACACCCTTTCTTAGTCATCTCTCTTCCAAGCTGAAAAATGCCACTCTTTACTCAGGGAAGCCATCCCATACCCCTAACCATTTTAATGTACCTTCTCTGTCCTTCTTTCCTGAAAGGGGCAACCAGATCGGCATGCAGTGTTCAAGGTGTATGTGTACCATGAATTTATAAAGAAGCAGTCTCTTTGCTGTCTTCTTATCTCTCTTTCCTATCAGTCTGTTAGCTTTTTTGATTGCCACTGAACACGGAGCAGATGTTCTCAGAAGAGTCAGAGGCCTAGGGCAAAGGGACCAAACCATGGCGTGGCTGGAGGAAGGCATGGCATGCACACTACAAGGGATCTGAGATCGACCAAAGGGTCATCCTCATGCCCCGGGCACAGAAGGGAAACTGAGGCAGGGAGCGATTCAGCAATGTATCCAGCGTCACACAGGAAGTTTGTGACCAAGCTGGGAATGGAACTGGATCTTGTGAGTCCCAGGCCACGATCTTAACCATATTGCCACCCCTTATCTCAGGGCGGTGCTATCTGGTCGTACCAAAGTCATCTCAAGATGGTTTTACCACAAGCCTGCAGGGGGACGCCTGAGACGGGTGATGGACTCCACAGGCATGGAGTCTCTGGTCCCAATCAGACACTAACTGGCTTCCCGAGCAGTGAGGTGCACGACTGTGCTGAGCCACATGCTACACTCTGGAGGGCTGACAGACTTGCAGGGCCCCTGAGCCAGGTGTATGTGTGTGTGTGGGGGGGGAATGCTCAGTTCTGTGCTCCCAGAAGGGGCGGTACCCAGGTGCAAGGGGCGGGGCTATGGACAGCCAGCCCTCAATGCCACCTGGAACACACTGCACTGGCCACTTGCCCCTCCCCTGCCAGCCCAGCGAGCCGCCCGCAATACACTGCCCATGGCTCCAGCGGAGATTTAAAGGGCCGGCTGCTGCTGCCCCAGAGCAACTGTCTCCTAGAAGCTGCTGCTCCAGCTCAGCATGGAGACACCTCAATGGGGTGGGAGAAAGAAGCTCACGCTGCCATTGGTCTGGGAATAAACAGACTCAGCTCCCTTCCTCCCCCCCGCGCTAAATTCTGTCCTCCACACCCCCCTGGGCCAGACCCCTCTCCGCAGTAACCCCACTGTGACGAGTGGGACCGTGCCACGGATCAGCGTGGCCCCACCTACCGATGGCAGGTGGAACACAAGGAGGGAATGCTTTTGGGGCATCCAAGAGAGCACAACCCAGCACAGCTGCAACCACCGCGCAGACCTCACAGCTTCCTCCCCTGGGCTCTGCCACCAGCAGCCCCGAAATAGCCACAGGCTGAAAAACCTCCCCAGCAACCAGCAGCATTCCTCTCCAAGCGCCTGGGGCTGACTGCATTGTTTGGGCCTGCACCAATGCGCCGAGAGTCGGGAATGTCTGCAGACAAGATGGATATTCAGCGTGCCGAGAGCTTCTCTCTTCCCCTGCACCTGAATCGCTCTCCACCCTCATAGCTCTGGCTGGGGGCGGAAATTCCTTTGGATTGCACCATCCAGAGGAATTTGGACTCTGCTCTAACTCACGGGGAACTGTGAGACCCCAACGAGAGGAAAATGCTACAGCGTCCTTGGAATAGGAGGTGTGGGGCTAGCGGAGACCCGAGCAGAGATGGTTAAAAGAGAACCAGCCAGGAAGCCGATCTCAGTCACACTGGGATAAATCCAGAAGCCGATGTGACTCCGTATTGACACCCGTATGGCAGAGGTCAGAATCCGGTCCAAGTTTTTACCAACACCTCCCTCACATGACCTCTGAGCTCTCCCCTTTCACTCCCTGTTTGCTGGGAGCCTGGGACTGGGATGCATCCGCTTCCTGTGTAAATCTCTTGGATGTCTTTTCAAGCTATTGCAACAGAAGCTCTTGGGTGCATTAGCGATCAGCATAGCCCCTGGCACAACATGGGCTGACATTAATACTAATCAAGTTCCATTCGTCATGCCGATTCGGCCTGGCCCTCTCCCTATTCTCACCATCAGCAGCAGGTTCAAGGACATGACCCTCCAGCAGTCTGGTGTATTGGGATTGGTCACACATGTCCAGTAATGAGTGCCAGGACCTGGCTGTGACAGATCCCATAAACCAAGACCTAATAACAAATCCCCCAAATGCACCACTGAAGTCGCTAGACTCTGGGGGAGAGGACATGGGATGGCCCTTGTATTAAACCAGGGGTGAGCAATAATTTTTAAAAGGGGGCCACTTCGTAAATTTCTGAAGTGGTCCAGGGACACCCCGGAAGGGGTGGAGCCTCAGGCAGAAGGGGTGGCGCCAAACGATGTCTTGTGCTCCCCTGCCCACAGACCCTGATTGGCCTGGGGATGGGGGAGCACATGAAGTCTTTGCCCCCGGTGCCTAGCGAGACTCGCCATCTGTTTTAAAACAGCGGTTCTTCTGGTGCCGCCCGCCTCCTGGGGGGCTTCACTGTGGGCTCTAGAGTATAAAGCTAAGCCACAGTCCCAGGAACCGTGTCACCGTTGGGATTTTCAGCCATTTCTAACATCCCTAATCAGAAACGCACTCAGCTGGGGTCAAATCCCAAGCTATGCTTGTGAGCCCTGGTGGCCTCCTTCAGGCGCCTGCTCCTGGAGTCAGGGGAAAATGCAAGTCTCATTGTTTCGTTTCAAACGAAAAATGTGTTCCCAGGTCCTCTGATGGACGAGGAACGTGGAAAGGTTCAAGACCCAGAAAGTAAGTGACCCTTCCCATCCCCCCTGCATGTATTATTCTAAAATCTCATGAGCTGACGTCCGTTTCCTGAGTGGGGGGCGAGCTGACTCATGAGTTTTGAGCATGTGGAGTTGCCAAGATTGTGGCTCTAAAGGAGACTGGATGAGGGAGCAGCTCTGCCCAATCCACTGCACTGCGCTGCCAGAAGTAAGTGTATTGTGCCGGAGTTTGAACTGGCATCAGAAGAGCGTGGCAATGCTAGAGTCCCAAAGGGAGGGGGGCAGGCCACAAAGGGAGGGGAAAGAAGGGAGTAGAGAGGAAGAGGGAGCCAGATACAGAGACACGGGGCAGGGAGAGGGGATGCATTTTGCACAGCACACTATGGAGACAGAGCCAACTTCCAGGTGGGTTAATCAAACAAACTCCATTGTCAAATGGGAGTAATTAGACTGCAAGCAAATTCGGGGGGTTGCCCCTAGTCTGCATAGTCCCTTGGAAGCAGTTAATGAGGCTTCCCCTCTGGACTTGCCATGCCTGAGCTGCAGCACTGAAAGAAAAGGCCACATGGCTTGAGAACACAGAGAAGGGAGTGTCCTGGCTGCCTACACACATACCGGGGATACGGGTATGTGGCACGCACCCAGCGCCTGGTCATGAGGCCCTTCAAGGAGAACCAGCACCAACTTCCATGTGGGCTGAGTGAACCCCAAGAGAGCACTGCAGGACTTGCTCTCTGGACCGGGAACAGTCCCTGCGGCCCCCGCAGCCACGTGCCACCAGCTCGGCGAGAAGTGGAACGGAGGAGACATCCTTAAATGAGAGCAGCCAGAATTAACGATATGCTCAACAGGGACCCAGGCGGTGCCTGCAGAAATCGGCCTGGCTCTTTGGTATGGTTAACTTCACACAGCATCAAGCAGCCGCTCTTGTCTCTCTCCTGCTCTAGACTGTGATTTTGGGTGGCGTTCTGGTCAGCTGGGAGCCCTGCTGTGCTAATAATAATAAATTGAGATATATCATCTCATAGAGCTGGAAGGGACCTTGAGAAATCATTGAGTCTAGTCCAGTCCCTACCATCATGGCAGGACCAGATACCATCCCTGACAGATTTGCCCCTGATCCCTAAATAGCCCCCTCAAGGATTGAGCTCACAACCCTGGAGTTAGCAAACCAATGCTCAAACCACTAAGCTCTCCCTTCCCCTCCTGCTACGCAGCCTGTCTTTGGACAAGTCCCTTGGGCCAACATGTGCAAAGCTGGGGCTGGGATTTTGGACAGAGCTGGTGCGGTTCATTCCAACATCTATCACTCATGGATTTTCAACGGCTTAGACTAAAACCAGGTTCCAAAGGTATTTAGGTGCCTAAAGATGCAGCTCCTAAAGCGCTTGACCAGGGTGGAGCCCTGCAATTCCCATTGATTTGCAAGAGAATTAGGGGCCTTTTTCTAAAAAGGATCTGCTCTAGGAATGATTTTGAGGACGGTCTCTGGCCTGTGCTCTGGTCAAGTCAGACTAGATGGTTGCAGTGATTCCTTCTGGACACAGAAGCTATGACTCTAACCTTCTTTGGTGCTTTTCAAATCCCAGCAAGTGCCTAGATGCATGTTTCGGTGCCTAAATACCTTGGAAACCTGGCCCTAGGTGCCTACCAAAAAAGTGGATTGATGGACAGCACCAAGAGCTCCTCCTGACTCCAGTCAAGTTCAAAATCTTGGACCTTAATTTCTCTTCACCTGCATTTACCAATCCATAACACGGGGCTAATAAAGCTGCCCCAGCTCACTGCAAGCCTAAATTCATTAATGATCACAAAGTGGTTTCCGATCCTTTAATCCTGGGATTACAAGCTTGACAGGAATGCAGAGTCTCATTTTTATTAAACTGATACGGGGGAATAACATTCTTCCTTAGAACACCTGAAAACAAAGAGTCCTCATGCTGTTGATATGACTCATCTGTAATAGCACAGAGGCACCGACATGACTCAACTCATGCCTGGTATTAGGTGCCAACGGTCGTTTGTGAGAAAACTACACAGGTAAAGCCGCCTCCCATGTTAACAGAGTCTGGAGATGCAGGCGCCAATCAACATTCTGAACCAAGACAGCTGTTGGCAGGGCACTGGGTAGCTAAGATAGTTCCTAGAGTTGTGCTGTGAATGGGAACCAGGCCTTCAGTGGTTAAGCATGAGGGCGGGGGGAGAGAATACACTGAGAAGCAGCAGCAGGGAACATGTGAAAAAACAAAGCGTGCCACCTTTTAGGAAATGTCACCCTCCGGGAAGTGAGCAGGCGTAGATCCTGAGCCTGTGTGTTATGGCCCTCCATCCAACAAAGCACATAAGCATCTAGTTAACTTTAAGCACTCCTGTTGAAACTAACTTCAGCGTGAGCACGTGCTTAAGTGCCTTGCTGGATCGGGGCCAACATGCTTGTCCCCTTGCAGAATCAGCCTGTTAATGGATAGCTCAGGGGAAGCTGCAAATTTCAGCCCTGGAAACGCACTGGATAGCCCCTAACTTTCTCCTGGGGAAATCAGCCAGCTGTGGATCACATGCAATGAACATATAGAATGATATTACCAGGAAAAAGCTTAATAACTTTAAAAACCAGCTTAATAACTTTAAAAACCAGTGGACCTAGACCCAATGGGTGTAGTCACCCCCACAGGAGAACAGCTGTAGCCAGTGTTCCTTGTGAGCCTAATGAGCTCTTGGGTGGCCACTCGGGATAGATTCATATGCAGCCCAGCTGATTAGCCGAGTGCCCACACCAAGGTTTTGTTTCTACAGGTGATGCACATTTGCAGATGCATTGTGCACAGATAAAAATTTGTTCTGCACATGGAAGGAAAAAAAAATCAGCACATGGGTGGAAAAAGTAATAGGGAACATTGGTTGTAGCCTTCAAAAGATGTGCATTGGGCTGGGTGGGATTTTCAAAAAGGGGGCCAAATTCTGCTCCTATTCCCTGGAGTAGCACCAGCGCACAGAGCCCTGTGAATTCCATTGGATGCACAGCCGAGATGCACTAGCCAAGGTTACAAGCCAAATTACAGCAGGGCTGTAGCACTGCTCTAGTTAAGGTGGAGACTAATACACCATTTGGCAGCCAGTTTTCCTATGTGCCCTAAATAAATCTATGCGTAAGCCCCGGCTTACTCACAGGCCGACTCATGCAGGGTATATCCCTGCAGTGCGGCCTGCATGCGCATTGGAATGGAGCCTGACAGCCACCGAGAACTGTGAACTCGTAACATCCCATGAGCTATAAATCATTATCACTGACACGCATCCAGCTGCCTGGTAGCAGGGAAGCACTGAGTTTGTGGCCGTATTGCACGGCGCTGTGGCTTAACCGGAGTCAGCGCAACTCCCACAAAGCACTTGGAAAAACACAACCCCTAGGGGATTGCAGCGCTGACGATAGGGGACCTTCACGGAGCTGGGACAGCACCGATGCTTTTCTCCACCCCACCTCAAGACCCCTCTTCTGACCCTAGCCTCTGGGGAGGCTGCGCATAAAGGAAGCAGATCAGTAGTGTTGATTCTGTCCCACTGATACCTGTGTTCTGCCTCGCTCACAGGTCAGCCACCAGCTGAAATTAACGACTGGTCCTCCCCAGTCTTGGCTGGGTTCAAGCCAGCCAATGGAAAGTGGGGATCACTGTATTCCTTCACCACACCTCAGCCTGTTCCCTATGGGCCTGGAGGACTGTGCCGTTCCTTCTGAGAGGGACATGTAGAATCACCGTGTCCATTTGACCGGGCCAGCCTCAGAGCACTGAAGGCAGGAGGCTAGAGGAGGAAAATGCACTTCCCTAGCATCTCTCTCTCCTTTTAATTGCCAGCAGGCACGCTCTCCTTGACCCGGTAGATATAAACTTACCCTTTACCCAGCCCGTTTCCCTGAACCGCCCCACCTCTTAAATCCACCCGCAATCACAATAACAGTTATCGAAGGCGTGATTTCAAACTAAACGGCAGACACGTATTCAGGTGTGTTTACACACAGCCCTTCCCCTCTGCAAGGCCCAGAATATGTGCACGCTCAGTGACTCATGCACACCTTCTGTTCGCCGGATGCTCCATGTGCACCGGTCTTCCCGCTGCTGGGCTCACAAGCCCGGAGCCTTGTTTCCTTGGGAGCCCCTGGAAGGGGCTGGCTGGTGTGAGGGGACTGGCGCGGCTCTTTTATGCAGAAGTGTGAGCCCGACCCACACTTCTGCATGGTCCTGGCTCTGTTTAGTCTGCTTTGGCTATCAGAACTCAAGATCTGAAGTGAGACGGCAAACAGCAAAGAGACAGGAAGTAGTTAAACCACAGGACTGGGCTCCTGTGCTGGACATGCAGCACGATTGCATTTTTTTATAAAAAGACCCCCCGCCCCCGTGCCTCAGTTTCCCCATCTGTAAAGGAGGATCGCAACTGCCAGTCTTTGTAAAGCAGTTGGAAATCCTGAGCTGGAAAAGGCCTAGAGCAGGATGCAGTATTACTTATTACTAACCCCAGGGGAGCTGTCGAATCTTGGGGCTCTCTCTCCAAATTCTTCCCTGGGGTTTTGAAACCACTGAAGAAGAGACCGACTCCTTCCCAGGTTTTACATTGAGGCCACTGCCAGACTTCATGCCACTGGTCACTGCAGGGCAATGTACCCAGGCAGGAAGGAGCCATAAAGCTCAGAATTCTGCACCTCAAGATCAAGGCTCCATGCTTGGTTTCTAGCAGCTAAACCACAGCCACGAACTAGGACTGTGGAGAGGATGAGTGAGAGCCAAGGAGCCATGCAGGACAGATGTGAGTCATGTTGCTAAACACACGGCTAGACGGCACTCGGACGGCAGGGTAAAACCTTCAACCGGCCTTTGCACCAGATCTATCCTGTGTACTTTGGATTATTGGAGGGCATGGCTTATGCATTCCCGCGTCCTGAAGTGTTGCCTTAAGGCACAGGTGGGGAACATACAGCCTGGGGGCCTGAATCTGACCTCCGAAACTTGCCCCCCCCCAGCATTGGGGAGCTAGCTCTCCAGTCCTGGAGCCCCGCTCCCACCCAGACCCCACACTCCCACTCCACTCTGCACCCTCCCTCCCACCCAGATCCTGCACCCCAAGCCCACTTCTCCCTTCCACATACTGCACTCTTTATTTCTGACCCCACCCCAGAGCATAGGGGAGCCCACAAAATCTACTAGCCTGGACCCCTAAGACTCTGGTGTGTGAGGGAAATGTGCGTTTCTGTGCGGCCCCTGAACTGATTTTTCTGTGGGTTGGCAGCCTCTAACCCAAAAAAATAGGTCACGTGGGGACAGAGGTGGCATTGGCCTCTGAGGAGTTCCAGCAGCTAAATGCACCCAGCTCCCTCTGGCATTATTACTTAACTCTTCCTAAGGCCAGGAGGGGTCTGTGTGGTTAGACAAGCTGCGGTTTTCAGGACTCCTGGGTTCCATTCCCACCTCTGGAAGGAGGACGGGCTCAAAGCTTAGAACAGGAAACCGAGAGGCGGGATTCCTGGGTTCCTTTCTCTCCTGAGCCGCCGACTTGCTGTGTAACCGTGCGTCATCTGTACAGTGGCTGTAAGAGTGATTACTGCCTCACCAGACAGGGGGAGGGAGGTGCGTTCGTTAGTGTCTATAAAGACCTCAGAGGTGTTCACTGGCAAAGTGCCGCCTGAAAGAAGCATTAATATTGCAGAGGGAGATTTGCCAAGGCAAAAAGGGGACTTAGCCGCTGAAAGTCAATACAAGTCGGATACCTCGCTACCCATTTTGCCTTGATAAATCTCCCCCGTCAGTGACTGCAGACGTGGGGCAGGGAGTGAAAGTGTATAAAGGATTCGTCACATTCCCTAAGTGGCAAACGTACAGATCTCCGACATCGGAAAGACAGAGGTGACCACAACTAAAGCGTCTCTCTCCCGAGTCCTTTGCTTAGCAAAGCGAGTGACATGTAACTCCGTGACCTTCGCAGCTGCTTTTGTCCTGGGCTGTTTGAAACTGCCATTTCCTCAGACATCTTTTGTGGACAGCGGCCAAACTCCTTCCAGCGAAACCATGCAGCAGCTATTCCCCTCTTGTGCACACAGAGCTTCTCATCGGAGGGCACAAGGAGATAGGGGCTTGGTCCTCTCCCTCAGATGAGTTCCTGAGGGGCATGCGTCCATATAAAAGCCACTGCAAAGTCTGGCACTATTAATATTTTTTTTCCTTTCCCTCCACCGAGTTAATGGGAAACTGCTAAAACACTAACCCTTTAGTTAAAGGGTGCGATTGGCAACATTGCTTTGCCCTAGAATAATTCTCCCAACAGGTTTGATCATTGCCACTCTCTTAATCTTTGCAGATGGCCCTTTTGTTTCTCCAGGGAGTCTTTAATTACCTTCTCTCTCTGTTCTAACTTGGTCATGTCCTCTAATCTGAGCATGTGGGCTAGTTTGATGCCCTACTCCAACAAAGCGCTTAACCCCGTGCATAACATTAAGCAGTCCTATTCACTGCAGTTGGTCTATTCCCATGCGAAGAGGCTTTTCTAGACTAAGACCTTAACACTACATGTGATTGGGGGGACAGTTTGTTTAGTGGTTAAAGCAGGAGACTGAGCATCCTCAGTTCCCATACTACTAAATTTAACCCTGGACTAGTTACCTTGGACAAATTTCTTCCCCACTATATGCCTCAGTTTCCATACCTGTGAAGTGGGGGTGAATGACCCCCCTCCCCCACACACACACACAGAGCCTGGGATTATCAGGCTTAATTAACAAAGGGCTATATTCTGATAGCCTTACTCCACACCTGGTCCCGCTGACCTCAGTGAGGTGGTTGGAAGAGTGAAGCTCTATACAGCATGGATAAAGCCAACAGAAGGGGGCCCAAGGTGCTTGGAGATCTTCCTGCACAGTCCTGGGGTTTACTCTGAACTAGGGTCTCCATTCTCCCCCATAAATCCACATCCTGGCCTTAAGAATATAAGCTCCCAGAAGCCCCTCTGCTGCCACAACAGAAATTCAGCAGCGTTCCCTTGCAAGGCAGTGATATAACTTGCATTACGTGTGTGTGTACGTCAGACATAAGCCGAGAGATCAGTTGGCCAACAGGTTCCTTGGCCACTGCATGCCCTGATAACTCAGTGGTCCCATTCTGGGGCAGAAGCTTGACAGTGATCTTTAACTGTTCAAGCTGCCCTCGGCCACGTTCTGGTCAAATCCTTCCTTTGGAAACGCACATACTGCTCCTGTTGCCTCCGGTAGTAAATTCCACATGGGTAACCAGGCCGGGAGGTGATTCACTGTCTTCCATGCCATCAGAGGCTTTTGGCTGTAGTGGGGCAATACGTCAGCTCCAGGTATTCACAGCCGAATAAGTCCTCCAGCTTTACCTCCCCACCAGAGAAATGGTTTAACCACCGCAGAACTTCATTCCTCCTTGGTGGAGCCATTTTTTATTATTTCTACTACCGCAACATCTAGGAATCCCAGTCGCTGTGCTGGACAAAACACTGAACAAGATGACTATCCCGGCCCTCAAAAATGTCTAGTCTAAATAACTAAATCATTAAATCCATCCCTCTTCACACTTGTGAGAACCGTTCTTTACACCACTATTCTCGGGTGCTCTCCCAGTCTCCTTTTAAATGACTCAAGCAACTACTTCCCTCGGGAGATGATCATAGTTCGTCTTCTGCTCTGTGTTACATCCACTGAAGATCTCCTTCTCCAGAGCGTTCTAAGTTCCTCTTCCCCCGGTGTGTGCAGCCATCCACTAACACCAAAGAGATCTTCAGAAAGACAGACCCGTCTGTGTTCAAAAATGACTTCTCAGTCTCTCATGTGAGCGCTGGCTCTCTTTTTCCAACATCCGCAACTGGATCAAGTTCCAGTCTCGCCCACACTGATCCACGAGAACCCCATATCCATGAAGCTGCACTGGAGAAACCCCTCAACAGCAGGAGAAATCATTGGGTCCCATCACATGGGCAGACCACTTCAGACGCAGTTCTGCACGTAGCCGACACAGCGGAATGCTTCCCTCATGACAGTCACCTTGCACCTGGAAGCAGCAGCTGTCATATGAGACACCCGGGTCTCACTGCAGATTCCCTTTGTCAGCAATTCACCTTCCAGGACTGCAGCTCACTTTCCTCTCTGCTCTCCGGCTGCGCTAGGGAGGATGTCAACCCAGACAGATGGGGAGTTTCCGGGCCTCTGCTCAGCTGAGTATGACGCATCGTAGCCAGGGCTAGCTAAGCTATTTGACTAGCAAATAAGCCAAGCACGATGCACAATGTGAAGAGGGACCAGGCGATGCACTCTCAAGTCAGGAACTTACTTCTTTATCACAGCAATGATTTAAAGTGTGATTGTGCAGCTCCTAGCATGACACATATGGATTTCATGCAGGGCATAACTGGGATGAATGGGATAAAAATAGCCAAAGGATATGGCTGGATATCAGCCCATATACAATGTCCTGATAGTGAGATCTGTCAGTGTGTTGAATAATCTCCCAACAGAAGGCTTTGGAGCCCCATTGCTTGACTCATTCCAACAAAAATGAAGAAACCAATTATGGGGAAGAGAGACCTGAAGAACCAACCACTGGGGACAAGGCTGCATGAGCTAAGCAGGGCCTGGAAGGTCCAACAGGCCCGTGTCAGACCTAATGTCTCCGATCGGATATATGGGCTATCCCAGAGGAGAACTGCAGAGGTTCAAGAGAGCCTGTGTCAATGACAGGCACAGCTCCAGCATGGAGCCAGGTAGCCAGTGTAGAGGAAAGCTCGCCAGCATGACCTTGAGGAGGTTTTCCCATCAGTGTAGGGCCATGCCCTGTACTTGTGCGCGTGCATATGTATGTGTAGGTTTGTGTGCAAGCTGCTCTGTTTGTGTGTGTGAAAGTTTATGTGGGGTCAAGAAGGAATTTCCCCCAGGTCAGACTGGCAGCGTGTTTGGGGCAGTATTCAACTTCCTCTGCAGCACATGAGATCACTTGCAAAGATAACCCGTGGCCAGGTTATACTAGACTCAAAAGGTTGGCTTAAGGGATGTAACTCCAGTTATGGAAATAACGTAGTTGGAATCGACGTACCTTAAGCCGAGTTTCTCTACAGCGGGAGGTTGATGGGAACAAGCTCTCCCATCTGCTTCCCTACTCCTTGCGCCAACTAGGGGGCGCTTTCAGTGTCTGATTTAGCCAGTCCTTACTAGTCCCACTAAATCAAATGCCAGAAGATCGATCTCCAGAGTGGCAAGTGAAGATGTGGCCTGAGTATCTCTCACAATCAATTTCCTGCCATTGCATGTCCCTCCTATTCTTTGCCAGTAGCTCATAACAGCTGAGTGTACTGTGGGCTGTAATGAAGGCTCCTTTCACTTGTTGGGTTTAGGGTGGGGGTAGTGTTGGTGGCCTGTGAGAGACCAGCTTGATGTGGTGCTCTCCTCCGGCTTTTAACTATGGTGGTGGTGTTCATATTTATAAACTGGGCTGCACGGTTGTATGTGTGTTTCTGGGCATGTGTCTGGATCTGTGATCACAGCGTGTAGTTACACCCATGCCTGTATGTAGGCAAGCATGTGTAGTTGTCTGAGCATGTGTGCGAGGCCAGGTGGGTGAGGTAATATATTGAATCGAATTCTGTTGGTGAGGGAGACAAGCTTGTCTGTGTAAGCTGCAAAACCTTGTCTTTCTCCCCAACAGAAGTTGGTCCAATAAATGAGATTACTTCACCCACCTTGTTTCGCTAAAATCCTGGGACTGACAGGCTACAACATCACTGCATATCGGTGTGTGTCACCAGTGAGTCAGCCAGAGAAAATCATAGGGTGTGTCCACCTCCAGCAGCCTGAATCAAGAATCCTTTTTGCATTTCATTGCAGCCCAGGAACCCCCAGAATCTGTCCAGGGTGCAAAGGACTCCAGCGAGGCAGATGGGGAGGGAAAGAAGCCAGTGTAAATTGAGGGGAATCTTTAGCAGCCCTCCACTATCCAGTCCGTCTCCACATCCAGTCATGGATTTGCCAGTACCGCTTCACTAGACTGGCTCTGGAAAAGTTTGGCGAGAATGAGGACTCTGATGCCCGGGGGGCACAGGAGCTGCCTTACTATCAGCGCCTGGGAGTTAAGGTTATAACCTTCTTCTGCCTCTCTTACTGCACATGGCTCAGACTCCATGCAGGGGAGGGGAATCAGACAAGTTGGCCAGGGGAGTGAGCATCGGCCCAGACGTTGGCAGGTGCAGAACAGAGCCTCCCCGAGGACCAAAACAGAGCTTCCTTTGGAAGGAGAGAGGGACTCAAGCAGTTAGATGCTAGGACACAAGCCGTTTAACTTTCGGATCCGATGCAGCCCTGAGGCTCGGGGGCTAGCAAGTGCCGAGTCCAGAAGCGTCAGGGCTCAGCCCTGGCACAAATGAAGCCCCGGGGCTCTCAGATCCTGTTAGCCAGCACGGAACCGGGGTGGGCGGGCACGCCCCTCGCCCCTCTCCCCAGGGGCAGGGAAGCAACAGGGGATGTCGGCGCCCACCCGCAGCAGGTGGGGGACGCAGGGCTCGCCCAACCCAAGGTCCTGGCTGCAGCAGCTGCTCCCAGCAGCCTCCTCCCTGCCCGCGGCACGGGCTCTACCTAGCCACACAGTCACTTCCTTTGGTGAAAACAACCGCCCCCTTCCCCGAGCAGGCTGCCCCCCGGCTGCCCCACTCACCCCAGGGTGCTGATGAAGCCATTGACCGAGCCCTCGGCGTACAGGGAGACGATGTCCCCGACGTGCAAGAAGCTGGACATCTCATTCATGGTGGCCGCGAGCTGCCCTGCTCCCGGGCGGGCGCGCGGGGCCGGCGGGGCGCTCCGGCAGCAGCGCTGCAAAGGGTCCCCGCCCCGCGAGGCGCCAGCTGCAGGGGGCGCGAGGCCGGGGGGCTCGTGCACGTGCTCCCGGCGCGCGAGCGCTGGCGGAGGCAGCAGCGGGCTGGGGCAGGGGGGGAGAGCGCTTCCCAGGTTGGCACACGCGGGCGGCTGGGGCTCCGGCCGCTCGCTACCTGCAGCCAATGGGAGCCGAGCAGGAAGTCCTGCCGAACCCCCGCATGCAAATTTCGCCTGCCCGGGCGGCCCCGCAAGCCCCGCCCCTGCCTGCGACTTGGGAAACTTTTTTCGGGCTGCCCCGCGCGGCGGGCATCGGTCCCCCGGGCGCCGCGCAGCAAGGGGCGCGTCCCCCCGGGGCGAGCGCGGGCTCCCGAAGGGGGAACCCTGCCGGGGATAGACGCCTCTGCAAGCCGCGGCCCCCCACTTCCAGCGCTTGTGGCCAGCGGGCGGAGGCGGGGGCATTTTTTCGGCCTCCCCCGCCAGCTTGGCTGGCAGCCCCTGGCTGGGGCAGACCCCAGGAGGGCTTAACCCCCGCTGACCGGTTTGCAGGTTGGCCCGGTGCTGGAACTCAGGGGAGACCCTAGAAAGGGGTGGGCTTAAACTGTGCAGTGGGACATCACATCCCCTTGCTCTCCAAAAAATGGTCCCTTGATTTGGTTAAAATTGCCCCCCCCCCCCCCGTTAGGGGTTACACAGCCAATCCTGGCAGAGCTGGAAATATAAACCAGGAATTCTGACTCCTAGTTCCCCTGCTCCAACCACTAGACTCCACTCCCTCCCAGTCTGCACTCCCGCCTCTCATTTTTTGAAGCCCTGCGCTCCCATCCCATTCCAGAACTGGCAACAGCCGAATAGCCTTGTGTCCTAGTCCACTGCTCTAACCATTGGACAAAACTCCCTTCCTAGACGTGGGAGCAGAACTAGGGATCTTGATTCAGCTCCACCCTTCTCTAACACACTAGACCCCACTCACCCTCCCTGCGCTAGGACCTGAACAGTCTGAGTCCTGACTCAGCTCTCTTTGCTCTGATTGCTGGTGCTGAGATTAAAGGAGGAAGAGGAGAGTGTTCAAAGAGACCAGTTTTTCACACAAAGCTGAAAAAGCAGAGGGGGAGGGGGAATTAAACATGGAGATTTTGACCCAGGTTGTTCTCTCCAGGACTTGGACTTGCTGGAAAAATCAGCATCTACTGCATATGGGAATCCCTGGAGTGAGCCACCTCTGATCGGTTTCAAAGCTTTCTATGGGCTTGCTCCTGTCTGCTCAGACCTTTTCTCTCTCCACCTTCAGCTCATCCATCCCCAGCCCTCCCTCTGTCCTGCAGTGTGGCCCTAGGGGATGCAAGACCACAGCTTACAAACAAATAGCAACGGTAAAGCCTCATTTAAGGCCAGGCTGGTCCCCACCCACCCCAAAGCAGGGACCAGCCACCCTTCCAATCTCTGGAAGCACTAGCCAACAATGTTCCTTATAATTTTTCCCATCCACGTGTGGAATAAATTTTGTATGTGCACCAGGCATGCAGATGTGCACCACCAATCAAAACATATGCTGCTGTCTGTGGGAGGCTGTGAGTGCTCTGCTAATCAGCTGGGCATGAATGTCTCCTTGGTGGCTGCCTAAGCGCTCAGCTAGCCACCCCAGGGTGCGTTGGGGGAGGGGGAACTGGACAGTTGTGGCAGGGATGATGCTGGGATCAGCACAGTGGGGAGAGGTTGAACACAGGCCTCTAATCCAGCCGCTACTCCATGGGCTCCCAAACTGGGGGGGCGTGCTCCCCTGGGGGGGCATGAAGAAATTCCAGGGGGGACTCGAGGCCACCAAGCCTCCCTCCAATCAAATTTTGCTGCCCTGTTCAGTTCCTTTTTGGGGGGGGCGGCGTCAGGGTTTTTCAAAAATCAAAAACGGGGGCGTGATGCCAAAACGTTTGGGAACCACTGCTGTACTCGATACCAAGGTGTTCTGAGAGGGAGTCTTGCTACCTTAGTACACTCTCTGGAGTGCTGTGGGGCCGAGCTGTCCCCAAAGCTTGGCTCAAGCTTACCTACATAATACATCTCACTGCACACAGCTTGGCCAAGAATCAGAGGCCATCACAGCCAATGCGAGAATTGAGATTAGGAGGAGCCCTATGTGGGGACAGACTATTGCATGGCTCCTGGATCTTCCTCCGAAGCATCAGCCGCTGGCCAGAGACAGGTTCCTTATGTAGAGGGACCATTTGTTTTGTTCTTAATGCAGCACAATCTCCTCAGATTATGAGCACTGCAGTCATACCAGTTCCATAGATTTAAATGTAACTCTCTCTTGCCTGCTGTCAGAAACATTTTTTTTTAATCAGAGCATCATGCTTTTATGAATCATTTCCCCCCCCGTCCCTTCCTGCCAACAAACAACACAACTTTTGAAATCTAAATCTTGCCCTAAATGCTGCTGCTGCTGTTTTCTGCTAGGAAACAGACAAATCCCCTGACAGCACCAGGAAATCTAGAACAACTCATACAGGGAAGTTGTGAGTTTAGGTCTGTCAGGATTAGCTGCCTTTCCAGCACAGGATGAATTTAGCATTCCCTATCCCCTGGTGGTGGAGGGGAGAATCAAAGGAGAGCAACTTAGCTGGCGTTCGCTGCAGTGAAATTTTCTCAACAAGGGCTCAGTGAAAATACCTCCAGGAATCAAAGAGGGAAAGTTTACACACAAATACTCAACTGCTGGGATAAGAAGGGGAAACAGCATCTTAGACAGCATGAAAGGAATAGTATTATTGTTCCTGGATTCTCTTCCTGAGCCCACCACTTTCTTGCTGGGGAACCTTGGTAGTGGTCTCTCACTCCATGCCCCAGCAAAATGGGGATCATGCCGTTACTCGGTTGCACAGGGGTTGGTTAATTGTCCTTTGCGATGTGTTTTGAGATCCCGGTGCAAAAGCTGCGACAGAAGTGCAAAATATTGTACTCAACCAACGCAAGTCTGGCCTCATTTCTGCTCAGCAAGAAAAATATGGGACATGAAGCCGAATCCATTTGAAATAATGTTATAAATAAGACAGAGCTCAGTCAGACCCCATTTCTAGCAGTGTCAGGTTCACAGCGTCATAGGACTGGCTATTTCAGCTCAGCAACCCATCCAATCTGGAAGTACTGGCCAATACTTAATGTTTTGAATGAGGGTGGAAACCCTCTCCCAAAGCACCTCCTTAATTGTAACATACAGACCAGGGCTCGGGGGGTAAAAAACTTCATGTCCCAAGTTCAGATACTTGGCACTTACAATGAAAGCCCTTTACAGGGTTGGGGAAAATCTCGTTATGCCTATTGTACAGCTGCAGAGGACATGACTTACCCACTCATAGCACAGCCAGGAAGAAAACCCCAAATCCTCAACTTTGCTGCATCCTAGAGAACAACTCTCCAGTTAAATGGTAAATCTATGGAGAGAGAGGAGGCCTAAATCAAAACCTAGAATCTTAATCACCCTCCATTCCCCCACCCCCTCAACTATAGGATAGATCACATCCACAACATCCAAAACTTCACAGCCTCAGCCCCCTCTGTCCCCTTTGAGCTGAGCCAGTGCAAACTGAAGTTTTAGATATATCAGTGATGACACACAGTAACCGGAAGGTCCTCACCAGCCACTAAAACTATTTGAAGCCAGAATCCAGCACTGCGGGCTGGCCATTTCTAGGAATTACTGTAGTTGTCTGGTGGGTCCGTGGCCTCATCACCACCACGTCAGGCGTGCTGTAATCACTCAGACAGGCACTGCCTTCCTGCCATGTGGTACGTGCCTTACAAACCTCTGCTTAGTCACTCTCAGCCCAAAGGACAGACAGTTTGCTAGGGTAATAGGACAGTGGGTGGGTTTTGCACCCACCCTGTCTCAGTTTATGACACTGGATGAAATGCAGGAGACACACAGGGCATGGTATTGAGAGGAGCTAGGGCTTACAAAGGGGCTGAGTCTAGACTGGCCAGTTTTTCCGCAAAATCAGCTGCTTTTGCAGAAAAACTTGCCAGCTGTCTACACTGGCCGCTTGAATTTCCACAAGAACACTGACGATCTCATGTAAGATTGTCAGTGTTCTTGTGGAAATACTGTGCTGCTCCCGTTCGGGAAAAAGCCCTCTTGCACAAATCATTTGCGCAAGAGGGCCAGTGTAGACAGCACAGTACTGTTTTGTGCAAAAAAGCCCCGATGGCTAAAATGGCGATCGGGGCTTTTTTGTGCAAAAGCGCGTCTAGATTGGCACAGACGCTTTTCCGCAAAAAATGCTTTTGCGGAAAAGCATCTGTGTCAATCTAGATGCTCTTTTCCGAAAATGCTTTTAACTTTTCCATTAAAAGCATTTCCGGAAAATCATTCCAGTCTAGATGTAGCCAGGATGTTTAGTTCCTGCTCACAGACTTCATCAGGAGCTCTGGATTCCAGGGCCTGGACTGACCCATTGCTCCATAGTCAGGTAAGCCTAGAGCAGGCCATAAGCCCCTTGCATCTGAATAGAAGTCAGCTTCTTGGTCAGACCAATGCAGGTGGAGGTGTGAGGCACTAGACAACATGGCTGAGGTACCTTGCAGCACCTGAGCTCTTTAGCCCCAGCTGGAATGACTCATGCGTACAGCATTGCAAGCCCTGGGTTCAAACACCAGAGGCACAGCACCTTGATAGTCCAACTCTAGAGGGCCCGGCTTAGGCTTGGAGGTTGTGGAACCTTTGGCAGGACCTGGGTGGTGGTTGAGGGAGGCAATCACATTATAAGGGGCTAGTGTTTGGTTTTGTGGTTTTAAAGGGGCCTCCATTCTTTGGGGGTGTGTGGCTTCGACTTGCTTCTAGATCAGAGAGGGAGAGATGGAAAAATGCGGACACGTGTTTCAGGAAAGATGTGGAGAACCTGAAAAGGGTCCAGAGAAGAGCAACAAAAACGATTAAAGGTCTAGAAGAATGAGCCAAGAGAGAAGACTAAAGAATTGGGCTTGTTTGGTTTAGAAAAGAGAAGACTGAGAGGGGACATGATAGAATAAGAAGCAACAGGTCTTAAATTGCAACAAGGGAGGTTTAGGTTGGACATTAGGAAAAACTTCCTGCCTGTCAGGGTGGTTAAACACTGGAATAAATTGCCTAGGGGGGTTGTGGAATCTCCATCACTGGAGATACTTAAGCGTAGGTGAGACAGACACCTGTCAGGGATGGTCTAGACAGCGTGTAGTCCTGCCGTGAGGGCAGGGAACTGGACTTGATGATCCTCGAGGTCCCTTTTAGGTCTAGTGTTCTGTGATTCTATGACTCCGGGAGCGAGTGGAGTGGGGCTATGGATGGAAGGGGGGCTAAGGAAGGAAAGACAGGAGAGAAGAGAATGGGTACTTGGCAGAGGAAGACAAGAGACAGCCCATAGCAATACCGCCACGGTTTGGGCCACCTCTGAACCTCCCTGCTATATCCCTCCTGTGCACTTCTTCACTCTGCAGGCCTGCTTTTCAGAGGCGCTGATCATCTGTGCTTCCGGCTGGAGTCAATTGTAGCTGCAGGTGCCCAGCCGCTCTGGAAAAGCCGAGCAGCCTCTTGGGGCAGGACACCATGGGATGCCCTCCCTGCCTCTCGCTGCTCCCGCCATTATCTGGGCCCGAGCCCCATGGCTGGGGGAGATAGGGTGGTTATAAATAGGAGTTTCCTTCCTCCCCCTTTGAGCCACATGATAAATAACGCTGGAGTTCTTCTCCCACCCGGATAGGAAGCGGTGGTGGACAGGAGGCTGGTGACTCAGTGCAGTAACGGCAGAGTCATCCCCGTCTCGAGGCGTGGCCTCCATCCCAGCAGGGCTGCAGCTCCATGCCTTTCCTGTGGTGCAATCAGCTCCTCCATGGGCCGCTGCTTCGCCCACCTCGCCCAGCACTCCGGATGCTCCGTTGGCAGCCCAGGCCCTGCCAAGCTGGTCACTCTTCACCCCGCTGCCATCGGTAGCTGGGCGCCTTCCCGTCTCCCTACACATGTTCTTCCAGCATGCTCCCACGTGGGCCAGGCACCTTTTAGAGGCTGGGGCCACAGCCAGGCTATCCCTTGTGTCTGGTACATAACAGGCGGCTGGGGTACAGTCGTGGCAGGCAGGGCCGTCCTTAGGATTCACGGGGCCCTACACGGCACTATTAAACCGGTGCCCCATGTCCAATGGCAGCTGCGGGAAGAGTGATTTTTTAGAGCTGGGATTTAGAGTCTGCAGCAATGCACTCATGCAATGTTTTAAAACAACTTTTCAACTAAGCCCCTGTAGATTCAGGCCCGTATGCGGGGGGAGGGGGGGAGGAGGGGTGCGAAGGGTGTGAAAGCACTCCCCCATGATCCTCCAAGTAAGCATGCTCTGCCCGGCCGGGGAAGGCTGGGGCTGATTTCCCCATGGGCGGTACACTCACACCCTTGCAGTTCACATTTACAAAAAAAACACACCCCCCTCCAGAAATTCCTGCGTACGGGCCTGAGATTAACGCAGTACATTGAGAAAATGGCAGGATGTACCTGCTGCAGTGCTGATGTACCAACTAGCCCTGCAGAGCGACTGCTCTCGCGCACCGAGATATGGCTCTAGCAGCTCCCGTCTCTGTCCTGAGTGCCTCACACTGGCCCTCCCCTCAATGTGCTGGTTTACAGGTGGGGAAACTGAGGCATGGAGCAGGCCCTTCCAGCACCCCAGAACTGCAGCCTCTTCAATGTTTGGCTAATAGGTCTGGATGGCCCTGGGCATTCATCATCTCAAGCCCTTGTGCTCTAAGCACTGAGAGGGCCACAGGAAGCTAGAGCAGGCCTGGGAGCTCCTCCACAGAGGGAGAGAGCAGATAAGGAGGAAGAAGCTGAGGTGACCAGCTGCAGTCAAGCCTGAGTCACACACTCAGGAGCCCGGGATTCTAGCCTTGACTCTGCTGCTGACATGCTCACTCATACAAGTGAGCCACTTCCCGCTTGGTGCCTCAGTTTCCCCACCTGAACACTAGCACATTGAGGGGAGAGCCAGCATGCGGCACTCAGGACAGAGATGGGAGCCACTAGAGCCATATCTCGGAGTGCAGGAGCAGTCGATCTGCAGGGCTTGTTGGTACATCAGCACTGCAGCAGGAATGGAGCCCTGGCCCAGGCAAGCAGATGCTAGCTCTGCTTGGGCAAACACTCTGGAAACAGCAGTGTAGGCATTGTGGCTGGGGATGTCAAGCCCACCCAACTGGCTGGGTCACTAGCTAGCCTGAGTCCCTGCCACCATCCACGCGGTGAGAGTATGAGTCTGTCTGCCCAGGTGGGGGCCTGCCTTCCAGCTGTCATACAGACAAAGACAAAGCAGAAACGGGGTCATTAGGGCTAAATAACCTTCCCTCTAGCCCCGTGGTTTTCACCTTGCTGTAGGAAGACCCGGTGACTAGTGGGGGCGCTAAGGCTGGTTTCCTGCCTGTCCTGGCACTGTGGACCATGCTGCATCCCAGAAGTGGCCAGCAGCAAGTCTAGCTCCTAGGTGAGCGGGGGACTATGGGGCTCCGGGAACTGCCCCCACCCTGAGCGTTGCCAATTCCCAGCCAATAGGAGCTGGGGGGGGGGGGGGGTTCTGTGCCTGCAGGCTACAGCAGCATGCAGAAAGTGTTTGCCTCTGCCTAGGAGCCAGACCTGCTGCTGGCTGCTTCCGGAGCATAGCATGGTCTGCAGTGCCAGAAGAAGCAGGAAGCTGCCTTTACACCCCACTGCACCACTGCATAGCAGCCACTGGAGATAAGCCCATACCCAACCATGAGAATCAACCCCCTGTATCAGCCCTGAGCTCCCCTCTCAACCTGTAGCCCAATCCACCACCTCAGACCCTTCATTCCCCTTTCCCAGAGCCTGCACTCTAGTCAAAAGGTAAACTGTCCACATTACACACTTATCCACATTAAATTTCATTTGCCATTTTGTTGCCCAATCACTCAGTTTGGTGAGATCTTTTTGAAGTTCTTCACAGTCTGCTTCTGTCTTGACTATCTCAATCAGTTTAGTATTGTCCACAAACTTTGCCACCTCACTGCTTATCCCTTTCACTAGATCGTTTATGAATAAGTTGAATAGGATTGGTCCTAGGACTGATCCCCTCTCTATTCTGAAAATTTACCATTTATTCCTGCCCTTTGTTTCCTGTCTTTTAACCAGTTCTCAATCCATGCAAGAACCTTCCCTCTTATCCCAGCAGTAGCAGCTCATGCGTTTAGCTCCAGAGGTCCCTAGCCCAGTCCCCAGCATGTCAGCCGTCACAAATTGCAGCCGCTGCACAAAGTCACCCCAAAGGGAACGCAGAAGAGACAGGCAATGCCAGCGCTGCACAGGACTGCAAGGGTGGCATGCACTAAGAGGTGGGACAGGGGGTATAAATGCCCAGCTGAGGCATGATGTCTCCTAAGCTCGCCTGGGACAATGCAGCACAAGCCTGTGCTCTGTCTCCAGCTATCTGGTGCAGTAAGTCCACACGGAATGTCTAACAATAACCTGAAGTCGCTCAGCCGGGCACTGAAAGACAAAGCCGCTCATAGTGTGAAATAGAAAGTAACTGCAGGGTCCTTTGTTTCAGGAGGAGACACTGAGGCCCTTGTATCCGCAGCAGAGCTAGGGAGGAAGGAATTCTCTGGCGATAAGAGCACATAAAAGGAGGATTCTTAGGCGGCGAGACAAGTTTTTCTCCCACCCCTGCTGGCTTCAGCTCCATTCTGAGCTTAGCCACTGCCCAGACAAACAGCGAAATCTGGCAGGGCTCTGTGTGGCGGCTTTCACGCTAGCTGTGTCCGCCCTCCCACCCCCCAGCATCTCACAGACAACAGTGGAGGGTGGGAGAAGAATCAGGCCCGTGAAGATCCTGAGCCAAACTGGGCCAAAGTTCATAGCTACTTGGATCCAGAGGTTTATTTTAGCCTCATTCACTGCCAATCCCAGGCAGGAATTAGGAGAGACAAAAGGATGGGAAGATTCTGGGAGAGCTGTTGCAGAGAGCAAGGGGCTGCAGAGAAGAAGGCTCTTGCACCGTCCGTGGGATGTTATGCGAATAGACCAAGGGACAGACCTGTTGGATGAGAGGAGGAAGATGGGAGGTGAGGATAGGAGAGGTCCATGAAGTCGCTTGCAGCCGGTCTGTTGAGAGCCTGAATGCACATAAATGGGCTATGAATCCTCCTTTAGCAGGCTGCTCCAATATAGAGGCCAAAAGCCCAGTACAACGTCCATCTAATGGAATTGCTACCACCAATGCTGAACACTGCAGGTGTGGTTCCTGCACACTGGAGTAAACCAAATATATTTTCCTTTGAAAAAGGGGATCCAGCAAAGTGTCCTTGTGCAGAGTTTAATAATCCCCGGAGTCACTTGATTAATCATCTACAACCAGGGCTAGCTCCCGCCCGGTCATCCCATCTGCTCCTTCTGCTTGCTCATAATGTAGGATTTGTAGCACCCTCAGGGTCCTTTGCATGGCAACATACTCCGATGAAATATCCTGGAGGGAGGAAGTCATTTGCTCAAGGCAGGGGGATACGCCAGGCTGACAGGGAGGGAATTAGTTCAAGCACAGATCTAGGTATGGGATAGAGGGGGGCACATTCACTGGGAAAGCACACGGCTCTCTTAACCGCATTCTTTTCTTTTGTCAGTTTCACCCAAAAAAATCTCTCAAGATTCCAACAGGTCCATTTCTCGATTTAAGCCTCAGTTTCCAGGCTGTAGACACTTGGGGTGCGTCTACACTGCACCTGGTGCTCAAAATCAGCTGTACCATTTGAGCGACACAAATTGTGCAGCTCATTTTGAGTTAATTTTGAAATAGGGTGCTATTCCAAAACATCCTTACTCCTCATGGAGGTTTACAGGGACGCCCGTGATATTTCGAAATGACAGGCCTGCTCCAAAGGTGCAGAATAGCTGTTTTGGGAGACTTCCGAAATACTTCCGCAGTGTAGAGGCAGCCTTGTTTTGTGAGGGATAATATTACAGACATCTGCGATACAGGAGGATTTTCCAGCCCTGCCAACCAGCTCCTATTGGGAACTTTGGTGTGAACCAGACCCCGAGCCATCCTGATTTCCCATAGGCATGAGCAATACCCACTCCCACAAGTCATCAGCAGGGTTCAAACCTCCACACTGGACCCCAGCCCTCTGCCACTTGAGCTCAAAGAAGGAACTCCAGTAGGTGGCCACAGTAAATTGTTATTCTCTGTGCAGACTGGCTACCACAGTGGGTACAATACACACATCATACGAACGGGTTACACGCCCACAATCACTCCTGCTGCTAACCACTTTCCCTTTAGAGGTTTACAAATCACCATGTCCAAAATGTAGCTTGGCTGGGTACGTGGGCCGGGGAGCTGGGAATTGGGAATCAGACGATCTAGCTACAATCAGGAGAGGGGGTTCAGCCCTGGAGATCAAGGGGTCAGGCCAAGCAAGGAAGTAAGTTTTGGGAGATGGCAGATGGTGTTCATGTTTATGACGTGGCACCTCCTCGTTGCTGATGAGCAGGAGAGAAGCCATGAACCAGAATTCTCATCTTCCCAGGCTGTAAAGGGTTACGTGAATTCAGTACTGACAGCACTCTGAGCTTGGGTTAAAAATATATTCAATCTCCTGTCGGGTTAGCTCTATGTGAGAGTTGCAGGTAAATTTCCATAGTTGAGCCAATAACCTTCTCAAGGGAAATTTAGGCTTTTGTATGATTAAAAGGGGCAAAGATAATAGTGGAAATTAAATGTAGTATAGAACAAAAAAAAACCCACACACAATTAGCATCTGCCATTACCAACACTAGGCCAGCACTAGGACGGGCACCGTGGCAGTGTGGAAAGGGATGAGGCTGGGGGAAGCAACAGTGCAGTAAAGAGCAGTTATCGGAAATCATAGCTAGGTTCTTTTGGCACAGAAATTCCTTCGCTCCCTCTCCCTGGCTGGGCCGGGCCTATTGAGTGGACCAGGGAATTCCAGGCAGGGAACTACCAGGCCCCGCAGGCAGCTTGCCCGGAGCCGGGCAGCCACACCTAATTGGCATGTAAATTGTGTATCATTTGTATCAAAAGCAAACGTGTCCTATCACAGATTGCTTGTGCATGCAACTTCCTTGTGCACAGAACTTCCTGACGTGAGCATTCCAGAGGGGTGTGGCTCTGCCATATGCCCTTCCCCTATTAAGCAAGGAGCAGCCAGCAACAGGAATAGGATAAGGGAAGACACTCGCCGTCCCCCCCCATTTCCCTCCCAAACTTTCAGCCTGCTGACCCCCCCGCCTTGACATGTCACTCGGCTAACTTCTACTCTGCACACTCATCACACTGACACTCAGCTGATTGCTTCTTGTTAATTGCCGGGCCCAATCAGCTGGTTGCCAATGGGGCAAATGTGGACATGCCACTACTTTGCACTTAACTGCCTGATTTGTTTATTATGGCTCGTTTCACTGGCTCCTTTTAATGGAGTCACTGATTACTTAACTGGCTCCCCATCAAATGGATTTGTTATACAATCATTGACCTGAATCCTACTCAAGGACTTCCTTTAACCACCGGGCACCCTCACTGTCCTGCTACATTGCTTATTCTGTTCCCTCTTCCTTCCTTCCCCCTTCCATGTCCCCCTCTCACTCCGCCTCTCCACTCTTCCTTCCATCACACCTCCCCCTCCTCTCCTCCAGGGACATCCCCCCCACCCCATCCTGGCTCTACCCTGCACATGCACATACCCCTACCCCTACACACACCGACAAGAGTTGCACAGATTTGATTGCACCTCCCTCCTCTCCCTCTTTACAAGACTGCCAAACAAGGGTTATGTTGCAGCCCTGGTATAACCACACGCTCCGCACTGCTCCACAGGCTTATGGCCAGGCCTGCCACTAACTCCCAGGGGAAAGCAGGTGAGCTTGGGAGCACCAGGGAAAGCCAGCAGCTGCCTCTCAGCTGAACCAGGCAAGGAGGTGCCAGGAACAAGAGGGTTAAGCAGCCCCGTGGGAAGCGTGGCCTCTTGGGATCGGTTTTATGAGCCTCTTTGATGTGGGGATGAAAGGAAACGCGCTGCGGGGAATGAATGGGCCGTTTCAGCCTTTTTATAGCACTGGGATCTATAGAGCAGCTCTCTATACATTGGAGTCACAGCCGGGGAAAGGGGAGAATCAGTTGTACACTGGTGGGACTGAGTCACGAGGAGCCACGGGCAGGGCTGATGGGCTCTGGGGATAGGCCTCCATCAAGGATATCTGCATTGGAGGAGCTCACCACCCTTTGCAGCGGGGGGAGCCGCTCTGCTAAAAGTGAGAGTCCCCTGTCGGGGTTTGGGGCACTGCAGCCCAGCACTCGGTTTGTGCCCAGGCTCAGCGGGTCAGAGCCTGGCAGCTCTGGGTTTGCAGGGTCAGTTATGAAAGGAAAAAGAAAAATGGCTGGAGCCCTAGAATCTCTTTCACTGCCAGTTGGGCCCGGCTGGCACCCTGACAGTGGACGCTAGACAAACCTCCAGCGTAGGCACGGCCTTGGGAAGCCACCCTGGCCCTAGCCTGGCTGGAAGAGTGTTGCCTTCAGATTTCACGGGACTCCAGAGCCCAGTACTTTCAGAAACCCTGCACCCTCGCTGCATGAGTCTCAGGGGCCCTGGAGCCTCACCACACTGAGCTCCCACCGCACGGTCCTGAGGAATGAACACGCACTTCTAGCAGGGCCGGGCCGAGCCATTCCGACACCCCGGGCAGACAGTTTAATTGCGCCCCGGGTTGGGGGAGGGCGCATGCGTCCCCCCCCCACGCGGTGTGTGGGGGAGGGCATGCATAGCTGGCGGCGGCAGGACGCATGTGCCCGGCCCAGCCCAGCCCAGCTACCGCTTCTGGCGTGCCGCCTGGGGCAGACCGAGCCTGGCCGTGCAGAGCCCTGCAGCTGTGGGGGGGAAGGGCGCTGCTGGCCGGCGCCGAGGGGGTCAGCGCGGCCCCTGCCCCGGGCGGCCGTTGCAGGGTGGCCGCTGGGAGCTGCTGCAGCCCGCGATCCGGGAGCTGGGTGTGCTGGGTGTGCGGCGCCTGATGGCAGCTATAAGGGATGCTGTGCTCTCTTTACAGCTGCCATCAGGCTCCCCCCATAGGTTGGCGCTCTGGGCAACTGCCCGGGTAGCCTATGCCTTAATCCAACCCTGATTAAGGCATTCTAGTCCCAGCTCTATCCTGGTCGTGCCTCAGTTTCCCCAATGATACTGTCATGCCTCAGTTTCCCCAATGATACCTCTGGAATAACACCACTCACCTCACAAGGAGGATCAATTAGCTCGCTCTTACAGGGCTTTGCACTTGCAGACACCACATTCTCTACGTTACCTCCAGTTCTGGTCAAGTTATGCTCGGAAAAGGGCACAAACTCCTGCCAAGGAGCAGGAGACTGCAAAGATGCTGCACCTGCCAGCAGGCAGAACCCTGCACAAGGCTCATGGAGCTACAGCCAGACACACACAGCAGCCCCAGAGGGGGGTTATTGGCTGGTACAAGCCAGGGTTGTGCTCTCGGCCATGTTATTAAGAGGTTTAGGACGGGGATCTCTGCAGCAGGACCTCAGTTATCTGTCCCTGTCTTCCTTGACAGCCACCCAGGGATCACTGTCCCTCCCTAGGGAGGGTCTCCTTCCTTTGGGAGACATGGGAAGCGCAGGCCATTTGCAGCAAAGCCTAGAGAGCACCGGAACATTGCACCACGAATGGAGCCAGTGCGTCTGCATCAGGCCCTTGAGGAGAATCCCCTTGTGGAGACTCTTCTGCTGTTTACTGCTCAGGCAGACATCAAGATACATCAGAGCCCAGCGCTGCATGCAGTTAAATGGGGGGGGGGGGCAGTTTTTAAAGCACCCCATGCAAGATGGAAGCACAACTCTTGCTCAGACACCTGCCCCTTATAAGCCCTCCCCACTCCTAAGTGCATGAGTCATTTAGAGAGGGCAGGCATGTGCCCAACACCTGCCATGGTGTGAACCCCTCAAAGGAGCCGGGTGGAGGGAGGCAGAGCTGTGCACGCTGGCTGAGTGGGTCTCACCTGTGCCCCTCTCTGGGGCAGGCAGGACACGCTGTGCAGCCAGGCTGGCCTGGAGTGAGATCACTTACTGGATGCTTTGCCCAGATAGAGTGAGGCACAGGCTGCTGGCCAGCGAGAGAAATCACCTCAGGAAGTAACCCCTGCCCCTTCAGGCGTAAGCATGGATGATGGCTTAAAGGGTCTTCACAACTAGCTGGGGAGCGGAGCCAATGACCTCAGGAGTCTTCTACCCATTTGGAGCCTGTTCAAGCAAGACCTGAGGGAAAGGGAAGTGCACAGATCCGAGCTCAGATCTGGGGTGGCCCCTGCCTCTTTCCTCCCCCCTTCCCCAGACAGCGGCCATCTTATTGCACCCTGGCAATGCATATTTCCTACGGGAGCAAGGGAGATGCTGGGTCTGGTGGTGCTAAAAAGCAATGCCCTGCCTCCTCAGGGAAGTCTTCACTGTAGCACTAACCAGGGCTGTGGCCCAGCCTTGCTTCTGGCCACAGGAGAACCCCTACGCCAGGCTTGGGGTGCTTTAAGCTCAGCGTAGCCGACACAAAGACAGGAGCTCAGAATTGCCCTGGCAGCCTGCCTGCTTTGTAGCATGGCCGCAAGTTAATCCCCAGCTGGACCAGGCTGCTGAGGGGCTCAACTCCCTGTGAACTGGAAACCAGAGAGATCCAGATCCAGTCTAAGCAGGGAACCAGCCAAGGGATTTAATCACATCTCAAGATGCTTGTTTTCTTTTCTTTTCTTTTCTTTTCTTAAAGCCCTAGCACCTACTGCTCACGTTCACTTTTTTAAAGGGTGGGGGAAACTCCTGGCCCTTGTGGCCATAGAGAAAAACCTGAAGGCCCTAAGAGCAATGCAAAGGCTCAAACACCATAAGGGTAAATACAAACCTCCTCGTTTGATGGCCCATCTTGCGGGTTGAAGCCAATCTTGTGAGCTGTTGGGGTGTGACTTGTGGCACGGCTTGACTGTGTCCACCCTAGTGATGTAAAGGGGTAACCGGTTAACGGGCAGGCTTACTTGTGGTGTGGCGCAGTGGGCCTGGCCTGGCCAGAGCAGCCCCCGCCCACGGGCCCAGTTAATGGGTTAAACAGGTCAACATCTCATCTGAAGGTAGCAGCACAAAGCCTACCCCTGGCTGGGCCATTCATGGCTGATTCGGAGAGAAAACACGCTTGTGTCTCAGCTTGATGGGCGCTCCTCAGATCCAAGCCTCCGCACTGGATGGTGAGATTTTATTAGGCCACGGCAGGTGTTCTGACTATAGTGATGAATGCGGTGTAAAAACAGGAGCTGGGAGGGAACTAACTGAGGGTCATTGATCCGTTCCACCTCACTGTCCATGCATCTGGCAAGGATTCCCAACGTCCTCCCCCAGTCGGCACTGAGCTCGCTGTAAAACCCGGCGTGGATTTTCAGGGAGCTGGTCCTTTGCGTACAGTTCTGGGCAGACATATAGAGAAGATGTTGCCAGAGCTTTCAACACACACGACAGCAGCACACGGAATTTTTCTGGGCCATCTCCCATGCAAATATTGAGCGGGTCCAATCTTGCTTAGTTCTGTACATTATACTGACTTGGGATGGCGCTCTGTCCCCCTCTAGTGGTTGATGGCTAAAGGCACCTCTACACTGACTGGCATGTACGGTACCGTGGAGACGGTGAGGCACCGGGTAGCTAAGTGGAGTGTGCTACGTGGTGGTACCCCCGGGGGTGTATCCTACAAAGGTGCTTTCCACCACCGGAGCCTTTTTGCATTGGCTTGTGAGGAGCTGCCGGAGCCTTTCACTGCAGCAGGAGAGCTGACAGACACGCTGGGCCTGGAAGCAGGATGGGGGGGGGGTAACTCCGTGCTCCCAAAAGGGGCAGGGCCTTGGGTGGATGGGGCGGGGCCAAGGCAACTAGCCCTCAGTGTTACCCGGACTGCTCCTCGCCCCCCACCAGTAGTAGCAGTGGAGACCTGGGCCCTTTGGAATCCCCAGGCCCAGGGGCAGTTACCCCCTCTGCTCTTCCCCCCCATATTGGTGGGCCTGTACTGCAGTGTGTAGCTGCCCTGCACAGTGGCATGTGCGGATACAGTTTGCCTTCATGGTGGCGTGCACCTGTGTACTCTCTGTACTGCCCATGCCGCCCTAAGTGCACACAGAGTTCAGGCAGTAGTGTCTGCAAGGTTCCCAGGTTTGACCTCTGTTTCCGATGACCCACCCAGAGGCACAGGTGTTATATTTTCAAGATTCCACACTAGGAGAATCCCTTTCATCTGGGAAGGGGAGGGAAGATTTTCCGTCGTTCAAGGGTGAGCAGGAAGACAGCCTGGGGCTCACGCCAAACAACAGGAAGTGAGACACAAATAGGTGTTGAGGTGGCTCAGAGGCAGTCCTCCAAAACTAGATGCCTGTTTCCCATCCGCCTCTTCTGCCTCATGGGGCTGTTGCCATTCAATATCTTGTTACTGGAAGTGTGGATTGAAATAGGGAATAAAACAGAGTGTGTCAGTGCAACGTGCCCCATCACAACGGGGTTTGAATTCAGCACCCTTCACCAAGCACTTCCACTTTGTGCTCTAAAGAAGTAGGGCCGTGAGCCTGCTGCAGTAGTAGGCTATTATCCCATGTGGACAAGCCTCTAGAAGTGCCATGTGGTGCATGTTTTACAAGCTTGCTCACAAAGACAAACTGAGCTCAGTCGCTCCTACTGAGCAATGTCTGCTTTCTTTTGCAGGTTGCCTCCAGCAATTGTATTACTTTTCATTCCAAGCACGACATGAAGGATTTGCCTGAAAATAGGATCTTTGTTTCTGAACTGTGTATCTGCTCATTATTCTCCCCACCTTGGAGTCCTAAGAATCCTTTGTTGGTTAAATTACATCCAGAGTCACAGCAGTCCATTGTGCTGCCAATCACGGTCGTAACATCAGGTGCACATCTGGACTGTTAGGGAAGATATTTCTGTACAAATGTCCTAGAATAAGAAAACCCGGGGTGTGTACAGAAAGAAACAGGATTGTAACTGGGAAATATCGGGCCAGATCCTCAGTTGTTGTAAATTTGAGATGGGGCTGTGCTATTGTTTTGACTGATACAGGGGTTCATTGGTGCTTGGCTACTTCTAGTCAGCAACCTTTGTGAGGTATTACATACTCATCACACCTAATACACTTACCATGATCAATGTTCCCTCTAATCTTTTCCATCCATGTGTGGATTTTTTCCATCCATGTGCAGAATAATTTTTATGTGCATCTAGACATGTGCAAATGTGCACCACCAGTAGAAAAAAAAACCTGGCTGTCGGCAGGAATTCTGATTTAAAGCCCCTAACTCGAATCAGCTGGTAAACCTCATTGCAGGAGGAATACCAGCTAATATGAGTTAGGGCTTTAATCAGAATCCCGTTTCACTGCCACATGTAGACGCGGGCAGTTACTTCGGGCTAGTCAATTTCTAAAATAGCAACCGGCCAGGAACATGCAACTCAAATGCAGGATATTTAAATCCCGGGCTTGATTTGCAATTTCGGTCGCCCTCGTTAGCCTCCTTAGATCGATCTGGGGGCAAGTGTAGATCATTACTATTCTTGCATGGGGTATGTACGAAGAGTTATAAATACATACTTCAAAGTAGGAATAAGAGATCCTCCGGAAAAGGGCTTTTTTCCGGAGGATCGGGGCCAGTGTAGACGCTCTTTTCCAGATTTTCTAAAAGCCGGAAAAAAGCGGCGGACATTTTTATTTAAATGCCGCAGGGGATATTTAAATCCTCCGCGGATTTCCCTATTACGACCTGTGAAATTAGCATGCCCCTTTCGGAAAAGGGGCCAGTGTAGACGAGCCCTATGACTGTATTACATAAATGTACCCTGTAAGGCCTTTTCTGAGACATGCTGGGGATTAAATGTCATTCTGAAGTGTCTGTATTACCACTAAGTGAGGAATTGTGGATACTCACTGCAATTATGCTTTAAAGTCTGTGCCCAAACACAGAGAGCAGTAGGAGCAAAAGCATCTATCTATCTATCTGTCTCCAATGTAAATTAAGCTGGGAGGAATCCAAACAATGGATGTTTCATGTGGCTGCTGAGGGATGGAGACTGCACCCCAGGAGCCTTCCGGCCTCTTGAGGCAGGGCCAATGAACTTTGGGATAGCAACATGGCACCTGCTCTCTAGCTTGGTCTGGGCTTATGTTACAAAGGGTGACTGGAGTATACAACAGAGTTGTGTCTAGACTGGCCAGTTTTTCCGAAAAATCAGCCACTTTTCCAGAAAAACTTGCCAGCTGTCTACACTGGCCACATGAATTTCCGCAAAAGCACTGACTTCCTACTGTAAGAAATCAGTGCTTCTTGCGGAAATACTATGCTGCTCCCGTTCAGGCAAAAGTCCCTTGCGAAAATGGCAATCGGGGCTTTTTTGTGGAAAAGCGCGTCTAGATTGGCACGGACACTTTTCCGCAAAAAGTGCTTTTGCAGAAAAGCGTCTGTGCCAATCTAGACACTGTTCTGAAAATGCTTTTAACGGAAAACTTTTCCATTAAAAGCATTTCCGGAAAATCATGCCAGTCTAGACGCAGCCTAAGGGAAGAGAACTCCATGGGGTCCAGCATTTGTGGGATTCCAGGCAGGGGCCACACATAGTTGAACACAAAGAGGCATGTTAGCAATAAGAGGATGATCAGAGAGGGTATGAGGCCCTTATTGGATGAGGGAGGTAACCTAGTGACAGATGATGTGGGAAAAGTATGGGAAGGAGGTGGACAGCCCTTGGTGGGGAAAGAACAAGTTAGGAACTATTTAGAAAAGCTAGACATACACAAATCCATGGGTCCAGATTTAATGCATCCGAGGGTACTGAGGGAGTTGGCAAATGTCATTGCAGAACCTTTGGCCATTATCTTTGCTTAGACAAAGAATGGAACTTACTGACGTTAGGTTTTAGTCTTAGATACCTATTTTAATTTGGTTTGTAACCACTTGTAGTCTTACTCCTTATTCTTGGTATCACTTAACTTCTTGGATAATAAACTAGTTTTATTTTTATGCTATAAACCAGTGCAGTGCTGTGATTGAAAGCAGAGTGCTTACCAACCCCCAGGCAAGTGAATAAACTGCAGTGCATTGTTTCTTTAAAAGAACAATGGATTTCTGTGGGCATTCCGTGAGATGGCTGAATGCTGTAGGGAGACAGGGTGGGGGAAATCTGGGATGGATGGATATGTGTGTGGGGGGGTCACTTTGCAAAAAATACCTGGGCAGTGGCTGTTGGTGTTAGGTTGTGAGTCACAGTAGAATAACACTGAATAACAGAATAACACAGCCAGAATTGCAGGGGTGACAACTCCTCACTGGTCTGGATTGTACCCTGACATGTCCCAGAGGCACAAAGAATTAGGCACCGATGAACTTTTGAGGAGCTGGCCAAAAATACTAAGATCATGCAAGACATCTATGGCAGCAAACGGATTTAAAGCCAGGTCTCCCAACTCCCAGCATGACCCCTCCCACTGGAGCATGAATCGTCTCAACTGTTTGACAATCTAATTATGGTAACATGGGGAAAAGTGAGGTTTACAGAGGGCTGTATGTTGCACAGCATTTGTAAATGTCCCAGATTTACTCGTAAGTGTCACATCAATATTTGTAAACAAAAGGTTCTTAAAATACATTTTACAGGATGTAGGAGTGCTATGTGATCTTAGAGATTCTTGTTAAGTAGACAGGCCTGATTCTGATCTCATTCATGGTGGAGTAATTCCAGGCAACTCAGTACATTTACTTCTAGTAATGCCTCTATGTCTTCACTGCTCGCTGGCTGGATGGGCAGTGATTGTTCCAGCAGAGGTCAATTGATTATGTCTAGTACGACTTAATCAATGTGGATTTCTGTCATCCCTATACCCAAGCTATGCAACAGCAAATAGGGAGGGGAGACACATCTCTCCCCAGCGATTTATCACGTCTAGATCGATTCCAGCATCCACCAAAACGAGAAGAGCAGGCAGAGCTGATGGGACAACGTCAGCTGTTAACTTACTGCTGTGAAGATACTGTGGACCTAAGTGTACGGTGGACCAAAGTACAGTGACTTAAGCTACATTATTCATGTGGCTGAAGTTGCGTAACTTAGGTCACTGCCGACAACCCCCGGTTATGTAGACAAGGCCTTAGAAAATGCAGCCAAGAGTGCCAAACCTTGACAGTCACTCTAGTTGGCACTAGGGATGTAAAATCCCATTTAACCAATTAAAGGAGGGGTGTGCAGGGACCGCTTCAGCGGGACTGGAGCAGCCTCCCCCACCCATTGGGCTCGGGCTACGGCATCCCCTGCACAACGACTGCTGCTGCCCCCATGTTCCCAGCCCAGCAACTCCTGGGCCCCCCGCAAAGCTGCTGCTGCTGCCATGGCTCCCAGCCCCCATGCGGGGGCTGCACAGCTGCCTCTACCAATCTCCACACAGGGGCTGCCAGGTGGTGCTAGAATAGCCCTTCACCAGGGGGCTGCTCCCGGGTACAGGTTAACGGACCCGTTACCCGGTAAACATCACCTGTTAAGTGTGATGCTTTATCGAGACCCGTTTAACCAGTTATCTATTAACATCCCTAGCTGACACATATTTATTTGCATAGCAGACATTTACTGACATATGCCTTCAGGCTGACCTATGGGCAGATGTACTCAGTAGGGGGAAGCAGAGATTGTTAATCGGAGAATTACATTCCAGGACCTCTCCTTTCAGAGCCTAGGTTTCACTGGCTAGCAGCATAGCCTAATTGCTATATCAATTCCCAGCTCTCCCTGGGGTGCCTGCTGGGTGACCTTGTGCAAGTGATCTCCCTTCTCCATGCTGCCATTTGTCTGTGTAATGGGGTTAATGGCCTCCTTTGTAAAGCACTGGGAGATCTAGCGATAGGAGCAAGATAGTCTCAACAGCACAGATCAGATCCTGCCAGCTGTGCTCAGGAAAGACTCCCATCAGGAATGAATCAGACCCAAGGTCTGTCTAATCCACCGTCTGATCTGAGAGCCGCCCACAGGATCTGCTTCACAGGAAGAGGCACAAACCCCAGAAGTGAATCATTATGGAAGAACCTGTGCACAGGAAAATCTTCTTCCTGTTTGGCTTCTGACCTACCACAGCAGCATTTGGAATAATCCCTAGCTCTAACCTGGCACTGTCAGTAGCTCTCAAAGCATTTCAAAGGAGCACATTGTCAACACCCCATTTCACAGGCGGGGAAACTGAGGCATCCGACAGGGATCATGCCTTGCCTACAGTGTTCCAGCCAGCAAGCCAGACTAACAGGTTTCTTGTGACTTAATCCAGTGCTGAAGCCACTAAGCAACACTTCCTTTCTGTTATAAACCGTTACATCCTATATTCGTTTTAACCCAAAGTTGTGACTGTTCCCATGAGCCATATAAACATCCAATCCTCTTTTGAACCCTATTAATCTCTTGGCCTCAACGTCAGTCACAAGGAATTCAAGTTGTTCACAGCAATGTGTATTACCAGGCACCTGCCATCAGGTTGTCAGCTCTGTTTGGCACCTCTAAAGGTCATTGCAGAACTCCTCTGACTTTGATCAACAAGAATGGTATGTCTTCTCCAAACTCGGCCACCTCACTGCCCACCCTTTAGCCAGGCCATCAACAGACACAGCAAACTTCATCAGCCCTAGAGTGGAAGCCAGGGGCACCTAACCCCAAACTTTTGTCCTGAAAAGTGATACTCCAGTGCTGCCTTTTTGGCCATTTTCTAATCAAAGACAGAGCTTTGTTTTTTTACCAGAGGCGCTTTGACCTCTTCAACAGCGTCTTGTGAGAGACTTTGTTAAAGGCTTGCCGGAGGCAAGGAGAGTTATGCCCGAGGAAGGACTGCAGGCGTGGGCCTTATGTCAGGCTAAAAGGCAGCTTGAGAGAGAGCATAATCCAGTGGAGAGACCACTATACTGGGACTCAGGAAACTTGGGTTCTATTTCTGGCTCTATTCTTGGCCTGCTGAATGACCTGGGGGGCAAGCTAAGTATTATGGCTAAACCTCCACCTATTCTGATCTCAGTAAATTCAAACTAACCTTGCTTCCTGAATTAGAGCTACTCCAGATTAACTGCAGCCTGGAAGTAAAGATCAGGACAGGGTCTTCAAGTAAGCTCCACTTGGGCTCACTTCGCAACCTGGGGATGCTCTATGGCATAAGCCTGATGGTCACACTCATCCAAGGTCAACACCTGAGTTTCCTCCAGATGGATTCCATGAAGCTACCCCATTTCCCATTTAATTACCACTGCATTTATCGCTTTGCTGCACCAATATATCCCAGCCCCATCCATCCCCACACAGAGGACTACTGGGTCCAACGAGGTGTCTGTTTAAGACAGAAGGGCCAGTGTGGATCTTGGCAGATGCTATGCTTCTGTCTCCAACCACATGGCCGGCTCGGCCATAAAATGGCTTCACAACACTGGACTTCTCTGAGATAAAGCGAGGCTGGAAATGGAGGTAGAGTACAAAATGGGAGTGTTCGCTGACTCAAAAGAAAAGCCGGGGAGAAGTGTCTTACGTTTCTGTCAAAGTCAGTTTCTTATGTCTGTTCATCAGTTGCTAGTGTTCCATGCTCTGTGGGTTTTTGCAATGTTGGTGCATAACTCTCAGACAGGTGGGCAAATGTTACCTGGGGCTTTTGCCACCCAGGAAGGCAGGGTGCAAACAAGGGATGTTGCATGCTGGCTGGAGAGTTCTGCAGAAATGATTGGCAGTGAAATGATTAGCCATTAAACTGCGGTGGCTGGTTTCCGCGTAAACACCCACTTGAGGTGAATGGGGATAGTTCACACCTCACAAAATTATTGAGTCAGGTAGACTCAGGAAATTACCTGCACACATTCAGAAGGGTCGCCCTGGCACTCACAACTCAGCTAGATATTTTGAAATCACTGACATTTTAGATGTTGGAGCATGATTCTTCAGTGAGGGATGGTGTCTGGAAAATTCTGCAGCATCATAGAATAGATGGACCCTGTTTTAGAGGCAGGGCCTAACAGAAACAGCCAGTCTTCTGCACTGTACATCTTGGCCGTCTTGTCCAAGTTGGAGCACAGCAGTCCTGCATCCACAGCTGCATGGCAAAAGCAGGTGCACAATTGTCTTGTACCCTAGCCTCTGTGGAGCCCTGGGAAATAAATCAACATGTGCTAGGGGCTGGGAAACAGTCACACAGAGCCAGAGCTCAGCACAGGAACACCCCTGGGACCGGGGTGTACATTATAGGCTTTGTCTTCTGGCAGGTTGGCTGGGCGTGTGCTTCCTGTCATAGAATTCCCAGATTAGCAAGGGCCTTTGGCTGCCAACAGCTGCTGCGGCTCCGCTCACACAGCCTGTCCGGAAGAGCCAAGGCAGAGTTTGGAGAACACTTGCCCAAGGTCGCTATTTGAAGTGCCCAGCGCTGCTAACACAGGGAGTGGAGGTGCAGGATGAAGAGTGCTCAGCTGTCATCTCCCTTTGGGATTCATTGACACCATCAGCCACAGTAGCCTGTGCGTGGCTGGCTGACCAGCAATGGTGGCACATGGCTGACAGTAGGGACTCCAACCAGCACAGAGCTGGAGGTCCCCATAGCAAGAGGGATGGGATTTCTGTCATCCCGAAACCCAGCAGCAAATGGGGAGGTAGGACACATCTCTCACTCTGCAAAGTGGTGCCCTGTCTTCTTTTCTACCAAAGTGAACGGGAGTCACCCTGTGGAACTCCTTGCCAGAGGAGGCTGTGAAGGCTAGGACTATAACAGAGTTTAAAGAGAAGCTAGATAATTTCATGGAGGTTAGGTCCATAAAAGGCCATTCGCCAGGGGATAGAAATGGTGTCCTTGGCCTGTTTGTCAGAGGCTGGAGAGGGATGGCAGGAGACAAATCACTTGATCATTGTCTTCGGTCCACCCTCTCTGGGGCACCTGGTGCTGGCCACTGTCGGCAGACAGGATACTGGGCTAGATGGACCTTTAGTCTGACCCAGTACGGCCGTTCTTATGTTCTTATGAGTTGCTCTGTATCAACCCTGCTATGGCGAGGAAGCAGACTAGATCCGTGTTTCTCTACCTTTTTTTATAAAGTACCCCTAGTACCCCTTTTAAAAAAAAATGATGAGTACCCCCAGTACCTACCGATTTCAGACACACCATTTTTTTCCTACCATTGCAACACATTTGTTTAAACAACTTAATGGTGGTCGGGCGGGCGATGAAATTTGTAAGTGTAAAAAGTACAAAAATAAGAAAGCGCTATAAAACTTAAAACAAAAATTCAGTTTTCTCCAAATTTTGGTTGTGTTGATGTACCCCCCAGTCTTCTCTCGAGTACCCCTAAGGATACTCATACCACTGGTTGAGAAACACTTGACTAGATAACCTAACGATAGACCTTTCTCCTCTCTGACCTCACCCATGAGTGGGGAAGGCAGGAGAAATGTGTCCAGCTTGACACTCCCTGTGATTTTCTAAATGATTTTTTTGAACACAGAGTCGAGACGCAGCCAAATAAACCAAGAAGGAACTTAATCCAACACAGAACTCCCTTTAATAAGGAGGGAGGACTGTGCGTGTAAGGGGAGCTGAACGCAATCAATCAACGCAAAACACTAACAATACAGAGGATGCTAGTCTAGGACAGGCAGAGGCATCCCTCGGTGGGGGGCGGGACTGAGAAGGGAGAAGACCAGGGGATAGACATTCGAAGGGGGAAGGCAGACACTGCCTGAGGAGACAGGAATGTGTTTGCTGCTAACAGCCCTTGTCCCAGACCGCAGCCTGGTGGGGACCAAAGAACAGGTCTGAATCTTCATTCTTCTTCTTCCTCTGCTAGATGAAGGGGGCTTGCAGACTCACTGTGAGCAAAACAGCATCTTGGTCTTGGGGCCACTGTCCCACCTCTTCTAGGAGCAGGCTCTGGCCAGGGCAGAGAAAGCGTGTTACAGCCCCATACTGACAAATGCAGAGCAGTCTGACCAATATCTAAGCCTGCTGCCCAGCCCCACTGGCTCCTGGCACACCAGGGAACTGAGAAGTGGATCCTTGTCTGAGGGCCAGTCTCTGCTGGGGTAGGTTCCTGGCCTGTGGTGTGCAGGAGGTAGCTGAGATGGTTCCTTCTGGCCTGGAGGTCTGTGAATCTGTAGTCTCCTCCCTTCCCCTTCTGCTTCTCCACCAAAGGCCTCGCCCCTCCCTTCTCATAGTCCTGCCATTACAGGGGCAAGAGCCTTCTCCTCTACATGTTCTGCCAGGTGGGCCGGCTCCCAGACCCTCACTGCCTCCAGCTCGTTTCAGCCCCAGCTGAAGAGTCGCTCCCCTTCCCCATGGCTCTTCATGTCCCTCTCCGTCCATTGCCATTTCACTCTAGCAGCTGTGATGAGCAGGGGCTTGAGTACCAGTGTTGATACGGCGCAGGCATTCCCAGCACTGGGCCCTGACGCTATGGCCAGGAACGAGTGTGGAATCTAGACGGTTACTGGGACTGACAAGGCCCAAGGGTTCCTCTCCCTCTGGTTGGTCTGGTACTCATTCCTGGCCCTTCCTGGGCTTGCCCCCCAGCTCCTCTCTTGACGGTGAGAGCCCATGTGGAAGGGCTCTGGGTTCTAGCCCCCCAAACTCAGCTTGTTGTCTTAGACACTAAATAGCTTCACTTTCAGAGCTGCCAACACTAGCAAGTCCTTGTTGGCTTCTGAGTCCCTGGAAATCAGACCATTAACCTCCGTGCCTCAATTTACCTAATTCAGATCACACCTACCCACCTCATTGGCTTAATTACTGTGCGCAAAGCCCTTAAAGAGCCTCAGAGGACAGGCACAGCGCCTGCACGCAGTGTCAGGATCACACAGCACTCCTGCAGCACAATTTGGAGGAGGGGAGGAAGAGCACTGATTGGCTGGGGCAGAGGAGGGGCAGAGGGAGCTATAATCGTCCTTAGCAGCAAGTCCCAAGGTGCCATCACAAGCACTTAAGCAAACTGGTGCTGCCTGCGCATGACACAGCGAGCCAGCCACATCCAGACTCTGGAGGAAAAAAACCCTAAATGCAACGTTCTGGATGAGACAAGGCAAAGAAGCCGCCTCCGCAGGAGGTTTTTAAAATGATAATTGGGTGCTTCCCCTCCCCCCAGTGCAGCTCCCAGAGAAAAGACAAACAACCGTACTTTGCTCTAGCGAGAAACAAGACCCGCCCCAGGATTCCACACCCGCCCGCCCACCCACCCAGGGCCGTGGGGTGGGCCCAAGGGTGCTGTGCTGTGCTTTGCTGCACTCCAGAGGGGTAGGGAGTAGCTTCGTCCCCACTTCCAGCCATCCTCACTTTGGAAGGGCACTTGCTGAGCCATGCCCGCTCTGGTCTTAGGCTCGGCGAGTGACAGTGAACCACAAGCACGGTGTCTTGTGAGACTGATGTTTGAAAATTCACCACACTTCCTGCTCCTGGGGACTGGTGGCTTCTTTCGCCAATTATGTTCTAGCATGCTGCACTTCATCCCAGGACCTCTAAGCATTTTATAAACACTGCACTAAATCCAGGATCTTAATAAATGGGGTGAAAGGTACACTCCTGAGCAATGTTTCCTCTTATTTTTTTCAATCCATGTGCAGAATACATTTTGTTATGTGCACTGAGGCATGTGTGGATGTGCACCACCAGTAGAAACACATGCTGCCAGCTCTGGGCTGGTTCTCTGCTAATCTGTGGGCGGCTTTTGAATCTCTCCTGGGTAGTTGCCCAAATCTTCAGCTTCCAGAGAACCCTGCTCCCGACCAAAGTCCAAAATCTAATCATCTAAATCAGTGGTCCCCAACCTTTTGGGGCTGCTGGGCGCCCGGTGGTGGGGCCACTCACGCGCCGGGCACCCGGGAGTGGAGCTGCACATGCGCCCGGGGGCAAGGCCACGCACACGCCGCATGCCTGGAGCCAGCGCCACCCATGCACCGCACTCCCGGGACCGGCGCCACTCCTGTGCCGCACGCCCAGGGGTGGAGCTGCTCATACGCCATGCGCCCGGGGCTGGCGCCGCTCCTGTGCCTCGTGGCCAGGGGTGGGGATGCCCATACGCCACGCTCCCGGAGCTGGCACAGCCCATGCACCGTGCGCCCGGGGGCGGGGCTGCCCATGTGCTGCATGCCCGGGGCTGGCGCCGCCCCTGTGCTGCGCGCTCGGGGGCGGAGCCGGCCCCGATCAGTCGGCAGGTGCACAGAAATGGCCCAGTGGGCGCCAAGGCGCCCATGGGCACAATGTTGAGAACCACTGAAAATCAATGGCCTGATGTTCATAAGCGCTGAGTTCCCATGGACTGCAGGGGGAGCTGCTGAGCATGCAGAACCTTTGAAAATCAGGTCATTTACCCAGTGCCTAAAAGGGGCTTAGAGCCTAACGTGAAAGCTCCTTTTCTGATAGCTTGGTCACACAGTCAGCAGCAGCAAAGGCAGGAGGAGAACCCAGGAGTGCTGCTGCCTAGACAGCTGACATGACCAGAAAAGCATACCCCATGTGGGCATGGCCCACCTAACCAACCCCCCACCATTCCATTGGGAGTACCTTGCTCGCTTTGCCTCTCTAGCTGGGCATGCAACAGTTCATTCTGCTGAGGACTGACATGCTTTAGTTTAACCCACGTTTTTGGGTTTCCCCAGGGTAAGGGGAAGTTACTCACCTTGTGTAGTAACGATGGTTCTTCGAGATGTGCCCCGTGGGTGCTCCACTCTAGGTGTCGGGTCCGTCCCGGCGCCACTGATCGGAAGATTTCAGAGCCATACCGGGCCGGGCCGCGCATGCTCTCTGCGCTGCTGGTCGTTCGCGCCCTTTCCAACGATCGCGGCTCGGCCCCCCCGCCAGTTCCTCTCACCGCTCGGTCTCTGGAAGAGAAAGACAGAAAACAACCCGGAGCGGGGAGGAGGGCGGGACGTGGAGCACCCACGGGGCACATCTCGAAGAACCATCGTTACTACACAAGGTGAGTAACTTCCCCTTCTTCTTCGAGTGGCCCCGTGGGTGCTCCACTCTAGGTGACTATAAAGCAGTAGTCGGAACTAAAAGCGCTCCGGGTTACTTAGGATCTACTGTTGAAAGGACAGCGGAAGCTACTGAATGGTCCGCCCCCCATTTCTGAACTATAGCATAATGCCTCATAAATGTCGAGCTGGAAGCCCAAGTGGCTGCCCTGCAGATATCGGCTAAAGGAACTCCTCTGGCAAAGGCTGTAGATGTCGCCACTGCTCTAGTCGAGTGTGCTCGCGGCTGCGAAGACAAGGGTTTATCCCGAATGGAGTGGCATGTGGTAATGCACAGAGTGATAAGCTTGGCAATGCGCTGAGTGGAAAGTGCAGTACCCTTAGATCGGTTCGCTGTCGATATTAGAAGTCTATCTGTTCGTCTCCACTGACGGGTTCTGTCTATGTAAAATGAAAGAGCCCGCCTAACGTCCAGTGTATGTAGCAGGGCTTCCCTCGTTGAGGAGTGCGGCTTAGGGTAAAAGGAAGGAAGGACGATCGGTTCATTGATATGAAAAGATGAAGCTACTTTGGGTATGAACGCTGGGTGTAGACGTAACGTTACCAAGTCCTTCGAGAAAGAAGTAAAGGGGGGGTTTGCCATTATCGCCCCTAACTCACTAACTCTACGAGCTGAAGTCATAGCGAGCAAGAAGACGGTCTTCATGGTTAGCATCTGTAAAGATACAGACGCCAGAGGCTCGAATGGGGGATACATAATTGTATCGAGAACCAGGTCGAGGTTCCACGACGGAGGAGGCGGCCTTCGAGGTGGGCTCATATTGGCTAGACCTTTTAGGAATCGTTTTAACATCGGGTGAGAGAACACCGAATAACCCTGTATCGGGTGATGGAAGGCACTGATGGCTGCTAGGTGAACTCTGAGGGATGCCAGAGAAAGCTTAGCATTTCGGAGATGAAGGATGTACTCGAGGATGTGTTGTGGAGGAGCAGTCAATGGTTGAACGTTATTCTGGAGACACCAGAGAGAGTATCTACGCCATTTTGCCAGGTAAGTATTTCGCGTAGATGTCCTCCTGCTATGTATCAATATGGACCTGACCTGGCTTGAACAGAGGTTTTCATCTAGCGTAAGCCAGTTAGGAGCCACGCTGTCAAGTGCAATGTTTCTAGTTTGGGGTGAAGAAGAGCCCCCCGATCTTGAGAGAGGAGGTCTCGATACAAGGGCAGAGGCCATGGCTTTCGAAGTGACATCCTGTGTAGGAATGGGTACCATGCCTGCCTCGGCCAGGCTGGTGCTATTAAAATTACTGTCGCCCTCTCCGTCCTGATTTTCTCTATCACTCTGGGAATGAGGACTGTTGGTGGAAAAGCGTACAGTAGCGACTTTTTCCAATCGGTCAGGAGCGCATCGCCGAGGGATCCTTTGCCGATCCCCGCCCTGGAGCAGAAGAGGCGGCACTTTTTGTTGACAGACGTCGCAAAAAGGTCTACCAGGGGTGTTCCCCATCTGCAGAAGATTCCCTGGAGTACGTCCAGCCTCAGCTCCCACTCGTGGTCCGTGGGAAAGCATCTGCTGAGGGAATCGGCAATGACATTGGCTATGCCAGGTAAGTATGACGCTGTTATGCTTATGTTGTTCTGTATGCACCAGTTCCAATATCGTACCGCTTCTGCGCATAGGGAACGTGATCTTGCCCCTCCCTGCCTGTTTATATAGTACATCGCCGCTACGTTGTCTGTCAGCACCCTGACTGTTTTGCCTCTCAGACTGGGGAGGAAGTGTCTGCATGCCAAAAAGATCGCCCTCAACTCTAGCTGGTTGATATGAAGACGCCTCTCGGTGTGAGACCATTGCCCCTGGATGCGCTCTCCGTTCATGTGAGCACCCCATCCGATGAGTGAAGCGTCCGATGTTAATTGAACCGATGGCTGAGGTTGGTGAAACGGTACTCCCGTGAGGATGTTTAATGGGCTCGTCCACCATCGGAGGGACCTGTGTACGTGGGATGGAGGAGTAACCAACTTGCGTATGTCGTGTCTCATGGGGACATACACCGTTGACAGCCAGTGCTGTAAGTTCCTTAAATGGAGACGTGCATGCGGGACTACAAAGGTGGCCGCCGCCATGTGGCCGAGCAATCGCAGGCAAGTATGTGCTGAGATTGTTGTGGTCTTTTGGAGAAGATTGACCAGGTCTTTTATTGCCTGGAATCTGTCCGTGGGCAGGTATGCTCTCGCCGTGCGGGATTCGAGAACCGCTCCTATGAACTTTATGTTTTGAGTTGGAATAAGCGTGGATTTTTGTTCGTTTATTATCAACCCGAGTGAGTTGAAAGTCTCTATGACTTTTGAAAGCATTTGAGTTGTCTCTTGTGCCGTCCTTCCCTTTATGAGACAGTCGTCCAGGTAAGGGAATATGATGACTCCGAGACGACGAAGATGGGCGGCGACCACGGCAAGCGTCTTTGAAAAGACTCTTGGAGCTGAAGCCAGCCCGAACGGGAGGACACAGTATTGAAAGTGCTCGTTGTTTATAACAAATCGCAGGAAACGTCTGTGCGCCGGGTGTATGGCCACATGAAAGTAGGCGTCTTGGAGGTCGAGGGCTACGAACCAGTCGTCGGTGTCTAGAGAAGGGATTATTGTAGTCAGAGTTACCATCTTGAACCGCTGCTTTCGCAGATAACGGTTTAACTCCCGTAGATCGAGTATGGGTCTCCAACCCCCTGTTTTCTTTTGAGTCAGGAAGTACCTTGAATAAAATCCTTTTCCCCTGAATTGGTCTGGGACCCTTTCTATTGCCCCGATTTCCAACAGGCGATAGGCCTCCTGTTTTAGGAGGGCCTCGTGAGAAGGGTCCCTGAAAAGGGACGGGGTGGGAGGGGTAGGAGGAGGGAGGGATGTAAATGGGATGGTGAGTCCGAATTTTATCACTTCCAACACCCATCTGTCCGATGATATGGCCACCCACTGATGGTAGTAGGGTCGCAACCGATGTTTGAAGATGGGAGTGGTGCCTCTGACTGTTACCGGAACGACCGGCGTGCCCTTGACCTGAAAGTCAAACTTGCTGCTTGGGTGCTCCTGCGTTATTCACCCTGGGTGGCTGAGGGCGTCTGCGCTGTGTCCTTTGCTTGGACCGGTTCTGATCGTATGGACGGTTTTGTTGTCTGCGGAACTGGTAATCGTAACGTCTTTGGAATGGGAAATAGCGTTTACGACGGAAAGGTGGAACATACATCCCGAGGGTACGTAAGGTAGCCCGGGAATCTTTACCCGTGTGGAGCACCTCGTCCGTCTTCTCCGCAAACAGCTTGATTCTGTCGAACGGAAGATCCTCGACCTTAGACTGTAATTCTTTCGGTACGGCAGCGGTCGCAAGCCATGAAGCTCTTCTCATGGAAACTGCTGTTGCGATTGATCGAGCCGCTGTGTCCGCCACATCCATGGCGATTTGCAAGCCTGCTCTGGCACATGCGTAGCCTTCTTGCAGTATAGCTCGGAGAAGTACTTTGTCCGTTTCGGAAATTCGCTGAGCAATTTCTGACAATTTTGCAATGTTGTCAAAACTATGATTGGAGAGCAACGCTGAGTAATTTGCAATCCGGAGGAGAAGAGTTGAAGAGGAGTACACTTTCCTGCCGAATATGTCCAATCTCTTTGCGTCCTTGTCTGCTGCCGAGTTTCTTACTTGCGGGTTCTTAGCTCTCTGAAGAGCTGCATCCACAACCAACGAGTTTGGCTGAGGGTGAGTGAAAAGGAACTCAGCACCCTTAGAAGATATGAAGTATCTCTTTTCTGCTCGCTTGCAGGATGGAGTAGTGGAAGCCGGCGTCTTCCAAATTTCTGTGGCTGGTTCCAGGATAGCCTCGTCCAGCGGTAAAGCCACCTTAGATTGCTGTCTAGGGTGTAAATTCTTCAGTAACTTGTATTGCTTCACGTTCACGTCCGCTAACTGAACCTCCTGTGATTGTGCTACCCTTTTAAAGAGGTCCTGAAACTCTCTGGTGTCATCTGGTGGTGAGGAGTCCATAGCAAAAATCGCGTCGTCGGGGAAAGAAGACTGGGCATCCTGCGACGAAGCTTGTGGAGGCCGATCATCTGTGTCCGATATCTGGCCCTCTTCAGGCTCCGACAGGACCGAAATTGAGGTGGCACTAGGAGGTGGTCTGGGTGACTGCGAGCGCCGATGCTCAGAGGCCGGTTGTGAATGGCGCCTGTAAGATGATTGACGGCAACAACAGGAACACGAGTGGGACGGTGATCTGTCCTGCCTACCCGTGTAATAACCCCTGTGGTAACGATAAACAGAATCAGGGGATGGTCTCCTGGATGCATATCTGCTACCATGTCTAGTATGGTGAGACCTTGGAGGAGAGTAACTCGGAGAACGAGATGTGTTTCTGTAATAGTGGGAAGATCTTCGTTGCGGGGACCGTGAGGACCTATGTCTTGGGTAGTAAGGTACTCTCCCCGATCCCGAGTACTGAGGTGGGGAAGGGTATGTTGAATGCACAGGAGAGGGAGACAAGGAATGATCCCTAGGGATCGACTTCCCAGATGCCCGTGCATGGGCTGATGAATGCCCTTTAGCACTTGCAGAGTGTCTTGCTGTGCTGCGATAAACCTCCCTAACAGATGGGGAGCGTGACTCATGAGAAGAAGGAGAGGCTGTTTGCAGCCTAGCTGATTGCGATGACTCTCTCGGTGCCGATGCAGATGACTCCTGCGGCACCGGGTGTGTTGCGGGGCCGCTGACAGGTTCCGGTGCCGGCTGCCTTGACGGAACCGGGTCCTCGGTCTGCGGTGCCGGGTTCTCCCGGTGCCGTCTGTCTGGTGCCGAAGGAGCGCGTTCCCGCGGAACGGCAAGCGGCACCGCTTCGTTGACCGCTTGGGCAGCCGACTCCGTTGCTGACCCCAGCATGTCCCGCCGTTCCGGGGACGATGACTTATCCGGCGGCGCTGTTAGCCGAGGCCGCTTACTCCCCGAAGGAGTCGGATCCCGCTCGTGCTCCCTATGGAGAGGGGAGACTGGCGGTGGGGCAGACGCAGTGCGATGCTTGCCCTGTTTTGCAGAGCGCGGCTGGGAAATTGACTTAGCCGCGGAGCGGCTGTTGTCCGATCCCCGGTCTCCCTGATTCACCGGGGGAAGAGGGACCGCTGGCAGGGATCGGGCAGGGGAGGCTTTTTTCTTTTTCGCTCCGGCTGCTGCAGGAGATATTGCCCTTCTTTTTGGGGTTTGTGAGGACTCCTGTTGCAGAGGGTTTGATGGCTGAAGAGCCTTGTCGCAGAGCAGGAGTTTGAGGCGGAGATCCCTGTCTCGTCTTGCCCTCGGAGTCAATTTAGAACAGTGGGCACACTTGCTTGGTATATGAGACTCCCCCAAGCAACGAAAACAGAGACTATGCCCATCAGACGCAGGCATTGCCTCTTTACATTGTCCGCACCGCTTAAAGCCGGGTGATCCGGACATGGCGGTGAAACTGACCAGTAAAAAGCGCTTCAGCGCGCAACTGACTAACTATGTTCTGTTTCCTTTCTAATTAACTAACAAAGACTAATAACTAACTAAACTACAGGAAAAATCAAACTATTTACAGACTATGGTTTTTTTTTTTTTTTTTTTTTAGGAGAACAAGGCAAGCGACCGCAGAGAGATCGCCTTTTCCGTCAGCAACCGAGGACGGTTGAGAGGAACTGGCGGGGGGGCCGAGCCGCGATCGTTGGAAAGGGCGCGAACGACCAGCAGCGCAGAGAGCATGCGCGGCCCGGCCCGGTATGGCTCTGAAATCTTCCGATCAGTGGCGCCGGGACGGACCCGACACCTAGAGTGGAGCACCCACGGGGCCACTCGAAGAAGAACTAGTGCAATATAAGCTCCTGAGGAGGGCAGACAAGATCCTCTAAAATGGGCGCATCTACCTTGCACGCTCCGTATGGGGGCATGTGAGGTATACACCCAGCAGCCCTGCCAGCATAGATATCAAGAGCGATGCAGAAGTGAGGCGCAGCTTAGGAGAGCTGAGCAATGTTCCCTCTAATGTTTCCCATCCATTTTGTTATGTGCACCAAGGCATGTGCAGATGTGTACCAGCAGTAGAAAACTGAGTCTCATGGTATGTCTGGAATGATGCGGCTCTTCACAAGCCAAGCAGCTCCTCCCCCAGCTACACTGTAACATTCGGCAGTAGCATGTCCCACTGCCTCCCTGCTACCGGAGTCGCTCCCCACTCCAGGAAAAGCCTCCTGCAGTGAGGGAAAGACTGCAGGGGCAGGCAGAGGAGAAAGGGGCCTTTTCTCACTGTCCCCCCGTCGGAGCCTTTCACTGAGGCATAGAGAGACATCACGATGTGGGCGCAGCCTGCTTTTCACCACGGCATGTAGCCGCGCATTACACCACGCCCCCAGCAGTGCAGTCAGCCTATAAAATCGAGGCGTGTGCCTGGCATTTTGACACTCACAACTCCACGTACAGAAGAGCCGTTTCTCACTGAGTTTAACTGGATGGACACAGAGCCCAGCAGCCCAGTGGGAAAAGGGAAGGTGTAGGGCACCAGCACACAATCTCACAGTGCGCCTGAGGGCTGTCGCTGACCCAGCCCAGAATGTTCTTCTGTTCTTAACTGACCTCAGTCCTCTTCAGGTGTTCCCAGTCCATTTGCCCTCAGGTCTAGCTGGGTTCTGCCAAAGTGGCCAGCAGTTTCTTCAGCTCCGGCATCAGGAAGCCTAGATTGGAGAAATAAGCGAATCAGGAGAGGCAAACACTGGCATTGACCACACAAGCTCTAAAGCGACTAGGAAAAACACTCTGCCCTTGTCTAGCATCGTCCACACAGTTGGTGGATGAAGCCTCATAAATCCTCTGCAAACGAAGTATTAGCCCCACTCGCAGATGAGGTTAAGTAGCAGAGGTGGGAAGGGAACCCAGGGGCCCTGGCTCCCTCCCTGTTCGCAGCCATTAGAACATACTGCCGCCAGCAACAAACATGACAGCTATTGAATGTGCTAAACAGAAGCGGCACAGAGCCAAATTCTGGTCCTGTGCACTGAGAACTGGAATGTGCACCGCTGCAGTCCAGCGCAGGATTGCGGATGTGCACCGCTGTACCTCCCAACGGAATTGGAGCCACGGTCTGCGTGCGGGCACCGTTCTGCTCGAAAAGTGAACATTCTACACCTGCGCAGGCTTCATAATCTTGCTGCCAGCTAGCGGAGCCAGAAACAATTCAGGGAGCTAGAGCAGAGCTAATCAGTGTGCATCACCTTTACGCTTCAAACTGAGCATGCTCCAGCTTTCCGATACTGGTCATAGATACAATAACACGTAACAGACAATACGCCTATTAAGCAGCGAGGTCAGAGTGTCCCACAGCCCGGAGAGCAACTGAAGGCACCAATCACCTCACCTGCATTAGTAAGGGCCTTCAGGAGCTACTGCAGGGTCAGGAACATAAGCTCTGGGCTCCCTCTTCAAACATCATGGAGCCAGCGCTGGCATTCCAGCCCTGCAGCCCCCCCTTTGGTTGGTTGGCACTGCTGACTCCCCGCTGTAAGGGGAGAGGTACCAAGCCTCGTTTTATATGATGCCATCTTGTCCTTCGTGTTTTTGAAGACCCTGATAGTTTTTCACTAATGTCCATGGGGAGATGCTAGTTTGGTCTGTTTTAGGAAATCGATTATTTGGCTCGTATGGGCTTGGAGATGAATCTCCCCCTCTCTAAGGCTATGTCTACACTGCCGTTTTTCGTGGCAGAAGATATGCAAATCGCACTCTCATTTGCATAACTTCTGCCGATCCTTTTTGTGGAAGAGGTTTTGCCACTAAAAAGCCTAAATTTGTAGGAAAAAAACCCTTTTGCTCAAGATCCCTTATTCCTCAAAAAATGAGGTTGACAGGATCTTGTGCAAAAGGGTTTTTTTCTGACAAATTGCCCCATCTACATGGGGCTTTTTAACAGCAAAACCTCTCCAGGGAAAAAGGATCTGCAGGAGATATGCAAATTTGCGATTTACATATCTTCTGCCACAAAACTTTACATCTGAGTCTAAACAAAGGATCTAGTTATCTTGCCCATTACAAAGATAGCTTCCCCAATTATCACCTCTAATATCATTAGCCCACAAACATTCACCTCCCCCCCCCCATCGCCCTTCTGTTCTGAAATTTGATTTGTCCTTTTCATATGTGTTCATTTTTTAAAATTGTATCCTTTGATATATGTGGTTGTGACTATTTTCTTCCACTATTTGATCTGAGGAAGTGGGTCCGGCCCACGAAAGCTCATCATCTAATAAACCATCTTGTTAGTCTTTAAAGTGCTACATTGTCCTGCATTTTCCTAACAGACCCTGTTTGTTCAAACTTTCGCCTCATCTGTCCTGGACATTTTTAGCCCTGGCTTGGTTTTAAGTCAGACGCTGCCATCCTGTGGTCACAGAAGGTCTAACCAGGCTTTGGCTTCCAGGTCAGCACTTTCAACTGGTAAACGCATTGCTTGCTCTGAAACATTCTTAAATACACAGAGCTGTGCTTAGGGTTTATGGGGCCCCATGCAGAACCATTAAACTGGTGCCCCAATGCCCAACAGCAGCCAGGGTAGGACAACAATTTTTAGAGGTGTGATTGTATAATCTTCACTAGTGAAAATTTAGATGAACACAGTACATTCAGAAACTGACAGCACACACCTGGGGCTGGAAAATGCCTATACAATGACTTCATGACCACTTGACTGGCTCTTTCCCCGGTTCAGTGTTCTGCTAACAGCACTGGCAGGCTTTGCCACTTGTAAGTGAACTAGATCCTTTCTGGAGGAAGCAGAGCCACAGAACAGGGATAGGAAGAGCCAGGAGCAGTGTTTCCTGTAAGCTGGGCACTTGTGTGGCTGCTCAGGAGAGATTCCAATGCTGCCCAGCTGATTAGCAGAGTGTCCAGAGCTGGGTTTTTGTTTCTAATGGTGGTGCACATTTGCACAGGCCTCAGTGCACATGGAAAAATGTATTCCGAACACGGAGGGAAAGAATTTACATATGGGTGGAAAAGATTAGAGGGAATGTTGGCCAAGTGGGTGGACATTAAGGCCCAGTGGTGCCCCAAGTGCTTAGGTGCCCTAAGTAACTGTGTATTCTGCAAATGGGTAAGGATGGCCCTATAAATACATTTAGTCTTTGTGAGTTTGGACTGTGTCTGAGCAAGGACTGTGTTTTCTGCTTATCTCCTATGTCAAAGAGAGTAGAGTGGTGGATCTTACCTGTAGATTAGGGTAGTAGTGGAGGATTTTGAAGAGATGAGATGAGGCTCAGATGTTGCAAATTCATACAAAGTTAGATTCAGAGTGGGGCCCTCTTTCATTCCCAGCTGAGCTGGGTTTTCCTGGAGGTGGTGCTGCAGGGAAATAGAGGTTGAGGACAGGTGAGAACAGACGAAAGGGACTTGCATTGAGAACAGACGAAAGGGACTTGCATTGGTCGGAGGTAAACAGGATGAGGTTTAATAGAGAGAAATGCAAAGTGCTCCACTTAGGAAGGAACAATCAGTTCCATACATACAAGATGGGAAGCGACTGTCTAGGAAGGAGCATGGCAGAAAGGGATCTAGGGGTCATAGTGGACCACAAGTTGAATATGAGTCAACAGTGTGATGCTGTTGCAAAAAAAGCAAATATGATTCTAGGTTGTATCAACAGGTGTGTTGTAAGCAAAACTCGTGAAGTCATTCTGCCGCTCTACTCTGCACTAGTTAGGCCTCAGCTGGAGTACTGTGTCCAGTTCTGGGCGCCACATTTCAAGAAAGATGTGGAGAAATTGGAAAGGGTACAGAGAAGAGCGACGAGAATGATTAAAGGTTTAGAGAACATGACCTATGAAGCCAGGCTTCATGAACTGGGCTTGTTTAGTTTGGAAAAAAGAAGATTAAGGGGGGACATGATAGCGGCTTTCAAATATCTAAAAGGGTGTCACAAGGAGGAAGGAGAAAATTTGTTCCTCTTGGTTTCTGAGGACAGGACAAGGAGTAATGGGCTTAAAGTGCAGCAGGGGAGGTTTAGATTGGACATTAGGAAAAAATTCCTAACTGTCAGGGTGGTCAAATATTGGAATAAATTGCCAAGGGAGGTGGTGGAATCTCCCTCTCTGGAGATATTTAAGAACAGGTTAGATAGACATCTGTCAGGGATGGTGTAGACGGAGCTTGATCCTGCCTTGAGGGCAGGGGGCTGGACTCGATGACCTCTCGAGGTCCCTTCCAGTCCTATGATTCTATGATTCTATGAGATGTTCTCTACACTGCAACTTGGATCAGGAACGTATTTTCAGGAGCTGACCTTGGAATACACTGCCCTTCTATACTGAGATCTCTAGCAAAGGATTGCAACTGATTTTATATTGTAGAATATATAATTATCCCTGTTACAGATGGGGAAACTGAGGCACAGATGGGGGGGGAGGGGAAACGACTTGCCCAGGGTTACACAGACTCAGTGACAAAGTTCAGAACAGAAGTCAAATCTTCTGACTCCCAGCCCCTTGTTCTCACCACTGGACATTCCTACCTCCCCCAGTTTGTCAAACAGCTTCAGATCTTGTAAGGTGGTTCTGCTGGCTGACATTAAAAACCTTTTGATCTGTGACAGCTTCTGTGCCACATTTAAAAATCCTTGTCCCTCTCCATGCTGTGTGGCACTGCAGATCACTGCTTGAAGACAGTGTCTTAATACAATCCGCATTGCAGCAGAAATTGTGTCTGACTTCTTCACTATGTTGCACCCAGGCAGAGAAACACTCCAACACAATGTCTTTATTGAACTGCCTTGAGCTCAGATACCTTGAGTTCACTTCTTGCAGCTTTGCAAGTTCCCATATCAGCTTTAAAGTGATTGGGTCTCTTGCCTGAACAAACATACTGTACCGCACAGTATGTACAGTATTGAGGAAGGTGGCGGGAAAGAAAAGATGGCCCAGTGTCTAGAGAACAGGCCTAGGACTGAATAGCCCTGTTAGGCTACGTCTACACGGCTCACTTATTTCAGAATAAGCTATTCTGGAATAGTTATTGTGAAATAGCTTATTTCGAAATAGAACGTCCACACTACAGGGAAGCCTTAAAATGAGTCCAAGGCAGGCTCCCCTAATGCAGACAGGCTATCTCGATTTAAGCCCCAGGAGGCATAACTTAGAATGGCCTTGGCGAGGGGCTATTTCGAAATAGCAGAAGAGGAGCGTCTACACAGGCCTTATTTTGAAATAGCTATTGCAGAACAGGCATCATTCTTCATAGAATGAGGTTTACAGACGTTGGAATAAGCCGTCCGTTATTTCAAAATTATTTTGAAATAATGGAATTGCTGTGTAGACACTCGCATAGTTATTTTGGAATAACGTTATTCCGAAATAACTGTGCTGTGTAGACACACTCTAACAGACTTAGTCAATGACCTTGGCCAAGTCACGTAGTCTCTCTATTCTTCCATTCCTCATGTATTAAAAGTGGGGAGTAGCATTGCTCTGCCTGACAGGGGTGCTGTGAGGTGCCCAGATACTATGATAAAGGGGCCATATAATTGCTGAAGACGGTTCCTAGAAATCTAGCTAAAGAAGTGTGTGTCTGAACAAGAGTGGAGCTCAGAGGGCCAGATACATCACTCCTTGCAGTAGAGAAGAAATTGGGCTCGCCTGGACCTATTTATAGTCTGTCTGAGGCCAAACCACTCGCTTCCATCTCAGAACCCCTCAAACTACCTTGCAATGATATTCAGTGAAGGTAATGCTGGAAGGTGGGAATTGTACTATGAATTTGGCCACGTTTTGAACTGAAGGCCTCAGAGAAGGATCAGATGGAGTCAATGTGCCTCCTCTTCTCCTGTTTGGAACATTAATTGTGGAAATGAAGGCGTCATTTCAACAAGACGGTCAATGAAGGCAAAGAAACTTTGCAGACACACCTCCTCTCATCCATAGGCCTTGATACACTAAGCATCATAGTACAGTTCTATTAGGCAGTAGGTATCCTTATCTTACAGATGGCTAGAGAAGTTAAATGCCTATGGTCACAGAGGGTCAGTAGCAGATCTGGGAATAGAATCCCAAAGCCTGAATACAATGGAACAGGGAGGCCAGCTGTGTTGTCAGGACCACTCAATAAGCAGTTACATAATCCAGCAGAGGTGCTAGGTCATTCCCAGTTCCACTTCAGGGGCACAGCCTGGAGATATAGATAGCTAGGTCTGGACAGCAGAATCTTAGTTACCAAGGATGAAAGAGGCAGTGAGGACCTAGCAGGATTTTCACATCCCCGTTGGGTTTACGGCATTAGGAACTGCAAAGATATGATGTAAAAATCTCTGCTTTGGAAGCAAAGCAAACTGTCTGTGGGGTTAGCATGAGGCAATAAAGGGAAGGCCCAAATTGACTTCTGTACAGTCCTTTTTCCACAGGGGGGAGTGCTTATCCCTGCTTGTAAAGTAAAAGTGAATGTACCTCCCCACTAGGTTAGCCCGCAGCTCTGTTATATAACCAACCTTAGGAATGGGAAGCTTCCGTCGCTGCTTGCACATGTTGATGAGTTTGTTCCACGGAGACAGCCCTGCCTTGGGAGATCCTCCGTTTAGAGCCTCTGTTTACAAAACCCCCCAAAGACAGCAGTGAATCCTCTGAACGGTCTCATCGGACCTCCTTACACTATCCAATGGGGCAGGATAATACATGTCCTATTATGGTAGTATGGTATTTGATCCAGGGCCAACCCCTTTGCTGGCATGTCTTCAGTGAAGTGAATGGTGTTAGGCCCTGGGAGAATATGAACACGGATAACAATGTAATGCCGACAGGCAGAACTGAACCTAGGACCTATGGAGCTTTGTGCATGAGCCACTACCATGTGAGCTAAAAGCCAGCTGCCTCTCAGCCAGGAGCGGTGCAAGGCCGGTTGCAGCAGCTAGCACCCTAGGTGGGGTGGCACAATCAGTGCCCTTGCCTGCATGGCCGTCAATGGCCATGACATCATCACGGGCCGCCCCTGCTCTCAGCTAAGGCTTTAGAGCAAGCTCATTCTTTTTCTCTTAAGGGGTATGTCTACACTATGGGACAAGGTCGAATTAAGATACGCAACTGCAGCTACATTAATTGTGCAGCTGAAGTTGAAGTAGCTTAACTCGGCTTTTGGCGCTGTCCACACTGAAGAGTCGAAGGGAGAGCACTCTTCCTCTGACTTCCCTTGCTCCTCGTGGAAGTAGGACAACTGGCGTCGACCGGAGAGGTCCTCTCACGTCAAATTAATGGTCTTCACTGGACCCGCTAATTCAAACCCTGGAAGATCGACAGCGGCAGCTTCGATCTTCTCTGTAGTGTAGACACACCCTAAGAGGACTCAGTGCCACTACATGGGATAGTGAACCACAACCAGGAGGTGTGTGGGTTACAACAGCAAATCAAATTAATGGGTTACAAAGGGTGGTCACATACTGTAGCAGGCCCATACACAGGGGGTGTGAAAGCACCCTTCCCTATGATCCCCCAAGTAAGCATGCTGCGGCCGGCCAGGGGAAGGTAAGAACGGCGCACCGCCTGAGCCTCCCTCCCCCATGCTCTGCCCGACCGGGGGAAGGCTGGGGCTGATTTCTCCACTTACTTGGGGATCATGGGGGGTGCATTCACACCCTTGTGATACACATTTACAAAAAAAGCACCCACACACACACAGAGATTCCTGCGTACAGGCCTGTGTAGTGATAAGAATCACTAATGGACTCAGATAAAGGGGCCTTTCTCAGCTGGACCATGCATGGCTATGGAAAGGGCTCCTACCTTGCTTCTGACTCATTCATGGTGGCCCCTCCTCCCCAGAGCTAGATCTGCTCCCCATGTCCATCGGACCAAGCTCAGAGACTTTCCCAGTCCAGCACTGAGTAACAGAGTTCTCAGGATTCAGGGATCAGCATGGATGGGAAGGAGTAGACAGAGGTATTTGGAAATCTACCTACCAGAATACCTGGCAATGCTCTAGAGATGTTGTTCCCAAATGGATCAAGAGGGATTCCCTTTCCCTACAGCCTCTCTGCCATTCCTCACCTGTCAGGAGGTGCTCTCTCTCCTCCTTGGCATGTAATTCCTCGGGGGTGATTGCCAGGGGTCCTGCCGTCGGGGTGATTCCTTCGTCGTCAGGATGCGGAACCTGGGATATCCCATCCCTGAACCCAGAACATGGTTACGCATGGTTGGGTGCTCACAAACAGGATGGCACTGAAATGACCACATGCTCCCTCCCGCCAGCCCTGAGGACAAGGTCTTCACCCAGTGGATCCCATTACAACCAGCACTGACTGTTGCACTTGTTGAAGGACTCGACCTAAAGAGGCCAAGGACTGATCACTCGTGTATGCCAGGTTAAGAGCAAAGCAACTCCCTGGATGTCAGTGGAGTTAGTCCAGATTTACACTGGAGTTACTCCACATTTACACTGGCATAGCTGGAAGCAGAACCCGGCCCTTTCATTTACAAAGTTGGGAGTGGAGCCCGGTGACTGTACGTTGCAGGAAGTGTCTATAGCCTGGCTAGTCTGTGCTGGCACTGACAGCCGACGCAGTGGGTGACAGGGCCTGACAGCGGAGATGCGGGAGCTCACAAAACGCAATAGGGAAGAACAATTCAGATGTTGCTGCTTAGTGATCTTCTGGAAAGCCCAAACTAGTAGCCCTCTATAAAAAAGGTCACTGCTCAGGAACTGACAAGCCCACAACAAATCCACATTTACTGAGACAACCCACAACCCACCCCACTATCTGATGGCTGAATGCTTGTCCCGTTTAACAGTCCCACTGTTCTGTGTAGGAGGGGCTCTGGGGAGCTTGGCCACCTATCTCAGGGAGGCCAGGATTTGGCCCTGTGTCGCTAACAACCAGACTTACTTTCCCCATGTTCCTGTGTCACCAGAAGCTTCTCCCACCCTTTCTGCTTCCCTCGCAGAGATTCTGCAGCATGGATCCTGGGCTGTTTTGTTCTCTTTGCTCATAGCCACATTGACAAAGCCACCGGAGTCTCCCATCTCCATGCCACTGGGGTCCAGCGTAGGAGATCTGCTGCGGCTGGAAGGAATGTCCCCAAGACTGATATCCTTCAGCTCTCCAAGGATCTCTTCCACCTGGTTGCCTGTTGCATCTCCACAGGGCTCACGGGTTGGGTGGTCGCCGGTCAGCTCTTTGCCTGCCGTCAGGCAGTTCTCAGAATCAGCCACGTCAGGCACCAGGAAGCTGTTTTCTTCTAGGTCCGTGGTGTCCCCTCTCTCCTGTGCATCTGCTCTGATTTCTGGGCCTTCCTGCGCGCTCTGCCTGAGCCCAAAGAGATTCCTAACAAGCTGGAGCACTGAGGGCCTGTTGGAAACAAGGGGAATGGTCAGAGGATTCATCTCTCTCAGCCTTAGCAAGAGGGGATCTTGGGTTGAGGGATTCAAACTGAAATCTGCCCAGGAGTTCTGGAGGGGAGGTGGAAGAACAATCAAGTTGAGCTGCTGTGTGAGAATGGAGCAGAAAAGCGGGGTGGGGGTGGGGGTGGAGGGAGGGGTGCTCATGAAACATTCAGTCACAGCAAGATGACTTATTCACATGGAATTCCCTCCACCCTCTCTGTAGTCCTCTGGCATTGATCTGATGACTCTCCACTTTGAGCTCTTACAACAGGATAGAAGGAAAAGAGAGGTCAGCGGAAATGAGGACAAATTGCCCCAGAAGGGGATACTGGTTAAATAAGGACACTAAAAATATTAGTTTTGCTGCAGGTATTGTTAGAGCGAATCGTCTAAGGAAGGAGCTCCACTGGCCGCCGGAAGAAAATTCATGACTTGCAACAGTAAAACAGCAAGGAAAGCAGTGTATTTCTGATGGCTGTACAGTTCCACTGATGAGCTAAGCCAAGTCTACATTAGAAACTTTTGCTGATTCATGTTGCCTCACAGCAGTGTTGACAAACCTGTCGGAGTCTCCCATCTACAAGCCACTGGGTTCCCTGACAGGAGGGGCAATGGTGGATGAGGTGTGGTTTTGGTAACTTTTCTATATTGGCAAAAGCTCTAATGTAGATGCAGTTATGGTGGTGTGACAGTATTTTTTCCAGTTCAACTTATTTCTCTCGGAAAACTGCTACAAGCAATCCTGGCAAAAGCCCCGTTTGCTAGTACAAATTGCTTTTACACTAAGGCTTTGTCTACACTGCCAGATTTTGCTGGCAGAGAGTATGCAAATGAAGCATGACAAAATGCTAATCAGCGCTTCATTTGCATACTCTCTGCCAGCAAAAGCTGGAAGTGTAGACATAGTCAGAAGCTGTGTCTACATTGGTGTGATCTTGCACAAAAGCGGCCGTTTTTGCGCAAATACTTGCTACCTGTCTACACTGGCCGCGAGTTCTTGCGCGAGTACACTGACGTTCTAATGTATGAAATCAGGGCTTCTTGCACAAGAACTATGATGCTCCCACTCAGGAATAAGCCCTCTTGTGCAACTGTTCTTGCGCAAGAGGCCAGTGTAGACAGGCAACATGAATTTCTTGCACAAGAAAGCCCTATGGTTAAAATGGCCATCAGAGCTTTCTTGCGCAAGAGAGCATCTACACTGGCATGGATGCTCTTGCGCAAAAACACATCTCGGCTACGTCTACACTGGCCCCTTTTCTGGAAGGGGCATGTTAATTTCAGCTATCGTAATAGGGAAATCCGCGGGGAATTTAAATATCCCCCGCGGCATTTAAATAAAAATGTCCGCCGCTTTTTTCCGGCTTTTAGAAAAGCCGGAAAAGAGCGTCTACACTAGCCCCGATCTTCAAAGTAGGAATAAGATCCTCCGGAAAAGGGCACTTTTTCCGGAGGATCAGGGCCAGTGTAGATGCTCTTTTCTAAAAGCCGGAAAAAAGCGGCGGACATTTTTATTTAAATGCTGCGGGGGATATTTAAATCCCCCGCGGATTTCCCTATTACGATAGTTGAAATTAACATGTCCCTTCCGGAAAAGGGGCCAGTGTAGACGTAGCCCCCTTGTGCAAAAGCACATGCCAATGTAGATGCTCTCTTCTGAAAGAGTTCTTGCGCAAGATCATGCCAGTGTAGACGTAGCCTAAGAGTATTCATCAATGTAGCTACACCAACAAACCTTTTCTAGAGTAGATCTAGTCCTAGTTCCCAGCTGGTGTGCAGGCAGTTTTTTTGCAGGGCAACCTTTTTCCAGAGTTGTTTTAAGGTCCCCTCTGCATTGTGACACTCAGGGACCCTTATTCTCCACAGTCCTGCACCCCTTCATTTGCACAGTGAAATGAAAAACACTGCCATTCTGTTGGGAGCATCTCACACCCTCTTTGCACTAGTGTACATCAGTCGGCAACGTCAGGGCAATGGAGAATCAGGGCCACAGTGTGCAGGATTTCTGTTACAGCACCAAAAAGGGGTTAAAAGATAGATCAGTCTTGCAATGAAAAGGAGACCAAACAGCAATAGCACTGAGTTCTTGAATCATGCAAAGGCCTTGGACTGTGCTGAGCTCCAGCACAATTCATTCCTATTGCACTGCACAACCAAACCGTGCCATGATCAGGTCAGCGGGGAATTGCATTGTACTGTCTCCCCCTTCACTGTCGAGACATTACAGATGGCAGATGGGACCTCAAACACCTGATGAGCTCAGTTACCTTTAGCTGTCAGCACCATCTCCCAGCGCTCTCAGGACCTCTGCCCTCTTCACACTTACAACTTTTAAACCCATTTCCTGGCATCCTGGACTGCTCATGTTTCTAGTGAGAGGCGATGCCTGATGTTGGAATTACAGCTTTTGAGGATGGGAATCACTGGGACACTCACAGGCCGAGGGCCGAGTCTCTTACAACTCCTCGGTGGCCCAAGGTGTGGGTTCTGGTGGCCCATGAAAAGCTGGCTGATCAGCTGATACAAGTTCTCCTCCTTGTTTCCAGCCACTGAACTGGACTAAGGACAGCCAGACAGGAAAACCTCACGATTGTAACTGAGCGATGTGTGCATTTTCTAGGAGGCTGTGACTAAACTGGCATCTACCCTCACATCTCTCCCCCTTGCTATGTCAATAGCAACAGTGTAATTGCTAGGGATATTAGCGTGTACTCGTTTACGTGATTAACTGACAAGCTGGGGCTCATCGGTTAATCCTGATGGTTACATGGATTCCCCACCACCACTTGCTGCCTCTGTATCAGAGGCAGCAAAGGAGTGGGGGAGGCAGGAACCGGTGGCTGTGGGGAGTCGTTTTTTAAGCTGGCTCCCTGTACCTGCCGGCTCTCACAGAGCTGCCTGTCCCTGGCTGCCTGCCATAGGGGCAGCAGTGCAGGGGGCCAGCGGGAGCTGGTAAATATGGGAAGCTGACTATCAAGCTGGCTCCCTGGCAAATCGTCTCTCACGGAACTGCCTGCCCCTGCACTGCTGCCTCTCTATCAAAGGCAGCGGGGACAAGGGAGGCTGACAGCCTCCTGCCTGCCCCCTGCGTGTAAATGTGTAACCGCTAACATTTTTCAGTGGTTACACAAATAAGCATTTTAAACACCCTTAGTAATTGCTAGCTCAGGTGCTCAGAGCAGGTCCGGACAGCAGAGTGGCCAAACACCAGAGCAGTGCACGTTAGCAGAGCAACACTAGTGTTCTTACAGGAATGGGACATTTTAAGAGGAAAATAATTCTGGCCTAAAACTCAGATCTGCCATTCATTAACCTAAGAACATAAGAACGGCCACACTGGGTCAGACCAAAGATCCATCCAGCCCAGTATCCTGTCTGCCAACAGTGGCCAATACCAGATGCCCCAGAAGGAGGGAACACACAGGTAATCCTCACATGATCTCTTCCCTGTCATCCACTTCCAGAGAAACAGAGGCTAGGAACACCATTCCTGCCCATCCTGGCTATTAGCCATCAATGGACCTAACCCCCATGAATCTATCTAGCTCTTTTTTGAACCCTGTTAAAGTCCTAGCCTTCACCACATCCTCTGGCAAGGAGTTCCACAGGTTGACTGTGCACTGAGTGAAGAAAAACTTCCTTTTGTTTGTTTTAAACCTGCTGCTTATTTATTTCATTTGGTGACCCCTAGTTCTTATATTGTGGGAATAAGTAAATAACTTTTCCTTATTCACTTTTTCCTCACCAGTCATAATTTTATAGACCTCTCTCATATCCCCCCTTAGCCTCCTCTTTTCTAAGCTGAAAAGTCCAAGTCTTTTTAATCTCTCTTCATATGGCACCCCTCATCATTTTTATTGCCCTTTTCTGAACCTTTTCCAATGACAATATCTCTCTTTTGAGAGGAGGTGACCACATCTGTACGCAGTATTCAAGAGGCTTTATCTACACTTGAAAGTTTAAAGCCTCAGCAGGGCTTTAACACAGCAATGTGAACATGGCAGGAGCGCAGTGAGAGAGCTCTCCTGGTGCAGTACGGAAACCACTCCATATGGGGTCCTAAGTGTGCTGGGAGGAGTCTACTCGGCCACTTTATTGCGTGGCGCTTTACAGGGCTGTAACTTGCTGCGATTCAGGTGGCATTCTTCCACACCCGAGCCAGAAAGCTGCTGCACAATAAAGCGTCCGAGTAGACTTAGCCTGAGCCAGGGACGACAAACGTGTTACTGCAGAAATAAGATTGCTTGGAGCAGCTTTGTGCCCTTCCGGCAACATGTCAAGGTCAGCTGCACTCAAACCTCGGAAACCAGGAAATAGAAAGTGAACTCGCTGAAAAGCTAAATCAACAGCGGCGTTCATACAACGCTGCTCCACACCACTAGAATTCAGGAAACAGAGAGCTGAGGTGAAGGTGTCCCCGCCTGACCGTGAATGTCCTTATGACTTATCACAAACAGAAGGATTCAGTCCACTCACGCCACAGGAGTTACTCTTTGCCCAGAAACAAAAAACAGGACTATGTAGCACTTTAAAGACTAACAATTTTCTTCCACTATTTGATCTGAGGCAGTGGGTCTGGCCCACGAAAGCTCATCACCTATTAAACCATCTTGTTAGTCTTTAAAGTCCTACATAGTCCTGCTTTTTGTTTCAGCTACACCAGACTAACACGGCTACATTTCTATCACTCTTTGCCCAGAGTGCTTCAGAGTCTTTAATTCAATCCTGTGTGATTTGCCTCCTCATCCTTACTCCCTGCCCCCCCACCCCCATGAGGCCAGCTGTCTCACCAGTATCTTACCTCCCCATGGGACATCCTTTAGCTAATGATCCTCCCGCATCTCCTGTCCCAGAGCACTGCCCACACGGCTCCCCTGTCCTGCTTCCCGCGACCTGCTTCTCCTCATCCACACTGGCGTCGATGCAGCTACCACTCTCAGAGAGGTCAGACAAGGCCCAGTCACCGGAGCCTCCCATCTCCATGCCCCTGGGGTCTGACATAGAAGGGGACCTCCTGCCATGGCTGGAAGGGGTGCCCCCGAGACTGAGGTCCGTCAGTTCTCCGAGGAGCTCCAGGTGGTGGCCTGGTGCCTCTCCTCGGGGCATCGTGTCCAGGTGATGGCTCCTCAGCTCTGTGCCAGCTGGCTGGCTGCATTCAGCATCGGCCACAGCAGGCACCAGGGAGCTGTTTTCTTCTAGGTCCCAAGCATCCCCTTGCTCCTGCCCGCTCTGCCTCAGCCCAAAGAGATTCCTGAAGAACCGGAGCACCAAGGACCTGCTGGACACACGGGGAACAGTCAGGGGATCCATTTCTTCCGGCCCCGGGGGGAAGGGCTGTGCACCAGGCAGCTGGGACGAGGTATCTCAACCGTTTAGAACCAACGATTCAAATTGAAACCCCCCCTCCCCCAACAACCATTCAGAAACTGCCAGGAGTTCTAGAGGTCCCTGGGGGAAGGGAGGGGTGCAGATATCCTAGCATTAAGGGCACTTAGATTGCAAGCACTTAAGGGCCGGGACCATCTCTTAGCCCTGTGTCTGTGCAGCATCTTGCACAATGGGGTTCTGGCCCATGGGCGAGGTTCCCAGGGGCGACTTTAATAAATAATAATCATCATTTTTGTCACCTTTGTCCGGCTTGTCCTTGTCCGTCCTCCAGGAAGGCAAGTCGCTGCCACGCCACTCCCTTTTGCTCTGAGCACATCCCTTCCACTTCACGCCCAAAGAGTTTGGTCGTGGGATTGGCCTAGCACGTTTTCAGTCTGCCCAGCAGACTCTGGGGAAGCCAGCCACTAATGCAGGTTGTCCGTCTGCAGACCACATGACCCCGTTCATCTCCGCTCTGTGTCGTAAGTCACCCACGCTACTTTGGTCACTTCCACATGCCTTCTGGGTTCCCCATGCGCTCTGTGATGGTGGAGCGATATCTTACCCATTTGCCTTCCCATGGCTCTGTGGGTGACAGCAACATTTTCATCCTCCGCTTTTGTCATTGGTGAGCTTTCCGCTCCATTCGCACTGCTGGCAAAACTGTGGAGTTAAACAGTTCTTTCCTTTTCTTCATGGGCAGTTCATCCACTGCTAGGGACGGCTTTATTTTGTTGAAACCTGCCCATTTCTCCTCTTACTGCAGTCCCCTTCAAATGAGTTGTCTCTGTTCGGCTGCTGACCCATGTAAATATATGTGTGGAGCTCCTCAATTACTTTCCCATTTCCAGGGATGATTCCTGAGGCGCAATGCTCATTCTGCATCCACTTCGTCTTCGACATGTTCACCTCCAATCCAATACCCTGTGAAAGTGTTCACAGTTGCTGCAATTTGTTCTGCAGCTCCACTGTGTCCTTTGCCAGTAGTAAACAAGTGGTCAGCAAAGTGAAGATGTGTTAATTGTTCTCTGTCAATTCCAATTCCTTCTTTCCAGTTCAATTTCTCAAACAGCAAGGACTGCAAACGGCTTCCGTTAAATTGCGTTGCCTTTATAAAAATAATATAATCATTTATTACTATTTATAACCATTTATACTGCTGCTCAGCCACATCGTATCTGAGCATTGTCCAGGTAAAATCAATAACCAAAATTCCATGGACCTTCTTCAGTTTTTCTCTTTTGGGGTAAAATTACTGCGTGGGGTAGGGTTCATGTTTTTGATTTTTTTGGCTAGATTTTAATAATTTATCCCCCTCCCCACACACAGCCCTTATGACTAGAATTTTCAAAAGAGCTCATTTCTCATTCAGGAACCAAAATGTCTAGCAATATAGTGTAACAACGGGCGAGTATGGGTAAAAATCTAGCCCTTGGACAGGATCCGGCCCATTAACCATGTCGTGGCTCAGTGGAAGCCTTGGGCAGGGTCCCTGCCTTCTGTGCCCCAGCATGTCACTCAAAGCAGACAGCTGCAGGGGCCATGTGCTTCTCTGAGAACGCCCCCCCTCGGTATAGCTCCCCAGGTCATAACCCAAACCTTTTGCACCCCCGCTCCTGCACCCATACCTTCTCCCAGACCTGTACCCCAATCCCCAGCCCCAGGTCAGTCACAATCCCCTCCCAGACCTGCACCCCCTCCTGCACCCCTCCTCCAGGCCAGAAATCCTCACTTGCACCCATACCTCCTCCCAGACCCTGCACCCCAATCTCCTGCCCCACATCACAACCCCCTCCTTCGCCCAAACTGCCTCCCAGACCCCGGATCCCCTCCTCCACCCCAGTCCCCTTCCCTGAGCTTCCTTCTGCACCCAACCTCCATCCCAGACTCCATACCTCCTTCATTAATATCAAGAAAGAGTGTGGCCCTCGACCACTTATCAATTCTTGGAGAGGCTCCCCATCACAAATTATTGCCCAGCCCTGATCTAGCTCCACTGCAGGTGGAAACCTGAACCTGAGCTCCCCCAAAGTGACTTACTGCTCTAGGTTTGCCCCCATTAATTTATTTGCTTATTTTCCTTTATCTGTGTAAGATTCTAGGAGTGTCCATCTGAAGCCTCAAATGTCCATTGGGTCAGCGAGAAGCAGTTTTTGCTTAGAATACCAGCGTGTTCAATCGTCACTGGTTTCCACGGTCCATTACCACCCAGTTTTTAAGGTCACAGCCATTTTGACGTTATGACTTAACACCCGAGCAGCATGTAGCGACAGCTGTGCATGTATCTAGGACATGCCAAGAGGGCTAGACGCCATTGTAATACAAAGGTAAGAACCAGTCACCCTTCCTCTACAGCTAATTTGCTTGTAACAGTTTAATTAGCTGTTTGAGGAAGGCTGCACAGATGGTGGATTACTTGGCCCTACCTCCACACCCATCTGCCTAGCTGCCACCTGCACAGATCTGCACAAATCTTCCAGCAGAACACCTCCTGAGGCAAGTCACCACAACCACCCCCACAATACCACCACAAGTACAAATACTCATAGCGCTTGCCTGCAGCAGACACTGCTCATTTGCCACCTACACAAATCTACCACAACACAACCCAGCAACAGGTCAACACACCCAGAGAGGCAGCACACCCAATAAGCCTAATCATCACCCTGCTAGAATGTGTGAGTCAGTGTGCAGCAATGATAGCTCGCGGAGAGCTGTTTTTCTATAGAACACCACCAAGTCCTATCATCGCTGGCATTTGCAGTCTGTTGCCATCCAATCTTTACGTTTTCAGCCATTTTCAGCTTTTCTCCCCCCCTCAAATACACACGTGACTTAATGAGCCTCTACACCAGCGATGGGCAACGGATGCTCATGAAGGGGCCACAAGATTGTCCTTACTAAGACAGTGTCCCGGGATAGGGTAGCTTTGCTCACTGCACTGATGTAGATAAAATTTGCAGAGTGTGCCAATTGAAAAGTAGCAGCACTGTGATTGGATACAGAGGCGGTGTTGCATGATGTATATCGATCAGGAGTGTGAATAACCTCTCCCCCGAGTGACATAATTTGCAGGGACATAAGTGTTCATGCACAGTGCTATTTGGATCTTCCCTCTGCAGACAGAGCTTCTGCTGTTCATGGAGATTGTTTCTTTATGCTGATGGGAGAGCTCTCCTGTCAGAGTTGCCAACTGTCAGTAAATTTACAGACAGTCTGTAAAAAATTGGACATGTCCGTAAAGTCCGTACAAAAAAATTTGGTGTCCGTAAATTTCATAAAAGTGCAATAAAATTTCAAAAAACAGCAATTATGCTATAGCCATTACATTTATTCTGTGCTGCTTCAGCCAATTTACTGCAGAGCAGCAGAAATTGGACGTTTTAGTTGTTTAATTAGCTCAAGGGTCGAGGTGACGTAACGTGAATCATGTGATCCATGTGATGTTATCATCTACATTATCATCTTAATATAGTATAAAAATTATGTCCGTAAAAAAATGTGTCTGTCTGTCAATGACATTTCTGTGGGTTGGCAACCCTGTCTCCTGTGCCCATCCAGTGTCTTCATCACATGCACTGCAGCGCTGTATGTCTACACATGGCCTAAGTAATAACTAGCCCCTTCCTGACAGGTGTTTATCTAACCTGCTTTTAAAGATCGTCAATGACAGAGAATCCGCAACCTCCCTAGGCAATTTGTTCCAACCCTTAACTATTCTGCCAGGAGGTTTTTCCTAATGTCCCACCTAAACCTCCCTTCCTGCAATTTAAGCCCATTGCTTCCTGTCCTATCCTCACAGGTTAACTAGAGCAAAGTACAGGACTATGTAGCACTTTAAAGACTAACAAGATGGTTTATTAGATGATGAGCTTTCGTGGGCCAGACCCACTTCCTCAGATCAAATAGTGATGGCCCACGAAAGCTCATCATCTAATAAACCATCTTGTTAGTCTTTAAAGTGCTACAAAGTCCTGTACTTTGCTTCAGTTACACCAGACTAACACGGCTACATTTCTATCACTAGGTTAACTAGAATAATTTTTCCTCTCTGGAAAACCCTTTACTTGAAAACTTATATTCCCCCACCGCCCTGCTCCAAACCCCATCGTTTCCACTTTTCCTGGTAGGTCATGTTTTCTAGATCTTTGTTTTTGTCACTCTCCTCTGGATTTTCTCCAGTGTGTCCGCACCTTGCCAAACATGTGGCGCCCAGCCCTGGATGCAATGCTCCCTTCCCTCTTGAGGCCTTAGCAGCAAGGGGGGGCAGAGGGGCAGAATCACTTCTGTCTCCATGCCTGCTTGGCTTTCACTGAAGGCAGCTGTGAAGTTCAGGCCTGGAAGGAGCCGCTCGGGCAGGAAGGTGCCTCTAGAGGGAGCTGAAGCCGCCTCCTTATTTGCATCTATGATCTAGTGTCGCTACCTCCACTCCTTCCTTTCTCATGCAGTCCGCCCCCCACCCCCCCACCCCGGTAAGGAAACCGATGCAGAAGCAGGCAAGGGAGTCAGGGACGAGTCCGCAGGGGCAGCTCCAGCCGCATCTCCCTGCCCCCCGGAGCAGTAAAGCGGTGAGCACGAACCGTGCGGATACTCCCCCGCATCCTCCCGATGCAGCATCCCCGCCGCAGCTGGGCGGAGGGGAAGGGTCCAGCAAGCGGGGGGTGGCCCCGTGCATCCGGGGGAAAGCCCGCTGCAGAGTCTGCGGGGCGAGGGGCGCTGCCCGCTGGGCGCAGAGCACCGGCCCGGCCGGGCGCTGGGCTGGCGAGATCGGAGCTCCCGGGACGGGGCGGGCTCGGCCGGTGTGAGCTGCGGGCGGGACGTGGTGGGCTGGGGAGGGGTGACTACGAGCTTGGAGCAACGGTGCCCCGGCTCCCCCGGGGGGTCCCACTGACCGGTCTGGCCCCAGTGACAGGTCGGGGGGCTTTGCTTGGGGGTCACAGGGGTGGGGGGAGAATTGCTCAGTGATTGGTGCAGGAGTCTGGAAAACATGTAGCCAAGCCCATCCTGTGTCACTTTGGGGGGGGGGTCACCACACTTTACACCTCCATTCCCCCCCTCCCCCGTACATAGGGCTGATGCCACTTTACCCCCCTGGGGTGGTGAAGGTTAATTAAAAACTATTGAGGCCATACAGTCCTCTGGGACCGGTCAGTACAATGAAGGGCCCTAGTCATAGAATCATATGATTAGAAGGGACCCAGAGAGGTCATGAGTCCAGTCCCCTGCCCTCAAGGCAGGACCACGTCATAACTACAACACCCCGACAGGAGTTTCTCTAACCTGGTTGTAAATACTGTATCTCCAGTGATGGGAGATTCTACAACCTCCCTAGGCAATTTGTTCCCCGGCTTTACCATTCCGACCGGAATTTTTTCATGCTGTCCAACCGAAGCTGCCTTTGCTGCAATTCTAGGCCCATTGCTTCTTGTCCTGTTCTCAAAGGTTAACAAAATACCAACGACATGTGCTTGAATTAGACATGTGAGTAGGTCCCTTACAATCAATGCCATTCAAGTGCTTCATGGGAGAATAGGTGTGTGCAGTATCAGGGTCAAAGATTTCACTGTACATTTACTGCTAGAAGCAAGGGGAGCAGCAATAAACTCCTTGGTTGAAGTATATTCCCCAGTATTTGATATTCATGCCACACACACAACAACCTGCAGCAGTGAATCAGGACAGTCCTGCAGTCTTTTCTTATAAGAGGAGTAAATGAAGGTGGATTAAAGGCGCCCAAACGATGTTTGGATTGGGATGCGTTTCTGCGTTAATGCTGCAGAAATCTGCAGTTCTCTGAGTCTCTGCAGTTACCAGCACTGTTTTCCCACATTGAGGTACCAGACACAGCCAGTCATGTGTATAGTTTTGAAATTAATGAATCATTTCAGCACCTTCCCATGTGGCAACGGGGGTGGGGGGTGGGGGAGCAGATACATGGGCTAGCTGTGCTCTCTGATTGGGCTGTGCATGCAGACAGGAAGGACGCAGAGGAGGCAGAGGTGTGGCTTTCTGTCAAACAGGTCCTAAAGGGGGATAGAGCAGCCAGTAGGGTGGCTACTTCTCCGGAGCCAGGAGCTGTGGAGCCTGGTGACCCTCCTTTGCTAGCTCTGTGGCTATGTGTGGTGCTTCCAGAGATAATTTTAGCAGTAGGAGCATTCCTTTGTAATGCAGCACTGCCCTGCGTCGCAGGGTGCTAGGTGCTGCACACACACACACACACACACACACCTGGGTTACCTTCCTGCCCACTGCGCATCTAGTGGTGGAATCGGCCCCAAGTTCCTCTGTATAGACACGGGGCCATGCCTAGATGGCCCGTGATACACAGTGGTTGCCAGTGTCCATGCAGGCCTTTCTCCTCAGTGCAGGGCCAGTGGCTGGATTTCCACATCCCCTTCTGTTGAGGTGGAAGTTGAAGACAGAATTTGGTCTAGGAGAAATGTCTCTGGCTTGCCTCCCCACTAAGCACCTATGATCCAGGAAGAACAAGAAACTCTCCTGAAACCTTTAAGCAAAATGGAGGAGTGGGAGGGGAAATGCGCTCAAGGCAAAGGTCTGTTGTACTCGCCAATAAAGATAAGCTGCTTTGCCATCTCTGAGGCACTGCTACGCCCATGTGCTGAGTGTCCACCACTGAGGCTTTCACGCTTTGTGAAAGTGAAGGCTGGGTGTGCTGGGAGGTGACATACTTTGACAACAGGTGAAGGCTAAACACAGTTTGTAGCTAACCCAAATCCTGGGGATACTGGGGGAATCGTACTTTCAGCTCCCCCCCTTGTTGTACTCCTAGGGCCATAAGGTTCCTAACTTGCCTGCAGTGTTGCCAGATAGTTTCACTAAAAATACTGAACACAGCGGGGAAAAAAACTGGTTGAACAACAAAAAAAAGGGGGGGGGGACACCAAAGGTTGTTGAGCAAAAAAGAAAAAAAAACACACTAAATGCGCCTTTAAATCCCCACGCTCCCCACGCCCTCACCAGACGCGGCAATGGAAGAATGTCCCCTGCGGCTTTCTGTCTGAGACAAACAGAAAATACAAGACATTTTACATGTCTGGTATTTTCTGTTTTTTTTACTGGACAGAAGACACAATCACTGGACTGTCCGGGCCAATACTGGACACCTGGCAACCCTACTTGCCTGAAACTCTAGATCCCAGGGGCCTAGAGATCTCTTGAAAATGTGGGTAATAGGGCCTCCTCCTCCACTCCTTTTTAGGGCCATAGGGTTTGGTCCCTGTTAGACTGGACTGATCCCAGATTAGCTTGGCCACACTCGGGAGAAGAAGGGGCTCTTCTGGACTTTGGGACCCTGATCAGCCTAGAGTTTGGTCAGATCTTAATTTATCCCACTTTGCTGTCATCAGTGAAGAGGTGTATTAGCAGCAGTTGGCCATAGATTGCCATTAAGAATGGGTGAGAGGCAATTCCCCATAAGTAAAGGAACATGACTTACTGCGTGACTACTTCAGTGTGGTAGAGAACCAATTTGCGAGAAATATAATGGGATGCCAGAAAAAGAGAAAGAAAATGAATTTTTCCCTTCTTAGAAATGATAAGCTCAGAAGAGGAACCAGCTTACTAAAAGAGGCTCAGTTCCTTATTGGTTTTTCAAAGAATAAACATTTTTAAAAAGGAGCAAACATCTGCATCATGAACCCAGAAATTGCATCAGCAAGGACCAGCTGAGACTAGAAATCTTTTAGATGCAGAAACCAGCTCTACATTAGAATTCGCCTGGCCAGTGATGGGTGCTGACAATGAGGGCAGCTTGACTGGTGCTAAACACGACTGAGCAAAAGGTAGACAAGGATGATGTGTTCAGGGCTGGGCTAGAATCCGTGGTTAAGACTTTCTACCAAGCAGTTGTTACCAGTGGGGGATCCCTCTTCAAGTCTGAACTAGGCCAAATCCCCTACCCTTGCACCTGAACCAGAGTGCTTAGAAATAAACACAGGGCTCCCTTCTTGCTCTGCTTTTCTGTTAGTCCCATTTAAAGGTAAACTGGTCTGAAGCAAGTGCAGCAGGTGGGTGTCCATTGGGTTTGACTTACGGATTTCAAGTGAGCAACACAGATTTGTACCACCAGATGAGTACTTTATTTGTATAAAGAAGACTTTATTTGTATTACCACAGCATCCCTAGGAGGCCAAGTCAGGAACTAAGGCTTTGTCTACACTTAAAGTCCTTTAAACTGAAAGCGTGGTCCTAGCATGAGTGCTGAGGGAGAAGTCTCCTAGCACACTATGTAAACTCCCTCCAAGAGGGGAATAGCTAACAGCGCTGGGAGCATGGCAAGTGACTTGCTGCACCCAGAGGGGGTGGGTGTGTTTTTTCACACCCCTGAGCCAGAAAGCTGCAGTGCTGTAAAGCATGGGTTCCCAAACTGGGGGGCGTGAAGGAATTCCGGGGGGGTGGGCGGAAGGCGACCCAGCCCCCTCCCGCCTCATCAATCTGGGGGTCGTGAAGGAATTCTGGGGGGGGGGGTGCAAGGCGACCCAGACCCCTCCCGCCCCATCAATCCCCTTGCTATTTTTGTTTTTTGGTCCTGGTCAGTTCCTTTTTTTTTTTTTTTTGGCTGGGGGAAAGGGGCGTGCGGGTTTCTCAAAAATCAAAAACATTGAAAAGGGGGCGTGATGCCGAAAAGTTTGGGAACCACTGCTGTAAAGTGTTAGTGTAGACTTAGCCCAGGGCCTGATGAAATGCATCCTAGAATACTCATGGAGGTGATAGAGGAGGTATCTGAGCCATTATCTATCATCTCTGAAAAGTCATGGAAGTTGGGAGAGATTCCAGAAGACTGGAAAAGGGCAAATCTAGTGCCCGTCTATAAAAAGGGAAATAAGGACAACCCAGGAAACTACAGACCAGTCAGCTTAACTTCTGTGCCAGGAAAGATAATGGATCAAATAATTAAGGAATTCATCAGCAAACATCTGGAAGATAATAAGGTGATAGGTAACAACATGGACTTCTAAAGAACAAAGCATTTCAAACCAATCTGATAACTTTCTTTGACAGAATAACAAGCCTTATGGACAAGGGAGAAGCGATGGAGGTGGTATACCTAGATTTTAGAAAGGTATTTGACACGGTCTCCCATGACCTTCTTATCAATAAACTAAGGAAATACAGCCTAGATGGGGCTACTATAAGGTGGGTGCATAACTGGCTGGATAACCATTCTCAGAGAGCAGTTATTAATGGTTCACAATCATACTGGAAGGGCATAATGAGTATGACTCGATAGGAGTCAGTTTTGGGACCGATTCTCTTCAATATCTTCATCAATGATTTTTAGATAATGTCATAGAAAGTATGATTATAAAGTTTGCAGATGCCATCAAGCTGGGAGGGGTTGAAAGTGCTTTGGAGGATAGGGTCATAATTCAAAATGATCTGGAAAAATTGGAGAAACGGTTTGGGATAAATAGTATGAAGTTTAATAAGGACAAATGCAAAGAACTCCACTTAGGAAGGAATAATCAGTTTCACACATAGGGTGCATCTAGACTACATGGCTCTGTCGACGGAGCCATGTAAAGTAGTTTATTTGACATAGTCAATGAAGCGGGGATTTAAATAATCAGCTGAGCCATTTTTATTTTAATGAAGTGGGGATTATTTAAATCCCCGCTTCATTGATTATATCGAGTAAACTACTTTACATGGCTCCGTCCATGGAGCCATGTAGTCTAGGCACACCCATACAGAATGGGAAGTGACTGTCAAGGAAGGAGTACAACAGAAAGGGATCTAGGGGTCATAGTGGACTACAAGCTAAATATGAGTCAACAGTGTGATGCAGTTGCAAAAAAAAAGCAAACATGATTCTGGGATGCATTAACAGGAGTGTTGTGAGCAAGACAGGAGAAGTCATTCTTTCTCTCTACTCTGGGCTTATTAAGCCTCATTTGGAGTATTGTGTCCAGTTCTGGGCACCACATTTCAGTGAAGATGTGGAGAAATTGGAGAGGGTCCAGAGAAGAGGAACAAAAATGATTAAAGGTCTAAAAAACATGAGCTATGAGAGAAGACTGAAAGAATTGGGTTTGTTTAGTTTGGAAAAGAGAAGACTGAGAGGGGACAAGATAGCAGCTTTCGAATACCTAAGAGGGTGTCACAGGGAGGAGGGAGAAAAATTATTCTCCTTAGCCTCTGATGATAGGACAAGACGCGATGGGCTTAAATCGCAGCAAGGGAGGTAAAATTCCGCTCTCAGATCAAGCTATGTATTATCATGCATTGAGCATTAATGATGGGCTTTGTTCACAGAAGGCCATTAAGATGGGTGAGAGGCAGTTGATAGATCCCCAGGAGAGGGCAGGGAATTTAGAGCAAATCTAGATGGAGAGGTTCTACCAGTGTAAGGTAAGGTGTCAATTTACATCCCTATAGTTATACTGGCAAAACGTCTCAAGATTGACGAGGGATATAAAATTTTTTTTAAAGACCAATTAATTGTGCAGCCGATTGAAATTCAATTGGTTACACTGTTAAATGTTCCATAGGCTGCTAGCCCTGTGGTCTCCTGGCAGCAGCTGGACACTGGGTTGCCAGCTGCCAGATCTGCGGGCTACTGGTAGTGGCCAGGAGTTTATCCAGTAAGGTTAACCGACAAGCTAATGCTTATTGGTTAACTGGTTAAACTCTTATGTCCTTAATGGGGACAGTCTAATGCTGGAGTAAGAGTGTTTTTTTTTTTTCTGATTTAATTTATGTCACTTTGGAAACAGCTTAAAATCTACTAGAAAAAGGCATTTAATTACTCTCGAATTAGAGAGTCCACTGGGGAGTTACCACTCTAGTGGTGTAATTATTGTAGCAGAGCTTTAGTGCTTAATTTCCCATGTAGACATGCCCTTATCATCTAAATCTCCCCATAGAATCATAAACTGGAAGGGACCTCGAGAGGTCTTCTAGTGCACTCCTCTGCACTCAAAGAAGTGGGTTCCCAAACTGGGGAGGGGCGAGCCCCCATGGGGGGGTATGAAGAAATTGCAGGGGGGGTGCGAGGCGACCCAGCCACATACATACCCCGTCAATTCCACCCCAAGTTTTGCTGCTATTTTTTGGGGGGGGGCATGAGGGTTTCTCAAAAATCAAAAAGGGGGCGTGATGCTGAAAAGTTTGGGAACCAATTTTGATCCCTTTAGACCCCGTTTTTAAAAATTTCCTATGACAAAGATTCCACAACCTCCCTAAATCATTGATTCCAGTGCTTAACTACCCTCCTGACAGCAGTATCAGATCTGCTGCTGATGGCACAGATCTCAAAACAGTCGACAAATGGATGTCGCAATTTTACAGGTGGGGAAACTGAGGCACAGAGAGGGACCATGATGTGTGTCAGGTGACTCTGTGGCAGAGTGTGGGATAGAATGCAAGTCTGCTAGTTCTGTGCTTTGTCTAATGCACCCTGCCTCCTCCCTGCCTCCCTTGTGCATTGTCTGTATACTGTAATCTTCTGAACCTTTACAGCAGTGAGACTCAGGGTCAGGGTTGCGAGTCGCTTGTGACTCTTAGGGTGTGTCTAGACTACAAGGATTTTTTGAAAAAAAATGGCCTTTTTTTGAAAAATCTTTACCTGTATCTAGACTGCTGCCACGTTCTTTCGAAAGTAAATCGAAAGAATGCGGCAGTTTTTTTGACCGTGGAAATCCTCGTTTTACGAGGAATAACACCTTTTGAAAAAAGGTGCTATGTAATGCAAACTGTGCTTTTTTGAAAGAGAGCATCCAGACTGCATGGGTGCTCTCTTTTGAAAAAGCATCTTGCTTTTTCGAAAGTTCTGGTTGTAGTCTAGACACTCTTTTTTGAAAGAAGCTTTTTCGAAAGGCTTGCAGTCCAGATGTAGCCTATGGATACGTCTAAACTACACCCCTCTATCGGCCGAGGGATGTAAAAGACGTATCGAAAGTGCAAATGAAGCTGGGATTTAAATATCCCGTGCTTCATTTGCATAATGGTGGCTGCTGCTTTTTTTCTAAACGGGACTTTAAAAAACCCAGCAGTTTAGACGGGGAATTTTTGATAGAGTACAGGATCTTTCGAAACGGGGCATTTCTGTCTAAAATGCTCCATCTAAACTGCCTTTTTTTTCGAAAAGCCCCGTTTTGAAAAAAAAAGCGGTGGCTACTCCTCGTGTAACAGTAGTTCGAATTAGAAAGCCTAATTCAAACTACCTACTCCGTGCTGCGTGTAGCCGCGGGCACGGAGTCCGCACTAACGGGGATTTAAAAATGGCGACGCCTGGCAAGATGCAAATGAAGCCTGGGATATTTAAATCCCAGGCTTCATTTGCTACTTTGAATGACTACATTAACCACCCTAGTTCGAATTAGGGTGGTAGTGTAGACATACCCGTAGGAAGTTACTTCGAAGTTACAATTACTATTACCTGTGGAACTCCTTGCCAGAGGATGTTGTGAACACCAGGGGTGTGTCTAGACTGCATCCCTCCATCGACAGAGGGATGCAAATCAAGCACATTGAAATTGCTAATGAAGCAGGGATTTAAATATCCCGTGCTTCATTAGCATAAACATGGCTGCTGCTTTTTTTCCAAAACGGAGCTTTTTCGAAAAAAAGCAGCAGTCTAGACGCGGATCTGTCAAAAATAAATCCTTTTTCGACAGATCCTGTATTCCTCAAAAAAATAGGTTTACACGATCTGTTGAAAAAGGCTTTATTTTCCCATGAAAGCTCATCACCTAACAAACCATCTTGTTAGTCTTTAAAGTGCTACATAGTCCTGTTTTTTTTCCAGCTACACCAGACTAACATGGCTACATTTCTATCACTAGTCTATATTAAAAACAAGACCGTGTATCACTTTAAAGACTAACAAGATGGTTTAATAGGTGATGAGCTTTCGTGGGCCATCATGTGGACCACTTAGACACTAGAGAAAGGAATTAGGACTGCTGGTTTCTGTGCCTCATGTTGCCAGACTCGCTCTGTAACCTTGGGCACATCACTTTTCCCTGTGTACCTCTGTTTCTCCATCTATAAAAAGGGGGGTGAGGATTTTTACATACCCTCAGGAAACGCTCTGAGCCCTTCATATGAAAAATCACTATAAAAGCACCTTATAAACCTTTGGTGCATTGCCTGGAGCACTGAGGGTTTCCCTCATCCAGAAGATGGGCACAACCTGCTTCTGCACCCTGTGCCTGTGTCACTGGGGATTGCAGCTAGGTCTCAGAGGGTTAGGGAGACTAGCCCTCATGGGGGAGGGGGCCAAGCCCTCCTTCCATGCTGTACTCTGAACCACCTCCCCCCCCCCCCACTTTAATCCTCTCAACCCATGAACAGCCTTTTCCTTCTCCCTAGCCCTCTGCAAGAGGAATCTATGGGTCACAAGTCAGCCATCCTGGCTGGGCACATGTGAGGTTGGGGGTGGAGGAAGAGGGGATGGGCTGTATTTGGAAAGACCATCAGCCACCCTGCAGGCACAGTCCAAGCCTGCAGGCTGGGTGTCAGCTGGCATTGTCTTCTGAGCATTGAGATGCAAATCAGCACTCCAGCAGTTTCCTAAACCAGGTGGATAAGTAAGATTTGCATTCCCTTAGCTACCCCCTCGCCACCATTGGCACCATTGAGGTAAATGATGGATTGTCTGGATATCTGGAGACAATATTCTGTGAGGCCTGTGAAACAGGGCCATAGCCCTAAACTCACTTTTGTCTAAATGGGGCTGTGCATACTTATCCAATCACTGTCAGGGCACCAAGTAAGTAATTCAATAGAACCTGGCCAGCCAATACCAGACAGAAATAACCAATTATCAAGTGGCTGGTGGAGAGATGCCTGGGGCATTAGAAGAACAGGGTGTTTGCTTGGGAGGGCTAAAGGACATGAGGTTTAGAGAAGCTTAGGAAGTTTTGCTGAAACAAGACTCGTAGCTGCATACAAATTGTTAGGGCTAGGGAGGAATTTCTGATAAAACGGTGGGTGGGTAGGATCACAGACTTGCACTAGGATTGCCCATGGCCCAGTGAGTGCCCTAACCACTGTGCTATTGGCTGGTTTAGGGTGGGCAAGTTGTGTGTGTGTATGCATCTGCGCACACAAACACATTCAGTTTCTCCCGGGGGAAAGTTTTGAACTCCTTGAAAGATGGAAAAACCCTTCCTGCTCAGGTCTGACGAGGTTAGGCTGGCTGGCGGCAGGATGCATGTAAGTAAAAGTGCAGGGGAGGCTCAGAGGGCGGCTCAGGAGGTGGGGGAGTCTTGGGAAGTGGGGAGCACCCGGCAGCTTGAGATCCAGTGGACTTACAACGCTTTGCCCTTGTAGTTAAGGAATTCCTAGCTTGCCTCCTTGGGGGAGCTGCGACTCAGGCAGGTGACCCCAGTCTGGTTCCCAGGGAGCCATTCTCCTGACTTGATGCTCCCCTGTAATTCTCCTCTGCAGGCCACCTCCCTCTCTCCTCCGGCAGCCACCTAACAGCTTGGCTTTATCAGGTTAAGGAGGTAGATCAGCACCTGTTTCTCCCCCCTTGCCCTCCCCTGCTCTGCTTTTTCAGTTAGTCCATGTCTGCCCTGAATATCTTGCCTGTCATGGAACGGGGGTAGGTGGCTCCCCCATCCCAGTATTGCTTCCAACTCTGGAACAGTGTATCACTTCCAAGAGGCTCACACGCCATCATGTGGACCACAGTCTGGGAACCCCTGTACTAGTGCCCTGAGCAAAGGTCTAGGAACTAGGCTGGTCCTGAAATCGATTCACCGTGCAACTTCAGTCAAGCCTGCTCTGTGCCTCAGTTTCCCCAGCTGCAAAAGCTGAATGAATACCTGCCTGGTAGCCAGGGTCACATAGCAGTGATGAAGAGCTATATTCATGCTAAGCACTGGGGGTAGAGATTTGCACTAGCTGTAAACTTTGGGTGTGGATCATGGGTTCCTAAACTGGGGGGCATGAAGAAATTCCAGGGCGGGGGGGGGGGGGGAGGGTGTGAGGTTGGGTCGCATCACACCCCTCCTGGAATTTTTTCACACGCCCCCCAGTTTAGGAACCCATGATCTAGATGGTGCTTGGTCCTGTCGTGAGAGCACTGATGCCCTCTCCAGGTTCCTTCCTGATCTATGATAGAAATGTAGCCGTGTTAGTCTGGGGTAGCTGAAGCAAAATGCAGGACAATGTAGCACTTTAAAGACTTTAAAGTGCTACATTGTCCTGCATTTTGCTTCAGCTTCCTGATCTAGTATTTTATGATTCTGTGATTCTAATGCCAGGGAGGAAGAGCTGCCAGACCTATGGGAGTGGTTCTGCAGATGGAGGAGGAGCCCAAGCTTGTGTTGGAGGAAGCGGAGAGAAAAAACACCTTGGTATGGGCAGGGACTGGAGAATGGGATTGCAGGGAGGCGAGGAGCCAGGAGACTGTCAGATGTGCAGAGATAAAGGAAGGCAGGAGGCAAAGTGCTTAGAGGAGAGGTGAAGCAGAGAAAAATGATCTTCAAGCCTAGGACTGTCCCAGACGGTGTATAAGGATCCCAGGCCAAAGAACAGACTTGAGTCTCCAGTTGTCTCCTCTGGCATCACTGCGCCACTTGCTGCTCCCCAGAGCCCTTCTCTGAGCAGTCCACTTCAGCGTCCCATCCCGTTCACCCCCTCACCCTTGATTTTTCCTTGGCAGGGTAAAGCTGATCACCTCTCTCCACTATGGCCTCTGGGGATGGCAGCGACCCGCCGGACCGTCATCGGCGCAGGGCATCGCTGAAGCCCAATGCAGGTAACAAGGTCTCTATTGCGAATGGGGGGGGGGGGTTAATGTGTGTGTTTTCCATTCTTTTCAATTTTTTATTATCATTCCTGTGTCCTATCACGTTCCTTTAAAAAGAGGAGGGGGAGAGGTATGTGGGCCATTCCAGATTTAATATCTGGAGACGTGGTTTCAGGTGTGTGGCCAGTCGTTGCGCCAGAGATGCAGCCCTGAACTAGTGTCGGGTGCTGCAGATCACGACTGAGATGCGCTGGTGGAGCGCGTGTGTGTGTCTGTCAGACTGGAATCCCGGAGAGCTGCAGGACAGAAGTGAGATGCACTGGCAGAGAATGCATGGGTGTGTGGATGGGGGGAGTCCAGGACTAGAGTGGCCAGGGGAGCTGCAGGTGCGAATTGAAGTTTATTGGTGGAGTTTGCATGTGGAGGCGCTGGACAGCAATAGCAGTGGGCCGCAGAGACCCCAGGTGCATTGGCGGAGTGGTGGATGGGCAGTGCATGCATCTCTTACCTAGATTCGTTGCCATGTTCTCCTATCTGTACAGCCAAACGTCCCCTTCGTAAAGGAGACCCATGTCACGCCAGGCAATGCTTAATGGGATGCAGTCCGGGCATATCAGCTGTTGGGTAAAATCGAACCCAGATGACTTTCTAAAAGCTGGCTTGGCACAGCAGCAGCAGGCAAAACACTGAAACATTGCAACTGTTCTAAGAGCAGAGACCAGACTGAATCGAACAGCTCTGCTTCTTGTTTTTGTCCCAAACAGACACTACATGGCAACCTTTTAAGCATGGGTGATTCTTCAACCTGTTTTGCAGGTAGACTAGTAAAGGAACATGAGTCACTGCAGCTCTGTCAATAATCCTGCTGCAGTAACTATACCTAACTGTTTATGCAGCTCGCATCCAGCTCCGAGCTGTTTTACAGTCATGATTAGATTATTATTTGCATTGCAGTAGCATCTGGAGGCCCAGCTAGGGTGAGAACCCCATTGTTCTGTGCGCTGGACAGGCACGTAAGATGACAGTCCCCGCCTTACTGAAATTTGTAAAGTACATGAACCTCTGTTCTCTGGGTGTCCCTAATCCGGGAACACCTGGGATACCGACCCTGGGTGGTGGAGGAGGAAATGGCTCTGTGCACTGCCGCTCCCCCGGCTAGGGGAACAGAAATGACGCGATGTGCTTCCTCTCTGGCTTTTCCCTTTCACTCTCATAGTGGTGCCTTGGGAGCATCAGGTAAACACCCCACCCTCCTTATGTCCAGACCCCGCAGTGCCCTTCTTGGCCTGGCAAATTCTTTAATTTGGAATACCCTATTTGCCAGGGTTGCTGGATTAAAAAGGTTCATGTGTATTAAAATCAAATCAAAGGGGCAGTCCACATGTAGCATACCCATTGGAGCCAATGGGACTTTGCTTGAATAACAATTGTAGAATCACTTAAAAAACAACAAATAGTCTAGCGGCACCTTAGGGACTAACAAAACATGTAGTTGGTATCATGAGCTTTCGTAGGCACAGCCCACTTCTTCAGATGAATGGAGTTATTAAAGGTCCAGTTTCTAAATAAAAAGGGGATGGGGGGGAGAAGAAGAAAAAAAGGGGGGAAGAAATAGTTAATTAGTGTCCATGCTACATGAAGAGAAACACCTTCTCTATCAGCTTCATGTGGCATGGACACTAAGTGACAATTTCTTCCCCCTTTTTTCTTTTTTTTTTCCCTTCTTTTTCCTTCCCTCCATCCCCTATATATTTAGAAACTGGACTTTTAATAACTCCATCAGAAGAAGTGGGTTGTGCCCATGAAAGCTCATGACACCATCCGCATATTTTGTTAGTCTCCAAGGTGCTGTCAGACTATTTGTTGTTTTTTAAGTTTTTCCACTTACAAACTAACCCTCTTCTACCCCTCTGAAGCAATTGTAGAATCAGGCTGTAAACTACAGCCACACGCATTGCCCTCCCCTCCCTGCCACATGCAGTCTGAGTAGGATTCCCAAAGGGTACTGGCCTCACTTTGCTCCCAGTGAAATCAGCAGGAAGCTGTAGGGCTTCTGCTGTCCATGACTGAGGTATGGCCTTAACTTTTGGAGGCAGGAACACCAAACAGCCTGTAATTTACAATCGGTACATATGTACCAATCATGAAGGTAGAGGCGCTGGCGTCTGGGGGTTAAAACAGGAAATTTTACCAAATCTCAAGTCACACCTCTCTGCAAGGGGTGGATTTTCCCCCAGACTCCAGACCTTTGTCAAATCTGCATTTAAATGTACCAGGGCAGCTTTGACATTAGCGCCTTGTTTGAGTGAATAGGGCTTAGGTGGAGATGGCTTTTCTATCTATACAGCTATAGCTTAGCTAGAGATAGGCTGGGTGAATAGGTCATGAACAAGGGCCAGCCAAGACAGAGGCTGTTAGCCGTGCTAAAAACAGTAGCATCCTGTCCCTGTCCTGAGAGGCTTACAGTCTAAGCAGGTAAGCCAGACACATGGTGGGCGAAGGAGCAGAACACGCAAGCAGAGAGAACCCATGTGGTGGCTGCAGATGGCATGTTGGTTCCATTTTGTTGGGGGGATTATATTTAGAAGGGGAGCAGCTAGAGCATGGGTTCCCAAACGGGGTGGTAGTGGTGAAGAAATTCTAGGGGGGGCGTGAGGTGACCCAGGCCTCCCCCCCATCAATCACCCTCCCAAGTTTTGCTGCTATTTTTGTTTTTCGGCCCCACTCAGTTCCTTTTCTTTATTTTTTTTTGCTCAACAAGTTTTGCTGCTATTTTTTTGGAGGGGGGGGGGGCGTGAGAGTTTCTCAAAAATCAAAAAGGGGGTGTGATGCAGAAAAGTTTGGGAACCACAGAGCTAGAGGAAAACAAGAAGAAAGGGAAAGTGCTGCAGAGGACGAGGCAGGGGAAAGGGGGAACAGGTGTAGTGTGAAGCTCCGGCGGGGGAGTGGGTTGGTGTGAGCAGCTGAGTGCAGCAGAGAATGTCCAGTTTAAATCCCGGAACAGGCTCCCCTTGCTGTTCCCTGATACACAGGACTGGCCCTGCCATGGAAGCAGGTGGGAATGGGAGCTGGAGACTTTGGTAAGGAAAGTTGCTAGTTCCTACAGAAAGCAATGGAAAATGCAGGGCGAGACCAGGCTGTTTGGTCTGTTTCTATCTGTCTGTTTGTGTGACTGTGAAAGAGGCTGACCTATCCCCGCATGTTTGTAGCCGCCGGGTGGGGCACTGGATTTGTCAATATGCTAGTCACTTTGCAAAGGCAAAAATGACAGCCCCAGTGGTCAGTATAATCTAACTGTTTTGCCTCTGATGTAGGAATGCTTGATCGGATATGCGATCGCCCGTACAACCACCTGGAAGCATAGTGCTGGGCAGTACAACACAGGGCTGGGCGTTAGGACTTCTGGGTCTAGACCCTGGCTCTGATACCAAATTGTTGTCTGGCTGTGGCCATGCAGCTTTACCTCTTTGTGCCTCAGTTTCCTTATCTATAAAATGAGGGTAATATGCAAACCATTGGGAGGCATAACTCATTAAGGCTTGTAGCACCCTTTGGGATCCTTGGATGGAAGGGTCTGGAGAAAACAAAGCTAATGTTTATTTATTCGTATCTACCCTGATGTCTGCAGGAATAGCCAACATCTGCTGCTTCACATACGACAGTTGAACCCACCCAACTTCATGCCTGGGGCTAGAACAGGGGTGGGCAATAATTTTTACCCAGGGCCACTTCAAAACTTTTTTGAAGGGCAGGGCCTAAACAGGAAGGGGCGGGGCTACCCCACCCCCAGACCATGATAGGTCTGGGGGTGGGGGATCCCCTTTGCCCCCCTTCCCAGTAGGCACCCATTTCCTGGAAGACGCTTGGCATGCTCCCCCACACTCAGGCCAATTAGGGCCTGGGGGCAGGGAGCATGGGAAGCCTCCTCCGCTCTCCCCCCCCACCTTGCAAGCCACGCGTGGCACTTCAAAGTGCCACATGCTCCTGGCAGGGCGGGAGGAGGCTTCGCGCACTCCCCGCCTGCAGGTCCTAATTGGCCTGGGGGCGGGGGAGCAGCAGGGCCTCCGTGGGCCGGATCAAGCCACTTGGCAGGCCGGATCCAGCTTGTGGAGGCCCTTTTGCCCACCCCTGGCCTAAAAAGACCATTTAAAAGTGGTTGGAAAATACAGCGCCCCAAATACCCATCCTTCAAACAGCCATGCTGTGGAAACCAGTCTCTGGCGGATGAGCCTGCTTCTGAGTAAAGCTACATTTTATGGATATTTTTAATAAAAGTCATGAAAGGTCATGGCCACATGGGCCATGAGTTTTTGTTTATAGCCCATGACCGTTCCATGACTTACTATGAATACCTCTGACTAATGCTTAGCTGCTCTGGGAGGCCGGGGGGGTCGTGGGAGGGCGATGGCTTTGGCGGCAGGGGTGGGGGGGGATGACTGCCCCTGGCTGGCTGCTGCTCTGAGGCCCCCAGATACCTCCGTTCGGGCAACCTCCGGGATCACTGCTTCTGCTCAAGCAGCTGGCCCCAGGGAGGGTGACCCCGGTGTCAGCCACACCGGTTGCTGCAGCGGCAGAAACTCCAGGACAAACTTGCAGGCGTACTTATGAGCCGCTGTAGAGCTAACGCTCCCTTCCTCCCACTCCCAGCTATCTGCTGCCCATGCCAGCGAGTTATTTCTGCCCTGTCACTAGGGGAAGCAGTATGTCCAGGCAAGATTTACTGCGTGCTGCTGTCATACAATTTCCCCCACCCCCATGCTGTGCACCCCAGTCTTTGTCCAGGCGTGCGGCAGCCATCGTCATGCACGCTGTTTCCTGTGTCAGTGTGATCTGCGGTGAGCTCCCTGGCAGAGATAAATGAGTAAACACTTCACACCTACCTCAGCCTAAGGGGAAGTGACCTGGCTGAGTCAGAGGCTGTGCGGGGACTGGAAAATATCCACCCCAACCAAAATCAAAGGTTGAGCAGAGCAAGAGGAGCCTTCAGGCTGCAGCCCCGGGTTTTGCTTACGGCTCGCTGTGCAGTTCTATGCCAGCCGCACAGCTCTGCAGAAGGATGCCCTGCTGTCACCCACCCAGGGTTGTCCTGCATTGCCATGACTCAAGCCAGACCTGACCTGGAGGAATCTCCTCTAGGGTGAGACCATGGTCCCCCCCATGGCTCATTCAATCGCTGGCCTCTGTTGAGATTGCCTCTGATGGGGGGTGGATTTTATGATGGAGTCCCCTGCAAACTGAACAGAAACCCACCAAATTCATTTCCCACTGGCATGTCTCAGCGGGCAGCTACTTTACAGGACTACTGATGTGGGCTAGAGTCAATCTTTTACCTCTATGTTACATTGGCAGCCTCCTGAGCTACCGAGGGCCCTTGTGTTGCCTCGATACTGAAACAGCAGAGTTTGAAAATCACTGTGGTCATTTTAAGATATGAAGATGTAGTAAAGATTGTCCCGACTTTTGCTGCCCCACAAGGGAAAGCCAGCATACAGGGGACACTTCACCTTGTGGCAAAGGCAATTTGGTGTTTGTTCACTAAGGTAGCGAGGTCAGAAGGGACAATTCCATCCAGGGCACTGGAAGGAAACCCTTTCCATTGTATGGCTGCCAAACTCTCACTCTGTATCCCTTGAGATGCCTTTGGCATGAGGTTGAATGAAATTGCCGGCCTCCTTCTGATCTCACTTAAACGGGCGTTGTTCGTAATAATAATCCTTTTTTCATCAGTAGATGTCAATGCACTTTAGAAAGGAAGGACTCCTCATTGGTCCTATTTTAAAGATGGCAAATTTGAGGCACAGAGAAGTTGGGTAATTTGCCCAAGGTCATCCAAAAGGCTACTGGCATAGTTGAGAATCTTAGAATCCTAGTACTGGAACAAATTTCGAGAGGTCATCAAGTCCAGTCCCCTGCTCTCATGGACAGACCAAGCACCATCTTCATTCCTGATAGATGTCTGTCTAACCTGCTCTTAAATATCTCCAATGATGGAGATTCCACAACCTCCCTAGGCAATTTATTCCAGTGTTTAAGCACCCTGCCAGAAAGTTTTTTCTAATGTCAAACCTAAATATCCCTTGTTGCAATTTAAGCCCATTGCTTCTTGTCCTATCCTCAGAGGCCAAGGAGAACAATTTTCCCCTCTTCTCCTTGTAACACCCTTTTATGTATTTGAAAACTGCTGTCCTGTCCCCTCTCAGTCTTCTATTTTCCAAACTAAACAAACTCAGTTCTTTCAGTCTTCCCTCATAGCTCATGTTTTCCTTTAATCATTTTTGTTGCTCTCCTTTGGACCCAATCCGTTTCTCCACATCTTTCTTAAAATGTGGTGCCCAGAACTGGACACAATACTCCAACTGAGGCCTAATCAGTGCAGAGTAGAGCGGAAGAATGACTTCTCATGTCTTGCTCACAACACTCCTGTTAATGTATCCCAGAATCATGTTTGGTTTTTTTTTGCAAGAGCATCACACTGGTGACTCATATTTAGCTTGTGGTCCTCTATGATCCCTGGATTCCTTTCTGCAGTACTCCTTCTTAGATAGTCACTTCCCAATCTGTACGTGTGAAACTAATTGTTCCTTCCTAAGTGGAGCACTTTGCATTTCTTCTTATTAAACTTCATCCTGTTTACCTCAGGCCATTTCTCCAGTTTGTCCAGATCAATTTTGAATTATGACCCTATCCTCCAAAGCACTTGCAACTTCTCCCAGCTTGGTAGCATCTGCAAACTTAATACGTGTATTCTCTATGCCGATATCTAAATTGTTGATGAAGATTTTGAACAGAACAGGTCCCCAAAGTGTCCCCTGTGGAACCCTACTTGTTATGCCCTTTCAGCATGACTGTGAACCATTAATAACTACTCCTGAGAACAGTTATCCAGCCAGTTCTGCACCCACTTTATAGTAGCCCCATCTAGGTTGTATTTCCCTAGTCTTTCTGAGTCCTAGCCTAGTGCCCTGTCAGCTAGGCAAGAGTAACTCTGCTGAAGTGAATGGGAGCTTGTAATTTTCAGAGGTGAGCACTGTAGTTGCTCACAGTACGTCTACACAGCAGCGTTATTTTGGAATAACTGACATTAGGAAATAACATAGTCCGTGTCTGCACTACAAGCAGTTATTTCAACAATATGTCAAAATACTGTCAAGCTGGAGGACTGCTTACTTCGACTCCTGTAACCTTCATTGTATGAGGAGTAAGGGAAGTTGGAGGAAGAGTGCTCTTTCTCGGACTTCCTGCTGTGTAGACAGCGCCGAAAGCCGAAGTCAGCTCTTTCGACTTAAGCTATGCAATTAATACAGCTCAAGTTGCGTAGCTTGCTTCAGCATTAGCCCTGTTCTCAGTGTGACAACCCATCTGGGCCAACAGTGGGGCTTGAACTGGGGACTTCCAGAGCCACGCTTGTGGGACTTTACACCTCAAACAGGCAGAGGCTATAGGAGCCTCACATCCTCTGTGGTTCAGGCACCTGTGATTCTCTGAAAAACTGGGCTCAGGAGCTACCCTGTTGGGTACCCAGCGTGGGATTAGAAAGGGCCCTGTTTTTGTTTAGAGGTGATGGGATTTTTGACTCTTGTGACCAAAAAAACCAAAAAACAGCTGCATGGGCTGGGGAGGTTTTAGCATCTGCTCCTATCTGATTGTTTTCCATCTTGTGGTACAATAGCATCCATTGTCAGGATGATGTAAGTTGCAGCAGGTATGATTTGTAGCTGCTCTCTGATAACAGGGTGCTTATCAGCCTTTGTTTAAACAAATGCACCTTTTAGTGCATCAGGGCTGAATGTGGTTCCCGGCATTTGAAAGACAGTGTCAGGTTAGGCCATGCATAATTACAGTTTAAATGCTGATGGTGAGCTTGGAGCCATATGGGTACCTAGAGGGGAGTGTAGCCGCAATTTAGGGGCTTTTATCCTGCTTACTTTTCCTGCTGCTGGCATAGCAGGAAAAGAGGTGAGGCCAGGCCTCCCATACTGCTTTGATCCCTGGCTGCAGATGGGTCCTGGCGTTGTAAAGCAGACTGGCACTGCACTGGAATGGGAACAGCACAAAAGGGAGCTGAGCTTTGAGATATTGTTGCACAATCCGCCTCTAAGCCGCACAGAGCGCTTGAATTCCAGAGATCTGACTCAGTGTGTACCGGGAGCTGGTCAGAACTCAGCATGTTTTTTGTGTCTGAAGGGTGGAGAGGATTTCTGAACTACAGACCTCATGACATTGCACTGATGCCTGGTGGCATTTGAAAAAGATATAGTTCAGAAAAAGATTATTGTTTATATCGTGGGAGCACCTAGGATCAGGCCTCCCTTGCGGTACAAAAACACGGGCCCAAAAATTCTGTCCCAGAATTCTTCTGTCTCTGTGTTACGAGTAATAACACCTGGGGTTATTATAACAGAAAGTGGTGGGGTTTTTTAAACCTGTCTCCTCTTTGTTGTTCATGCTGCTTATTTGCCCGTCTGTGTTTCACTGAAACTATGAGTCAGTCAGTTTCGTTTTCTCGTTCCCCTTTGGCCAGCACAACACCCTTGCCTTCCGCTTCGCCTCAGTCCGGGAATTGTTTACATCCAAATAAATCTGTTCTTCCTGAATCGAAAACAACCCCAGAAAGAACTTTGGGGGAAGGAGATTGTCATTCCTCCCCCACACCTTTATTTACACAACCTAGAACATAAGAGGGGTTAGACCAAAGGTCCATCTAGCGCTGTATCTTTGTCTGCTGACAGTGGCCAATGCCAGGTGCCCCCAGAGGGGAATGAACAGAACAAGTGATCATCAAGTGATCCCTCTCCTGTCACCCATTTCTAGCTTCTGACAGAGGGTAGGGATACCATTCCTGCCCATGCTGGCCAATAGCCATTAATGGACCTAACCTCCATGAATTTATTTAGCTCTTTCTGAACCCTGTTAAAGTCCTGGTCTTCACAACATCCTCTGGCAAGGAGTTCCACAGGGGCTATGTCTAGACTGCAGGCTTCTTTCGAAAGAGGCTCTTTCGAAAGAGCCTCTTTCGAAAGAGCCTCTTTCGAAAGATCGCGTCTAGACTGCAGGCGGATCTTTCGAAAGAGCAATCTGCTTTTTCGAAAGGGAGCACCCAGCGAGTCTGGATGCTCTCTTTTGAAGAAGCCCTATTTACATTGAAGAACGCCTTCTTTCGAAAGAGGAACTTTCGAAAGAAGGCGTTCTTCCTCGTGAAACGAGGTTTACCGCCATCGAAAGAAAAGCCGCGTTCTGTCGAAATAATTTCGAAAGAACGTGGCTTGAGTCTGGACGCAGGGGAAGTTTCTTCGGGAAAAGGCTACTTTTCCCGAAAATACCCCTGAGTCTGGACACAGCCAGAGAGACTGTGTGTTGCATGAAGAAATACTTCCTTTGGTTTGTTTTAAACCTGCTACGTATCAAACCTAAATTTTGTGTAATCACACAGTGTCTCTGACTCACTGTCTTCGTCCATCTATCCATTGGTCAGTTACCCAGTTATCTTTTTATGAGCCAGAATTATGTTATTGGTGTGATCTTGGGCTTGATTTTCAGACTTGTTAAGGACCTACAAATTTGTCTGAAGTCAAAGGGAACTGCATGTGTTCTGTACCTCTGAAATCCATGACTGACCTGTGCCCAGACCTGAGTTTAAATGTATATAGGCCTTGTACTCCACTGTTTTCCACCTTGTATTATCGCTTCTCGGCCTTTTGGCTAAGATCAAGTGTCTTTAATCATTTAGACTCTGATCCTGCAAATGAGTATGCATATAATTTATATTTAAGTAGGTGAATACTCTGAATTAAGCCAATATCTTGTTTTTACTAGTGTTTAACCATAGTGCAGAGAAGGCAATTTGTAACTTAACACAAATTAGCTAGTAACACAAATTAGCTAGTAACATTGTGCTTTATTAGGCGTCTGTTGGCTCGTAAGAGCTGCCATGCTTAGCCATGGGTTCCCTACAGTCAGCAACTTGTCTTGTCCCATATTTGTCAGATGTCCTTGTGTAAGGATGTGTCCACACTTGGAAATTTTTCCAGACTAGCTATTCCAAATTAATTTCCCCATGTGGACCTTCTTATTCCAGAACAGCTGCTCTGCTTCCAAGTGGAGACAAGCTCTGATACAGGCCTAGTGTATCCTTCCACTACGGCAGCCACTAATGTCGATAGATCACTAGCAACCTGTCTGCACTGGGCTCTTGCTGTTATGTCACCGGTGGAGCATAACCCAACAGCAGGGAAACTCCACCCCAGCTTATGTTTTGAAGATCCAGCCAACCTGGTTCATTTCCCTGAGCATGTGTGGAGCCTGCTTTGTTGTTCTCTTGAACAGTCGGCCAGGTGACACTACTGCTCTGCATCTTATTTGTTCCAAACCAAGACCTGTTTATAGCCCTGACACTGAAGAAGAAGCGGCTGTGTCCAGAAACAGTCACAGGTTTTCCAAAACAACCCCTGTCTTCTGCTGGAGCCTCAGAACCATCGTCCCTGCTAGTGACTTATCTCTCCCTCTATTTGTTATCAAAGCAGAGGATTTGGACACCCTGCTGGTAAACAGCAGGGGTGGGGATTTCAGGAAGGCTGAACAGCAGCCTTTCTGCAGGGCAGCTCGGCTTCAGATCACCTGCGTTTCAGCGAGGTTCCTGTTTTGCAGCAGCACAGTTCACTGGGGCGCTGGGAGTCAGGCGACTGGCTTGAAGTCATGTGGTGTGCTGACGTATGTGCGTGTGAGTGTGTGTGTGTGTGTGTGTGTGTGTAATTTAGTGGTTACAGCATCTGCAGCAATGCTGTGTGAAAAAGCATGGCTTTCTTCCTGTTACCAACACCAGGTCATGCAAAGGACACAGAAGCCCAGATGGCATTTGCAGCTACCAGACATACTGGCATCAGTGGGCTCAAATAGTAAGTGATCTGATAGGAAGTGAGTGCATGAAAATGGCTCACGAGCCTTGGTTATCCAGTCCTGGAGAATCTATACAACTGCACCTGCATCCCAGAAGCATCGCTAGGACATACACTGTAGGGAACAATCCTGCAGTGGCTACAGAGAGATGCCAGGCTGGGTTGATGGGTTGGCTCCCACTCACCAGACACTTATCGGATGTTGTAATTCTGGTAACACAGGGTGGGGAAGCTTGTTTGGGTTCGGGGCCACTGAGCCACAGAAAAAATCAGCTGGGTGCTGCACACAAGCGAGAAGCAAAAAATAAAAATTAAAAAAAGAAACCCACACAACCATCCCTGACAGTGGCCTTCCATATCAGCGCCTCACTCTTTCCTGTTCTCTGCCTCAGGCACTTACTGGTTCAGACTTCGGTGGACAGAAATGCTTTCATTCAGCTCAAGCTATTGGGCGTTTTACAGCAGGACCTGGGTGAAATGCAATGGCTTGTGTTATGCAGGAGGTCAGGCTAATGGCCCTTCCTGGTTCTGGTCCTAGGCTATATGAAGGGAAGGTTGAATGGCATTGTACAAGGCACTCGTAAACCCCATCTGGAATCCTGCGTACAATTCGGGTCAGCCACATGCAAGAAAGATGACTTCAGACTAAAGCAGGGGCAGAGGAGAACTACTCGGACGATCAGATGAATGCAGGGCCTAGCTTCTGAGAGGAGACAGGAGAGCCTGGCTTGTTGAAAGTAGCAGTAAGAAGGCTGCTGGGGGCTGGATGCAGAGTTATTTCAGGTGAAGGGCACAAGAACAAATGGATATAAATGGGCCATGAGCAAACTGAGGCTGGGACTTAGAAGAAGGTTTCTAACCAGCAGAGGAGTGAGGTTGTGGGGCAGGCTAGCTGAGGTTGGGGATGGCAAACACCGTAGTGTGTTTTAAGGGAGAGCTGGACACATTGATGAGTGTGATTATATGCAGGGGCTGTTTATGATGGTGGGAGAAGGCTCAGCTGTGCTAGTGCTCACGTCTGGTTTATGTCTGATGTTCTTAAACACTAATGCTTCAGCCAGACCCACCAGTAGGGGTCAGCAAAGGAATTTGCTCCCCACCTCCAGTGCAGGGGTCCCCAACCTCTCAGGGATGCCGGGCGCCCAGGCTGCTCATGCGTCGGGTGCCTGGGGGCGGGGCCGCTCACGCACCGCATGCCCAGGGGCGGGGCCGTTTATGCGCGGCGCACCCGGGGCCGGCACCGCACATGTGCCATGCACCCGGGGCAGGGGCTGCCCTTGAGCCGCGCACATAAATGCCCCAGCGGGCGCCACGTTGGGGACCACTGCTCCAGTGTATTCTGGGAGGTTTCCCTCCATCCTCCCCCCTTCCTCGGAGAACCCAGAGGTGGCAGAGCTGGAGCTGGGACACTGGACTGGAAGATTGATCATCGTCTGTCTCGGTTGCTTGGCTGGCTGGTTCTTGCTCAGGTGCTCAGGGTCTAACTCCCATATGTGGGGTCAGGAAGGAATTTCCCTCCCAGGACAGCTTGGCAATGACCTTTCCTCCCCCCACCTTTCTCTGCAGTATGGGGCACAGGTCACTTGCCGGGATTATTAGCATATTTTCCTGCCATTGATGAGGCCTTGGGCATTGATATTCCTCTGTCCCTCTTGTTCTCTGTCTTTTGCTCATAATAGTCTAGTCTCCTAAGAGCTGTAATACTCTGGTATCATTTCGGTTGTTTGGTTGGTGTGTGGGTGGCCTGTGCTATAAAAAAAATCATTTCATAACCTCTATGAAAGGATTAGGAATCTGCATTTTCAAGCTTTTCTTCACAACCACAAAGGCCAGAAACTTTTTTTCCCCCTTATAATCCTTTGACTCTAGAAGCTGGGACTTTAAGAATGAGATCAGCTATTGTGAAACCTGTGATAAAATTATGAGAGTTGGCATCACTCCCTGGGGATAAAAAATCTCCTGCACGACCGTGTGTACACTTGCAATTGAACGACAACACTTTTGTCATTCATGGGTGCTTAATACCACCCCCTCCCAAATTAAAACAGTTTTGCCGTGGCAAGTGCCAGGGTAAATGGCGCGTTGTCGGCAGCAGCGCTCTCCTTTCGACAAAGTGAACCCTGCTCATAGCGGGTGGAAGTATTTAGTTGGCAGAAATGCAGACAAACAGCATTCGCACTGCCTGAATTTAACAATCCGGCCGTGTTGCTAAAAGCTGGGTAGTGCAGACAAAGCCTATGCCTCATTTTTTAGAAAGCCACTCACAAGAAAGTTTGCTTTGCTTTGTTTGTTTAAAAGCGATAAAACATTAAGCTAACACTTTTGACGTTGACCACTGATTTTTTTTGGCAGCCTGTGGAGGCTTTTTTGCCTGGATTTTCGGAGGAGTTGAGCGCTTGCAGCTGCTGTTGAAATCAGTGTGAGCCGCGGGTTCTCAGCACGCCTACAAAAATCCAAGTCTCTAGTCGAGCTTCCAAAAGACAGAGGCTTTTCAAAATGTGATGGCACCACATCTGTTTGAAACCCTCTCCGTCTGAAGCATGATCTGTGCATGTAATGTGGGGCAAAGGCACCATGGTCCATGGCTGTACAGGCTGAACCTCTTTAGTCAGGGACCCTCGGGACCATCCGACTGGTGCAGAAGCAGAGAATTTGCCGAACCATGGCAGGGCAATATTGTCTAGCAGCATCACTAACACTTGCCCTTCTTACTAGGTTCTGAGGAGACATTTAGGGGTAAATTAGAGCTAAATAACAGCACAGAACACTGAGAGCCAGGACCAGTGGCTTTATGGGACCTCGGGAAACTGGGCCACGCCAATGATAAGTGGACATCCAGCTAATTAAAATCAGTCTCCCAGTTAGCCCTTGACTTGGTTTGTTTTGAAGCTCTCTAGTTTTCTTACTCTATTTGTCACTGATATGCTCCCTCCAAGATCCAGGTTCAGCCCTCATTTGATCCTGTAGCAAGACGTGTTGCTAACTAACACCTTGTCTAACCAAACAATTGCACTGCTTTAGTTAAACTGATTTGGTTCTGTTGGTACAAACTCCTGCGTGACTTTATTATGGAAGGCAGCATGGCGCAATAGAGCGTGCACTCGGCTGGCACTCAGGAAGACTTTGGGATCTGTGCCACTGGCCTGGTGGGTAAACCTGAGCAAGCAGCTTCCCAATGCTGTGCCTCAGTTTCTCCATCTGTGAAGTTGAGATACTGATCTCTATAGGAGATATAGAGATGAAAAGCATATCTGAGCATTAAAAGCGTAATTGCCATTTCAGTTTATTTTAAACCCTTTTCTGACTTCAGCTAAATTGAAATAACGCTGGGTTAGGCCAGGATAAGGTAAGGGCATCCAGACCACCTTTGGCAGGGATCTCATTTAATCCAACTGGTGCAGCCGCTGTGTCACATGGCATCTGTCAGTGCTTCAAGCCTCTGAGGGCTCTGCTGCTGTCTCATCAAACCCCCCAAGCAGAGCAGGCCCTTGCAGACCAATCTGCCATCTAAACACAATGGCCATTTGGTGCGTCAGAACGACAGAGAGCGCAGCAGTGCAGGGGGTGCTGGTGGAGGCGGTCTCAAAGGATACGGGAGAGGCTGTGGAGTTTCCCCAGGGTCATAAGAGCAGGGGGATAGAAGGGCTTCCCTCACTCCGGCGCACCCCAGGGGAGCTGCCTGCCTGACTCTGTCAGTCGTTGTCTCTTCCTCAGAAGATCAAGTGGCCCGTGAGACGGAGGAGGTGTTCCAGAGCTATGCCTTCCACCGCTACCAGCAAGAGAGGGAAGCGGGCGGAGAGGAGGTGCCGATGGACCCCGAGATCGCAGAGATCCAGCAGGAGACGGGCAGGTAAAGCTCTCCCCATTACAGACTGAATCATACCTCTCCCCACATAGTCCACGCTCAGGGTGGATTCACATTCCTGACCCTGCATCCTCCTGGCCAATGTTCCCCCTGATCGTTCCCATCCACGTGCAGATTTTTTTTCCAGCCATGTGCGGAATAAATTTGTGCCATGCATAAAGCATGTGCAAATGTGCACCACCCGTAGAAACATAAACCTAGCGGTGGGTGCTCTGCTAATCAGCTGGGCAGCATTTGAATCGTTCCTGAGCGGCCGCACAAGCGCACCGCTTACAGCAAACCCTGCTCTTGACATCCTGCACTCACTGTGGAAGTGGGGCTCGTCTCTAAAGTTTTCTATCCTCTTGCCAGCACCAGCAGCCAGGTGGGCAGACGCCTGGCCCTCATCGGAGATGACATCAACATGCGGTATGACGCAGAGTTCCAGAACATGCTGAAGACCTTGCAGCCTACAAAGGACAACGCCTACGAGTACTTTACCAAGATAGCCTCCAGGTAAGGCAGCCAGCTTCCTGCACTCCCATGCCACCTCCCTAGGAATGCTGGTGAGAGACGGGGACTTGTTCTGTTGCAGATCGAGTCAGACAGGCACACAAGGCGGAAATCAGAGGAGCAAAAATTAGTGTTATTTTACCCAAATCCTGCCCCCTAACCCAGCCCACAACCCCAGAGAAGCTGGTGTCAGCTGTGAACTAGTTCACAATGGAAGGATGGAGTTCCATGAAGCAGTGCCCAAAATATGCCCATGTTTTCCATCTGTCTGTGCTTCTGCCTGTCATTGTACACCCATGTCAGATATGTCATGGGCGCCTGTAACCAGGAGTGGCCCATGACTATAGGCCGACTCAGCCGTCGCCTAGAGCACCGCCTTAGACGGGGTGCCTAGGGCGCCCGATGATGACTTCATTCCATTGTCGGCCGTGCAGGTGGGGGTGCCGATCGTGTGTTCCGCCTGGAGTGCCAGCTGCCGCAGCCCGCCTCGGGACACTCCTGACTGCAACTAGGTCTTCGGTCCCATTTGCAAATGCACCTGCAGTCTTTGCAATGAGCATGCAGAAAGATGGATGGTGATGAAAATGTGCCCCAATGCTGTGAATCCCAAGGGTGATAACAGAATGTGTCATTGAGCTGTGAGGCCTGGCTCTCCTCTGACATCCGGAGGGATTTTACTGATGTCTGGAGTTACCCCGGTGTAAAACCAGCACAAGAGGGAAATCTTGTCACTGTTGAATTCTTGGGCAGACCTGTGTCAGCTCCCATTGGGAAGGTTTTCCTTCGCAGCCAGGAAAGCTTGATGGTTGAAAGTTCAAGGCCTGTTTTCTAGCTGGCTCTAAGCAACCACAGCTTCAGGCAATAAGCTCTGCAGAGGCTCGGTGTCTCTAACAATGAAACGCCTTAGTCCAGCCTGTGACCTTAGCTAGCACTCAGACCTGGTTACTCCACAGCCCTTTAAGTGCTGCGGGTGCATCCTCCTGCCCTGAGGCGCAGCTTAGCCCTGCTGCTGAGAAGGGTGAAAAGTGAAAGCGAAGGGTCTGAGAAGCTGGGACTCTGATGCGTTTGCTTGTTTACGGCAGGAGGAAAGTCTCTCCCAGAAGTCAGTGGGTGGAAAGGGAGCGTGTTCTGGTGGTGCTGGAGTTTCCCGTGTGATCTCCCAGCTGCTCAGGCTGTGCAAAAGGGGCTGGATTCTGTGTGAGCTCTGTTTGAGCTGGCAACGCTGGCTCCGGGGCTGGGCATACGCCACAGTGGAAGGGGGAAGGGCAGTTATACCAGTCCTCAGAGTTTCCCAGACTGTTGCAGCTTCCACCAGGACTGGCAGTTCCCTGGTGTCCCTTGCCCTCTTGCTTTCAGAAGAGCTTGGACGCAGGGGAGAATCCCGCTCCCTGTGTTTAAAACAGAACAGCAGACTAGCCGTGCTCAGAAACTGTCTGATTTCAAGAGCTTGCCATTGTTGAAATGGCTGCAGAGATGCCTGTGGATTGGGGCAGCTTCCTAGAGTGTGTGTTGGGTTCAGCGCAGTCCATATAAGCAAGAAGATAGAGGAAAGCACTTCAGTCCTCTGCTACTACTGGTAGGCCACGGCGGAGGTGGCTTATCCGGTGTAAAGGGAAAGGCAGCAGACATAGCTGGTGAACCCACAGCTTGGCATTGATGGGACGAGGCCCTTGAGGAGATGGGGGTCCCCCTCTGCCCTATCCCCCCTATTTTGGGATAGCCGCGAGAGGCTTGCCTGTTCACGGCATCATTCTGCCAGGTACTATCCTGCCATGGTATCTGAGCACCTCACAACCACCACTGGATTCTACCCCTGTAGGCCCCCCTGAGGAAGGGAAGGCTTAGCTCTGTTTTACAGATAGGGAACAGAGGCACAGAGAAGGTGAAGCAATTTGACACAGACTGTGGATTGAACCTTGAGGCCCAGACTCATCCCTATCCTCTAGGGCCTCCTTCCTCCCTCATTAGGCCAGGCCCAGTGCAAATGACAGCCCTGCGGCATGGCTATACTGGGAAGGGGAGGAGGCTTCTCGCCACTGGCACACCCACCCAGCCTTTCCCCAGTGCACACGCTGGTCTTGGTGTATGTTGCCTAACTGTCTCTTCTGTCCTTTCTTCCTGCTCCCTTACTTCGGGAAGCCACGCTTTGCCATCCTGAGGTGGTTAACGCACAGCAACACAGGTAAATTAACCTCTGTCCCTCACTCTCCATCCTGCCTTTTCAGTGTTGTTCCTTCCTGCATCTCCACTAACTCCCCTCTTTCCGTAAGCTGTTCTGGAAGGCCCCATCTGTACTAGGAAGATCCTCATCTTTATGCGGTGCAGCGGGGTGGGTACCTGTGTTTGAACAGTTTCTCTGTCGCTGTGCGAACAGAAATAGCCTTGACAGGCACCCACATACTCTGGTGCAATAAGGGGTAACTCAGGGAGGTGACACTGGTGGTGCGAGACCCATGTGAATTGGTGGTTGTTTGGGCTGGAAGCTGTGCTTAGGAGTGGAACCCAATTGGGTTGATGCTGCACAGATGCACGTTGAAAGTCCCTCCTCGCCCGAAAGAGCTGACAGTCTAAGGCGAGATCAGCAGCCAGCCCTAGGGGAGGTATTTAATTGTCATGCATCCAGGTGAAGAAGAAATCATGTCCTAATGTGCTCGGGCCACAGCGCTGTTGAAACCTGCCTCTCTCTGTTGCCTAGATAAAGCCCAAGAGTGAGTGTGTTCCTTCCAGGGTAGCTGCCACTCAAGGAGAACAAATTTGTTAGTGGCTGTGGTGGAGCATGTGGAAGAGCAGATCTGCACAGTTAGTTGTGTGTGTTTTCACCATGACGCTGTCGCTCTCTTTGATAGGATGTCACTCGAGAGCTCAGGGTGCTCCAGGTGTGCACAGGACGCACCTGCGAACCCCCAGACATTTCACCGACTGCAGCGGAATGTGTCTGGATGGAGCAGCCCAGCAGGGGGTGGCGGAATACCAGCTCCAGCAGGCCTCGCATTGTCTTTTTAACCAGAAGGCTTGGTTCTGTTACAGCTTGTTTGACAGCGGCATTAACTGGGGCAGGGTGATTGCGCTGCTGGGGTTCGGTTACCGGATGGCAATCCATGTATACCAGCACGGGATGACCGGCTTCCTCCGGAGCATTGCCCGCTACGTGGCAGATTTCGTGCTCCGCAATCGCATTGCCCAGTGGATTGCCCAGCAGGGAGGATGGGTGAGTAAGTCTGCCTCTTTTTCTCCACTGGGCAAAGTTCCCTGTAATCCAGGGGCTACTCAACTTTGCAAGCCCCGAGGGCCACAGTGATACTCACAGCACATGCTGAGGGCCGCAACTTAAGTGTGGTAGCATATACATGCACATATATATGCAAATAGTTTCTTTCACACTGACAGGCATAAATACAAAAATTGAGGCAAGATTACACAACACGCAGGCCCCATTTAAGTCAGTTCTGCTGATATTAATAAAATGCAATATTTACCCCATTTCCACCCATATAACAGCACTTTCAATGAGCAATGGCAGTGCAGGAATTTAACTTCTAAAACTACTATATCAACAGAAGACCATTATATTGACTACTTTTTTGTTTTGGTTTCCACCTGGGCGCTGCGTGTTGAGCCCTGTGTAAACCCCAACCGCACCGTGGGCCACAAGCAAATGGGCCACATGTTGAGTAGCCCTGCTGTAATTATTTCCATCCATGTGTGGATTTTTCCATCTGTGTGCAGAATAATTTTTTTCATGTGCACCAAGACATGCGCAAATGTGCACCACCAGGAGAAAAAAAAATAGCGATGGGCACTCTGATTATCAGCTGGGAAGAATGTCTTGGGTTGTGATGCACAACTCACAAGGAAAACTGATGGAAGGTAGCTAGGCCAGGCTGGGGTCAGCACATGCTGGAGCAGTCCCTGCATGCTGGGTACACCACAGACAGAGGCTGCTCGGGTCTCCATGAGTTAACCAGAACCAGTAAGCGTCACCTGTCAAGGGCGATGCTTACCAGTTAACCTTTCACAGCCCTAGTTCTTATATTGAAACTGCTGCACAGAAAGGGCTGTTTGGATTCCTTAGCTGCTGTAGGTAAGAGTGTCCCTTACAGCTGGCTGACGGATGAAAACGCTTCTTCACTAATAATGCTCTGAAGTTACTGTGGGTTTACCATGGTGTCAGTGGGATCAGAATCTGGCTCATTTGGTGGCAGGGCGGAGCATATTTTAATGAACGCAATGCCGCCAAATTTATACACTTGTGCAGCGGGGTCACTGTGCTGCTCCATCGTTTAACCGGCGATTCTCTCTCCTGCGGCAGGTGGCAGCATTGGACTTGGATAACGTTTATGTGAAGTACATGATGGTGGTGCTGGTCGTGGTCCTGCTGGGTCAGTTGGTGGTACGGCGCTTTTTCAGCTCGTGACTGGCATGGAGGCCGAGGCCGGCGATTCGGCCAAACTCTCTCTCAGCACTCTGCAATAAAGACATCTCCCGTGAGAGAGAGGCTCAGGGAACAAGCAAGGGAGAGCAGTATGGAAAGGACAACTCCTCTGCTGAGACCACGCCATCCGTGGAGCGACTGTGGAGTGCCGGCCAAGAACTACACGGAGAGGCGTTAATGAGGGGTCTTGGGGGGTAGGGAGGAATTGATTATCTCATCCAGAGGTTGAATACAGCAGTAAGGAACATGGGCGTGATGGCATTCCCAGCAATGGGGCGAGGGTTGCAGGTTCCTCCTGTGTACTCAGACTGGAGAAGCCCCCTTAGAGGAACAAACATTGTTAAAATAATGCGCAGAGAGTTCCATCCTCTAATGGATTTTAGCCCCGATTTCACCTGCCTTCATATAACAGGAGTTCAGCCACAGCTGGTTCAGTCTCTGCTTGTCGGTCATTGGAGGGGGTCAGCCAATGCTGGAGAGTGTGTGGCAGGTTGGCTTTTACCTTCCCTTGCTCCCAGCCTACTAAACCCAGATTCGTAGCTTCCCCGATTGCTCGTAAAAGGCATCCCTGGCCACCACTCAGCAAACACAGTTTGACACGTGACAATCAGGACTAGACATTCAGTTGCCTCCAGACATGACAAACCGATCCTGTTGGAGATCTGCTTCCCAAAAGGAACATCCCAGACACCTAACCAGAGCTGCATCCTAGGACTGTGGTCACCAGCCCATCCTAGGGGTATGCAGAAGCCTGAACTTCCAGGTAGCAGCAGGTATATAAAGGAACAGCTGGTTTTCAAACACTAAAATACCATGGGGTGAATCGGGAGTGAATGTCTTTGGTTGCGATCCATCATCCCACATCTGCACTGTTTGGTTTACAGGTGATGGGCTTCATCCAAACACATACCTTGCTGTGGACAATCTCTCTCACTCACCGCCTGTATTTCTGTTGCTGTCATTCGGAGAGCTCTGAAGTCCCCAGAGCGGTGAGGGAGGGAGTGTCTAAGTCTGGATCTGACCCTTGATGGTTGGGTCCATCTGTGCTTCCCACTTCAGGTTATTGTGTAAAGCTTGTAAACTGTGACTGGATTTAAGCTGTGTCCATGTGGGCCTCACACTGGGTCTAGACCCAATTCCTGCCCACCCTGATTCTAGCACTGTTTGGCCAACCTGTGGGGAAGAAGCCAAACTGTGTTCTGATCTAAAGAAAGCTGGAGAGCCAGATCCTTGGATAATAAATGGCTTTCAGTGCTGTGAAGCTGAAGACCTTGCTCCTGTCTAAAGGCTAGTATAAGGGACCAAGGCTACTTAATTTTGTCCTAAAGACTGGATAGAAGAAGTAGCAGCAATAAGACTATGTTAAGTGTTATCAGGGATTTTTCTGCTCTTGCCTGTGTCATGAACCTTTGTTGGTTGCGGTGAACAGCTTGCGAGGGGAGGAGGCAAAGGGATGTGGTGACGACTCTTCTAGGCGGTTGCAGTAGTAGATCTCATAGGGTGCGTTTACACTGCACCGTTATTTTCAGATAACTAGCGTTATTTTGAAATAATGCAAACGTCTACACAGCCATTCTGTTATTTTGAAATAATTTCGAAATAACGGACGGCTTATTCCAATAATCTGTAAACCTCATTCTACGAGGAATAACGCCTATTTCGAAATAGCCCCTCACCAGGGCCATTCTAAGTTATTCCTCCCCAGTGCCTCCTGGTGCTCTAAATCGAGAGAGCGCGTCTTCATTAGGGAACCCTGCCTCGGTTTAATTTTGAGGCTTTCCTGAAGTGTAGACGTGCTATTTCGAAATAAGCTATTTCACAATAACTATTCCGGAATAGCTTATTTTGAAGTAAACAGTGTAGACGTACCCATAGGGATTTACCAGGGTGGATTAGACCTGTGGCTTGTCTAGTCCACTAGCCAGGCTCAGACACTGCCCAAGTGCTTGGGAGGAAAATGAAAGAAGTCTGCCATAGGAAAACGTGGGGTGATCTACTCCGATGAAGGCCTCACCCTAATCCCTAATAGTTAAGTGATGGGCATGAGGTTTAATATCCCTTCCAAACTTTGTGTTAGCATTAACTGTGATAACTGGCTATTTTTGCTATCCATATAAATTCCCACATCCTTTTAGAGTCCTGTTAAATTCAAATCCTCAGCAACATCTGTATTGCTTCCTTTATCTAATGATGCATTCTATAGAAATAGCATTTCCTTTTATCTGTTCAGAATGACCCAGCTTTTATTTCATTGAATGTCTCCTTGCTTGAGAAGGGAGAACATTAGCTCCCCTTCTCTAGATCATTCCTTATTTTATACCCTTGTCCTCTCTTTCTCTTCAACTTTCTAAGGTAAAATGATAGCAAACTTTCCCTCCCCCATCGCCTGCCTCTAAACCTCCTCCTGTTACGCAATATTCTGTTTGAAAGGGAGCGCCTGGTACTTCACAAAGCATCCACAACCATCAGGTTGCATAAAGATGTGAGAATATTTTCCATAGTGTGCTGCATCTGATTCCTTAGTCTTCTTGACATCTTGTTAGCTTTCTTCCGCCAGCTGCACATTGTATTAAGGTCTCACTGAGCTGCGACCCTCAGACTCCACTCCTAAGTTGATACAGTTAATTTGGAACTGTGTACAGTGCACAAGTAGTTCTCCTTCCCTCCAGTGTGCGTTGCTTTGCATTGAACAACACTAAGCATCACTTCCCATCATGTTGCCAATTCAGCTGGCTCGATTAGGCCCTTCTGGAGCTCCAGTGTTCTCTCTTGCCTCCCCTAACCTAAATAACTGGGCATCGCCTGCAAATTTTGCTACTCCACGGCTCACCTCTTCCAGATGACACTGAACTCCAGACCGAGCCCAGCACTTTGAGACTCCCAGCTGTTAACATTTTGCTGTGATTAAATTTGATCATTTGTTCCTTCCCTTTGTTCCCTGTCCCTTAGCCACTTTTTGACCCCTGACTAATTAGTTTCGTTAATAGCCTCTTGTGCAGGACCATGTCAGAGTCCTTTGGAAAGTCTAAATAAATTAGGACAACAGACTCTACTGATATGTTCCAAGCACTGTAGTAAGTTAGTGAAACATGATTTTCCTTTGCAAGAAACCATGCTGGTGAGACCTTATCATCATGATCAGGAACAGTTTACCAAGGGCCATGCTAGATTCACCATCACTGACCATTTTTAGTTGTGATTTAGATTTTTTTCCCCCCTAGAATATCTGCTCTAGAAATGATTTTGGAAAATGTCTCTGGACTGTGCTATATAGGAAGTCAGACTAGATGATCGCAGTGGTCCCTTCTGGCCTTTGCAGTCAATCTGTGAATCTTCCAGATGTGTGAGTTACCTGGTTTTTGTTTGAACTTATTTCCCAGGTACTAGATTTAAGACTAGTAGATTTTTTTTTTATGATGCTTTATGGTAAGAGATCAAGTCCCAGTGGACTCAGTGTCGGGGGCCCAGAAAGGGAACCTTTAAAACTTGAACCTTTGTTTAGTTTGCCACTTTTTTTCTCTGCTACCTCCAGAAATATTCAACTGGGCACTGTCAAACCCAAGACACTGCAAAGACTGTCTCCAGGCATTTGCTTGTCACCCTTTTGCTTTTACTTTTGCTGTTGGCACTAATTTCGGAAGGGGGAGAAAAGGTGGGTTTGACCTGGGGGATGAGACAACCAGGGCAAGGTGCTGCTACGTGAATTGCTGATCTGCAGTACTGTATTCGGTCTCTGGCTGGCACTGTTGTTGCACATGTAAATAGCTACCAGAGGCGTTGAGGAGAGGAACGGAGAAGAGGCATCTTAAATTTAAGTCTGTTTGGAACCTACTTTGAAAAAGACAGAGAATCCCGTGGGCAAAGCTGCTATGCGATTTTTAACAGTGCCTACTATTGGACCCGTTGGCCCCATTCTGTCTGCTAGGAATCCAACCCAGCACCCAACCTCACCCTTAGGCTTTGTGTTCTGAGCTGCTTTGAAATAAGAATGCAGCTGTCTTCTGCTTGGAACTGGGCTGCTGCTCGGGGATCGTGGGATGGCTTGAGGGGCAGGGCTGGGCATGGGGGAAGACAGCCTTTTCCCTTTGGACCTGCAGGTTCAGCACCAGTGCAGAAGAGAGAGAGGGACAGAAAACCACAGGCTTCCCAACATCGGTACTAGCATCAACCTATGGTGCTAGTGACCAGGAGGTCTTATTGACTGATGGGGTCTAGGCAGGAGTTAGCTGATTCTCTCAGTGCTGTGAGTTTGTGCTCAGTATTTTGCCTGCCCCCCATGTTTCTATGGACTCCTTAGCAGGGGCGGCCCATGCATATAGGCCAACTCGGCCATCGCCTAGGGCGCCGCCTTCAACGGGGCGCCCAATGATGATGTCATGCCATTGACGGCTGTGCAGGCGGGGGCGCCGATCGCGCGTTCCACCTGGGCACCAGCTGCCGGCAGCCTGCCTCGGGCTGCCCCTGCACCGTAGTACAGTGTACCTCCAGGCTCCCCTCTGTCACCCTACCTGCTCAACATCCAGCCATTACAGTGCAAACTCTAAGAAGTTAGTTACAGCTCCCCAATTCTCTGCCTGAGTTTGGAGCTGTTTAGAGCCGCTCCAAACTCTTGCCAGCTGGCACTGATCCGCTAGAGGCCATAGTCAGCTGGGGATTTTCAGAGCCGCCACCTCACTTCCCTTTCCTGTCCCTGAGGAGCCTCTTGTTGCTAGAGGCTGTGGGGAGGGAAGTGGGAGCTGGGAGGGAACAGAGTGGTGCTATCTGGCCCAAGAACCCTTGATAGGAGCGGAGAGAACAATAGAAAAGCGGGGAGAGGTGAAACCTAAATGAGAGTATTTGATGTGATGCGTGAAGAGGGTCAGGAGCTTGAGGGCATTAGTGCAAGCTACAGAATCATATGTGACTCACCCATTCCTTCCAGCCAGGTCCCCAAACCTCACCCTGTGGCCTACCGGCCACGACTGAGCATGGGTACAGGTGCGGTGATGGGTGGATTTCAGAAAGAAACTTGTAATGTCCTGCCAGGCTAGCTTGCAGGATGGCGAAGGGCACAAGACCGTCCTAACGAGGGCTTACCCCTGGATAATCAGAAGTGGTGACAGCCCTTTGCGAAACTGGCTGTGGGAAAGAGGGGGAGGGGTTACACACATACTAGAAAGCCATACTGTTCTCCGACTTCGCTTTATTAATGCTTTTCTGGAAAGCTTGTTGTTCCACAGACCAATCGCAGCCCTCCAGCAATTCCTGATTGCCTCAGGATGACTGGGGGGCAGCAGAGGACCTCCGGTGCGAGGCAATGGGGACATGGAACACCATGGAGCAGTAAGAGACCCACCCCGTCATCTCAAACAAGGAGGGGTTTGCAGGGCCTTCTCTCAGCACGGTGGTGGTGGTGAAGACATGGGGAGTGCCCTAAGGGGCAAGAGGTGCCTGTGGAAAGCTCTAGATGGTTTTCCTGGAATATCATTTCCTTGCAAATAGCCTTTTAAAAATATGTATATGTATATATTTCAAAATAAAAGTAATGTGCACTTGCAGGTCTCCCTCATACTGGTGTGTGTAAGGACATGTCGGATGTTTGCACGCATACTAAGGCTTTCCCTGAAGGAGTTGTCTTCTGTCTTCTACTCTCGCAGTTCTTGCCCACTCGGCGTGGGAGGAGCGACGCCCTTGTGGTTAGGGTGCTAGCCTGCGACTCGGGTTACTCTCCCGCAGATTCACCTTTAATCGTTCTCCTTATTGTTCCAGCTATAGATGCTTTGGCTCTCGCTTTCTGGCTTGCTCAGGTCATAGCCACTGCGTCCGTTTGAGCGGGAGCAATCACAGAACCCGGGACTGGTGCCCACTATGGGCCAGGAATAGTAAGGCCACCCGTCACCTCTGAGATGCAGGGTGCTGTTTCCCAGCCCCATCGATATGGATCTGTTTCCGCACCAGTGATTTCCACGTGGCCATGGAGGGCAAGTCTGCTGGTCTGTAGTAATGGGTTCTCAGAACTTTGGCTGGTGTGTGACTCCAGATACACCAGTCCCAGCCTATATCACCCAGTGTGGGATACACGCTAGGAGGGGAAGCTCATGACTGTCACGGTCCCTGCCTCCCCTAGTTGGAGTCATTGTAAGGAGTGGAGCAGAAGGAGACTGCTCCCAGCCCAGCTGCCATTAGAAGTGCATTACAGATCACCTCTCTTCAGCAGACCCAGTATTTGCCTGTTACAAGGAGGGGTGGAAGAGATTCTGGTCACTGAAGAACCCACCCCTTGGAATCTCAGAGAGTCCCACATATTTCTTCTCCACGCTCTAAAATGAGGGAAACGAGAGGGCAGAGTAAGGGTAAGGCTAAACTACGGAGGGGGTTTTTCGAAAGAGGATATGCAAATTCCTCTTCTGATCTCACTTTCGAAAGAGGATCTTTCGAAAGTGAAAGTAGTCTGGACACTTTTTTTGGGGGGGGGGAACCTCATAAACCTCATTTTATAAGGAAGAATGGGTTTTTTTTTCCCGAAAAAGGATTTTTACCGAAAAAAACTGAAGGCAGACTACTTTCACTTTCGAAAGATCCTCTTTCGAAAGTGAGATTGGAAGATATGCAAATTCCCACGGAATTTGAATATCCTCTTTCGAAAACAGAACATCGTCTAGACATAGCCTAAGCGTCCTTTAGTTCAACTGTGCCCCCCTGCTGCCAGATCGAGAACTCCCAGGGGAACAGCCTTCCCAGGCTGGTTCACATCCTTGCTGTGAGATTACTGGTGCAAAGGCAAACAAAGGGCTTGGGTTTGATCTGTCATGCTGATGTGGCTATGAGCAATCAGTCCCAGACTGCTATCAGCTTCAGAGAGGAGAGGGAGTCAGCAAAAGCCGCATATGGGTGGACTTTGCACCAGTCTGGTAATATCGTGAGACTGGGAATCAGGGTGCCTGGAAGTTCAGACTGGCTCCAGATGCGGGGCCAGGAGTAATGCAGCCTGCCCTCATGCTGGATACAACTCCCTCCTCGCTCTCCTCCATATTGACACACAGGGCCAGAGCCACAAGTGGCGTAAAGCTGAATAGCTCCATCGCCTTTGAAAGCGTGATGCTGATTTACACCTGCTGAGCCTGAGCTAACACTGTGCCAAGGACGGGACATTCCCCCCACCCCTGCACTGAGCTCTGCTACCAACCCTTCACATGGTTCTGCATAGCTAGTGGGATGGTTCAGTCTTTTGCGTACCCCGCTCACCCCCACACTAAATGGGGAAAGCACTCAATACAGTCACCAGATTTGAGGCTGGCCTTATTTTGCACTACACCAGGGTACGATGAGCGTGATTGGAGCAATCACCCACTGCTATGGGCACTCTGTCTCTCTGTCTCTGGGGTTTCTATCGCACCCATCACTCCGGCATCAAAGCCAACTCCCACTGAAATCCATTACCGGGGCCCGGATTTAGAGATCCTGCCTCTGGATCCCCTGTAGAAAAAGTAGGTGATGAAAAGTCCACAGAGATGGGCCTGGAGGGAGGTATCTGTGGTTGGGTGCTGCCGTAGGAACAATGCAAGGTGGTGAAGCAGGTGGGAAAGCCGATCCCCTCCCTGCTTGTGGAGCACAGAAGGAATCCCTGGGAATTGGGGCTCACATGGGTGGTGGGTGAAGGTAAGGCAAGCCCCCAGCCTTGCCCCTTCTGCCAAGCCCTGCCCCCAAGCCGCCCCAGCACCACAGAGAGGTTGGGGCGTGGGACCCAGTATCCCCCACCCCAGAGCACGGGGAGGGAGGAGCGTGTGCTGTCGCAGCCTCCCCAGCCCCAGAGCATGGGAGGGGCATGTTGTGGGGTAGCAATACTCCATCCCCAGTAGGCCTACAGCAGGCGTTCTGGGGCAAGGCCAGGTTGGCAGTTTGGGAAGGCTACGCCTCCCCCTGCCTAAGATACCTACTGCCCCTGGGCTCCAGACTCCCTGTAACAACTGTTGATGTAGAGAGGTGGGGCTCACTCTCTTCCCAGTGCTAACAGCCACGGACTAAACCAGACACCTAGCAGTTACAGTACCCCCGCCCCCGTCTTCTATAAATATCTTCACTGCAGTGATGCCCGCAGGCACTTCAGAGCCATGACAGTGAAACTCAAGTGAGGTCACAATGCATTCCAGGTCAGCTATCTCATTCGGCATGAGTGACTAAGCTGACACGCTTAATCCATTTACTTTCTTTGTTCAGGGGAAGGTTACATTTTAACAGATGATAAATGGCCCTAATAAAAAAGTCAACTGTCTCTGTAATCCACCCTACCTCTAACACTAGCTTGGGCTCCTTCTGTTGCTCCTAATTCAGTTACCAACAGAAATAAAAAGCCACATCATTTTAAAGATTCTTTATTGCGAATTTAAACACTAGCCTGAGACTGAATTTAGGATTGATGCACCATGAATGCTGGGCAAGATCCAGCCTTCATGACTAGTTCCTTATCTCTATAATGGGCCAAGCTAAACTTCTGGATCCGAGTTTTGAGGCTGTTTGGATCTGGATCTGAGGTAAATAGACACGGAGTTAAATAGATAATTAGTTATAAAGGTAGGCAGGGAAATAGATTAAGTAGGTAGATAGGTTAAGTAGGTTGGTAAGCAGGGATTAGCTGGGGGGCGTGAACAGGTTTGTAAACAGGGTATCTAGGTAACTAGATTAAATTAGGTTAAATAAATGAAGTAGGTAGCTAGGCTAAGTAGATAGTTGGGTAAACAGGTTTTGGACTGCATATGTACACAGACAGATAGACAGGAGATGGGTAAACATGAAGTAGGAAAAACTTAAAAAACAACAAATAGTTTTGCAGCACTTTAGAGATTAACAAAAAATGTAGATGGTCTCATGAGCTTTCAGAGTTAGGTTAAGCAGCTAGATTAGGTAGGTAGCTGAGGTAAGCAGGAAGAATAGATGTTTAGAGGGAAGTACTCTAATATGTTGTGTGCACTGTGACAATGAATTCATTGGTCGCTGCTGCTTCATTCGGATTGGCTCAAACAGAAAGAAAAATAAAGGTACAAAAAAGCTGGATGTTTCCCTCTGTTGTTTGACTTGTGCTTAATGAAAACACAGACTCTTCCTTGTGTCACTTAATGCCATTTCCTGTATCTGCTGTACTGCAGAGATGCCCTATATCTTGTCTTTTATCAAGACTGCTGCTTTCTTAGAAAATGCAGAGGAGACAGACGCTGCTGCGGAGCTTCTGAGACACCCATGAAAGGACTCAAAGGAATGCCCCGACCTTTTCATCCTATGGAATGTGCATCCAATTCTCACCTATGAAATCTGGAGCACCTGGGAAATTTGCATCACATAGGGGAGTTGCTCCAGTTTAACTGTATTAGTGTAAATCCAAACCTTAGGTTATTCCACTGCAGGTTTCCCATGGTTAGCACAAGGAGGATGCCTTGTTGGGAGCCTCAACAGAGAAGCCAAGGTCTCAATGATCCATGCAGAATGACTCCCCCCAGAAAGAGCCTTTAAAGGTGGCTGCTTCGGGGCAGGACTGGATTGAGGTATATGCATGGCACACAAGGGGATGTATAGAGAGAAGGTTGCCTGCTGCTGGCTGTACTAGACACATCTTGGGGGCCATCGGTCTCTGGCATTCTTACAGCCACTTTTGCCAGCACTAAAACTCATTGGGGAAAGGGCCTCCTTTAAAGGGCATTTACGTACATACACACACCAGCAAGAGGCTCCACCTGATTAACATGCTGCTACAAAGGCTTGTTCACATGTAGTACATGCAAAGGTACAATGTTGAGGCTAGGTTTGCAAACGCTGCCATAAAACACAAGGGGGAAATATTTCTCTCCGAATGGATGGACAGGGTTGGTGTGCTGTGGGCCCAGCAAAAGCATTCAGAACAACTTTGCTTTTTCCTGAAGGCCACTTGTTCAGGAAAGAGAGCACTTAGAGAGGCTTTCGGGCCCCAAAAACATTAAGGATAGCATTAATAACTAAAGAAGACATTGAGGTTGGAACAGAAGTCCATGTAGCTCACTTTTTAAGAAACTAAGTGATTGTACAAAACTGCTCATTAAAGCGATCTTAATCAGCTAGTGTTTTATTATTTTTCACTAACTTTCCCAATAAAAAGTGACGTCTCTACCCCTGTCTCTGGTTTATACCTGCTGTGAGCCAAATTCCCTGACAAAGGCTGCTTTGTAAACAATGTTTTGTTCTGACCTGCCCACGATCCTGTCTCTGGCAGAAAAGCTAAGGGTATCAAAGAGAGAAAGAAAAACTAACAGTAAGGGGAAAAAAACCCCAAATGCACAGGATCAGGCCCTCAGCTGGGATTAATCAGTGAAGCCCTACAGAATAATTGGAACTATTTCTGATTACACAAGCTGAAGATTTAAACTGGAAACATTGGCTGGTGGAACACACCCTGCTAGCTCCAATGCCAAGAAACTGAATGGCTGCACAGATCCCATTCACAAAGAACTAGAACCGGGGGAATCAGCCCAAATTGGCATCGGCTCTGGGTGAGGACAGTGTTCTGAGCAAACAAGGTCAGTGGGGCAGACAAAACAACAGTGCAGGTAGAAGAGCACAGCAGCTGTTTATGATACATGAGCATCATACAGTTCTAAGAAAAAGGAGGCAGGGCAGCAGTTAGTGTACTTCAGTAACAGGGGCAAGAGGGACATGATTTGCCTGGCAGTAAGCCTTCTTTATTGATTCGCATTTCAGAGACAAACCAGGGAATAATGGGCCGCAGCTCAGGCTTAGAGGACTGAAACCAGTGGGATCTGGCTGCCATAAAATGTCCTTTACTGGGGGAACTCTTTTAAGAAGAGGAGCTCAGATGCCATGGTGAAGGATGTCCAAGAAATGCCTAAGACAGGCAGGACCAACTTCCGAACCTGACCTAGCCCCACTTCCTTTGCAGGGGCACTGCCAGATGTCCCTCAGTTGGGCAAGAATGTGACTATCCACACAGGTCACCAGAGGTTGTTACTATAGTGATTAGATGACATAAATAGATCAACAGGGTGACCATAGCAGTGGTATCCTGGCCCTGGACTCCTTTACAAGGACAGAAGGCCTTTATTCATTAACTGCTGTTAAATAGTAATAGCTCATATCACTCTACATCTGTATTAGACTTGTTTGGGATAAGGAATAAAATTTCAGGTATGAAGAAAGTGAGGCTTTAAGCTGCTAAATCAGTGTTTCTTGAACTATGTTCCGCGGCACACAGGTGTGCCGCGGAGAACAGAATTCAAAATGGCCACCCTTAAAGGGGCAGGCAACTTTTTTTTTCTCAATAACTTTCTCCCCGAGATTTTTCTTTTCTCAACAAAAAATCCTAGGTGTTCCTCATAAAAAAAATATTGTTTGGTGTTCCTCGGTCTTAAAAAGTTTAAGAAACACTGTGCTAAATGATCTGCCCCAGTGGCCACGTTCTTCTTCTATTGCACATGTGTGCGGATCACCAAATTCAGAACTTACCTAGACCAACAGACAACCCTCAGCATGCCCCTTTGATTCATGGCGAGCTGAGAAGTCAGCTCCTCTGTGCGTGGATCCCAGTGAGAATGCTGAATCTTGGCTCAAGAGAGTGTTCTGGAGTAAGACCCAGAAGGGGTCTCTGTCTGGCCTGCCTTTCCCACAGAGACACATGCTCATCAGAGATCAAAGGCTCAGTCCTGCAAAGGGACTGGATGTTTCAGTCACATTATCTCCCAATATATTTTGTTCTTCTGATGAACTGTAGTCTGTCAAGAGAAGGAAAAGCCCCCATGCCCTATGGAAGGCCAAGGAAAGCTCATTGTTTTGGCTATGCATCCAGCACAGCGTAGACTGAAAAACTGCACTTTAGCCCTCTTAACCTAAAAAGTTCCCTCTACAGGACAGAAAGAGGAAGTGCAAGCTCTATGGTAATTTCAGAGTAAATGCTAGCTACGTAGACTTCATTTTGAGCACTGTAAATAGTGCCTACACCTATGCCAGTCCTCTGCACTTCAGCTCCATCTACACTGTGAGCCAGGGAAGTGATTCCCTTGCTCTTATATATGTACTTGTAGTAGTTTTTAGGGCTGCCAGCTCTCCTGGGCACCATTGCAGCAAATGGCATAGGGTTGAGAGAGTTGGCAACCATAGACTTGATCATTGCTAGTGGGTGTATAAACAGTAGTGGCTGCAGTAACGTGCAGGGCAATGGCAGCAGAGAGGAGGGTCAACTGTTTGCAGGCAGGTTTGTACTCAGCATGTCTGACTTGTGCCTCCACTCTGTTACCAGTGGGTTTTGTTCATGGGCTGAGATTCCTGCCAGACCACAGCTGCACTGCTATTTATACCGGTTTGCCTCCCTGATTCTGCGGCTGGCCCGATCCCCAGCGAAGACAAAGTCACCTCAGGTCTGTCCTAATGTGTATCCATCTCCCTGTGGATCCTAGGAGCTATTTCAGCAACCAGCGGTAGCCGGAGTGTGGCAGTGCATATCACTTTTCTCCAGAAATGTCCTCAACGTGACCCCTACTGGGGAAGCAGCTGGGAGAGTAGCATCGTGCCATTATGCCAATGATATGCCAACACAGGTTTTATAGCTTCTGTGCCAGTGAAGCCAGGGCCATAGAGCCACCATGAACTGGGCCATTCATATTTTTTTAGATCAAAGATTTAATGTCATTAGCATCCTATGCGATAAAGTGGGGTAGGAATTTCACAGCCCAGGCCTAGCTATCATCTGGGTTGTACAGAAATCCATCAAACAGCCCATTATTCTGAACAGAAATCTTTTTTGCACCCTACCCCGGGAAGGAAAAACCAACAGCTAACTGATTGATAGGTTACCTTCCAATATAGCTGCCAAACAATCATGAAGGAAGCATTAGTCAGTGCTCTGCATTATTGCTGCTCTAGTGGAACGTCCGCAGCCAGCTGGCTGATCTGTCGTGCACAATAGCAGCAACGTTTAACAATGGGCTTTTCCATTTGCAAGGCCTTCAGTGGTGGACTCTGATGCTTGTTATTCAGTTAATGCGTGTGTTACATCTGTTATTTTACAGAGATAATTACCCTATGGAAGCAAAATGGCTCAACAGAGCTACGTGGATTTACAGCAATTAAGGGAATGACTACAATTCAACAAAAGACCCACTGTGGCTGGTTCAGTTTGCTGACTCAGATTCACGGATTTGGGCTGCCGGGTGATGAAATTGCAATGTAGACATTTGATCTCGGGCTGGACCCGGGGCTCTGAGTTCCTGCAGATGGGGAGTTTTTCTGAACCCAGATTCCAGCGCATCCTGAACATCTACACTGCTTGTTGTAACTGAGTCCCACAAGCCTGAGTCAGATGAGCCAGCCCCTCCGACTCGGTGCCACAAGTATTTTATCACAATGTAGAAGTGCCCTAAGCATTTGTAGTTTCCCCCACCCCTCACAAACCTGTAATTTTCTTCTAATCCTTCTAAGTCCAATAACACTAAAGGATCTGACGGCTTGCAGGGTGTAACAGAAATGTCATGCTCCCCCGTGAGATATCACCTTGTTTCAGACCATGACATTCACATAATGAGCCATAGAAAAAGTGAATTAGTGCTTAACTCGCCATCCCTAGATAGCCTCCTAATGGAAATTGATTTCTAAGTCTCTCCCTCCCTTCCACCCCCTTTTTAACATAGATATGTAGCATCTGTCTTGTAGATTCAAGAGGCTTTTGCCAATTTTGGCTAGGAGGGAAGTGGAGGGAAGATCACAGAGAGCTTCTGATTAATGAATGTTCTGATATGCACCATATGGATGGTTAAAATTGCAGACACCCACTCCCACCCAGAGAGAATGTTCTCGTTCTCACTCACGCTGCTGTACATGGAGAAAAGATGCTTGCCCTGGTCAGCTCCTCTGCTTGTGCAAATCAGTATCACACTATTAATACCCACAGAGTTACTCCAATTTACACCAGCGGATGATCTGGCCATCTATTTTTCTCATTAACACACTGGCACACAAATACACAATCCCACAAACAGGACACAGTCTCGCTTTCATAGAAGTTCTTCATTAACACACTCCTATAAACACACTCATACTTACACACAGACACATATATACACCATTCATGCATGTTCAAACACTCAACACATGGTCTCTCTACACAAGGCACGCATAAACAGAACACATTCTCTCTCTCTGTCATATACCCACACACAGACACATGGAGGGATTCCCTCATTGCATCATGCAGAGATATCTCACATAGGGCATGTGTGTGGGGGTTTGGCAGGCTGGATCCGCCCTCTGCAGACAGTTACACAAACGCCACTAAAGAGATCCTGGGTAATTCTTTCAGACTACAGGCTCCACACACACGCCCCTTTCTCTGCCACTTCAGTGAAACTCAGATGACAATTTCTTCATTGTGTAGGAGCAGGAGCAGAACCAGAGACTGGCCTCGGAAACCCATCCGTTTTCTTGTTGTGTTCTGGCGAGGGAGGGAAATCAACTGGGAGAAGGTGAGTGAACGCTGCTGTTCCTATAGATTTAGCCTTGCAGTTTCAGCAGCTGCGTTCCAAATTAGAATGCTATGACAATGAGGTGTCAGTTTCTCCCTTTAGTCAGTTCAGCATTCTGTAACAAACTAGCCTGGTATTTCCAGGGTCTTTTTGTTTTGTTTTGGGCAAATCTTGGCAGCAAGGATTTGCTGTGATGAAGAGAAATTGAAATGCACCCTGCACCTTATATAATTTTAAAATTAGGATGGATTCCTCTTGTTTTTCTCAGTCCAAGGTTGCTTTTCTGGCCCACAGTTGCTTCAATAGTGCCAAAAACTGTCTGGTAAAGGACTTGTTGGTTATGACGCCTGTGTGTATTTGGTGTTTACTGATGCATACCCTCACTTGTGATCCTCTGACTCCAGGTTTCTTGAGATGACCTTGTCTTGCATAATATTAAAAATTTAGTATTGGGTGTCAGCATTAGTTCTGAGTCAAAATCCAAAACCGAGAAGAGCGTTCAGATAAGTTCTCTTCTCCTGATTTATGTCCTCTGACAAGTGTAAGGTAAGAGAATAGACAGATTCCCAGGGCAGTGGTATTGGGGGCGCTGCTGCACTCCATGTCTTGAAGTAGTAATTTCAAACACCAAATCCATAGCTTCCATCATCAGTCTCCCCACTATAAAAATTGTTCCAGCACCTGTGCTCAGGGACTTTTCTTTTCCCTAAAAAATGTGCTCTGAATCCCTCCCCTTACATTCCCAAAGACAACAACCTTTGTGAAGCCCTTCGCTCTGACTCCCACTGTGACGCTGAGCGGGATCAGAATGTTCTTTTACTGCCAGGAAGAACATTCCACATGTTCCTGCAGATTAATGAGATTGAGTTTAAATTTATGAATGAAACTGAAAAGAAAGGGTTGATCCAAAGAGAGGCTAGGTAGCAATGTATCAATCTGCCCCCGAGATTAAGAAGCACGTTGAGGACTAGGGAACACTCAACATTGCCCCGTAGACATGTAAGAACTCTAGGACTGCCTTTAAAATGTGAGGGTGTAATGTAATGGTTAGAATATGGCACTGAGACGCAATATTCCTTGGTTCCATGCCTGCATAGAAGGAAATCACTGTATGACCTAGAAGAGTAAAGTCAGTAAATCCCTCTGTGGCTCAGTTTACCCCTTTGTGAAATGGGTGAGAGTTTTAGCTGAAGAAAGAAAATGGGAGTCCCATGACAAACTGCCTATTTTTTCCTGCTGAGAGCAGCATACAAAAGAAAGATAGTAGCTTCACTGAGAGGTGTAGAAGCAAACATGCATGAGAGTCGGTACGCTCTGTCAGCTGTGGCATTTGGACAAGCACTGAAAAAAAGTAACTTCAGTCCTGTCTTCTACGGATGATTTCAATGCAGCCACTTTGGATAAATAATGAAATTGCAGCAGCCAGTGCAAACATGGGCGGGAGGGCACTTTGCCAAAAAGACCAAGGGTAAAATCCACCTGTGTTAACAAGTGGTTAAGTGTCTTACTCAAGGTCATGTGAGACATCAATGGCAGAGTCGGATAATGGAACGCAGGAGTCCTGGCTCTTAATCCCCTGCTCTAATGACAAGGCTACACTTGCAGACAATTCAAAATGATGAGGCAACTGCCTGTCCCATTGCTGTAATACTTTGCCCTTTTTATATGAGGATCTCAAAGCACTTTACTAAGTAACACATGAATCCGCACCACCGTTTTAGAGATGGGGAAATGGAGGCACAGAAAGATTAAACATATTGCCCAAGATTAATCATAGAATCATAGAATACTAGGACTGGAAGGACCTCGAGAGGTCATCGAGTCCAGTCCCCTGCCCCCATGGCAGGACCAAATACTGTCTAGACCATCCCTGATAGACATTTATCTAACCTACTCTTAAATATCTCCAGAGATGGGGATTCCACAATCTCTCTGGGCAATTTATTCCAGTGTTTGACTACCCTGACAGTTAGGAACTTTTTCCTAATGTCCAACCTAAACCTCCCTTGCTGCAGTTTAAGCCCATTGCTTCTTGTTCTATCCTCAGAGGCCAAGATGAACAAGTTTTCTCCCTCTTCCTTATGACACCCTTTTAGATACCTGAAAACGGCTATCATGTGTCCCCCTCAGTCTTCTCTTTTCTAAACTAAACAAACCCAATTCTTTCAGCCTTCCTTCATAGGTCATGTTCTCTAGACCTTTAGTCATTCTTGTTGCTCTTCTCTGGACCCTCTCCAATTTCTCCACATCTTTCTTGAAATGCGGTGCCCAGAACTGGACACAGTATTCCAACTGAGGCCTAACCAGCACAGAGTAGAGCGGAAGAATGACTTCTAGTGTCTTGCTCACAATACACCTGTTAATGTGTGTTGATTACGTGGTGACAGAGCTAGGAACAGAACCCCGGTTACCTACATGCCAGTTTCCTGCGTTGGTTGCTAAAATGGAACTTTGGGCGATGAGACAAAGACAAAGACCTGGATGGTCTTGGTCAATACTGAAATAACCAATGTCCTTGGTAAATGATGCTCACTTATTGCTTTTCAGTTACAAAAGACCTGGACCAGCCCACTCAAAATCTAGTTCAATCCAGTAAGGAGGAATGTGGGCTCATGCTTTTGGGTTCTCTGCCTTTCCTCACATTGGGGGACTTCTCGGCTGGCTCCTGACACGGAAGGAAGTGCCTACTTGGTTTGAAAGTCTGAAGAAACCTTCTTGGCGTCCACCCAACAAAATGTTCCCTGTCGTATGGACTACCTTGTACACAGGCATGGGGTAAGTTTCTATGTACGACTCCTTCTCTGCTTCTGCAGCTCTTTATCTCTAGAGGAGATGATACTGCTGACTCTCCCATCCCTCAATTTGGGGCTTTCCTCCTCGAGTACCAAGTGCACAGGAAAAGAATGTTTATTTTCAGAAGATGAACCTAACTCCCCATTGGATACTGAACTGAGTTCATTGACTCTACCTGGAATAATAATAATAGTTTATTATTTTTATTATTTATTTTATTTTATTATTGCCAAGGAGTTTGTTTACCCTGGGTTTATTTTGCACTGAGGAGCATGATGACAACTGTAGAACTTTGAGAACCCAGCTAAGATCAGGGCCCCTTTGTGCTAAGCACTGTAAACAGACACATACTCTACCAGGTGAATTTACTACCGTCCTAAACAGACAAGAGAGATCATGAGTCTGAGGTGATGCAGGGCTAGAAATGTAGATGCACCAATGCTGTGCTGGTGCAAACCCACTACTGCAAGTCATTTTTAATTTGGTATGTCTAGACTGGAGGTTGCATTGGTGTAGCTACACTGGTGCAACCCCTCTCCCTCTCAAAACAGAATTTAGATAAGCCCTAAGAGCTGCCTTTGGCTAGGCTGGGATCTGCCCTTGGAGTCATGTTCCAGCAATAATTCTATAGAGCAAAATCTACTGTGATGGGGTGTTCACAGACGACCCCTCGGGGGAGCCTCCTAGGGTGCTGACACGGCCATTTCCACTCACCCTCCTGCTCTCTAGGGCTCCTCACCGCCCGGTCCTGCTGGGCCAGCTCCGCTGGTCTCCCTGAGCCAAGGCCCCGAGCTGAGGTTCCTGTCCCCACCGAGAGGTTCCTGTCCCAACTTCAGGTCCAAGGAGAGTGCAGTTTAGGGCCCAGCCTCCTGAGAGAGCACCCCCCAGATGGGATCAGACCCCAAAGAATTAGGTAAGCCCCCTTTAGCAATGAAAGGGGGAATGTGCACACTGGTTGCCCCCCCCCCCCAGGTAACAATTCCTTACACTGGGTTTGATAGAAAATAAAAATAGTGTTATTAAATTGAAGCAGTAGGATTTAAGTAGCAATAAGAGAAGTCAGGCAGAGCAAAGTAGGTTACAAATAATCAAAAGAAACAAAACCGCTTGGCTAATTCTCCACTGAAACCTCAGTGCAAACTTAAACTCACCCGAAAACCTCTTTTCCAGTTGCCACTCTAAACCAGGGCTCTCTTCCCCCACCCTGGGGTCTCAGGCTCCTTCCTTCAGGTGCAGCCCCGCCAAAAGAGCCAGGCCTCTCCTTTCCTATTCCTTTTGTTAAGGAGTTGAGGCCCCTCCCTACCAACCCCTGCTCAGAAGTAAGGACAAAAGATTGTTTAACAGTGGCTCATCTAGAAGTCGCAGGCAACACCCTTCATGTCTCCCATTCACACATTTGAAACTCACCAAGTATTCCGCACTCCATGTGTCTAATTTTCCGCACACAAATGATACATACAACAGAGTAAGATAAACAAAACCAGCAGATCATTATATGAAGATTGATGGGTTACAGCAAATAATTTGCTCAAACCACCTTTGAGTTATGTATATTCATGTCCATGAGTCCATTTCCAAAAGCATGGGGGGGGGGGGGGTCCGTCACAGTCATGTTCCAGCAATAATTCTATAGAGCAAAATCTAGCATCTCCTGGTAGAATAGTGCCTGATTCCTCAGCATCTTGGAGAGAAGGCAGGTGGAACAGGCAAACACTAATTGTGATTTTCCTCTTTTCAGCTACGCTTCATACTTGGTGTGGAATGACCTTGGTGGCTTCAACAGCAAAGCCATCATCCCACTGGGCCTCTATGGGGCTCAGCTTGCCTTGAACTGGGCTTGGACTCCCCTATTCTTTGGCGCCCATAAGCTAAACCTGGTAATGTGTCTGTGCATATCTGCTGATGTCTTGTATTGTCGGTGTCCCTGAGCCACCTGTATGGCGACTTCAGGAGGGTTCACAGCTAGCAATACTAGTGCCGTGCCGTGTGCCAACTCTAAGGGCATCTGAGCAGAGTTCTGTGTCTGCTCTCACCACCCTTGATTCTAACTAGTGGTATCAGTCCCTCACATTCCTGATCCAAAAAGTTGGGCAGTTTGGGAGCCAGTGTTCTGGTTGCTGCATCTTTCCGTTAGAGATAAGCCTCCTTCAGAGTCACACCCTACTGCAACCAGAGACAGGACCATCAAGGGGGCCGCGCTGTTCACGGATGGCTTATCAGGCTATAAAATACACTGTCCACAGGCGAGCCCATAGCAGCCCTAGTCTGGCTGGACTGCCTTTGATAAGAGTTAAGGGAGAATAGGGTCCCAGCAGTTAGATGCCTCAATCATTTCCCTCTCTTTTCTTCAGGCGCTGGTGGATGTTCTGTGTCTGTATGGCCTGGTGCTGGGCACCATGTATTCCTGGTACCCCATTAACAAGACAGCAACAGTGCTGATGGTGCCTTACCTGGCCTGGCTGACCTTGGCTTCTTCTCTCACCTTCTGCATCTGGAGAGACAATCCTAAGAAAGAAAAGGAAAGGAGTGACTAAGACCAAGAGAAGAGCTGATGAACCCAAAGCTGATAGTCTGTGGATGGTTACTTCTATTAAGATAAGCACCAGAACATACACACACCATTTTGCATAGGCTAGATAAGGAAAATGTGCACAGTGCAGCAGTATATCGTTTTAAGGTAAACATACACCTTTAGGCTGAGAACCTATGCCTCTCTCTTTCTCCAACAATGCTGGGAGGTTGGGGTTACACCTGTATGGTTGTCTTAAAGGGACACTATCAGGTTAAATCTCACAGGCCAACTTCAGCTCTGCTATGCCATTGTCAATTCAGAATCACTCCACTGAGGTCAATAGAGTTATTTTGGATTTATATCAGTGCAAAGGAGAGCAGAATTTGCTCGCATATGTTAAAAAATATTCACACCTGTGACACGAAAAACAATTGAGATGATTAAAACCGGACAATGTTTATAAATCTAATGGCTTTTTACCAGTCCTGCTATTTAATTTTTTGCATATCACTCAGTTTGGACTTTCTATCATTTGCCACTTGCTTGTCACCATTTAGGTTGCTTGCTCATGACTCGCCTTTCCCTCTGCTTGTGAAATGAAAATGGTCAAGTTCATTACCTGCTTCTAGTCTATTTCACTTCTTGGTTTTCATGCCCCTGTACAATGCTGCAAGAACTGGAATGCAAATAATTGTACGGAAGGGAAACGTTAATATTTCCCACCCTAAGTGACTCGAGACCTGCACCACATCCAGGTGTCCCTGTCAAAATGTTAATTGTTAAAAGGGATGTCTTCACATGTTCCTCCCTACTTTTGTAGGTGGCCATTCCTGCACAACCTCCCTTGCAGGTACCAGTTGCCCTTTCTCCCACCATCAAAATACCTCTCCCCACCAAACAAACCCTACGCTGCTTTCACTGAAACAGAACAAAACCCGAAACAGGAACTGAACCATTTACATTGCTAAAACTTCAAAAACCTTCAAACCAACCCCTCTAAATGTGCCTTAAACTACCAGACAGCAGCTGGGATTTCAAAGGTGCACAAGGAAGTTAGCTGTCTAACTCCCGTTGGAATTCAGTGGGAACTGGGCCCCCGACTCCTTTAACATCCCAGGCAGCAGCTCTTTAAACGACACACCTTCAGGAGAACAGAAGTGGTGCTTGATTCTGCACATTCTTAGTCCCACAACAAATAGGCCTGTAAGGACTGCTAATGTGAGAGAGTGCTTGCAGGCTGAGGTCTATAATGCTGATGAGGTTGTGCCTTCATATAATTACCAAGAAGGTCCTGGACACATCAGCTATCTAAAGTGCTTAGTAGATCCCATCACTATAACATCTGAGCCTCTCACACTTGTTATGTTCACAAGCTCCCTATGAAGTAGGACAATGCTATTATCACTATTGTACAGACAGGAAAACTGAGGCACACAGACACTTAGGTCAGTTTGCTTAGTTCCTTTGGTAAAGCAAAATAAATGCTTGCAGTATTTTTTTTTAACAACATTTCTACAGTGGCAAAAGCCCTGATGTAGATGTAGATGTCACAGGAAAAAAAAGCTTTTTCTGATGGAAGCTTTTGGGGAATCAAGCTATGCCAACAAAAGCAGTCCTTTGCCAGTATAAGAGGGATCTATACAACAAGGGTTTGCCAGCATAGCTATACTGAGGCTGTGTCTAGACTATTCCTCGTGGGATGAGGTTTACCGGGGCTGCTGACAAAGGGCTTTGATGTCGGCAGGGGAGCGTCCAGACTAGCGCGCTGAGCGGACAAACAGCTGATCAGCTGTTTGTCGGCTCAGCGTGGCAGCCATGTAAATTTAAATGAAGCCGCGATCATTTAAATCGCGGCTTCATTTGCCTTTGCCAAAAAAACAAATCTACATGGCTCCGTCGATGGAGCCATGTAGTTTAGACGTACCTTGAGTGATTGCTAGTGCAGAGTAGAAAAAATGATGTGTCCAAGGCCACAAAAGCAGTCTGTGGCAGAGTAAAGTCAATTCTCAACTCGTAGGCCAATGCTCTAGCCACTGGGAAATCCTTCCTTTCCAAAAGATTGGAAATTCAAAACATTGAGGCTTAACCCTCATCTTGCTAATTCAGAAATTCAATAGGACTTAAGCACCTGCTTAATTTTAAGTATATGCTGAACTAGTTTCCTCAAGGCTGTCTCTTTTAACTTTGTGGTGAATTATGGATGCTGCTTGAATTTGTTTGAACCCTTGGGAAAGGGGGAGTAAAGAGTTGCTTTGTTTTTTAAAGGGAGCAAAATTGGCAGGGAAAATGACGATGTATTTACTATTCCGCAGACACGATACGCAGTAATCCACGCTTCTTGGAGCATGTCGACACTGCAATTAGACATCTGCAGCTGGCCTGTGCCAGCTGACTGTGGCTTGCCTGGCTCAGGCTAAGGGGCTGTTTAGCTGCTGTGTACACATTTGGACTCAGGCCAGAGTCTGGGCCCTACGAGCCTGTGAAGTGGGGGGATCCCATAGGCTAAGGACCATCCTTCAGATGTATGGGGCTCTGCAGTATTAAAAGACTGGTGTCCCTAGAAGAACCCCCCTCCCATTGCTGACACGCACACATGCATATTTGTACCCAGCAGACCCTGCGGCAGACTGGGCTTGCAGCCCAAGAGAGGAAGGATGAGACAGGAAAGGATTCCGAGCTGCCCAGCCTGCCTTCCGGTGGTCCCTGCAGAGACCCCTGCACCTTGTCCCTCACACAGAATGCACCATACTGGCATATTCAGCTCCGTGAATAGAGTCCGTCCCTAAGGAGACTGCAGCATGCTGGGTGTGCAGGAACTGACCCACTCTTACCTATTGGCACCCCAAATTTTTGGGTGTCCCATGCAGCCATGCATGCTGCCTATGCCTAAGGACAGCCCTGCCTCAGCCCAAGAACGAGCTGCCCTGCAGTTAAACAGCCCCTTAACCCAAGAGTCAGATACATTTGACAAGGGCCAGTTGTGATGTTTAACTGCAGTGTAGACCCTTAGAGCAGGGGTGGGGAAAATCAGATACACTCCATCAGGATTAGCTCCTGGTGGGCCCTCACAACTATATTTCCCGGCACAGACGCAGGTACCGTGAATCGCTGTTCCTGACCAATGGGAGCTGCGGGAAGCAGGGTTCCAGTCCACAGTGCTTTATGCCACTCCCATTGGCCAGGAACGGTGATTCGCAGCCAATAGGACCTGTACCGGTAGCCATGCCGGTAAATATAGCAGCGGCAGGGGCTAATCCTGGTGAACCACTGCCATGTTATTGCCCACCTCTGCCTTAGAGCATAGGGTGGCAAATTTTGGCTGGATGTATTCTAGGAGGTTTCATCACATAACATAATCTTTAATTCCTGGATAACCCAGGACAACCCTGGAGGACTGGCAGCCCTATGAGAGGAAGATTACAGAATCAGAGAGTTGGTCATTGAGTCCAATCCCCTCCCAAAGCAGGAAGGTCGATTCCAGTCTCCCCCATTCTGATCCTTCTGTTCAGTAGATGTTCCCTGTTTAGAAAGAGATTTACTATTTTTTATTAAATAAAAACAATGCATACATCTTCTTAATGGATCTTTTTAATGGAGGCTGATTATAGGGGTGGGGCCATTGTGCTGGGTAGCATATTTTGAACTGCAGATGTAAAGATGTTTTATTACTTTTAATAAATCTAAGATATTTTGTTTGAAAAACAATCCACTGTCTGTGGTTCTGGATTCATCAAAGGGCCAGGAAAGGTTGAAAGGACCCTGGCTTTGCACAGAACTCAGAGGGAAGAGGAAATGACACTAGTTTTGTGAAAAGCTCCGAGGAACGGACTGTGAGGAAAAGCTCCTCAATGCACAGGTCAGAGCAGTGGATTGATACAGATTTTCAAGCCTGAAGGACCTATTCTGACTTCCTGAGTAGTACAGGCCAGAGAATTCCATCCACTGAGTCCATACATTGAGACCAGCATGGGGCTTTTCTTGGTGACTAATATTTTTTTCGTCGTTTTACTCTAAAGTAGCAAGTCAGTTCCTTCTGGGGCAAACTGTCCAGAAGCAGATGTTCTGTGGAGATAACATCCAGGGAGCATATGAAACGTCTCACCCCCTGCTCGTGCTGATATGGTAATCTTGCTTTTTGCAGGAAGGGAAAGAAAGTTGATGTGGCAATAGAATGGGACCTCCTAACAGCAGTGAAAGTAACATAAAATGTCTTACAAGTATGGGCCTATTGCAAGCCTCTTTAAATAGCTCCCTGCTGGCTTTTGCCAGAGCTGCACACCAGGGAGCACCCGCTTACTTTCACCTCTGCTCCCTACGCACCAGATGACTGGAAATGTGGCTGTTTACGGAGGAGGCCACATCTCAAATAAAGCAGGGACGGTCCATCTTTTCCTCCCTAGGAGACACTGAGACACCTTTAATTCACTATGGCCCAAAGATTCCAATTCACTATGGCCCCTCTTGAGACACTTTGGGCCTGATTTTCAGAGGTACTGAGTTCCCACGAGCCCAGCTCAAGCGAGTGGGAGCTGCCTGTGCTCAGCACCTCTGAACCAGGCCCATGGCAAATGAGCATCGACAAATTGAGGAACCTGAAACCAGTGGCAATTTTTGAAAATTTGGCCATATACTTTGTTTCTTTACCACTTGATCTAGCTTTGCCCCCAAGCCTTTTCATTGGTGAAAGCAGCAGACCTGTGCCACAAGGGTATAGCTTGCTGGGCAGGAGACAGAACTTTCTTGGGAGCGGTATTTGGGGTCTTGCAAGAACTGGAGCTAGCCACCCCTGGTTACAGAATGAGCCACACCTGGATGACTGTCCTATAAAGAGTAGCAGAAAGCTACAACAAAATGGGCAATGCTCAGGGATTAGAAATTGTTAGAAGTGAGAGTTAGGACTGAGACACCGGCCAAGGAGCGCCTGGAAGTGGCCTGCCAAAGCAGGAAAGATGCCAGGCAAGAAGGCCTAGGGCAAGGAATCACAGAATCCTAAGACACCTTTGTGCAGACATTTTTGGTGGACTTTGAAACTTTATTTTAGTGCTTGTTAATTCAATAAAGTGCAGCTTGAGAAGGCAGGGGAATGGACAAAAGTGTTTTTCAGTATCTTGAGTCTAAGAAGGGAAACAGAGGCTGACTGCTTGTAGATGGATCTTAGGCCTCCTTGCAGGAGGAATAACAGTAGTTCAAATTAGGCGCTTTAATTCGAATTACCTAGTCCATGCCGCGTGTAGCCGTGGGCAGGTGGTTCGAACTACGGGCATTTAAAAATGGTGCCTGCCCAGGAACATGCAAATGAAGCCCGGGATATTTAAATCCCAGGCTTCATTTGCAAGTTCGAATGCCTACATTAGCCACCCTAGTTCGAACGAGGGTGGCAGTGTAGACCTACCCTAACTAGTTGGCTACCCTTGTACTATAGTATATGGACTAACCAAGAATGTGGGCTATTCTATTCTAGAAGCACTATGGCAGCGCCAACAGAGTTGCACTGCACGTCGGGTGAAGATGCTCTGCCAATGGGGGACAGCGCTTTCCATCGGCATAATTACTTCACCTCTGTGAGCGACAGAAACTGTCCAAGGAAGAGTGTCTCACATTGACCTAGCACTAGTGTGAACAGTGCTTAGGCCATTCTGATTTGTACCTCTCAGGATGCATGTGGCGTTTTTATACCTTTGAGAGACATAAGTTATATCAACATAAGCAGTCGTGTCCACCTGCCTTGTGGGATGAACTCCCATAGACACTAAGGACCAATACAAACCCCATCTCCCTCTCCTCCAAATGCAAGGGGTGCTTTTTGACCTTGAGCTCTCTAAACACAGAGTAATGGGTGTGTGTGCATATTTTATTAATACAAAACAAAATTCTCCACTCATTGCATACTTCTTCCCCTGGGGAGAGGACAAAAATACAAGCACATGACAGATGGTAGTCATGCTGTCCTGTGCCCTGCTAGAGGATGCTCACATATCACACTGATGAGCATGATATTAGAACCTATATGTAGGTTTGGCTCAACTTTAATTTATTATTTTATAATTTTGATGGATAATATCAGTTTATTTCTAAGAATTTTTTCAATGTTTATCAATTTAAATTTTCACAGTTGCAAAAATCTAAGGGTGTTAAACATACAATAATTAATTAATGACAGCAGACAAGATCAAAACGTTAAAGCTTTATAACCATTAAAACACAAATTGTCAATATCCCATGTCAACATGTACAAATATCCTTCAAATAATAAGATCTCAAGCAGCATTTGTCTTGCTTTGTTGATCTGTAAATTTCAATTAGTATTGATGGAAATATTTTCTTCATTGATTTGTGTGTGTAAGGGGAAATTGAACCTTCCGAGTCTGCAGTAGGGATGTAAAATCCCATTTAATTAGGTTAACTGGTTAAATGTTACATTTAACTGGTTAACTGATTAAATGGGGACAGGCGGGGGGGATGTTCCACGCGGGCTGGGAGTTGGCAGCCTCAAGCACGGGGCCGAAAGTGGCAGCAGCAGCTCCCATTTCCGCTGCCACTTCTCCCCCCACCTGCTTTTGGCCTCCCTCTGCGCAAGGCTGCTGTCTCCCAGCCTGCGCGAGCTGTGGCAGACCACTGCATGGTATCAAGTAAACAGTTAACAGGTTATCCATTCACATCCTTAACCTGCAGTACAACAGACATCCCTGGAGACTGAAGTATTCAATCCATGCGTCTGCAGAAAGGACCAATTCTGCTCCCAGTTTCATGAGTGGAACATACCAGTGTTGTCTTCAAGTCGTCACTGTCAAGTCCAAGTCGAGTCTCAAGTCACTACAGTTCAAGTCTCAAGTCAAGACTCGAATCCCTAAAGTCACTTTCGAGTCAAGTCCCAAGTCGACTCTCAAGTCTTAATTTAAAAAATGTCCAGTCACTTTTGTACAAGCCATCACTATTGGCATTTTCTGACAATTTTTTCACCAAGTCATTTTAACAAAATTAGTAAGTCTCAAGCTGAGTCTCAAGTCACAAACAATGAACCCGAGTCGAGTCTCAAGTCGAGTCACCTAGGCAACTTAAGTTGGACTCGAGTCAACAACTCTGGAACATACTTTAAAAGAAGAGGGAGTTGCAGAACTTGATCTAACAAGTACACCATTGACACAACCAGTGTCTGTCTGTCTGTCTGTCTGTCTGTCTATCTATCTATCTATCTATCTATCTATCTATCTATCTATCTATCTATCTATCTATCTATCTATCTATCTATCTATCTATCTATCCCCATACATCCCATCTATCTATCTATCTATCTATCTATCTATCTATCTATCTATCTATCTATCTATCTATCTATCTATCTAAGCATTTTATATAATGCCTAGATTACACAGTGATAGGCACTATATGAAAAAGATGACAGATGATAAGATTAGATTTAAATCTCTGTTTCTCTCCTGAGACTGTCATCAAGAGAGACAATTAACACCAGTTGTCTGGAATGGAGACAAAGAAATACACTGGGATCAGAGACTTGCACAAAGCTAAAAGGTTTCATGAAAGAAACACCTCTTCTTTTCCCCTCCTTCCTAGGCTCTCTGCCTATTCCTACCTTTTGATTATATCTATGACAAGGACCCCTCGGAAATCTTTGCAGTATGAAGCATAGTCCCACAGAGGGTAGGGAGGGAAGGAACAGACAGCTGATGGGCCAAACGGGCCGAGGGAAGGAAAGCTGGCTCTGCACATCACTGTCGGTGGGGGGGTATTTATTTATCGAGTAACGGTAGTTACAGCTGGAAAAACAGGAGGAGGATCATTGCCAAACAATGTATCTAGGGAGATGTTTTGTTACTGTCATCAGCTGTCCCCTTGGAATAAAGAGCACATCCCAGCTATGACTAATACAGCCAGTGTCTTATTTCACTCTTGGACCTGGCCAAAAAATGTTTCTCGGGCCTAGGAATTCAATGACTCCCTAGCAAGATTCTTCTTTGCAGCCAGTCTCTTCTAACCCAGATACCTGAATCCCCCTTCAAAACACTCAATAATATTACGATCAGAATATAATACATTGTAAGTATTCAACTAAAATTCTAGCAGCTAAATCTCATGCTTCAAGTCATATACTGATCCCTGGCTTGGGGGCAGGAAGGAACCTTTTCTCCCCATGAACAGCATTCCACAACTGGCCAGCTGTATTATGTGTGTGAAGGGGGAAGCTGTTTACCTCTAAAATACCAGATACTGGCCACTGCCAGAGCTGGGATACTGGAGTGGTGGACCAATGCTCTGATCTAGAATATGGCTCCTTTACTCTCCTGAATTTCTTGTGAATGCAACACAAAATCCTCAGCACCTCACCCTTGTTAATATAAATGGATAATCCTTCGCTCATTTATAGGTGAGCTGAACCTTTTAGAGTATCTCTTTGAAATGGAGGCTTCAACATTTGCAGATGATACCCCCGTGTGCTCACCATACAACAACAATCACGTGTTCATATTTTAACCTCCGAAAATAAAAGCCCGTGATTAGAAGGCTACTGACAAAGGATCTGAATAGGAGAAAGATCAAAGCGTTCAGGTGTGTTGTATTATATATATTTTTCCCTACACAAGAAATGATTATAAGGGAAAAAGACAAATAATTGTTTTGTCACAGATAAATTTAAGGGACCTATCCTACTCCCACTGGTCCTGCCTAGAGCAGGGGGCTGGACTTGAAGACCTTCTGAGGTCTCTTCCAGTTCTATGGTTCTATGATTCTATGATTCTATGAAGTTAATGGCAAAGCTCTAAAAAGTTTGAGACAAACCCCACAAAAGCCAAAAGGATCATATCTCCAATTGTTATGCAGAAGCAGGCACCACCTTAGTTTCCCCTCTTATAACCTTCCAGCAACCATCCCATGCCTCACATCTCTGCCTGCAGTTCTCTGTTACTAACTCCAGACTGCACTGATGAAAACTGCACATCTGTGCGATCCATGCCCAAGTCTCCCTCTCTTGACTAGCTGAAGAAAAACTCTAATGCTGTGCAGAGCACAACATTACCATGTGCAGTCACTAGGGACACACACACACACACACACACACACACACACACACACACACACACACACACTTTTATTGGCGTAACCAATGGGTCAAAACGCCTGGGCCAGACCAACAGACACTTTTCCCCCCTACAGTTCAAATGCAAATGTCAGACTGACAGCATCTCTCTGGCATTCCTTTAAATATTTGGCCGAAGCATAGACTGGTGGTGGTTGTGAATATTTAGTGCACTGCCCTAGATGGAGCTACACAACAGCTGTGGAAGGGCTGGATGGAGCCAGTATCTCAGAAGCACATTCCAGAGATTAGATTAGAGCTTGCATTGATCTTTGCAGTTTGGCCGGGCCAGTGAAAGCTAAAGGCTGCACGAGTAATGGCACCATGATTAATCGAGCTGTTGAGAGCATCCAAAAATAGAGACAGTGGGTCGGGACATACAAGAGAGGGTGGGGTTTTTTTAGAGGGTGGGAGGAGAAAGGGAAAGAGTGGTCACTCATCGTCTGAGGATTCCCATCCCCAAACTCACTCCCCAAAATGTCAAAGGTGAGAATGACTGGACAGGGGATCTGGAATTTCAACATAAGTTACCGGTCAAGAGGAAAAACAATACTATATCCATCCTCTAGCCAAGGAAAGTATTCCAAGCTTTAAAAAAACACATAGGAAAAATTATATCTATATATCTATATAGCTATATATAGATATATATATATCCCATGGACAGCCTGTTTCAGAACTTCTCAAATGCCTTCCTGTCTTGTTGTCACAATACAACCCTCCCTAGAGGTGTCAATCATAAAATAAATAATGACCACTCACCAGCAGTGAAAGTAACTTAACCAGTCCTGTCCTATTGCAACTGGGGTCCCTGTCAGCTCTTTAAATAGCTTCCTCTTGGCTTTTGCTGCAGCTCAGCCAGCTCTTGCCAGAACTGCGCACTAGGGCATACCTACTTACTGTCACCTCTGCCACTCACCAAGTTTCAGCAAACAGTGTTGATGCAGCACAGAGATTGCTGTTCTCTGTCCCAGAAGTAGCTGCATTTCAGTGGTGCTGCATGTGGGGAGTTAGGAAGATCCTTTGATGCTCTAGAAAGGAAAGATCATTGTTAGCAAAGGAGCAAAAACTGAACAATGTGCAATACGAAAAAAAAACCTGGATAAGTGAAAAAGGATGAAATGGTCCACATCTATCATGATGTGGAGCACTATAAAATTACAGAGGCACTGGATGCAACATTGTGTTAAAGCTGAATTAAGTTTTGCACTTAAAGCAGAAATTTGGCCTCTTTGATATGTATGAAGAATGTAGTGTGTCCTCCCAACTTACAGCACTTACTCCTAGAATACAGAGCTAATATTGAATAGCTTGGTTGGCTGAATCTTACTCATCATGGGTTCTGCCTTTAGCCCAAGAGTCAAGATGCTGGAGGTTTGATTTCCAGTTGTCTCTGGAGGAGTAAAATGTGAATTCTGAGCTGCTACATGCTTCTTAATGATTTTCAACCTAGAGGCATGGCACGAACAGCTTTCAAAGATTAATCTGTGTTCAAGCTGCATTAAGTTAGGAACACCTGGGATTCGCATTCATTTCCCCCTTAGATTCAGAACGAGATGTTTTTGTAATATTTGGAAACATTTCATGTAGTCTTCAACAGAAAAAAATCTTGCTAGAGATTACAAGAAACCCAAATACACCCTTGGTTCTCCATTGCAAGTTGCCCTGCTCTTTTGCTGAGCAATACTGACATCCCAAGCTTGTTTCAACAAAATGTTATACCCCGGCTCCTTTAATGCAATTCTGCATGGTCTTGTTAGTGTAGCTGGATTCTCTGCTAAACTGGTTCAGGCAAAATACAGTAAATACCACCTCAGATCTTCTTCTGGACAATGTAATATTCTACCTCTCATATGCTACATCCATATGCTACACCCTGCTTCCCAATCTCACTGCTGCTTACTCCTGATCCTATTATGGTACAACCTCCATGCCCCACATGGACACTTCAACCTGATCCTCAGCTTCAACATAGGCTCCCACTTCCAGGCTTCAGACTGTCTTCTACCTGATGCAATGACTGATCCAGTGTCTGCGACCATGGCGACCACAAAGATGGTGTAAACCAGTGTTACTCAACCAGTGATACAAGTACCCTTAGAGGTACTCGAGAGAAGTATGGGGGATACGTCAACACAACTGAAATGTGGAGAAAACTGAATTTTTGTTTTAAGTTTTACAGCACTTTCTTATTTTTGTACTTTTTACACCCAAAAATTGTATCGCCTGCCTGGCTACGATTAAGTTGTTTAAACAAATGTGTTGCAATGGTAGAAAAAAAATGTCTGAAAACTGTAGGTACTGGGAGTAGTTATAATCTTCCTATTTTGAAAAAGGGGTGCTTTATAAAAAAAAAGGTTGAGAAACACTGGTGTAAACAAACCAAGGAAAAGCTGAGAAGCCGGAGTCTTTTAATGATTATGCATTCTTTTTCTGCAGTGCCCTTTCCACGCATCCAAGAAGGACTGCTCCCTGCCCTAACTAGCATACAGCCTTTGGAGAGAGAAATGTGGGGAGAAGGACTGGGTCCTGAGTTGGTCTAAATTAGCACAGCCCCACAGCCCACATATTCCCCCTCTGTGTAACTGTTCCTGGCTGACTTTAATATACCCGGGGTGAAATACTGACATCAGTGAGGATTGTGCCATTGGTTTTAATAGGACAAGGATTACGTCCCTGTTGGATCCCCTCCTCCCAGAAGCCTGGTTTACAGTGGGTGCAGTTTTCAGGCTCTTGTGAGGGTTCTAGCTGTAATGTCGGCAGGGGGCCTCAATGAAGCCTGGCTCCACCCCATCCATTATCCATGGTGATATCTAAATAAAACAAATCCGGGACTCCCGCAGCTCTTTCCTGTCCTCTCCAGAAGCCTGCCTCTGTGAAGGCAGGTTGACAGAATGCTGGCAAATGAGAGCAGGAAGGGAAGAGGCCAGTCCTGCCGATGGAGAACCTGGGTTCGCCGTCCATGCCCTACCCCGCCCACTGTGAATTCGTCACTTTATTTTAAATGCAAAAGGGGAGTGAGAGATTAATAAAAGGCCTTCGCAAAAGTGAGGAGGGTGATGATATCTGAGCGTTGTCAGATCATTCTGCCACCCCGTCCAGTCACTGTCACTGCAGCGTCGTTCCATATTTAGCTCCCAACAACTGTGCCTAGGTCTGGAACTCCCAGCTCCCTGTTTCCCCTCTCTCTCTCTCCTGTCTTTGCTGCCTGCGCAGGTCTCAAAAGTCTGCTTCCTCTCTTTCCTAGTGGTCTTAACCCAGTGCCCCAGCACCCGAGAGGATGGCTGAAAAAGAGGAGACGCCCGACAACACCCAGAATGGCGAGGAGCAGCCTGAAAATGCAGAGGAGGCTGAGGAGGAGAAGAAGAAGCAAGAGCTGGAGAAACTGCCACCGTTTGAAATCGTGGAAGGGTAAGAGAGAGATCAGGGTGCTGAATTTAGATTTAAAGAGGCAGCAAGTGAGTGAAAGCCAGGGTGTGTCATTTCCACTTGGCTTCTCACGCAGTCTGTCCAGGGGGAGGTCTCTGCTTGAAGGTTTAATGTTGGTTAAATAAGAAGGAAATCTGGGGCCAGTGCTAGTCTGCAAAAGGATCATTGAAACTTTCTCCATGTTGTGCAGGCTGCAATTCTTCCTACGGCTGGACCTGTCACTGGGCAGAGTGTTTCACTGCCTTTGTATACAATAAATTCAAATCAGCTTGTCTTTAGCTTCATTTATGTTGTAATTGATGGGCCTGATTCTACCAACCCTAGCTTGCTGATACTGACAAGTGCCTTAATAGGGAAGTAGTCTTACTGGTTTCAGTGGGATGACTAGTCCAGAAAGGCACGGCTTAGTGTGAGAGTGGAAGAACTTGGCCATATTGAAATACTGTTTTCTTGAAGGGGTCTTGCTTACAAGTCTCTCTGTTGCTGGGTTAGGAAAAATACCAGCCCCTGCACGAATGGGGTGGGTTGAGAGGGGCATGCAAAGGAGATGATTTGCTTCAGTGGACTTGCAGGGCTGCTACAGAGGCCCAGTGAGAAGTACTGGATTATCCTTCTTGGGGACTATTCTCTGTCCATTACTATCCACAGGAGAGGGTAACTCTGGACAACAGTGGTGAAAGCTTACCTAACATACTCCCCTGCCCTGTAAACAATCTTCAAAAGACTCCCAATTATTGTCAGAAAGGCCAAAATATGTACAAAGCTCTCCAGTGTTAAGCAGTTGAGCAGCACCAGATGAGAGAGATTTTCATCCCTTGTACAGATTATAAATCGCAGCAAAATAGTGACATGGTAGCCACATTTTACAGGTTAAATGCTTAAAATTCAAGATTTTCCACTGGGTCTAATTAGCCACTGGTCTCCTGGAAGGCTGTTTGTTTTTAAATAGCAACATTCAGGACCCCAGAACACCTATTGCTCCTTCAATAATGGGACCCTACAATCAGCCCTGAAAAATACCCCCAGCGGTGTTGTGTCTGCACTATGGATACTGTGGGTTAGATTTTCAAATGAGCTCGGGGTCAGATTTTCTAGGGCTGAGTACCTATTACCCATTCAAAAGCGACAGCTTACATTTAGGCATCAAATCCTTAGCCAGCTTTCAAAGTGCTCAGCACAGTGCTGAATTTCTAACGAAAGAGGTGCCGGGGCTCAGGAAAGTGTTTTACATTCATAACTGATGCCACCAGCTTCAAGGTGCCAGGGCTATGAACTGCCAAGGCCTACCAGTGTGGGGCTCAGCCATGACATAAATTAAGCACTGACTCAGCGATTCCCATTGGGACCAGATTTTCCAAACAGCTCAGCACGTTGGACACAGAGGTGTTTTAGAAATCTGGACACTTATTTAGGAATCTGACTGGGCGATGAGCTCTCTGGAAAATCTGGCTCCAGTTGTGAGTGTTGAGCCTTTCTGCAAAGCACAGCCTGGAAGTGGATCGTTATAAGAGCTCAATACAATAAATCATACGGCTAATACAAGCATGGAATGATGATGAATTAATAGATGCATGATTATATATTAATCATACATGAGCGGAAAAGTGCAGCTAGGAAAATCCAATCTGCCATACTCAGCATTTCTAATATGTCTGTGTCTGTTCGATCTGAGCATACATAAAGTGTGGCTTAACTAGAAATATGACATTATAAAAATGTTATGATCTAGCCCTGTATTTATTCACTCCCAAGTTTGCCAAGCCCATGGACCCAATTAATAAATCAAAACATGATTCTTTCCAGCAGCCTTTAACAGAAACTTAAATCCAGGAACTGAATATCCAGCTGTTACAACATCACCAATAAGAAAGATTCTACAATCAGAATTTTAGCTGGCAATTCTGATTATGATGATGCATAAGACAGGTCTTTCTCCTCTAGTTGTGCTACCTCCCCTGGGCTAAAGTGAACTTTTTGTCCAAAAAAAAAAAAAAATCAGCCAATGTGATTCAAAAACACACAGGCTACATCTACACTGGCATGATTTTGCACAAATACTTTTAACGCAAGAGTTTTTGCGTTAAAGTATTTGCGCAAGAGAGCGTCTACACTGGCATGTGCCTTTGCACAAGAAATGTGCTTTTGCGCAAAAGCATCCGTGCCAGTGTAGATGCTCTCTTGCACAAAAAAGTTCCGATGGCCATTTTAGCCATCGGGCTTTCTTGCACAAGAAATTAACGTTGCCTGGCTACACTGGCCTCTTTCACAAGAACAGTTGCACAAGAGGGCTTATCCCTGAGCAGGGGCGTCAAAGTATTTGCGCAAGAAGCACTGATTTCCTACGTTAGAACATCAGTGTTCTTGCACAAGTACTCACAGCCAGTGTAGACAGGTGGCAAGATTTTGCCAATGGTGGCAAGAATCTTGCCAATGTAGACACAGCCACAGCGAGCAAACATGTTGAGTAACAAGATGCCAATTTGCTTTGCTACTATGCTGACTATAATAGATGTTTTGATATAAATAATTACAGTAAATTGCTCCTTCATTAAATTCTAATACTTGTTTTTCTCTCTGGATTTCACTTGAGAATAATTTTGTTTTCTGTACTCACAACTGATTTGTAAAGTCTTCTGTCATTTTTGATGGTTTAAAAATAGTGGACCATGCTCTAGACTCCATTCTTCACTTTCTTGCCCTTGGTAGGATTTTCTTTAATGAGAGCAGGGCTGGGCTAATGCTAAGTGTCTCTGAAAATCCTAGCCAGTGTCATTATTTTCACCTGTGCAAAATGCATGCCAGGTGTAATGAGTGAGTGGACAGTGCTACCATTCTGATTGTACTCGTGAACTTACTGCATAAGGCACAAGGCAAGGGCCAATCCAGCTCTCTTGCCTCAACAATACTTTTTTATTTCAGTGAAGTTGCATGGCTGTTCCAGAGGCCCAGGGGGAAGTACTAGATTGCTCTACTTGGGAACTATCCTCTGTCTATAGGACAGGTAAACTCTGGACAAGAGTGGTGAAAGCTTCCCCAAGAAACACCTTCCCTAGCAGATCTCATCTCTGTTTTGGAGACTCTCTCTCAGGCTGAGATCACCAGACTTCTTTCAATCCTTGGCCTCTGTACAGAGACTGACAACAAACAGGACAATTGGCACCTGCTGTTATGGTGGCTTTAATGATGTGGAGCCTCCAATAGGAACTGAGCTAAATCATAAAACCCATTTCATAAAGGCTATTGGACTTGGTTACAGATACCATGCTTGGTGATTGCTTTGGGTCATTACTGACCTGTCTGAATGCATCTGAACTAGGAAGCTTTCACCCTTGCTTTCTGTCAGCTCAGAGCTTACCTAGATAGAAATACAAATGAATGAGGCCATGTCCTCTAGCTTCGCCTCTCACCCCTGAAAAGCTAGAATCTGGATATTGCTCAGTTGCAAAAGGAACTTGCTGTCCACCTTTGTAGATACTTGACTAAATGATGGGGCTGCTGCAGTATTTAACAGGCCTATCAGGCTGCAGCAGGAAATGTGACAATAGCTGGCAGTGATGAGATTGATCTGCATGTGAGGAACCAAGATCCAGAAGAGCAGAGGATGCAGCAGAACAGAAGTGACATGCATTGGAAGAGCTGGGGGAGCGTTCAGGGTTGAAATAGCAGGGATGCAACTGATCAGGACTGAGGTGCATTGGTAGAATTGCATAAAAAGCTCCCAGGACTTGACCAGAACACGCTCTCCCAAGTTGTGATGGAGGCAGAGCACCAATTACTAGGGGCTGCCACAGATCAGGGGAGAGCAGTAGAGGGCAACCTGCGGCCCATGGGCTGAATGCAGCCTATTGGGGTTCTTGTGTTTGCCCCCCAAGACATTTTGTTTACTGTTGCCCATGCACGGCGAACTTGTTTCCATCTGCATAGTTTTTTTTCCTGCCAATATTGCTAATGTGACACACACGGAAAGCAAGGGCATGTGAAGTACGTGCTGATTGCACACGGCATTGGCTGTCAGAGCCGGGCACTCCCTCTGCATCCAATCAAAGTGCTGCAACGGTTCAATCCGCACCCCCTGCAAATTCTAGGTGCGCAAGCGCAGTGAGCAAAACTACTCTATCCTAGGAGACCAACTTGGTTATAACAATCTAGTGGCCCGCTGAGATGAAGGAGGGCCATTCGTGCAGCCCACTCACTAGCCTAGGTTGCCCATTGCTGGGGTAGAGAGCTATAGGCAGGGATTGTTTAGGCACAGTGTTAGAACCAGTTTCATGATAACGGTATGCACGACACTGGTGCTAGCAGTTTTTCATTTTCAGTATTAAACTCTACCCATTAGCTGTCAGGATGGACAGGACCTTTTAACTCCATTGAATGAGCCTGCTAATACTCTTTAAAGAGGAAATGTTTTGAGTTAATCTATCTATACATACCAGTATGTAGGTATTTAGACCTTACTAATCACTGAGCTATGTGAGGACTGCACCCAAAGATCTACCTTTTGCTGTCTGATGAGCTCCAGCAGAAGATAAGTCTATCTGGGATTATTATTGATGTGCTGGGCTACTAAGGGTGAGAAGTAGAAAAGCAAAGGGAGAAAACAGGTAGAGCATAGAGGACTTTCAAGACAAAATTGAAAAATCCAGCAAATTTACCCTAATGCTTAAAAAGTGCTCATATTAAGATACTGTGTTTGGAAGTCCTGGGACTGCAGATCGGAATCTGTTTCTTTTGGGTGTGATCCCAGTTTGGATTTTCTAGTTATTTATAAAATTTCAGCAGACAGCCAGTTATCCGGCTAATGAGAGAATTTACAACTCCAAATGCCCCAATGTGTGTGCTCAATTACACTGTGTACAGTTTAAGCATTTCAGTTGTCGGCCTTGGATTAGGGACATTTTATGATCCTGGCCAAGTGTTTGATGCTGCTATCTGTAGCTCCAAGAAGTCTGTACTTTGCAAGTGGGGGTGGCAACCCAACACGTAAGAACACTAAAACCCTTTTCACAATGTTACAGCCAGATTCAGCTCAGCTGCGTAAACTTCAAGGAATACAAGCTGATGCATTAATTTACACTACATTCTTCGGGGGTGGGGGGATGACGAGAATCGCTATAGCACAGACGTGCAGTAGCAAAATCTTCCCCTGCACCTGGATTGTCATAGGCTCCAGTCATGTCAGAGCAGTATGGGTCTACTATAGAGTTCTTGCACCATTGTCATCAATGAACCCCAATGCAGTTCTGTTTATTACTGAATGGCTGCTGCAGAACCAATGAAGGGAGCATGAAACATTGACTTTGTGCATAAGTGTGGGAAGTCGGGGTGCAGGAGATGCTCCAAGATTTTGCAACCCACATTGGGGTCCCTGCAGCCAGTCCGCAGGCCCTGTTGTCACCTGAGGTCCTGGCTGTTAGTGTCAGGGGGTATCGGCTGTCAGCCCCAGGGGCTTTGCTATTGCCCATGCGGTCCCAGCCGCTAGAGCTCCGCTCACACTTGGGGTTCTGATCCTTGGCCCTGTGACCAGAGTGCCATAGCCCTCCCCTTCAGCTGTGGTCCTAGCCTGAGGTGGTGAGGGGTATGGATGGAATAAGGTGAAGGTGGCTACATCTGAGCACCCCTACCCTAAAATTGTTCCCGGAGCACGACTTTTGTGTAGGCCCCATGTAACCAGAGACTACCACTCCTGGTTTCTATTGGTGGGTTTGGCCACTGATATTTTGTGTGATCTTGAAGCAAGAGCCCTTCTCTTTCCACATCTGTAAAATGGGCATAACATTTATACACCATCTTTCATTCAAAAATGGATACATAGGATCATCCTCACTTTACAACTGGGGAAACGGATGCCTAGAGAAAATTAATAACTTGTTCACTGCCACACAGTAACTTAGTGTCAAGGCAAGAACTAGAACCAATACCCTGCGAACCAGCCACTTCTTTACCCATTAGATCCCTTTATTTAGCTACTTCGGAGATGTATTATTTGTTAAGTTCTGTAGCCTCTTCAGATGAATGGTGCTATAGAAATTCAAAGTATCATACTTATTTATTATTGTAAGTATCTGAAATGCTGAAAGGTCAGACCACGTCCTGGCCAGGGTCCAAAGTACATGCAACCCAGGGTATACATTACTTTCTTTATTCCTGCTAAATCACTCACTGACTTCTGCAAGTCCTCTGACCAGGAGTTAGGTCCACTAACTCCAGATATTTAGATTACACACTTGTCCTGGAATATCCATTCTGCTCTGACAGAGGTGGGTGTAAGTAGATTCCTTTTCATATATTACTACTCTCGGTACCCATGATGAGCATGGATTTCCAATATCTTAGCCAGACATGAACAATCTTGGACAGTCTCTTTAGCTTTGTTTACAGGTTTCTTTACTGGAAAGAAAGTGATCTACTATATAGTCCACATGGCTAGGAATATACATCTGGTTTAACATCACAGGTAATCCCGGTCAGCCTAGTTCATAATAGGTAAGAGAATTCCATGGAAGTAAGGTCTGATTGGAGGTCCTGATTTAAAGAACTCTGAAATCAATAGGAGTCTTTGCATTGACTTTGGATCCGGTTCTAGCAGATTAAATGACTCAATAAAAGATACAGCAGGGGTGAATTTGTGTAACTCCATTGAAGTCAGCAGACTTATATCACGGATGACTTTGCAGGAAACTATTATACCGGTTACATTTTAAAATAATATAATGTTTATTTCTTGTAAAATAATTTGTTGTGGCTTTGCAAACCTGCCTTTGAAACAAGAGGAGGAGGAGGACGGGTTGAACCTTTTCAATTTTAAAAGGAGTCATTAATTATCTCAGAGGTGAAGTCATGAAGTTCACTATTATCAAACAAATGTAAATTTCTTAAACTCAAGGAATAAGAGAGAAGGATGTTCACATACCATCATGCCTCCTTCGCATGGACTAAGTTATGGTCTGATGCTGCTACTAATGAAGTCAGTGGGAGTTTTGCCATTCACTTAAGGAAGGAGGTTAGGCCTTACTGAGATACCTGTAAATCTTCTTAGGATGAAGTATTGCTTAGATTAGGGAAATTTGCAACAAATTGTGTTAGTGTAAAGCAGACACAGAGCACCAGGGCAAATCAGAGCATGCAGTTGGACAGTGTAAGTACACTAGATGTCTGAACTGGTAAAACTGCATCGATGCAAACTTCCTTAGTCTAGATCTATACAATCCCTTGATCTTTTTGGCCCTTTCTTCTTTTGGTTTACCTACTCCTTGTGCTGAATGTGAGATACTCCAATAATGAATATAACGAGATTCCCAGGATGGATGTATCAAACATACCCCCAAAAAACTAGAAGAAAACAGTTCAGGACTGGGCACCTAAACTCCAAGATTCTATTCTGACCCATTTATCTATGTATTTATATGGCTAGATTATCTGAGTATCTTGATCACTAGAAGTATTTGATGACTAGATTATCTGAGTATCTTGTAACAATTAATTAATTTTTCATCCTCACAGCACCCATTTGGGGTAGTAGGTATAATCAATCCCTAGTTGGCAGCTGCACAACTAAGGCACAGGGTAGAATAAGCAAGTTGCCCAACATCACACCAGAAGTCTGCGGCACAGCTGCAGAACTGAACCTAGGACTTCTGAGTTCCTGTCCAGTCCTCCAATTCTTCATTCCATTTCTGCCACTGATTGGTTGGGAAAACCTTGGGCAAGTCATGCAAATTCTTTGACTTGGTTTCCTCACCCTTTCAGGGTGGCAGAGAGGGTGAGGCTTGACTAATACTTGCAAAGATCTTTGGTCGAGAGTTGCTGTTTAAAGACTATGTTACTGTAGGATATTTTATAATACTTTGGAATTTCTCTTGCTCTCTCCCTTTCCACAGGGAGCGCTTCCCTGCCTTCTTTTTCAAATTCCAGTTTAGGAATGTGGAATACAGCTCAGGCAGGAATAAGACCTTCCTGTGTTACATTGTGGAAACCCAAGGCAAAGAGTCTGGGAGCTTTCGGGGTTACCTGGAGGATGAGCATGTAGCAGCCCATGCCGAAGGTGCTTTCTTCAACAACATCTTGCCCACATGCGAGCCCAGCCTTCGCTACAATGTCACCTGGTATGTCTCCTCCAGTCCCTGCGTGCCCTGCGCGGACCAGATAGCTCAGATACTGCAGAAGAACAAGAACCTGCGCCTCACCATCCTGGTCAGCCGTCTCTTCATGTGGGAGGAGCCGGAAATGCAGGCTGCTCTCAAGAAACTGAAGACAGCTGGATGTAAACTGAAGATTATGAAGCCTCAAGACTTTGAGTATATCTGGCAGAACTTTGTGGAGCAGGAAGAAGGAGAGGCAAAGGCCTTCGAGCCCTGGGAGGACATTCAGGAGAACTTTCTGTATTATGAAGAGAAGTTAGCTGAGGTTCTGCACTGAGGCACATGTGAGTGAAGATTTCAGACTGCTCATTTACCTTCTTGCTTTAATGGAGGGTGGGGCAGACTCATCTCTGTTTTCGTATGTCTTAAGTCAGAAAGAGAGGCTTTTAAGGGTACTGACATTGCCATCTGTGACTCCAGCTCTGCCTAGATCTGACAATACGAGAGTATCATGAACTTCACCTTGCCCACTGCAACTAGCAATCCACTAGTGAGATCTTCCCCGCTGTAGAGAAGGGCTACTCAACATGCAGCCCACGGCCATTTCTTTGTGGCCTGCGGTGCGGTTTGGATTTACATGGGGCTCAACATGCAGCCCGCAGGTGGGAGCCAAAACAAAAAAGTAGTCAATATAATGGTCTTCTGTTGATATGCGTTTTAGTAGTTAAATTCCTGGACTGTCATATGAATGGAAATCAGGTAAATATTGCATTTTATTAATATCAGCAGAACTGACTTAAATGGGACCCAAGTGTTGGGTAGTTTTGCCTTAGTCTCAATATTCATGCCTGTCAGTGTCAATGAAGCTGTTTGCATATATATATTTGCATGTATATGCAACCACACTTAGGTTGCAGCTCTCGGCATCTACTGGGAGCATCACTGTGGTCCCTGGGGCTTCCAAAGTTGAGTAGCCCTGATGTAGAGACAAACTGAGCTGTTTTCCTTGCAGTGACTTGTCAGTACCTTCAGGAATTCAACCCCTCCTCTCCAATCACTTTTCATTAGTAAATAGAGGGGAGGGTCATTGGATATAGCAAGAATGCTCCGTTTCTAGGTGGGTGATGTTTCTAGATGAGTAAACTGGGAAGAGGAGGCAGTAGTGGTTCTAGTCCCATAGAAAAATATCCAAGGAGGGCAATATACAAAGATTGAAGAGTCCATAACTAATTTTTTTTAGCAACAAGCCCTGACACACTGGAAGCTGGCAACATCTTTCTCTTATCTCTACAGGGCCAGCTTGCAAGAGATCCCTCATCCAGTGGAGAGACGAAATATGAGACTTGGACATCTAGGACATGCCTTCAGTTTTCCAGAGCTGCTTTGAGACACAAGCCTTTAGCAAACATGGCCCTGATGGACTAAGACTACATTTACAATGTAGCAGTTAGGCGTTTTGTTTTTTATTTTTAAAATAAACTTGCACTGTCTTTGTTAGCAGGACAAGAGAAAGCCATGTGCTCTGCTTAATGACATGAATATAGTGGGCTTACTAGGGCAGCATTAGCATTAAAACTCACCCCCTTAGATCATGGCTGAAAATTAGAGCAAAAGCAGCAAAGTCAGAATAGCTATTGAGCAAATGTATGACCTATAAATGCTAAGGACCTTTTTTTTAAAGACAAAAACCAAGTTGGTAAACAGAAATGCTCATGCTATAAAAACTGGAAGGGCAAAGGAGTTAAATCAGTAGCCATTGCAGAAACTCTCAGCTACTGTGATTTCCCCCCCCTTTCACATAAACATTTTCCAAACATGGGCATTTAATATAGTGGAGAAGAACTTACAACCCACCCATGTAATGTTTCACACTTGAGAAAGTACAATGCTATAGGAAGGGGGAATTCCCACATACAAAATAATTTCAAGAGCTAGCAAGAGAGTGAATGGAACAGATGGAAAAATCTGGTCCTGTGACAATGCCTACATGGAACAGGTGGAAAGATCATAGGGAGGCTGGTCAGCCAAGATGTTCAATCAGAGGGGGTTCACACTTCCAGCTTAATTTCTGACTCACCATAGTTTTTGTCCCAACAGCACCAAGCAAAATCGAAAGGAACAGCAGACCACAGGAATGTAAGAGATGAAAAAGACAAGGTATGGCCAAAAGTTTTACATCTGACTGTTCCACTGGCACCATACCCTAGTCTTAGCCTTCAACAGAAAGGATGCAAATAGCAGTAAGAAACCATCAGTGTGGAAAGCAGACAAAAATAGGTGTGCTGATTTTACTATTTGTGTTTGTTACCAGACTTAGAAAACAAATATAAACAAGATACAAAACCTAAATCCAGCACATATTTTTGGTATATATTTATGCTTGTTTACAGATTCGATATTCCAAATTTCTATGTGCTGAACTCAATCCTTTAAGAAATTCCCATGTTTGGCTATAGCAGTTATACACCAAAAACAACTTCACAAGGGACAAAATGGTGATCAGATACAGGCTTTGCATTTTTAAGGTGTTACAGATACACACATGAGAGCAGAAAGACAGAATCACCCAGTGCCAACCCCTCTGGCAAATTAAAGAGTAATTCATAATCTGTAAAGATGTGATAATTTTTGACTGAAAAGGAACAATATAACAACCTGAGGCCTTTAAAGATTAGAAAAAGGGATTTGCAGAGCTTCATCAAGTATGCAAAAGATCCCACACAAAACATTCTGTTAATAGCTTCTCAATAGAGAAGGGTTTCCATATATTACCATGAACAAAAAGATTATCTTTATTAAGGATTCTACTTTATGCTTGAATTCCTATACTTTGGTATTTAGTTACTATAGTAATGGGCATCCTAAAAGTAAATCAGATTAGTCACTGTGATGGGATTGGAAGTAAAGCATACTACAACTACTAAAGGTATATATGGCAGAGCAATTCAGCTTAAAGGTTCTAAAATCAGTAACATTATTATATTTGAACCAAATGCTGCAGAAAGAGACCTGGTATCTTACTTTAAGTATGTGGTGAAAAAATGCTCCAGCTGAAGTTTACTGACCACCACCAAGTAACAGACTACATTTTGGGGGTCTGCTGGATTCAATATGCTATTTATTATTTGTTCATTGCTGTTTAGCAATGGCAGAAGTAGAAAAAGAATGGCACGTAGCCCTCTCAATGACTAGCAGTCTATAAATAGACTAGATAAAAAGTAAAGAGGAAAACCAACTCATGCATTTAATAGTAACCCTTTTCATTTCACAGTAGCCTATTCATATGTGATCTCTCTTCAATGCTGACATTTGTACCAATTACATGGGGCAAAATGAACCTTCGCTCCACACATGTATGTTCCCTTGAGAAGTTTATCCTTACTATAGAAGGCAGACAGAAATGTGAACAAGAGTGGGGTTGATATAGTGGTTTGCACTCTAGTTCAATAACAAGAGTTAAAAGGTACACATTTGAAACTGGACAGCATGATGCTTGATACAGTCTTGATAAAAGCATGAAATCTCACGTTTTGAAAAGACATTTTATTTTTAATAACTCAAAGAACAGAGGAAATCTGCACTTCTGATCTGAGCACTATACTGCTTTAAATTAAACAGCAGACCTCTGCAATAATTTTCTTCATTATTTTGAAACACACTAAACAGATACATATAACTCTTAATTTCAAAGATATGGAATATTTTGTAAAGTGTCAAACTAGCTCAAATTTCCACACAAATGCACTAACATCCTAAGAAAAGATGACTTTACAGGCAAAAGGGCATTCGGTAGGGTGGAGGAACAGTGACATCTGGTGGTTGGCCATGTGACTCACAGGAGAGGATCCCTGAGGGATAAATATAACCTGGCAGGCTTACAGATACTTCTCTTCTGGAATTCTGATCAATATGTACAAAACCAGCCATTCTCTAGAAGTAACTGCCTGACATTGGGAAAAACCAAGACTTATTCCCAAACAGGAAGAGATGGGCTCTACTTCATGAACAGCTTTTTCTCTAAATCAATTCCCACAACATTTGAATCAATAGCATGGGAAATACACAATCATCTCTGTAAAGCCTCTCTGTTCAGAGAGTATAAACTGTGAGCTTAATGTCCGTGTCCTCAAACACTTCCTCAAGTATTGCTGAAACCTTATCCCATTCCAGACGGTCAAGTCCACATCCGATCCTGGAAAATAAAGACACCAAAGTGGCTATGATGAGCTGTTTCTGACTGAGTACAGTATAAAGCCCACAAACAAGTGCACAAAAAGAATGAGAAACAAGTGGATTAGAAAGTGCAAGTACCTTCTCAAAGGAAAAATACTGGATATTTTTAAAGGCATAGCAAGAACCAATGGAAGTTAAAACCACACAAGTTTGAATTAGAAATAAGCTGTTTTAAAAACAAACAAACCAAAGATAGTGAACATTCAATGGAAAGAACTTCCAGGGGAAGTGGTAGATTTCCATCTCTTCATGACTTCCAGTCAAGACTGGATGCTTTTCTGGAAGACATGCTTGAGTCAAGTCTGTTACTAGTCACAATAGAGGAATGACTGGGTAACATTTTTTGACCTGCGTTATACAGGAGGTCAGGCTATGATGCAATGGTCTCTTGTTGTTTTAAAAAGCTGAGAAGAATGGGAAGGTGAAATTGCTTCAATTACAACTCATTGCCTCAAGTGAAGGGAGAAAAAACACTTGTCTCAGATGGGTTGGGAAGGTATCCGATGACCCATATCATGCATTTCTCTGTGGGACTGCCAACTTACAACATAGTACGTTGAACAAAACAATAATAACCCACAATAGCTCCTGAGAGCTGCATTATCTTTAAACGCTGAATAAAGTTTCAACAGAATAAATTACTGCCTAGAACTTTGTCTATGCAACTGAGATTTCAAGATCCCTTTGAAAACAAGATCTCACATGACTGATGTGAAAAATAAGCAAATTTGATGCTAAAATGATTAGATGTAAGATATGAAACCAACTACTAGGGATGTAAAATCACATTTAACTGGTAAAACAGTTTAATGTAGTGTTTAACTGGTTAACCAATTAAAGGAGGGATGGGAGGGGGGGCTGCTCCAGCTCAACTGGGATGGGACCCCAGACCTGCTGTGGACAGAGGCTGCTCCAGATGGCTAGAGCAGTCCCTGTCCATGAGGTGTCCCCATAGGGCTGAAGCAGCCCTTCCTGTGGCAGGTAGGAAGCTACTCCAGCCCTCAGTGGTTTAATGGTTAACCTTTCACATCCCTCACAACTACTGGTGATCTGAGTAAGTCACAAGAACAAACATGTAGTGACAATTCATTTGGAGGTCTAGACTTACTAAGTAATTCAAAAGAATTCAGTACTTCACTAGGCTCTAGAATGCTCTGCCTTCAGAACACTACAACTTCACATTCTCCATTCTATCTGTATGCACCTAAAGAATGTAAATACAGCATATACTTTTCCAAAGGCACAATGATCTCCAGCAGTCTTCACATACTGCAGCAGTAAAAAAGGGGCAGAATTTCAGATTCCCTTGAGAGAGCCTGGAATCTCAACATGTTGCCCTCTAGCCTTTACAAACAATGTAGTATTTAAATGAGTGTATAATGTACAGCAGAACTGGGCCCTAATTAAAAATAAGATCCTCTCTCTCTCCATCCTAGTTCAGTTCCAGATTTGTTTTAAATTAATAATGGGAGTGGGGTTGTAGACAGACATATACAGGCTCTCAGTATTATGTTGTTGAATGACATGTGGTAATCCAGCTCCCATTATGTTGCAACTTGTGATATTTTAGCAGTCTCAAGCACTGTTCGAGCTACAATTGACACAGCACTAATGAAATGCATCTGAAATTAATGTATGAAATTAAAAATATGGAAATAATGAGGTTCTGCTGACCACGGAACTCCCTTTTGTTTGTGATCAGTTTTCAGTTGCACAACCCAAAGAATATAAAAATATTAAGAATGGCATCTGAACCTTTATTATACAGTAAATGGTCACTTCCTAAATTGTCCATTCTGCCCAACGGACAATGAAATGTTTACTTTCTAATATCCAATTTTCTTACCTAGGCATGGAAATGTCAGTAACCCCGTTCTTCAAACAATGCATTTTCATGGCTTCTAAACTCTTCTGCATATTATCATATGTTGGTTTGTGGGAAAATTTCTTCTTTGTAATCTGAGTACAAATTAAACGATCAACAGTACATTAGCAACAAGGGAACATGTTATTTTCTAATAAAAAATACCTTCACTCTACCAAAATCCAGGCCACAAATTTATTGACCAGCTACCCTTTGGCATATGGTGACTTGAGTCAACCAGTTATTTCAAAATAAAATGGACAACCATTAGCATTTATCTAAACATTTAGCTGCAATTCTGTGCCACACGACACAAGAAGTCAGGATACTAAATACTGCATTTCTAAATGTCAATAATTAGGTTTGGAGGGAAAAAAACAGTTTTCCTTAAAAAAAATCCTGTTGAAAGATAAAATACTATCGCTCATTATTAAATACTGGGGTTATGTTTACATGTCTTTTACATAGATAATCTATATTTTGAATAATGATACTTTAACAGAAATTGTTGAAAGAAAACAAGTAGCTCCTGATTCAAAGGAAGTGTTTAAAGCATAACCACCGCTTTTGAAGCAGGAAGTAGAAATGCAGACACTTCTTACTGGAGCATTCCAGAGAGGCTTTTTCAGCTCAAAGTATAACAACCAGGGGTCCAGTTTTCATGACACCATCAGGATATGAGTCAAGGGGAATCTGTGTCTTAGAAGGTGATGAAATCATCCCAGGATTTAAAAAGTAAATTTTAGCAGTCAGCTCAGATAACTAAGGAAAGTCTCAAAATGCATGTATATTTATATGTTTGCATATTTTAAAGCAAATAATGAAGACAACCAGGTCAACAACCCTAGGAAGTATGTCCACTAAACAGCAAAACTAAGTGCTAGACATAATGAGCACTAAACAACAGACTGTAACGTACATGGATAAAATGTTCTATATAAATACATATAAATTACTTGTTAGTAGGAAGCTATCTTGAATTTAATTCTGAAAGAATAATTTATTTTGGTCTGTCCTCATAATCTATATCTTTATTGAAAAGGTTGAGATGTTTATTCAGTATCTAGAGAAAATCCTCTCTTCCAATCAATGCAAATGAAGAGGAGGTCTATTATGACAAACACCTAGCTTACATCCCTCTCTTACCAGGTAGTATATGTATCTGTCATCTCTTTTCAAAACGGCCACCTCCCCAGACTTCTTCTCTAAAATAGAAGTGAAATAGAATATTGACATTAATTTTGTTACAATTGTTATAATGTTACAATTCACTGCTGATTCTCCGAACTCCTGCTGAATAGATGAGAAATTAATTCACAGATATTATGAAGAATTTTTTAAAACAAAATTATTTTTAAAAACAATGAAAAGATCAGAGACAGAAGTGTTTATTTTTCAGCTTGTTCACTCTGTGGAACAGAACTTTGTGTATAGTCATTTGCACCACTTTTCCAGGTTAATCAGTCAGTTTATCCTATTGTACTATAGATCTTTTATAAAGCAGCTGGGGAGAGGAAAAACATGGCAAACTAATTGCAAAATCATAAATATTAACATGACCCAGGAGGAGACATAAGGCTGAAGCCAATTTTAAAAAAAATCCTTCATTTTTTAATCGGACTAGATTTCAATCTGCTAGGATCTCTTATCAAAAGAAAAACCTCTCTAAATTTTGTACATAAATAAGCTTTATACTAGCTGTTGCTTGGCTTTGGGAAAAAAAATAAAAGTAAGTGATCAGTAAATCCTAAAAGCACAATTGGCACCTGTGCCCAACCGTGCAATCACATATGCACACTTAACTTTGTGCATGAGTACAGTCAATACATGCTTTAAAGTTAAGCATGTGTGAATGTTCACCCAACTGAGGCCTTGGATTTTATCATACCCTATTTAAGTTCAGTGTCCTCACCACCTCCTGTAACATATTTAGCTCCTGCCCATCATGTCAGATGACATCTGTGTCCCAAAGTGCACAGCTAAGAGTACATCCATATGGTTAGAGTCTTGTGCAGATACAAATTTCTATCCGCAGATAGAAATCGGTATCCACTGAACCACAAGGCTCTACTTTCGATAATCATATCAGCCAAAACAACATGCCATGGCTCCAAGGAACCAGCGTCCTGCTGCTCCAAGGAACCAGCGTCCCACATAGGCAGCTCCTCCCAACTATGTGGCTGTGCCACGCCAAACCATTCCATGCAGTTGCCTCTGTATTCACGGACAAGGTCTGCTCCTGGACTAATGTGCTAAGTGACGTAAAGTGGGATGAAGACGGACAGCCGTTGGTGGGTAAAGAACAGGTTAGGAACTATTTAGAAAAGCTAAACGTACACAAATCCATGGGTCCGGACTTAATGCATCTGACGGTACTGAGGGAGTTGGCAAATGTCATTGAGGAGTCTTTGGCTATTATCTCTGAAAAGTCATGGAGATTAGGAGAGATCCCAGATGATTGGAAAAAGGCAAATGTAGTGCCCATCTTCAAAAAAGTGAAGAAGGATGATCCAGGGAACTATAGACCGGTCAGTCTTACCTTGGTTCCTGGAAAAATCATGGAAGGGATCCTTAAGGAATCCATTTTGAGGCACTTGGAAGAGAGGAAAGTGATCAGGAATAGTCAGCACGGATTCACAAAGGGCAAGTTGTGCCTGACCAATCTGATTAGCTTCTATGATGAGGTAAGTGGCTCTGTGGACATGGGAAAGTCAGTGGATGTGATATACCTTGACTTTAGCAAGGCTTTTGATACGGTCTCCCACAATATTCTTGCCAGCAAGTTAAGGGAATGTGGAGTGGATAAATGGACGGTAAGAGGGATAGAAAGATGGCTAGAAGGCTGGGCCCAGGGAGTAGTGATGAACAGCTCGATGTCAGGATGGCGGTCGGTTTCTAGCGGAGTGCCCCAAGGTTCAGTTCTAGAACCAGTTTTGGTCAATATCTTTATTAATGACCTGGATGAGGGTATGGATTGCACCCTCAGCACGTTTGCAGATGACACTAAGCTAAGGGGAGAGGTAGATATGCTTGAGGGCAGAGATAGGGTCCAGAGTGACTTAGACAAACTGGAGGATTGGGCCACAAGAAATCTGATGAGGTTCAACAAGGACAAGTGCAGAGACCTGCACTTGGTATGGAAGAATCCCAAGCATTGTTACAGGCTGGGGACCAATCAGATAAGTAGTAGTTCTGCAGAAAAGCACCTGGGAGTTACAGTGGATAAGAAGCTGGATATGAGTCAACAGTGTGCCCTTGTAGCCAAGAAGGCTAATGGCATATTAGGCTGCATTAAGAGAAGCATTGCCAGCAGATCCAGAGATGTCATTATTCCCCTTTATTCGGCTCTGGTGCGGCCACATGTGGAGTACTGTGTCCAGTTCTGGCTCCTCCCCACTACAAAAAGGATGTGGATGCATTGGAGAAGGTCCAGTGGAGGGCAATCAAAATGATTAGGGGCCTGGAGATTATAACCTATGAGGAGAGGCTGAGGGAGTTGGGTCTGTTTGGTCTGCAAAAGTGAAGAGTGAGGGAGGATTTGACAGCAGCCTTCAACTTCCTGATGGGAGGTTCCAAAGAGGAAGGAGAAAGGCTGTTCTCAGCAGTGACGGATGGCAGAACAAAGAGCAATGGTCTCATGTTGTGGTGGGAGGGGTCCAGGTTGGATATTAGGAAAAACTATTTCACTAGGAGGGTGGTGAAGCACTGGAATGGGTTACCTAGGGAAGTAGTGGAGTCTCCATCCCTAGAGGTGTTTAAGTCTCGGCTTGACAATGCCCTGGCTGGGTTGATTTAGTTAGGATTGGTCCAGCCTAGAGCAGGGGGCTGGACTTGATGACCTTCTGAGGTCTCTTCCAGCTCTATGGTTCTATGATTCTATGAGTTGTGTCTCCTACTGAGGGTTGTGCAGCCCTTTGGGGATCATTGGTTGAATGCAATACAGTTGCCCAGCTGGGAGGAGTTGGCGCACAAGGCACTGGCTCTTGGGAGTGACTGCACCACGTTCTTCTCCTTTGGCCCAGTGGTTCAGAGGATACTGGTTTCTATATGCAGACAGAAATTTGTATCCATGCAGGGCTCTACACATGGCTTAATGTGGAAAGACTCTAAAGCCTGGTCTACACTGTAAAATTAGATTGAGTAGTTATGTCATTCAGTGGCATGAAAAACATACACCTCTGAGCACCATAATTAGGTTGACCTAACACCCAGCATCTTCCTTTGACCTCCTGGAGAGGAAGATTAGGTAAAGTGACGGAAATTCATCTTTCTGTGCTATAGGAATTATCAATGTTCGGTGCTCCAGTTGCAGCTCTGTAGCAGTGCAGCTGCAGCACCATAGTGTGAACAAACTCTCTGTTATCTTTTTTTATTGCCATTGCCCTCACATTGCTTTTTCAAATGTGTTGATGTCAGGCTAACCTGATCTTGCAATTAACTGACTACTGATAAATAAGGTTCCCTGAAAGCTGTGCGGTAGTGCAGCTGCTTAATGAGCCCAGCCCAGGGGCTGACCATGTAGGAGGCTGCCTGGCTGGGGGAAGGGCACTTCTCCCTTAGCTGCAGGAGCTCTAAACTGAGAAGGCGACTTCTCCCAGCCCATAAGGAGGAGACATCAGGAGGGAGGGACTAAGTGGCTGGAGGGGAGTGTGGGTCATCCCTATATTCCAGCTGGACTGTGGCTATATGGGATAGGTGGGGGAAATAACGGGCTGGGTACTGGTGTTGGTGGGGACTGAGTTAGTGGTGTATTTTCTGACTCCCAGCTGGGCCACTGCTGGTGCCTGCAACTCCAAGAGGCAGGACTCCCTTCCAGTCCCAGGCTGGACTGAGGCTGGGGGAATAGATTGGATGGGGATAGATGGGAGCAAGAGGGAGTTGGTGGGTGCTGGCATCTGTGCAGTGAGGTGGGGAGTTTTGGGACATTCTGACTTCAGCAAGAGTCAGAATCTCTCAGTCTCAGCACCACTGCCCATGCAGGAGAGAGAGAGACAGGATTCTCTCTTGGAATGGGATGGGAAGCAGGCTGCATAGGGAGGGAGGTGCCAAAATTTCAAGTGGGTTATGCCAGTATCCTGGAGAATGGAGGCATGTGGCTACATGGGAGATGGAGTGCTGGTGGGAAAAACTCTCATTGTCTCAATGCATCAGAGGGATCTTAGTCCAAGTTCTTCTTTTCTGTTGAAACTGGAACAAGGAGTGGTTGGTATTAATTACCAACTGATTGGTGACAATTACACGATCTGAAATATGCCAGGAAAAACAGGATAAGAGGGAAAGAATGTAGCACCCTATTTTCCACAGTTAGACTTATAGAGCAAACACAAAACAGTGAATCCTCTGCAATTTTAGATCTAAATATTTTTCACCTAGAATCAGGAGGGAAAGACCATGGCCATTGTTTTTGGCCATGTTGAGTTTAACAGGTAGCCATCTGCCCAGAGATGTTAGAAAGCCTGGGCTAAAATTTAGTTTGGAGGGGGACAGATCCAGAGCAGAGAAATAGAGTTGAGAAAGTAGCAAGATCTTAATGCAGGATCTGACTCCACTTGTATTGGTGTTTTTCTATTGTAAAGCATTTAAGCTGCTTTTGTAGATAAGGATTCTTTTGTGAATACTGGCGCTCATGACACTTGTATGATTACATTTCAAACAAAGTTTACATGGGTGTTAATGGCTTAAAATAATCTTTTTCTTTCTTACCTTAACAGAACATTTTTGGAGTGTTGTAGATATGTGAAAATTCTGATCTTAATTTTTAAAAAAATCCTGTGTTTCTAATACATACACAGTAAATTGTTAAAACTAGAAGAACTTTACCATGATTCCTGTTTATTTGTTTTACCTTTCAGTTGGAGTTGTATTCCAGACAAGTGATTTCCATTTTTAGAATTTGCTTGAATAGAGGTATTGGTATTAAGACCAGGTCTTTGCTATTTGGTAGAGTTCTGGCTCTTATGAATCAATAGGGTAATCAGAAGTAGCAAGCACTAGGTGTGATGGTACATGTTTTGTAGGATAAAGATTTATAAGCTCTTTGAAACATGGATCTGTCTACAAAGCCAGAAGCCATGTGTTAATGTGATCTGGGCCTTCTTCTCTTTGAATTAGTTACACACAATGTGAAAGTTTCAAACCAAGAGAACTTTTATGTTTTTTTCAGGTGTCTGTTTCAGTTGCACGGCATGGATCCTAAACATGCCCTAGAGAAACTATAAACCTGAGTGAATGCCTCTTACTCTTCTTTCCAGTGTCAGTAAATATTAATATTTGCAAGGAGAGCACAACTTTATCTAGTTGTCTCAGATTTGTTTAGAATCTTAAAGCTGAGCTATGTGCCGATAATATGCATGCAAGAGGGACACCTTTGTGAACTGCAACGGTCTGTGGCATGCTAGAGTTTTGGCAGATGCTTCATTTTTTACGAGCAGCTTTAGTGGAAATTCTGAAGATTTAGTGGCCTATGGGAGTAGGTTCTTAAATTGGGGCTCCAGTGCATATTTTTTATGCTCTCACTTAATGGCCATGTCTGATGTATTTATATAGCTGTTTTCAGTCTTTTTGCTCCATTTTGATGTATTTACTAGCTTGGGGTGTTAAAAAGGATAATACATGTACTCCAAGGGTAGTGTTCATTTTCTTTTTATTTGATTTCATATTGAATAAACACCTTAAGCATTGCTCCTTAGTAACTGTCCCTTGTTTTAATATATTTTCTTCTTCCATACCTATGAACTGTTTAAAATATATATTTATATCTAGGTTTTTTTGTTTGTACTGGTGGTAACATCCACACAATCTCAATACTGGTCTTGCTCATAAGAAATTTCAACACACACAAAAAGAAAATTCAACCCACCCCAAAATGGAAAATGTTAGAGAGAACACTGCTCCTAAACCATGGCTGCAGGAGTACGAATTTATTCACATCAGTGAGCTGTGGCCTGTACCCCAGTAAAAATGGAAATTTCAAAGCTTAGTCTGGACAAATTTAAATACCAACATATACAGGTAGTTTGCTTCTCTATTCCTCTGCACTGTCTCTGTTTCCTCCAACTAGATATTAAGTACAAAACATTCTACTTGTGCTACAGTCACACAATCGTAAATGTAAACAAATGAGGGAGCATAAAAGTTGAGTTATTTATATACTATGGTAGCCCCCAGAAACCATGGTAAGAGTCAAGGCCTTGCTGTGTTAGGTACTATACAAGTGCAAAAGTGGATTACATCCCTGCCCTCAAATAGTTCACTGCATGTTTATAAAGATCCAGTATTCCCAGGCCTAGAATCAATGCCTAGATACTACTGTGAATGATAATACCTGAAACAGAGAATACAGTTAAAGAGGTTGGGATTTGCCCATGAGCTGTATTAGCCTACCCTCCCCAAATACAAAACTCACGCTGATCCAATAGGTCCTGTATGCCACCAAACTTTTTCTTAAATAGGACAGCTATCCCTGCGCCCATGCGACAGTCCTCACTGATGCAGTGAGCCAAAGAGTCCGTTTTGGGGCATGTAAAAAGGTCCCCCTTTATGTACCTGATCTGAAAAAGAAGAAATAGGAGCTGGATGCATGTGGACCACCTTCAACATGCACAATCACATACGAAAAAAATGGCATTAACCAAGGCACACTGTACACTGGCTACCCCTCTAAAGCTTTTAAAAAATATATAGTATTATTAGTTGCTGTGAGATGAGGAGATGAGCTGGAGTGGAAATAACAACCTACAGTATTTCTAACAGCAAACAAACAATAACCAAAAACAACAACCCTGTCAATTGTAAGATCTTATTGCTACCTTTTTGTAGCACATCTACAGTCTGCAACAATTTACTCATATCTATATAGTTAAACTAGTGCAAATTTCCTAAATGTCAGATTGCCACTTCCCCCCAAAAAAGCCATGCCCTGGAATCTAGTATTCTTACATTGCAACACTACAGCATGTACCAGTTGGAAAACTTTTATTAGGAGGACAGGAAGAAAATGTCACTCCTTCAGTTACGATAAAAACAGCAGTATTTAATAGCAGGAAACTGCACTAAACAGTTAATTTTCTACATACTCTGCCTGCCTGATCCCTGGAGGGGGTAGTGGCCATGGTAATGTGAAGCTATGTCCAGGATTTCTTCTGCTGCAAGAAGGTTAAAGAAAAGCAGCATGATTAGTAAGCTTTGGGTTAGCAGTAATTAGCACAAAGAGCTAGGCTGGACCACGTATGGGAGACCAGGATTCTGAGACGGGACCCTGCCCTGGGGAGATGTGCCACAAGGCAGGAGCATAACAAACAAGACAACCTCTCCCCCCCCCCCCCCCCCCAAAAAAAAAAAAAAGGCTGCAGGAAGCAGGCTCCAGGTGCAGGGACCCTGCCTTGTGGGCAGGTGGCGCAGGACAGATATCCTGCCCCGCAGGGATTGGTCCTGCCTTGGGCAGGGGCTGGACTTGATGACCTGCTGAGGTCCCTTCCAGCCCTAGGACTCTATGAGGCAGGCCCACCCCAGGGCAGGCAGAAACCACAGGAGCCTGCTAGAGCCCTGGGGAAGGGCACTGACTGCCCCCCCCCACAGCTACCCCTGCGGAAGGGGGGAGGGGCACTGACTGCCCCCCAGCTACCCCTGCGGAAGGGGGGAGGGGCACTGACTGCCCCCCCCAGCTACCCCTGCGGAAGGGGGGGAGGGGCACTGACTGCCCCCCCAGCTACCCCTGCGGAAGGGGGGAGGGGCACTGACTGCCCCCCCCAGCTACCCCTGCGGAAGGGGGGGAGGGGCACTGACTGCCCCCCACAGCTACCCCTGCGGGAGGGAGCGTGGGAGAAACCCGCGTGACTCGCCCCCCCACACACCTCGAAGTGGAAACAGTGGGGGGGGAGCCCACGCGGCCGACCCCCCGACTGCCCCCCCCCCCGGGAGGGAATATGGCGGGGGACCCTCGAGGCCACGCAGCACGACCCACGCCAGTCCCCCCAACGGACAAGCCCGCTCCCTCACCCCAGAGCGCGAGGCGCTCCCGCCCGGGCTCCGAGCCCCACGCAACCCACCAACGGCACGTGGGTCAACCCAGCTCCTAAACAGCTCTCCCCCCCCCCCGTCCCATAAACCCGTTGGTACAGTCTCGTGGGACAGCAAAGATGGACCCCGCCACCCATTCACCTATCTAGGCTGAGTGGCGGAGCGCCCTCTCTATGGTAACAGCCCAGAACATTCCGCGGCAGAGAGAGCCCGCCAAGGCGCAGCTGTCAATTTGCTCATGCGCAGAAGGACTAGACGGGGGGGGGGGGGTACTGTCAGCGCGTGCGCATGACTGCCGGCCTGGGCTAGCGGGAGCGTGTTTTCCTGGCGCATGCGTGCACCTTCAGCCAGGTCGGGCCGGGTGGGCGTGTCCTGCAGAGCCAAGCGGCGGGCGGAACCATTCGGCGCCTGCGCCCTGCGTCCCGTCCCCTCTTTGTTCAGGGTTGGGCGCCATTTTGCGCGGCGGCTGAGTGGAGGCGCTGATTGGGTTTCGGGGGCCGGTGGCGGAGCCAATCAGAGCGGGACCCGAACCGGGGGAGCGAGGCACGGTGAGTGCGAGCAGCCAATATGGAGCCCCCGAGCGCCGGCCCTAGCGCCGGGATTGGCGGGGCCGAGTGACCAGTCAGGAGGCCGCTCGCAGGGCCGGCTGGCCGGGCGCTGTGGGAGCCGGGGGACGGGGCTCGGCTGCGGGCGCGCCGCGTGCGGAGGGGCGCGGGACGGGCCGCCGGCGGGGGCGCCGCGCGCGCGGGCTGGGGAGGGGGGGCGACACCGGGCTCGTTCCCTGCGCGGCGAGCCGGCTCCACGCGGGCCCCTCCCTGGGCGAGCCTCGCGGGGGGGGCCGCTGGCTTCCCTGCCCAATGGGCCCCGGGCTGCGAGGGCCCGGCCGGGCGACGAGCCCCCCCCAGCGAGAGCCAGCCTGGGGCCCGGCCCTGTGCGCGCTTTCCCTCCCCCAGGGCTTACGGGACAGAGCCCCCCCCCCCCAGGAGAACAGCTGTGCGGCGAAACCTGGGGTGAGCGGTCAGCAGCCTCCCTCCCTCCTCCCCGCACAGCGGCTGCGGGACGTTTCCTTCCCCTCGTGGGCGCGCTAGGGGTTAAAATCCTGCCGTCCCTAGCTCCCCACCGTCAAAAGCCTGTTCTAGATACATGGCCCCTGATATCCAGCCGGACTGGAAATCTCTGGATACCTACGCAGACTTGCACGCTCCACGTGAAGTTAATAATGAAAACTGCCCTCCTCCTTACCAATGCTGCGTAATAACACAGGATGTGGATGACTCTCTTGAGCTGAATTTTGGCTGAATTCTTTTTTTTTTTTTTTTTTTTTTTAAACATTAACTGATGCACTTTTGGGAGAGAGGATGCGATTTAATCATATGTGTTCTTGCTGCAGCACAGGATGAGGTATAGCTGCTTTCATTGTGTATCCTTAACCCGTAGAACAGTAGAACTGGAAGGGACCTCGAAAGGTCATCGAATCCAGTCTCTTGCACTCACATAATCAACCCGTGTTGATGCTAGAAAATTTTTTTGGTGCGGTAATGTCGCTTAGGTGTGGATTGGAGTTTTTTAAAGCAACATTTTTATATGGACAAAAGTTCTAGTGTAGAAGCAGTTAATACTGGCAGAAAGTTCTTTTGAAGTGTAGCTTATTTCTTTTGGGAAGTTGTTATAGAAGTGATACCAGCAAAAGCATGCTTTTTGCCATAATAAGCTGCATCTACACCAGGAGGGTTTGCTGGAAATAACAAAACTGTTTATTTCTAGGGTAGAAAATACCTTACTCTCAAATTATACAGGATTTTTGACCCAGCAGACTAGCAGTTTGAAGGAGGGACATGCAGCATAATATAGAATCATTCTTTTTAAAAATCTAATTCTGGTGTGAGAGAATTCTCTCCATGCTTTCTTATGAAACAACAACATTTTAAATTATTGTATTTGGACAAATAAACTATTTAAATAACAAAACAAAATTGTCTTTTTGCCCATACTGCTTCCCCTCCTCTATAGATCTTTGGTCCCCATCATTGGTGTCAGCATACTGTATGTGTAAAACGTCCTCCTTTGTCTCCCTCCCCCCCACGGAAAAGCTAGACTGTCCCAGAACTTCAGATATAGAGAAAGGGGCCTGGCATTTGGCTCCTAGAAATAGTATTAATGACTAATAGGTCTGTATTAAAAATGGTAAAGTAGGGGAAACGAGGGAACTTCTTACTAATATGTGGTTGGCTTACATGCCGTATATAATATTACTAGGGAGGTGAAGGATTAGTCGACTATCCGATAAGCAAATGCTTATCAGATAGTCGACAGGATAGTCAACTAGTCACTTCCCCCTCTTGCTGCCTCTATTAAATAGAGGCAGCAAGGGTGGGGGGAGGAGGGGAGAGAAGAGGGAGGGGTACTTCAAAGTGGCAGTGCCTCTTGAAGCTTGGGGTCAGCGGGGAGTCCTAGGGCTGTTGCTACACTTCAAAGGCGGATGCGCCCTATTGACTAGTCAATTAGTCGATATTTAACATCTTTAAATATGATGGCACCTAACATTCAGCTGGTGAATTGCCATCTTGAAAGATGCAATGTGGAAGCTGTTTCATGTGATACTGTACAAGCACGTAGGACAGAAGTGAAGAAAACTGCAACTGAAACTAGATGGAAAACTTTTGGGAGGCAGAGTGTAACAACTAGATATTCATTTTAGTATTAATGTTAATGGTTATACCCTTTCAAAATGGGATAGGATTTTTTGCCTGGCCATGTAATCAGGATTTCGGCATTACATTTTAAGCAGAAGATACATCTTTTAAACCATCTTTGAAGTCAGAGTGCCATTGACCCATATTGCCATCACTTCCTACAATATCCTTGGTTTTCCTTAAGTTCCTATGCTGGATACTGATCTAGCCTGACCTTGTTTAGTTCATGAGATCAGAAAAGCACACGGTCTAAGCTGGTTTCATTCAGGTCATCAAAGGGTTCAGCTATATATCCGCAGGATTTTAAAAAATGGAACCGTATTTGTGCCTGGTTTTAAAATCAGTGCCCAAATTCACCCTGATTCTACTGAGCCATGAAAAACACTACTGACCCCAAGAACTGTGTGTATCTGGAACACTTGTCTATTTCACCACCAGAAGTTGGCCCCATATAAGATATTTCCTCCTCCATCTTGTGTCTCTAAAAGGGCCAAGGCAGATAAGTTACAGTTGCAGTAAAATGCATCTTTCTGTGCTATGACTCAGATTTTTGCTCTGGTCAGAGGGGCTAGTAGTTTTATTTTTTAATTCCAAACAAAGCTTTTGGCAGAGAGAATGAGCAAATTGTTACTGCATTTAGGGCATGTAGTCTATCTGCTGCATGCTGCACATCCTTTCTTTATTAACCTGATGTATGTTGATTATATTCATTTGACTGAGCTAACTAAATCTTTTAATACAAAATAAAGCTGAAGTATAATCTAAAATAGATGAAGTAATCCATCTATTTAGAAAGATGAGTAAATCAGTGAAAAGCCTTTTTGCAGTGTTCTTTATGATAAAAACAACTAATGTGGCTTGCAAAGATACATTTAAAGGCCAGGAATTACAAAAGATGGTCCCAGGATATTACACAAGGTCAGTGAGGTAACGTCTTTTATTCCACCAACTTCTGTTTGTGAAAGAGTCGAGCTTTTGATCTTAAATAGAGCTCTTCTTCAGGTCTATGGTCTAACTAAAATTCCCAGACCAAAGAAGAGCTCTGTGTAGCTCCAAAAGCATGTCTCTCTCACCAACAGAACTTGGTCAGTAAAAGATATTACCTCATCCACTTTTCTATGGCGGGAGATTGGAGTATGGGACTGGGGTGCAGGAGAGAGTGTGGGTTCTGGCAGGGAGCTTGTGACCTATCGCAGTGGATTGGGGTGTAGGGTCCAAGAGGAGGTATAGGTACAGGAGAGATTTTGGCCTGGGGGAGGTGAGTAGAAGAGGGTGCAGGATCTGGGAGAGAGTTTTGATGGGGTGCTGGTACAGAGGGTTTGGGTGGTGACCTGGGGCAGGGAGTTGGAGTGGATGATGGGGTGGGGTGCTAGAATGCAGGCTGTGGTCAGGAGGCCCTTACATAGGTGTTTCCTGGCCAACAGCCCAGTGGGATCCTCAGGCAGGGTCCCTGCCTGCCAGCAGTGCTAGAGTGCTCAAGGTGGCTGGCTGTTCTATGTGGCTGTCTGCAGTGGAGGGGTGGGGAAAGCTTTCTGTGCTGTCCCCCCTGCTCCACCGTGCAGTGCAGAGAGCCACATGGAGCTGCTCTGTGTCTGAGGGTCCTGGCAGGGCCAGATTAAAAGGCTTGGCAGGCTGGATTTTGCCCTCCCCTGGTTTCTCCCCATCACTCACAGATAAACTCTCTCATGTATAGGAGACAATTAGTGTGTATTATGGGAGCCCATTGAGGGCCTAACAGAACTCAAGTCTTCCTTGTGCAAAGTTCCATATATACATATAGTAAGATGAAATCCTTGGCCAGGAGTTTACAATCTAAATTAACATGAGAAATGGTAGGAGGGGAAATAGCAACAAGAGAAGTGGATTGAGCAGAAGTGGATGAGCAGCAGAACTCAGAATAGAACTCTGGTCTCCTGTATCCTGGTCTGAGTTTTAGAAAAATACTGAATTTGCACATTAAAATATTTGTCCTCTTACTGCAAATGAAAATGGTATTTTCTTATTAGTATGGTGAATCCTTTACTTGAAACAATTGTGGACTTGCTGTTAAGGCATGTCATCTGAATAGATGGCTTGTTTTCGAGTTCCTGTAAACTGATCCTGAGCCATTGTGGCAGTAATGATGTATTTTTATTGCCTTGCTAGATATCCAGACTGAAGTGCATTGGGTATTGGAACTGAAGGGCTATGGAGCAGTATACAACAAACAGCAACAGTTCCACTGAACAGATTGTTGTGCAAGCAGGACAGATTCAACAACAGGTATGGAAAAATTGTTGTAGAGGTTGAGCGGGAGGTCCTGATATTTGGTTACAAGGCATGTCAGGCTCTCTACATTTGCACCAAGCCATTAAGATGCTGCGGGAGATTGACTGTCTTATCCCTTGATCAGCAGTTTTGTTCTGTCTTTAGGGTGTGTTTGTCTATTAACATTTCTAATTTGTATTTCTTCCATAACAGATACAACTGATATAGTGGAAAGTTGTACTAGAAAGAGGGACTTTACCCTTAAATTCTGAAATGAACAAAAATAATAAACCTTTTCTGAAAAGTTAGGTACAATCTTAAGTGATACAAAACATACATTTGAGAACTGTTTGTCCGCAAACAGTTGTTTATCTCCAAGGGTTGAAACAGGATTAGTTCAAGAAAATCTGGAGAATTTTGCCAGCTTTCCTTTAACAATCAGGTTCATGTGAATCACAGGGTCTGCTCCATTGAAAGATCAGAGTAAATGCAATATCAAAGTAATTGCAACAAAAATCTTTTGCTTCAGTGATCAGTTGGACTGTTTCTGTCTGGATCATTTCTCCAAAAACTTTTAACTTCTGGCTCGTGTACCATAATGTCCAGGCATGTAAAGTTGCTTTTATGAAAGTGTTAGATATGCTTTTAAATTATTATTTTTTACCTAGCTTCATATTGTGATAATTTTTTAACTTGGTTGTGTGGATTAGTTGCGTTGTTGTGATTTAATTTTCATTCATGAAGCTGTATTTGCTTTTGTTTGGGACAGTGTGTTTGTTTCTGCTTTGCACATGAGTGAGACAATATGAATTACACTTTCAATTTAAAATAGCACTTTAATGCTGATATCAAGCAGTGCGAATACCAGACACTTCAGGCGAGACCCCACTTTCAATGTGAAAATTGACTTTTTCTTCAGTGGGAACAGGATGTGGCCCTTACAAAGACTGTTGCTAAGTTATAAAGAAAATGTGGCAAATTCAGATCCACATGAGCTGGTATTGATAGATGGTTGAAGTCTGACACTTGATATTTTGTAATTACAAATATTTGTCATCTTTTGCCCTGTAACTCTTTAAAGGGATTCCGCCAACGGTGGTAGGGGGTCAAACCTTGATTAAGTTTTAATTTCGTGTATTGGTTTTCAAAGTTAATGTAGCATTGTGTATGTGGTGGTGGTGGTTTTCAAAAGGATTCTTTAATGCTGTTTTTAACAAAACATGAATGGTCCAGTCCTAATCTAATTCTCTGTGTCTGGATGTCCATGTCTTATAAACCACTACTGCAATTGACACGGATTATTTTGCGGAATCTCCAAAGAGTTTAGAGAGACTAAACTATTCTGTTCATATTGCCCCTCAAGCACGTTGGCTGGGTGTGTAAAACTCTTAGTTGCTGCCCATACTGTACTTCTTCCGTTGGATAAAGGGATTTGGAGCCAAGTTATTTGGGAGTTGAGGTCTGACAGATCTACCGCACCTCTGTAATAGCTAATATGTACAATTAAAGAGAAAACAGTTAAATAAACATGGGATAACTTAAAACAAACAATAAAGTAGAGATTTCAAATTCTGAAAAATATCTTGATGGTGTTGTCTGTTTGTGTTTTATTGTTGCTGACACTTGCCAGTGAGCATACCTTGGGTTTGCTGATTTCCCTTTTCTAAAATAATGTGAGCACGTTCAGCACTCCTGTGTTCCAAGAACAAGTATTACGTGAACTTTACATTCTTCCTGTTCCCAGCAGCAGGGTGGTGTCACTGCTGTCCAGTTGCAGACAGAGGCCCAGGTGGCAACCGCCTCAGGCCAGCAAGTCCAGACCCTCCAGGTAGTGGTGATCTCTCTAATTGTGTCTATGTGAGCACTGCATGAACTCCCTCATCGCCTCATCTCTAATGCTGTGTTTCTCCCAGGGTTTGAAATAGGGACAGAATTAGTGGCAGTTGTGTTGGCCTGTAGCAGCTGGGACACATGTTAAATTGCATTTTCATTCAATAAAATGAATGAAGTGGTTGAATCTAAGATGCACAAAGCCTACCCTGATCCACTTGTGAAAACTCTCTGCTGGTGAACAGAAATGAAACAGGAAAAAATAACTTGAAGGCAAGAGAGAAACCCCAGTACCTAGCTCAGAGAGGTCAGACCTCTGATATCCAGTGCTGAGTAGGTGCATTTTTTCTTTGAAAAGAAGGCAAGGTCAGGGTTGAAGAGAGACTTCTTTTCCTGACTAGAAACACAAACTGAAGATTTTCTTGCCTACTGTGTGCTTGAGAAAATTATCAATTGATTTTTCTACTGTGACACCACAAGCAGATCCATAAATTGCATCTTTCTTACTATCAAAACTCACTACCAGTTGGGAAAGGGATACAGGTTATTTCAAACCCTGATTTCTGTTCATGTGAAATGTTCCATATCCTACAAGCTTCATCTCATTAGTTTGTGTGGCAGCTTTTTAAAGGGATGAAAAATCCTTAGATGATCGATACACTTGAAGCTCTTTTTAATCCGGCAGCCCTAGAAAACAGGATATGCTGGATTATTGAATTTTCTAGGCCATAGAGGGTGGTGCGGAGTCTGGGCATGAAGGGGGAGAGGGGCACTTACCTGGTGCCCTGTTCCTGGAGGCATATGTGACTCTGTGCCCCCCCCCACACAACTCCCAGGCACCTCCCCACCACTGCTACAGAAGCTGTAGGGGAAAAGCCTCTGGAGGAGCAAATCGCTGTGCTGCTGTTCCCCCAGCTGGGATGGAGGTTGAGTGGCATTGCGCAGAGCAGCTTCCTCCTCCCTCTGATTCAGACCCTAGCAAAGATGTTTCCAGGTCAGGGAGCTTGTAGTGTATTACAGAATTGATACAGCCATTTCTACATATTTCTGAGGTCTTTGTGGGGTGGGGTCTTTCTCTGTTCTTTGGAGAAAAAAGTTCTGGACCATCCTGCTAGTAAAGAAGTATTTGCAGTGGTTTCCTGCTGCAAACTAAAATGTGAAGGAGGGGGAACTGGTTGAATTGGCTTGCTTGGAGCTCAATTTGTACAGTATTACAGCCCCATTGCTGAAAAGTTTACTTTTCGTTTCTTGCTTGTGTTTAAAAATACATCAATAAAAATTCTGGAATTCTATTATCATTTTAGTTCATTTTAAGCGTATCTTGTTGCTTTGTGGCTGATATATGCATGTTTGCATCTCTTTCACTGTATTGTAATGCATATTGTTCACATCTCATTATTGCAAGTGGCTTTTATATGGAAAAGTGGGTGGAAGATACTGAGCAGTAGGACTATTAGATGACTTAATGATCCAAGTTATCCTATCTAGGAGCTTGACTGCTGATATATACCTCGGGTTGCTGGCATGTGTGTGTATAAGCTACTAATGCAGGGGTGGGAAACATAAGGGCCTGAATGCAGCCCCTGGCTTGCCTAGATCTGACCTCTGAGGCTCAGGGCTCCCCCCTCCCTTGCTGTCTTTCTGTGGGGCTGGAGCACATACAGTCTGCTAGCCTCCCCCCCATTCCCCCAGCTAGGGTGTGTGAGGGAAATGTGGGGAGTGTCTCTCCTCAGTCGGGGGCCACGTCAGTGAGGGTTTTTTTGTTTGTTTTTGTTTACGTCTTATTTGTGTGCAGCCACGGCTGATTTTTCTGTGGGCCAATGGCCCCTGATCCAAAAAAGGTTCCCCACTCCTGCACTAATGCATTTAATTATACAGCAAGTGGTCCTTTCCTTTAAGGGACCATATTATTTTAGATAGCTTAATAAACTCTGAAAGGTTTTTTTTTTTTTTTTTTTTTTACTGATCATAACTCATTCATAAATTCGTCTCTTGCACTGCAATAAGTTGAAACATTGGGGATGAGTGTGTCATAAAAGGAGAGAGTTGGAGGTAGAAGTCAGAGATGATGGTCATTGGCTGTTTAAAGTCCTTGAAGTTTCCATTTTAACTGAAACTGCAGTTCAGTGATTGCTAAGGATATTAACTCTTGTTTATTTGTGCAAACATGTTACTGCAGAAGGCAGCTGGGGGTGGGGGAAGGTGGCTCCTTGGAGCTGGAATGCACAGGGAGATAGCTTAAAAGCTGCAGGGAGACAGCTTAAAAGCCACAAGGCGACAGCTTAAAAGCCATCTCCCCCGCACCTCGGAGCACTGGCTCCTGCCTCCCCTCCTCCCTGCTGCCTCTAATACAGAGGCAGCAAGAGGGGATTGTGTCAGTCAGTATGATTAACTGATAAGGCCAAGTTTATCAGTTAACCATGTAATCAACTACATGCTAACATCCCTCATGATTGCTCTGTTATGCTCATTGTTCTCTTCTAAGAAATGTGTTGAATGCAGTGAACAAATAATCCTGTTGTCCATTGCTTCCTGCACAAAGTTTAAGATAGAAAGGTGTGGCTTTTATCGAGCACTTCTGGTATGTTATTTTTGGGGAGATGGCTTTTTCCTTGCTAGATAAGCATAGCTGAATGGAGTTTCCCCTTGCCTTCCTTTTTCCCCTCAGTCCTTTTCCCCAAGAACAGTAGTAAGGGCTCTCCTATATGATCTAGAAACCTTCACCATTCCAAGATTTGTTGGTCCGTGTTTTCATCCCCGCTTTCTTTCTCAGCCATACTTGGTGCTGTTACAAGCACAACTTCTCTATGATCGCAAGAAGATGCTCCAAGAACATTGCATGCCATATCCATCTGGAAATTAAGATGCTATGAAAGCGTAATTTTTGAACCCCAACTGCCAGAGTAGCTTTATATTGGAGCCTTACTCATTGACATTAGGCTTATTAATAAAATGCAAAAACTTACTGTGGATTGTAAGGTCTTTTATGAAAGGTTCTAGTTTTCAGGTTGTATATAGAAGTAATCCTTGTCTGATAGTGTATGGATAATTTAGCCATATATACTATATAAATATTGTGTATGATTTATTGTATCTGGACTTTGTGCTTTTGATTAAACAATAGCAGAAAAGGACATCTTACCAAATTCAGCAACATAAGATGAAGACACTTTTTAAAAATTCTGTTTAGTGGAAGTTATGAATAAAAACAAGACCACTGCTTAGTTTTCAAGGCCCTTTCACTGAAATAGATAAAAATTTAGCCTTTGATATTTTCCAGTTGCACTTGAGATTTTTTTTTATCATTTGACTTTGTTTCATTGTTTTGTTTGTTGTTTCTTCTATTCTCTAGGTCCAGGGTCAGCCATTAATGGTACAAGTAAGCGGAGGTCAGCTGATCACATCAACTGGCCAGCCGATTATGGTGCAAGCTGTGCCTGGGGGTCAGGGCCAGACCATCATGCAAGTCCCAGTTTCTGGATCACAAGGATTGCAGCAGGTTTGTTTACTCTAATTTTTTAAGGAATGAACGTATGGCTGTCATAGTGCAGATCATAACCTAGTGTAAATTGTCCTCATTTCTTTGAAGTCAAGGGAGCCATGACAACTTACATTAGCTGAGGATCTGCACCAGTGAACACTGTGACAATTCTTGAGGTGCACGGGACTCCATCCCCTCAGCCAGAAGAAGAATTGTTTGAGCTTAACTTGTGCCAGCTCCCTGATGCATCCAGTCTCTTAGCTTCTGTGTCAGCCATTGCTTTGCCTAGCAGACCAATCTTTGAGTCACTTTGAAATGTTTCTGATGTAGTGTGCAGCCCCTTATCCACTGAATACTGATAGTAATTCCAAGTATGCTGTCCCCTAAAGAAACAGTTTACACCTTGAATGATTTGACTCAGGGTCAGCTCTTTGTATAATCCCACAGCATGGAGTTGTATTTATAGTGACAACAGTCCATGAATTTATTCTCAAAGACTACATTTTAGAAGATAGCGAGTAAAGATTATGGATACGGGTTAAGTATAAAACCAATTTATCATCCACTCCCTCGAGAAGTAAATTTCATTTAATCCCAAATGTCTTCTGCAGCATTTCAACCACGCCTGGTTGAGATCCCACTTCCTTGAATGTAAATGCCATTTACTTCCTTAGATGCATATAAAAGGAGAGGGGGTCATCTTGTCTTCCCTTTTGTGCTCCAGAGTTCATTGTCTGCCCCCAGAGACTGGACAGCCCCCCTTGGTTCTGTTTCCAGAGTCTTGTCTCTCTGTTGACTTTCCATTACCTTGCTGAGGTCATATGTAAAAGGGTTTCCATTATATTGGCTTCATATTTGACTTTTACTTCCTGTCTCGAAGAAACCTGTTTTTTCTCTTTGATCAGACTTCAAAACATATTTTAATACGTAATCAGGACTCCTTAACTATCATTTATATGTATTCTATACAATGATTGAGGATCAGTATGACAGACTTTTATTAGAGACCTTACATGTTGTTCTTCATGAATAAATACTATGAAAGGAGGTGCTAGGTACAGTAAATTTATCAGGCCTGTAAGGAGTTGCCATTATAAGATAGTGAACTCTTTTTGCCAGCTGGCTCCAGTGATCCTCTCTGTCACACCATATATTAAAAGTGAAACTTCTGCTGTATTTCAAGTATATTTCCAAGGGATGCTGCAAATATACTCAGCACAGTCCCTTGAACTGCAGCCAGAGCTTTTTCTGGTTCTTGGCAGCTGTAACACACAACTGTTCCATGCTTACTCATGTGGTCATCCCATAAAAATATGGAATTCCTTGAAAATGCTTCAGGAATAACATGAAGTTCAGTTATTCCAATGTATGAATGCTGGAGAGTTTAAAACCTGTGACTTCATAGAGTAATAGTGCTGGGCAGGATAGGATTATGTTCCAGTAATATACACTTTAGATCTATCTATTTAAAAGATTGCATTTGGTTTTAGGTAAGGCCTTTATGAGTGTTCCTCAAAAACAAAGGGTGGAAATATTAAGCAGCTCATACAAAAGATGAGTAGTTATCCTTGTTGGGGTCTGGTGATTAGAGCATGGGGAGTGTGAATCTAGAGTAGCAAAATTTTTGTCTGCTGTGCCACTGTGCACTGTGCTGATGGGCTTATTTAGTGACCTGTGAAATATTTCATTAAACTTAGCTGAAAGGCACTATGTATCCAGAAAGCATTATTATGATTTCTCAATATAATATGCTCTATATAGCTTATATATTTGAAGAAAGTGTGAAATTGGAGTTTTCAGCAAAGAGGGTTGATAGTATTCCAATTTATCTTGAGGGGTGCACCAAGGGAGGTAGGAGGTCTTTCTTCTCTGCAAGTTTAGAGTTGTACACTTTTGTATATACCAGGCTACTTCTGTGTGCTTGAAAATTAGCACTTGTGTTATTCTACAGCTATCTTAGTTAACCCTTAAAGTCCCATTCCTTCTGTGTTCTAGGTAAGTAGTATCCCAAGTCTCATGCTCAAGACAGTGGTATCTCTCTCTCTCTCTCTGATTATGCTGTGTTTTGTAAATAGTGGAGGATTGCTGGGCAATGTTCCCTCTTAATCTTTCCATCCATGTGTGGAATAAATGTTGTAATGTGTATCCATGCTTGCACGGATATTCACCACCAGTAGAAACATGTAATGCCAGTTGTGGATGCTCTGCTAATCCACGGGGCAGCATTTGAATCTCTTGGGTGGATGCCCTAGTGCTCAGCTTCCAGGGAACACTGCTGCTGGGGCATGTTCATGAGCAAATATATTTGCTCCTTTCTGCATAGTCTTTTCCTCTGTTGCATCAGTGATTGCTAAGTCACAGGGCAGGGTTACATTAAAACAAATTGTGTACATTATTAAAGGAAAATTACAGGTTACACCTCCTTAAACCGGGACTCTCTCGTCCTACAATATCCATGGTCTTGAACGAGAGAGACCCGGGGCAGGAGGGTTAGCAGCTGAGCGCCCTGCGAAAGGCGAGGCTGATGGTAGCAGGGCCAAGGCCTCAGCAGACCAGCGGCGGTAGTGGGGCCATGGTAGCTGGGCAGCCCATGCTTGCCGGCCCCGCAGTGAGGTTGTGCTGCGGCAGCCTGAGCGGGGCTGGATGCCGGCCCGGCAGTGGAGACAGATCCGCGGCAGCCTGACTGGCGGTAAGGCCAGGTTGTGGCAGTCTACAGGGGAAGTCAGTCTGGGGCCACAGCAGGTTGGCAACTCGATCGGGGCCGCATGCCTGTTGGCAGTGGGACTGGTGCCGTGGCAGCAGGGACAGGGCTGTGTGTTGCCATGCTGACAGTGGGGCTGAAGCAGCCATGTTGTCCAGCCGGCAGCGGGACCAAAGGAGCTGGCGGTGAGGAGGGGCAGCAGGCTGAGGGGGCCAGTAATAGGGGACTTTCCTTGGTCTGGAAAATTCCTTCATCTGAGACTGCTCAGGTCCAACCTCTAGTAGTTTTTTATTTTGGCTGCAGTAAATCATGGTTGGAAGATGATTTGATAATGCTGAGACCAAAGGGAGAAATAACAGTTAATGTTCCTTTCTGACTCTTTCTTCCACAGATTCAGTTGGTCCAGCCAGGTCAGATTCAGATTCAAGGTGGGCAAGCTGTGCAGGTACAGGGTCAACAAGGCCAGACCCAGCAAATCATTATTCAGCAGCCCCAGACTGCAGTTACTGCTGGACAGACACAGGTAACTACACCAGCATGAAAGGGGTTTTCCTGAAAGAAATGTCTGCAAATGGGTTTCAAAATGTATTATGTATGAAGGGAGGAACGTTAGAAAGTTTCTATTTAGAAACAACTAATACTGAATAAAACAACTTTGTAACTCATCACCTTTTATGCATTTTTTGTTTTTTTGCAGATCCCTTTGCTGGGACTAATTTGTCACCTTGTTTCAGCACATGGTTCTTTTTAGTACATTATTGATTTGGGATTCCCTCAATGAAAATGTTTACAAGTAAAAATATGGTTAAATTCAACATCACACACTTCCCAAAATTGTAAACGGTTGCATGTTTAGGAATAGATTTTTTTTTTTAAGTTGTTTGAGTATCCGTTTAACATAAAATATGAGACCTAGATCTTAAACAAAAACCATTCCCAGTATATTAAAAGTATTTGTATATATAGAACTGCCCTTGTAAATTCGGACATAAACAAAGATGGAAATCTTTAACTTCTCAGCCGTTTGTAAATGTGTGATGTTCTTTGTTTCATTAGACCCAGCAGCAAATAGCAGTTCAGGGGCAGCAGGTGGCACAGACCGCAGAAGGCCAGACCATTGTTTATCAGCCTGTTAATGCTGATGGAACCATTCTTCAGCAAGGTATGAGCTTTGGCATATAAAGGGCAGCACATTCTTTTAAGTCAGAGTTGCAAGTTTCCAGACACAAACTTAGCATTTCATTTCTTCTGGCTCTTCAGAGTTGAGAAAACACCCCTGAGATTGGGAGACTAAACTTGTTTTCTAAATTCCTCTTCCTTCTGTTACCACCCCTCTGTAGATCAACACTGAAGCTGAACCAGCTCAGCTCTGGGAAGACTGTGCTATAAGGCTGATGGTAGCACTCGGAAATCCAACCCCCTCAAGGGACCAAACCCTCAAATAAATCCATTCTTACCTTGTGTTTTACACAGAAAAATCTCAAAGATATTCACTCCTTATCAGTGAAAGAGAGAGTTACACTTTGGTTGCTCCCCCCAGGTATCAGTTATTTACACTGGGCTTGATAATAAACACAGATTTTTTTTTAAAGTATAAAAAGTAGAATTTAAGTGATTGCAAGTGAAAACAGATCAAAGTAATTTACTGAGCCAAAAGATGCCAGCCAGTTCTAATACACTGAGGAGCTCGGTACATGCAACTTCTTACCCTAAACAGTTGTTCTTATCTCCGATAAAATGCTTCCTGTCAGAGTTGATCTTTACACTGTCCTGGATCTACGCCTTTTCAGAGTACTGTGGAGTTTTTTGGCAAGGCAGTTTCAAAGGCCAGCTGAAGACAAAGAACTAATAGCTTTCCATTCCTTAAATAGACTCTCCCCAGGACACGGAGTCTTTGTTTAAAGCACTTACTGTCCCCATGGGAAAGTACCTGATTCAAGATGAATTCTAGTACCAGGTGGCATGGTCACATGTCTTTCTAGTACCAATCATAGTTTGGGTTTACAGGAAAAATAAAACCATTCGTGGGTTGTTGGTTTGAGTACGGAGCCATTAAGTTCCTAAAGTATTACTATTGGTCCTCGTTAGCACATTTAGAATTAAAAATGGATTCAAACTTCATATTTATAACTTCACATAAAAGAATAATACATGCACAAAAATAGGATATACGTATTCAGCAAAAGGTAACATTAAAATATGTTACATGGCCTATTTTGCATAAAGCATCTTAGAGTTATGCATATTCATAGTCATAAACCAATTTTCATAAATGGGGAGGGGGCTTGCCCGTAGGATTTTACTTCTCAACATCAGTAAGATTTTTTTTCTGATGTGCATTATATTGCTGTTAACAACATGTACTGTATCAGCTATGATGCAGAGAGTTTGAAATCTAGAAAAAAGTACAGGGGATTTTTTTCAGGTTGATCATACAGATTTACCTTTTTATAGCTAACTTTTTCAATAGCTGCAGAAATCCTTTTTCCAGACCACAGTGAAACAGATAGCGGAATTTATATACATATAAATAATCCCAAAAAGCTCTTAGTATGGACAGTGCAAAAGGGATAATGGAAAATGACTCAGTTATTCACTTGGAGTTTAATGGTTATAAATAAGACTGTTGGGTTCCTGACAAATTGTTGGGAGAGTGCAAGCATTTACATTTAATTTTTGAGTTTTTCAGAGAAATGGCTTCACATTGGGGTGTGTGATTCCTATGACAAATGAACACTTTAAAAAGTTGAGTGCATTTGTGGAATAAGAACAGATGATGGGATTTTGTTAGTTGTTGCTTGTAAATTTTTGCCATCCTCTACACTATCCAAGAGTGAGTGAATGAAAATAGAAGTGGGACTAATTGTGTTCCCTTCATTCTTTCTGTGTGCGTGTTTTTCTTTTTTTTTGTTTTGTGTTTTATTTTCTTAAAGTTACAGTCCCTGTTACAGGCATGATCACCATCCCAGCAGCCAGTTTGGCAGGAGCACAAATTGTCCAAGCAGGAGCCAACACCAATACAACTAGCAGTGGACAAGGGACTGTAACTGTCACACTACCAGTTGCTGGAAATGTGGTCAATTCGGGCGGAATGGTTATGGTACGTATGGAAGAGTCAGTAATTGCAGTGTTTAACCTGTGTGTCAAATTATTACATAGGTCATGCTTCCCACAAGTCTCTTTAAAAAACTGGGATAAATAAATATTAACGTTGAATCCAGTAGCATTTTGCTGGTAGGGCATAAAACATTTTCATTGCCCTCACCTGCTGGAGTTGTGGCAGGGGAGGGAAGGAACCAAAACTGAACTCTCTCTCTCCCTCTCCCTTCCTCCCTTCTTCCTTCCCTCCCTCTCTTTCTGTCTGTCTCTCTCTCTCTTCTCCCCCCCTCCCTCCAGCCCTGGTTTTAATCTCTGAGTGGAGTTTATTCCTTTCCCTCAAAATTTTATTATCCAGCTCAAAAAAGTTCAACATTTTAATTTAAAGGGAAAACTCGTACTAGAGATACTCACAAGTTTGAAGAATTCAAGCCAAAAACTTGCTATTCTTCAGAATCCCATAATTGTTTTTTTCTGCTAAATTAGGAGGTTTTTTTCTGCCTTTACTACATTTGTTCAGAAGCTCTCTTAGCTTGTGTTTTACTATTCAGTTCCATTAGATGGCAGCAGACCATTTGTGGATATCACTTGTTTATAATAATCATATGGAAATAGACAAATAGAACATGCATTAATAAAATTCCAGTAGAAGAGAGGAGTATATAACAGATTATATTGTACAGAAAAGTGACTTTCTTGGACCACTATGTATTATGGAGCTTTTTGAATTTGGTTATTTAGGAATTTTAACAGGTTTTCAAATCATTGTGTTAATATCAGATACAAAACAGTGAGTATAACTGACGTTTGCTTAGAGAAACTTTGTACAGTATTATTTCTCTATTTACATTTAATTTTATACAAACAACAGAGGGTCAGAAACATTGGCAATGTGTATATGCCCAACAGTTTGAATGTTGTGCAGGTGACTTTGATACTTCATTACTATGGAACAGACACAGTTGCTCTTGAGGCAGTGCGTCCTTTCACTTGCTTCTGTATTAGTATTTTTGGACTGATCAGATCTCCTTTTGTATGTAGCTTATGTCATGAACCATAGACATACGAGCGTGTTCTCTTTACACAGATGGTACCAGGGGCTGGATCGGTACCAGCTATTCAGAGGATTCCATTGCCTGGGGCTGAGATGCTTGAAGAGGAGCCCCTCTATGTAAATGCCAAGCAGTACCACCGAATCTTGAAGAGGAGGCAGGCACGAGCCAAGCTGGAAGCTGAGGGGAAAATCCCCAAAGAGAGGAGGGTGAGAATATAATTCAAAGCTGCTTTTTAGGCACAGTGTGGAGAAATGACTTTGCATTATAAGGGGTACAAAAGGCATTCAGGGTGACATGGAGAAAATAACAGACCTCTTCCTGCCCCTCCTTTTGTAATATATGTTGGCCTGTCTCACTGATGGGTATTTCTCCTCACATTTTGTGTCTGACAGATGTCAGTCATTTCTGAGTCCATATGTTGCCATCCTGCTTACTTCCTTGGCTCTTAAGTATTGAAAGAATTTGTGGTTATATTGTATAAGGTGTGGGCACCGACTTTTCATTAAAAGGAATTGGTTCTGAGTGTTCAGCTAGCTGGAGTAATTCTGAGCTAGAAAGTATTGAATGGCTCTTGACTCTTTTTTTCTTATTGTTGCAGAAATACTTGCATGAGTCTCGACATCGTCATGCCATGGCTAGGAAGCGGGGAGAAGGTGGGCGTTTTTTCTCACCAAAGGAAAAGGATGGCCCCCATATGCAGGTGAGTAAAACTTCGCTTCCAGCTATCTTCTGTGTATGCCTGCAATGTGCACATACCAGTAGCCCTAAGAAATACACTTGAGCTCTAATTTTTTTGCTGCTTTCATGACCTTGTAGGGCTAAGGCCCTTGCCTTGTGTCCTCTTTCCCTTCTCCATATTTCAGGCTTTATGTGAAAAGTCACTTACTGTGTAGAACAGACCCTCATGTAGTGAGGCCATAGTAATCTTAATATAAACGTGTGTTCAACTTTGTTTTATAAATGGAGAGGCATGGTAATAGCTGTATTTGTTTGCCAGTACAGAGCGGTGCAGTCAGCTGCTCCTCTTTGCCTGCTATTTCATGATTGTAGTGAAAGATGGAGGTAAATCAGTGAGCACTTAGTGTGAAATTCAAAAGTGGGCATGCTAAGATTTTTTTTTTAAAATACAGCTTTCATACTGTTTTAAATGAAGAGTGAAAGATGCAGGAGAGGCTTTTAGAGAAGAGAATATAATAGGATAGAAAATAGAAAACACTTATTGCCCTTTAGATCATTAAGGTTTCAGCCCACGACAACTCTTCCAAGTCTTTGATCCAAATCATGTCTAGTATATGCTAGGCTTGAGTTGCGAGCTGTTGTCAAAGAACAGAGCGGGGTTGCACAAAATTAATCTAATTTATACGGCAGTCTGGAATGCTTGGTTTAAAAGTCATAATTCTGTATGGTGTGTGATAAAGCGTTCTTGTCATCTATAATTTTTTCTTGTGTCCCTAGCAAATATAGGGAAAAAGTAGTAGAGAGAAGATAAATTTTCAGGAGATGGAATGAATAATGCTGTCACCATGTTAAACTTAAAGGGATATAGATTTTACTCCTTAAGGGGCAGGAGAGACAAAGTTTAGCTGTTGTTTCTTAAGGAAGAAGAACCTTAAATTTTTCTCTTCACTCCCAAGAGCTAAAACTTCCTTAGTTCTTCTGAATGTGAATTCCACATTTTAACTCGGTGGATTTCAACCTGTGGATCTCAGACTGTGTAAAGGGTTTGCAAAAAGTTGTTGTTGTTGTTGTTATAGAACAGTGGTTTTCAAGTTTGGTCTGTGCATTTCCAAAGAGGGCTATTTGAAATCTTTTAGGGGTCAAAAATGAAAAAAGTTTGAAAACCACTATTCTAACTAAGCTTCATTTGTGTTCTAACAGCTTTCTAAAGCCATTTAAAGGTACAGGAACACTTTTGGTGATATTGGCATCTCTTACACCTATGGCAATAAAAGATTTTTTGGAAAAGCTACTTTTGTCTTCTAAGGTTACATGATTGAGAAAAGATAAGGTATCTTACATTTACTACTGGAACTGTGCTGTTTGACTGGAAGAGTCTTGCAGAGTTAGTTTCTTAACCCTGTGGGTTTTATACACCAGCGCCTCAGCTGGTGTAAACTGTGTTAGCTTCACTGAAGTCAGTATAACTATGCTGGCTTATGCTATTCTGAGTTTTTCTCAGTCTTTGTATACAACTTCTCTTCTTTTAGACAAATGGGGATATTTGCCCTCAAGGATTGTCTGCTGTAGTAGAGGTATTTTTCTGTAAGGGAATGCTACAGCATCACGATATTGTTTGTCTTTTTTGTATCTACAGGATCCATCTCAGGCAAATGAAGAAGCAATGACACAGATGATCAGAGTATCCTAACACCTTTCTGAAAGAAAAAGTAACTGAACAAGTTTCCTGTCCCTTTGCAAGTGTGTCCTATCTTACCAGTGTATCAAGCAAACCTTCCAATGGGACAATCACCATATCTCAGCCTACCCTTTTGTATACGACAAAAACCACCTTGCCACTAAGTGGTTTGTTTGGGATTTTAACTGCAGTGGACTCAGCAAATAGAAATTGTAGGGACCTTCTTGGTATACCCTGTTTAATTGAATACAGGGGTTTGAAAGTCTGACAGTTCATGCCTTTTACATTTCTTGAATTAAGGTTGGCCAATTGACAGTGATTAGCAATAACTCTGGCATGCTGAAGCAGGGCTAACTAAGACCATAGAGAGCCATAGCCCTTCTGCAGAGGAGTAAACCAGTTTGTAGCAACCGAAGCAAACATGGCTACACCACAGTGCTTTGTTTTCCCAATGGAGTCTTGTTGTTTTTATCCACTCCTCACAGCTTTGGACATTATTTACTGACAGCTGAACTGTTCACTTATATTTGCATTTGCCTTTCTGGAACTGTATAACAGAACAGAAAGAGGGTCTCTAAGCTCCATCCTGTAAAAATAAGTAGACCTCAAGCTCTTTTCTGGGAAAAGTTCAACCATTTTGTCAAGTTGGTATGAATATTGCAAGGCTTTTACAAGAACTGAAATATTCTATATCTGTTCCAAGGAGTGAGCTGGGAGTGACACATTAACACATTGCTCAGAGTAAAGTAGGGAAAACAACTCATGTCTTTTGCTAGCAATTGAAAGGATAAATCCAACTGCTGGGATAAAAATGATAGAAGGGGTTGAGATTCTAGAAGAAGTTCAGTGTCTGTTTTTACTTTGCCAGTGCAGTGCTTGATTACTCCAAAAGAGAAAAAATCTGGAGCCTGAGAATGGAGGGGATTGAGTATTTCCCAGTGTGACTGGTTTTGAGTGTCCAGAGGGTTATGTACAGTGCTTTGGCCTTATTTGGGATGAAGGATGGCTCTATCACAGCTGGAGCAGAGCACAGCTCGAATGGGTGCATCCTGGTTCAGCTCAAAGTCTAGTTATGTAGCGAGGGCAGATGTTGATGGTGATCCCTTTAGGCTTTTTATGAAATGTCCTCTTTTATAAACACGGCTGTTATGGAATGAAGGAGAAATATTTGCTTTTTTTAAAAAAAATAGGGTCCCTCTTTTGTGACTTCTTTATATTGCTTCCTATTGAATTATTTGTGATTAGCCGCTGTTATTTTGAACTTGGTCCATCATCATGGGTTTGAAATTTGGCAATGGGAATCTGAGGCTTCTAGAGCTTTCTAGCAAGTGACATTTAGCTGCCCATTTCCACCCTTGCCTCCATCCACACTTTAGCGTAGGTAATTCTGCTGCTTCCAGTTTTTGTGTGCTCTGTGGTTTAAATCTTAAGACTCTGTTGGGTCACAAGAATGAAGTGTGATGGGTGAACCTGAATGACAAAAGCAGTAGAGAGGAGAGTCTTCATGGGCAAAGTAGTGAAAAAGGCAATTTGGAAAGGCCAGGTAAATTTCAGGGGAGTCTGTCTTAAGGAAGCAGCGCAAGCACAGTTGTCGGGAGAATATGTCCTATACCATCTCTTCAAATCATGACAAAAGAGGAAAGCTCAAGGTAACAACTCAGTTGTGCAAACTGCAGGAAGAAAATAGAGTGGCAAACAGAAGTGAGGGTGGGGGGGAACAGTCCCAACCAAAAGACCCCTTTCCTTTGGATAAAAGGATACTAAATCTAAGACAGTTAAAAACAGGTGGACGAGGATCAAAGAGAAACAGAAAAAGGGGAAATGATGTATTTCAGTTTGTCAGCAGTCAGCCTGGAGGGGGAGAGTGCCTGAGCATCTGTCCTGCCAAGTTCAGTGCCTCTCGACCCACCATGATTGATAACATGAAGTAAAGCTTGCAAGGACCTGTCTGATTTGTTGGTGACATCCACAGTTAAAGGGTAACATGGAACCCTAGTTTGAATTTGAGATGTGTCAATAAAAGAAATAAACTATTTTTTATATTCTGTCTTAGATTGTGTTTGTCACCTGCACAAATATTCTGTTTCTGAATTTGGCATTGTCATTTTTTATTCAAAAAGCATTACTTTGCCTCCTCCATTGTTGGCATCTCTGGCTGCCTTTTGGTTGCTCCAATTTACAGTATTTTGGCCAATTAAGAGTATGGTGCTTTTTTTTTCTTCACTCAGCTACTATGAAACCCTTGCTTAACATTTTTTGTCATGTCACCTGTTTCAGGAATTATCTAGTTCTTTCCTAGTGAAGGAACAGTAAATATTTTGCTTTGTTTAAATGAACATTATTGTAAATACTTTTTAAGAGCATTTGTACATTTTTTTTTTTCAGTCTGGGTTACTGATGCACGTTGGGGGCGGTGGGGAGGGGGTGGAGGAGGAGGAGTTCCATTCTGGCTTTTAAGGTAGCTTCTCAATCTTTCGCTTTCATTTTACAATCAATTTCTATCCCTGTGAATCTTCTCTGGGAGTTGGGGAAGTTAGGGAAATGGAGGTTGTTGGTCTGACATCTCGTATCTTAATCATTAGCCCCAGGGTTTGTTTTCATTAAGAACTTATCAAACTCTTCACAGAACATTCAGAACTTCATCCAGATAATTCTCCTACCCCTACTTAAGTTCTTTGATCCATAGTTGTAGAAGGTGTATAAAGACCTATGCATTTGTGCTACATAGAGAGTTCTTGTAGTTAAGTTTGTATACAGTGGTGTGAAAGCTGGGTGTTAGTCATATACCGTTTTGGTTTGTTTTGGTTTTCCTGTATTCATTGACCCTTCTGAAGGCCTTTGTTTGCTCCGTGAGATTGAAGATCTCAGCACCATGTTACAAAAAGCTTTCAGACTTTTTTACAAATAAATTATAAAACTGGAGATGTTGCCAGATAAAAGCCTGTAGTAATGGGCTGTGAGAACTTGAGCTTTTATATTGGCTAGATTTGGACATATCCAGATTGGGAGCTCAGTACACAGTAGGACAGATCAGGATACAATAAATAATGATGGGTTTAAGAACTCGGTGCTTGGTTATTTGACTTCTAAAGCGCTGGTTCAGCGAACCTATCAAAACCAGTTTTATACAAATGTAGAATGGGGTGTGGGAAATGATCCCCCAAGTGATGCTAAATAGTTGCAAAGGCTTTTGCATGTTAAAGTCTCTTTCTTACTTTGTGGAGGGGGGGGAGATATTGAGTTTTGTGTAACGTAAGGCGAAGTTTGTAAATAGTTAAAAAGTTTATAATTTTTTTTATATGATGCATTTTTTCAAGTGTATTTTGTCTTTAATAGATGCAATTGTAAGTACTGTGTACACTATCCAGCAAATAAAAACTTTATAAACTTAGAGTTCCTGGCTTTTTCTTTCTTATCTCTTTAAACTTTTCTGTAGAGTGATTGCAGTTCAGTGGAGAAGAATTTTGTCTTTTCTTTTGCACCACCTGTGCCCCCCCCCAAAAAAAGTTCTAACCCTGTAAATGGCACCCATAAGCGGACTCTAATCTAGTAATCTGCGAGCAAGCACCTTCAGGCAGCCAGTCTCCTTATAGCATAGCTTGCAATCATGAAGAATGGTTGGACTATGCCTGTAGGATCTTGTTTAATTTTCCTGTGTGAGGGCTCAGGGAGAGGGGGGAGAATCTGTGATGGGAGCTTCCTGCAGGATGGGGGCAGACCATGAGGGAGCAGGAAGCAGAAGACTTTTCCTTATTCTTCCTTCTCTCTTGCCCCATATTCTAGCACAACAAAGACCTGGATTAATCCGTAACAGTTAAACAGCTATTTAAGAGCTGACAGGTCATGGATTGTGGAAGCTCTGATTGGCTGAGCTTGGGGGTCTGGCCCTGCAGTGGGGAGTTCTGATTGGCCGAAGAACTTCGGAGTGCTTGATGCTGCTTCTGGCATCAATATGGCAGCTTTTGGGAGGGAAGCCTTGGTGGGGAGCATCCAGGATGGATCCTTTCAGAGAGGAGCTGGAGATATGGGAACATTAGCTCAGTCCTCTCATTGGGGAAAAATGGAGGAGTTGACTGGGACCCCTCAGTGGAGGATGGGGGACATGAAGCCAGCAGGAGAGCCCTCTCAGTGGGGGAAGATGAGTGTGTCAAGTGGGTCTTTTCAGGTCACAGCAGCATCTGATGAGTCCCTTCAGACAATGGGGGCATCGCAAAGCCCCCCTCAGAGAGGAGCAGGGGATATGGTGGGTGTGAGGGAGGGAAGGAAAACGACCTTGCGGAGCAGATTCCCTATGTGGGGTGAAGGGGACAGGGGAAGCTTCAGCTGGTCCCCTCAGGGTGGGAAGGTAGCAAATGAATCCCTGCAGAGGCTGAAGGAGAAGTCAGTGGCTGGGACTTTACGCCAAGGAGAGAGGCCATTGTTTTCCTGTGGGCCCCCACAAGAGGTGGGCAGAGTGGAAGTGCTGACGGACTCCTCTCAGGAGACGGGGAAGGAAGTGGAGGTGAGCTTCCCTCCCAGGCAGGTACAGGTGGTTGCCCTTCTTCCAGACCTGCTAGTGTTTAGTAATCACTCCTCGGGGCGGACGCTGCCTTCCCTGGAGACCTTCAACGGCGTCTTGCTCTTTGTGGAGCTTACAGGTGAGGAGCAGGGCTGCCTGTGGCAAATTTCTCTTCATATTCCCTTGGTGGGCGGGGCAACCATTCTAGCTTGTCAGTGGGTCAGCAGCTGGCTTCTAAGTATTTTCAGCATTGGTGTCCTGTGTGAGGGGTGCTTTAAGGCTGGTCCTCAGTGAACTTCCGAATCTTTCCTTTGAGTCTGATTTATCGAGGTTCTTCTGTCAGTGGTATCTGAGCGTCCTTGAAAAGAATCTCTTGGTTACTATCCCCTCTGCCAGCTGTGTGAATGAACTCCCAGCCTCGACGGCCCCATTCTGTGGTGATTTGACCTTGTGAAACTCTGGCACAAAGTGGCCTCTGTTTTGTTTTGTTTTTTCAGTTGAACCCATCTGTCTACACGTCTCCTTGCCCCTGCTCCCTGCTGCATCCGGAAGCAGCTTTGCTCCACCATGCAGGTGTGACAGTTCCAATGATCAGGACTGAATCCAAAAACCTCAGTCTAGGATTTGGGGAGCAGTGTGAGCATCACCACAAAGTTCTAGAAAGCACTTCCAGTCATGTATTTCATATATACCAGCCTCACCACAAACCCGGCATCATTCAGATGTGCGATGGGAAGTGTATTTGATAGAAACAGCTGAGAGCTAGGCAGTTAGGCATCTGTGTATCTGGTGGTACAATACCGAAAGCTCCCTTGAGACGACGGTTGAGACTTCTGTCTTCTTGTTTGTGTCACAGGATTCACTGCTCTCCTTGAAAAGCTATACACAAACCACGACCTGAACTGTGGCACAGAATTGCTAACCCAGATGCTCAGTGATTACGCAGAAGGGATAATGGAGCGTAAGTACCTCACCTGCAGGTGGGGAGATGACATGTCTGTTCAGGGCTACGTAAACCTGAGAGTGGGAGATTTTCCTGGTGGTGGGCTTCCAGAAGGATCTCCTGACTCTTCACTGCTCTCTCCAGGTATCACATATCCATCATCCTCCTGACCAAATGTAACTGGTTGGACACTCCTCTCTTTTGTGGCACAGAAGAAAGTTTCCCCCTTAAAAGGGTTGAGGGAGGCTTTTGAAGGGGCAGTTATGATGCCGCCCTCACAGTCAGTCAATAGGAGACAAGGGCCACTCTCCCCTAAGAACCTTTGAAAGGACATTAGTTTTATTTTGTGTCTCACCACCTGGTTGCTTCTGTGTCAGGAAGGTTCCAGTTCTCTTTTCTCTTGAGGGGGGGGGCAGGGGGGAGTCTGTGTATTGTAAATAAACAGCACAAACCGGAAAGGGTCACTTGTCAACTCTGGGTTGTCAGGGCTGCCTGTCTGCACTGGGTCAAGGTGGGCTCCTTCTCCCTTCTTTCACCCATATGACAAGTTTTTGCAGTTGAGCTGCATAGCTGGTGTCATCCAGTCTCTAAGAAATGTCAACCTGTTACCAGGCCTTACAGCTTCCGGGCTGCCCTACATGTCCAGCCACCAAAAAGCATAACAGCTATGACCTACTTGAACATGGGTTCCGAACAAGTCTTCATGTAATTTATTAAAAGTTGCATCCTATCCCACCTGCCCGTTCATTGGTTTTCACCCTGTTTATAATATTTTTCCAATAAGCATGTATGTGATGAAAAATAACCTTATAGAGCTACGACGGAAGGTCATGCTCTTACGCATATTTCTGCTTAACAGCGGTTTAACTCTTAACTTGTTAATACTTTATCATCTCTCTTATTACATTTTGCTAAGTTGTAGGAGGGAATTCTCTAGGGTTGTCTTCTTATATCTAACTTTCTTATGTTGGTGTTATTCATGTGTTAGGGGAGAAAAGCTCTGAAATAAGATTGTACTGTTGCGGTATAGAGGGTGGAAGTATAGGTGGAACTTCCCTTGTCCGGCACCCTCAGGACCTGAGTGGTCCCAAACAATGGAGTTTGCGGGGCAACGGGAGGTTAAGGCTCCCTATCAGGCTGTAGGCTTTGCTCCCAGCTGCGGCTGTGCTTCCTGCCACTGCATCCAGCCCCACACCGTGTGAATCCTGACCAGAACTGTGTTCCCCCACCTCAACAGCCCCAGACAGAGGCTGGCCCCACTGCCTCCAACTCCAGTTGAGGCTGCACCCTCTACGGTGCCAGCCCAAGGCGCGTACCCAGCTGCCAGGCTGGCTGACACCTGTGCTCCTGACTTCCGGTCCTGCCCTCTGCGCCAGCCTCGACCTGGGCTGTGTTTCCCACCTCGCCAGCCCCGGGCGAGGCTGCGCGCCCCACCTCGCCAGACTCAGCAGGGGTGCTCTGTTGGCTGCAGACTCTGCTGCCTCCAGCCCCAGCTGAGGTTTGTGCTCCTTGCTGTCAGGCCTGGCCAGGGCTGTGCTCTCCACTGCACCATCCCCAATGGGGATGGGCTCCCCACCACCAGCCCAGCCCGAACTGCACTTCTGAACCTGGACAGCCAGGGTTCTCTGTTCCAGCAATATCTGTGGTCCTGCTGGACCATGCATGTTGCTGGACCAGCAAGTCCTGGATTTTAGAGGTTCACCCTGTAGCGTGTTTTAATTCCATAAGCCAGGAAACTTCTGCAGAGCAGGAGATGTCCACAGTTAGCCAAACAGTATTGCTCTGCTATTGAGGCAAAGGAATATATTAAAGAAGATGCAACCCCTGCTCCCAAGGTGTTTGTAAATGATGTGCCCTGCTGGCTACCATTACTGTGTTTCTGAACTTTGGGTTCAAAACTAGCTCCATAGAGTTGAGAGAGCGAAATCCCTGCTCTTTCTTCTTGGCCACGTTGGGCTCTTGCTTGCTGGCCCATCAATGACTCCTGCCGTGATGTGCTGAAATAGGTGCACACCCGAGCATAAAAAGATGGATCTAAAGTGGCAAATCCTGGGATACTGACCTCTTGTGGTGGTTAGCGCTCCTGGCAAGAATTTTAATTTGTCGGTCAATAATTCTGAGGTGCTCCCCAAATTCCAATTAAAATAATTACGTTTTGTCTTCCTCTTTGGGGTAGAGCATGCCTCTGTCTCCGTGTTCGTACAATGAGGTTCCCAAGCTTGCTCAGGGTCTCCCCGCACTACCATAAAACAAATCCCCCACCCCACCCTGGGTCTCATGGGCGTGAGGTTTTCCCTTTCCATCCCCTGTGGCTGGGCAGTCTTTCTATGCGTTATAAAGCAGGGTTGTCTGTGCCAGCAATGCTAACGTGGCTCTTGTGTAGAGCTATCGTTCGTAAAGTTCTTTGGGATGAAAGCAGCTCTATAATGAACATGCCGTTCTATTCCGTCTCACTCATTCATTTTCTGTGCTCCTCAGATGTGCTTTGTTTCGGGGGTGATATCTTGACCTTCACAGGTATGTATGATGTTACACTATGCCTTTGAAATTCATCAGTGGCTATCAATGTTCCCTCTAATTTTTCCATGCATGTACGGAATACATTTTGTTATGCGCACCAAGGCATGTGCAGATGTGCACCACCAGTAGAAACGCTGCTGGCTCTGGGCGCTCTGAATCTCTCCTGGGTGGCCTCCCAAGTGCTCACCTTACAGGGAACACTAGTGGCTATTACGTTATTTTTGGCCTAGCTCTCTGCCTGCTGGAGCATAAAATGGCAACGCTCCCATTGGCTTCAGTGGTGCAGGTTGGAGCCCTTCATGGATCTGACCTTCTGCAAATAACAAACGTGGGAAGAGCCATCGCTGTTTCCTGACCCCTCCATTCTGCTCTCTTGGCTGCAGGGGAGGCGTTGCTGGCGCTCTGGAAGGCAGAACGAAACCAGCTCAGTGACATCATTACACTGGTAGCAAAGTGCAGCCTGGAGCTGCAGGAGCAGTTTGGGTCGAGCGATACGGAAATGGGCCGAGAGCTCCGACTGAAGATCGGTATGGACGCCCTATGGTAGAAAAACGTCACGGCCCCAAAGAAACCTCCCCGTAGCTAACTGGTTTCTTTCCTTGTCAGGGCTGTCTGCAGGCCGCGTGTCTCAGCTCATCATCGGCGATGAGACGCGCCGGTATTGGCTGGTGACTGGCCAGCAAGTGGATGACGTGAGGCGGGCCCAAAGCCTGGCGCAAGCTGGAGAGGTGATCCTATCACCGAACGGCTGGGAGCTCTGTGACCGGGACTCATTAGAAGCCGAAACGCTCAAAGGTCAAAAAGCCATGAAGGTAGGAGCATTTACAATGACTCTTAGAAGTGGGGTCTCCTCCCACGTCCATCTATGTCGGTGGTTCTCAACTGGTGGTCCATGGTGACTTTTTCAGTGGTCCACAGGAACATTGTCCGAAATCCCACAGCGTGAGCAGGCGCCGCCGTTAGGCTGTTTTACGCCATGTTCACAAGCAGTGCATAGTCAACCTGTGGAACTCCTTGCCAGAGGATGATTCCCTGTTCTGTTCATTCCCTTTGGGGTACCTGGCATTGATTACCTAGGACGCAACTGCGTTGTGTTGCCAGTAACTTTCGTCTGAGGCTCTGAGCGTCAGAGTAGCTGCAGCCATCGTGCTGAGCGGTTGCTGTGTCGTTCGTCCTGTGCTACACGTGGTGGAGGTGGTCCACGAACATTTTTTGATTGGCCTGGTGGTTCGTGGAGTGAAACAAGTTGAGAACCACTGATCTATGTCAAAAGAGGAGAGCCTGACTGAGTCCAGGATCAGCCCGTTAGCAACGCAGATCAGACTCCCATGTGCTCATACGCTTCCCTTTTCCTCCCTAGCTAGTGGGGCTCTTTCCTCAGCTCAGCTGCTTGTGTAGCCAAAGATTGAGGGTTGTGCTATGCCCAGCAGGTGCTGAATGGCTACTGGGTGCTTTCCCTCTGAGGGACATTTGAGGGCAGCAAACTGTCCCAAGAAGCAACTGGGTTTTTGTTATGTCAGTTCTTCCCAGTCTCTGCTGATCACCGGGTGGGGTCAGGAGATGCCGGTGGGCTGACGGAAAGACTGGGCAAGGTGAGGGGTGGGGAGGCCTGGCTCTGCACTCCCAGAAGAGGCAAGGCCTCAAGTAAAAGGGGCGGAGCTAGGACTATCCTCTCCTAGCCAGCCCTTCAGAGCAGTATCTTGCCTCGATCTCCCCAGACAACCCTCCCAGCCCCATGGAATGCACTGTGTGGGGGTCCGGCAGTGATTTAAAAGGCCTGGGGGGTCCTTTGAATTGCTGCCTTTGCTGCCGCTCCCTCCCCCGTTGGCAAGCCTGAGTGAACGGCGCCGTTCTAGAACCTTCTGGCCTGATTTTCGGAAGTGCTGAGCACCCCTAAGTCCTAGGGAAGCCCATGGCAGTGGGAGGCGCTCAGCTGCTTTGTAAATGCACAGCCTTTAACTTCCCACCAAAGTGGGTCTGAATATAGCCAAGGAAGGTGGGAATGATGGAGTTAAGTTGGGAAACGATTTGGGCCGAGCGAAGGGTGAGATCTGGAGGGTTCCAGCTTTCGTGGGTATATTACTTTACTAGGCAGACTTGGGGAAAATGACACTGTCGACGATCTTCCTTTTTACTCAGCTGAGATACCTAAAGATCTTCCATCCTTCGGATTTTGATGAACACTTTGAAAAGTGCATAGACCATCTACAGCACTATCCGAATGATGAAGGTGAGCTCCTCACATTCTGCAGCTGAGCCAACAATGCAGGAACGGTGTAATAGTGCAAGCCCCTTTTTTTTATAGGTAGCTGGTTTAAAACAAACAAAAGGACATACTTCTCCATGCAGTGCATAGTCAACCTGTGGAACTCCTTGCCAGAGGATGATTCCCTGTTCTGTTCATTCCCTTTGGGGTACCTGGCATTGATCATTGTTGGAAGATAGGATATCGGTCTAGATAAGACCTGCCATTCTTATGTTCTTAAGTTATTTTCTTTGCCTCTCAATAACTTAAACCCTTTTAATTCCTTCCCTAGTTCTGCTGAGAAATGCTGTGACCCTGGCTTCCAGTCATGAACTTGAGGTGGCCTTGCGTAGGTTTGTCTTGGGAAATGTTCTGAGAAAGGTAAGAGGTTGACATTTCTGCTCTGATACGATGAATCCTCACCCCAGTGAGTGAAGAGAAGAAATCCCAGGTGCATGAAGGAGCCGAGTCTTTTCCCCCATGTTCCTTGTCCTCCAGATCGATGACAATCAACCCCTGGAGCTTGTGTCTGAACTTCGACTGATCAGTGTCGTCTTTGTCCAGCTGCAATTTCCTGAGAGCACAAAGGCAACAGAACTATGCCATTCACTCCAGGATGCCTGCATGAGCATCTCTGGTATCCTGCAGGACTGGCAAGGCAAAATTCTCAAAATCTCCACCTGTGGCAAAGTGAGTAAAACAGGGCTCCACAGTGCAGTGAAATACAACTCAGCAGGCATAAGGATCATAAGAACATAAGAACGGCCATACTAGGTCAGACCAAAGATCCATCTAGCCCAGTATCCTGTCTGCCGACAGTGGCCAATACCAGATGCCCCAGAGGGAGGGATCACAACAGGTAAGCCTCACGTGATCCCTCTCCTGTGACCCTGTGGGATCACTGGGAATTATGGAAAAGCGTGCTCACTCGGGGTACGTCTACACAGCAAGATTATTTCGAAATAACTTAGTCCGCGTCCACCCAGCAGGCAGTTATTTCGAAATAATGTCGAAATACTGTCAAGCTGGAGGACTTCTTACTCCGACTCCTGTCACCCTCATTGTAGCTCAGTTTGCATCGCTTATTTCGAATTAAGCCCTGCTGAATAAATGCACCCTAGGATGGCACGGGTAGGGACCATTCAGCTGCCAGCCAGGCACAGAAAATCTCAAATCAGAGGTGTGTGTCCAAGAGTAAGAACTGACTGATGTTTGCAAGGAAATGGGATAGTAGGTACCTGGTGCTTTTGACCTACATGGCACTTTGTATTACAGCAGTCCGTAGAAATGCCAGCTGAGATAAGGGGCCCATTTGTGCTAGGTGCTGCCCACGTGCCTAGTAAAAAATAGTTCCCACACCAAAGAACTTATTACCTGAAAGACAGTGGATGGGGGAAGGGAAGCATCACCACTCAAACCCAGATCTGTTAAGTCCCAGCCTTCACCACAGGGCCGTCCTTTTTCTTCCCCTCCTCTTCCTCCACCTTGTTCCCAAACTCTTTATGTAACTGTATGTAAAGTGCATCATGCCGGTAGCTCTTCAGAATTTAAGCATTTAAAGAAGTCTTGGGTGTTTGTACTAGCTCAACACACAGCTGGGTTGACCCTCTTTGGCATATCCTTAATGTGATTCATGGGATGCTTATTAACCTTTTTGCAATCTCTCCTTTTCTGTCCTTCAACACAGCGCTGCACGTTTCTGTGTGCCTTGGGGCTGCCTGGGGACAAAAGGGACGAGGAGAGCACCCATGCCTTAGACAGTGCAATTAGCATCTCTGCTTTCTGCTCAAAGAATCTCATGAAAATTGAGTAAGTGTAATGACCCTCTGCCTGGGTCATCCCAATCTGGGATCTTCAGTACCACAGTGCTGGCTTTTACCCCCAGAGATAAGGGGGTAACGCTATTAGCTGGCAGCAGTAGTTGGCTGTTATCTTTTCATGGACCAGGCACTAAAAAGGAATGTGTCATGCATTCTGCCAGGGTGATACATAGTAATAAGAAACATCCTATCAAGTTAGAGAAAAGTACAAGGTGAGATCTCTTGGGACACACGTACAGTGAGTGGATCGTGGTGATATTCAACATGCAGGAGCTTGGAATGCCCTTGCTCTCATACCTTAAAGAGACACGGATTGCTAGGTTATTTTCTCCAGGTTACTTAAGACCAGCTTGTGTTTTGCTCTTGTTCCTTTCAAGGGCACCATTTTGGAAGAGTGGAGGAGGGGAGGGGGAAGAGGCAGCAGCCGCTATCAAGGTAGGGTTGCCAGATGGTTTCAACAAAAATACCGGACATACTTGACATTACGTCACAATCTACATTACATCTTATTTAGAAAATACCGGACATTTATATTTTCTCATTTATATTTTCTCAATTAGTTTCCTGAACAAAAAGCTCAAATACTGGACTGTCCGGTTCAAAACCAAACATCTGGCAACCCTATATCAAGGAGAGGACACTGCATAGATTTTGCGAATTACTTCTCTGCTCCTCCCCACCAGCGAGGAGTGAGAAGCATGCTTGCAAGCCGTGCACTTTCCCCTTGCTCCCTGATAGGCAGGGGAACGGGAAGAAAAGCAAGCTGCATCCTGATACGCCTGGCTGCTGCCCCCCTTTTTCACTCTCCCGAAATGGCGCCCTTGGTTCTTTGGTCCAATGCAGTGTTGGAATTGAGCTGCTGAGATTTTCTAGGCTATGGGAGAAACATTCGTTTGTTCTAACCTCCCCTTGTGGATGATGCTGGCTGCTGCTTGAGAAAATGGGGCCCGGCCATAACTTAATTCCAGTGCTGGTCGTGAGTGGGAGTTGTCACGGGGTATTGACAACCAGAATTAACAAGAAAACTATCGGAAAGCAACTGTGTCAGGACCACACACTGTCAGGCTGGATCACAGCAGGCATCTGTCTAGTCTAGTGTTCTGTCTCTGACCTTAATTGGCACCAGCGGTTTCAGGGGAAAGTGCAAGAATTTTGGGGTAATCCTCTCAAAGGGAAATCTTCCTGGCCCCATTATTTAGAGATTGGCTTGTACCCTGGTGCATGAAGGTTTATATCTCTTCCAAAACTCTTTAAAAAAAATCCTTACCACTATAATCCTGGAGGTTCACTGTGTGTATTATTCTTGGAAGGAACCGGTAACTACTCGGGATAATATGTCTCTAATGCTATTACATGCCTGATCACCAGCTGGTGCTGTGAAAACCACCATTGCTCTGAGATCAGGACATGGCAAAAGCGTTCCATGACGTTGTGGGACCGAGTGTTCATTGGCCAGTGGAGAAGCCAATCATTTATGACAGGCCCCAAACCAGGGCTGACGATAGACTTCGCTGGGTCGTGAGCAATGTGTGGGTGGGTGGGAGGGCGGGCTCGGCTCTGGGTGCCGTGAAATGGGCGGGGCCTTAGGAGGAAGGGGCTGGGCTAGAGATAGCCACTCCTGAGTTCCACCTGGACTGCAGTGGCTCTCAGCGCCACCCAGACCAAGCCGCATGGTGATTTAAAAGGGCTCAGAGTCCTGGGGTCTTTTAAATTGCTGGGCAACTGCCCCTTTTGCCTCCACCCCGGTCAGTGGCCCTGCCTAAAACAGTCGTGGCAAGCCCTGAAATGAGTCTAGCTCCCTGATAAGGCAAAGAGAGTCAGGAATGTACAGCTATGAAGCGTGCTAGCAGGGCCTGGCTGATTCCTGGCTGTGCTTCCTGTATTTTAGGTGTGTTTCCGTTGGGATTTCAAGCGGGTTAGCGTTCTGCGGAGTTGTTGGCACGCGTTCTAGACAAGAATACACAGGTAGGCTAGGCCGTTGCTGTGCAGTGCGTGCGCGTGAATTCATTCACTCGCTCACTGCCTTCCTCCGTACTCTGTTCCTGATGCAGTCATGGGCTCGAAGGTTCAGCTGGCCTCCCAGATGCTGGAGCTCTATCCAGGGGTGATCTCGTGCGATGAAGAGACTTATTCAAAATCTGGGCTGCCCAGTTGCTTTTTCAAGAAACTTCCGGAGAAGGAGATGAGCCCTGGGGTAACCTATGAATATCTCGGCAGAAAGAGAAACCTGTAAGTCGCTCCTATGTGCTCCATCTAGGGCAAGCAAGAGAGAAGGGACAATCGAACTCTGTTAGCTCAAAGGCTGAATATTCTTATCCCAGAGAGTTTGCAAAGAGGCGTAGGGGGTTGGGATTCCCCTGCCCTTCCCATCTTGCTAAATAGAAGCTAGGTCCTGACTTTATCCCGGCTACATGGAAGGAGTTCTGGTAAGGAAAAGTTTGAGAACCACTGTCCTTACTCAAACTGTTGCCTGAAAAGTCCTCCAACCCCCTACATTTCCACTGGCATTCAGAATGGGCTGTAGGCAGGAATTGAAGGAGCCCATCTAACTCTTTCATTTCGCCTCCAGGCTGCCCGATGGGCTCGGAGATTTTCTTCCATTTCTCTTTATTTCTTTCCTACTGTGTGATGATCCGGACAGGCGAGCAGTGACTCTTGTCTGCCCTTCCTCCTAGAACCCTTGCAAAGTCAGGCTTTCCCAGGAAGAAGGATGGGAATCGACCCCTGTTGGGTAGGTAGGTCTGTCCTCCTCACAGTGTCCATAATGTGCAGAACATCCTTGAAGGTAGCAGGAGCAGAGGGGCTGACAGAATTGCCAGGGACCCTGGACAAGGGGGAGGCTCCATGCTCCCGGAAAGGACGGGGCCTTGTGCGGAAGGGGCGGGGCTGAGGCAGCGAACTCTCAGCATCACCCGGACTGTGCCGCCTGGAGTTCTGGTGGTGATTTAAAGGGCTTGGAGCTCTGGCCACTGTCACAGCTGTGCCATGCCTGATCGCCAGCCCTTACTGCTGCCTGGAGCACACCGCTCGGCGCTCTGGCGGTGATTTAAAGGGCCCGGAGCTTCATCAGGCAGTAGCAGTAGGAGCCATGGGCCCTTTTGAATCAGGCCTGGGTGGGAGGGAGAAGGACGTAGGAAAAGCTAGGAAGGGGAATTACCATCTAACAACATGCGGGATCACATTAGCCACACATGTTTGTTAAAACAAACAGTCAGGTCTGATTTTCCCCCTCCCCTGTTCCCCTGAGCCCACAGTTCAGACACTTATCTGGTCAGAGATACTAATGGCTGTAGGCCAGAGCCAAACAGCTTTCAAGGCGCTGGTGACTGAGACAAAGATGCAACCTATACAATGGGGGTATGTCTACACTACAGCATTATTTTGAAATATCTTATTTTGAATTAATGGGTCTACACACAAAATGCATTTCAAAATAGTCGAAATAGCACGTCCTCACTGATTGGACGCTGAATCACATTTACAGCCAGACAGAACTGGTTCTGGCAGGGCATGGGGTCAGAAGTTACCTTGTGGCCAGGGTGGCCAGCAGCGCATCCTGGGAAGGGCTGGAGTCCCCCTATTTCAAAATAAGCATCTACACAGCACTTATTTTGAAATAGCAATTTCAAAATTGGAGCTATTCCTCGTGGAATGAGGTTTACCAATTTCAAAATCCTTCCTCTCTCTCCCTTTTCCGCTTCTCCCAGCTCGAGTCCGACCTCGCTGCTGGTCCTGGCCACGAGGTAACTTCTGACCTGATGTCCTAAATGTCCAATCAGTGTGGACGCGCTATTTCGAAACAGCAAAAAGCTATTACGAAATGCATTTTGTGTGTAGATGCGTTATTTCGAAATAAGATATTTCAAAATAACTATTTTGAAATTACATATTTCGAAATAACACTGTGGTGTAGACATACCCTAAGGTGCTACAGGACTATTCATTGTTTTTTAAAGTTACAGACTAACACGGCTCCCCCGCTGAGACTATACTCTAGTAAACTGTCTATAAAAGGCTTCCTCTTGAAAGGTCGCGAGAAAGAGATCAGAATCTTCCAGGCTGCACTGCAACAATTTGTGGGACACAAAGAAGGTCGTGTTGTTATGTACGAAGGCTCTGCAGGCTACGGAAAAAGCCGGTTAATTGCTGAAATAGACTACCTAGCCCGAGAGGAAAATCATAGGTTAGTTCTTGCAATTTTGCTTAGTAGCATCCTTCTTTCAGTCCTGCGCCACCACATAAGCCCCGTAAAAGGGCCTCAGTCCTGACCTGTGTATCCTCGTCTTAATGCACCCTTTAGCGTAATGTGGAGGGGTTAATGACACGTATTTAGATATTTATCTGAACCCCCTGGGCAATTGCTCCTGAGTTTCACGGGAAGGTGTTTTCTGGCATGTGTTTTGTCTCTCTGAGTCTCTTCCCCACAACAATCTCATCTGCAAAACCCCAAATCGATCCATCCAGGGGTCGGGGGTATCAGCAACAAGGATGGTTGCAATGCGTGTTCATCATGATACTGCCTCAGCCCTTCATTGCAACCACACGCTCCGTGAGCGCAGGTTGCAGTGTCTGAGCACACGTCCAGTGACAAAGCACCACGTGAAACACCTTCACCCAAGTGAGGGCTCTGCTTTCTTGGTGAAATTACCATTCCCAGCCCCATCGCGTCAATGAGCCAGCACTGGGTGGGGAGCGTAATTCACCTCCCAGCCAAGCCAGAGATCCCTCCGTGAGATCTCCCACATCTGTTTGCGTTGTTGGTTAGGTAGGCTCCTTTTTATTCCCTGTGGCTATTTGTTAGGCAGACTTGCTCCCTGCACCCGTTAGCCAAAAACAGACGTTAGTAGCGGGGCATGAAATCAAAAGCCCATGTTCTCTCCAGCCCTAAATTTCAACACCGACGTATGGGCTCGATGCAAGAATCATTGGGTATGCTCCTCAGGGTTGTGCTGTGGTCAGACAAGATGCTCATAGCGATCCCTTTCAGAGAGGAACATCTACAAACTCCCACCCCCACATGTGGTGCTGTGTTTGGTGTAGCTACTCTGCCCATACACCATTCAAGAGGCTGCGTCTCCCCTTATTCCCTCCAACTCTGACACCGTTTCTGTCAGACGCGTCTCATCGGGTTTTGGAGCAGGTCTCTTGGAAGCAGCTTTACAAGCTGTTCAGAGGATGCTCTGCTGAATGAGGGCTTTGAGTCTGTGTTCATACAGTGCCTGGTGCACTGGGGTCCTGGACCATAGAATCATAGAATCATAGAATCATAGGACTGGAAGGGACCTCGAGAGGTCATCGAGTCCAGCCCCCTGCCCTCAAGGCAGGATCAAGCTCCGTCTACACCATCCCTGACAGATGTCTATCTAACCTGTTCTTAAATATCTCCAGAGAGGGAGATTCCACCACCTCCCTTGGCAATTTATTCCAATATTTGACCACCCTGACAGTTAGGAATTTTTTCCTAATGTCCAATCTAAACCTCCCCTGCTGCACTTTAAGCCCATTACTCCTTGTCCTGTCCTCAGAAACCAAGAGGAACAAATTTTCTCCTTCCTCCTTGTGACACCCTTTTAGATATTTGAAAGCCGCTATCATGTCCCCCCATGACGGGGCTACTATGATAAAAATAACAATAATCCTTTTCAACACAGGGTAATAGCGCTAGAGCTGTCCAAAGTAGATATCCAGGAGCCCTTCTATGCTATCCGGTCACTTATGGCCATATTCTTCGGGATCGATGCCTGTAGACCTTACAAGAGACAAGACATTCTCCAAAGCAAGCTCGCTGGGGTGTTGGATGAGAGCTTCTACTGCCTCCTCAATCACCAATTCCTTGTCAAGGTAAGGTGGAGAGCGCCTGCGCTCTGGGAGAAGATCTAATGATGTATCATTATTGTGTCCATGTGCCACTTACAGGAGCCGGGGGGGGGGGGCTGTGTCTTAGCAACTTCTGACCTTGCCTGAAATTTCACTGGCAGACAGGTCAAAATTGTGGCCAAATAAGCAGAAAGAGGAGATGTTCCCCCTGTTCTAGATGGGATTGGCCGGTGCACTGGACAGAATTTTCCCAGAATTTCTCAAGGGCACCCAGCGATATCAAGGAATTCAACCCACTCTTGACATTAACTGAGCTCAGAACCCAGCAACCTTCTGTTCTCCCTTGCTTGAGATGAGCCACACTGCAGTGACAATGAAGCTAAATCTTGCTTTGTGGGCACAGCTCCTACCCTTTACCCGGGAGGAGAGCTTTCGCGGAGAAATGCAATGCATTTTCCATCCGTCCAGGGGCAATGTAGCCCAAGGCAAGGGTGTGAGGGAGGGAGTTCGAAGCACACACACAAGTTGCTCCTTCCCAATTTCACCATTGCATGCTGATGATGGACAATGGCCATGCTACTGTTAGATGGTGACTTGTGAGGAGGATAATTGCCTGCTAGGCATTGGACTAAGATCCAGCAAATGCAGAGTTCACCAAACAATGGACAGATGGGAACATTATAGTGACACGGGTCAAATTGAAGCCTAGCAAGGAAAAGGTTCCACTGGGTGACCCATGCCAAATCCGGCACCGTTAACCCTCGATGTGGTAAGGACTATAAGCGCAATGAGCGATCTATGTATGTCTTGCTGCACTGGGAGTTTCTTCTTGGCCGCTTTTCTGCTAATGCAAGCTTGCCGCATCTCATGATAACGACCTTGATGTCTTCCTGCCCAGTTCCCCATGTCAGTGGTGGTTTCTCACATGGACACTGTGACCAAGCAAAAAGAAGAGGAGATGCTTTTTCTCAGAGTCCTGCGGAAGGTGAGCAAACCCCGTCACCAGATAAATGGGGCAAAGAGACATCCCAGATTAAGTGCAAGTGAGAGGTTGGGCTTGCAGGAGCCCTTGGGTGGGTCATTGGTAGCGGGGATAGAACATAGGATGAGCAGCTATAGCTTGAGTGTAGATCCAGCTTTGCAAGTTGTCGCTATTGAAGGGTCGTTGGCCTCTATACGTGCCCCAGCCCATCACTAGAGGCTACAGAGCAGCCGTACACCCCGAGCAGCTACAAAGGCATTGCCAGCAAACAGCTTTACTCTACTAGGCTGAGATGACCATCTCCTTGGACTATCTTCCCCAAAGACTCAAGTGAGTCGTCTTCCATGAGTCTGAGGTGCTTGGAGTGGGTCTTTCCTGATTACATGGGCTGGGGATTTTCAATGCGTCTTAGGAGCCCATGTCCTGTTGAAAGTCACTGGAATTTCTGCTCCTAAATCAGCTGGATGCTTTTGTAAGTCCCTCCCATAGAGCTTGTGCCTGCCTTGAACACTGCTTGGATTTTCTGCCAGGATAAAAAGTCTCACCCCCTTAGCAGTTAACTGATGGGCAGTGGTGTAGTGAAGAGGGACTGGCGGGGGGGGGGCAGTTGCCCCTGGGCACCACCTTAGGGGGGTGCCAGTTTAGTCCTCCTCCACTCCCCCATGATCCCTCAGCTCACCTGCTCCTCCTCCACTTGCCGACAGCAGCCGGAGCCTCCCCTCTGCCCCCAGCCTGACCCTCCTCCATCTCTGCTGGTGAGTTAGTGCATGTGGGGGCCCGGCCCCAACTGGAGGGGGCGGGGGAAGCTGCGGTACAAGTTCCCCCCCTCCTCCCAACTTTGGGGCCCCGCTGCATGACAGCGGGGGTGTGTGTGCAAATTTTGCCTTTGCCCCCGGGCGCATAACACCCTCGCTACGCCTCTGCTGATGGGTTGGAAATAGGGAGTCTTGCCTGGTTTAAAGTGACCCGAATGTGGATTTCCATGGAGCTAGGCTGATTTAAACTCACCGAGGAATTAGCTGGAGGAGTTTTAACATTTAGGCTCAACAGGTGTGGGGGGGCGGGGAGCTGGCAGAGAGTTGAACCGATTTTAATTAAAAACACCCAATTTAAAACCTGGCCTAATACTCTGGTCTCCTTCCTTTTCTTTCTCAGGCTACGGAAGAGGCCATCTTGATTTTCATTCTTGATGAAGCCCAGTACATTGATGCTGCCTCCTGGGATTTTTTGGCGAAACTCCTCTCAAGTGTCCCCATCTTTATAGTCATGTCCTTGTCTCCCTTCACCTCCAAAGAACTGCTCCCTTGTGCTTCTGCTGTAGGCATCCGGAAGAGCCCCAGGACCACTGGGGTTGTCCTCCAAGAGTTGGCACCTTCCAAGCTCTTGGAGATGGCCCGGCAGAGCCTTGGGGTGGTTAGCATTCCTAGAGAGTTGGAAACGTAAGTGCCCTTATCAACTGATTAATCTGCAAGTGGAGGGGAGCAAGTGGAGGGGAGCAAGTCCATCAGGCCTTAAGGGCCATGAATGCAAAAGAGCAGAAAGGATCATAGCCCAGTGATGACCAATCTAGACTAGAGAGTGGCCCTCCATCTCATGGGCTGCAAGACAGTCTCCCAGGACAGAGCAGTTTTGCTTACTGTGCTTGCCTACCTCAAATTTGAGGGGTTTCTGGTTGAACCGTAGCAGCGCTGTTATAGGATGCAGAGAGAGCACATGGCTCTCAGAGTCAGTGTTGTGTGCAATCAACACACCCCGCCCTTCCTGGCTTTAGGTGCGTGTCACTTTAGTAAAACCGGTAGGAAAAAAAACGACACAGATGGAAACCAGTGTTTCTTAAGACTGGGGAACACCAAATAATAATTTTTTGAATGAGGAACACCAAGGATTTTTTGTTTAGGAAAAAGAAAAAGAAAAAAAGGTCGGGGGGGGGGGGAAACGGTCGGGGGGGGGGAGAGTTATTGAGGGGGGAAAAAAGGTCACCTGCCCCTTTAAGGGCAGCCATTTTGAATTCTGTTCTCCGTGGCACACCGGTGTGCCGTGGAACACAGTTTAAGAAACACTGCAGTAGAATCTGGGTGGGCAAGGGTAAACAAAATGTCTCATGGGCCACATGTGCATGCAATGTCTGAGTACAAAGGCATTCACCCCCTTCCAGTGGTTATACCAGTATTAGATGTGAACACAGCTGGACCCTTGGGCGTCACGCTGTAGTTTGGTGTTGCAGTTTGCTACTGTTTACCAGACTGGTTGCATGTGACTTTAAAAAAGGAATCAAAGAACTTTCTAAATAAAACAAAACCACTAAAGATCTTAAATCAGTGTCTCTCTCCCAAATATATACAGAGGGACTCAGTAATTTGCCCCATGCCATACAACAAATCCATGGTCAAGCTGGGAATAGAACCCAGATGTCCTTCCTGCCGGTTGCTGCACTAAACTCTAGCCAGCACTGTTTTAAGTATGCCCTTGTGTCATTACTGATTTGGGTCTTGATTCAAGAAAGCACGTAAGCATATTTTCAATGAATGTGCTTAAATCCCTTCAGCTGCAATGGAATGTAAACACATGCTTAACTCTAAGCGCTTGCTTACCAGGTTTCCTGCGTCTGGGCCACAGAATCTTATCTCTTCCTTGACATTTAATTTGAAAACCCTTTTCGGTTGGCCAGCTAAACTGAATAATGCAGAGCAATCCCTTTTGGGAGGATTTCTATCCTATTCCATTTGTTTCTCCCACTTCTGTGCCTGCCACTCATTCCAGGGTCTTGATCAGCTTTCCTCCTGATCATCAATGATTCATAAATGGGGAAAAGAGAAATGAAATAAACTGCTGAAGTATGTTTACTGTGCTAAATTCCATATTACCATTGGAAAAGCTGCTTGCTTTATAAATGTTGGGCTTTCTCTTTTCTCAGATTCCTCATACGAAGAAGCTTTGGGGTCCCGTTGTACTGTGAAGCATTGCTGATGGACCTGCATACTAATGAGGTGCTTGAGTTTTGTCGCATCCCAGAGGATGAGAAGGAAGAGGATGAGTGGGAGAACCTGTCTAGTATGATACATCTTCTTAACTCATCTAAATCCCCTAGTTTTGTTCTCAGCCAGATGACTCAGAATTCCAGTTTACATCCCTATTTCATATTCTATGGCTCTTGGGAGACAAGGACCAGGTCTGGGTGAGTTAGGGCATGGCTAATGGAAGACAGTCTTGTTTTTCTGTTGTCAGTTCAAAGCCAGCCCTGTAACTAACAGAATAAAGAACATGAACATTTCTGTGTCCCTGGTTCAAATCCAGCTCAATGTAAGTAGAAGTTTCCTGCTCGTGTCACTTTATGTGCTGGAAGACACCAAGATACTATGGCGAGGAGAGTATAAGACCTTACATAGAATACAAGAATACCTAGCTCTTCTATAGTACTTTTAATCAGCAGCTCTCAAAGTATTTTACAAAGGTCAGTATCATTATCCCCACTTTACATGTGGGGAAACTGAGGTACAGCACAGGGAAATAATTTGCCCAAGGCCACCCAGCAAGCTAGTGGCAGAGCTGGGAAACAGACCCCAGATCTCTCAGTCCTCATCCAGTGAGCCACCCACGAGGACACACAGAATAGAATAGATCCGGGAGTTCGCCTCTAACTGTAGCCAGTCCATTCTGAGTCCAGAAATCCAATCTTGGCTGAAAGGAAACTTCTTTACTTCTCTGCGCTACCAGCCAGTAGCTTTTTAAGACACCAACTCTCATACCATTTAACTTGGGGATGGTCTCACAACAGATCCAGCTGCCTCTGCCTTCATTTGAATTGTCCTTTGGATCTGGGCTTTAGAACAGGAGCTGTTCTCAGTGAAGAGGAGGTGACCAATAGTGCAGCTCTGCCATTAGCCTCCCAGATGCACTTCCGTTGCTTATTAGAGAAAGAGTGAGGGAAACAGCACCGTTCCCATGGCCTGCTGCGGATATGATTCATCTGAGGCCATGTGGCCAGTAAGGGGATTCACAACCGCATTGCAGCCCAGGCTATCAAGGACGCTTAGAAGTTTGACTGACCGTAGTCTAGATCTATGGCTACATCTGGACTACATCCCTCTGTCGACAAATCAAGCACATTGAAATTGCTAATGAAGCAGGGATTTAAATATCCCTGCTTCATTAGCATAAACATGGCCACCGCTTTTTTCGAAATGGAGCTTTTTCAAAAAAAGTGGCAGTCTAGATGTGGAGCTATCGAAAATAAACCCTTTTTCGACAGATCCTGTATTCCTCAAAAAATGAGGTTTACGGGATCTGTTGAAAAAGGCTTTATTTTCGACAGATCTGTGTCTAGACTGCCATTTTTTCGAAAAAGCTCGATTTAGAAAAAAAGCGGCAGCCATGTTTATGCTAATGAGGCACGGGATATTTAAATCCCTGATTCATTAGCAATTTCAATGTGCCTAATCTATATCTCTCTGTCAACAGAGAGGTGTAGTCTAGACACACCCTATGAGTCCCTTTGCATTTTCTGGCAAAGGGAACAAACACTGAGCAAAAGAAGCTGAGTTTTACAGAGCCCTTTCCGACAGTGCGGAAGACTAAAATAAGACTCAATTCTTTAGCTCTCATGAGCTCGGGAATTCACTTTTTGTATGTGTTTTTTAAAATGAGCTCAAACTGCAGTGAAGACATGCTTGCAAATGATTCCTTCTCTCCACGCAGCCAGTGCCGTCAGATCGATACCCTACCGAGCGCCTCTCGCCTCCCCCATGGAAAACAAAGAGCTTTACATTTGTACCATCAGGAAGGAGGTGGACCTAGACAATGTTCCACTCCCGCCCAGACTGAAAGGTGAGTCGCTGATCGGCTGGTGCTCGGTGCATCTCTGCAGAGGCTGCTGTCTGAGGGACACAGAAATACCCAGGGAGCTGAATGTCCCAATGCGTGTCTGAGATTCAGCATGGAGAAGGGCTAAAAGGTTCTGGGAACTTTATTAGATCCAGCAAGGGCGGAGCATTCAATTAAAGGGTTATCTACTGCATGTACCAGTGGTGCACAGCACCAATCAAACGCCATCCTTTCCTCTTATTTAGCTACGGGAAGAATTACCCAGGGTTGCTTGGGTCCTTAACTCAAATAAGCTTTGTTTTTCTTCATTTAAATCATTGCTCTGGGGATGTGGGGGCGGGGAGAGGTCAGTGAATAGGCTGCCCTTCGGAAAGAGGATAACTCAAGCTCTCTCTCACCGCAGTAGTCTGGGGTCTGGTGAGAACTACCTCTCCATGGACACTGCAGCTCCAGTAGGCACAGCTGGGGGAAGGGTGCATGTTCCCCAGCTGGGGACAACAGACACAAACGAACAGACAAACTCTCTGAAATAGACAGCAGACAGCTGTCCCTTTCTCCACCCCTGCCCTCTGCTGGCCCAGTGGGGTTATAGCTGTCCTGGTCCCCATCACTGGCCCCTTATTTGCCCCCATGTGGTCATTCTGCAGTATAACTGTCCTTCTTACCAGACTCCTCCCTTTCCATGTTATGAGAAACAATCGAATTCCAGGCACATTGAAGCCCTCACCTTGCCTTAAGTTATGATAAGAGGAAGCTGCATACCAAATGTGGTGTTCCTAGCTCTTACTGTTGAGGAGGAGTTTTTGAACAGACAGACATTCCTAAAATATATAGTAAGATCTAGGTATTCCTGCCTCCCCCCATTGTTGTAGAGATGTGAGCACCTTATGATTTGTAGTGTATTTAGCTCCATAGCTCCCCAGTGAACCTGTAAAGTATTATTTCCATTTTACGCATGGGGAACTGAGAAAGAGGGAATCATACGTGACTTATCTTATGCTTCATGTCACACGAGATCTGGGACAGGGAGCTGAATTGGAGTCTCCTAAGTCACAAGCTTACACCTTTTCCTCTGAGTTCACATCTAAATAGACTTAAATGATTGGTTGCAAGGTACCTTGAATACACCCAAATTGTACAAAACTGCACTCTGGGATTTCCTTTTGGTTGCCCAAAGCAGCTCTGTTCACAAACAATGTTTCCCTAAGGCACAGAGTCTCAGTCTATTGATTTGTACACAGGGATCCAAACAGAACTCTGCTACTTTTCTGGAACAGATTCAGGCTAACGATCAGAAGGTGAGGAGACTATCCATGATATATGGAATTAGTGTCCTTATATTGGAGGCAACGTGTTGACAAAAGAAACAGGATTGAGCAGGCTTCCACACGGCTCACGTTCCAGTTTCATCTGACTTTGTTTACCAGGGACCACACTCTAGGTCTGATTCACTTATGCCAATCAATTAAGTTAATGGGGTTACACTGGTATTAAATGAGCATGAGTAGGAAGGGAGAATCATTGTCTGGACCTCTGTGCAGCATCCCAAAGATTGCTAGCCTCTGACTAATGTCCTGCGAGTTAACACAATCACAGGAGGAAGTTACTGCATCATTGACTTTTTTGTTTGCAGAGATTGCTGTGGCTCAGCTGGACCGCTTGAGCTCTTCTGAACAGATGGCGGTTAAATGTGCGGCTGTTATTGGCCATACATTTACCCCAGACCTGCTGCTGTACATCCTTCCAAAGTGGACAAACAAAAAGATGGAGGAGACACTCATGAGCCTGATCAATTCCCATGTGTTTGAGTATGTGGGAAAAGAAGCCAGCGCTACACAGGCAGTAGGTGCCTGCCTTTCACACACCCCTCCTGGCCCCCTGACGATGCAGACTATGGGGCCAGAGGAGTCTGAAGGTGAGCAGAGCTTTAAGTCTCCAGAAGCCCCAGTGAGCCCTGGGAACTCCTTTGTTCCTCTCTCTTCTGGCCAGACCTTGGAAATGATGAACTAACATCATTTTGCTTGGTCCCTGTGGGCCTGAGCCCATGCCCATTGAAATCAATGGATGGATTTCTTTCCCTGAATTTCACAGAAATGTGGATCAGGCCCCGTGTACATCATCAGTGGCCAGTGACGGGAGTTGAAATGCCTCCTAATATTTTGTATTCATAATAGGGATTCAAAATACCATTTAATCGTTGAACCAGTTAAATGTGATGTTTAACCGGTTAACTGATTACAGAAAGGGTTTCACGGGGTGGGGCTGTCCCACCCGGCGCCAAGGCCTGCCACAGACAGGGGCTGATCCGAACGGCCAGAGCAGCCCCTATCCGTGGTGGGGCCCATGGGGCTGGAGCAGACTCCTGGCTGTGGCAGGTGGGGAGCTGTTCCTGCTCCCACTGGTTAATTGGAACCAATAAGCATCACCTATTAAGAGTAATGCTTACTGGTTAACCGTTCACATCTCTAATTCATAAGTGCTGGGGAAATTATTCCCTGGGAGATTTGGGAGAATTTTGCACGGGGATCTACAGCATTGCCTCTGCTTTATTGTTATTTGTTTGTACCGCCCCCTAGAGGTGCACAGCGCTTTAGAACAGCCTGTTTCCCCTCGGATCTGATGCAATAATGTGATAAAGGAATCGTTGCTGTTTTCCAGCTATTGGTGCTGCTCCTCACTTCAGCCTGCAAGAGGAACTGAGTGCGTTGCAGCAGGACCAAGCGCTGCGGTTCTGCACTCCTCTGCTGCGAGAAGGGGCCTATGAGCTGTGGCTGGAGGAACAGAAGGTGGCCCTGCACTTCCAATGTGCTGCCTTCCTGGAGCACAAGGCTCACAAATGCAGAAGCTGTGGTGGGGGTGACTTCATCTCCTTCCACCGGGATGTCCTGGACATGCAGATGGGCAATGTAGACTCTGCGCTGGGACAGGGCAGTAAGACCAAGGACACGGCTCTGTTGCTTTCAGAAGAAACTGGAAAGAGGCTTCCAGTGGGCTTAGCACAAGGTAAACTGAAGTTCTTACTGAAACCCAGACAGTAGAGCACCAGAGGAAATATCCTAGCAGGACTGATAATGCATAGTAGGGTGACGACGTTCAGGAGTTTGTAGTTCACACTAGTGCATGGGCTCTCTTGGAAGAGGATGAAGATGAAACCTGCAGTCGCTGGAGCATAACATTGCAGTGTGTTGACCTGTCGCCCCAGTGTCTTGAAATCTCCTGTCCTTTTTCACCCTGCAAGGTGCTGTTTGTCCATTTGATAGCTCCAGTTTTGGAAAAAGAATAAGGAGTCCTGTAATAGAGAGGTAGCTGTGTTAGTCTGATCTCAGCAAAACAAAAGTTCAGATCTGAAGAAGTGGATCTGGCCCACGAAAGCTCATCACCTAATAAACTATCTTGTTAGTCTTAAAGTGCTACATATTTTTTTCCTTTTGTTTTAATAAGGAGTCCTGTGGCACTTTAACTGCTAACAGATTTATTTAGGCATAAGCTTCCATCGGTAAAAATCACTTCATCAGATGCATAAAAGCTTACCCACAAAAATGTATGCCCAAATAAATCTGAGGGGTAGCTGTGTCAGGGTGTGTCTAGACTGCACCTCTCTGTCGACAGAGAGATATAGATTAGGCACATCGAAATTGCTAATGAAGCAGAGATTTAAATATCCTGTGCCTCATTAGCATAAACATGGCTGCCGCTTTTTTTCGAAATGGAGGGTTTTTTTTTTAAAAAAAGGCAGTCTAAACACGGATCTGTCGAAAATAAAGCCTTTTTCGACAGATCCTGTAAACCTCATTTTTTGAGGAATACAGGATCTGTCGAAAAAGGGTTTATTTTCGACAGATCCGCGTCTAGACTGCCGTTTTTTAAGAAAAAACTCCGTTTAAAAAAAAAGCGGCAGTCATGTTTATGCTAATGAGGCATGGGATATTTAAATCCCTGCTTCATTAGCAATTTTGATGTGCTTGATTTGTCGACAGAGGGATGTAGTCCAGACGTAGCCCCAGTCTGTAACTTTAAAAACAATGAATAGTCCTGTTGCACCTTAAAGGCTAACCAAAATAGATAGAGTCATGAGTTTCCTTAGGCAAAACCCACTTCCTCTGATGAAAAGGAGCAGAAATAACAGAAATCAAGAGCTACATAACAGCAGAAGTACCTGTTAATTGTAGGGACCACTTAATTAGCCTCATTAACAAGGGTCCTGCAATTGACAAGTACTTCTGCTATTTATATATACATATCTTGGTTTCTGTTATTTCCACTTCAGTTCATCTGATGAAGTGGGTTTTGCCCAAGGAAATTCATGGATCTATATATTTTGGTTCATCTCTATGGTGCCTCAGGACTACTCATTGTTTCCAAATACATCTCTTCATCTTTGAAGTGCCACAGGACTCCTCCATTTTGTTGCAGCTACAGACTAACACAGGGACCTTTGAGATTTGGCTCCAGTTTTGGAAACTCTGCAAATGTGTTTCCTGCTTCCATCAAACAAATGATAAACGAGGAAGATCAATGAGCATTAGCCAGCTTGAAATCTGCGTTGCCACCCGGAGAGCCAATATAGAATGAGGTCACCTGGCTGGCTGTGTCAGGCTTATTTGGTGCCATGTCTGGTTTCTAATAGATCAGAAATCCAGATGCCTCTTGAATGAAGGTCAGAACACACTTGGGTGCAGGTCCACTGCTGAGCATTGCATAAGGGGTTAGCGGAATCACAACCAACTTCCTAATGTCTCAAACATAAAGATCAAAAATAAAATTCCAGGTTAGGGGTTTGCAGTTTGTAGCACTTCCAATGTAGAAGTGATTTTGTCTCATCAGTTTCAGATGCAGCAGAGATGACGGATGCCTCTCTGGGGCAGGAACTCACCATAGAAACTCCCACGGCCTCGGGTGAAGGTAAAACTTCTTCAGCTGTCCACCTGGGAACACAGTCATATAGAATGAGGGCGGTTTGGAAAGGGGGATATAGAGAGAGGAGCTTTTCTGTTGTTATGGCTGCGTAAGTACCTACATGGCTCCCATTGCCACAGAATCTGAGAGCCTCGTGGTTTTTAATTGTTTTTATCCTCACAACAGTGGTGGTAGTAAGGCACAGAGGGACCAAGTGACTTGCACGAGATGTGCTGCACTTCTGGTGTGCACAGAATTTCAAGTGAGTGTTACCTCTCTGCCTCAGCAAGAGAGTGGTTTGCTGGAATGCAAACCGTGTGTTAGCTCACTGCCACAACAGTCTGTTTGCCGCACCAGAAAACCCCTGGAGATGGCACGTCTAGACCTTGCCTTGTAGGCAGCCTTCAGCGATCCCCAGAGAAATCTGTCTGCAATGTCCAGTCCTCCTCGCTGGGTATTCACAGAAATGAACCAAGCGATGGTGTGTACGTACATATAAACACACACACACACACACACGGCCTGTTACACACCTCCCACCTAGCCTGTTACTTACACACACACACACACACACACACACACACACACACACACACACAGCGCCTCCAACCTGGCATGCATATACATACGTGCCCACCCCACCTGTTATGCAAGCGTGTACGTACACACACACACACACACACACTGCCTGTTGGCTTACTGAGGACACACTTGTGAACTTAATACATGTCCCTGAGATGCTTATAATAAAGCTAATCATCTGATTATGAGTAAAGAACAGATGCTTAGAATAATAAAGAAATAGATTTAAGTGTTATTGAGCAAGAGAAAAAGAGATAGACATGGTTACAAGCAAAACATATGCTTTCTAGAGTCTAAAACTTAACAGTGTAGAATCCTGACCTCAGGCAGTTTTGTGCCCACAGTCATTTCTCTGAAGTCTGAAGGATCAACCTTTCAAGATTCCAAGAGCGCTGGCTTATATTGTTCCTTAAAAGACAGCTAAATAAGGGGTTCTCTCCTCTTCTTATGGCCTAGCGCCCCTTTGGGCTGTGTTCTCTGAGCGTGTATCCTCAGAAAAGTTTTTCTCTCCTGCTGCTTTTGCTCCAGGAAGTTGACACCATCACCTCTTCCTCGCCTTCCTCTCAATTTGCTCTCCCTGTGGATTCAATTGCAAATGAACTTGCAATTGTCTCTGGCATCACCTAGCTGAATTTGCAACGGGGAAACAGGGGAATAACACTCCTCTGTTTAGATCAAACTTGTTTCCCCTGCCTTCATAAACATGTTTACAGAACATAGTATCAGTGCATATACCTAACTCTTTATACACACCGACTACATCTACACTAGCATGATTTTCCGAAAATGCTTTTAACAGAAAAGTTTTCCGTTAAAAGCATTTTCAGAAAAGAGCATCTAGATTGGCAGGACGCTTTTCCGCAAAAGCACTTTTTGCAGAAAAGCGTCTGTGCCAATCTAGATGCGCTTTTGCGCAAAAAAGCCCCGATCGCCATTTTAGCCATTGGGGCTTTTTTGCGCAAAACAGTACTGTGCTGTCTACACTGGCCCTCTTGCGCAAATTATTTGCGCAAGAGGGCTTTTGCCCGAATGGGAGCAGCACAGTATTTCCACAAGAACACTGACGATCTTACATGAGATCGTCAGTGTTCTTGCGGAAATTCAAGCGGCCAGTGTAGACAGCTGGCAAGTTTTTCCGCAAAAGCAGATAATTTTGCGGAAAAACTTGCAGTCTAGATGCAGCCACCCCGTACGTAGGTCACACAGGCATATCTATCAACAGTGTGCCACCAGTTTTTGTAGGACACCTTACAAGGCTAAATGTTCTGCCAACTGTGTTTTGGGTGTGCCCTTTGCCAGCTGGCAAAAAGGGGCTTTTGGGTTCACACAGGAAATTAGTGGTGGAGTAGTGAAAAAAAATACCAAGTCTTTAGAGTCCCTAGCTAACACTGAGCCACCCTTCCTGCTGTTGTGTTAGAACACACCTTATTGTTATGAATGCCACAAAAATGCTAACACCTTTGTCATCAAATATAGCAAGAAAAGCCAAATTCTGTTGGCCACTAACTCTATACAGAGCCTGTCAATGCAGTGGTAAGAAATTAAAAGCCAACTGGCTTTATTCGCTAATTAAGATTCATTTGCGATACAGCACCTTTCTAGCGAAAGATCTCAAAGCAATTTTATAGACTTAATTTAGTTACTATATATAGAATTTAAACACAGGCATCACATCATACTTACCTGTGGGGTGGGACCTTCAGCTGCTTAGCGGTGCATGAGAACACAGCGTAACAGGGTAGTTGAGGAAATGAAGAAGTCCCCATCTTAAACCACGAAGCAAATTTTGGAAGCTAGAACATGATTCATGTAAATTAAAAAATTCAACTTCCTTTTCAGATCATTTACAGTGCAGGGCAAAATCAGCCATGAATAAACAGGTGTTGCCAGATGATCATCTCAGGTATGGTGTGTGGGGGAATCTTGGATCACCTGAGTTCTGAAAGCAGAAGTTCATTCTTTGGGGATGGCTTACGAGAATGGGACTGGAAATGGGATAACAGAACTTTTCAGCTCCAGGCTAGGGATGTAAAATCCCGATCAATTAGTTAACCAGCTAAATGTTAACTTTAACCAGTTAACTGATTAAACGGAAGGGGGCAGGAAAGGCCGCTCCAGCCCCACTGCTTACATATCCCATGGGGCTTCCAGCTAAATCTGCCCATGGGCCCAGAATTGGCAGCCCACGTGGAGGCTGGCAGTGCTGGAGCAGCCGTCCACCGCTGCTCTCTGGGTCCCAGTTAACCGTTACCTGGTAGGTATCACTTGTTAAGGGGGATGGTTACCTGTTAACATCCCTTCTCCAGGCTGTTAATTCAAAGCTGGCTCGGCTAGCGCTTAATCCAAAAATAGCAGTGAAAGTAACTTAATCTTCCTGTCCTATTGCAACCCAGGTCCCTGCCAGCTCTTTCAATAGCTCCCTGCTGGCTTTTGCTGCAGCCCCGCCAGCTCTCTGCACTGGCTTACTGTCACCTCTGTCTAATACCCATCAAGATGAATGGGCCTGCTAAGAGGGAGGGGAAAAGGGGCAGCTCCTACTGCAGCAGCAGCAGCGCCCGCCCGGAGCCCTTGGCCTCTTAAATCATTACTGGAAAGCTGCTCCGTGTGGGTCTGAGGGCTGGGGGGGCAGCACGCTTCATGCAGTGCGGGGGGGGTTGGCTACCCCATGCTCCTGCCCCTTTTGTAAGCACAAGTGCTGCTCCCTCCCCCACCTTGCCTAGGGGCCAACGTGTGTGTCTCCTCTTCCCATTGGCAGACTCCGACTGACCTGGGTGAAGGTGGGATCAGTCAATGATAAAAAGTTACTGCCGTTTTTTTCCAGGATATTGCACAATTCTTAGGGTTCGGAGCAGGGTGACAGGAGTAATTAAGGGCCTGGGGAAACTCTCATATGAAGCAAGGCTGAATAGGCTGGGCTCGAGATATAATAAAAGAACAAGTAATCTGTGGCTTAGAGAAAGTAGATGGGGAGCTTCTGTTCTTTCTTGCTGCAAGGGACAGCCAATGAAATAAACAAAATACTTTTTCCTGCAGTGTATAACTGGAACTCACTGCTATAGGAAATCAGATAGGCCATGAGTTTAGCAAGAATCAGAAAGGGTGTCAACACTTGTAGGAGTAGCAAGAACATCCAGACTTACAGCAGCCAATGCTAACAAACATAGGAAGGGGATTAAAAGCTCATGCTTGAGCCAATTTCTGTCAATGAAGACCAGGGTGAGAAATAGTGGGGGTAGCAGATTATCTCACATATTCCTGCTATGGGGTTCTCACAGCATCTGGTGACACAACTTCCTCACTGCTAGTGCAAACATGATACTGGGCTAAATAGACCTTGTTTGATATAATCTGGAAATGCCTGTGTCACAAGTCATGATTGCTCTTCAGGAGCCTAGGTATGGGGCTAGAAATGCTTCAAACTGCATTTTCTGTCTAGATAGGTATGACCTCTACCACTATAGTGTCTGGACACCTTAATTACTGCACAGCAGCCCGTGAGGTACAGAATTATTATTATCCCCATTTTACAGATGAGGAAACTGAGGTGTTTGCCCAAGGTCACACAGACAGTCAGAGGCAGAGAGGGGAGTCAAACCTCTATCTCTTGAATCCCAGTTCAGTGTTTTAATTACAAGCCCATCCTTCCTCAGCTGGTGGGGTCATGCCAGAAAATTAGGGGATTGTTGGTGGTTAATATTTTCTGCAGTAGGGGGCACCTCCAAGGCCACTGTGGACACAGGTCTTGCTATAGGATCATCCCCAGAGGATTCTTTAGTGATATTCAACTTGGGCTACAGCTGGCTCGCCCTCTCTTCTCGCTCCCCACAGGGTTGAACAAGAGTTCCTGGACAGGGTGGACAAGATTATTATGCATCATAAACGTGGCAAAGAGGAAGCAACAAACCTGGCGCCCTGTGAATGTGGAGAGATACTGGAGTCAGTGGTGTCTGCCTTAGCCCGCCATTGCCTGAGGGTGAAAGATAGAACCCTGGCCTTTTTTTACCTGCTGGAGTCTGCGGCTGCTTCCCTATATTTATCCAATAATTATATGGTGAGTTAGCCTCCCTGTGTTCCTCCTTCTCCATCTGACCTAGCTCTGCAGCCGGCTCGGAGTGTTTCCTCTGGTGAGCGAGTTGGGTGGTCAGAGGTGTGTGTTCTGCGCCCAGCATGGCCCTGTGTCTCACTGTATCGTTCTGTGTTTGCTTGAGGCATACTTGTATTTGAAGAAAGCGAGTGGCCTTCAGGGACTATCAGCGTCGGCCACGTTCCCGTGTCGGAAGAGACCGAAACTGAAGATCAACCCATTTGAGGAGGCCACCTTCTGTAGCCTTCAGGGAGAGGTAAGAAGTCAGATGGACGCTGGCGGTCGCCCAAAGAGGATCCTGTTCATGGGATTGCTGACTCATGCCCACAAGAGCTCCATCCCTGGAGGTTTTCAAGTCCCGACTTGACAAAGCCCTGGCTGGGATGATTTAGTTGGGATTGGTCCTGCTTTGGGCAGAGGTCTGGACTTGGTGACCTCCTGTGGTCTCTGCCAGCCATAGGATTTTATAACTCCTGGGCAAACCCCTCAGAGTTCTGCCATCCCTCCGTCTCACCATTGGCACCTTAAAAACAATTGGAGCAAGACCTCCTGCTTTTTGCTGTCTAGCTGCCGGGACTGTTGTGTTTTGCTAGTACAGTGAGCAATCTGAGCTCTGGCTGCCTAGAGAAGCAGGTATACTATTTCCCCATCTCTGCTCCTGGCTCTCCTGTCGGATGCAGACTCTGCCATCGCCTTGCCACAGTGGCTCCTCCAAATCTTGCTGCCTCCTGATTTGATTGCTGCAGTGTTTGTGAGGCACTCGGATACGAGCAGGGACCACCAAAGAACCTAGAACCTGACCTCCACGGGTCCTCTCCCCTAAATGCAATCACGCTGTGACATTGCAGGAATTGCCTTACTAGTCACTGCCCCTGCAGGTCTGCTTCAACATGGGCCAAATCGCACTGGCCAAGAAGCTGATCAAAAGGGCCCTCTGCTTATTGCATAAGAGATTTCCCCGGACCTGGCTCGGAGCCTTGTGCCAGTCATTACTGGAGGAATCCAAACACTCTGCGTGCCGGACTCAACAGCGTCAGGCCCAACGTGCTGAGTAAGAGGAGAGGAGGGATCTTGATTGTGGGAGGACTGATTAAGAAGCGGGTTGATGATTGTGGGCCTTAAGCATTCCCCGTATGCTGAGTGCGTGGGTGGCCACCCAGGAGAAATTCAGACGCTGTCCAGTTGATTAGCACAGCACCCACAGCCAGCAGCATCTGTTGCTGCTGGTGGTGCACATCAGCACATATTTGGTGCACACAATTAAATTTATTCCACACATGGATGGAAAGAATTTAGCGGGAATGTTGGTCTTAACCCTCATTGCTGGTAGCTATTCGCAAATGTCACCCAGGAAACTGAATGCAATACGCACGATTGGCACTCTGTTTAAGAGGATTTCTGTTGGGCCCCTTTGCCTGAGCTCACATTATTTAATTAGGAGTTACTGAATATGTTTGAATTGCTGTGACCGTTAACATCTCGCTGTGTCTCTCCAGTAGGAAGGCGTTAGCTGTCCTGCAGCAGCAGATTCACTGCCTCTCCTTGCTCTGGCGGCTTTATAGTCTGGACTCCACTGCAAACAGGAACTACTCCCGGCTGGCAGCCCTCATGGAAATCAATCTGGCAGAGGCATCTGAAAACAAGATACAGGTGTGGGCGCCTCTAGCAGTTCTGGTATAGCTCGCAAAGGGCTGGCGACCAGTGTTGCCTCTCTAAGATTTTCCATCCATGAGCGGGGTGAGTTTTGTTTTGTGCATCAATACTGAGGTCGTGTGCGCTTGTTCGGAGGTGTGCCGCTGTGGCACCCACCAGTGGTGCTGCTCCAGCCCCCGCCCACGTGGCCCTGCCCTTGGTGCAGCTAAGCATCCTGGCCCTGCACTCTCCCACCAAGCCCAAGAAGGAAATACCCAGAAGGTCTCTAAAATGAGGACATTTGGGGTGCTGTCAGTCTTTCTCAGGGAACTCAGGGTGAGGTTGATTGACTGCAGAAAGGCTTTGTATCTTCACGGTGCAAACGACACGTGAGGTGGCAATTGACAAAAGGAAAAAAAGGGCTGTTTGCAACAGAAGCTGCCACTAGCCCAGCCTCGAGAGCATGGGGCAAAGTCAGAAGTCAAATGTGTTTCCACGTTTGTAGTTAGAAAAGCCTCGGTGGCAATCAACCACGGAGTGTCACTGTGATGTTTAAAATACTCCCCTGTGTTCATCTGCTCCAGTCCTCTTCCTTCCAGCTTAGTGCTATTATCTAGGTAGGGAAGGGTTCTTCCATCTAAACGTGTCATCTACAATGAGGTGCCCTGTCATGTTTGGGCAGAAGCCCCAGGCTTGTTCCCAAACTAGGTCATCTCCTTGGCTTGCTGCATGGCTTTTCCTTCAACAATCTTGTGTCTTCTTTACACCGGTTTGTGAATTTCAGCAGGATGAACTTTCATATCTTCTTTAGATCATTTCGACGTATATGGATTTTTCACAGTTCTCCCAAAGCATGGGCTACAAAGACGAGTGGCTGAAATACGAGATGATGGCTATCCAGAGAAGTTCCCAGTGCGACTTCACCTTCACCAGGGAAAGGCTGCTAATGATGGCCCAGTTAGCTCAGACACTGGCCTATAGCAAACTCTGCTTGGGTCATCTGACCCGATCCATCCAATTGGGTGAGTTCTTTCTAGTCAGCTGTTGGGGGCAAGGGTTTATATCAGGGGGAGGGAATCTACAGCTCAAGTGCTGGATCTGGTCCCCGGCTTGTCTGGATCTGGCCCCCAAAACTTGGGGCTCCCCTGAGCTGGGGTGGTGCTTCAGCCCCCCTTCCATCCACCCTGCAACTCCAGCCCACTCCTCTAACCCACCAACCCCCAACCTACTCCTGCACCCTCCCTCCTGCCCAGACCTCACACTTCAAGCCCACTTCCTGACAGCCCCATCCCACACACTGAACCCCGCATTTTGGCCTCACCCAAGAGCATAGAGGGACCCATACAAATCTGCTAACCTGGGTCCCTCCATGCTCTGGTGTCAAGAGGAATGTGGGCAGTGGTTTTGGCATCTCAGTTGGGGTTTTTTCTTCTTTTCACTTGTGTGCAGCTCCCGACTGATTTTTCTGTGGGTCAGCATCCCCTGACCCAAACAAGGTTCCCCACCCCTGGTTTATATACATACATCCACACACCATGGACAGAGACCTGTGTATTCTTTCTTCCACAGGCTTTCAAGCTCATACCATGTGTGTGCAGCTCCGGAAAACCAGCCTCCACTGCCTGGTTCTTTCAGTCCTCTTCAAATCTGCATTTCTAAAGAACAAGTATTTTCCTCATTTCATTTGGCTGTTTTAACTCACTAGAGTTGGGGTCCTGATGTTGCACTGGCGAAGTTGATTGATAGAGAGGTAGAAGAATGAGTGTAAATGGGAAAACGGGGAAGCATAAGAATGACAGGATAGAGATGGAAAAAGGGTGTGGAAGATGGTGTGATTAGTGGCAGTGTTCGCTCTAATTTTTTTCCATCCATGGGCAGAATAAATTTTGTTATATGCACTGAAGCATGTGTAGATGTGCACCACCCATAGAAACACATGCGTGGACAGTTGTGGGCACTCTGCTAATGAGATGGGCAGCACCTGAACCTCTCCTGGGTGGCCGCCCATATGCTCAGCTTATAGAGAACACTGATTGGTGGATGGAGGTGGGGTGGGAGGTGTGGATTGATTTTTAACCAGGCAAGAATCAACAGTATGTTACAGCAAGCTGCCAATTCCTGCAAGCATTTTCAGGTCATTTTCCTTAGGACTTCCCCTTTGCACAACAGTATCTCAAGGGATGGTTTATATTGACTCTCTTAGACCATGTGGGTCTCGTTTTGTAGGTACGCCCAGTGTATCAGAGTCTTAGAGTGGCTATGGGAACTCGCTACTCAAGAAGAGAGCATCATTGTCTTGGCATGTTTCTATTCGGCCTGTTTGGACCTGCTGCTTTGCGATGCTGGTAAGCGCTGCCTGGTATTTAAGAAGGGTGACGGCTCTCTGCTAGCCTCTTCCAGGATACTCGTCGGGCACAAGAGGGGACCAATCTGTGTGAAGTTCCTATGCTGGCTGGGTGGGTTGGGTGACCGGCAACATCCACCATGGACAGTTTGCTACAGAGCCTAGGAGCCCAGTGTGCAAGGTGCTGTACAAACGCAGAATAAAGACAATCTCTGTCCCCAAAAGCTTACGCTCTAAATGTAAGAGAGACTGTTCTTTCATGCCCAAGCTCAGAGTCAGAAGTTTTGTGATGGTCACAAAAGAGCACAACTCGGAAAGGCATCTAGTCTCTCCTGCAGCTATCTAGGTTTCTCTTCTAGTGAGCCATTTTGTGTGAAGAGGGATGTCATTGCTCTCTACCATGCATTTTTTCTACTGAGAGTTTTAATATAAGCAAAGAAAATCCCTGCTGGCCTACGCAGGACATGTTCTTTCTCAGGGACAGTTTTGAAAGCTGACTCTGGGCTGCTGGTTGGGCATGAGAGGGAACCAATCTGGGTGTTACACAGACACACACGACTGCCACGCTTAGAGGAAGCACACACAGCAGTGCTGGCTGTGTGCAAGGAGATGTCTGTCTCTGGTTCTCACCTGTACGATGCAAGATCAGGGTGATAGTTTTGAATCTACCCTACATCCGGCTTCTGCCTAACAGGGCTCCCTATTAATGGACAAAACATCACAAGAGAAAACTGTTTTTTGATCAAGTAGGTCCTATAAAAATAACTTCATTTCCTAAAGCCATGGCCTTAGCATTCAATAGGCCACCACTGGAGAGCACAGGTGCTTCTTCTCAGGGAGCACCACTTGGTAAAGATGCCTTCTCTAGGCAGAAAGGTAATTGATGTCTTCATGTTAACTCGTTGTTCATGCTTTCTGGTGGCACTATGGACATGGCGCTTCAGTGTTCACTAAAAACACCAGATTCAACCAGCATCCAGCCGTGAGTTAGACCCGGGCCTGGCAAAGTATGGCCCACGGGCCACCTCTGGCCTGTCAGACATTTTATTCTGGCCCTCGAGTTCCTTCTGGAAGCAGGGTCGAGGGCTTATCCCGCTTCACCCGCCCAATGCTCATCTAGGGTTGCCAGGTGTCCGGTTTTGAACCCGACAGTCCAGTATTTGAGCTTTTTGTTCGGGAAACAAATTGAGAAAATAGAAATGTCCGGTATTTTCCATGGCCCACCTTGTTCCTCCTCAGCCATCACCGTGACCTGCTGTACAATTTCCATACCTAGATGTAGCCCAAGGCCAAGCCTTTGCCCATCCCTGAGTTAGACTGAGGAGCCAAGGTCCTCGCTACCAAGCACGCACCGATACGAAGGGCTGTTCTGAGGTCTCGTCTCTTCCTACACTGTCCTGTTAAGGTGGCATGGAGTGCAATGGCTCCTCTGATACCCATCTCTTTCGCAGGGTTTGATTACCGGCCCATTGAGGAGTGCCTGCAGTTCATAAACCAATATGAAGCCAGCTGCCTCCTGAAGTCTCAGAGCAACATCATGCTGAGTCTATATTCCTCTTTGGCCATCTGGTAATGCAGGAGTCTCATCCGATTCCTCTCTGTGTTGGGGCGTTAGTTCTCTCTCTTTTGTGGGCTGTGGGGAAAGCAGCAGGGTCCCGTAGGCATGGAATTGAGTGCAGAGAATTCACCCACTAATGCAGAATCTATCTTAAAACAAATAAATAAATAAACCCAGCTTGGAGACCTACATTTCAGTCTTTAGGCAGAAGCGGTCTGATTTTCAAAGTGCTGGGTCTCCGCTGCTCCTCTTGGCTGGAATGGAAGCTACGGTTGCTCATCCGCTCTGACAATGAAATGGCCCTTTTGTTGAACTGCCTATGGTACCTAAGGAAATGGGGAGACATTCACCTCTGAGCAGAGGCCAGTACAAAAGCCTTTACAGTCTCCCTCAAACCCTCCAAACAGAGGCAGCATTTTCCTCATTTGTCCTCTCGTTATGAGCAGCTCGGCAAAGCAGCCGGCGGCTCTCTCCACGCTGGTGCGAGACTAACCACGGGGGGTGTTGAGGGCAGGGTAAGCCGTCTTGGCCGGGGGTGAATGGAAGAGGATGATGGCTTTTTTTCTTCTTGGCTTGGAGGTTTGGCAGACTCCAGCAGTGGGAGCTGTTTGAGGACAGTTTCACAAAGGCCCAGCGGCTGGTGAGCAGAATGAACGCTTCCCTTTTTGGCACTCATGGCTTCTTCCGATTCCTCGAGTGCCAGGTGCTGTTGCTACGGAAAGTCATGGAAGACACGCCTGAGAAGCTCCGCGAGATTCGCAGCTCAACACTCAGGGTGATTTTTTTTTTCTTTTGTGTCAATCCAGGGCTTATGGAAGGGAGGGACTGGTCCCAGGCAGGTACTGGGCACACATAGCTCTTCCCATTTGGATCTGCTACCCTCTGTTCTCTTCCAGTCCTGGTGTCCGTCATACTGTGACCCCACGCAGCTCTGCCCATGCACAGCACTCCCCACATGCCCATGCCAATGAACCTCATAAAACTCTTGCAAACATCTCCCACCGCTGCCCACTGGGATCAGCAACGTAGGGAGCCCTAGCATAGACAGGCAGCTGCCAGCATGTTAAGCACCACGTCCCCGCCCATGCTCAGAGCAGGTCTCATCTCCTCTCTTTAGTACGTTGACGAATTCCTTTCTCGCTGCTCGACGAGTCCAGTCTACCACACAAGGGTTTACAGCCTGAAAGCCTCTGTTAACCTCCTGGGAGATGAAGACAAGAGCCAGGTCCCTTTGCCGAAGGCTCTCAAACTTTCCGCCGCCCCCCACAACCGGCTGGAGGAAACGTCATTCAGCATGAGCCCCGACAACGTCCAAAACGAGGTCAGTTGCGACTCTTCCCTTTGAAGACCAAGGGAGCTGAACGCTGGGGCACCAGTAGAGACAAGGTGGACAATGGTAGTGGCAGCGCCATGGGTGTTGAGTAGCAATAACAGTGTGGACAACACCCCGGGGTGCTAACTGGGTCCCAAATGACTGTGTTTGCTCGTGCACACAGAGGGGCAGGCTCCTGTTCCGTCTGGTTGCTATTTAAAGCAGCGGTTTCCAAACTAGGGTCATGACCCAGGACTGGGTGGTGGAATGTGGAGCACTGGAACTCATGGCTGCAGGGGGATCAGGTGAGCAGCGGGGGTGCTAAGGCAGCTCCCTGCCTGTCCTGCACCATAGACTGTGCTGCACCCCAGAAGCAGCCAGCAGCAGGCCCAGCTCCTACATAGGGGGAAGAGAGCGCACAGGGCTCCATGCACTGAGCACTAGCTCCACACTCCCATCGGCTGGGAACCTGCTGCTGGCTGCTTATGGGGGCAGCATGGTCTGCAGTGCCAGGAGAGGCAGGAAGCTGCCTTAGCCCCCCCGCTGCACCCCTGAGCGGGAGCCACTCAAGGCAAGCCCCTCCTGCCCCAGCCCTGACACCCTCCAAGCCAGATCCCCCTCCACACCCCAAAGCTCCCGTCCTCAGCCCCTTTCCTTAGCCCACCCTCAAGTCTAGTCACACGGCGTCAACAATTATCTTCAACTGGGCCCCGAGAAAAAACAAGTTTGAAAACTGCTGACTTAAAGGGACTGTGCCACACACCATACCAATCAGAGGGGATTGTCAGGGTCTGCGGTGGGACTGATGTGAGTCCACAGAGACCCCACTGGAGAAGTGACTTTGTTGCCGGTTCAATATTTAGCCTCCCACGTTCTGTTCCCCCTAATATACAATCCCTGCTACACTGCAGGGTTAGTTGCTGAAGAAATTCAGAGATTAGACCTTAAGGGCAGAGGGTCTGTGTTTCGTTTACTTCAGGGGAAGGGAACCTGGGGGCTGGATGCGGCCCCCAGCTTGCTTGGATCCAGCCCTCAAGGCTCTGGGCTTCCCCCCAGCATTGGGAGCCCACGCTAGCACTCCAGCCCCCCCCCGCCATCCTCCTGCAGGGATGAGGCACACAAAATCAGCTAGCTAGGGCCCTCCAGGGCTTTGGTGTGCAAGGGGACTGTGGGGAGTGTCTTTCTCCTTCTGAATCGGGGCCACCTTTCACGTGTGTGGGGCCCCTGGACTTATTTTTCTGTGGGTTAGTGGCCACTGACCCTCCCCAAATTTTCCTCACCCTGGTCTACTCTATTTTCACCTGCCCTTTATAGGCACATCCCATGGCACCTGGGCATCCAAAAAGACTAACAGGAACTCCCATTACAGCCATCTTATGGCTGCTCCAACATGGCTAGCAGGGGCCACTGTGAAAGATGAGCTTTCAATGTCCCTTCTCATGACCTTTAGCAGGCTTCCTCCCTGGTGTTCTTAGCCCCTGTGGCTCAGAGATCTGGTTCTCTTGCTATAGAGGGCCCAGAGGTCATGACAGAAGTTTGGGAAGGGGGACAAACAAAGTGCACTTTCCTTTCTGCTCTGTGATAACTCCGCCTAAGACCTTACGCTGGATGTTTTCTCCTTCTCCCGCCATGCCTTTTGGCATCAGCTCAGCCTCTGCTATTTATTAACTGTCCTGAGATTTCCTTTTTCCCACGCAGCATCAGGGCCTGGGCAGAGTCGCAGAGCAGAAGGACAGCAAAGATCAGGATGAAGGGTGCACACGCGAATACACGAAGAATGCTGCATCAAGGCTGAAATCCAAACCCATGCTGAAGGGACCGACCTTTGTTCATCGCCAGCCGTGGAAAGCTCCCACCTCCCGCCATGTGTTGGCTGGTGGTGAGCCTCTGGAATATGTCAATATTGCCCTTCACACCTTGCCATCAATGTCCAAAACCCCCCGGAGGGATGGTGACAAAGCCTGAGAGGGCAGGAGAAACTGTCAGAGCAGGGACATGGTGGAGGGTTTGCTAGAATCCAGAGCACATACATTGAGAGATTCCCTCATAGAGCAGAAGCCAGCAGAGAATTCTAGGAAGGACATGGTGGAAAAATGGGGGAAAGAGTCACAAAGGGGTTCTTTTCGTCGGTGTATTGTAGTGGTGTGTATGGGACTTGGGAAGATTGGATATAACTTTGTACTCGAGGGGTACGATGACCCAGCAAACACACACCTGGGACTGGCCCGTTGTAGCAGGGTGAGGTTCTGAGACAGTCCTACGGAGACCCCACTTCCAGCAGACACATCTCGATAGGGGGATTAAGAACTTGCACCTGAATCCCTTGAGCCCTGTATACGAACAGTCCTGCTATGGAGACTGTTCCACTGTTCTCCCAGGCACTCATTCGTCCTGATAGAGCGTTGGGAAGGCAGGGCATTGCTGCAAATAATCTTTCCCAACTTAATCCATCTCCTGTCAGGACACGCCACAATTGTATCAACCGCCGAGATGTTAATGGTCACCGTTATGTGTATCATTTATAATACATTTATTTAGGACAGTCATGATGTGCCCGAGAAGTGAATGCAAAGCGCCTCTCTCACATACTTGCCCGCTCGCCGTTAGCTCTGCATTACACTGCAGTTTTACTTACATAATCATAGGAGGCACCAGCTGAGCAAAGCTCTTGCATCTCACGGAAGTCAGGAAGTGTCCTCGTACGCTTAAAGTTAAGCATGAGCTTCAGGGCTTTGCTGAACTGGGGCCTGAGGCGGGGAGGTGATTAAAGATAGCCACTGGGGCGCGACTGGACTATAAAGGAAGCTGTAAGACTGAAAAGGAAATGTAGCCTGTTCCCGTATCTCATGGCTCTTCCCTGGCTGGGGTGCTATGGCCATTCTTATCAGAGGGAGCCGGTTTCCTGCTGGGAGGGGTAAGGTTTAATAGCTGCTTAGCCTTAAAAACAGAGCCATGAGAGAACGTAAATGCACCCACCCTTCCTCAGCTTTGATGTGCCAATGGCTGACTCCTGCCACAGGGCTATCCTCGGAGCTGTTTGTAGAGGGAGGTTCTTTGCATCTTTGGCCCTGTCCTTTGGAGTCATCCCCCATCCTTTGCTCCTGCTGTGCACTTGACCCCCTTGGCCCCATGTTACAATTGCAGTTCCTACGGTGGAGGGACTCCCTGCAGCCCTTGGCATCCCTGCTCCCCCTTGGAGCTGTCCCCGCTGGCTGGGCCACGTAGGTGACTCTCTCTCCCCACCAGGAAGCAAGTGTGTCACCACCAAAGCTTTCCTTGTGCCTGCCTGGCCATGGGGACAAGAAACAGGGAGGTCTACACAGGCCTACATAGGGTGGTTCAGAGGTGCCATTGTACCGATAAGCCACAAGGTAAAGGAGCCTCACACCAAAATTTTTACTGATGGTGATGTGCGGTGATAATACAATGGGGAGCTAGTGACAACCCGTGTAGCATGCAGCTTGCTTTCCATTCCAGAGGCATTCGATGGCCAGCAACTGTCATTCCTACCCCCAGCAGTTCAGGAGAATAGCTCTAATGGGGACACGAGGTTCCATGGGATCTAGGTTGGGTGGGGGCCGGTTTGTTTCTCTTGAGGCCCAGCGGAGTCTCGGAAGATGATGGTTGCGTATTCCATGGTGCCTGAGGAGAACAGGACAGCCGCGGGCTCCGCAGAACTTATGGCCCCTTCTGGTTTTGGGGGAAGCTCCACGTTGGCGTAGGTGACGTCGTCTGGCGTTGGCTTGGGTTGGAGCCTTAGCATGGCGTACAGGAGACCGTTCTTCAACCCCCCCTCTGGCGTGACATCTCTGGGGTGCCCTTTGTCCTTTTGGAAAGCCACAAATAACAGGAGAATACATCGATAGTCCTTTTTCCCATTCCCGCTTCCTAAATAGCAAGTGTCATGTTACCATCGCTAAGAGTCTTCTCTTTATAGGGTGAAACCGGGTGGCAGGGGAAAGGGGAAACACATTGTTCTGGGGAGCTCAGGAAACATCCTCCTGTATCTGAGGAACTGGACTGAGGCACTTCCCATATTGGCTTGTTCAGTGACATGACCGCATTGCAATCAATCAGCATTCAAGGATCTCAGAGGTCAGCCCTGTGCTGGTTGGATTGCAGACTCCAGGACAGCATGGGATCATGGTAATAGCCTTATTACAGGCATGCAAACAGAAAGACAGCAATCCCTATCCCCATCCTCTTGCTCCAGACACTAGGAAATCATGCTGCTTCCACCTGCTGCAAATCGCTCTATGGAAGAGATGGACCAAAGTGCTAGAAATACCAAACCATCTTACCTGCTGTGCTGCTAGCCTGCAGTTAGGGGGTTCACCAAAGTTCAGCGCCTGCCCTAATGTGAAAGACAGAATCTCTGTTTAATGTAATAATGGTACCTAGCCAACGCTCCCTATGACCTGGGCACTTGTGAAGCCGCTCAGGAGACATTCCAGTGCTGCCCAACAGATTAGTAGCTTTGTGTTTCTATTGGTGGTGCACATTCACACACAGTTAGTGCACATAACACTTTTATTCCACACATGTAGCAGGGCGGGCCATCACGGAGGGCCCTGGGACAAGGTGTGTGTGTGAGGGGTGGTTTTGTGCCCACGGAAGGGGCAGGGCCTCAGGCAGAAGGGGCGGAGCCAAGGAAATTCAGCCCTTGCTGCCCAGACCTGTGCCCATGGATGGAAAAACTTAGAAGGGACATTGTATCTAACCCTTTGTACATATGATTAAAAGTGGGTCCTGGGGGGTGATTCTGAAGGATATAGCATGTCTCTTTCTCCATTTCCATCCAGAATGGCCCACCCCATCACTGACCCAGGCCAGTGGGAAGCAAACCCAAACGGCATGGAAACCGGACAGACGACAGAGTGGTACCTTTTTTTCTCCCTTTGTTGAAAATAATAGCCACGAGTGAGATGGTAGCAATCAGGGCGCTGCCGGCCAGGAAACAGCCCAGTGCCAGGACGATGTAAAGCGTTCTGTGAGGAAATGCACATTTGCTCCATTAATATTCATGGTGCCAAAGGGGACTGGGTTAATTGGGAAGGGGACTCTGCCTGTTGGAAATGGGATTAAGGCTCCAAGATCTGCATACAAAAACCACACCGTCTGCTTGCGCACGGAGGCAGTCCCACAGACATCAGCGGGGCTATGCTGACTGAGGCCTCGGGAGGATCTGGCCCGGCTGTATTTCTCCAGGGTTGCTTCATGCCAGGGATAAACTCAGGAGTTTGAATTATTTTCCAGCACTTGCTGGAAGAGCTACTAGAATTCAAAGGGAGGCCTCTTCATTAGGATGCTGTACCCCCCCCCCCCCATGGGTCTGTCTTTCATCAGGCTAATTATCAGAGTCGGCTTTGATCAGGCCTAGTGATGGCTCTCATTTGACGTGTTCTATTATTTGGTCTTAGGCAGGCTGGGTTCTTAATGCAAGAGTCTGAGAAGTTCCTGCACAGCTGGGCTGTGTGTTCATCCCCTAAGTAATCCTGTGGCGTGGAAAGTACAGACAGAGCCGCTCCTGTGCTAAGGGCCTGATCCAGCTCCCACTACACCTAGTCGGTACCCTGCTGCCTTTTGTGGGGGATAGATCAAACCCTGCAAGAGAATGGGAAGGAGATGTGTGTGTGTTAGTCTTTTAGGGTATGGATAGACTGCATCCCTCTGTTGGCAGAGGGATGCAGATTAGGCAGGTCGACATTGCAAATGAGGCAGGGATTTAAATATCCCGTGCCTAATTTGCGTAAAAATGGCCGACGCATTTTGCTAACTCAGCATGTTGTCTAGAGGGGGATCTGTCGAGAAAGAAAGCCTTTATTTACAGATTCTGTAAACCTCCTTGCAGGAGGCATAAGGGATCTGTCGAAAAAGGCTTTCTTTCTCAACAGATCCCCCTCTAGACTGCCGCTTTTTGCTGACAAAGTGCTGAGTCGGCAAAACGCGGCGGACATTTTTATGCAAATTAGGTGCGGGATATTTAAATCCCTGCCTCATTTGCAATGTCGACCTGCCTAATCTGCATCCCTCTGCTGACAGAGGACTGCAGTCTAGACATACCCTTCCAGCCCCACCCTTTCCATTTTCAGTAATCCCAAAGAAATCCCCTCTTGGTACCCTAACGTCAGCGCTGAAGCCTTTTGCTTGGATGATGTTTGTACCTCTGCTCCTTGTTGCTGGCCACAGTTGGGGGGGCGGTTCCCCCCTCGTTAGCTTCATTAACTGTATCTGAAAATAAACACAAGAGTGAGTGACCCCTGCTTGCCCGCCTTGACGTTCTGGAAGTGATGGAAAATCCAACAAGACTTTAGAGATGCCTCATCCTAATCCTGAGTTGTTGCATGTTTGATAGCAAGGAGATGGTGACAAGGCGGTGTCAGGCAGGAGTCCAGAGGGGTCCTAGCCCTGAGGTTGATTGGCACATTGTCTGATAATCCCTCAAGGAAGGGCTGTGCAGTCAATTCAGGCTGTTACATGGTGCCCCTCACCACACTATCTGAGTGAAAATAGTTTACGGTAGATGCCGCCAGAAAGCAATTAGCAGATTTACAACTAGACCTCACAACTTCTGAGTCCCAGGCCCTCACGCTGCCCACTGGGCTATGCTTCTTCACCAGGGAGACATGTACAGCTTGTATGAACCAAGCCTTGGAAAATCTACTCATGGGCTCAATCCCATTGTCTAAAGTGGTCACCACTGGTTCCCATGCATCCAACTTTGCCTACTGCTGAGTGCCTCTGTTGAGAATGAGCCTTGTAGGTCTGGGGAAAGTGCAGCTACCGCAAAAGAATGCATAAGTCTCATACGGGCCCAAAGACTCCTTGGGTAAGGATCCAAGCACTCAGCTTCTGATCTGACCCTCTTCAGGGTTATTGGGGTGGAATTGTCTCAGGAACAGGCTATGCCTTGTGAGGCCTCATTTTCAGCAAAGTCATGGAGACCACAGGCATAGCTTCTCCCAAGTTATTTTCTGACTTCCTGCTTCCTGTCCTTTCAGTGGGAATGGCAGAGAAGCATGAAAGTGGGTATCAAAGAAAGCAGGGCTACTCAACACATGGCCCGCGGTGCGGTTTCGGTTTACCCAGAGCTCAACATGCAGTCCGTGGGTGGAAGCCAAAACAGAAAAGTAATCAATATAATGGCCTTCTGCTGATATACATTTTAGTAATTAAATTCCTGGACTGTCATTGCTCATTAAAAGTGCTGCCCTATGGGTGGAAATCGGGTCAATACTGCATTTTATTAATATCAGCAAATCCAACATAAATGGGGCCTGCGTGTGGTGTAGTCTTGCCTTAATCTTTATATTCATGCCTGTCAGCGTGAAATAAGCTATTTGCATATTTGCAAATACATTTTCATGTATATTCAATCACATTTAAGTTGCAGCCCTCGGCAGGTGCTATGAGTATCATTGTGGCCCTCGGGGCTTCCAAAGTTGAGTAGCCCTGAAATAAAGGGTTAATATATTTGAACTTTAACAAGAGGATGAGGTTTGGGCAACATTCAGATAAATTCTGGGGCTTTTTCGTTGGCTGGTGTAAACAGAGGTTAGTCAGTAACAACCCTGATTTTCCCGGGCTGAGGGTCTGGCTCAGTTTCTTTATTAAACCAGTAAATATTGAAAGTGTGAAAAGGCAAAATTAGGAGTTGTGTCTGTCTCTTGTTATTTTCCTGTTTCAAGGAGCCCGTCCAAAGACTGTCCTGTACCCATGTCTACAAGGGGAAGAAAATTTGCTGACTTTTAAGAGAAAGCCACATTATATGGAGTAAACTCACCCAAAACATTCAGTGTGATCATCTTCATCAGCACAGTACTTTCCAGGAAGTGGGCCTCACAGTGATACTCCCCCGAGTCTCTGAGCTGCAGCTCCACCAGTGTCACAGTAATCAATCTGTGCCACCGGTCAATCTTTATTTTGGTCCTTCCTTGTGTATGATCACCCTGAATGAACTCAACGTTGATGACAGGTTGACACATGGTTGCGGCTACCATCTTGCACCAGGTGAAATTTTTAAGTTTCCAGTTGTCCGTCACAGAATAGGAACAATTTAGGAAGACAGAGTCTCCTTTTTTTGCAGACAGCTTAACGGGAGCTGGAGAGAAAGACCGGGAAGGGGTTATTGTGGGAGACGGAAGGAAAGGGACATGTCCTGCCTGTATATACATTCCACCTGCATCTACAGGGGAAGACAAAGGACTGGACCAAACCCTAGCCCAAGAGGCTTGTAAAACACGTGGAAATAATCTCTCCCAGGTGCCCAAGGAGAACGTTACCTTGGATTGGCTGTGAATATAAAAACATGCAAATAGCTGTACTGGGTCAGACCAAAAGTCTGTCTAGCCCAGTATCCGGTCCTTCAAAAGTGGCCAATGCCAGGTGCCTCAGAGGAAGTGAACAAACAGGGAATCATCAAGTGAACCCTTCCCTGTCACCCATTCCCAGCCTCTGACAAACAGAGGCTAGGGATACCATTCCTGCCCATCCTGGCTAATAGTCAGGTCCTCCATGAATTTATCTGGTTTGTTTTTTGAACCGTGTTCAAGTCCTGGTCTTCACAACATCCTCTGGCAAGGAGTTCCACAGGTTGACTGTGCGCTGCATGAAGGAATACTTCCTTTTGTTTGTTTTAAACCTGTGACCTATTAATTTCATTTGGTGACCCCTTAGTTCTTATGTTATGGGAACAAATAAATAACTTTTCCTCATTCACTTTCTCCATACCTGTCATAATTTTACAGACCTTTATTATATTCCTCCCCCCCCCCCTTAGTCTCCTATTTTTAATCTTTGTTCATATGGCACCTGTTCCAAACCCCTTCTAATTTTATTGCCCTTTTCTGAACCTTTTCCAATGCCAAAATGTGCACAATTACCACTGGAAAACTGCACAGTATCCAAGCTGCAACCAAACACAATGGGGCATCCCTGAATCCTGGACATCTGCTAATGCTGCTGCCAATCTCAGAAGGTACCTTCACTACCAGCCCCCTGCTGGTGGGAGCCTTAGTATCTGAGGAACCATGAGAGGGGATGCCCCTCTTGTTCCTAGAATAGGGGACCATCCAGAAGAGGGCTGAGGTAGCTTGGTTTGGGCAGCATTGGGAAACTTGCTCTGCAACCGGCCCTGCTGGGCCAATCCTGCACGTGAGGATAAGGCTGCAGGACTCTTGTTGCAGCCCCTTTCGCCAGCGATGACAACAAACAGCGCTCACAAGGGACAGGGAGGCTACGTCTACACTGGCATGATTTTCCGGAAATGCTTTTTACGGAAAAGTTTTCCATTAAAAGCATTTTCAGAAAAGCGCGTCTAGATTGGCAGGATGCTTTTCCGCAAAAGCACTTTTTGCGGAAAAGCGTCCGTGGCCAATCTAGACGCGCTTTTGCGTAAAAAAGCCCCGATCCCCATTTTCGTGATTGGGGCTCTTTTGCGAAAACAAATCTCTGCTGTCTACCCTGGCCCTTTTGCGCAAAACTTTTACGGAAAAGGACTTTTGCCCAAACGGGAGCAGCAAAGTATTTCCGCAAAAAGCACTGATTTCTTACAGTAGGAAGTCAGTGTTTTTGCAGAAATTCAAGCGGCCAGTGTAGACAGCTGGCAAGTTTTTCCAGAAAAGCGGCTGCTTTTCTGGAAAAAGTGGCCAGTCTAGACACAGCCGGAGTGTGTACAAGAAGAAGTTCCATCTTGTTATTGTTCACCCCAATGGGAAAGTAGGACTTTGAAAGTGGAAGGCAGGTTGGGTGAAAGTGATCATGAAATCATAGAGTTCACAATTCTAAGGAAGGGTAGAAGGGAGAACAGCCAAATAGAGACAATGGATTTCAGGAAGGTGGATTTTGGTAAGCTCAGAGAGCTGATAGGCAAGGTCCCATGGGAATCAAGACTGAGGGGAAAAACAGCTGAGGAGAGTTGGCAGTTTTTCAAAGGGACATTATTAAGGGCCCAAAAGCAAGCTATTCCACTGTGTCGGAAAGATAGAAAATATGGCAAAAGACCGCCTTGGCTTAACCACGAGATCTTGCATGATCTAAAAATAAAAAAGGAGTCATATAAAAAATAGAAAGTAGGACAAATGACAAAGGATGAATATAGGCAAACAACACAGGAATTCAGGGGCAAGATTAGAAAGGCAAAGGCACAAAATGAGCTCAAGCTAGCTACGGGAATAAAGGGAAACAAGAAGACTTTTTATAAATACATTAGAAGCGAGGAAGACCAAGGACAAGGTAGGCCCACTGGTCAGTGAGGAGGGAGAAACAGTAACAGGAAACTTGGAAATGGCAGAGATGCTTAACGACTTCTTTGTTTCGGTCTTCACTGAGAAGTCTGAAGGAATGCCTAAGATAGTGAATGCTAGTGGGAAGGGGGTAGGTTTAGAAGATAAAATAAAAAAAAGAACAAGTTAAAAATCACCTAGACAAGTTAGATGCCTGCAAATCATCAGGGCCTGATGAAATGCATCCCAGAATACTCAAGGAGCTGATAGAGGAGGTATCTGAGCCTCTAGCTATCATCTTTGGAAAATCACGGGAGACAGGAGAGATTCCAGAAGACTGGAAAAGGGCAAATATAGTGCCCATTTATAAAAAGGGAAATAAGAACAACCCTGGAAACTACAGACCAGTTAGTTTAACTTCTGTGCCAAGGAAGATAATGGAGCAGGTAATTAAGGAAATCATCTGTAAACACTTGGAAGGTGGCAAGGTGATAAGGAACAGCCAGCATGGATTTGTAAGGAACAAATCATGTCAAACCAATCTGATAGCTTTCTTTGATAGGATAGTGAGTCTTGTGGATAAGGGAGAAGCAGTGGATGTGGTATACCTAGACTTTAGTAAGGCGTTTGATACGGTTTTGCATGATATTCTTATCAATAAACTAAGCAAAAAAACTTTGATGGGGCTACAATAAGGTGGGTGCATAATTGGCTGGATAACCGTACTCAGAGAGCAGTTATTAATGGTTCACAATCCTGCTGGAAAGGTATAACAAGTGGGGTTCTGCAGAGGTCTGTTTTGGGACCGGCTCTGTTCAATATCTTCAACGATTTAGAAAGTACGCTTATTAAGTTTGCAGATGATACCAAGCTGCGAGAGGTTGCGACTAATCTGGAGGATAGGGTCATAATTCAAAATGATCTGGACAAATTGGAGAAATGGTCTGAGGTAAACAGGATGAAGTTTAATAAAGACAAATGCAAAGTGCTCCACTTAGAAAGGAACAATCAGTTTCACACATACAGAATGGGAAGCGACTGTCTAGAAAGGAGTACGGCAGAAAGGGATCTAGGGGTTATAGTGGACCACAAGCTGAATATGAGTCAGCAGTGTGATGCTGTTGCAAAAAAAGCAAAGATGATTCTGGGATGCATTAACAGGTGTGTTGTGAGCAAGACAGGAGAAGTCATTCTTCCTCTCTACTCTGGGCTTATTAAGCCTCATTTGGAGTATTGTGTCCAGTTCTGGGCACCACATTTCAAGAAAGATATGGAGAAATTGGAGAAGGTCCAGAGAAGAGCAGCAAGAATGATTAAAGGTCTAGAGAACATGACCTATGAAGGAAGGCTGAAAGAATTGGGTTTGCTTAGTTTAGAAAAGAGAAGATTGAGGGGGGACATTTTCAGATATCTAAAGGGGTGTCATAAGGAGGAGGGATAAAACTTGTTCATCTTGGCCTCTGAGGATAGAACAAGAAGCAACAGGTTTAAACTGCAGCAAGGGAAGTTTAGGTTGGACATTAGGAAAAAGTTCCTAACTGTCAGGGTAGTCAAACACTGGAATAAATTGCTCAGGGAGGTTGTGGAATCTCCATCTCTGGAGATATTTAAGAGTAGGTTAGATAAATGTCTATCAGGGATGGTCTAGCAGTACTTGGCCCTGCCATGAGGGCAGGGGACTGGACTCGATGACCTCTCGAGGTCCCTTCCAGTCCTAGTATTCTGTGATTCAATGATTTTATGACTTCAAATTGGGAGTGGTGTTTCTCCATGTCATGGGATTTCTATCAGAGTTAGTCAAAGTTTTCCTGACAGAAAGGTTCAATTGTTGATGCAAAATGGCATTTGGTCTAAATAGAAAATTGAAGGAAATGTTCAGTTTTATATATTTTTTTAAAATGTTCATGGAACAACTGAAAATCAAACTTTTTTTAGTTTTAAACCGGAACCTTCTGGTTTATGTTGTTTTTGAATGCTTCTTGTTTAGTTTTTTGGCTCAAATTATTCATGGGGGGATGGGCAGGGGGAGAGGGAGGGAATTGCTTCCTAACCAGCTCTTGTTTTAACCTAGATATGTTACAGGTGTCCCTCTAAATACATGTATACCATACACATGGTGTTTCCAGGGCTAGATATATAATTGGAGGTTATTATTTTCAGCGACTCGCTCTCTAAATTTGTGCAGGGAGTTGATGTCTATAGACACTTTGTTTTCTCTGGAATGGGAATGGAGAATTAGCCTAATTTGGAATATCCTGGTTTGGGTTCCAGCTGAGTCATGGCTGATCTGTAGCTCACCTTCATAAGATACCACCACTTCCACCTTTTTCAAAGGGATATCCTTCCTAGGATTTGAAACCCCGCACCAGTATGTTCCTGAATCCTCCACCTGGAGCTCTGTCATGGACACAGAAATCCAGCCCATTCCTAAGTCTCTTAGATTCAATCTTCCCGTTGATGCAATATTCCTTCCCCTTGCTGGTTGAGTCAGGACTCTGTAGAGGCATTTCCCATCTGACTGCTCCTTGCACCAGAATTTCTCGTGTTGTGAATAACTATGCTTATCATAGTAACACGTTGTTCTGAAAGAGCTTCCCGCGGTCACCAATTCCCGCTCCGCTCTTGCCAGGCCTGGCCCTGCCAAAGAAAGAAGAAAATTGGTGAGAACGACCTCAGCCAGTGACTTGCCCATCAGGGATGCTACTTCAGGTTGCTGGGACTGGTACTCTAGGCTCTCCACTCTGTCTAAAGGCACCTCTGTGCTCGATTCATCGCCGCTGCCTCCCTCCCATTCAGATTTTCACGTTCTTCACCATTGTGGTGCTTGTATCTGCCTTGCAGGTCAGCATGTGGGCAACAGAGCTAGGTGGGTAAACTGTCACTGGTGTGATCCTCTAGGCACCTCCCAGCATTGTTCTGTCCAGTGCACTCACTGTTGCTTGTGCCAGACTCCTAGCATGCAGTCCTTAGACGAGTTTGGAGATAGGAATCCCTTCTAGTGAGAGAGGAGCCTGTCTGCAAAATTTGAGGGTGGTTAAACCCTCTCTAAAATATATGGCTTTTCATTCCGCTATAACATATGCAATTACTGGAAAAAAATATGGAGAACAGGCAGGCCAAGCGTTTCCAGTCTTTGCAAACAGCTGGGAGCCCAGTTCCATGCCCACTCCCAGCTGGCAAACGTGAGATGCACAAGAGCAAACGAGTGGCAGATGCTATACATGCAAGAGCAAATGCAATATTCCGTGTCAGTCTCTCGGTGCCTTACCTGCTAGTGCCAGCAATAGCAGCAGGGCTGGGAAATCACCCATGCCGTAGTGGGACGTGGGCGCGATCTGGAAGCGGCGGAATGCAGCCTGGAGGCGTCTTTGTCTCTGCGAAGCGGGGGCAGCAGTGAACTCGCTTGGTCACTGTTTGTGTCACGATGCCCCCGCGGTGACCACCTCATCTGCAGTTGTTGGAAAGACACTTTAACCACCGTCCTAATCTCCACTTTCAGGCAGGAAGCCGGCCTTTTGGCTGTCAGCCGTGTCTCCTTGTTTACTTGTGTTTAGCCATCTGCTTTTAGAAATGGGGCGTGAGGGCACAGACAGCGAGGTCTGGATGGTACTGGGTCCTGCTGTGAGGGTCTAGTGTTCTATGGTAGTGAATGAATGGAGGTGTGTGTGTGTGTGTGTGTGTGTGTGAGAGAGAGAGAGAGAGAGAGAGAGTTCTATCTTCTTTAGTTTAAACCTTTGGTGGCTGCTTTCTCCTCTTTAGTTTTACCTAGTGGAAATAAACCCATATTAGCATAACCCTGGGTGGTCTCCAGTGAGAATATTTTTGGGGTAACAGTACTGGGTCCTGCTGTGAGGGCAGGGAGCTGGACTTGATGACCTCTCGAGGTCCCTTCCAGTCGTAGTGTTCTGTGGTTCTATGATTAGCCCATGTTCTCTTTTAATGGCATTTGTAGCCTTGGAACATATTATAGGAAGAGTTTTCAGTTTCAATTTTGCTGCAGTGGGGGATGTCTAGATTGGATATTAAGAACAATTATTTCCCTAGGAGGGTGGTGAAGCGCTGGAATGTGTTGCATAGGGAGGTGGTGGAATCTCCAGCCCTAGAGGTTTTTAAGTCCTGGCTTGACAAAGCCCTGGCTGGGATGATTTAGTTGGGATTGGTGCTGCTTTTAGCAGAGGCTTGGACTCAGGGAACTCCTGAGGTCTCTTCCAGCCCTACGATTCTATGATTCAATGATCCCTAAGCACTTTGTAAAGGCAGGGAGTTAGTCAGAGCTGCACTGGAGAGCAGGGGAGACATATAGGAAATGACTTTGCCCATCCAGGCCTCTTGGCAGTTCTGGGCTGAGTCTCTCTCAATCTCTTCTGTTGCAGCTGTTCCAGCTGCGTATAAACAGCGGCCTGTTTATGAGAACAGCACTGTGGGCACTCCGATCCGAGGTGATGGCCGTAACTGTAGGACTAGTGGCTATTCTGCTCTCTTCCCATGGGGTTTTCCACACACACTCCAAAAGGGCGGGGTTTCACCCCTGGGTGAGATGGAAAACATTGCGATATCTTGATATGTGCCATGGACTGGACTTGCTCCAGTCTGCATGGTGGGGATGTGGGGCTCTGTGCTTGTCTACACAAACCTGTAGTTGGCAGCAAGCAGAGATGAGCGGCTGCCTTGCGCTGGCTCTCATGGGCTAGTGCCGTTTCAAAGAGGACTAGGTCAAAAGGAACTGACAAATCGTTAGCGAGAGTTGAGAACGGGGAAGAGAGGAATAGCTCAGTGGTTGGCCTGCTCAACCCAGGGTTGTGAGCTCAGTCTTTGAGGGGGCCTTTTAGGGATCTGGGGCAAATCTGTCAGGGATGGTACTTGGCCCTCCCATGAGGACTGGACTGGGCTGGACTCGATGACCTCTCAAGGTCCCTTCCAGTTCTATGAGATAGGTATGTCTCCAGATCAATAAAAATACACAAGTCAGCAGGTCCACATAGGCCGTTAGTCCCAGGCAGGCTCATGGGAGGTATGTTCACACCCACGGGAGCCTACACCCCTGGGAACAGTGGGGTGCAGGGGGAGCGGCTCCATGCTCCTATAAGTGACGTAGCCTTGGCAGAAGGGGTGTGGCTGGCAGCAGCCAGCCCTCAGCACTGCCCGGAGTGCATCATGATGTGCTCTGGCAGGGATTTAAGGGGCCAGGAACTCTGGCTGTTGCCATAGTGACAGCAGTGGCCAGGAGCTCTGGGCCCTTTAGAATCGCCCACCCCCCTGGACAGTTGCTCCTTTTGCCCCCCCTGTCGGCAGGCCTGTTTGCATCCCCAACCACAAACCAACTGTGTGTGCAGACCAGCCCTGTACGCTGGTTTTGTTTGGCTCTGCCTGGGGGTTACAACAAGCGCGCGGGGCTTCCATGTTTAAGAAGGATGAATTCAAACTGGAACAGGTACAAAGAAGGGCCACTGGGATGATCCGAGGAATGGAAAACCTGTCTTATGAAAGGAGACTCGAGGAGCTTGGCTTGTTTACTTTAACCAAAAGAAGGCTGAGGGGGGACATGATTGCTCTCTTTAAATATATTAGAGGGATAAATACCAGGGAGGGAGAGGAATTATTTAAGCTTAATACCAATGTGGACTCAAGAACAAATGGATATAAACTGGCTAGTAGGAAGTTTAGACTTGAGATTAGACGAAGGTTTCTAACCATTAGACGAGTGAGGTTCTGGAACGGCCTTCCAAGGGAAGTAGTGGGGGCAAAAGATCTATCTGGTTTCAAGATTAAACTAGATGGGTTTATGAAGGGGATGGTTTGATGAGATAACATGATCTTGGTAACTAATTGACCATTCATTATCAGTGGGAAATAGGTCAATGGAGGGATGATAGGAGTTACTATAGAGAACTTTCTGGGTGTCTGGCTGATGAGTCTTGCCCACATGCTCAGGGTTTAGCTGATTGCCATATTTGGGGTTGGGAAGGAATTTTCCTCCAGGGTAGATTGGCAGAGGCCCTGGAGGTTTTTCGCCTTCCTCTGTAGCATGGGATACAGATCACAGCTAGAGGATTCTCTGAATCTTGGGGTCTTCAAAGTATTTGAAGGCTTCAATATCTGAGATATAGGTGAGAGGATTATTCTAGGAGGGGTGGGTGAGATTCTGTGGCCTGCACTGTGCAGGGGGTCAGACTAGATGATCATAATGGTCCCTTCTGACCTTAAAGTCTATGAGAGGAGAGCATGGCAGGCCCCACGTTCGGTCATTTGGGTGCTAGGGGCATTCTGGGGGTGAGTCTGTGCAGGTCTTAGTGTTTTGCATTGTGTCAGTAGATCCTTTCTCAGGGGTGGCTGGATGCAGCTGGATGCAGAGTTCAGTGGTGACTAAACTCACATGCCAATGACGTGGCAAGAAAAGGGCAGAAAAAAACCACAGCAGGGCCACCCAATTTTTGCAGCCTGATTTCTTGTGAAATCAGGGAAGTACAGGCCTTTTAACGCCGGCAGCGGGCAGACTCGGAGGCCGTTGTTCTGTTTTGGGCAGCTGGTCTTTGTGCTGTTGCTCCGGTAATCACGCTGAAACTCTGGTGCCCAAAGATCCAAACTGCCGTGGGTAGAAACCCTGCAGGATTCTCCCTCCTTGCCTCCAAAAGGCCTGTAAGCAAACAACCCCCTTCACGCCCCCAGCCTGGCCCTGATTCCTGGTTCATGACAGCAAAGGAGAGAATCAGAAACTCAAGCCCATGTGAAATGAGCTGAGGATTTGAATTTAGATTATACAAATAGTCCCCAGCTTTTCTGAGCTGTACTGACAGGCTCAGAACCCCACCATGGTCCCAAAATCATGAGCTTTAAATAGAAAGATGATATGCCTTTTTGATCTGTCCTTGGGTGTTGAACTTCCCCTGCCCACTCCCGGTGTGTGTGAGAGATGCAGAGTTGCCAAATGCTCCCAAATAGAAGGAATAAGGTGATTTTTGGCTTCTGCTGTCCTCAGATCTGTCTTCTCCCCACATCCAAGTTTCCATCAGTTCTGCCCAGTGTGGGATGTAGGGGGATTCCCCATCCAGTGCAGGGAAATAAGCCCTGCAAGCGTGGCTTCCATCTTGCCCCGTCAAGGCTGTTCCCCAGTTTGGCACTTCCACGGTGGGGACCCACGAGAGTCCTTAAAATACCTTGCCACAAAGGTGTCTGTTTAAAAAGTCCTCAAGGTCACAGACTCCTTGGCCGCGGGCGGTACGCTGCCACCACCCAAATGCACAAGCCTCTTGAAGCCAGGAAAGAGCATTTGGGGACCTCCTTCCCGTGGGGTACCTCCAAGCTTTGTAACCCTCTGTGGTGGGGTGATTGCCCCATATTGGCTAAAGGGAGTAAAAGCAGGCAGAAGGGAGCCTGCACAGAACTCTGGCCAACCAGAAAGAGGCTTTTAAAGAGCCAATCAGAGAGTGGCTTGCTGAGGCAGCCCGGTATAAAAGGAGCTGCTCAGCAAAGAGAAGGTCAGTTAGGTCCAGATCAGGGAAGGTGCACAAGCTGGTTCCCAGAGAACCACCTTTGGGAGGGCAGTACTGGGCAGGCTCAGGGAGTCTAGAGAGGAAGGTGCTAGCCTGATGCCTGCCAGGCTGATGGCCTTGCCACACTGGGTCAGACCAAAGATCCATCTAGCCCAGTATCCTGTCTTCCAATGCCAGATGCCCTAAAGCAACACAAGGGAAGTGGCCCAGGGAACTAGAGGCAGTAGAGGGGAGTACGGAAGGGCAGGACAAGTCTGCCACCAGATAATCTCTGGGTTGGGACCCAGAGTAGTGGGCAAGCCTGGGCCCCCCTCTTCCCTCCGTGGCACCACACTTTGCCACCAAGGCTTGGCAGATACAGACTTTGGCTGGCCCCTGAGAGAGAGAGGCTACTCCTGCAGGCCACAGTTGGCCACAGTGGCAGTGGAGACACGAGAGTGCCAATAAACCCCTGGAAGGACAAGAGACCATTGCAGGGGACGCTGATGGAAGGTGGTGTCCTGAAGAGGATGCTGTGGTCGGGGAGCAACACAGATCGAGTTTAGGAGCGTGGATGGGGGAGATACCAGCCCGAGGAAGGCACCCTGCTGATGAAAGGATTAATTCACCAGAGGTGCCGCAGTGGTGAGTAGACTCCATGACACCCTCCCTTAGGAGAGAGCTTGAAAACAAACTGAAATTTCTTAATAGTGGACCTTCAGTCTCAGGCCCGTACCCATAGAACCTGCTGCTTTTTTAGGACACAGGAATCAGATCATAGTTTTAAAAAGGTGACTTTATTAACAAAGCAAAGGAGACTTACTTGGTGAAGCAAATTGGTTGCAAGGTGTTACAGAGCAGCAAGAAAAAAAATTAAAGCACAGAAAATTACTTCTCTGGGATTCAGTTCAGGTACAGGGGCGGGGGGGGGGGGGGGGGTTAACCAAATGAAAAAACAAAGAAAATAACCTGTTCGTGTCTAACTCTAAATATTCTCTGTTCACTTACATATCCTTTGTTCCAAGGTTCAGACTTTTCTTGGGCCTAGCTATTTTTAGTGAAAAATCCGTGCATTTATTCCTGGTTTGGTCCATCTCTATCTGCTCAGCTCGTGCACTAAACTCACACACAAAGGGAAAACTGCCTTGTTTCATTTCAAACTTCTCCCTCTCTCTTCCCATTGGCTCTCCTGCCAACACTTCCTGAATACCTACTGTTCTGGGGTTAACCCTTTTGTTACTGAAATCTGGGATGTCTAGAAAAAGGTAGTTAGTGCCCCTCCTATCCATCACAGCCCCTTTAAAAGGGAGCCCTTGCTCCTCCTGTCTCATCACTTCGTGGGTAGAAAGTGGATGTCTTCTGGCTGAATAGGCCACCGTCTGCTCGTGGTGGCCCTGTATAATCCTGAGGCCCTTGGAAACAAAGTACAATGGACAGGAAGTGGCTGCAGCTGGTTACCTAGTGTGTGCCTTTGTTGTATCTAATACAAGCCACACCACAAGGACCAGTGTGTCAGGTACTCAGCAGATAGTGGGTCTACAGCTCAACCTCTTTGTGTGGCATCGGTTGTGGTTTGTACTCCTCTGACTGGTATCACTGGCTATAAACAGCGGTGTCTCTCTCCCTGGCACTGTGGGCGCTGCTCTCTGAAGTGGCATGAGTTTGGGGGACCTCAGCTCACTTGCCTGAGGCAACACAGGTAAGCAGCTCTAACAGGTGGCGACTCCCTGTACAGTTTTCATGCTGGGAAAGGAAATTGCTGAAGCATGGAAAGAAATGAAGCCTGCAGGACAATCAGTCCCCTAATATCTGCTGGCGTGAATAGTTCTATGTCCCTCAAACCCAGTGCTAACCGTAGCTCACTGTCCAGCGGCCCCACCTAGCAGGGCATCTGTTCCATTGCATCAGAATCCCTGAGCATCCAGTTTGGGAGTAAAGTTTGTTTGACACCATTGCTTGTACTAGACATGGCCGGTGGAGCTGACATGAGTTTGCAGACCTGGGGTTCCTCTGGCAAAAACCCAACTCAATACTGCCCTGTATTGGTTCCCTGTCTGGGTAGAGGGACTCCCTGACAATCTGAGATGCAACAATGCCTCTCATTTTAGCATCCTCTCTGTGTGTAATGTACATATCCCACTGCGGCCCCTGGAGATTGCTCCTGATATCTCGATGGCTCAGGCCTTATTTACACTGGCATGTTTTGTCGCCACAAACTGCCTTTTGTTCACAAAACAGTGAAAGCATTTACGCTACAATGCAAGTTTTGTTGGGAAATCACTCTGTTTTGGCAACAAAACTTCCAGCCTGTGAGAAACTTTTGTCCTTTCTCCTTCCCTTATTGTTAACGAAGAGCCAATGTGGACTCTGCTGTTTATTTTGTTGAGAGAACTAGCTTCCACCAGTATCCCTAATGGCTGTGCTCAGTGTTCTGTGATCTCTGCTGTCCTGCAGGCATGCGCTCCTCCCCTCTCAAAGCTCCGGGAAGTATCTGACAGCTGAGTGAGCTGCTCCCTTTGGAGAACAAAGAACAAATCATTGGCATGCTCCTGTTCTGCTCTGCACTAGAAACACAGTGGCAGGCAGATTGCTGCTGCAGGGGGAGGGCTGGAGAGACGGCTGTGCTGCTTTGACATTCCTCAGCTTGGAGAGCTAACAGAGCTACCCAAGACATGCAGGGATCAGCTCTGCCTTCCCACAACACTCACCTCATTGCTTTGCTCTTATCTGTTTTCAGGCATGTGGCCATCCACTGTTGACAATGGGAGGCAGAAAAACTGGTTTGACCGGTTTTCACTTTTAGCGACTTTTGCATGTCGACAGCACTTTTGTCACCAAACCGTGCCAGTGTAGACACTGCCTCTAATACAATACTCCAAGACTCTCTTGGGAATTAGGAATGTGCATTGCCAAATGCTGTCTTTAGCTCCTTTTGCACCTTGGCATTTTCCATTAGGTTTGCAGGCAAAACATGGCTTAGTTAGTAAGGATTTATCCCAAGGCTACTCAACTTTGGAAGCCCCATGGGCCACAATGATACTCACAGCACATGCCAAGGGCCACAACTTAAATGTGGTTGCATATCCATGCAAATATATATGTAAATAGCTTCTTTTACACTGACAGGCATGAATACAAAGCACTTCTCACAATGCCTCTGAGCTTCCCGCACCACCTCCCTGGAAGCTAGAAATGCCAACACCCTGTACCTGTCTGTTTCAGCCAGGCCGTCCTCTCGCGTCTTTCAATGCTCACCCTGCCTGGGAGACGCTTTGCCATTGTGGAGTGTGTTGAGCTCCTGTGTAAACCCAAACTGCACCTCAGGCTGCAAACAAATGGGCCATGGGCCGCATGTGGCTCACGGGCCATGTGTAGAGCAGCTCTGGTTTATCTGTCATGGTTGGGGACGGTGGAAAAACTGAGCAGAACTTTCTCATTTGAAGCATGTGAGTGTTTACAGCTGTGAATGTCTGTGAGAGCATCTTTGCAGGTATGTGTATCCATGCTGGAGGAGTTGGGGGTGTGGCTGGAAATACTCTCTTGGAATTCTTTTTCTTGGCCTCTTTCTCTTCCTCCTTTCACCACATCTTTGTCTTACTAGAGCTTTCCTTTCCTTTCTTTGATTCTGGAAACAAAATACAAAATGGAGTAAGAGATGAGGAATCCACGCTGGTTTCAAGAGCTGTCTGCTTTCCTGCTGGCCCTCCTCATAGACCTAAACACGCCTCTTTCTCACCCCACATTTGAAGCCTGAGAGTCCATTAGTGCCAGTGTACATCAGGACTGTGGCCGCTGCTTATCAGGCTGGTCAGTAGGGTCTCACTGTTACTCTGTTTCTAAAGTCTGTTGCACCCACTTCTTGTCTACTGTCTTCTACTCTGATTGGAAGCTCTTTGGGGCAGGGAAAAATCTTTCTGGTTTGTGTTTGTACAGCAACTTGCACTACAGCGATCTGACCCATGTCTGGGTCCTGGGTGCATTTGTAGTACATAGCTCTAATTGTGGTTAACTGGGTTACCCTGGTGTGGCTCATGGGACACTCACGTTCCTGGTTGTGTTCTACTCTTCTTACCGTAATTAGCCTTGGAGATTTGAAACACAAGAATGGATTCTATCTTGGTATCACATGTTTGCACTATGCACTTAGAAGTCGGATCATTACAAAACTCTCTATTTATTAATGTCGGCTTCATTATACACGCACAAGCCAGTGCAAAAAATAGTTCTATCAATGATCATCTAAATGTACAGATAGTCAGAGTAAGAAAAATGCTGATCTGTCCTTCAGCCTTGCTCCTGTTTCTCACTGCTCTTCCTTCCCGGCCAGATTCCTCTCTCTTGCTTATGTCTGGGGCTCAGCACAGGGGAATGCTCTCCCAGTTGGGGCTCATTCTGCTCAGGAAGGTTACCTGTGAGTGGAAGGAGCTGGTGTTTGTTCCTGCCGTGGGTCACCTGCCCCATGGCTCTGCTGCTCCTCCTGCAGGCGATGGTAAAGATCAGTAGTGCGGCTATGAACTTAGTGCCCAGCCACGCCACCATGATATAGAGGGCATTGACTCTGGCCTCAGGATTCCAGCTGTGGGAAACCACATGTATAACCATTAGGGACAACTGGGAACACTGGCTTGCAGCTTGTATTTAGCTCAGCCCGATTCTTTTTTCTTTCTTTACCTCTGCTCATCGTTCCTGGCTGCAGTGGGGAGGGTGGCCCCCTTGTCATCAGTGAGATGGGATGTAGCCGCAACATCCGTCCCATAATAAGATTCTGTAAAACCACAGGCATGAAGTTAGTATGAGTGAACCTTTCCCTTTAGTTTTGCCCTCGTCATGAGGAATAGCGAGACTAGAATTAGCTTGTTTGTTAGCAGTGAGCATGAAAATCTACCCTATACCATTGCCATTTACCAGCTAAAATTATTTCTATGAGTGAAGTCTCTTGATTGTTGGAACAGTCTTGCAAGAGAATTGGTAGCAGCTCCTCAAAGAACCTCTTAGGAGATCCCTCATCTCCAGGGTTTTACAAAGGAATAAGGCATCTATAGTCATTTGAAGGTCTGAGCTTCAGAGCCTTGCAGAATCATATGGTATGACAAATAAAAGCATGGGCATGACGAGGAAGCAAATTTTGAGTTGCTGGTTAAACCTGAGAAACTGGAGGTCCCACTCAGGTAAGGATCCACAAGCTCATTTGAGCCTCTTTGTTGTTATTAGGGTGGATATTTTATGGGGAAGGGCATTTTCTGGTGAGGAGTCTGTTTCCACCCAAGTTGGACATGCCACAAGAATGCTTTTTCCTATGGCCTATTCTGTATTTCTGCTTCTTGCACTGGCTGAAAGTGAGAAGGGCAAGAGAGGAGGACTATTAGTATCACAGAAAAGTGGAATATTCTCACCCACTGCGTTCACTCTAAGACTGGGTCCAGATTCAGCTCAGTTCTTGTTTTATGCACCCCAGTGTGGATGGGATCCACACTGCAATTAATTCAAGCAAGAACTCAAACAGCACAAGGTCTTTCTCTAAACCTCAAAGTTGAAATTACGAGGTGAAGCCCAGCCCATTAATAGCTCTTATGGATTTTTACCCAAGCCCCACTACACATGGTGAGATAATCTGTAGCTAGTACTAATAGATACCAAAGCTGTGCAGGGAACTTCAGGAATTCTTCACTTGTCTCCTGCAATTTCCTTGCTCTGAGGTGCCCCTGTGAGCTCTGCCTCTCACCACATCCACTGGGAAATGAGAATTTGCCAACTGCTAAGGGAAGGCCACTTCTCTTTGAGTAACTCACCCAAAACATTCAGTCCGATCATCTTCAGTAGCTCGGTACTTCCCGGGAGGTTGGCCTCACACTGATACTCCCCCGAGTCACGCAGCTGGAGCTCCACCAGCGTCACGGTAATCTCTCGTTTCCTCAAATCAATCTGTATCCTGGTCCTTCCTTGTGTATTAACAATCTGATGGAACTCGACACTGATGACAGGTTGACACTTGATTGCAGTTACCATCTTGCACCAGGTGAAATTTTTAGGTTGCTTGCTGTCATCCATTACAAAATAGGAACAAGTTAGGGAGATGGAGTTTCCTTTTTTTGCAGATAGCCTGACAGGAGCTGGAGAGAGAGACCGGGGAGGGGTTATTGTGGGAGAGGGAAGGAAAGGGGCCTGTCCTGCATGTGTATAAATGCTACCTGCATCTATATGGAGAGACAAAAGATCAAACCTTTCACAAGCAGTAACAACAAATAGCACTAAAATGGAACCGGGTGGTAGAAAGTACCTGGGATATTTATCTGCAGGTCTGGCCATCTTCCTTATTGGCCATTTCAACAGATAACCAGGGCTTCAAATTCACAGTGGGGTTTCTCCATGCCATGGAGTTTCTATTAGAGTTGGTCAAAATTTTTCTGTGTCAAAGGGATATTTGTTTTTAACAGAAAATGCCTGTCTGTCCAAATATAAAATATGTACAAAAATGCTCACATTCATGGAAATAAATTATTAAAAAAAATAAACAGAACTCCAAATATTGAGTCTTAAACCAAAGCCATTTATTTTTAAGGGGTTCCAGAATATTTTTTGTAGTCTTTTAAGCAACAATGGGAAATGATTTTTTGTTTCTCAAAAGTTTTCATAGAGGGGGGAAAAAAAATTCCCAACCTACTGTGGTTTACCTATATATTATGTGTTAGCACATGATCTATAGGGGTATGCATCTATGGATACACATTTATATACATACATGCATCTAATAAACATTTTGTTTCTATAACTAGATATGCGTTGGGGTTTAAAATGTATTGACCATCTCTCTGTAATGTTATAGGGGTGTTTATACGCACGGATTGTTCTATTCCCTTTATTTAGAAGCAGGATTGGGAATAGAACATTAGTCTCATTTGAAATATCCAGCTATGAGTTGATATGTGTCCCAGCTTGCTGGTCACTGATCTGTAGCTCACCCTCATAAGACACTGCCAGTTTTATCTTTATCAATGGAATAATCTTCAGATTATCGGAAACCCCGCACCAGTATATTCCCGAATCCTCTATCCGGAGCTCCGTCATGGACACAGAAATCCAGCCAGTTCCTGAGTCTTTTAGGCTGATTTTTGCTTTTGGAGGAGTATTTTGGTAATTCCTTCCAGGGGAGCTCTGGGCTAGGATATTGCATTCCAAGTCTGACAGCGCCTTGCACCAGAATTTCTCCGTCTGGGAATACTTGGTCTTGTCGTATTGACACCCTGTGATGAAAGTATCTCCCTGCACTCTTCTCACCATATCTGGGTCTTTTCCTGCCATGCAGGGCCCTTTCAAGGAAAGAACAAACGTTAGAGTTGAATGTGGGGTCACTGGCTCTTAACAACCTTCCCTCTACTTCAGGCTGCTGGGATTGTTAGTTTAAGCTCCTTGTATCTGCCTAAATGAGCCTCAATGCATTGCAGCTGCCTTCTTCCCATTTATGCTGCTCCACTTTGGAACTCACATCACCCAGTCTTCAAAGTGGGTTACAGTGTGAACATGTCATCAGCAGTTAGGCTAGTGCTCTCTGGTACAGACTGGTAAACAGGAACCTATCTGACTGTCTAATCCAGTGTTTCTTAAACTGTGTTCCGCTGCACACTCGTGCGCCATGGAGAACAACAGAGTTCAAAATGGCCACCCTTAAAGTGGCAGGTGACCTTTTTTGTTTTTTCCCCTCAATAACTTCCCCCTCCCCCATCCTTTTTTTTTTTTTTGGTCAACAAAAAATCCTTGGTGTTCCTCATTTAAAAAAAAATTATTGTTTGGTGTTCCTCAGTCTTAAAAAGTTTAAGAAACACTAATCCATCCCCTTTTCAGTGTAGGATTGTTCCCTACACTGTTTCTCTGCTGTTTTCTCCAGACTCTACACAGTCCTTAGGTGCATTAGGATAAGGAATTCCTTCTAGCAGGAGAGGTTCCTGTTTTCACAATGTGGGATGTCCAAAGCCTCCACTTTATGGTTTTCATTCCACTATTACATATGCAATTACAGAGAGGGGGAAATGTGGTGACTCGGTAGATGGAGCATTTCCTGCCATCACAAATAGCTGGGAGCCTAGTCCTATGCCCGGTCACAGCTGCCAACGTGATAAGCCGAGTGTGCCACTAACGCAAGAACAAACGGAATATTCCGTGTCTACGGCAAGGGAAGGATGATATCTCAGTGCCTTACCTGTTAGTGCCAGCAAGAACAGCAGGGCTGGGAAGGGACCCATCCTGTAGAGGGAATGAGCTTAGATCTTAGAGAACTGGACTGCAGCCTCAGGCATCTTCCGTGCTGTGAAGATGAATTTCCCCTCATGGGTAGGAAGTGAATGCCCCTAGCCACTCTCTGTCACGTGTTGCGCTGGCATGACAGTGTCGATTTGCAATTTGTTGGGAACAGTCTTTAACCGGAGCAATGCTCCTAAATTTAGCCTTTGGGGAGGGTGCCTGTGTTCAACAGTGTAGGAACTCCCAGTTGCTTCTCATTTTAAAAAACCACAACAGCTTAGCCATGGATACTTGAAAATAAGGAGTTGGGAAAGAGGATGGTGTGTATTTTGGAGCAGAACCTTGGAGTTACAAACACCTCGGGAATGGAGGTTGTTTGACTCTGAAATGTTCGTCACGCTGAATGAAATGGTGTGGTTGTTCTTTCAAAAGCTTACACACAAACATGGACTTAATGCAGCTCTGAAATATTATGAGGCAGAAGGAAAAAGCTGATTTTTAAATTTTTTTTAGTAGTTTCCATGTAACACTGTACTGTATTTGCTGTTTGTGTGTGTTTGCTGCGGCCTGATCATGTACTTCCAGTGCCAAACGAGGTGTGTGGTTGCCTGGCCAGTTCGTAACTCTAGTGTCTAGAACACTGAGGTTCTACTATCGCTTCAATAATGTTGTAAGCCTCAGTCTGTTATTTTGTTAGCTCTTCATTTCTGTATTGCATGGAGTGGGACAGTTCCTCTCCTGTGCCCCATCTCTGCTAGGCTGGGGCAGGAGGTATCAAGGGGATGAAGGTGAGTCAAATGGTCTAGAGGCTGCTTTAAACTTCACCAGGTGGCAAGAGCTTGGAGAGAGCCTTGAGCTGCACTTCTTGTCTCCATCCAGTGGGGAAGTGGTGGGACTGGAGATGGCTGCCACGCTGAACAAACCTCAGTGTGTGTGAGGAGAGCCCCTGTGTCTCCCATCCCCAGGGCCATAAGGATGGTGCTGGCCACTTCTGGGAGCTGCCCAGAATGAAAGCAGATAAGGGAGCCTGCTTTTGCTCTGCTGCCACGCCGAATTGTTAGCACCCAAAAGCTCCCGGTGTGGCTGAGGTAGCCTCTGGAAGATAGGACGTGATTCTGGGAGACTCCCAGCGAAAGAGGCAGGGTTGGCAACCCTAGTTAACTATATGAAAGCATGCATGGGTATGTGTGCCCAAACAGCAGATCACATCTCTGACTGCAGTGTAGACACAAGGCAAGAGAAAATCCTCCTTTAACTCTCTCCTACAGACTCGGTTCGAACCTTCGAGCACTGACCACCTTTGTGCTTTGTGGGGAAACAGAGAGGCACTCACAGGATTTGGCTGTCACAAGTTCCTAGGGGTATGTCTACACTACCCTCCTAGTTCGAACTAGGAGGGTAATGTAGGCATACCGCACTTGCAAATGAAGCCCGGGATCTGAATTTCCCGGGCTTCATTTGCATAAACTGGGTGCCGCCATTTTTAAATCCCTGCTCGTTCGAACCCCATGCCGCGCGGCTACACGCGGCACGAACTAGGTAGTTTGGACTAGGCTTCCTAGTCCAAACAACCATTACTCCTCATTCCACGAGGAGTAACGGTAGTTCGAACTACCAAGTTCGTGCCGCGTGTAGCCGCGCGGCACGGGGTTCGAACGAGCAGGGATTTAAAAATGGCGGCACCCAGTTTATGCAAATGAAGCCCGGGAAATTCAAATCCCGGGCTTCATTTGTAAGTGCGGTATGCCTACATTACCCCGCTAGTTCAAACTAGCGGGGTAGTGTAGACATACCCTAGCTGCAGAATATAACTGAGCAAAGTTAGCCCGTCCTTCTGCTCTTTCTCTGTGTTGCTGAACACCAACTCAGTCCTGCCATGGATTCGTGGGCTTGCTTCATGCCTGGGAGTGAGACTGATCCAGTGCCCGACTGCCCCGTTTTGGTCCATCCCTAGGTAGGGTACTGGCCTGGACGCGTGGGGAGCAGTCAGTCAGATTTCTGGAGACATCCAGCCAAGTTGGAAATGGGACGAAGAGGGGATTCTATTCACTTTGTTTCATGTGATTTCGATTATCCCGTAGTAACCCTGGGTGCGTGCCTCAGTTTCCCTGGGCACTGCACCAGTACCTAGATGGGAATGGGAATTTTGGCTGTGACTCTCACCAAGGGAGGCTGCCCCTGCCCCAGCACATACACAACAGCTGAGGCTTTCTGAGCCTGGGAAGGGGGTGCAAGGAGGTGACACCTTTTGCCCGGGAAGCTGGACAAAGGAGGAGTTGGGGCTGCCTGTAGGGCCAGGACCGGTTGCTGAGTGTGTGAGTCAGTCTCGGCTGGCTTAGGATACAGGAGGGGGCCTAACCCCTTGGATGGATTATACTGACTGCTTCTGGTTCCTCTGCTAACAAGTCTGTTCTGTGCTGCCCCATTCCTGGGGAACTAATAAGCCTTCTGTTCTACCTGCTGACTGGCTGCGGATGCAGGGCCCAGTGACTTCGCACACCTCGGTAACTTGACACACTTAATAAAATTGCTATTTTTTCCATTACCTCACTGAGTGTCAGTAAATCGGGACAAGACAGAGCTGAGAGACGGCAACGCTCTTTATTGAGCATCACCTGGGTGCATAATTCACACAGCCTGTTGCACCCTCTGTGCCTTGCCCCCGAGACACACGGTGGCTTCGAAGATACGCCAGAGAATGTGCCCCTCGTGCATGAGGCGAACGCGCTGTCAAATGTGGCATCTTTGGGTTCTTTTGCAGGGAAGCACTTTCCGTTAGCCTTGCAGACAAAACCAGGCGTCGCAAGCAAAGGGTCCCTGCCAAAGAGGGATTTCTCCTCCTGTCTGTGTCTTTGCAGCATTGCTACCTGCATGGGCGTTGGTGCTGGGGAATCTGGGACTTTTGGGGTCCTTTATTTTTCCTCCCATCCTCTTCTCAAGTTCAAGGGTTGCCTGCACCATCCTTTCAGTTCTCTTGTGCTGGAAGCGGAAGAGGAACATTGATTACAAATGGGGCAAGAGATGAGAGGTGGAGTCGATTGGTGACAGCCTCCCATAGGGAGGGCGGGTTCATTGCACATCTATTGAGCTGCCACATTTCTCCTCTTCCTTGGCAAGCTGCCCTTGGGCTGTATTCCAGTTCCCCGGTGTGCTTTCCCCTCTTGTCACCCTAGATCTGTGGCCCAACTGGAATCTATCCTATCAACTGAACATATGCTCATGAGCTCACCTGTGAGTGGGAGGAGCTGGTGTTGGTTCAGGTTGTGGCTTTCCTCCGGGCTCTCTTCCCTTGTGGCTCTGGTCCCCCGATTTCTGGTGACATTAAAGATGAGTATGGCTGTCAGTAATTTAGCAGCCAGGAATCCCGCAAAGATGTAGAAGACGTTGAAATGAGTCTCAGGAAGGCTGTTTCAGGAAACCACATGTACAATGGTTTAGGTTTAACCGGGAAAAAAGTTTTCCACCTTTTAACATGACTCTTGCATTTTGGTAACACAGAAAACCAAAGACAGCCACTGTCTCTATGGGACATTCTCTGGGGCACACGGGAGGCTACAAAGATGAGTCATTCTAACCAAAAGCATTAATTTGAAGAATCTCATCAATGGCTAAACATATGAAATGCAGGAACTGCTGAAGTGCAGCCCTCTCCGGACAGAAATGCAGCAACTCTTTGTTAGACACACAACACTGGCGAGGATAATTTTGGGTCAGGAAGAAACGTAGAATTTCTTGGAAAATGCAGGAAGGCAGCATGAACCTAAAACAGAAACTGAAGTAGGACGCCTCTCTTAATCTTGTGCTGACAATAGATGAGCAGCACCTTGATTTTTTTTGTGCCTCGTCCAAAAGTGAGGTTGCAATACATTCATAGAGAGCTGAACCTTTAACCCAGCATGAAATCATAAATAATGTTATATTGAAGTAAATATAAAACCACAGAATATGAACAGCTCCCAAACTGAGAGAGTGGCTGTAGGACCCTTGAAAACAAGGGTAGGCTTACCTGGAGATGCTGTGCTCAGCTCTGGGCTCTTCTGGTGCCTGGGTCTCCATGAGACCTGCTGATGGAAACAGAGCAGTTTAGCTTCCCTTGCAATGTGTGTTCATAGCTAGAGGTGACTGTTCTGGCCCCTCGTAGGTGCGGAGAGGTTTGGGACTCTCTCGTGCTCTGGTGTCATGGCTGCAGCCAAGTTCCTCTGCTGTAAAGCAGGAGGGAATAAGAGAAGAATCGAGGCCAGAACCTCCAGGCTTGCCAGCCTATTAGACATTTGCATGATAGCTACAGCCCAGCAGGGCAGCTCTGGGCATGGGTACTCTGGCTGTGTTCTAAAGACTAGTAATGCACATGGGTTCTGTGGATACTTGTAATCTGAATAGCGAAGGCTTATTAGCCTACAGAGACCGTGATAGGGATGTGAACAGGTAATCGATTAATGGGTTATCTGGTAAGCATCACTCTAATTGGTTAACTGGTACCTGGGAGCAGCCCCCAGTGGGTCAGGAGGTGGTCCCCATTGCACAGGAAGGCCGGGAGCAGGAGCTGGCTGCCTGCTTATGGGGTGGGGAGGGAGCAGAAGTTCCCCCGTCCCCCGCCCCATGGAGGAACAGCAGTGGCAGCCCTGCACGTGGATGGGGGGCAGGAGCGAAACTGGCCCTCCCACATGCTGGAGGAATGGGATCCCACTTAACTGGTTAACCAGTTAATCGGGATTTGACATCCCTAGTCCATGAATAAAACATGTCTACTCTGCCAGGGCAGGGACTAAAGCTTTTTATTCCTCTGCGGCACTGAGTGAAAGGAGAAACATTCTCGAAACTCGAGGGGGCCTCACCACATGTACGACTGTATCCGAAGAGCTTGATGCTGGTACCACAGAACTTTGGGCCCCTCATTACACTGGCGTCACTCACTGCATGGATCCAAGGATGCCCAAACTTCATTGCATTAAGAACCGTGCAGGCGCCTGCCTAGGTCCTCTCCATCCCCGCCCTCTGCCTGGCAGCTGGGGGGAGGGGACGGGTGAGAGCCCTTGAGTATCTGTTATGCTGTCCATGGATGTGCAGAGCTCTAAACATACTCCAGCTGAGGCCTCATCTCGTGCCATGTAGGGCAGGACCATTCCTTCCCATGTCTCGTGTACAGTGCTTCTGTGGGTGCATCCAGGATGACATTAGTCTGTTTCACAATTGCAGCACACTGATTCATATTCAATGTTGGATGCACAAAAAGCCCCAGATCCTTTTCAGTGGTACTACCCTCTAGCCCAGGGTGAGCAATCAGCAGCGTTTGGGACTGGGTGTGGTTAGCAGGCTGGGTGTGGTTAGCCCCTGGTGGGCCACCGAAACTTTATATACCTGAGCACCCACGGCTATGGACACTCGCCTCTCCCATTGGCTGCGGTTCACTGTTCCAAGCCAATGGGAGCTGCGGGAGTGGTGGCACAGACTATGCTGCTTTCTGCAGCTCCCATTGGCCAGGAATGATGAACCATGGCCACTGGGAGCAGAGGTGGCTGTACCTACAGATGCTCAGGTAAATAAAGCATCTGGCAGCCAACTCACGGCTGACCCTGGCAAACTGCATTCCCCCTGTGGGCCTCTTATTGCCTACCCCCTACCCTAGACAGTTGTTCCTCGTTGTGCATTCGCTGTTTTTTCCTTCCTCGGTGAAGTACTTTGTGCTTGTCCGTCTTGAATTTCATCTTGTTGCTTTCAGGCTAATGCGTCAGTTAGTCAAGGTTGTTTTGAATTCTACTCCTGTCCTCCAAAGAGCTTGCAACTCCCCGTTTTGTGCTTGTGTTTTCCCTGAAAGGGGGAATAGCAATGGCCCGCTGAATTTCACTAGTGAAGAAACACTCTGGTTATGTCCTTGCCTTCCTCTTACAGAAGCGGATGGCTGCAAGCCAAACTTTACAGGCTGCGCTCTGCCCCTTAGCTTACCTCTGCTGCGCTAGCAGTCGGACCGCAGAAGGGGAAGGATGGGCTTGTGATAAAACCACTGGACTGGGAAGGAGGAGAGCTGGGTTCAGCCCCTAGCTCTGCCCACTGACTCTTCCTGGGTGACCTTGGGCAAAGCACTTAATCTCCCTGTGCCTTAGTTCCCCACCTACCAATGAAGATAAAAGCACTTCCTTGGTCTTAGATTTTAAGGCCCTTGGAGAGGGCGTGTCTCCTGCCCCTGTGTATGTACAGTACCAGGCACAGTGGGGCCCAGATCCCGGTGGGGGTCTGCACGTACTAGTGTAATGCAACAAAGAATCAATGCCTGAAGTACAGTTGTATTGAATCCACAGCCTGGGGACCTACCTCCCAACACTTGCACTTTCACCCTCTGTAAGGTCCTGGCTTCTCCTAGGAAGTCTGTCCTGCACTGGTACAGCCCCGCGTCCTGCTTCTGGAGCCCCTTCATGGTCACCGTGAGGACCCCGTTGTAGACATCGTCAGCAATGGAAGTGTTGCCGCTCCTCTTCCTCAGGAACTGGAGCCAGAAGCGGTGGGCGCTCACCACGTGCTGGCACTCGGTCTGGTTGACGTGCTTGCACCAGCTCTTCTCTCGCCACTTGTTCTCCTGGGGGCTGTAGGCGCACCTGATGGAAATGGTCTCTCCCTCCAGGCCGGTCACCACCGTGACGTTGTCTGCCCCGCATAGTGCTGAGGGGAGAGAAAGGAAAACGCAACGTGGGTTTCAGTCGTTAGAGCCCTGCACGGATACAATCGGAATTCGCTCCCCACAGAGCAGTTGTACCAGCTCCAGGCCCGCCCCAACAGGGCTGTACAACCCCAGAGGGGAGATGCAGCTGCAGGCAGGGCAGCTGCATGGCCGGGAGGAGTGGCCGGCGTCGGACACTGGCTCCTTTCTTTTGGTCGCAGCATCTCCTGGGAGCGCAGCCCCGAAGCTCAGCTGATGCTGATTTCTATCTGCGAGTATCTACTTCTGCAGGGAGATATGTCCGCACCCACCCGTTTCCCCTCGCTTAAAAACTGCTTGTTTACAAAATCAGAGAGAAACCATAAAAAGTGTCACAGACACACTAGTACTGACAAATGGCGGACATTCTCCTTTTTACCAAATAAATATATCGACGAAATCCATTGGAATATAAATGCTTTTCTTCCATCACAGTGTATGTGATATATAGCAGTACAGGCAACCCCCGACTTACAACCCTCCCCCATTTACAACCATTTTTTTCATGCAAGATAGCTCCTAACCCACCCACCCCCAATTTATGTCCGCTGCTCATGTTTACGACGGTGTACAACGCAAATTCCACACGTCATCCCAAAACAGGAAATTCAAAAGGTCAGTCAGACTCACCAGTCTGCAGCTGCTGCCTGACCTACGCACATCTCCACCACATCGGTCTTCACTTTTTAGTTATTTTTGTGCATTATTTGAACTATTTAGTTTAGTTTTCCTCCATTTCCTTAGTCAATTTTGGTATTTTTAGGGTATGAAATGGGTTTCCAGGAATGGAAAATAAGGGTTCAGCTTGCGCCTACGAGAAATAAGGGTTCATCTTGACTTATGACGGCTTGACTTACAACAGTTCCCCAGGAACCAATTAAGTCGTAAATACAGGGTTCACCTGTATAAACAAGTCAATGTCTGTATGAAATTATAGTTTTTTAGTTGCCTCGTGCTTTTTATGTAGCCTCTTACAAAACTAGACAAATGTTCAGGAAAGTTAATGTGTATCCTAAAAGATCTCTGCATATCGGGTACTTGTCTGCCCAGTTGAGAGCCATTGGTGTAAAAGATAGGGATGATCTAACCATTTACCATTGTGTCACCTACCCATCCTCCTGTCTCAGTCCCCAGGTTTGGACAGGTTCAGAATTTTGGTCCAGGCCTTCTCTAATTCTTTACCTATTGACCCCCCACTAGTGCTCCCATCAGCTGGGTTTTCTTTGGGGACCAGAGATTGTCCCCCCAGTGAAGGATGTGTCTCCTGAAACACTGCTAAAGCCTTCTCCTTCCACACTTCCTTCCTTGCATGATGTTGTTCCAGGGCCTAGCTGGGACTCCAATTGGAGATCCACACCTCACCTTGCCTGTTCACGTGGCTTCCTCCATAGTGATGGCATTCAAGGCCAGAAGGGACAGCCAGATATTCCAGTCTGAGCCCAGTGATGCGAGGCACTTCCCTCCTCCAGGGGCTGAGTGTTGTGGTCCAGGGAGCAAGAAACTTGCAAAAACTGAACCTGGGTCTTTCCAAGGACACCGAGGAGCATTACACTCGGCAGTTACACCAGTGCCCCTTAGCCCTGCTCTGATAGTGTGTAAATACAAATCACACCTACAGCAGGGTCTCTTTGTGTGGCCAGAGTGAGGTGAAGGGGTCTTGATATCAAGGAATCAAATCCACAGCCACAAGCCAGTCTCCAGTTGCATGGTTGGAGGGTTAATTCTTAGTCCTCTTGATACTGACCTTTTAACCCCTGTGGTTTTGAGAAATCTCCTTTTGCTCTGTTTCCTGGGATTTTGCTAATTCTAGTTCTGCCCTATGAGCAACCGACTCTTTTGCTGTTTCTCTTTAATTCCCTACTTCTGATTTCTATATTTCTCTTTGAGCAACAGAATCACATTGTCTGAGCTATTTATACTTGGAGAGCAGGGGCGGGGAACCGTTTTTTGGGTCAGGGGCCACGGGCTCCCAGAAGAATCAGTCGGGGGCTGCACACAAATGAGAAGTCCCTGACTGAGGAGAAAGACATTCCTCACATCCCCCTTGCACACCAGAGCTTGGGGGGGCCCAAGCTAGTAGATTTTGTGTGCTCCAGCCCTGTAGCTGGAGTTCCAGGGCAGTCTCCCCAGTGCTGAACCTTGGGGTCTGGATCCTGGCAAGCCGGGAGGATAAGTTTCCTACCCCTGTTGTGGAGGGAAACTGTGTTATTTTGGGGAATCAGTATGTTTTAGGTGAAATTTTTTTTCAATTGCTAGCAACTACTGCAGAAGTCTAAGTGGAACTAAAGATGGCAATAAATAGGGAATGGATGTTATAAGGGCTTTGCAGGTCTTTCTGGGCTGAGAAGTTTGGGAATAATAAAATTGCACCATCTTAGAATCTTAGGACTCAGAAGAGAAGAGACCTCAAGAGGTTGAGTCCAACCCCCTGCTAAACTCAGAACTAATCCAACTAAATCAACCCATCCAGGACTTTGTGAAGCCAGGGCTGAACCACCTCTAGAGATGGAGATTCCACCACCTCCCTAGGGAACCCATCCCAGTGCTTCCCCACCCTCCTAGGGAAACAGTTTTTCCTAATATCCAATCTAGATCTCCCCCACTGTAACTTGAGACCATTGCTCCTTGTTCTACCATCCATCACTGCTGAGAACAGCCTCTCTCCATTCTCTTTGGAGGCTTCCTTCAGGAAGCTGAAGGCTGCTATCAAATCCCCCCTCACTCTTCTCTTCTGCAGACTAAATAAGCCCAAATCCCCCAGCCTTTCCTCATAAGTCATGTGCTCCAGCCCCCTAATCATTTTTGTTGCCCTCTGCTGCCCTCTTCTCTTGTTTGTAAAAATTCAGAGTCAATGTTAAACTCAGAAAAACGACATCAGGACAGATCAGTGTTCTGCAAGTGTCACATATACTGCTTTGCCAATACACTTCAGTCCTGACCTGCTATTGTAGATTTGGGGTTCCAGCCCCCTCCCTAGTGCACCTCAGTCTTGACCCAAAGCAGCCCTTGTTATTTCATGCTTGGTCAGAGGCTGCTAGTTTAAGATTTGCTCATGCTCCATGCAAAACTCTGAGCCATTATCTTTCACCACCATTCTGCTGACAGATCATAGATTATCTCTGTTCTTTCTCCCTCAGTCTTTATTACTGAAGATGCAAATAAGCCCACGCCACAATGTTGGTTGCAAACACCCCATAAGGTTCAAAGTCCTGCCACTCCCTCAGGGTATGTCTACACTACCCTCCTAGTTCGAACTAGGAGGGTAATGTAGGCATACCGCACTTGCAAATGAAGCCCGGGATTTGAATTTCCCGGGCTTCATTTGCATAAGCGGGGAGCCACCATTTTTAAAACCCCGCTGGTTCGAACCCCGTGCAGCGCGGCTATACGGGGCTTGAACTAGGTAGTTCGGACTAGGATTCCTATTCCGAACTACCGGTACACCTCGAGGAAAACAAACAGGGTGGAACAGACAGATGGCAAATGTGCCGAGACTAGAGAAGAGGAGATTGAGAATGTGGATGAGAGGTCTAACTGTCTGGGTGGAAAGGAAAAGCTGTTCTTTTTCAATGTGAATCTACTCCCGTGTCTGATTTCCCATGGGAAGTCCTCATAGAACCACTAGCTAGATGACACTCATAATGGATAGGTTCTTGGCTTCCCGCTGGCCATCTCCCAGGCACAGGGGTGTTGAATGGGTGGCTATCATAGGAAAGTGGGGCGGAAGATTCTGTCTCACAGTAGTGTGGTCCTTGGTTGTTCCAGAGGGTTCCAGAAAGAGAAGTCCATTCCAGAGCTGGAATTTTTGTTTGTTGGCCTCTGCAGAAAAAGGAAAGGCCAGCAGCTGACCTCATGGGACTGGAGGAAGGATGGGCATGATGTTAAGGCAGTGGAATGGGACTCAGGCTTTGGCTTTATTCTCAGCTTTGCTACACTGTCCCCTTCATGCCCGTGGGGAAGACATTTAACATTTCTGTGCCTTAGACCCCTGTCTATAAAATGGGGATAATGTTTCCCTGCCTCTGGGGAGTGTTGCAAGACGCTCAGTTGTAATGGAAGCCAGATAAGCAATGAGGAAGATTTTTTTTCTATATTTTTCCCATTTTGCCTAGATGTATCAGGTGATCTCCAGTGTCTGATAAGCCTGATATCTTCATGCCTTCTCTCCCCAGGAATCTCTGGGGAGAGAGAGACCCTGAGTTTACACATTTAAGGGTGGGGCATTTGATTACTGGGAGGCAGCTCTGATCCATTAAGTGCTCACACAAGCTGGATTTTGCAATCTTAGTTTGCTGGGAGTGCAGTTAAGGGCTTTTCTTATTTCTTCCAACGTGCTTCCTGTTCTGACTCACAGGTTCCTTGACCTGACTCACAGGTTCCCTGACAGCCCTCAGCCCACCACCCCGGAAGCAGCTGAGTGGTGGGATCTCCATAGACCTCTGGAAAAAAAATCAAGAGTAAAGAACAAAAAACCTGGAAGGGAATGATACCAGAAGTGCAGCTGCTGAAGAGACTGGCTGCTTCTGGTTTGCACCTTGACTGATCACTGCAATTTATATTCAGAGAGGAACCCTTCTCACCTCCCTCCCCAAGCTAGCTGCTCCCTGGCTACAAACATTTAATAGCTCCTTCTCCTGCTCTGTATAGTCTCTGCGGTTTGGATAATCAGTCCCTGAATATGTGACCCTGGCTCCATTTCTCAGTTTGCTGCTTCCAGGCTTTTGTGGCTTCTTTGCCAGACAAATTCTGGGATTGGGAGGGTTGGGCTCCTTCACCACTGCCTTGCGCCTTACGTTGTTGTCCGCGTCTGCACACAGTGAATGTGAAGTGGGTGGGACATGGCATCAAAGCAACACAGGTACGCGTGACGGTCTCTTTTGCACTGGTGCAAATATTTGCATGGGGCACCAGCCGGCGGAGAATCAAGCCCAGAGAATCTACAGCTCTTCAGTCTTGAGCTGCTTAGGCTGGATCCTGCAGGTTGCAGGCCACCTTCCGTTCCCCTTAATCTTGCCCTTCGAAGGTCGCTTCCTGCTTTGATTTCTATTGGCGCTCCCATGAATAACTGCGTGTTTCCAAATATTCACAATGGAATCCTCTCTTCTCCAGAACAAGCCGCGGAGGCTCATGTCCTGCGTGACAATCACTTCACAGCCCCTGCTATGACTCCTGCGAGATATTGGACAATGCCAGCTATTGCTCCAGACTTTCCCCTGCCCCTCCTCCCCACACAAAAGGAGTCAGATGCTTTCTTACCTGAGAAGGTGACCAAGAAGATGAGGTGCAGGAGCTTTTCCATGTCTCCTCCTCCTGCTGCCCAGTACTGCAGGGGGAGTCTGAACACAAATAAAACAGGATTCTTGCCTAAGAGCGGCTTTTTTTCTCCCTATTCTGCAGGAAGGAATGAGAACAGGAACTTGGAGGGGATTGAGCAACGTACCAGGGACAGATGCTTCTCTGACTGGCTGAAAACTGGGGCATCAGCAATGCCCACTGTAAACCAGGCTTTGGTCTAGACAGAAGAGCCAAGAAGAACTATCATGTGATAAGGAAACCATGCGATGCGTAGGCGCTTTGAGACCGAGGGATGATGCTTTTCACACTGAGCAGGCTTGCTAGACAAGGTTCTGCATGGTGTTTGCTTCCTGGGCACGGCTGGAGAGCGTGTCTGGGCTATTGCAGGGTGGGCTCTGCCAGGCAGCTCACCAAGCCACCCCGAAAGATGGAATGGGGGCCTGATATACAGCCTCGGAGATCTGCATGGAGAACCCTAGGATGGTAGCCAGACTCTTTTCAGTTGTGCTACTAGGGATGAGCAAAAAACTACAGAGAAGCTTGTCACAACAATTCTGCATGACTGTCGTCTAGACTGCAGGCTTTTGTCGACAGAAGTTTTGTCGACAGCATCTGTCGACAAAGCTTCTGTCAACAAAGAGCGTCTAGACTATGTCCAGTTCTGTCGACAAAGCAAGCCGCTTTGTTGACACGACAGTGTAGACACAAAAGACAGGGTAGATGCAAAAGGCGTTATTCCTCGTAGAATGAGGTTTACAGTTGTCGACAAAACTGCTCAGTTCTGTCGATGTTATGTTGACAGAACTCAGCGGCAGTGTAGACACCGGTATAGTTTTGTTGACAAAAGTCCACTTTTGTTGACAAAACCCTGTAGTCTAGACACACCCTTTAAGAATATTGTATTGGTTTAAATGGCTGGGTGTTTGGACCAGCACAGTGTAATTTTCCCGGATCGTAAGAGTTAACACTTTCATTCTGTACTCTTGCAAAAAGTGCTGCGAGATTTTAATGAAGTCAGCGGACCAGGAGTTCAGTTTTATGTTTCATCTGAAAGACCAGCACCTCCAGCAGGTACAGGGCCCATCACAGCCATGCTAGGGCATTGTGTCAGTAGTGACTTGGAAAATAACCACCTATAGAGTTAGTTAACTAATCTAATGAGCTAGGTATTCACATGGTGCCCCTCACCATGGTATCTGAGCTCCTTCCTCACTTTTCTCTGGAGGTTTTCCTCCAAGTACTGATTCAGCTCTAGGCTAGTTAGCTTATAGGAGCCCATAGCATTACACCCAATGGTGATAGGACTGCAGATATGTTCTCCATGCACAAGCATTTTTCTTTGTTTCCCTTTCCTTTCTAGATAGGATATAAACACTCCTCTGCCATGACCACAAGAATGTTATAGGATTAATTCTTTCCATGTAGAGATCCATTTTCAGTGCACCAATCAGGAATCCCAAGCACTGTTACAGGCTGGGGACAGTGTGGGTATGTCTAAACTACATCCCTTTTTTGATAAAGGGATGTAAATTAGACATATCGAAATTGCAAATAAAGCCGGGATTTGACTTTTTGCATAATGGCGGCTGCGGCTTTTTTTCCCCCGAAAAGCTGCTTTTTTGGGGAAAAAAAACCCCCGTGGCCATGATGGGGATCTTCCAACAGAAATGCCCGGTTTCAAAAGATCCTGCAATCCCACTTTTTGAGGGTTACAGGATCTTTTGAAATGGGGCATTTCTGTCGAAAGATCCCTGTCTTGGCCACGTTTTTTTCTTTTCTCAAAGTGGCTTTTCGAAAAAAAGCTGCGGCCGCCATTATGCAAATGAAGCACGGGAAATTCAAATCCTGGCTTCATTTGCAATTTCGATATGCCTAATTTACATCCCTTTATCGAAAAAAGGATGTAGTTTAGACATACCCAGTGGCTAAGCAGCAGTTCGGCAGAAAAGGATCTGGGGATAACAATGGATGAGAAGCTGGATATGAGTCAATGGGGTGCCCTTGTAGCCAAGAAGGCTAATGGCATATTTAGGTGCATTAGGAGGAGCATTGCCAGCAGAACAAGGGAAGGGATGATTCACCTTTATTTGGCACTGGTGAGGTCACATCTGGGGTACTGCATCTAGTTCTGGGCCCCCCACTACAGAAAGGATGTGGACGCATTGGAGAGGGTCCGGCGGAGGGCAACCAAAATGATTAGGGGGCTGGAGCACATGACCTACAAGGAGCGGCTGAGGGAGTTGGCCTTATTTAGTCTGCAGAAGAGAAGAGTGAGGGGGGATTTGATAGCAGCCTACAGCTTCCTGAAGTGAAAGTTCCAAAGAGGATGGAGAGAGGCTGTTCTGTTCTCAGAAGTGACAGATGGCAGAATGAGGAGCAATAGTTTTAAGTTACAGTGGGGGAGGTCTAGGTTGGATATTAGGAAAAACTATTTCCCTAGGAGGGTGGGGAAGCACTGGGATGGGTTCCCTAGGGAGGGCGTGGAATCTCCATCCCTAGAGGTTTTTAAGTCCCGACTTGACAAAGCCCTGGCTGAGATGATTTAGTTGGGGTTGGTCCTGCGTTGGGCAGGGGGTTGGACTCAATGACTCCCGAGGTCTCTTCCAGGCCTCACGTTCGTTCTAGTTCAGAGCCTTCTATTATTGTCGAGTTTAGTTTTGTTAAGAAATGGTTTTGTATTTTCTTTTGTAAACTCCCCACCCCTACCCCAATGTGTTGCTCCTCCTAATCACAATGTGAATTACAACTGTAGTGGGTCAGGAAATGACGTGTCTATTTTCCTCTGTGAGAACAACAACAAAAAAGGGTTGTACGTTCTCTTTGATTGCCTCCCCCCAGCTGCTATCCAGTTTTGCAATAAAAACATGAACATTTGCAACAAAATTGGACATTTTTTCACAAACACGCCAGTTCTCAACCAATAATGACTGTTTTCCACCATAAAAATATTTGACTTGCTCTATTTACAGCAAATTCCTGGCATGAGGCAGGTAACAGGGCATAGAGACACTCCCTTCATTCCCGGTCATCGAAAATCCTGCCCATGTCTTGGCCCTACAGAGCTTCCTGCCTTGGTTATATTTCTGACCCTTCCTTGTGCATGCAAAAGGATTACACACTGTGTTGCCATTTGAGTAACATTTTCCACCCACATTTTATTAGTGTAAATGGCTGCCCAAAGGAGCATCATGGTGGAGAATCAGGCCCCGGATCTCAGGATCTGCTTTCTTTTTCATTTACTTTATTGCTGGCACAAGGTGCCTGATTGCTTGTTAGCCAGAAAACCAAAGTCAATTATGTATCCTTAGAAGGCTTCCCCACTGCAGGAGAGCAGGGACCTAAGGTGGGGGTAGTTTGGTTACCAGACTGTGTTACCTTTTGGGACACGGACACCTCTGTCCACTAGGAACTGGGCTAAGATCCAGCAAACTCAGTTCACAGCACTCGCTATCTGCTCTTGGACATGGCCGACTTAGCCCAGAGTTGCACCTCTGATCTGTAAATTAAAATCCTCTGAGTCTCAGCGTGACCCTCTGAGTCACCGCGTGCACCTGAGTCCTTCGCTACTTAGCCTTCGTGATTGGCATCACTTCCTCTCCATTTCAGGCCTGTGTTGAAATCTGCCCTCTGAGCTCAGTCTTCTACTTCCTCTGTTCTCTCGGTCATGCTCCTGGCAATCCTGCTGCTGCGTTTAGCACTTCCTTCCTCTCTGCTGCTTCTGGACAGACGTGCCCCACGCCTTCTCTGCTGCCTGCCCTCGCAGCTGGGGCAATGCAGACTTTCCCTTCTGTTCAGAAAGCTCCCTCGTTCTTCGCTGCCCTTCTTGCTCCTGGGTGAATGGGTGTGGTCCCATCTCTTTCCCTCAAACACTCCTTTCCTGGTCTCTATTCCCCATTGCCTTGGTTTAAGGAGCTAGCCTGGGTAGGTCAGCAGTGCTGCCAGAGGCACTGAATAACAGAGGTTTTCACAGCAGGAGAGTGACTGGGCCCTCCTTGGGGGCATTCAGGGAGGGACGATGAGTCAGAGGACCCGGCCAACCTAGCAGGCTGGAAGCAGTGTCTCTAAATGCGTTGCGTGTGGCAGGCTCATCTGTTTTCAGTGAGCTGGCCCTGGAGACTGTGTATACATCATGAGCCTGTGGTTAACCTGAGCCCAAGGACAGCACTAAAGCTGGGAATGCCACAGGATTCAGCTTTTGACACTCTCCACTCTCATTAACCAAGTCAGCCCTGCTTACCCTCCCTGCTCACCCACATAAAGGAAGAGGCACATGCACCCAACACGCAGGCAGCTCCAAGACCCCCTGCCCATATGCCTGTACTCTCTACAGCAGTGTTTCTTAAACTGTGTTCTGCGACACACCGGTGTGCTGCGACGCAGTCGTGTGCCACGGAGAACAACAGAGTTCAAAATAGCCGCCCTTAAATAGGAAGGTGACCTTTTTTTTCCCTCGATAACTTCCCCTCACCAACATTTTCCCCCTCCCCCCCTCATTGTTTGGTGTTCCTTGGTCTTAAAAAGTTTAAGAAACACTGCTCTACAAGCTGCACCTCTCTAGTCCGGCACCCTCGGGGACCAGTACTGAACCAGAGAGTTTGCTAAACCATGACAGGTCAATATTGTCTAGCAGCATCACCAACACTTCCACTGCTTCCTGGGCTCTGAGAAGACATTGAGGGGTCAATTAGAGCTAAAGAACAGCACAGAACACTGAGCACCAAGACTGGTACTGTAAACAAACTTATGGGACCGTGGGAAACTAGGTCATACCCATGGTAGGTGGACTAACTAAAATCATGTCGAACCACGGATATTGATGGACCAGAAAGTGCCAGATTAACAACGTTCAACCTGTATTTTTTCATTCTAAATAGACGCTCCTGGTCGTATGCCTCACCAAGTTAACAAATGTGTAATTTTATTCCCAAACCCTGTTGTCTTCATCACCCTCACACACACACGCAGGTCGCTACACTGGCCTTTGCATGCCCTATTCTTCACTAACATGTGTCTGTGCAGGCTTTCTATCATTTTTTCAGATGAAAGGCTGTTCTGGTGCCTTGGATTGTATAGTATAATCATTCTAGGTTGAAGATAGTGGTTAATCATTAGCTGTCCCTATTGCAACATGGTTACATGGTTGCCCCCTTGCAATTGCTCTCCAGGCAATATACTGTGGTAGATTCAGCAAAACGTGATTCAGTTCACACATCATCCGCATATTTACTCCTCTCCTTCCGCTGCTCGTCATTGTGTTTCACTCCCCCGCGGGGAAGATGAACCTTGTAACATCTGAGTCGGGCTTTTAGAATACAGTGCTGGGGTGGGTTTGGGATGACAATGCAAAGGGTGCCTTGCCTGCTTCCTGAGGATTCTCCTTTATTGCTTAATCCTCCATCACTGTCCTCCAAAAGCAGCTGCATTTTGCACAATTGCTGCTGAAAAATTTCTCTGCAAGTGTCTGGCAAGTCTTTAAGTAGACATGTTAACTATAAACACAGTGAAGACTTAATCATCTTCTCTAGCACACATACACACTTCATTCACCTCCAGCAGTGCTCCAGCTCAGTGTCTTCTCTCCCACTGCTGGGCTAGCCAGGGGTCTTTAGATCACGGTTTGACACCGGAGGCTAATGGCTTGAGCAAAATGCTGGAGTATTCCACAGACTCAGTAGGGAACATGGTGTGGGGTGTCTCCAGCACTTGACTTGGCACGACATTGGCATAGATGGATTCCTTGGGACTGGGTTGGGCTTTAAAGGTCAAGGTAGCATATTTCAGGTCTTGTGGCCTCTCCTGTTTGTCGTCCTTGGGATTGTTCATGATGCTGTAGTCCTGAGACTGTGCACAGAAAAGAAACATTTCTCAGAGCTGATCATGAAAGGACAAGACTGGCTCAGGGAGGGAGGAAAAAGCCAACATAAAATGTCACACTCTGTTGTGGAAAAGCTGATAGGAGAGTTGTTCACCCATCTCCTTCCCAGAGACCCTCTCTGACCCCATCCTCTCGACACCGACTTCTAACCCTCTGGTCTCTGAAATGCTCCTAGAATCTCTCTGCTTCCCTGCAATTCCAGCAGCTTTTCCATCACTCACCCTGTGTTTCAAAGCCCCCTGAAGAAAGTTAGCCTTAGGGGTTTTACAGTGAAGAGAACACAAACAGTTCAGGGACCATAGCCAAGTGCTGGCAAGTCAGAAGGACTCAAATAGCTCATAGGACACCTGAGTTTTGTAGCCTCTAGTCTCTGTTGAACTGTCCAGTTCGTTCTTTGTAAGCCTGATCCATTTCAGCCTTTTCCTGTGTGTTTGTTCTAGTCAAATCTAATCCAGTTTTTAATCTGGTTCCCTTTTCAATCAATCCCAATTCAAATCCAATTTCAACCCTCTTTCAGTGCACACTCTTCAGAGCAAACTCATCCTTTGTCTGCAAAGCATATAGCACAAAACCCTATATGAATAATTACTGATCCAATCCATTCCAGTCCAGTTCTGCCTAGTCTGGTACCATCCAATCCAAACTAGCCTGATCTATTCCAGTTCACACCATTACCACCAATCTGATGCTGTTTTGCATACACACAGTCTCAGCATTTACCCTGCAAACCTATAATAAATAGGTATTGCAATCAATTGGCTGGAAAAAGTCAATAGAATAATTTCCCATTGGAAAATGCAGTTCCTGTTTAATCAAATAGCTTTGTGAAATCATGTCTGTTTTGCCAAAATGTTGGCGTTTTGCAAGGGATGGGGAGGAGGAATTCTATCAAAATGGTTTGTTTTAACGTTTTAAGAACAGAACGTTTCACATCATCTTTTCCGAAAAGGCTTTTCATTGGCAATGTTTGATTTTGTATTTATAATGTGACGTTTTAAACAGTGAACAATGAAATGAAACATTTCTGATGACCTGAAATGTGCTTGGTTTTTTTAAAATTTTGCCTTCACGGAGAATTTTGAAATCTTCTGCGTTCCATTGGGAAAATTCTGAAATCTCAAAATCCTTTGTGAAGTGACATTTCCATTCTCCCACGGCGCTCTCGTCAGCATGGGGGAAGAGTTGATGTAAGCAAGCGGTAGCGCAGGGTACAGTACGGAGTCACTCTCACATCCTCTCTGGCTGCTCTGCCTGACAACTGCCCATCCCTTTCAATTTTACAGCAAATGCCCCATTAGGACTGCAGAGACTGTTCTTAAATAGAACCCTAGGGCTGGAAGAGACCTCAGGAGTCATCGAGTCCATCCACCTGCCCAAAGCAGAACCAGCCCCAACTAAATCAACCCATGCAGGGCTGTGTCAAGCTGGTACTAAAAAGCCTCTCTGCACTGCATTAAACACTGCAGGGGTTCCCAAACTTCGCCAGCGCACGGCTCAAATTTCAGTATGGAGCTTGTCTCATTAACACTTCCTCTCTTGTTCACAATTAAACAAACCACCCCTCCTATTCACATAAAATCCTCGGGGTCGCTACAATGACAGCATCCAGGGCCAGCTTTAGCAAGTGTGGGGCCCGATTCCGGGGGTGGGGCTACGCATGCGCGGGGCCCCCGGGCAGCACGGCACATGCGTCGCGTGCTGGGGGCACTGTGCATGCGTCGTGCGCCCAGGATGGCACTGTGCATGTGCCGTGCGCCTGAGGCGTCGTGTACCTGGGACGGCACTGCGCGTGTGCCGCGCACCCAGGGCCCCGCGCATGCATCGTGCATCCTGGATGGCGCGAGGCCCCATTCTGGGGAAAATCGGCCTAAAGCCAGCCCTGCTGCCTCTGAGGAAAGTCACATTAGGACAATATTTCAAGTTTCCCTGAATGCAGTTTAGCAGCTGAAAATGAGACGCTCCTCACAGTCACCCAGTTCTCCACGGACTGCAGTTTGAGAACCTCTGTTATGTTTCCGATAGCTTCACTCACCACTGCGGTGTTCCTGGGCTCTTCGTAGACGCAGTCACCTTGTCCGTGACCTTTTAACAAAGACAAAACAAGATCCTGAGGGAATTATACAGGCTGGACGTCCCTGGTCCGGCACCCGTGGGACCTGACCAATCCCAAAAGAGGGAGTTTGCTGGACCAGGGGAGATCGATTCTGGTCCCTCTGCTGCCAGCTTCCAGGCTCTCCCAGGGGACTGCCAGTCTCCTGACTGGGCTCCCCTCCTGGCTGCTGGCCCCGGATTCCGGGCTCCCTTCACAACCGCCAACCCCACTCCTGGCCCCAGCTACTGGCAGCTGCTCCCAATCCCCAAAATCAGGTTCTGCTCCCAGCCTTGTCTGGACTCTCCACTCCTAGCCACCGACAGGGCTCCCGGTTGCTGGGGACCAGCAGCTGGAATGGTTCCATTCCCAGCTGGGCTCCCCTCTGCCACCAGACTCCTAGGTGACCGCCAAGCCTAACCGCCAGGTCTCTGTGGTCCAGCAACATCCATGGTCTTGCCAGACCACAGATGTCGCCAGCCCAGAGAGTACCGGAGCAGAGAGCTTCAACCTGTAGCATGGCAGAGTTTATGAAATGTCCTGTGAGAAGTTTTGGGAATGCAGGTCTGATCTCATGTGTCAGATTATTTCCAGTCTGGTAGTTTCTGTGGCAGTGATTGCGGTCTCATGCTTTGGAAGATGTTTGTAAAAATCCAGGGTGCACCTGGCCAGTTTCCTGGTGTGTATTTAGAGGAAAGAACTTCCAAATCCCTGGCACAGTCAGGCTGTGCCTAGACACATGAGATTTGATTACTTGGCTTGTTGCTTGTGTGCCTAATAATGCTGTGGTCTACATAGTCCTTTTTATCCAAAAGCGACAAGGAGTCCTGTGGCACCTTATAGACTAACAGATGTATTGGAGCATAAGCTTTCGTGGGCAAAGACCTACTTTGTCAGATGCATGTGGGTCTGGATAAAAAGAGATCCTTTTTATCCAAGGATCTCAAAGCCTTTCACAGAGATTGAGGGATGATGAAGTAGTTCAGGATCAACGTTTTGGTTTTCTTAAGCTAAAATTAACAGGGCATTTTTAGGAAGATTTTCTTTTAATTTGGATCAAAATAGTGTGCCTGATGCAAACATTCTCCTGTAGTGTTTGTAATCCAGATTAGGGATGTTAACTAACGATTAATTTACTAGTCGAGTAGTCGATGGAATTTCCATTGACTACTCGACTAGTCGACAGGCACTTCTGCATTCCTCCTTTGAAATGTACAAGAGTCCCCACTGGGGCTCTTGTACATTTCAAAGGAGGAATGCAGAACTCCGCATGTAGCCTGGAGCCAATGGGAAGTTCTGCTGACTCTGGGCTGCACGCGTGTGCCAGTTTTGAAATTTATGGGAATGGAAGCGCCAGCATAGAGTCTGGAGTCAGCTGGGGAGTGGGCTCCATGCAGCACTGCCGCTTTGAAATGCCGTGGCAGTGATCAGCTGTGCAGTGCTTCATGCAGTGCTGCTCCTTTGAAATATCTCCCTTAAAAGGGCAGCGCCGGATGGAGCCCAGGATCAGCTCTTTGCAGTGCTGCTTTGAAATGTCTCGGCGGCATTTCAAAGGGGCAGTGCTGCACAGAGCCTGGGTATAGCTCTGTGTAGCACTGCCACTTTGAAGTACCCCCTTCTCCCCCCCTTTGCTGCCTCTGATAGAGGCAGCAAGGGGTGTGTGTGTGAAATCGACCAATCGACTAGTCAACTTTGCTTATCAGATAGCGGGCTAGTCTTTAACATCATTAATCCAGATGTGCAGCCATGGGCAAGTGCACAGGCACTAGCAAAAGGAACCAGCTACAGACAAAAATGAAAACGACTAGGCTAGTGTGAGCTTGAATGTGATGGAAAGAAGGAAACAAAGATCATAAACAGACCAAGCCGTGACTGGGCCACAGACACAGTTTAAGTCTAAATGTGCTTCCTGTACAGTTCGGACACGTGGTAGGAAGCCAGCCGGCTGCTTTCCTGGCTGGTCCTACTCTCCCCCTTCTCGGCAGTGGAGCTGAATTCCCTCGAAGTTAAAGCCAGGAAGACTAGAGAAGCCAGGTGAAAGCCGGGGCCATGTGAGGTCTCATCGACTCCTCATTTACCTTTGCTCTTCAGCCGCCTGGATTTTCTGGTGCACAATATCACCACGCCGATCAGCGCCAGGATGAAGAGGACACCCAGGACCACTCCGAGGATGATGAAAGTTCTCTCATTCGAGAGGCTGAAGGAGCAAGGGCACTCTGCATTAGACAGACCTACACAATGCAGAGGAATGACTCACAGAGCCCCTCACACACACCCAATGGGCAGTCAGGCCACAGCTGGAATAGCTCACTTACCTAGGAGGCTTTTTCTCATCACGTCCTACCTCCTTTAATGCTAACCCCTGTGTGTGCCCGTTGGCATATGGAGTGGAGCCCTGAACTTTGTTCTGTGGCCTGGCAAGAGCAAACCACTTCCTGAAGCCCAACTGTGAACTCTTTGGGGACAGGGAATGTCTTTTTTTATTGTTCTGTTTTGTAAGTGCCTAGAGTAACGGGGTTCATGGTGCCTACAAGTCACAGACCTTGACAAGAAAAAGCAGCCTCAATTGAACAAAACAAGTAAACAGAATAAGACGATCCCCTCCTGGACCTTCTGCAGCTTCAGCTGAGCACAATGGCCACTGGCTGGCACCAGGAATGAGAGAGGGTCTCTGCTTTCATAATGGCTGCTGCAGGGAACCGTTTGGTTTCAATACCGTGCAGATTTAACGCCATTTCTCCAAAGAGCAGCTGCTCAGACGGTTAATGACACCACAGTCACGTGACTCGACCATTCACAAATGGCTGAGGTGAGGCCTGGATTTTATCTGCTCGTTTTCTCACAGGCCATTTAATACTGAGTGGCACCTCGGAAGAGGGCCCTCATTTGGCACCTTTTAAAGGAGGTCTGCTGTATTCAGAGCCACTGTGAAAGGCTGCTACTCTCCCTCTGAAAAACGAGCAGGTGGGATCAGGCACTGAGAACCTTTGGGTGGCAGGCGAGCACAGAGACAGTCTCGGAGGAAGGGGTTGCAGCCTTACCTGCTGTCTAGTGGGGTGGCCCCAGCATTACTTGTGCTAAGGATTAGGTTGAGGTGATCTGTGCTTGAGGTAACTGGGGTGTTGCTTGTGGTCGTGGCTGCAAGTACAAACACTGTTTCAATACCTCAGGCCTTGTCTACACCAGACTTTATCCCATAAAATTTCTCACCATATCTGCTGGGCTAATGGAGACAAGCTGGCCGTGCTGTAAACATTGCGTCCTGCAGGCCTGCTTGGAGCTGGTTACAAAACAGTGGTTAAAAAGCGGGTTGGCCAATTCTCTTGAACCTTGTCTATGCTAATGTTCCCACTGAAGCTGCTGGGAGAAGCATGGGGTATGACTGGGAGGTGGCTCTTTCTCGCAAAGCTTCTCTTGTAAAGCAAAGCATGCGACAGTTCTACACAAAACCCGCCAGGAGCATGTGACAAGCTGTCCATTAGCATCATCTGTGCAATGTCTCTCGGTAGCAACAAGGAAACCAAACCAAAAGAAACAAAGCTTTAGAAACATGGAAAAGACTGCTACAGTCATAGCTTTTAGGGTCATTACTGCACATCACAGCAACTTTCCCATCAGGTGCCAGGACTCTCAGACTACATGTTGTGATTACAGCAGGATGAAATTTTTGCACTGAATTATTTTTGGTGAAAAAAGCAGCTTTGGGTTGACTGAAATATTTAATACATTGATGGCGTATTTTGTCAAATTGTGGCAAAAACACCCCAAGACCAACTTAACACAATATTTTGGCTTTTTCAGAATCTTTAAGACGATTTTGAAAAAGTAACTTTTCTGATTCAAAATAAAATCTTTTTGTTTTTAAATTACATTTAATTCTATTTTTAATATTAAAAAAAGTATCTCAGGATGGTAACAGAATATTTCATTGTCAATGAAATGGTTTTGAGTCTTGGGAACTTCTAGCTAGAAAAATATAATTCTGATTGGGACTTGATGTCCAATGGCTTCACTTGTACATGACTATCCCCACCTGGCAATTTTGCTACTGACATGGTCAAGAACAGAGCATAGAAAGTTACTGGCCTCCTATAGATAGTCTGTTACATTTCATCGACTTAAAAAAAAATAAAAGCAATTTGAGGTAATAGCTAGAAACTGGAGTTGGTTAAAATATGAGTTAGAATTTTTAAAACATCATATTTTCTCCATCAAAATATAAAATTTGAATTTATTAATAGATCCAGTAGCTATGCTGGAACTCAAGTGCTCAGCTGCTATGCAGGTACTTAATGCTACAAGGCTAAAAGTAGCTAGATAGAGAGGATTGAACCAGCTCTCAAATAAAGGGGAAGCAAGAAACAACTTACTGTATTATATATTTTAGAAATATGTGTTGTCCATCTGTCCGTCCATCCCTCTGGAGCAGGGGTGGGCAATAATTTTGGCGGGGGTGGGGACACTTCATGAATTTTGGCTGTGATCACGAACCTTGGGTGGAAGGGGGTGGATCAAAAGGAGTCTGTTCCCACTAGGTGTAGCCAATCAGGGCCTGGAGGAAGGGGAGTGCGCAAAGTCTTCCTGCCCTCCCCTGCTCCCATCCTGCTAGGGGCATGCAGTGCCAAGAGGGAACCACCAGCCATTTTGAACAGCTGGCGGTTCCCTCTGGTGCCACCCGCCTCTGGCAGGGGAGGACACTGTGTGTGCTCCCCCGACCGCAGGTCTCAGTTGTCCTGTGGGCAGCGGAGAGGCAGGGCGTCTGCAGGCCAGATCAAACAGCGTGGCCGGCTGAATCTGGCCCGCAGACCATCCCCAGTCTGTAATCTGTCTGTTCAAGAACTCCTCCTAAACACTAAGAGCTAGGACCACCAAACTTGTTGTGCAATTTCCTCTTACCAGAGCTTAAGGTCAGGGTCTGGTTGTGCCAGGACAATGGGCTATGCCTGGACTTTGAATGTTTCTTATAAAATGGAAAGGGAGGCGACTGGGAGATCAGCAAGGGACCAGAGATGGGGACCGGGACAGCAATAACCCCACTGGGGAAGTAGGGGGTGGGGTGCAGAAAGGAATAGCTGTCTACTCTGTATTTCAGAGTTCATCTGTTTGTGTGTCTGTCTGCCCCCAGCCAGGGGACATGCATCCCTCCCCCAGCTGTGCCTGCTGGAGCTGAAGTGGCCATGAAGAGGCACTTCTTGCCTGGCCCCTAGCTGCTGCGGAGATAGAGGGCTGAGGTTGTCCTCTCTCCCAGGGGCAGCCTGCATCCTGAACCCCTCACCCCCAACCCCACGCCAGAACAATAATTTAAAAGAAGAAAATCAAAACTTATTTGAGTTAAGGACCTGGGCAGAAATGTCCACATGGCTAAAATCCTGACCTCAGGTGGTGTTGCTAATCCCCCCTCCCACACACACATTTTCCCTACCAGTAAATACTCACCCTTGGTAACAGTCAGTTTAACTTCAATGAGTCGGTAAAGATTGGGAGGCTCGTAGCGTACGCACCAGTACACCCCGGCATCGTCTGTCTGCAGCTTCTCCATGGTGACAGTAACAATCCCGGTTTGGGGGTTGTCATGGATCGTGGCTCTGCCGTTCTGAGCCCCATTATGGTAAGTGATGATCCCGGTATCAGTGCTGACTAAGATAGCACATGTACTCTGAGTTGTGCTTCGGCACCAGGCTTTCTCTGCCCTTTTGTAAAGTTCTCTGTTGTACGGACACTGGACAGAGAGACTCTGCCCCTCCAAGGTATCATGTTCTTGCACTTCTGGAAAACACAAAAGCAGGCCAGTATGATCAGTGACATACGTTTCCCATGAGTGACATATTCACAAGCCTCAGTTGAGTTACGGAAGGGGTGAATGGGAGCTGATGTTTTTGGTCTCGTTTGCCTCAAAAAGCAACTGTGTGGGCTGTTCCCTTTGCACTTTATCACCTCGATGCCTCGCAGAGCGAGGGGAGTGACTGACCCTTTCCGGACCAGATTTTGCACAGAGCTCAGTGTGTGGGGCGCAGTTTGGGTCCTGAGCTCTTGGAGATCTGCCCCAGTCATTGGCACTGAGCACTATCAGATGTGACCCTCAGTCTGCTCCTTTCATCAATAAGCTTCACAAAGTGACAAACCTCCTAAAGAAGCCAGTAGAGGGGAAAGCAGGAAAAGCTGGACTGGTCAGTTCGCTGAATTGCTGAGCTTAGCTGGAGATTTACAGCAGTTTCCAATGTGAGACAGGAAAGAGGCGATAACGTTGAGTGGACAGTGACTGATTCTCGGGAAATGCAGGAAGAATGGATACAGGCAATGCAGAAATGAGAAGGTGGGGGAAGGAATGGGAGGGAAATTATCTCCTGGAGGGAAATCAACTCACCTTTGTAAACATTCAGTTTAATTGCCTTTAGTTGACTCACTGTATTAGAAGAGCCAAGGACTGCACACAAGTACTCTCCGGAGTCCTGCACCTGCAGCTTTTCCATGGTGATGGTCACAGTCCCCTTTCTGGTGTCATCCTGTATCGTGGCTCTTCCAGCCGTAACCTTCTTTTGGTATCTACCTTGTGATGGGTAAATGGTGCTCACTAAGAGAAAGCAGCTCTTCTCTCTCAGTCGGCACCAGGTTTTCCCCGTTCTACTGTATTGCTGTGCATTGTAGGGACACTGAATGACGAGACTCTGCCCCTCCACTCTGCTCTCCATGGCGTCATACACTTGTGCCTGGGATCCTGGAAAACAGCAGCCCTGATCAGTAAGAGCTGGGATTGGAGCAGGGCGACCCACTGAGCCCTGTAAGCCCCGAACTCCAGTGCTTGGACTAAACACAGCCAGGCCATGTCTACACTAGGAAATTATTTTGAAATGACTAAATTTGACTAAATTACTCCTGATTTAACAAAACTGGAATAGTGTGCGCACACTGTGTGGACTGTTCAAAATTAATCTGTCAGGCTCCATTAATGTGGATGCGCTACATTGGACTTAGAGTCCCAGAAAGCACTGGGGAGTAATTAGTTCCAATTACTATAGGGAGTCCTTATTTTGAAATAGAGGCCCCGGAGCATCCACACGACTGTGATTTCAAAATAACTATTTTGGAATTAGTGTCATTCCTGATGAAAAGCAAGAGACCAGATTTCAAATTCTGTGGCCTGTTATTTTGAAATAATGGGCTTACTAGTGTGGATGCTCTGCTTATAAATTCAACCTGGAGGAGGGGTATTTCGAAATAAAGTTCTAGTGTAGACCAGGGCTTGGAGAATTAGAGGCTGTGGACAATGGAGATGAATCGGTGCAATTAACAATTACAAATCATTCTCCTAACGCCTACCTGGTGCATGTTCAAAGACAGCAACAGACCCTGGGGTATCTCCAGCACGTATCCACTGCGCACGGCACGTTTTCTCAGTGTGTGTTCTTGTGTTCTTTGTTTATTTGCAGCATTTCAGTCTCTCTGGTGGTAAAAATCCCTGTGCCATCCCTGTGTATTTTCATGTAGGTAAATGGCAGCAAATCAGCCCAAATCTTAACCCACTGCACCATCAGGCAGCATGATAGTGTTAAGTCACATTAGAGGTTTGCTCCTTATAAAAGTTATGGCATACACTTGATATACGCTGGCATAAGTGAAAACAAGCTCAGGCTGTTTCCTTAAAATCTCTCCTATTTTAATGTCTAGTCATGTAGGACGCACCTCTCGATGGATGAAGCCCGCTGCTCCACAACGGAAGGGCAATGAAACTAGTCAGAAAATTTCTTTATTATGTGCATCCCTATCCATCCTATTTATTGCAGGGTGGCAAAGAGGCCAGGGTGGCTGCTGTGAGGTTCTTTGGATGTGTGTGCACATGAATGTTTGTGAGAGAGAAGGGGGAATTGTGTACTGAGGAACAAACTAGTACCCCAAAGAAAAGGAAGGCGTGAGTAGTGGTTAAAACCAGACACACCCCTGAGGAGAACTCTTATAGTTGTTGCTTCCTATTGGCATTATGCACTTGTCCAGAGATTTAGAGGCTTAACTATTCAAAAACAGTTAACAGTCTGATCCTGCAGTGAATTGTAGCTGAGGATTCACAAGGCAAGTGAAACAAGAAAAGAGGAGAGGGCTGAGAAGAGAGATACAGTCACACTTACACAATAACAACGCTTTCTCTAGAGCACTTCCTGAGGATTGCTTTGAAATATTATAAAACTGCTGGCACTGGAAATAAATTGGGAATTCCCTAGTGTCTCCCAAAGGAATTCCCACTACCTCTCCTTTTGCTTTGATGGGAGAACTTCCTTCAAATCTTTATAAGGCTCCTCTTGTGCCTCACTATTGATAAAGTGCTGTGCACTCCCTACGGTGCATATCACATAATCCTCACAAACCCACACATGCCTTTTATCAGAATTTAATCCAAGAAGAAATTTTAGTGGCTCTAAAATAAATAATTAGAGACCTTGATCTATCACATCAACATTTGGCTTCTAATGGCAACAGGACATACATGGGCCAAGTACTCAGCTGCAGTAAATCAGCAAAAAGCTATTGACTTTAAACGATGCCAATTTGGGAGGCCAGATTATGCCATCTGAGGACCTGTTCCAGAATGTCTCTCTGACAATAGCAAGTTAATAAGAAGATAGAGAGCTCCACCCACATTTTTACAGGGGCACATTTGTGTGGTGTTTAGTGTGTGCTCAAAAATATTTGCCCTTTGAGACTGGAGTTCCCAGTGTTCGGAGTAAATTGATGTTGCCCCATTGCCTTCAGTACAGCTGGGGTGGCAATTTACTGCCCTTGAGGTACTGATCTGGCATGGGTTCTCATGTGCCGTATTGTGCTGTTTCTCATACGCTCCACAGTGCATTTGAGAACCGAGGCAGAGAAAACAGCCCCCGATCCCACCTGCCTCTGCCATGGAATGTCCATGTAACCCCAAAGTATCACATCACTCCGCCTACCTGCGATGCAGAGCAGCAGCAGCAGGAATCCCAGCTCCATGCCTCTTGTCAAGCCCCTAGAAGGGGCATTGTTGGAATACAGTGAAATGGATTTCACTTTGGAAGGGGCAATGGAGGTTTAGAACTCGCCTTCTCTCCGCGCTCTCCCCTGTTGACACTGAAGCTGCATGAGGAAGTGGCTGAGGTCTTGCCTTCACACGGAAATTCTTCACCATGTTTTGCAATGAAACTGGTATTAAGATCATTTGTATATTTAGGGAAGTGGATGGCAACAAAAGAGGTCAGTCCAGCGGGAGGGGACCTTTACATGCCTCCTTTCCCCTGCCCTGTCTCCTCCCCCCTTCCCAGGCACAGTCACTGGCTGATCTTTCAGAAGCTGGCATGGCTAACTGATCATTTTGTTAATGAGAGAAAGAGGAACCAGGTGGTGCCTCAGGCTCAGATCCAACCCCACAGCAAAATGGAGCCCTTTATTTGCATCCCATTTCCGTGCTCAGGAAGCCCACCTCTTGCAGTGGTTGGACAGTGCTGGGGAAGAAAGCCAGAGAGACACTTCTTGCAATCAAAGTCTCCTACTCAAGTCTTCCTAATCCTGCATAAAGATCTTGGGCAACAGGAAAGAAAATGGCTCATCTTGGTCTTTTTGTGTGCAGTTTATTGTGCAGTTCCTCTGAGAATGTGCAAATCTTTTCCACTCTATTCATAACTCCATAGCTCCTTGTTCTCACCTGTGCCCTGGAAATTGAGGATTCATAGTGAGAGGCTTCCCAGTTCCCTTTTAAACCTTGATATTCCACATATGGGACACACACATTTCTTTGGAGAAGGGCACATTATAATTTATTTTGGGGGAAAATATGCCCTTTATGTATCTCCTGGGCAGAAACAGCATGGAGAGCTGCAGTGCAAACTTGCCTCATTCCACCCCTTGCCAGCATGCATTGAACCTGAACTCTTGGGACCATGTGTGTTGGTGAAAGCAGAGTCTGTACCCATGATCCTCTCAGTCCCTAGCAACTCTGCTGGGATTGCCACCTACTTGTCCCTGGGATGGTGGATTCAGGACGTGGGCCATGTTGAGGGACCTACCTCCTGAGACCATGACTGAGATCCCACAACCTCATTGCACGTTAAGCAGTTTGGTAAATACTTTGAGTCCGCCAGTGAGTCGGACTGAACTTTGCAGCTGAGCTACTGCAGTCAAGCAAACTAGCCGCCCAGTTGCTCCCAATGCACCTAACATGTTTCATGCAATCTAAAAAGTCCAAAGCCTGTAGGACAGACATCACAAGAAACTGGCATGGAGAAATCAAACTCACACCCTTCAGTGCTCACTCTTTGTATTTTCAGTGGAACAGAGCAGCACACAGGCCCGTGGATAGGTGGGGGACGGAGGGAGCAAACGGGAAAAGTGCCCCGAAGCCTGGCGATTCAAAAGAGCCTCGGGCTATCACTCACCAACACTGCGGCCGTGACCAGAACCATGGGCCTTTAAATTGCCGCCAGATGCTGGGAAGCGAACTTCAGACAGCACAGAAGGGCTGATGGGGAGGAAATGAACCACAGCTCCTCCCCTTCTGCCTGAGGTCCCGCCCCTTCCAGGAGTGTGAAGGCCTTCCCCGACCTTTCCCACCGATCCAGTAATTCTGCCGGCTGCCTTGACTTTTAAAGCGGATGCTGGCTGTTTGCAATATTGTATTTCAAAAATACAGGACCAGTTTCCTGGTAGTGTCCCTCTGTCAGTACAAGTCAGACTAGGCCTGGCAGCCGCTCCGGGTGTGACAGAGGGGAAGCCAGGCCACCATTAGAGGGACATTCAAACCCACAGCCAGACCCATGCTCTGGACAGCTCCAGCAACGTTCTGCATTGCAAGGGATGACAAGAGGCACTGGGTGCTGATTTACTGCAGGACAGGACACTTTTTTATTAGCTGTTGGCAAGCCTGTGAAACTGGCCAGTCTGTAGCCAGCAAAGCAGGGAGTTTCCATGGCTATCTGTCCCAGCCCGCATGACGCTCCGCCTGCTGGACATTCCTCAGGTGTCTGCGCTTGCGTCCATCACAGCAGACACGGGCCTTCAGCTTTCCCAGGCTGAGAAGTCTCCAGCTCAATCTGTTTCCTTGGCATCCCTGGCACAGCTCTTGGGCACGGGCTCTCTGTTCCCCTTTGTGGAGATGGGAGCTAGGGGTCCAGCTGCCCTAGGCCACCAGGACCCCACAGCTTAAGCTGAACCTTTCTGAGACTCCATTTTTGGGGCACTGTAGGTTAGAGGTTACCTGTCTGGATACACATGAGCGAGGAATCACCTAACACCGACTTGGGAAAAGTTTCCAAACCAGCCACTCTGCTCTAGGTCACCCAAGGCATGTAGAGACCTAGTCCGAGAAATGACACCTGTGTGCATTTCCCTACTTCAGGTTCCTAACCATCCGCTCTCCTGCATGTAACTTCTCTACTTCTCTGAAACACAACATCTCTCCTTCAGCCAACTTTCTTATTCCCCAGCTGGTCTCACAGTTCTAAAGGCTCCTCCCCCTCCTCCCCGCTATGAAAACAAGCCCCTCTTTTCTTCTCTGCTGTCCACGCTGCTTTTGAGTCCTCCCCGGGTTTCTCAGGAATCCTCCACTGCTGCGGGTCTTAAATCCCCATGTTAACACTGGATCTCTGTGCTCTACTGGGAAAATTCCCTTCCTTCAGCCCCATGCAGAGAAATGGGAGAGAATAAGCTTGATCTATGATGCAGCCAAGCAAGTTCTGGCCTTGCTAGTTAGAAGGATCCAGCTGTGGGTGAACAAGCTGGTGCCCTTCTCCTCTTAGCACAAGGTAGCACAAAGCAGAGCGCTGTCAGAGGCAGTCGTAACACACCAGGGTACAGGCCATTCATAAAATCACACTGGGAAAGCTGACCAGGAACAGATTCTGGCCTCCAAAGTGAAGCAATAGTGCTCACGTTTGTACAGAAGGAGAGGGTGTTGTGACCCAGCTGGAAGAGCTGCTGGGAAAGGAAGTGGTGGGTTGTTCTCTTCTCTTGGGTATCAGGGAACCATGGAAGGAGACCTGCTGCTTTATTGATTGTTAAACTGCTGAGGGGGCAGAGAACCCTGCTCATGCCGGCTCGGGGTAAGTGGAAGGGAAGCTTAGGTAAGGGGCAACCTCTTCATGCTATCATGTATAAAGCCTGGGGTATGCAGTGTGGGGGGAGGGGGGGTCTATATTACAATGAAGGCTTAGATCAGGGTTTTCCAACCTATGGTTTGGGACCCAAATATGAGTCATCATTACATTTAAAAAGGGTCGCCAATTGTCTCCCCAGGTGACTTTGCCCCCTCTCGTCCCCCCGTTTTTTAATTGCCTTGGGTCACCAAGTCTTCCTGAATTGTCAAAATGGGACTTCATCTGGAAAAGGTTGGGAACCGCTGGATTAGATACAGTGTGGGGATGGGCACTTGCTTCTGCTCAGAGCATGGACAGTGGTAAATTCATGTACAAAGGCACTTCTGGAGGAGGAGAAATGTGTCGGCTCGTCACGCTTTGGAGCGGTCTCTAGTGCTTCCTTCAGCTGCCACGTGGCCCTGAAATGAACAAACAGTTTTCTTAGAATCTCACCCATGTATGAGCTGACTGGAAAGAGTAGGAAAGTGGTTTCCACAAACTGGGTGTGCGGGCAACAAAATGGCAGGTGAAAATCAATGTTGATCAATGCGAAGTAATGGAGAGTGGGAAATATAACCCTAACCATACATGCAAAATGATGGGGACTAAATTATTTGATAGCACTCAAGGAAGAGAGCCTCTAGTCATTGTGGACAGGATCCAGAAAATTTCTGCTCCGTGTGCCTACTCAGCCAAAAAAGCTAACAATGTCAGGAACCTTTAGGAAAGGGAAAACGAGACTGAACGCTAGGATAATGCCCCTATAAAAATCCATTACAACTACAGTTTGAATGTGGCCTGCAGTTTTGATTGCTCCATCTCAATGAAATATATTAAAATTGGAAAAAGGTACTGAGGTGGCCACCCAAAATGTTTGGAGGCATAGGAGAGGCGTCTTGCTTCTAGAGAGAAACAGAGTGTGCCTGGATTGCAGTCTTAGGTCTGGAGGCAGGTCCTCTAGGTGCTAAAGAGCATGAACATGAAATGCTACAAGGTTGGGCTACTTCAAGGCTCTCTGGGAGTGAGGTGCCTTGGCATTTGAAACAGATCTGGTTGAACAATATGGAAATGTTGTTTGTGTTTTTTATTTTTCTCACTATAAAGACAAAATTTGTTGAGAAAATGGTCACTCTTTAACCAGCTTTACAGCTCATGGGAAAATTATGTCCTTTTTCAAGGTCCACCCAGTTCTTGTTTGCGTCCCTTTATCAGATCTGTTCTGCTGACTGCACATCAAAGAGAAAACTCAGTTTTCCATGGTCTGAGAGAGAGAACAATATTCAATTTTCAAAAGTAGTAAGTTCTAAGCCTAAATTTTAGTCTCAAAACTGACTTGGGCCTTTAGGAGCATATGTCTAAGCAAAAGTCAATGGCACTTTTAAGTACTGAAGTAAGCTTTGAAATTGGGATTTAAAAACCCAGGTGACTTGGGGACCTTTGAACACTTTCCTCTAAGTTGCAGGACAAACTCCTTCAGCTTTCTGGTGAGATATGGTTTCCTTTTCTTTCTAGGGCTACTGATCCCTGGAATTTGGTCTAGACCCCACTTTTTTATCAAGCCCTGGTTTAGGAAGTACCTTGATCTCCCAGATTTCGTGTCATGAGCAGGACTTTCCTTCCAAGTTAGTTGCCCTGGGCCATATCTACATTGTCAGAAATGGGATTTGCAATTCACCAGTGATGGCGCTGCTCTGGTGCCAGCCAGAACTGACACTGTAGGGGAGCCTTTTGCCAGTGTTGTCTAACCCTGCTTGCAGCAGGAATAGGTGATGTGGTGTCGGGTGGGCTACAGAAATGCCGAGCCTCTGGGAAAGATGGGGAAAGGCCAGCTTGGTGCTTCTGGAAGGGAAGGGGCCTCAGAGAGATGGGTGGGGCTGCAGGCAGATGGGCGACTATTCTGAGTGCCACCCAGACTACGCCATGCCCCCCTCTCCCATCCTGCCCTTAGCACCACTTGGCGCGTGCTGCCCAAGGTTCAAGTGGTGATCTAGAGGGCCCAGGGCTCTGGATGCTGCTGCAGGAGAGGCAGCAGCAGCCAGAAGCCTCCAGCTATTTTGAATTTCTAGGCCCTGGGGTAGTTTCCATCTTTGCCCACTGATCTCGGTGGGCAAGACGTGGTGATTAAAAGTTTGAGACTTATTAGCTATCATCAGTTGGTTTGGCCCGTTTCCTATCTGACAGCGTCAGTAATGTCCCATGAGGAGTTCCCTCATTGCTAAAGGGCCCATCTGACAGACAGCTGACCTTTTGTAACTCAAGGTTTACAGGAATCTGGGCACCTTCTCTGCGGTGATTTCTTCTTCTCACTAGGAGACCCATTACCACAGCTATCAGGACCTTGTTGATCAGGGCACTGACTCCCAGCCAAAGGAAGGCAGATCTCAAGTCCAGGGAGCTGGTAAAGAAATGAGAAAAGGGAGAGAAGCCATCAGTTCACAGGGACGTGGAATTCCTTGCCGGAGCATGTTGTGAACTCCAAGGCTATGTCTACACTGGCCACGTAACCCGTAATAGCTATGGAAATGAGAGAAGTCAGAATAGGGAAATGCACGGGGGATTTAAATATCCCCCGCGGGATTTAAATAAACATGGCCACCGCTTTTTTCCGGCTTGGGGAAAAGCCGGAAAAGAGCGTACAGACTGGCGCGATCCTCCAGAATAAAGCCCTATTCCGGAGGATCTCTTATTCCTACTATCTCTTATTCCTCCTGTGGAATAGGGCTTTATTCCGGAGGATCGCGCCAGTCTGGACACTCTTTTCCGGCTTTTCCCCAAGCCGGAAAAAAGCGGCAGCCATGTTTATTTAAATCCCACAGGGGATATTTAAATCCCCCACGCATTTCCCTATTCTGACTTCTCTCATTTCCATAGCTATTATGGGTTATGTGGCCAGTGTAGACACAGCCCAAGAGTATAACAGGGTTCAAAAATGAGTTAAATAAATTCCTGGAAGATGGGACGGATCACCTGTTCTGTTAATTTCCTCTGGAACATCTGGCATTGGCCACTGTCAGAATACAGGGCAGAGCTAAAATAAGGAATAAGGGATCTTTCGGAAAAGGTTTTATTTTCTGAAAGATCCCCGTCTAGACTGGCACTTTTTTCCGGCAAAGCTCCGAGCCGAAAAAAAGCGGCAGCCATGTTTATGCAAATGAAGCGGGGGGATTTAAATCCCCGCTTCATTTGCAGTTGCAATGTGTCTAATTTGCATCCCTTTTATGGAAAAGGGATGCAGTCTGGACACAGCCCAAGAGTATAACAGGGTTCAATAAATAAATTCCTGGAAGATGGGTCCATCAATGGCTGGTGGCCAGGATGGGCAGGAATGGTGTCAGAAACTGGGAATGGGTGACAAGGAATGTATCACCTGTTCTGTTCATTCCCTCTGGAGCACCTGGAATTGGCCACTGTCAGAACACAGGGCAGAGCTGGTCTCTCCCCACCTTGCCAAAGGCTCGGCATGCTTCTGGCTAAATGGACCTTTGGTCTGACACAGTAGGGCCGTGCTTATGTGACATTGCCAGAGACACTGATCTTGAGCCATGTTTTAAAATGTCTATTTATTTCTACTCTTTCTGTTTGCCAGTTTCTGATCAAAGACAGTACTTGGCCTCTCGCCCTCAGCATGGCTTAGTTTCCTTAATTACTTCTTATGAAGGATTGTGACAAGGCTTTCTGAAACTTTAAATTAGATCTGTCAGTTATCTTCTGTCCCCTACGGTGTTGATATGCTGAAAGAACTCTGGTAGATTAGTGAGGAGAGAGTTTTCCGGATGGGAAATGCTGCTTTGTTCCTATCCTATCCTGTTCACTAGGCTACCTGTAGACTGCACGCCTCTTTCGAAAAAGAGCGTCTAGACTACAACCAGTACTTTAGAAAAAGCAAGCCACTTTTTTGAAAGACAGCGCACAGGCAGTCTGGATGCTCTCTTTCGAAAAAGCACAGTTTGCATTACATAGAACCTTTTTTCGAAAGAACACTTTTGAAAAAAGGCATTATTCCTCGTAAAACGAGGTTTTCCGCAGTTGAAAAAACTGCTGTGTTCTTTCGATTTACTTTCAAAAGAGTGCAGCAGCAGTCTAGATGCAGGGGAAGATTTTTCAGAAAAACCCTGTTCTAGAAACACAGGTGTTTTATATCTTTTTATTTCAACCAGCTGAACTGGCGCTGAAGGGACACTCACTTGATATTCTGCGATTCTTGGCTGTAGCTGAAGTTTGTGGAGTTGGAGTGAAGAACAGGTGTTGTGTACTCAGTACTTGGGAAGAGAGTCCTTGCTAAACCTGCAAATAAAACACATGGGCTACGTCTACACTGGCCCCTTTTCCGGAAGGGGCATGTAAATTTCACGAGTCGTCTTAGGGAAATCCGCGGGGGATTTAAATATCCCCCGCGGCATTTAAATAAAAATGTCCGCCGCTTTTTTCCGGCTTTTAAAAAAGCCGGAAAAGAGCGTCTAGACTGGCCCCGATCCTCCGGAAAAAGTGCCCTTTTCCGGAGGCTCTTATTCCTACTTCAAAGTAAGAATAAGAGCCTCCGGAAAAGGGCACTTTTTCCGGAGGATCGGGGCCAGTCTAGACGCTCTTTTCCGGCTTTTTTAAAAGCCGGAAAAAAGCGGCGGACATTTTTATTTAAATGCCGCGGGGGATATTTAAATCCCCCGCGGATTTCCCTACGACGACTCGTGAAATTTACATGCCCCTTCCGGAAAAGGGGCCAGTGTAGACGTAGCCACGGAGAGGAACAATCATCCTGTTTCAGAGATAAGACATGGACCTCAGTATCTGTTCATGTCACACTCAGCCTATCTCTCCTCTACACACATACTGCAGTATAACTAAGTCTTTCAGGGGTATGAAAATTCCACAGCCCAAGTGACATAATTATACTGATCCTAAACCTCCATGTAGACAGGCTCTGGCAGTGGAAGGACTTCTTCTACTGACATACCAACAGCCTCCCACATGGAGTGGAGTTATTGAGCTGATGGGAGAGCTCTCTCCCATCGGCTAATACCAGCTCCATCGGAAGAGCTACAGTGCAACAGCTGCACCGATGCAAGATAAGTGTGTAGCGTAGACCTTCCGTCAGAGTTATGATGCATGACCTGGGGATGACTACAGCGAACTCTATTCCAGACACTTGGAGAAGCTGGGATAATCTTTCTCTTTCAACTTCCTGGTGATGGGCCAGAATTGAACTAGCTAGTCCACCTACTCACCCCAGCACACTGTCAGAACGCCCTAGGACCCTGAGCTGCTTTGTGGTACCATTCTGTACCTGTACAGTGGTGCAGGGCACTGCTCTGGGCAACACCCACTGATACGGCTTGGGGCTTCCATGGTTGTCTAAAGCATCTGTTCTTGGAATGAGTTCAGGGAAGTTGTGTGATCTGTTACACATGAAGTCAGACTAGATGCTCACAGTGGTCACTTCAGGTCTTAGAATAAATACATTTCAGGACGCTGTTTTGCATAATTATAGGTAGTCCCCGACTTACAAACACATCGACGTACGACCAGCCGCACTTACGACCAGCCTCCCATTAAGCGCAGCCCTGACTTATGAACGGCAATCCATGCTTATGAACAGCTCAGTCCCATTGAAATGAATGGGGTCCAACTTACCAACATATCGAGTTACGTCCAAGTGCTTGGAATGTAACTCGTTCGTAAATCGGGGACTATCTGTAAAGGATTTTCCATATTTTAAAAAAGAACATTTTCCAACCAAATGGAAGGTTTTATTTTGGTTGAAAAAGTATTTTCTCTTGGAACTAAGTTTTGATGGAGAATTTTCACCCAGCTCTCCTTCTCGCATTCACTGCACATCCTCTCCCCGATGTAAGCAGATTTGCGAGCAGCTATGTGGCGGTGATGGGTACAATGAGGATTCTGACACTTTAAAAGTTCATGAAGGGGGACTAGATTGTTCCTCTACTATCCACATTTCTCCTGAGATTTGAACATGGATGAGTTTATAGCACTTTATTGTGCCCTTACCTCATACAACACATCAGAGCATAAAATATACATCTTAGTAGCTATATGGGAAGACTTTTCTCCACCAGAGCCCTTGATCAGGTTCAAGACCCCATTGGGCTAGACGCTCTATAAATAGACCTGGATCTGTTCCCATTTACTCTGTGTTCAAAAGGAAGCTAAAGCCTACACTGGTTTTTCAAAGGCTGAAGTTTTAAAGGATTTTTTTTCTGATATTAAAACCCAAAGGAAAGTGACTCGCACAATGGCTCTTACAGGTAAAGCTACTGAGTTACACAAAAGTATAATGGTGTTTCCTATTTACAGCAAGGGATGGTATATAAGGAATAAAATAAAAGCCATGAAGTTCTATAATTCCGGCTTCAGAGCTTTAAAAAATGGTGCAGCTCTGAAGTCTGGAGTGCAGAACTAGTCATGGTGGTTCAGCATTAGAGATTTGGTTTTTTTAGAGATTTTTTTTCCTCTTGAGTCTAAATTAAATTCAGTATGTTTCACATGAGCATTAATGGGTACCATGGGCAAACCCGTGGCTCGGGGAGGCAGCTCTAGTCCTGCCCCTTTCACCTGAAGCCCCATCCTGTCTATGCCCCAAGCCTCCCCACCCACAGTGGCCCTTGGCCTCTCCTTCCCAACCTCAGAGCCCGGGGTTGCAAGGAGCAGAGGGAGACTGGAGAGCTGGATGGGTGGCGTGGGCCCAGCTGCCCCAGAGCAACAGGTGGGTGGCATGACCCTAGCCATCTAGGTTGCACCACCTCAGTGGCCCTTCTTCCAATGAAGCTCTCCCCGCCCCAGCCGAGTCACCAGCTCCAGTGCTGGACAGCTGGAGCGGATCCTGGGGCACACTGGGTCCCCCAACCTATCTGCCTCCAGGAGTAGGTAGGAGGGGACCTAGAGGCAGAGCATGAGCAGGGTCTCCTTGGGCAGTTTGGGAAGGCAACGCCTTCTTGTGCCTATGTTACCCACCACTGATGATTGATACACTAAAAACCATATTACAATGTGTGATGTAGCAGCTACCCCAACTGGTAGAAAGGGGTTAAAAGCAGCCAATAGAAAGCAACTGAGAGCAGCAACCAATCATGGCCCAGTAGGTTCATATAAGAAGGGCTGCAGGGCAGACCAGAGCTCAGTAGCTGACTGGAGCTTGAGAGGAGAAGACCAGGCTCCTAGCAGGAAGAAGCGCCAATACCTGGGACAGAGCAGTGCTGAGGCCCAGAGATGAGGGCAGAAAAGGATGCTGGAGCCACTTGAGAAGCGGACCTGGGACATAGACCTGAAGTATCCACTGAGGACGTGGCTAGACAGAGCCCTGATGAATGGCGCTAGTTCCCATGACAGCCAGCAGGAGCCGCTATAGTGGTGACTCCGACCCTGGCACACAAGGGTGTAGCAAATATAATGTTTCCAAACTCCATCTTTTTGTCGCCTCATGTCCCTTATCTGTCCGTCGTGTCCACTTTTGAACCCTCCTATACAGTAGAGGCCCTAGACGAGTTGCTGGCAACTGGCACCCTAGGCGAAATGCGTGATCGGTGCGCGATCGGCGCCTCCGCCTCCACACCCCTCAATGGCTGTTTAATTTGGTGCCCTAGGCAACCGCCTAGTTCGCACCTATGGATGTGCCACCACTGCTCCTATATTTGGATTCTCTTCAGCCACAAGGATCATGGGTGTGTCATATTTGTGCAGTGCCTGGCACCATGGTCCTGGATGATAGTTTCTTAAGCTGGTTAAAATACGGATCCATTCCATTGACATGCTACCATTTTATGGCTGAAATGCACTTTGGTGAATTAAGTAATATTCCTGTTAGCTGGACTGGATTTCAAATGCTCAGCTGCTAGGGAGATGCCTAGATGCTGTCAGGGTTTGGGCCAGAGAAGTGCCTAGATAGAAAAGACTGAAAGTGTTCTCAAATGAATGGGAGAAAACTGACATTTAAATAGGTCATTAAAACCAGAAATATCCATCTGGGCAAAGTGCTCATCTCAGCTATCGTTCTACATCAGTTGCTAGTGTGAGCCTTAAGAAAGGACACAAGGTGTTTTTGGCAATGGGAGGCAATTCAGGAATAATATTGGGAGGAGGTGATACAGATTCAATGGCAGAAAGAGGAAAGAGGGAACAGGGATGGTGGGGCTGAAACTGCAAAATGAAATACACCCCCCCCCCCCCAGACACGTTTTCCCTACCAGTTAATACGCACCCTTGGTAACAGTCAGTTTAACTTCAATTAGTAGGTAAAGATTGGGAGGCTCGTAGAGCGTGCACCAGTACACCCCGGCATCGTCTGTCTGTAGCTTCTCCATGGTGACAGTAACAGTCCCGGTCTGGGTGTTGTCATAGATCATGGCTTTGCCATTCTGAGCCCTGTTATGGTACGTGACGAGCCCATCATCAATGCTGACCAAGTCAGCACATGTACTCTGAGCTGTCCTTTGGCACCAGGCTTTCTGTGCCTTTTTGTAAAGTTCTGTGTTGTACGGACACTGGACAGAGAGACTCTGCCCCTCCAAGGCATTGTACTCCTGGACTGGAAAACACAAAAACAGGTCAGTATGATCCGGTGACATACACTTCCCAGGAGTGACATATGCGCAAGCGGCCAAATTCTTCCCTGGGGTAGCGCCATTCACCAGCTTCAGTTGAGTTACAGGAGGGGTGAATGGGAGCTGGTGAATTTGGTCTCGTTTGCCTCGAAAAACAACTGTGTGGGCTGTTCCCTTTGCACTTTATCATCCCAACATCTCACAGAGTGAGGTAAGTGATTGACCTTTTCCGGGCCAGATTCTGCACAGAGCTCAGTGTGTGGGGCGCACTTCGGGTCCTGAGCTCTTGGAGATCTGGCCCCTGTGATTGGCACCGAGCACTTTCAGATGTGACCCTCAGAGTCTGCTCCTTTCATGAATACACTTCACAACACAAATTGACAATCCCCCTATAGAAGCCATGAGAGGGGAAAGCAGGAAAAGCTGGACTGGTCGGTTGGCTGAATTGCTGAGCTTAGCTGGAGATTTACAGCAGTTTCCAATGTGAGACAGGAAAGAGGAGATAAGGTTGTGTGGACAGTGACAGATTCTCGGGGAATGCAGGAAGAATGGATACAGGCAATGCAGAAATGAGAAGGTGGGGGAAGGAATGGGATGATACTCAGTGGGATACTCACCCTTGTAAACATCCAGTGTAATGGCCTTTAGTTGCTGCACTGTATTAGAAGAGCCAAGGACTGCACACCAGTACACTCCGGAGTCCTGCACCTCCAGCTTCTCCATGGTGATGGTCACAGTCCCCTTGCTGGTGTCATCCTGTATCGTGGCTCTTCCAGCCGTAACCTTGTTTTTGTATCTGCCTGGTGATGTGTAAGAGGTGCTCACTAAGAGAAAGCAGCTCTTCTCTCTTAGTTGGCACCAGGTTTTCCCCATTTCACTGTATTGCTGTGCACTGTAGGGACACTGAACGATAAGACTCTGCCCCTCCACTCTGCTCTCCATGGCGTTTTGTGCCTGGGATCCTGGAAAACAGCAGCCCTGATCAGTAAGAGCTGGGATTGGAGCAGGGTGGCCTGCTGAGTCCTGAAAGCCCCGAACTCCAGCGCTTGTACGGAACACAGCCAGGCCATGTCTACACTAGGAAATTATTTTGAAATGACCAAATTCGACTTAACTTCTGATTTAACAAATTGAAATAGTGTGTCCACACTATGGGGACTCTTCGAAATCAGTCCAAGGCAGGCTCTGATAATGTGTACACTCCCTCGGATTAGAGCTCCAGGAAGTACTGGAGAGTAATTAGTTCACGTTACTCTAGGGAATAGTTAATTCAGTATAGAGGCCCCAGAGCGTCCACACCACTGTGATTTCAAAATAACTATTTTGGAATTAGTGTTACTTCTGATGAAAAGCAGGGGTGCAGATTTCATAAGAACGGCCAACTTGGGTCAGACCAAAGGTCCATCTAGACTAGTATTCTGCCTTCCAACAATGACCCTGGAAGGAGTGAACAGAACAGGTACTCATCATATGATCCCTCTCCTGTCACCCATTTCCAGACAAACAGAAGCTAAGGACACCATTCCTACCCATCCTGGCAAATAGCCAGTGATAGACCTATCCTCCATGAATTTATTTAGCTCTTTTTTAAACTCTGTTAAAGTACTAATCTTCACAACATCCTCAGGAAAGGAGTTCCACAGATTGACTATGTGCTGTGTGAAGAAAAATTTCCTTTTGTTTGTTTTAAACCTGCTACCTATTAATTTCATTTGGTGAGCCCTAGTTCTTATATTATGGGAACAAGCAGATAACTGTTCCTTATTCACTTTTTCCACGAGTCATGATTGTATAGATCTTTATATTATCCTCTCTTAGTCTCCTCTTTTCTAAGATGAAAAGTCCAAGTCTTTTTAATCTCTTCATATGGGATCCGTTCCAAACCCCTAATCATTTTTGTTGAACCTTTTCAGAACCTTTTCCAATGCCAATATATCTTTTTTGAGATGGGGCAATCATATGATCCTGGATGATTGTAAAAAGGCAAATGTAGTGTCCATCTTTAAAAAAGGGAAGAAGGACAATCCAGCGAACTACAGACCAGTCAGCCTTACCTCAGTCCCCGGAAAAATCATGGAGGGGATCCTCAAGGAATCCATTTTGGGGCACTTGGAAGAGGGGAAAGTGGTCAGGAATAGTCAACATGGATTCATGAAGGACAAGTTGTGCCTGACCAATCTGATTAGCTTCTGTGATGAGGTAACTGGCTCTGTGGACATGGGAAAGTCAGTGGATGTGATATACCTTGACGTTAGCAAAGCTTTTTATATGGTCTCCCACAATATTCTTGCCAGCAAGTTAAGGGAATATGGATTGGATAAATGGACTGTAAGATGGATAGAAAGCTGGCTAGACTATTGGGCCCAACAGGTAGTTATCAATAGCTCAATGTCAGGTTGGTGGTCGGTTTCTAGTGGAGTGCCCCCAGGATCTGTTCTAGGACCAGTTTTGTTCAACATCTTTATTAATGACCTGGATGAGGGGATGGATTGCGCCCTCAGCAAGTTCGCAGATGACACTAAGGTAGGGGGAGAGATAGATACACCGGAGAACAGGGATAGGGGCCAGAGTAACCTGGACAAATTGGAGGATTGGGCCAAAAGAAATCCGATGAGGTTCAACAAGGACAAGTGCAGAGTCCTGCACTTGGGACAGAAGGATTCCAAGCATTGTTACAGGCTGGGGACCGAATGGCTAAGTAGCAGTTCTGTAGAAAAGGACCTGGGGGTTACAGTGGATGAGAAGCTGGATATGAGTCAACAGGGTGCCCTAGTAGTCAAGAAAGCTAATGGCATATTAGGGTGCATTAGGAGGACCACTGCCAGCAGATCCAGACATGTGATTATTCCCCTTTATTCGGCTCTGATGAGGCCACATCTGGAGTGTTGTGTCCAGTTTTGGGCCCCCCGCTAGAGAAAGGATGTGGACGCATTGGAGAAGGTCCAGCGGAGGGCAACCAAAATAATGGGGGGGGGGGGGCTGGAGCATATGAACTATGAGGAGAGGCTGAGGGATTTGGGTTTTTTTAGTCTGCAGAAGCGAAGAGTGAGGGGGGATTTGATAGCAGCCTTCATCTTCCTGAAGGGAGGTTCCAAAGAGGATGGAGAGAGGCTGTTCACAGTAGTGATGGATGGCAGAACAAGGAGCAATGGTCTCAAGTTACAGTGGGGGAGGTCTAGGTTGGATATTAGGAAAAACTATTTCACTAGGAGGGTGGGGAAGCACTGGGATGGGTTCCCTAGGGAGGGGGTGGAATCTCCATCCCTAGAGGTTTTTAAGTCTCGGCTTGACAAGGCCCTGGCTGGGTTGATTTAGTTGGGATTGGTCCTGCCTTGGGCAGGGGGCTGGACTTGATGTCCTGAGGTCTCTTCCAGCTCTATGATTGTATGATTCTAACACTAAACAGACCCTGGAGTATCTCCGGCATGTGTCCCCTGTACACAGCACGTTACCTCAGCGTGTGTACCTGTGTTATCTGTTTATTACAGCATTTCAGTCTCGGGGTTTAAAGAGATAGTTCCCCCACATCACTACTCCTTCTTATCCAATGTTATTAACATGTTTGTAGCTGTTAGTAAACTAGGAATGTTAGCGTATAGTCATGTAAACGATCGACCAATAATCCTGGTCTTATTGGTTAATCCTACGAACTACTCGCACTCCCCCCACCCCTTGTTGTATCTGTATCAAAGACAGTAAGGATGGGAAGCCGGGAGGTGGCTCCCCACGAGCACCCAATCCCATGGAACCAGCTGCTTCCCCATCCCCATTTGCTGCCTCTGAGAGAGGCAGCAGCGCAGAGGGTAAGGAGGGGAGGTGAGAGCTGGTACATGACAGGATCCAGCTTTTACGCTGGCTCTCCATGTATGCCAGCTTCATGGAGCTATCTCTTCCCCACTTGCTGCCTCCAACGGGGGGGGGGGAGGGAGGGCGTGCAGGCGGGAGCCATTGCTCAAAGGGAGCTGGCTTAAAAGTCGGCTTCCCACGCACACCAGCTTTGTGGAGCTACCTTCTTCTCCCATACCACTTCCACTGTATCACAGGCAGTGGCATGGGGGAAGAGTCAGGTGGGATGCCATTGCAGCCTCTGTCTGCGGTGGATTCAGGCTCATCATGGATAGAGGCTGCCCCCATGGGATAGCGGAGCAAGCAGACAGAGGCTGCTGTCATCCCGCGCTGCTGCCTCTGTGGTGTGGGGCGGCAGGCGGGAGCCGGTCTGTGCAGGGAGCTGGTTTTTAAACTGGCTCCCTTTGCGGTCTGGCTCTTGCCTGCCACCCCTTGCTGCTACCTCTGAAACAGAGGCAACAGTGCCGGGAGGCAGGGCATTCCCCAGAAGTGGGATTGGGAGTGCTCTGGCTGCTGGCCCCGCCTCCGGAGACTATCGAATGATCTATAACTGCTAAGATTTTGGGTGATTACACAATTATTGGATAAAATGATATCTAACATCCCTACTGTAAACCAGCCCAAATCTTCACCCATTGCAATATCATCACTAATAATAATACTAGGCTACGTCTAGACTGGCATGATTTTCCGGAAATGCTTTTAACGGAAAAGCAGAGCGTCTAGATTGGCACGGACTTTTGCCCAAACGGGAGCAGCATAGTATTTCCGCAAAAAGCACTGATTTCTTACAGTAGGAAGTCAGTGCTTTTGCAGAAATTCAAGCAGCCAGTATAGACAGCTGGCAAGTTTTTCCGGAAAAGCGGCTGATTTTCTGGAAAAACTGGCCAGTCTAGACACAGCCCTAGTGTTAAGTCACATTGGCTTCTCAGAAGATTTACCTTTGGTTTTAAAGCAAAGCAAAACAAACTTGTGGTGAGTGAAAGCAGAACCAGTGAATCCCAGTACCTTAAAATCTCTGCTCAGTGAATGAGCTCTCGTTCATCAGGCAGATCTCTGCACTAGCATGGAGATGGACTGGATGAACATTTCAGTCTCTCATTTTTTTCAGTCTAGGAATATTGCTCTCGCCTGTAAGATCCAACTTTGCAATGCCACATCCTTTGCAAATGTATTGCAGAAAGCACTGTTACAAGTTCAGGATTTAGGGACCCAGAGCTCTACCTAGTGAACCATGCTGTGCTGTAACTGAAGAAAATGAAACTGGCCAGACAGTTCCTGCCCATCTCTGTGTTGTATCAACTAATGTGAATAATATTTATTATGGGGATGGCAAGAACATCTATGGTTCTATGATTCTAACAGGGCCTCCATTGCGCAAGGCACTGTCCAGACATAAAGGAAGAGATTAGTGGTGCTCCAAGAAGCATGCAGTTTAAGTATCATTTTAGTATCATTTAGCAACTAAAATGATTAGGGGTTTGGAACAGGTCCCATATGAGGAGAAGCTAAAGAGACTGGGACTTTTCAGTTTAGAAAAGAGGCAACTAAGGGGGGGTATGATAGAGGTCTATAAAATCATGAGTGGTGTGGAGAGGGTGCATAAAGAAAAGTTATTTACTTGTTCCCATAATATAAGAACTAGAGGACACCAAATGAAATTAATAGGGAGCAGGTTTAAAACTAATAAAAAAAAGTTCTTCTTCACACAGCGCACAGTCAACCTGTGGAACTCCTTGCCAGAGGAGGCTGTGAAGGCTAGGACTATAACAGAGTTTAAAAATGAGCTAGATAATTTCATGGAGGTTAAGTCCAAAAAAGGCTATTAGCCAGGGAGTAAGGAATGGTGCCCTTGGCCTCTGTTTGTCAGAGGCTGGAGATGGATGGCAGGAGACAATTTGCTTGATCATTGTCTTCGGTCCACCCCCTCTGGGGCACCTGGCACTGGCCACTGTCGGCAGACCGGATACTGGGCTAGACAGACCTTTGGTCTGACCCAGTATGGCCATTCTTATGTTCTTATGTAAGTAAGCCAACCCCAACAAAAAGTAGAAGAAAGAGAGAGAATATGCAAGCAGAGTCAATGATGTGAAGTCCACCGTGGTTCTTAACATGCAGATCATGAATGATAGCGGGTGTGCAGAGCCCCGCCTGGAAGGAACAGCATTAGGAACAAGCAGGGGAGACTGAGATGCTCAAATGCTACCCTCATTGGAGCTATGTGGACCATGGGCCACAGTCACAGGGTGGATTGTCTATGGACTGGACTGCCTGGGGCTAACCCAGCCCTGAGTGCAACATGAGCTGCATCTCAGAGGAATCAAGTGATTCCAATATAAAAGGCAGCAGGTAGGGACCTTCTGTGGGGAGGGAACCGCAGCGTGAAAGTGCAGAGAAAGAGGGTCTCCTGCAGTGATCGATTCCCAAGGAAGGGACTGTGCCACAGAAAGCAGGATCTTTTTGGAGCCAAACATGCAATTTTCCCCTTAAAAACAGTTTTGATGGACAATTTCCCCCCCAGTCTCACAGTGGTACCCAAAACAACAGGCTTCCTCTTGAACCGCTGCTGGCATTATGCTAGTTGCCTTCTTCTTTGGGGAGCTGGGGAGGCGTTTTTCCCTCCCTGCCAGATTGGCTGCAGCTCTGGTGATTTACGCCAGCAGGAGTTCTGGCTGGCGTGCCCGGCTGGCTTTGCATGCTGCTTCTTGCACCACGTCTCACTCGACGGCGCTGTTGACAAACCATGGAGAAAAAACACAGCCCCAGATCCCACCTGCCCCGACATGGAGCATCCCTGTGATCCTCAAAGGATCATGATGCTCCTCCGCCTACCTGCGATGCAGAGCAGCAGCAGCAGCAGCAGGAATCCCAGCTCCATGCCTCTTGCACGGCTGGAACACATCGCGTGGAAAGTGATGTGGAGTTTCAGGACATGTCTTCTGTCTGAGCTCACTCCTAGCTGCACTGGGAGGAGGAAGTGACTGAGGTGTTGGCAAAGCCCAGAAATTCTTCCCCAAGTTGTGCTTGTGGCTGACAGTGTGATATATAACGGTGTATTTAGGGAAGTGGGTAGCACAGACAGAGCCAGATCAGTCCAAGGGCATGGTCACAGGCTCACCTTTCACAGGCTGGCCAGTGTATTCGCTTTGCCCGCATCCTTGTGTGACCAAAGGGAAGGGGCTGCTCCCTTAGGCAGAAAGGCAGATGGATCATTAAAAGGCGCCTCATTCCTATGGTTAGAAATATTGATTTTGGTGCCCACGAGCAGGCAGGTTTAGATGATGTTGCTGAGACGCCTCTCCCCGAGACTCCAAAGCAAAGGATGTTTTAAAAAAATTGAACTGATGTTGCACTAATGAGAGTTGCCACAGAGACAGCTCTGGAGTTCAAGGTGTAGAGCCCTGGACTGGCACGCCAGAAACCTGGCTTCTAATCTTGGCTCTGCTGCTGGCCTGCTGGGTGATCTTGGACAAGATGCTTGCCCGCTCTCTGCCTCAGTTTCCCCATTGAAAAACAGGGCTGATGATACAGACCTCCTTTGCAAAGAGGTTTGAAATTTACTGATGAAAAGCACTAGATCAGAACTATGGATGGTTGTTTACTTGTGAGACTCAGTTTTAGGGAACTTTGCCAGCCGTACTGAAGAATTGAAAGTCGCTGTGGTCTGAGTCTACTTACAGACATGTATGTGCGCGTACACACACACACACACACACACACTATTTTACATGCTCTGGCCAGTTGATCAGGAAGCTTTGGGAATGCGACAGAGGCACTGCTGAAAATTCAGTATCTTAGATTCCAAATGTCACCCGCTCCCAGCCTGTCAGTAAAAGGGGAAAGGGCTGTCTGTGTTGGGTTCCAAAGAGCCGGCAAGGCATGGTGATAGTGTGGTAGTCTGCTTTCTGTGCTCCCCACACCCTGCTCAAGCTCCGGACCATGTCACGCTAGCCTTCCAGTGCTGTCCTCCACTCCCACCCTCTTGCCTGACCTTTTCCCCTGTCATTATGATAATGAATGTATGGCATACAAATCAATGAAAACATTTATCTAAGGCAGGGCTGGATCAAGGCAGGCTGGAGTGCTAAGCTTAAGAACATAAGAACGGCTATACTGGGTCAGACCAGTGGTCCATCCAGTCCAGTATCCTGTCTGCTGACCGGGGCCAATACCAGATGCCCCAGAGGGAGGGGACACAACAAGTAATCCTCACATGATCCCTCCCATGATTCACCTCCAGAGAAACAGAGGCTAGGGACACTACTCCTCCCATCCTGGCTAATAGCCATTGATGGACCTAACCTCCATGAATCTATCTAGCTCTTTTTTGAACTCTGTTAAAGTTCTAGCCTTCACCACATCCTTTGGCAAGGAGTTCCACAGGTTGTCTGTGCTGAGTGAAGAAAAACTTCCTTCTGTTTGTTTTAAACCTGCTGCCCATCAATTTCAGCAGGTGACCCCTAGTTCTTATATTGTAGGAATAAGTAAATTACTTTTCTTTACTCACTTTTTCCACACCAGTCATGATTTTATAGACCTCTATCATATCCCCCCCATAGCTATCCCTCCACCCGGACTGGCAGTGATCCCTTCCCCTGTCAGGTGGGGGAAGTACCATGGGCTTCCTAGTCCTCTCCAAGAATAGCAGCACCTCTTCTCAGCAGCATTGTGGAGGAGGATGATTCAGTGGTTGGGGCAGTAGCCTAGAGCTTGGGAGACCTGTGTTAAAGTCCTTGTTTTGCCACAGACTGTCTATGTGATCTTGGCCAAGTCCCTTGCACTTTCTGGGCCTCAAAGGCTCAACTATGCAATGGGGATAGCTCTACCCTGCCTCACAAGGGGTTGTTTGATACCTCATTCCTATAGCACTGACCCTCTAAACTTTGCCAGACAAATTTGGAAGTTGTGATTCCATTGCTAACACTAGTGTAATTGTTATAGCTGTACAATGTTGGGACATGTCTACCCTCGAAAGTACAAGCAGTGCAACTAAGAGGCAAGCACTGGCAAGTTCCAGTCACCACTCAGACACTTGGCGAAAGTGAAGGGGTATTTTACTAGGGCTGACAAGAAAAAGGAACTTTGCAAATAGCCTCAGTACAGTGACTTAAACAGTTACTGCTCAAAGTGAAACTCAATGCAGTTCTTATCCGGGTCTCAGGTAATTAGCCCAGATGAGGGTTACAACTTTCCAGATCTAGCTCATAGAATCATAGAGTCATAGGGTTGGAAGAAACCTCAGGATGTCATTGAGTCCAACACCCTGTAAGATCAGTCCTAATTAAATTATCCCAGCCAGGACTTTTTAAAGCTGTGCTTAAAAACTTTTAGGGATGGAGATTCCACCCCCTCCCTAGGGAACCCATCCCAGTGCTTCCCCACCCTTCTAGGGACATAGTTTTTCCTAATATCCAACCTGGACCTCCCCCACTGCTCCTGGGTTGCTCGTCCCAGTCCAGTCCCTATTAGAGCTTACAGGTTTCCATACAGGCTCACTTAGCTGTATGTCTTATTGGGGTCCCTCTCTGCTAGCTTCCTGCATGATCTCCAATGTCTCTCCACAGGGTGGAGCAAAATTTTTGCACCTATCTGCAATGCCCAGCAGTCACATGGCATGCTGGCCATGGCAACCATGTGCCCAGGTGATGCCCTAGGTCAGGTCTGCCTACAGTTTTGGCCTCCTCCCCCTCACTTGGCCAGAGGCAGGGGAATGTGCCTGTGTGTGCACCCTGGCGGGTGATAAATTACTGGGGAAGGGGATGATGGTAGTTTCCTGCTTAGCTGATTCATCATTAGCCCCTATCCTATCCCCACTACTACCGGCACAAACCAAATCCTCCACAGTGTGGAGGGCAGTCTAGAGCAGAGTTCCCAGAAGCAGCTGGCCCAGTTGTGGAATGGCAGCAAGGGAAGACGCAGAAGAGAAGGGGTAGGCAAAGGGGGAGCAAGAGGCAGGAGAAGAGATGTTGGCTTTCAGTGATGTATGAGGCTTCGCAGTCACTAGAGGGCAGAGGAGGATCAGGAATGGGGGCCCAGAGCCGCATGCAAAGTGATATGGTTCTTTCCTGGGAGATGGGACAGAGGGAAATGCTTTTAGAGGTCCAGCCTTTGCTCACAAACAGCTGAAGAGCTGCCTTTAGATCGGGGAGCCCAGCTTTAAAGCATTGGCCGGTACACAAGCTAATGTTTCTCCCTCCTGTCAGGCTGGGTGAAAGGCGCTGCTTTGTTGATGGGTTGTAGTGTGATTGCAAGGCCATTAGATGAGAGGCCCCAAAAAAGTCTTTTAGGGTACGTCTACACAGCAACGTTATTTTAAAATAACTAGTGTTATTTCGAAATAACTTAGTCTGCTTCTACACAGCAGGCAGTTATTTTGAAATACTGTCAAGCTACTCCAACTCCTGTAACCCTCATTGTTCGAGGAGTAAGGGAATTTGGAAGAAGAGTACTCTGTTTTGAAATGAGTGCTCTATAGACGCTCCCAATTTCGAAATAAGCTATTTTGAAATAAGTTACGCAATTGGTGTAGCTCAGTTTGCGTAGCTTATTTCGAATTAAGCCCCGCTGTGTAGACACAGCCTCAGAGAGACAAGATGGCTACTGGACCAACTTGTGTTGGTGCGAGAAACTAGCTCACAAAGGGTATGTCTATACTGCAGGCTAAAGTTGAAGCAAGCTACGCAACTTCAGCCACGTTAATTGCATCGCTGAAGTCGAAGTACATTAACTCGGCTTTTGGCACTGTCACACAACAGGAAGTCAAAGGAAGAACACTCTTCCTCCGATTTCCCTCACTCCTTGTGAAATAGTAATAGACATGTAGCCGTGTTAGTTTGGTCTTGCTGAAACAAAAGACAGGACTATGTGGCACTTTAAAGACTAACAAGATTAACTACCTAATAAACCATCTTGTTAGTCTTTAAAGTGCCGCATAGTCCTGTCTTTTGTTTCACTCCTTGTGAAATGAGAGTTTACAGAAGTCGCAGGAAGAAGCCCGTTATTTGGAAATTATTTTGAAATAACGGGCTTGCTGTGTAGACGCGCACCCTGTTGTTTCAGAAGAATGAGAGTTATTTTGAAATAACGCTGCTGTGTAGACAGGCCCTACAGAGCTCTCTCCTGTAACTTTCTGCCTTTGCCCAGCCCAGGAGAGGCCTGCAGTACCGCCTGCGGCCACCTGATGACAGTCTGAGATCACGCTGTCTGCACCAGTCTAGAGGATGTGAATGGGGATTGTAGGTCAGGACTCAGAAGCAAAGTAGGCTGGCGGGGCTTCTACAGCAAGGTCAGGGCAAGCGCAGCTTCTGTGGTGGGAAGCCTGTGTCGTGCTCCAGGATTTGGGCTGTGGTAGCTGCAGTGGCTCTGGAGGAAAAGCCCCTCTCTTAAAATGCCTTTACCCGACGTCACTTCCCAGCAGTGCGCGGAGAGTCCGCGTGTACATTCTGCTGCATGCCTGTAGCTAGTAACTAGCCCTTGGAGAGACCTTTGACTGGCCATGCCCCCCAGCCAGCTTTGGAGGGCCCTGAACAAACACCGCTGCCCCTCAGACGCCAACGTTCCCAACCGAACAGACCAGACACCACTGCCAGCAGTAGCATCGGGACTGTCCTGTCAGGAAAGTCGGCAACCTTACCTCAGGACCTGCCCCCTCAAACCTAGTGCCAGCCCTCCCCTATGAGGCTTCTGCAGCCTGTCTCCATCACGCTGGCTTCTGCTGTGGAACAGCCGCTGGTTGTTTCCCTGCTAGACCAGAGCACCCTAGAAACACAGCCGGGTTTCTGGTATCTTCTGCCAGGCCTAGAGCTCAGCGGTGAGGTGGGGAGGGGGATGGAAGCGAATCACTTTATGGTAGTTGTTGGGTGGGGCAGAAGGGTGGGAGAGAGGCAGCAGAAGGGCCAATAAGAGCTTGGAACAGGCTGCTGGGAGACATGGGAACAGGATGGGTACCAGGGGACAGGGAAGTTATAGGGGAGATGGGTAGCAGGGAAGGGCAAGTAGGACCTGGGACTAAGCACAGGCAATGTCCAGGCAGGAGCGCCATGGGTACAGAGTAGAGGAGAAGCAATTTGCAGCAGGACGCGGCCAGTGTGCTGTAAAGGAGGAGAGGCCCCACAGCCGCGGCAGCGGCTTAGCAAGAGGCCTGATGTTTGGTCTGTTCCACATCAATGGGGCGTCCAGCTGTGGCAAAGGATGAAAGTGAGAGAGAGGATTAAAGGCTCCCAGGGTCTCCTCTAACCCGCCTAAGACTCGCCGGCAGGGCAGCAGCGTGCGGCCTCAGGAAGGCTTCTTCATATGGAAAATATTATGCGGGGGGAGAGGAGGAGAGGGTGAGCGTATGCTACCCAAAGCACAGGGGCCGTTTACCGGGCACAGCACTGGCGGAAATGCAGCCCCAACCCAGAAGAGCTGGAGCTCAGCCCTGAACCCCATCATTGCACATGACGACGGAGAGACACCGGTGAGATGAGTTTGGAAGGCCTCAACTTGTGAAAGATAGAACAAGGAATGGGAGAGAGAAGGGCGCACACACACAGGAGACAGTAGGAGGCAAAGAGGGGGAGAAACAGAAAGGGGAGAAAAGAGGGAGGATGGAACCGGAGAAGGGGAGGTGGCGACAGGAGCAGAGGTGGAGAGGAATGGAGGGGGAGGTGGTGAAAGGGGGAATGAGAGAAATGGAGGAGAAAGAGAGGTGGTGAAAGGACCGCTGCCTGCTCTATTGTGTTATTAACCAGGTCACCAGGTGGGAGCTCCCCACACACAGCAACCAAATGATTCTCCTACCATATTTCCACCCCTCCTCCCCAGCGGCCCCCCGCCCCAAACTTCTTCCAGGAATGTTTGTGATGGGGAACAAATTGCTAACAGAAGTGAGAAATCTCGTACTGAAAGCAAGCGAGGTTCCAGCGAAAGGTTTCCTGTCGGCGGGTCACGTCTAGAGGTGGGGGAGCCTTCTCCCAGCGCTGGTGAAATAATCCCACGAGTTAACAGTGGAGTTTCGGTTCTACTGTAGGATAAATAATCCGTGGCTGGCGTTTCCTGCCTTCTGTTCTTGGCTGGAGCAATCTGGCTGCTTCCATTTACCACTATTTTCTCTTTGCCTTCACATGGATTTTTGAGTCACACAAGGACTCCTTGCACCCCCCTTTCTCAGACTTACTACCATTGAGATCGCCTGAGAATTTTTCTTACTGCCACTCTGCTTTTCTCCCGGATTTATATTGTCGAGAAGACCGACCTTCCTTGCCCTCATTTTTGTGACAGAGTGAGTGCACGCACATTGGTCCACACAAGACACAGGTTTGCAGGGCATCCATACCCATGCCCACACAGCAGCAAGGAGGCGTGGGCACACACAGCAGTATACTGACACTAGGGTTGCTAGATGTCCGGTATTTGCGGCCTCTGTCCAGTAAAAAAAAACAACAGAAAATACCAGACAGGTAAAATGTCCGGTATTTTATGTTTTTCTAGGATGGAAGGCTGCTTGGAACGTTCTTCCCCTCCCGCGTCTGATGGGGGCAGGGGAGAGAGTGGGGATTTAAAGGCGCAGTGACTCGTTTTTTTTTGGTCCCCTGTTTTTCGGTTGGTTTTTTTTTGGCTCAACCAATTTTTTTCCCCACCATGTTCGGTATTTTTTGTGAAAGTGTCTGGCAACCCTAGCTAACACATGCATACTCACATGCAGACAGCACACATTGCTACACATTTGTGCAGGCTGGGGAGGTATGCACCCACACATACACAGATGTATGCCCGTACACAGTACAGTTTATATTCATGGACAGGCTCACTGATGGGGGAAGAGAGGGGGCTGAGCAAGAGGGAAATTGCTCCAAGGTCCAGCGATACAAAGAGGCCTGGAATTTCCAGCTGCTGCTGCAGCAGCTGGAGCCTCGGGCCTTTTAAATCACTGCCCGTGCACCGTGTGGCATGCTCCAAGCAACACAGGTGGCTGCCTTGGGGAGGCGTGGTGCTATATGAGTGATGCTAAGCTCTGCCTAGCTCCAGTTCCACCCCTTCCACCCGAGGCCATGCCCCTTCTGGTGGCACGGAGCAAGCTCCCCTCTATGCCTTTCCTAGGGACCCGGGGAGGCTGTCTCTTTCCATGGAAGATGCTGATGCAAATAGACATGCCCACACAGACATGCACATAGTTGGGCAGACACATAAGTACACATAAATACTGTACAGGGAAATGTCCATCACTTCTGGAGCATGTGTACGTGTGCACAGACATTCATGTACACACACAGTTCTACTTTTTTTCCCCTGGATCAGCCATTTGTCCCTAGCTATGTAGAGACATGCGTGGAGGGACTCAATCTTGCATGGCAGGTTTCCCCAGGGGCCACACTCATGTGACTTCTTTCTATCTCTCTAGGTTTCCATACAGTTGCCTTTTGCCATAATAGGTGCGCGCCTGCCGCCTGGTCATTCATCCAGACGCGTGAGGCTGCAGACCCAGGCTCACAGCCAGGCAATGGACATGCCTCTAGGAATGACCATGCAAGGCGAGCGGCGTGGGGTTTCCGTGAAGAGCGCTGGATCTAGAGAAGCGCGCCTGATGGTGCTGTATTTCTGAGCAGCTGTCAATCCCAGGCCTGCAAAGGAAGTTCCCTGGCCTGGCTCCTCCAGCCGCCTCGGGCTCCAGAGGCCAAAGGTGCGTTCCACACATCCTCCCTTTGGAAGGGGTCTCGAGGTAGCTGTGCTCCCTCTCCAACCACAAATCCCTTTGTCCCCTAGCCTGGAGAGCTGCCTTCCTTCCTCTCCCTGCCTTCCTGGGAAGCCCATGTGGATGCGGTGCTGCCGGGTCGCCTGTCTGGGCGGCTTAGTTAAGAACAATAAACAAACGACTAAATGGAAGGATATTCTCTTGAAACCCGACTTCTGCTGCCTGCCAGGGAAATGCAAACAGGAGAGCCCACCTCCTGTCCCCTTCCAGTCCTGGCTTCAGCTCTCCTGAAACCTGATCTCCTTCGCTTTGGAGCTGCAAAGCACCATGGCCTCTGAGTGCCCCTTCCCCCCTGACCTCGTCTGCTCTGCATGTCCTTTTCCTGACACACACCCATGGAGTGCGCAGGACGCTGCCTGGCCAGATGCACACTCACCACAGCGCTGCGCACACGGGCATGCACACACTGCTCTGACACACTGGGCCAGATACACACATCCCACAAGCATCTGCTATGAATGCACTTCTTACACACCCTTGCACCCTCACACACAGGCCAGCTCGCGCACCTTCTACATATCCCCTCAGACCCTCCCAAACAGCTTCCTTCGCTTTCTCTTCACACTTCCTCTCACATCTTTGCTATAGAGACATCTTCCCACACAACCTTCTTAGTACACACCCCTTCTCATATTCACACACCCACACAGCTTCTCCCACCTCTCTTGCATAGACACCCCCTCCCCAACCTCACACCGCTTTGCTCCTCAGCCCGCAGTGGGAAAAAGTTAGCCAAGGGTCAAGCAGCCCCCTTGGACACCTTAGCCTTGCCACAGCTTCAAACCCACCTCTCGTTGTTCTGCCTTTCTTTCCCAGCCTGTTGTTAACCCTCCTCCTCAGAGCTGCCACCTCCCCTCTGTGCCTCAATTTCTCCATCTCGGGATGAAAGAAGAACGTCACCCGTTCCACTCCTGTTCCATTCCCAGCCCACCACCTTTTTCCATCGAGGTTGCTGTAACTGTGAAAAGAAAAGCACTGCTACAAAATAAGTAACAGTCCAAACTGGCCTCCTGAATGGAGGGGAAGCCCATGGCACTGAGGGTATGTCTATCCTGTAGAGTTTTTCCAGAAAAACAATACTTACATCCACACTGCTATTGCGTTCTTTTGACAGAAAGTCAAAAGAATGGATGGGTTTTTCCAATGGCGGTAAACCTTATTCTACGCGGAAGAAGGCTTTTTCCAAAAAAGCTTTTTTGGAAAAAAGCGTCTGTGGACACGGAAGAGAGTGTTTTTTCAAAAGAAAAGGCCTCCAGGTGCCCTGGTGGCCACTCCTTCCACAGTAATCGCCACTGAAATGCGAGAGTGTCCAATTAATGTGGATGCTCTCTTTCAAAGAAGCACATCGCTTTTTTGTTGCACTTTTGCTGTGTAGATGCTCTCTTTCGAAAGAATCTTTCCGGAAGATCTCTTCTGGAAAAGCTTCTTCCGAAAGAAGCCTGCAATCTAGACGTAGCCTGAGAGTGTGTCCCAGGAGCGTGCCCAGTCTGAAGGGAACTAAACTCCCAGCGCTGCTGAAATCATCTGACCCTCGGTAGGGAAGTTACATCATAGAAGGCAGATCTGGGGGTCCAGCTGAGCTGTGTTTGTGGGTTCCAGGGTGGTGTGTCTGAGCTCTGGCAGGTACTTATATGGCCCTGTTACGAGAGTATCAGCACCCCGCATGCTCTCTGGGGCAGTGTGAGGCAGAGCAGAGTGAATATCCACAGGCCACAGAAGTGGAACAGGCAGGGGGTCGATTCAGCAACTTGCCCATGGTCACCCAAGGAGCGTCCCCACAGCATGGAATGTGACCTATGTCTCCGAAGTCTTAGGGCTTCCATGGTAACCACTGGACCATCCTGCCTCTTTGACCGCCTGAGCCTCAGCCCCAAAATGACTTAGAACTGAGGGATGAACTGGCTCTATGGGAAAGCCTAATTTTCACTGGCGGCAGGAGTCCCGTAGGAGCCGTTTGTGCTAGTTACGAATTGCTGGAGCTCTGCCATCCTCTGCCGTTGGCCTGCTCAGAATTTCCCCTCTGCCTGGGCAGCACCCACTCTCTGCCCTCTCTCTCAGGGGAAGCCATGGCTGGGCGCTAGATTAGCCCTGAGGCGAGGGGCAGGCCCTTAGCTGATGCTGGTCAGAAGAGCAGATGTAAATGGCATAAACGGAACCCGTGTGCAAAGCAGGTGTGACTAACACATCAGGGGAGAGGGGGAGAAAACTTCATCTGGGAAAGCAGCACACACGAGGGACTGTAATTAAGCAGGGGCCCTCTATGTTATCTCACATTGTTATATTTATTGGTTACTTTCCCTGTGGCCTGTTTTCTCCCTTGGTATGGAAGTCACACTTGCATCACACACTCACCGAATGCCAAATCAGGGCAAACTTGGCTACACCGTTCCCTGGTTGTTCGCCTGTGGATACCTATGGGGTCACTTTCACCAATATTTGCATCACCTTTGAATTTGGTCCTGAGGCGGTCTCCTCAGACCCCTTCACCTCAGGCATCTCTCTCTGTGCTTGGGGATGGCTCTGTGTCCCAGCCAAGGCCAGGTGGGCTGACTCAGATATTGCCAAAGTGGGCACAAAGAAAGGAAAATGTCCAGGAGAACCGAGTGTCTGTGTGCAAAGTCTGTACAGCGGTTGCATGCAGCGTCGGTGTGCTTTGGTACGGTGTGTTCCCAGGAGAACCTGACCAGGGCCAGAGAAAATCAAAGGCTTTTGACAAAGGTGATTAAATCCTGATCTCAGTTACACTGTTGCAAGCCCCATTAAAGTTTGAGGCAACGGTGAGCAGATCTGGGGCCACAGCGTTTTAAAAAAAGGTGAGGAAAACTTCCTGGTCTTAAAACCCACAGCTCCTTTTCCCCGCTGCCATGCCAACTCATTTGTGTTGTCAGGAGCTATTCTTTGTTGACCTGGGATATATTTTGGGCCCCGTCCTGCAATGATCGCAGTGGAAGTTTTGCCCCTGAGTTCTGTGGGAGCCGGATAGGGCCCTTTTAACACCATCTTATCCCAGACTTGACCCTTATTTGGCACTGTTAGAACAGCAGCATCCCAGAGGCTTAGCATTCCTGTAGGAGCCTAAAGCTGGCACGTTTCCCACAGCAGGATTCCAGTTCGGCTTTAATTTGTAATGATTAATAATTCTGGGCTCGGTGGCCCTGCAATTCCTAAGGAAACACAAGACTTTCCCGACGAATCCATCCCAACGTAGGGTATTGCAGTGGCAGAAGAAGCGCTTGACATTTTTCAAATGGATTTGCAAAGATGCTTAAAAGTGAAACTCGTTTTCTGGTGGGAGGCCCTGGAGCCAGTTTTCCATTGTTCAAACAAACAACAAATGCTTCTTAATAGGAACAACAATGCCCACATGTCCCTGTAACCCGTTGTTCCAGTACCCCGCATCTGATAACCTCCAGGCAGGGCAGGCTGTGGAGCTCGTGTTTCTCCAGCCCATTTGGCAATGGCAGGGAGGAGGGGAGTGTACGCATGGGGGATTTGGGTGAGGGAGGATGGGTTGAGTTTTTAAGTGTCTGGCTCTCTGGTGGCAGGGAATCTTTAATTGAACTGATGCCACTTAGGGGTGTCCAAGGGATCCTGGAGACTATAACTAGGCAGGTGCCCTTCCAGGCATTTGCAACAATTTAAATATATAAATAAAGATGCATACATTTAAAAGAGGAAAGTTCTCCAGCAATGGCTTGACCCTGCAGTCCTCAGGTTGACAGTGTGAGTGAGTCTATTCATTTGCGTGGTAGATAAAGTTCTAGCCTGGGACTTGGGAGATCTGAGGACTGTTCCTTACTCTGCTAGTGCTGGGTGACCTTGGGCAAGTCACTTTGCCTGTGGTTCCCAACCTGTAAAGCTGAATTACCAACCTCCTTTGCGAAGCACTTTGAGATCCCCATGCTGTTTGAGAGGTAGATATTATTATCAATGACTGTAGGTAGTTTTAACAATGAGGAGTCCTGTGGCTTTAATTTGTAATGATTAATAATTCTGGGCTCGGTGTCCCTGGAATTCCTAAGGAAACATAAGATTTTCCCGACGAATCCATCCCAACATAGGGTATCGCAGTGGCAGATAAAGGCTAACAGATTTATTAGGGCATAAGCGTTCATGGGTAAAACCCACTTCATCAGATGGATTGGAGTGGAAGTTACAGAAGCATCGGTATATAGAAAGACAACAAAAGAAAGAGGATACTTGTGTAAATTAGGCTAATCAAGTCAGGGTGGAAGTGGCTCATTCACAGCCATTGATGTGGCTATCAAGAGAGGGGAAATTGCCTTTGTAGTGCATTAACCAGTGAAGATCCTTAGTCCTAAATTGATAGTATTGAATTTGCAAATGAACTCCAGTTCAGTCGTCTCTCTTTGTAATTGGGTTTTGAAGGGTTTTTTTTTGTAGAGGGATGGCTACTTTTATATCCATTACTGAATGTCCAGGGAGGTTAAAATGTTCCCCTAGGGCCTACAGGTTTATGTGTGTTACTATTCCTGATGAATTATTTGTGTCCATTTATTTAGCATAGGTAGTTTTGTCCCTCATCACCATATTATCTTAGCTTCTCTTGAATCATTGCATCGGGGGTGGAGAGGGGGGTGGAGGGGGCTTGCCTGCATCGGAATTACAGGGCTGGGCCGCAGCTTTCTGGTCTTTTCCTTTTTTCCATTTCATTTTGATTATTTCTTTTACCTTTGGTGACCTCTGTCTCCCTCAGGGTGTCGGTCCTGTTCTAACAAGCATTGTGAGCACTGGGCATGGGTGCTGACTGGAAGATGGATTTCTTCTTGTCCAGCAGCAAGGTTTGTACCAAAATGCCTCTGTAAAATGTTTCTTAATCTCCGTGGTTCCTTCAGCCAAAAAGATGATCCTCCAGGGATGGCCTGACTGGAGTTAAAATATGTAATATCCTAAATAAGCACCTAAAGGGAACAGGATTGGGCCCCCTGATCTCAGCGGTGGAGCATCGAGTCCCTAGTTTGAGTTCCTGATTAACAAACATCTGATCAAAGCCTGCTGAAGTCAATCGGAAAATTCCCATTGAGTCTTCAATGGGCTTTGGAGCTAGGCATGTTCTCCTGAAAAACAAGAGATTGTGGGTGAGAGAGAGAGATGGACAGTAAGGGTGTGTCTAAACTACATGGCTCTGTTGATGTAAGGGTGTGTCTACACAGCAACATTATTCCAAAGTAACTATGTGAGAGTCTACGCAGCAATTCCGAAATAATTTCGAAATAACAGACGGCTTATTCCGACTTCTGTAAACCTCATTCTACGAAGAATAACACCTATTCCGAAATAGCTATTTTGAAATAAGGAGTGTGTAGATGCTCCACTTCTGCTATTTCGAAATAGCCCCTCACCAGGACCATTCTAAGTTATTCCTCCTGGGGCTCTAACTCGAGATAGCATGTCTACATTAGAGACTCATTTTGAGGCTTCATTTTGAGGCTCATTTTGAGGCTTCCCAGCAGTGTAGACACGCTATTTTGAAATAAGCTATTTTGGAATAACTATTCCGGAACAGCTTATTCTGAAATAACTGTGCAATGTAGACGTAGCCTAACAGAGACTCAGATCCCTGGGATATCCAGGGAAGTCCATATTCTCCTCTCTTTACTCATGCATGCAATTGAAGGACTAGTTGCGGGAGGACAAAGCAGGATTAGGTCCACTGAACTTGCATTGGCACAAGGTTGTACAGAAATCAAGCAAGCATCATTCTTAAATTGACTTTGGTTGCATCCACCTATCCCTTTAACTACATCTAGCTGCCTAGGTACCCAAGCTATATATCTATTGCTACACACACACTCCCCCGCTCTCCCATCTCTCCCCCTATGCTGACAACTACAGTATCTTTCTACTCATAACTACAGTATCACTCTCTCTTAAACCTACAGTATATATCTACTCCCATAATAACTACGGTAACTCTGTCTGTCTGACGAACATTTTTTAGATTAAACGTCGTTTTAACTTCTTAAAAACTCCACCAAGAAAATGAAATTGCCTGGCTTATGTCATTGTTACTGGAGAAAAATATCTTTTTTTCCCTCCCTCTTTTCCTATTTTGAAACATTTTCTGAAAAGCCAACATTCCAGCTGCCTAACAGCATTGAGAAAGAATTGTCAGCAGTAGCCTTTCCCATTCTCTGTCTTTCCTTGCTGCTGACTGTTTGCCTGGGTCTTCGTCTCTCCCAGACACCCCGCTCCACCTTGTTGTAAATTCTGACAACGAAAACATTATTTAAATGTCCTCAAAGTTTTTCTTCCCATTGAAAAAGGGGATTTATTCTTTTTTTTCCATTGGAATTAATGTTATTCTAATGTGTTTCCTTTTGATCTTTAGGGGATTTTACACTGATTATCCCTAATTTTGAAAAGAAAAAGAGTTTTTTTGTTTTAATTGTTTTTAAAAGCTTTAGCGAGAAGGGAAAAAAAATCCATCCTACTTCTTTGGCACATCTTTAACCTTTAAGTACCTCCGGAAAAAAAGTATTTAAAATATATTATACATTTTTAAACAGGGTGCTTTTGACAGGTCAGTTTCAAACCTCTCTCTCTTTTCTTGTGCTGTGTTGGAATAAGACAATTTTGCAGCTTGGATTTTTTTGACAGTTAAATTGCAATGTAGGCAGCGTGTGGAATAGGGATCCTGTCTCTTTAACTCTCTAACTAGACAAAGACTTTTCCCCTTTGAGAGCTGAGCCCGGGATCAAAACTGTCAGATGATCTCGTAGCACTTGGGAGAGTTTGCAAAGTCATAATTATATCTTTTAACCTGTCTTGCTCTTTGCAAAAGAAAGGTCCTATTATATTGAAATGAGATTATTAGCCATCAAATACTTTCTTTCTTGGGATTCTTCTTTTTTAAAAAAATATTCAAATACCTTAACTACTTTGCAATTGAATTTTTATAAGATTTACTTTTCACTAAATAAATGTTCTGTAGCAGATATTTTTTAAAGTATTTTTTAAAAAGTGTTTTCAATATGCACATACAAAAAAAAATCAGACTAAATGCTTGAAATGTCATCTGGATAATTAAAGGAAAGTAAAGTTTCAGAGCTCAGTTCAGATTTTTTTTTTTTAGTTTGTTTGGTGAGTTTAACTGTTTTATTTTTTAAGGTAGGCAGTGTGGGTGTGTTTCTTCAGTTATCTTCATTGCCAGAAATCATTCTTCCTCCCCCCCGCCTCAAGACGTTTTTAAATCAAAGCCAAACTAATCAGAAGTAAAACAAAACAAAAGAAAACACACAATTAAAATAAATGCTTCATCGTCTAAATGTGTGCTTTGTGAAGGTGACAACTGCATTAAAACTATCAGGGAAATACAAAAGGGGTCATGGAATAGGATTCAAGCGGCAAAATAAAGGCCTATTCAAACTTCAACTTCATAGCCCCGCTGCAGCAAAGATACTTACGCATGTACCTAATTTTAAGCATGTGTATAGTCTAGGATGACACATGTGCATCAGGTTGGGCATGTTCTGAAAAATCTGGCTGAATCCGGGCCCCGGTGGCCATAACAGAGCTGGATAATTAGAGCATTCTGTGCCTGGTTTGACACCCACTGAAGTCAATGTGAATAAGCTTTGGATCACACGCCCTTTTTGTCAGAAGTGGTTGGTCATTTTAATCAAATGATTAGAGTGGTGCCGTGGATAGCTCTCTAACTCAGGTGGTGCCATAACAAACCCTCTTCCTTTTCAAGCCAGGCAGTGGGTCGCACCATGGCCATAAAAATTCATTCTGAGATTAAATTTGGCGCGTCGAGATCTAACAAAGGAATTGTTCTTTGTGTAGGCAAACATTTCCACTAAAGTCACCAGGGGGCTGAGAGATCAAAATTGTTTTTTTTTAAGTTCTGCAATATTAAATACAGGCAGTCCCCGGGTTACGTACAAGATAGGGACTGTAGGTTTGTTCTTAAGTTGAATTTGTATGTAAGTCGGAACTGGTACATATTGTAGGGGAAACTGTAGCCAAACATTTCTCCAGAGCTCAGTTTTATTCTCCCACACCTCACTTCCCTCAGTCCTTTATTCTCAAGCTGAGGTGTCTGCTGAGAAAAGCCGCTCCGAGTCTCCCTGGTCTGCTGGGGGGAAGCAGCTAGTGCAGGGTTGCCTCACCCCGTTTGTAAGTAGGGATCCGATGTAAGTCGGATCCATGTAACCCGGGGACTGCCTGTATGTATTTTAATTAAAAAGAAAATAACCAATGCGCGGTAGAATTCACAGGGCCCCAAACTTGTAGAACTCTTATTTGGGTGAGTAACTTTATTCAGACGAGTTTAAGGCAATGGGTCTTGACATGACTACAGCTATTCTCCTGCAGGATTTCATGCCCAGAATTCGGTATTTGCTCAATTACTCGGCACCCATCTGACGACATCTGTGCATTTATATCCCAGTGATAATACATATGCATTTTCAAATGGCAGAGTATGTGCCTTATTCCAGAGGCTTAAAAGCAAAGGACATTATTTCATACACATTTCCTAACCTTCCAGGAAAGATGTTTTCCAGTCCTAATGAAACACAGGAATGGACAGACAGAAAAAAAAAACCCAAAAACCACCCTGCATGCTAAATAGGGCCCCGATCCTGCAATTGAAACCATATGGGGGAACCCTACACAACCCCCAGCCTTGATTCAGGAAAGCACTCGGGCCCATTAAGCAGGTGCTAAGTTAAGCACCTGCTTCAAGTTAAGCTCATGTTATCTAGATGCATAAGGTCCTTCTCTGGCCCCCCTCTCCCTTGAATCTGAGTACTGTGCAGCCTTTATAGCACTGACCCTTGCCAGCCCCCTATGAGGTAGGGCAGTGCTGTTATCTCCCTGGTGCAGATGGGAAACTGAGGCACAGTGAGGCCAAGTGACTTGCTCAAGGCTACACAGGGAGTCTGTGGCAACTCAAGCAGTAGTTCTCAGATTCCCAAGGGCCAGCCACTGGGCAACCCTTCCTGCAGAGACCTGTCTTTCCTGAACACGGATCTTTTATTGAACTGGGGACCCCACTGCTTTCAGTGGGATTTCATATGGCTAAAGGGGGCTCTCCAAACAGTTCCACTACTGCCAGCCACATGTAAGTTGAAGGCTGCTGCTAACACGTTACTCCTGGCGGGTGCTGTAGGCCTTTCCCAACATAGAAGTATCGCCTGAAGACACCTGAACAATATCATCAACACTGCCTCAGGAGAACCCTAAATATCCCTTGGGAGGACAGGCACACGAACACTAGCGTCCTGGAAGAGTCGAACATGACCAGCACTGAAGCTATCATCATGTACCAACAACTTTTCTGGACTGGTCACATGGTCCAGATGCCAGATCAGTGCCTCCCAAAACAGATTCTGTTTTCTCAGCTGAAGGAAGGACGGAGGAGGATGAGGGGCCAGAGGAAGCACATGAAAACATGTGGCATTGGTGTTGACACTTGGGAGAACCTTGCCAGGACCGTCCCCAGTGGGCAGTGGTAATCCGGGATGGGGTGGTGCAATCTGAGAGGTCCCGCCACAGCGCAGACAAGGTGAGACGGAGAAGGAGAAAAGAGCAGCAAAAACTGCCCCATGTCCCTCTAATAACCACCAGCACCTGCCCCTTCTGCGATAAGACCTGCGGCTTCAGAATCAGGCCATCAATGGATCCACAAATAGGAGGGTGACAGGAAGATGTCCTACTCATAAGAACATAAGAACATAAGAACGGCCGTACTGGGTCAGACCAAAGGTCCATCTAACCCAGTATCCTGTCTACCGACAGTGGCCAGCACCAGGTGCCCCAGAGAGGGTGGACCGAAGACAATGATTAAGCGATTTGTCTCCTGCCATCCCTCTCCAGCCTCTGACAAACAGAGGCCAAGGACACCATTTTATCCCCTGGCGAATGGCCTTTTATGGACCTAACCTCCATGAAATTATCTAGCTTCTCTTTAAATTCTATTATAGTCCTAGCCTTCACAGCCTCCTCTGGCAAGGAGTTCCACAGGTTGACGATGCGCTGTGTGAAGAAGAACTTTCTTTTATTAGTTTTAAACCTGCTACCCATTAATTTCATTTGGTGTCCTCTAGTTCTTCTATTTAGGGAACTAATAAATACCTTTTCTTTATCAGCCCTCTACACACCACTCATGATTTTATAGACCTCTATCATATCCCCCCTCAGTCTCCTCTTTTCTAAACTGAAAAGTCCCAGTCGCTTTAACCTCTCCTCATATGGGACCCTTTCCAAACCCCTAATCATTTTAGTTGCCCTTTTCTGAACCCTTTCCAAAGCCAAAATATCTTTTTTGAGGTGAGGAGACCACATCTGTACACAGTATTCAAGATGTGGGCGTACCATAGTTTTATACAGGGGCAGTAAGATATTCTGGGTCTTATTTTCTATCCCTTTCTTAATAATTCCCGATGTGCATTACTTTACACTTATCCACATTAAATTTCATTTGCCATTTTGTTGCTCAATCACTCAGTTTGGTGAGATCTTCTTGGAGTCCCTCACAATCTGCTTCTGTCTTGACTATCCTAAACAGTTTTGTATCATCTGCAAACTTTACTACCTCACTGCTTACCCCTTTCTCCAGATCATTTATGAATAAGTTGAAAAGGATTGGTCCCAGGACTGACCCTTGGGGTACACCACTAGTTATTGAGTGACCGCCGAGAGAGTAAAGAGGAAGGACTGAGAAACATTCAGAGGTTCTCCTGATGAGCAATCTGTAAAGCAGTAGATAAGGCGGTTACTAAAGGGGGCATGTCAGACCCCCAGCTGGTAGGAAAAGACAGAGTTCCATTGACTACATCGGGGATGTCCACTGCAGAGGTCTAGCTTAGCATTTCAGGGCTTTGCTGAGTTGGTGCCACCATCCTATTGTCTCACTTGGCAGTGAATTAATTTGTACAATGGTTACTTTCCAAAAAACAGACCAGGTTCCTGGCAGATGTGTCCTTCATTCTGAGTGGAATCCTTGAGACTTTGATTCAGTCACTAGGCATCGTTTTGTTTTTTTACTGCCCCCAATAGCTTTCCACTTCTTCACAATGCTGGCAGCTAAGCCGTGGGCATTAGACCTAGAGGAAGGTGCTCGCTGTTTCAGGATAGATCACAGAGAAACCAATGGCGGCGGATTAACAAAGAGATCGCTGCGAACACTTGAGGGCAATGACCATTTGGAAGAGCTCTCTTGCATTGTTGAAAAGACCAAGAGACAACATATCTGCTGCGGGAACTCAAAGGAGTTAGGCCTGCAAAGAGTGTGTCCCCCAAGATCTCAGTCTGTTGAAGGGTGGGATTCCGTGCTGAGCACAGGCCCATGGACCCTTCGAGTGCCACTTGTACCAATAGGCAGAGAGCCCTACTAGCTCTAGTGGAACTCAGTTGAGGCTTGGGGAGGGGCCGAAGCTTGAGGTTCATGGTCCTAGTGATTTACATGGAACTTAAGTGAATGGAAACAGGTCTTCTCCCCACTCCAACTTCAGAAGATGGCCTCTGAAGAACAAGCAAGCCAGTTGAATGACTTTTCTTTTCAGAGCTCTTCTGAAATTTCAGCCCTGAATCTGCGTTTCCTTTGCACCAGTTTTACCCCCCTGTAATGGCCTTGACATCAGTTCAGTTATTCCCGATTTACACCAATAGAATCACTCCTATTGTTTCGTAGCCCCTCAGATACTGACTGGGAAGTAGCTCTTGTCATTTATCTCCCCCTAACATCCATATGCTTAATGCCACACCGATGCCACTCCTGAGGTTAATATAAACGGGGTGCTTCCTGATTGACATCAGAGCAGATGAGATCAGAACCATAGAATCATGGAATTTTAGGTCTGGAAGAGACCTCAGGAGTTTATTGAGTCCAGTCCCCTGCCCAAGGCAGGACCAACCCCAACTCAATCAACCCAGCCAGGGCTTTGTCAAACGAGGACTTAAAAACCTCTAGGGATGGAGATTCCACCACCTGCCTAGGGAACCCATCCCAGTGCTTCACCATCCTGCTAGGGAAATAGTTTTTCCTAATATCCAACCTAGACATTCCTCATTGTAACTTGAGCCTATTGCTCCTTGTTCTGCCATCCATCACTACTGTGAACAGCCTCTCTCCATCCTCTCTGGAACCTCCCTTCAGGAAGTTGAAGGCTGCTATCAAATCCCCCCTCACTCTTCTCTTCTGCAGACTAAACAAACCCACATCCCTCAACCTCTCCTCATAGGTCAAGTGCTCCAGCCCCCTCATCATTTGTTTTGCCCTCCTCTGGACCTTCTCCAATGTGTCCACATCCTTTCTGTAGTGGGGGGCCCAGTATTGGATGCAATACCCCAGATGTGGCCTCACCAGTGCCAAATAAAGGGGAACAATCACTTCTCTAGACCTGCTGGCAATGCTCCTCCTAATGCACCCCAATATGCCATTTGCCTTCTTGGCCAAATGGGCACACTGTTGACTCATATCCAGCTTGTCATCCACTGTAACCCCCAGGTCCTTTTCTGCTGAACTGCTACTTAGCCATTCGGTCCCCAGCCTGTAACAACGCTTAGGATTCTTCCGTCCCAAGTGCAGGACTCTGCACTTGCCCTTGCTGAACCTCATCAGATTTCTTTTGGCCCAGTCCTCCAGTGTGTCCAGGTCACTCTGGACCCTCTCCCTGCCCGCCAGCGTATCTACCTCTCCCCTTAGCTTAGTGCCATCCACAAACCAGGCCCAATATCTTGTCTTCCATGCCCTGTCTTTTTCCATTTTGCTACTCGTAACCACCCGACTGAAGTAACTGAGTGGATTGCAGTTACAATGGAGTCAATCCAGAGTTAACTCCAATAAAGTCAGCAGGATTACACTGGACTGTGAGTAGAGTTTGGCCTGCAGAGTCAATGGGGTTGTATGCATCACCTTCTCTATTGCGGTGGGAAAAAAGCACTGCCATTCTCAATTGCACACTTAATCTGGCTAGCGCTAACGAGTGCTGGCTGCAACCGTGGGAATTGTTTATAAAGGCGATAGTAGTTAATGGCTGTGTTCTAAGTATAACTCCATGGTGCTTTCTGTAAGAGTAAGGGTCATAGTTAATGCTGGAGTTTAGGTACTTCTGTCTTCCTAAATCCACCTGCCTGAAACTTCCATCGAACACAGCGTTCTTCACTTCCTGTATGAAGCTGTTTTGCATAGTGATGCTGCACTCTGTGGAACCCCTTGCCACGTTCTAACCCCCTGCCACGTTTAGGTGGCATCTAAATGGCAGGCAATGTGATTCCCGTCTGTAATGACGTTGGCCTTCTATTTCTCAGGGGAACAAAACTCCTCTTAGCTGATGTGTGTGTTCTGCCATCAGAAGCGCTGCAGGATCAGGCTGGTCGTGTAACAGTCTCAGAACCTGTGTTCTCTGGAAGATGGGCACTTGGGTAGCCACCCAGAAGAGATTCAAATGCTGCCCAAGCAGATTAGCAGAGTGTCCACAGCTGGCAGCACGTGTTGGTGGTGCACATCCATTCATGCCTTGGTGCACAACCAAATTTATTCTGCATATGCATGGAAAAAATTAGAGGGAACATTGTTCAGAAACCTTTGGGATGTGGGACCAGTGCCACCGCTGGTGTAGACGGGCATAGCTGCACTGAACTCAGCAGAGCCCCACCCATTTCCACCAGCTGAGGATCAGGCCTGGTTGAATTATACTTACAGCTGGACGTGCCAACTATAACATGTCCTGACTTTGTTATTGCTAAATCCAGGCTCCGCTTTGTCTTGCTCATGAGCAATTACTGACCTGATTTAGGTACACTGAGATTTTGACGGTTTATTTTAATCTGGCAACAGCAAGCGTTCAGCCTTGCAAGGTCCTGCAGCAATCCTTTGAAGTCTCATAGACTTAAAGGCCAGACAGGATTATTTTGATCATTTACTCATACATCCTACACATTGCAGGACACAGAGTGTCACCCATCCACTCCTGTGAATACCCCATGGCCTCTGGCTGAGTCACTGACATCCTCCAATCTTGTTTTGGAGACTTTACGTTATGGATACGCCACCACCCACTCTGGTTCAATCCACCACGTGGCCTGTGCCCCATGCTCAGGGGCCGACGACCACCATGGTCCTGGGGCAAGGTGGGGGGGGGCCTGGCTCTGCGCCCCAGATGGGGGGGGGCAAGGGTGGAAGAGGCGGAGCCTAGGACAGGCAGCCCTTAGTGTGCTCAAAACAGCACAGAGCAGTACTCCCATGCCAGTTCAAAGGGGCCAGGACTCCGGTCATCACCTCTGCTGAAGTAGCAGTGGCGCCAGCCAGGAGCGCTGGATTCCTTTGAAAGTCTGAGCCCCTGTGCAATTGCTCCCTTGTCCCCCCGCTTCCGTGGACCTGCCCATACTGCAAAGGAAGGAAAAGCTCTGAGGGACTCTGCCAATTTGACCTGGAGAAAAATTCATTTCCATTCCAAATGCAACAATCAGATAGACCCTGAGGCTACGTCTACACTGCGGTTTTGCTGGTGGTGAGTATGCAAATGAGGCACAGATTAGCATATAACTGTGCCTCATTTGCATAATTTATGCTCGCCAGTTTTGCGCAGAGGGTTTTTGCAGAAAAAAATAGTGTGGATGGGGTTTTTTTGTGCAAAACCCCGTTTTCTGCCATATCCTTATGCCCCAGAAGAGGAGGTTTACCGATCTGGCAGGCAAAAGGGTTTTTGCACAAAAAAACCCGTCCACACTACTTTTTTTCCGCAAAAACCCTTTGTGCAAAAACAGCAAGCATAAATTATGCAAATGAGGCATGGTGAGATGCTAATCCATGCCTCATTTGCATACTCACCACCCGCAAAACCGGCAGTGTAGATGTAGCCAGAGCATGTGGGCAAGACCCCCGCACCAAACACCTGGGAGAGAACTCTCCGTATTAATCCAGAACTCTCCACACTCCTGTGTCCCGTCTCCGGCTGGTGGAGACACCCGCTAAACAGCAGCTGCAGATGGGCCATAAACCACTGAAGGCAATCTCATCATATCGCCCCCTCCATAAATTTACCAGACTCCTCTCAAAACAAGCTGTTTTTTGCCCCCACTACTTCCCCTGGAAGTGAGTTCCACAACGTCACTCCTCTGATGGCTAGAAACCTTTATCTAATTTCAAGACTAATCTTGCTGAAGATCAGTTTATATCCATTTGTCCCCGTGCCAGCATTCACTGCCCCTCTTCCAATTTGAATGGAATTAAACACGGAGACAAGAATTGCTCAGCATCTTAGCAGAGCACAGCTCTTGGAAGCGGAACCCCTTGTTTTGGTTAAATCCGAACTAGAACACAATAGACTTGGCACATCCCAATGACACCTAGTATGTTTCCCTGTCCTGCTCCTTCCCACAGTTTCAGCCAGCCTGTGCTGGGGCTAGCCAGCTCCTCCACTAGCCAAGGCTAAAGGTTGTGCAAACTCTAGCTTTGAGTTGCAACTGCCTTGCTGTTTGAATTCACTCCTGGGGTTAGCTCCGGGAAAACATCAAAACAGCTTTTCTGCTCCAATTTTGGTGCTGTGCTAAGAACAACTTTTGGAACCCCGCCTTTTCTGAACGCATGCTCACACATTCACAAACAGCTGTGCACACGCTCACATATTCTGACCCTCCCTGATTATCTAGCAGCCAGATACTAAGGTGATCAGAGTCCTGGAAATTACAGTCAGTATATAATATTTGTACTCCTGGTTGAATATCTCTACTCCAGCACCCTCAGGAGCTGATTGGTGCCGAACCAGAGAATTTGCCAAACTATGGGAGATCAGTATTGTCTAGCAGCATTACCAACATGTCCACTGCTTCCTGGACTCTCTAGGAACTAACCAAAAATGTAGATGGTATCATGAGCTTTTGTGGGCACCGCCCACTTCTTCAGCTCATGATGCCATCTACAGTTTTTGTTAGTCTCTAAGGTGCTGCAAGACTAATTATTGTTTTTTAAGCTTTTCCAGTTACAGACTAACACGGCTACCCCTCTGAAACTTTTGGACTCTTAGGAAACATTTAAAGGTAAATCAGAGCTAAATAACCACACAGAACACTGAGAGCCACTGGCTTTAAACAAACTTTATGGGACTGCGGGAAACTTGGTCACACCTATTATAAGTGGACATCCGGCTAAATAAAATTATGCCGGACCATGGATGTTGCCAGACCATGTATATTTGTGTCTAAATTTCCAGTCAGAATACCTAAAAGTATTTACCAAGCTATTAGAAAAATATGCATTTTCCATAGAAATGTGGTGGTTTTTTTTAATAGAACCTGGCTTTTTGATTAAACAGAAATTTTTGCAAAAAGTGAAAGCCAGCCACCTTTGGCAACCAAAATATATATTTTTTGTTAAAGTTAATACTGGTTGATTTTGATTGCCAAAATCCAGAACGCTTTCCATTATTGATGAAAATCTGAATCATTTTAAAGAACATTTTCAACCAAAAATGTGTCGACATTTTTTGCAAAAGGAAAAAACGCCATTTCCTCTGCTGTTCTGCGCTCTGTTTGCTATCCCAGAAGGGCCGAACCAACTGAAATGATCAGTCTCCTAGGGGATGATAGATAAGAGGCAGATCACATCCGAGGCCAGGTTCCCAGCTGACATTCTGTTGTTCTGTTAGTTCTGTTGAATCCAGTGGAACTATATCACTTTATATTAACTATGGCTCTCCCCCTTTGAGTTTTGGCTGCGGCAAATCTCTTGCACAGAGGCCGGGGAAGGAAAAAAACCAATACCCTGGCAGCTGTGTCAGACTACTGGCTCAAACTCCGCTGTGATGAGCATTCCTGGGTACAAAATACATCTTGATTTTGCATTTGATTCTGCACAACAATCACCTTGCACTCCCCCCCCCCCGCCTTCTCTTTCTGCTGTTGAACAGCAGACGGGAGATTTCATGTGCAATAAATATTTAGATTGTGCCTGTGTGTTTATAACACTTGCCGAGAGTGTAACCGGAGCAGCTCACGCTCTCCAGTGACACCTGATGCTGGTGAAAGTTTTCCATCACCTCATGCGGACCAAACAGCCGCCACGCTGCGATTAGAGAGGCACGCGGGAGCGGTAGCGATGGCTCTTTGCCTTCCCCCTCCCATGCCGGGGCAAGAAGAAGACTCGAAATATAGACTGGGTGAACAATTTGCTTCATTGTCCCTTAGGAACTTGTTATTCCAAAGGAAGCTGGAAAAAAACCATGATGATCCTTGAAGTCGGGCAGGCCTGCTCTTCCAGTGTGTAAATGATGAGACTGTGTGTCTAGCAGGAGAAGGGGGAGGATGGACTGGCAAACCAACCTTTCACATCATGTCTTGATGGGGAAACGAGGCTGTCTGGACAGCTACGTGCATTTCCCCAGCATAGCTGGCTCCCAGGCCCCACGCAGCCCCAAGGTTTCCAGCACATCAGGCTGGTTATGGAATTTGTGTGTGCTTTAATGAACGTGTGTTGCTCGTGTTTCTTTGGGGAAAAATATTCTTCTTTTGTTTTTCTGCTTTGCCTCAGTAGGACTTCGGGGGGAGCACAGCCAGCAGTCCTAACCTTAGCTTTTTTTTTTATTTTTGGAGTGGGAGGGAAGAAATAAATCTGTGTGTTCAGTCCCTTCCCTTGTACATATTCCACTTTCCCTCCTTGCATGGCTGTGTGTTGCTTCTCTACTCTGCAGCCTTGAAACTGGGGATAGCAGAACCCCCACAAACTAAGGAAGATTCTTCCTCTATGGGCAGCCTATTCTATAATTGGCCATTAGGGCATGTCTCTTGCATTGTTCTTTGAAACATCTGATGCTTGCTGCTGTGGGAGAGTCCAGCACCAGAAGGGACCCTGATCAGTGTTCCCTGTAAACGAAGCACTTAGGTGGCCGTGCAGGAGAGATTCAAATGCCACCCAGCTGATTAGCAGAGCACCCACAATCAGCAGCATCTGTTTCTACTAGTGGTGCACATCTGCCTGTGCTTTGGTGCACAGAACAAAATTTATTCTGCGCGTGGATGGAAAAAAAAATAGAGGGAACATTATGCAGATCTATTCCAGTCTGGCAATTCTTGTATGCCTTCCCAGCTATGTCAAATTTTAAATTTAGTTCACCGAGGACCAAAATGAAGAAAGAGAGGAGAGAGAGAGAGAGAGAGAGCCCTTCCTCTTGCTTTAGAATCAGGGGCTGGAGGGGAAACATAAGCTCAATTTTATGTGAATTATGAGGCACCTATAAAGAAAGTCATATGAACTGAGACACTTGGCTCTGTTACCTTAATGATACCTACGGTACAATATGTGAAATCTATTACACTATTCTGGATACATATATATATGTATAGAGAGGGAGAGAGAGAAACGAAATCTCAGGGCCTTTATTTTTATTGGCTTCTGCAAAGAATAAATTACACAGTGAGGGCAAGGTTAAATTATTGTAAATGTCTGTATGAAAGGCATCACTTAATTATTAACAGTCTGCTACAAATAAAAGGTACATATGCTAAAATGGTCTGACCTGCTGGGTTGTGGGTTTTGTGTGTATGTGTGTGTGTGTTTTAAACTCATTGGTGAGGCCCTGGTCTGACTTGTTCTCTGTCAAGCAAGCAGGAAAGAGACAGGCTGAGGTTTCATTACTGGGTTGCTTCTATCCCTCCCTACCAGATGTCAAGTGAGTGCCTAGGAAATACGGGAAGGGTGGACAAATGCCAGGCATGGGGAACGGGAGTGTGAAGCCATCGCAGAGAGAAAAAATGTGCTGTGGGAGGTGACAAAGGCAGCCTACAGGTCAGTGTGCGTTGCGTATCTCCCTCTGTACCTGAGCCCCGGAGGAGGGGAGTCAACTCTTGGCTGACTCTCGCTTTTTGGCTGTCACCTATAGGAATGGGATGGAGGCCCTTTAAGTAGTTGGTGAACCCTCTAGTGGTACTCACCCTGTGCTGTGTTTTAGACGTGGCTGATAAGTAGAAGAGCGAGTCCTGCCATGCTTGTGTGTACTTAGTGAACACAGATATTTGGGACCCAACTGCACCCCTGTGGTATCTTTTGATGCATAAAGAGCAAAGCCTGAGCTCCAGCAACTCATGGGTTTATGGCTGGGCGTCTCCAATTCAATCCTTGGATGTTACCCTAGCACGGCCTGTCGGCCCAGCCAAAGCTGGCCCCTGGATGGGGCAAGAACAACCGAGGCCCATACATCCATGACATTCTGCTGCTCACCACAGTTGCGTTGAACATTATGGGCATGTCAACACTAGGAAACTATTTCAAAATAACTAACATTGATTTAAAAAACAACAAATAGTCAGGTAAAGCTCTTGATACCATCTACAGGTGTGTCTAAACTTCCCCTGCACCTAGACTGCTGCTGCATTCTTTCAAAAGTAAATTGAAAGAACGTGGCAGTTTTTTCAACCGCAGAAAACCTCATTTTACAAGGAAGAATGCCTTTTTTCCAAAAGTGCTCTTTTGAAAAAAGACGCTATGTAATGCGAACTGTGCTTTTTCGAAAGAGAGCATCCAGACTGCCTGGGTGCTCTCTTTCAAAAAAGTGGCTTGCTTTTTCAAAAGTACTGGTTGTAGTCTAGACGCTTTTTTTCGAAAGAGGCTTTTTCAAAAGTATCTTCCGAAAAAACGCCTCTTTCAAAAGAGGCTTGCAGTCTAGATGTAGTCTACATGTTTTATTAGTCTTTAAAGTGCTACCAGGCTATTTGTTGTTTTTAAAATTTATCCTGTACAGACTAACTCGGCTACCCCCTGAAGCTTTTAAAATCGATTTAATAACTCCCAAAATAACAAAACTGAAATAGCATGTCCTCACTATGGGGAAGCCTCGAAAGTAGTCTGAGGCAGGCTCTGTGAATGTGGACACACTACCTCGATTCAGAGGAAGCACTGGGGAGCAATTAGTTTGAACAACTCTGGGGAGTCATTATTTCAAAATAGCGGCACTAAAGAGTCTTCACTACCACTATTTCAAAATAAGTATTATTCCTCGAGGGAAGCAGGGATACAGATTTTGAAATAAGCAGCTCGTTATTTTGAAATAACAGGCTTGGTCGGGAGGGCTCTCCACTTATTAATTTGACCTAACGGGGGTTATTTTGAAATAAAGCCTAGTGTAGATCAAGGCTAAGGGACCGGCAAGGATAGAAAGCAGGTCCTGCTGCTAAGAAAGCACAAAGCAGCACATCAACTCAAGAAGAATCTTCATTGGAAGTATGGGGTCTCTGACACACTGGAGAGCAGTTCTGAACTCCTCCACTAGAGGGCACTGGTGTCATTTCATGAGAGTTGGTTGTTGTTGAATCTTAAGGGAAAGCTGCATAGTCAGAGCTGGCATGGGATGAAAGATGAGGCTTTCAAAACCAGCAGAGGCATTGTGATTTGAAACATTCTATTTGTTAAGGTGAGCAACCATTTTACCCTTAGGATGGTTTTTACACCAACGGGATCTCTTCGAAAGGACCAGCGTGAGTGCAGCAATGCAAAGGAATTGAGACTTTCCTGCTTGAGAGACATCCCGCCCTTCCCTGCCTCAGGTGTTCTATATGAAAACCCTCAGGCTTTGGAATTTGCTCTCCTTTACCCACCCCATCATAAGCTCTTCTCTGATGACCTTCAGGGCGTGTTGGTGTGGAAGGGGCTGTTCTTTGAGTTTTCTGTTACCCTAAACTGTGCAGCCGCACTCAAGGTGTATTTAAAGTTATGCCAAGGATGCATACAAGAGAGGGGTGAGCACTTCTAGCATTCCTATACACTTAAATGAAGTCATGAACGGAATTGAAATCTCTCTTTCATTTCCTTCTAACATATAAAATCCTTTTGGCCAGCCAGAAGACATCACTTTCCCGTGATTACATCTTCCATTTTCAGGCCAGACAGAACCTGCGGACTGTCTCATCTGATCTGCTGCATAACACAAGCAATAGGGCGTCACCCAGCATTTCCTGCACTGAATCCAGTGACGTGTAGCTTTCATTTCTAGAAAGAGACATCCAAACCTGGGCTAGAGACACCAAGTGATGGAGAATTGACCACGCCCCTTTTTCCGGGGAGTTATTTAATCAGTGCCAACTGCACCACTTGCTTCCAGAGAAATGTTACATTATGAAGAAAGTATTTAATATGGATTGTGTTTAGATGTATTTTAATTAAATCTGGCACCTGGGAAGGATGAGAATCCAACACCATCTGACCACTCAGCTGTCCCTCGACCTACATTTTGGTAACTTCTGTTCTATCATTATAGAATCATAGAATACTATAACTGGAAGGGACCTCAAGAGAACATCAAGAGCAGTCCCCTGCGCTCACGGCAGGACCAAGCCCCGTTTATCATCCCTGATAGATGTCTATCCAACCTGCTCTGAAATATCTCTAGTGATGGAGATTCCACAACCTCCCTAGGCAATTTATTTCAGTGTTTAACCACCCTGCCAGTTAAGAAGTTTTTCCTAATGTCCAACCAAAACCTCCTTTGCTGCAATTTAAGCCCATTGCTTCTTGTCCTCTCATGATCATTAGAGGCCAAGGAGAACAATTTTTCTCCCTCCTCCTTGTAACACCCTATTAGGTACTTGAAAACTGCTGTCCTGTCCCCTCTCAGTCTTCTCTTTTCCAAACTAAACATTCACTATTTCATAGCTCTCTATTGTATCTGCTCTCAGACACTGATTCTGCTCCCAACAATGGTAAAACTCCCCTTGGTTTCAATGGGTAGCAAGACGAGGCCCTTATACAGTTGCTCTTCTGTGTTGTGCATGGAAAGGGAACACAGTCCCCTCTTTTACAGCAACAGAGGGAAACAGAACTCATCAGTGTGGATGTGACACTTCAGGCAGAATTACTTGGAACCAAGAGACAAGTGTGCCAAGCAAACCAGGGGTAGCAGAGATGGAAGCAAACTCCCCATGTGGCTGAAAATCTCCATCATTCCCATGCAATGAACACGTGCGTCCCATCTCCACAGGACGTCTGCAGCCATTTGGAGCCAGTTAGCCCCTGAGCACAATTAGGTCCCGGTTGTGAGGGTGGGTGCCGGGATGGATGACTGTATCTTGTCCTTGCAGGTAAGAATGGGAGATAGTTGGGGTAGTGCATATTGGTTTGGGATGGATGGTACTTAGCTAGGGTTGTGTGTGAAAGGATACAGGTAGAAGATGGTTAGGACTGTGCATATAGACATAGAGACAGTGGTTGTTGATTTGGGCTGTGTCTTTAATTGTGATGGTTATGGCTGCCTCTTAAGGTTGTGTGTGTAGTTACAGGGGTCAGGATGGTTGGTTAGGACTGAGTGTGTGTTGATGTACAGTGGATGGTTGTTAATTAGGTGTCTGTGTAAGGTGCAGGGTGGATGGGTCTTGGTTAAGCCAACGAGCGATGCTATTAGTTTTCTGGTGTTGGTATATGTAGGATGGCTGTTGGTTAGGGCTGTGCGTCTCAGTGTGGGGTGGAGTATTGGCTAGGTCTACATGTGTTGGTACAAGGTCAGTGGTCAGTCTCTGTGTGTTGGTGCAGGATGAATGGTTCCTGCTTAGGTCTCTGTGCCTGTACAGTGGGGGTGGTTGTTGGTTAGGTCTCTGTGTCTCAGTGTACAGTGAATGATTGTTGGTTAGGTCTCTCTGGCTTGGTCTACACTGGAAAGGAAGGTTAATCTAAGATATGCCACTCCAGCTATGTTAACTGCATAGCTGGAGAGGAAGTATGTTAAATCTCTGTTCACACATGGGACTTTGAGAGGAGAAAACACTCCTGTCAGCTTCCCTTACTCCTACTGAGGAGCCAGCGTTCTGGCGCCGATGGGGGTGCCCTCTGAGTTCGATTTAGCAGGTCTTTACTAGACCCACTAAATTGAACCCTGGAAGATTGATAGTGGCAGTATCGATCTTCCCCATAGTGTAGATGTGCCCTGTGAGTGGGTGAAGGGGAGTAGGAGGAGAAGATGGCTAAAGTTTCATGCAGGATGTGCAGAGGGGAGCACTGCTAGCACATGCTTTTTTTGCACACTTCTCATTCTCTCAGCCCCAAAAGGAGTGCGACTCTGGGATCTGGTGTCGCAGTAGCCGCCAACAGCCATAAAAGCCGGGGTCTAACCGAAAGGGAAAAAGTGACAAGGGGAAAAGCGAGGTCGGCCCCACCTTGCAGGGTCTGTTCTGGAATGTGTTTGCACTCCAGGGTGTGCAGCTCCGGAGTGTGTGTTAGCAGCAGTGTTGAGTTAGTAATATGAACCCTACACAAATACCTCCGGGGCAGACAGGTCCATTTCAGGCTGTGTTTATTTAATAAAGAGCCAGTGAAGTAACTGCAATTTCATTGTCAATTTACTAATGCGTTACAGTTATGTTTCTTAACCTCATTGTTTGGGCTCAGAAGCCAGCAGTGCCGGGCCAAGTCACCCCCTCCCCCTTTGAGTGTAAAACACATTTTATTATGACTAGAATGTCTTCTATTTATCAAAAGCTGGGCGGATTAAGGACCCTCGGCTCCCCCTTCCATGCACATACCCCACTTGGCAGCGGGTAGGTTTATGAACCTACTAAAAGCCCCTTTCTTTCTTTCTTTCTTTCTTTCTTTCTTTCTTTCTTTCTTTCTTTCTTTCTTTCTTTCTTTCTTTCTTTCTTTCTTTCTTTCTTTCTTTCTTTCTTTCTTTCTTTCTTTCTTTCTTTCTTTCTTTCGTTTTGTTTTTTGTTTTAGACAAGGAAAAAACCCACACGTTTAAAAGTTCATCTGGGAAGAATACAATGGAAACTATGGCTGGAAAAGTGAGTGGCCTGTGTGTGTCTTTTGAGGTCTGGGGAGATCTGAGGTAGTCTTCCTACTCTTTTGGAAAGAACTCCACATTTGAAACAAACACACACACAATTCTACAAGAGAAATGAATCTTCAAACAGAGCAAGAGGCTGGTTAGGAGGAATTCGGGGAGTGATCTAGAACAGGCGCTCAGAAATCCAGGTGATTCCTCCGGTAGGGGAGAGAAAGATGTAGAGGAATGAAAGTCTCGTTTGTTTGAGTTTCAAGTGGATTCTTCCCACCCTTGCTTACTGCACAAACTTTCTCTGGAGGGCACTTTCCATCTCCCGCATGCTGTGAGAAAAGGTTTGACTCATCTGGTCTGACTTAAGAAGAAAAAGAAAAAAAAAAGAAGCTAAAAGGTTTTTTGCTTTTTTTCCTCCAATGTTTGTCAAACAGCCAGTTTACATATAAAAAGAAAGGGCCACATTCTCAGCTGGTGTAAATCAATATTGCTCCATGGAAGGCACTAATTTATGCCAGTTGAGGATTTGGCTCAAAATCTGGACAAACTCCCCTTAGAAAAGGTAGGGATGATTATTCTAGAATTCTTCCCATTAAGATCCTGAAGGGCTGTGGTATAGCAGGAAGAATTCTAGACCCATCTCCTGTTAGAAGCCATTAGAAAATAGGGCTGCGTCTTGAGACAATGTCTTTGCATTTCCCCCATGCCCAGCAAAATTTCAATGAGAATATCAGTGGATATAATGAGATTTCATCTTGCCCTAGGTGCTATGCTATGGCCTGATCCAGGGATCTTCCTCAGCTCCCATGGACGACCATGGCCTCTTGTCACCAAGCAAGTTCGGATTATTGCATTGTAGGGCCGTGGGAACAGCTAATGTACCCTGTGAGTGGGGAAGGGAAAATGGAGGAGCTGTGTTCTGGCCAGCTTTGGAAATGGCACCAACGAGTCCTAGATTCCAAGCGATGTTCTCGCTTTGTATTGTTTAACCCTTCCCTCCTCTTGGCTCTTTTCGCTTCCCATCTCACACGCTTCACCTTGCCCCAAGCTGCTTGACCAGTGAGCAGAACGCTTGGGGGAGAGGGGAGAGCAGCGTTTCTCCTGTCATGTTGCAAGGCAGGGCTGAGCTGGGGCATTAAGCCCAGGGGAAGAGGGGAAAGCAGCTGTTAAGGGGCTAGCCGTTCCGTTCCCTGCTCCGTCACTTGTTTCCCAGGTGAGCTCCACTCGGTGCCCTCCCTGCCAGGATAGTGAGGAGGAAAATGTGTTGAAGATGATGCTGAGTTCAGATACTACAGCAATGAGGCCATTCAAGGCCCTTACAGGGAGAGGCAGGGGAGCTCCTGTAATGTGGCAGGGCAGGGATAAGCAGGGGAGTTGCTGGACTGCAGATCAGAATGTAGGAGCAGGAATGACCTTGGCTGAACAGCCTCGTGTATATGTGAGTGTGCATGAGTAGTGGTGTGTATGTGTATGTGTTCCCTCATTAGGGTTGCCAGGTGTTCGGTTTTGAACCAGACAGTCCAGTATTTGAGCTTTCTGTTTGGGAAACAAATTGAGAAAATATAAATGTCCTGTATTTTCTAAATAAGATGAAATGTAGATTGTGATGTAATATCAAGTGTGTCCAGTATTTTTGTTGAAACCATCTGGCAACCCTATCCCTCATGTAGTTGTTATGTTGACTTTGAAGGAGTTTTGAGGAAGATTTAGCTTTGAATTCTTTATCTATCTATCTGTCTATCCTGATACACCCCAACTATTGATCTATATATCCTCATATACCCTATCGATCGATTGATCGATAGAATTCCAGCTCTGCTATAGGTAAGGTAGGTAGATTAGATCTGTTCCTAATCTACCTACCTTAGCTATAGCAGAGCTGGCATGCTGCTGTAATGTAATAATTTATACGGCCTCAAAGCAGCAATTTAAAGACCAGGTTTTGCTCCTCATTCTGAAGACTGTCGATTGTGCGGGTTTAACCATGCCTCTCAATTTCGTTCCTGGAAAACAGCGTATCTCTGTGTTCACTTTTCCCCGTTGGTTTTAACAGAAGGAAGCGAGTTTCCCCGGGATGGCTAGGAAAGCCACCATTTAACACAGGGCTTTCCCCACACCATATTTTGAACATATCCAAAGGCCTCCAGTGCAGACAGCTGCAATTCCTTGCCCTGTCCTAACCTCAGCCCTGACCTAGAGGGACCACACGGTCTAGTCCATGAAAGGATTCAATTCAGCCTTCATGCCGGATCAGCAGTCGGGCCGCTCTGCCATACAAGCTGCCAGTCGTGACAAATTACACGAGGTGGTGTCAGAGTAGAGCTGAGAACTGACCCCACTCGGCTCATCTCAGGGCTGTGAAACTGGACTCCAGCCACACTTCTGGCTGTGTGCAGGGTCTTTGTCTGGCAAGCAGCCTTGTGCACCCATCCCTGGGATTTCCCTAGACCCCCCCATAGGGGTGTATACCCCCCAAAATTTCCACAACACCCCCCCAGTTTTGTGAACTATGGTGCCAGACAGCCCACCTTCACCCTTACGGTCGCACCCCTCATCAGCTCTGACACCCCTCCTTGTAAATTCGAACACCTCCCCTAATTTCAAGCAAATGTGGACCTGGGAGCTCGCCGGGTTCTGTAATTAGAGGGAAGATTTCAGCTAATCCCTCTCTAAATGAGGGCCTAATTCCTAGCGTAAAAACTTGTCAGCTGCTTGTTAACAGACTTGCTTTTACATGGGCTTTATGCGTTGCAGGAGTAGTTCCACTGGTACCTTTCTGGTTTGGAATGGGAGCACACTCTGCCGCATGCAACCTTGTGTCTGTTCGCACCGGCTGTGTTAATAACACACACCTTAAATCAGAGGGTTAGAGGGAAAAAAACCAGCAGCGGTGCTAGTAGGGAGGGGGGGTTATTTAATATTGAATTTGTTTTTTTTTAAATGTGGAAACTTTTAGACACAATCCCGGCCCTGTGTTTAAGTCATTAAAACATCTTTAAGCATTTTCTGGTTTTAGTTTTCTTAGCAGCAGTCCTTTTCCTGGAATGTATTTTATTTTTCTTTTAAGTTGATGGAAAAAAAACCCATAACCCTCACATTTCCAACAGATTTTTTAACGGGGAAGGTGGTGGGGAGGGCGAGAAAGGGGGGGGGGGGCGAGGGGTGGGGAAACGGAGAGAACAGGGCCCTTTCTGTGTTTTATTTCTAATCCGCAGGAATCCATTTTAGCCTTTTATGGCTGTTGCACTTGCTGACGGGATTTACATTCTCCGTATGTTATCTGAAACATCGCAATTGGTGGCTGTGGAATTGTTTCATGCCTGGGTTAAAGAACACGCCAGTGCTTCTGGAAGGCTCTGGAGAGCAGGCCAGCCACTGAGAGAGAAGGGGAGCTTTTTAAAATAAAGAGGAAAAGAAAAGAGCTACGCATTTTGCAGAAGCTGCAGCCGGCAAAGTTCACGCCCCAGACAAACTGATGTTTAAGTAAACCAAGGAGGGTATTATAGGTCCCTTTGATTCCAACCCTGTTCTAGGCTAGGAGAGCCGCTATGTAAAAATGCCACCCTTCTTACTAGCAGGATCTCCAGCTCGCTGCATGTCTTTGAGCTGCGTCGGCTGGCTTTACTCAAGCACGGACGAGGTTTTGATCCTGTCAGTCCTGCAAAGCCAGCACAGCTCTGGGAAAGTGAGCACGAGCCTCTTCTGCATCATGCATCAGAGGTGAAACTGATAGCAAAGCGCTGACTGCAGATGCTTAGGGTGGATTCTGCAGCAGGAGGTGGCCCCAAAATAGCACTGGGATGAGTGAAGTACAAAATATGGATAGATAAAAGGGTAGGTAAGTCGACAGCCAACTGGACTGTGTTTCTCAGGTTTTATACCGTCCTGTTAGATTGCCTGTGTGTTTGTCTGTCCTCTGTCTTCCCGTCCAACATATCGTCTTCTCCATTTGGTCCTTGACTGGAGATGGACAGGTGGCATTGCGGAGGCATTCTATTTGGTAACTGGTGTCTGATTTTGCTGGGTTTTTACCACAAGCCGAAGAAGCCTTTTTGTATTTGAAATGAAAGAGCAAACACCACCCCTTCCCAAAAAATGCGGAAGTGACATGGCATTTGCAAACCGGCACACTATTTGCTCTGCTCTGTGTTCTGTTTCTTCTTGCCACTCACACGCTTTGCCTGGCTTGTCTATTTAGACAGCAAGCTTTATGGGATGGGAATGTCTTTCATTCTGTGTCTATGCAGCACCTAGACCAATGGGGCCCTGATATTGGAGTGGGCTTCCAGGCACTACCATAATACAGATTAACCTTACTTAATCATTTACACGTACAGGAACTGGAGTGAACTGGGCCCCACTCGAACAGTGAAGCTGAGGCATGCTTAAAGTTTAGTACCACTTTCTAAAAACTGGTTGATTGGAACACAGAAAACAACCAATAACATTTCAGTGATTTTTCAAGCACTTCTAGTTTTGGGTTGCCAAATTGAGACACCTTAAAAGGCTCTGATTTATAGACTGTGCTGAGTGCCCTCCCTTCGGAAAATCGGGCTCATTTGAAAAGTCTCAAGCTCTTAGTCACTAGTCACTTTTCTAAATCGTGGGTCCCTCTTCCCTAGCTGGGCTGACTCTGTGGTTGCATATTATTCTTCCCACCACAGTTAACAGGTAGATCTCGGAAGAAGCAAAGGGAGCCAGTCTGTTGAATAAGCTGGTGCCATTTTTATGTAACCACTCTTCTGACCATGAGGGAGAGACTCCAATTTTTTAATAAGTCATAGGAGAACCCAGGAAACATGTAAGTTTTATGGCGTCTGAAGAATATTTTTAATATTTTATATTGGATGTCTGGAAAAAGTGTCTGGAAAAAAGTTTTCTGAGGGGAAAAAAAAGCACACGAGCAATTATTCTTGTTTTTCTCTAGCTCAATTCCTGAATGGAATTCCCACCAGTTCAAAAAGGTTCTAAGTTCTAGAACCCAAGGGTCTGATTCTCAGCTGTCTAAATTGGTATTGGTCCATTGAAGTCAAGGGACCAGATCTTCAGCTAGTGTAAACAAAGTTAGTGGAGCGCCTCAGTTGCTGTCAGCTCAGAATTGTGGCCTTGTGTGGTTTTAGAGGGCAGGTGCTGAAAACCATGTAACTTTGAAAGATTTCTGAAAGTTACAGACTTCATAGTGTTTCTAAAAGGCTCCCTGTTCTAGAATCTCAGTGTTATAAACGGTTCTAAACCATATGATTTAGGATTCATAATCATTAATTTCTAGCTATTTTTCTCCCTTCCACTTTATTAATAAAATCGTGATCAAGTCCAGGGAGATAATATGAGGGGTACAAACCATGGCAGGGTTTCAGTCTTAGAATCCTGCTCTTCTTCCAAAGAATGCAAAGCTGGATTTTGGTCTATGAGTTTGCTGTAGTGTGTGTGTGCTTAGCATGTGGTGGGAGGGGGGTGTTCTAAGCATCCTCAGTGTTTGGATATTTGTTCTGCAGCTATTCAGTCTGTTTACAGGCAGGCTTTCTGTGTGCAAATGAGTGTGTACTGGGTGTCGTGTGCTCTGGTTACACTCAGTGCATGTGGGTGTGTTTTGTGCATGCTCAGTGTTTGGAGCTATGCTCTGTGCATATATAAACAGATGTGCATGCTGTGCATGTGAAAACTCAGTGTCATATGTTTTTTGCATGTTCAGGACACGGATGTGGGCATACTCAGTGTGCCCATATTTGCTCAGTGCGTGTGTTCTCCGTGTGCTCAGGGCACGTGTATTTCTGCTGTGTAGACTTGCACAAAGCACTTTCCAACCTCAGCCTTTCTTTTCAGGCTTTTAGTTCCCAGTCCTAACTGGGGACCCAACTTCCATCTCATTTATGAACAGCATCCCCTTTCTTCACATCTCCCACTCTCTGCCCCTGACTGTGGACCCGGGGTAGCATGCTGGCCCTCCAACAAAGCCTTTGTTTCAAGGCCTGTCTTCAGCGGCAATAAATCAGCTGGCATGCGAGTGGGACCCACCACACCCTCTTTGCACAATGTAAATTATGGCGAGGTCTCTGCCTCCCATCACCCTCTGTCTCTCCTTCGCTCGCGGGAATCAGGTTACGGCTCCCCGTCCCTGTGAGTGAGAGAACCCACCTGTGGCTGAGGGGCCTGTTTTAGATTCCTGGGAAACTTTAACCTCTATTAATACCACTAAATTATTTCTTCATATGGCAAAGTACTTATGTAAACCGATCTCCCCTCCCCCCTCCCCATTCCTTCCCTTCTTGGAGGAGGTAGGAGCCCTTGCACAGATGGCTCTACCTGCTCTCGGGGGCTTTCAAACCCGCCGCATTCTTCTGTGGTGCTGCTTTTTGTTGAACAAGAACGGGAATTGGCCGGGAAGGAGGAGCCCACATGACACTAGGGGCGCTGGGGGGGGGGAGGGGAAGGGAGCGGAGCACCATGATAATTGGCGGTGGGGGCTATGGAACAGCAGCAGGTTGAGGAGTTACCAGTGCACTTTTGAGGGAGCGTGTCCAAGCAGCGTTACCAAGCCTGCACCTGATTCAGGCCTGCCTCGTGCTGGAGTGAAGGAGCAGTAGTTTCCCCCCTTCTCTCGGGGTCAACTGGGACTTGCTCTTGTTCACACTACGGGCTCTTTACACCACATCCCCATCAAAGCCACTGTGTGCTGCCTGAGCAGCGTAAAGAGGCTGTAGCGTGAGAGCCAGGCTCCACTGAATTTTTCCAGGCCACACGTGTTCTGAAATCACGAGTCAGACCCTCCAAGCTCTAAGAAATCATGACATTTAAAGACAATTCTTTTCTGTTTTCGAGCCTTTAGGAAGGCATGTTTTCAAGCTTTCCTTCACAACCACAAAGGCGAGAAACTTTTTTTAAAAGTAGAAACTGAGACCGTCTTGTAACCACCTGACTCCAGGAGCCAGGGCTTTAAGAAGAAACATCACAAATGGTGTGAATTGTCAACATTTAGGTCAGAATCAGGCCAGGAAAATCTGGGTTCGATCACCCCTCTGCCACAGATTTCATTTGTGACCTTGGGCAACTCACTTAAGCCTGGTCTACACCAAAGATATAAGTAGGCTTAGTCTTACCCCTCAGGGTTGGGGGGGGGGGGGGGGGAATCACAACCTATGTAACATAGTTAGGTGATCCTAAACTTCAGTGTTGAACTAACCACTGCCTCTTGAGGGGAATGGATTTACTAGAAATAGAAAAATGCCTCCCATCACAGCAGGGCTGCAGCAGTTTAGCTGCCGTGTTTGTAGTATAGGCATACCCGTAGGCTACGTCTACACTGGCCCCTCTTCCGGAAGGGGCATGTAAATTTCACTAGTCGTCGTAGGGAAATCCGCGGGGGATTTAAATATGCTAATTCAAAGTAAGAATAAGAGCCTCCGGAAAAGGGCACTTTTTCCGGAGGATCGGGGCCAGTCTAGACGCTCTTTTCCGGCTTCTTTAAAAGCCGGAAAAAAGCGGCAGACATTTTTATTTAAATGCCGCGGGGGATATTTAAATCCCCCGCGGATTTCCCTACGATGACTAGTGAAATTTACATGCCCCTTCCGGAAGAGGGGCCAGTGTAGACGTAGCCTTAGTCTCTGTGTGCCTCAGTTTCCCAGTAAGATCGGAATAATGATACAAAGATTCTGAAACACTCATTGGTGCAACAAATCAATGGAGGGGCACCTATGGCAATCCCCAGCGTAGACACTTTTAAATCATATTCAGACTGATTCAGGTTAATACCATAAATTACTGGATTAAGCTCAACTTGTTTGAGCATGATTTAAAACAGATTGAGCATGTCTACATGTTCAATCAATATAATTACATCAGAGCAAGGTTTCTAATGCAGACTGTGTCTTAGAAGACTTTAGAAACCATGGGCTTCGTTCTCTCTCATCTTGTACCTTGTGTTCTAATTTATCCAAGTGTCTTCCTAGGTAAGGATATGAACCAAATTCAGCTATTGAAGAAGTGGGTTGTTCCCATGAAAGCTCATGATACCATCTACATGTTTTGTTAGTCTTTAAGGTGCTACCAGACTATCTGTTGTTTTTTAAGCTTTTCCTGTTAGACTAACTCAGCTACCCCTCTGAAGCTTTTCAGCTATTAAAGTCAGTTGTGTTGCATCTGCTTACATCAGGTTTTCATTTGGCCTAGTCTTTGGCACCAGGCAAAGATAGCTCTGTTTTCTATTCCCATAATGTCTATGGGATTTAGGGCTTTCCTCCAGGAGATCATTGCAGGAGTACAACTGGAATCAGCCTTTAAACCCACTTAAAGTAGTGCAGCATGCTGTGTGGATGCCCTTAATTCAGTTTTAGTGGCTTATTTTGATTTAACTTAAACAAACAAAGCTACTCTTAAACTGAAATAAGAACGTCTGCATTGCAATTTGCATCACTTTGAAACAGTTTCCATTTACACCATAACTTACACTGATGCAATTTTCCCTTGTGAGGTCTATAGTCAACTTTACCCTGATTTGAAAGGGGCGTTATATCTACATTGCCTCTTTTTTGCAGACGAGGTGATGCAAATGAAGCACTCATTAGCAACTTCTCGGGCTTCATTTGCATAGTCTCTTCCAATGCTTTTTGCAGAAGAAGTTTTTTTGGGGAAAAAAAGCAGTGTAGACGGGTCCGTTTTGCGCAAAAAAACACTTTTGTGCAAGAACCTGTAAACCTCATTTTTTAAGGAATAAGGGTTCTTGCACAAAAGAGGTTTTTTTGCACAAAACGGACCCATCTACACTGCTTTTTTTGCGCAAAACGGACCCATCTACACTGCTTTTTTTGCACAAAACGGACCCATCTACACTGCTTTTTTTGCGCAAAACCCTCCTCCGCAAAAAGCATAGGAAGAGAATATGCAAAGGAAGCACGAGAAGTTGCTAATAAGAGCTTCATTTGCATTGCCTCTTCTGCAAAAAAGAGGCAGTGTAGACGTAGCCAGAGAGGCAATGTAACTTCCTTCACAAATTACCCAGCTAGCATTGCTACACAAAGGGTAGTGTAGATCCTTGGCAGAGGACTGGGGGAAGGTATGGCACTATTAGAGATGGAGATTGAAGCCCTATTTCTTTTCAGGAATAGTTGGGCATCAGTTTGGTGTAAGCACAAAACCTACAACAGTGGAGAAGGAAACCCTCTATTAGCCCCGGCACTAGCAAAATGAAAGCTTCTATGGGCCTCCGTTTTCCCACCTGTAAAATGGGAATAGTAATTCTTCCTTTGTCCTCTCCATTTGGAGCTTGAATTCTTCAGGACTGGGACCATCTCTTACTATGTGTATGCACCGTACCTAGCACATGGGGGCCCTGATTTCAGATGGGGCCTCGAAGTGCTGCTGTCATACAAAGAATAATCTGGATCCAATATGTAGAGTTGCCCTTTCTATCCAGATTGGCCTCAGTCAGTCTCCCCAAATCCAATTACGGACGATTCGTTCTTGATAAACAATTGGCTTAAACTGCCAGAAGTGGTTGAGCCTTCATTTCTTGAAGTCATCAGATGAAGACAAGGCCCCAGAGCCTTGAAAATACTTGGATACCTAACACCCATTGATCTCAAGAGTAGTTAGGCACCAAGGTACTTTTGAGGGTCTGGGTGCCTTTCTGGAGGCTGCTTTAGTCAAACACAAGTTATTGGGTTCAGTTCAGGGATAGCTGGGAAAATTCTCTGGCCTGTGTTAGACAACAGGCCTGACTAAATGATCTCTTGGCCCCTTCTGGCTTTAAACTCTATTAAATCTGTTTTCCCTCCCAGGAAATATAACTGTATTTTGAGAGCAACAGCCCCCCAGGGGAAAAAACACCTCCCTCTGAAAAACAACAGTGCAAAATAAAATAATAATAACAATAATCATCATCATCATCAATAAACAATCCCTTCCAATATAACATGAACTAAGGTACAAGCTGCAATTAACAATGCGCAAACAATGGAGGCTGGAATGTAAATTGTATTTAAATAGGGTTGTGAAGAATGTTGCTATCCTTTAATGGCTTTTCCTTCTCCTGCTAGCTGGAGCCTCCAATCAAGCCCTGCCTGGGTGTAATTTGGTGCTGGAAATTGTTGCCACACGAACAGCTGAAGGCTGGAAAGGTCACCAGCCCCCCCATGTCACACCCTGTCATTTTAGATTAAGATTTGCAAAGGCGACGTGGCTGCAAACTTTCCCTGTGCTGCTGTGGCTGCATCCGTCCCCATCCGCTGTAATGAGAGGAAGGCGTAATTGGAGTCAACTGCTTGATTATGATAATTGCTACTGTCTGGGGGAAGAAGCGCTGCAGGCCAGCAGTTTGGTCAATACAGCACCTTTCTAGCAGGGCTTACTGCTAGACTACTCCCTAGCAGATGGGCCTGGGCAGATAAAGTCCTTACTGGCCTCTTGACCTCTGTTTGACCACTTGTTGACTCTGGGATTTCAGCCAGGGTCAATAGGTTTCTAGTTGTTCTCTGCTCCTTGCTGGAGGATTTATCCCCTGAGAGGGAAAGGGCCTTTTTAAAATGTACCCCCGGCTCTTCACAGCTACACAAGTGAAGAGCAAGGTGCCATATATTTTCCACCCGGGAATTTATCATTTTTATTGTTTGCCTCAGCAACAGCCTGTGGGAAATGTCACCCGCGGGGGCTCAGCTGCCACTCCCTGTATATTTCTCTTTGCAGCACGTGGAAACATGGTGTAGCAGTGCAGGCAGTCGTATCCTGGGTGCAAAAGAAGTGGGTTCAAATCTTGGCTGTGCTGCTGATTCTCTGCATGATCTTAGCCAAGCTCTTTATTCCCTCTGTGCTTCAGTTATCTATCTATAGAATAGAGATCCACTGTACTGTGTGAAGGGTCATTTGTTAATGTTTGTAAAGCACTTTGCAATCCTTCGGAGAGGAAGTACAGTTGTCTAGTGGTTAGGGTCCTGGGTCTACTTCCTTGCTCTGTCACTGGCCTCCTGGGGGAAAGTCATTCACTCTTTCTGTGCCTCAGTTTCCCATCTGTAACATAGGGACAATAGCCCTGCCTTGCTTCATAGCAGGCGCACAAGGATAAATAAATTAAGCATCGTTAGGTGGGAGCGGAGGCCAGATAAGCAGCTAAGATATTGCCCGTTTGTTACTGTTATTTATTAATTCCTGCTTTATATACAAAATGCAGCTTCTCCCCAGCAGTGGGACTATGACCAAAGCCTGAGTTACAATAACATCAATAATTAATTGCATTATCATTTGCCAGCTCTACCCAGAGTGATCCAGACTCAAGCTCACAGCCATGAAGAGAGTAGCAAAGCATCTTGCCACTCTGCCGCCACCACCAGTGCCTCGTTGGTTGACTAAAAGAGAGAGATGAAGATGATGCAATTGCTATTTTTCTTCTTGAGTGAAGTCTGGGTATATATCTTCTAAGGTAGGACTACTCAACTTTGGAAGCCTCTGGGCCCACAATGATACTCACAACACATGCCAAGGGCTGTAACTTAAGCGTGGGTGCATATACATGCAACTACATATGTAAATATATGCAAATAGCTTCTTTCACAATGAGGGGCATGAATACAAAGATTAAGGCAAGACTACACAACATACAGGCCCCATTTAAGTCAGTTCTGCTGATATTAATAAAAGGCAATATTTACCTGATTTCCACCCATAGGACAGCACTTTTAATGAGCAATGATACTGCAGGAATTTAACTGCTAAAACGCATCTCAACAGAAGGCCATTATATTGGCTACTTTTTTGTTTTGGCTCCCACCTGTGGGCTGTGTGTTGAGTTGCCCTGTTTTAAGAGATTAGAGATCACATGACACTAACTCTACAGTATAAAAGGCTACCTTCTTAGCTTGTGCTTCCTTTCGATGTGGGAAGTTTGATAGGGTTACCATATTTGAACTTTCAAAAAAAAGGACACTCCTGAGAGGGAATATATCTGTATCAGTACAACATGAGTTGGTAGATACAGATACAGTTTGGGTGCCAGGCCTTTTGGCAGCTCTAGAAAGTGGGGGAAGTTTGGGAACTGAATCTGGTATCTAGGTTTTGTCTCTATTTAATTGCTGAAGAGTCTCTTAGCACAGCCTGGAGAGGCACCTTGTTAGAAGGCAGATCTTCCTGCATATGTCAAGCTGATATGCCTCTAGAGAGTTTTTCATGGTCAGCTAAAGGAAGAGCCTGTTGCAGTTTGTTTGATAGAGATAATCGCAGCAGGGATAGTGGGAGGGATTGGTTTCTTCAGGATGCTGAAGTCGAGAAGATTTCAGGCTGCACTGATGCAGACTTTAGCAACCCAGCACATGCAGGGAGAAATATTTGGGGTGAGGGCGTAGTTTTTTATCACAGAACAGCTGTTCAAGTCTCCTTGGGAGACTACACAGATGAACGATCATTAAACAAAGAAAAGAAATTCCGTAAAAGGGCAAGAGCTAACCATTTTGTAAATCCGCCAGCTTCTCCCTGGCTACCTCTGCATTGTCAATTGAATGATATAACTTTTGTCATTCAGAGATGCGACCCTCCTGCCTCCAAAAGACCAAAGTTTTGCCATGAGCAGCGTGCTGTCAGCCGGTGTGCTCTCCTGCCAACAGCACAAATGTCGCTCATTGCGAATGGAAGTATTTTGTCGGCAAAAGAGCTGACAAAGAGAAACTATGCTGTCGCTAAAAGTGGTGTAGGATAGAAAAAGCCTTGACTACTTAAGGCCCAAAGGAACCACTGTGAGCATCTTTCTAATCTGGTCCCTTGCCTAACATAAAGCAGAGAAGTTCTGCATTGGTACCTGTGGCTGAGTGAAACCATCTTTTAGAAGTACCTCCAGTCTTGATTTAAAGACTTCAGCTGAAGGCTCAATTGACTTTTCTGCACAGCCAGTCTCCAGAACAATTAATTCAGCTGAATTACAAACTAAAACACTAGTTGCAACAACCTAACCCAGTAGGAAAATAATAATTTACCTGGGATCCAAGCAGTCCTATATGTGTAGGTTATGGATCAACACGTTGCAATACTCACTATTAATGCTCCCACTGGTCAGATGTTTCATAGGTTTGGGGGATGAGCAAGACTGCTTATAGAATAGCTAAAGGGATCCTTCACTAAGTGCTCCAATCAAACTCTCCCCTTACTCCTCACAGTCCTGTGGAGTACCGGAGCTGGCAAGGGCGCCATCAACAGTTAATTCAGCAGGTCCTTACAGGAACCCTGAAAGATCGATCTCCAGAGCGCTGCTTTCTGGGTAACTGTAAACCTGGCCTAAGGCTTGAGAGATTTGGGGTCAATTACCTGCTCTGCCCCAAGCTCACAGGGTGATGTTATTTAGCCTCTCTGTGCCAAAGTTCCCCAGCTGTGCAATGGAGATAATAGCACCCTGTCTCACCAATGTACTGGGAGGATAAAAACATTAAAAAGAATGAATAGTTTTGTGGCACCTCCGAGATTAACAAATCTATATAGGGTCATGAGCTTTTGTGGGCAAAACCCACTTCATCAGATGAGTTGGAATGGAAATAACAGCATCCAAGATGTTTATAATAGCAAAAGCAGTGACCTGTCAATTGGTGGACCCATGTTAATGAAGCTAATTAGGTGGGCTGGATGTGGCCCATGTAGCTTTTGATGTGAAAATGTAAATTTCAAAGGCAGGGGAAATTGGCTATGTAATGCATTAACCAGTTAATGTCTTTATTCAAGCCCAAGAGTAACAGTGTCAAATTTGTAGCTGAATTCCAGTTCTGCAGTCTCTCTCTGTAATTGGGTGGTGAAATTCCTTTGTACAAGAATGGCTACTTTTAAATCCATGACTGAGTTACCAGGTCAGTTAAAATGTGTGTATTACCATTCCTGATGTCTAATTTGTGTCCATTTATCCTCTGGTGCAGAGACTGTCCAGTTTGGCCAGTATACATAGCAGAGGGGCATTGTTGGCACTTGAAGGCATATATCCCATTAGAGGATGTGTAGTTGTATGACGGATTTGTTGAAAATTTGAAATATTTACTCATTTACTGATAGACAGAATTAATTCAGCCAGAGCTGTCCAGAGTGGAGCTCTGATAACTATTTTCAGAGTTTTTGTAGCATGTTGAGGGAAATGTGAGGGGCTCCGGGAAATACCCTGTGAGAATTGAAACCCTGCCAACAGCAGCCTTTTGCCTTCAGTGGTGAGTGGAGCTGAAAAAAACAGGTGAAAACCAACAGACTTTTCACGATTTTTTTTTGTCTTTTTCTCAAAAGTAAAATTTGTAATGACAATTTTCAACAAAGCCCCAACACTGAGAAAATGTTGATGAGCTCTACTGGCAATGATACAAGAAAAAGAAAGGCACTGGCTTGACGCACAGACCCTATGGGCAGTCCGCACAACTTGCTGAGAGGTGAAAAACATTTTATTTGAAACTGTGAAGTTCATGGAATACCCGACAGAGATGAGGGATAAAACCATAAAATACTCTTGCAAGTAAACAGAGCTAGAAGGGTGCAGCATAACAACACTATTATTCCTTAAAATACAGACCTTTAACACACAAGAACTAAAACCAGAGAGAGAGAAAGCAGGCTGCACCCTATGTCAGAGATGCGCAATTCACCCTAACTTGCTGCAGACAGGCTCTGATCTGCTGTTCCCTACAGATCCTCCTAGCCTGCAAGCACTTACAAATGAATGCAGCAGCCTATCATTCCACCCCAGTTTTCAATACACTGCACCTGCCTCCAGGTGCTTACACATTTTCTTCCTCTTTGCTCCTGGTGGAAAGTCTTACTAATGGGTTGAGGCTTCTGAAAAGCAGCCAACTCGCTGGGCGAGGCTCTGGGGCGCTCTCCATATTGCGGATGAGGCATTTGGTCTTAATTAAAATCGCAAATCCTAATTCAGTAGGAGAGCTAAGCTTGTTATTAGCCTGGTAATTCCTGGGGAGATACTGGAATTTCTGGTCTGATGCCATCCTCAGGATTTGGGACTGTAGTAACCCAGCACTCAGGGCTGCTACTTTACCAACCTTTGCCAACAGCGTAGGACCATTGGGTTCTAGTCCGAAACTGGAATACACTCCTTTCCTAGGGGAAGTAGTTTAATGCAGCTAGGGGAGGGGTGGGCAATAAGCGATTCATGGGCTGGATGCAGTTTCCCCAGGTTAGTAAGCCACTGGTACTTTATTTAACTGCATGTCTGGAGGTATGGCTGCTTGCTGCTCCCATTGGCTGCCGATTACCGTTCCTGGCCAATAGGAGCTGCAGGAAGTGGTGTGGACTGGGACACATTGGATGGGAACAACAAACCGCAGTCAATAGGACTTGCAAGTGGCCATCCCTGTGGATGCGCTGATAAATAGAGGGTCGGCAGCCCACCAGGAGCTAACTGCCTCTGGGTTATCGCCCAACCCTGTGCTATGGGCTAAGATTGGAATTGTTAAAGGCACCTAATCCAAATCTGGTTTGGAGTTGGGCATCTAACTCTTAGACTCCCACCCTTCACCTGCTTTCTGGAGGAAAGAGTGATATTTGGCAGGCCATGGCTGTTGTTAGTAATATTATGGTATGGCCTAGAGGCCCCATTTTGTGGGGCCCCATACAAACACATAGCAGAAGGTAGCCCCTGCACTGAATCTAAATAGACAAGCCAAAGGATGGGAGGGAAACCGAGGCAAAGAGGGGGAAGACTCAGGAATGGAATCCTGGTCTCCTGAGTCCCGACCAGTGCCTTAGACACTAGTCCACACTTCCTCCCTACCCAAATTTCCACTCTCCAACTTGGCGAGCCAAGGATGGGAATGGTTCAGCCAAGGTCTTCTGTTGGTGTCTCTTACATCTGTTGGGAGGGGTGAGAGGAATGGCGAGAAGGAGGCATTGGGGGGGGGGGTGGAGGGAGGTCAGGAATTTCTCAGCAGTCAGATTTAAAAGGGATCCATAAAAAAAAAAAGAAATGAAAAAGGAAAAGGAACAGTAAATGCATCAAATAATAATAAAAACTCACCCTTTTTTTTCCACCCTGAATGTATGCTGGTGCAGTGCATAGGGGATTAATCTCTTAAAAAATAAGTGCCATGTGAGTAGACAGGCAGTGATTAAGGTTTTAACTGATCAGTCTGCATCTGACAGTGAACCAGCTATTATCTTAACGGAATCAAACGAACATTCAGAGCCTCTGCTCAGCCCCAAACATGAAAGGAGATGTCATCCGCTGGCAGTTGGCAAGCCGCAGGGGGAGAAAGAGAGAGGAGCGGGAAAGCAAACCAAGGGTGAGAAAAAGAGGGGAAGAGAGGCTGGCGGGGGGCGGGAAATGCAGAGTGAGACAGGAGGGGGAAAGAGAGAGAAAGGAGGATAGAGAAAATAATGAGGAAGGGATAAAGAAGGGAAGCAAAGGGAGACAAAAAGGAACGGAAGAACAGAAGAAATAAGGGAGGAAACAGAATTGCAAAGGCGGGGCTGGGTTTCTTCTCTGCCATTAAATTTCTTCCCCTCCCACTGTCCTAATTGGTTAAGAATCTACCCCGGACAAGCTAGTTCATTTTCCTTGGGTTCCACCATCCCCTGTGAAAATGTGGTGCAGGACCCTTTGCCTGGGTCTTTCCCACATTCACGGCAGCACCTGCTGCCAGGACCTACTTTAAACCAGGGAGGTCCAGCTCTCTTGAACCAGAGGTCAAAGACGAGAGGTTGGGGGAAAATGGCCTTCAGGCCAGGGTAAGAAACCAGGGCAACAGAACTCTTCAAGTGATAAAAGGGCTTTATCTGGAGGCACTTAAACAAAACACACATGCCTGAGAGAAGCGGCTGTGACAAGTATCCGCCATGGCCATAGGGGAAACTGCAAATCCTCGACACAATATAAAGGCTCTTTCTTTGTAGTAAGGAATCAGTGGAAACAGATCAGTATGCTGGAGGGTCGCACAGGCTGGTGCATGTTGTCTCCAGTGCGGGGTACAGACTGGGGCACCGTGGATTTAACCTAGGTGTGGGCCAGAAGCTGGCTTACTAGCCGCCAAGAATTCAAATGAGCCACATTGCATGGGAGTGGGTGATTATAAAACAGCCATGGGCAACCTAGGCTAGAGAATGGGCCGCATGAGGGGCCCTCCTTCCTCTCAGTGGGCCACTAAGACTGTCGTAACCAGGACCAGGGCCAGCTTTTGGGCCGATTCGCCCGATTCCCCCGAATCAGGCCCCGCGCCTAAAAGGGCCCCGCGACCTAAACCCGGAAGTGTGCCGGGAGCGCTGCGGGAGGGGACGGTAGCCCCGGAGGAGGAGGGCGGTGATTTCTATGCACCACAGGAGCGGGAGTCGGCCCCTGGGTTTGGCCCCCGTAGCTCGGGATTTAAAGGGGCTGTGACTTGTTTCTTTGTGTTTTTTTTTCTTTTTTTGGTCAACAAAAAAATCCCGGCTGCCGGGGCCCCATCAAAACAGTTCGAATTGGGCCCCACACTTCCTAAAGCCATCCCTGACCAGGACGGTCTCCCAGGACAGGGTAATTTTGCTCACTGAGCTTGTGTGCCTAGAATTTGTGGGGGGTGCTGACTGAACCGTAGCAGCACCTTGGATGCAAAGGGAGTGTGCAGATCTCACGGTCGATGTTGTGTGCAATCAGCACCCGCCTTCCTTAACATGCCCTGGCTTTACCTTTATGTTACTGGAGTAATACTGATAGGAGAAAACTATGGGAGTGGAAACCAGCGGAATCCAGCAACCCTGAGCATGGGAAACAGTAAACAACATGTCTTGCTGGCCGCACGTAGAACCCTAAAAGCAGAGGGGTGCAGTTGTGTAGCGCAGAGAGAGCTGAAGTGGTGGATTTGCAGAGCGACTGGGGAGCTAATGAAGATGATAACAGAGTCCCATTCCTTTGAGTGACCCTGTCTTTCAGCCCCCCCACCTTCCCCAGTTTCAGCTCAAACGCTGGTTTGAACCAGCATAGCTCCACCGACTTCAGTGGAGTTACAGCCTGTTTACACCAGCTGAACCTCTAGGCTGTGTCTAGACTGGCCAGTTTTTCCAGAAAATCAGCCACTTTTCCGGAAAAACTTGCCAGCTGTCTACACTGGCCGCTTGAATTTCCGCAAAAGCACTGACTTCCTACTGTGAGAAATCAGTGCTTTCTACGGAAATACTATGCTGCTCCCGTTCAGGCAAAATTCCCTTTTGCGCAAATCTTTTGCACAAAAGGGCCAGTGTAGACAGCTGAGATTTGTTTTCCGCAAAAAAGCCCCAATCGGGAAAATGGCGATCGGGGCTTTTTTGCGCAAAAGCGCGTCTAGATTGGCCCCAGATGCTTTTCCACAAAAACTGCTTTTGCGGAAAAGCGTCCGTGCCAATCTAGATGCTCTTTTCTGAAAATGCTTTTAACAGAAAACTTTTCCGTTAAAAGCATTTCCGGAAAATCATGCCAGTCTAGACGTAGCCCTAGTGTTTAAAGAGCAGAGGGGAAATTCTGGCCTCTTTTAAAGTCAACGGCCAAGCTTTCATTGCCTTCAGTGGAGCCAAGGTTTAGAGAGCCCGTCCATGCAGGAATTGCAAGAGCCCACACATGGGAAAGGCAGAAGTGGGCTCCAAAGGAGGGACAACTCCCATCTGTCGTCTGTGAGGTGGGCACAGTCAGTCCAGGGTCAAAGAGCAGCTCCGGATTTATAGCCATGAGGGCAAAGTACAGGTTGGGGTGGAGCAGAGTGAGAGGCATGGAACAAAGGCGGCTTGTTAGCCCAGGGGAAGCGACAGTCCCTAGGAAATGGGGCCACGGCCCAGAGACGACTGAGCCCAGGCAGGCAAATGGGAGAGGGCAGAGTCAGAGAATGTGCCAGGGAGATGGAGACCCCCAGGAAAGGAGCCCCAGCCAGGGTTAAGCCTGGCAGAAGGAGGTCCCAGAGGATGAGAAGGCAGAATCCGGTATTGCTCCACGGTGCCCAGGGAATGAGGGGAAGACGTAAACATCCACCAGAAACGAAAATGGGAAGCCAGAGCAGTAGAGGGCAGCCAGGAGCCCTCTGGGCACACAGGAGAGAGCCAGGGCACTAACTAGTGGCATCCAAATCTTGCAGGCTTCCAGGAAGGCGAAGGCTCCAGTTTGGCGATCCCTGGTTTCTAGGGCGCCGGCGAGGAGTGGAAATACCCATTCCCAAGGCGCCACACGCATCTGGCCTGTCTCACCGTTACTGTCACTGCTGTGGGGGGACGTTTGGCTCTCCACCAATAAAGCAACCACTAAATTCTTAACCCCCTGCCGCCCCCTCCCCACGTCCTCCTGAGTGTTGTCGTGCCACCTATTAAGCCCAGCTCTGAGGGCCTGATCCTGCAACGCTTTGTCACCGATGAGCTGTAAGGAGGGATTTTGGGAGAGCTCAGGGCCTGCCTTGGCTGGAGCCGATTAGCCCCGGCTAGTATCTTCAGAAAGGGCAGGAATCTGTTCTAATTCAGGGTGCACATCCCTCTTATTCAGGATTCTGCCCTCCCCCCCACATTTAGGGGTCAATTCCTGAGGAACAGGCACCTCTGTGGGCGGGGCGTGCCTCTTTCCAAAGCCGGGCACCTCGTGCGCCCCGTGAGACTGTGTCAACGTTCACGGCTCGTCTCCCCATCTCACTCAGGGCAGGGCAAGAGGCACTTTCTCAATGCCACCTATGGAGCCCCGGAGCCCCTCAGCAAGGGGGCAGAGCATTGCTTGCCGTTTGGGGAGGAGGTGATGTTCGTATTCCTCTGCCCCACACGGAAAGTAATGGCTAGAGTCCTCTTTCAGCCCAGCCTGGCAAAATGGCACCTGACAGCTCCCTCTGGCCAAGGAGGTAGCAGCCGCATCTCTGTGGGGTTTGGGGAGTTGCAGCCTGCTCAGCATATTTAGGGCCCGGGAGGGTACCAATTCTCCCCTGGCAGAGATGCCATTGGCTGGCTGTTATTTCCATGTACTCTCCCTCCTGACTCCATCTGTCTGCATGGTGTTGCCATTCCATGCCAGCAGCGTCCGCCGGGCCGCCAGGGTCACGACTGCCCCATTACGGGGTGAGATTTATCATTGGCAGGTGTGCCGCAGGATGGTATATTATCCAGGATTATGAACTGTAACAGGATAATCTCTCTAATGTAATTCAAGCTCTCGACATGGCTTATGGCTCCTTAATGTACCTCAGACTGAAGAATTACAAGAACATTCTTCCCCCTCCCTCCCTTGTCAGCTCCTAAATGATTTAGGCAATCGCCTGAAGCCAGAGCTTGGCCTCCAGTCATAACTCAGCACAGTTCAGTAAATATGATGAGGACAGAGTTTTCCCTGCTTTGCTCTCTCTTTGACTTCCATGGTACTCGGTCCTCTCCTGCCCCTTGGGGCAAAGAGGCGGGGTGTTGACTGGCACCGCCCCTTCCCCATGGCTATTCTCTGTTATTATTTTATATCTGTGCCTTTCGTGGATAAGTATTGCCATGCAACAGTAGGGCGTGATGCCTTCACTTGTACCAAAGGCCTTAGCATCTTGGGTACCTGTCCACTGAGCTGTAAAGATAACCTCTCCTTGCTCAGGGAGTCCGGCTTGTAAGTCCCCTGACATGTCCCTTAGCCAACCTGTGGCTTGCTCTTTGAAGGAGAAACAGCCTCCAGTTCGCTTAGAGTCTCGGAGGGGATGACTGACTTCTCCAGCACTGACTTCCGCCATCGCACTTCACTGAGAGAGAGAGAGACAATCCGGGTTAAGGTTTTCGGAGGTGACCAATGACTTGATCAGCCTAGCACGGAGGCCCATCTCTGCAAAAGTTCCAGACTTAATGCATCTGACGGTACTGAGAGAGTTGGCAAATGTCATTGAGGAGCCTTTGGCCATTATCTTTGAAAAGTCATGGAGATTGGGAGAGATCCCGGATGATTGGAAAAAGGCAAATGTAGTGCCCATCTTCAAAAAAGGGAAGAAGAACGATCCAGGGAATTATAGACCAGTCAGTCTTACCTTGATCCCTGGAAAAATCACAGAAGGGATCCTTAAGGAATCCATTTTGAGGCACTTGGAAGACGGGAAAGTGATCAGGAATAGTCAGCATGGATTCACAAAGGGCAAGTCGTGCCTGACCAATCTGATTATCTTCTATGATGAGGAAACTGGCTCTGTAGACATGGGAAAGTCAAAGGATGTGATATGCCTTGACTTTAGAAAGGCTTTAGATACGGTCTCCCACAATATTCTTGCCAGCAAGTTAAGGAAATGTGGATTGGATAAATGGACGGTAAGATGGATAGAAAGCTGGCTAGAAGGTCAGGCCCAGCGGTTAGTGATCAACGGCTCGATGTCAGGATGGTGGTCAGTTTCTAGTGGAGTGCCCCAAGGTTCGGTTCTAGGACCGATTTTGTTCAATATCTTTATTAATGACCTGGATGAGGGGATGGATTGCACCTCAGCAAGTTTTCAGATGACACTAATCTAGCGGGAGAGGTAGATATGTTTAAGGGCAGAGATAGGGTCCAGAGTGACACAGACAAATTGGAGGATTGGGCCACAAGAAATCTGATGAGGTTCAAGAAGGACAAATGCAGAGTCCTGCACTTGGGATGGAAGAATTCCAAGCATTGTTACCGGCTGGGGACCGACGGGCTAAGTAGCAGTTCTGCAGAAAAGAACCTGGGGATTACAGTGGATGAGAAGCTGGATATCAGTCAACAGGGCGCCCTTGTAGCCAAGAAGGCTAATGGCATATAAGGTTGCATTCAGAGGAGCATTGCCAGCAGATCTAGAGAAGTGATTATTTCCCTTTATTGGGCTCTGGTGAGGCCACATCTGGAGTATTATGTCCAATTCTGGGCCCCTCAATATTGAAAGGACGTGGACGCATTGGAGAGGGTCCAGCAGAGGGAAACCAAAATGATTAGGGGGCTGAAGCACTTGAACCTATGAGGAGAGACTGAGGGAATTTGGTTTGTTTAGTCTGCAGAAGCGAAGAGTGAGGGGGGATTTGAGAGCAGCCTTCAACTTCCTGAAGGGAGGTTCCAAAGAGGAAGGAGAGAGGCTGTTCTCAGTGGTGACGGATGACAGAACAAGGAGCAATGGTCTCAAGTTGTGGTGGGAGAGGTTCAGGTTGGATATTAGAAAAACTATTTCCCTAGGAGGGTGGTGAAGCACTGGAATGGGTTACCTAGGGAAGTAGTGGAGTCTCCATCCCTAGAGGTGTTTAAGTGTCGGCTTGACAAAGCCCTGGCTGGGTTGATTTAGTTGGGATTGGTCCTGCCTTGGGCAGGTTGGACTTGATGACCTCCTGAGGTCTCTTCCAGCTCTATGATTCTATGATAGAAGCCTTAAAGGGCCTTGAGTGTCACATGGGGCTCAGCACCCTCCCTGGTGAAAATGTGGCCCATGTAAAAGCATCTCAGATTGGTTGCCTAAAGCCACTTTGCAAACTTTTGCCTTCTTGCCCCTCATAACCACGACAACTCTTTTTATGGGGACGCTGTGATGCCTTTGGAAAGATGAAGTCCCTCCCTCTCTTAATGCATGGAAAAAGGAGATCTCCTCTATGCTGTTCACGGGAAAGATACACCCCCCAGCAGCTGAAAGAATTCTTTTTTTCCTCCCCTCCTGGAAGCTTCTCTAACACACCGGCTTATAAATCTCTGCTACCAAATCGCCTCGAACATCAAATTTTTAGCACCTTCTCTGCCTTTCTAGCTCATCCTCCACTGGAAGGCATGGAAAGACAGAGTAGTCTGGCACAGAGAACATGGGCTGAGAGTCGGGAGACCTAAGCTCCATCACTGGTTCTGATGCATGAGTTTGGACAAGTTACTTCGGCTCTTTGTGCTTCTGTCTCCCCTCCCAGTTCTTGCCTGTGTATTGTAAGCGCGTCCAGGCAGCCATTAGCTTTACGTACCGCACCTATAAAACGGTGACCTAATTTGGGGGGTGACCTGCCGTCTCTGCAAATAATAAATAATTAATGCCAACGCTCACTTTCCTTTCTGCTGGCATGCATCACCGTCAGGTAACCATTCAAGATAACCACTGAATTGAATGCAGGTCAATTGAGAATCAGCAATCTGGAACCCAATCGCTTTGCCCATTGTTATTTGTTGCTTATGCCCATGGCATTCTGTACCTTTCCATTGCATTAAGAGGGAGGTTTTTGTTTGTTTGTTTGCAATCCACTGTGATTACTGCGCCTCTCATCATTGTCTTTTTCCCCTAAAGAAGTGGATGGGGAGTGGGGGCGCGGTATTAGTAGAGAAGAAGTTAATTCATTCCCCACGGCAGAGTGTCAAGGTAAAATTCTGAAAAAGAGAAGGCAATAAAGGAAGAGGCACTCACTTGCCAGGAAAGTACATAAATAAACAAATAAAGACAAGAGACAGGAGAAAAGAATAAAGCAAAAGAGAGAATAAGAGCTAATGATAAAACAGTGAAGAACAAGAGTGTGTGCTGAAATACTAGCCTTGATGCAGAGGGGAAGCCGGGATTCTTGTGCACCACCATTACACTAGGGCCATTACACAACCCTTCCCCTTTCCCCCAAAAAAACCTTTTTGGAAAGTTCAGATCTAAAGGCAAACCTTATGCGTTGGCCCCCCTTGTGGTTCTGAGAATTATGCAGCGGAAGACCGAAGGAAGTGCCTTAGATTGGAAGCTGTTTGAGGCAAGGGGGCATCTTTTGGTTCTGTGACTGAACAGCTGTTAGCACAATGGGGCTATCTTCCGTGACCTGGAATGCTACTGCAGTACAGATAATGCATAAGAAGTTCTGCCCCTTGGAAAATTTTCTGGGTTCCTCTGTCTGTCCTGCATCCCAGCTCTCTCCCCTTGTACTGATAAGTGAGTCCCATCATGTGCTGTTGTTCCATCTGCAATCTTTGCTTCCCTCCCTAGTCCTCTTTCCATTTAGTCTCCTCTGTACTGTGGCAAACGGGCAAGGATTTGTCTGGGTGATGTCACGATTTTGCAGACAGGGGCACAGCTAGAAATTAGTACAGTGGATCCTGGCTGATGCGGTTCTTCCCTCCTGCCAAATGTACTAACACTGCCAATTAGGGCTCCATGGCAGACTGGGAAATGGGTGCATTTAAATAAAGCTCTAGTATCTGAGGAGAGGGCTCAGGCTGCACCTTCAGCATTCTCCTAAAGCTGCCAGTAACATTTTCCCTTGACAGCAGCCCCCAAGGAAAAGTCAAATCTGAGCGGGCCATGGAGCAACCTTTCCACTGCTAAAAGCCAGCCCTGCAGCTCAGATGGGAGGACAGTGGGGGATAATTCGCCAGCACTGCACCTGCTCTGAAGACAACCACTTAAAACCCAAGAGCTTGACTTGAAAGGGTTACTTTCTATTCCCAACTGAGTCCCAGATTTGCCAGGTGAGCACAGGGAAGTTGCTTAAACGTCCTCTCTCTTAGTGACCTGAGCTGCAAACTGGGACTATCGAAATTTACTGTCCCTACTTCACAAAGGGCTGAGGAGACCAAGTTAAGTAGGGGTTGGAAAGCACCTGGCGATCCTTGGATGAAAGATGCCCTTGAAGTGCACAGTGTTATTGTCAATGCCTAGTCTGTCCAGTGCTTTACAACAGCTTGTAGACGAGCGTGTGATGGGCACTGAGGTGCGTTGAAGGGTGAGGTTGGGAGACAGGGCCATCTTTAGGATTTATGGGGTCCTACCAGTACTATTAAATTGGTACCCTCTATGCCCAATGGCAGCCCAGAGGGTGGGGGTGAGAATGATGAGGTTTTTTAGAGACTTGATTCTGTAATCTTCAGCAACACACTAATGAAATATTTTTTAAAACAAAATTTAAACTAAGATCCTGTCGACTAGCACAGTGAGTTCAGAAATGAACCTTAAATACCTGGGGCTGGCAAATGCCTGTCAGATGGGTTTGTTATCACGTGAATGGCTGTTTCATGGCTTCCATGTTCTGCTAATAGGTCTAGCAGGCTTTGTCACTTGTAAGTGAACTAGATCTTCTCCCTGGGAGAAGGGGGGAAGCAGAGACGCAGAACAGAGACTGGAAGAGATGGCTGGGTGGATATTAAGACCCAGTGGTGCCCCAAATTTTCAGGTGCTGCATAGTCTGGCAGCATTGCTTAGTGGATAGATCACTGTACTAGCCCTCAAGAGATCTGTCTTCTATTCCAGCTCTTTCATGGTCTGCTGAGTGATCTTGAGCAAGGTACAGCTTCTTCATATACCTCAGTTTCTCCATCTATAAAATGGGGATAATAATACAGACCTCTCTTGTAATGTTCTTTGAGATCTACAGATGAAAAGGGCTATAGAAGAGCTAAATACTATTGTGTGTCTACTGGGCCAGCAATATTCTGAGTGTCTACATTAAACAGAGAAAGTTATAAGCAAAATTAGTCTCTTCCAAGTCCTGCTTTTCTATGCAGAATGCACCCTGGCCATCCAGATGACAATCCCCTTAGTACCTCATCCGTGTTTATGCTCTCCTCTAGCTCTCCATTCCTGTTCTTTCTCCACTTGCAATTCCATGCTGTCCTGCTTGGAGGAGCTGGCTGATCTTACCCCAAACATCAGCATGCAGCTGCTAGAGTTATTACATCATTTGTGCATGTGCACACTATGTTCCTTGTGTCGGCAGTTCTTGTCCTCACCAGGAGTGTGTGGGGCATTGTGGGACAGCTCCTGAAGGCCAGTAAGGGTGCATCTACACAGCAGGACTTGATTCGAAATATGCAACGCAAATTGAGCTACGTCAATTGAGAAATAGGGAGCGTCTAACACAGCACTTATTTTGAAATGGAACGCTCTTCCTCCAGCTTCCTTTACTCCTTGTACAATGAGGATCACAGGAGTTGGAGTAAGAAGTCCTCCAGCTTGACAGTATTTTGACACTATTTCACAATAACTGTTTGCTGTGTAGACTTGGACTAAGTTATTTCGGAATAGCGCTCGGTATTTCAAAATAGTGTTGCTGTGTTAACGTACCCTAACAAACAACACAAGCAATGCAGTATCTACACCAACACCTCATCAACCTCACTGCATCAGCCGTGACTCTACACTGTGCAGGGAGGTGGTGTTTTTAAGTAGTCATCACAATGTTATCGGTGGGAGTGAAATTCAGTCATAAACACACCCACAACTAGGTCAATGCAAGCTGCCCTGCATTGTCTTAACCTTGCAGTAGAGTACACCAGGTAACTAAAACGGGGAGTTCTCTATAAAGGGGACCATCATTGTTCCTCTTGGTGTTAGACAGGGTTTAGGGGGCACCAGTTGCTCCCACCTGACAAGTAAATAATAACAGGCGGGAGTGAATGAATTAAATGGAGGAGAAGGAGATGAAGAAGTAGTTCAAAGGAAAACAGAAAAGCTGATGGGAAACAATAAAGCCGATGTAATTACTTTGAGAGGAGAGTGGAAGAAAAGACAGGAGTTGCATGAGTGTCTCTGCGGAGGCTAGAAGAGGGTAACAAGAAAGCGACGAGTGTCCTCTTGAAATCTAGAAGCAGTGTGTGTCTTGTTGAAGCATGATGCCCTCTCTGATCCCCAGCCTGTGGGCCAACGCGCCATCCAGTGAAATTCAGGCAGCTGTATTTACTGTTGCTATTTGTTGTTGCCCTGGCAGCTCCGGTGGACGTGAATTTTCCGTGTCACTGACTGAGAGGATTCTGAGCAGGTTTTTTGATAATGTGTTTTTTGTAAAACACAGAGGGAAAGAGAGAAGTTACAGGCTATAAGCATGGTTGGCGGGGGCTCTTAACTCCGTAGCTGCCAACGCAGTTTGTATGGAGTGTGAAGTTAAATTATCTGAAAGAGGTTTTCTGCTGTGTGGGATGGAAGGCACTACCCTCAGTTATTCCTGCCTTCGATTGTAAATACAATAATGAAAGACAATATTATTATAATCCGTGCTTTCTCTTACGGAAAACCCCTCTAGACCAGTGTTTCTCATCCAGTGATATGAGTACCTTAGGGGTACTCAAGAGAAGTCTGGGGGGTATGTCAACACAACTGAAATTTGGAGAGAACTGAATTTTTGTTTTACATGTTATAGCACTTTATTATTTTTATACTTTTTACACCCAAAAATTTCATGGCCTGCCCTGCTACAATTAAATTATTTAAACAAATGTGTTGCAATGGTAGAAAAAAATTTGTGTGTCTGAAAACTGTAGGTTGTGGGGGTATTCATAATTTTTTTTTGAAAAAGGGGTACTTTTTTGGAAAAAGGTTGAGAAACACTGCTCTAGACCATGAGCGCATCTCGATAATACTTCTAACTCAACTTTCTGGGTTCTGTAGCCGGAATATAAGTTCTATTATATTGCATCGGGTTGTAGAGAAATCTTCATAAGGTTCTCATGGTTTCAGCCCCATTAAACTGTATAGGGATTTAGAATCATTTCTGTAAATCCTGAGGGAGTTTCTTTAGGACCTTTTCTTTGAAATTCACTACGGGCTTTGCCATGCAAAAATTCGACTTCCTGGGACAGGTGGTTGTGCTTTGCGGAACAAGTGAATGCTCGTTTGTGATTTTTCATTCCCATCCTCTCCCTGGTAAAGGTGGGTGAGCAATCGTAAGCCAGGGCTGGTAAATGCTCAGAGTAGTCCTGCAAAGGCGGTTGTCCTCTTATATAGATGTGAGCCAATTATTTAATCCCGACTATCAGGAAATGAAACCCCAACCGTCCTCCTCTGATGGGCAATAATAACTCTCTTCCCTGCCAGTTCACTCCATTGACTCTGTTCAGCTCATCACTCCCTGTTAACTCCATCCCCACAGGTCACCTTTCCCCCACTTCTGCAGAGGGGCCTCTCTCAGAACTGCTCGGTGCCTCAGTTTCCCCCTCAGTGAAAGGGACCTCCTAGCTGCTCCCTCCTAAGAACACGATGAAAGAAGCCAAGTGAACAGTGTTGATCAGAAGCCTGAGAGCCAAGGATGAGCCCACCCAGCATGTGTGTGGAGGTAGATCACATACCCTCCAAAGCCTGCGGCTCCCACCACTTGAAAGCCAAAAATAAAGCACTGGGGGGTTTCATCTCACCACAAATAAAGGCGAAATCCGAGTATAACCTTCTGCTCCTTTGTTTTCAGGCAAGCAGAGAGTGAGGGTGTCTGTCCCCTCCCCACGCTGCACATCTATCAGCACGCAGGGAAATCATCATAATCATTCTTTCTTCTTTTGGTTTATGCTTTGGGTAATTAGTGTATCGGGAAGAGATCGCATTTGGGGAGTGGGGGGAGAAGCTGTTTATACAGTGAGATCATTCGCAAAGCATCTTTGAAATGTCTTCTCCTACCCAGCCGGCACCTCACCATTAACTCCTTCTTTGCCAGGCTAGGGAGAGCAGGAGAGTTTGCTTGCTCAGTTGGCAACTGGTTTTTCCCTCGCTTTTCTAGGGGGAAAAGAGCCCGTGGACTCTCAGGTGACGTCCTGGAGCTAAATCTCTCCCCCCCCCCCCTTTGCACAAATGGGGAACTGTCCATCTGGAAGAGCTTCTGGAGGACAAAACTGGGAGGCTATGTGTTGTCTTCCCGTTACCGACGGGGAAACAGGTGCGGAAAAGGGAGCAGAAGTGACTTTGCCCAAGGTCGCAGAGACAACCAGCAGCAGCACCCAGATCCTATGTGCCATGTGCGTCTCCAGTCTTAATCCTGCTGGGGAGCTTGTAGCAATAGCAATCTTCTGCTCAGAAAGACCTTTAACCCCTTCTTTCCCACACTGCGGAAGGAGCCCCTACTAAGCTTCCCCCTACCAGGCATACGCTTGGCAGAAGAATAGAACCCTTTCCTCACTGGGGCATGAGAGGCTGTGGGAGCCAGCTGGTTTGGCACATGATTGACACTGCTAATTAGCGAAACTAAGCCAGCTGGATTCGGCGGGGACCCCAGAAGGATTTGGCATCTGATTCTCTTCCCTGGGGGCCTCCCTGGTGGGTGTTTTGGTTTATGTAGTGTCTTTTTTTAGCCCTCCCTGGGGCGCTGTGTCTCCTTCCCTGGATGCCATTCGGCTGTTTCTAGCTGCTCACCCACTTCCCGTTGGGTGGTCAGAAAGTTTGAGGCCATTGTCATCACCTATTTGCGTTTCCCTGTCTCGGGGATTTCCCCAGGTAGAAAAGGCACATCCCAGCTAAGCATTTCGCTGTAGGAAGAGACATCAACCACCCCAGGCAGCTCAGAGACCAGGAAGCATAAAGGGACTTGCAGCCAGTGCACTCAAGGTGCGGCCAGGAGGGTTTTTTTGACCCGTCCACTCCACTCGGCGAGCCAGTGGGGGGTTTGAAAAGAATCACGTCGAGGGGGCCCCATGGGACGGAGGCATGCCAGGAGTGTGCGTCCACAGCCGGGACAGGCCGTGCATGGAGTCTGTCTCTCCGGAGATCTGGGTTTCTTCTTTCTCAACGTTTCTGACTCATTTCCTCGACGCGCAGTCAGATATTTATTTAACCTTGCAACTGAACTACATCAGGAATGCCACGGTCGGGGGCTGCAAGCACTCTCACTGATGCTGTGTTTACATACACAGGCACACACACAGTTACACATCCTCGGCGTGCGTGCACGCACAGCGCATCCACGTTCACCCATGCACAGGCGTACACTGTGCACCGAACTCAATCCCCAGGCAGGGATACAATACGCAGTTGTACACATCTGCGCCTGTCTCCATAGACACAACCCACAGGACAGGTACAGGTTAGGTATGTAATAGGATAACCATTGAAACGGTTAACCGATAAGTCGAGCTTATTGTTTATCATAACGGTTACACATCAGCTCCCGGCCCCACTCCCGGGGAGTTGGCTGCTACTCCATGCTGCTGGTTCTGTATCAGAGCTCTCAGTGTGGGCTGGCAGCCAGATCCAGGGCCCGGAGCGGGATATCAGGCAGGAGCTGACTGCTGCCTCTATGTCAGAGGCAGCAGCAGGCTCCCAGGGAGCAGGGCTAGCAGATGGGAGCCACAATGTACCGAGAGCTGGCTTAAAAGCTGGCTTCCAGAGCGCACTGGCTCCCAGGGAGCTGGCTGCCACCCTGCATAGCAGGCTGTGTAATATAAAACTTATATTGCAGAGCCCGCAGCACAACCAGCTCCCCGAGAGTGAGGCTGGCAGCCGGCTCCCGGCACTCACTGGCTGCCAAGGAGCCACCTGCACTGTGGGCTCTGCAGTACAAGGTTTATACTGCAGAGCCTGCACCGTGTAACAGCTAAGATTTTAGTGGTTACACACATACTTAATTAACTGCTTTTTAACATCCCTAGTACACGTATACGTTATATACTCAAAACATTAATAGGAGTGTTGTGAGCAAGATGCAAGAAGTCATTTTTCCGCTCTACTCTGCACTGATTAGGCCTCAGTTGGAGTATTGTGTCCAGTTCTGGGCACCACGTTTCAAGAAAGATGTGGAGAAATTGGAGAAGGTCCAAAGAAGAGCCACAAGAATGATTAAAGGTCTAGAGAACATAAGCTATGAGGGAAGACTGAAAGAACTGGGCTTGTTTAGTTCGGAAAGGAGAAGACTGAGAGGGGACATGATAGTGGTTTTCAAGTTCCTAGAAGGGTGTTACAAGGAGGAGGGAGACAGATTGTTCTCCTTGGCCTCTGAGGATAGGCCAAGAAGCAATGGACTTAAACTGCAGCAAGGGAGTTTTAGATTGGACATTAGGAAAAACTTCCTAACTTTCAGGGTGCTTGAACATTGGAATAAATTGCCTAGGGAGGTTGTGGAATCTCCATCCCTGGAGATATTTAAGAGCAAGGTTAGACAGACGCCTGTCAGGGATGGTCTAGATGGTGCTTGGTCCTGCTGCGAGGGCAGGGGCCTGGACTCGATGACCTCTCGAGGTCCCTTCCAGTTCTAGTGTGCTATGATTCTACGATAACACTCATTCCATATAAGTGTGTGCACAACCACATGCACTCTCGTACAAGCCTCCTACTCGCTGCATACTCACATGCACAGGGTACGCACACAGATGCACCATACTTACATCTTGGCTGATATTTCTTTGCACAGTAAAATTTGATCCAATGGACTGAAACCTCCGATTGCAATTGCCCATGTGCCTCCAGCTAGGCTTGGTCACAGCTAGGGTTGCCAGATGGTTTCAACAAAAATATCGGACACACTCGACATGACATCACAGTCTACATTACATCTTATTTAGAAAATACCGGACATTTCTATTTTCTCATTTATATTTTCTCAATTTGTTTCCCGAACAGAGAGCTCAAACACTGGACTGTCCGGTTCAAAAACAGACACCTGGCAACCCTTGTCACAGCCAGGGTAACTGAAGTTGTGCTTTAGCTCCAAGGTGGTCTCTTTTTCTGTACTTTCTGGAGTCTGGTGTAGGTGGTGACCTGTTACTGAAAGGCTTTCCCTTATCTACCTACGTCTGGTCCTGGGTTGCTCCATTATGGGATTAGTCAAGAACTTGATGCTAATTTCATACGATGATAATAATGCCATCTTGAATTTCCATTGTCTCTTTTGCCATGACAGACCGCAAAGCCCATCTTAAAGTGATAGAACTATATCAAGGGTCCACATCTTCCACTAGCAAAATGCAACCCATTCTGGGGTGGAGCACAGCAGCTGTGTAGGAGCACACAGTAGCAATACCCAACAGTTTTAGCCAGGAAGTGGAGAAGGATCCTGTTTGGCCAGGAGATAAGGATTAACACCACGAGTCTTACAAAAAGTACCATAGGGTTTGTAATGACCAAAATGGTCAGCAGGTTATATCCAAGAGACTGCACTCTCTGTTGGAGAGCACCCCCTCCTGCAGTGATGGAGTCATTGCTGACTTGGAGGGAAGAACATGCCCAGCTCCGTCACCCACTCTCCCCTGCCAGTATCCTGGAGTATTAGGGTTGGCACTGACTCACAGAGAAGAGGGACTCATTGGCTCAAAGGCAGAGCAATCTATATTACGTACTTATATAGCCCCCACCACTTCTATAGTCCCCATGACAGGGAGCACCTCAGTATCTTTAATGTATTTATCCTCATTACATGAGATAGAGCAAGGCTCTTATCCCCTTTGTAATATGGGGAAACTGGGGCACAGACTAAGGGCATGTCTACACTAGGAAAGTATTTCAAAATAACTTATTTTGAAATAATAACTCCTGAAATAACTATTTTGAAATAGTGTGTCCATACTATAGGGAAGCCTTGAAATCAGTCCAAGGAAGGCTCTCTTAACATGGACATGCTACCTCGACTTAGAGCCCCAGGAAGCCCTGCGAGTAATTACTCTGAATGACGCTGGGAAGTCGTTATTTCGAAATAGCAGCAGGGGAGCGCTCACGCTACCGCACTTTCGAAATAACTATTCCGAAATAAGTGCTGTTCCCCGAGGAAAGCAGGAGATACTATTTTGAAATAATCAGCCCCATATTGCGAAAGAATGGGCTTGGTCGCATGGACGCTCCGCTTGTTATTTCGAAACGGGGAGTTATTTCGAAATAACCCTCGTGTAGACTAGGGCTAAGTGACTTGCCCAAGATCACAGAGGGGCAGAACAGGGCACTGAAGCCAGATCTTCCAAGCCGCAGGCTAGTGCCCTGACCATTAGGCCATTCTTCCTTTCTTTCTAGTACCTCTCTCCTCCCCCATGATGCTGGAGTATTAGGGTCAGCAGTGACTCAGAGGGAAGAGCACGCTCAGATTAATCACTCACCCACTTCCTGAAGCAACAAGAGCCGCCTTTGATGTTAAGCTGCTTTCACCTGCAAGAGTGGAGAACAAACAGCTGAAATCTCCTGGACCAAGGCCACGGGCACATTTCACACCCTGCCTGACCCACCAGAGAAATCTCATCCACAGAGCTGGAAGCAGAGCCAGCTGATGGAGATCTCCAGTGAGAGGGGAGAGACAGGGGAAGATGGCACTATATGCCGACCCAGGGCCCAAGGAGGTGCAGAAAGGGCACCACCTGCTGACTCCAGCCTCCCGCTTTCCCAGTTCCCGAGTCTACGTTAAGATAACGTTGTAGCGTCTAACGCAGAGCGGTGCAAGCCACCCACAGCGACGAACTGGGCTGATCTAAATGTGTCCGCGCTGGCCATGCTCAGACCACGAGTATCCCTGAAGGACATGCCGCAGGGATGGATGTTCACAGCCAGCCCATAGCAAAGCTGCCCATAGTGGGACTCATGCTGGAAGTGATTGGAGATCCCTCCAATGAGGGAAGAGAAACAAAATCCGGTGGTTTTATCGGACTGGCGGCATTGAGAGGCACCGACAGGGGAGCAAAAGGCGTGAGGGTGAAATTTGCCTGGGCTGTGAACCGACAGGCGCCCCGGGCCCCAGGGCAACAGGTGGGGCTCTGTGCTCCTGGAAGGGGCGGGGCCTTGGACAGAAGGGGCGGGACTAGGGCAGTCAACTCTGAGGGCCCCCCACCCACTCAGCACTGTCTGAAGTACGTTGCACTGCACTCCATCTGTGATTTAAAGAGTCCGGGCCATTGCTGTTCACACACACACACACACTCGTCGGCGTCCCTGCCTCCAGATGAGTACACACAAGGCAAGTGACTCACAAAACAGCGCACATGCAAACCTACGTGTTGAATCATCCTCAATAGCAAAACCAGGCCCAGTCCATAGGCCAGTTAAATCAATAGGAGGACTCACAGGTGCCAATGGAGTTTGGATCCAGCTTTACGGCGCTGGGGAAGCAGCTATCAAGCTGAAATAAGTGAAATTCTATCCAGGTGCCAAAAATCCTGACATGGGGAAGGAATTCCCTTTGGTCCCGGGGAAACAACAGCACTTTTGTTTTCCTGTATTTCTGTGCAAAGCTGATGGAAATATTTTATTAATTTTTTTTTAAAGCGGCTTGAAGTCAGAAGTGGTCTCTTTGCAGCATGCTCCCAGAGAGCAGGATCTCTGCCCCATGCCTCCTGTGTGTAACCCCTTCCCCCCATGCACATGCCCCCTCTCCCATGTGCTGCCAGGGTTTAACCCCCTGTGTGCTCCCGGGGAGTTTAATTATCCAGTTCAACAGGAAAAATGACAGGAGCCGAGACCTTCATACACCATCATAAATTAGAGATAGTCAAGGTGTCCCTCGGGCCGAGATTTCAGAGCACAGATGGGAAGGAAGGAGAAAAGTGGTGATACTCTTGGAATTTGAAAGCCTGTCTGTCTGTCTGTCACTATCATGATGCTAGGAACCATATAGGTATCTAGAGAGGTAAATCAATAGATTACGATGTACGGTGATATCCAGCTATTTGGGTTCTTGTTCCATGCCCATCACTGGAGCAGATGAGTACTTAACAGCCAAGAGAGTTAAATGCACTTGATCCCAGCGTCTCCTCCCTGGAGAGCTTGTGGTTGGCAGGACGGAGGGTCCACTTCCATGTTAGTGATCCCTTAGCATAACCGGGTCTTTCCCGGAACCCTGCCTTCCATTGCTGGAAGGTCGTCACATGATTCTTGCTTTGGGGTGCCTACCAGAGACAGGGGGAGGGGGATCTAGTAAGAGGACATCACTGTTATCTGTTGACCCTTCTTTGCGATGTGTGTCTCAAAAAGTGACTGTAGGAGACGAGCTATGTACCACTGAATGAGCAATCAAGACGCACTGCAGTGGCTTGCAAAAAGCAGGGGACTCCGTTCTAGAGAGCTCCCCCCCGTTTCACACCCCGTATGTCCTCTTCCTGGACTAATGTCTCTATTTCCTGGACTCACGTTGGGGCTGGATACAGAGACATCGCTTCCCTGGGCTTTTGTACTGGGGGGAGGCGAGAGGGAAGGGAAATCAGTTTCCAGTCAGTCTGGTGCAGCAAACGCCAAGTCTGAAGAAGCTCTGCTAATCTCCAGCTCATACCTCAGGGGTTAAGTGAACTGGGAGAGTTGTGTGCTAAGGTCAACAAGAGCTGCACCTGCCCACAGGCTCCTGTGTGCGGCAGCACAATCGATGGCTTGTTCCTTTCATAAGTGCCGTTGGAGAGCGATGGCCAGGCCCCGGGCCAGCCTGCTGATCGTATAAAATATTATTTGTGTTTAAAAATTCCAGTAATTGACTATGCACCGGTTTTTTCCAAGCCCTCTGCCAAGGGCAGTAAAATCAAAATCCGTCCCAGGTTATTTTCATCATGCAAATTCCCATTTCTGTAAACAGGAGTAAGCGGCAGGGCCGGCTGCTTCCAGCAACTCCGAGCTGCTCGGCTGGGCCTGCGTCCAGCATGTGGCGGGGCGCTCCACCGCGTTCTCCAAGAGGCCGGGAATTGGCTGAGAGGAGGCAGAGCAGGGGCCGTTCGCTGCAAGGTGCAGCAGCTGAAGTGGAGGCTTGTCTAAGTTTGAGCTCGTCTGACTTGCTTGCCGAAGGGTGGGGTGGGAGCTTAGTGGTTTGCTTTACAGAGGTGGAGCAGGGCAACACAGCCCCGAGATCCTCCCTCCTCCATATCTGCCTCTCACTCTCTGCTGTGATTCCTGAGGCCCTGATCTTCCTACCAAGTCCTATAGCCCAGCTCAGCTGGCAACCAGCCACCATCTGTTATGCTGCCATGGACTTGCTGCTGTATCTGGCACCGCAATGAGGTCTGGTCTACACTAAGATTTTACTTTGGTATGTTGCTCAGGACTGTGAAAAGTAGCTGTCCCAGCCTAACCCTTGGTGTAGACCAGTGCTAGGTTGCTGGAAGAATTCTTCTGTTGATCTAGCTACCACCTCTCCGGCTATGTCTACACTACAGGCTACGTCTACCCTGGCAGCTTCTTGCGCAAGAACTCTTTTTGTGCATCTACACTGCCATGTGCTTTTGAGCAAGAGATGTGCTTTTGTGCAAGGGCATCCATGGCAGTGTAGATGCTCTCTTGCGCAAGAAAGCTCTGATGGCCATTTTAACCATAGGGGTTTCTTGTGCAAGAAATTCATGTTGCCTGTCTACACTGCCTTCTTGTGGGAGAGCTCTTGCACAAGAAGGCTTATTCCTCGTGGGGAGAGGAATAACTCTTCCAGAAGAAGCCCTGTTTTATAACGCTGTACTGTAAATTTACTTCTAGAAGAACGCTTGTGCAGTGTAGACAGCCGGCAAGTTTTTGTGGAAGAATGGCTGTTCTTGCGCAAGAAGCTGACAGTGTAGATGTAGCCACAGAGTTTTTCAGTATCCCAGAAAAACTCTGCTATGATCAGGGAACGAGTCTGCTTTTTCAGATCAGTTTCCGAAAAAGTGGGCGTGTTCTTTCAGAAGCCCTGTATTCCTCATTTTATGAGGAACAAGAGCTCTTCTGAAAGAGTAGGTTTCCCCCACAAATTTGCCCTGGGTAGACAGGCCAAATGTCGAAAAAGCCTCTTCCAAAAAAAGAATTGAAAAAAGATACGTAAATTGCAGTTCACAATTTGTGTACCTTTTTCCAAAAAAGAACTTCAGTGTAGACATAGCTTCTGGGAGGTGGATTACTAATGCTGATGAGAAAAGCCCTCTTGTCAGCATACCTGCATGATACCTAAATTGATGCACTAAAGTGGTGCAGCGGCAGCAATGTTTTTAAGTGTAGACAAGCCATGACCGTGGATCTTGGGATGAACATAAGAACGGTCATACTGGGTCAGACCAACAGTCCGTCCAGCCCAGTGTCCTGTCTGCCGACAGTGGCCAATACCAGATGCCCCAGAGGGAGAGAACACAACAGGTAATCCTCACCTGATCCCTCCCCTGTCACCCACCTCCAGAGAATCAGAGGCTAGGGACACCATTCCTATCCATCCTGGCTAATAGCCATGGATGGACCTAACCCCCATGAATCTATCTAGCTCTCTTTTGAACCCTGTTAAAGTCCTAGCCTTCACCGCATCCTCTGGCAAGGAGTTCCACAGGTTGACTGTGTGCTGAGTGATGAAAACCTTCCTTTTGTTTGTTTTAAACCTGCTGCCTATTCATTTCATTTGGTAATCCCTAGTGCTTATATTGTGGGAATCAATGCCCGTGATCCTGCCTTAAGCCCACCCTTTCCGCACCCTAGTTTTGTTTATTGACAGTCCTTGCATCTTAATTATGAAGCTGTCCTACAGGAAGGAAATGCCTTTTAGGTATGAACCCAGGGTAAGCCTATGGAATTCCCCCTGCAGGTGAGGTGGAAATTTGAGGTTTGGGGATCTATGGTTAATTTAAAGCTAACTGTGTCTGTGTTGCATTGGAAGGCTCCACTTGCAAGCCACACACCTGTGTGCGAGTCATTGCACAAGCAGTTGTTTGCACATTTACTTGCTGATGTTAAAAAACAAAAAATGTATTGTGCATAGGAGTTACCGTGAATTTCCCTCGCCCCTCCTCATCTCCTAAACTTTAGCTCTAGCTATTGAGGAATTACATTGGTAGCAATGTGGAGTCAAGGTGGAAAATTTCAATCTGGATCTAGGATTCTGCCCAACCCAGAAGTTCTGATTTTGGAGAAGTGGTTAATTTGGATCCGGGTTTAGAGTGTGAATGGCCCCAAAGTTTGTTTGGGTTTATATCCCACCTCTACTGCTGAGTTTAATTACAAGAGATGTGAGAAGCTCAGACACTCATGGGCTCTGCTTAGATAAGTCCTAAGGGCTCAGATGTTGGCTGGAACCTTTCTTTAGCTCTTGAATCTGCAAAACTGGGCTGGAGATCAGAAAAGGTTTGTTGCTGAGTTGTCTCGGATCTGGCTGGGATGGAAATCCCATCAGTTTCTCTTCCGTATTTTGGCACGTTTACTTCTGACACCAGCCGTAACCAGGACGTTCCAATGCAGCCAAAACTAAAAGTAACAGATGGGAAGCAGCGATTGAAATGCATCAGAACATTCCAACAGGTTTGGATGGAATTTGGTGCCAGGACTGGGTAAAGGTTCAAGGGAGCGCTGGAGACATTTCCAAATGCTTTCCATAGAAGCTTGGCTGCCCCTAATTAAGCAGCCTTCAGAATCCCACTGTCATTATTGGACATGGGCATGGACCAGAACACCAGACCTGAATCCCCTTTAGCTTTGGAGACATCTGGATCCTCATTCTAATCCAAACTTTGCAGCAGAACTAGAACAGTGCCTCTCAACAGCCCTGAACTTTATGGAAGTTTAGAGCCATATTTGAAGTGGGATGTCAGTCTGAGCCCTTTCTAGTAATTATTGCCAGAATATAATGATTAGAATTTGTGGAATTACATGGAGTTTTATGCTCTTTCTTAGGTGTTTAACCTGTGGAGCTCACTGCCGCAAGATATATTTGAGGCAAGATCTTATCAGATGTTATAAAAGCATTTGAAAACAAAGCATTTGAAAACATGTATATGGATAATAAGAACCTCTAATCTTACCTGAGACAGGCTAACAAGCTATAAGGAACATAAACACTCAAGCTTCAGAACATATGCCAACCACTGACTGCCTGAGGTTATGGAGAAACTTCTCCTCCGGGCAGATTATTGTATAACTGTCTCTAGCACCTACATCTGATAACGGCCAATGTTGGAGATGGGATACTGAATTATACAGGCCAATGTGCTGGACTCACATAGCAATTCCTGTGTTCTGTGAGGTTTTGGGTCTTGCACATTACCAGAGATGGTATTTAATCCTTTTATAGATAAGAAGGAATTAACTTCTGTATTGGAAACAAGACAATTCAGGAAAAACTACCCTATGAAGTAATCATGTGTCTTTTGATTGTAGCATATCATAAACCTGGCATTGCTTGGGTCCTTAACTCAATTAAGGTCTCATTGTTTGTTTTTTTAAATGAACAAGCTTTATTTAAATGATCGTATATTTTAAAAAAATACAGTGTTATTTTTATGAAGATAATTTTTATTTTGGGATTTCTTTAAAAAAGGGATTGTTAAATTTTGTCCATTTAATTTTTTTTAATAATCTTTTAAAAATGGAAATTCCATCAAATGTATTTTTTTTCTTCATCCCCTGTAAACTCATTATCATTTGCTATGTTTTAACCAAAAAGGGCTATAGTCTATTTGGTTTCCAGTGACATTGACTCCTAGTTTTCAAATCTCAAGCATTGATTTAGCTGTGCCAAAACAGAGCATTACTCCAAATGCCTCCATTTTCTCTCTTCTCTGTAAGATTTCTTAAGAAGCAGTGCTATTCCAGGTTCATCCTATTTTCCTGGCTCATCTTGGTCCAGTCTCCTTCAGCATTCTCTCAGATACGTCAGTTGCAAGGACTGTAGTTGCTCTGATGATTCTCTTTTCTGTTTGGCCTTTATGAGACGCAATCCAATTCCAGGCACATCCCGTTTTCCTGCCACAACCAAACCCTTATGTTGCTTTCAGTTATGACAAGAGGAAGCTGTATACATGGGCGCCAGGTTTGTATAAAATTTGGTGGTGCCCTGAATGGGTCCAAGCAGAGTGATTAGGATGGACCAGGGCAACCACACCGAGCCCTGTGGGGATGCAGGATCCAGGGTAGCTTGGGAAGTTTAGCAGGGAGGCTGGTGCTTGTACCAGTGAGTGACCTGTCCCCCGGCTTGCCACGCTCCTTCCACCCCACCCCACCAGCTCCTGGTATTACTCAGGGGAGGAAGCCAGCAAGAGGCAGGGCGGGGGCAGGAAGAGGATGGGTGGATGTAGAGCAGAATGAAAAGAGGCGGGGCAGAGTCGGTGGTTGCGTCACTCGCGGCTCCCAGCACCAGAACCCCTTCCCGGTACCTCTGTGCCCTGAACTGCAGGGCCCCCCAAAGCGGTGGTCGCCCCAGTCTGTCCTATGAATGGGACAGCTCTGAAAATATGAGACCAAACACTGGTGGAGCCAGGCCAATGGTCCGGAATATTGGTGGAGCCCGGGCACCATTGGCCCATATAACTCGCCACATCTGGCTGCAGACCAAATCTGGTGGTCTTAGCTATTGCCATTCAGGAGTAGTTCTTGATCAAACAGACAAACTCTCTAAAATATAGAGTAGATAAAGTACTGCTCCCCCATTCAAAATATAGTAGACAGTAAGACAGCTTACATTTAGCCTGCCTTCCATCCCGATGTGCTTTACAAACGTCCCAGCTATGCATAAATTGCTTTGCCCACCACTGAAATGTGCCCACCTCGCAACAACTGCTTAGCAGCTTTTTAACAGAGCATAGCAACAATGCACAACACAATGTCTGGAAAATGGGTACTTTTACTGACATGAGACCTTGGGAAGATGCATGACCAGCAAAGCCAACAACAGGTCCCTAAAATCCTGAAGTAATTTGACATTTGGGAGGAAACAAGCTAATAGTGGAATATAAACTAATAGTAGGAAAAAAGTCTTTGTGATTTTTCTCCCCTCTTTTGTTAATGATACCAGCACAATCTGAGTCATTGTAAACCAATGTGTTTCCACCTTAACTATGGTATAATTAATGCATATGTATGTAATTTTTACTGGAAATTCTAATACCAAAACAGACTTCCTTTAAAAAACAAACCCTACTTCTATGATGTTTTAAGGGAATAATATGAATAATTCTTTCCGTCTATTGGATGAGATCTAGAACTACGGTCCAGACCACTTGTGGTTATTAAAATTCCTAGACACTTTTTGCAAGGGTCTTGAGTTAGATTCCAGTTATTTGGGTAATTGAGTTCTGTCTCCACATGGCCCCCCAAGGATTTCTAGTGGATACCAGTATTCTTTTTCATTTCCTCATTCTAAAATGTTATATGGTGTAGTTGAACAGCTGCCATCTTCCACCCCAGAGGTGGCTGCATTCTACTGCCTGGTGAAGTGATTGAATAATGGATGCAAGTAGCAAAATTTGTAAAAGGCAGGAATGATCTAAGTGAAAACAGTCTGATTCTCTTCTCAGTTATAAATCAGAAATAGCTCTACTTAAGGCAGCAGTTGCATCAGTATGAAACAGGTGTAACTGACCCAGCACCATTATGAGAACAGACGTGCCAGATGCCAAAGCTCACTAAATTATAAAAAAGTCAAGCTCCCATTCCTGAACTGAGCTTTGCAGCTCAGACTAGGGATGTTAAAAATCGGTTAATTGAATAGTCGATTAATTTCATGAATTCGTATCGGTTCATCGACTATTCTATAGTCCCCAGGGGCGGGGCCAGCAGCCAGTGCACTCCAGTCTCACTCCTGGGGAGCCCCCTGCTACCTCACGCTGCTGCCTCTGATAGAGAGGCAGCAGCGTGGGGTGCCAGGTGGGAGCTGGTCCACGAGGCGAGGAAGAACAGAGCTGGGCTGCCTGCCCACTTGGCTCCTAATACACTTTAAATGCAGAGCTGCAACGGGCGTAGGTCCCGGACCCGACGCAAGCTGGGACTGAGCTGGGCTGCTAAAAAAAATTACTGGCGAGGGAGAGGGGGCAGAAATGCGTGTAGTCTATAGCATTAACCTATACGCTTTTGCTTATCGGTTAATCGGTTAATTGGCTACACTATTACATCCCTAGATCAGACCCATTTTTGGTCAACATCATTCTCATTGTTTCATGACACGGTCCTTAGCTCTGTCAGTGGTAGTTCCTCTTCGTTGTTTATATGCAATGGGTATGTCTATACTGCATGCTAAGCCTAGGTCTATGCAACCCATGCTTATGGACTCCATGTTTTCAAACCTGCCTGTGAACATGCACACTGCACTGTAAACCTGGATTTAAAATTGCTGGACCCAAATCTCACAGCTGAGTTAACACATCCATACTGTACTATACAGATCTTTTGACTTGGAGGCTGCAGTTTGACCTGTATCCACACTGCAAAACAACAGGTCTCAGACCTGAATCACAGTGAGACTTGGGTTCTGACTCTCCCTTCTGTTCCCAGCTGGATCCTAGATCTGGGTCCTTGCTGTTTGCTGACATGACTGCTTTGTGTGTGGACAAAAAAGAGGACTTGGACTCAAACCTGAATTGGAGCTTAAGTGTACAGTGTAGACATACCCAGCAGAAGCATTGCAGGGGGCTTTGTACAAAAAAGGCTAGCAATCTTAGGTTTGAAATATAGACTGTACACACAACTCATTGCAAGTAAGACCCTGGATAAACTAGATAAATGGTCTAAGGTAAATAGGATGAAATTTAATAAGGTCAAAAGCAAAGTACTCCACTCTAGAAAGGAATAATCCGTTTTACATATGCAGAATGGGAAGTGACTGTCTAGGAAGGAGTACTGCAGAAAGGGACTTAGGGGTCATAGTGGACCACAAGTTAAACATGAGTCAACAGTGTGACACTGTTGCAAAAAAAAGCAAGCCTGATTCTGGGATGCATTAAAAGTACTGTGAGTAAGACACAAGAAGTCATTCTTCCACTCTTCTCTGCACTAGTTAGGCCTCAGTTGGAGTACTGTGTCCAGTTCTGGGCGCCATATTTCAAGAAAGATGTGGAGAAATTGGAGAAGGTCCAGAGAAGAGCAACAAGAATGATTAAAGGTCTAGAAAACATGAGCTATGAGGGAAGACTGAAAGAATTGGGTTTGTTTAGTTTGGAAAAGAGAAGACTGAGAGGGAACATGATAGTGGTTTTCAAGTATCTAAAAGGGTGTTACAAGCAGGAGGGAGAAAAATTATTTTCCTTGGCCTCTGAGGATAGGACAAGAAGCAGTGGGCTTAAATTGCAGCAAGAGAGATTTAGGTTGGACATCAGGAAAAACTTCCTAACTGTCAGGGTGGTTAAATGCTGGAATAAATTGCCTAGGGAGGTTGTGGAATCTCTATCACTGGAGATATTTAAGAGCAGTAGGGTTGCCAGATACTTCCACAAAAAATACCGAACATGGCAGGAAAAAAGTTGGTTGCACAAAAAAAAAGGTGGGGGGGGGGGGAAGGGGGTGGCTTCAGTCCGAGAAAAACATAAAATACTGGGCAACACACCTGGCAACCCTAAAGAGCAGGTTAGATAGACATCTGTCAGGGATGATCTAGACCAGGGCTACTCAACTCTGGAAGCTCCGGGAGCCACAATGATACTCACAGCACACGCTGAGGGCCACAACTTAAGTGTGGTTGCACATACATGCAAATATATATGCAAATAGCTTCTTTCACACTGATGGGCACATATTAATAAAATGCAATATTTACCCAATTTCCACCCACATGGCAGCACTTTTAATGAGCAATGACAGTCCTGGAATTTAACTACTAAACACATATCCACAGAAGACCATTATCTTGACTACTTTTTTGTTTTGACTCCCACCCACGGGCCTCATGTTGAGCCCTGCATAAATCCAAACGGCATCGCAGTCCTCAAAGAAGCAGGCTATGTGTTGAAGAACCCTGATCTAGAGAGTACTGGGTCCTGCCGTGATGGCAGGGGACTGGACTCAATGACCTCTGGAGATCCCTTCCAGTTCTAGAGTGCTAGGATTCTGTGATTCTATGATCAAAAATAACAAATGGTGCAACAGCCGATCGGAAGGAAGTGGCACATGTTTGTGTGCACTGTGTGCATATGGAGTTAAGCTTTCAAAATGAATGATTAAAGTGCGGCGTGGATCTCGTCAAATGGAACTGTGCTAATCTAATCACAATCCATCTGGTAGTGCCATATCTGTCCCAACACCTCCACCTCTTCATTTTCAATCAGCCTGAAATAGTATGTAATTATTAACGTCTACCAGCCTGTCAGCCGGCGCTGAAGATTCAGTTATCTCTCCAGATCAACTAAACCAAGGCACCGATATCAATGGGGTTTAGTGCCAGACTTTGATAACAGTCTCAGTTCTCAGACACCACTCAGAATGAAGAGGGCTACTTTCTTTTATTGCCGCTACACGTGGCCAAAGTTGGGGGGGGGGGGGAGAGAGGGAAAGAATCCTACACTGACACCAAACCATGCATCAGAATGCAATTAAGCACCTGGTTTAAAATAATAAACAACTTTTAAAGGATACTTACCATTAATAAATCTCAAATCACTTTACCAGGTGTGTGAATATCACAATCACTATTTCTCACATAAGGAAGCTGAGGCACAAAAATTGAAAAATTGTGGACTGGAACCCAGCTCTCCTACATCCTAGTCCACTGCCGTGGTCGCTACATCATGCTGTCTCTGTCAATCTGTGATCATTTGGCATAAACCAGTGAAAGCAAATGCCCACCTAAAACCAAACAGTGGGAAAATGTGATGGTTCCAGCCCAAAACCATGGATCCAAAATTGGAAGCAATTGGATATAGCAAAATTTGGATCTGATCTAAAATTCATAGCCAGTGTCTCTGTATAAAACAGGCTGGACCAAAACTTTGGCTAACCCTACACTTGGGAATTATTTGGCTCCAGCTGTGAAGTTAGCCTCTCTGCCCCAGATCTGCCTGATCAGAACTACACATCTGTCCCAAACCAGTGCTGTGTAAAACTGAGCTGAGTTCTCCTGATTTTGCACAACTCATATTTCTCTTTAAGATTTGGGTTTGTTCAAGTTTATATCCTGGCGGAGAGGGAATCAAATAGAAATTTGGCAACTTTCATCCATGATTATTATTATTGCTTGTATTTCATTAGCCCCTCCAGGCCTCAGTCATTTCTCTCTGAACCCATTGTGCTGGGGGCTGTACAAAAAAATCATGTTCTGTGGGGTTCTCTATCCCCATAAAGCCACCAGGAAATCAAAAAACTAGAACCTATCCAGTTCCCATGCAGTTCACTTCAGTTTCATTTGGAGCCGTGATAAAAATTTCACAAGGCCTGGAAAAAATTCAGCTCAAGCGTTGTTGGGTTTATTAGGAAACTCAAAGTCAGAATTAGCAGAGTTCTTCATGATTTGGGCTTAGTTGCAATGTCTCTAAACAGAGAAGTGCCTGAAGACAAAGAACAACAAACTCTGAAACTTTGGGGAAGTTTGGATCCAGACTCACTGGGTTTGGGATTTTGCAATTAGGGCCCATCCCTACTGCAAATCCAGAATGACTAGCCAAACTGAACAAAGAGAACTAAATGTTTCACCAGGGTTGCCAACATTTGCAAGTTGATTGTGAGTCTCCTGAGATTTGGAGTTTGTCTTAAAGCCTCAGAAACCAAGTAATCATGTGAGAATCTCAGTTTTCATTTTTTTAAAAGTTAGTTTCTAGCTTTGAGGCTACAGAGGAGCTGGAAAATGTGAAGCGCTAAAAACTCCAAAAGCTGGAAGGTAAGTGAAATCCCAAATTAATTATTTTTTAAATCTCATGATTTTTAAGCCAGTCTCGTCATTTCAGGAGGCTCGACTCATGGTTTTGGAATGCTTGGAGTTGGCAATATTACACCTGACGGAAGGAAACATTCAAACCAAGCAATCAGACCCAAACATGTCACTCAAACTCAGCACCGAAACTAAGTCTCTGACTCAAACCACGTCATCCAAACTGAACCTCTGACTCAGATTAAAATATGAGCGTTTGCTCCATCTGAATCTCTGCCACAAACTGAGCTGAACACAGTGTGACAAGAAGAACACGGTAGTAGAATGTCAGAGATAGGAAACAGACTTTAAAAAGTAGAACAATGATCTGTAGAGACCTGCAAATCCGTAGGAATCCACAAGTATCTGCCTCTATGGATGTGGATATCTGCGGCTCATTTTTGCATATACGGATGCGGTTTCAAATTTGGTATCTAGAACCCTGCAAATTTGTGGAGATCTGCTTTATCTCTGCAGATATCCATGTCCATGGATATCGATATAGATATCCATGGCTAATTTTTGCAGATTCAGATGCGGATACGGTTACAAATTTTGCATCCGCACAGGCTTCTAATGATCGGACAATAAATACTTTATGAAAGTTGAATGAGCTGCCTTTGGATATTTACAAAGTAAATTACCAAATAGCAACTATCTTGAGGACAATTTGTGAGCCCTTGAAACAAATATTCATTTTTTTGTATCATTGCTATCAATTCTTTGTTGGTGAGCAGTGCTAAGATGGATTTAGGAGTGTTAAGCCGCGCTGTGCAGTTAGTTTGTTCACAAATCCTGCTGGTTTGTTTGGCTGGCTGCCTTTCTTCTTGAAAGAACTCCACACAGGTGAAGGACTCAGCCACCATCACAGCACCTGGGGCATTTAAAGCAGGGCACTTAGGGGGAGATGTGCTTGAGGGAGGAGTTGTGAGAACTACATGTGCATCCAGTGTGCTAGGCAGGGGGAGGCGTTGCCTTCCCAAACCACCAGGCATAGCCCCGCCTACACTCCGCCCCCAGAATGCCTGCTATAGCAATCCAGAGGTGGAGTGTTGCTGCCCCCAATGCCTGTCCCCTCCGGAGCTCCATGGCTGGAGAGGCTAGGCAGGGCTATGCTATTTGGAATAAGCATCTCTGCCCCGGATAGTCACCTCTGGGGTAAAATGCAACCTGCTCTTTAGTATATCACAACAGTTTAGAACAGGGAGTTAGCAAGCATCCCCATCTCGGGCTTGAAACGGCACAGGGGATCATAGTACAGGCAGAATGTAATTTGGCCAAGACACTGGAGTCCACAAGGTGGTTAAATTTTAGGCTGGCCTGATGAGGATGCTCAGGGGTGTGAAAAATCCATGTCTTGAGCACCGTACCTAGACTAAACTAACCCCAGTTTAGACTCAGCAAGATCAGCAGAAAAGAGCTTTCAAAGAGTCTTTGGAAGCTTCAACTGGTTCATAATGCAGCTGCTCGAGTTTTAACTAATACTCATTATACGAAGCACATTATGCCAGTGCTCTGGCAGCTGCACTGGCTTCCGGTATGTTTCCAGGCACAATTCACAGTCTTGGTTATGACCTATAAAGCCCTAAATAGATCAGAACCGGGGTATTTGAAGGCCCATCTCCTCCCGTATGAAGCTGCCCGGCGATTGAGGTCCGCTGGGGAGGCTCTGCTCTGCGTTCCTCCACTTATGGAGATAAGGATAACATCTTCGAGGAGCCAGGGCCTTCTCGGCTTTTGTCCCTAGACTATGGAATTCTCTCTCCCGGGACATTTGCCTGGCACCAGCACTGGCACTGTTTCAGCGCCAGGCTAAAGCCACCCTTTTCACCAGTGCTTTTAGTGTGTGTGTGTGTGTGTGTGTGTGTGTGTGTGTGTGTGTGTTTCCCCTTTGGGGTCTTGTATTTTACCTCTTTGGGATCTTGTATTTTACCTTTACATACATACATACATGCATACATACATATATATATAGTGTTGAATATTTTAAATAGAGAGGCAGGGTAAAAATATTTTAAATAAATAAAACAGTAGAATGTTTTCTCCGACCTACCTACCATCACTTGGGGGAAATTGGAAGATGGTGTTCCTCCAATAAAGCGGTCTTCCATTGTTGTAGTCTGTGTCTACACTACAGAGTTATGGCACCTTCGTGGTTCCACTATAGCCCTTGTAATGCAGACCAGCCCTTACTCTTCTGGAAAAGGCATGTGGTATTTCCTAACCACAAGTGATAATGTAGCGATTGGTTTCGCAGCTTCTCTGAAACAGCCTCTCGGCTGCAGGGCACCTCCTCACAGGGCAGCGTTGGCTGAGAGGGGAAGCCAGCACGCACGGTATCATCAGCCCTAGCTCCTCTCACCCCTTGGGTTCTTTCTGATGGCTTCCTAGCCAAATACCTGCCTTGCTTGTCTTGTTGGGTCAGCGCGAGGAGTGGCATGGCCATTGCTTGGGAGCAGAGGTAATGGGGTTAGAATGAGGGGGGCTGGAGTTATGGCAAAGATGAAGGATTTGGACTGGTTTGGGCAATGGATTAGAGGTAGAACTACTTACTGCTGTGTCCCATTTGGTGCTGTTTTCAGGGGTAGAATCATGTGGACAGCACTCACAGTCCCCCCCTTGACTTCTAGTATTCCAGAGCTCCTTAGTACTTTACTTCCCGATGTTCCTTCCATTCTGTCAGGTTAGCACACTCAACAGGGGAAGAGTCTCTGGTTTGTAAAGTGCCATGAACATCTACTGACAGGGTTGTTTTTTCTCCTCCTCTCCCTTCTTTTTCTGTTATATATGGGAAGGTGTGACGGGGCGGGCCGCCTCCACTCTCCCGCAGAGGCGGACCCACCCCGCACTGCGCCCGCGGTCGCCCTTACGCTCCTCGGGACGGCCCGAGGCAGGGGGACGAGATGCAGCGCATGCTCTGCCGCCGCCGCTCAGCTGAGCGGCTGCGCAACAGATTCAGAGCCGGGGAGGTGCCGGCGGGCGGCGCCTGCGTGCGTGACGTCAGACGTCGGGGCGGGCATTTTAAAACGGGTTGGAGCCCGGATGGGGGGGGGGAGAGAGGAGAGACAAGGAGGTGTGAGTCGAGGAGAGAGGGGAAACAAAAAGGTGGGAGTCGGAGAAAGGAGAGAGACAGAGGAAAGGAGAGAGACAAAGACGAGGGGGCAGGAAGTAGCCCAGGGCAGGACAAGGTGTCCGGCGTGCTGGTGAGTTTAGGGAAACCCCCCGCACCAGTAGGGCAGGATCGCCTGATCCTGTCCTTAGGGCCCTGGGCTGGGGTCCGGGAGAGAGGGTGGGCCCGGACCCCCCTACCCTCTCGTCGTGAGGGAAACTGAAATCAATTAATGGACACCGGTGGCCGGGGGAAAGACGAAGGGTATGTCTACACTACCCTCCTAATTCGAACTAGGAGGGTAATGTAGGCATATACCGCACTTGCAAATGAAGCCCGGGATTTGAATTTCCCGGGCTTCATTTGCATAAGCCGGGCGCCGCCATTTTTAAATCCCGGCTAGTTTGAACCCCGTGCCGCGCGGCTACACACGGCATGGAGTAGCTAGTTCGGATTAGGCTTCCTAATCCAAACTAGCTGTACTCCTCGTGGAATGAGGAGTACAGCTAGTTCGGATTAGGAAACCTAATCCGAACTAGCTACTCCGTGCCGCGTGTAGCCACGCGGCACGGGGTTCGAACTAGCCGGGATTTAAAAATGGCGGCGCCCGGCTTATGCAAATGAAGCCCGGGAAATTCAAATCCCGGGCTTCATTTGCAAGTGCGGTATGCCTACATTACCCCGCTAGTTCGAACTAGCGGGGTAGTGTAGACATACCCTAAGAGAGAAACGGAGAGTGGGGAGGGGTAGGCCCCCCCTCCGTTACAGAAGGTTTCCCCCTTTTTTCTCCACTCATCTGAGGAAGTGGGTTTTGCCCACGAAAGCTCATGTGCTACAGGACTACTCATTTTTTTTAAAGTTACAGACTAACACGGCTACCCCTGTGAGACTTATGAACATGTATGACGTGATACAAGCAACAAATAGCATCTGTAAGTGATTCCCATCTCTTGACAGCACTACAGTCACACTACCCTCCCAAAGACAGCTTGGTAGCGTAATGCCCTGCATACACACTACGGCTGTGTCTACACTGGGCCACTTATTCTGGAAAATCAGCCGCTTTTCCGGAATAAGCTGCGAGCTGTCTACACTGGCCCTTGAATTTCCGGAAAAGCAACGACGCTCTACTGTACAAAATCAGCCTCTATTCCGGAAAAACTATTCTGCTCCCGCTCAGGCATAAGTCTTTATTCCGGAACACTGTTCCGGAAAAGGGCCAGTGTAGACAGCCCAGTAGTCTTTTCCGGAAAAAAGCCCCGATCGCGAAAATGGCGATCGGGGCTCTTTTCCGGAAAAGTGCATCTACATTGGCCACAGACACTTTTCCAGAAAAAGGGCTTTTTCGGAAAAGCAGCTGCCAATGTAGACGCTCCTTTTCCGGAAAAACTGAAAACGGAATAGTATTCCGTTTTAAGCAGTTCCGGAAATTCATGCCAATGTAGACACAGCCATCGTTCACAGCATCCGCCTGCTAATACACCACGGTAATGCCCTACGACTGCGTTGTGCCAACACAATCCTGCGATAATCTACAATCACACTGCACTCCCAAGGACCATCCGCTAAGGCAATATTACAAGAGCCCTACAGGTTTACTACAGACTCACCTGTTGGACGTACTGTCCACACTCATCAGCACACTAGATTCTGAAGGACCGCCTGCAGATATAACTCGATAACACTCGGTAATCTCAGACACGCTCCTAGGGGGCCATCTACTCATGCGGGACTGCAATGCACAGAGGCAGTATGCTAATGCATCCTTGGAGCGTCGCAAGGAACGACTTCTAGAGTACCTTCCGCTTAGTCTGGTTTGCTATGTCCCGATGGAAATGACCATGTGGACAGATTATTGCTATGACCACCAGGGGGCATGGGGCCGCTTGCAGAGCACACGGTAACACCCTGTAACTCAGTAAGGCCTGAGCCACACAACCTTTGTATTTGAGCTATTTTTCTTCTCTCTTTTTTTCCTTTTACTGTCTGGGATCATCCCTGGACACTGTTTTCACTTTGATCTCTCAAAACTTTGGCATCACTCCCAAAAGCAAAAAAGCAAAAGCCAGGCCTTTGTTCTCCACAGCTGTCGTCATGCTGTAGAGAAATCTCCGCACAGGTATTAAACACTTGCCATTGATCAAACAGCCGGTGGTCCAGCTTTATCTGCGCATACCTGCCGAAGCCAGGCTATTTACACCATAAATAATTTGGTTCCTGAGGGCTCGCTCAAGTAAAAGCACAGGGAGGAAGGGAACAGTGATGGGATGATGTGGGAGGGGACAGCCACGGCAGGCTCCCGTCCCATAAAATAGCACCGCACTCCCTGTGACAGACTGTTAATGCAATACTGCAGGCCCCATCAATAGCGCCACACTCCAAGTGGTCAGACGTCAATGAAAGGCAGAGAATCCGTATAGGGCCGGCCTCGGAAAGTCATGACGCAGTCTTCTGCAACAGGGACACCGGGCAGCGCTTTGAGGCAGGGTTGGTGACTCTTTCAGGTTGAGCCTCGCTCTCCTCTGGGACAGTCTGCTAGTGCTCCACTGAGGTCCCTGATGGTGCCCCCCTGCCTCCTACGGTGTGCCGTCCACGACCTCACACTCTCACAGCGATATGCGACCGTGAGGGCCTTGATGGTTTCCCTTCGTGGCACAGACAAATCCAGTGATACCCTGTGTAGCTGTCGCCTATGGTGTCTTCTCATCTTCACATGCCTAGCGATAGCCATCCAATGCTACACTACAGTCCCATGTGGTATCCTTATTTGTGTGTGTGTGTGTGTACACAGCTGGCCCTACACCAAATGGCACTCCAGGCGAGGAATAACTTCAGCCCCACCATTTGTTCGACTTTTGAATACCTTATTTTTATTGCATTTGTAGCCCAGTTCCTGACTTAAATGCCCAATTTGCCTGTAATGCACAATTCTCCCAGTTAGCTAAGAGGATACATTTGCACACTAGGATTTGCCCCTTATTCACTCGCGAGGGCTTGGCTGACCACATTCTAGGGGGTTCAAGGAAGAAGCAGTTCTCTGAAAGTCTGAAAGGGTCCATGAGATTCTACAAAGGTCCAGAATGTTCTAGGAGGCATGTGAGGAACAAATCCACACGCAGGATGCCCCAAACATGTCTCTTCAAACGTTCTATTTTCACTTTTGTTGATAACAATTAAAACAGCCCCCCGAGCCCAGCCCCCCCAGGATCCCAGGTCATTTGGGTTACCTCCCCCTAAATCCAGCCTACACACACTCTTTCTCTGCCCTGTGGTATCCCCTCCCATGGGTATTCTGGGCTGGGGGGAGTTGTTTAGGTTGGCGGGGAGAAGCAAGCTGGTTTCTTCCTCAGAAGGACCAAGGATGCCACTGAGCATTTTTCTCTCAGGGGCTTTGTTGGCTGGTTCTTGCTCACGTGCTCAGGGTCACCATACTGAGGAAGGACAGCAGTGATGGGAGGGTTTACCTTCTACTGCCACCTGAGAGTGGGGGAGACTTGCCAGGATTCTCTCTCACTTAAGCATTTCCCTTCCATTGTGGGGGCCGTGGGCTTTGGTGTGCCTCAGCCCCTCCTAGTTTCTGCCTGTGGTGCCATGAGGGTCTAGGCTCCGAAGGGCTGCGATAGGTGTGTCTAGTTTTGGTTGTGGGGCTCAGTGTGCGGGCGCTGGAAGGTGTTCGTGGCCTATGCTCCACAGGATGATTTGCTGGCCCCTTTTGGCCTGGAACTGAATGAAATAAACCTTCCTGTGAACATCCTCTATGCAGTCCCCTGTATGGTCTGCACCCATGTAGGTTCCCAGGGATGAGCTGATAACGCTACACCCGGCAGTCCCTGCGTGTCACCTCCACCATCCCCAACCTGCTCCCAGCGTCAGCCTGCCAAGTGACTGGATAAAGTGGCAAAACAGGCGCTGTCTGTGAACGCTGCGGCCAGCAGGAATTAGGCTGTCAGTGGGCAATCCAGCTGTGCAGGGGCTGGTTCCCATGAAGAAGTGCTGCCGCTCTCTGGCCCTGTCTCCTATGGATTTCCTGCACCAGGAGGTGAGTTCCTGTGTGGCTGGGAGTGACTCCACTCAAACCATGGCGAAACCAACGCCCGCTTCCTCCTGCTGTGGGTGAAGGCTGCATGGCCCAGAGCAGCCTGTGGGAAACCAGCCACCCTGCCAGGATTCGGAAAGCTGCAGTGGGCAACGGGCTGCCTCTAGCTACATGGCATCTGTCTCACACAGCGACTCCAAGCAGCCCATGGGATCTGTCCCCTCTCTGCCATGGTGAGAACAATGCCTGCGAGCAATGGTGTTGCTTGCACTGAGTGGGCAAGGAAGCCATCCCTCGTTGCAGCAAGTAACTAAAGCGTGGAGGATCTGGGAGCCGTGGGGGAGGTTTGGGGCAGAGTCTGGCTCCCACATGTGCCGTGGTCGTTTGGAAGATTTATAGGGAAGAATGCTAGCCTTTTTCTTTTTGCTTTATAATAATACATTAGGCTTTTAACCTCTGACCGGGAGCAGTAGAGGGGGATGATGCAGAGAGCACCACGTCATTCCCAGCCCTGACCAAAGGGACGCCACCTCTTTTGGAGCCTGTTCCTTCGAGCCCTGCCAGGCCGCGGCGCGAGAGGGGTTAAAGCGGAGCTGTGGAATGCCAGAGTTTAGCATCGGCTGCCTTGAGGTCACCTGTGAGGGATTAGCTGGGGCCCGGCAGACAGTTGTTGTTTGAGGACTGTCTGAGGCCCACGGAAAGGGGGTGGCAGGCGAGCTGAGGGGGGGTGTGAGGAGGATTTGGGGATGAGGAGAGTGTGTGTGTGTGTGTGGGGGGGGAAGAATGGCTCTGCGGGTAGGATCTTCCTATCCTGCTGGGATTATACAACTATCAGATGCATTTGTGAAAGCCGCACTATAAACTCTCTGTCGTTTTTGTGAAGGAAATAAATCCATCACTGGTTTGAGGGCGGAGGGGGGGGACCCGAGCCCCTCCGCTCAGCGTGTTTCAAGGAAAGGTGGAAGCGACACCACGGGGGGAAGGCGCAGCGCACATGTTGGCGAGTGACACATGCTGCCGCCCGGCTCCTCACAGATTAAGCAGCCCTTTGTGGCTCCGGGACAGCGGGGTTCCGGGTGAGCCCTTGTGTTCTCTGGCTGGAACCGGCCAGGCGGGGCAGTCGGGCTCCTCCTCTGGATAATCTCTCTGCACATGAGGCCAGAGGGAGCGAGAGCGAGGTTGCTGGGAATCTTGGGGAAGTAGGGATCGGAGGGGAGGCTGTTAGGGATGCACCCAGCTTCGGGCTGCTGAGTGAGAGAGGTGGAAAGCCCATCTGTGTGCGTGTGTCCTTCAAACCCTGGCTGGAAATCTCAAAAAAGACCCTCCAACTTGCTCTGTGAAAAGAAAAATTCCCTGCACTGCAAAGAGGCATCAGTTTTAGTGGGATAAATGCATCGGAGTGTGCGAACATCAGCCAATGGGACAGTGGGAAGAAGAGAAGCCTTATGTTTAAGGCACTGGACTAAAACCCAGGAGATTTGGGTTCAGAGTTGAACTCTGCCACTGATTCCCTGTTTGACTTTGGGCATATTGCTTTCTCTCTCTGTGCCTCAGCTCCCCAGCTATAAAATGAGAATAATTATACTTAGGGAGAGATATTCAGTCACAACAAGGATTTTAGGGAGTTTAGTGCCACCCAGTTCTTTGTGTGTGAAAACTTCCTCCTGTAGATTGTACATTTGTCAGGGCGGGGTTGGTTTGTACACAATGGGGCCTTAGTCTCAGGCGGCGCCTCTTAGCATAGTCGTAAAACTAAAAATAATTAGTGGCATTAGGGGTAGGGTGAGAGCTTTGCACATTTCTTGGTCTGGAGTCAAAGTGAATTCCCAGTACACTTCTGAAAGGTCTGCAGGTGTTTTGCTTTTCACTTCTGGTTTCCAGCTAGGACTAAAGGAATCAAACGACCACACAAGCAATTGGCATTACATTTGTGAGAGTTTGTCCGCCTATGGAGTAGTAACCCTGACACTCCTCTTATTCCAGAAGAAGGGCTTGTCTACCTTACAGGCAGCAGAAGTAGGGCTCCTGTAGCATCGTAGGGTACGGCTAGACTACAAGTTTTTGTTGGAAAAAGATACACAAAATACGCTATGCATTTAGCGTACCTTTTTCTGATTCTTTTGTTGGAAGAGGCTTTTCCAACATTTGGCCTGTCTAGACTGGGCCAAATGTTGGGAAAACCCCTTTTTTTGGTAGCCCCCTTCTTTCTCGTAGAATGAGGAATACAGTGGCTTCTGAAAGAACATGTTTGCTGTTCCACACAAAAAAGCGAAAGCGCTAATGCGTACCTAGGATGTGGCGGAGTTCTTTCAGGATACCTCTGGTATCCCGAAAACCCCCTCAGTCTAGCCGTTCCCTTGTAGACACTTCCTCCAGTGATGGAAGGGCTGCTCCATTGCGGTAGATCGGGGCTACTCAACATATGGCCCATGGCCCGTTTATTTGTAGCCCTAGTGTGGTTGGGGTTTACGCAGGGCTCAGCACATAGCCACATAGGTGGGAGCCAAAGCAAAAAAGTAGTCAATATAATGGTCTTCTGTTGATATGCATTTTAGTAGTTAAATTCCTGGACTGTCATTGCTCATTAAAAGTGCTGTCATATGTATGGAATATTGCATTTTATTAATATCAGCAGAACTGACTTAAATGGGGCCTGCGTGTTGTGTAGTCTTGCCTTAATCTTTGTATTCATGCCCATCAGTGTGAAAAGCTGTTTGCGTATATTTGCATAAATTTGCATGCATATACAGCCGCAACTTAAGTTGCGGCCTTTGGCATGTGCTGTGAGTTATCACTGTGGCCCCCGGGGCTTCCAAAGTTGAGTAGCCCTGCAGTAGATAGTCTACTTCTCAGAACAGCAGTAGATAGTTGATGGAAACATTCTTCTATTAATCCAGCCAGGGGTTAGTGGGGTAGAGCCATGGTGCTCAGGCATGTGAATTTTTCACATCCTTGAGTAATGTAGCTATATTAACAGGTGTGTTGTGAGCAAGAACTAGAAGTCATTCTTCTGCTCTACTCTATGCTGATTAGGCTTCAGTTGGAGTATTGTGTCCAGTTCTGGGTACCACATTTCAGGAAAGATGTGGAGAAATTGGAGAGGGTCCAGAGAAGAGCAACAAAAATTATTAAAGCTCTAGAAAACATGAGCTGTGAGGGAAGACTGAAAGAACTGGTTTGTTTAATTTGGAAAAGAGAAGTCTGAGAGGGGACATAATAGCAGTTTTCAAGTACCTAGAAGGGTGTTACAAGGAGGAGGGAGAAAAATTGTTCTCCTTGGCCTCTGAGGAGAGGTCAAGAAGCAATGGGCTTTAATTGCAGCAAGGGAGGTTTAGGTTGGACTACCTGTCAGGGTGGTTAAACAGTGGAGTAAATTGCCTAGGGAGGTTGTGGAATCACCATCACTGGAGATATTTAAGAGCAGGTTAGACAGACATGAAGAGAAGGATGATCTGATGATGAGGACTTGATGACCTCTCAAGGTCCCTTCCAGTTCTGTGATTCAATATTGATTTAAATTTTAAGGGTAGAGACTAGCAGTGCTTTGTTCCTGTGTAGCTTAATGCACTTTCAAAGCAGGCTAAGTTAAAAAGGAGGCAGGCACTCCTTGCTGCACTTTAAATTCACACTCTACCATAATCTGAAATGACTTTCCTGTGTAGACACAAAAACTGGAAGCTCCTTGAGTGCCGGGATCTTGAGTGAAATCCTGGTACCCACTGAAGTCAATGGCAAAACCACCCCTGAATTCAGCAGGGCCAGTGTTTTGTTACTTTCATTTTTACATATTCTGGTGTAGTGCCCAACACGCACGGGGAGGCACAAACATAATGACAATTAACGATAAGAATTCACTGTACAGGATCTGCCTAGTTTTGCAGATTCGGTAAATCTGAATAAAAACATGTAACATTCTCTCCCCTCTCCCCCCTCTCCGCCTCCCCCGAGGTATTTAGAAACAGAAGTAATAATAATATGTTCTTTCTTTCTTTCTTTCTTTCTTTCTTTCTTTCTTTCTTTCTTTCTTTCTTTCTTTCTTTCTTTCTTTCTTTCTTTCTTTCTTTCTTTCTTTCTTTCTTTCTTTCAGACAGGAAACATAGCTGGATCAATTGACAGGCTATTTTGTTTGTTTCCTTGTTTAAGTTGGTGTCTGTGAGTGGTGTGTTTTCCGTATTGTGTGAGAGTGGGTGGCTGGACTATGTGTCCCTCTGTGTGTGTGTGTGTGTGTGTGTGTGTACATTTCTAAGGGCTTGTCTTCACTACACAGAGATTGATTCCCCCGCAATCGATTTATTATGTCTGCTTAGACATGATAAATCAACCACTGAGTGCTCTTATCGAATCCGGTACTCCACCAGGACAAAAGAAGGAGCGAGAATCAACAGGAGAGCAGCCCCCACTTACCTTACCATGTGGAAGACGCTGCACTAAGTACATCAACTTCAGCTATGGTATTTGCATACCTGAGGTTGTGTAGGTTATTTTGACTAGGAGGGAAGGGGATCTTAGCGTAGACTAGGCCTTAGGGAAATTAAACTGAAGGATGAGTTGCATTTGGTCCTGAACAAGGCAAGGTCTATGGTTATTTCAGTCTCTTGTGGGAGCAAGCTCCTACTCAAAGCTGATTAGAAAGAAGCATTATCTCCTGGGACCAAGGATCCTAACATTGCGTCTGCTACTGACCCACCACGTGATTTTGGGCCAGGTGCTTTATCTTTCTGGACCTCAGTTTCCCCATCTGTAAGAAGAAAATCACGATCGTCACCTACATTTGTAACGTGCTTTGAGATTCTGATCTAGTGTAGGCTCTTTGAAGATGCTCATCGTTGTGCAGATGAAAGGTGCTACCAAAAATGAAAATTCTCAGTCATAATAATAATAATTAATAATATTTTAACATATAATTGAATTAACATAATTATATTACTTTTACACTGGTTTTCATACCAGGGTAATTCTATGCACTCCAGTGGTGACTTACTGTAGTCTGACACCGGTATGGGGGTATGTCTACACTGCAGAGTTTTTTCAGAAAAATGGCAATTTTTCCGAAAAAACTTCACTGATGTCCACACTGCAATCACATTCTTTTGAAAAAAAAAGAACAGAGGGGTTTTTCTGACATTGTTAAACCTCTTTCTGTGAGGAAGAGGCCTTTTTGCAAAAGAGCTCTTGTGGAAAAAGGCGTGTGTGGACGGGGAAAAGGGAGATCTTTCAAAAGAAGCGGAAAGAGGAAAAAGCACAAGTGCTTGGTAGCCACTCGGTTCATAGTAATCACAGCTTTAATGCGAGATAGCTTCCATTCAGTGTGGATGCTATCTTTTGAAAAAGCAGATCACTATTTTGATGTGCTTTTGCTGTGCAGACGCTCTCTTTAGGAAGACGTTTTATCGGAAGATCTCTTCTGGAAAAGCTTCTTCCAAAAGAAGCCTGCAGTCTAAACATAGCCTGGCTGATTGCTTGGTAGAACACCACACAATCTATTCCACTGCCAGAGGCTCCTGGCCCATTCCTAGACTGTGAGAGCATAAAGGCAATGCAAGTGGACCTTATGTTCAAAAAAGCTCTGCGCCCATTGTGCCCAGCTCCTTGGAATATCTAGCCCTTGGTGAAGGAGGGTCTCAGATGCCACATATTGCTGATGCTCACCATTTTATTGCTAGTATCATGGTATCTGGTGTCTTTTCTTAAAGCTTCAGCTTCTGCAGTCAAGTGACTATGTGGGAACCTTAATTTAATTTTTTTTAAAAAGGATGTTTCCAGCCAAGGGGAGGCAAGTAGGGATGCAGGCCTCCCCTCCCCCATATTCATCTCCAAAATATGTGTGTCGGCTCCAGACACTACTCCAGCCCCGGCTCTCAGCAGCTGCTCCAAGCTGGCTACCACTCCCCCCAAAGTGGTCAAATTTAAATTCTCACACATGCCCCCATTTCTAGCCCTCATGCCGCCTTGCCAAGTCAACCCGGAAGGCTTCAAAACCAGAAGACAAAAAAACAAACAAACCCACCCTCCAAATGTATCGTGGAACTCTCATGATTTTTAAACCAGTCATGCTTTTGAGGTGGGATAGGGTCTCCTTGTGATGTCTGAATGAGCAATACAGGATCCTGAGCTGTAATATAGCAGAGTTAAAAGCGGTTGTGTCTAGAGGTTTTCTCAGATAAAGGAGACATTGCTGTACTTCAGGATTTGACCAAAGTCATCAAGACTGTAAGTATTGTAATGCCATCGTGTGTGAGGCTTACTTCAAGGAGACCTCTGTTTGGTCTAATGATGAGTCTTTGAGGTGATAAAAACATAGCGCACATGGCCGCCCTCCCCAAACTCTGATTAAGAAACCTTCTAATCCGACGAGAGGTTCCCTCAGGCTAATGGATGCGTTTTTTTTACACCGGCGCTGTAATAAAACACAAAATAAAACAATTTTATTGAAATTAAAATGCAAATGGGACACGGGTGTCTCTCTACCCACCTCCTCCCACCCCCAAGTCACTCTCTGGCCAACGGCAATGTGGATTGAGTAATAATACTTTGTGCGAACAGTGGGTCCAAATCAAAATCTGTGAGCCAAAGACCCCCAGACGTCTTGGGGCTTTAAAAATCTGGAGGCTAATTTTTCAGCTGAAGTCAATCTCTTCTTTCACCATATATAATTATTTCTTTACGTGAACTGAAATCGGAGTTCATTGTGCTAGAATACTTTGTAAGAAACAATCCCTGTATCAAAGGACTTGCAATCCAAACAGGCAATGGGTGGGAGAAAAGTAGGGTTACTTGCCTCCATTTTACTGATGAAAAACTGAGGCAGGGAATGGGTGTCATAACTTGCCCGGATTTATAAGGTGAATCAGTTGCAAAGCTGTGACCAGAAGCCAACCCGCCTGATTCCCATTCATGTGCTGTAACCTCAACACTACGCTCCGTTCCAAGGCATTTGGAGAGTTCGAAACACCCAATATGACAAATAACAGGATTCAGATTGGCTGGACACTGCTAAATGTTTTACAGTGCAGATTTTATTCATTTATTATAACACAGAAAGAACTTTGCCACACCAATCAGCGAAGTGCAAAATGACTGCCAGGAACAATCCAAGGTACATCAACAAAGTGGTCTGCACCAACACCCGGTCTGCAGTACAGACGTATGTCATAACTTCCATGATTTTCCTGCCTGGCTTTAAGGGACGGTGGAAAGGGCTTGCTGACTAGTAGGGTTGTTCTAGATAGCAGAAAGGGCTGATCTGCTAATGAACGGAGCGGTGCTTCTTGCCTTGTCTACATTGGCATGTTCTGTTGAGAAAAACTGCCTTTGGGCAACAAAAACCTCCATGTGTCCACGTTACAGTGCAGCAAATGTCATAACGTGCAGCTGTTTTTCATGACAGACAACTTCCACCTCTGCGAGGAATTTTAGTCTCTACGTGGTCGACAATCATGCCGTATGTAGCAGACGGGTTTTGTTGTTGCATTTATTGGACTCCAGTGTGTATCCCTGTTTAGCCACTCTGGACAGCATCTTGAACTCGGATGCCCCTCAGCCATGTAATGTTTACAGGTAAAATGCTCCCCTCCCGCTGCAAACCCCAGGAAATTTAAATCCATTTCCTGTATCTGTGGCACATTGTGTGGTGGTCCTTGTGTTGTCTTCTCAAGGAAACAGAGGTGGCAGCTCTAGACCCAAATGCTCCCCAGCTTGGAGCAATGCAGAGCTTTTGGATCTATTTGGTTGGGGAGGGGAGTGAAGATTCAGTGCAAACGGAGCTGCAAGTGACCCATAAGAACCAGGACACAAATACTCGCATTGCTTAAGCTCTGTAGTGCCAAGGGGTATGAGCAAGACACCCTACAATGGAGAACCAAGATCAAGGACCTCTGGCAGGCCTACCACAAGGCAAAGGAGGCAAACAGCCAGTCTGGTGCTGTACCCAAAACATGCCAGTTTTATAAAGAACTGCACAGAATTCTGGGTGGAGACCCCACAACCAAAGCCAAGGACACTGGGGATAGTTCTCAGAAGAGAAAGAACCAGAAATACCATTGGTAGGTGGGGTCACTCTGTACACCCATCCTTCTAGAAGGGTTCTGCTGGTTAACGTTGTTAGAGGTCACATTACACTGGTCTCTAGATTCAATGTGGGGTAATTGAGGCTCTGTCTACACTGCGTTTTTTTTGCGGAAGAGGATATGTAAATGGTGCGCTCATTTGCATATCTTCTTCCGATTCTTTTTTGTGGAAGAGGTTTTGCCACTAAAAAGCCCCGTGTAGACGGGGCCATTTGTCAGGAAAAAAAACGTTTTTCGCAAGATCCTGTAAACTTCAATTTTTGAGGAATAAGGGATCTTGTGAAAAGGGTGGTTTTTTTCCCGCAGCATGGACATGAGATTAGAATCCAGCCCATGGTAACCTAACTAGCAGATGGCATCTCCTGACTAAACGTGTAGATGGCCAGGCTGGCGGGCAAGGGTTTTCCCAGAGCTGGGGGGACAGCATTCCCATGTTAATGGAAGACATCCACGGTTTGGTTCTGACCTCAGTTGAGTCGTGCTGATTTCAAAGCACCCCTGAATTACGCCAGCACACGCAGGTTCCAAATCAGACTTTCCCTGTGCCGTAGCGACGGCTGCTGCTGGGAGAGGGGTCCTGCTGGCTTGTGGAAGCGATCACGGTGCTGGGGAGGGGGTCCCCTGGTAGCTGCTGATAGACAGGCTAATAACACAGGAACAAATTAAACATGTAAGAAAACAGTGCTGCACCTGGAGCAACAAGAGCAAGGGGAACTGATGCAACTAGCGTCAAAGCCAAAAAGGAACTATAACTCATAGAAATATGTTGGTGTCTCCACCCCCAATCTCTCCTTGCCTCTTATTTCAAAGGCAAACCCTGCACTGTACCATGTGGCATCTCCAGCCTTAAATCTCCCTGTCTTCGAGTGCTTGTAATGTGAGACGGCCGTCCAGGAGCTCACCCCCTCGAAGGGCTTGCGGCGGCATACAGTGAGCGAGGGATGGCAGGGGGAAACATACCTGTGTCATTCCTGCACCACCGCATTCTCCTCCCTCCTTCTGCAGTTAGAGGAGCTTTCTCTGCCGTTGCATTTCCATGCCTTGTTCTGAGAGATCAGCAGTCTGTCTAGCGCATGTCCAAGCACAGTGGGGGTCCTGTGTGTGGTTCTGCTCAGGAAGAAGCATGGTCTTGGGCGTCGGGAGAGGCGGGCTGAACTCCCGGCTCAGTGTGCCCCCGTGGGCAAGTCACTTGATCGCTCTGTGCCTCGCTTTCCCATTTGTAAAATCAGAGAGGACCGTAATGCCTCCTCCTTCTGCGAAGGGCGGCAACAGCCTCCTACTGCTACCAGTTTGTGGAGTCACTCCCAGTGATGAAAGTACCTTAACATTTCTTACCGTAGGGTACGTCTAGACTACATGGCTCCGTCGACGGAGCCATGTAGATTTGTTTGTTCGGCAAAGGGAAATGAAGCCGCGATTTAAATAATTGCGGCTTCATTTAAATTTAAATGGCTGCCCCGCTCTGCCGATCAGCTTTTTGTCGGCAGATCGGGGCAGTCTGGACGCTCCCCTGCCGACATGAAAGCCCTTTATTGACCTCCCCGGTAAACCTCATTCTACGAGGCATAACGGGGAGGTCGATAAAGGGCTTTCAGGTTGGCGCAGGAGCGTCCAGACTAGCGCGCTGAGCCGACATACAGCTGATCAGCTGTTTGTTGGCTCAGCGCGGCAGCCATTTAAATTTAAATGAAGCCGCGATTATTTAAATCATGGCTTCATTTCCCTCTGCTGATCAGCCTAATATACATGGCTCCATCGACGGAGCCATGTACTTCAGACACACCAGTACTGTCCTCCTGGAACCCAGGTCCCTGACAGTTCTTTCAATAGCTCCCTGCTGGCTTTTGCCGCAGCTCAGCCAGCTCTTGCCGGAGCTCAGCCACTTACTTTCACCTCTGGTCACCCCTTTAGTTCAAGTGACAGAAGTCTATGCCACTGCGGGTCTTGGGTTCAAACTCTACAGATGACCTGCCTGGGCGGTCATGACCTGAGCTGCCTCAGCTGTATGTGTATTGAGTCATAGGAAATGGCACAGGCATGGGCATAGAAACCACCAAAGTCAATGAGCGTGGCAACAATTTGGGGCAGAGGCCAGCTTTCTGTTTTTGTCTGTACAGCGCCTGGCACACTGGGATCCCAGCCAATGCCAGGCACTACCCCAAACCGAAGAACGATAATGAGATGACCGCATATGGACGCCGACGCCTCGAGGCTTCTCTGAACCAATACCTCTGTCGGAGCTGGCGAGGAGCATCTGTGCTCTTATTGGGGTGCTGTTATGGATAAGCTCAGCTCCCTGGAAGGTCGGGAACTCTCGCTAGCGGGAGAGCCGTATCACTGTTCAAGAGCCGCTCTGGTTCTCTAGCCAGGATGGAGTTTTTCCTTTCCTGTGCTTCTGCCATCCAGCAGCTGTGCCATGCGGCCCGGGGAGAGCGGGAGAGCATGAAGAGCTCTACAAACACTCCTTAAAACTGCCGCGGGAAAAGCAGAAACTTTCCACTGTTTAACCTCTGTGTTGGCTGTGCAGGGATGGGAGCCTCATCTACAAGTCTCCCGGCCTCCCTATAAAAGCCACTCTGTGTAAATCTCCCATCCATTTAGCCCCTGGCTCTGCTGCTCCTTGTTTATTTGGTCTCCACTCAAACATGGCAGCCTGCAAGCATGTGTCTCTTGAGTCATTTATCTCCCCGTGTCAAAGTCGAGGAAGAAGTGGCCAAAGTTTAAACTGTGTTTCCAGGCAGGAGGATAAATCACAACTCCACCAGCCTCTCCCTCCGCCCCCCCCCCCCCCCGAACTTCCCTACCTCTCACTCTACACTGCTGAGAGGGGGCAAAGAAGGGGCGAGGAGAGAATAGCTCCTGATTTACTGAGCTGACCAGGAATTTCTCTACAAGCTGCCCATCCCCTCCTCAACATGCTCTGGAGTTCAGCTGCTCATTCACCTTGTTTTGTTTTTGCAAGATCAGACTAACACGGCTACCTCGCTATTACTATTCACCTTGTTTGTGTCACTCATAAAGACTGAGGAGGGGAGAGAGGCTCATAAGGGATCCACCCTCCAACCATTCTGGATGGGAGGGACAAAATACACTGTCAAGGAAGAATCTCCACATTCCTTCAGGAGGGAATTCAGGAGGGGGGATTCACGGAGCACAGAGATGAGTGCGAGGCAGGCTGCTCTTAGCTTACAGATCAGAGGGTATGCCATAAAGCATGTGGCCCAGGGGCCGGATCCAGCCCACCTAACACTTTGATCCGGCCCACAGACGGCATCTGGCCACTTCTATTTATATCGTGCTGCCCGAACCACCAAATTTCCCGCTGGTGGCTCAGGAAGCAGGATCCCCAGCATGGGACGGAACCGTGAGCCCTTTGCTGTGTTTTTAATTCAAAGCCTCCGACCCCAGACAACTCTGGGGGGAGGCTAATCCTCAGCCCCGCCTCTTCCACCCCAGGCCCCGCCCCTTCTGAAGATAGAGCTGGCCTGTGGCCATGTACCAAAATTCATTAAGTGGCCCCCCTGTGAAAATTATTGCTCACCTCTGCCATAAAGTCTCCCCCAGTCCTTATTCCAGCTGCTTGGAACAGCACAGTTCTCTTTCTCTCTCCCTCCAGTACCGGCTCTGATGCTATTTGCTACAGCGCTTCCTGCAGGGGAGATGGAGGGACTGGAACAGATGTGAGCACCTCATCGCCTGTGGCGCCCCCTCCCCCCCCCCCCACGTGGAGAGAGACAGTCTGGAGCCAGCTGTGCGCTCCCACCCAAAAAAGGCTCCTACATCATCCCCTGAAGTGCCTCCTGCTGGGAAAGGTTGGGACTGGAAAAACCTTGAGCTCACCCACCACCTACAGCAAGGGTTTTTTTTCAACCTTTTGCATACCCGGGACCAGCTTGAGGCCTTCCTAAACTGTGTCACGGAGATCTCAGGGACTGGCTGCCATCCGCGGACGGGTCATTGAGAAACCCGGCCCCAGGCCATCTCCTGCTGGAACAGGCCGGACCTGACGTAGGGATGCGCTCGTAGCCTGCCGCTCAGATGTTTTCCCTCCGTCTTTGGAAGCTGAGGCCTGTTCGGAGCCTGTCTGGCATGACGTGTTGAGCAAAATCCCTGGGCCTTGTATTTTTCATGCCCTTCCTTTTGTCCTTTAAACTCCTGGAGCCAAGCCTCTCCCTGGTGCAACTCCATTGACATCAGCGGGGCTCCACCCGGGCTGAACCTCTCCCGCCAAAGCAGAAGGCTGAGAATTAAAATTTCTGAATTACAGGGGCACCCCCCGCTGCTTCCCCATGGAGCCAACAGTCCCCACTGTGCATAAGACTCACCTCCCTCTGCCAGGGCTGCCTTCAGCACAGCGAGACGCGTCAGTCCCAGCAGGGAGCCGGAGGAGCAGGGACGGTGAAGGGGGTGGCTGCCAACGAGCTCCATCACTGGACCCAGCCTGTATTTCCCGACCCCCAGGCCTCAGGCTCCCTTTGGACCAGTGAGAGGCGTGGCTATCTGCTAGGGATAGAAGAAAAAGACTTCCGTTATCAAAGCCAACGGGATAATAGAATCATTAACTGGAGAGAACATGTGGCTTTGGCCATTGGATCAGTAATAGAACTTTCAGCCTATGTGTCAATTTCGTGTGATTTCATTCTCAAAAGAGGGTTAAACACTAAATCTGCATTGATTCTCTCAAACTTTTCTTTCTTTCTTTCTTTCTTTCTTTCTTTCTTTCTTTCTTTCTTTCTTTCTTTCTTTCAACATAATCTCTCTCTCTCTCTCTCTTTCCCTATTCCTCTCTCTCTCGCTCAGTGAGAGCTGATGCAGTTAATTGGAGCTTCTTGAAAGTGTGCATTAGCACAAGCAGAGCCAAGAAGACGTCTTGGCAGCAAAATATCATTATCAGTTCTTGAGCTCCAGCCAAAATCCCCTTGCGGTCAAAACACAATTCTTTAAACTAAACAATTAAAGATTTGTGCAAGTGTTGCTGCCATGAGTTATCAAGGGTAGGGAGGGGCTTCTCCTTGCCAGTGTCAGCAGAAGTTAACAATCCGCTCTCTGCCGGGGAAACAGGTGACAGGCTGAAAACTTAGTCAGCGTGAAGGCACTGGGTAGGGACCATGGGAAAAGTGTAGGCAATGGCACCGCCGCACAGGGTATGTTGGCGATTTTTCTCCTGCCTCTTGGGAACCAAGGGAAGAGCCAATTCATGGGCAGTGGGTGAAGGCCCAAATGAAGAAGGAAAACCCAAGCCCTGCCTCTTTTGCCCAAAGCCACACCCCTTCCCCTGAGACCATCCTCTTTCAACAAGCTCTCTGCCCAGCCAACCCCTGTCCAACCCCAGCCCTCAAGCCTGATCCTTCCTGGCCACCCATAGGGATGGGGATGGAGCACCATAGTCCCAGAGAGCCATGCAGTGTAAGTGGTTTTGGGGAAACAACTCCTTCCCCTGCCTGCATTACTCACTGCCCATGACAGCCATGTTACTCAGTGGTTTTCATACTTCTGATCCATGTCCCAGTCTTACAAATGAAGCTTCATCTTTATATTTTTTCAGTGGAAAATGGCTTCTAGAGTCAACAGAAATTTTGTCCAGAAAAAAAGATAAGTTTACCTTTTTGGGAGTTGTCAAAAAAAAAAAAAAAAAAAAGAGTTCAAACTTGCAAATCAAAAATGTATATTTTTTTCATGAAAATTCAAAAACTTTCAAAAAAAATGTGTTGATGAACATAACACCCTGGTTTTTTATTTCCACCTAAAACTTTTGTTGGGGAAAAAATTCATTTTGTGATCCCTCTGTTCATAAAGAAACAGCTATCTCAACCCTTTCCAACCCGTTCATCACTCCTGAGTTAGGGGGCCAATGGTCTAAGTCAGCAGTTCCCAAACTGTGCATTGGGGTCCCAAAGTGGGTTGTGATCGAGTTTTAATGGAGTTACCAGGGCTGGCGTAAGACTTGCTGCGGCCTGCGGCCCATACTTCAGTCCTATGGGGAGGGGCTCAGGGTTCAGCCCCAGGCAGTGGGGTCAAGCTTGGGTTCCCTCCCTCGCCCCAACACACACACGCACACCAGGGTGATGGGGTCATGTTGTAAATTTTGTTGTCAGCAGAGGTTTGTGGTGCAATTACATTTGGTCCAAGTGGTTCATTCTAAACAGCAGCTGGGATCAACTGGCCACATAGGGCAAATAAAGCAAGCTCTGTTAGTCTCCTCTCATAAAGTCTCCCATTCCCTTTTCCTTCACCTGCTGCAGTTTGAACATGTCAGCTTTATAGACTAAAATATGTCATTGACAAAGGTATGTTTCAGGTTTTGGATGAATCCGCCATAGCAGCCATTAAAATATTGTCCGCCGACTAGACAGCGTGTTACAATATATAACAAAAGCCATTAAATGTAACCAGAATGTGTTGATTTCTGCACTATATAAGCCAACCAGCCTGAACTGGACAAGATTCAAAGAGTTAACCGAAGAGAGGCTTTTAATTGTCATAGGGTGGGGGAGGAGAGATTTTAAAGAGATGCAGAAATATTCAAGGGCCATAAAATATCCCCTTTTCAGTGTCAAAGTTAATGTTCCAGGCCTCAGGTGAAATCGGCTTCTTATCAGAGTGGTTCCCCCTGGAGAGGTGTGACAGAGCAGAGAACGGGAGAGATAAGTGCTGCTTCCCCTTCACAGTATGATGAAAAGTGGCTTTGAACTCCAGCTCTGAGATGCAGACGGGGCCAATGTTAGTAGGCCAACAGCTTAGCTTTTCCGGGGCTGGCTTGCTTCTAAAACATAGAAACCGCCACACTGCCTCAGATCTGTGGTCCATCTCATCCAGATGCTGGCTCCAACCGTGGCCACTACCAGCTGCTTCAGAGAAAGGTGCAAGAAACTCTGCAACAGAGACTTATGGAATAACACTCCCCAGCCTCCCGGGAGAACCTCTTGACTTCTGTCATGGAGACTACATCTACACTACCAGGTTATTTCGAAATAATCACACCCGAAATAACTATTTCGAAATAAGCAGATCCCTCTTCACCAGCAGGAGTTGTTGTTTTGAAATAATGAGCCCTTTATTTCGAAATAACAGGCGTGGGAGTGTGGGTGCTTGCCTTGTTAGTTCGAAATAAGGGGAGTTATTTTGAAATAACTCCCCGGCATAGATGTGCCCTTAGAGGTTGGCTTGTGCCCGGAAACATGAGGGTTTGTGTCCTTTCCAGACTCTAAGTTAATTATTTTAACTTTTCTTGTCACTTAAGTGAACATCATTTTTTTACATAGCTTGCTGAGCTCTTGACCACATACTATCTTGAGGCAAGGAGTTCCATAGGGTAGCTTTATGGGGGTTGCTTGGTTTTTTTTTCATCATCTCGCTCCATTTGGTGTCAGTCTGTAGCTCTTCTAAGAAACTGCTTGCACAGAACAGTCTTCCCACTCCTAGGGTTACCAGATCCATATCCAAATCGTATGCTAACTACCCAATCAGGGTGAAATGTAATTTGCACTAATCAGCCAAAGGTGAGGCGGAATTAAAAATAAACTCAGGAGAGGTACTTCAGACAGTACAGCACTCCAGTACAGGGCTTTGCAACACACACACATATAACCCAATAGATTACAGGATTCTACAAGTGTACAATAATTGCAACACAGAGGAGGCTAGAGCAGCAAAGAACTCCTTTTGAGGTTTTCCCATCACTGCAGGAGAGGAAATGTACCTAATGGGTTCTATTTGGAGCTTGATCCTCTGGCCTTCTGGGTGACTTTGGGCAAGACTTTGCCCTTCTTTGTGCCTCAGTTTCCCCATCTGTAAAATGGGAATAATATTGACCTTCTTTGTCAAGCACTTGGAGATCTACTTGGACTAGATGATGTTGTTATTATTATTATTATTATTATTATTAATAATAATAATAATAACAATAATAATATATAATAATACATTGTGTGTATTATCATAGGGCCTAGAAGTCCCAATCAGGGATCAGTGCCCACTATGCTAGGTGCAGTACAAACATATTGGACAAGTACAACTGCACCTAGTGCACTGAGGTTATTCTTGTACTCCGGGTATTTAAAGGGATACCGTCGCTGAGGCTATACCATTAGCTTCTAGAGGAGGGAAGTGTTCAGCATAACACATAGGTTCTAAATAGGACCAGGAGCCTGCCCTTACAAGTCGCACTCTTATCCACTGACTGGAACTGGAGCCGTGGGACGTCAGGCCCCTAGTTTAGGTGACTCAGGATGGATTTTGACTGTGCCCCCAGGTTTGAAGATGTTGGCCATAGCTCCGTGAGCCAACTCCGCCACTGTGTTCACAGCTTTAGCCACACGAGGCTTTGGAAACATACAGCGTGAGGGGGCTCTGCATCAAATGGACCTAGTTCCCATGCACAATCGCTCCACTTGAGCTAATTCTCTTTTCACTCTCCCTGAGTGCTCAGGGGTCAGTCAGCTCAAGGAAAGCAAGTTACCCTGACAGGGGAAACAGGGCTCAGGGGTGGCAGGAGGTATACAACGGTGCATGTGCATCTCCCATGCTTATTCACAGGCCTGCGTGCATGTGCGCGTACCTCCATGTGTCCGTATTTCTGCATGGGCCCGGCGGGGTGTATTTCTCTTGCTGCAGACAATTCTCGGAGGCTGTGTCTACACTGGCCACTTATTCCAGAAAATCAGCAGCTTTTCCGGAATAACTTGCCAGCTGTCTACACTGGCCCCTTGAATTTCCGGAAAAGCACTGACGATCTATTGTAAAATCATCAGTGCTTTTCCGGAAAAACTATGCTGTTTCCGTTCGGGCAAAAGTCCTTTTCCGGAAAACTGTTCCGGAAAAGGGCCAGTATAGACAGCACAGTAGTGTTTTCCGCAAAAAAGCCCCGATCGCGAAAATGACGATCGGGGCTTTTTTGCGGAAAAGCGCGTCTAGATTGGCCACGGACGCTTTTCCGGAAAAAGTGCTTTTCCGGAAAAGCATCCTGCCAATGTAGACGCGCTTTTTCCGGAAATACTTATAATGGAAAACTGTTCCGTTTTAAGGATTTCCGGAAAATCATGCCAGTGTAGACGTAGCCCCAGTGTCTTCGTCAGTCCTCCCAGGGAGTTCTGTCTGCATGCATCCGCATGTCGCACTATAAGCGCGTCTCCATCCCGAGAGGGCAGCAGTGAACACTTCCTTGGGTTATATTCTTTTATAGCCATAGATATATGTGTATATACATATATATGGCCCCTTTCTAACTAATAAATAAATAACTAAAGCCGTTGCCAAGGCCCCTCCTAGCATTTCCTGGAGAGAGGCACATTGCCACCTGTTGCTATGGAGAAGGCTCTTTATCATAAACACTGGGTAAACAGCTGCTGCCAGAGAGCCCCTTTCTGCCTTCCCTGGGTTTATTTGGAGAAAGTCAATAAGGAAAAATAAACATTCCTTGTCCCTGTGTATATAGATCCTTGCGACTTGGATCCTGCAAATGCGCTGGACTGGGTGTGCTCCGAGAGCTGTCAGCTTTCAGAGGGGTCTCAAAAGCCGGGCGGACTTTCACAGCACCCAAGAAACCACAGGATTAAGAAATGGGAATGTTATAACACAAGTGGCCATTGTTAAATACCTGCCATCTCCAAGGCAGGGGCAAACGGCACCCGGACAGCCCACTAGGCACAAAAATTCAGAACCCGAGATGGATTTGGAAAAACTGAGACCCGAACATGCAGAGACTTTCAGATGCCGTGGGTTTGATTTGGTTCGTGACAGAGCTGTGTAGCCAGAGGACAAATGTGCTGAGATTCCAAACTCCTTTTACCCACCACTGAAAGGCAGCCACCTCTGAAAGTGACCCATGGAGGTTGTTTAGCAGCACACGTTATCTCTCGGTCTAGCTCTGTCATTTGTGAGTGCTGCAGTGACATAGCTCAGACCTGGAGGGATCATCCACACGTTGGCAGTGGGGTTCTCCACCCGATTACCAATAAAAATGCCAAGTATTGCTAATGAGGTGAGTTATTTTGTGGGAAGGTTCCTTATGGGCATGAGAGAACCAATCCATTTCCCAGAGGCTGCCAGGGAGACATTGGCTGGAAATCATCTTTGCTCCTCAGTGACTGGATCAAGACAGATGAGCAAGATGGCAAAGTTGCTGAGTCCTGTTATATGTCTATCATGTGCCCAGCCCTCACTACGATATTTAGATGCCACCCACCAATGCCCACTGGGCATCCTCTGCTCCCCAGCTTTACACCATGATGGGTCCTGCAGGTTGGTACAAAAATGCTAGTTTGGAGACAGGTCTTTGAAGAAGGTCCCTGTCCACCCTCACATCCTCCCTGCAAGAGATGCAATCACCTTTTCCTCTCCTGCAGACTTTCCCCAGAGGCAAAGGGAGAGAGCGGCACCATGGACAGGATCCCCCATTGAGATGAGAGCTACGGAGCCAGAGCTGGGAATTAACATGCTCAGGCTGTAATTAGAGCTTCAGCGTGGTGACACCTCCACAAGTGTCTTTTTAAAAAAGCAGGTAAATTGGAGGTTTACAGGATTGTGGGGAGGGGAGGAGTAGGGAGGGGGGTTATTTTTAGCATCTTCCTCGTGCCATCCGATGATTGTTAATGTCCTGCGTGTTTGACGACAACTCACTAAGGGTACGTCTACACTACAGCGCTAGTTCGAACTAACTTAGTTCGAATTAGTTAATTCGAACTAAGCTAGTTCGAACTAACGCATCTAGAACTAAAAACTAGTTCGAACTAGCGTTTTGCTAGTTCGAACTAGCAAGTCCACATTGAGTGGACTCTGAACAGGGCTTAAGGATGGCCGGAAGCAGTGCCGGCAGGGCATAAAAGGAGGACTTAGAGCATGGAGATGCTGTCTCAGGCTAGCCGAGGGCTGCGCTTAAAGGGTCCCGACCCCCACCCCGGACACACAGTTCTAAGGGGTGCCCCGCTTGCAAAGAAGTTCTGGCTTGGAGTGCCCTGAGTGCCCACACTGGGCACATCACACCACTCGGCCATCAGCCCAGCTGCACTTGCCGCAGGCTGCCATCTGGGGAGAGGGAGTAATTGGGGGGCTGCAGGAGAGCTTCCACCCCCAGAAGCCCGCAGAGCCAGCCCAGTCCTCCCCATCGGGGGCTCGTACCCCATTCCTCCCTCACCTCCTTCCACTTACCCTTCCTTAGCCCCCCTTCTTATTGATGTACAAAATAAAGATAACGTTTCTTCCAACATTGACTCTGTCTTTATTGAAAAAAAACTGGGGGAGACTGGGAAAAGGAGGTGGGAGAGGGGAAGAGAAAGGCTGGGAGAGGGGAGGGCAACTAACATGATCAGGGGTTGGGAACAGGTCCCAGATGAAGAGAGGCTACAGAGACTGGGACTGTTCAACTTAGAAAAGAGGAGACGGAGGGGGACAGGATAGAGGTCTCTAAAAGAAGGGGTTGGGTGGAGAGGGTGCATTCAGAAAAGTTCTTCCTGAGTTCCCATAAAGAAGGACTAGAGGACACCAAAGGAAAGGAATGGGTAGCAGGCTACAAACTAGTAAGAGAAAGTTGTTGTTCTTGACAAAGCAAATAGTTAACCTGTGGAACTCCTTGCTGCAGGAGGCTGTGAAGGCTAGAACTAGAACAGAGTTTAAAGGGAAGTGAGATCAAGTCATGGAGGTTGGGTCCATGGAGTCCTATTAGCCAGAGGGTAGGAGTGGTGTCCCTGCCCAAAGTTTGTGGAAGGCTGGAGAGGGATGGCACGAGACAAATGGCTTGGTCATTGTCTTCGGTCCATCCCCTCCAGGGTCCCTAGGGTTGGCCGCTGTTGGCAGACAGGCTACTGGGCTAGATGGACCTTTGGTCTGACCCAGGACGGCCATTGTAAGCTCAGGGCTCAGTGTCGGGGGTCTCAGTGGACCCCCTTGATTTTCATGCACACCTGCTCCTGGGTGGCCAGGCTGGCAGCTCTCCTGCCCTAGACGGCCACTTTCCTGTGCCTAGTGCGGAGATCGTGGACGAGGTCCACGATGTCCGCACTAGCCCAGGAAGGTGCCCGCCTCTTGCGGTCCAGGGCAAACTCCCGGGAGCCGCCAGCCTGGTCCCGGCAAGAGGGGGTGGGCTGGGGGGCATCGGGTGGGTGGCTCTGTGCCGTGCCAGGTGCAGGGTCTGCTAGCTGGGTGCTGGCAGGCTTGCACCTGGCACGGGCACCGTAGCCAGCCCGTGCCCCTTTAAGGGGTCCGGGGCCGGGAGGGGGGCATAGAGTTTCCCTGGTGTTGGCCAGAGTGGCCACCAGGGAAACCTGGGGAGGGCTAGCCTCCCACTAGTTCGAACTAAAGGGCTACACAGCCCTTAGTTCGAACTAGCTAGTTCGAACTAGGCGTTAGTCCTCGTAAAATGAGGTTTACCTAGTTCGAACTAAGCGCTCTGCTAGTTCGATTCAAATTCGAACTAGCGGAGCGCTAGTGTAGCACCTATTAAAGTTAGTTCGAACTAACGTCCGTTAGTTCGAACTAACTTTGTAGTGTAGACATACCCTAAGAGATGAGAGATGTATAGACCTGGTAGCTGAAGACAGTCTGAATCCTACAGGGAAAGAAGGACAAGGAGGTGCCATATGCTACACTCAACCTGGCATGAAAGGAAGCAGAAAAATTCAACTCAGGCTAGGTCTACACTACAGCTTTTTTTCAGAAAAAGCTACACAAAATGCGCTCCTCATTTTGCGTACCTTTTTCCAATTTATTTTTTGGAAGAGGCTTTTCCAAAATTTGGCCCATCTACACTGGGACAAATTTTGGAAAATCCCCTTCTTTTGGAAGATCCCTTCTTCCTCATGGAACGAGGAAAACAGGGCATCCAAAAGAGCGTGTTTACATTTCCACAAAAAGAAAAAAAAAAAGGCAGATGAGCAAACGCGTTCCCTGGATGCGGCGGAGTTTTTCCGGGATACCTGGATCTCGGAAAAATCCCACAGTGTAGACATACCCTCAGAGTGGGGAAAGGGAGTGGGTTTCTAATTGAAATGTTTTTTTGGGACCTGAATCTATCATATACAAATCATGATAGTGTCTAATCAAATTGGTGTTGACGTCCCCTGGTCCAGCCTCCAATGAGATCTGTGGAGTTACTGCAAGGATGGATTTGGGCCAGCCAATGACGTGCTTGCCAGGTAGAGAGGCCATGTCCCAGAATAGGAAGGATGTTTGGATGACACATTTTTAAGGGATGCCTGCCAGAGGGAAACAGGCAGTTTTACCTAGAGAGAGGCCTGAGCTGCTAAATTTGCATCCAGATTGTGATATGTGGGTTTTTTGGATCTGGGATTCTAGTGATGAGGACAGCTTCAGAATTTGGATCCAGATTCCCCATCCTAAAGTTTGGAGGGAATTTAGATCTAGACCTATTCCTATATATTTTTTTTTTTTGACAGCTGCTGCTGTCTGTACTCAAGGCAAGGACATTAGTGCTGAGAGGGAAAAAAAATTTGATTTTAATGCAAGCCCCAGTAATCAGCTATTTGTGATGGAATTTTATCTGTCCTGGTCTCTAAGGGATGAGAAGCAAGCAGAGAGGGAAGAAGGGTCAGAAATTAGTATGCAGAAATATCTGATCAGCCAAAGTAATTTTCTTTAATAATCGTATTCATACTGGCTGCTCTCCGCTCACTAGAAGAATTAAGTATTTAATAGTAATATATTTCATCTGGCAGCAGTTCCGTTTCGTTAGGAGCCGCGATGCGGCATCGGGGTGGGCAGGTGGGGAGAGATTGAGGAGAGGGACTGGGGTGAGGAGATTAGACGGGGAACAAAGCATTATGGGGGTCTGGCCTGCCCTTGCTCAGCTAAGCGCTTTGCAAGGACAACGTCTCCCACCCAAGATGGACCTAGCGGAACTGCTTCTCCCTTTGCAGTGGGGGCAGAGATCAGCCCCTCCTACAGGTCATAGGTCACTGCCGAGTTTCAACCTAAGGAGGAGTTGGACCGTGTTTCTCCTTGGGTCTTCTGCTGGCACATGAGGGTGGGCAGTGCCCTAAAGATCTTCTCCCACAAAGGACTAGGGCTGAACTGCAGTTGGCATTTCTGCCAGGAGGTGGGGGGTTTTGGTGGGACCTGGTTAGAGAGGAAGGAAGGGCAAACAGAGATAGATAGAGATCGGGGTAAGTAATAGTTTTAGAAGGGGGGTCACGTCACAAATTTCTGAAGTAGCCCCAGGCCGTCCAGAAAGGGGCGGGGCCTTGGGAAGAAGGGGCGGGGCCAGGACACTTCTTGAGCTCTCCTGCCCACAGACCCTGATTGGCCTGGGGCTGGTGGTTCCCTCTAGGCACTGCATGCCTATGGCAGCAGGAGGAGACTTTGCGTGCTCCCGCTACCAATCAGAGCTTGGGAGCAGGGGATTGCATGACGTCTTTGCCCTCCCCCCCCACCCTGGAAGGGGCACGTGGAGCCTAGAGTGAACCGCCAGCTCTTCAAAACAGCTGGTAGTTCCCTCTGGTACCATATGCTCCTGGCGGGCAAGGGGAGACTTTGTACAGTCCCCCATATCCAGGCCTGAGGGTGGGGGAGTGGCAGAGCAGCTGCGGGCCAGATCGATCCCTCGGAAGCTCTCTTGCCCACCCCGATGTAGATAAAAGTATAGATCTATAGAGATAGAGGTGGAGATAGATGGATAGATATATCTATATCCAGATAGATCTAATTTAGATCCAGATCAATAGGCCATTAGCATGCACTTTATACTGGGCTAGTGAAAGTTACATGGAGTGAAATTGTCTGGCTTGTGTTATGCAGGACGTTAGACCAGATACTCATAATTGGCCCTTCTGGGCTCTCAGTCTCTGGATCTATAATTTTTGTGGGAGGTATTTTATTATTATTGACCCTTATTCAGGAGATCATTTAAGCATATGCTTAGGGTCAAGCATATGCCTAAGCGCTATTGACTTTAATGGGACGTAAGTACTTGCTTAACATTAAAAAGAGTTAAACTGCTGTCCTGAATGATGATGTCAGCACCTTATTACCTGTTTTGGCAAAGGGCAGGCAGAGCTCTGACTGACCTGTTTCATCTTAGTTGGGGCTACCTATCTGAACATTGAGACTTCCAGGTTTTTTTGGTTTTGTTTTTTTTTAATAAAAACCCTCCTCTGCCACTGCATCACCATCACAACCTTGGGAAAGTCACTTAAACTCACTGCCGCATTGTGCACATTTGTAACACAGAAGTGATCAGAGCAGAGGGGATAAATGGCAATAAATAATGTGTCAAGCAAATTCAGCCTCTTTTTTTGTTCACAGAAAATCCATCCTGAGAGGGTGATATCCTCTTTTATTCATTAATCACATTTATTTCAGGGATTGTATTTCAAGGTAGTTGTTTTTTAACTCAGTGATTGATCATGAATAGTTGTGAGAATTGGCTACTCGATTTTCACAACGAGAGATGTGTGGTTAGTTATGATTTGTCGGCTAAGTCACGTGGTTTGTTTCTCTCTGCCTTATTAGATGAGGACACAAGTTTAACTCACACTGAGAACACACAGCTCTTTGTTGCTGTCTAGCGTCCCATACTAAACATTTAAAATTTGGTGTTTGCGAACTCTTGTGCACGTAGCTTTGTGATTTGCCTTTTGCCAAAGTTTGTGCCATTGACATGGGCTAGAGCAAAGCCAAAAGATGAAGCGCAAAAATAGAGGGAAACAGGTTGATTCATCAACATGGGCAAATATCGCAATAGAAATTCTGCTCTAGTGAGCATAATAGTGAGTGTTAGTGATAAAACACCTCTAGTGATCGTAACAGTGAGCTCTAGGGATAAATCTACTCTGGGGATGATGATACCTAGCTACCAGGGATATTGTGAGCCTTCCTTACATCATGTTGGCAATGCCCTGTTGAAAGGCTGAGTGCTATTAGACCTCAAGTCCTTCCTTATCAAACCTCATTCACATTCATCTTCACTCAGGATATCTCTATTGCTGGGAGAGCTGGTCTGTGAGTGCCAGGGACCCTGTTCTGCACCAGTCTTCATCGCCATCCTTTTGCAGAGCTAGCAGTCGCTGGCTTCAGCCGACTGGGTAAATGCCTAGGGCAAGGATCATGTATTTAAATTAGCCGTGCTGGGATGCATGGGGCCAGGCTCCACAACTTCATGGTTCTCAGGTGGCAGTGGGACACAACGCTGATGTTAGATCCCACTTCCCAAGTTAGAAGGCTGAAGCATGGTCGCTGACTATGTGTTTGTAAAGGGGTGGCACGCGCCCTCTGTCTTGTCAGGTGTGTTTGCCTGCACTGCCTCTTTGAAAGCCTGTTTGGCTACTCAGACCTCCGGCCAGGTCACACTCTGTGAAATACTCAAACCCCCCACACCTAACAGGGAACCATCCCAGTGCCCTCTGCTGGCATCTCCAAGTCTGTGTCTCAGTTAATTCTCCCCACTCTGATCAAGAGTGGTGCCGCCAGGACTCCTCCTGCAGACAACTCCCGTTGGCCTTAGCTCAGGGTTTTGTCTTCCAGTTCACAATGCAGCTCTCCCCATGGAGCTGCTCCCTCAGGCTAGTCAGCTACCTTTGATCCTCTTTTCCTCAGGTCTGGGCTACAACTGCCCTGACTCTAGTGCTGCAGCTGCTTATGTAGTCCTTCTTGGCCCCTGATTGGTTGGTTTCTTCCCAGCCCCTCTAGCCAGTCAGGAGGACTTCTCTATGACCCTTTCTAGCTGCAAGGCCTGGTCTGCCTCATTACCGTATCCTTCATATTATACCGGCCACCCTGTATGTTAAGGCTGGAGCTGGGTATCCCTTCTAGTACGCCCAATGCCTCATGTCTGATGGTTTTTACATGGTGCCAGGGTGGGTGACTCTTCTGTTATGTCCCACATGAGGCTTCCACATTCCAACACACTAGGGGTGCACCGCATGTCCTAGGGCCATTGCATGACCCTGGTCTGGGCGTCCCTTTATATTGTGCTGGTATTTTAAGTCAGCTGTGTGCCTCTGCCCAGCTCTCATCCATGGCTCAGTGACACAACACTTTAGTTCATTGAGAGATGCCTGCAGCATTTTAAGACCGGGGCTTGAACACTGTTTCTCTTGTAAGGCCCCGGGGAGCCCATGCCGGCTGGCCAGCATCCCAGAGAACTCCCTCTTCCATCTCTGGAGCTGGTGACCCAGGGCATCCGTCCCACATGCCTCTCCTTCCTTCCTTCCTTCCCTTCTCGCCCCCCTCCCCCCTGCCCAAAGTGCTCTCTGCAGAGCGCGTGTTTGTGAGCTCACAGGGAACGGCGGGACACGGGCCTTTCTCTCGGCTCTAATGAAACCCTTTAATCATATTCAAATAGGTTACTGTTCAGGGGGAAAATAGAAATATGGATTTGATAGCAATAAATTTCCCTGGCTGGCTAAGCCCAGTTCTTAATTGTCCTGTCCCAGGGCTCGCACATTTCATTGTTCGTTAGGTGCTTAAGTCCCTGCTCTCATTTTGTGGCGGTGACATTACCGCTGATGGCTCTAATACTCTCATAATTTGAAAGGGGATTTGCATGATAGAACGCAGAGTATTAAAAGAAAAAGAAAAAAGGAGAGTTTAAAAAAAAGGAGGGAGGGGGGAGAAGAACGAGTGTGCGGCGGGAGGGGGGGGGCTGGTTCCAGCTTTCACTTAAAAAAAAAGTCACTTTCTTCAAAGTCAAATCATTGTTTTCATTAAAGTGAAAAAAAAGGAAGAAAGTGTCTCCTCTGCACAGTGAGCCCGTCCGGCCGCTGGTATTATCCTTATTGTTGCTAATGGTTATTAATTATTATTATCCTGCTGTACGGTGCACTGCGGACGTGATGTCCCCAATGTCCTTGGGACAAAGGGAAAAAAAAAGAAGGGTGTCCATACTGGGGAGGGCTCTTTGCAGCTGGCACTGTGGAGCGGAAGAGGTTTGGTCATCTTTTCCAATGCATTCTGGTTCCCAAACCGCAGAGGATCTTCTCTATGACAATGGGGAACATGATCTCCTTTTGGGCAGGTTAATTTCTGTTTGGTCAGTCTTATGGGGTACCAGTTGGTGCCTTTGTTTGGCAGAATGTTTGCTGGAGAGTGGGTGAGCAAATGGGATGTGTTTATCTCTTTGTGCTGCCACTTTGCCCCGCTCTTTGGACAGAAAGTAAAGATGAGCACAAATAAATAATCAGGAAACTTGAGCATCTCCCAGGCTTCCAGGGAGATTCAAGAATCCAAACCCAGAACCGGACCCCGAGTTTGCTACTGTACCTTTTGTTATAAGCTAAGCCAAAATACCACCTCCAAACACTCAGAAGTGGTTGAAAATCCATGCTGAATCCAAATCAGTGTGATTTTAAGGCCAGAAGAGGTCATCTGAAGTTTGCAAATAGGTCTGGATCCAAGTGCCTTAAAGAGTTGGAGTGTTAGAAACTGTGATCTGCATTCTGTGTCCTTGAGCCGAACTCTAGATAAATATAGGACACGGATCCCCTGGGTGCGATTTCGTAACAGAGAGATTTTTGGGGCAGGCGCTACTATCTTTGTTCCTTGTCTGTGTGTCACCAGACACAATGAGATCCTGAAGCTTGACCATGGTTCTGAGGAGTTGCTGCACTATAGATACATAGCAATAACAATAATATAAAACCAGACTCTTGGTTTGGCCAGCTAGTTTGACCCAGAGATTAGAGAAATCATCCCAATTCATGATGGTTCATTTCTGGAAAATCTTTTGGTGCCACAAACATTTCAGGCATCGTTCCTCCCCACCCCTCATCCTAACTGAGCCACTTAAGAAAAAAAAATGAACCTTGACCCAACCCTGAAAGGATTTTTCTCTTACATCCCAGAAATTGTCCTAGTCTTCCTGAATCTCCAGTTGCCTCCAATTGTACTTATTGGTCAAGAATGTTCGATTGGAAATGTTTGGCAAGTAGAGATGAACACTGGTCATGACATTTAGTTCAGACCCATCTCTAGTGATTGTCTTCCAAGAAGAGTCCTCCTTATTCTCACCATAACAGCTCCAGTAGCCCTTTTGCTTCCAGTCTAATTCACTTGGTGGATACGAAACTAGAACCCCCAGGCCATAAACTAACTTGAGGTCTCCAAATCATCAGTGGGAAATGCCCTTCTATAGGATCTTTTTATAGACACAATAATTATATCCTGTGCTTGGCCAAGAAATAAATAGCTATGAACTGCTCACTGGGGGTGCATCTAGGCAGCACCCTTCTGTCGGAATAAGCTGTGCAATTTGCGCTACGCAAATTACATAGTTTATTCTGAGTCTAGGTCAAAATAAGGCAAAATTCCGACAAATCCTTTAACCCTCATAGAATAATGGTTACAGGGACGCCAGAATAGCGTGCCTGCTATTTCAGGAAAGAGTGGGCATGTTTAAAGACATGGCATTGCTATTTCAGGATACTTCCAATATCCCAAAATAGCACCGCAGTCTAGACGTACCCTTACTTTCCTCCCTACCGGTGTTCCCTGTAAGCCGTGTGCTAGTGCAGCCACTCTGGAGAGATTCCAGTGCTGCCCAGCTGACTAGCAGAGTGCCCACAGCTAGATTGTTGTTTCTACTGGTGGTGCATATTCACACATACCTCGGTGCACATAAAAAATGGTTCCACCCATTTATTCCGCACATGGATGGAAAGAATTAGAGGAAACATTCTTCCCTACGTAGGAATTTATTAGAAGCTTTTATTTATCAGCCATTTATTTTCTAAGGGTACGTTGACACAGCAGCATTATTTCAGAATAATTTTGAAATAATGGGCAGCTTATTTCCACGTTTGTAAACCCCATTCTATGAGGAAGAACACCTCTTCCAAAATGGCAGTCGTGTGGACGCTCCACTGCTGCTATTTCGAAATAGCTCCTCCCCCAGGACCATTCAAAGTAATTACTCCCCAGGGCCTCTTGGGGCTCTAAATCGAGGTAGCACATCCACATTAGAGGAGACTGCCTCAGACTAATTTCCAGGCTTCCCTGTAGCATAGACGCACTATTTTGAAACAAGCTATTTCAGCGTATTTCTTCCGGAATAGCGTACACTGAAATAATTGTGCAGTGTAGACGTAGCCTAACTGATGAGTAAATGTATTAATTGTTAGACTATAACATAATATCAGCCACACTGTGTCCAGGGCCGGATTAAGGGGGCGGGGCTAGATGGGCAGCTGCCTGGGGTGCCAACCTATGGGAGGCGCCTGATGGCAGCTGTAAGGAGCGTCGCACACCGGTGGGGGGCCAGGGCTGTGCATGCGCCGTGCGCCCAGAGGTGGAGCTGCGCATGCGTCGCGTGCCTGCTGCCTGGGGCCCAGGAATGGCTTGAGCCGGCCCTGACTGTGTCAGACCAATGATCCATCTAGCCCAGTATCCTGCCTAAGGATAGTGGCTGTTGCCAGATGCTTCAAAGGGAATGGACAGATCAGGGCAATTTTGACTGATCTATCCCCATCATCCAGTCCCAGCTTCTAGCAGTTGAACCTTTAGGGACACCCAGTGAATCACATTCCTGGCTAGGTTGGCTAATAGCCACTGATAGATATAATTCTGTGTCCAGGAATATACATAATTCTGTGTTGACTCCAGTTGTATTTTAGATCTTTGCAATATCCCCTGACAACAAGTTCTACTGGTTTTACTATACGTTGTGTGAAGAAGTAAACTCATAGACTTTAAGGTAGGAAGGGACCATCTTGACCATCTAGTATTACAGCCTCCATAACCTGAGCTACAGACCCTCACCCACCCACTTCTGCCATAGACTCTAACTTCTCCCTGGCTGCGTCTAGACTGGCAAGTTTTTCCGCAAAAGCAGCTGCTTTTGCGGAAAAACTTGCCAGCTGTCTACACTGGCCACTTGAATTTCCGCAAGAACACTGACCTCCTACTATCTGAAATCAGTGCTTTTTGCGGAAATGCTATGCTGCTCCCATTCGGGCAAAAGCCCTCTTGCGCAAATGCTTTTGCGGAAGAGGGCCAGTGTAGACAACGCAGTATTGTTTTGCATAAAAAAGCCCCGATCGCGAAAATGGCGATCGGAGCTTTCTTGCACAAAACCACGTCTAGATTGGCACGGATGCTTTTCTGCAAAAAGTGCTTTTGCGGAAAAGTGTCCGTGCCAATCTAGACGCTCTTTTCCACAAATGCTTTTAACAGAAAAGTTTTCCATTAAAAGCATTTGTGGAAAATCATGCCAGTCTAGACGTAGCCCCTGTGTTCCTGAAGTCTCAAACCATGAGTTAAAGACTTAAAGATACAGAGAATCCATTTACTCTGGTTTAAACCAGCAAGTGGCTTCAGAGAAAGACAAAACCCCCAGAGTCTCTGCTAATCTGACCAGAGGGAAAATTCCTTCCTGACCCCCCAAAGATGGTGATCAGTTGAACCTTGAGCATGTGAGCTAGACATCTAGGAAAGCCTTCTCTGTAGTAACTCATCTAGTGCCCCATCACAAGCCACTGAGGACTTTTGCTACTAGCCATTCCAGATGGCTTCCTTTTCTTTGTTTTAAACCTGCTAGTTATTCATTTCATTGGGTGGTGCCTGGTTCTTGTGTTATGGGAAAGGATAAATAACACTTCCGTATTCACTTTCTCCACACCATTCATGATTTTATAGACCTCAATCACATCGCTCCTTCGTCATCTCTTTTCTAAGTTGAACAGCCTCAGTCTTTCTCCTCAAGTGGAAGCTGTTTCATACCCCTAATCAGCTTTGTTGCCCTTCTCTGTACCTTTTCCACTTCTAATCTATCGTTTTTGAGATGGGGCAACCATTCTGCATGCAGTATCCCAGGTGTGGGCGTACCCTGGATTTATACAGTGGCATTATATTATTTTCTCTTTTATTATCTCTCTCTTTCCCCATGCGCATTCTCTTAGCTTTGTTGACTGCCGCTACACATTGAGTGGATGTTTTCAGAGAAGTATTCACGACTACTGCAAGATCTCTGAGCGGTCACAGCTAATTTAAACTCCATCATTTTGTATGTATAGTTGGGATTATGTTTTCCAATGTGCATTACTCGGTGCTTATCAGCATTGAATTTCATTTGCCAATTTTCATCCCCTCTTTCTTTTTATTTGATATTTTTAATAAATTCTGGACGGCAAGTGGACCTGGGTGAGTAATTTATTCAGCAAATTTAGCCCCTTTTCTGTTCATGATATTTCTGCGAACACGCTTAATTGTCTCAGGGTTCATTCATGATTTGAAATGGTTCCACAGACTGTTAATGTAAACGCATGTCAGCCTCTAATCTTGCACCGACTCTTCACCATGACTAGTTAGATGGAAGTTGCTATTTGCACTTGTGTGATTGGTCACTTAAGTCACATGGTGTTGTTTCTGTTGCCTGACTGGATGAGTGCTAAACCTACTAAGAGGTTTTAAGAAGGCAGCATGAACATCTCAGGGGTAAGGACCTAGGTAGATACATGCTCACAAGGGAATTTCCTGTCCTGCGTCTGAATGCCTTAGCAAAGTCCATTTCACTCACCCACTTTGCAAAAAGTGAATAACAAGGCTCCTGAACAAAAGAGATTTTTTTTATAGCAGCTTCCCTGAGAGGGATTTGGGCCCTGATGTGCCCATTGCAGTACAAAGATACAGTCCATGCCTCCAAAGAGTCTAATGCCCAAATCCTGTGCAGACAAATGTTTGCCGACATTATTCTGCATTGTTCACTCTGCTCCAATTGTTAGTAACTCCCCTACCAGAGAGATTTCTTACCCTTACTTCAACTGTTGCCTCAAGCTACACCCACAGCAGGGTTTTGCCCATCAGCAAAGGTAATCCACTGCCCTGAGAGGTAGCTAGGCTGGCAGAATTGTTTCATTGACTTAGCACTGTCTATCCAGCAACAGGTCGGCTTCACTAGGCCACTCAGTGGTGAGGATTTTTCACACCCCTGAGCAAAGTAGTTATTCTGACCTAGTTTTCTCATGTAGACTAAGCCTTGGAATGGAATTACAGCAGAAGATGAGCTGGGTCAAACCCAAAATGGAGAAAGGGTGGGGAGGGGGACACCCCATGGTCAGCTCAGGTGAGGAAAGACATCAAAATCCACCCCAGAAAGGGACAACTTGCAGCTTGGATTGCAGCTCTTTCCTGAACTTCGCAGGCCAGGTGGAAGGGAATCTTGATGACAAAGCTGAATGTCGTAGATTGTCCCAGGCTGAACCAAGTGCACAGACTGAAAGCGACACCCCCCAGGCTTTCAGGGGTTTTTCATACAGGGAGACTGAGCAGCAGTCTGAGGCTTGAGGTATTCAAGTTCTTGTTCTATGCCCATCACCATATTATCAGGCCACTTTCTAGTAGTGTATTTATTTGACAATTTGACTAGCATCTGTCACCTCTCTGTTTAAAAATCGCCCCAATTTTCATGAGCCCTTTTCCTTGGAAATATAAAGAAAGAAAGCAAATGAGTGTAAGGAAGGACCAGGAAATTGGTCACACTGGGAAAGTTCTCAGACCCTGCAAAGTGGATCCCTCTGAGAGTCCGGGGACTTGGCGTTTTGGATTCAGCTGAACAAACGATCCAGAGGCATTTTCTGCCGATAGCAGCAGTTTCCAACAGCAGCACGGTTGCTGCCAGCCCCACCGTGCAGCGACTTGTTCCCCGATTACATCATCCTGCATAAAAGGCGATTTATTCAGACCTTGGGTTCAGCTAAAACAATACTGCAAATGAGCTAAACGTGTGTTCCACTCGCCTTCCCTGCTCCCAGGCTTCCAAGGAACAAGGGCCGCCTGGTTCAGAGGAGGAGGGCAAGTTGAAATTAGACCTGCTCCAGGGTTCAGGAGATTAAGTCACTGAATCCGATTTTGTGGGGTTTAGAAAAACACCCATTTCCTTTGGGCGGGGAGAAAAAAACCCTTTGAAAACAAGACCCACCAGGAGAGGCATTTTCGAGCAGTTGATTTGCAGTAGGGAGAACCACAGGCCTGGTGCCTCCAATGCCCCGCAGCTTCCCACCGCAGTCCCGGTGCCTCCATCCATCCAGGCTCTTGCCCTCCACCTCAGGATTCCTAAATTTCTCCAGCAAGCCCTCTGGAAACCTCCATTTGTTCTGCAGTGCCTGTGCCCTTAGTATCCAAGGCCCCTGTATGTCCCCTTCAAGCCCCATTGCCATCCCATCTTAGGGCACACGCCCTCCCTTCCCCCGCATGTACTCCCTACTCCGTGGACCCGCTCATCGCTGCACCAAAATTGGTTCTCTCCACTGGTTCATTCCAGGCCCCTTCCTCCTGTCAGGCCCAGTGCCCCTACCCAGGCCTGCCAATGGGGAGCAAGTACCCCCGGGCCCGATGATTCAAAGAGGCCCAGAGCTCCTGTAGCAGCCCTGGGTAGGGTTGCCAGATGGTTTCAACAAAAGTACCGGACACACTTGACATTACATCACAATCTACATTACATCTTATTTAGAAAATACCGGACATTGATATTTTCTCATTTATATTTTCTCAATTTGTTTCCCGAACAGAAAGCTCAAATACTGGATTGTCCAGTTCAAAACCGGACACCTGGCCCTGGGCCCTTTAAATCACCTCTGTAGCGCCCTGCAGAACCCCAGGTGGCGCGCTTCAGGTGGCACTGAATGTGGGGTAACGCGGACTGAGCCCCACCCCTTCCGCCAAAGGCCCTGCCTCTTTCAGGAGCATGGACGATCCCCTCCCCCTACCTTGCCCAGGGGCCCAGTGAATCTATCAGTTCGCCTGCCCTTCCCCACCCCGGACCACCAACCCCTTCCAGAAGACCCTCACCCCTTCCCCCCATCCCATTTCCTCTCTACCCGCCAAGCCTCACAAAACTCCAAGGAAATACAGGAGCCAAAGCGAAATATTTTTGTTCTTTCCATTCACTTGGGGAAGCGGGATGGGGGAAAGCAAGAAAAAGGGGGGGGGGGGACAAAGGGGGTTTAATAGGCTTCGGTGACAGCACAATGTCCACATTGGGAAAAGATTAATGATGAAAATTAATCGCATGACCTTTCTTTCGAGGAGCTGGAGGTGAGGCGAGCCATTAAAGCCTCTTATGTTGTAATTAACGTTTGAGGGGAGAAAAGACTGGCTTCAGAATGGATGTGATCATTTAATTAGGGTTATGCGTCAGTGCCACAACAGGTTCAGAGAAGTCATAATTTAACTATAGCTTTAAATTACCCAGTCAGAATGCGGATGGCAGGGTTTAATGGCAGAAGAGCCATGCCGCCGAGGAGCAGGAAAAACAATTAAATAAACACCTCAAATGGGAGAGGGCGAGGGGCGACAGACACAGAGGCAGAGAGGGGCGGCACAGCAGGGAAATTGCCAGGATGACAGCTTGGGTTTGTTTTAAGGAGAACAGTATAAAATCAGAGTGGGGCAAAATCCCAGTCCCCGCTCCTTCATCCAGCTACACCATCAATCTGATATGTCCCCGCTCATGCTGGTATAAACCAAAGGGTCCCATTGTCATCTCCCTCATCTCGGGTGTAAATCAGGCGTCACTCCACCAAAGTCAGTGTTATACTACTGTGAAACTGGTGTAACTGCAGAACCCGGCTCTTTGCAGCTACCTGGGGTGTGTTATGATCTCCCCACTATAGGACACAGAAATTGCCACTGTGGATTAGAAGAATGATCTGTCTGCTACAGTGTTCAGTCTCTGACAGCGGCCAGTATCAGAGGCTAGTGTGAAAGGTGCAAGACACCTGACCATCAACAATTGTGCAATAAATGGTGATCAGAGCGTTGTAATCCCGGATAGAAAGCCTGTGTCCCTTGGGGCACAATTGCTCCCCGAAATCATCCCATTATTGTCAATGTGCGTGAGCAAGTGCTAACTGGTGTGAATAGGAGGGTGACCACTTGCCCCATAATGCAGTGCAGCGGAACCTTAAAATCTCAGCAGCCCTGCTGGAACAGAATGACTTTTTTTGCAGGAAGTCAGAGTTATTCAATGGAATTCAACCAGTGAAATTTTTATTTATCAAGGCTACCTCTCAGGCTCCATGGCCAAGTAAGGGTAGCGTTAATATATTAGATATTGTGCAAAAAAATGACCAGAAACTGCTGCAGAATTGTCTTATCTAGTAGATCCATTCTGCAGTTAACAAAAAATACATATTTGCAGGGTTGTTAATTGACGTGCTTAAATGATGCAAGAATGCTAGAAAATATGAATTATTTAAAAATATATTCAATACTAGAGTTTGGAATAGGTATAGGGAATTTTTGGACAATGAAAAAAACAAATGAAAAATGAACAAAATATAGACAAAGAGAGATGTGAACTTTTTTTTCCCTCCCAAATATGAAAAAATGCCCACCTGGCAAATGCACTAGCTGTTTAAATGCTACTGATGAAAGCATCTCTTTTCAATCAATGAAACAGGAGCTGAATGCTACAGGCCTGCTAACAACAGTGCAAGATTTTGTTGAAAAAGCACGGCATGCTGACCGAGGCAGGAGTTCTGAGCTCCGTAGGGTTCTATTGTGGTGATTCTAAAGAAAAAGTTCATGTGCCGTTTGATTTTGGCGCATTTAACAGATTTATCGACTGTTTCGTCCAGTATGGTTGTGTGTATTTGGTAGAGGGGAAATAGAGGTGAATATACAGAGTCTTGGAAAATTATATATATCATGCAAAGGAAAAAGCCGAAACAAAATTAAAAACCTCACTGTGCAATAGGTTGTTGAAGGCCAAAATTAAAACATGCACAATACTACCAAGCATGTAAAAAAACACAAGGCAGGTCTCCTCGCATTGAGAGAGTGCCTTAAAAATAATGAGATTTTTAAAAACAAATACTTTTTGAGGTCTCTTTATATGCCTTCTTTTTTTGGAACCTTGAGGAGCTACATTTTCAAGTTTGTCTCTGTAACCACAAGGGCTACTCACTTACCATTTATTTCTTAAACAAAAGCGGAGATGCTCATGTAATTCTTTGCTTCTATGAGTGGAGGCTTTAAGATAAATGTTGAATATCATGAAAGATAAAATCAACATGAGTTGGCAACCCCATGATTCAGAAGTAAGGAAATTGAAAAATTTAGATCCTTGGCAACAACGCTAAATCAGACACCCTGAATAGACTATAATGTTAAAAGAGACAATGTCAGGTTAAATATTGCCAGGCAGGTCATTTAGACTGATGTAAATCTGAAACAACTCTGTTGACTACTGTGGAGAGGCATGGGAGTAGAACTGGAGATAAAGATAGGCATCTAGATCTATTTAAAAAAAATATCCTTGCTAATAATAACAGCCGAGACTGGTAAAAGTGAAAGTATTTTAAAAGTTTTCTTTACTTTTCATAATTTATTATGTCTTTCATTTCAGTTTTGCTCAGCCCCAGGGACTGTAAACACAGATGTGTGTGTTTCATTTTGGTTTCTTGTCAGTTTCACTTTCAGGGTTGGGGAGGGAGGAGAGGAAGGACAGAACTGAAAATAAAGATGGAAAGAAAAAGGATTTCCTGTCCTGCAAATATTTTCAAGAGTTCACTTTTTTTTTCTTTCGCAGTTTGGGACAAAGCATTGCAATCTTTAAAATATTTGTATATATGCATATATACTTTTTATTTTATTTTGGGACAATCAAAATATTTCATTTCAATTTCAAACTTTTTAAAAACCATTTAAATGTAATTAGGTTAAATTTTGAAATGATGTGTCATTTCAATTCAGAAAACCAGAATTTTTTATTTTGAAAAATGTCAAACTGAAATGTTTCAACAATTTCAAAACTTTTTTCATGGAGTATTTTTTTGTTTAATTGGAAAATTCATTGCACCTGATTTTGTTTCATAAACTGGTTCAGTTTTGATGAATTGGTATTGTTGAATGAAAAAAATGATGAATCAAAAATTCCTAAGCCATTTGGGTTGCCAGACTGCAAAGGGAAATGCTTGCATTTGAACAGAATAATCACTAAAATTCTTTAAACAAGGTAAAAATCTGGCAGGGGAGAAGTCTTATTAACAAGCTATAAACACTAATAATAGGCTTTCTAAAACATTGTTTTTGGGTTTTTTTTGTTTTAAAAAAAAGAACACTAATCTGAGAGTGCCCCGTTAACATAATACACTTGTGCTTGAGGGCCAAATTACGGTTTGGGAAAACTTCTGAATGTACTGAGCTGTAACCTTCTTCTGAAACTACTTTAACTCCTTTGACATCAGAGGTTCTCCCGATGTATACGAGTGTGAAAGGTGATCATACCCCTGGCCTTTTCTGCATTATGGTGCTACGAAAGCCAAGGGAAGATTTTCCACTGAGTTCACTGGGAGTGATATCGGGTCCTTAAATTCTTAGCCTCAATGTTGTTTCAATATAGGGTTGGGAGGGGGAGTGAAGAGGGAGGAAGCAGCTCTTTGCCTTTGTATTTTGCTTAATTTTTCTAGAAGGCAAATGAAATAGAGCAACAGACAGAAAAAGGTGCGTTTGAAGCACAGTCTGTGTTGGCTCCATCTATTCTGCATCCAGTATTTTATTCAAAAGCAGGGATGCAGCCACTGTTTCCCTCACCGCCAATCTAGACAGTTCCCAGTTTTTGCAAGACGCGAGGCCAAGCTGGGCGCATTCATTTTGATCACTCTGCAAAATTGCCTTTCCGCGCCCCGCCCCATCCCTCATTTAACTGCAGTCTTTGCTAGAGCTCCAAACTGTGTGTGCGCAGAACTGTCTCTGCTAATTAAAGGCAAAAAACCTTGTACTTCCTATTAATCAGAGCTGCCTTGGGGAGACTGGAAGCTATGGAATGAAGGGATGGAAGTGTTGGGTGGGGAGAGAGCAGAGCTGTGCGTATCGTGTCCCCATCAGAGATGGGTGCATAGACGTTCTCCACCATTTTCCTGGTTTCTGCGGCCCCTATTCAGCAATGCACATAAACACGTGCTTGGCTTTCATTGTATTTGAGCCGCCAAAAGAGGCATCCTATAGTCCAGGGGTCGGAAGCCTTTTCAAACCGAAGAGCCAAACTACATCAAAATTCAGAACAAGCGATCAATGAAGAGCCGTATAAAAATGCCTATTTCCATGACCTAATATACAACCTAATATTATTGATAATGGATACAGCATAAATGAAACATTGCACTCACAGACGTTGTTTCATGGGACTTCTGCAGCTGCATCTTTTTGCACATTGCTTTGAAGCTGACATCACTAGTCAAACGCAGGTTCATGCGCGCACTCAAGCGACATGAGTAATGACACGTTTTTAAAATGTTGAATTAATGTTTAATTTTAATGCAGAAAGTTTCCCGTATTTTGGGACTGGCAAAAGAGCCATATTGGTTCCCTACTGAGCCATATGTGGTTTGAGAGCCATCGGTTGCAGACCCCTGCTGTGGGCAAAGCAGCTGCTCAGATACTTATCATAGAATTATAGAATCCTAGAACCATAGAGCTGGAAGAGACCTCAGAAGGTCATCAAGTCCAGCCCCCTGCTGTAGGCAGGACCAATCCCAACTAAATCAACTGAGCCAGGGCTTTGTCAAGCTGAGACTTAAACACCTCTAGGGATGGAGACTCCACTACTTCCCTAGGTAACCCATTCCAGTGCTTAAAATGAAGTCGGTGCTTAGGTGCTATGCTGAATCCGGGCCTACATGTGAAAGACAATCTGTATTGCTCCATCATGAACCTCACCATTGAGTCTCGGTGGTTTGACTGGGACAGCACTTTTTATCTAACTCCCCTTTGTCTTTGGGTCACAGGATTCATTCTTTAGAAAAATGAATTGTGACCTGTCCTTGATTGTTAGCTCTTACGTGGTCTCATAACCACGGCACGCAACTGTTCTTTTCCCTACTACAGGCTGAATCTCTCTAATCCGGCACTCTCTGGTTTGGCAACATCTGTGGTCCGGCATGATTTTAGTTAGCCAGATGTCTGCTTATCATGGGTGGGGAAAAGATTTCTGCACCCTTCTTATCCCTGTCCATGCCACTACAGGTGGAAGTGGCTGCAGATGGGGCCAGCAGCCAGGACATAGGCAACAGCAGAGAGGCTGGCAGCTGGGACCTGGAGCTGGTGGCTGGAACACTGGGACCAGACCTGGGCTGAGGGTGACCTGTGTTTCGGCAAATTCTCCAGTCAGGTCCCAAGAGTGCCAGACTAGAGAGGTTCAACCTATAGGGGAAAAAGGGGTTGATATTCTCTTTTTCCTCTCCCCACCCACCATTAAATTGATACAGAATAAATAACAAGAAGGTGTAAATTATAGGCTATAATCCCATCTCGAGGTTTTAAGGACATTGAAGCTTTGAGAGGGACAGCTGAGCAGTTTTCATACTCATCCCATTTATAACAGACCAGCATGGGAGAGGTTGCATGATGTAGCAGATTGAATAGGGAGGGCTGTACCAGGCCTCTTGGATTCTGTTCCTGCCACTATGTTGGGGTGAGTCACTTCGCCTTGCTGTGCCTCAGTTTCCCCCTCTCTGCCCTTTCAAACAGGAATAATGATGCTCACTTCAAGGGGGACAGTAGGCGAAGGGATTTCTTCTGTTCAGAGTTTTAAGATCTCAAAACAAAAGCACTTTCTACAGCAAGGACTTGAGCCTGCATCATGCAGTGGGGGAGGACTGGATGGGTAAACTCTCCCGATACTGCTTCGCTGCATGTCTCCCAAGTTCTTCTGCTTCCCAGCCGGAGTGAGACCTAAGCCCGATGTGGCTAGTTCAGTGCCTTTGTTGTTGTTCATATAAGAGCAGCGCTCGAGAGGCTCCGACTGAGATCAGGGCTCCATTGTGCTCACAATCTAAGCAGGCAAGACTGACAAAGGGTGGGAGGGGAAACTGAGGCACGGAGCGGGCAAGCGGTTTGCCCAGAGTCACCCAACAGGTCAGTGACAGAGCCAGGAATAGAGTCCAGGTTTCGTGAACCCACCACCACAGCCAGGAGACCAGCCTCGCTCTGCATTAGTGTAATGGGAATCCCATTGAAGGGGAGTCGTCTCATCGACATCCATCGAGCGGCTCTCAGGCTTAAAACTTTGTTGGACTGGGCCCTAAGTCCTTCTCGCAGATCTACCCACACCCCAAGCCGTGGGTGACCATAGCAGCCAGAGCTGGCGCCATCCCACTATTCCCAGAATTCCTCACGCCCCCCTGGCTATAAGAGGATCTGGGCCTTAACCAGAAACATGCTCCAAAAGCAATCAATCACTGAGGGTGCATCTGGAGGGTCGAAGCGCTGGTGTGTCCTGTCAGGCCCTTCTCCCTTCCCTGCCCGCTAAAGAGCCACGCTGCCACGGCCAGCTTTATGAGCCCACATGCCTTCTGCAAGTGGAAACCTCGTCAATCTTCCCCACTGACTGCCCCATAAACCCTGCTGCCCTCAGAAGGGGAAGGAAAAAAAAAAAGGAAACGACTTCTCTCCTTCACGGAGGTCTTGTGGCCTTAAAACTTAATAGTCTCTCAAATGCTGTAATGCAAGAAGGTACTTTTATGGACTCGACAAGGGATAATATTATTAAGGTGTGTTATTATCTTAATTCCGGAGTTTCACGAGTTTGGGGTGGGAGGAGATTATAAAACTCTTTTGCTGGGGAGTGCTACATCTCTGTCTTTTTACCTGCCCTGAGCACTATGGAGGTGTTCCCAAGTTGCACACTCCAGCTAGGCCAGACCTACTGGGCCAGTTTTCTTGGGCCATCGTCACTGAATGATTCCCCCCACACACACACTTCATTTTTTCAAACAGATGGGCAGGGTCCTGGTGGGAGGTTCAGCCCTAGGGCAGCTCTGGCACGTTTGAAGCGTGACGGGTTCAGCGGAGAAGGTTGGGTAAATAGCCTGGTGACTAATGACCAACAATTTAAAGCTTGTGATTGAGTCAATGGAGAGCAGATGGAGGGCGCTGGGGGCGGAGGAACTTCACAGCATCATCAGGAGAAGCTGCGGGCACACCAGGAAAGAGAGAGGAAGAGATGGGACCAGATTTTCTCCTATGTGCTGCACACCGGCAGCACCTTATGTGTATTCAGGGCCTCTGAAAAGTTGCTCCCTAGAGATACAGATTTAGACCATATCCCCATTGAAGTGTAGATCACTGTTGGGCAGCAAGAAGTTACATTTGCTCTAAGCAGGGGTCTGCCAGTCAGGACTCTGGAGTTTTATTCTCAACTTTGCTACTGATGTCTCCTGGGATGCCTGAGGAGTCTTTCTCTTTTTTACCATTTTCATCTGGAACAATGTGGATCGTGCTTTTTCAAACACTTTGAGATCCTTAGCTAACGGACATTGTATTCTAACCACCAAGATTTACAGGTGAGAGAGAGCAAACACACAAGGTATCTGTCTGTCTAATATTACAACCCGAGACTGAAAGCAAAGGCAGATCCAGCAGTTTCCTCTTAGCCCTGTTCAGACGCTGAATTCACACCTCTCGCCGCTTCCTTTCCATTTTCCATCTGTTTCTTTCTCTCTCCTTATTTTCCTCTTTTTGCTTTTTTACCTCTCCGAGCCAAAGTGCCTGCCGGGAAGAGGCTGGGAGGTTGGAGGCCAGCCGCTGTCCGGCTGTCAGCGTGTGTGGGCAACCCCAAACAAACAGACTGTAAATAAAATACCCTCTCTCACACACATGTGCATACTTTCTCCATTACCTCGGCTAACACTGTCTCTCTTCCATCTTGAGTTCAATGTTGTTTTTTGTCTCTTTCAAACCCCTCCTTATTCTTCTCCCTCCCCCCACCCCTCAATTTATTCCAGCTGTGAAAACCTTTTTCCATCTCCTCTGTCACACGGGCAGATAGGTGAGTGGCAGGGAGAGAAACCTCTTTAAGCCACTGTGGATAATCTATTCCACATGTGCATGCTGGCAGGCGTTCTGCCACCAATGCTGGGCTGGATTGCACGGCTCCTGCTGAAATCATCTTGGCCGCTAACAGGCTCTGGCCTGCACGCTTTGCCTCGCGTGCTGGAGAAAAGCAGATGCACACAGACACAACTTCCAACATTTTATTTCATGTATTTTTATAATTATTGTTTAGGCATATTGCTATGGGGGATACCCATTGTTCCCTCTAATCTTTTCCATCCATGTGCGGAATTTTTCCATCCATGTGCGGAATATTTTATATGCACCGAGACACGTGTGAATGTGCACCAGCAGTAGTAACACAAAACCTACCTGTGAGCACTCTGTTAATCAGGTAGGTGGCATTTTAATTTTTCCTGAGTGACTGCACAAGTGCGCAGCTTATGGAGAACATTGGGGATAACACACATCAACTTAGGAGAATCTGGGGGACGAAGAACAGAAAGGGAGGCAGAAGTGAGAGAAGGAAAGAAAAGGAATGAAAAGGGACAGTGTTAGGTTATAGTTGGGGGTTAAACAAACACTCTGACTGCCCCCAAACCTGGATCCACATTTTACAGCCAGGCTTTCTCTCTGGTTTATAGATTTCGGAGACCAAGACAAGAATGGAATGGGAGATCATTTAATCTGACCTCCTGCATAACACAAGCCATGAAATTTCACCCTGATATGTTGCGTTCAGTCATGTTCATTAGATGATTAAGAGATTTCAGCCCTCAGGGGACTAAACTGTTGTGTACCACAGGCAAAGACCAGGAGAGAGTGAGGTTCACCAAGGCCTGAAGCCCTGGGGATGGGTAAGAGAGATAAACCCACATAATTCATGCCCTGGGCTGCAAGGGATGGGGAAGAATTCCTTCTCCTTTGGCAGCACCTGCCACACACAGATATCTCAGCACTTTTGAATTAATCCTCGCCAGGGCCTGCTATGAGATAGGTGCCTTCTTCCCTGTTTTACAGCGGTGGGGTAGAGAGAAGAAGCAGCTTGCTCAAGGGCAAACAGATTGAGTCAAAGCTGGGGACAGGACCCAGCATCCTGACCTACAGGGCCTGCTCCAACCACCAGAGAACACATCTTGGGCATAGACCCCAGGAGTCCTGACTGACAGGCCTTATGCTTTAAGCCCACTAGGCCCTCTGCGATTCCGGGGTACACAAGAGAAATAAATCACATGCATTGTTGCAGTGCTGGAGTGTTATAGCAGGGCCTGGTCTACACTGGCAAGACTGGTCACCAAAAAAACTCCTAGTTGGCGGCAAAACCCAGAGAACGTTCACATGATGACACGACAAAAGTGGCGACAAATGCCCAATTTTGGCGACAAAAAACATCCACCTCCGCAAGGGACTTTTGTCTCTCCCTCCTTCTGTTATGAGTAACAATCATGTAGTGACTGGTTTTGTGTTGAGTGTATTGACCTCTAGCATGTTTCCCACAATGCCCGGTTAGCCACTCTGGTCAGTATTTTGAACTCTGCTGCTCACGTAAATAGGTAAACAAATGCGCCCCTCCCACCTGCAATCCCTGGGAACTTTAAATTCCATTTCCTCATGTCTGGCTCTTTGTGTCATGCTCCTCATGGTGTCTTCTTAGGGAAACAGGAGCGGATATCACTCAAAACACTCTCCTGCTTGGAACACGGCAGACCTTTGGGAGCTAATCAGTTTTTTGAGGTGAAAAATTGGTGCAATCACAGTTGCGAGTAGCTGTAGCAACTGGGACATGAACGGTCACAGTTCCTGAGCCCGGTTTGCGAAGGGATATGAGTGAAACACCTTGCAATGCAGAGCCAAGATAAAGGAACTTCTGCACGTGTACCAGAAGGCAAAGGAGGCAAACAGCCGGTCTGGTGTTGCACCCATAACATGCCGCTTTTATAAAGAACTGGACGCATTCCTGGGTTGGGGCCCCACATCTACATCCTAGAAGAATGTGGATACATCCCATAGCACAGAGTCAGAAACAGGCATTATCCCAGAAATGGAAGTTATTGAAGGACAGATGAAAGCAGACAAAAAGGTGAATTGTTACAATCTTTATCATGAAAAGTACAGTCACTCCATTGTTAATGGTTACTTTTCCAGACCAAACCTTGAGAAGTTAGGCATGCTCCCTGTGATGGACTGTCAACTAGGGAAAAACCTTGGAGGACAAGGGAGGATTTGGTCAAGGATGTGTTGAGTCATTCAGTGCTTCAAAGGAAAGGGAACAAAGAAGAGCTATGGAGATGCAAGTCAGAACAGAAACCACTGAGCACATGCTAAAGCTCATGGAAGACCAAAATGAGTTGCTGAAGTGTCTTATCAAGATGCAGAGCTAACAGAACCAGACACCTCCCTATCAACACATGCAGAATTCTGTTCATTTTGCATGAAGCATCTGGCACCAGCCATTGTTGGAAGACAGGAGACTGGCCAAGTTGGGCCATTGGTCTAAGCCAGTCTGGCCCACGAAAGCTCATCACCTAATAAACCATCTTGTTAGTCTTTAAAGTGCTGCATAGTCCTGCTTTTTGTTTCAGCGACACCAGACTAACACGGCTACATTTCTATCCTTATATTGTAATGGTTCATCTTTAAACAACCTTTAATGGATCCCTGCTCTCTGTACCTTCTGTGATGGATTCCAAACAGGAACCAAGATGGGGAGGGGCTCATAAAGAAATTAACAAAGAGATCAAATAAAACAGCAAGAGTATAAATTACCAGCCGGACTTTTTCTGCCTTCTTGGCTTGGCACTTCGCTGCACATTCTTCTGTCTTTGGTTCCCAGCTCTCTTTGCACAATCTCTAAGTCCCCCCTCCATAGTCATCTCTCTGTGGATCTAGTGCCCTGTACCCTCACCAGCAGCCTCTCTGGTCATTCCAAAGAGTATCAGTGATGACTCTAAGAGAAATCCCAACCTGTCCCAGAAATGTGAAAGCCATGCTGATTGGAGGAGAGTATAAGGGGACGTTATCTTTCATTTTTAAAGTGTATTTAGCACTACAGAAAGTTATTGGCCTATTTGAGCCTAGTATTAGGGCCTGGTACCTGCCAAAACAATAGAAGGCCACCCATCAAGAGGTCAGGCCTCAATCTAAGACCAGGGATCATAAAATTCTAGGGCTGCAGGTTAGAGGATCAAAACAAGGTGGGGGGGGGGGGAAGCGACATGAGTACGACCATACGTGGCCACACCATAGGTCCATCTAGCCCAGTATTCTGTCTTCCAACAGTGGCCAATGCTGGATGCCCCAGAGGGAATGAACAGAACAAGGAATCATCAAGTGATCCCTCTCCTGACAAACAGAGGCTAGGGACACCATTCCTGCTCATCCTGGCTAATAGCCATTGAGAGACCCATCCTCCATGAATTTATCTAGCTCTTTTTAGAACCCGATTATAGCCTTGAACTTCACAACATCCTCTGGCAAGGAGTTCCACAGGTTGACTGTGTGTTGTGTCAAGAGGTGCTTCCTTTTGTTTGCTTTAAACCTGCTACCTATTCATTTCATTTGGTGAGTCCTGGTTCTTGTGAACAGGCAGTGGCAACATAATCTTCTCACTGATGGTCTCAATCCTGATTTGGATGGTCTCTCTCATGGGAAGAGGATGACTGTCTTCAAGCTCATCCAGCCTCCTGGGCCATCTGCCACCAAAGTGCCATCAGGCGGTGGCAGCTTTTGTTTCACCCACAGTGGAGCCTGGGTTGAGTTCCAACCTGTGGTCTAGGTTTGAATGTTATGTTGGGAGGTGGTAAGCCTGGTAAAGTCAGTGCACACAGGGGGGCAGCTTCACAGTTCTAGCAGGGAGGAAAGCTGTTGCAGGACTGCTGTTGCAGGACTCCACCTTGGGGATGTTGTCTGCAAAGTTATACAGAGACCCCGAGGCAAGGGGAAGCGAGGAGAATAATCTCCCTGAATTTCCCCCAGATGTGCGGTGGGTTCACATGATTGATGGCATCTGTCTTCTGCTTTATTAAACTTGTGCAGCCGTGTTCAGCCCTGGATTTGCAAGCGGCTTAATGAGCATTAGGAAGGAATCTTTGGCAGGATGGCGGGATGTCAGGGGTTTGCTGAGGCAGTGGCAGGAAATGTCCCATGCAGGAGAGTGCGTCTTGTGGGGAACTATAACCAAGACATTGGGAAGAAAGGCCTGGGCAGGAGAGGGGGTGATGTTCCCATTCTAAGCTGATCTGGAGTGAAAGATTCTGAGAGTGCTTTGAACTGGATCCTATGCAGGGATGTCAAGATGGCCAAGTTAACAGGGAGTTTGGAATAGGTGTGCAGCTCTAAAGTCAGCTTGCGGGGATGAGCGAATGAGCCAAACAAGAACTGATACTGTTGCCTTTTACTTCCCTTCCGGCAAATCCAACTGGATCAGTAGTGACACGAAGGCGTGAAAATTCAGTGGCCTCCATGGCACGACTTGGTGCCTTGATTCATTTTCCAGTGGCCATGAACACCACAGTTGTGCCTGGCAACCTGGTAGTGATCGCAGCACAAAGGACTAAGGCTGAACTAGGCAGCTTCACCTATGCTTGACGTTGTCTGTTCAGATCATCCGGCTTCACTCGCACACAGCAGCACCTTCGTATGCAGCAACCCCATCCCACTGAGCTAGTAGGTGACCTGGATGCTGTGCTAATACGGGAGAGCATGGCACAGTCAGGACCCTGCTACACCACCCTCTACCATCAATGCGTAGATTGCCCAGGCCTTGGGGCCAGGTACCTAGGATGCGCTTAAATCGCAGCAAGGGAGGTTTAGGTTGGACATTAGGAAAAACTTCCTAACTGTCAGGATGGTGAAACACTGGAATAAATTGCTTAGGGAGGTTGTAGAATCTCCATCACTGGAGATATTTAAGAGCAGGTTGGATAAACATTTATCAGGGATGATCTAGATGGTGCGTGGTCCTGTCATGAGGGCAGGAGACTGGACTTGACAACCTCTCAAGGTCCCTTCCAGTTCTAGAGTGCTAGGATTCTATGATTCATCCTTGAGTAGGGAGGGTGTGAATAGGTAGAGCATTGAATCCGCTCCTGCAATGCACCAGCTGGTGCCGGGGCTGTTGTAAATCTTTGCTAGTGTAGGCCAGCAAATAATTACCATGTTGCTAGTGCAAAGAGGGAGCAAGGAGGGAAATGAATCTTTGAGGGTGGTCCCCACAGCATCGTACCTTCTGAGATGTTGCAACTTCTGTGCAACCCTTGTTCAGGGATCTGCCTAGAAGTAGTGTGATTTCAGTGGTGGTACCTCTCAGCATGAACAAAAGGGGCTATTTCTAATATGTTTTCTCTGTATTGCACTACTTTCTAGCCGCCTTTCCTTGCTCCTTTTGATTCAGGCTGGTAACATATTTTACAGCAGCCGTGTCTCTGTGTGTGTGTGTGTGTGTGTGTGTGTGTGTGTATCACTTTTCATTTGCAAACAGTCACTAATTAATTGAAGATCTAATTAAACATAAAACTTGCTCAGCTAAAAAAGAATGTTTTGCTTCCCCCACCTCGGCTGCACCCGGGGGAAATTACTTCAGGAAATTTCTCAAAAGATTGTTTGACACGTCTCCCGGCATGGAACACAATGGTAAAACTTGCACGTGAGACATCCCTGGCCAGATCCACCCTTCGCTGATGTTCACGGGGTGAAATTCATACATCCGCAGAGGGCCTGGCACAAGTCACATGCATAACTAGGCCCAAACAAGCCCTCACAATAATCCAGGCAATAGCTTTTGTGGTATATCTCTGCATTCAGGATAAACCGCACCCATTGGTCATAGCTCCTTCACAAGCAACTCACCTTCTTCTATCTGCCCTCCTCCAAGGGACTCTCCTATTTGTTTTTCTGATGTTCTCTTTTCACACCTACTCCCTGAGCCTGCATTGTCTGTTCCAAATTTGGTAAGGTTTCTCTTGCTCCTTCCTCATTATTATAATTATTTCATTCCTAGAAGATTTATCCGGTGTTGCTCGTTTCCATAATTCAATTAATTGTTGTTTTTCTTCATTTAAATTGTTGCCCTGGGGTGGGGCTGCGGAGGAGGGGTTCAGGATACAGGCTGCCCCAGAGAGAGGGGACTACCTCAGCCCTCTCTCACTTCAGCAGTTTGAGGCTAGGTGAGAAGCTCCTCTCCATGGCTGCTGCAGTAGGCATAGCCAGGGGACAGATGCATGTTCTCCTGCTGGGGCAGGTCCAGGTTTATCTGCCCCCTGTGCTCCCCAGCCAGAGTGAGGAATGCAGCAAACTGTGCACTTTCCCCTCGCTCCCTGACAAAGGGGAACAGCCAGCAGTGTTCTTGTACGAATGGAGGGAGGGAGCCGCAGTTCCCCCTACCCTCCTTAAAGGGTGCTTGGGAGGCAGGAGGCTTAGAGCTGGAGCATTTCTGGATGGGGGCACTCCTGAACAGCCCCTTTCACCTGCCTGGTGATTGTCTCTTTCCTGTATGGTTTTCTGAGAACCAGTCCCATTCCAGGCACCTCCCATTTTTCTGGCACAACCAAACCCTGGCCTTGCTTTAAGTTATGGTAGGAGGAAACTGTACACCAAATTCGGTGGTCCTAGCTCTTACCGTTTAGGAGGAGTTCTTGAACTGACAGACAGACTCACTCGCTCACAAACACTCTCAAATATATAGTAGACGATTTGTAGCACTGTCGTGCACAGGAGCCATTGTGATGGAGCAAGGCCACTTTTTTCCTCTCCTAGTCTTTTGCCTTCAGTCCTGTTCCTACACCACACTCTCCACCTTCCAGATACAATATAGCCAACCCCAAGGGTTTTAAAAACCATGACTAAAGCCCCCACTTCCTCAAAAGCCACAAGATTGATATAAAAATCATGAGGTTTTTTTTTAAAGAAATACAGTCTGGGATTTTCTCGTTTACCGTCTGGTGTGTGCATGTTTAGGGGTTAGGCTGTCAAGCTTTTTTCTGCTACTACAAGGGTGAGAAACGTTCTTTTTAAATGAAAGCCGAGAATTTGGGGTGACGGCATGATTCCAACAAGTAAGGATTTAAGAACCGCTCCATCTCAACACACACCCCCGCCTGCCCAAATGAAATATCCCAATAAAATCGTGCAAATGGCAGCTCTACAATCTTCCAGCTCCATTGGCACCTCTTGCCTCTGTGACAGATGGCTGTGGTGGGATTCAAGAATCAGGCCTGCAAGGTGTGATCCGATCTTTCCCAGCCTGGACAGCACAGGGCACCTTCTTGCCGTGCGAAGAATCTGCAAGGAGCCATGTTAACACAAGTCCCAGAGCTGAAATTCAAGTGACTTTGACATTCACCCTTTGTCTTGTCTCTCTCCCTTTCCTCTTGTGGCCGCTGCGTTTCCTTCCTTCTTCCCTTGGCCACCTTGGTCTCTTCATCTGTTTTTAAGTGCCTCCCTGCCTTGCTTTCTGTCTCTCTCTCTCTCTCTCTCTCTTTTTTTTTTCCTCTCTTTGTCGGAATTAGTCAGGGCTCAAACTGCCTCCACTTCCCAAGGAGACCCTATTTCACCCTGCCTAAAGTTCACCGCCTTGTCAAACCTAGCTAATCTCCTGCAGGGGAGGAAAAAGCCTTATTTCAAACTGCTACACATTTGGGGAGGGGGGCTGGAGGAGAGAAGGAGGAGGTCTTCCTGGCTGCAGCCTAAAAAGACCCAGGACAATAATACCCCTTTTGTTCTAAGCCAGTAGGAGGGGTGGGGGAAGGCGGTAGAAATGAAAGATGGGGAATATTAAAGGAGCAGGTGAAAGACATGTGTCTTCAGCAGTCACAGATAAGACCCTACCCCCTTCTAATCTGACTGAAGCTTATTATCTTACTGCCACAGTCATTACTATTAATATTAAATACAAAAAAGAAAACGGCGTGAGACAACAACCTTAAGGGGCTGGCTTTAGGCACCAGCAGACTCAGAGGTAAAGCTGGCAGCCCAGGCCAAATTCACCACTGGCGTAAACAGTGCCTGGCTCCATTGATGTCAATGGAGTTGCAGGCTGGGACTCCAGCCATAACTCACCCTGTGTATTTGAGACTGCAAGCTCTCAGGGGCAGGCAGGAACTGTCTAAGGAGGAGCTAATCCTTTAGGGTATGTCTACACTACAAAGTTAGTTCGAACTAACGGACGTTAGTTCGAACTAACTTTAATAGGTGCTACACTAGCGCTCCGCTAGTTCGAATTTGAATCGAACTAGCGGAGCGCTTAGTTCGAACTAGGTAAACCTCATTTTACGAGGACTAACGCCTAGTTCGAACTAGCTAGTTCGAACTAAGGGCTGTGTAGCCCTTTAGTTCGAACTAGTGGGAGGCTAGCCCTCCCCAGGTTTCCCTGGTGGCCACTCTGGCCAACACCAGGGAAACTCTATGCCCCCCTCCCGGCCCCGGACCCCTTAAAGGGGCACGGGCTGGCTACGGTGCCCGTGCCAGGTGCAAGCCTGCCAGCACCCAGCTAGCAGACCCTGCACCTGGCACGGCACAGAGCCACCCACCCGATGCCCCCCAGCCCACCCCCTCTTGCCGGGACCAGGCTGGCGGCTCCCGGGAGTTTGCCCTGGACCGCAAGAGGCGGGCACCTTCCTGGGCTAGTGCGGACATCGTGGACCTCGTCCACGATCTCCGCACTAGGCACAGGAAAGTGGCCGTCTAGGGCAGGAGAGCTGCCAGCCTGGCCACCCAGGACCAGGTGTGCATGAAAATCAAGGGGGTCCACTGAGACCCCCGACACTGAGCCCTGAGCTTACAATGGCCGTCCTGGGTCAGACCAAAGGTCCATCTAGCCCAGTAGCCTGTCTGCCAACAGCGGCCAACCCTAGGGACCCTGGAGGGGATGGACCGAAGACAATGACCAAGCCATTTGTCTCGTGCCATCCCTCTCCAGCCTTCCACAAACTTTGGGCAGGGACACCACTCCTACCCTCTGGCTAATAGGACTCCATGGACCCAACCTCCATCACTTTATCTCACTTCCCTTTAAACTCTGTTCTAGTTCTAGCCTTCACAGCCTCCTGCAGCAAGGAGTTCCACAGGTTAACTATTTGCTTTGGGAAGAAGAAGAACAACTTTCTCTTACTAGTTTCAAGCCTGCTACCCATTCCTTTCCTTTGGTGTCCTCTAGTCCTTCTTTATGGGAACTCAGGAAGAACTTTTCTGAATGCACCCTCTCCACCCAACCCCTGCTTTTAGAGACCTCTATCCTGTCCCCCCTCCGTCTCCTCTTTTCTAAGCTGAACAGTCCCAGTCTCTGTAGCCTCTCTTCATCTGGGACCTGTTCCCAACCCCTGATCATGTTAGTTGCCCTCCCCTCTCCCAGCCTTTCTCTTCCCCTCTCCCACCTCCTTTTCCCAGTCTCCCCCAGTTTTTTTTCAATAAAGACAGAGTCAATGTTGGAAGAAACGTTATCTTTATTTTGTACATCAATAAGAAGGGGGGCTAAGGAAGGGTAAGTGGAAGGAGGTGAGGGAGGAATGGGGTACGAGCCCCCGATGGGGAGGACTGGGCTGGCTCTGCGGGCTTCTGGGGGTGGAAGTTCTCCTGCAGCCCCCCAATTACTCCCTCTCCCCAGATGGCAGCCTGCGGCAAGTGCAGCTGGGCTGATGGCCGAGTGGTGTGATGTGCCCAGTGTGGGCACTCAGGGCACTCCAAGCCAGAACTTCTTTGCAAGCGGGGCACCCCTTAGAACTGTGTGTCCGGGATGGGGGTCGGGACCCTTTAAGCGCAGCCCTCGGCTAGCCTGAGACAGCATCTCCATGCTCTAAGTCCTCCTTTTATGCCCTGCCGGCACTGCTTCCGGCCATCCTTAAGCCCTGTACAGAGTCCACTCAATGTGGACTTGCTAGTTCGAACTAGCAAAACGCTAGTTCGAACTAGTTTTTAGTTCTAGACGCGTTAGTTCGAACTAGCTTAGTTCGAATTAACTAATTCGAACTAAGTTAGTTCGAACTAGCGCTGTAGTGTAGACGTACCCTTACTGAGGTTCCTAGCCAGGTTGGGACATCAAATATATAACATAGGATCAAATCCTGACATTGTTTCTTTGGCAAAATGCTCACAAGGAGAAGATTGTGGAAAGCCGTCAGAATTTGACCCACTGTATATAAGCCCAGTTCCCCAAGGCACTCGATTTCCTGAGCAAGCTAGCAAAAAGGTAACAGGGCCTAATGGCTTGAGTGTTCTCGGCAGGCTTGAAAGTTGCTAATTCTAATCTGCTTCCATTTCTTGTGACCTCAAACATTATTGGGAGTGTGCAAGTAATTGGTAATTTGGTTTGCTGGCCAAAGCAAAACTTCAGAAAAAATATAATTGGTTGGGGTCAAATGAAAATATTTTGTTTCATTTTTGAGATTTTAAAACAGTTTTTACAAAAATAAATGGAAGTAACGTTGGGAAGAAAAAGTGATTTTGGATGGAAAAGTCCAAATGTCAAAATGGAACATGTTCATTTATTCATTCATCGACTCAATCACTTGGGGGAGGGGAGATGTCGTTGAAACAATTCAGTGGAAACAACCCAAATTTGCAGACTGTTTGCATCAACCCAAATCTGCAATTTTCAGTGAAAAACAGTTAAATAATTTCAACCTGCTCCTATTTATTTCTTAAATAACAGAATCATCCGAAGGCATTGATCAGGATCAGAGATGAATGGTGCCAGTAGAAATACAGAGAAAGATACAATCCTTGCTCAGAACCTCTCACATGCTGAATCTCTCTGCCTTGGTTTATCTGTCTGCAGGGCAGATATAACAGTACTCATTGGTACTTGTTAAAATATTTGGAAATTTCAATGGAAAATTTAAATTCACAATGTAATTGACCAAAAAAGGAATATTTCTGACGGCATTCTCTCTCTCTCTCTCTCTCTCTCTCACACACACACACACACACACACACACACACACAATTTTTTCAACCAACTGTCAAGCAGGTTAGAAGTGTTTACATTTCAAATTTTTGTTAAAATTTCCAGCTGCAAATTTTTGAATCAGGGAAAAGGAAATCAAGAAACATAATCGAAACGTTTACCAACTTTCCACCATTTATTTTTCCACCTATGCACACAGCCTCCTCGGGGAGCAGGACGGAAAGATTATTTACTTACAGGAGTTACTATGGAGTTACAGCAGGGATGAATTTGGCCCATAGTTCACAGATTGTTTTGAAGTTGCTGGGGAGGAAGAGTAGATCTGTGGTTAATGCCCCCGTCTAAGATGCCGGAAATTTTGATCCAATCCCCGGGGGCACCTTGGACGACTTGGGCAAGTCATAGCATCTCTCTCTGTGATTCATCTCCCTGTTTGTAAATGGGAGAGAGTAACATTTTCTTTGTCTATCTACAGCGTTGACCATTCAGGGCGAAGACTGTCTCTTACTGTGTGTTTATACAGCGCCTCACACAGCCAGGCCCTGATCTCCATGGAGGCCTCCAGAACCTATGGCAGTACAAAATAATACTAATGAAGGGCTAAGAATCTGTAGAGCAGGGCATTTCATATTAAGGGTCACAGCCTGGGCCAGTTATTGGAGCTGAATCTTAGCTTCCAAGGCCTCAAATCCCCTCCTCCCCCAGCCGAGCTGGGGGCACACACAATGAATAAAGGGAGCTGCGCAGCAACAGGAGGGGTTGGTTTTGTAGTTGTTTGACAGAGCATGTTTCTGGAATGCGTGTTGCCTGTGGCTAATGCTTTCTGTGCACTGGGGCATGAACTGGTGGACACCCAGCAACCCCGGCAAGTTTGGAAGCCCAATTTCATTTGTGGTAGGTGGGTTTTCTGGGCAGGGGAGGGGCGGGAATGGCCTGCCGCTTCTGGCGGGAGCCTTCGAGGCAGGTGTACAGCAGAGAGAGGCAGGGGGGACTAAATTAACCCTAGTCAAGTCTTGCTCCTCTCTGGCCCTGACTGGCAGCTCTCGGGCGGGGGATCTGACAGGCGCAGCCTCGTCACAGTATGCCTGCTTCTAAGTTTTGCAGCACATCAGAGCCTCGGCGTGCAGAGCCTCCTGAAATTCCACCCTGCCTGGGCGCATCAGCCCCAACCCAGCAGCACCCTAAACCCTCTGGCCGCTGCTCTGCCAAGGTCTCTCTGCCCTGCTGCAGTGGGTCCCTGTAAACACAGGGCCCCCTCAAAATGTTTATTGATAAGTGGGGAGCTCCCTCATGTACCTTCTTGTTCCCCTCTCCCTTCACAGGCACCAGGCATCTACGCTTGTGCCAGTCCCACCTCCCCCCCCTCCTCCGTCCCAAAGTCCCCTCTTACCTCCATTCCGCTCTTTCCCTCGTCCAGCCTGTCCTGGTCCCACCTGTGCTCCACCCACAAGCACCTTGGGATGTCTCTGCTCCTGGAGCTACTGCAGAGGCAGCGCACAGCCGGTGGAGCTGGCTCTGCACCACACCCGTGGGCCTCCTGCAGTGGGATATTCTCTTAGTCTGGGGGGCGGTGCACTAATATTTACCACAGCGTGGGGAACCTAAGAGCCCGGAGGCAGCCCCCAGCTTGCCTGGATCCAGCTCCTGAGGCTCAGGGCTCCCCTCCCCTCAGCACTGGGGAGCCCATGCTGGTGCTTCAGCCCCTTCCCCGAACTCCAGTGGGGCTGGAGCACACAAAATCTACTAGCCCAGGCCCCTCTAGGCTCTGTTGTGCAAAGGGGATGTGGGGAGTGTCTTTCTGCTTCTGTCAGGGGCTACGTCAGGGAGGGGCTCACTTGTGTGCGGCCCCCGACTGATTTTTTTCTATGGGACAGTGACCCCCCAACCTCGATCTACCAAAGGTCCCTTTCTGCACCAGTCTGCCTTGCACAAAGGGGCCCAAAGATATAGGTCTACTGGGCCCTCGGTGTTTCCCTGAATCACAGGCCCAACAGAGTTGCTGAAGTCTTTCCGGACAGGGTGTTGTGAGTGAGTCCCGGCTGAGCTCAATGGCACGCCCTCCCTTCCTGCCGTTGCAGCACCACCACAGCAAGGGAGGCTGGGGTGCTGAGGCGAGAGGTCTGGAGACAAGACGCCTCTCCAGGACCCAAGCTCCTTCTCCGAGGCAAGCAGCCATCAGCTCTTTGCGGCAGAACCCCGGCGCGGAAAGCTGCTGAAAAGGAGGATCGTGAACTTGGACTTCCGCACGGATTCTGTGGCAGAGGCTGAAACACAAACACACGGCGTTTCGGGCACAGACAGGACACTCGCTCCCCTTGCTGACCTTTCCGTTCCTTCGCGCGCCCTCGCTGCTTCATTCCCAGCTTCACGGGCGGGGGCGAGGGGCTCCCTGCCAAAAGTGCTCAATCCACGGGTTTCCCTTGCTCAATGACATCAGACAGCCCTCGTCTGCAGCTGCGTGTGCTGTGGCGGGGAGAAGATCCGTCCTGACAGCCGAGCCGCAGAGCCGTGTTCCCTGATGTGTTGCGATCCCTGTTCGGCGCTCGTTCTGGGCCACACCGTGCCCTTGTGTGACTCAGCTGAAAGGGGGGGATCAGGTCCCTTTTTCGCACACATTCCAGCACTACCCAAGCCAGTGAGGCTGGCATGCTGAGGCAGGAGGTCTAGCAAACAGACGTCTCCTCCCACTTTACTCAGGGCTCAGCCTAGAAGCTCGCTCTAGTCCGCAGGCCTTGCGGTGCCTTCTGTCCTATTTAAGGTCCTGATCCTGGAAACACTTCCAGCCCCATTGCTGTTGGGAGAGGTAACAAAATACCCCTGGTCACCAGCTGCTGCTTGGCGACTCAGTACTGCTCTGGACACCCTTGCACCTGGTTAACCAGGGGTAGAATCAGGCCTGCAGAGTACAGCCTAGCCAGGCAGCCGTTCCCAGGGATACGGGAGGCTGCCGGCCTGGGTGGGAGGGCCAGAGTGAGGGTGAGGCAGCAACGTGGAATGTTTGAAAGTGGCCTCCTTCTCGTACAATAAACATGAACAGATGACCCGGGAGCGGCAGGCGAGGGTTTGAAATAGTCTGTCTGTGCACTGCAGAGGCGTGGGAATGCAAGAGCCGGTGACGTCAGGCCGGGGACACGGGGCAGCCTCAGGGACCATATTTGCAACTGTGGCCGGCGAGTCAGAGCTATGGCTCTTCTCTTTGCACCGGCAGGGGGTTCTGAGTCACCCCAGGGCCTCTCAACACACAGCGCTGCAAACACAATCCTCGCATACTAGGCATATCTGTGTGCAAGCGGACTAAATAGCTCTGAACCAGGATCCTGGGCCCTTTCCCTGACCTGCAGCCAAACTTAACACACTTGGGCCTTTCTCTTGTAGTGAGTCCAAATCAGAATCTCAACTACAGTCAATCTTTGACTGGAGGAAAGCTCCAGTGAGGGCCAGTTCCTCTTGAACTGGGCTTGTTTCAAATCTATAAGGGTATGTCTACACTAGCCCCCTAGTTCGAACTAGGGAGGCTAATGTAGGCATTCAAAGTTTCAACTGAAGCCTGGGATTTAAATATCCTGGGCTTCATTTGCATGTTCCTGTCCGGTGGCCATTTTTAAATTCCACTAGTCCAAAGTAACTGCCCGTGGCTACACGCGGCAGTGAAACGGTAATTCGAACTAAGTCCTTAGTTCGAATTAACTGTTACTCCTCATGGACAGGGGTAGCTTGTTCATATAGGCGAACTAGGCGGGGTGCCGATTGCATGGTTCGCCTAAGGTGCCAGTTGCTGGCAGCTAGTCTAGGGCCGCTCCTGCTCATGGAATGTTACTTAGTGGAATGAGGAGTGACAGTTAATTCGAACTAAGGACTTAGTTTGAATTACCGTTTCACTGCTGTGTGTAGCCGCGGGCGGTTACTTCGGACTAGTGAAATTTAAAAATGGTGACTGGACGGGAACATGCAAATAAAGCCCAGGATATTTAAAGCCCAGGCTTCATTTGCAACTTCGAATGCCTACATTAGCCTCCCTAGTTCGAACTAGGGGGCTAGTGTAGACATACCCACAGGGAGTCAATTTGATACTGTATTAAAAGGATGATTATTAATACCGATGCTGATTAGAGATAAAAGTAGATTTTAAGGTTCAGTGTTCGGGGTTCCTATGCAGAAAGGTATGATTATTAACCTCAACCAGATAATGGATATTAAAAGCACAACTTCCCTGTCTACGCTTGGATAATAATGTGCCAGCAAATGCCTGTTAAAATACCTCTTTTTTCCTGGTGGCCCAAAAGACTTATCCAAAAACACCCTACAAACTTGTTTGGTCTGCAAAACTGGTCTGGATATTTCAGGAGAAAGGGTTTGATCATGACTATCTAATGCTCTTGGTTATAGTCCAGATGGACACTGGAAGCAATTGGGGAACCCATATCCAAACAGTTTGGCGCCATTCAAAGGTTTGGTTAAACTGAGTTTTGGAATGAGCGAAGTTTCAGAGAGGGAACAGAGCCTTGTAGTTAACATGCAGGTCTAGAAGACATGAGAGCTCTGAGTTCTGACTCCGTTATGGTAATATATTGTTTTATGTGTTTATTAAAAGGTTTGATTTGGACTTACCCTGGTTTCTGGAGTACTATGTTTTATTTCATACAAAAAGGGCATCCCTATAATTTCATTCTGGATTAATTTTATTTTACATTAATCAAAACAACAAACAAGAAAGAACAAAAGTAATGCCTCTATGAGAAAGCACACTCTGTGTCTCTCTTGTTTGCCGGTCTGCATTGAACTGAATCTATAATGGATGCCTGCCATATGATCAGAAGAGTCTGTAGAAGTTTAAAGGTTCAGTACACAGAAAAGGCAAAATGACAATTCTCTTCCATAACTAAATAAGACCTCAAACAGCTTAATTTCAGTTTTATAGCCTTATCCTGCTGAAATTCATCAAGTTAATATTATGGGACTCTAACTATTATCTAGACACTGTATGGATCATCAGAAATCTTAAGGTTCTTATTAAGCTGAATATTGAAAAAGGACTTGTTTAGTTTAAGACTGGTGCATGTTTTCCCCAAATTAGTCTATTTAAGCAATGACAGGAAGCAAAATAATATCATGTTTTCCTCTCCTGTTTTTCAAAGCGAGGTCCTTTTTTTCTTTTTTTTTTTTGTTCTAGACAGTCTGAATGTGCTGTTTCTTATCTAATCTTGTACTGATGTGTCTGTTAGACAAGGTATGCAGCATGTGTCACTTCTACATGCTGGCATTTGGGATTGGTGAACCAGTCTGGATAAGCTATTAATACTTTGCACTTCTGCCACATACAGGTTTCTATTTGCAGAACTTATAGCACTGAGCGAATTAGTTAATTAGTTAGTCAGTCTTGAGATGTATAAAACAGTAACCAAAAGTTCCTGTCTAGATACAGAAGATGCTCTAACTTGTACATAAAACCACATCAAGCCAAGGAAAGAGACAGCCACTCGGTACACATAACGATGTGAAAGAACCAGGCAGGCACAAAAATTAACCCGGATTCCCCATATTACATTACACATTGCCCAGTTACGTTTGCTTCCTCAGTAGCTTTCTTAGGAAATTACAGGGTTCCAGAAGGTCAGTAGTTTGGGGCTATTTTGGACTTAACACACATCAGTTAGGCAGAGGACTGGACTTGATGACCTCTCAAGGTCCCTTTCAGTTCTAGTGTTCTATGGTTCTATGATTCTATGAATTAAGCCTTGTGTAGTAGGCATTTGTTGTGGCATTTGCTCTTTACACAACAAAAACAATATGAAGAAGCCACATATGCACAGCTGGATCCCAAATAATGGTGTGAGCCACGTACACAACAAACATGCAGACTGTGCTAGGAACATAGTGTTGCTCTGGCTAGTTTCTTCTGATGGATTCTAAAATACAGAACACGTTGAGCGCCAGCAGAGAGGCTCTCAAACTATTTAAAGGGATGCTACGCTATTTCAGGTTGCTACGCCTGCTATCTGACGTCTGAGTATGTTAGTATGTTTGTGTGTAGGTTTGTGATGCTAGTGTGAGTGTGTACGAGTGTTATGTATCTTTACGTGTGCTTCTGTGCATGTGCATGGTATATGCACTTGTGTTTTGCTATATGTCATAAGAGAAATGCTGGCCTCATTGAAGTCAATGCAAAACTCATATTGATTTCATCCCTATCTTTTCCTGGGCTTCAAATAAATCAAACTACTAGTATTTGGACCAAAAAAACATAACCTTCCATCTTCTGTGTGATCTTCAACACTTCTGTTTGTACAGATAGGTATTTAGTATTATCACCATCAACATATGAAAGCTTATGCCGTAATAAAACCGATAGTCTTAAAGGTACCATTGGACTCATTGTTTCTGCTGCAGTAGATTGACAAGGCTACCTCTGAAACATACCAACTGGATGCTAGCAGCTTTAAAGACAGTAGAAGGGTAACATCTTCATTTAATGCACTGAAACTTAGATAAGAGAATAAGAACACACCATGTTTCTAAAACTGAACTTCTTATTAAGAGAACTGTTTATAGAGACGGCATGAAAGCCAGGCATTCCTTTGTATGCGTGCAGACTGGCTTCTGGGCCCTGGTCTACACCAGGGAGTTTTTTTCAAAATAACTCCCATTATTTCGAAATAAGGGGCTGGTTATTTCAAAATAACAACTCCTTCTTTCCATGAGGAATAGTGAATATTTTGAAATAAATAGTGGTACTGTGAATACTCTACTGCTGCTATTTTGAAATAACAGCTCCACAGAATCATTCAAAGTAATTACTCTCCAGTGCTTCCTGGGGCAATAAATTGAGATAGTGTGCCCACGTTAACGGAGCTTCCTTGGATTAGTTTCAAGGCTTCCCTGTAGCATGGACATGCTATTTCAAAATAGTTATTTTAGGAATTATTATTTCAAAATATGTTATTTCATAATAATTCCCTAGTGTAGACATGCCCTGGGTATGTTCTTCAAACTCTTCCCTTCTGCAACATGTCCTTCTATCTCCAAGTTCCATACAGGTTGCTAGATTCTCTGCCCTGAAGAGCTTGAAAATTATATAAACAACAAATCCCAGGAATGCTGAGATTGCAGGTGCGTATATGCGTATACAGCAGGTCAGAAAATGGCGAAAGTTTTGGAAAATTTGGACTTTTGAGCAAAAATCTAGATCTGAAATATTTCAGCTGAAAATGGCAATATTTCCGTTCCCAAATGGTGCCATAGTGCCTCGCGGGAGTGGTATTTCTGGTGCTTTCTCTACTAAAGGACAGACTCCTTGGTCAGACTACATCTCCCATGATGCAGTGCTGTCAGCACATCATAGGAGTTGCCAGGTCACACTGCATCATGGGATATCATGCCTGGCTATGGAGCCCAATCCACATTGCTCAGCAAACTGCTTCTAAGTTGCTATGGTGGGGTTTCTGATGGAAAAGATTTCTGTTTTCAGGCATGTGGTTTTCAGCGAAAAGTTGAAGTTTTCCACTGAAAGCAGAAAATGTTGTTTAGTCAGAAACCAATTTTCCACCTCCCTTCTCCCCCCGCCCCAAAAAAAGTTTTGACTGGTCCTAGCTGGCAGTCGGGGCTGAGTGCCATGTTTATCTTCTTATACCTTTATGTGTCTACATAAGCTGAAATGCCAAAACATTCCAATTAGGGTGGGTGCCTACGCTTTGGCATGTAAATCCATATTTAGGCAGCTAAGTAAGTGGCCTGCTTTTCAGAGCTGTTGAGTTCCTGCAGATGCCACTGATTTTAATAAGTGGTGCCTTAATATGCCAACACTGAAATCAAACCTCTGGGTGTTTGTGCATGTGTCTGATAATACACTTAGAGTGTTTGCTTATATGTCTCAGGGCCCATATGGGCTGGCTGTTTGTCTACATAGATATGCATGCTGCATGTGCCATGATATTCACCGGAGCCTCAAAGAGATCCTAGCAAATACTGGTGCTAAAATTAAGAGTTTAAGAGGTTCCCCCCTGTCTTGAAGCCGTGTCCATGCCATACAGTATTTACAGTTTGGCTTACTAGCTCTCAACACCCCTCCACACACTCTGTTATACAAATTGCTCCAGTACTGTTGCTAGCAAAAGGGAGGGAAACAGAGGAATTAATAAAAAGTGTGTGGGGGGGGGGGGGGGGGGGAGTTAAGACATAGAAGTAAGAAGGGTCAAAAGGAAAAGTAGCTTCACAAAGTGACACTTAATTCAAAGCTTTTACTTTGGCTTTTCCACCTCAGAAGCATGAAAGCAGCTAAATTAGCAAAACAGAAGTAAACTGTTGACTGCTTCATTGCAGGATTAAGTGTGATAAATGGAGGTTTTGTTCAGCCTCTGTCCAGATGTTGTGTCTACGTTGTGAGGTTTTTTTTTTTTTTCCTTTTTTTCCTTTTTTTTTCTACATTCTTGGCCCAGGGCCCATATATATTTTGGATACTGCAGGGAGTATATAATATCATTGGAAAATGATGTGGTCTGGTAACCTTTTAAATAACATTTCCTCCCTCCTCTCTTTTCTAATAGTTTGTTTTTCTTTCCATGTTTTCCTTTTATTGGGGGGAAATTTTTTTTGGAAATTAATGAGGCCAAAGCTTTAAAACAAAAAATAAGAAGCATGCTATTTTCCTCCCTTAAAAAGAGAGACCGAGTGAGAGAGTAAAGGGATTAATAAGGGTGCTGGCTGAGGATGTGTTTAAGGCAATTTTTTCTGTCTAGAAAACTTGCCTGATTATTTTTGAACATTTGCAGAAAATGCAGCTCTTCCAGCATGGCAAGGATTTTTGCACAAATTTCAGGTTTAGCTTCACCTTCCATTTTCTCTTTGTATTTTTAACCCCTCCCCCCTTACATACACACAGAAGGTGCTTCTTTGAGTTCCTAGGAAGTACCTGTGGCTGCTGGAAGTGTCAAGTGAAAAGGGGAAGTTGACTTGCCTTTCCCAAGTTTAAAAATATGGTATCCAGCAGGAATTCAGACCTCCCAATTTTAAGAAAAACAAACAAAGCCAAGATTGTCAGAGCAGACCCCAAAGAGTTTGGCCTGCCACCACGCAAGAGCCACTCTTTGTGTTCTTTGAAAACGGGGACTGCCCTACTTTGGACAATACCCATGCTCCTGACATGCTGCTCCAGTATCCTGTGAGTAGCATCCAAAGAAGAGAAGGCCAGAGAGAGTCTTTGTCTGGTTCCCTAGCAGAGATACAGCAGACAGACCCCTGGAAATTGTCTCTTGGTTTTGTACTTTCTCCCTGCTTCTCAGTGTCACATTAGGCAAAGTGACATTTCTGTATCTCTGCTGCATTGTTTCACAACCAGCGCTTTTCAACTTGGGTCCGACAGGGAACCCCTTTACCCAGCCTGCTTCACTGTGGTGGCCGCAGCGGGCCAGGTGATCCTTTCTAAGGTTCAGGTATTGTGCAAATATTCAGACTTGCCAGAAGTATTGGGCATTTGTGATAAGAAGCCTTCCAAGCCCTCAGATTGCAATACAGTGTCCGAGCGGTCCTACAGTCTACATACAATCTAGTCCACCTTCCAGATTCTACCATATCTATAGACCCAGCTGCAACACAAGAGTGTCCAAGTTCGTGAAAGTACCTTTTGGTTTCAACTATAGAGATGAGACCAGCTCAATGTAGCTATGTCAACCTAACTTATAGACCACACCTGAATCACGTGCCCGCACTGAAGTATGCAAGACCATCATGCAACTTGTTCCAACAGCTAAATGCCATTCGGGTCCATCTATGCTGCAAGATCGCGCTGTGTTTTAACTGTGTGAGGGTGGTACTGCATTGAGTCAAGGTCTCCTGAGAGGACCAAGGACCGTGGCTCCTGTCCGCCCTGTGTGAGGAACCATTCAATGATTGAACACAGTTTGGCCAGCCAATATGGGGCCAAAGTGTATTACAAGAATATGATTTAACTCGTGAATCTTTAACGATATGTAGTGTAACCCACACACCTGTTGGGTGTGGAGTACTGTCCAAGCTGGCTTTTAGTGACTCATGCACTAAGCTCTAGAAGTCCCAGGTTCGGTTCCGCCTGTCGGCCCTCAATTTGCATTTTCATAACACTAGATGTATGCAAAGCCCCGTACAATCGATAAGAATACTCCGACCCTCACTGTTTGTCTTGTCTGTTTTGGGGATAAGCTCTTTGGGATAGGGAAAGTCTCTTAGCAAGTATATGTGCAGCACCTTGCACAATGGGACTTTGGTCTGGGTTGGGGGATCTCTAGACGCTACTGTAATACAGATCATGCATTAGCACACTCCTAGAACTTCCTCCCAGCTTCTCATTTACAGATGACACCTTTCTACCATGATATCAGAGCCCCTCACGCATTTAATTGTGACCCAGGCTCACACGTCCGGTCTCCTTTTTCCTCCCATGTAATATGCAAGCGAAGCCCCCACAAGCTGTGATTTGCACTGGTGTTGTTTCGAGCAGCGGCGTGCTGTACCAGTGCTAATAGCAGCTTTCCCTGCCTGCTCCAGAGGTTTGCACAGACACAGTTGCACGGGTGGCTGGAATGGGGGCAAATCAAAACCCCGGCTGTGGGCAAGTCCTCGTGTATCATTTATTCAGGTTGGGGTGGGGGTGGGAGGAGATGATATAAAAAGGTGAGAATTTCAGAAGATAAAACTGAAAAGCAGCAGCCCGTTCGCAGCAGTAAACACCTTGGAAACTTGCTCCCAGTTTCTCTTTCTCCTCCCCCTCCCCCACGCCATTCCCCCCCCCCCCCTTTCTCTCTTAAGGTAGCAGCATGGGAGCTTTGCCAAAACATTGCGGTCCCGGGGGGAAGCTTTCCTCTCAGTGAAAGAGTCCTTGCGCCTGCCAGCCCAATTAAAACAACGTGAAAGGAAAGCAGCATCTGGAATTGCGCTGCCTCTCACAGCCAAGTCACAATTGTTTAGTCTGAAAGTCGTTTCAGGGAGAGCGGGGCTGGCTGGCTGTGTAGTGGCCCCCACATCTGGAGCTGCGGCGAGACGGCCTCTTTGGCTGCCGTCCTGTGTGCATGTGCATTTTTAACTTTAGGATATGCTGACAAGTTAAGAAGTCAGAAAGTCAGTCACAGTAACAGCTTTAGTGGCCCCTTCCTCCCTCCTCCCGTTTCTGACACACACCCACAGAGTTGACTAAATACAGTTTTCTGACATCCTTTCATCTGGAGAGAGTTTCTTCCCATTCCACCCTGCCACTCTGGTCCCGTCTGAGTTATCTAAGCCAAGCCGACACATGTGAACAAAAGTCCTCTCTTTAGTTTATGCATAGAGCCCTGGGCGTGCTACTCATGTTCCACCTAGAGTGGGGGTCCAGTATACCTGTGACTGCCTCAGTTTCCTTGAGGACGGCAGGCAGGAATTTGCAGTCAGAGAGTCATCTTTGAACCGTATTACAGATGACCAAAGGGGTGCTGCTCATAGTTTGGGTGGCTACCATGGTCCTCAGGCCTGGGCGACGGGTCATGTAGGCAAGGGAAGGCATTGTCTTTCCAAAACTGCCAATACTGCCCAGCCATCTGAGAGGGCTGGGCCCAGTGAGCAGCAGCCCCAGCCCTCCAGGTAGCCAAGAGGGTTGGGATTGGGTGGGGCTTGGCTAGGGAGGAGGTTTTGTTGAAGGGGTGTGGTCTTGGAGAAAGGGGTGTGGCTTCAAGTAGAAGAGGCGGGGCTTGGGCTTGCCTTCCCCAGCTGGGCCTTCACCCACTGCCCATGTCCTCAGGGGAGCTATGGTAGCTGTGACCATGATCTGATACGGTTGTAGCCTCGGATGCACCACACACTATGGCATCTCAGCAAGAAGGGATGCTGCAGTGACTCATGGGAGAGGTAGTCTGGCCAAGGGCATGATGCATAGAGGGAAATGGGGCCCATAGCACTGGACTACCAGTGCCGTGGCAGCATTTCCAAATTGCAGTTTTTTGTTTTTCAACTAAAAGGTTTTTGCCAAAATGTTTCTTGTTTTGGCAAAAAAAAATAATTGGGAATTTTCAATATTTTGCTAAAATGTCCATCCCCCCCCCCCCATTTTCTGAACTGCTCTAATAGACAAGATCAGAAAGGGCCATCTGATCATATTTGTGTCCGTAGCTTATTGATTAATTAACACAGCTATATTTATTTTTACAACGCCCAAAAACATATCAAGCCCTTAATCAATATGGCTCCTCTTGCCCTCCAGGACATGCCCAAAGCACATAGGAACTTGCCCGGGTTTTCCCAGAATTCACTAGCATAAATGCAGTTATCACAGTGTGGAGGTATGAGCAGGCCAACTTGGCTGCCTTGGGAAAAATGCTGCTGTGAAGCTGTGTTCACCAAAACCATGACTGAGGAGCACATCAGAGGCTGGTTACACTTCCCACAGTGCTGCAAGGTCAGTAGTGTAGTGTGAGGCCTAAGAGAAATCCCTTTTTATGGTTGAAATACTTATTCCGCTGAAAACATCCCTACACTCTTCCTAGAGCGCCTTGCCAAACTTTGACTTGTATCCTTCTCATTGCCCAGCTGTGCTTCTGAGGGATTAATCTGCATGCTGTTTCAAAGCAGTAAAACGACAATAAAATAAGGGAAAGTTTCCATTTTAAGAGATGTAGTTGTAGCTGACTGGAAGGCCCTGTCTGCAATTGGCAACCTTTACTTCACAGCATTTTTGGCCTTGTGTTTACTTATCAGGAGTTCGACGCTGTGGTGGTTGATCTCCCGGGGTTCGATTTAGTGGGTCTAGTAAGGACATGCTAAATCAACCGCTGATCACACCGCCTTCAACTTGGTACTCCACTGGATCACAAGAAGTAAGGGAAGTCGACTGGGGAGTTTCTTCCATCAACCTCATGTAGTGGGGATACTGCAGAAATTTGACCAAAGGTACACTGACTCCAGCTACGCTATTCCTGTAGCTGGAGTTGTGTATCTTAGGTCAACTTTGCCCCCTACTGTAGACCTGGTCTTGGTCTCAGATCAATCAATGTATGGCTGATTAAGATTTCTCAGCATTTTCATTAAGTCCACACATTTTCAAAAATTGCCATTGGTTTTGGGGTGCCCAATCTGGAGCACCTCAGTCTTGATATTCACATAGGCGAAACACTCATTGCAGCATGCATGCAGCTCCCATTAACTCCAACAGAGTTGACCTCTCTAATCTCTTAGAACAGGGGTCTCCAACCTTTTTAAGCACGAGATAACTTTTTGAATTTAAGTGCAATCCAGGATCTACCTCAAACCCAAATACCCTTGCCCCACCTCCTTCCTGCCCCTTCTCCAAGGCCCTGCCCCTGCTCACTACATCCTCCCTCCCCCATCTTCACTCACTTTTATCATGCTGGAGGCAGGGGTTTGGGGTGCAGTGCAGCAGGGGTTCAGGACGGGGGCTGGGGTTTGGAATGTGGGCTCCAGCTGGGCACCACTTATCACAGGTGGCTTCTGGGTGGTAGTGCAGGGGGCTAAGGTATGCTCAGCCCTACCCTGGCCCTGCACTACTCCCAAAAGTAGCCTTCAAACTCTCTCCATCCCTGTCCCCCTCTGCTCTGTGAAGATGGCATACAGGGTGGAAGGAGGGGCACCCTGACATCAGCACCCCCCTTCCTGTTGTTCCCATGTCCTGCACAGCAAGCAGGAGGCTCCCAGAAGTTGGGGGCAGCTCTAAGGCAGAGGGCAGGAGCAGCACAAGAGCGCTAAGAGGGGCAGATGACATGATGGCACTTGACAGCCTCCCGGCCAGACCTCCCAGGACCATCTGTCAAAGGCTCCAAGATCTACCAGTAGATCCCGGTCTACCAGTAGGTGACCACGGCCTTAGAAGAAATGCAATGGCTACAGAAGCTGAATTCTAAAGGCTCCAAAATTCTGTGTTGCCCCTTTGTGTTTGATAGCTTGGTATCATGTTCATGTTGGGAACCCCCCTTCCCCTCATCCTCGCAAGTTCTGCTTTGACCTCCGAGTTCAAATGACCAGCAAAACTCAAAAGCTTCAGAGAGGTAGTGGCCAAGTTAGTCTGTAACAGGAAAAACTTAAAAAACAACAAATAATCTGGTAGACCTTTAAAGACTAACAAAACATGTAGATGGTATCATGAGCTTTCGTGGGCACAGCCCACTTCTTCAGATGACCCAAGTGTTGGATTCAGATATTTGAGCTTCAGATTTTACTGATCCATTTTGCAGGATTTCAGGTTCAAACCCTCTGGGTATGTCTAGACTACATGCCTCTGCCGACAGAGGCATGTAAAATAGGCTACCCGACATAGTCAATGAAGCGGGGATTTAAATATCCCCGGCTTCATTAAAATAAAAATGGCTGCTGCGCTGTGCCGGCTCAGCTGATCATCGGCACAGCGCGACAGTGCGACAGTCAAGACGCGGATCGGACAAAGGGAAGCCTTTGTCGACCGCTCCCTTATGCCTTGTGTAACGAAGTTTACAGGAGCGGTCGACAAAGACTTCTTGACTGCCGCACTGTGCCGAAAATCAGCTGAGCCGGCACAGCGCAGTGGCCATTTTTATTTTAATGAAGCCAGGGATATTTAAATCCCCGCTTCATTGACTATGTTGGGTAGCTTATTTTACATGCCTCTGTCGGCAGAGGCACGTAGTCTAGACATGCCCTCTGAGACCACAACATGTTGCTTTTTTTCCATCTACAAGTTGAATCTCTCTAATCCAGCCCTCTCTGGTCCGGCAACATCTATGGTCCAGTTATGGTTTTAATTAGCCGGACGTCCACTTATCATGGGTCTGGCCAAGTTTCCCGCGGTCCCTTAAAGTTTGTTTACAGCCACCGGTCCTGGCTCTCAGTGTTCTGTGCTGTTATTTAGCTCCAATTTACCCCTAAATGACTTCCACTGCTCGCTGGGCTCTTGGAAGTGTTGGTAATGCTGCTAGATGATAATTATTTTCTCTGGTCCGGCAAATTCTCTGGTCCGGCACCGGTCAGGTCCTGAGGGTGTCAGACTAGAGAAGTTCAACCTGTAAATTGTCCCTGGTTACTGAAACCTCCGCTCAGATTCACTCAAACTATTGGCCCAGGTTCACAAGGGAAGTCACCAGCAATCCAGCACAAGTTTTGGGTTTGTAACAAAAGGGTTTCTCAGCTCTCAGGGCCTGCTGTTTACAAAGATGGTCCTAGGTAGGCTGTAGGAGAATGCCTTTAGCCCCAAAAGGTTTGGGTGTAGTTATTTCATGCTGCGTAATCAGTGCTTGTATTTAAAAATTCTCCTTGTTTGTGTTTGCCTGTATGTCTTTGTCTATAGTACATACATGCGGTGTTGTTCCCCTGCTAGTGTACGCACACTTGCATTAGCACTCATCAAACTAGCGGGAGTAGAGACATCAGGGTAGCCGGGGTAACACCTGTAATGGCAGCAGAGACATGCCGAGAACGTACCCACTGGTTTCAGTGAAGTTTGTCCGCAACACAGCTCAGACGTGCCTTCACCACCACTCCTTGTGCTACTCTGGCGACATTGACACAGAAACAGCTAGTGACAGCGTATTCACAAGAGCAGAGGAATCACTCCCCTATCCTGTAGTGTAGATGTGTGATTGCGCCCATGTGTGTGTTTGTATCTCCATGGTTGTTTTATGTATGTGTTTGTGGGGCTGTGTACATTTTTGTGTAATTATGTGTAAATATGTGTGTGTGTGTGTGTGTGTGTGTGTGTGTGTGCGCGCGCGCACTAAACAGTTTTAACAGCTCTTTAGGGATGGGTTTTGTTGTTTCCAAAGTTTCTCAAAATATATGTTGTTCACCAAACACTCCTGTATAAATAAATACCAAGCCTTTTCTCTTCTGACCTTTACTCTCTAGCCGTGTTTCTTGTAAGTGCTGAGCATACAAAATAACCATTTATCATTAAAGAAGCTTGCACCACTGCACCACTCTGTTTTTGGTTTGTGACTACAACACAGGGCAATTGCAGGGCTTAGTCTCTCTTCATCTAGTGTCCTCGGTGTTTAGACCACAACATTTAACAAAGATGAGAAGCAACCTGGTAGTCTATGTCTAGAGCTATTCTTGGACCCTGGGAAGAAAGGTTTCAGCGTATTGCCAACCCTGGATTTCAAATCCTGAGTTAGGCCTTCAAAAATTCTGAGAATGGTTTAAAAATAATGAGATTAAAATTTAATTAATTAATTAATTGATCATAATAATTAATAATGCAATTTGGGTTCCATTTATTTGCTTTCTGTTGTTTGAACCGTAAGGCTGCCCTCAGGTCACTTTTTCAAGCTTATCAGTGTTTCCAGGGCTTGTGATTTTATTTCAATTCTCATGATATTTGGTCTATTTCTTAACCTTCACAGCTCCCTGGAGTCTTGTGAATACACAAGAATCTCAGCTTTCTTTTTTTTAAAAAAAATAAAAGTACATTTTAGCCCTGATGGTTTGCAGAGAAAAATTTGAAGATGTGACTCCTAAAGTTCAAAAGGCAAAAAGCTAGTTAAAATAGTGAGGCAGGTGGGGCTGGTAGCTTACTTAGTCAAAGACATGTAGAAATGAAGGCATCAAGTCTAGCCTCATGTGCTGTTGCAGGACCAAGTAAACATAGACCCTCCCTATTCTTAAAAACCTCTAATGACAGGGATTTCACAATGTCCCTTGGAAGTCTATTCCAGAATTTAACCACTTATTACAGTGACAAAGTTTTTCCTACTTTCTCAGCTAAGTTGCCCCTGCTGCCCACTACTTCTTGTCATACTCAGGAAGTAAAGATCCAGCACCTATCAGGGAAAAGGTGATGCAAATACATCACTTAAGATGCTTTAAAAAATAGAAGGCCCACAAAAGCGTGGTCACAGTTCCATTCCCACCAGAGTCCATACTGGGGTTAGAGATGACTTTCATGCAAGTAGCAGAGAATTACAAATGCCTTGTTTTTAAAATTTCATTAGTTTTAAAAGTCTCAGAGGGGTAGCCATGTTAGTCTGTAACTTTAAAAACAACGAGTAGTCCTGCGGCACCTTAGCCCTGGTCTACACTGGGACTTTATTTCAAAATAAACCCCCAACGTCGAATTTATAAGCGGAACATCCACACTGCCAAAGCCGTTATTTTGAAATGACGGGCCACAGAATTTGAAATCTGAACTTCTCCTTTTCATCAGAAATAATGCTAATTCCGAAATAGTTATTTCAAAATAACATTAGTGTGGATGCGCCGGTGCCTCTATTTGGAAATAACTAGTCCCCAGAGTAATTTGAACTAATTACTCCCCAGTGTTTCCTGGGTCTCTAAGTCCGAGATAACGCATCTGCACTAACGGAGCCTGCCTCAGGCTAATTTGGAGGCTTTCCCCATAGTTATTTCAAATGTGTTAAATTGGGAGTTATTACGTCAAATTTACTAATTTCAAAATAGTTTCCTAGTGTAGACATGGCCTGAGAGACTAACAAAAAAAATACATGATTTTAAATGATCTCGTTATTTCAGAGGCCGGATTCAAGATTTTGGTATGCCTGGGAATTCATCTTTTGTGACACAACCACCATATGACTGCTATGATGCACCAAGAGAGGAGACCAAGGTGCATCATGGGAGATGTAGTCTGACCAAAGATTCCCAACCAGTTAAAGAGAACCAGAGCATGGGGTACTTGAACTACAACTCCACAAGGCACCCCAGCCGCATTTTAGAATCAAGTGATTTCCATTGGGGGCCAAAATATTTTATCAAAAATGTGAAATTTTTAGCAGAACCATCTTCTCCCTCCCATTTTTGGCCAACTGAAGTAAAACTGCTTGCTGCAATTCTCTCCTTCCACTCCTGGTGCCTTCATTTTCCCATCTCTCAAGCCATCCATTTACGTTAAGGCAACAGCACTGAGATGACTTGATAATAAAATGAGAAGTAATTTGTTCATGAAGAACCGAGCTCTAAGTGACCGTATACAATTAACAGGAACAGAAAATGTTTATAAATAAAAGAAAAGTGTAACATACTGTCTAGCGACCAAAAGTTAACAGGCTGCAAACCTTGCCTCAGACAGTTTTCTCATCAGCCCAGGTATCTGGGTATCCAGCATTCATAGGTGCAAAGAGAACTGACCTCAGTGATATATGACATGATGCCCTTTGGCTTTTCCTTTTATTCCTCAAAGTTTCCTTGTCTTTGTCTCAAGAGCCAGCCTGACCCCTGGGGTCCAGTGCCCTGATGCCACATTGTGTCATGTTCCTGGTTACGGGTGTTTACCTCAGATCACTCACTGGCCCCTGGGCAAGACAGGGGGAGTGTCAGAAAAGGCAGGGTTGGGCTAGCCTCCCCTAAGCAGCTCTCAACGCTGCCTGGGTTCTGGCTACCACCTTTGCCACCGTCCTGGTGGCTATGGCAGCTGTGAGCCCCAGGCCTCTTTGACTCACCAGACCCCAGGGCAGTTGCTCCCTTTGGCTCCCCTTCCATCCGAGGACCTGCCTCAGAGGCAAATGAGCTGCTGATCTCTCACCCTTCCTCTTGTCTGGAAGAAAACCTGGCTTTCCCATTGTTTGGTCACAGTCCTTGAAGCATAATGTCTGTACATCTCCATAATTCCTCCCAGAGTGCTAATTCCTACATTTCAGAATGCTATAATGCTAGTGTGTCCCCTGGCTTTTGTGTGATATCCCACACAGCATTCTTTATGGACAACTCCCCTGACAGCATGGTGTTAGGTGTAGCGAGTTTGTCAGGCGTGATAGGAGCTGCTGGTACATGGCCATGAACCCTTTGCCAGTAGCGGCAAGGTGCTGTTAGGGTCACAGTCCTGTTCTATGATCATTCGGTGTTTGCAGGTGTTCCGCTTTTTTATGCACCCAATTTCAACTGGCCGGGCATAGCAATGAGAACTTTGCAGCACCCCACTGAGGCTCTCTCTATGGGTAGCTTGCCCCGTAAAGACACAGTTCCCAATAGTACTTCTTCCATTCCCAGCCATCATTTCCCCATGTACAATTAATAAATATCTGTGCCAGAGTCTGCTTGTGATTTCACCAGCACAGCGCCAAGTTAACCCTGCTGATTTCAATGAAGTTACTTTGCAAGGGGGTGAGCTAAAGCCCACAGAAGTCAATCCTAATGAAAAGCAATTTTCTGCCCCCTCCTGGTGCTGATTTCCCACCTCTAGGTGGATCAGGTTTTCCTACTGGTCCCTACTATTCCCAGGACTTTCTCGTCTCTTGCTTTCTCCTACCTCCTCCTCCAAGCGCACAACACAAGCTCGACTCCAGGGACTGGCTGTGAAGTTTCAGGTGTTGAAATATCTCTTTGGAGGAAAAGGCAAAATATTTTGCCCTGAGGCCAGCAGGTAAGAGCCAGAAAAAGGGCTGGATGTTGACATGCAAACACTGAGAGAGTGAAAGCTGCTTCCACCTGGGTGAAGGAGGGAGGGGAAAAGGAAATTAAAAACCAGAAATGTTCCTTCTCTTCCTCTTTCTCCCCTCAATCTCCACTGCGCCTGGCTCAGTAGAGACCTGGTCTAGAACTGTTTCTCCTAAGCAAATAAATACTAAACAAGGGGTAGTCCACAAGAGACAGTTGCACTGGTTTAATGGTGTTGTTTGGAACTGGTTGATGGTAAACTACTGTGGAAGGTTCTCTGGGTTTAGAACAGGCATTTGAGCCCTGGTGTACACCCAAATGTTGTACTGGTATAATTACTGGAGGGGAGGGGAGGGAGAGTGATTTTTAGTAGCATTGCTATACTGTGCCACCCATAGTGTAGATACAGTTGTCATAGAATCCTAGGGCTGGAAGAGACCTCAGAAGTCATCAAGTCTAATTCCCTGCCCAAAGCAGGACCAATCCCAACTAAGCCATCCCAGCCAGGGCTTTGTCAAGCTGGGACTTAAAAATCTCTAGGGATGGAGATTCCACCCCTCCTTAGGGAACCCATCCCAGTGTTTCCCCACCCTCCTAGGGAAATAGTTTTTCCTAATATCTGACCTAGACCTCCCCCACTGCTCCTTGTTCTACCATCTCTTACCACTGAGAACAGCCTCTCTTCATTCTCTTTGGAAACCCCTTCAGGTAGTTGAAGGCTGCTAGCAAATCCCCTCTCCCCGCCCACCCCTCTGTACCCCCACACTCTTCTTTTCTGTAGACTAAACAAGCCCAAATCCCTCAGCCGCCGTTTGTAGGTCGTGTGCTCCAGCCCCCTAATCATTTTTGTTGCCCTCCGCTGGACCCTCTCCAATGCGTCCACAATCTTCCTGGAATGGGGAGCCCAGAACTGGATGCAATACTCCGGATGTGGCCTCACCAGAGCCGAATAAAGGAGAATCATGATTTCTCTAGATCTGCTGTCAATGCTCTCACTAATGCACCCTAATATGCCACTAGCCTTCTTGGCTACAAGGACACACTGTTGACTCCTATCCACCTTCTCATCCACTATAATCCCCAGGTCCTTTTCTGCCAAACTGCTGCTTAGCCAGTCGGTCCCCAGCCTGTAACAATGCTTGGGATTCTTCCATCCCTAGTGCTGGAATCTGCACTAGACCTTGTGGAACCTCATCAGATTTCTTTTGGCCCAATCCTCCAATTTGTCTAGGTCACTCTGGACCCTCTCCCTACCCTCCAACATAACTACCTCTCCCCTTCATATGAAAGTGCTTACTTCCCTATAATTATATCCACACTAGGGGTGTTGTGCTGCATAAAGGTCAAAGTGGTATGTGAAGACAAGGCCTTCATTTGAATCAATTAGGAATCAGTTTGAAGTAAACTGAAATAAGTGTCAGCAGAATAGCTGTGTTAGTCTTCTTCAGACAAGGAGGAGTCCTGCGGCACCTCAAAGACTAAACAGTTTATTTGGGCATAGGCTTTTGTGAGTGGAGCTCAAAGTTCATGCCCAAATAAATGTGTTAGTCTTCATGATATGACAGGACTTCCAGGTTTTTGGGTTTGGGTTTTTTTTAAATTTTTTTTAAATAAGTGTGTTCCCCGAGTGTTCACAGTTTAACTGCCTCACACTGAGGGAGCATATTGCTTTAACTATATTGGTCTAATTAAGGAAGTACAAGTGATAAAGGATCTAAGGATCATAGAATCCTAGAGCTAAAAGAGACCTCAGGAGGTCATCGAGTCCAGCCCCCTGCCCAAGGCAGGACCAGTCCCAACTAAATCAACCCAGCCAGGGCTTTGTCAAGCTGAGACTTAAAAACCTCTAGGGATGGAGATTCTACCTCCTTCCTAGGGAACCCATCCCAGTGCTTCATCACCCTCCTAGGGAAATAGTTTTTCCTAATATCCAACCTAGACCTCCCGCACTGTACTTGAGACCATTGCTCCTTGTTCCGCCATCCATCACTACTGAGAACAGCCTCTCTCCATCCTCTTTGGAACCTCCCTTCAGGAAGTTGAAGGCTGCTATCAAATCCCCCCTCACTCTTCTCTTCTGCAGACTAAATAAGCCCAAATCTCTCGGCCTCTCCTCATAGGTCATGTGCTCCAGCCCCCTACCCACAAAGGATATGTCCACACTACCCACAAAGCCTTGGTTCTGTTTCAGTTTTGAGCCCATGCCCCATGTCCATGCACCCAGAGGGCCAACAGACTTGCCGACCCCCTGAGCAAGTAGGGGCGGGGGGGGGGGGCAGTGCTACGCTCTCTGAAGGGGCAAGGCCTTCCTCAGGTGGAAGGAGTGGGGCTGGTGCAGCCAATCCAGAGCTCTCTCCCTCCCCTTTCCCAGGCAGTCCTCAGAGCCGCTCGGAGCATGCGGTGCAGCACTCCAGCAGCGATTTAAAGGGCCCAGGGCACCCTTGCAGTCCACATTTACAAAAAAGCACCCCGCACACGCACGCACACACAGAAATTCCTGGGCATGGGCCTATACCCTGTGTCACCATTGCAAACTGGGCCATGTCTAAACCCAAGATTACTCTTCTTTGACTAGAAGTGTGCTTTTTAAGTGATGGAGCTGGTATAAGCCCTGGTGTAGACATTCCTAAATGACTTTAAACCTGGCTTTTTCAATTCTACTCCTTACTCAGTTATGCTAAATTGATATAAGCATGTTGGAGACCATGTGGCCTCATAGAAAGACTATTGGGATTCTCAGGAGACTTGGGTTCCAAATCTGCATTGGCTACTGGTTTGGTGAGTGGTCTGGATAAGTTGCTTCACTTCCCCTTGTCTCCGTTTCCCCACCTGTGAAATGGGGACAATGCTCACAATTCCTCTGTATGCGCTTCAAGATCTGCTCGTGAAAAGTGCCATATAAAAGCTAGGCATTACTATTACAATGATTTAAGTGTCCTGACAGGGCTGTTCACCAATTTAACTAAACTGGTATTAAAAACCAATTGTAGTTAAACCAGAGCAACATGGTGTATCGCCCAGAGGTTAGGTTACAAATTTGCCACAAGATGCTAAATATAATTCAGAGACCTCTTAGCCAATTGCTGAGATGAAAAACTTCGCAGGAAGAATGGAAGTTGTGGCTTAATGACATAGGATGCTCTAGCCAAGGAGGAAGTGTGTTGTGTGCAAAACTAATGAGAACCAAACTTTTCACTCACCCTTCCCCCCACGCACACACATAGTTTCTGGGTTTATTTTATATTTTCCCTCATAAAGGTTGGGGTCTGTGTTATTCTCCTATCAAAGTCAGTGGCGGCCCTTAGGATAAACATGCGGTCAGAAGACAGAAAACTCCAGGCTAAAACACTGTTCATTTCACCCATTGCAGCATAAACTGAGAGGCTTTTAAGAAGGGCGAATGGTTTTCAGTAAATCTCTCATATCAGCAGAAACCTTTGAAAGAGTTTGTTTAAAGGCTGTGGAGATAAACAGCCTAGCCAAGTGTTTGTTTAAGATGTATGTACTCTGTGTCGACTGGTAGGCTGGTATTTATATCAATGAGGGCAGGAAGGAAAGCCAGGATCCTTTTGACCCTTTGCTACCTCCGACTGTGTGAGCCGGGTGTTCTAAGAGCTGGAGGGACACCAGCCTTCTGGCATATGACACTGGTTGTCTTCTCTGGGTGTCGGGAAGGGAAACCTGGATGCAGCTGTGGTCTGAATGAGGCAGCAGGATCCGAGCCTGTGAGAAGCACTGATGGGGTTTTATACCACTGCTGTCATTTCTTTATTCTGCAGTTGTGTCGAAAGGCCCCGTCCACATGTGCGACCCTCGTTGTGCGAGGTGCTGTACAAACAAATGCCTGGTAAGAGACTCCATGGCTTGGAGAGCTTTCCATCTCAACTGACAAGAAGACAGGAGAAAGTCGCGAGGCACAGACTTTCAGGAAGTTCGTGTCACAGCTAGGAATTGACCCCAGATCTCATGGAGGGGCTGGTCCTGAGCCTTAGCCCTGCGACCATCCTCACTGCCATGAAAGTCAATGGCTGTGTTGGGACTATAACAGGGGTAAAGTTCATACAAGATTCATTCCATTTTGAGCAAAACAAATTGTTGGGAAAGAGATGCTAGATGAGACTAGGTATAGCCCAGCAGCTGGCTGGCCAAACTTGCTTTGATGGGTGTAGAACAGATGTGAGTCCAGAAGGAATATACCAAGATAATGGGTGAGGTACAAAAACTGAATAGAATAGAATAGAATGAGTACATCTTTGCAATTATAGGGGAGCAGCAAAAACACAGAAGGGACAGGCATTGTAACAGAGGACAGACACCATAATCTAGGCAGGGTGTGAACATGGTAGATGTATTAATTATTATTATTATTATTATTATTATTATTATTATACAACATAGAAGCCCCATTCATTGACCAAGTTCCCCTGGTACTAGGGACGGTACAAACAGAACAAAAACTCTTGCTCCAGATTCCTACGCCAAAGAGTTGAGTGCAGGGAAAGAAATGAGAGGTGAGATGATAAATTAGCGAAGACTCCATCATTCTAGCGACAAAATCCACAACTGCAAAACATTGACCGATAAGCAGAGCAGTTAAAAATGGAAATTATGTTCCTTGGAAAAGTTTGGGCATTTGTTTGAATGTTTTTTTATTGAAAACTGAATTTTTTGTAATTGTTGACAACCAAAAATATCTGAAACAGTTTGAGATTTTGGTCAAATCATTGGAAAAGCTGGAAGCAGGGGAGAGATAGACAATTTGTTTACAAAAGGAAAAAGCTGGATTTCCCAAAAAAGGCCATTTTCAACCCAAAACAATTTTGACCAGCCTGTATCACAAATTTTGTATCATAAACTGGGTGAAGAGAAAAGTATCTGAGAGTCATGAATAGGAGAAGCTCAGAGCTGCCTTTTGAGTCATATTTCTTCCCTCCATTGCTGGCTAAATTTAGCTCGGAAAAGTCAGCTTCTGTGTGTGCGTGTGTGAGAGTGTGCGCATGTGTGTCACACACTCAGGGAAGCACTTACTGCACATGTCAGAGAAAGCTCTGCTGGTCACAGCTACTTAGCACCTGAGCCTGTAAATACCTGGTTCTGAATCTCTGTGGTTGGTTGGCTCAAGGGAGAGGCACGAAGAGGTCAAAATGCCCTAGTGTGATGGGTTGGGAAAGCCCTGTCAGCTAAGAAAAAGGGATTTCAGACTCTCCAGGCAACACGCCTGTTCTATCTCCCTCCCTCCTATACCTGCCTTGCAAATCATCTGTACTGCTCTTTTAAAAATAGGAATATAGGACAGGAAGGTGATCCTGGGCCACTAACTCCAGTCCCCTACTCCCACAGGCAAACCTATTCTACCATCTCCTTCATAAATCATAGAATCATAGAACACTAGAACTGGAAGGGACCTCGAAAGATCATCGAGTCCAGTCCTCTGCTTGGTAGGTTTTTTGCCTCCATAACTCCTACTGAGAGAATGTTCCAGAACCTCAGTTCTCTGGTGGTGAGATACCTTCTAATTTCTTAGCACTAATTGGGTGTGTCTAGACTACATGCCTCCGTCGACGGAGGCATGTAGATTAGCCAGATCGGCAGAGGGAAATGAAGCCGCGATTAAAATAATCGCGGCTTCATTTAAATTTAAATGGCTGCCCCGCTCTGCCGATCAGCTGTTTGTCGGCAGATCGGGGCAGTCTGGACGCGACGCGCCGACAAAGAAGCCTTTCTTGGTCGGCACAGGTATGCCTCGTGAAACCAGGTTTACCTGTGCCGATCAAGAAAGGCTTCTTTGTCGGCGCGTCGCGTCCAGACTGCCCCGATCTGCCGACAAACAGCTGATCGGCAGAGCGGGGCAGCCATTTAAATTTAAATGAAGCTGCGATTATTTTAATCGCGGCTTCATTTCCCTCTGCCGATCTGGCTAATCTACATGCCTCCGTCGACGGAGGCATGTAGTTTAGACGTACCCATTGATTCCTGGCCTGTTTATGCCCATTGGTTCTTGGGTCATCCCTGTCCTTTAGCTTCTACAGCTCTTCCCCCTCCCTGGTGTTTACCTTCCTGAGGTAAATATCAGCCAGCCTGTCTCCTGACACAGCTGAATTGTGTTCTCAGGACAGGTCTACATTTAAAACACTGCAGCAGTGCAACTGTGAAGATGCTGCTACACTGACAAGACAGTTTCTCCCATCAGCATAGTTAATCCATAGGTATGTCATTAGGAGATGGTGTCCCATTGACACAGCGTTGTCTATACAGGGGCGGACAGGCAGGGAAGCCAACAGCCTTCCCAGGCCCCTAGGCAAAGGGCTTTCAAGTACCTAAAAGGGGAGGAGGGAGAAAAATTATTCTCCTTAACTTCTGAGGATAGGACAAAAAGCAATGGGCTTAAATTGCAGCAAGGGAGGTTTAGGTTGGTCATTAGGAAAAACTTCCTAACTGTCAGGGTGGTTAAGCACAGGAATAAATTGCCTAGGGAGGTTGTGGAATCTCCATCTCGAGATATTTAAGAGCAGGTTAGACAGATATCTGTCAGGGATGGTCTGTGGTGGTTGGTTCTGATTCGACTTGATGACCTTTCAAGGTCCCTTCCAGTTCTACAAGCCTATGATCTAACTCCTCTTAGAATGAGTTATTCCTGTGGTTTCTTAGCTACAAAAGCTGGCTAGATTGTCAGGCTCAACAGGTAGCGATCAATGGCTCAATGTCTGGCTGGTGGATGGTAACAAGCGGAAGGCCCCAAGCATCGGCACTGGGGCCGGTTTTATTCAACATCTTTGTTAATGACCCGGATGAGGGGATGGGGAGAAGTTGTTTTCAGTGGCGACAGATGGCAGAATGAGGAGCAATGGTTTCAAGTTACAGTGGGGGAGGTCTAGGTTGGACATTAGGAAAAACTATTTCCCTAGGAGGGTGGGGAAGCACTGGGATGGGTTCCCTAGGGAGGGGGTTGAATCTCCATCCCTAGAGGTTTTTAAGTCCTGGCTTGACAAATCCCGGGCTGGGATGAGTTAGTTGAGGTTGGTCCTGCCATGGGTAGGGGTTTAGACTCCTGAGGTCTCTTCCAATCCTAAGATTCTCTGATTTTCTGACTCCGGGGCCAACAGCTGTGCCCCCAAGCAGCAGTAGATCGGGCAAGGATGCCAGGCACAAACCTTGCACCTCCCACAGACTTACTTCCCACACCTATGCTGGTGCTTTACAACCTGTAAAACATCTTCCAAATAACCCCTGTTCTACACTAAAGTTTATTGTTTATCTTGCATTAGTATCTAGAAGTCTCAACTCCATTGTCACAGGCGTTATACAGACCTCAGTAAATAACCATTTCTAATTCAAGTCAGTAAGAATGACAAGGAACAAGGTGAGTCTGAACCTACAGTGTTGCAGGGGCAGAACCCTGGATGCCCCCCCCCCTTTGGATCCTAATGCCAAGGTAGAACCTGGCTAGGAAGGAATGAAGGCCTCCTTCCATCCTGGGAGTAGGTGGAAGCAGCAAAGCAGTGGTGTGGTGCCCATTGGCTGGTGAGTTTGCTCTGTTGCTGCACTGGAGATAAAAAGTTCTAAAACTAAAAGCGGGAATGAAGCAGTCTAGCCTATCTACCTGTGGCATTATCTGGCCACATGACCTTGGTATCTGAGTGCCTCGTGCTTATTAATGTACCAGCAGATTTACCCGGTGTTGCTCAGCTCTTTAATTCAATTAATGTTTGTTTTACATCATTTGAATCATTGTTCTGGGGTGGGGTCAGGGATGGAGGGGTTCAGGTTGCAGGCTGGCCTGGAGAGAGAGGACTGCTCCAGCCCTCTCTCTCTGCAGCAGCTTGGGGCAAGGTGAGAAGCACCTCTCTATGGCTGCTGCAGCTCCAGCAGGTACAGCCAGGGAGGGGTGCAAGTCCACCAGCTAGGGCAGGTCCAGGTTCATCTGCCCTCTATGCTCCTCAGACAGATTGAGGAATGGAGCAAACTGTGCACTTTCCCCTGGCTCCCTGACAATGAGAAACAGCCAGCGATGTTCCTGTACAAATTGGGGGGAGGGGAGCTGCAGCCCCCCCCCCCCTCCTTAAAGGGCACCTGGAGGTGGGAATCTCTGGGCTGGGGCACTCCTGGATGGGAGGGCACACTCCCAGCCAGCCCTGTCATCTGCCTATTGGTTCTCTCTCTTTTCTGTATGGTTTTATGCATCCCCAAACACACGAGGGGGGTTTCAACACCCCCACACAACCAAACCTGTACCTGGCTTTAAGTTACAATAAGGAAGCTGCATACCAAATTTGGTGGTCCTAGCTCTTACTGTTTAGGAGGAGTTCTTGAACAGACAGACTGTGTTGATCACTCGCTCACAGACAAACTCTCTCAAATATATAGGTGATTTATCTTCACAACAGTGCTGTGAGGGAAGAAAGAGCTACACTATTTCCAGAACACAGAGCAAGTAAGACCGAGGTTTACATCTTTATGTGCCTAAATCTCTTTGTGGAACGGAGTGTAAGTAACTTGACCAAGATCACTCGAAGAGTCTGTGGCAGAGCAGGGAATTGAATGTGAGTCTTCCAAGGTCCAGATTGGAGCGCTAACCCCTCAGCTATCCTACCTCACCAAAGCTGTCTTGTGACCGTCTGGATGTATAACTGAAAATCATGTTGTTTGGGGCCCCATGCTGGCCAGAAGGGGTTAAAGATGCTGGAGAGAGCCGCTGCAGAGCACCGGCCTATCATAAAGAGGTTTGTAGGGAGCCAATCAGAGTGTGGTTTGCTGAAGCAGCCCTGTTATAAGAAGCTGCTCAGCAGAACAGAGAGCAGTTGGGTCCTGACCAACAAGGGCGCAGGACTGGAATCCAGAGCTAATTCCCACAGTGACCAGCAGGCGGTGCCACAGTGGTAAGTTGAATCCCACTACACATATGTCCACTAAGTAGTTATGGAGTTTGTCTCTGTGGTCATTTAATCACTGATTGCCTATTTAAAAGTTCAAAGTGATTTTGGGAGTAGCAAAAGGAGCTGGCTTGAAAGCACCTGAAGATTGAAGACCTGTGTTTATTCACAGGACAAACACAGCATAGGAAAAAAGCCATGTAAGCTTTGTCCACACTGCCATGACGGACATGAGAAGATGCAGTCTAGTGGCTAGAAGCTTATTCAATATAGTGGCAAGGAGTGACTATTTAAATAGCAATGTGTTTTAGGGGGGTGGGGGGGAGTGACACTTTTCTACTGGGCTAAGGATGGAGACCTACCAAACTTATTTCCAGACCGACACTTTAACTGGTGGTGGCCCCAGCTCTGGTCTTTGTCATGTTCCTCTTCTAATTGTATATTTATTTAAGACAATACTTCCTGAGAAGCCGCTTTCCCCATGCAACTGGAATTCATAACTCCAGGGTGCTTATTGCAGTTCACAAAATGCCTATTTTCCCCCACTAATTTCTGTACAAAGGAAAACCCTGTGTAAGAAATTGATTTAAAACCTAGAAGGCGATACTTTTCTTTTCAAGCCTCTGCATTTCATCTTTCTCCTAAGAAGGGAGGAAGCTCCTTCTGTTGAGTATACAGCCTGTAATTTCCCTGTCAGATCCCAGCCAGCAGGTCAGTGTTGTGACTGACTGTGTGAGGATAGCTCCCTTAAGGGTAATTACACTAAATTCCCTTTTGAAGGACAGCTTTCTTTGGATATGATACAAGGAACCCGCTTTTTCCATTCACTTAAATTCATGGATTCAGTAGCTGTCACTAAGAACCCAGCAGTTAGAGACTACTCCAACTTCAAGGTGAGTCCTGAAGAGAAGGTAATGACAGTATTGGAGACTGTAGGGCTAATCATTTAACACCGGATGAATTGTTTGGAAGGGAAAAAGAGACCAGAAAGCATCAAGAAGGGAAGCATCCTCTCAGCTCTGTGTCGGCAAGTGTGGAGAATGGGAATGTCTCAGTTCCGGGACATCCTGGGTTGGGAATGTGGAGGATAGAAATCTGTTGGCTTTCTTATGTCCTGAGATGCAGAAAAAGGACATGACTTGACCTTGCAAGCATTTGGAAATGGAGAGTGAGGGAACGGAAACACCTTTCTTCCAGGAGACTCGAGAAAAGAGACAAATGCTCGGGCTTCCTTTCCTTTTCCCCAGTTTGGGAGTTTGTGAAATGTGAAGGAAAGATGCTTTGGTTTGGCTGGACGCGAGGAGCTGAAAAGTCTTGGACGTGGGGTTCAGAAAATGAAAATACTCCATAACTGAGAGCGTGAACCAGGGAACATTCTCAATCCTGAGATAGCCTAGGCGAGCGAATCCAAGAAAGGAATGAGGAGTGCAGAGAATTGGAAAGATACACCATAGCTGAGCGTCTCCAGTTCAGAGACAACACAGAGCTGAGATTTCTAATTCCTGGAAGAAATTGACGAGAATAGAAGGAAGCTGTGAATTGGCTCCTAGAATAGTCCCTATACATATTTGAACTTCTCTTTCTTCCTTTCGCCTTCCCAAGTCTTCATTCCTTACTTTTCTGCATGCAGATAGTTCCTGGGGAGTACGCTCGCCGTGCGTCCAGGAGACACTCATCAACAACAAACAGTTAAAAGGAAGAAAATAGGCTGGAAATATCAATGCACTTTGGTAACAATAAACCCTGCTTTTAATTTATGCTAATATGTAGGGTTGTGGTGACAGTAAGAACAAAATTACAGAGTGGCTTTCTAGCTGGTAATTATCCCTCCATTTTCGTTGCTCGGGAAGATGGACACACAATTATGCTCTCTTGCTGTATATTAATACGGATTCTTGACATCTTCAGCAGACCTGAAGCTGTCATCGGGCTTTTTGTCTACTTTAATTGAAAATTAATGGTTACTGTGTTACCACGGAAACCGTGGCAATGGACGCCAATAGCGCTCACATATCAAACAGGCACTGGTGGCATTATCTGTCCCTGTTGACCTTGAAAGTTAAAAGAAAAACTTAAATAAAACAGGGGGGGAAATCCACCCTGAAAACAGAGGGTTGAATATTGCGTATCGAAGGGGGGGGGGTGGAAGGGAAAGGAGGAAAAAAAAACTTGGTGTCTTTTGTATCTTGGAGGGAAAACAGCGGGGAGAGGGGGGAATAAAAAGGCCTAAACTGAAAGTGTCAGAGTGGCAAAGCGGAGAATTATGTTTGAGTACAAGAGCATTACAGCTCTTGGTGCAGTGTTGATGTTCTGATGCGGCTGTGAGGTGTATTATACCGTCAAAATGCCAAGGCTAGGCCCAGACTGAAGAGTCACTGTGGAACTGACATAACATTGCACAGACGGTAATGATGGAGTGAAAGAGTTGTGTCTGCCAGGCCATCAGTTTGAAGACATAACAAAAGAGCTCAAATGGGTCAGAATGGGGGTGGGGGAAGGGAACGAAGAGGGGTATGTGTGAAGGGTTGGGGGGGGAGAAAATTAGTAGTTGGTATGAAGATAAGAGGTTGTTGGTTTTTTTTTTTTTTTTATGGAAGGAAGAAATAGACTGGAGGGAAGAGAATCCAGATTTGCTTCAAATGGAAACATCTGAATGATAGATGGTTGCAGCCACATTTGGTTCAGATGGGCCAATAGCTGCTCCATAGTGGATGTTTGGACCATCCTACCTTCCATTGTAATGAAACATATGCTGGGGCTCAAGCAATTTATTTTTTAACTTTCATAGCACACCTAGCAGTCCCAGAGGTGCTGGGGCTTAGCCCTGGCTCAATTTAAGCACTGGTGCCTTCTGCGAGTAAGACACAGCATCTGGGACTCTGGTGAGACACTTTCTGCCCTGGGATAGCACAGCCCTTAATGTGGGCTAGAGGGGTCTGGGATAACCAGACTCCTAGGGCAGGCGAGGTGGGCTCTGGCAGTAACAGCTTGTTCATGCTGGTAAGAGGAGATAGACCCCTTCCACGAATGAGCTCTGATGATAAGAACTATTATCAGTGCTTTTTTGTGACGGTACGGTCCAGAACGGCGTACCGTCACCTATTTTCCCAGCACAAAGAAAAGGAATGGTATTTTCCCCATACATACCGACACCTGTTTTTCTGGGGCAACTCGGCTCCTGATGGCAGCTTGCTCGGGACGTGCGGCATTTTTTTTCCCAGCTCCCAGTGAGGTGCTTTGCCTCTTAAAGGGGCCATGACTGCATTTCAGCCCCCAGCACGGCTTTTTTTGTTTTTGTTTTGCTCAACAAGGTGTTTTTGTTTTTTGCTTAACAATTTTGCCCTGGCGTACCGGCACCGTTTTTCTTACAAAAAAAACACTGACTATAACTATATGACCACTGTCCCTCAGTGGGTGAGATATACAGAGACAGACCCCTCCTGAGATGGGATGTGAGGATCCTGAGGTGGGAGACAGAGAGGTAACCTCTGCCTGCTTTGAAATGAAGGGAACTTTGGGTTTTGCAATGGACTCTTCCTTTTCCCTTTCATAGCCCTGCCTAAAATGAGGTGTGACTTTTTTTGTGCTGTTGAAACCTTCTTCTTCACTGATCCTCCCTCCCTCCTGACACACTAAGGGACAAGCACAAAAACGTCTCCTCCAGCTACTCTGTGGGATGTTTTAGCTGCTGTTGTTGTTGTTGAAACTATAAGGAGAAAGCTCCCTATGAGTAAAACCTCCCCAGAGCTTTCTGGGTTGCATGGGATAGCTCAGGGGCCTCTTCTAGGGAAAGCTGCCTTTCTTTGCTCCAAAACTGAACGTGGCGCCAGGGTGGTTAATGATGAGTTGAGAGTCTGACTCTGCTCCTCTTATAACCAAGGGGTGTTTTGCCATTGAGGTCAATGGGGGTGCATCTACATAGCACCCTTAGCTCGAAATAAGCTACGCAGTTTGCTAATTGCATAGCTTATTTCGATGCTATTTCAAAATAGTTTATTTCATAATCTTGCGCTGTCTACACAGCACCACATTTCAAAATAACTCGCTATTCTGAAATTCCTCTTAACCCGTGTGGAACAAGGGTTACCAGAATGTCGGAATAAACCACCCGTTATTTCAAAAATCTATTTCGAAATAACGAGCTGCTTCAGTAGACGCGGAATAGCGCTTTCGGGAAACTTCCGGTATCCCAAATAGCTCTGCAGTGTAGACACACCCTGAGTACAAGACCAAGTTCAGTGCAATTCAAAATTTAAGCCCCATGGCTAGATAGGGCCCTGACAAAGCCGTGGTCAGACGACCGCAGGCAACGTGCGCATGGCCAGCAGTGGGTGAGGAAGCCCTGGGTGTGGCTGCTGCAAGCCAGTAGGGCATATGACTTGAAGAAAGGGGAGCTAGCTGTAGCTGGGAGTGGTGGGGTTCTGTAGCAACTGCCATACACAGTGCCCACTTTTCCTCTGTGTCTTGAGGAAGGATGGACCAGTGGTGAGGGCACCCACATGCAACCTGAAAGCAAAAGTGGCTGGGATTTTTTTTTTCAGTAAACCATTTTTCCTTGGTAACTGCCGATTCTTTGAAACCCAAACTTTTTTTTGCGGGAAAGAAGTTGGTTTCAACAGAACTTTTGCAGGAAGGCATTTCTGGTCAAAACAAAGAGTCTGATTTGGAGCAAGGACTTCAACATGGATCTCCACATTCCAGACATGTACCATCACTAGTTGCTTATTCTAGTTTCTCTCTCTCACTCATGCTACCTTTGTTTGTTTGTTTGTTTGTTTTTGTGGGGAAATAAATGAAAGGCCGTGGGTTGGTTTTGATGTGGGAAGACGTTTTGAAATCTCTTAAATTCTTGCATGATGGGAAAATCATTCCCCACCCAGCTCTACTTGGGAGACCTGGATGCAATTCCCTTTTCCATCACAGACCTCCTGTATGGCCTTGGGCAATTTGCTGTGTCTCTGTGCCTCCGTTTCCCCCTCTACCTCTTGTAAGATGGGAATGATACTGTGACCTACCTCATAGGGTTGCTGTGAAAATGAATACATGAAAAAATTCTGATATTGCCTTAGCTAGACAGAAGATCCTTTTGTAGGGAGACAGTATATCATAGCATGTTCTTCTTCCACTCGTAAGATCATAAGAATGGCCCAGTATCTTGTCTTCTGACAATGGCCAATGCCAGATGCCCCAGAGGAGTGAACAGAACAGGGGATCATCAAGTGATCCCTCCCCTGTTACCCATTTTCCAGCCTCTGACAAAAAAGAGGCTAGAGACACCATTTCTACCCATCCTGGCTAATAATTATTGATGGACCTAGCCTCCATGAATTTATCTAGTTCTTTTTTGAACCTTGTTAAAGTCCTGTCCTTCACAACATCTTCTGGCAAGGAGTTCCACAGGTTGACTGTGCGTTGGGTGAAGAAAAACTTCCTTTTGTTTGTTTTAAACCTGCTACCTATTAATTTCATTTGATGACCCCTAGTTCTTACATTGTGGGAATAAATACAAAACTTTTCCTTATTCACTTTTTCTATACAGGTCATGATCTTATAGACCTCTATCATATCCTCCCTTAGTCTCCTCTTTTCTAAGATGAGAAGTCCAAGTCTTTTTAATTTCTCTTCATATGGAACCCGTTCCAAACCCCTAATCATTTCTCTTGCCCTTTTCTGAACCTTTTCCAATGCCAATATATCTTTTTTTTTTAGATGAGGCGACCACGTCTGTACTCAGTATTCAAGATGTAGGCATACCAAGGTTTTATAGAGGTAATAAAATAATCTCTGTCTTATTCTCTATCCCTTTTTAATGATTACTAACATTCTGTTTACTTTTTTGACTGCTGCTGCACACCGAGTGGATGTTTTCAGAGAACTATCTACAGTGACTCCAAGATCTCTCTTGAGTAGCTGTAGCTAAATTCGTCCCCATCATACTGTATATATAGTTCAGATTATTTTTTCCCAATGTGCATTACTTTACATTTATCAACATTAAATTTCATTTGCCATTTTGTTGCCCAGTCACTTAGTTTGGTGAGATCTTTTTGAAGCTCTTCACAGTCTGCTTTGGTCTTAACTATCTTGAGCAGTTTGGTATCATCTGCAAATTTTGCCACCTCACTGTTTACCCCTTTCTCTAGATCATTTATAAATAAGTTGAGTAGGATTAGTCCCAGGACAAACCGTTGAGGGACCCCACTAGTTACCTCTCTCCAATCAGAAAATTTACCATTTATTCCTACCCTTTGTTTCTGGTCTTTTAACCAGTTATCAACCCATGAAAGAACCTTCCCTCTTATCCCATGATAGCTTACTTTACTTAAGAGCCTTTGGTGAGGGATCTTGTCACTGGATCCCCCTTGTCCACATGTTTGTTGACCCCCTCAAAGAACTCTAGCAGATAAGTAAGGTATGATTTCCCTTTATAGAAACCATGTTGACTTTCCCCCAACAAATGATGTTCATCTATGTGTCTGACAATTTTATTCTTTACTAATTTGCCCGGTACTGACATTAGACTTACCAGTCTGTAATTGCCAGGATCTTCTCTAGAGCATATTGACGTCACATTAACTATCTTCCAGTCATTAGGTACGGAAGCTGATTTAAAGGATAGGTTACAAACCACAGTTAATAGTTCCACAATGTCCCATTTGAATTCTTTCAGAACTCTTGGGTGAATGCCATCTGGTCCCGGTGACTTGTTACTGTTAAGTGTATCAATTTGTTCTAAAACCTCCTCTCATAACACCTCAATCTGGGACAATTCCTCAGATTTGTCACCTAAAAAGAATGGCTTAGGTTTAGGAATCTCCCCAATATCCTCAGCCGTGAAGACTGAAGCAAAGAATTCATTTAACTTCTCTGCAATTACTTTATCATCCTTGAGTGCTCCTTTGGCATCTCGATTGTCCAAGGGCCCCACTGGTTGGTTAGCCAGCTTCCTGCTTCTGATGTATGTAAAAACCTTTTGCTATTAATCCTTCCGCATCATATTATATCATATTATAAACTCCTTCCACATCATATCTATCTCTGTTTGTATAATCACTATTCAAGAGATTACCCAACCCAGTTATCCAGGCCCAGGAGGTTCAGAGAAACATTTGGAAGGTTAGTTGCTTATCGTGAGGTCTGAACCTTCAGAGGTTTACCTGCCCCATACTTGTTATGTTCAGGTAAGTCTCTGAAGGAAGCAGCATCCATGTGGCATTGATTGAACACCAGCCAGGCCTTTTCAGGAAGGTGATCTGGGGCCTTTTAAAGTCGAGTTACCCTATTACGCCCCTCTCCCCACCCAGTCGACGGCCCTGCATGAAGAACAAACAAGAAGACAAACACAACAGAAGGATGCCTGAAAGCCAGAATCTTTTTTCATTTTCCCCGCATCCCTGATCCCAACCTTAATCCCTGCTCAGAATCCTGTCAGCCCGACTGTTCTAGAACTGACATTGCTGCAGGCATCTTCTCTGCTGACTTCCCTCAGATCTGCCTCCTCCTGGGATATCTAAAGAGGACTCAGAGATTTCTGCGTTGCTGGATGATTCACTCAGTGCCCTGAAGCAAAGCGCTCGGCGTCTCTGGGGGGGAAGACGCGGCTGGAGGGGGGAGGAGAGCGAGGGAGGGGAAGGAGGCAGTGTACCACCCTCCCATGCTAAGGGGATAACTGAAGGGCTATGCAGGGTAGGACGGGAGATGTCTGATTGCAGAAGTTGATCATCAGAGCTGGCATTACGTGGCTGTGTTCTCTCCCTGTTCTCACTACTGCCTTGGGGCCTGTCCTCCCTCCTGCGCGGAGGGACAAGGCCGTGTGGGAACAATCGATACCTGATTCTGAGAGAAGGTTTGGGAGGTGAAGCCGGTATCATGGAGACACCTTACTGATGTGGCTGTCAGGCAGTTCTCCTCTGCCTTTCTCCAGGCTTTCGCTCTGATGTTCAGTGGTAGGCAGGTAGATAATCATGCTAGTTACTAGAACCGGAGAGCAGATCTCCATGTATTAATTGGGTCTCACAAACACCCATGAGGCCCAGGGCAGATATGAGAGGTCGCTGGGCCCGGGGGGCGAGGCTGGCTCTGGGTCCCCTGGAAAGGGTGGGGCTGAGGTGCAGGGGTTGCAGAGCATATGCTGCTGGGGGCTCTTGCAGCAATTCAGAGGACCCGGGGCTCCACAGCTGCCACAGCTAACGCACTAGCAGCTTGGGCTGGGATCCCTGGGCCCTTTTACATCACTGGAGTGCAGTTGCCCCTTTTCCCATCCCCCATCGATGGCCTTGCATGAGGTAGTCCAGTGTAATCACCCCCACTTTAGAGATGGGTATGGGAAATGAGAACCAGACAGGCAAAGTGACTTGCCCATGGGGATGTGGTGAGTCAGGAATAGAAACCGGGACCCCTGTCTCCCGGTCCTGTATTCAAGCACATGCTACCACTTACCGTCAGTGTCTTTAGTAGCTTAAGATAGTCCTGCAGCTCGGGCAGTGAGGCAGCGAACGAGCAGGGAGTCAGGCTTTGGTCCCTGGCTTTGCTTCAGACTTCCTCTTTGACTTCGGGCAAAGTCCCTCAGTCCCTGTGTGCCACTGATCCCCGACTGCAAAATGGGGATGAGAACCTGCTCTGCAGTGGCGCGTCCCGTCAGCCACTCTGTTACCTTTCTGCCTCCGTGTGACTGCTCCCCGCTGCACCAGTGTAACTTGCCAGCAAACTCCTAGAGACTGTCCAGTCTAACCTTGCATCTTTCTGCAGCATCCAGTCCCTCTCACTGGACTTTCCTAGAAACTAGCCAAGTTTGCTGTCTTGGAAGAGACAGAAAACACACCAACCTGTTGGTTCAGTTGGGATGTGCAGGTTATCTCAATGTACTAATGCCGAGACGGTGTCTATTAAAACCTCAGTTTGATAGTAAAGAACATGGATTGAAGCGTTACCAAGCAAGAGAGAAAGACAGCCCCGATTACAAACAAAACGAAAATTACCAGCTTTCTGGTGTTTAAAACTTATTTCTAGCAAGCTATTTCTTCACTTCCAACAGTTTCTTACATGAAGCCATCTGCATTGCCAGCTTTTTAGGCAGGATGATCCACTTTTTTCATAGAATCAGAGGGAGCTGTTCTCTTGTTCCCTAAGAGATGCATAACTAAGGGGTTCTCTTTCGTCCCTTTTAGAGTTCAGAAAACCTTTGATATTTATTCCTGGGAAAGTAAATCCATAGTTCCTGTCCCCTGCTGCATGTCTTCAGCGTGAAGGCGCTATGCCCTCTTCTTCATCGTTAGGGCAAATTGCTTTTTCCAATTGGCTTAATCGCTTTGTTTAACTTATGGCTACGTCTACACTGCAGGCTTCTTGCGCAAGAAGCCTTTTGCGCAAGAGTTTTTGCACCAAAACGTCTTGTGTAAGAGCACGTCCACACCTCAAAGCGCATCGCAAAGGTGATGTGATTTTGCACAAGAGAACGTCCACACTGCATGGACACTTTCGCGCAAGAAAGCTCTGATGGCCATTCACAGAATGGCCGTCAGAGCACCTGTGCTTTTTCCCATAGGGGTTTCTGAAGCGTCCACACTTGCCTTTTTGCGCAATAGCTGTAGTGCAAAAGGGAGCTATGCCTCATAGAAGGAGGTTTACCTGTACTGGCAAAAGCCCTCTGTTCTGCCATTTTACTGCTGATTTACTTGCACAAAAGCGCATTTGAGGTGTGGACACTCCGCAGGTTTAAGCAAGTTCCCTCAGTAAAAGACAGTCAAGCTGAACCTGCAAACTGCAGTAAACACTCATGGCAGTCTTAGAATGAAATGAATATTTTTCACATCCACTCAGGAGCGGCCCGAGGCTGGCTGCAGCAGCTGGCGCCCTAGGTGGGGGGGTGCAGTCGGCGCCTCTGCCTGAATGTCCATCAATGGCCGTGACGTCATCATTGGGCGCCCGGGCCAACAGCGCCCTAGGCAGCTGCCTAGCTCGCCTAGGCTCACGGGCCACTCCTGCATCCACTCCTGAGTTGCTTGAGTCCCCTCCTCTCTTTCATGCTGGGATCTTTCTCTGCTGTGCTTCAGGTTCACTCTGGGAACTGGTGGCACAAGACTGAAGCCAGCTCGGGGTACACTGAAAATGGGTGATGCCAAAAATGAGTTGGGGAATAATGGGACCTTAAGGACACAAAAAATAGTCTCCACTGTGGTTTGTTAGGGGTGTTGTGTGTGAGCTGTAGTGTCCCTCATGGTAGAAAGTCTCAGAGGGATAGCTGTGTTAGACTGCAACTTTAAAAAGAACGAGTAGTGCTATGGCACCTTAGGGTATGTCTACACTGCTATCCTAGTTCGAAGTAGGGTTACTAATGTAGGCATTCAAACTTGCAAATGAAGCCTGGGATTTAAATATCCCGGGCTTTATTTGCATGGTCCCGGGTGCTGCCATTTTTAAATGCCCTGTAGTTTGAACTACCTGCCTGCGGCTACACGCAGCACAGGCTAGGTAGTTCGAATTAAAGCTCCTAATTCAAACTACCGTTAAACCTCCTTGCAGTAACTAAAGCTTCAGAGGGGTAGCTGAGTTAGTCTGTAACAGGAAAAACTTACATGGTATCACGAGCTTTCGTGGGCACAGCCCACTTCTTCACATCACTGGAGTATTAGAAGTCTGGATACAAGAATAAATGAGAGAGAGAGAGAGAGAGAGAGAGAGAGAGAGAGAGATTTTCAAGTAGATACAAGAGGCTGATAAGAACAAGTAGCACCTGGTTGGTTGGCTGGTTAAGTCATTAGGATGTGGAAGGTAGTGTGAGAGCCAGCTGATGTCCGTGTACATACCATTTGCATAAGAATTAAACTTGTAAATGAAGTTAAGTTCCAATCCTTCCCTGTGTATTTGGCTTGTGGAATTGGCCTGAAATAACACGATGACTTGTAGATCCATTAATGAGAGCCCAGGCAGATTAAAGTGTTCTCCAACAAGTTTTTGTGTGTTGCCCTTTCAGATATCTGATTTGTATGCATTGATTCTTTCCCATAGAGACTGTCCAGTTTGGCCGATATACATGGCAGTGGGGCATTGTTGGCATAGATCACATTAGTGGATGTGCAGCTCAATGAGACTCTAATTTGGTGGCTGATGTGGTCAGGTCCAGTGATGAAATTGCTTGTGTAGATGTGTGGGCAGAGTTGGTATTGGGGCTGATTGCGGGAGTAGGTTCCTGGTTGATTATGATGGAGGTGTGCTGTGTGGTTACTAGAAAGAATTTGTTTGAGATTAGGGGGTTGTCTATAAGCGAGAATTGGCCTTTTCCCCAAGGCCTCTGAATGTGAGGGGTCATTTTCCAGGATAGGGTGTAGATTGTTGATAATGCGTTGGAAGGGTTTAAGTTGTGGACTGTAGGTGATGACAAGTGGAATTCTGTTTTCTCTTTTGGGTCTGTCTTGAAGTAGTTCATGTCTGGGTACCCTTCTGGCTCTGTCGATCTTTTTTTCAACTTCTCTGGGTAGGTATTTCAGTTTTAGGAATGTTCTATATAGATTCTGTAGGTGTTTGTCTCTCTCTGTGGGATTGGAGCAAATCTGATTGTATTTTAGGGCTTCGTTATATATAACAGATTGGGAAATGTGTCTGGGATGGAAGCTAGAGGCATGAAGGTAAGTGTAGGGGTTGGTAGGTTTCCGGTATAGGGTGGTGGAAATGTATCCATCATATAATTGTACTGTAGCATCAAGGAAGTGGCTCTGTCGTGTGAACTGATCCAGGCTGAGGTGGATGGTAGGGTGGAAGTGGTTGAAATCCCTGTGAAATTCTTCAAGGGTCTCTTTCCCCTGGGTCCATATGATGAAGATGTCATCAATGCAGCATAAGAAGAGGAAGGGAACTAGGGGGTAAGAGCTGAGGAAACGTTCAAGGTCAGCCATAAAGACATTGCCATATTGTGGGGCCATGCAGGTGCCCATGGCTGTGCCGCTGACTTGAAGATACAAATTGTCTCTGAATCGGAAGTCGTTGTGTGTAAGGACAAAGTTGCAGAGCTCTGTAACCAGGTGTGCAGTGTTGTTATCGGGGATGGTGTTCCTGATCGCCTATAATCCGTCTTCATGTGGAATGTTGGTGAAAAGAGCTTCTACATGCATGGTGGCCAGGATGGTGTTTTCAGGAAGATTACTGATGTGTCGTAGTTTCCTCAGGAAGTTGGTGGTGTCTAGAAGGTAGCTAGGAGTGTTGGTAGCATAGGGTCTGAGGAGAGAGTCAATATAGCCAGATAATCCTGTTGTAAGTGTGCCAATGCTTGAGATGATGGGTGTTAGTACAGCACCTAGCATCCATGGCATGGGTTCCCATGCAGTTTGGAAATATAAATAACAAGCACAGAGAAAAGACAGAGTTCAGTTATAATTACTATAAAAAGGATTCTTTATTGAGGCTGCTGGACATAGACCGACCTTGTTCTCTCTGGCTTTCTAGTTGCCAGCTTGAGCTGCCTGCTGTCCTCACACAATGTCTCCCTATGTCTCAGTCTGGACAATGCAGTCATGGAAGGCTCTGGGGATTCCACTACTGGATCAGGTCTTGGAAAACTTTCAAAGTGCTCCTTACTAGGATGTTAATGTCAGCCGTGGAGTGGTGCTCACAGACCCCAGCATGTGGTCAGGATTTGATCCCCGAGATACCAAACCTTAAAAGGTTTTCTGTGAAGGATAAATGTGCAGGGAAGACATGCTCCACGAGTAATCAAAGCCCCGTTATCAGACGCTCAGTCTCTCCTGCTTTGTGCTCTGATTGTGATGGGTTTGTCTTGATCTTGGGACAAGTGTCTTGTGGGCCTGCCACCCCTCAGATCACCAAAGTCTGAGGCAGGGGAATTGATCAATTCTTCTTTCAAAACATACCCAGGGAAGCTCACCAAGCAAATTACAGGACTATGTAGCACTTTAAAGACTAACAAGATGGTTTATTAGGAGGTGATGAGCTTTTGTGGGCCAGACCCATTTCCTCAGATCAAATAGTGGAAGAAAATTGTCACAACCATATATACCAAAAAGTGCTACATAGTCCTGTTTTTTTATTCAGCTACACCAGACTAACACGGCTACATTTCTATCACTATTCTACAAGCAAATTAGGAAGCTTCTTTTCTTCTTCACTGTTGGTACTTTGCAGTCTAGAGAACTAAAGTCAGCCTGGTGTAAGCAGGTGTACTTACACAGGAGCTGAATTTGAACTTAGAACTCTGAAGAGTAAAGGAAGGGGATAATAAGGGAGTCGGTGGATGAGCAGTGCGATATGAGACCTTTAAAGGCCTAAGGGAATTAGGTGCTTAGATCTGGAATCAAGCACCTTTTAGGCCTCTTATTCACCAATCAACCATTCAAATCCAGTCCAATAGTAGAATCATAGGGTTGGAAGAGACCTCAAGAGGTTACAAATCCAACCCTCTTCTAAAAGCAGAACCAATCCCAACTAAATCATCTCAGCCAGGGGATGGGACTTAAAAACGTCTAGAAATGGAGATTCTACCACCTCCCTGGGAAATCCATTCCAGTGCTTCACCTAGTGAAATAGTTTCCCCTAATATCTTACATAGACCTCCCCCATTCCAACTTGGGACCATTGCTCCTTGTTCTGCCATCTGTCACTACTGAGAACAGCCTCTTTCCATCCTCTTTGGAACCCCCCTTCAGGAAGTTGAAGGCTGCTATCAAATCCCCCCCCCCCCCACTCCTCTCTTCTGCAGACTAAACAAGCCCAAATCCCTCAGCCTCTCCTCCTGAGTCATGTGCTCCAGCCCCCTAATCACTTTTGTTTCTTTCTGCTGGACTCGCTCCAATGCGTCCACATCCTGTCTGTAATGGGGGTGCAGTAGCGGTAGTGGTTAAAATCAACTGATGGATGTTCAGTTATCGGTGGGAAATGACACTGCCACAATACAAACAATAATGTTTAATTGATCACCATTTCTGTGGACATGCTGAAATGGAGGGATGATTTCAGAGCAGCCCTTAGAGTTCCATCTCCAAACTGCCCTTAGGACAGGACCTGAGTAGCAGTCTCCACGCTGAGGCCAAGGACTAATAAAAGGAAGTTCTTCTTCACACAGTGTGTTGTCAACCTGTGGAACTCCTTGCCAGAGGAGGCGGTGAAGGCTAGGACTATAACAGAGTTTAAAGAGAAGCTAGATAAATTCATGGAGATTAGGTCCATAAAAGGCTATTAGCCAGGGGATAAAATGGTGTCCTTGGCCTCTGTTTGTCAGAGGCTGGAGAGAGATGGCAGAAGACAAATCGCTTGATTGTGTCTTCGGTCAACCCTCTCTGGGGTACCTGGTGCTGGCCACTGTCGGCAGACAGGATACTGGGCTAGATGGACCTTTGGTCTGACCCAGTACGGCCGTTCTTATGTTCTTATGTTATGTTCTTATGTGGAGATTGAGACCTAAGGGATGGTCCCACCACGGTTTGATGGACATATTGGAGGGAGAGGTTTCCGGGCAGCTTGCTCTGTGCATAAATAGAGGCTGAAGCTCTAAAGTAGCTTCTATTCTAGGCTAATCAGGTTCTTGTACTATGTCTGTCCTCAGTTATCTGAGCGCCTCAAAAATCTGTCTTTGCTGGGCTTCTTGTGTGTTTCATCCTGGTAATTTTGAGTTCAGATCTGCTTGGCTTACAAGTAATAAGTTGTTTTTTGTTTGCCAGCCCTGCCAAGGCCCACTGTGAGTCAAGCCGGGTTTGTTTGTTTGTTTCCATCTCTTGGATCATCAGCAGTAATACAGATTTCCCAGACCCAAGTTTGCCCTAATGTCTTGGCAGCCCACTTGCCTTTAGCATGGTGGCAGAGAAGCAACTGAGAGCCAAATTGGCTCCGACCCATGGAAGTTAGTTGATAGTTCTGTTCTATGCATGATGTGTGAGCCATAATGGAAACCAGCTTCCACACCTGGGGCCATCTTGGTTTGGCAATATTAGCAAGAGGAGGGGAAAAGCAGTAGCCAACTCATTTTTGTCACTTAAAAAAGCAGATCTAACTCAGAGCACACACAGAGAGCACAATAGTTCTGTAAAGTCAGAAACCAAGGCACAGGGAAGGAAAGTGCACGAAAAGTACAACCAGGTACATTGCATGGTGGTGGGGGATGACCAGAATGCCGGAACCATTGTTTCCCACTGCTGTGTTCAAGCCAATCAATGTTCAGTGGGAGCGACTTGTATCACTTTAAATAGAGAGATTTCCATGGCTGAAATAAATTTCCCAGCCCTTTTAACATATGGTACAGACTTAAGGTTGCTGTATGTGGGTGAGAGAGAGAAACAGAGAGAGAGGGAGAGAAAATAAGCCATATTTCAATGTCTCTTTTAAAAATTCTCTTTTCGGGGAAAGACCTTAGGGCTACGTCTACACTGGCATGATTTTCCGAAAATGCTTTTAACGGAAAAGTTTTCCATTAAAAGCATTTTTGGAAAAGCGTGTCTAGATTGGCAGGATGCTTTTCCGCAAAAGCACTTTTTGCGGAAAAGCGTCCGTGGCCAATCTAGACGCGGTTTTCCACAAAAAAGCCCCGATCACCTTTTTCATGATCGCGGCTTTTTTGCAGAAAACAGTGCTATGCTGTCTAAACTGGCCCTTTTGCGCAAAAGTCTTTCGGAAAAAGACTTTTGCCCAAACGGGAGCAGCATAGTTTTTCCAGAAAAGCACTGATGATTTTACATGAGATCGTCAGTGCTTTTCCGGAAATTCAAATGGCCAGTGTAGACAGCTAGCAAGTTTTTCTGGAAAAGCAGATGATTTTCTGGAAAAACTTGCCAGTCTAGACACAGCCTAGTTTTTGCTAGGGTAATGGAATAACAGGAGAAGTAAGAACAAAGAGTGGCCCTGTGGCCCCTTATGGTACATCTACACTACAGAGAAGATCGAAGCTGCTGCTGTCTATCTTCCGAGATTCGAATTAGAAGTCTAGTTAAGACAGCTAATTCAAAGTGAGAGGGGCACTCCAGTCGATGCTAGTAGTCCTGCTTCCACGAGGAGTAAGGGAAGTTGAACGGAGAGTGTTATTCCTTCAATTTCCTGCAGTATGGACAGCGCCAAAAGCCGAGTTAAACTATTTCGATTTCAGCGACGCAATTAACGTAGCTGAAGTGGCATAACTTAATTCAACTTTGTCCCATAGTGTAGACATACGCTTAGGGTATGTCTAGATTACATGGCTCCGTTGACACAGCCATGTAAACTAGTTTACCCGACATAGTCAATGAAGCGGAGATTTAAATAAGCCCCGCTTCATTAAAATAAAAATGGCTGCTGCACTGTGCTGACAATCAGCTGATCCGGTACAGCACGGCAGTTTAGACGCGGATCGGTCGACAAGGGAAGCCTTTGTCGACCGCTCCTGTAAACCTCGTTTCACGAGGCATAAGGGAGCGGTCAACAAAGGCTTCCCTTGTTGACCAATCCGCGTCTAGTCTGCCACGCTGTGCCAGATCAGCTGATTGTCAGCACAGTGCAGCAGCCATTCTTATTTTAATGAAGCGGGGATTATTTAAATCCCCACTTCCATTGACTATGTCAGGTAAACTAATTTACATGGCTCTGTTGACAGAGCCATGTAGTCTAGATATGCCCTTAGAGACTTTGTCCTGTAGTGTAGACATACCCTTGGGATATGTCTAAACTACATGGCTCCATCAATGGAGCCATGTAGATTAAGCTGATCGGCAAAGGGAAATGAAGCCGCGATTTAAATAAACGCGACTTCATTTAAATTTAAATGGCTGCCGCGCTGAGCCGACAAACAGCTGATCAGCTGTTTGTCGGCTCAGTGCGCTAGTCTGGACGCTCCCCTGCCGACATGAAAGCCCTTTATCGACCTCCCCGGTAAACCTCATCCTTCAAGGCATACGGGGAGGTCGATAAAGGGCTTTCATGTCGGCAGGGGAGCGTCCAGACTAGCGCACTGAGCCGACAAACAGCTGATCAGCTGTTTGTCGGCTCAGCGCGGCAGCCATTTAAATTTAAATGAAACCGCGATTATTTAAATCGCGACTTCATTTCCCTTTGCCGAACAAACAAATCTACATGGCTCCATCGACGGAGCCATGTAGTTTAGACGTACCCTTAGAGACTAGCCAAAATATATAGAATCATGAGCTTTCATGGCAAAATCCACTTCATCAGATGAACTGGAGTGGAAATAACAGAAACCAAGATATATAGATATAGATATAGATAACAGCAGAAGTAGTACCTGTCAGTTGTAGGACCTGTGTTAATAAGACTGATTATTTGGTCTGGATGTGTTCCATACTTCGTTTTTGATGTGGAAATGCAGATGTTAATGGCAGGAGGCTTTGTAATGCACCAACCAGTTAATGTTTTTGTTTAAGCTCAGAGTAACAATGTCGAATCTGAAGATAAATTCCAGTTCTGCAGAATCTCTATGTAAGTGGGTTATGAAATTCCTCTTCCTTCGACTTTCCTTATTCCTTGTGAAAGCAGGGTTACCGGCATCAACTGGAGTGCCCTTCCCACTTTGAATTAGCTGTTTTATCTAGATCTGCTACTTTTAAATCCATGAGTGAGTGCCCTGGCAGTGTAAAATGTTCCCCTGTATGTTTGTTATCATTTCTGACGTCTGGTTAGTGTCCTTTGTTGCAGAGACTGTCTGGTTAGGCCATAATACATAGCAGAGGGGCATTATTGGCACTTAATGTCATACGTCACACTAGAGGGTGTGCAGTTCTATGAGCCCCTAATGTTGTGGCTTACGTGGTTAGGTCCTGTGATGGTGTCACTTGCATAGACATGTGGACAGAGTTGGCTGCGGGGTTTGTGGTAGGGGTTGGGCAGGAGGAGTAAGGGTCAGGTGTTTTATCTGATGGAACACTAGACCACCATCCTGGGCTTGTTGCTGGGTTGGACATACTACGCATCCACTTAGCTGGCAGTGCATACATGACATCAACTTTTGTTGGCCATAAAGAAGAGTTGTAAAATGGCTCGGGCAAAGATGCAAAACTAGCAATGTAATCAGGCCCTGTGTTCAATGACACTTAAAGTGCTCGAATGTAAGTGCCGAAGGGACGAATATTTTAGTGTCTTAAACTATGGCATGGCCTTCCTTGACTAGTACAGAATTCATAACAGAGGGCAGAGAAGTCCTGAGCAGAGGAACAAGAGCATCAAAATGCCAAATGTGTGTCTGTGTGCCAAAGGAACCTGGCTATGTTCCTACCAGGCTCTTCAAGATTAATATACATGAAATCTCCAGAGAATGCTTTTCATACATTTTAAAATTTGATCAGCCATAGGAGGAGGTGTGTTTGCTAAATTTAATTGATGTAATTCAAACACAGCAGAGGCTTTCAGATTATGGTTATACAGAGTGGGTGTCATATCTAACATCATGTAAAAGGTATGATTAAATGCTAAATCACAAGACCTGGGCCTCGGTGGAAGGTGGGCTGCTTGATGGGGCTGGTGAATCTGATTTCAAGAGGCGTGTGTAACGGAGACATGACACTGAGAGCTATTTCAGTACAATGGCCCATGGCTGGCCCTGATATGAGTCTGTCCAAGTCCACGAGTCTGTCCAAGTCCACAACATTATCTTTTTTCCTAGTCAGTCCAGGTTCTTATACAGTTCCTATCACCCTGGTATCTGAGGGTGCATCTACACAGTCAGTGTTATTTCAGAATAACGGATGTTATTCCAAAATAACAATGCATGCGTTTACACAGCAATTCCGTTATTTTGAAATAACGGATGGCTTATTCCGACTTCTGCAAACCTCATTCCACGGGGAATAATGCCTATTTCGAAATAGCCGTAGTATGGACACTACACTGCTACTATTTCAAAATAGCTCCTCTTCAGGGCTATTGAAAGTAATAACTCCCTAGTGCCTTCTGGGGCTCCAAATCGAGGTAGCGCATCCACATTGGGGGGGCTTGCCTCAGACTAATATAGAGGCTTCCCTGTAGAGGAGACACGTTCTTTCAAAATAAGCTATTTCACAGTATGTCTTCCAGAATAGCTTATTCCGAAGTAAGTGTGCAGTGTAGACATTCCCTGAGTGTCTGGCATATAAGCTGGCCCTAGATCTATATATCAATTCACTGACTGTTTACTCAGCAATGGGATTGGGCTCCAAAAGAACAAGCCAAGATGCATGTGGATGCAGCAGCTGCTTCAACCACCTGTAAACAATGATGACCTCACCTGTAGGCATGTCTGATGTCACCAGATGATTGCTTTCCCAGAACTATGTGTGGGAAAGGGGTATGCAGAAGGAAAAATGTGCTGAGTGCTGCAAGGGGAAAACCATCAGAAAGGCAGGACAGGACTTCTTTGCCATAGATGGTGGGGTCTGCATGCACAGGGCACAACAGAAGAGAAATCACTGATTGATTGCCACGGGATGGTGCACTGGCAAATCTAGCGGGATAATTCTATCAGAGAGACTAAGCAGGTCCATTCATAGCAGAGGAACATACATTCCCAGAATGAACAAAAAAGTAGCTTCCACTAAAGAACAGGACCATGACTGGGTCCAAAGTCTGTGTAATGCTCTGGGACTCTACTTCTGCTGACACCATCATAACTGCTCATTTTAGTGCCAGAATGAATTTTTTTCCCCACCCCAACAAGGGCTCTCTGGGGGTCTGAGAGTGACCTAGAGATTTTAAGAGTTCCTTGGTTCTCCTAGTGTTGTCTGAGCAGCAGGACAATAGCCATGGATTAGGTCCTGGGACTAGGAGTTGGCAAACTTTCCCACTTTTGCCACTGACAGTCACTGACTTCCCTTAATTAAGTCATTTGACTGTCCTGCCTCAGTTTTCCTATCTGTAGAATGGGGACACTGATACTGACCTGCCTTTCTACAGCACTTTGAGAGCCTTGGATGACAAATGCTATAGAAGTGCTGTTATTATCCACTCTCATCTATTTAGGCCTGAGTCTTCCCTCATGTTGGTGTAAATCAAGAGTAATACTATTGAAGTCAGCCAAGAGTAAAATTGGTGCAAGCTGGTAGTGAATCACACCTTCTTTCTCTGAGGCGTTCATCACCTGCAGTGTCTGGATGCTCAACTGGTTTTCTTCTCCAAAGAGCCATGTTGCCACAAGGAACCAACCTCCCCCCTAAATCCTGCCTTCCCCCTGTTCCTGAAAGCTATTCGGTTTGAGGAATCCAAACCCCAAAACTTTTGTCACAGGGCCAAAAAAATAGCCTGTGTATGGAAAAAATCAACTCTTTCCTGAAGGGGGAAAAAAAAAGCATTAGAAAAAATGCCGACGTATTGAGCTGTGACATATGGTTACACAAATAGAAACCACAGAGGGGAAAATCATGTTTTCTCTTTCATTATTTATCACTCTCTAACCATCTCCAGCTGGGTGAGTAAACAGCCTCATTGGGCTGTAATGAGAACAGCCTGCTGCCACTGTGCGCTCAGCTGCCGGATTCCAATGGTGTGAGGCGTGCTTGTGTGCGTGCGTGCATGCGTGTGCGTGTATCACCTCGCCTAGCCACTGTCTTGGAAAGTAAGCAGGGTCCACAGTGGCAAATCTCCAATGGGTTTTTCCCCCCTCTTTGCTCCCATTGTCCATTGTTTCCCTTATTCACCTATTCTCCCATCTTCCCCCATCCCTCCATCCTGTTTGCATGTCTTTGATGCAAGACGGACTGAGGCCATCCCTGTCCCGAGCAGGATGGGTGCCGCACAAACCATGCCACACAGTCCTTCTGCACTGTGCCTGCGGCATTCTCCTCCCACAGAGCGCTAACTAACTGCAGACTTGGCGTTACATTAACCACCCAACGGCCTGTTATTGTTCAAGGGAATTATGTGCCCAATTTCCCCCCTGCACCGCATTGCAAATTGACTCCTAAGTGTCCCGTGAAATGGCTGCATAATTCATGCATTTAGGAGCTAGTGGTACAAATGTGCTCCAAGCTGGGAGATGATGGAGAGCCAGATGCTTTATTGTATTGTGTCTTTTCCGTAGACGTCTCGCTCACTTTAATCTGTCTCTTTTAAACTCTCATTATTATAGGAATTAGAGATGGGGCACTCCATTGCTTACAGCAGTCTCCATCCCTGGATCTCAAAGCACTTTAAACAACTTAACAAATCCAGCCTGCCCTGGGACCTAGAGCAAGTGAGCCAGAACCAATGTCTATTCTGTAAGCCCTGAGCAACCCCAAAGTCTCAGAGCTATAGATAGACCTCTGGTGACCTAGTTCCTGTTACTGTACTTTAACCACTAGGCTGGCTGTGTGTCTGGTCCAACGCCCATTGGAGCCGAGTTGTTGACTCGAGTCCCACAACTTGAACTCGAGTCCGACTTAAGTTGCCTAGGTGACTCGACTTGAGACTCGACTCGGGTTCATTGTTTGTGACTTGAGACTCAACTTGAGACTTGCTAATTTTGTTAAATCGACTTGGTGAAAAAATTGTCTGAAAATGCCGATATTGATGGCTTGTATAAAAGTGACTTGACTTTTTTTAAATTAAGACTTGAGACTCGACTTGGGACTTGACTCGAAAGTGACTTTAGGGACTCGAGACTCGACTTGAGACTTGAACTGTAGTGACTTGAGACTCGACTTGAACTTGACAATGACGACTTGAAGACAACACTGCATTGGAGTGAACAGGAAATCTCCACTGACTTCCAGGAGAGAGAGCTCAGATCCCAGGGGCTCATGGGAGTTTCATCATGATTTTTATTGGGAGCAAGAAGCAGGGTCAACCTCAACCAAAGCCTACTGCAACCAGTGAGGAATTTTTCCACCGACCGCTTTGGAGCAGGCTCTCAATTAGGTCCAAATATTATAGTGGTTCATCCCACCACTCCTATTTTACACCCCTTTGTCTCCCATGGTAAATACCAAAAATGACTCATTGCCAGTTGACTTCTGTGGTTTTACTTCCCAATAGGTAGCTTGCCCAAGTAAGCCCATAACACTCCTATGTGCCACTTATAAGGCAGGCCCAGTAAACATTCCTACAAAAGCAGCTCTAGCTAGGAAGAGAACTCCAGAATCTTCAGCTGGAATAGTGATGAGGAAGGGAGAAGTGCAAAGTCAGAAACCCCCTGCAGAGAGAGATCTCTTCTTCCCAGGGTTTTCTACACTGTACGTAGAGGCAGTCAGTTTCCCAGCATCTAGGTTGCCCAGTAACTGAGCCAGACCTATTAGCATAAGCAAATAAGTGTGAACATTTCAGGCATCTCCTTGAAACACTGAAAATGGCCTGAATTTGGTGGGAACAGTGTACCACCACATTAAAGAAAACAGGCCACTCGTAGTGAAAATGGATCCGTTTTTCAAGTCAAGAAAGTCAAGACTGCCACTTAAAATGGGCAATGGTTTGAATGACATGGGTTCGTTTATGAAATGCATTTGTAAACAAAACAATCTGAATGAAAATTGACCCAACTTTTCAAGTCAAAGAAGGGCCACATTTCCAGCCAAAATGGGTCAAATTTTGATTGGCACTACGTCAGTTTTGAGCAAAGGCCATGAAAATGTGGGAAACATTTTATATGTTTTGTCCTATGGGAACATTTCAATTTTGCAACTCTTTATGGAAATCTCCCAAAACAAAATTATAAATAGACTTACAAAAAAGGTGTGAAAGAAAATCTGTTACCATATTGGCAAGCCATCTCCAATAGGGAATTGTCTTTAGAAAAATCAGCTTGAACAAAAGTAGAAAGTTCACCAGGGCATTGGTGTATTTTCCAACCAGTTTGGGACTAAAATTATCCCCATTGGAGATGTGTAAATCAGATCTGATGTTTTCGCTCAAATGTAATTCCTTCGTACACAGCCAGACCATGATTATAGAGATCTGGTGGTAAATTGTAATTATATTCACTTTTGGGGCTCCTTTAGTCTAGTGTTCCAGTGTATGGCACATTTAGTGTAAATGAGAATTAGGGATCTTATCTAAAGTTGGATACAATTATCAACACTACCCCCAGGTTAGAAAATTTGACCTTGGTTCTGATATAGCAAAACATTGAAGCACATGCTTCATTTTAAGCTCACATTTAAGTCCCATTGACGTGGCATTAAAGTACGGGTTGAACCTCTCTTGTCTGGCACCCTCAGGACCTGACTGGTGCTGAACCAGAGAATTTGCTGGATCACGAGAGGTCAATTTTGTCTAGCAGCATCACCAACACTTGCACTGCTTACTGGCTTCTCAGAAGACAGTTAGGGGTAAATTTGCGCTAAATCACAGTACAGAACACTGAGAGCCAGGATTGGAGGCTGCAAACAAACTTGATGGGACCACAGGAAACTTGGCCACACCTATGATCAGTGGACATCCAGATAACTAAAATCATGCCGGACTACAGATGTTATCGAACTAGAGAGTGCCGGACTAGAGAGTTTCAGCTTGTATGTGCTTTGCTGAACTGGGGCCTTTATCCAATACATATTCACATAGGTATTCTATGTCAGGCAGGTTTTCCTCTAAAGGAATTGCTCATGTATGGTCGGTTGCAGCTCATTGCTTCTGAAATCAGTTGAGGTTAGAGAAGCACCAAGTTTGAAAACGAGGAGGAAAAACATCAAGAAAAAATACCCCACACAAAACCAAAGGTAGGTGTTTTGAAAGGAAGAGCTAAAAACAATGTTTTAAAAACCCCAAAAGGGTCATGGAGAGAGCCGGGCAGAGCCCTGAAGTGTTGGTATTGCATTTCGTATTCATGTGTGAAAAGCTGTGTGATTGGGAACTGCGTCACCAGTGATTTCTGCCCTGCTGCTCTTCTCATTTTGCTGAGTGGAGACAAAAGGCCTGATTCTCCCCCCCCCCCCTTATGTCTAGTGTCATCCTTCACTCCTGGACCACATGGATGTGAAGCGTTACCCTCTGATATGGCAACATTGGATCCTCCGCACAAGTGTAAACAGCCCCCACACGGTGCCAAGATAGGGAGAAGCAGGTGGGGAAACTCAGTTTTGTCCTTGTTTTGGAAGAGAAAAGGCAGGGAGAGTTGTTTGATTCCAGGGTGAAAATGGCTCTGATCCACTCTACTGAAATGAGTCTCCATTAACTGCAATTTTTTTTCAGAATTGTGCTTTTCTTTTTATTGCAACAAATAAATAAAAATCCCAAAGCTCTAAAACTTGTATGTGCTCTCCCACATTTTTCTAACAGATGTGTGTCAGGTTTGACACAGAAAGGGAAGGCTCAGTAGATGAACGGTTTTACTCTTCACTGGTGCTCAGGAGATTTTGTCTTTGCTTTCCAGCCTAGTCTTCAGTTTGCTTGAGCCAGCAATGGGCTTAAGCTCCAGCCATTCCCACTCAGGCACTTAAGCATATGCTTAATTTTAAGCATTAGGGACAATAGGATTTAGGAATGGATTTAAACACATCGTTAAGGGCTTTGTTGCATGGGAGCCTAAAAAGCTGCTACGTACAAAACATTTTTTGTCAAAACAGACGTCCAGCTGAAAATGACATTTTTGATTGAATCTTGTGCGTGTGTGTCTGTGTGTGTGTGTGTGTTTCGTGTGTGAAATCCTATTGTTTTTTACCAAAAAGAGAAAAAAAATCAAAATGGGACATGAAAAAGGTTTTGATTTTTTTTAAATGACTCTTGATTTTGAACTGTACTTCATTTGATATTGAAAAGCAGTGAAACAGAAATGCTTTGAAAATATCTAAGCAAAACATTTCAGTTGCTCGGAAATTGTTTTTGTTTGTCTTTCTAATTTTGTTTCATGAAAAAAATGGAATTTTGGCTTTTTGTCCCGATTTGGGATGAAAAACATTTCAAAATCTCTGTGTGTGTGTGTGTGTAAACCTCTTTTCTTACAAGCTCTTCTGCCACGTGTGACATTGGGATGTATTTTGTCCAGTAAAACACAGTTATATTGACACTGTACCTGCAGGAATGGCATGTATAAATTGTCAGTAAAGAGCATGGACTTGAGTCTGTTGTAAATCTGAAGTGGTTCCATGAAAGCCAATGGAATTAGAGCAATGTAGAAACAGAGGGAGAGAAGACTCAGGCCCCATCCCTTTGTATGGTAAGCAGATGAACTCCAATGACAGAACAAAGCACTCCTGTGTGTCATCCCTGTGACTTAACTTGCTTCCTGTCACAATGGTGTTTCGGAATTGTCTCCATTGGGGGAGGGATGTCTCTGGGTTTTTTTCAGGACAATCTCGTGTCCTGCTGCTCTAACTTGTGGGACACGAGCAAGTCCCAAAGTACCATCGGGGGGGGGCCCCACAAAAACCCGTGATGTCATGATGTTCTGACAAGAACATGTTTTGACATAGTGCCATCACGCTGCACCACAGTGTGGAGACACCATGAAACGATGTGACAATGTGACGGTCTCAGGGTGGGTCACGGCCAATCCTGTTTGTACCATTAGACAATCTCACATCGAGGAAGAAGGCAACGTGGGCCCATGGAGAGGGTGCAGAACGGGAAACTTAGGAGATGAGGATTCTACTTCTGGGTCTGCCACTTCCCTTGGGCCAGAGTTTGAAATGTATTTAGGCACCTACAGAACATAGCAGGCTTCTGGGATTTTCACTGATTCCAGCCTACGAGCTTTTGAAATTCTCAACAGGGGCCAATGTGCTTCCTTAACCGGCTAAATACCTTTGAAAATTTGACCTTGTCTGCCTCACTTTTCCCATTTCTAAGTGAGGATAATGACATCAACCTTACTAAATTGCAATCCTATTTTTTTTAAACTGTGCTGTATGCAGTGGTGTTGTCACTGTCAGGGATTCCAGGGTATGAGATAGGGAAGGTAAATGAATCACATTCTGTGTGCAGGAGAGTAGCTTTCAAACTATAGAGCCCAGAGCTGAAGAAGAACTTGACATAATTCTAAAGTTCATCTATTTCACCAACAGAAGTTGGTCCAATATATATTACCTGCCTTGTCTGTCTATGCTATAAGAAGTTTGTGAACTCTGTATACCCAAGCAAATTCTTCCTCATCTTTTCACTCAATGGGGACAGATTCTGATTCAGGAACTAGCCTAGAGTAACTCCATCATCTCAGGATTTACACGTTGGCAACACAGATAATCTGGCTCCCATGCATCTCACCTAGCCAGACTGCTGAGAGTGGTAAAAAAAAATCTTCTCTCAGCTTTGCTGGCTTCTTTTTTCTTTCTTTCTTTTTTCCCTTTTCTCTTTAGTTACACTGTTAACATTCTATCCATGTAAACTTTAATGAACTGTCGTCAGACAAAAGTAATCGCCAATCAGCAAAACTTAATTTTACCGAAAGACAAAAAGAGGCTTCGCTCTAATTGATGGAAAATTGGTCGTTTCTTGTCAGGTTATTGTTCATTTCCTGGTCGTTAATGACTGTGTTTTCCACCAATCAGGATGCGGAATAGGGATCCCATAAAAAACCTCCTAGTTTCTTATGCCACTGAACTGTACATTACATGCTGCCCTTTAAAGTAACCTTGTCAGGTCAAATTTGGTCCTTAATGTAGCTGATCTAAAGTCTAAAACCAACAGCAATAGATCCACTAAAACTTTTAATGAAAATTCCAATGGAATTTTTTTTAAACAAATACATTTCCCACCCCACACTGGCAGCCCAAACATTAGTCACCATCTTGCCTGAAAACCCAGCCGTGAAACAGACAAGAAACAAACTGAAGTGAACTAATCTATTTCCATCATGGAAAAAAAAATCAGTCCATAAGGAAGAGTCTATTTGATTTTTTTTTTTATTATTCTTTCTGTTTTAATCATCTACGGTGTTACTAGTGATGCAGGTAAAGGAGATTTCTTGTCCAATTTTGATCTCCCTTCTAGCGCTGTAAATCAGGAGTCACTCCACTGAGCTCAGAGGAGTTGCAATGACCACATCGAGCCAGCATCACAGCAGAACTCGTTTTTAAAAGACGGGATTTTTAACTCAATGCTGTCCTTTAGCATGTTGTTTTTGGGGGAAATAAAACACTCAGAGTTCTCTTTGCCCTCAAATATTGGCCGCTGACATTTCAAACAAACTGCCCCATGCTATCCCCATAATTATTGCTCATTATTTATAATATATATGGTAGCACCCAATGACCTTAGTTGGGACCCATTTTGCTAGATACTGTACAAATACATCTATATTAATCTCTGCTGCTGCTAAGGCCAGTCTGAAACTGGAATACTGTAGTCATACACTAGGTATGGGCACTGGGTGGGGAACAAGGAGGAGTCAGTAACTATAAGACATTGCATTCTTTGATCACCAATGCCCCCTCTACACATACACATGCTAACCTATAGGAACTGCTCTGGAAAAATGCATGTTCTACACAGGCTATTACGGTAATTTGATAAGCCAGTTCTTCGTGATATGAATCTTTGCCTTCGTTAAAGGAATGAAAAAAAAACCCATTGCATTTTGATGGCTCACAGGGACAGTTCATTAAGCAATCAACTCTTTTAATGAAATATTTCTTTGTTAAAATATTCATTGATCTGCGGCAGTTTTGCATGGAGGAAGGAAAGGACTGTGTCCCAAATGCTTTACCATCGGCGTCCTCCCAAGCACGCACTTAAAACAGAGGAATGTGCCCCAGCATTACAAACATGGTAATTCATACATCAGACCTTGTCAGGCGACCTTCAGGGAGTCCAACCAAGACCCCGGGGGTGAAGCAAAGATTTTTTTTCTCTCTCTCACCATTATGCCTAGTGATCACTGAGGTTTTACATACTGTACTGTGGTCATCTTCTCAGCAAAGCAGACAGATCAGACAAACAGCAGCAGATAGAAAATGGGATGGGGAAGTGGCCTATATGGTAGGACAAGGCAGGCCCCCGTTTAGATGGTGTAAAGTGAGTATGCAGAAGCCAGCTGCTCAGCTAGTGCGGCTTGCTGGCTGGTAGAGCTAATGTGAAGTCATTTTACACCAGCGAAGGTGTGTGTCTGGTGCAACACATGCCCAAAGCAGCAGGGGATGGGGAGAAAGTTGATGGTGCTAGCAGCAGAGAAAGCAGGAAGGTAGGAGAACAACAGGAAGAGGATGGCATAAGGAGAAAGTGAGGCAGGGAATTTAGGGCTTTATTCTCTTCTCTGATTGGTGGAAATCAGGAGGCACTCCTTCAAAGTCAATGGGCCTAATCCCCAATGGGTGTAAATTGGCACAGTTCCTCAGCTAATATATATGAAGTCAGTGGAGCGATGCCGGTTTACATCCCATGGAAACTCGTCGCAGTAACATGTGTATAAGCAAGAGGGAGATCAGCCGGAGGGAGCATCTTGACAGCACCCTTCTGTCGGAATAAGCAACGCAATTTGCACAACACGAATTGCGTTGCTTATTCCAAGTCTAAATTGAAATTTAGACTTATCTTGAAATTTGGTGCTGTCTATACCACACCAAATTCCAAAATAAGGTGCTATTCCAAGAAATCCCTTCGCCCTCGTATAACGAGGGTTACAAGGATCCAGGAATAGCGTGCCCACTATCTGAGGAAATAACGGGTGCTTTTAAAGACATGGGGTTGCTATTTCGGGAGACTTAGGAAAGGAAAGGAAAGGAAAGGAAAGGAAAGGAAAGGAAAAAATTCCCAGCCAGAGGGCTGTATTCCACCCCTTTTCCTTGCCATGACTACTGCCTTGCCCTACGAATAACCTCACTGTTTTCCAAAGGGAGGGCTGCTCACAGAACGAGGCATTGCTCCCTCTGTGGAAGGATCGCTCCCAAAGGAAACCAAGCAGACAAACACTGAGTGGTGTGTACAGACGTCTTGATATGTATGAGTAACATTATCTGAAAAGCAGACAAATAAAAAGGTGGGGGGGGGGGAGACAACCCAGCTCTGGCTCACTGTGTCTCCATGAGCAAGCGGTAAAGCATTCCCAGCTCCAGGCAGGTGGTACTAGCTCTTGGTGGCTTTCCACCTGGCACAGTATCAGCCTTAAGCCCTGGTCGGCTGTACATAGTTCTGGAATGACAGCATCCTCCCGTGCTCCCACGCAGCCCCCTTAAGCCCACCAGCTTTTCTTCTTTCACTCAGGGAAGCAAACTCCCCCACTGATTTAAGCCCTTGATCCAAAGAGGAGGATTTTCAGGTGAAGCTTGGATGTTTAGGAGTAACATTCCAGTCAGTCAGAGCCGCCGTGGGAGAAATGGCTCTCACTGGAGTAATAGGGCAGAAGGAGAGAAACCGGAGAGGGTTTATTATTAAAGGGATGATTGTTTTAGGAATAGTTTCTTCTGCCCTCCTCCATATAAACTTGGTGGGAAAGCAGTTGCTTTGATACCTGTTATCACTCTCTCACTAATATGTAGCATTAAGAAGCCTTTCGCAGGCATGGATGGAATAAACTTCCCAGCCTTCCTCCCTTCACCCAAGGCAGGTCAGTATTAACAGACTCGTTTCACAAATGGGGGAAACCGAGGCACAAAGCAGTGAAGGGCTTTGCCCAAGCTCACCGAGTGAGTCGGTGTCAGAGCTACATTCCTATTGCAGTCTCATATCCCATATCTGGGGCAGTGGGGGCAAGAGAGGCAAACTACTGCTCCTAGTGTTGTTCACACTGGATTGCCCCTGCCCTCACTCTACTAGGTTCAGTGCTTATAAGGGGAAAGCACATCCCTTGAGGATGTTGCCTTGGGAAAATGGGATGGAACCCTTTGTTGACTAATGCCAATGGAAGGGAAGCAGGGGAGAAGAGGCCTCTGTGTGTGTGTGTGTGTGTGTGTGTGTGTGTGTGTGTGTGTGTGTGTGTGTGTGTGTGTGTGTGTGTGTGTGAAAATCAGCTTTTAATCCACTGCCAATAGGAGTCTATTGCTTTAAATGGCGAGCCAGGAGCCTTCTCATCACTTACAGTAAATGTATCACATCACTTCACTGTCTTACGCAACATGAGCTCAGTGTCCAAGCACTGGCCACAAATCCAGACAGCAGATCCCAGGCAAATGCAAGAATTTCACACTGATTACACAGGGCTCACAGAGGCAGCCACACACTAGAGGGATGTGTGAGCCAGGGACATGGGGACGCTTGGCAAAGCCACCTTTGCTCTCCTGGAAACCCAGGAAATCTGAGAAGCCCTGATTTCAAAGCACCCTTCACTTTCGCTTGGTTCCATGATTTTGTACCTCCTCGTGCATCTCCCAGGATCCAAAGAGTCCATAGGCCCCACACGTCTCCTGGACTGAACTCCTTTTCCAGCTAATGCTCAAAAGGGCCAAGCAATGTTCCCTCTAATTTTTTTTCCATCTGTGTGCAGAATAAATTTTATGTGTGCCAAGGCATGTGCAGATGCGCACCACTAGTAGAAAAACATGCTGCTGGCTGTGGGCAGCTGAGGGCACTCTGCTAATCAGCAGGGTGGCACTTGAATCTTTCCTGGGTGACCGCCCAAGTGTACAACTTTCAGGGAATACTGGAGCCAAGTTTCCCAGATAGGACAAAGATGCATCCTGCTGAAGAAGCAGCAAAACAGGGACGGGGCTAAGCTGGTTTGGGCTTTGGAAAAGGAAGATAGAGCTGTCTTGAATCCAGGTCCCATTCCAAATCACTAAAGGAAGAGGGGCAAGAAATAGGGATAAAAGGTTCTGGGTTTTGGCCCAGCTCCACAATAAACTCCCAGCATGGCCGGGATGTGGAGAATCAAAGGACGAGCTGGAAATGTCCAGAGGCGGAATGCAGCTGTTGAGCAAAGTCAGCCTCTCAGGTCAAAAGCACATGGGACTTTGCTGAGGGGCAATTTCAGGAGCTGATTCTAGAGCTGTTTAAAAAATGGCAAGTGTCTTTGGGGAAAAAGAAAATGTCATTTACCCGGATTTTTTATCTTCTGATCTGTTCTAAAAACTCCTTCTCCCCAATATAGAGAGAATAAGAAAAGTTTGGTAATTTTCACTTATTCCACCGCCCCTTTTATTTCTCCATTTTTCCTTTCTACCTTTCTGTGTGTGTTTTTTTTTCTCATTTTGCCACTAAAAAAGGGAAAGAATGGTGGGGGAGGAGCATGAAACTGAAAACTGGAGGGATTGAATTTTACCTTTTTGTGAAATAATCAGAAATTTACTTTTTGAATGAAAAATTTCTCCAAACTATTTTATTTTGAAAAGGGCAATTTTTAAGAATAAGAAGTAAAAGTTCTGAATGAAGAACTTGGACCAGCGCTAACTCATCTGCTATCCACAGCACCTAAGGGTCACAACCTGGTGAGATCGGTCCATCTCCTACAGCTGGAACACAAAATCACACTCTGTTTTTTGGTGCTATGGGCCGCTACCCTGTTATGGGGCCACATGCCGGGTCATGAGTGGGGATTATTACATCCAAAGCACAGTCCTCCTCCACCTGAGAAAAAGAACTGAGTTCGCTAGCTGGAGCAATAGCTCCTTTTCTATAGATCAACCATTACGACAAAGATACTTGGCCAGTGAGTTGCTGTGATGCTTTCTCAGGATGTCCGGAACTACAAGTGACCTGATTACCCGTCTGTCTCAGCATAAAAGAGATCTGCTGGTGCTTCACTCAGGCTAGGTCTACACTTACCCAAAGATCGACGCTCCGGAGATTGATCTTCCAGGGTTTGATTTAGCAGGTCTAGTAAGGACCAGCTAAATCGACTGCTGATGGCACCCCTCTCAATCCCAGTACTCCACGGGATCGTGAGGAGTAAGAGAAGTTAATGAGAGAGTTTCTCCCGTCAACCTCCAACAGTGGGGAACTGCAGAAAGTCGACTTAACGTACGTTGATGTCAGCTATGCTATTCTCATAGCTGGAGTTGCGTATCTTAGGTCGACTTTCTGGCATAGTATAGACCTGACCTCAGTGACAACTCCTTGCCACTTCACTTTGTGAGCAGCCCTATTGATTCCTTAGGACTTTGCCTTGCAGGTTACAGATGGTTCCCCTTAGTTCTCAGTCCCCCTTGAAGAGCATTCCCTCTGCAACATCCAGCCCCTGTCACTGGACACTCACAAAAATGACCAAATCCACTGTCTCCAATGAGACAGAATACGCATACCAGTCTGCTGGCTCAGCTGTGGATCTACACCTCCCTGGAACATAACAGCACTGAGACGGATTGATAATAAAACAAGCATAAATTCATTAATAAAAAACCAGAACTTTGAATGATACTAGGCAGAGCTAATGGAAACAGAGGATAGTTACAAATAAAAGTATAGCATTCTCTCCAGTGATTAAAACTTGACCCGATGAGCAAAATTCTCACCTAAAGCAATATTTCCATGTCACCCACCCACATGGCTGGGGAGCCATCGATCTCTTTGTTCTCTCAGGGATAGATAACAAAGGGGTTCTTTTGATACACATCCCCAGAGAAACTTCTCCTCCCCTGCTGTGAGCTTTTTCTCATCCTCCAGATGAGTGTTTCTCTACCAGTGGTACACGTACCCGTAGGGGTACTCGGAAGAAATCCGGGGGGGTACGTCAACACAACTGAAATTTGGAGAAAATTGAATTTTTGTTTGAAGTTTTACAGCGCTTTATTATTTTTTTATTTTTTACACCCAAAAATGTCATCGCCCGCCCTGCTTCCATTAAGTTGTTTACACAAATGTGTTGCAATGGTAGAAAAAAAAATGGTGTGTCTGAAAACTGTAGGTACTGGGGGTACTTATAATTTTTTGTAAAGGGGTACTTTATAAAAAAGGTTGAGAAACACTGCTCCAGATAACTTGCTCTTCTGTTGACTTAACGTGCAAATACTTGACATGACTTTGTGCGGGTTTCACAATACTTGATTCACAACAGGTAGCTTGGCAGACAGGTAACATCCACTTTCCTTTGTCTGAGGAAGGCTTGTTTACCAGCCTTGCTTGGTGGCACGGTTTCAAACATGTGTGTACACAGAGTACACAGACAATTTTTTAATTAATATCCACGTGCACATCTTGAAATGATCAATGCGACTTATGTCAGTGGTTTTCAAACTACGGGCTGTGATCCAGTACTGGGTTATGGAATGTCAGGTGCAGGGGGATCAAGTGATCAGGGGGTGCTATGGCAGCTATCTGGCTGTTCTGCACCACAGACTGTGCTGTGCCCCAGAAGTGGCCGGTAACAGGCCCAGCTCCTACCTGTGTGGGGGGAGAATGCACAGGTCTCTGTGCACTGCCCCTGCCCTGAGCACTAGCTCTGCACTCCCATTGGCTAGAACCCACCACTAGCTTCTTCTGGGGGGCAGCATGGCCTGCGGTGCCAGGAGAGGCAGGAAACTGCCTTAGCACCCCTGCTGCACCGCTGACGGGGAACCACTTACGGTGAGCCCCTCCTGCCCCATCCCTAGCCCTCCCCAAAGCTGGAGCCCCCTCCTACACCCTAAAACTCCTCTTCAGCCCCACCCCGGAGCCAACCCTCTAGTCACATTATGTTGGGACGCAGCATCAACAATTTTCTTGAACTGGGTCATGAGAAAATTTTTTAAAAAATTTGAAAAGTTTTCACTTGATATTTTACATGAAATTCTTCATAGACCAATAGCCTGACAACACTGGGTGGACCGTTTGTCAGTGGACCTTGAGGGACTGTTAGGATCACAGTAACCTTTATGATGCCAACACACATGAGCCATGAACCCGCAGAATGTCGGAGACAGGGAATTCAGGATGCAATCTGTCCTCTCTGATTGTGTACTACATGGAAACATCACACTAATTGTGCTTAGATTTCCCCACTTTGAAGCTCTGCCTTATTGTCTGAGAGTAGATAAACCTTCCGGGAGCCAGCGCTAGGGGCCTGATCTAAGCCTGTGGAATATAATGGTCATTGTTCCATTAATTTCAGTGGTGTTTGCATTTGGTTCTGTATTAAAACTGTCCTGAAGCATGAAGGGTTCTCTTGTTTGTAGCTGCTTTGCCCCAAGAGGTGTTTACTGCTGATTGGAAAATGGAGGTTTGTCTCCAGAGGCAATTTCAACTTTTTGTCCAAAAAAACTTCAGAACCTGAACACTGGAAATGTTTTGGTCCCTGACCACTCAAACACAAAATATATGTGGGCCCCAAACTGCTGAAAACAGGAGCAATAAAATCTGGTTTGGACCGAAAACTTCTGGGGTTTGAATGTTCCGTTTTTGGATGGAAAAAATGAACATTTTCAAGGTTCGTTGAAAACAGAATTTTCTAGAGAAAATTTGATGGACAAAATTTGACCAGCCCTAGTAATGCTGCCTAAAAGAGATTCCAGTGTCATGACCCATGGCTTCAAACCTACAAGATCAGGCAGGTGTCAACCTTCCATTTGGCAAGCTGCCAGCTATTACTGACTATGAAGCCCGACCGCTATTAGTGGAGTCCCAAAGCATCTCATTGGCCCACTGGCCCTTCTTAAAACTGGAAGTTTTCTGAACAATTGGGATCACTCTTGCCTGAACTGCATATGCTCCCCCAGCTTGGCTTCCCAGCATCCCAACCCCCTGATTTATGGTTCCGATCCCAAATTTGTCTCCTGCTCCTGATCTCCCGGTATCCTCACCCTGCTGACTCTTCACACTGTGGACTCCAGCTCTGACCACTAGGGATGACTGCCCAGGATACAGCTCTGACATCAAGCAACAGAAGAAGTTTCTCTCTCTCTGAAAAGGACTCATACTGAGAGAAGCAACTTTTCTGGGCAATTCAAAGATTGTGCTTGCACTTGGAACAAACCTCATTCTCTTGCACCTAAAATTATATTAATTCTTTGTCCTTCAATCTGAGGATTTCAAAGCACTTTACAACCATCACTGAATGAAGCGTCACAGCATCACAGAATGGTACATTAAGTAATTAGCCTTATATTTGTTTCATAGATCAGTGGAGTGAGACCTAGAGGGGTGGAAGGAATTGCCCCAAGGTCTTACCAAAAATCTGTGGCAAAGGCCTGATCCAACAATTAAAGAATTCGTTATTGGGTCAGGCCTCCCATCTAGAATCAGTTGCCTCAAATTCTTCTCTCTGGGCAAAATCATGCTATTGTTTTCAATCTATCAGCTGTAATTCCTGCTATGCCTCTCAACATTTTCACTGACATTCTTGTAAGAGGATATGATACGTGGTTAAATCTTTGCACACCATGGTAAAAATCCTTCCTTCCTAGCGAATCTCCATCCCTAGAGGTGTTTAAGTCTCAGCTTGACAAAGCCCTGGCTGGGTTGATTTACTTGGGATTGGTCCTGCTTTGGGCAGGGGGCTGAACTTGATGACCTCCTGAGGTCTCTTCCAGCTCTATGATTCCCCCCAGCTAGCATAATGGCTATGTCTGCAATGCATACTGGAAGTGTTATTACAGCTCAGGTAAGCATACACATGCTTGCTTTAATACAGCTAGCACCGGTAAAAATAACAGTGGAGACCTGACAGGCATGGACTTCACAAAGGATGAGGGATGGCAGTTAAGCTGTGAAATTGTCATCGGGGAGCCCAGTACCGTAAGTTACCATGTTACCTCTCTCTCTGCCACAGCAAGGAGTGAACTTTTTGGAGTTTAAGCAGTGTGACTGACAGCTCCGTTGCCTGGCCAACAGCCTCCTGGAGAGAGCCTGCTCATCTGAATCTTGCCTTGCAGGTAACCCCAGTTCCTGGGTCCCCCAGAGTTGTCTTTCTGTAGCATCCTTTTCCTCCCACTGGGCATTTACAGAAATTAACCAAGTCCACGCTCTCCAAAGACACAGAATAAACACCCGCCTAGCCTTGCCCGGTGGCGGCCCCAGCCTTCGGCAGTCAGGTGTATAGACAGTTTTGGGAAGGCTGTCTGGGTATGTCTACACTGCCACCCTAGTTCAAACTAGGGTGGCTAATGTAGGCATTCGAACTTGCAAATGAAACCCAGGATTTAAATATCCTGGGCTTCATTTGCATGTTCCCAGGCGGACTCCATTTTTAAATGCCCATACTTCGAACTACCTGCCCGCAGCTACACACGGCACCTCCTTGCAGGAGGAATAACGGTAGTTCGAATTAGGAGCTTTAATTCGAACTAGCTAGCCCGTGCCGCGTGTAGCCACGGGCAGGTAGTTCGAACTACAGGCATTTAAAAATGGCACCTGCCGGGAACATGCAAATGAACCCTGGGATATTTAAATCCCAAGCTTCATTTGCAAGTTCAAATGCCTACATTAGCAACCCTAGTTTGAACTAGGGTGGCAGTGTAGACATACTCTCTCTTTCCTTGCCTACATTACCAACTGCCCATGCCTGCAGGCTCCTCACCCCTAACACAGAGCCTCTCCCCAAACCTAGCCCCCATCCTGCACCCCAAAGCTCTCATCCCGCCACAACCCAGAAACTGCACCCTCAGCCAGAACGCTCGCACTCCCACCCTCTGTCCCAGCCAAGTGCTTCTAAACTCCAGCCCTGCCCTAAAACCTGCACCCATAACCAAAGCCCTCACACTCCTGCACCCCAAGCCTCTGTCCCAATCCTGAGCCCTCTCCAACACTCAGAGCCCCTGGGCCCCACCCCCACTAGATGAATTTATGTGCACCAAATCACCTCCACATGGGTGCATGTAAGAAAATTCATTCTGCTCAGGGGTGGAAAAAATTAGAGGGAACCTTGGTGTGCACCTATTTTCAGAGTGAGATGGTTTGCAGTAAGTTTCTTAGTAAAGAACATATATGTAATTGATGCTAAGCAAGAGAAAAAGAGATGGGTCCGGTTACAGACAAAAAAATGGCCAGCTTTCTAATGTCTAGATCTTAATCCTAGCAAGCTGTAACTTGGCCTAAAACAGTTTCTCATATGAAGCCATCAGCATCTCCAGCCCTTTAGGTAGGAGAATCACTTTTCACAGAATCAGAGGCGCTGTTTTCTTTGTCCCCTAAAAGATGGATAACTGAGAAGTTCTCTTCCGTCCCTTTTAAAATCCAGAAAACCTTTTATAAGGCCATAGTGGGTCCGGCCAAAGATCCATCTAGTCCAGTGTCCTGTCTTCCCGCAGTGGCCAATTCAAGGTACCCCAGAGGGAATGAACGGAACAGGTGATCATAGGGTATGTCTAGACTTCAGGCTTCTTTCGAAAGAAGCTTTTCCGGAAGAGATCTTCTGAAAAACCTTCTTCCGAAAGAGAGTGTCCACACTGCCAAAGTGCATCGAAAATGCGATCTGCTTTTTCGGAAGATAGCATCCATTCAGTGTGGACGCTATCTCGCATTTAAGCTGTGATTACTACGGACACAGTGGCCACCAGGGCACCTGTGCTTTTTCCTCTTTCCTCTTCTTTCGAAAAAACTCCCTCTTCTGCATCCACACATGCCTTTTTCTTAAAGAACTCTTTCAGAAAAAGGCTTCTTCTTCACAGAATGAGGTTTACCAGTGTTGGAAAAACCCCTGCATTCTTTCGATTTTTCTTTTGAAAGAATGCAATAGCAGTATGGACGTAAATGAAGTTTTTTGGAAAAATGGCTGTTTTCCAAAAAAACCTCTGCGCTCTTGATGCACACCTTCCTCTGTAGCATGGGGCATGGGTCACTTGCTGGAGGATTCTCTGCATCTTGGGGTCTTTAAACCATCATTTGAGGACTTCAATATCTGAGATATAGGTGAGAGGATTATTCCAGGAGTGAGTGGGTGAGATTCTGTGGCCTGCATTGTGCAGGAGGTCAGACTAGATGATCATAATGGTCCCTTCTGACCCAAGAGTCTATGAGTCTATGAAATGTCTACCCACATATATATGCACACACTATTATATATGCAGGTGTGCATATATGTGTGTATGCAGACTATTACAGCCGGTCCCTGAGTTGCAAACGGTCAACTTAAGACCGTTCGCAGTTACGACTGAAGCTGTCGTAAATGGCAGACCCCGAGTTACGAACGCAATCCGTACTTACGAACAGCACGGTCGCGTGTAACTCTATGGGGTCCGACTCACGAACAAACCGAGTTACGACCAATTGCTTGGTCCAGTTGCTGGGTTCGGAAGTTGGAGAGAGGTTGTATATGTATTCTTTGAAAAGTAAACCCAGACAAAGTTTCTTTCCCCTGATGCTTGTTTTCAGCATGAAGAACCAAGCCCCTTCTTCATCCTCAGGACAAATTGCTTTTTCCAATTGCTTAATCACTGTGTTTACCTTGTATGTAAATATACTTTCCTTGTCCTTTCCCTGTGATCAAGCGGGGAAGACTAGCAACGCCACATTCCTTTGTCTAGAGCAGGCTTGTTTATTCACTGCCTTCCCAACCAATCTTAAAAACATATTTCCTGCGTATGTACATAACTCTTTATACACAATCCATGCATACATCACGTTAGCTATTCATGGCTAGCGTGTCATCAGTTTTTATACAATATCTTACAAGACACTGAGTGGCTAAGTATTTTGACAACAATGTGCCCTTTGCCAGTTGGCATAAATGCGCTTATAGGTCACATAGATACTCTTAGAATCAGAGAAAAGTAGAATTGGAAGGGACCATGAGACATCACTAAGTCCAGCCCCCTGCACTGAGGTGTGAACAAATAAACCTAGATGATACATGAGATGTTTGTCCAACCTGTTAACCCTCCAATGACTGGGCTTTTACAGTCTCTCTTGGAAGCCTGTTCAGAGCTTTATTGTCATTATACATCTGAAGAAGAAGTAGGATGTGTCCACAAAAGCTCATGACACCATCTACATTTTTTTGTTAGTCCCTAAGGTGCTAACTCTCCTTTAAGCCCATTACTTCTTATTCTGCCTTCAGTGGATGTAGAGAACAATTGATCACATCCGCTCTGTAACACTCCTTTACATATCTGAAGACAATTATCAGGTCTCCTTTCCGTCTTCTTTTCCCAAGACTAAACATGCAGGCTACGTCTACACTGGCATGATTTTCCAGAAATGCTTTTAACGGAAAAGTTTTCCGTTAAAAGCATTTTTGGAAAAGCGCATCTAGATTGGCAGGACGCTTTTCTGCAAAAGCACTTTTTGCGGAAAAGCGTCCGTGGGCAATCTAGACGCGCTTTTCCGCAAAAAGCCCCGATCGCCATTTTCGCGATTGGGGCTTTTTTGCGGAAAACAACTCTCTGCTGTCTACACTGGCCCTTTTGCGCAAAAGTCTTTCGGAAAAAGACTTTTGCCCAAACGGGAGCAGCATAGTTTTTCCGGAAAAGCACTGATGATTTTACATTAGATCGTCAGTGCTTTTCCGGAAATTCAAGCAGCCAGTGTAGACAGCTGGCAAGTTTTCCCGGAAAATCAGATGATTTTCCGGAAAAACCTTGCCAGTGTAGACACAGCCACCCAGTTTTTTAAAACCTTTCCTTATAAGTCAGGCTTTCTAAATCTTTAATCACTTTATCACACTCTTTTAGACTTTCTCCAATTTGTCTGCATCTTTCCTAAAACATGATATGTAGAACAGGGCACAGTACTCAGCCTCACCGGTGCTGAATAAATTGGGGCAGCTACCTCCTGTATTTTCTATACGACCCTCCTGTTAATACACCCCAGAATATTAGCCTTTTTTCACCTGTTTCACATTGCTGACTTATATACAAATTTGTAATCTACTATTAACCAAACATCTTTTTCAGCAGTACTAACCCCATGCCACTTATTCCCCATTTTGTAGTTGGGTGTGTGATTTTGCTTCGTAAGTGAAACACTTTTGCCTTTGTCTTTTTTTAAATTTCCTCTTGTTGGATTTTGACCAATTCTCTAATCTGTTTTGGTTGTTTTGAACTCTAATCCTGTCTTCCAAAGTGCTTGCAATCCCTCCCTGAATTTTATAGCATACCATTCTCTAAGTCATTCATGAAAATACTGAATTGAACTGGACCTAGGACTGCCCCTTTGGGGACTACACTTGTTATACCCTCCCATTTTGACATTCTGGCTTGTGCAATCTACACTGACCCCATCTTCACCGCTATTGTCTAGACTCTAGAGTAAAACCTGCAGAGTGGGTAGACCTGCCTCTGCTGTTGTACCACCAAATGAAGTGGAGACACAGCCAGCCTCTAACACCTTGATGTTACCATGGCAAGCCTCAATGTCCTACAAGTGAGGGGTAGTATTGTGCACTGCCTAGGAACCAGAGTCATGGGCCAGGATCTAGGGCCACTGATGGGGGAGAACAAGTGGGGCAGTAGCCCCAGGGCCCACTGATTTAAAAGGGCTCAGGGCCACCACTGCTGTTACCATGGCAGCAGCAATGGCCGGAACCCTGGGACCTTTAAATCACCGCCAGAGCCCCATGCAGTGCAGTGCAGGCAGTGCTGAGGACTGGCAGCCTCTAGCCACACCCCTTCCACCTGAGGCCCCGCCCTTTTCAGGGGGCCTGGAGCTGACTCCCCGCACCCAATATTGTCCAGGACCTGGTGAAGTCTGTCGCCAGCACTGTCAGGACCACACTATGTTATATGCAGTACAAACACAGAACAAATAAATGCTGACTGTCTCAAAGAGCTTATAAACGTAGGCAGAGAACCAAAGTTTTTAGCTTTTAATTAATATTCCCCCCCCCCCCCCCATTGACATAGCTGAACCTTTGGCCTCATTTCCTGTCATGTAATTTCTTCCTTCCTCTCACCTCTAAAGTAATGCCATTTGATGTTTCACCAAAGTGGTTAAATATACATTGATACATGGGGACATACACGTGTTTTGATGCACTCAAAGAGGGGAAATGAGGCTCCTGTTGGATTAAAAATTTAGCCTATTTTGACAGGAAAATGGGGCGATATTTGATCAAACCACTCCCAAAAACAAAACCTTTCCTTCACACATTGGGTCCTTCACTAGTGCAGTTCTCAGGACAGGAGTAAAATGGGGCTTGGGTAGGAATTTCAACTGGAATGATACAAACACTAGGGACATGCTCAAGCCAACTGTAATTGGGCAGAGGGGGCTGGTTCTTGGCTTTTTAAGGGGACTGGGTTTGTCCCTCACGTGTGAACCATTAGCTGCCTCTCATGTGAACAACCTGGAGCTGCAGGCAACCTGGTCCCTAGGTAAAAGGCCTATAAGCAGGCTCACCAATGGGGGGGGGGGGGGGTGAAGGGGTCAGTTGCCCCAGGACCTGGTGATACAATAGGGCCTAGGGCTCCCACACTCTCCGGATCCTTTAAATCTCCACTGGAGCAGTGGGTGGTGTGCTCCAGGCAGCACTGAGGACTGCCTGGGGCCCAATGCACTACCCTCTGGATGGCACTGAGGACTGGCTGCCCTAACCCTGCCCCGGCCCCTTCCCCCTCTTGCTCGGGGGCCCAGCAAGTCTGTTAGCTCTCCTGCCTATTAGAAGCTCAGTTGAGAGCAAGGTCTGCATGGAGGCTTTGGAAGGATACCCGAGGTCAGAGATCATTCCCTGGACAGGGCCTACTGGACATTTATGGTTCAACTGGCTGAGAAATAAACTCTCCCTAAAAGCAGCTGTGAAATTCTGTCGATGTCTGGAGTTTTATTAGGTGAGCGGGCTGATGAGATGACCTCTCTGGCGCATCCCAACTCTCTGACAATGTTCTACCTCAGTGGTGCCCTCACCCTGGATTGCTGGAGCACATCAGAAAGCAGCCTTACCCTGTTCTGCACCTGCAAAGCTCCCCTTGCAATGCCCCCTATGTAGAGGCACTGGGAAGGAGGTGCAGGGGGCTGGCGGTTTCTTCTAGGAGAATCCCTAGATATAAGGGACAACAGAATTGTGCAGGGCCTAAAACACAATGACAAGGACCTGTAGCACAGTGGCCTCAGCCCCATGGGCACCTCCTACTGGTCCCTCAAGGAATTAGGTCTTTGGTACTGGAGCACCCCCTTTTGGGGGAAGTCACACCTGCTGTTACCTAGTCTTCTCCACTTCTGGGAAGGATGTGGGTCCTAACACAGACCAAGGCATCCTCCCTCTGGGTACTGCTTTACCACTGTCCTCCCACACTTTGGGGTCCTCCCGCTGTGGGAACCCCCCCAACCCCCTCTGCCCACCTTGCCTCACTGACCTATGGCCAGTCTTCATCTCACTCCTTACCTCAGGGGCAAACTACAGTCTGAAATAGCCACTCATCATTGGTAAGGGGGTATGGACCTGCTGCCTTTGCCTACCCCTGGCTGCCTGTCTGTAGCCCTAGTAGCCTCAGGCCTTGCTTCAGGCCCTGCAGCCTGTGAAGTCCAGTCCGAGTCCCACAATTCCCTAGCAACCAGGTCTCCTCCACAGCAAGAGTGAGTCTCTCTCCTCCGTCCAGAAGCCAGTATTAGGTGGGTCCTAATAGGCTGCTATTGGCCGCAGCTGCTGGCTCCACAGCTCCAGCCCTCTTCCAGGGCTGGGTTTTAGCCCTTAAAGGACCAGTACGGGGTAGGGGCCCTGTCACAGATCCTGGACTCTTTCCCTAGGGGAGGACAGCACTGCCTGCAGGGCCCTTAGGTGACAGGGTGCAGCAAGCGTCTTCTGAACTCCGCTCCATTGTGTTCCATCCAAACAGCGTCTCACTCACCTTTCCCACGCTCTGGGAGAAGGGGAGGAGTACCAGGCATCACGAACAAATGTTTCCACAGCCAGGGAACACCTTGTCCTGGGTGCTCCTTTAGCTAAATTCTGGCGAGGTTGTGCCCATGCCCTGCCCAAGAGTAATGTGCACCCTAGACGGGAAAGAGATACCTATGCATTCAGCATCTTTCATCCCACAGCCCTTTACAAGCATTCTGTGTCCGGGAATCCCTTCTCCCACCACCTAAGTGCAGCCACTTCTGGAGTGGGACATGGCAGCTGTTTAATAAGGCACCGCCATGCTACATGCCATCTGAGGAGAGAGAATGAAGAAGGCTCATATGCAAATGAAACTGCCCAAATGCTAGTCTGATTCACTCTCCTGTCTCCTCGCTGGTGCCACAACGGGTTGATACTCTGAGCACAAAGTGATGGTTACACCACTCCCACCCATCAGGGTGGAGGCTAAGCCTTAACCCCCCACTCCCATCCCCCAGGCTCCCTGCTTTCATCCCATATTTTCTTGCAGCACCCTTCAAGTTATGTGTGGGGAGTGTTTCTTTTCCCCGTGCTCCCCTGACAAAGAGCACCAGCCTACAGCTGAGCACCTCTTACAAAGTGCTGAAGCCACCCCTACCCTAGATAATTCTGCTCGATGATTTATGGGACTCAAAAAAAGTTATTTTAAAATCCTTTGACAGCAGACCTTTGGGCACCAAAAGGTCAAAGCCCATTGGCCGAGAGAATGGAGCCCTGGCTGGGATGATTGAGTTGGGGTTGGTCCTGCTTTGGGCAGGAGGCTGGACTTGATGACCTCCTGAGGTCTCTTCCAGCCCTAGGATTCTGGGTGCTATGAACTCAGTATGGGAGGCCAAAGCCAGAGCAGACCTACTGCCTCATCCTACCACTGGTGGCGTGCGTTTGGACAGAGAGCCAGCCCCAGTCACAGCATGTAACGTTGTTCATCTGCAACATGCTCTAGATGCATTCATGAATGCATAGAATCAACATAGGGCAGAATAGTGATAGAAATGTAGCCGTGTTAGTCTGGTGTAGCTGACTATGTAGCACTTTAAAGACTAACAAGATGGTTTATTAGGTGATGAGCTTTCATGGGCCAGACCCACTTCCTCAACTTAATCAACATAGGGCAGAAGGCGTTCCAGCCCCACTGGGAAGCAGACACGAGAGGGTTAAGCCCCTGCTTTATTTTCCCACTCGGTACCCAGAGTTGGTGCTAGGGGAAAGCATTCTGTGAAACATTTCACAGTTTCCAAGCTGTCTCCATTTCTCAGGATTTAAAATGGTCCCATTTGCCTTTCTTTTTTTTTTTTTTTTTCCATTTTATTTGTTACAGGGATTTTTTTTAAATTGAAATGACCTTTGAAATGTTTTGTTTGCTGAAAGCCCTGTTTCTGGTAAGAAAACATGAACATAAGAACGGCCACACTGGGTGAGACCAAAGGTCCATCCAACCCAGTGTCCTATTTGCCGACAGTGGTCAATACCAGATGCCCCAGAGGGTATGAACAGAATAGGGAATCATCAAGTGATCCCTCTCCTGTCATCCATTTCCAGCCCCTGACAAACAGGGCACATCTATACAGCAGGGCAAAAGTTGAATTAAGATACGTAACTTGAGCTACGTCAATTGTGTAGCTTCAGTTGAAACAGCTTAACTCAGCTTTTGGTGCTGTTTACACAGCAGGAAGTCAAAGGAAGAACACTCTTCCTTCAACTTCCCTTACTCCTCATGAAATGATGGTTACAGGAGCTGGAGTAAGAAATCTTCCAGCTCGACATTATTTCAGAATAATGGCTTGCAGTGTAGACATGCTCTTTGTTATTTTGGAATAACGCTGCTGTGTAGACATAGACACAGAGGATAGAACACCATCCCTGCCCATCCTGGCTAATAACCATTGATAGACCTATTCACCATGAATTAATTAGCTCTTTTTCGATCCCTGTTAAAGTCCTGGCCTTCACAATATCCTCTGGCAAGGAGTTCCACGGGTTGACTGTGCATTGCATGAAGAAATACTTCCTTTTGTTTTAAACCTGCTACCTACTAATTAAACCTGCTACCTATTAACCTGCTACCTATTAACATGGTTTGGGATAAACTAAAACTTTGGATTGAAATACATCATATAATAATGTAAACCAATGTCTGACAGAGCTCAAGGTGAGCCCTAACTGGGGTGGGAGATTGGGGCAGATTGTTTCACATCTGCCCCTTCATGTGAAACTGGCCAGGATTGTAGAGAAAAGACTGAGCTAGGGACCATGATTCTGATTCGTTCTGGCTATTTCTATTTTCCAGCATGGAAAATGGTGTATAAAAATGGGTAATATCAACATTTTTTTGCAGAGAAAGACTCCGTTTTGAATAAAAGGCTATTTTTTCAACCCAAAATAGTCTGGCGGCAAAATGTTATTCTGGTTCTACAGGCAGCCTTCATCTGGAGTGCCCCGCTCTTCCAAGGGGCGGGCCTGGAGTAATACATTTTCAAATGGCTTAGCATCCTCAACTGAGGACTGACTTTCTGACGTGGTTCTGTGCTGGGCATTAAGCTCTTTGGGAAATCTGGCCCTGATTCAGGAGTCTAAAGGGGAGTGGAACTCTTTTGAACATTTGACCCGATATGCTGTGTCAGAGGTCACAGAGGAATCAATGTAAGAGCTTGGTTTTGACATCAGGGGCTTACTCCCATGTCTACAGACCACTAGCTTATGTTTCTCTCTGGCTCTGCAACACCTCATGTGCCAAGCCCAGTTGCTGATGCTCCTCACAGCTCTTATAAATGAGAGATGCCCTTTTCCCACTCTCTTTGCAATGGAAGAGGTTAGTGAGAACAAAACTGAATGCCCTACCAGAGAACTCACACTTCCAGCTGCGTGGCAACGGATTTTCTGATTCTCAGGAAATTCCATGATTTTGAAAAATGTTTCACTCCAAACCAGACTGAAAAACAACAACAACAACAAAAGAGTTTTCCTGTGAAATGAAATTCTGACCAAATTTGTTCCAGGGGCGATCAAACTGTTTCATCATTGCAGATAAAACCCAAACAGTGCATTCCACGTGTGACCTTTGAAAATGTTTTCAGATGCCTATTTTATTACAAAAACAACCCTCATGCCTTTCATGTCAGAAAGTTGTTTCAAAAAGGAAAAAAAGTCGATGCTTGGTTCCAAAAATGTCGAAACGGGACACTATCAAACCACTTTGCTTTGTTCTTTTTTTCAAAACGAAATGTTGTTGAAATCAACACATTTTTCTAAACATTTTAATCTGATGCAAATGGCATTTTTTTAAAATGTTGCTCATCAGTTCCACAGAGTCCCCATCTTCCCATGTGTCCCAGCCCTGCGAATACAGCCAGTGGGGCATTCGGCCTGGCTTTCTGTGTTATGGATCAGCTAGTGGCAGATATTTGTTCTTCTCCCCAGAGATTCTCTCTCTCTCGCTCTCTCTCCCCCCCCTTCCTTTCGATAAAGGAGATTCAAGCATAATGGAGATGAATGCAGGAGGTGGTGAAATAGATTGGCTGCAGTGCTAATAAAGAGCCGGCTTGGAAAGGAAAGAATTTGGCTACAAGGAGAAATAGTTTGGTAGAGTAACCATTCTCACTTCATCTCTCTGGCCCTGAATGCCCACTGACAAAGCGTTTGCTGCCATGTAACGGCAGCTTTTATCAAGCTTGACAAACTCACTACACCTAACACAGCTCTGTCACAGTGTTTATCTGTATAGAGTGTCATGGGAAGTGTCAAATGAAAGCTGGTGACACACCAGTCATTAATATTATTGCATGGCATATGGCTGGATGGTGTATACACAGTCGGTACCTGTGTTAGAAATGTGTTCTTCAAATATACTTTGGAGGCTGGGTTGGTAAACACGTTTGTCCTAGACAAAGGCATGTTGTTTTACCTGTCTGCCTTGGAAACTGTCCTGGATCAAGTCTTGGGAAACAGGCACAAAGGACACTTCGTTTGCATTTTAAGTCAACAGAAGAGTCAGTTTTCTGCCTGGCTCTCAACTTCCTGAAGCATGGGGGGGGGGGGGAACGTTATTTGGGCATACACTTTAAAATAACACCTCTCGCAGGTTTCCTGGGTTATCAGAGAAAGGGGAGAGAACCCCTTTGCCTCCCATCACTGGGAGAACAGAGCGAATCACAGAACTGGAAGGGATCTCCAGAGGTTATCAAGTCCACTCCCCTGACCTCATGGCAGGACCAAGCACCATTTCCCTGATAGATGTCTGCTTTTTAAAAATCTCCAGTGTTGAGAATCCACAACCCTCCTAAGCAATTTATTCCAGTGCTTAACCACCCTGACTGTTGGGAAGTTTTCCCTAATGTCCAATCTTGACCTCCCTTGCTGCAATTTAAGCCCTCTTTGTGTCCCTGAACAGTGGATTCCCAGCCGGGTGACTGACTGACACTAAAAGATTGCTTTAGGTAAGAAACTTATTGTAGACAAGGTTTGTAATCTGTTGAGCTAGGTTTTAGTTGCTAGAAAGCACTATTCTACTCTCCTTTTATTTGTAGCCCCTTTCTGTTTTTATTATCTCTGCACAGTCTCACTTAAAGCTGTTTGTCATTAATAAACTCATGCTTGTTTTATTCTAAATCCATCGCAGTGCTGTTACATTAAAGGGAAGTGCGCATCCTCTGCTGGGCCAGCAGACTGGTGTGTGTATCCTGTCACTTTGGAGACAGCAAACTTGGTAATTGCTGTGAACGTCTACGGGTTGTATACTACAGGGAAACGCTCTCCTGGGGATTCAGGATCTGGGGCCCCCAAGGATCCCTTGCAAGTCAAGGAAAGGACTGGCAGAGCTCTGAGGAGGTTATTGGACTGGCTAACCGACTGGAGCGTCAGGGAGCTGAGACACAGTTCAGCCCCTGCAAATCTCCCTCTTGCTGAGGCAGGGAGATAATAGGATAATTTACAGTTTACCCTCCCCCCACTCCAGAGAAGGCCTCACATGGCCAGATACACAAGTCTCTAGCTTGCAATGCAATCAATGGAGCCTAAATGCCTTTATGGTCTGGGCCTCTGGACCAGTGTTCCTTCTAGTTTTTTCCCATCCATGAGTGGAATAAATGTTGTTATCTGCACTGAGGCATGAATGGATGTGCACCACCAAGAGAAACACATGCTGCCAGCTGTGGGCACTATTTGCTCTGCTAATCAGCTGGGTGACATTTGAATCTCTCCTGAGTGGCCACCCAAGCGCTCAGCTTACAGGGAACACTGCTGCAGACTTCATTGTTCCTATCTGTAAAATGAGGATGATTCTTTCTCACTCACAGCCTTTATCTATCTTGCCCTGTTAGTCCCTGTCCCAAAGAGTTTACAATCTATCTCTCGCTTTGTGACTGTGTCTAGGAGACCTGGGGTTCAGTTCCTGGCTCTGCCACAGACTCCTTGCAGGACTCCTGGAAAATCACATGAGCACATTGTGCCTCAGTTTCCCCCTCTGTAAAATGGGAAATCCTTTCTTTCTCTGCTCCGGTGTCTATCTAGTTTGATTCTAATCACTGGGGGGACAGAAAGGGAGCATTCCCAAGCAGTTTTGTACAGTGCCTAGCAATAGAAACAATTATTATTCACAAAATAACAATCACGAAACAGCTGGGAAGAGCAATGAAACTCCCACCCAGCCTGACCCCCTGTTCTGATGCTGTCCCTAGGCAGCAGGATCCAGCCTGCCGGACCCTGCCCAGAGGAGAAGGAGGAATCCGTTTCCTTGCCTTTAATTCCCAAAGCCTCAACTTCTTCCCCTTCGTCTCCCGGCCAGGAGCGGCGGGGTTGGAAATGAGCTGCACCTGCTTTAGAGGGATTATGGTAGAAGTGGAAGTAACTCTCTTCCACGCCTCCCCTCCCAGCTCTCAAGTCACATCTCCCGTGCAGACCCAGCCCCGCTGATTACAGCCCGGTCTCCCCATGTGCATGGGACCCGGAGCGAGGAGGGAGCAGCCTGGCCCCCCCACCCTAGCCTGAGCCGCGGAGGAAGAGGAGCAGGGGTGGGGGGAGGCAGAAGAGGGGGAGCCCCCAGCCAGCTGGGGAGAAGGCAGCCAAGCCGCGCAGGGTCATGCATGAGCGGGTCTAGCGGCTCTCCCCGAGACGGCTAACTTTGGGGAGCCTCCCCCCGGGACTGGAGCATCTCCCCCCCTCCTCTCCCGGCGAAGATTTGGAGGAGGAGAAGCAGCCGCCACCCATGCTCCAAGCAGGGGGTTAAAGTTGAGCTTTGATTCCAGACGCGGTAGAGCCAAACAGGTTGGTGGGGTTGTGTGTGTGTGTGTGTGTGTGTGTGTGTGTGTGTGATTTCTTGCTGTACGTCGATTGAGCTCTCCCTGTGTATGAGTTTCAGCTCCCCCCCCCCCCCGCACCCTTTTGCCAAAGCGGCCTGTTTACACTGGGATTCGGATTCCCTGCCCCCCTTTTCAATATTTCCAGCCGCTAACCCCAGAAAGTTGCTAAACAGGCTGGACAGCTGTTTTCTTTCTTTCTTTCCTTTCTTCTTTGCAGAGGCGGGGTTTTTTTTTTTTAAAACAGGTGGGGGGTGGAGAGAGCCGCTCGCCCCGTGTCCCTCTTTGGTAAAAAGGGGAGAAACCCGGCCACTGCTTTTTTTTCTTTTTTAACAAAATATTCCTTTTTTTGTTGTTGTTGCTCGCTTTGTTGATTCGAATTGTGCAACCTGCCTCCGCGGAACTGTCTCGGGAGTAGGAAGCCAGCTCCAGGAGTCGCCTTGCCTTCACTTTGGCTCCGCAATACTTGGAGGGAAGAGGGGGGGAGGCTGCTCTTAGTTTCCCTTTGGGGATGGAGAAAGGAGGGGCTCGAAGTTAAAGGATTTATATTCTGGATTCCACACCCCCTCCCCCGGCACCCCTATCGATCGCCTGGAGCATTTGGTAAGAGGGGTGGCTTCGAAGTTGCATCCAAACAGCTTTGAGACAAAGAGAAGGCTGGGAGAGCAACAACTTTTCAGCTGAGACGTGCATGGAAGTGGCGTGAAATGCCAGGGATTTGGGGGAACAGAGGGTTTTTTTGGGGGGTGCATGAGTTGTGTATATTGGGGGAGAAGGGAATGAAATTGGGGGGGTTGGGATGGGAAGCTGTTTGCCTGCAGGGGGAGGGAAGGTTGTGGTCTGCCTTCTTTTTGTGTGTGTTTATTTCTTTTGGGTGCGTGGAGGGGGGAAAATAGGAGTCTGGCTCCTGAGCTTTGTGTAGCTGTATCAGCCCTGTGTGTGTGAATCTCACAACTTGCTCTGATTGACAGGGTGGGCAGATGGAAAGTTATTCACATTTATGGGGCTCTTAGTCGAAAGTCTGGAGGTGGGGGGGGGTACAGAGGGCAAATAATGTGGGGACAGCTGTATTTCTACCCACCCCTCTCCCAGCCTCACAATACAACTTCCCCTGACAGGCCTGGAGATGAACAGGAAACTTCCAAGAAAACCTGCTCTCTCGCACTGTCTTTCCTGGTGGATTCTAGACTCCAAAGAAACTTTTGCTGGCAGTATTTTTTTTTCTCTTGAATCCCAGAACCTGCTTTGTGCTATTATTTGTAATGCTTGCCATGGGAGCTTGGGAAACATCTTTTGCAATTAAGAAATTACTTTTGCTTTCCTAAATTAATTTATTTAAAAAAAAATTAACCGTGAGAAATAGGTGTTTAAGTTAATCGTTTTTCTGCTAGGGGAAGCAATATAGCATAACCTCAATAGCTACAGTAGTTCAGAATACTTTGCAGGGACATGTTGCATTTGGTCTTCCTTTGTTGATACCTGTCTTTTTATTTCCCCCATAGGCCGTTTTATTTTAATGTCTATTGCTGAGTGTTTAAAAAAATAATTTCAACACACAACCTGCTGCTCTGGGCTGTGCGTTGTGCCAACAAAGTAAATTTCTCCTTGTTTAGAAATACAAAAAAAAAAAATCAATCCAAGTTTTAAAATCTCTAAATTCCCTAAAGAAGCAAACTGAGCCCAAACTAACCAACAAAACCTTCAACAACCTGCAGAAAAATTAACACTGTCAGTGAATATCCTGATTGAAATTAAAGTATTTAAAATAGTGAGAAGGCAAAATAAGATTAAAATATATATATTGATTTTTAAAATATACACACTAAGGATTCTAACTCAGCCAGCTGTACAGTGAAATTCAACATTGTCATTTGTGTGTGCACATCTTTCCCGAATGGCCCCAGTTTGGGAGCCTTTCTGTTTCTTTGTTTTAAAAGTGTGATGCGGGCTTTTTTTTTTTTTTTTTTTTTTGTGGAGGAGAGGAGGATCCTTGAAACTTTCATACAATGCATGTCATCTGTATGAGGTTTTTGATCAGGTTCACCGTCTAGCTGAAGCCATGTAAGCCATCACTAATAACAATTGTTTGGAAAGAATGTATTATTAAGTAGTGAAATCCCAGACAGAACTTGTTTTAAAACTGATGGTTAGTTGGTGAGGGATATGAGGACAATTCTAATCAGCTGCTTTCATCCGATCCCCAATAGAGTGAATAGCTTCGTTGGTGATGAATTCTCAGTGCAAACCTTGAGAGAATTAATGATTTTTCTGTTCCTTCAAAAATTGTCTTCCTTTTCTGTGCTATGAACAGACGGGCTTCTGGGGCTTCTGTTTCTCTCCTCCATATCCACATCCCTTTCCCCCCCAAAAAAAGTTTACTAAGTGTCGTGTTAGCAGCAGATTGCTCTGAATATTTCTTTGGGGGATAGGAAACTGTTTTGTGTTGGTAAGCACGTTTCTAAGGTGTGTATAGAGAACAAGTGGAGTGTAATTTTAGCTAACCTTTCTGTTTTGGGAATAGCTTTTATTTTTAATAAGAAAAAATTATTCCTCTTTTCCCCACACACCCTACTTTTTAATTCAAATAAAATGTTAATAGGAGAGAACAGGAATAATTCAGAAGTATCTAAAAACTAAAGTTTGCATTGTTACTCAGAGCCATGTTAAAAATGCACACATTTAGAAAACGCACAGTGTGATTTTTTTCTATTCCTAATATAGTGCTAAGGAATTAAAGCGGAATTTCAGAATGGATTCCTAGCCAGGCTCTGTTGCCGGTTTTAAGTAACTGATCAACCCACATCACTTTTTTACTTTGGAGACTACAATATACGTGCATTTGTCATTTAAAGACCTCATTTTACAATGCTTTTGGAAAGGCTGTGGGGTAGACAATAAAATGTTATTAGTTTGTCTATTAAAAGGTTGTGTTTTTTACTTAGAAGTAGGATTTTCCAGGGAGTGAAAATTTCTTCCTGTGAGTTTAAAAATGTACATAAGAAGTATGTTATGCTGGAGACAGTTTTAGTGTCAAATCAACATTGTGTTATATAGACAGCATGAGTCTGCCAGTTGTATGTTTCATGCCATACTAATATTGTTGACTAAACATAAGTAAATCTCAGATTTTAATGAAATCAGCTTTCTTTTATTCTGAGGAAAGTCTGTTTTTAAAATCAGGCTTGCTTATGCCGATGCAAAAATAATTTGTCAGATTTAGTCCCCATTTTTTTGGGTAAGTTTCTAAATCAGAAACTTTGAGAGTGAACAGTGAACATAAGGAAGAAAATTTTATATTGCTGACTGAGTCGCGAAGCTTTTGTCAGTTCTGCGAAGCAGTCAGATGGTTCTAATTCCGGGCTTTATTCTTTCCTCCTTGCGGAGTGTGGGTTGAAAGAGGAGACTTTCTATGCCCCCACGTTGCCTGTATTTTAAAATGTTAGAGCTAATATTCTTGAGGTACTCTTTTTTTTTTTTTAATTTAATTTATTTATTCTTAACCCCCCCCCCCCCATCTTTGCTCCTGTGTTGAGCAAGGGATTATAAAGTGGAGAAGAGGGAACCCTCTGGTTAAAACCTGATGCAAATAATTTGTATTATGCTTTGAACCAATGAGGATACTAAAAGCAAAACCACTTCTATCCTCTGGATCCCATTTCAGAAGAGAAAGTTTGACTAGTCGTGGCTGAGGGGAAAGAGTCTCATCACCACGGAGTATCAAAAATGCACTCAAACCCCATCCGTCCTGTCGACCCTGCAAAGTGTTTAGATGGGTGGCAGGGGTGACATCTCTGTGCTGTCCAAGATTCGGCTGCTGGTGCGAAGTGAAAATGTTCTGTTTGCAACGAGATGTATCCGGTGGATTGATCTTTCCCAGCCCAGTTGTGTAAAGGAGGCCAGCAATTCTTTCTGCTGGTCCCCAAGCCGATGGCTTCAGAAAAACCAGTCAAAAGAAGCGCACAATACATTTACTATTTGGAATGTCTTGGTTCAGCGAGTCTGAGCAGAAAAGTTGTTTGTTTGCCTCTGTTTGGAGAGGAGAGAAAACAGTGAGATGCTGGGAAAAATGTCTGGGCCCAGTAGAGTTCATAATGCTAATAATTGGTAGGTTTCCCTGGATTTTAATATAAAATCTCTTAAGCTTCTTGTTTGGCATGGTGAACCAAAACGAACCATCAAAAAATGAGCTAAAATCCAGCAACGTGCCACCATTGGAGTCTGGTCAATTTCAAATTCAGAATCTCTCTTCTGAAAGAAAGGGAAGAGTTGCTTTAAAAATCGGCATGATCTATAAAATAAAGTGCCGTTGAAATATCCACTTCAGGCGCTTTCCCTCTTTCTTTTCTAATAAGGAAGCCGGAATCCAAGTGCATTCACTTGTGAAGTTCTTGCCCAGAGAACTCTAAGAGCTTTTCTTTTCTTGTGGTGGGCAGGGGATGCTTTGAATCTGATACGGTTTATGTCTTGCTAGGGGACTGTCTTTGAGTCTCTTTTTTTTCGGGGTTGTTTTTGTTTGCGAGGTGAACGCAGGTGAGCAAAGGGAAAATCAGAGAGGGGAAGGCTGCAGCAAAGATTTTTGCCTTTGTAGCAGCCAGGTGTGGGAAGGTGTGTGGGGGGGACAGTTCTCCCTCTTACAGCAAGGAGGGATAATGCATTCCTGTAGTTTTTCCCCCCCTTCTTCCACTTTTTTTCAGCGGGGAGCGAGATTTTGTAGCCTGGCTCCCATGTATTTAGGAAAAGTCTCTCGAATTTTTCAGCACAAACAGTGACCATTCTCCCCATTCTCTGTGTATTTCGGCGGAGTGAAAAACTCTCTTTCATTCCTTACTTCAAAGTCCCTATTTCTTGCTGGCAGGTGTGTTGGAGAGGGTGGGTAGCTTACAAATCTACCCTTTGAATCGAGGTGATGGGAGGGTTTCTTGCCAGCCTAGGATTTCTTGCCCTGGGTTAACAAGGCGACTGACTGCCATATATGTACTCCTGGTACAATTGCTACAGGGAATGGGAGTCAGATAGGAGCATCTATCTGTGCCTGTGCTTGCACTTTGGCTTTCAGTTCAGAAAGGACGCTTTGGGTGACCTTGCATTTGAGTCCCCCTTCCAAATTTGCTACACTTCAAGTGTCCTTATGCCATGTTAACGGTAGGTCCCTATTGCCTGCCATTTCTTAAAGTGATAACTTGACAATCCCACTTCGGTCGAATTCAATTTTAATCTCTCCATTTGTGGCACTGTTGAAGAGGCTTTCTTTCACCTTGCCCTCACGCCCCGGAGAGAAGTGGCCACCTGAGACGTTAAATACCCACCTCCAGAGCTGTGCTTCAAAGGGAAGAGGCATCCAGGAGAGAGAACATTAGTGTATGACTTAAAAAACAACCAAACTCACCCTACAACACCTACAGGGTTAACATTGGGCTTGCAAAGTCCTCTTAAAAATATTTGAGATGACATCAGCTTTGCGAAATTGTCATTTTCTGTGGCTTTCTCCTATGTCTGTTAATTCCCCCCCCCCCACCCTGTATCAACTCATTTCCCTCTTTAGAACAAGATGACCCACCATAATGGTGGTTCTTTCGGTGCCACATAAGCACCCCCCCCTCCCCTTTGGCTCACTGCAGATCTTTTATTTTATAGATGTGGGGTAAAGGGGGTTGTTTTGTAGTGATGGGGAAACTCCCATATTTGTATCCTAGAGTGAAATGTACCCCCCCCCCCCCAGAAGAGAACGGGGGCACACAGGAAGGTGGAGAGTTATTGATTCTAAAAACTGGCTTGTAATTTTTTTTAACTGCAAAGAATAAGCGCTGATATAAAATGCAGGGGTAGGACGGTGGGGAGTCTGCTTTTATCTAATTTCCTTGCCACTTCTGACCAAAGCCACTTCGGGGGATCAGGCTACAGCGTAACTCTCATAACCTCTGACCCAGCCTAACTTTATAGAGGGTGCAACATCTTTCTTATAATCCATGTTTCTTCCTTCCTTCCCCTGCCCCATGCTTTAATGAGTCAGACAGCAATAGGGGGAAGGGAGATAGAAATGAAGAGGTTACAAGTGATGGAGAAAAAGGTCATTTCATCGGAGACCTGGAATGAGATGGAATATAGGGCACAGCTCGTCTCTCCTCTCTTCCCCAATTTTGTTTTATAAAGTTATTGCTTCTCTGCTTGAAGAGTGATTTTTATCTAGGGAGAGGATGGTGGTGGTTAAAGGATTACAATAAAAGTATTGCGTCGGGTCCCACGCAGCTGTGCTCGTGGGTAGATAGAGAAACTGTCGGTGGTGCGCATGGTGGGGCCAACTTCTTACAACTGAGGTTTAAAATCTGCTTTTGCCGGGTTGTGAGTTTATCCTCCCTCTTAAGGGAAACTGGTATCAGTGTTTACCCTCGGCTGCAGTGCCTCCCACATTTCATGCCCTGGCAAGTTGGCATACTGAGATCCTTTCCTTCCACTCTCGAACGGAAACCTTCCTGGTAGGTTGCAGTTGTTGGGTCTAGAGAAGCAACAACACACTTTAAAAAATATATGTACGTTTTTCAAGAAGAGGCTTTGCAAAATGGAAGGAAATTTTTGCTGCCCTGCTGGTTCGGATCCTGTGTGTTTGTCATAGTGAAAGGTGGAATAATAAAACGTGTAATAAGAGGATTTTGAAGAATATAGGCTGCCCTGAGAACATGTGAAGCACTTTTTTTTTTAAAAGGTAGTCAGGGGAAGGGGGGAGGTGAAAATACCATTGGGAGGTAACATGAAAGCTGTTTGTTCTGTCTTTCTGGCAAACCTCACGCATGTGACCTCAGCTGGGTAGAAAGTTGGCCTGCTCTGGTGGTTAAATTGCTGGACTGGGAGCTGGGACCTGGGTTCTGTTCCTCACTCTGCCTCTAGACTGATGTGGGAATTTTGGTAAGTCCCCATAGCCTGTGTTGCCACTCAGTCTAGTGGGGGTAGGGTTGCTGATCCGTTCGATTGAAAGGAACGCTGGAACTCCAAGAGCAAAAGAGAATTCATATGTTCACACAGCGAAGGAAAGGGTTTATAGACATTAATAGTTTCCTTAGCTGTGTCATGTACAATGCGGCCCAGATTCTATTCTTGTGCTATTGAAATGAGTGGTGTTATTCTAGCTTTACACTGGGGTAAGATAGCTCAAGATGTTATTCTAGCTTTACACTGGGGTAAGATAGCTCAAGATGTATCCCTGGTTCTCAATAATGACTCCGTTTGGGCTGGATTCTGTAGGAGGCATGGGGGTTTATTCTGTGTATGAGGCACGGAGGTTTGGATGGGCAACATGGTCAAGTCTATAGTACATAGAGTAGGATGAAGGGTGGACTGGATTTCAGGTGCCGGTTCAGGATCTGTTTGCATGTGTTACAGCTCGCGCCCGCCTCAGGGAACAAAGCAACTTAAACACGTGAGGAAATTCCGTCCCCGTGTTCTCCATATGTATTTTTGTTCAGGCCCCAGAACCGCCGTTGAAATGGGCTGAGGAGGATGCCAGATTCTGAAAAGCAGTTAAGAAGAAGAGTCTGCAGCAGGGATCCCCTCTGCCCGGGTGGTTCGAGAGGAGCTGAGCTGCTCCCTTTATTGCAGACAGTGTTGAAGTTACTGCTTGGGGAAATGCATTTATTGTGGTGTTGGCAGAAAGGGGTGTCCAGCTCAGAAACAGTTTGTCTCATGGCTAGCCCATGTCTTTTTTTGAGAGGTGAACATGCTGGCTATGGGTCCAGCGTGCGTCAGGCTCTGTTATTTGGCCTAAACGTGGTGGCAGGAAGTGGCCGTTGGCTGTTTAAATCTACTGGCTCCTGCTGGCGAGTTTATTCAGGGCTGGCGAAAGCAGCACATAACCTCTCTCATGATCCGTCCATCCATACGTTATCCTTCCAGCTGGAAATGGACACTCCCGTTCCCTCTTCTTGTATGGGGCTGCCCCTGCTGAGGTAGGCCAAGTGGAATGCAGCAGCACCAAGGAGCGGTCCTGAGGCCTTTACTTCACAGGCCCAGCTTGGCACCCACTGGAGTGTCCTTTGCGTGGGCTTTGAAAGAGTTAACCTAGGCATTGGCCTGCGTGAGGGACCCACCGGGTCTTCCCGGCGAGTGGGCATGCTTGTGGCGAGAAATCCTGGGCAGAATAGTTTCTCGTCAAGTGTCAGCGGAGCCTTCGCCGACCCCGACTCCTGGGGATGGGAGCAGAGGGAAGAGACGGGCTGGGGGAGGGTGGCGGTGGTGGATGAGAGGAGACCCAAGGATGCAGAGGGGGAACGTGGCGGCTTTTAAGAACCCATGGCAAACATGCCGGGAAGGTTCCATGTGTTGGCTCCCGTTGGGCTGGGCAGGGCAGGACCAGACCTTTCCCCAGACTCCCGTTTGATCGGGGAGCCCATCTGCCTCTTGGTGTCTTGGTTGCAGAGCTAAGCCTTGTGCGGACTGCTTGCAGGGGTAAGGCCCTCTTGCCCTCTAGTTATCCCACATAATCCTGCCCCTACCATAAAACTCTGCAACCACCAGACAGGGTCCAGGGAGAGATGCCTGTCTTGGAGTTATACTGAGGGGAAGGCATTTCTCTCTCTAGATCCCTTACCTTTTTTGGTTTTTATTATTATTAATTTTTTAAACTGAGCATCGAAGCCAGCAGGAGCCAATTGGTGGCTTCTTTACACCTCTCCCCCCCCCCCCCCAGCAACACTAAATATTGTTGGAGCTCCCCTTTTTCCAAAGGGGCGCAACAAATTGGTTGCTTTTCCTCCCACCCTTGTTCTTTGCTGTGGAACATTCATTAACCGGGGGGGGCACTTTGTGACACCAAGTTGTCTCCCCCTCCCAGCAGCCTTAACCCACTTGCTTTTGTTTTTCAATATTCCGAAGAACGCTTCCCAGACGATTCCCTTGTAAGTGGCAAGGAGAGCATGAGGAAGGCAGCAAATCCCTGAAATGAGTAATAATCTATAGAAATGAAAGAAAATTAGTCCAGTTTAAAAAAACAACAAAAAACTCTCACTTTTGTGGCTAATGAGGCAGGAAATGTGGATTTTTAGAACAAGATGCGCCAAACGCCACCACAATAAACACTTCTCTTGGTGAGATGGGCTTGGGTGTGTGTGTGGGGGGGGATGTGGGGGGGAAGCCACAGACTTTCAAAATCATGCACTCCTTGACTATCCTCGACTTACTTTCCCTTTCCAGCTTCCTGCGGCCTCTGATGGAAAATAGCTTTCACTTCGGAGCAGAGAAAGTTTTCTTCTGTTTTATGTGTGTCCCCCCCCCCCCCCACAAGCCTACCCCCTCCCTCATTTTTTAATGGGTACAAGGGTGTATTCTTGCTTCCAAAAGTAACAGAGCTTTGGACCCTGCTCCATATATAAGCAAATTAAAATTGATCTGAGATTTTGCTTCTCGATGGGGCCCAGATGTTTGCCATTAATAAATTAAAACCTCCAATATAAACGACTTCTGGTTTAAAAAACAAAAGGCGCGTTTGTTTCCTATCAGGCTAGTAAATCTAGTTTTGAGGGTTGTGTTCAGTGTTGGGGGGGGGGGGGAGGAGGAGTGTGAGTCAAGGGAGGGAGAGACAGTATCCATCAATGACTTCTTGGTGGTGTTTGAGGAGCAGTCTGCATTTCCTGTTGCTCTGACTTCATTTCAGCATCTGTGGGACTCTCCAGAGCTCAGACACCGGGCCTGCACCCTCTTCCCCCAGTTATCTTGGTTCATCGTCCTTTAGGGCCCCCGCTTTAAAAATCGGTGGCTGGACTGTGGTTGTGCTTTTGGAAGCCTCTTGTGTAAGCAATGAGACAGCTCATGCCTGGCGCTCTGATTCCAAACATGTAAGAGACTGGGGGGCGAGGGGGAACCTGAAGGCAAATGGTTAGAAATAGGTGCGAAATGGCCCTGCAGTGCTTAGATACGGTGGACCAAATTCACTACTGGTGTAAGTTGGGGCTGCTCCATCCCTGGCAATGGAGCTGCGCCCCCTGACATCAGGACAGAATTTGGCCCGTAGATAAGGCGCAGGTTAGATGTGCCGAAGAGAGATGCTGGGCGGAACTACAGCAGGCACCCGCCACGCTTCCAGGTGGCTTTTTAAATATCAAACCCAAATATTTATCAACTCCCCACTCCCAGATGTCCAAATCTGCTTTACCAAGCCAAAATGCTGGTGTGACAGTCGGGGGGGTTCTGCGAGACGGGCGTCCCACAGGCAGCAAATTACGGCACTGTTCCTGTCTCGGTGACCTTGCTTGCTTGCCTCAGGTGCAGCTTGTCAGATGGCTCAGGCCAGGATAGCTGTCCCCGCTAGAGAGGACACTGGGGGCAGGGCATGCTATGGGTTTATAACGGGGAGCGTGCTGGTGAAGAGACCCTCCCTCACCCAGAATTGGCTTTGGCTGAGGGAGGTGCACAGCGGGGTCTTGGTCAGTTGAAACGAACCCCGTTGGCTGTCAAGGGTGTGGATCTGTTGCCTGAGAGAGCAGCGGCGTGGGTGGGATGAGACTCGAGGGATTCAGTTCCTTAGATGCTGAACTAAAGCTCAGACTTTCTTCACCCCTGCTGCCTGAAACAGCCCTGCCCGTGTGAAGGATGTCGGTAAGGGACCAGTCTTTCTGCCGCCACCTTGTACCAGGGTGTGAGTGGGAAAAGGAGTTGGGCACAGCGGGCGTCCTGCTGCATTCAGCTTTCCCCTGTCTTTGGGCTCCTGACCGCATTGCCTGTGAGTAATGAATGAATACCAAATCAAGAAGAGGCAGTTTCCCTCTATCTCCCAGCAGAAGGGAAGCGCTCCACCCCAGGAAGGTCCAGCCCAGCAGAAAGGGCTTGTCAGCACCTTGTACGCTCCAGAAAGGGAAGCGTGCTATTTGGGAGCAGTTCCTAGTCTGTGACTTCTTAGTCTTCTACAGCGAGCCCTGGGGGAGGAGAATAGACCCAGAATTAAGGGATTCCTAGTGGGCTGCGGTGATGCTGACTTGAGACACTCAGACCACAACCCCTCACGTCTAAATTAGCCCCCCCCCCCCCGATACTTGAAGGGAGAGTTCGGATTCAGCTCCACATCTTCCAGTTCATTCCTGTACCTTAGTGTGGGCCCAGGCTTCAGAGAGATTGGGTCTGGACTTGTCCTCCCGCCCCACTTCTCGCTGCTGCACAGGGGAGAGACTGACTCTGGATCCTGTTGCAGGGACCGATCTGCTCCCTTTAACCGGTGCTGTGGTGTCCAAGCATCGAAAGACTTTTGCCACCCTGCTTCGTGAGCAGGAATAGATGATACAGGATCATTCCTCCTTGTGTGAACAATTGCCCCTCTAATGCAGGTTTCTGTGTCCTTAAAGGCGGGGGGGGGGGGGGGGCTTCCTTTTTTGGCCTCATCTAAAATCCACCAAAATCAACAGGCGTGGTTTTCCTCAAGGTTAGGGCGCTTCTGGATTAAGCTCTGTTTTGAGCACGACGGGATCCAAGCCTCTGAACTGGGATCTTAATGCTGACAGTGCCAAAGGTTGGGGGTACGTGACCAGCCCATCCCCAAATCAAACCACGCATCCTACCCAAGTGGTTATCACAGAGGCTGCGGAACCCTGGGGGTTACAGAAGCCAGCGGTTTTAAAGATGCTCTGAGGGGTGTGCTGGGAGTAGGGATGTAAAATCCCAGTAAATCAGTTAACTGTTATGTTTAAGCGGTTAATCACTTAGGTGAGGAGGGGGAGTGGCTCACTGCTTTGGCCAGGCTGGGCCTGCAACAGACGGGTGAGCTCCAGCCCCTGCCGATTAACCGTAACTGGTAAGCAGCTCATGGCTGTAGCATCTCCCAACAGCCTTTGGGGCTGGCCTTGTAAAATCCAGGGTACTGAGCGAACAACAGAACCTGTGCCTAGAAACGGTGCCAGCCTTTGCTTAATTCCTTACAATAACAGCAGCCGCCAGCTCAGGCTCTGTGAGCAGGAGCTGGGTTTTCACTCCAGCAAATAAAGTTGCAGATTTTAAATTCTTGGGAACCCCCCTCCCCAGTCACTGTAAGTTCAAAAAGAGCAACAACTTTTAGGGGGGTAGGGGGAAGAGTTCCTTTACAGCAGCATTTTTCTGGGTGCAAAGCGACTGGGGTGGGTAGGTGTGCGGAGGCTGCGTGTGTAACTGTCGCGAGGGTAGAAATTCCCTGGCTTCCTCTCCCTGAACAGCTTGGTGTCGTCTGTCTTGTGTTGTGATGATTTGGAGATAGGGATGGGAAGGCTGTGCCTCGGTCCGCCCCTCCCTCCGGCACAGCAGCCTCTGATTCGATCTGGACCCTTTTCCTAGCGGGCTTGCCAGTGCTTTCCCTCCACGCCTTGATCGCGGGAATGGTCTGTCCTCTTCTCGCTGCTGTGTCTCAGCCAAGTTCCCCAGCCTGGCCTGGTCAGCCTGGGAAGCAGTGAAGGGACTCCTTACCCTTCCCATTTACATTTGTGTGCTCCCATTTTTCTTGCCCCTCATGCGCTTGCCAAAGAAAGTCCTGAGGCAGCAAAGGTTTCCAAACAGCTGGGGCAGAACCACCAGCCCCAGGAGCTGGTCCCATCGGGCCGGAGAGGGGGAATCCTTGAGAGCATCTGCAGAGAGGGGATTTGTTGTGCTTGGGGCAAGAGATACCCAGTGAGGAGACTGGGCTAGGGCCGGGTTCACAGACAGGTTCCTCGTGCTGAGGATGTGATGGGAGAGCACTAGTTTGTATTCTGTAGGATTCTCTCCTGTTCTCATCTGTCACCCGGCCCCTTGCTCGGGTTCAGCTTTTCCATGCCCATAGGCTGGGATTTTGGAAAGGACCAGGTTCCGATGGGCTCTTTTTGGAAATCCCAGCCAGCTGGGGTATAAAGGCTGCACTGGGTCTGGCGGCCTGACAGTCCAGGCCATGTGAGCTGTGGACGTGGGCAAGGAATCTGAGAGGTAGTGAGCGCTCTGGTTATTTCAGTGTCAGGAGGCAGGAGAAGAGCTGCACCGAAGAGCTGTGAGGTGATGCGTTCCTTTTGATTGTGGTAATGCCAGGCAGCCAGGCTTCAGAATAAGGCCCCGTTGTGTTCTGTGCCAGTCAAGCAGGCAGGCCCTGAAAGCGAAGGGGAACATGCTCCAGCCCCTCCCTGGGGTGAGGGGGGCCAGGGTTACAGCAGCACCGTAACCTGGCCGCTTGGTCAGGGCCCGCAGATGCTATGCTCAAGCGTTTTGCTTCCTGCTGGCGATTCTTATCAACTGGCCCCGGGGAAGAAGTGGCTCTTGAGCAGGGATTTGTGTGTGTGTGTGTTTTGGGGTAGGGTTGGCTTGGTGGGGCAGGGATGGGAGGGCATCCCAGGGAAGAGGCACGCTGCATGAGACATAATGATGGCTGTGGGAGAGGCAAGCAAACAGGACATGGAGACTGGCACTCTTGAGGTTAGGGATGTGAGGGTTTAAACAGTAAGCCCCATCCTTAATGGGTAAGACTTACCTGTTAACCTTGGGGCTACGTCTATACTCCAGGCTTCTTGCGCAAGAACTTTTGCACAAGAGATCTTCCGCAAAAAGTTCTTGCGCAAGAGCGTGTCCACACTGCCGTGTGCTTTTGCGCAAGAGGGTGTCCCCACTGCCATGGATGCTCTTGCGCAAGAAAGCTCTGATGGTCATTCATTCTGTGCTTTTTCCAATAGGGGTTTCTTGCACAAGAAACTCCGTTGTCCAGCCACATCCGCCTTTTTGCACATGAGTTCTTGCGCAAAAAGGCTTATTCCTCATAGAGGAATAACTGTTGTGCAAAAAGCCTGACGATCTACTGTACATTTTCTTTCACAAAAACGCACTTGTAGTGTGGACGCTCCATGAGTTTTATGCGCAAAAACTCTCAATGTAGATGTAGCCTACCTGGCGGAGTCTGGAATAGCTTTCTGCCTGCTGCAGGCAGGGCCTGCTCTGGCCAGAGTGGGGCAGCGGCTGGGGAGGGGGTAGGGAGGTGGAAGCGGGGGGCTTTGCAACCCAGCAGCGGGCAGACAAGCTGGAGTAGCCCCCACCCTTGCCGGCCTTTAATTTGGTTAAACAAGATTTGACATCCCCACTTGAAACGGGGCTTCTCTCTCTCTCTCTCTCTCTCTCTGTACCTCATCTTCAGACTGCTCTAGACACCAACACCTCGGTTTCCTTGCTAACCTCTTATTACTTTTGCCCCTACCTCCCTCTCCACCCTCCCCCTCATTCATCGGTTTTGTCTGCCTGCTGTGATGTGCTAGCTTTCTGGGCCGAGGGGCCCTAGTCTTGCTTTGCCTGTACCGCACCTAGCACCCGGGGGTCCTGATCCTTGCTTGAGGGTTTGTAATGCAAACAAAGACTAAGCCTCATCTTGGGTCTTTGGGGGAGGGGAGTGGACCAGGATCAGGCCCATTCTGTGTAAACCCAAATACCCTTTTCTGCCCTTGGCACCTTGTGTGTGTGTGTAGGGCTGTTAGGAATTGGTGGGCAATGAGGGCAGGTGGAGGCAGAGCGTTGCAGTTTGTGAGCCACGCATTATAAAGTCGTACTTTGGACAAGGAGCCTTTTTCTCCCTAAAGCCAGTGATTTCCTCCTCCCCCTGGTGTGCTCTGAAATGAGGCTGTATCTGTAGAGTTAAACAGTGCTTTCCATCCCAAAGCATTTTACAGACTGCATGGAACAGGTTTGGCATCAGCTGCTGCTGAAATGCAGCCACCTCGGGGGTGGAGTGCTGGTAACTGCCTCTCTCTCTCCATTTGTTTCATGTTGGTGCCCTTCAGTGTGTTGGGAGCCTCCCTTCCTTGGGAGGCAGTCTGGCCCATGGTGAGAGCATTCGAGGATCAAATCCCTGCCCCAGGCTGAGAACTCAGTTGCTATGTGACTCAGTTTCCCATCTATAAAATGGGAATAATGCTCCCCCTAGTTCAGAGGTGTTGTGAAGATAATTTCCATGAAAGATTGTGAGGTGCTTAGATCCTAACAGGGTCTCGTGAGTACCATAGACCTCCCATGCTGCGGCTTTAGACTGAGGAGGCTTAAATGGCCATTACACCTTTTGGCTTCTGAAAATGGCTGCACTTTGCAGTGAGAGTCTGAAGGGAAGCGGTTAGGTTTTCGCCACCCCTCCTGTACCTGGCAATGGCTGTAGCTTGCCTTGCTTGCGCTCTGCAGATGGACGGATGTCTGCATGGTCCAGGACTACTGATTAGGCCTCTTCCTCGTGCGTGCGCTCGGTGGAAGTGGGCACGAGCTTTGCCAGACTCCCGCGGGATCCAAATTCAGAGACGCTCCTCCAAATTCAGCCTGGGTGTTATAAAGCTCAGCACCGCACAGGTTAACAGGCCCTGAATTGGATGCTGGAATCTGCCGAGGATGGGCACACCCAGCAGTGTTAACCCCTTGGCTGCTGCTTGGCTGGCGATGGGATTTGGTGGGGCCAGGTTTTTGGGAAGGGGCTGGGAATGTCGCTTGCTCTCAAAAGAAGTGTCGGTGTGGCCGAGCAAAGTTGAAACTTTGTTCTAGAGTGTGTGTGCGTGTGTGCGTTCGTTCGTTCTGCCATTTGCTGGCCTCTGCTCCCAGGCGATCTACACTGCTGCCTCCAGTCGCCGGGAACACCTGGCTGCAATTGCTTAGCTTCTCAGAGCTGCTAACAAAGCCTCTTCTACCAGTGACTGGAAACAACAAGTGACCTTCCTCCTCCTTTCCCCGAGCCCTGTCTGCTAGGTAGACACATAATCTAAACCGCTGGACTGGCTCTCTGCCTCCTAGCTAAGCCATCACCCTCTTTCTGAGCCCTCCCTAATTTTAAATTGTTCCCTTCCCCCATGTTGTGTCCTTCAGACCTTGTGAACCACCTGTACCTTGCGTTCTCTCTTTCACTGTCTGGGGAATTGCCACTAAGGGATCCTTATTGTGCTCCTTCTTGGTTCTCAGACAGGTCAATGGGAGGGTGAGAGGACAGCCCTGTAAACTTACAAAGCAGTTTGCATTCCAAAGTTCCTTGGTACCTTCACAGATACCTGCCCATAAACTGCTTCCTTCAGCTACTGAAGGGCATCCGCCTCTGCAGTCGAACGCAGCAGCTGTTTTGACAGGGTTCTGCAACAGGGCGGGGGCAGAGAATAGTGGGATCCGGCTGAAACTCGGGAGGGAGTTTCAGGGAGATGGAATTCAGATAGAGATTCCCACATGGATACCAGAGGCCTAAGTCTCACTTGTATTTTTCCTTTGCTTTTCGGTTGGTGGCAGTTGTTCCTGCTTGGCTGGATGGTATAATATTTGAAAGTCTCAAAGCTCAGAGAAATTCTAGTCTTCCTTATGCTCTCTGTGGGATCTTTCAGATTAAAAAAAAAAAAAAAAAAACCTTGCAGAAAAAGCTCAATGCTACAGAAGGTTTTTTTCTTTTTAAGAGGCCTTAGGTTGGTTTGTTTGGGACATGAACACATGCCAGCTCGTTGAGGTTAAAGCTAGAAGGTTGGGGCGGGGATGGATGCTGGTGGTGGAGCTGGGCAAATAGCAGAATTTTTTTGGTTCATTGGCAATTTTGAAAAGTGGGAGGAAGTATTTGCATCAGGTCAGATGGAAAGATTTGGTTGAATCAAAAAGTTGGATTTTTTTCCCCCTGTTGTGTCCAACAAAGCACACTTTTTCCGTTTTGACCATGGTTTTTTTTTTCTACACTTGTGAAATTTTAAAATAAGCGAACAGAAGGCTTTTGATACACAGTGGTTTCAAACCAAACCCTGGAAACATTTTGTTTTTAAAAGATGTTAAAATATTTTGGTTCTCTTGAAAATGTTGGGCGGGTGTTTTGAAAGCAACTCAGTGAAGTCAGCATGAATTGGTGAGACACTTTTTGGTGTTGTCAAATCTGCATTTCATGCCAAAAAAATTCTGGCTGAAAAATTTCTCCCACCTCTCAATGGAGGTCAGGCACTTTCTCTGCCTCATATTGCATTCCCGGCAAAGACCAATGCAAATGCTACTTACTCATAGATAACTAGGGCTGTTTTGACATGGCAGTCTTGTTTTGGGTGACTTTTCCATCTGTACAATCCCTCATGACAGTTTGAGATAGGAGCCCGGGGACCCACCCTTCTGAAGCCTCCATGTGAAAAATGACTTTAGACCAAAATCTCATAATTAGAAGTGGTGAAAATCTTGGGTGTTTCTTTCTCTTTTCTTTTCTTGAAATCGCATCCGTTTGGGAATTACAAGGGAGACCCTTGCTCCAGGGAAATGACCAGGGAGCGTTTCTGAGGTGCTGCTTGTGTTTTTGATCTATCAAGGCTGCTTGTTTTTGAAAAACCCAACAGATTCTGAGAAATCTCCGGAGTTAGAACTTCTCCTTTTATTTCATAGCTGCTTGGAATTTATTTATTTATTTATTTATTTTAATGCCAGAAGAAGCCTTTTGTAGTTATCAGGTGGTATGATCTACACTGCTTGTATCTGTGGTCTCACCAAGTGATTCCCACGTTAAGCTACAGCATGAATTCGGGAGCCTTCAGCCTTGTATCTAGCTTGCACAGGGTAGGATTGGGGCTGTGTGCTTGAGCTTGCATTGTGAGTTGTGTGCAGAACCCCAGCTTTTCCTCAGGCCGTGCATTATCTGTGCTTTGGGTGTCCAAGGCAGATGGCTGAGTGCGTCCGAATGGCTTTGCTCTGTGGAGTCTCTCCTCTGCTACCAGTGCCTATTACCTGTCTCCGCTCTCAGTGCGGGGCCTGTGCTCTTCGGGCCGCACTTACCAAGGTATTTGGCGTCGAGCAGACACGTGACGGCTGCGTTTCTCTTGAGCTCGTCGCCCCGCAGGCAGCAGGGCCGACAGCCTCTTCGAGGCCCTGAGCAAGATGGAGAGGGCCCTGCTCTGTGCCCCCAGAAGGGGCAAGGCCTCTGGTGGAAGGGGCAGGGCTGAGGCTAGACAACCCGCAACGCTGCCCAGAGAGCACCGTGACTTCCTCCTCCATGCTGCCCGGAGTGCGCCGTGCGGTGCTCTGGCCATCGCTGTTGCCATAGCAGCAGCCGGGAGTTCTGGGCCCTTTTGTCTCACCGGTTGCCCCCTTTACACCCTGCATGGGCAGGCCTGCCCGTGTGCTGAGCTCCCCTGAAACGCAGCTTCCAAGTGACCTGTAGCACCTATCAGGGCAATAAGCAACTCTTGTGCATAAGTTTTGAGGAGGACGTGTTTGTAGCTTGTAGTTGAATTTTTTCCCCCCCGATGCCAGTAATAATGAGGGGGAGAATCTTGCTCCCCTCATTCCTTTTGCCTCCTTTTCGGCTCTGCTCAGATTCTCCTTCATTCTCTCATTCCATTGGTCGCTTGCCTTGATTTTCCCCCCCTCCCGACTTCTAGAGCCTGCACCTTGGATGTGGGTCCCCTAGGATTGGGGAGCTTTACTCTTACCCCATGACGTGCCCGTCTTGGGAGCCGTCCTACGCTCGGGTCTTGGCTTGGCCTAAGCGTCCTCAACACGGTCCAAAGCCCCGCAGGAGCGCACTTGGCAGTGTGGCCGAGAACAGGTCTTTCCCGCCGGTGGCTTACTGAAGGGTTGACCCAGGTGAGCTGCGACGTTTCTGTGCAGCCCTGAACTGCCCAGGGTGGCAATATGTAGCCTTCCTCAGCTTCCTGCTCGGATGCCTAACAGTGTCTGCAGGTGGCCACCTGGTTAATAAAGGCACCAATTACCTGCAGCCTGATGAGGATGGAGGTCGCCCTTCGCTGCTAGCATGTACTTGAAGGGAAATGTCCCGTCCCCTCCCCTCTCGGTGTATCTGGCTTTCCGTCTCTAGAGGCATTCTCTGACATCCTGGATGGTCCGTGGCAGGACTCTAAGCTAAGGCAAATCCCCCGGGCCAAATGGATGTGGGTGTCATTACCTAACCCTTCCCTTGGGCGCTTCACGTTTTATGGGTAACTGGGTCAGGCCCATAGAAAACATAGATCTACATATGTGTCACTGATAAGAGAGGAACATCAATTTTTTGTACACCCAAAGATACTTAAACTTGGTATGGACTGACAAGCTAGCAAAGAATACAGGTGGAATGTTGTTCTAACATAGATTGTATGAAAGGGTGTGTGAGTATTACTTTCTCCTGATGGGCCCGAGGGAGGTATGGATTTTGAACTGTAGCACCTATTAGGGCAATAAGCAACTTTTTTGAATAAGTTTTGAGAAGGACATGTTTGTAGATTGTAGTAGCATCCCCCCCACCCGCCCGACGCCAATAATTTCAATCCAACTTTCAAAAGGGATTTTGAGGCGGCCATGTTCAATGCATGACAGACTAAATGAAAACTTCCCCTCTGATCCAGAACTTGTGTGATCCTTAGCTGAAATAAAGAAGAGCTGAATAAGGTTGTGGGTCTGACAATGTGATAAAATAGCCACGCTTCTCTTGTGGCTCCCAGCACTGAATTTGGACTCTGATGCGTGTTTGCTCTATCGCTGCCAGTTACTTGCCGTGTCATTCATGTGCATCGTACACCTAGGATACCATACCTGTGTCTGTCAGGCATATTGGGTGTGCTTTCGGCTTTCTGTGGTATTTAGCCATGAAATTCTTATTAATCCTCTCATGGTTAATCCTTGCCTGGCTAAGAATACTTACTCTTAAAACATAAGTGCTAAAACTAGGATGGAAAAAGAAGCTTCCTTTTTTCTTCTTCTTCTTCTTCTTCTTCTTCAGGCGAGTGGGCATGTTTCATGTCCCATTCCTCGTGCAAATAGAAATAGCAGGTTGCTATGACTGGGGTCTGAGGGCATAGCTGTGCTAGTGGTCTTAAACTGATACAATATATTGTTGTGGTTTTTTTTTCTTTTTTTCCCTGGAGTTTGAATTTTTGTTGCCTCTGACTTTTTCCCTCCCTCCCCTCCTTTATTATTTTTGTTAATTAGGTGGTGAGGTGGAAACTGTCTCCATCCAAAACCGTGGAGAAATCCTTCCTCCACAAAGTGTACAGGCGCATGCAATAGAGGAGAGATGGTTGGGAATGTGCCGCTATTTAAAAAATAACTTCTTCATAAAGCTCCTTTAAAAGAGAATCCCAGACTCCCCCCTCAGACGCTGCCACCTCCCCTCCCACCCCCCTAATTAAACGATTTGAATTTTCACGTTAACCGCTTGGCGCTTCCTCGGCGCCTCAGATGATTAGAAAAGGATATTCATTTATGCCTTTTAAACGCCGCCCCGATTAAAATCAGAGAGATTTTTTCCTTCATCAAAATCTAACATCCTTGAAAAATTAATTTGATGCCTCTTGTTATCAATTAATTGAATCTCGTTGGGAAAGAGGCTTGTACGGCGGGTGGTTAGAGCTGGCCCTTCTGTTCTTAGCTGCTTTCCCCCCCCCCCACACCTCCTTTTTCCCTTCTGCTGCTTCTTCCAAACACTGTGACATTATAAAACTCTCTTCTTTTTATTTTACTCATCACATAAAATAAAATAAATGAATAAAACTTGGTCTCTTTTCCCACCCTCCACCCCCACTCGCTTGAATTCTCATATGAAAGGAAAAACCTCTTCTCTTTCTCGGCCTCTTTTCCTATAACTTCACAGGGGCGGGCAATGGGGGGGGGGGGCGAGGAGGAGAAATAAAGTTAGCGCCTTAGCAATTCCTCAGCGTAGCAAAGCAGCTATGGTCTGTCTGTCTCTTCCTTTCTTTAAATGGGGATATTGGATATTTCATTCGAATCTCCCTCTTTTCAATTAAAAGCACACGGCTCCTTCTCTTAAACCCTCTCTATTCCTTTCTTTAATATTTCAGCTCTTCCCCCGAGATGGGCTGGCTGCATTTTTTTTTTTAATAGACTCGCTCCCTCTGTATTAAACTTTTCTAATCTCCTACCCTTTGCTTCCCCCATCCTCTCACCACCTTAAACAAAAAAAAGTTAGAAAATTAAAAGAATTGGGAATTCACAGGTTATTTAAATAGAAAGAAGTAAGTTCTACTTTTTAAATTATTAACTCTCTGCTTACCGGGAATTGGCCAAGGTAATTCCAACTTGGAATGTGTCTCTGCTTAATGTACTCCTTGTTAATACACTCTTGTGAATTGGGAGTTGTTAGTGGGGGAGTTTTAAACTGGTTCTTACACAGTTCTGCTGGGCCAAACCAATGGTCCATATAGACCAGTATCCTGTCTTCCGACAGCAGCCAATGTCAAGTGCTTCAGAGGGACTGAACGGAACAGGGCAATTCTGAGTGGTCCAGTTGTCTAGTCCCAGCTTCTGCTAGTCAGAGGTTTAGGGAAATCCTGCGCCTAGGGTGACCATGCTGGCAAATGGCCATTAACAGACACATCCTCTGTGAATTTACCTAATTCTTTTCTGAACCCAGTTGGTACTTTACGCTGCCATGATATCACTTGGCAATGAGTTCCACAGGTTACTATGCATAATGTGAAGAAGTACTTTCTTAGGTTTGTTTTAAACCTGCTGCTTATTAATTTCATTGTGTGACCCCTGGTTCATGTGTTATGTGAAGTGGTAAATATAACACTTCCTTATTCACTTTCTCCACATCATCCATGAGTCTACAGTCCTTGATTGCATCCCCTGTTAGTTGTCTCTTTCCTAAGATGAACAGTCCCAGTATTTTTAATTTCTCCTCCAGTGAGTGCTATTCCGTATCCCTAAATTGTTTCTCTGGCCTTTTCCCTTTTCTAATGCATCTTTTTGGAGATTGGCCGATCAGAACTGCACACCGTATTCCATACAGGCATTGTGATAGTTTCTATTGTGTCTATTGGTTTCCTAATATTGTCTTAGCTGTGTTTTTTTTGTTTTTGTTTTAACTGCCCCCAAATGTTGCATGGGTGTCTTCAGACAACAGGCAGGATGACTCCTGGATCTTTTTCTCGAGCGGCAACAGCTAATTTAGACTTTTTCTCATGGGCTCCCTGGTCCCGTTCAAAGTAACTGAAGTGAGAAATCCCTGCGGTATTCACTTCAGTAGGAATCACTGCTCACCACGCTTACTCAACCCCATTGCCCAGCTATGGCCTGGCTCCTTTTTCCTCTCGGATAGTCCATTCTGGTGTTTTGAAAGGTGTCTGGTCATACCCTTAATGAGCAGCTTCTTTACAGCATATTCAAAAGCTCTTTTACGTTCTACCTGTTGTTCGGTTTGCTTGATACTTGGTAGCCAGTGAGCACTTGTGCATAGACTGTAAGGTTGGCAAACTGCAATTGAGCGCCCGTAAGTCTGAAGTCACCTTTGTGACTCTGTCCTCCGAGCTGTCTGTTTGTTGGAAACCTCCTCCCTGTCTCTTCTCATCTCTCTGCTGGATTAGGTCCGTGAGAAGGGTTGGCTTTTGTGATGAGTAGCAGGCAGGGGCCTCCGGTGGTGCTGGTGCTGTGCGAGCACATAGAAAGAGACAGCCCCTGTCCCAAAGAGTCTGTGTAGGCGGACCCAGAGACCGGTGTGCAGAGGGGGGGAAGGGACTTGCCTGCTGTCCCACAGCAGTGTGGGAACAGAATCTAGATCTGGCTCCCCACCCAATGACCAACCCACTGAACTCAACCGCCTCACTGTGCAATGTGGATTTGGCTCCCGTAGAGGCTGGTGTGAGATCACTGAACTTGCTTCTGAGCCCTTTGTTCAATACAGTTGAACTGAGGTCTATTGCAAATCAGAGGGGGCCGTCTGGCCTCCATATCCCTCTCTCTGAGGGGGAGGGAATATCGCTTTGGGGTAGACGGTAGGCAGTCAGGGGGTGACCCTGCCTCCTTAGAAACCTGCATGCAGCCGGCCTGTGTCCTGTGGCTTTTTGGTGACTTGCATTCCCATTGGCACATCCTTCGGGGATGGGGGAGAGCAAGTGGTGCTCTCCAGCAAACAGCCTCTTGGAAGCACCTCTGATTTGATACGATGGAGAACTAGGAGACTGCTACTCTGGTGTCACTGAGCGTGGCTAGGAGCCTGCTGGCCTTTGATGCCAGAGGCGAGCAAGGAACTCTCTGGACGCAGGGTGTTGTAACCCCCGGCTTTTAATCACTAGTGGTAGGATGGTTATTCTCCCCTCAGAAGGGAAGAGAGTGGGTAGCAGGTGGTGTCATTGGGGTGACTGCTTAGCCTGAAGGGTGAAGGACTGAACTCTTATGAACCTGACTCCCTCTACCCTGCTCTTAGCTGTGCTCCATAACTAGCACTTACCTACAGCTGGCTATCACTATTACAAAAATGGAACTGCAGGGTTTATTCCCACTTGACAGCTGAGCACACTGAGGCACTGGGACAGGAAAAGAACGTGCCCAGAATTGCCCAGTAGCTGCGCCTCGGTAGATTATAAACCAACAGCCGACTGTTCTACCGCAGCTTTGGAGGCGTGACTCTGTGCTGGAAATAAGTGAGTCCCACGTGTCTGGGCCATTTCCAGTAGATTGAAACAGTGGTTCCCAGCCACGGCTCGGGTACACTGCCCAACGTTCCCCCCCCCCCGTGGCTGTTAGGAGAGGCGTGTCCTGCCCTGCCTCTCAGCCAACCAGCGCTGGGCAGGGGCGGGGTCTCCTTCTGGACACGGAAGAGCGGTTGACTGCGCGGCGGGAGGGCAGTCTTGGAGCAGCTGTGACCCAGGCAGCAGCACTCAGCTGGTGGCCAGGTGGCAGCACAGGGTTCGGTGAGGGTGGTGGGGCAGGGGATTCCGGGGGTGGTGCTACTGTTGGGGGGGGGGGGGGCGCTCTGGAGGTTGGGGAGCTGGCACTGGGAGACTCTGAAGGTGGGAGGCTGGCATTGGGGGGGTTGGGTGCAGGAGACTCTGGGGTCAGTGGCTGGTGCTGGGGAGGTGATAGAGGGGTTGGTGTATCCCAGTCCCCAGAGCTGCCACGGACAGTTGCCTTCAGCTGCGGCAGCCACCCGCCACGTGGCGACTGCTGGAGCTGAAGCTGGCTGTTTGCCACGGCCTTAGGGGCAGGGGCTTTTGGTGGACCAGTAACATTTTATTTGCATGTGTTGTTTGCATAATGAATATGCAAATGCAATGTTTACCAGTCGGCCAAAAGTTTGTGAATAGGTTTGCTGGTCCGCGGTATAAAAAAGTTGGGAGCCACTGGATTGAAACGTCTGCTGTGGGGTCGAGGTGGGAGTCAGGGGGAGGAGGGAGTTGACAGGTGGATTTGAGTTTCCCAGGCCTTCAGACATCTCTATTCGGCACCCCAAACTAATGAAAAAAGCAGTAGGTTTGTGAGAGCAGAAAAGGGGTAGAGCTCCCGTGCCCTGAAGTAGATGGGTCTTTCGAGCATGATGCAAACGAATGGGCCAGAGGCACTTTCTTGTAACCAACATTGTAAATCCGGGTACCCTTCTGCCTCAGCAAACGGGACTGTGCAGGAGCTCTTCCCTCTCCCCGCCCCCCGCGTTGTCAACCAGCCAGACTTTGCCTTGCAGGTTAACCATGGGTGCACTGGAGTTCCCCAACTCTCTCCAGAAGTGTCCCCCACTCTACCCCCTGAAGCATCCATCCCTTGTCATTGGCTGCCTGCAGAACATTTGAGTCCACCCATCTCCCCCCCCCCCCCCCAAGCCTGCTGGCCTGTGATGGATTTATAATAAAACAAGCATACGTTTCTTAATGAATAACAGCGTCTGAAGTGATATTATGCAGAGATGATAGCAACAGGAAACGGTTATAAATAAAACAAAAATGGAATCACGATTTCAAATGACTAAAACTGGACCCAGTAGGTTTGCAATCCGTGTCTAAGGTGGGTTTCTCACTTAAGCAACAATTCAACATCACCTCCCTCTTCTTCCCCACCCCTATGATTGGGGGGGTCCAGGGAGTGCAAAGAGCTTTGTTACCCATTGCTCCGAGAACAAAAGGGTTGTCGCTCCTTCCTCCTATGGTTCTTTTTAAGTGTGCCCCCAGAACAAGTTCTCCCCTGCACCCGGCTGTGCTTTCACCCTCCTCTGAACTTGGCTCTTCTCTTGACTTAAAATGCAAATGCGGTGTCCTTTTGTGCTGGTTTCACAATATCTGGTTCACAACAGGGACCTTGGCAGACAGGTAAATCCACTTTCCTCAGTCTCCGAGAGACTTGTTGGGCAACCCAGCTTGGTGGTTTGCTTTGACGCTTCTGTTCAGTACACGCAGGCCACTTTTTATTTAACACCAGTACATGCGTCATACTCCACCTCAGGGGGACCTAAATTTTCATCTGATATCCTAAGTCATGTTTTTGATTGATAGATACACTCAGCACCTAACAGTGCCAGGAGAGTTTGTCAGGCGTGGCGGGAGGTGCTGTTGTATGCTCGTGAGACTTTTTCCAGTGGGCACCGAGGGGCTCTTAGCATCCCTCGGCTAGTCCTGCTGTTTGCTAGCACGCTGTGCTTTGTACTCTGTCTTCCTGGAGCATATTGGGAAGAAGTGGCAAGCTCTTTGGGGCAGGCACTGTCTCTGTTATATTTGTACAGCACCTAGCACCATGACGGTGGCTTTTGGGTACTACCCCAGTCTAAATAATGATAATATCCATGATGGTGATTGGCTCTGGTTTGTCCATGTTTTTTAGAAAACTATGCCTTACATATGGGATCTTCTGCCTTCCTTAGGCAGCCATCGAGTGCCAGTTTTGGAAGCAGGGTCTAGTGGACTGGGATGCAGGAGAGCTGGATTCCAGTCCTAGCCTGCTTGTGCCCCTGAACTGCCAGTCCTTTTGGACAAGTTAGAGCCCTGCTCTGTGCCTCAGTTTCCCCTCCCCTTTGTAAATGGATTGTTTCACAACCCTGGGTTTAGCAGGCCAATGCTCAAACCACTGAGCCATCCCTCCCAGTCCCATTGGGGGGTCTCCCTGGGCTACTGACATACAAATAATATCTGGATAGCAAGCAGCTTAAATTCTGCGTCATGGTAATTGGCAGCATCGCTTGTGGCTTCTGTGCAGTGAAGTTCCAGCGAACTCCTGGTCTTGTTAAGAACTGGCACCAGTGAGAGGTGAGGAGCACCCAGGGGAATCCCATCTCCCCCACCCCAGCCAGCGCTTGGGTCTGTATCCCACCTGGGTAGCTCACGCAATAGACTCCACTTCAGAGCCTGACTCTGAACGCTTCCCAACGTGGGGTCGGCTCGGAATCAGATCTGTGAATTTCATCTGGGACTTGTGTCCCCTGGCCTTCACACAGATAGGCCTTGTCCCAGAGATGTGCAGTGCGGGACACCTGCTTTTTCTGGCCCGTGAGCCCTGGATGGACCCATGGGATGGTGGCACATTCAAACCAGTCCTGTTCTTTGTATAAAGTGCTCCCAGACACTGGGTATGCACAAAAGGGCATAAGGTAGCTGGAGCCCTGCCTTCTATGTGTGGGGTGGGACTGGGTGCCAGCTTGCTACCCATCAGTCTGTGGCTAGCGACCATCCCCCTGCAGACTTGGACATCCCTCCACTCACCTCCGTGGACCTCTCCCAAACAGCGAGACCGGAGCCCCTGTGTGCGACGTCACTATTTAATTAGACGTCCCTGATTAACAAAACTTGGCGTTCGGCTTCCTCCTGCCCTCATCTTTCCTGGCTCCGAATCAATGGCTTTGATATGCTAATTAGGGAGTAATTTAATTTCAAAAGGCCGCAATTAACAAGGGTGTTGTGGACATGCTGTAGTTAAGCGGCGTAATCTAATTTGCATTAGTAACAAGCAGGGACTAATTAGAAGCTTAATTAGACACTTAGATGGCTCTTGTGTTTACTTTCTTAATGAGATGGAGTGGGGCTCTTTTTTTTTAATCTTTTCAAGAGCTCAGCAGAAGGAAGCGGTGGGCGAAGCTGCCGTCCCAGCGCCTGGCACGTGCCTGGCACCTTTGCTGGCTTTAACCCAGAGCCCCTGCAGTGCCCAAAGAGCCTCTTAAGCTGGAGCTGAGGTGCCACATGCCTGCAGCTAAGCTCAGGTGTCAGGAGCGTTTTCCAAAGACTGATGAGCGGCTCCTCCGGCTGATGGGGAGGAAAAGAGGGGCGGGCTGGGGAATGAATGGATGAATTGCATAGCCCAGCAGAACAGTGGTTCCTGGAGCACCAGGCATGCAAACTGATTGACAGCTCAGTGTGGCTATGAGGCGGGAGTGTTTCTGTGTCTGGGGTGGAAGGCGTCCGCTTGGTAACACACTTCCTGTCCCGAACTGGTGTGAAGAGGGACACTAAGGAGAGCATCCCCTAGGCTTGTGGAGAAGAGCCAGTGGTGCTCGTCAAACCCCGGTGACGTTCCCCGTATAGGGTTGCCAGATACCTTCACAAAAAATCCTGAACAGGCAGGGAAAAATTGGTTGAGCCATAAATAAAAGGGCAGGGGAGACCAAACTTGTTAAACAAAAAAAGGTTGCTGTGCCTTTAAATCACCACGCCCCTCCCTTCCCCTGCCCTCGCAGACACCACCGGCCTTCCATCTGAGGAAAACAGAAAACACTAGACATTTTACATGTCCGGTATTCTCTGTTTTTCTTTACCGGATGAAAGGCCAAAATACCGAACTGTCTGGGCGAACACGGGACACCTAGCAACCCTATCCCCGAATTGACCTGCTGGGTGCTGGCTCCATGAGGGCTGGGTGGGGAAAGTGCCCCCTTTCTAAAACATCACAGCCTTGAAACACTGGCGGTCCAGGGACAGGCCTCACGAGATCTCTCGCTGGGCGGTCTCAGTGAGCCCTGCCAAAGTGCTGAGAAGCACATTTTGGAAAGACGTTTTTCCCTTCTTAGCCGCGCTCTGGGCAGGGTGAGTTTAAATCCACAGCCTTGCTCGTTCCCTCGCATCTCCTCATCATGGTGAGCCAGCCGTTTCTGCGAGCTGATCTCTGTTGCTTCTAACAGCAGCAAAATCCGCTGGCTGGGTTGGGGGCCTCCAGGTGAGATGTCCAGCCATCCTGCCTGCCGTTCCAAGAGAGAAGGACCCGCTGTAGAGGAACATAAAAACCTGCGGGACTCTTGCGTCACTCCTTAATAGAAGGGAAGACTAACGCATACGCACACTGTTGCTGCGGGATGGAGCCGGCGGTCCTTCATTGGCTATCTCTAGAGCCAAGGATGAAAAATAAGGTATCTCGGAGTTGGGGTTAGATCTTGGAAATTTGCCACTAGCTTGGGGAGAGGCAGTGGTGTGGGGGATTGTGAGCATCCAGGGCCGTGTTTGCTGCGGGGCCTGCACAGAGGTTGCATGACCTGTTCAAGATGCTTCAATGAAATGCCTCCCCTGGACGCCGGGAAAGGCTAATGCAGTAGTTGAGCACCTGAATACGAGGTTCACTCTTTCCAAAATAAGTTGCTGGGAGCGAGTTGAAAGTGGGAGAGGAAAGTGCCTGTAAGTGCGATGCCCATTGGAGTGAGGGCCTGGATTTCGCCAATTCCTGGATCCTTCCAGTTTACTATAATGCTTCAGATTCACTTTAGCTCTCCTGGCCATTGATTCTAATCCCCCTTCCACATTTCTATGGGTGTGTGTTAATTAAAGCATAAAAAGCCACTCTGAGCAACCTGGCTTTTCTTGCTCCTCCTGAACCCAAAGCCTTTTAAGATTAACGAGTCACTTCCTAAAGCGTTTGTCCTGCGCAGACCTGGGGAGGCAAACTGGCTCCAATTTCTATGGCTCAGAGCAGATATGGGTGTGTGCGAGACTTTGCACAAGGCTTTTTCTCCCGTGTTGGAGTTACAAAGCGTTCCTTGGAGGCACTGGCCCTGTGGCCCATGGAGCTAGAGGTCTTCAGTGCATTTAGGGTGTGTCTAGACTACAGGGTTTTTTCGAAAAAACATCACCTGCGACTAGACTGCTGCCACGTTTTCAAAATTAAATCGAAAGAACGTGGCAATTTTTTCAACCGTGGTAAACCTCATTTGACGAGGAAGAACGCCTTTTTTCAAAAGTGCTCTTTCGAAAAAACGGCCTTCTTGAATGCAAACAGGGCTTTTTCGAAAGAGAGCATCCAGACTGCTTGGGTGCTCTCTTTTGAAAAACCGGCTTGCTTTTTCGAAAGAAGTGGTTGCCGTCTAGACATGCTCTTTTGAAAGAGGCTTGCAGTCTAGACATAGCCCTAGATACTAGAGGTGATCTTCCTCTCCCCTGCACAAACACTAACGTGCTTCCTCTACACAGCATTAGCTCTGTATGAAGGTTGGGCCCCCCTTACTTAAAGATAGCCTGTCTCCCGGATAGTTGCGGTAAGATGAACTTGTTCCCTCGAAACTGTTGCTTCAGCACAGCAAGGGTTTTCCCTGGAGAACCCAGGCACCCCTCCTTCTGTCTGCCTAGCCTTGGAGGAGGCTGGAGCCAGACAGAATTCATGAGGCAAACTGGTTTGGTGAAAGCCCAGGGAGGGGCTAGTGCAGTGGAGCTGGGAACCTTTCCAGGCGGCATTTTGGATCAGGAGCATCTTGGTTGAGAGCCCATCATGAGTTCGAATAGCTCACAGGAGCCTCGCGCTGCTTCTGGCCTGGCCAGAAATCCTCTCTGTGAGTCATGGCAGCAGGGAAGTTGCAGCGATTTGGCTGAGCTGCTCTTACATGTTCAGCTCCCTTTTTGCAGATCGATAACATAGGGATTGTTCGGAGGAGCATGTGAATGGCTGGGAACTTTCTGAACCTTGCAAACCTAGACCCTTTTGTTGGTGGGGGCTGGGGAGAGAAGAGGAGGAGAGAGACCCCACTGAACTTCCCCTAGCCTTGTGTTACCAGATGCTTTCTGGAGCCAGGTTTGCGTTCCCTGTAGCCCATATGGAAGGGAGCTTATTGTGACAGGGCAGGTGTCTGGGTTGGATTTTCCATGTGCTGAAGCCCCCTTTTTGCGGGGGGGAGGGGGCAGAGGGCGCTGGCTGTGTGCTCTTGGAAGGGGCGGAGCCTCTGGCAGAAGGGGCGGGGCTGGGGCAAGCAGGTGGTTTGGCAGCAATTTAAAGGGCCGGGGGCTCCTGACACTGCTTTGGTAGCAGCAGCGGTGGCCTGAAGCCCCGAGCCCTTTTGAGTCACTGTGCCCTGAGACTGTTGCCCTGCCTTGTCGCAGGGCCTGCTGCTGCCAATACTTAGCACTGCTGTAGGGCTGATGTTTCCCTTTAGATCAGAGTGCCTTTCCTTGTTTGGCAGGAGGGGTAGTGGAGCCTTGCTCTTCTCAGCATTGCATCCCTCCTGCTGGTGGATTTCCGACTACTGAGATTCAGATGATGAGCCATAGGTGCTGGCGGGGCTGTCCCTAGCGAGGTACCGGGGCCTAGGACAACATCCACCCCAGGCTGCGTCTGCGTCCCCTTCCCACTCCTGCTCCATTCTGACTCCATCCCTTCCCCCAAGTGCTGCTGGTGTAACCCACACTCCTCCTGGGGGTGGTTTGCTGTCCCGTGACGTGGCCACTTAGGAAGAGTGAGTTTGCTCTGCAGCCTGAGCTGAGCGCCAGCTGGCTTTTCACTCAAGCAGCAGAAGCGCCACTAAGCTTCGGTGGTCCCAGGTTCGCCTCCCGCTGCTGGTGTTACGCTGGGAGCTGGCAGAGCAGGCACCTCCAAGCTTTACTGTATTTATCCTCCCAATCTCCCTGTGAGGCAAGGCCTAGCTGTTATCCCCATTGTGTGGGGAGGAGGGGCAAGGGGGACTGAGAGGCTAAGTGAATTGCCCAAGGTCATGAAGGAAGTCTGTGGCAGAGCAGAAGTCCCTAAAGTCCCAAAATAGTGCTCTAACCACTGTACCATCCTTTCCTTTCTCTGTGTTGATACATATAAATGCTTGGTGATGATAAACATTGCAGTGCCATGATGTCTGTGTACTAAAGAGCCTCGCGCGACACACACATGCGTCCTATAAGTATTCTCTTTTTAAACCATAGTGGAAATGTGTTTTGTGCATGTGCACACTCAGCAGGAGGTCTGTCCTTATAGCAAAGGGAGATGATCTGTGCTCAGTCTCCCAGGGAAACTCTGGGCATCCATCAGTCTGTTAATTGTGCTAATTAGAGAGTGTGGAGGTGTTAATTGGAAAAGCCTGGTGTAGTGCCTGTTTGGGGGAAGAAAATGTCAATAAAAATTAATTGATGACTTGGCATGGCACGTGTGCTTTACAGGTTAGCAGCAAGTCAAAAGATGTCAAGGCAAATGTTACTGCTCAGATTAAGCAATTGTTAATTAAAAAGCAACGGTAATTAATACTCGTTCTGCCATATGGTACTGCTAAAGACAGAGGGCTCTCTCTTTGCCCTTTTAGTAATTCTCCCTTGTTTCTCTCTTCTTTTCCTTGTCATATGAGAGGTGTATGGCAAAGCAGGCTGGAATGGCAATTGTGAAACACAATTGTTTTGATTCTGGCCACAGAAAAATGGTAATCGGTGATCCACTCACAAAGCATTGGGTTTGGTGTCCCAAGGGCCACTGGTTCATATAATACAGGCTTTTTTTTTTTTCCCCCTGAGGCTTGTCATCTTTGACACTTTCTCAAGTTAGGGCACATGTATTAGTGTGGTCATCTGGTGCCCATCAGGATGACCCTGACTGGTCCCTTTCGGTGCTGCTGTAATCAAAACAGAGATGTAGGAGGGTAAACAGTTACGCCACATGAAAGATTCGGGTTCTGATCCTGCACCTACCTTTTGTTCATTCACTTGTGCTTACGTTGAACACGTGTCCTGAGTGTTGCAGAATCAGGGTCTGATAAATGGATTATTTTTCTCTTTCAGCCTTCCAGCATCATAAGTCAATCCACCAGTCCCAGTTGAGCCAAGTTTTGAAATTTAGCTTCTGAAGCATAATTTTAAAGCAAGGCTATAATTTTTTATACCCACCCCATCGACTTTATTTTTCTTATTTTTTTTTATTCTATTTCAATTAAAGCATTAAAGAAATGGTCACGCCTTTCCTGGCCATGTGAGGAAACAAATACAGCAGTAACCCAGTAGCATTTGGGACTACAAATGTGAAATTTACTAAACCCCTTGTGAAACTGACCGCTTTGTCGTGGACCATAGAAATGGCCAGTGTGGATCAAGTCCAGTATCCGGTCTCCAGTAGGGGCTAGTATCAAATACTTGAGGGGAAGGGGCAGAAATGCCATGTTTATGCAATAAATATATTTCTTTATATACGTGTGTGTAATATATACATACACCTTTGTATTATAAGTCTGGATATTCTTGTCCAACGAAAAAGTTTAATCCAACTCGGAGTCCTTTAATGCTCTTGGCCCCAAAGTTAGCTTGCGGCTTCTGAACACAGACAGACCCTGTGAGATTCCCTTTCCTTCTCCCGTTGAAACGACTCATGTGTTGAACGCGGGAGATGTCTGGAAAATAGTTGGTGCGCTCGAGGGGAAACAGGGAAAGAAATGGCAAAACTTGTTTCCTGAATTTTTGAGTTTTGTTTTGTCATTTGCAAATGGTGAAATTCTCACTCTTCACTTAAGAAACCTGAAGATAGTTTTTAAAAAAATGAAATGTTCATATTCAGGGAAGTGCGGGTGTGTTGGGGTTTTTGTTTTTAGTGAAAAATCTCCTCCAGCTTTCCTTTAATTTGCTTGGCTGGAGTGAAGCTCCTGCAGTCGTGGGCACGTAAAGCGGGGCAGAGCTGGAATGAAGTGATTTAGGAATGTGGGGAAAACATTCCCGCCCAGGCTCCAGCCAGAGCCTGAATGTCTACACTGCAATATTTAGCCCTGTGAGCCTGCATCCGTCTGAATCCTCAAGCTGCTGCTATGCCATGTGCAATGCACTGTAAATAACCTGAAATCACTGAAGGCCCATGCCTCAGTTCTCCCTCTGTAGAATGGGGTTCCTTACACAAGGGGGGTGAGGATGAATACAATTAGCTTGTGAGGTGATCAGGTGCTATGGTAACGGGCCGATAGCTGTCACCTTGGGAAGGCAGTCTACTACGGTGGTGAGTGTGGGTTAAGAACCATATAGGTTTGAAAACTGCAAGTGAATTGAATGGAAAAAAATACAGGGTAGAGGGAGAGAAACTGAGACACAATGGAGGGGGAAGAGGCAGCATGAGCCAGTGGTTAGAGCGGGTTGTAAAGCTACATGCCTCTCTAGTCTCTCTGTGACTCTGTAAGGAGACGTGAGATCCGATTGATAGACTGGAGGACTACTGGTTTCTTTTCCTTGCATTGTTTCTGGCTGGACTTGTATGGGGACCAGTCACTTCACCGCTCTCTCCTTGCTCTCTGTTAGCTGTGCTGCTTCCCACCAAAGAGTGGGTGCATGGATTGATGTGTTTGGAAGGTGCTTTGAGACCAATGCACAGCTCTGAGCACATGCTTGGGGGTTGAATTCAGTCAGAGCATAGATCTGAAAGCTGAATTATCCCTCTTTCTGCCCCCCCGCCCCAGGCAAATCTCTCTCTTCATTTTGCCTACAATGTCTGTTGGCAAACGTCGTCTGGTAACGTCTGTGATCACTTCTTGGCAAGCGGCTGGGTCCCCGCAGCAAATTTTCCTCCATCTCACCCGGGTGACCCAGCCTCCCTACAAGTGACTCAGATAGGTTTTAAATAAAAATAAAATACAGTAATCCCTTTAACCTTGAATTCTCCCATAGCCACTAGTCCGTTGCTGAGTGCGCGCGCAAATGTGCGGTTTTGATAGTATTGAGGGCTCCAGGAGGGAGCCGCCAACTCCACATGGGAATTAATGTCATTCATACACCCTGCGGAAATGATTTTTGAAATGCATATAATCTCAAACATGCAAATGAGAAGCTTGCTTCACCCTGTTTAATATGAATGATCAGCTTTTGAATAGCTATTATTACACGCCACATTTCAGCAATTATGTTGTTCGCGGTTTGTCTTTCTATCTTGCAAAAAGGGGGGAAAAAAGAGACAGAAAAGAAAGAGGAAGAAGGAAGGAAAAAAACATCTCCCACCCACCCACCCCCCATTCCTTTTTTCTTTTCCTGTCTGGAACTTGTGGACCATCGCTCTGATCTGCCACTGATGCGCACCGTGCATGTTTCAGTTCTCCCCTCGACAAGGAAAGAAGTCTGCCTTCAGTCTGCCTTCCTCGCAAAGGAGCGAAAGGAACAGTTTTCCTATCATGGCTCCCCAATCTACTTAGTTTGTCAGTATCAAGAGAACCCAGATGAAGCCTTCAGGTGAGGGGTCTCCAATGTTACGCTCAGCCCCTCCTCATCTACACCACTCGGCTGAATGAATAAATTTTCCTGCCAGAAGAGGCCATTCTTACCAACAGCTCGGCACAAGCCAGAGAATATCATCCTGTGATTACTGCTTCAAGTCCACTAACTTGTGGCGGAACTAATGTTACTTTGTTGGGCTTGATTGATCAGTTAGAGACTCTATCTTGCAGCATCTTTAGTGCAGCAGCTCTTTTGTCAGCCAGGCCTATTGATAAAGCACACCTTCCGTGCATGCACCTGTCAATAATATCACCAAGTAGCAGCTCCTGTCTCTCTTCACAGCATGAGCTCTGTGTCCAGTGACTCTTCAAACCTGTCTTCAGATGGTTACGTATACTGTGTTCCTAAGTAGGAGTGCCTCATCCCTGGAGCTCAAAGCACGTGACAAAACAGAATAAATGTCACCCAATTTTGTAGAAGGTGAAACTGAGGCACAGAGAGGGTAAGTGACTTGCCTAAGCCAGGAGTCCTAGCTAATTTGTTGATGCTCCTCCCTCACACCCACGGAATACATAGTTCCCTTGCAGTTTCGCCATGATGTGTAACGAGACAAATGAAACTAACAGGCAGCAGGTTTAACACAAACAAAAAGGAGTATGTCTTCACAGACGGCATGGTCCATCTGTGGAACTCCTTGCCAGAGGAAGTTGTGAAGGCCAAGATTATGACAAGGTTCAAAAAAGAGCTAGATAAGTTCATGGAGGTCAGGTCTGTCAATGGCTGTTAGCCAGAGTGGGCATGGATGGTGTCCCTAGCCTCTTGTGTGCCAGAAGCTGGGGATGGGTCCTGGGGTGGGTCACTTGATAAGTCCCTGTGCTGTTCATTTCCACTGGGGCACCTGGCATTGGTTACCCTCGGAAGACGGAGCTAGATGGACTTTAGGTGAGACCCAGTAGAGCCCTTGTTTTCTTATACACACCTGTCCAGATTGAATGAGTGCAGCTAGCCTGTTAGGGAGAGAGAGATTTGTATTTGAGGATTGGTGGCTATTTCATCAGCCGCATCTATGAAGGGGTAGGGAAAGGTCAATCCATAAACCTCACCCTTAATAGGTGAGGCTTCTTGGTTACGGTTAACCAGTGTGGACAGGAGCAGCTCCCCACCTGCCTCCAGCCCTGCGGTGCCCGCTGTACACAGGAGCACTGCAGGCTGACTGGAGCAGCCTCTGTCCATGGCTGGCCTGGGCACAGGGAAGGAGCTATAATAATATAATATAATGGAGATCTACCATCTCCTAGAACTGGAAGGGACCTTGAGAGGTCATCGAGTCCAGTCTCTTGCCCTCATGGCAGGACCAAGTACCATCCCTGACCAATTTGCCCCAGATCCCTAAATAGCCCCCTCAAGGATTGGACTCACAACCCTGATTTTAGCAGGCCAATACTCAAACCACTGAGCGATACCTCCCCCCTTGCCAATGTTCCCGTTAATCTTTTTCCGTCCATGTGTGGAATAATTTGTGTGCACTGAGGCATGTGTGAACGGGCACCACCAGTAGAAACAACAAAACCTAGCACTGGGCGTAGTACTAATGATTTGGAATCTCTCCTGAGTGGCCACGTGAGCACCCGGATTACAGGGAACACTGCCCCTTACCTGCCCCCCCCTTTAGTCATTAACCAATGAAATGGGATTTTGCACCCCAGAAGGGAGGCAACTTCATACAAACAGGCTGTGTCGCACATCCCCTGGTTTGGAAGGGGAACCCTCCAATACAGCTACCCAGTCGCTCCCTGGTAAAGCCCAATTGCATAATAATGATTAATCTGCTCTTTGAAACCAGTGTATGTAACTTTTTCAGAACTTACCTTTGCTCAGATGGGCAGTGTGAAAGCCATTGTGAGGCAGCATGGGCTAGTGGTTAAGACCTGGGACTGGAACACAGGAGCTCTGAGTTTGATTCTGTGCCACAGACTTGCTGTGACCTTGGGCAAGTTATGTCCCCAGTTTTTCAAGAGCTCAGCTCTTTCAAGCTTGAACGTGAAGACTATACCTCAAGGCACTCCCCATCCAGCAGTGCTGATGGTGGCTTGGGATGTTAAAACAGCCAACTATTTACATGAGTGTGTAACCAGTTAACCGTTTCGACAGCTCTTGCCACCTGTCCCTGCCAGGGCCGTGACCATAGAGTCCTGCCGCTGCCTGGCCCACTGACCTCACTGCAGCTAGGGCTGGTCTAGTCCAGCCCAGCCGGCCATGGTTGATGTTTACTGCCACGGATCAGTTAACTGGTAAGCATATTGGTAAGCCTCATGTTAATTGTGACCCTTCTGGGCAGGTGCTCAATAGAGCTGTGCACCTGGTGTGCTGGGCTCTTCTGGGGTCCTAAGAGGGAGCAGAGTGCTTTAGAACTCTGTGCTTCAGTTTTCCTGTCAGTGAAATGGGGGGATAATTTTCCCATGGCTCCCAGGGCTGCTGTGAAGATCAAATCCCATCGCGATGGCAGGGTGCTCAGATACTATAATAACGGAGGCCATAGAGAAGCTAGACACAAATAAAGCCGCCTGGGATGGAAAGCTCTGTCACAACAGCTCATTCATTGCCAAGGTGTAGCAGAGAGCATGAAAAGTGTGTAATTCATCTGCTAGTGAATACGATCTGCCTAATGCAATTCTAATTCCATCCCAGTGGTGACGATGCTGGCTGCCAACAAGAAGCATGGGGAATCTTGCAAGGAATGTTTGTCGATCTCGCTGCGCTTCCTGGCGGGGTCTCCTGAGTCCAGGCAGAGCAGTTCAGGTGTGGATCTGAACCTCCCCGTAATTCTGGAGGGTCCAGGACAGGCTGTTATGTTTTGTCCAAAGCTCGGATGTGTTCAGATGTGAAGGGGGGTAGTTTGGACCTGGCTCCACTCCTAAATCCTCACCCCCTCTTCTCAGAGGACGCAATACTTGTTACTTGTTACCTCCAATTAGTCTTCATGTGAGTTGGAGTATCCACATGTTGTAGTCACGCAGGTATTTTGTACTGCCTGCAAGTGTGTAGGAAGCAACCGAGCGTTGCCCCAAAATATGGTGCATTGCGTACAGCCTTCCAATGGCGCATCCACACTACTAAGCCCATTATTTCGAAATCACGGGTCGGTGATTTTGAAATCTGTACGCCTGCTTTCCTCTGGGAATAAGCTTATTCTGAAATAGTTATTTCAAAATAATTTCCTAGTGTAGACATGCCCTAAGGGACCTCGTGGGTGCCCCGAAGGAGTGGAGGTCGTGGGATTTTCTGGGGTAAGGGGAAAGGTGACAGTTGCCGGAGAGAATGCATGCCCATTGTGGAGACAGGTGGGAAGTCATGCTGCACCAGCAAAGCATACGGTGAAAGACCAGTACTGAAGCGGAATGAGGAAGGCTCTTTTCCGAGAGTGGAGCTCTGCAGATTTACAAACTCTGCAAGTTTGCAAACGTTGTTACCCCCAGCTCTTGCTGATGGCTCAGTACGGAGTCAAGTGCAAGTTCATAGATTGACCGCTGCAGTCTAGTACGAGCTCTTGTATAGCAGGCTAGACATCTGCCCACAGCAATTCCCACAGCAGATCTTTCAGAACAACATCCACTCTGGATTTTGAAATTCTCCACCCTCACCTTTTGGTAAATTGTTCCAGTAGTTAATTGTTCTCAGTTAAACATGGACACCTTTATTTCCACTCGGAGTGGGTCTCTATCTATAGCTGCCAGCCACTGGATTGCATTATATCGTTCTCTGTTGTTCTGAAGAGCCCATTTAGTAAATATCTGTTCCCTGAGTAGGTACTTCTGGACTATAATCAGCTCATCCCTTAACCTTCTCTTTGAGCTCCTCGAGTCTATTTAGTTTTAACAATCTAGCACAATAAGGCTAGATAGATTGTTGTTCTAATTCCCTTATTCTTTCTCATGGCTCTTTTCTGAGCCCACTCCACTGTATCCTTCTAGAATCGTGGGTCGCAGAACTGGACACAGTGTTCCAGCCGTGCTCATGCCAGAGCCAAATAGAGAGGGAAAACAACCCCTCGCTCTCCGTTTTCTGCATCCTGGGATCGCATTAGTCCTTCTGGCCACAGAGTCACATTATCCACCCACCCTCAAACCTTTTCTGGAAACGTTGCTTCCCAGGGTGGAGTCTCCTATTGTGTAGAGGTGGCTGGCATGCTTTGTTCCATGGTGTCTCTATTTGCATCGAGCCATATTTAACATACATTGTGTGCTTGAGTCCTGCTTTCCACGTCCTCCCGATTGTTCTGCATCACTGACCCGTCATCTTTGTTATTTGCCATTCCTCCAATTTTTGTGTCAACTGCAAACTTTTATCAGGGAGGAATTTGGTTTTTTTTTTCTTTTTTTTTTCTTCCAGCTCATGAATAAAAAGGTTGAACCAGCCAAGAACAGATCCTCATGGGACCCTCCCACAAACACTCTTGTTCAATGACAGCTCCTTTTTGAGACCATTCCACAAGCCAGTTCTGAGGTCTCATCTCACTGGATTTAGCCTGGAGTCTTCTCCCGCCCCCTACCCCTTACTTTTTGCCATCCGCAGAGGACCAGTGCTGGTGTGGTTTGCTTTCCTTGGCAGTGAAACACAGCTGGGGGGAAGGGGTTGCCCCTCCTCTGGTGGCGATTAAAACAGATTACTGGCATGGAGGAAATTACGGGCTGGGATGTTTTGCAAGTCTCTCTAAGCCTATAGTGTCTTGCTGCATGTGAGTGGGGTTCTTGGAGGGGCTGGTTTTCAGATAGAGGAGCTATGCAGCTTCATCTACTGTGCATATTTTGGATAGACCTATTCTGAGCCCCTTCAGGATGATACTTGCTAGCTCCCCTGCCCCTGCAGAGTGAAAGATCCCTGGGTAGGTTCTCCCTATTCAATGGCCCTTAAGAAAGCATCTTGACTCTTCCACCCCACCCCCACCTCTTGTCCCTGAGCATCTACCCACAAATTGTTCAGGGAAAGGGCAAATGGGAAGGGACAGGATGTTGAGACCTAGGCATTGCTGAGGCTGGAGCCAGTCTGAGGAAGGGAGCAGCTTATCCCCAAGCCTATAAAAATCATGCACCGGAACCCCAAAGATCATAAGAGCATAAAAAAGCCAGTAAGTTTGGGGTTCTCTGTCTTTGTCTTCAAGGTTTTTGAGCCTTTACGGTCCTCTCAGGTGATGTTCTCGAGGCTTTTCCCACAACCATGAGGATTAGCCACTTGCTTTTTTTTAAGTGGGATCCTCACAATAATAATCTGACTCCAGGAGCTGAGGCTTAAAGAACCCCACAAAACCCCCCACGTTGCTGCATGTGTGATATTGAAGGAAAGGTGAGAGGGAAGGAGAAGTCAGAGAGGAGCTTTCTGGGGGCTAGTGCATCTTTTTGAAGAACTGCTGCTCCTTAAATTGGAATCCTACATCCCATGTTGGTGTAGGGTTCATTGGCGCATGGTTTGTTCTTAGCACACCCTGGTTTGTGCTTGCGTGTTGGGTGGCATCTCTGGTTATGTGAGTTGGTTGAAAATATTTTCGAGGCGACACATTTTTTTTCCCCCCCACTGGAAAATGCTAATTTGAGAGCATTGACATGCTTTGAGGGAATATACCAATTTTTGGTTATAAATTGTCAACAGAAAATTATCAAAATATTCTGCTTCACCTCCTTTTTATGTGATGTTTGAAATGGTCACGTCAAAATGAAATGTTTGGACCGTAGGAAAATGAAATTCTCTGGACGATTTTGAGTTGTATTGAAAAATTCCAAGATTTCTACTTTTTGTCCCAATTCAGGATGTCAAAATCATGGCGTTTTCCTGCCAGAGAGAAATTCTGTGTTGTTGTTTTTTTGTTTTTGTTTTTTTTCACCAGCCCTGCTGTTTGTAATACAATAAATGCACACACGGTCTGCTCCTGGGGCTGGAGATGGCTGGGGTAGTTGACAAACCTTGGGGCTGTGTGTGATCAAATTTGGCATGTAGTCTAAATCCATAGATTGCTCAGTAGATGCTCATATTCCACTTTAGGGGTGGCTTTATTTTGGTTTAGCTGAAACTCGATTTCTACTCCACTAGAACTTCAGTGAAATGAACCATGATGGAACCAACAGAGGAGGGTGTCACACACAGCCTCTTGGGCCAGCTTAACTCAATCCGTTTCAAATCAAAGACCAGCGGTTCCCAACCTTTTCCAGATGGGGACCCATTTTGACAATTCAGGAAGACTTGGTGACCCAAGGCAATTCAAAAACAGGGGGAGGAAAGGGGGCAGAGCCACCTGGGGAGACACTTGGCCACCCTTTGGAAATGTGATGGTGACCCATATGTGGGTCCCAACCCATAGGTTGGGAAACCCTGCTCTAGACGAAGCAGTGTGTCAGAGTGTAGACAGGCTGACCCGTTAAAGCACAGCCCCAGAGACTTCGGGTGTTAATATGGGTGAGAGAGAGCCCCAGGACACTTGTTCGGTTGCAGGAGAGGCTGGAGTAGGAAGGATTCAGAAGTATCCTAGTGTTTAAGGCCAGAAGGGGCCACCCGATTTTTCCCCCAGGTAGCCCCTACTGGGCCCCATAACTCGTTAGACTAAAATATTTCAGTCCCCAGCGACCTGGACTGCATACTACTGTTGGAACGCAGGAGCGGTCAAGGTGCCCTGAAGGCCCAGACTCCTGCCATGGAAGGGAATAGTTGGGTGATCCCAGAGGGTGAGATGCACCCCGGGCTGCAGAAGACAGCAAAACCACCCCAAGATCCCTGCTAATCTGACTTTTCCCAGATCTGGAGATGGGTTAGACTCCGAGCATGAGAGTAAGACCCACCAGTCAGGTATCCAGCCAGAGAAGAGATGAGCTTCTGGAGGGGCAGGAATGGAGGTGGGCTATGGTGAGATGACCCCCTCCCCCAGGTACAACTCAAGAGGTGGGATGGTTGGTGTTGGAGGAACTGGTGCGTGGTCCCGTGGTGCATGAGCTTGCTGCTGAAGGGAAACACCATTGGAGATGCTTCTGGCCAACTCGCCACCTCCTGTGTTGGTTTGGGGGCTGCAGAAAGGGCAGAGGCCAGGAGAGGAAGGGGAATCCTGCCTTGGTGAAACCAGGTTGGCAAGCACAGGCAGCATGCAGTGGGGGGCTGCTCTCCTAGAACCAGCCAACCCCACCTGTAACGCTCTGCTCAGGGACGCTGCTGCTTCTCTTTGCTCACTCAGGTCCGGCTAGCAAGTCATGATGGTAGAATCTGCCTCGGAGACAATACGTTCCACTCCCTCCAGCCAGAACGGGGTCAGCAGCCTCACCAACCCGACAGATGGCGGCGGCGGCGGCGGCGGAGGAAGGGAAGGAGGCGGCAGTGGGGAAGCCAATGGGGAAATGAGCCCAGTGGAACTCCTGCATTTTCAGCAGCAGCAGGTAGGAAAAAGCCTCTTTCTCCTCCCTTTCGTGCTCTCTCTTTCTCTGTCTTCCTCATGGGCGTGTGTGTGTGTTGTATTCCTCAACTTTCTGGCTTTTGAGACACAGTGGAGACCTACACCAGAAATCCTACAATGAGAGGGCTGAAAGGCACCTGGAGTGGTCCTCAGTCCAACCCCCTGCACTGAAACGGGACTGCGTAAATCTGGGCCGTCCCTGACTTGCGTTTGTCCAACCTGTTCTTAAAAACTTCCAGTGATGGGAATTCCACACCCGCTCATGGGAGCTTATTTCAGAGCTTTCCTACCCTTAGATTAAATACCAGGAAATACTTTATCTAAGTCTCCCGTGCTGCAGATTAAGCCAAGTGCTGCTTGCCTGACATGGTCTTCTTTATAACAGCCCTTACGACACTGTTATTTGGTCCCACCTCAGTTTTTTTTCTCAAGCCTACCCATGCCCAGGTTTTCTAAAGCTTTTCTACTTGATGCTGTGCCCCTCTGGAGTTTCCTATTTGTCCACATCCTTCCTAAATGTTGGCACCCTGAATTGGACACACGATTCTAGCTGAAGGCTCAGCATTGCAGAGTGGAGTGGGGACCATTCCTGCCCATGTCTTACATGAGGCACTCCTGTTAACAGACCCCGGAATAAGATGAGTCTCTTTTGCAGCTGCATCACGTTGTTGACTCGTTTCTCTTGATGATCCACCATAAACCCCAGCTTCTTTTCACAAGAACTACCACCTAGCCAGTTACTCCCCATTGCGTGATTCTGCAATTGATATTTTTCCCCCCTAAGTGAAGTACTGTGCGCTTCAGCTTTAGTTGAACCTCATCTTGTTGATTTCAAACAGGTTTTTTTTCCTATTTGCCATGCTTGTTTTGAATTCCCTTCTGGTCTTCCAAAGTGCTTGCAACCCCTCTCCGCTTGGGATCATGGTCAGATTTTGCAACCTGCTCCCCATTCCATTCTTCAAGTTGTTAATGAAAATACTGAATAGTGCCAGAGCTAGAACTGGCGCCTGAAGGTCCCCACTAAGTATCTCCTCCCAGTTTGGCAGTAAACCCTGGATGACTACTCCTTCACTATAGTCTTTCAAATGAGGGTACTCGGAATTGGTGGTTCCTCAAGTATTGTCTGAGGTGATATATGAGAGGACATGATAGCTGCATCCACTCTCTCTGACCAAGGCGCTTCGCAAAAGAGGGGGTGAATGAGGCAGGGATGCAGCTCTCAATATTTCCGGAAGCTTCTGCTCTCCAGCAAACTCCACCTCACCTCAATACACGTGCCCTGCTCTGGGTAAATCTTGTCACTCACAGCCAAAAGCATGAGTCTAAGGGCGTGTCTACACTAAACGGAAGATCGCTGCTGCCGTGATCCATTTTTCTGGAGTTTGATTTAGCGAGTCTAGTTAAGACTCACTCTATCAAACTCAGAGGGCATGCCTGCCAGCATCTGGTACTCCTCCTTTTGCGAGGAGTAAGAGAACTCCGACAAGCTCAGCTTAAGGTAAGCCGACTCCAGCTACTTATTTTATGTAGCTAGAGTTGAGTACCATAAGCCAACCTGCCGGATCCAATGTAGACCTGGCCTAAGAGCGCTATGCTGTTAAGGAGTTCAGACAAAGGACCTTGGCTTCTGGTCTTTAAAGATCCCATTGGCATAGTCTTCACCTTAGGTTTGCTACATTGGCTCCAAGGGCAGGCCCAACCTCCAGCCTGGCTAACTGCACCACACTACCCTCAGTTCTCCTATGAGTTCAGCTGGAGATGTCCGTTCTGCACTTCCGACTGTTCTTCGGTGTTGCAGTGTGCTGTTGGAAGGTTTGGTGTCCTCTGCTTCAGGGATGGCTGCATTTCAGTGCTGGCAGAGTGACTCCTGTGTTGCTGTAGTCCGTGTGGCTCTGAGATCCTTGAATTTGAAATAAAAAATAAGATGGCGTCAGAAGCTGTTGTCAGGGGAGGGAAAGGGCTGTGAGCAGAAGTGTATTGTAAAGACTTGCTGGGCACAAAATAGGTAGCTGCTTCTTTCTCTGATCCCTGGGCTTTTCCCCTTTACTCTCAGGGGTCACCACCATCTACTCAATCCTTTCCATGCTTTGTGGCTCACAGCACTGCAAGGAGAGGTGCGCTGGTGAGTGTGTGGACGCCTGCCTATGTGCATCCATGTCGGTACATGCCTGCCGCCGTAAAGAGGGCTTTCTGCAAAAGCATTTGTGTGCATGCGTCTTGGGCTGTGTGTGCCAGTCAGCTGACGTGTGCATGTGTCTCCGTCTGTGGGTGCGTGTCTGCGGGCACCTCTGTGTTTGTGCGAATAGGCACTTCTGCACATCCCAAGAGCTTGGTGAATCTGTGCACGTGAAGTCTGATCTCTGCATGAGTGTGTGCGCACACATCTAACTTGGGGACACGTGCACACTAAGGGCATGTCTAGACTAAGTTTTAATTTCGAAAGAAGATATGCAAATGCTGTGCAAATTTGCATATCTTCTTCCAATCACATTTTCGAAAGAGGATCTTTCGGAAGTGAAAGTAGTCTGGACGCTGTGCCCTTTTTCAAAAAACCGCATAAACCTCCCCCCTTTTTTTTTTCTTCAGGGAGAGCGTGTTTTTCAAAAAAAAAAAAAAAAGGGGGTTTCCCCCGGAAAAAAACCCACGTCCAGACTACTTTCACTTTCGAAAGATCCTCTTTCGAAAATGCGATTGGAAGAAGATATGCAAATTTGCACAGAATTTGCATATCCTCTTTCGAAATTAAAATGTAGTCTAGACGTGCCCTCAGCTACGCCTGGCTCACCAAGTATATGTGCATATGTGTGGTGTTTGTGTGTGCGTGTGCACACACGACTCTTGCTCACTCTGCTCGAGTGAAATATGCAGGGTGCATGTATAGTTTAGGCTGGGGGGTGCGGGCATGCCTGCAGGTTACCTTTTCAAAACAAACTTCTGAGAAAACATAAATTTTCCTCCGCGGATACTAAATAAGGCAATGATCCCAGCCTCGTGTGGAGATCGCCTCCCTGAGCCATAAATTCCAGCGTGAAAGCTGTAAAAAATTGCTGTGTCTGATACTTTAGTCGCGAGCGCTGTAAATCCATTACCTGAATAACAGCCGTTTCTCACGCAGTTAAGCCACTGTTCCCCTGATCTGAGGGGTAATCATGCGTGTAATGCTTCTCCGAGTCACCCCTGCTGAATGAGATGCCGCTCTTTCTCTCCCCGCCCTGAGGAGGGGGGGTGCAGTTGCCTTTGCTGTGCCCGGCGGAGAGGGCGCTGAAATTCACTTAGCGGCAGCGTGTGTTCCGGACTCATTTCGCTGTGGTAAATAGGAGACGCTTGTTCATTCACAAGGCACGGCAAAGGGGACGGCGGGCTGTGTGCTTGGAAAGCACAAGCGAGTCTGCCAGGCCCCGGGCGGCTTTTGGCACAGGTCACCGGGGAACGGGAAAGGCTGTTTATTCCCAGTAGTGCCTATCTTACCTGCTGTCTACCGCCACCCCTGGGAATGCTCACCCGGCCCCTTGCGTGCACCAGGTCGCTCGCTCGCTCCCTTTCACACGAGCTCCCGTGCTGCATGCAGGCTGATGGGGGTCAAGTAGAGAGAGAGCCGTGTGTTTGCCCCAGAGGATCCTAAAGCATGCCAGAAAGGTTTAGCGCATGCAAGACTTGCATCTCTGCACCCCGGGAGGCAAGAAAGTGCTGGCGGTATCCCCGTCTCATGCAAGGGGGCAAGTGACTGGACCATGGTCGTGTGCTGAGTTAGTGGCAGGAGCCCTAATCCTGCATCACTAGACTGTTCTCCCTGTGAGAGGGAAAAGTCTGCAGTGTTGGCAGCCAGTCCTTGCTCTCCCCATTAGGCAGTTCTGCCTTTTCAGAGCTGGGAACAGAACCCTGCTGTCCATTAGGGCCAGACATGGTCCTTGACTTGTCAATGTATCTAGATGGGTGATTCTTAACCTTTTCCGTACCTGGGGCCCCTTTTCCCATAGCAGGCACCCCTTCTATTTAGCAACGGGGGGGAGAGGGTCCTCAATCTAGATGCCCTAGTGGAGTTGTGTTTGACGGAGGCTAATTCAGACACCGTCAGACGTAGCCGTGGGAAGAGCAGCCCATGTAGGGGAGAGGGGATTTAGGGATGTGGATTTAAAATTCTTTCTTCGAATCTTTTCCAGCAGCCGTGTTTGTCTAGTCGATGAATCCCTGAATGCATTACAGCGTGCTCCTTTAGGACTGGCTTGGGGGCGGAGGTGGAGACTCTACTCTTCCCGTTTGTCCTCGGCCTAAATCCTATCCCAGATTCTGTGTGGTTTTGGCCTTAGCCTGAACTTTCTCTCTAGCCTGACCTTTCAAAGGGGTTTGTCCCCCAACTGCTCCCTGCCCTGTGGGTACCACTGCCAGTCTAGTTTGCTAGCTGGGAGCAGGGGGCTGACCGACTTGCTTGTCCACTTGACAAGATGTGGAAGCGCTGTGCTCCCAGAAGGGGCGGGGCCTCTGGCAGAAGGGGTGGGGCTAAGAGCACTTGGAGCACACCGCCAGGTGCTTTGGTGGTGGTTTAAAGGGTGCGGGACTCCAGCCGCCATAGTAGTAGTAGCAGCGAGCCCTGGAGCCTGTTCAGTTTCTGGGGCCTGGGGCAATTAGCGGGCTTCGTCGGGAGTGAGGAGGCAATTGAAGATGTGCTTGGAGGTGCAAACTAATCCTCATCCCTCCCTTCCTTATCTTACATAGGAATAAGGGAGTGCAGGAGAGGAGGAGGAGATTTTGACTGTGCATGTAATTACCCTGTGGAACTCTCTGGCGCAAGATTTTATCTGGCAAGCTCCCAAACTTGAATGACATCTGCAGTGACAGTAGCTTGAATAGACATTCCTAAGGCCCATCAATCTTCGTGCTTCAGGGAACAAGCTGAACACCAGCTGGGGTCAGGATTAAATGTCCCCATATAGAGAGTTTTGCACAATTAGGTGCTTTATGAAGGTTTTCTCCTTTCCTCAGATACATCTGGCGTCTACCCCTATTGAAAGTGGGATGCTGGACCGCTGGGCTGTTCCTGTCTGCTGGTTCCATGTCCCCGTTTGTGCTGCAATCCCTTCAATGTCTCGTTTCGGGGGTGGGGGAGGGTTTAACTATGTGAATTCCATGGAGAGTTTAGGAAAATTGTTTTATGGATCATTGAGGTCCCAGGGGAGGAAAATCACGGAGTTGATGGCATTACCAAGAGGGGATTGCACACACCCAATCAGCTAGGCTTGAAATGCTTTGGGAGTTCCCACAACATTGTCCCCCAGCCTGACATGGAGTGCGTTTCTTATTAACACTTAGTTTTGCAAGCCGGGCTTAAATGAACCTGGGATGGGGGTAGGGGAAGGGGTTGTCCCATTTTTACAGATGAAATGGCTTGCCCAAGGTAGGGAGCAAAGTCAGAACCAGGATGAGAACTGAGGAATTCCTGGTTTCTGGTGCTGTGCTCACTCCATGAGACCTTGATCTCTCCAGCAGGCATGTGGCTTTGAGACTGATCGTGGAGGGTGTGATAGGATTCCCCCCCCCCCCCAACCTATGTGGAAGTTCCTCTTTTTTTCAAAGGGGGGGGAATTCAAGCCCCAGAATTGGGCTGCCCATGGGTCTGGATTTTGAAGACCTGGCAGAGGATCGGGACCGGACCCCAGCGTGAGCTTTCCATTGCGTTCGTTCCGGTGGCCTCGCGCGTTCTCTTCCCTCGCAGAGCGAGTGCCCATCTCCTGAGCTCAGAGTAAACAAGGCCGGGAAACGTGAGCTGGGCTGTGGAGTAATGAGGTGACAGAAGGAGAGAGAGATAAACAGAGAGAGTCAGAAGTCAGGCATCTGACAGGAGTTTAGACTGAAACAAACAGCGCCGGCGAGAGAGCGCACGTCATTTTTGAACAAGACGGAGTGTCTGTTTCCACGCAACGAGCAGAGCTGAAGAGCTTGTTTAAACAGAGATGAAAGGAGGGAGGTGGCTGCATGACCTGCAGCCGGCACTTGGTCCCGGGAGGGGTTGCCGAACTTGAGTGCGGGAAAAGGGGGTTGCTCCGGGCTAGGGGAGAGCCTGCAGTTTTGGAAACCAGTCGGTCCCGCTTGGGACCCTCTTCCCCCTGTGCAGATGAAGGGGGCATCCCATGCAGGAGCTGCTTGCTGGCTTCAGCCCTTAGTCCCATTCTCACCAGAGCCCTTGGCCCATGTCGCCAGCGGTGCTAAATGAGAAGGTAGGAAGAGCTGCTCTAGGGATGTTAAATGGCGTTTAATCAGCTAATCGATTAGTCGATGGAATCGGCTTTTTAAGAGCCGCCAGGACCAGGGGCGAACCAGGCCAGCTGATTCCCAGCTCGCACCCAGTCCCACCCCCTACCCTGCTGCGCTTCGGCCTTTTAAAGCATATGCTTATCAGATAATCGACTAGCCACTTCCATCCCTAAACTGTTCCAGCTGAAACTGCCATGGCAGGGCAAGATGCCAGCAGACGGGGCTTGCCCAAGGTGGCCGCAATCCTCTGCCTTTATGCCTCCATAAAGAGGCTGCTCCCATTCTTTGCCCTTCCAGAGATTCCACAAGGCCAATAATTTCCTACACAGGCCTTTGGTTGGTGGGGTGAACTGTCCCCCAATGGGCGAACCTTGCGGGGCCTGACCGGATGCCCCGGACCATTTGGAAAGCCCATGAGAGTCCTTGCACTGCTGTGCAAGACCATCTCTACAAACGGCCCCGTGTGACCCACAAGGGCTGGGTGTTCCCATGAGAGCGTGGCTAACCTGATTGCACAGCACCACCTTCCTAGCGTGTGCAGGTAGAGGCAGATGGCTTGGCTTCCCTGTCCTCAGGTTTGATTTCTCCCGTGGAACTTTCACTGTGTCTGATTCTTCCCCCTCCTCCTCTTACAATATGACTTGAACCCCCCTCCGGTGCCAGGATCACCTCTAGGGAAGGCAGGGGAATAGAGAGGCCAAGTGCTCTGCTTTTCCTTTGAGGATCTCAAAGCACCGTGGACTTGTCAGGCAGGCCTCTCCCGTGCCTCAGAATAGGCAAGGGTTATCCACGTTGCACAGATGGAGAAACTGAGGGCCCAGCAGAGGGAATGGATCCCAGAAGTCCTGACTCCTAGCTCCTCGCTGTAACGTTTACTCCACGTTCTCACTTCGTTCAAACCTGGGATTTCCCAGGCTGAACCCCAGAGCAAGGGTCAGTCCAGTTCTGTGCCCTTTTCTCTGGCAGCAGCCAATTCGAGTGGCTTCAGAGGAAGATGCAAGAAAACCCTGTCATGGACTGTTATGGAATAACCTGTCTGTAGGCAAAGCCCCCCTTCCTGGCCTCAGGCAGTTAGTGATTGGTTTATGCCCCGACGCATGAGAATTAACACAGCCCGTGTGTATGGTCGAGCTGAATTCTGAATGTTCTTTTTTTTTTTTTTTTAAATGCATGCATTTTGTTAATGCTGGGGCAGAACCTAGTAAACCCGTGAATGCCGAGTGCACACTTGATTGTGCAAAATGGACACTTGTCGTGCTAATGAGGGCAGAGTGTGCAGTGATTCCCAATGTGCATGCACAATGGCATGTTCACATGCTCTGCAGCTGCCACCCAGGGGTGGATGGTTTTAGAGACTGTCTGTGTAATTTTGCTCTGGTGTCGCATCGCCCAGTTCAGTTCCTGTTGTGCTGTCCCGTGGCCTGAGAATGTGCTATCTATGTTAACAGGACAAGATCCAAATCTAGCCCTAGGAGCCGGACTGCAAAATACACTCACTGCAGTCAGCGGATTCACTCTGGATTTCCACCCGGGTAACAGGAATTTGTAAACCCCCCCCGCCCCCCCCCCGAGCCTTCTCAGACTGGAGAGTTAGAAGCCGTTTCCGGCCTGGCTTCCCCAGGCCATTTCTGAGCGGGGTGGGAGGGATCTTTCCCTTCTCCCCCTCCCCCAAGCGAAGGTGATGGCGTTAGGGTTAAATCCCTGGATTTCAATGATGGGGCCCAGTTGAAAAGCGTCCTGGGATTCAATAGCGCGCGCTTACATTGTGGAAAGGGTCGCTGGAGGGGAAAGGCCAGCCGGGGTCATGGGAGGGTTGCCTAGCGTCTGGGAACTCCCACAGCGGTTGCTGTGGGAACGTCAGGAGACCTCCAGCGTGCTAACATCCTGTAACGAGATTCAAAAGGACCCGGGTCTTTGCACATTAATGAGTTTTTAACTCGGGGGCGGCGGTGGGGGTAGTCCCCACCCCGTGAGGCAGCCAGTCAGGTGGGAAAACTGGGAGGACTGGTGGAACTCCACCCCTTCCATAGTTTTCAGGGGCGGGAAGGTCGGGATGGAAACGGGGGACCAAGGTGGTAAGAGGAGAAGAATCGCCTGTAGCCAGATGGGGGAGCAGGAAATGCGCTGGATGCCGCGGCAACAGGTCGGCACTGCATCCCGGCTGCCCGTGGGCAGCTGCTAGCTTCACAAGGGCAGGAACCGCAGGTGGCAGAGTAGGGGACGCACCCTGCAGAGAGGTCCGGTCCAGCTTTTGTCCTAGGCACTTGGTCAGGTGACCACCTGGCAAATGATGGCACAAATGGGTTGAAAAGCCCTGAATAGGATGGGCCTAAGCAACCCCATTCTTCCTCCCCTGTGTTCCTTCATGAGTAGAGTTGTTGTCTTTAATCTAGTATGGCTCTTCCAGTCTCCACTCTGGGCTGGGCTCTTGTCTCCTCTCTGAATGCTGTACGCTAGAAGCTCTCTGGCCTGTAGGCCTGGGTGCGACTGGGCTGGCCCCTAGCTCTTCCCACCCCGACAGGCTTCTGGCCAAGATTTGGAGCTAGTGATTCTGGATGTCTCACCCCCTCTCCTCCTCTGTGCTCAAAATGACGTACCTTCAGTTTGACCCCCTGGAAAGAGATGGACCCACCCTCTGAAAATCATGCCCCTTGACAGTTCTCTCCACTTGAGCGCCTAAAAAGTGAAAAACCCCATGTGTGTTAACCATCTTGGATCCACAGGTCCCCTCTTAAAATGGGGGGTAAGCCCCCTGGGCTGTGTGAGATGGAGGCCAGACTTGTTCCTCAGTGAGTCATAAAGGTGATCACCTCCGCCCTTCTCCCTCCCCCCCCCCCCCCCCCCCAAAGCAGGGATACTGGCTCTACTGCTTGGCTCAGGTGTGTTCCAAACTTAGTTCTTTCCGTTCTGCCACCTGCAATTTTCCTCACCTCTCCCTGCAGTTTGAGCTAGTTTGGGGTATAATCTTCCTATCAAAACCAGTGACGAATTGTCTGAAGAGCTGCCAGCCCCCACGCCAGAAGTGGCTGCATTCCAGTGATAGGTAATTGGTGGATCTAATAAAAAATGTATATGGAAAGAGAGTGTGTGTGTGGGGGGGGGGGGGGGCGGGGGCGTTGTTTGAATTGCTCAGGACAGAGGGTGCTAGTGCATTGTAAGGGTTCCAGGTTATGTTTTTCCACGTATCTTGCTTCCTATAAAATTTAGCTTTTCTCTCTCTTCTTGTCACCTAAGCCAGAGAAAGCAGGCCAACAGGCAGCAAGCGCATTTCATCTCTAGAAGCAGCTGCTGTGGATCCAGTCTTTGGAATAGGTTTATTCCCCGTGTCAGAGGCTGTGTTTAAACGTCTGCTTTCTAGGCCCATCTGGATGGAGTAATGTTTTATGCAGCCTCTCGCTGTCTCGGGTCTCCCTTCTATAAGGCAGCGTCGGTTTGTCTGTGTAGGAGTGGTGGGGGGACGGGATGGGCTCTGGTGCTGGCTTAATGGGGGATTCCACCATATTGGGGACCTTCCCAGTTCTTCTCCCCCCCCTTGCCCCAGGGTTCCTTCACCATTCCACAGGACAGACCCTTCAACTCATGAGCAACAAGGATGATGGACCAGGGGAGGGGGGTCAGAGGTGCCTCTGTGCATCACCTTGAGGATAGTCAATGGAGCTCCGCCACCCTATGACATCTGGTGTGTTTAGGCACCTCTGGGGCCGTGATTTGTTTCTGGCCCCCATAGGGGAACCTAGCTGAGGCTTCAACCTGCTTGCCCCACCTAGGCACCCTCAGCTTTGTGGGTGGTGGGTGAAGGTAGGGCTAGTTGAGGCAAGCCCTCCCCCCACCAGCCCTGTTCCTTCTGCCAAGGCCCTGCCCTGCCCCCAGCACCATGGTGATGTGGTGGCGCACGGCCTCCGCCTTCCAAACCCGGAGCACTGTTGCAACAACACTTCGCCCCCGTTCCCCTACATTAGTCGTTCTGGGGGCGGAGTGTGGGTAGGACCATGCCCAGCGGTTTGGGATGGCAATGCCTCCCCCCGCCTACCATACCCATTGACCCTGCCCGGCTTGTCTGAGAATGTGGGGCCCAAAGCATGACCTGGCTCAGGGGTAGACAGAGCTGTCTGTGGCTGTGGCTGCCTGCTCATCACAGAGTTCTGGGGAGTTGGGGGGGGGGGGGAGCTAGGGGACAGGTGCCTAGAACCTTTGTCTCCAAGCTGGCTGACACCCCAACATTGCCCTCCCGGAACGTGGCAAGACGTGGTCTCCTAGAAGTCCCTTTGTTGCAGGACTTTGAGAGGAGAGGGCATCTCAGCCTTGCACAGGTTGCTCGGCATGGGCAGGCACTTCTTTTGTGTGTGGGCAGCTGGGAGAGTGGAGGGGAAATCAGAAGGTGGAAGCAAGGAGCGAGAAAGGGAGAAGCAGAGGGGATAGGTGGAAGGAGAAGGGGAGAGAAATTCAAGACCGGGAGGAGGAGGTGAGGGGGGCAGGGAAGGATTAGGAGGGATGGGGGTAGGAAACAAGAGGAGGGGGAGAGCTCAGCAGGGAAGAGATGGTGGGTGGAAGGTGAGGCACAAGGAGGGAAGGTGGTTGGGGTAACAAGGAAGGGTTTGGTCTTGGACAAACCACCAGGAAGCCTGCCTTTTGAATTAAACAGCACCCCGATTTCCAATGCAGTTTTTCAAGAATGACTTTTAAAGGCAGCCCCCAAACCAAACCAGCTGGCTGCTTGTTCTTCAACAGAGGTGGGCAATAAAACAACGGTGGGCCCCTGGTGGGCTGCTGCCGCTGTATTTACCTGCACCTCCGCAGGTATGGCCAATCGTGGCTCCCATCGGCCGGGAACGGAGATCTGCAGTCAATGGTAGCTGAGATTTTCCCCCGTAACTATGGAGGTGCAGTGTGCGGGCCCGACAGGGCTAACCCGGCTGAACCAGATCCAGCCCATGGGTCGGTATTTGCCCATCCCTGTTCTGGAAGATAAACTTCCCAGACAGCAAGCCTCACTTGTGGCAACCCATGCAGGAGATTAGAGACAGCGAACCTTCTTAGTCTGGATTGAAGGCTTGGATTTTCAGATGCCTCATCCCCCATGAGAATCGTCTCCCTCCAAGTGAATTTCATTGGGACTTTAGTACCTAACTCACCTTTGGAAAAACCTCATCTTCGGACTGCACCGGGCTGCCCTTCATTCCTCTAATCGGCACCCCCTCTTGCTCCTCCCTTTTGTTTCTGAGCCCCTCAGCCCGAGAGGCCTCCTGATAGCACACTTTCCAAATTGCAGTTCTATAGAAAGGGCCCATCTGGAAAAGCCATCCCCATCCGCCTGCTATAATATTTGTCCTGCACTTTAGAAAAAACCCAAAACTATTTATTGCAGGCTCATGTAAAATAAACGTAAAAGTAGTCAATGAAAAGACAACACTAAAGTTCTAACCAAATCAGCCGTTTCTCGTATTGAAAAGGGGACGGGGGAGGGGATGCTGTCGGATATGAGTGACACTGGGCTTTAAAAGCATGTGTTCACATTTCAAATGTATTATGTAATATGCTGCTATTAGTGTATTTAAGATAAAAATGAGACTAGAGCACTTAAGTGAAACTCATCTCTCTATTAGGTTGCCTGATTTATATTTCATATATGACTGAGCATAAATGCTGTTGGTTTTTTTTTCCATGCCCGGGGAGAAGGAAATTGTTGGGAGGATTTCTTCCTTGTGTTCTCCATTAGTGAAAATGGATTTAGCCCCTTTAGCCAAGGAGTATCGAAGCCTAGAAGCGTTAGGGGGTGTGCAGCAAAGGAGAGAACAGCTGGGGCCAAGGGAGAGTTGCAAAAGGTTTTGCCTTTTTTTGTAAAGAATTCTGTCCTTTTATTAATTTTGATCTCTTGGCTCCATTTGGTTCTGATTATCTTAGAATGGGGATACAGGGAATGGAGGGGGGAGTGGTTTTCAATGTGGCATCATTTACGGTTAATACCCATCTAAAAATATCTCTCTGTTTTATTTTAATAGATCTAATTCTGGAATGTGACAATGTCATTTTTATGAGAGTAGTGTAAAAATAATTTATACTCTTTTCATGCCCAAAAAGCTCTTTTAGGGGTAAGTGGAGACCAAGGGCTGGGGAGAAGGTGTAGTATCATTTTTATAGTCCCCTGTCTCCATTTTTCTTCCCCCTCCCTTGCTCTGTTTAATATAATTTTTATGGTGTGTTTTTCATCATTGGAGGTTAAGGCCTCATTTAAAGCTTTGATCCCATCCAGGTGGGAATTCGCTTAGTTAGTTTCACCCCCATATTGTCCGGGAATCCACACCTACCTGGTTCAGTAGAGAAGAGTTTGTCTTCTGGCCTCTGCCATGATAATGTCTGGGTGGCTACTGTAAAAGAAAAATGTGCCATTTTTTTTTTTAAAGGCGAGACGTGACCCTAATATTTTTGTGCTTTTGTTCTGTAAAGATTTCCCAATGTGGCCTAATGATTTTGGAGTCCCTGCTTGAGATCACTTCAGAGCGCCTTGTTCTTTAAGGGCTTGAGTGCTCGTCCCGCTGAAAATCATGCCCCATTTTGTAGGTGTCTCTAGTTGGGTATCCCCAATCATGGGTCACTTCTGAAAACGTAGCCTCTTGGAGTGTCCAAAGTACTATCCATGTGGGCTCGCTCTGCGTGTACCGGCATCCCTCACCACAGCATCTGAGTGCCTCCGCATTGCTGTTAGCCCTTTGGCTGTCTTAGCAGGCTAGTGAAGCCCTACCTCCGCCTCCCCTCCTTCACAAATTCATTTTAAGTCTGCATAGATACTTTATGCTGTACCGTGGAGGTTACCGAGTTCTGAAGGACCCAGAGAGGAACTGAATTCCTTAAGAAGAGCGCCTCTACTGAAAATTCCTGGCCTTCCCTTTAAGTGATCATCTCATCTCATCCAATCAGGACTCTAGTGCTCTATTGTAGTGTTTCCATGCTCATTATTTTTGGCGCTTCTCCATTAATTGGCCCTGCAAGAGACCTAGTTGTCCCTTGGTAGTTATAAGACCACCTAGCTGTTGTATAGCAAGTTTTATCTCGGTGCTGTACAAAGATGGTTGGCGTTATTATCCCTGTCTTATAGCTTGGGGAAACCGAGGCACGGGGGAGTGACTTGGCCAAGCTCATCCACCAGGCCAAGGGCAGGAATGGAACCTAGGTTTCCTGAGTAGTCAGCTGCTGCTCTAAGCAGTAGACAAGACACCTAGTTGACAAATCGACTTGCCGTAGGGGCTAACAAGGTGCAGTGTTGGCACCCAGTGGAGACTAACGTTCTCTGTCTACAAAACAAGTGCCGTGCAGGCATTAGCTGCGCAAGCTTCTCTTCCTCCCACCTTGCCAACGTGCCTCAACCCGGGTTCCAGAGGCATCGCCTCTGTGGATGTGAGGCAGCTCCATCTCTGTGGCCCATTCGATTTTTAATCTCTGGTAGGACTGTCAACATGGATGGGGATAAATAGAAGACTTCTAGGAGCTAGGGCTGAAATGCACCAGATTCTTCTCCTACCGGAGGACAGCTTCATCTCCACATTCATTTACTCCTTGGCTTGTTCGCGTTGCTCACCAGTAGTATGGAAACCTGGCTTAGATGAGGCGCATTAAACTCCATGCGTCTGGGTGGAAAGCTGGGTAGAGGACTGTTTCCGCTCTGGGATCACCACACTCTGACCTGGGATGATCCACTTTCTTCTGATATAAGGGTGGAGGGAGAGAATACAGCATGTATTATCTATTTTTACCATAGCACGAACTCTAAGGAATTCAGGGTTTCAGGTGAAAAAAGAGCAGCCTCTTCACCCTCATCAGCCCATAGAGCTGTATTTATTCAGTTTTCCAGTGTCCTGATGGTGGGGAATTCTTGGCTACAACAGAAGCTCATATTTCTTCTTGGGATCCGATGCTAGCATAACACTTCAGTTGTCCGGACGTTGCGTTCACCACACCCGGGATTAATCTGAGTCTCTTATTTATTTTTTTTCCCTAGTAGTTCTTGTTGCTCTGGAGTGGCGCAGCCAAGCTGCAAAGAAACAGATGCAAATCAACTATGAAGCATTCACAAAGAAAACCAGACACCCCGGTCTGGAAAGGCCTAGGCTTTGGGGAAGTTTTGTATCAGGATCTAGAAGGACACTGAGCTTTTTTCCAATGTACTACGGGCTTTTTGATGCTATTTGAACTATACATGTTTAGAAACAGGTGTTAAGTGGTGTGACCCTCTAATGCAGGTGTACTTATACCAGTACAAAGATGCATAAACTACACAAACTGTACGAACATACTGGTATCCCCGTGTCCTCATCACTGGCCTTCCTGATCTTAGCTGTGTTGTATAAACACCCACCACCTGCACAGAAAGAGTTAAGTCAGCACGAAACAACTACATAGGTCAGGCCTCTTCGTATTCTGTGCCCCCTCCCCCTCAACATTTGCACCCCTTCTGCTCAGTAATAGTTGCTGCCGCTGGTCTTGTAAATGGGGAAGCCGGGTGGTGTCAGCTGCTGTCTTTAGATCTTACAAACTTCTTTTTAAAATGAGATAATTTACAGATCAAAGACAATCATCCAGGAGACAAATTGGACACAAATTATTTGTTCCTATTTGTGGCTATCCTGCTAATGAATCTTTGAATAGCACTTTGGAGCAGGGTACAATTCCTTCCCCTCCCCTGCCCCACACACATTTCACAGATAATTAGCAGGAGGTAAAGGCAGCCTCAAAAAAATAAAAAGGGGGAGGAGGGGGACATTTCCTTTGTCTTTATATGTTCGCAAAAGTAAATAGCAGAGGATTATGGGTAACTCCATGTTTTGTAGCTTTAAGGGATAGGTCTCGCTTCAAATGTTGCTTTTTGAAATTAACCTTCCGGCCTGTTGAAGGCGGTTAGCAAATGCGAGTGACCTTTCCCAAAAACTTGCCTTTTGTCTGTACTCCCATCTGAAGGTTCTTCTAACCCTGGTGGGAGCCCCAGGTTTGAACGTCGTGGAGAAATCACCCACTGTAGATCAAGCAAGACTTTTGTAGGTTCCCCTTTGTTGTTTTTACTAAGGGAAGATGGCCACGGACTGCAATCGTCCCCGGGTGGCAAGGAATCGCGTATGACAACCTGCTCTCCTTGCTTGGTGAGGGATTTTGTTTGAGATGGGTCAGAGATGTAAAGTTCTGCTCCCTCCAGATTTTGCGGGGTTGAGAACCAGGATTGTGGTGTGGGCTGGTCTGAGCCTTTCCTACCCTGACAAAATGGATCAGCTGGGGACTGAGATGAAGATGAGTGATCTGCTCTCAGTCATCTTGCTGTTCCTTCCCCTCCGTCACTGGTAAGCAGGAGTAAAGTGCTGCTCTTCCACCATGCAGCCGAGTCAGTGCAGCTCAATTCTGGCCAGCAGCTAGGTCCCGGAACCCTTTCTTCAGTAGTGGCTCTGAGAAGGGTGAAGGACTAATACCGTGGGTTCCCATCCTCCTGGATGGCTGCCTCACAGTACCAGGTTAACCCCTGGGGTTTTGCCAGCCTGGACCAGTCATCTCCCATGCGTCAGGAGGCTGAGCCCGGCTCTGCGGTGACTTAAATCATGCACGAGTGGGCCATGCTGGTATGGGGTCCATCAGTAAAGTAGGTGGGGGAGCTCCAAGTACAAGTTGTTAATCCACTCGGGGGTTAGAAGGAAACTTTGGGGGCAGGTAATCTAGTCACTGCTGGGGCTCCCCGTGCACCGAAGCGGCGGGAACGGTGGCCCGGGGAGACAGCAGGTGGGAAGAGATGAGTCCCGAATCTAGTCCAGTGCAGTGACTGGATCAGGGACTCTGAGGCAGGGGGTGAGTGCATTAACAGTGTAACCCTGGGTGCCCCCCCAACCCAGTCTGTGTGCTGCTGCCGATCCCAGATGAACAACGCTCGCCTCCTAGCTGGACCAACACCAAACTGCTGCCAGTCCCCTTAGCGGCAGGTGGCTGGAATGGAAGGAAGTGCCCTGCCGCCTCCTGCCCCGCAGAGACCTCTGACACTCTTCTGCTGGTTTCCCCGCCACCCCGGCCATCTGGCAGAGCCGGCAGGGGGAGGCGAGAAGGGGGCCGCTCCTCTGGGCGAGCGGCGCGGCGCGGCTGTCATGGGGAGGTCCCGTGTGGGATTGTAAGGCCATGTCATTTTTTTCCTGTAAATCTTGTAATTTCGTGCTTCAGAGCACAACAAAGTGAGAGAGTCAGCGGGGAGTGAATTAAGTTCCCCCCCCCCCCCCCCCGAGAGCCTGTTCGGGGTGGGCCGCCTGCATTCCGTCCGCGCCTCCTTGCCTCCCTCGGCGCACGTGTACCCACGTCAGGGGCATCCCTGTCTCCAAGAGGTTGGGGGTTTGTCCCACCTCCCTCCCTCCCCAGATCAACCTGGCTCGGTGCCCTTTTGACACAGTCTGGCATTGGCACGAGCCGTATTCTTCTTCAAGTGATTTGCCAGCTTAATCAACTCCTGTCGACTTTACAGGGTTCCCAAAGCCTCATAAAACCCGGGGCTGTCCTGCCATCTCCCCGCCAACAAAGCTCCCGTTGTGAGGCTCGTGCAGTTAAAACTGGGTATCTCGGAGCCCTCTCATGCTGCCTATAGCAGCATGGTCATTTCTGGGGGGCTGGGCTTCCGATTGGCTCAGCCGTCACGCTGCAGCGTGGCCTTTGTTCCGTCTCTTTGGTGCCTCTGCCTTTTCCTCTGCCTCCTGCTTAACTTCTAGAGCACTGTTGGGAAAATCATTCAGAAAGTTTGGGAAGAGAGAGAATGAGTTCTGGGCAGGCTGTATTACCTAATGGTTAGATGGAGGGGACAGTTGGTGGCACTTATGGATTCTTCTTTGGACTCTGGTGCTGACCAGCTGTCTCGCATGGAGAAAGCCACTTCTTCCTCACTCTGTGCGCCTTATTTTTTCCCCACCCTATCTGCAAAATGATCTCCAAGCACTTTGTGCCAACGTCAGCTAAGTTAGCCTTGCAGCTTTTTCCTCTGAGTTCCCCACTGACGGAGAGGGAAACTGAGGCTTGGGATAGGGCTTAATGAGTTTGCTTAAGATCATACCGTAGACCAGCAGAGTTGGGGATAAAACCCAAGGTCTCTCACGCCAAACCAAAATCTGCCCTTCCTCTTAGAATGATGCATTGAAATGTGAAAGTCCTTGGTTAATCATTAGGTTAACCTAACATTTAACCGGTTAACTGATTAATTGGGATTTTTGCACCCCCTACTTCCTGGTGCCTTATTGTTTCCCTGGGCACCTTTGGAGTTTTTTTTCTATGGCTGGCATGGAATTTCTGCTCCTCAAAGGGATGCTGCCCACTTGAAATCTAGTCAGTTAAAAAAAAGGGGGGGGGGGGGCTAAAAAAGAAACGGCTTTGGGTTCAAAACTGCCCTCCAAGTCATCTTTCCAGGTTTTTGTTGTCTTCCCATTGATATTTTCCCATTCCTTTTTTTGAGGTTTGATTTCCCCTCCTCTGCTTTTTGCTGTGTGAAAGGCCCAGTAATACGGAGTCTTCACAAACCACTGTCAGATGGGAGGAATGGAGAATTTAGCATTAATTTTGCAACTTGTCTGATCAGAGAAGTTTTATCATTAAGGTACAACCCTCCCAATGTGGACTGTTAGCAGTTTAAAGTGCTACATTAGACTGGAATATCTATGCCCATATAGGATAAACCTCTTGGTTGTGTCTAGACTGGCAAGCTTTTCCGCAAAATCATCTGCTTTTGCGGAAAAACTTGCCAGCTGTCTACACTGGCTGCTTGAATTTCCGCAAGAACACTGACGATCTCATGTAAGATCATCAGTGTTCTTGCAGAAATACTGTGCTGCTCCCGTTCGGGCAAAAGCCCTCTTGCACAAATCATTTGCGCAAGAGGGCCAGTGTAGACAGCAAATGGCTAAAATGGCAATTGGGGTTTTTTTGCACAAAACCGCGTCTAGATTGGCACGGACGCTTTTGTTTTGGGGTTATTTTTCTCATGATGAAACCTGAAGCCAGGTGAATTCTGAGTGTGATTTCCTTGTGGTCATTTTGCCCTGGATGCCTACTGTAATCCTGGTACCCACCTGCCCTTTAAGTCCCTTTTCATAGAATCATAGAACACTAGAACTGGAAGGGACCTTGTGAGGTCATTGAGTCCAGTCCCCTGCCCTCATGGCAGGACCCAGAGCTGTCTAGACCATCCCAGATAGACATTTATCTAACCTACTCTTAAATATCTCCAGAGATGGAAATTCCACAACCTCCATAGGCAACTTTATTCCAGCGTTTAACACCCTGACAATTAGGAAGTTTTTCGTAATGTCCAACCTAACCCTCCCTTGCTGCAGTTTAAGCCCATTGCTTCTTGTCCTATCCTTAGAGGCCAAGGAGAATAATTTTTCTCTCTCCTCCGTGGAATACCCTTTTAGATATCTGAAAACCACTATTATGTCCCCTCTCAGTCTTCTCCTTTCCAAACTAAACAAACCCAATTCTTTCAGCCTTCCTTCATAGGGCATGTTCTCTAGACGTTTAATCATTCTTGTTGCTCTTCTCTGGACCTTCTCCAATTTCTCCACATCTTTCTTGAAATGTGGTGCCCAAAACTGGACGCAGTACTCCAATTGAGGCCTAATCAGCGCAGAGTAGAGCGGAAGAATCACTTCTCATGTCTTGCTCACAACACTCCTGTTAATGCAGCCCAGAATCATGTTTGCTTTTTTTTTTTTTTTTTTTTTTTGCAACAGCGTCACACTGTTGACTCATATTTAGCTTTTGATTAATGTCGTGTGCTCCTCCCCCAACTGCTGCTTTGGCCTTGCAGTGCGCAAAGGCAGGATGGATGGATTGTTCATTATTCTGGTGTCCCCTGTTTTTCCAAAGTGCTGGTGTAACAGAACCAAAGCTGGGACCTCTGGAGCTTAGTGCAGGAGCCTCTACAGCAGTGGTCCCCAACCTTTAGAGGCTCCCGGGCGCCCAGCGGTGGGGCCACTCATGTGCCGGGTGCCCGGGGGGGCGGAGCTGCACGTCCGGGAGCCCGGGGGCGGGGCCGCGCGTCCGGGAGCACGCCAGGGGACTAGGATGCCCTTGCACCCGGCGCCGGCATGTGCCCTAGGGCTGGGGCCGGCCGAGAGCCTTGCGCCCGGGGCCGGCACTGCCGCCCGAGCCGCGCGCCTAGGGTTGGCACCGGCGTCGCTCGAGCGCCGCGCGCCTGAGTGCCCGCATGTGCTCCGGGGCTGGGGCCACCCGAGCGCCGCGCACCCGGCGCCGGTGCGTGTCATGCGCCTGGGGCCGGCGCCTCCCTTGCGCCGTGGGCGGGGCCAGCCCAGGTTGTCAGTGGGCGCACACAAATGCCCCGGCGAGCGCCGTGTTGGGGACCACTGCTCTACAGCTTGGGCTAAAAGCCCGCTAGTTAAGGCTGTAGAGCAAACTCACTCTTCTTCTCTGTAAGTGGTCTCAGTGCCACTACATGGGACAGTGAGAAACTCCCAGTAGATGTGTGGGTTACAACTGGGAATCCACCAGTACCAGTGGATTTACTTAAGGTGCTTAAATATCCTCCTAAGAGACTAATTTTAACCTCCCCCTCCATGTGTTTTGAAGATCATGGACTTTTGACCTAGATCAGTTTCATAGGGTATGTCTACACTGCCACTCTAGTTCGAACTAGGGTGGCTAATGTAGGCATTCGAACTTGCAAATGAAGCCCGGGATTTAAATATCCTGGGCTTCATTTGCATGTTCCCGGGCGCCGCCATTTTTAAATGCCCCGTAGTTGGAACTACCTGCCCACAGCTACATGCAGCACGGACTAGGTAGTTCGAATTAAAGCTTGCAGTAAGGACCAAGTCCCCCACCCCCGGCTTCAGTGGCTGCTTTGAAAAAAATCTCAACATGTGTCTCTTACATTTTAGTTTGTCTACATGTGGAATTTGACTGGACTAGATATTGCTTTGAAAGTGGATTAAGCTAAACTGAAAAAAGTGCTGATGTTCTGGAAATAAGAGCGTGCACACAGTGAGCTAATTCAGAATAACGAACGGACTTTGAAATCACATGCTGCCTTACAGCAGAATATCTTCCCAGCGTAGACAAGACTTAAATTAGACCCGGGGTTTGAACAATAGCCAGCTAATCTTTTTGGATGGTCCATTGGATGGCTGTTTGAGAGGGGCTGTTTGCGTCTTTGTGCCTGTGTGGTCAACACCAGATAAAGTAAATAGATAATTATGCAGATGGTGTGTGAATATATAATTATACTGTAATAACAATGAGGAGTCCTGTGACACCTAAAGATTTACACATTTATAAGGGCATAACTTTTCATGGGCAAAACCCCACTTCATCAGATACGATGAAGTGGGGGTTTACCCACGAAAGCTTTACTCCCAGATAAATGTATTGGTCTTTAGGGTGCCACAGGGACTGCCTGTTGTTTTTGTGGATACAGACTAACACAGCTACCCCTCTGATAATTGTATTGTGTGTATGCTGCATATGAGATAGACAACCTGATCTGTTTGTGTCACGCGTAATGTGCACACAACACGGATTGCATTGAATTGGCATCTTCATTAACAACACTGGGTATGTGTAATTAGTTTGTGAGTGTATTATGTGCCCTCCCCACTTTCATTTGCATACAGAATTACTAGGGGCATCTGCAAGTGAGCCTGCTCATCTCTCCGCTCTTATGTGCAAATTCAGCTGCCCCTCCGTACAGGGTGTACGGTACAGTATAGAATGTATACATGCCTGACGGAAAGTAACTTTGTTCTTTATAGCTGGAAATGTGGAAAATTAACAAGCGGCTCTTTCTTTGGGACACACCCTGCAAGTGCCTCCGCGGCCTAGGAGTGCACAGCCGCCTCTTGGAAGCCAGAGCCTTGATTTACGGCTGTGGCGTTGACAGCTCACTGGAACCCACATGCTGTTTGCAGCACCGCCAAGCTGGGCTATGACCCTCCGACCTCTCCCTCTCTACTCCCCCCTCCTGTCTCTGTGCTGTAATAAAAACCTGTCTTGCAGGCAGGACTACAATGACTTTGTTGTTCAGAAAGGTACCTTCCCCCTTCCCCCCCCCCCCCCCCCCCAAAAAAAAATCTTTAAAAGCAAAAATAAGGAACATGAGGAAACGGACCTGGGAGCAGCAGCCTGGAGTACCATAGGATTGTTTGTGTTAGCATTTATTCCCTTCTCTTTGCTTGCTCTCAGCTCCTGAAGGAAACCTCTCTGTCCCATGCTTTTCTGGCCTCTCTGGTTCTTTCACACGCTGGCAGCCTTTCACCAGCTCTTGTGCACACATTGGCTTGTTTGCACACGTGCTTTCACTTGTGCATTCCTTGTGCTCTCCCACACCATCTCGCTGTTGCTCTCTTCCTCGTGCCCCAGTATGGTTGCTTGATCGGGCTTGCGCTCGTCTCTCCCTCCCACCCCTTTTCCCCCCACTTGCACTCTCAGTCCTGACTGGCAATCTGACCGACTTGGGCTTTTCTTTCATGCCAGTGAAGTGTTTCATTTTTTCGTTGATGCCAGTGGTTTAATAAATATTATTGCAAAACACATCCCTGAATGGCCAGGAAAGTAGGAACGCTTTCTGAGCAGACACCCATAAAAGAAACAGATTCCTGTGGGATCGCTAGTAAGCTCCAGTAAACTTCTCTCCTGCATTGCTGGAAATTCTCTGCAGAATGTCCACATTTTTTTCCACCGGTTATTCATGTGGGGTGAAATCCTGCTCTTTATTAGGTCAACTACTCTGACACTCACCCGCTTCCCCCCTCCAGGCAGCTGGCTGTGAATGGATTTAGCGTCCTCACACCCCTGCAAGGTAGGCAAACATTCGCTTCCCCATTATACAGATGGGGAACTGAATCCGGCAGGCAAAGAGAGAATCTCTGCTGCAGCTGAGAACAGAACCTGCCTCTCCTGGGTCCCAGTCCGATAGCTTAACTACAAAGCTGTCTTCCTCCTAAAGCAAGTGGAGGAAGCTAGTTCTAGCAAATGAGCTGCTTTCTGTGGGTACTATTCCTCGCATTATCCCCTGGCTCTCTTGTCCACTTACTCTTAAAGATATGTCTACGCTGCAGTTAAAATCTCACAGCTGGCCTGTGCCCGTGGACTCGGGTTCTGGCGAAGGGGCTGTTTAGTTGCAGTGCATGCAGGCAAGGTCAGGCTGGCCTGGCAGACTCTGCGGGGTTGGGAGGATGTTAGAGCCCAAGCTAGAGCCCTATGATCTACACCATAATTAAACCGCCCCTTCATGCAAGCCCTGAGCGCATGAAACAGCTGGCACAACTGTCCGATTGCAGCGTAGATATGCTTGCAGTGCTTCCTGAGACTACTTTGTCCTGCTGGCAGTACCAGTCAGTAGACCTGGCTCCCGTTGGATGGTGTCTAGATAGTGAGCATGCACACAGGCAGATCAGGCACAAGGAGAAGGAGCTGAGCTGGAAAAGAGACAATAACTATCCACTACCCCACTCTATCTTTTGGTTTGGTTTTGTTTTTTCAGGCTCTCCAGGTGGCAAGACAGTTCCTTCTGCAGCAGGCCACAGGGCTGACCTCTCCCAGCAACAATGAGAACAAGCAGCCAGCAGTCCAGGTGAGACAGAGAAACATCTTCAGCCACACCCTTAAGGGGCCTGTTCTACTACGGGCTGAACCGCTCTAGTCTGGCACCCTCGAGACCTGACCGGTGCCGAACCATAGAATTTTCGGGATGACGGGAGGTCAATGTTGTCTAGCAGCATGATCCACACATCTCCTGCTTACTGGGCTGTTAGAGGACAGTTAGGGTTAAATTAGAGCTAAAGAACCGCACTGAACAGTGAGAGCCCGGACTTGTAGTTGTAAACAAACTTTATGGGGCTGCAGGAAACTTGGCCACACCTATGCAAAGTGGTCATCCAGCAACTAAAATCATGCCGGACAACAGATATTTCTGGACCAGAAAGTTCTGGACTGGAGAGGTTTAACCTGTAGCCGAAAGAGGAGAACGCCACTGCAGTTGGGGCCAACCTCCAGGCATTCATTTCTGTGCCATGGGTGGGCCTCCCAAGACTGCCTCTGGGAGAGTTAAAGACTTGCAGTGGGATTGTATTCCTGAATCACTGTAGGTGCTTTTGATAGGGGCATTCCCCCCCAGGGAATGTGGTTTGCACATTCACTGTCATAGATACCAGGGCTTAAAAACACTTATGTAAAGGACCTTGAACTCCATTGCAACTCCTGAATATTTTTTGACAACTCTGTCGAGTCCCTGTCCATATCCTTGGGTTTCACCATGAGAGAAGGCAGTGGGGGAAGGATGTCCCTCATATTTTGATACAGGTTAAATGTCAGGAGTTCTCTGGTTTGGGCTGCTGAAGCCAGACAAGTGCTTAGGGTGGAGGATTAGGACAGCAATTGCAAATCCACCTAACTTGGGATTTCTTCATTTCACTCCAGGAGAAGCTCTGCTATGGCTGCGGGGGGGCTGACAGTAGCTGGGTTCTGGTGGGGGGAGGTTGTTTCCTAGTAGGTGTATGTTAATGAGCCATGTGTGTAAGGGGGAGGGGTTTGTTAGGAGCAAGGTGTGTGTGTAATATTAGTATATGTGGGAGATTTGGGGTGGGGGGCTGTGTGAGAGCAACAGGGGTATGCATATGTCATGGAGTCATATGGAAGGATACGGTCGTAGGGCTAGGTAGCTATCTTACATCAGGCTGTAGGAGGGGGGGCAGGTACAGCTTTTATTTTATAGTCTAACCCAGGGTGGAGGCCAAGTGTCCAGGAGTTAGCTGAGGTGAGTGGGAGTTAAAGATTCAGATGGGGATAATGACCTAACCGTTCACCTCTGGCTCAGGTCATAAGAGGAGTTACATTTGGAGGACTTCTGCAAGGCCCCAGCTGCCTGCACCCTCTGTGCATCTTGGCCACAAGGGAACGGGTGGCTGGGTCGATGCAAGCCCAGATTTGCAATGCCGAGCATGAGGTGGGGGTGCTGTGGGCCGGGAGGCCGGCAGCCACCATAGCCCTGCGGCCAGATGGGGGAGCGGGGCATCAGCTCTATGCCCACAGAAGGTGCAGAGCCTTGGCCGGAAGGACTGGGGGGACAGCCAGCCCTCAGTGCTGCCCACACCGGAGCATGCCCCCCTTCCCTCAGGGCCAAGTGGAGCGCCCAGAATGATGCTCCGGTGCCCCCTTGAATCGCCGGGTCCCAGAGCAGTTACCTCCCTTGCCCTCTTCCCGTAGGCAGGCTTGGCTGTGGGTCTGGAATGAGGGGAGCGAGGGATCAGCAGCTGCCTTCACTCCCCTGGCTCAGGCGTTCATCCCTTGTTTTCCTGAGCACTCAGTTGACTCTCAAACACAAGGGAGCATGCAGAGACCCTCCCCTTCCCTCCACCAAGTGGCCCAGTTGCTCTGTAGCTGCCTGGACCCGGCTTGGATGTGGCAGCTGAGGGAAGCAGACTCCTTTAGGATGCTCAAGCCCATTGGGAGCAGGGCAGGTTTGGCTTGTACTGCCAGGAGGAGGGAGCGGAGTTCCTCTCCCAGGTCTGTGACATCCTGCCCAGTGAGGCGTGTCCCTGGCAAAGCATTCTCTGGGCCATCTGCTGGGGCGAGGTGCTAGGACAGCTAGTGCCCGTGTCTCTGTGGGGGAAAGGTGACACCCAGGCTTCTCCCAAGAGGTACCACTGCCCGTGGCAGGGTACTGCCCGCTTGCTGGGATCCCTGGCCCTGCTAGGGGGGAGTAGTGGCCGTGGGGTTTGAACCTGGGACATGCAGCACCGAAAGCATGGCTCATGAGATGGTTGCAGTAGTAGGTCTTTATCCTCTTACATGGGCCACCCAATAAAGGGAAATGCATCCCAGGGTGGTTTACATTGGCATTGACAGGGCACTATCGGGGGTAGGGGAGACTTGGTGCTGCCTGAGAGGATGGCTGGCAGGAGGAGTAAAATTGCGATAAGGAAGAGAGGGGAAAGGCCCCTCTCAATCAGTATGGGGGAAGGGGAGGTGCCCATGTTCCTAGTTTCACCTCCCTCACCTTTTTCACAGGCAGTTTCCTTCCCTGCCAGCCTGTTGACAGGTAACCTCAGTCCAGCTCCAGAAGGTTCCTCCCACAAAGGGGAGCAAGAAAAGGGGCCTGCCTCCCCAAAATGGGAGGAGTGGGGTGAAGAAAAGAGAAGCAAGGCCCAAGCGAATGAGAAGTGACCATTTAAATAGCTGTGTGGGAAGAGCTCTCCCTTCAGGCTAATTAAATTTATCGGCGAACAGCAGGTTACCTTATTAGAGCCTCTGGGTTTAATTAACAAAGGAAAGTAATTAGCACGCGTTCTCTGGAGCTCGAGGTCCTTCCTAAAGCTGGCTGGCCTGCGTGGAACCCTGCTGGAGGTAGGGAACCCAGGGCAGGAAGGGAATGGAAGGTCAGTTTCTGCTCCTCTCGCTGCCACAGCCCTGGTCTATACTAGGGAGTTATTTCAAAATAACCTCCCTTGGTCGAATTTATAAGCGGAGCGTCCACACGACCAAGCCCGTCATTTGGACATTTTGGGCTGGTTATTTTGACACCTGTACCCCCGCTTTCCTCAGGGAATAATGCTAATTTCGAAATAGCGGTCGTGCGGACGCTCTGGTGCCGCTATTTCGCAATAACGACTCCCCAGAGTCATTCGAACTAATTATTCCCTGGTGCTTCCTGGGGCTGTATGTCAGGGCAGCACGTCCACGCTTAATGGTACGTGCCTCAGACTCAGTTCGAGGCTTCCCCGTAGTGTGGACAGGCCATTTCGATGATTTTATTTCTGAAGCTATTAAACTGATTTTAGTTATTTCAAAGTAGTTTCCTAGTGTAGACATGTCCCCAGAGGGTGAGAAGGCCGGCACAGTTTTGTTGCTATTTGCCGCACCCCCTCCACCCCCGGGCTCGTGGGATGCAACAGGGATTACTTACGCACACACAGACACAGACACACACACACACACACTCTCTCTCTCTCATTTATATATATATATATATATATATATATATATATATATATATATATATATATATATATTATTATTTTCCTTCCTGCTGGCAAGCTGTACAGTTGCCTCCCATCCCTCGCTCTCTGTCAGGTCTGTCTCATTCTCGCCTTCCCTTGGCTCTACACCCACCAACTGCCTTCTCGCTGGGGCTGGGGGAGAGGGTGTCTCTGAGCAGCTACGCCATCTCCCTCGTCCTTGCTTGGCAAACCTGATACCCTCAGTTTGAATGCGCTTGGTGTCTGCCCCAGCTCGTGCCTTCTCTCCCCTCACATGGCTCTCTGGGCAGGGCTTGGCAAAGTCTGCCAAGATGGATCGTTTCCATCCCGTTGTCCTCCGGGTGCTGTGGCCTGTAGCGTGTTGTGGGGTTGAATAGCCTCTCCGCAGGAGCAGTGGACGCCCCGCTTCGAAACCGTCTACATGGGACAAAGCCCTGGGGAAGGAAATCCCAGCATGGCAGGTCCGGGTCTTTCCCGTCTCTAAGGACTGCAGGCTTGAAACCCCTCAAACCCTCCCTCCCTCCACAGGATGGGATGGAGTCCAGAGCCACTTTGAAACAGGTCTCTGTTTTCGTCCCACCTGCCTCAGAGACGCAGACCCCCTGCCGGGATAGCCGACCTGCCGCCGCCTGTCTTTAATGGGTTTGAAAGTGAAGAGGGAAGGGGTGAGGGGAAATCACAGCTGCTGTATTAACAGCAATAATTAGTCCGGGCTTCTCTCACACAAGCAGGCAGCTTTTTCCAATAGTGTTTTCAGGAAGGAAATGCAGTCATTGGATGGAAAATATCTTGAAAGAACAAAGACAGTAAGAGTGAAGTCAGATTCCGGTTACGTGTGTGCGTCTGTGTGTGTATGTGTGTGTGTATCTATTTCTCCATTTCTCTCTTTCACATTCTGTTTTCCCGCCTGTTTCTTCTCCGCTGATGTGTTTCTCATTCTGTCACCGCCTGTTTATCTTCCCTTTCACCCTCAGTCCTTTGGGATCTGCTTTCTCTCTTGCACTCTCTTCCTCCGTCCCACCCCTCCCTTTTGCTGCTGTCTGTCCATCCCTTTGGCTGGCTTTGTGTCCTCCCTCCCCCCCTCCCCTTTGTGTTGCAAAAGCACTTGTGAAAGTTAGGCTATGAGTCAGGAATAGCTCCCTGGGTCAGCAGCCTCTCCCCGCCCCCTCCTTCCCGGCTTGCCCCTGCTCAGCAGCAGAAGGAGGATCTGAAGGAGGGGAGATAGAGGATTAAGCAGACTCCTTTAAAAGGAAGTTTATCTAAGGGGGGGAATGGTGTGGATGAGATTGACCAGGAGGGTTTCTTCAGACAGGAGTGGAGGGGGAGGGAGGCTATTGTATGGTGAGAAAGCCGGCAGGGCTTTTCCACCAGATCAGGGCAGGGAATGTGGAATGACTGGGGAAGGCTGCACTATGGAATCAGGCCTGGGGATGAGAGGCATTTGTGCGTGAGCTTCCTAAGCACCATCACTCCCCTTGACTTGAGTGGGCAATGCTTGATCGGTGCCTGTTCAGGATTAGGCCCTGCAGGGACCGATCCTGCAACTCTTATGTCATCTCTCTGGTGTGGAGTTAGGTCCCCCAGTTGCTTTTTCCTCTGGCTAGAAGCCTGCTCCTGCTCCCGTTGAGTTCAAAAGGAGCTGAGGGCACTCCGACTTGCTCAGTGCCGTCCTGTCCTGGTAAAAATGGATCTGTCCTGCACCCCTAGTGCCGTGGGCTGTGTCCTTTTCATGCAGAGCCTTCTGGCTGTCTAGCCCAGGGCTGGCCTTACCATGAGGCGAACTGAGGTGGTCGCCTCGGGTGCCAGACTGTGGGGCGGGGGGCGCCACTAAGACCCAAGTGGAGAAAATTGTGTCTGCTGCTCTAGATGCACAGTCCCATGAGAGGAGTAGAACAGGAAGGAGGCAGAATTGAGACCTTTCAAAGTTTTGGCCCAAGCGAAGGGGCATGGAGACGTCATTTGAGCTCCCCACCTCAGGTGCCAAAATGTTGTGGGCCGGCCCTGGTCTAGCCAACACCATTTCAGCCCCCCCCCCCCCCCCCGCCCTTGGCAGTGACACGGAGCATCACTGAGTTCGGGACCGGATGAAACAGACACTAGGGGCTCCGTACAAACCTGACCTTGTTTGCCACCTCTGGTTAAATCCAGAAAAAAATCTCCAGTCTTTGTTTCCCTTGGTGATGTTTAGAGTTTGCTCAAAAAGCAAAACAAAGGGACACAATCCTCCATTCAGGCTGAAACAAATCCCCAGAGCTACCGCCGGCCTTCCGGGCCCTCGCTCGGCAGAGAATTTAAGCATATTCTTGACTTCACGAACATACTTAAGTCTTGTTGATTTCAGAGGCGCATGCTTTTAATACAGCTGGGGAACCTAATGGCCCGCGGGCTGGATTTGACCCCGGCCTACCTTGATTCAGCCCACAGTGAGACTCAAGGTTTCCCCTCGTGGAAGGTGAGCCGCAAGCCCTGCAGCCAATCTCTGAGCCTCGGCACCTCCCTTCGGGGCTGGAGCGCCAGTGCCAGCTTGCCTCGTTGTGGGGAAGCCGCAAGCTTTGCGCTCCTGCCTCTTGCGGGGAGGCTAAGGGAAGCCCCTGCCCTGAATTGTGTGAGTGGGAACCAGGTCAGAGAGGAGTGTTTTTGTTTTTGTTTGTTTTTGTTTCTCAGTCAGGAGCCAGGTCAGTGAGGTTTTTGTTGCTTCTCACTTGCGGGCCAGGTCAGTGAAGTGGGCCTTTTCCTTTTCTTTTTGTTTTTCCCTTGCATGTGGTCTCCGACTGATTGTTTTTTTTTTCTGTGTGTCCATGCCTCCTCCCCCCCACCAAAAACAGGTTCCCCACTCCTGTTTTAATGGCTTTTTGGTGTCTACTGGATTTAAATAGGAAAACTGCATGGAGGTTAGGGTCTGATGTCCACTGGCGTGAGGAAATGTCCCTAATGTCAATAATAATAATAATAATAAGCTCGTGTGTAGTGCTTTCTATCAGTAGACCTCAAAGCATTTTGCAAAAGATATCCGTGCCATCACCTCCATTATACAGAGGGGGAAACTGAGGCACAGAGCAGGGGACACGAAAGTCTCATGTCTTGGCCATGTCTTGTCTCATGTGTGGGTTGTTTTTGGTTTTGGTGTCTCATTTTTTGGGCACCCAAGGCAAGTCTGATTATTATTATTATTATTCTTTAATTCAGGGGTGCTGAGAATCTGCAGCCACTAGGGATGCCTGTGGAAGGGTGGGAGTCCTGGTCCCAGGTCTCTCAGTTGGGGGGTGCCTCCAGTCTTCAGTGCCCAACATCAGCTGCCACGCTTGAGAATTTGGGCCTCAGTCTGTCAGGATCCAGTCCCTGTTCCAAGCTTCCTTGCTGATAGGGGGAACATCGGGAGCATTGAGCCAGCTCTGGTAGTAAAGACAGCGATGAGCATGTGTATTTGAAAAGAAAGAAGTAGCTGCTGAGTTTGCTTGGACTCTGGATTTCCAGTGTGGAATATCCCCCAATCCTCGTTCCTTCCACCTCCCTGGAGGGGCCGTGCACGAGCGTAGTGTGCAGTGCATGGGTGTAGTGCGCAGTGCCTACGATTGCTACAAAGGGGTTAAAAAAACTCTGAAAAGTTAGAAAAAATTGCTTCGCACCATTAAAACAAAAACGCCTCTTTCTCCCCTAAAAACAAAAATTGTATGTGGGTGGCTGTCGCCGCAAGTGGTTACTTCCAGGAATTTAAAGGCATTGCCTGCTGAGCTCTTTGCTCCACTCCAGTGGTGCTAGATGATGCCGGAAGCATCAGTTCGAGAAGTGTTGGTAAAACGCCAAATGTACGGTACTCTCCGGCCTCCCTGGGTGTGTGATGTCACTGGGCTGGGGAGACTGGGTGAGATGGGGATTGTCTGGTTCCCATCTCCATGTTCCCCCTGCGGTTTGTAAGCCCATCGAGTTGCAGCTTGTTGTTTGTGAACAGGCCTGGGTACCTGCAATCCTCACTGAGCGGAATGGGAGTCTCAGGAGCTCCACAGGCAGGTGGCTGTCCTGACCCTAGCGCCTTGGGCCTCCCTCTATCACTGAGCCTTTCCACGGAACCACTACAGCTGTGATGAAGCCGGGGATGAGTCACAGGCTGTTGCAGCCAGGTCGCTGGTTCAGTTCCAGCCCTGTCACCAAGGGGATGAAATTTACTATTTGATGGCTGTTCATTGTCTGAGTGGGGAGGGGGTCCCGGTGTGTGTCTCAGTCCGAGAGATTCTGGATCAGTGGTTCTCAATACGTGTGGCCCAATCGGCACACATGTGCAGTCCATGTGATGTCCTCTGGGCCATACAAGTAGTGTATTGTATAGGGATGTGAAGGTTAACTGGGGGAGGGGAAGAGGGGAATGGGGGGCTTGTTGCACACAGAGAACAGCTCCTGCCTCTGGGGCACCTTGGCCAGCTGCAGGTAGGGGCTGCTCTTGCGTCCTGGCCAGTGCAACCTCTGTCGTCCCCCCTCCTACCACAGGCAGGGGCAGAAGGGGCTCTCACTTGCCCCCCCAACTGTTAAACATATGTTTAACAGTTAGCCAATTAATCAGGATTTTATATCCCTAGTATCGAGTGTGTGGCTGCGCCCATGTAGCGAGTTACATACGTAGCTCACAGTGGTAAGTAGGTTGAGAACCACTGCTCTGGAAGCTAACATGTGTGATTGTCTTTTAAAAGTGTGGTTTTAGAGATGATGGGTTAGCAGACCAATGGGCCCAGGCCCTGAAATCTCCGTTGCCCTTTGGAGCAGAGGAAAGGGAGTCATTGACAGCTGTCCCACCCGTGTTCCGTGGGAGGGGCACCCTCCAGAAGTAAGAGAGGCAGTTTGATCCCTGTGCCCGTGCACTCTTTGGACTGCCAACAAGTGCCATTTGTGCTGGGAGCATCTTGGGATATGGACGTCTGCCTCTTGGAATCTGGCTTGGGCTCTGCCAAATTCATTGCCCACCAGCAGGAACGGTTTTGGGCCTCTGGCCCTGGCCAATTGTGACCCAAGGCCCAGGTGTGTCGAGCCATATAGCCTATTTCCTGGCCCTTTTGGAGGCGATGCACCTGGGATCTTTGTGCCACTGTCCCATGCTGCATCTGCTCCGTGGATGAGTAGAAAACATGAACCTGCGGGCAAGAAGGTAGCAAATTCACTCAGGAAACCCCTCCTCCCCCGCCCCTTCCTGTCAGCCTAGAAGCCCTTTCATGGATGAGCAAGTAGCCAGCTGAGAGAGAACATCCCATCCTGCTCTCTCCCTGCTCCGGGGGCGCTTATCCCCTAGGGGGAAGTCTCTTGGGGTAGAAATGTGTCTGTCGTGGGAAAAGCAAGAAGGGCACCGAGGAAGGAGCAGAGAGTTTGGAGCAAACTGCAGGAAATTGCTTTTCTTTTGTCTGCTGTGGCAGGGAGAGCACTGGAGCGGAAAAGTGTATTTTGTTGATTTGAAACTTGAGTGAAATGGGTAATGAAGACAGATCAATACCGGCCCCTCCGCGTTCCCTCTGGAGGAAAAAATAAAACAACCACTTTGAACTCTGCTGGTGCCGTGCTAAGATTTTCTACGTGAACCTGCCGGGCTCCATTCTAGTCCCCTTTCTCCAATCCTCTTCCCTTGGGCCGCCTGGTTGTGCTCCGCTAAATAGTGATCTCTAACCAGTGGTTCGGCCCACACCTGCAGGCTACAAGAATACCACCAGCCCAGGGTCCCGGCGCTCCAAAGAGAGCAACAGTGTTTGGATAGCAAGAAGTCTCTTCAATGCTGTGAGACTTCGTTGGCCAAATGAGCAGTGCCAAAGGGGAAGGAAAAGTGTGCCCCCTCCAGTATCTGTCAGAGGGAGATACGTTCACCCTAGGTTAGGTGCCTGTTTGATCGGCCGCATCCATTTTCTTAGCAGTGTTTGAGTGAGGCGGGCTCTCCCCTACCGCATGGTTTTTTGAGTTCATATTTACAGTGCCCTGAGCACTCTGATCAGCATACGTGCTTTCCAGCTAAAGTGTGGGAGGGGTGTGTGTGTGTGTGTGTGTGTGTGTGTGGCAGAGGGATGTTAAATTTAGTTTAATTGACTAGTCAATGGAATTTCCATCAACTCGTCTATTAATCGATAAGTGGGGGAGCCGGAGTGGGGGGCCCTGGGAGCTAACTCCGCTGAAGCTCTGACTTTTAAATGTATTCAGAGCCAGCATCTGAATACATTTAAAAAGAAGAGGCACAGCCTCTGAGACTGCTTGCGAACTGGGAATCAGCTGATTCCTGGCTCGCGCCCAGTCCCCAATACTCTCCTCCTCTGCCTCCCCTGCCCCTAGCGGAGACAGTGGTAGGGGGAACTGGCTTTTATGCCAGCTCCCCCCAGAACCAGCTCCTTGATGCCTCTGATAGAGGCAGCAAAGGGGGGAGAAGTGACTAGTCGATTATCCGATAAGCTTATGCTTGGTCAGAGAGTTGACTAGTCACTTGCATCCCTAGTGTAGCGTATACACATACGCACCTTTGATTCCACAGGCAGATTCATAAAGTAGGATCCACGTGCTATGATGTGGTCCCGCTGAAAGAAGTGGGATTCTGGAGTCTCTCTGCGTGCCACAGATGACCCGCTCAGGGCCAGAGCCATGCAGTTGTGTAGATGGGTGGGTTTGCTCTTCTGTGTTAGCCTTTCAACTCAAATCTGTGGGGCAGGGTTTAGTTCTGTGGTGTCCAACATGCTGGCACTAGCCACGTGTAGCTATTGGCCAGTTGAATGTGGGTAGTTGGCTCACAAAATCACTTTCGTTTTTAGAATAATGTGGCTGGTTTGCTCTAGCAGTAGCCACTTTAGTGACAACTGCTTCAGACCTGGTTGGACAGCACAGGTTTAGCTGAAAAAGAGAAGTTATTACAGACCTTTCTCTTGCTGATCCTAGCTTGCTCATTATTACATCCGAGCCTTTTATTGCTTAATGTAGTTTCCCAGCTCCTTGGAAATATGCTCCTGTGATTAATGTTGCTTAACATGGAAGCTGAGGATCTGTCCATGAACTTTTTTTTGATGCTGGTCAAGATGTGGGTTTTCTAATTTTCCATTTGCTAGTGAGGAACGGCCCCAGCCCTGACTTATGAAGATAAATTGCAGCTTTCTAGCTTCAAATGTGTATGTTTCCTGGAATAGCAAGAACATTCCCACCCTACGGTCATGGAATCGAGGGTGTCCCCCCTCACGGGCATCTTCACTGCTGCAAGGTACTTGGGTGGGACTTCAACTCCAGGAGTGAAGGGGGAGGGGAGGACTTTAATTTCCTCCTTCACTGGGTTCCGGACTTCCTTACAGTGCTCCGGTAAGTCAGACTCCGAGCAAGAAGGCAGTTCAGTCTGCAGAGTCATTCAGTCTTTGGCCTTCCCCTGTTCTGCTTCACTAATGAACCTCAACCCTGATCTGGAAGGAACATTCTCTTCTGGGTTGCAAAGGAAGGTTTATTTTTCACAATGCGCATTCAGTCCTGAAATCTCGTTCCCATAAACCTCCGTGCTACCAAATTCTGCTCCGTGATGAGTTCCACAAACTTGCTCCAGTTTTATGCCAATTGCAGAACTTCCCCTTTAACATGACTCTTGTTTTCCACCCACAGACTAGTTATTCCTCCCCCATCCCCAGAGGGGTGGGATTATAGCCAAGACAGCTCAGAAAATCACCCCTTTCATCCCCCCCCCCCAGATTTCTGTTCTCAAATCAGAAGTCCAACATCAAGGCATTTGTTAAAGGGCCAGAGCTGTTAGTAAGCAGTTTTGTGGAATGGCAGAGGGCCAATGAATGCGTCATTCCCTTCTTGAGCTTGCTATCTGGCAGATGCCAGCTATGACATGCAAAACAGGCCATTCTTGGAACAGTCCAGGCTGCCTGGGTAATGGTTTTGTGGTGGTGGTTTTTGGAGAATTAATTTTTGGAGAAAGGGAAGAGTCTAGCTCTCAAGGAAGGGAGGAACAAGTCTGGCTGGAGATATCCTGAAGAGATAAGAGGAGTGGTGGGTGGAGTTGAGTGCTAGGTAGGCTTCTGAATTGTCCTCTTGGCTCCTTTGCTTTCAGCCTGCTGCATGATAGGCTGTTGCTTTTGTGTACTAGGTGCTGTGCAAAGAATAACATCCCACCGCTGCCCCAGCAATCCTGTACTCTAACATCCACCGCTACTTAGGTGCAGGATAAGGGAGTGGCAGTCACCACACACTGCCTGTATATGATGGGAACACCCTTCAACCTGGCTGGGATGTGAGCCCCTCGTGCTCTGACAGGTTTGAGCATTGTCCCGTCATGCCCCGGGAATACACGTTTTACTTTTCTCAGTGCCGCTCTTTCTAGCAAGAGTTCATCCCTGCTTTGAACACGGTCTCTGGCTTATTCAAGCGCCAGGCCTATTACAGAAGGAGCCCAGTTGCCAAGATTTCAATTTAGCCACATCCCTAATTATTGCTAGCAGCCCTGCAAATGAAGGCCCAAATTCCTCCCCACCCCCAAACGATGGCTGTGTGAGAATAAGTCGTGCTTTATCAGCATGCCTCATGTGACCGTGTCTCCCATTAAGCCTGTCCTATGCTCACTAGCTTCCGGCGATGCGTTAAAGGGCTCTGGGTTAAGTAAGCTGTTCAGCAGCCATATTTCTTGACATCCCATGGGCCCGTGCTGTTTGGTTCACGGTACTCTTTATCGTCTCAGATGCCATGAGACGCCTCAGCGTGGCTAACCCAGGCCTGCGGGGGTAGGCAGCTTGGCATGCAAATCCCCAGCATGGACAGCAGCGGTGACTCTGAGCATTGCTGAGTTTGACCAGCTGGGAACCTGGCTAGTTCCCTGAGGATGATGGGAGGGTGGAGAGCGTGATATCAACACTGCCGGTGCTTCTGTTTAGTTGCTCCTCATGCCTCCTCACCCGTGCCCCAATTTTGCCCAGGCCTTCAGCCTCTTTCTCAGGCACACAGAGAGCTGGGCGGCACCAGCAAATTGGAAACCTTTCGTGTCGCTCTCCCGAGCATCTTTACCTCACAGACAAGCTGGCTAAGACTAGATACTTACGGTGTCCTTGATAAGAGAGATCTGCGTCCAAGCCCCTTTGGGGCCTGCTCCACATCCCTCATCTGCCTCTAGGTTTAACTGGAGGATCGTTGTTTCCTGAGGGAATCTCTACTGCAGTGTCAGTTAACCCTAGCTGACAGTCCTGTTGAGTTACCTAGTTTACATTTTTTGCTTGATGCCTCCCTTAAAGGTTCCCCATCTACGAAATGAGGGATAATACCTTCCCACTACCACCCGCCCTCCTGACACACACCTTTTAAGGGCACTGAGAGGGTTGGAAGGTGTTCAACACGGCGATGGTGGTCATATAAGTACCCAGTAGGACTAGGTGAAACCATTTGTGATGAACCATTAGGTTTTTGACTAACCTAATACCTCTGTGGAATTTTTCCACTTTTTTTTGTAGCAAATTTTGACTTTTTTTGTCAATAAACCTAAAACATCTTGTTTTCACCTTCCTCTCTGTTCTGTACTGATTAGGCTTCAGTTATAGTACCATGTCCAGTTCGGGGCGCCACATTTCAGGAAAGCCGTGGACAAATTGGAGAAGGGCCAGAGAATAGCAACAAAAATGATTAAAGATCTAGAAAACATGACCTCTGAGGGAAGATTGAAAGAACTGGGTTTGTTTAATTTGGAAAAGAGCGAGACTAAGAGGGGACGTAACCGCTTTCAAGTCCCTAAAAGGGTGTTAGAAGGAGGAGGGAGAAAAGTTATTCTCCTTAACCTCTGGTGGTAGGAGAAGAAGCAATGGTCTTAAATTGCAGCAAGGAGATTTGTTGGACACCAGGAAAAACTTCCTGTCAGGGTGGTTAAGCACTGGAATAAATTGCCTAGAGAGGTTGTGGAATCTCCATCACTGGAGATATTTAAGAGCAGGTTGGATAGACACCTGTCAGGGATGGTCTAGATGGTACTTGGTCCTTCCATAAGTGCAGGGGACTGGACAAAATGACCTCTCAAGGTTCCTTCCAGTCCTATGATTCTATGATTGGGGGTGGGGGAGAGAAGGAAATCTCCATTTCCAGCCTGCTGTAGCACCCAGAGAGATGGTGCCCCAAAGGGGCGTGATGGATAGACAGTCTGATCCAATGAGGCAGCAAGACTGGAACCTTTTCTCCCCCATAGAGTGCAAGACCTGGAACAAGGACTCTTCCGCTTCAAACTTAGCATCTTGTGGGAACCAAAGCCCAGGTACCTGGCTTTTTCTCTTCTCCGCCCCCACTTCTCAAGAAGCCACGAGAACCGTTCCCCACGTCAACGCGGCATCTTAGCGCAAAGGGGAAAGCCATTTAATGCAGACAAAGGTTGTATGAAAATATAATTCTGCTTTTGTTAGCAGCCATCAAACTCTAAAAGGCGCCGCTTTTGTTTTCTTGTAACGTTGTGAAAACCTCATGTCGGATCGAGAGCGGCGGTCCTCACGACTAATCGCCTCGCCTTTGTGTTTTTAGATTATAGGGGCAATTAGTGTTGTCAAAACCTCTGGCAATTCTCTTTGCTCTTGACAGGGTGTCAGTCCGCCGGGCGAGAAATGGAAGGTGTTATAACTCTCCGGTAATTAGAATGCCTCCGATTTGAAAATGCCAGCGAACGGGTATCAAATAGGATGCGCTGCGTGGCGGAGGGGGCGGGGGAAGATGTTGGGGTGGGGGATGCAGATGAGCGATTAATTACAGGCTCTCATTCCGAGCACGTTGCCCGCTCATGAATGGCAAAGGGAAAAGAGCGTGAGGCTTCGTTCCTTGGGAGCGGGCCTGGGCCCTGCTCTCTTGCTTTCCTGGTGCCACTGTTGCATGGGTTTGTGACTGAGTCTCTTAGCGTCCGCTGCTGGGCAAAAGAATAGTCAACCATCTACCCAGCTAGGGGAAGAGATAACAACAGCTCATCAAACCGGGCATCGTGTTTCATTCCTTCAGGGTGTGGATGGTGTCCGCCAAGGTCTTCCCTACGGCTGTCTAATGGCTGCCTTGCCTCTAAGGGCTCATCTAGACTACAGGGAAGGTCAAGAGAAGATATGCAAATTCTGCAGGAATTTGCATATCTTCTTCCAATTGCACTTTTGAAAGCGGAGCTTTCGAAAGTGAAAGTAATTAAGACGCGGCTTTTTCGGCGAACCTCCCACCCCCTTTGTCGAAAAGCTGCGTAAACCTCCTTTTTTGAGGAAAAGCGACTTTTCGACCAAGGGGACAGTTCGCCAAAAAAGCCGTGTCTTAATTACTTTCACTTTCGAAAGCTCCGCTTTTGAAAGTGCGATCGGAAGAAGATACGCGGGACCGTCCAGCGTAGACTAGATACGCCCTTAGAGTCTGGATTCATTGGGAGGAGGCGGCTTTGGCGTGCCCAGTGATGAGTTTAGTCGTGTGGCCAATCCTTTGCAGGTGTGTTGCAGTGTCAGGAGGGCCGGGCAGCTATTGGTGGGTTCTTGGGTGTGTTACCAGAGCACTTACAAGCCCCAGGCATTGGCCGGGATCCCATAGTGCTAGGCGCTGTACAGACACAGAACCTAAAGATGGGCCCTTCCCCCCACAGAGTGTGCACTCCTTCCTCCAAGAGCGGGGAGGGCAAGTGGTCCGGCTTCTGCATGGCAGAAATGCTCCCGTGGCCTTGATTTCCCAGGTTGACTTTCAACCAAGGTGCCCCAGTTGTTGCTTCTGGGAGAGCATGTAACAATTAATAAATAACTTTTTACAGGAAACTAGCTGAGAGAGGGAGAGATCTGAAATGACAAATGGAACTCAGCCCGCTCTGGGACGCCTCCCTCAAGCAAAAAGCCTGAGTAGATAGATAAGCCCTGCAGCCTTTCTCAAAGGTCAGCAAACTCCGGTTGGGTTAGATCAACAGGCTGGAAAGGGAGCAAATTCCACGCAAGCTAGCCCCCTGCTCAGAGGACCCTTCAGGAAAGAAGCCAAATCTCTTAAGTAGGGGAGATCCGTATTGTTGAGATCATGCCTGAATGGGTACTCCTGGGTTCTGTGTCTAGCTCTGGGAAGGAGTGTTTCGGAATGATTAGAGCAGAGACGTGGCAGCCAGATATGTTCCCTCCTAATCTTTTTCATCCGTGTGCAGATTTGTTTCCATCCATGTGTGGAATACATTTTGTTACATGCGCAGAGGCAGGTGAGGATGTGCACCATTAGTAGAAACAAAAAACCTAGCCGTGAGCGCTCTGCTAATCAGCTGGGTGGCGTTGGCATCTCTCCTGAGTGGCCGCACAAGCACATGGCTTACAGGGAACACTCCTTCTGGGTTCCATTCCTATAGCTGTGTCTAGACTGCATCCCTCTGCGACAGAGGGATGCAAATCAAGCACTTTGGAAGTGCAAATGAGCCCGGGATTTAAATATCCTGGATTTCATTTGCATACTCACGTTCGGGCACTGGCCGCTCATGCGCCCTTTTGAAAGGGCAGGATCTGCCGAAAAAGCTCCCCGTTGTTGGCAGAGCTGCAGCTACACTTCACTTTCACTTTCGAAAGGGTGCGTGATCAGCACAGCGCCTGAACGTGAGCATGCAAATGAAGCCCGGGATATTTAAATCCCGGGTTCATTTGCACTTCCGAAGTGCGTGATTTGCATCTCTCTGTCGGCAGAGGGATGCAGTCTAGACATAGCTTATCTGTGCTGCAAAGTGGCTGCAGGGAAGTTGCTTCACTCTTGGTGTCTGTCAAATGGGACTGCCTTTGAGATCCTTGATTGCAGCCAGCTCTGTGAATGCCAAGAGTTACACCCTAGGTCCAAGCCAATACCTTCCAGGGAACAGGTCACACATCTTGCATAAAAGAACCCCCATTGCTGTGAATAAAGCCATGTCTATACTAAATGGAGGATTGATGCTGCAGAGGCTGATCTTCTGGTGTTTGATTTAGCGGGTCTAGTAAGGACCTGATAAATCGAACTCTGAGGGCACCCCTGTTGATTTTGGTATTCCTGGTGGTTATGAGGAGTAAAAGGGAAGTTAATGGGAGAGTTTCTCCCATCAATCTCCCACTGTGGAGATATTCATCTTAAGGTAAGACTACTCCAGCTATGTTCTTTACGTAGCTGGAGTTGCATATCTTAAGCCCACCTTTCAGTTTAGTCTAGACCTGCCCCACGCAAGCCACCTTGCTCTCTAAATTCCAGCTCCTCTTGGTCTAGGTGTGGTGGTTGGTGGTTCTTTGTCAGCCCAAACCCCCACTGGCACGTGTCCTGTTTGACATGGACGGGGGTGTGATGGCTGAGGGAGGGCGCACACCAAATACCCTCACTCTCAGTCCCTGGAACAGCTGCCCTCCCTTCAGCCCAATGTTGGAACCGCTCCTCTCCCGGTGACGTGGTCTTGGGTCCATTTCCAAAGGACTGTGGTGGCCCCCTCCTTCACGGGCGGGCTTAAAAAGTGTGAATGGCGGTGTGTGAGGCCAAGCGCCTCCTGCAGGCGAGAAGAGGTTACTGCAGCGTTCTCGCAGGACGGCTCCCGGAAACGCTTAGTCGTGCTGGCATTGGGCGCGAGTAGCTTCTTAGAGGTTGGGGGCCTGTGCCTGATTTCAGCAGCTCCCTGTCTGGCTCAGACGCCCCCTCCAGGGCTGGGACCAAGGTAGAAGGTCCCTCACCAGCAGCTGGAACTCAGTATCCCCGGGCCCCACACATGCTCTGTAGGACCAGAGGGCGAGGACAGTCCTCTGCCCGATTTTCCCCTCCCTGGTAACCAGGTCTCTATCTGGCTAATACCGGTCTAGCATGGAGCCTCCTTGGAGGGGCAGGCTCTTATGCTCTGGGCCAGCCGAGGTTACCTGCTTCTATGGGGATGCAGAGCCTCAGGGAAAGCTGACGTACATGGAAGAGGTTTTTCTACAGACGTTCAGGGAAGGCTCGCGCTGCTTGCAGGTCCACTTTGAGCCCTGCCCTGGGGAGCCCTGCATTCAGCAATAGCTGTACATTCCCTTCCCAGGTTCTCCCTTCTGCTGTCCTCCTGGGCAGGATTACAGGGTCAGACCCCCGGGCGCTACTCTGGGGTGATGTCTGCCCTCAGCATGGATGTGGGGGAGCATAACGGGAGAGACTCTTAAAATGTTCAGCTCCCCTCCCATTTTTTTCCTGCTCCTGAACTTGTCCTGGATGAAACCCATTACCAGAGCATATGGTCCAACGCTACCCCAAACCACAGGGGTGCATGCACGTGCGTACTAACGTAACAGGAGAGCTTGCTAAGCTACTTCTAGCCCACCCAGTCCTTGTCAAGGTAATTACAGGAGCTACTAATGTCATCAGGAAATAATAGCTGCCTAGAGATGATGGATAAGTTCCTCATGTCTTGTGCAAAGTCCTGATTCTTCTGAAATCAGAGAGTGGAGAAGTTGTTTTGGCCACCATTGTCCAATGTTCCCTCTAACTTTTCCCACCCATGTGCAGAATAAATCGTATGTGCACCGAGACACGTGTGGCTGTGCACCACCAGCGGCAACACCTTTCTGCGGGCTGTGGGTGCTCTGTTGATCAGCTGGGTGACATTTGACTCTCTTCTGGGGGGCTGCCCAAGTTCTCAGCTTGCAGACAACACTGCCAGTGTCCCCGTCCCTTCCACTTTTACTTTCTAGCTTGCTCTTGCTGTCTCCCAGCCCCTAGTGCCTGCTGGGAGTGAGATTAATTAGGTCTGTGGGGGGTGGAGCAGTGGGGAGAATGGATGGCCACAAGTGAGCCTCTTGCCATGGGTCTCCTACTTTGAAAATGGCCCTGTGTAAATCTAGAGTTTCAGAGAAATCATGACATTAGCCCAGTTCTGCACTGAGCTCAGGCCCTGGTCCCTGCTCTGGGCTGGTGCAAGCCAGAATATCTGGCGTTGTGGGGTGAAATGCTTCCGGCTTCCCCTGGGATAGGCCTGGCTACCCTCACTGGGATTGTACAGCCCCCGGCTGTCAGGAAAACCTCAGCAGTGCAGGGAGGGACTCGGCCTCCGTGCGTGTCCGGTGACATTCAGACAATTTGGTGCTGCTGTGAATTTAAACCAAAAAAAAAAAAAAAAAAGGAAAAGGGGGGTTTTGCAGGGTCTTAACTGTGGCACAGGTTGGTCGCAGGCTTCTTCTGACCCACTTCCAAGCTCCTGTGAGTGACGACCCAGTTTGGGAGCCGCGGCTGCTCTAGTTTGGTCGTTCTGGAGGCTGCGCAGATGGGGCAGCATCCAAAACTGGCCTCTCTTGATACTGTCTGCATTGGGAGTTGCTGGGCAGGGAGTCTGCAAGCTCAGTCCCTTTGCTCTTCCTTGTTCTTTCACTGTCCCCCTTTCTTATCACCAGCAATAGCCCCGCTCTCTGCCCCAGCCTGCTTCCAACCAGCTCCGCCTTAATGCAGCTGCTCCAGCCGGTTTGGACAGTGAAGAGGTGATATTTGATTGATGGGCCCAAATGCCTCTTCTCCCTCCCTCTTTCTGCTGGAGTCCTGAGCTTGTTCTGTGGGTTTTGTCTTAGCAGAGAACTTCAGCAGTCAAGCAAGTGGAAGGCAGGGCTGGAGGAAGGGGAGAGGTGGTTGAACTCCCCATAGAGCCATTGTGAAGGGTACAGGTTATGGATTCCCCCCCACAGCCCTTGCCACCACCTCCCCAAATGTTGCAGCTCAAAGGCAGGGTAGGGAAGAGAAGGGCAGGGCAGACGTGCTGGATTGTGGACCCGTGGGGCCCAAGAATGGGCTATTGGGACTCCACATTGGAGCTGTTCGCCAGGAAAGAGCCATGGACATATTGGGCCTCCCTCCTCATTTCTCAGAGCCATCCTGTCCTTGGCTGGCCCTGCAAGCAGCCCCCTGCCTTGGTTGCCGTCTTTTGGGCACGTGCCGTTCTGCTTAGGCTGATTCACCTGCCTGTATCTCCACTGTGTATAGCATCACCAGCCTGCCTGCCTCAGTTTCCCCTTGCTTCCAGAGACTCCAGGCACTCCACACCAGAACCTTTCACGGGAGTCATTTATGACAAGAAGTCCCACGACCATAAGCCAAGTTTCCCCAGCTCAACCAAGCGCCACACTCACTCATTGTCAAGTCCTAGCAGGCCATCGGGGTGTACAGCTCCTACGTGTCTCACTATGCCTCGCCCTAGCCCTGTGGTGAGGAGCCTGCGGCCCATCGGGGTTTTATGTGCAGCCCGCAAGACATTTTGTTCACCCGTAGCAACATGCAGGGTTGTTAAATTCTGCTGGTTGCCAGCCCTGTAGCACTTTCCTACCGGTGTTACTGAAATGGCACACACACAAAGCCAGGGCGTGTGACGTGAGGGGTATATTCATTGTCCACAACATTCACTGAGAGCCGAGTGCTCTCTCTGCATTACTAACCGGTGGAGGCTGGAGCCGGCAGCCAGCCCCCCTGTAGGGCTGGGCGTGGGAACCCCACGGGAGAACTTAATTGGTTAAACGTTGGGTCAACCTAACATGTAACCGGTTATCTGATTATTCGGGATTTGGCATCCTTACTCTGTCGGCACACCCCACAAATTCTAGGTACACCAGGGCAGCGAGGAACACCTCCCTAGCCTGGGAGACTGGCTTATGACAAGCTAGCGGCCCACAGAGATAGAGGGACACTCTTTTGCCCGCTCACCAGCCTAGGTTGCCCATCCTTGCCCAAGCCCCAGTAGCTGGAGTGCTTCTCCGTCCTCTTTCATTCTCAGGCCTGGCTCTAGCTCTGGAGACACTGGTGGGCTCCCCCTCCACCCTTCTCCAGCCTTTAGCCCCCTCTGGCCTCAGGCTCCCGCTTTTCAATTCAAGGAGCCACTAGGCTGTCTTGCTTTCAGCCCTCTCTGCCTGCAGCTCTCTGGACACACCTGCCTTCCGCTTTCGCTGGCCTGATCTGGCTTGCGCTGCTCGCTAGGGGACTCTTCTCACGCTCGCCTGCAAGAGTGTCCCCCTCCGCGAAACTCGCAGTCCGGTGCGGCTGCTCTTTCCAGCTCGCTCATGCTCCCTGTGTCCTCAGGGTTCTGGACTCCCCTTCAGGGCATTCCAGTCCCTTACCTGAGAGGCCTGTGAACCTTTGAGCCATCTCATTTATAACACTCTGGGCAGCCTTACCCTCCTCGTGACACCAAGCTGTGGCACATCTGGATGGGGAGAGAACAGCTGGGCCCAGTTCCATCACGGGCCAACTGCCCTGCTACACTTCCTCGAAGTGAGGCAGAATGAAAACATGCCATTCCAGCTGGCCCGTACCCAGAAGGGGGCAAGTGGGGGAGCTTTAGTTGACTCCTGGGAAGGGCAAAATGACACCTGCAATGGCCTTATAAGAAAATCTGGGCGAGGGTCTGAATACCCACCACTTCTTTGGGCTGGGTGAGAGTCATCGCACTGTCTGCTGCATGTTCAAAACCACGCACCAAACCGTACACCCTGCAGTAGCTCAAGGATCTCTGCCCCCTCCCCACCTTCCCAATGCAGCTACCTCGAAGCTAGCGCATGCTGGCTGCATAGCAGCATGGGTTAGAGCTGCTCTGGCTACCATCCTTAGCAAAATGTGTCCTGGGGACCCCAGAGATGGGCAGAACCCTTCACCCTCCTCGTCTCCCTCATGGCTTTTGGGGTTCACATAAAATGCAACCTTGATCCAAACCATATGTGTGGGGATTTTTTTTGGGGGGGGGGGTTGGCAAAACTCAGTCCTCTGTGGGTGCAAGGGCCTGATTTCAAAGATATAGAGCTTTGGTTTGGTTTGGTTTTGACTTTTAACATTGGCTTTATGGGTGTGTAGTGTCATGTGTGTTTGCAATTACCTGGAGATTCATGACGTTTGCGCAACCCCCTGGCTCCTGGAATCATGGGATTACGTGGGACTCTCCGCTTTCATTTAAAATACAAGCAAGATTGTAGCCTTCTGGTTGTGGAGTAAAGCTGGAAAACGTGACGCCCTTAAAATCTCAAAGAAGGGAAATACCCCTTCCCCAAGGGGGAGAAGAAAACTATAGATGAAAAATCCCATGGCACTTTCAGGCGTAACGCATGATTTCTGAATGCTTGGTCTGGGTGATGCTGTCTCTGTTTTCAAATCCTCGCTGCTAGCGCTCTTTGAGGGGTTTGGGACCCAGCTTACAAGCCTTATATTGAGGGGGAATGATTTGACTTCAGCGTGGGTATGATGTTTCTACCTCCGCCCCAGGCCTAGTCTGTAGAGGGAGGAACAGTGGGGAGGCTTTTTCAGGGCCTCTAACAGAGGAAAACTCTGTACCAGCCCTAACGAGGGAGCAATTACCAATGTGCTCTAATGTGGATTGTGGCAGAGCTTGCAGCTGTGAGTGGAAAAACTTCCTAGAGATGTTAGATATCGGTTAATTGAATAGTCGATTAACCTCGTGAATTCTTATTGGTTACTCGATTGTTCTATAGTCCTCGGGGGTGGGGCCAGCAGCCATTGTGCTCCAGTCCCCCTCCTGAGGAGCCCTCTGCCACTCTGCGCTGCTGTCTCTGTATCAGCGGTCACAATGTGGGGTGCCAGGCGGGAGCTGGTTCGTGAGGGGAACCAGTTTAAAAACCAGCTCCCCTCACAGACTGGCTGCTTGTCTCCCCGCACTGCTGCTTCTGATACAGAGGCAGCAGCGCGGGATGGCAGCAGCCCCTGTCCAGGGAAGGGGCTGAGTTCCCGGAACTGAGCCAGGCTGCCTGCCCACCTGGCTCCTAACACACTTTAAATGCAGCACCACAGCAGGAGTAGGTCCCGGACCTGGTGCAAGCCAGGACTGAGCTGGGCTGCGGGCCAGCTTGCTAAAAAAATGTACTGGCGTGGGCAGGGGAATGCATGTAGTCTATAGCATTAACCAATAAGCTTTTGCTTATCCGTTAATCCACTAGACTATTACATCCCTAAAACTTGCTCCTGCAGGCTCAGCATGGGGTTCTGTTAACGCTCTCTCACTCTTCACAGGTCCCCGTGTCTGTGGCTATGATGTCCCCTCAGATGATCACTCCGCAGCAGATGCAGCAGATCCTGTCTCCTCCCCAGCTCCAAGCCCTGCTGCAGCAGCAGCAGGCGATCATGCTGCAACAGGTAGGGCAACCTCAGCTTTCCTTCCTCTGTGTGCCCTGGGAGGCCGGCCCATTGAGCCCTCATCCTTGCCCCATGGATGCTCGTAGGGTCTCTGGCCTGCACCCTACACCATTCTCTCCAGTGACTGTGGCTCTGTGTTGAGCGAGCCAGGAGCCTCTCTGAGGCAGTCAGGCAGGCGAGCAGCCTGGCCTTTTCCATCTCCATGGCTATCTCCAGTCCCCCGTTTTGCTTGCCCTGGGATCCCAGCCATGCTGGCACCATGGGATGGGAGGAATTGTACTTTATCAGTAATCCCAGTGAGGCTGGATTCTGCTGCAGAGGGGCAAACGCCCTACCACAGCGCCTGCAGGAAAACCTGTTCAGGATTTGGTTTTCAGCAGGGAGAGCCAAAGCCCTGTGGGCGGGAACGTTGGAATCGGGGGTCTGGCTTTGTGGCTCTCCCTTGTTCTCAGGCATGGGCCCCAAGTCTCCAGTAAGGATTCAAACTCTCCCGGAGTTGGGGCAGGTGTTTGGATCCTGACTCAGACTGAGCAGCTTGGGTTCAACGTTCCCCAGAGTTCAGCTTTCGCTGCATTCCAGAACGCACACGCATGCGCGCGCACACACACAGATACGCACACACAAGCTCAGTGCCAAATGAGTGGAAAAAGAGGAGTGGGGGGGGGGGGGGGGAAGAGCTCCAAAACACAACAGCTTGAGCAAACATTTCCAGCTAAGGGGGGAGGAGAAGGAAGGGAGGAGAAATCCCACAAGCATCTTCCACGCCCTTCTCTTGCCTTCCGTACCTGTTTACTCCAAACACGCTGATAAGGCTTCAAGGTTGGCCCCAGGGAAAGAACAAAGGGTAAACACTAACTTGGGTGGAGTTCTTCTCGGAGCCTCCTTGGAGCCGGATAAAGAAACATGTTTGACTGCAGATTAAACAACCCAGGGCAGAATAGCTTGCATTCTCCACCAGAAGAAAACCAAACATCACACCTCTCACCTCTTGACCCAATGTTCTGGGAACCCCGTTCAACCGAGTTACAGAGACCTGGTTTTGATTGGCTTTTGGGTAAACAACTCAGCTTCCCAAGCCTGTTTCTTCCCCCCACTCCCCCTCCAGAAACACAAAAAGTTGCTGCTGTCAATCCGTGAGCTGATAAAAGGTTCCCAGCATCCAAAGGGGCATTCCACAGAAGTCAGTGTGTTCCCAGGTTTGTGGGTGCCTCTTTGTGGCTTTTATGGAAAACAAACCCATTGGAAACAGTTTATTTGAAGGCATGAGTGGGGGAAGGGGGGAAATCTTAAGAGCTGAAATTTACCCTTGCCAGAAAATCCAAAATATGGAACAAAAGCACCTTTTACCTACTTTTTTTTATACGCATTAATTAAGCTTCCTGTGTAGCTTAATTAATTAAGCTTCCTGTATAGTTGCTGCTGTTCCCATTTTACAGATAGGTAACATGAGGCACTGAGTGGAAGTGGTTTGCTGGGGAGAGAACTCAGCTTAGAAAAGAGGAGACTAAGGGGGGATATGATAAAGGTCTATAAAATCATGACTGGCGAGGAAAAAGTGAATAAGGAAAAGTTATTTACTTGTTCCCACAATATAAGAACTAGGGGGTCACCAAATGAAATTAATAGCCAGCGGGTTTAAAACAAACAAAAGGAAGTTTTTCTTCCCTCAGCGCACAGTGAACCTGTGGAACTCCTTGCCAGAGGATGAGGTGAAGGCTAGAACTTCAACAGGGTTTAAAAAAGATCTAGATAGATTCACTGAGGTTAGGTCCATCAATGGCTATTAGCCAGGATGGGTAGGAATGGAGTCCCTCGCCTCAGTGTGTCTGTAAAGGGGTGATAAGGGAGGGATCACATGAGGATTACCTGTTGTATTCCCTCCCTCTGGGGCAACTGGTATTGGCCACTGTCTGCTGACAGGATACTGGGCTAGATGGACCTTTAGTCTGACCCAGTATGGCAGTTCTGATGTTCTGTAGTGCTGGCTCCCAGTCTCCTGCCCCAAGTGTTGCTAAGACCACAGTGAGAGCAGCCAGTCTAATCTGGAGACGGAAAATCGGCGTGCGGTAGCAATATTACTCAGAAAGGCCAGGAATCCCAGCCAGAGGAAAGAGGGAAGAAACTTTCCTGTAACCCCCTTCCATCATTACCATGGTGTTCGAACCTCTCTGCCCTGACGCTAGCCAGTAGGCGTGAGTCACTTTTACTCATGTTGCTGTTTGTTCTGGGAACACAACTCATTCTCATTGATAGGCTGTTTTAATTTGCCTGTTTCTGGGGCCTGTACGTCAGTCTCCACCACACCCTTTGGCAGAGTATTACAATGCAGCGGGGGTACTTCTGCTGGCTGGCTTCCCTTCCCAACAGTGCTGCTAGCTTGTGGTGAGAGCTTGGCTAACTCATGCCTCGTGCCTCACTTTCCCCCTCTAAAACACCGATAACTAATGGCTAATATATATGACAATATTGAATTAATTACACATGTGTGACTGCACCTTGCACAATGGGGCCCTGACCTGTCTGAGGCTTCTAGGCCATACCCTAATACAAATGATGATTAATAAGTGAGGCTTAATTAGTACATGTAAAGGACTTTGAGAGCATCAAGTTGAAAGATACTTGAGAAGGGTGAGGAGTATTAATTGTGCATTTTAATTATCCCCTGGAGTCAGTATCTTCATTGTGAGTCACAATTCTGTGAGGGTACATCTCCACTAGCCCCCTAGTTCGATCTAGGGAGGCTAATGAGGGCGACCGAAATTGCAAATGAAGCACGGGATTTAAATATCCCGTGCTTCATTAGCATGTTCCCGGCTGTTCGCCATTTTAGAAATTGACTAGCCCGAAGTAACTGCCTGCGTCTACACGTGGCAGTGAAACGGAATTCCGAATTAAAGCCCTAAATCGAATTAGCTGGTAAACCTCATTCCAGGAGGAGCTAATTCGATTTAGGGCTTTAATGAGGAATCCCGTTTCACTGCCGCGTATAGACACGGGCAGTTACTTCAGGCTAGTCAATTTCTAAAATAGCGACCAGGTGGGAACATGCTAATGAAGTGTGGGATATTTAAATCCTCCACTTCATTTGCAATTTCAGTGTCCCTCATTAGCCTCCCTAGACCGAACTAGGGGGCTAATGTAGACATACCCTTAGAGTTGGGCAGAGAGCAACCAACGGCCAGAGCTGTATTTAAATACAGGTTGAATCTCTGTCGTCCGGCACTCTCCAATTCAGCAACATCCGTGGTCCGGCATGATGTTACTTAGCCAAATGTCCACTTAGCATGGGTGTGATCTAGTCTCCCGCAGTCCTGTAAAGTTTGTTTACAGCCACCAGTCCTGGCTCTCAGGGTTCTGTGCTGTGATTTAGCTCTAATTTACCCCTAAATGTCTCCTCAGAGCCCCGTAAGCAGTGGCAGTGCTGGTGGTGCTGCCAGACAATATTGACCTCCCGTGGTCTGGCAAATTCTCTGGTCGGGTCCTGAGGGTGCCGGACTAGAGAGGTTCAACCTGTAGCGGAAATGTTCTTTCACGCGACGTTAGGAGCTGGGCATTTTAAGCAAAATGACAAATCGTGTGAGCCTCACAGTAGCGTGGCAAGAGTTGGCAGAGTCTAGTCCCAGAACCCACAGGGCTAGGCCTGAGCAAGATGGTCTAGCTGCTCTCCTGATGTGTTCTGCTTTCCCTCCCTTCAGTTGCAGGAATACTACAAGAAGCAACAGGAGCAGCTTCACCTGCAGCTATTGACGCAGCAGCAAGCCGGAAAGCAGCAGCCCAAAGAGGTGAGCTCACCTGTACAGGTTCAGGGGAACGGACGCAGGCACCGATGGGAAGCGGTGCAAGCTGGGGAGGAAGAGGCATGGCATGTGTTTGCGTGGCGTGGCTAGTGTTTGCGGTGGCCCGCTGACAGGCATATTGGTGGAAGGAGGGGGCAGGGACATATGGCTAGGGAGGTGGGAAAATGAGATGCTATGGGGCTAGGAGTGTGGGTCAGCTGGACATGAGCCACCTAGGGTAGCCACCAGAAAAAGTGTCCGGTCATAAAATTCAGCATCATAGCGTAACTCCATAGCTTGCAGTGTATCCTTACTGGATGATGCAGCTATAACATATGCATGGCGTGTAGGTGGTGATGAGTTCCCTTGGGTGTGAGAGTAGCGGTGTCCCTATGCCGTGTCCACATAATGTAGGGACATTCCTCCCTCAGGGAGCTCTCCAAACTGCCCGGTGTCCTCTGCCCCACTGTCCATGTTCTGCCTGAGGCCTCTGAGCCCCGTGGATTCTTAGAATAAATTTCCACTCTGTGGAATTCTGCTAGTCCGTGGTTGTGAATCCCTGACTCTGGGTAGGGCCTTTTCCCAAGTGGTGGGGAGTCAGTGCACGGTCAGGACTCAGGAACAACACTTGGGTGAAGGGTGCAGGGAAAACTAAGGCCTGGATGGGGTGGGATGGGGGTGGCATTTGGAGGTTGTGGCCACCATAGACTCGCAGGGTAAGAGACTGTAGTGCTAATGGAATGTTCTTGTGGTATCCTGAGCTGGCAACAGACTTTGTTAGGCCCTGGACTGTGTGTCTATATGTGGGGCTGGCGGGAGTATCTCCAGGGCCCTTGGAAAGGATAGGGCTTAGGGGCAGCCAACCCTCAGTGCCACCTGGACCGTGACACACCTCCCCCAGCCGGCCCTCAGTGCTGCTGGGGTTGCAGGGCACACGCTGCACGGGCCTCCGGCAGTGATTTAAAGGTCCTGGAAAACTGCCCCCTTTGCGCCGCCTCCTTTCGCGGCCCAGGTGGTATTCCTGGAGGTAGGAAGTGCTGGGTATCTAGCATGGGAAGCCTCTTCCCCTGATGCAGCCTGTCCAGTTTTGCAGTTTCTGATTAACAGGGCTCAGACACAGGGGAGCAAATTATTGAATCTTGAGATTTCACCCACAGCTAGGGACTGAGACTCCTCCTCCTCCTCCTTCCTTCTGCGTAGTAGTTTGGTCAGTGTGAAAAGTCCTGAAGCATGTGGCACAGGCTCCCACAGGAAATCACCTTTCCAACTCTTATCAGAATTCTTCCTTTGGTTTCTGTGGGAGATAGGGCCGTGGGGGGATGTTTCTTGATTATGGCTCTCCACTCAAAAGTTAAGACTTGCCTAGACAAGGGGGAATATCCCCTCCCTTGAGCAGGTCACTTCACCCCTCTCCTTTTCCATCTGTAAAATGGGAACAAGGACTCTCTCTTTTGTACAGCACGCTTACACTGGGCATTTGCACCAGTGCTACAGGGCCATTGCAGAAACCAAACAAAATAACCAGTACAGATGTTGCTTCACTTGTAATGTTTTGATAATAGGTGGAGTTTCCACAGAGCATCTGCTATTTCAACCCCCATCTCTTGTGAGAAAGGGTGTGTCTGTGCTGAAAAAAAAATCATACCCATGGTTTGTGAGTCTGAGCCTGCATCAGCTGACTCGGGCATACGGGCTTGCATGATTGAGGGGCTAAAAATAGCAGTGTAGCCATTCCTAATTGGGCTGGAGCTCAGGCTTCAGATTCAGCAAGGGGATTGGTTGTCAGAGCCTGAGCTAGACCATCTACACTACTAGTTTTAGCCCCAAAGCCAAGCCCTACCAGCCAGAGTTGGTTAACCTGGGCTCTGAAACTCTATCACAGAGGACATGTGGGTTGGCAGCATAGACACCCTGAGGGCCCTTCAATACACCCATATCCAATTTCTCCTGGAGTAGACCATACTTCCTCATTCTGGATCGCTGCTGTAGTGGAGGTTTGCAAGGACCTGGATATTAACAAGCACGATTAGGGTATGTCTACACTAGCCCCCTAGTTCAAACACGGAGGCTAATATAAGCATTCGAAGTTGCAAATGAAGCCCAGGATTTAAATATCCCGGGCTTCCCTTGCAACTTCGAAAGCCTACATTAGCCTCCCTAGTTCGAACTGGGGGCTAGTGTAGACATACCCTTAAGAAATATTGAGCCAATCTTTAACCAGAAAGTAAAAATGAGAATTTACCAAATTTGCACTTAAATCAGGATAGGAGAAAAAAATCATTTATATGCCATTTTGTTCCGATAATTTTTGGAATGGACTAATTTTTAGGGCTATTTTCCCCCTTAAAATGTCCAGAGAACTTTTTTTCTAGTTTATTTATACTTCTGTTTAAAATGGATTTCCAAAGCTGATGTTTTTCAATTTGTGAAAATCAAGTTTTCCTTTTTTGAGAGAAGAGAAAATCTACCACATACCTTCATCCAAACAATCAAAACTGGCATTTGGAAAACAAAAACATTAAGTATCACCCAACCATTAAATGATGGTAAATGAAAGCAGCTAAACATCAAAAGTGAGAAATGAACATTTTTGCAAAATGGAAAATATTGAGGGGGAAAAAATCAAAGGTTTGCAAAAAAAATCATTTTCAAAATGAATCTCTTTTGCAGGGGGAAGAGAAGTCAAACATTTTAGTTCAAAAAATTTCCACCTGCTCTACGCCTGTTTCTTTGTTATATCTGCTAAGAAAGCGTATTAATGAGTCACCAGGACCAGGAGGGTCCTGTGTGGGGATAAGAATCCTATTTGTCGTCTTTCCTAGAATTCCCCTATCTGGACTCACTCAATCTGCCCATCTGGAGTGACAGCCAATTTGTCTCATTTACTTCAGTCGATGCTTTGATTCATCAGAAGGCCCCTCGTCTTCTCTAGTGTGAGGACCCATTCTCTAAGGGTATGTCTACACTGCAATGCTATTTTGGAATACCAGAGTATCCCTAAATAGCTATCCTACATCTTCACAGCAAGCCCGTTATTTCAGACTCACTATTCCGACGTCCCTGTAAACCTCACTCTACAAGGAGTAAGGGACATTTCAGAGTAGCGCTTTGTTTTGAAATTTGGCACTGTGTAGACCGCGCCAAATGATGAAATAAGCTATTTCGAAATAGCATTGAAATAAGAGACGCAATTTGTGTGGCTTAAATTGCGTATCTTATTTTGAGTTGCAATGCTGTGTAGACGCACCCTTTAAGAGTGGAAGAAGTAGAAAGAGACCTGTGGTCCGAGGTGTAGGAAAGTGTCTATGTTAATCTAGTTTCAAAAGCATCCTCAGAAAAATACCCCGGCGGTGACTGCCCTGTTGGCCTTATTGAAGAGGGCTCTTCACAGCAGATTCTTGGCCCATGCACTGCGATAGTATCCCCTGTAAGCACTAATTCAATGAGAATGGGCAGAGGTCCAGGAAAAGCTGACCTGCCTTTCAGGAAGATGTTTGGTGACAGCTGGCATGGGTCCTGCAGAGGCAGAGATCTTGCTGGAGTTGAAAATATAGAGCCATGTGCTCCCGCCTGACTGCAAACGTGTGGGGAAGGAATGATAGCCTGAGAAACCAGCTGGGCTAAAGGGTGACGGAGTTCGTGGCTGCACCATCTAGTTTCCCCACCAGCATAGCTACAAACACGGCTAAGAGAGCCGCTGTGGACACCTTACTGGTGAGAGTGCACAGCTTGTCAGCCATCACAGACTACCCCGGAGAGCTTATTTCTCGTACTTCTTGGAAAGTGAACTGAAGCCCTCACCATGCGTTAGGTGCAAGTGGTTCTTGTGTGATCTGGAGGCCACTGAAGCATGAATATCCTCCGTGCTCTGAGCTGACAGTCCATTGTGAGTTAGGCCTTGTCTACATTAGGGGGGGTTTGCTGGTTTAGTTACACCGGTATAGCAATAACGGCAGAAATCTGTAGCATGGATGCTGTTAGATCAGTATAAAAACACGTATGCTGGTGTAGTTCATAATCTATTACATCTGTGGGTTTTTACCAGCATAGCTAGTCTAGTAACACATCGCAATTGTTACTGACCTAGCTGTGCCAGGAATATCTTCTGGGGTAACTTCTGCTTGACACAGTTGGATGTCAGATGCTTGTATCTGACAAGCTGCTGGGTTGAGGCTGGCTTGCTGAGACCATCACTTGAGTATTGCTATTCTGTTTATAGCACCAACTGTTTATAGCACCAGAGTATTGCTATTCTGTTTATATTTCCACCAATCCCTGTCTCTCATTTTGTCAACAGCACAACTGGAGTTCTGAAAACCTCGGGAATGGAGGTGGTTTGGGACTCTAAAATGTTTGTAACTGAACAAAATGTGATGCACAGGGTAACATGTGGGGGATGCACACAAGTGCATGGGCATCCCTCAAGGTAGGAGGGGCGCATGGGCTGGGGTAGCTCCAGTTCATTTAGCACCACTCCCAGGCTGCACCACTCTGGGGAGTGCTGGGAAGAGGCAGGCAGGGAGGGATGGAGCTGGAACAGGAGAGCGGGGACAGGTACCAATTGCCCTCCCTCCCTCCCCCCCCGCCATGTGTCGCCACTGATCCAATGGCTGTTCTTTCAAAAGTGTACAATTGTACGTTGACTTAATGCAATATTAACAAGGGGTCCTGTGACACCTTAAAGAACTGATTTATTTGGGCATCGGCTTTTGTGGGCAAAACCCCACTTTGTCAGAGGCATCTGACTTTTGAAAGAACAGCTGTCACATTTTGTTCAGAGTCATGAACAACCTCCATTTCTGAGGCATTTGGAACTCTGAGGCTACGTCTACACTACAAGTTTTCTCGGCAAAATATATGCAAATAAGGGACTCATTTGCATGAGTTGCAATCTCATTTGCATATTCTGCCAATCCATTTTTGCGCAAAAACAAGCAGCGTGGACATTTTCTTTTTGTGCAAAACCCCCTTCCCCCCCTCCCCCCAAGATCTGTAAACCTCCTTTTTTGGGGCATTACAGATCTTGGGGGGGGGGGGGGGGGGAGGGGGTTTTGCACAAAAAGAAAACGTCCATGCTGCTTTTTCTGCGCAAAAACCCCAGCGCAAAAAACAGATCAGCAGAAAACATGCAAATGAGTTCACAACTCATGCAAACGAGTCCCTCATTAGTGTATTTTTTTGCTGAGAAAACTTGTAGTGTAGACGTAGCCTGAGGTTTGTGTGGCTACAGATTAACACAGCTACCCACTGATATGTAATGCGATTTTTAAGCTTGACTATGCAGAAAAAAATGCCTTTTTTTTAATAGTAGTTCACGTTTAACACCATTTTATACAGGTTGAACCTCTCTAGTCCGGCACTCTCTGACCTGGCAACATCCGTGGTCTGGTATGATTTTAGTTAGCTGGACGTCCACTTATCATGGATGTACACCCATACATCTGGGGACATAAACACTCTCAACGTCCCCTATTTGAGACAAAGCCAATATGATCAACCCACTCACATCTGCCTGGCACCTTCAAACTGTTGTTTGTATTGCGATAGCACCAAGGAATCACAAGCAGGTACTGGGCTCCCCTTGTCTTCGGTCTGATGCAATCTGACCCTGCCCCAAGAACTCTCCATCCAGGCTTTTGGGGACAGATGCAACGGTGAGTGAGGAGCCTTTCAAGGCACACAGAGGGCAGTTAGGTGCACTCCCCAGACAGACAGATATTCTCTCGCACTCACACTAGGGAGTGTGCAAATGCTTATTGGATAGACGAGTCGACGAGTTGTTTCCCACCCCCACCCCCCTTGCTGCTTCTATCAGAAAGAGGCAGCAAGGGGGGGAAGGAGAAGGGGGTACTTCAAAGCGGCAGCACCACGTGGAGCCTGAGGCCAGACCCCGGGCTTCACACAGTGCTGCCACTTTGAAACACCGTGTACAGCCCAGAGCCAGCTGGGGTGTCCCCAGGCTGCACTTGGCATTTCAAAGCGGCAGCACCACATGGAGCCAGGGTCAGCAGGGGAGTCCCCAGCTGATCCTGGGCTCCACAGGGCGCTGCTGCTTTGAAATGCCACAAAGAGCCTGACGCTGGGCTCCTCACAGTGTTTCAAAGTGGCAGCACCGCATAGAGCCCAGGGTCAGCGGGGGGACTCCCTGCTGGCCTCGTGCTCCCCGCAGTGCTTTTGCCTTTGAAGTGTAGCAACGGCCGTAGGGCTGTTGCTACACTTCAAAGGCAGTGACACCCTATCGACTAATCGAATAGTCAATGCAAATTGCATCAACTATTCGATTAGTCAATTACTCAAAATTTAACATCCCTATCTCACACTCTCCCACCATGTGAATAAAAAGTGGAGAGTTCAGTTAGTTGTAGGTATTTAAGAGGACGGGATGCAGAGGTAAAATTCCTTGATACTTTAAATTACTGCTTCTTGGAGCAGCTGGTTCTGGAACCCACAAGGGGCGAGGCTATTCTTGATTTAGTCCTAAGTGGAGCGCAGGATCTGGTTCAAGAGGTAAATATAACTGGACCCATTGGAAATAGTGACCATAATGTAATAAAATGTAACATCCCTGTGGTGGGAAAAACACCTCAGCAGCCCAACACTGTGGCATTTAATTTCAGAAAGCAAACTATGCAAAATGAGGAAGTTAGTTCAATAGAAATTAAAAGGTACAGTGACAAAAGTAAAATCTCTGCAAGCTGCATGGAAACTTTTCAAAGACACCATAATAGAGGCCCAACTTAAATGTATACCCCAAATTAAAAAACACAGTAAGAGAACCAAAAAAGTGCCACCGTGACTTAACAACCAGGTAAAAGAAGCAGTGACAGATAAAAAGATATCTTTTAAAAAGTGGAAGTCAAATCCTAGTGAGGAAAATAGAAAGGACCATACATTTTGTCAAATTAAGTGTAAAAATATAAGAAAAGCCAAAAAGGAGTTTGAAGAGCAGCTACCGAAAAACTCAAAAAGTAATAGTAAAATGTTTAAGTACATCAGAAGCAGGAAGCTGGATAAACAATCAGTGGGGCCCTTGGATGATCAAGATACTAACGGAGCAATCAAGGATGATAAAGTCATAGTGGAGAAGCTAAATGAATTCTTTGCTTCAGTCTTCACGGCTGAGGATATTGGGGAGATTCCCAAACCTGAGCCCTTTTTTTAGGTGACAAATCTGAGGAATTGTCCCAGATTGAGGTGTCATTAGAGGAGGTTTTAAAACAAATTGATACACTTAACAGTAACAGGTCACCGGGACCAGATGACATTCACCCAAGAGTTCTGAAAGGGCTCAAATGGGAAATTGCGGAACTATTAACTGTGGTTTGTAACCTATCCTTTAAATCTGCTTCCATACCTAATAATTGGAAGATAGCTAATATGATGCCAATATTTAAAAAGAGCTCTAGAGGTGATCCTGGCAATTACAGACCCAGTAAGTCTAACATCAGTCCCGGGCAAATTAGTTGAAACTATAGTAAAGAATAAAATTGTCATGTCAGACACATGGATGAACATCATTTGTTGGGGAAAAGTCAACATGGTTTCTGTACAGGGAAATCATGCCTTACTACTCTGCTAGAATTCTTTGAGGGGGTCAACAAACATGTGGACAAGGGGGATCCAGTGGATATAGTGTACTTAGATTTCCAGAAAGCCTTTGACAAGGTCCCTCACCAAAGGCTCTTAAGTAAAGTAAGTTATCATGGGATAAGAGGGAAGGTCCTTTCATGGATTGATAACTGGTTAAAAGACAGGAAACAAAGGGTAGGAATAAATTGTAAGTTTTCAGAATGGAGACAGGTAACTAGTGGGGTCCCCCAAGGGTCTGTCATGGGACCCATGCTTTTCAACTTATTTATAAATGACTTGGAGAAAGGGGTAAACAGTGAGGTGGCAAAATTTGCAGATAATACCAAACTGCTCAAGATAGTTAAGACCAAAGCAGACTGTGAAGAGCTTCAGAAAGTTCTCACCAAACTAAGTGATTGGGCAACATAATGGCAAATGAAATTTAATGTTGCTAAATGTACAGTAATTCACATTGGAAAAAATAATCCAAACTATATATACAATGTGATGGGGACTAATTTGGCTAAACTACTCGAGAGAGATCTTGGAGTCATTGTAGATAGTTCTCTGAAAATATCCACTCAGTGGTAGACAAAAAAGCAAATAGATTGTTAGGAGTCATTAAGAAAAAGGATAGAGAATAAGACAGAAAATATCTTATTGCCTCTCTATAAAACCATGGTACGCCCACATCTTGAATACTGCGTACAGATGTGGTCGCCTAATCTCAAAAAAATATGTTGGCATTGGAAAAGATTTAGAAAAGGGCAACAAAACTGCTTAGGGGTTTGGAACGGGTCCCTTAAGAAGAAAGATTAAAAGTTCTTGGACTTTTCAGCTTAAAAAAGAGACTAAGAGGGGATATGATAAAGGTCTATAAAATCATAACTGGTGTGGAAGAAGTGATTAAGGAAAAGTTATTTACTTATTCCCACAAAATAAGAACTAGGGGTCACCAAATGAAATGAATAGGCAGCAGGTTTAAAACAAACAAAAGGAAGTTTTTCTTCACTCAGCACACAGTCAACCTGTGGAACTCCTTGCCAGAGGATGCGGTGAAGGTCAGAATTTTAACAGAGTTCAAAAAAGAGCTAGATAGATTCATGGAGGTTAGGTCCATCAATGGCTAATAGCCAGGATGGGCAGGAATGGTGTCCTTAGGCTCTGTTGGTCTGGAGGTGGATGACAGGGGAAGGATCACGTGAGGATTACTTGTTGTGATTCCTCCCTCTGGGGCATCTGGCATTGGACACTGTCGGCAGACAGGATACTGGGCTAATTGGATGTTTGGTCTGACCCAGTATGGCCGCCTTATGTTTCAAGGTTTGAGAGTCCTATGCAGCATTGGCATTTTATTACAGAAGGCCACTTTGAAATCTTCTCAGAATGGCTGAATTATTAATTGAGCTCCTGCGTGTTCTGAGTGTGTGACGATGTCTGAGGTTTTGTGTTTCTCTCGCTCTCTTTTCTTATGGAACAAGGCAGTTCTGGAATCCTCCTGCATTTCTGGGACTGGACAACAGGGGATGGCTTGCCCTGTGCTATTCGCTCCCTCTGAAGCATCAGGCGCAGGCTTCTGGTGGAAGATGGAATATTGACCTCGGTGGACCACTGGTCTGACCCAATATGACCAGTCTTCTGTACAAGCCACACCACCGTTGGCATCTGTGGGGAGTGTTTTGTCCATCTCCTGCATGGGCGCTGCTTTTGTACTGTCGCTTTGTATGGCAAGGCTATGGGAATATATGGCCTAGAGGTCCCCATTCACAGCCCATGCAGCACACACTTAACTTGCGGCCTCTGCTCAAGTCCCCTTGACTCCAGGGAGACTTTGAAGTGAAATGTGGTGGAGTACTTCACTGAAGGAGGATGTACTTAAGTAGGGGTCTAAATGCTTTGCTGAATTGAGGCCTGGGCCAATGACTAATCAAATCAATGGAGAGACTCCCATTGACTCCAGTCGGCTTTGAATCCAGCCCTTAAAGGAGACTGATAGAAATGTCGGGCTGCACGGGACCTGGAGAGGTCATCTCCTCCATTCCCATTGACCTACAAGGTGCCGGGGTCAGACTTGATCCAAACTTTGTCTTGAAGGCTGAAAAGAGGCTTAAATCTGTGTTTCCCCCGGCTTCTTTTCCCATTGGCCGTGGGGTTTATATTGCAGTGACTTTACTGCCTGAACTCTAGCAAAGGGCCCACCTTGGCATTTACGCAATGTAAAAACACCTTATCATAGAATCCTAGGGCTGGAAGAGACCTCAGGAGGTCATCGAGTCCAGCCCCTTATTGGTGATTGATTAATGATCCAACAGGAATCATGGTCTTGTTGTTGTCTGAGGTTTCCTTACAATGAATGCCGGGTTTTGGGAGAGTATTCAGCGCATGCTAAGTAAGCAGAGGCTGTGTGTGTGTGTGTGTGTGTGTGTGTGTGTGTGTGTGTGTGCGGGAAAAGACTCTCATACACACCACTCATGTACAGCCATGAAACCCACCAGCAAAGAGGTTTCCAAGGGAATTTGAAAATAGGAAAGGGAGTTACAGCCAGAAAAAGAACCCATGCCCGGAGTGACTGACACCAACAAGTTGGCTGGGAAAGGAAGAGCTGTGGAATTAAGGGCAAAGTGGATGTGTGTTAGGGATACTTTTACGTGGTGTGTAGGCCTTGGGACGACCCTTTTGTATAGCGACTGATTTCAGAAAGGGAGCTAGGGAACCTGCCATTAACAAGTCCACGTTTCCCAGCAGGAAGCGCTTGGCAGTAAACTCTGATAACAGGGTTTGCCGGAGGAATGGGGAATAACTACATGAGTGTAGATACTGCCGCTGCTATAGATGTTGACCAGTCTCAAGGGCAGTTATTTAATGACAAACTCCACCGCAACCATTGTCAACCGAGCGATTTCTTTCCCGCCTGTTGAGTTCATGGAGTGGGGTGGTGTGACTGTAAGTTACCGACGTGTCTTGGGCTGTCAAGGAGGAAATCGATGAGTTAGCCGTCTCTTTGTGCCTGGGTCCAAGTTTCGTACAAGGAGGTTCTGAGCAGGCTGTCATAAAGACGTTTCAGATCTCTCCAGGTGAGAGACGGTGAAATCGGAGCATATCTGGGAAACCACCTGAGGCACGGGGGAAGATCAGGAACTGAGGATGGAGAAGAGTACGGGAAAGCGAGTGCCTGTGGGAGGAAATCGCGAGATGACCCTGAGGTCCAGCTGATTCAAGAGTTGAAACGAGACTCAGGCATCTTGGAACACCGAACCTCTAAGTAAAGCTCTACCCGCCTGGCCTGAGTGGCTTTATTTTCATGGGCTGGGCAAGTTGCCTCGTTCGTAGCCTTGCTATGTTCCTCTTCGGCTTGGTAGGGGCAGGCAAAGCAGAAGTGCCGTCCAGGCGGGTGTAATTTTTTTTGCTGCTGTCCTTTGAAACAAGGCTGCACCACACAGCAGAACCAGGGTGAGGGTAAACCCAGCCGCCCCTATTGTTACAACTTTGGTCCCTTTGTGCTTCCCAGGAATGCTGGAGGGAGAGGGGGATTTTTTTTAAACAGCGTCTCCTCTCCAGCAGTGGCCCCTGTATAGCGGCTGATATTGTACAGCTTGGCGGGGCGGGGGTGGGGGTGGGGGGAGTGTGCAGGGATTGGCTGGCAAGTAACCTAGGCGTCAGATTAATGAAGTGCTCCTGTCAGTCCAGAGTGTCACGCCGAAACTCCTCTTGATGTGCTCATAAATCAAAGTGACGGCGCCTGTTACCCCGGTAGCTGCACCCACTCAGCTGCGTCTAATGTAAACAGAGTGCAGACAAAATGCGTTAAGGAACTCGGACCCCATTGCTGGGGGAGAGCACAGGGATCACGGTGTGGGAGGGGAGTAAGGGGGAGGCACAGGATCCTGGATTGTTCCCTGCTAGCCCTCCCCTTTCATCTTCCCACCCCCCCACAACACAAGAGACCGGAGCACCCCAAAGGGCGCTGGGGACTGGCAGGGTGCAGCGCAGGAATTACTTTCTTTGTGTTGAAGATTTTTATCAGTGTGCAGATAAGCTTCCCACTTCATTGGCTCTCTCCAGAGGGCGCCGAGGATGACCTCAGAGAGTGAAAGTGTCCAGAGAAACCCACAGAGGATGGCAGCCGCACATCTTGTGGTGGGGGAGGGAAGGGCGCACACAGCCAGACAGCACTAGAAGGAAACTTTTATTTCCCCTGGCAGAATGCATTGTCCCCTCCCTGCTGCTGTGGGAGGGAGCGGGAGGGATGTGGCTTGCTGGAGAGAAAAAGCGGGTGGGTGGGATGGGGTGGAGGGGGTGACTTCCTCCGTCGTTTGCAGAATTTGTCTATATTTGCACCTACCCCACCTGGGGCAGGGCAGGAGGCTGGGCTTTTAGAAACCCTACAAGAACAGCCATCGGGGTGGAGGGGACGGGGACAGGACAGCCTGCATGGGACCCTGGGCAAGGTGTGGTGGGCAGGGCCTTGGGCAGAAGGGGCAGAGCTGGGGGCAGCCAGCCCTCCATTCTGCCCAAAGCATGCTCCCGCCCCCATTGCACAGAGCTCATGACATGATTTAAAGGGCATGGGGTTCCGGCTGCCACAGTAGCAGTAGCCAGGAGCCCAGGACACCTGCCCTCTTTGCGACCCCCCCCCCCCCCGCCCCGTCATTGGCCCTGACACTCATACTAGGTTGACATTGAAGCCAGACAAAGCTGATGTGACTTTTGACACCCCCGCCTCCCCAGCTCAGCAGCTCGGTGGTTGACACAGACAGGTCGCACCCATTTCACAGACAGCTGCCCAGAGAAGCAACCTGCCTGAGAGTGGAACCCAGGAGTCCTGCTGCCGGTCGTCTGCTCTGAAACCCAAGGGCGCAGGTTGGTATTTACTCAGTGCAGCCGTGGGTTTCAGAGCAGACGACCGGCAGCAGGACTCCTGGGTTCCGCTCTCAGACAGGTTGCTTCTCTGGGCAGCTGTCTGTGGAATGGGTGCGACCTGTCCGTGCCTCGTGCTTCTCTGGGCAGCTGTCTGTAAAATGGGCGTGACCCGTCTGTGCCTCGTGCGTCTCTGGGCAGCTGTCTGAAATGGGTGCGACCCGTCCGTGTCTCATCCTTCTCTGGGCAGCCGTCTGTAAAATGGGCGCAACCTGTCTGTGCCTTGCGCGGGGCGGTAGCATGGGAAGTGCTTTGAGCTCCCCTGCGGATGGGTACTGCAGGGAAATGGTCTCACCCTGTTGATTCTGCCTGGGGCATCTCTGCGGCTGCCGCGCTATTGCCCGTATGCGGGCCCCTTGGAGGTGGTGCTGCAGCTGCTGCTACCCCTGCCTGGTTTCCTAGGACTCTGGAGCAGGTAGATGGCGAAGATAAAGAACACCATTGAGTTATGAGGTGAGCGTGATGTGCCCTGGGGATTCTAATGACTTAATCCGCTTCCAATTTCCTTCTGTTTTACAGCCCGGAAGTGGAGTGAATGAGGCAGTGTTCAGGTGGCCTGATGTAACAAGAAGGAACCTGTGCTTGCCGAAAGGCCCACGGGGAAGGGAGAAAGTAAACTCTGGCTGCAGTTGGTAACAAAGGGGAGGGCTGGACTCCCTGCCCTACCCTGCAGGCCTGTGGGTGTGGGCGTTACACCCCCGTACCACCCTTCCTAGCACAAAGGACGGCCTGGCAACTTCTGAGCACAACTTCTCCCTCCTTCGGGGCCTTGAGGGACCTGCTCCCCTCACACCATTTTCCCGTTGAAATGCTGTGACGGTCCCCTGGCTAGGAGTCTCTTACCCCAGCATTGCTGGCCTGGCCGTGGAGCGCGCAGGCTACCCTCGTGTGCGCTGTCTCCCAGGCGCCCAGGAGTTGTAAGATGAAGGGTTTTTTTTCTCCTAAGGGAGATCACTGTAGTGTATGCCTTTGTCACCAAGTATAGGGAGCCCTGAGACTTGGGGGAATCTGATATCTCCTTTGGGAGCCATCCTGCCCTGGAACAGGGTCTCGTCTGTCTCTGGCTCAACAATTGAGAACCAAAGATCTAAACGCCCTCCTCTTCCTCAAGGCATTAGTCATCTAGTCCAACCTCCCCGGCCGCTCAAAGGAGGGTCAACCCCACTCCATCGTCCCAGCCAGGGCTTTGTCAAGCTGGGCTTTAAAAACCTCTAGGGATGGAGATTTCACCCCCTCCCTAGGGAACCCATCTCAGTCCTTCACCACTCGCCTAGGGACATAGCTTTTCCTAACACAGCTGGTCCCTGACCTAGGGGCGAATTACATGCCAAATCCCTCAGCTGCTCCTCATAGGTCATGTCACCAGCCTCCTAATCATTTTGGTTGCCCCTGCTGGTGTCCACATCCTTTCTGTAGTAGGGGCCCCCAAACTGGATGCAGTACTCTAGATGTGGCATCTTCAGTACTCAATGAAGGGAAATAATCACTTCCCTAGATCTGCTGACAATGCTCCTACTAATGCATCCTAATATGCGTTCGCCTTCTTGAGTACAAGGGCCCCCTGTTGACTCATGTCCAGCTTCTCATCCGCTGTAACCCCCAGGTCCTTTTCTGCAGAACTGCTGTTTAGCCAGTCGGTCCCCAGCCTGTAACACTGCTTGGGACTCTGCACTTGCCCTTGTTGAACCTCATCAGATTTCTTGTGGCCCAATCCTCCAATTTGTCTAGGTCACTCTGGACCCCAACCCAATCCTCCAGTATATCTACCGGTCCTGGCATCAACCTCACTGCGGCTCTGCGTTAATAGAGGACTGGGGAGCCGGAGTTCCTTTTAATGCAGAACCGCTGTAGGGGGTAATGCTGGGACCTGGCATGAGCTGGAACTGAGCCAGCTTGCTTGCGTGCCAACTCCCCAGCCCCCTAATAATGCAGAGCCTCAGTAGGGTTGATGCCGGACCTGGTGTGAGTCGGGACTGAGTGTTTTCACTGCTAACCCTTATCGATGAATTGTGTAGTCAACTTTTTTGTTGACTACACAATTAACGGATTACACGCTCCTTAACATCCCTAGTTTGTACAGCACCTAGCACCATGAGATCCAGGGCTGGGGTTTTTAGGTGCTGCTGCAATAAAAAATATCTTATTAATGGATGAAATACAGAAGGGAACTCGGGAAACTCCATTTCCTTGTCTCATCGGTCAAGAACGCGGGAACATTTGAAGAAACATTTGAGTGGCAAATTGAGCAAAGGGAATGAGATTCCTCATGGAATCTGTGGAACTCATTGCCACAAGTTAGCCTGGAGACCAGTGAGCTGAGCAAGATGCACTTATATGAACAGCAAGGCTCTCCAGATTTACAGTACTCCAAGAGGAGTGGGGAGAAATCTGTTTAGCGAGGAATACAAACCGTCTTGTTAGAGGGCATGAGCCGCCAACTGTTAGCCACAGGGAGATTAGGTGAAAATTTCCTTGATTGCAAATTGTTATATATTTTCACTAGAAGTTTTACCCGGCGTTGCTTGTGTTCTTACCACAATTAATTTTTGTTTTTCTTTGTTTGAATCGTTGCTCTGGGGTGGGGCGGGGAAGGAGGGTTTCAGGATGCAGGCTGCCCCAGGAAGAGAGGAAAACCCCAGTTCCCTCTCACCCCAGGAGTTTGGGGCCAGGTGAGAAGCACCTCTCCGTGGCCACTGCAGCTCCAGTGGGCATTGAGGGGGAAGGGTGCATGTCCCTTGGTCTATTTGCCCCCCTCTTTTTCCCAGCCAGAGTGAGGAATGCAGCAAACTGTGCACTTTCCCCTCGCTCGCTCCCTGATGAAGGGGAACAGCCATAGTCCCCATAGGAATGGTGGTGATGTGTGTGGGGGAGGAGGGGGAAGGCTCGTGGCTGGGGCAGTCTCAAACTGGGGTGGAGGTATGGGGAGCATCTCCATCCAGCCCCTTTCACCTGCCTGGTGAGTGTCTCTTGTGTGTGGTTTTAGGAGGAGCAATCCTATTCCAGACACAGCCCCTTTTCCTGGCACAACCAAACCCTGGCCTTAAACTATGATAGGAGGAAGCCGTTCACTGGATTTGGTGGTCCTAGCTCTTACCATTCAGGAGGAGTTCTTGAATAGCTAGATCATACCAGGAACTGTACAAATTGCCTGACAGCTGCCTTGTTTTTCCTTATCTGATGGGGGCGCTTATGATGCTTAGCTATTTATTTGATAAAAGTAATTATTTATCTGTCCAACAGGGGTGTTATTTACCCACCGTGGCCTCTTTCTAGCCCTGGAAAACAGCCCAGGTTACTAGGTTTGTAACGTAGGGTTACCGATAACTTTGCCTTCTTTGCTGGAGGCTCAGGGGGGTAATGTGTGTAAGACCTGTGAAGAGCCTCTGTCAGGCACTGGCCAGTAGTGCAAAGCAGCTATAGTGGTTTTTATTCCCCTGCATGATCCCAGTGCACAGGCGTTGGAAATACACAGCGAACAGATGGAGATGGAGCTCTCGGTGCTCTAAGCAAGCAAACACACGCTCTCTCCTCCCTCTTTTTTTTTTTTTTTTTTTTTTCCTCTCTTCCTTCTCCTCCTCTTCCGATAGATCAAAGACTCTGTCTTGGCTACATGCTGACTGGCGACCGAGGACCGGCGATTAGGACAAAGGTCTGTGCTGACCAGGCGTGGGGCTGATGCCTCCGTGCTGCGCTGAGAGGCCCTGCCAGGCCTCAGCTGCCGTGCCGAAAAATCGTGTTTTGATTATTTTTTTTTTTCCCCTTTTGTCTCCTAGCAGCCATTAGGGAATAAACAGCTGGCGTTCCAGCAGCAGCTCCTGCAGATGCAGCAGCTGCAGCAGCAGCACTTGTTAAACCTCCAACGACAAGGGCTGGTCAGCCTTCAGCCGGGACAAGGCACCGTTCCCCTGCAGACCCTTCCGCAAGGTAAAGCGCGCGGCAAATCTCCCTGCTCTCGTTCTGTCCTTTCAAGCCCAATCCCTCCGTTCCAGCCAGCCTGGGTGGGCGTTACCCACGCAAAGCAGCTACAAACTCAGCCTCTGAGCTCTTAGGCAGTTAGTAGCAGCCGGGTGTTTTTCAATGCACTTTAGGCCTGTTTACATCTGTCTCTTTCCAGCACAGTGGTGGGCTGTACAGGAGCCGTACCAGTGCTTCGTAGAAGTACAAGGCCTTGTCAGCTGTTGAGGTTAATTTTGCAAATTCAGGGTCCAATCCTGCTGCTGGGGAAGGAGGCTATGGGAGTTTTGCCTTTGATATCAGTGGAAACAGGACAGGGTCCTGAATTTGCATACGTAGTTCCTGATATGTAATGACTTGAGTGTTAGAGGTTCCTCTACACGATGAGTGGTTCAGGCTGAAGCTGGGAATGAGAGATGCATGCCCAGAAGGCAGAGCTGTTATGCATGGCGAACGACTGTTCCGTTTTCCTATGGTGTGGGGAGGCATTTAGGTGAAGGGCAGAGCCAGGCGCACCTTCCCCCAGATTCACTTGGATGCTTGCAGGTTTGGATCCTTTTGGCCTCGGGCCAGCTCCAAATGACCCCCGGGCCTGTTTGCATTTGCCCGTGGAAAGTGTGCGGATCCGGCAGGTGGGCCAGAACGCGGGGTGACACACGGGCTGCTTCCGCTCGGTGGTGGGTAGCGTTTGAGTCTCCAGGGCTGTCCGGCTGGTGTTCTTCGCCCACCTTGATTCAACTAAAAGCCGCTCTTTTGCTGGTGAGATTCATGGGCTCTTCCCAGCGACGGTGGTTGTTAGTTAGTGGTGGTTCTCCAGTCTGTACTTCACCCTTGTCTTTGTGTGTGCGTGTGTGTGTGTATGTTCCTCCTTTCTCCATTGACCCCGTTGTGTGTGTAGCTGTCTGCCCCTCGGACCTGCAGCAGCTCTGGAAAGAGGTCACCGCTACCCAGCCCGTAGAAGACAGCATCAAGCAAGAGGGCCTGGACCTCACCACCAACACTTCCAACTCTACCTCGTTTTCGGCCGCCAAGGTCTCGCCTCCCATTTCCCACCACTCTCTCCCCAATGGACAGAGCGCCATGCTCACGCCAAGGAGGGACAGGTAGAGCCGAGCTGGGCCGGCCTTTTATTTTACCCCGTAGGTCTGTGGAGGGGGAAAAAAAAAAAGTGTGTGTCATTGCGAAGTGGGGCAGTGGACTAGGAATTGAGGGAGCTGTTCTGTTGCTACATAAGCAACTTGCCCAACCTCTGTGCCCCTTAGCTTATCTGTCTGGAAAAAGAGCAGCAGTCCTGCATCCCAGCCGCCTCAGGCTTGAACGATGCACGGCAGAGTCTTGGCTGAAAGGTGCTAGGAGGCTTATTGATACCTCAGAGACGCCCCTGGTCTGGAAGCTTTGGATGGGCAGGAGCCAGCATGTCATGTGTAATGGTTGATTCCTTCTTGCCTGTCTCACTGTCTCTCGGTCTTGCTCGCTCTCTCAGCAGCTCTTCTCACGAAGAGAACCCCGGCTCCCACCCTCTCTACGGACACGGAGAATGCAAGTGGCCTGGTTGTGAAACCCTCTGTGAGGATTTGGGACAGTTTGTCAAGTAAGTGTCCCCTCTCCCGCACTGTCTTTCTCTAGGCTGTGGTTTTGTTCCTGACTCTCTCCATTCCCATTCCTCCAGCTTGTGCAACAGCATGGTGGGTTGTAAGTTGCCCTGCACTCCGGGGCCAGCTAGGCCCTGCCTGTCCATAGCACCCTGTGTTTCAATACAGCTTTGGGCAGGGGGGTGGGGCGTGGCCCTTGCACCTACATCCTGGGGGGCAGTAGAGATAGGTCAGAAAAGCCTTGAATTGTAACGGTCTGGGGTCCGGCCGAGTTCAGAGGCGACAGGTGTAGCCTTAAAGTCTCTGGCTATGATTTTTCCCCCGGTGGCAGCCAACTTACTGCCTTGACAGGGTTTGATTTCCAGAGGACAGGGAGCTCTGCATTGTCTAAAAGTCAGGTGACTTTGAGGGGTCTCAGATGGGGCCCCCCCAAATCCTTATCACTTCTGGGAAACTCCAAAGCCTTCGTCTTTCTGTGCCCGAGTTTCCCATCTGTACGTTGGGGGTGATGGCCCTCCTGTGGTCTTGGAGTTGAAAACTCTTCCACGTGGTCTGCTTTAGATGCTTCGGATGACTTTGGATTCAAATGTGACAGCCAAATTGGTCTCTACCCCTTGTCCCAAAAGTCTGGGCGTCCGGGGCCAGGGTAGAGGGATGGGGGACAGCGTGCGAGGGAGGAAGAGACTGAAAGAGACCCAGAGACGTTGCAGGACATGGGCAAGGGGGCAAGAGAAGGCAACCAGGAAAAGTTAGCAGCTCACCCTCTGTAAGGGGGCAAAAAGAGAGAGAGAGAGCAAGCGAGAGAAGAGAAAGAAACAGATGGCAGCACGGCAGCCTGCTGACACCGCTTGTGAGCTCTGTCACTGACTGATTAACTCCGCTGTCTAAGAGCCCTCCGCTAGCGTCAGGGTCAAACAAATTGTTTTCACGCTTCGTCAGAGGTTTACTTAATTAGTTCATTTGCAATTAGATCTCTTTGTAGCCAGGATTTTTAGCAAAGACATCAGAAGCAACTGACGGATTTTTTTTTCTTTTCTTTTTTTTTTTTTCTTCCCCCTCTGCACGAAAGGGAATGTTAGGGGAGCTGGGGCCGAGGGGCACTCTGGTGTGTGTCTGTGCATGTCTGTTTGTGTCTGAAGGACTTTTGTTTTACCAACAGCGTGTCAGCTGATCTCACCAGCCATGTGCCTGCCTCCCTGCTTTGTTTAGTCCGGAGGAAGGGAAGGCGGGAGTACCAGAGGGTGGAACAGGTGCCAGCTACAGTGAATACCAGGGCAGGCTCAGTCAGGGTTAGGGAAAAGTGACTGCTATGTGTGGAAGGAGATGGGTTAAGAAGGGGAAAAAAAACTTTATTTCAAGGAAGAAACCAGGAGGTGAGGACGGGGCATTTTGCTGTTGCAAGGGGATGCCTTGCTGCAGCGAAGGAAGGAAGGAAAAGGAGCCGGTGAGGGGTGCCACCTAGTGGTTAGAGCAAGAGGCTTGGTGACTCAGGACTCCTGGGTAACTGTTCCGTTCTCTGCCTCTGGCTTCCTACCTGACTTTAGGCAAGATGTTGCCGCTCCGTATCTCAGTTTCCCTATCTGTACAATGGGTCTAATACTCAACCGCCCTCACAAGCAGATTGCTAGTAGGCACGGGCCCCAGCCACCACCGCTGAAACTAGTCCAGAAGCTTAGCGGCGTTTGCATCGCTGGTTTTGGTTTGACCCATGCGGAGAAGGGCACCCTCTGGGACGTACCAGTCTGAATCTTGGGTTTCTCCAATGTTTTGGAACAGGGGGAAGAAGTTTAGCAACGATATTTGTTAAACAAGTTTGTCTCTGTTTCTAAGTTTGAAAGGTTCCAACCAGCTTGAATGTTGAGTGTATCTGAATTCAAGAGGCCAATATTTACCCAACTCTGCCAAAGAATTAACCAAGTTATTGGGCTTCTTATTTATGCTAGAGCCAGAGCCATCCTGTCCATAGGTGAGTCAGGGCTGCATCCCCAGGCCCCACACTTTTGGGGGGCCCCCAGCAGCTGCTCCAGCTGCCCTATGGACAGGAGGGACCTATGGGATTATGGGAGCCTGGTGGGGGTGACAGCAGCGGGCACTCACCACGCGGGCAATGGGAGCCGGAGCGGCCCGGCAGCCTCCTCTGTGCCACCTTCCTGGCCCGCTGCTCCCGGCTTCTCCATGGCAGCAGGAAGCAGAGTACTCTGGCCCCAAGGCACTTCGCTTCCCACCGCCACAGAGGAGCAGGGGCCGGAAGAGCAGAGCAACAGAGCGGAGCCGGCTGCTGGGCCACCCTGACTCCCAGGACCCACATGATGGCGGGAGGGAGGCAACCTGCTGCTGCTGCTGCACCAGGCCCCCCATAACTCCTTAGGCCATATTGCAAGGGGGAGGAGCGGGGCGGGGCGGGGCTTGGGAAGGGGGTGGAGTAGGGGGTGGAGCCTGGCCAGAGCAGTTTGCGGGAATCCGCTACTGGGTAAAGGAAGGAAAAAGGAATCTTTCTGACACCAAGATGAAAGAATTAAAGCATTTCTAGATAAGACACACACACACACACACCCTCCAATTTTACACTTTCCTTCTTCAGCAGAGAATGCCAAAACTCCCGACGGCTTATTCTTTGCAGAAGTGCCCATGTCTTAGTCCCACCATGCAAGGAGTAAAGATTCCCTAGTCCAGCTCCAGCTAGCTAGGCACTAGTGGCGAAAGCAATCTAGACGCGCTTTTGCGCGAAAAAGCCCCGATCACCATTTTTGCAATCGGGGCTTTTTTGCGCAAAACAAATCTGAGATGTCTGGCCCTTTTGCGCAAAAGGACTTTTGCCCAAACGGGAGCAGCATAGTATTTCTGCAAGAAGCACTGATTTCTTACATTAGATCGTCAGTGTTCTTGCAGAAATTCAAGCGGCCAGTGTAGACAGCTGGCAAGTTTTTTCCGGAAAAGCAGCTGCTTTTGCGGAAAAACTTGCCAGTCTAGACACAGCCAGGTAGTATATGAGGCTGAGGGAAATGCAGGTGCACCGGTAGGGACCAGAAGGGGTGGGCAGGAGAGAGAAGATGGGTGGGGAGGAGTAGATCGAGTCCTCGGCTAGAGGGAGGCATGAATCGAGAGCGACAGCCACGTGGGCAGCACGGTGGGGTGAACCCAGAGAGCTGAGGCGTGGGAGAGAGGGAGGAGTGAAGGGCGGGAGGGGAGGCTGGCTGGATCTAGATCTAAAGCTACACGGAATGACTCCATTTCTCAAGAGTTTTCGGCCCCGCCCACGGAGCAGCTCTCTTACACCAAGGGGGCCAGAGCCCCTGCATTTCTGTGCAGCCAGAGGCAGAGGCAGACATTCTGGCAGCCATTCGCACACGTCCAGGTCTTCCTCCCCCAGGGGAAAAGGCAGCTCTTCAATGGGGAGTGTAGACCTCAACACCAACAGCCTCTCACCCAGGGGAACCAACGTCCCGGGACGGAGTGGAACAGCTCTGCCCTGTCACATAGCGGCGTGCAGGGATTTCTCTGCCTGTTCTGATGTGCCGGTCTGTGCTCATGCCTGGGACCTCCGTCTGGTAGAGCAATCAGCGTTCCTGGCTGGCAGGGTGCACTGCATCTGGGACACTTGGCATCTCGGTGTAGCAGGCTCATGATTAAGAGTCGCCCCTTGTGTTCTGTGAAAGCGCGCCTGGACCATTTTGATGCCATATATGCATTCCAGCGAGGGCCTTAACTTTGTAAGAAGGCTTCTCTGCCAAGGGCGGCCGAGTGGCGATTGTTTTGACTGTATTCCCACTCTGTGCCTCAGTTTCCCTTCCCGCGCTTTGTTCTTATCTCTTTAAATTGCAAAGTCATCAGGGCAGGGGCTTCCATGTAATGTAACGATCAGACTGGGGTGCAGTTACTGCATAAAGAAAAGAGGTGTTTGCAGGCTGTAGACGGGTGTGGACCTGGGCCGGAGGCAGTTTTGTGGTGGGTTCTAGGAACTGTCGATATAAAATCCGTCTTTCTCTGCCTAGACACCTCAATACAGAACACGCGCTTGATGACCGAAGCACAGCCCAGTGCCGAGTACAAATGCAAGTGGTGCAGCAGCTGGAAATACAGGTAGGTGCTAACCAAAGAGACTTGAAGGGCAGTGTTGAGTGATATAAGGTAGGCGCATGTGTGGCCAGTCGAGAGATTCCAGTGCCACTCAGCTGATTAGCAGAGCGCCTACAGCTAGGTTTTTTGTTTGTTTGCTTGTTTCTATTGGTGGTGCACATCCGCATATGCAATGGCGCGCACAATAATTATTCTGCACATGGATGGAAAAGATTAGAGGGAACATACATATTGAGTCAAACTCTTTATGTGCCCTGGATGTAAATTACAGCATTAAGCTGCTCTTCATAGGAGGTGTAGCTGGACCTAGGATGACCAGAGGTCCTGATTTTACAGCTGTAGTGTCCAACATACTAGCCACATGTGGCTATTCAGCCAGTTGAGTGTGGCTAGCTGGCTATAGTGGCGGTTGCTTCAGAACTGGTTGGACACCATGATTTTATAGGGACAGTATTCAGGGCTTTGTCTTGTATAGGTACCTATTTCCTCCCTGCCCCGGCCTGATTTTTCACGCTCGCTTTCTGGTTACCCTGGCTGGGCCAGAGCATTAGCAGATAACCAGGCTTTCCATTACAAAGCCCCAGACTTCATTTATTCAGGGTCACTAGTGGTTGTAAGTCATGGATCTCATCGACGATGGGTGTGTCTCCATTTGGGCTTTTAACCTAATTGAAGCACAGCTGCGATTGGCCGCCCTCATTGTCCATCTGGGCAGAGAGGCCAGGAACTGAACAGGGCTGGGGAAAAGATGCCCTCTAGGTCAGGGATGTGACATGTTTGCAATGAAATTGATGTCAGCCTGCCCTGTTGTCGCTCTTGCTGCGTCTGGTGTGGCATCAACAAAAAACAGTCTCCGGGCCGTCGGCCCAGCACCTTTGAAAGGAGCCGGTCCACAAAGCCGAGTGACGTGCTGGGCAACAGCTATGTCTGCGGTGGGGTCAGTTCCCTTGAGGTCCTTCAGTGCTCGTAGCATTTTCTTAGCAGAGACACAGGCTTGCAGGGAGCCAGGAAATGGGATGTTTCACCATTTGCATACCTCACACCTCCTAGATTGGAGCCTTAGCTCTCTTAAGGATTGGGGCCCATGTCCCAAAACCAAGTCTAGGTGGGTTGGCAACGGGGAGAGGAATCAACCACTCAAACCTTGGCAGGTTACACATTCAGGTGCATATGAAACACACTGAAAGGCTTAATCAAAAAAGAGAGGCTAGCGTAGCCAATGTAAGAAATGAAAGCCATGAATTTCAGGTGGAAATTCAGTGGAAGATGGACACCTAATTTCTACAGGCTACTCTGAAAATTTCAACCAGAAATGTCGCATGTCCTGTGCATGTGCTTCTATAGCACGTGAGGTATTGACACTGCCCCAGTGTATGTATTGGTGTGTATGTAGTGCCATCCATGGCTCCATGTCTACATGAATGCATGGTAATGGTCACAAGCCATGGGACTTGCAATATTCTGTATCCAACTCAAGAGCCAAACCCCAGTCCTCCTAGAATCATAGAATCCCAGGGCTGGAAGAGACCTCAGGAGGTCATCAAGTCCAACCCCCTGCTAAAAGCAGCACCAACCCCAATTAAATCATCCCAGCCAGGCCTTTGTCAAGCTGGGACTTAAAAACCTCCAGGGATGGAGATTCCGCCCCTGCCTTAGGGAACCCATCCCAGTGCTTCCCCACCCTCCTAGGGAAATGGTTTTTCCTAATATCCAACCTAGACCTCCCCCACTGCAACTTGAGACCATTGCTCCTTGTTCTGCCATCTGCCACCACTCAAAACAGCCTCTCTCCATCCTCTTTAGAACCCCCTTCAGGGAGTTGAAGGCCGCTATCAAATCTCCTCTCACTCTTCTGTAGACTAAATAAGCCCAAAATCCCTCAGCCTCTCCTCGTAGGTCAAGTGCTCCAGCCCCCTAATCATTTTGTTTGCCCTCCGCTGGACCCTCTCCAATGCGTCCACATCCTTTCTGGATGCAGTACTCCAGATGTGGCCTCACCAGAGTCGAATAAAGGGGAATAATCACTTCTCTAGATCTGTTGGAAGTGCCCCTCCTAATGCACCCTAATATGCCATTAGCCTTCTTGGCTACAAGGACACACTGTTGACTGATATCCAGCTTCTCATCCACTGTCATCCCCAGGTCCTTTTCTGCAGAACTGCTGCTTAGCCATTCAGTCCCCATCTGTAACAATGCTTGGGATTCTTCCATCCCAAGTGCAGGACTCTGTTCTTGTCCTTGTTGAACCTCATTGGATTTCTTTTGTCCCAATCCTCCAATCTGTCTAATTGCTTTCTCCTGAAGCCATTAGATCTGGTGGGCGCTCAGTGCTTCCAAATATCAGGCCACGTGTTATGTGCCCGAATGCAGACTTCAGAGCTCACTGTCAGGCCCCTATTTTGGGAAGTCTTGGCTTTGATTTATCCTGTGCGTTTCATACAGGGGACACAGACACAGACACAAAATATGCTTTGTAAAATTAGTTAACAAAAGAGGGCCCTGCAGAAGAAATTCGGGCTTTCAGCTGAGGTTTGCAAAGAAATAGACACTCAGGCAAGAGAGATACAGGGCAGCTGTAGAAGGCTCTCACTAGCGCAGGCAAGGTTGGGTAAAGGGATGGGGTGGTGTCAGCGGGAGGCGGGTGACAGGAGAAGGGCGTAATCAATGAAAACTGTGTGCGCTATTTTCATGACGTGCACACAGCACAGAGGTGACTCTCCATGAGTGCTGAATGCAGAAACGCCTGGCACAGGTGCATAGGCACTGCAGTGTTGTGTGTGTGTGTGTGTGGATTGTCCAGGGGTGTGCGTGCCCTTGGCCATTTTATTTCCAGTTCCTCCCTTGGACTCCTGCCTACCTTTTCCTAGGGAATCCCAGCCATGGAGCAGGTGCAACTGGTTCCAGGGCTGCTCTTGTTAGCCACGTTGTGCGCACTTGTGCTGGGGTGAGGGAGTAAAAGGAGCAGCCTCCCCCAGCTCTCAGCGGAAGTTGTGCCCCCGGGAGGGCAGCGGGTGTAATGGAGCCATGACAGCCTCTGGCAGGAGTTAAAGCAATGTAGGATGAAGCTGATGGCAGGGAGGAGACGAGGAAGGGAAAAGGGGTGGACAGTTGGGGGGGGAAGGAGGAAAAAAGTTCCCCTGGAGTACCCGTTGGAAAGTGAAGTTGAGATTCTAAAGCCACCGGAGTCAAACCATGTGATTCTATCCTGTTCCCGAACACTCACTTAAAGCAAGAGGTGGAAAGCAATTACGGGAACTTAGAGAGGGAGGAGGGGTGGGAGACCTGAAGGGGGAGCAGAAAGCTCTGTGCGCAGAGAGGAGAAGCTGCCACCAGAGCTACCAATTATAAAGTTTTCAGTGCGGCGCTCCCGCTGTGTCGGCGGCGCGAGTGTCTGCATCACGAGGGTAAATCTGTCAGCTCTAATGAGCACCACGACAGCGCAAGAGTGTCGGAGCCGCTCAAACTTCCAGCCAACTCTGCTCCGGCGGCTGCTTGTAACTCCTTCCTCGCCGGGCTTCGCTGGCCTCTCCTGGCGCAGGATCCTCGTCGGCCGGAGGGGGCGGGAAGGGGGCCTCTTTGGGTGTCCTCTGGATTGAAAGCGGGGCCCATCAGCTAAGCCAAAGTTTGAGGGGCCGAGGCAGAAAGGAAAGGTGACACGAGGAGAGATGGTGTCAGATCCCATTGCCTCTCCAAGGCTCAGAATCTCTCCTTGTGCCACTGTGAATATTTCACCCTTCCCCGCACTCCGAGAAACAAACATACACGGGGGAGTACACAATTAAAGCAATGTTGCACATCTGGGTGGATGAGTGGGTACCTGGGGGAGAGCAACAAGCAATGTGGGAATACAGAGAGGCTACATCTAGACTGGCATGATTTTCCGCAAATGGTTTTAACGGAAAAGTTTTCCGTTAAAAGCATTTTCGGAAAAGAGCGTCTAGATTGGCACAGACACTTTTCCGCAAAACCACTTTTTGCGGGAAAAGCATCCGTGCCAATCTAGATGCGCTTTTGCGCAAAAAAGCCCCGATCACCATTTTTGCAATCGGGGCTTTTTTGCGCAAAACAAATCTGAGCTGTCTACACTGGCCCTTTTGCGCAAAAGGACTTTTGCCCAAACGGGAGCAGCATAGTATTTCTGCAAGAAGCACTGATTTCTTACATTAGATAGTCAGTGTTCTTGCAGAAATTCAAGCGGCCAGTGTAGACAGCTGGCAAGTTTTTTCCGGAAAAGCAGCTGCTTTTGCGGAAAAACTTGCCAGTCTAGACACAGCCAGGTAGTATATGAGGCTGAGGGAAATGCAGGTGCACCGGTAGGGACCAGAAGGGGTGGGCAGGAGAGAGAAGATGGGTGGGGAGGAGTAGATCGAGTCCTCGGCTAGAGGGAGGCATGAATCGAGAGCGACAGCCACGTGGGCAGCACGGTGGGGTGAACCCAGAGAGCTGAGGCGTGGGAGAGAGGGAGGAGTGAAGGGCGGGAGGGGAGGCTGGCTGGATCTAGATCTAAAGCTACACGGAATGACTCCATTTCTCAAGAGTTTTCGGCCCCGCCCACGGAGCAGCTCTCTTACACCAAGGGGGCCAGAGCCCCTGCATTTCTGTGCAGCCAGAGGCAGAGGCAGACATTCTGGCAGCCATTCGCACACGTCCAGGTCTTCCTCCCCCAGGGGAAAAGGCAGCTCTTCAATGGGGAGTGTAGACCTCAACACCAACAGCCTCTCACCCAGGGGAACCAACGTCCCGGGACGGAGTGGAACGGCTCTGCCCTGTCACATAGCGGCGTGCAGGGAACATTGGCCAGACAGTGCGGGGGCCAAGCGAGGGGTGGCTTGCAGTAGAAGCACGTTTCAATGAGCTGTCCCTGGGATGCGGGGTGCTACAGCGCCCGGGGAGTTACCAGCAGCACCAAGTAACTTCTTCTCTTCTGCTCCGCCCCACAGCTGGCGAAAGAAAGTGAGCGTCTCCAGGCCATGATGGCCCACCTCCACATGCGACCTTCAGAGCCTAAGCCTTTCAGTCAGCCTGTAAGCACCAACCTGCCGCTCATCCCCCGCCCCACCTCTCCCTTCATCCCTGTCCAGCTCCTCCATAGCCCCTTCCTAGTGTCTGTCACCTTCGCCTCACCCAGAGGTCTGAGCCAAGCTGTGCAGGTCCAGTCAGTGGCAGTCCAAGTTGGGCAGGGTCCTTGGCGTACTTAGTGTCTCATGTACGGTTGTGACGTCCAGGTAGCGATGATTCCCAAGTCATACGCTTCGGGGTCTGTGCTCGGCTCTGGGCCATGTTGCTCCCCTAGTCCTTCAGTGCTTTAGTAGGACATGGCTCATGGAAAACCCACGTGCTGACTTCCTCTAGTTAAGGCTGTTCCAGGGAATGCTGGCCTTCCTGTAGTCTAGGACCATCACTCCGTCCTCCTGAAGGAGTTGATTCGCTGGAAGGTTGGTGTTTCAGTCGGTCACCTGCTCTCACCATCTCTTCATGGTTTTTCTCTACATCCCCATGTCCTCCTGGGCCTGCCCCCAAGCTGTAATGCCAAGGGCTGGATGCCAACCGCGTGCCCGGGTTGAAATAGCCATTGTCCTGTCTGAGTATCAGCTTGGGTGGTTACTCCCGAATTCCACCTGCTGTTTCCACGGGAACCAGGATTTTTTCTTTTCCTGCACATAATGCTTTGCTTCCTATCCTGGTCAGCAGCTGCCCAGAGCTGACTGCATTTTGGCAGGGAGTGGAGTGATCCCTGCATATAGATGGCATGTCGGCTTGCAAAATGCTTCAGGGTTAAGAGACTCAGGGTTCCAGGCTCGCTTGGAGCTGTAATGTGTTGTTTTCCTGCTGCTGGTAGAATCAACAAGAGCAGTGTTCCCTGTAAGCTGGGTGCATGTGCAGCCACTAGGTTCTAATGCTGCCCAGAGTGCTCACAGCTACCTGTTTGTTTCTGTTGGTGGTGCACTTTTGCATGTGCTTCAGTGCACATCAGTACATTTTATTCTGCACATGGATGGGGAAAAAATCCACATGTGCCTGGAGAAGATCAGAGGGAACATTGCATGATCGCTCCCTGTAGTGACCATCCTTCTGGGTAAGAGGGCCGTGTGTGCTCTGCCCTGTCTCACAGCATGGAAGCCAAGACCAACTCCGCATCCATTCCCAACTGCTGTCAATTTCTTCCGCCCTGTCTGTGCAGCTCAACCTGGTCTCGAGTGCCACCCTCTCCAAGAGCACTTCAGACACCTTCCCAGATGGCTTACCTCATCCCCCCACCTCCGCCACCGCTCCCATCACCCCCTTGCGGCAGGGCCCATCCGTCATCAGCTCCTCCACCTTACAGACCATGGGGGCCATTCGCAGGAGAAACCCTGAAAAATTCTGCCCCCCAATATCTTCAGGTAAGAGGGGGCCGGGGGCGGGTGAGGGCACGCCTCGGAGAATCCTGGTGCCATTGATACGCCCCTGGCGTGACTTGCTAGGCTCGATCCCTTCCTATTCTCTCTCTTCCCCCTCCAGAGCTTGCACAGAATCACGAGTTTTACAAAAACACAGACGTCCGGCCGCCCTTCACGTACGCCTCGCTCATCCGGCAGGTGAGGAACCCCACTCCAGCTCCGGGGGCGGGGCTGTGAAGGCAGCTGTGTCCCATGTGGCAGGGGATTCGGGCTGAGAACTGGGAGGCGGGACTCCGGAGTCCAGCTGTGCCACCGACTCACTTGGTGACTTCTCTGCCCCTCGTGAGCCAAGTAGGATAGCAACTCCCCGGGGCAGGTGGATTCCTTAGAGACCCAATCTGGGGGGGGAGGGGTAGACGGGTGCTGCTCCGGTAGCATGCAGATGACTCAGCGATCCTCCAGTAAAAGGCACTTCTGGCCCGTTCATATTTATTTCATTCCAACAACGATGGTGCATGAAGACCTGCTATGAAGTGGGATCCCGGTGGGTGGGTGCTGCCTTACTTATACCGCTGGGCACTGCCTGCCGCCTTTGGTACGAGGACCATTACAGAGGTCCAAGAGCTGGTCCATGAAGGTGGAGATCCCGCCTTCATCCCTGGTGGTGATCCATCCTGATGCAGTGTAGGAGGGGAGGCTAGACTTTGCCAGTGCTCTATCTGCTCTGTGGATAAGGGGCAAGCGCCAGTGGCCAGGGTCCTCTGCCATCACCATGGCTTAAAATCCAAGAGAGACGGCGCATTCAGGGATGCTGCCTCCCAGCCAGGGGTGCTGTCAGGTTGTTCAGAGCACAGGTGCCTCTTGCCTTGGAGTAAATCCAGGCATAGCCTCTGGGGCTTCTGGTTCCGATAGCCTCCGTCAACCCCTCCAGCCCCATGGATCAAACGTGTGAGCCTTTGATTAGCATATGCAATTATGATTGTGAAAAATGCAAATCGAAGTGCTCTGACTGTTCGCTGTTTGGCTCTGGGGGTGAGTCTTCAGAAACGCAGGTCTGACAAGGTGGGTGAGAAGGGCGACCTCTTCCTGTGACTCCATTAGGCTCCTCTTTGGCCAGCCAGGCTAGCCGAGTGTTCTGTGGAGTGAGTTACAATGTAACTTTTTGGCAGCTTGGTCCAGTGGGTAGAGCACCGGACTGGTAGTCAGGAGCCCACCCCTGAACAGCGGGCAGGCCCCCCCTTGCCTCTGCATCTGAGTGGCAAGGCACCCTACCAGTGTGCTTTGAGATCTGTGGACGAGTCCCATCCTGTCCCAGACAGACCCTCGGGGTCTTCTGCAGCGCGGTGAGGGACGCAAATACTTGGGATTGGCGCTGGAGTAATTCTCCCTCTTTCCCCTCTTCCCCCATCTCACTCTGAATTCCAGGCCATCCTGGAGACCCCAGACAGGCAGCTAACGTTGAATGAAATCTACAACTGGTTCACCCGGATGTTTGCCTACTTCAGGAGGAACACCGCCACCTGGAAGGTAAAGCCCCGCCTGCGATTCTGTTCTTCACCTCCTCTCCTTCCGCCGCAGCACCCTGCGTGGAGTGCTGGCGATACACAGCCGGGTCTGCTGTGGGGGGAGCGTTGACAAGAGCTGGGCTCCGGATCCCAGCCGAGCCGGGCAGCTCCGTATGCACGCTGGACAAGTGCTCACTCCTCCCACGCCCGTCTGCTGCGGTGGTACGTGGGCGGACTGCCCGCATTGGAATGTGGGGTCGTTTGGGCTGGGGGTAGGGTATTTGCTGCAGATTTTAGCTGGGCCGTACATCTGAAAACAGCCTTGAGCTTGTCCCCAGGCCGCGCCGTCTCCAGTCTGACAATATCCCATGGCCTCGGGAGCCTGTCTCCACGGCGGTTGTGGCAGGGGCGCCTCTGGTTGCATCACGCAGCAGTGCCGCGTAAAGCCGTGACGCAGACAGGTTCGCCGTTCGGAGGGAAGTGCCTCGGGGCGGGCGGAAGGCAGTCTGTGTTTCACAGAGAGGCCAGCGTGTGACCCGGGATGGGCACAGCTCAAGGCCTGTGAGCTACAGAGGTCCCTCGGATGTAAATGGTGCCCGGGGCAAATGTCATGCCGAAAGACTGAACTCGAAAGAGCGACACCTTTTCTGTGGGCTGCCAGATTGCGCGCACTGGAGGATTACGGGATTGGGGTGGTGGATTGCAGGGCTCAGAAGGAGCAGCTAGTCTGCCAGCACCTGACTTACCCCTCTATCTGTCTTCGGGCTTCCTGCAGCCCCCATCTCTGCAGCATCTAACGGCGTGATCCCCCACGGGGCTGAGCCCCGTAGTTCTTCATGAAATCAGCGGGAGCTGCCGGAATCGGGCTCTTCTTTTTTCTAAGCATTTAACACCCTCCCTTCCCGCCCCTCCCCCGCCAAATGTGTCCTCAGACTCCAGGGAAGGTGGGATGTGAATGCAGCCTGCATTCTGCTGCTCACTAGGGTGTGTGCTGAGGTAGCAGCTCATCAGGGCATGGGTGCAGGACGGAGCAGCTCTCTCGGAAAGGCTCCGGAGCTAGGTCTGGAGCTGAACCTGCCCGTTTTGGGGGCAGGAGAAGGGTATGGGGGGAAAAAAAAGAAGATTAGACTCTAGAAATAGAAAATAAGGTTAATGATAACCCGGGGGCTGGTGTCTCGCTACAAACAGACACGCCTCAGCCGAGCAGCGAAAGTTTCTGGCTCGGTCTCCAGAGCTAGCGTGGCTCTCGCTAGGGTACTCAGGACAAGGAGGAGAGACTGAGAGAGCCATAGCCCGTTGCTCCCCTTGGAAGAGGTGGGTGAAATGCCAGGCTTCCTCTGAGAGGGGGGATGGCGGTGTGGATAAGGCACCCGACAGGGGACATGAGAGATTTGGGTCCAGCTTGTGGCTGTGCCACAGACTGGCTCCCTGGCCTTGTGCAAATCACTTCATCTCTTTGCCGTGGCGTCCCCTGTCCGGTGAGGCTACCAGTCCTTCGTCTCTCCGGCCCCGGGCTCGTCTGTTCTGACTTTGAGGTCTTTGGCGTCGGGGGGGCTGTGCATGCACAGTGCCTTGCACCGTGGAGTCCTGCTGTCAGCGGGGGCCTCTCGGCTTCCCCTCCCTGTGGCTGGGATTCATGAGGCCAGGACAAGACAGAATTCCCGGGGCAGGGCGATGGGGCTCTGATATCTGGGTGCTGAGCGACATAGGAGCCTAGAGTCCCCCAAACCTGGTTTTCCAGATGGCTGGTCCTACTTGCCCCTGGAATGTCAGCAGTTTTGCTCCCACGTGTGCCAGGCCTGAGCTTGGCCCCTTCGGTCTGTGGTTTTCTGTGCACCTCCCCTCTGTTGTTCAGAGTCCCCTCAGTGCCTTTGCCATTGGTCTGGCTCTGGAGAGACCCTCATGGGGGGCTGAAGTGAAGGAACTGGGGCGCAGGGTCTCCAGTGGGGAAAGTGCAGGGGTCCCATTCCTGCGGTTTCCGGTCAGTCCCCTCAACGTAACGTCCCATGTGCCAGACATGACATAATTCTGCCAGTGTCACACGCAGACCCTGATACGATCACTCCCTCCGACCGGAAGCCGGAGTCATTGTGTAGCCGTCAAACCCTGATAAGCACTCAGCCGAGCCGACTGCCTATTAACTGGATGGAGAGGGGGAGGGGGGCGAACTGAAGGGACTTGTCTCCAGTGGAGTCTGGCATCCCTGGCTCCTGCAGGCTCCCAACTGGTCTTGATTGATGTGTATTGCGATAGCGCTTCGAGACTAAGATCGGCGCCTGCTTGAGCGCGGTGCTGCACATAGCCAGAGCCAGAGGCAGCCCCTGCCCCAAAGAGTTTGCAGCCCGAATACAACGGGGGAGACCGAGGCACAGAGAGGGGGAGAAGTGATGTGGCCGATCACGCAGCAGGTCAGCAGTTGATCCAGGGATGAGATCCAGGACTGCGGTCTCCTGTGCTCTGCCCTCTGGAGCAGCCTTCCTTTCAGTAGCCTGACCCCAGACTGGCCCAGTATTGCTAGAGCCTGTGAAACTTAGTGTTGATATAACGAGGTCGGATTTGCAGTCACGGCGCCTCCTGCTGGTCACTCTAGGAATTGTCTCTTCAGCCTCGGTGCGCCCTCTGCTGGCTGGTGTCTTGCCCCTCAAGTACCTGCCTCCTGCAGGCCCTGTGTCCCTTCCTGCCCATGGTGCCCTTTCCTGCCAGCAATGCCCCTGCACTCCGGGGTCCTCCACTCCCAAGGAACCCAGCCCCCTTCACCCACCTTGCCTCAGCGACCCCCTGTCAGGCCTCACCTAGCCCCTGCCTCAGAGGCAAACTGCAGTGTGAAATGGCCGCTCCTCATTGGCAAAGGGGTGAATCTGCTGCCTCCCTGCAGCCCTAGTGCCCTCAGGCCTTCTCTCAAGCCCTGCAGTCTGGGAGTTTGCCTGGCCAGAGCTCCCCAGCTCTGCCTGCATCTCCCCAGCCCTATTCTGTCTCAGGTTGGGTCTGTAGCTTCCCTGGCAGCCACAGCAAGAGTGAGCTCTCTTGCATAAACAGGGGCTCCTGTTTATGCTGCCCTAGCTGGGCCCTAATTGCCTGATACTTGCCACAGCTGCTTGTTCCACCCCTACCTCCCCAGACCTCTCCCAGGGCTGGGTTCAACTCTTGCTAGGCCTGTGTGGGGCCCCCTCCCTGTCACAGCTAGGAAGCTTTGGGCACTGGAGGAGTGCTCCCCACAAGCCTCAAAAGCCTAGCGAACCCGCATGTTCAGGGCCGTAGTTCTTAGATTTTCACCCTTTGCCCCTTCTGGCTTGATCCTTCTTCGCCCCTTCGCACACTGATGGGCCCTTCAGTGGGGCCTAAACTAAGCTCTGGGCTTGCTTTTATTGTTCCCACTGTTCCTTTGTGTCGTTAGTGCCAGGACTTCTGTGCTAGGTGCCATGTAACAGGAACAGTTCCCTGCCCCCAAAGAATTGACAGCGCAAGTCAAGGGCCCATTTTTGTCATCTTTTTGCATCTTTTGCATTGTCATCTTAAGCTATTTGCCAGGCTGGCTCCTCCGTGCCCCAGACAATGTGGCATTAAGCCGGCCTCAATTAGTGCTCATGTAACAGGGGCGGGCAATACTGAGAAGGTTGGTTTCAGGTCTGTGCCCATCTGAATGAACCCCTCCTTGACTGACACCAGGTTGGGGAATATCTCAAGCAGGTGGCTCTTGTGTTGAGGTGGGTACTTCCCCTCTGGATCAGAAGTCCCATCAGAGCCGTCTCTCTCCTAGGTCTCCTGGCGTCCAGCTCCGGATCTCAGAAGTTCAGAGGCTGCTGAACAGGGAGGGAACAAGTTCAGAAGAGGGGTTGGTTGGAGGGGGAGCAAGAGCTTCTTCTTTGAGCCAATCCAATCTACTCACCCTTAATTGGCATGTGCCTCTTACCAATGAACAGTTTGCTGCTGGTTGTACCGCTGGCTAGCAGTGGTTTGTATAGGAAGCTCTGTGAGGATATAAAAAGAGAACAGATGGTCCAATGGTAAAGTCGTTGGTTGGGGACTCAGGAGAACAAGCTCTGAGCTGTGGCACAGAGTCTCTGGGTGACCTGGGCATGCCAGTTAATCCCTATGGGCCTCATTTCTCTTATCTGTAAAATGGGTTTAATAATCCATTCTCCATCTGCTTTGTTTATTCCGTCTGAGACAGGGACTATCCAGTACTAACCCCAACCTCAATTTGGAGGCTTTTGGCACCACCACAATAGGGAAAAATTAATGAGAGAGACCTGTTCATCTTGCAACCGAGCAAACACTCACCCATGATCAGTATGAGGAGCCATCACTTTGGTTTTCAGATTCTCTGTTACGGTTCTTTGGAAACCCTGCTGAGTTGAGATGAATCAGGGCTCCCCATTTCCTGCTGGTGGCGCCTCCCAAAAGCATCTTGAGCAGCACTGGCAATTTACACATAACTACTCTGAGATCCGGCCACAGAGAGAGGTGAATAGCTGCTCTGTTTGGGAACAAAATGTGAGCTTGGGAAAGGTTTCCCTGCTTGTTTGTTTAGGAAATTAT